>NW_026526677.1:81297563-83975063 GCF_024362965.1 Panthera pardus | reverse complement strand
ATGTCACCTGCAAAGAGTGAAAGTTTGACCTCCTCTTGGCTGATTTGGATGCCTTTTATTTCTTTGTGTTGTCTGATTGCTGAGGCTAAGACTTCCAATACTATATTGAATAACGATGGCTAGAGTGGACATCCTTGTCTCGTTCTGCACCTTGGAGGGGAAGCTCTCTGTTTTTCCTGTTGAGGATGAGATTAGCATTGGGTCTTTCACACATGGATTTTATGATTTCGAGGTAAGATCCTTCTATCTATACTTTCTTGAGGGTTTTTATCAAGAAAGGATGATGTATTTTGTGAAATGCTTTCTCTGCATCTATTGAGAGGATCATGTGGTTATTTTCCTTTCTTTTATTGAAGTGATGAATCACATTGATTGTTTTGTGGGTATTGAACAAGTCCTGCATCCCAGGTATAAATCCCACTTCATTGTGGTGAGTAATTTTTTTCATGTATTGTTGGATCCAGTTGGCTAATATCTTGTTGAGGATTTTTGCATCCATGTTCATCAGGGATATTGTTCTATAGTCCTCCTTTTTAGTGGGATTTCTGTCTGGTTTTGGAATCAAGGTAATGCTGGCTTCATAGAAGCAGTGTGGAAGTTTTTCCTTCCATTTCTATTTTTTTTGGAAAATAAAGAAGCTGTTTTTTTGGAACAGCTTCTGCTGAAGCTTCAGCAGAATAGGTGTTAACTCTTCCTTAAATGCTTGGTTGAATTCCCCTGGAATGCCATCTGGCCCTGGACTCTTGTTTTTTTGGCAGATATTTGATTACTAATTCAATTTCTTTACTGGTTATGATCTGTTCACATTTGCTATTTCTTCCTGTTTCAGTTTTCGTAGTTTATGTTTCTAAGAATTTGTCCATTTCTTCCAGATTGCCCATTTTATTGGTGTATTGGCTCGTGATATTCTCTTATTATTGTTTTTATTTCTTCTGTGTTTCTTGTGATCTCTCCTCTTTCATTCTTGATTTTATTTATTTGGGTCCTTTCTTTTTTCTTTTTGATCAAACTGGCTAGTGGTTTATCAATTTTGTTAATTATTTCAAAGAACCAGCTTCTGGTTTCATTGATCATTCTACTTTTTTTTTTTTTTTTTTTGCTTTTGATAGCATTGATTTCTGCTCTAATCTTTTTTTCCAAGAATAAGAAAAATATATAACTATATTTAAAACACTTAAATTAACAAGAAAGTACTTTTCTGTCCTAACAAAATATGATATATTCAGTTTAAACAAGAGTTAGTATCCACACTCCCAGGCCCCTCTTCTCTACAAAATCTCTGCTACACACCCTTACACCTGGTTGCTATTCCCTCTCACTCACTTCCCAGTTTATCTGATTTTGGTGCTCTCTCTGGCCCTCCCATCTCTCCAGTCTTCAACTTTGCACCCTCTGGTGTCTGTTTTTTTAAAGGTCACCAAAGACTGAAATGCTGGATCAGTGGCATTTCCTCTACCTTCTCCTCCTTCAGCCTCTCTGCATGGTCAGACAATGATGGTTGCCTTTTATTCTGGCAGCCCTTCTCCCTGTCTCTGTGATATCACATCTTTCTGTCACCTTCCACTTCCCAGGGGTTCCTTTTCACCACTACCGGAGAGACCTGTCTGGAGAATGAAAAGTGGTAGGAGTATGGGATTGAGGCATGAGTAGAAACGCCAGAGAACCAAGTCTTCTATGTATTTAGATTCAAAGACTTCTATTTCATTACTGTTAAATCTTTGGATTTTCCCTTTTGGTTATTATCTCTTGATATTATGGGTAAGGAACATCCTTAGTAGAAGAAAGTGCTTTGTATTTTTTAAAGAAACACTAGGGAACTAGTTAGTGACCAGACCTTGTTTTCCAGATCAGTTATTTGAATGAAATGCAAAATTCCAGAGGAGCCAGACTGCCTGGGCTGTCCCTCCAGCCTCCTAGACAGAGAAGCCACACCAATCTGTCAGGCACCCAAAAGCCCCAGCATCTCTCTTGTAAGGTCTATTTACTACATTGTCAGGACCAGCACAATCCTTTCCTCTCCTGCCCTATATATGAAGATTTCCCCCAAAAGTCTATTCAGAGTCTGTCTCCTGATCTCTCTTTTGTATCTGACGACTCACCTATTCTAATGGCTTGAGCCTTCTCTTTTCTGCAGCTGGAGTCCAAATTCATAACACTCTAGTCATTGTCTTGTCTAAGTTTTCCCCCAAATCAAGGCCTGAGAAAAGGGTCTAAATGCAGACCGTTTGTTGAGACAGCAATAGTAAGATACCAGAGTTAGAGGCTCTGGTAGGTGAAACAGGCTAGGAGGAGAGCTTTTCCAAAGACTCATTGCTGAGCTGGCCATCACTTCTGTGTCAGCAGCTGGACCAGCATCATTGTCACGCTGAGTTGTTCTAGATCTCTTGATGGAAAGTGGAGACTGGAGTTCTGTTATTCTGAGGTTCAGATTTTTCCAGCACACCTGAATTATATGATGCTTAATCTCATCAGAAAGAGTAGCTCCTGTACAACCACAGGACCAAATACTAATCTCCTCAAGGATAGAAGTTCTTCACTTGATCTCTGCCTAGCTTTGTCCAAAATACCTGGGAACCTAATACATGCTGTTGAATGAGGCTGACAATGATAGTAAAATTTCCCAAGCCCTGATCCATAGGTCAAGGTCCTCGAAGGCCTTATCTCAGTCATCAGATATGACTTCCACAGGAAAAAAATTATGGTAATTCACATCTTTCAATGACAATACCCATGGTGATGGTAATTAATGTCTTTACAATAGTTGTTAATATAGACAATGTTCTTTAGTTCTCCAAATCATCATGGGGATAAGGCAGAGGGTACATGTAATTATCCTGATTTTAAAGATGAGGAAGTTGAAGCTCTGAGAAACTAATGCGACCTGCCCCAGGTCTTATTTCCAGTAGTAAATCCATATCTAGATTTGACTTCTTCTCTCTCTTACTCTGGATCATCTAGGAGTAAGCAGGAGGAGGAAAGGTGGGAGGGGGAGGTCGCTCTCGCTAAGGGCCAGTAGGAAACCCAAGTGGGATGAGACCACGGGCACAAATTTAGGGTGTTCATTATGGAAAGACAGAAGCTGTGACATTTACAGAGAAGATGCCTTTGATAACCAGCTGGTCAAACTGTGGCACTAACAGGTAAGCTTTGGGTATGTGCATTGGTAGAAACAGAGGAAAGGAGAGGCTGTGCCAGCACAGTGCAGACTGTGCAGAGTATCCTGCCCAACATAGGGCCATATGGGAGCTTCTGATAAATATAATAAGTATTTTACTTAGAGGGAAGGCTGATGGCCAACACCAAATCCACAGTGTGTCTTGCTAGCTGCTGCATGTGACCTTGTAGAATCAACTCATGTATTTCTTATTATGGGGTGATGGGCTTGAGCATTCTCAACAGATGTTTTTGCTGTCTTCCTTAGGTCCTGAGTAAATAAGCCCTCTAGAAATTATTTTTACATAGATAGACTTTATCGGATAATGTGTTATGGCCGGGGGAAAAACATAATCAGGATTAAAGTAAGGCTTTGTCTTTGTCAGAACTGCATTTGAAGACGGGGAAAGGAGTATGCTCAGCAACCTGATGCTGGGGACCATCACACACACATGGCCATTACAGGCTTTTGTTCATATAAAAGTTTAATCTGAAACCTCTCTAAGAATTCCCCTGGGGTCATTCAGATTGGAGAGAGATGACCTTGTGATATCCAGCAGGTGAGAGGAAGATAAACTGTATCATCAGTGAACAAAGTTCTAAGAGGCCATTTTTTGAAGGGTACATTTGTCCAGTAACATATTTAAGATCAATAAGGATTTCATACTGTTTATCCAGGGGAATAAAACATTAATGATCCTTTTGTTCTTTGAACATTGATTTCCTTTCTCTACTACTGACCTGAAGTACTCTCTTATTGGAGGTGGGGGCTGATCTCCTCATCAAAAACTCCTAGCTCAGAGAGGGAAAATCAGAGAAGCAGTCCCCAGAGCTTTATGAATGTGATATTAACTTCGCTTGTTTTCAGGCCAGGTGTGGCAGATGGTATTCTTTCCCATGTGCCTCATTTCACCCTGTAATAACTCTGGGGGAGCAATAATGTGCAAACCTGGCCCAAATCACACAAGTGGAAATACCAGTGTAGTGTTGGGGGTGTTTGTATCCTCAGACTCGGCCCTTCCCTTGTAAGATCCCACTCTTCTTGAGTTCTGTTTCCTCCATCAATTCAGTGGGATCATCAGAAGTCTCTACAAGGAGGGCCCTCAAAGTGCTGGCAGAACACTACCATCTCTTCCAAGAGGCTTTGTGAGAGCAAGTGCTGTTCCTTTTGTTAGACAGACCTGAGCTATTGCTTGCTTTCTTCACCAATGCACTGTAAACTGGGGCAAATTGCTTAATTTCCCTGATCCTTGGTTATGTCATAAGACAGGGATGGTGGCAATGCCAACTTGATACAGTTGTTGTGTGGACTAGATACAGCAAGGTGTGGGCTTATGGGCCAGTGACTCTGCCACACTGCAAGAGCACTGTAATTACTTGATGCGAATGTGTTCATTGATTTTAAAGGCACATTTGCCCCCAGTTTTCAACACCTCTGCCATAGGAATACATCACAACTTCTCATGGTGGCTTCAGCTAGGTGAATTATGACACCGTGTTTGTTGCCTGCGTATGTACAAAGGTCTGAAGCTCCAGCCTCCAAACCTGCAGACTGCTGTCACTGGCCTAGAAAACCACCCAGGGGACAATATAGGTGGACTTTTCTAATGCACAGGGACAAAATTGTTGTGGGGCATAGTGAATCAGGAATGTTTAGCAATCTTCCTAAAATAAGAGTCAAAGTTGGTTAGTCTACATAATTTCAAAACCTGCTTAAGAGCTCCCAAAGCTTTTTTAGTTCTTATATAGTTTCCTTTAAAAATGTTGCATCAGCTAAGCTTGTGATGGCACAGATGGTATCATGTGGAAAAACCTGAACATTACCAGCTTTGAATCAAAACTGATTCAGAAGAGTTAGATTCTGAATGGGAAACAGTTTTAAGAATATTTTACTCAATATATTTGCTGTTTTTCTTTCTACAAATGTAAAAGAGCAATACATAATAAAAGACACAGCCAAAATAAGCCCAAACAACTCTTTGAACAAATATAAAGTAAAAATTATGTTGTAAGAATGCATTGTGTCCAGATTTAATTGGTAGTCCCTTCTTTCTTAATAAATAGTACATAAAGCACACCTACATGGCTCAGTCAGTTAAGCATCTGACTTCAGTTTGGGTCATGACCTCATGGCTTGTGAGTTTGAGCCCTGTGTCGGGCTCTGTGCTGAGAGCTCAGAGCCTGGAGCCTACTTCAGATTGTGTGTCTCCCTCTCTCTCTCTGCCCCTCCCCTGCCCACGCTCTGTCTCTCTCTGCCTCTCAAAAATAAATAAACATTAAAAATTAGAAAAATAAATAGTACATAAAAATACAATTGTTAATGTGTTACATTTAGTGAAATATAGCAGTATGTAAATCACAAATATTTGTGGTTCCTTTAAGTAATTCTCATATGGCATGGTGATGTAATTGTGTTTCCTTTCCTTTGGATGAGTTGGTTTGATTTGACAATGATTCTTTGTTATGGTTAATTTTTTGTGTCTACTTGGTTAGGATGTGGTGTCCAGTTGTTTAAATGTTAGTATAGATGTTGCTGTGGAAGTATTTTGTAGACAATAGTTTACCATAATAAAGTAAAATAGATTATCTTCCATAATGTGGGAGTTGGGGAGGCCTGATGAAATCAGTTGAAGGCCTAAAGACCAAAAACTGAGTTTTCCTGAGGAAGAAGTAATTTTGCTTCCAGACTGTCATATCAATCTCACCTGAATTTCCAACCTGCTGGCCTGCCCTATTGATTTTGGACTTGCTGTGCCCTAAATTCATATGAGCCAATTCCTTAAAAGAAAACCTTACTCTCCCCTATTGGTTCTCTTTCTATGGAGAATCCAGACTAATATAATCTTTGAACGTATTTTAGGTGGAGTTGAACAGTATGACCAATGTGAAACAGAGGAGGCAGGCAGCCTTTTGGAGTTATACATAGAGAGAAACTTTCTTGATGCAGACTATTTTTGCATCTGCTTACTGGGTGGCAGATTGACTCTACTTAGTGACTTTCATTGTAAACCCCACACCTTCTCACCACCATGTACAGACCCTTATATCTATCCCACATAATTTCCATTTCACTGCCTGGCCCATTGCTTCAGGCCATAGGCATCCTTTATGACTCAGTGGGCCATCATGTGATGCTACCCTTACATCTGTTGTGATTGTAGGACCTAAAAGGACTGGAGGCTGTGACTTCTGTCAGTGCAGCTGTGGTGGTGCTAATGACCTTCTCACCATTAAGCATGGAGTGGCCATCTCATTTCAGCTCAGTGTCTCCAAAGTCAGTTGCTCTGGGCTCAGGATGCACATGGGCAGAAGTGAATGAGCTGTATTAATACTTTCCCCAGCATAATCCATCATCCCCTCAACAATGCATTCCTGACAGTTAATTAGAATCCACACAGTGGAATAATGAACATCGTGTTTAGAATTACAATCTATTGCTAAACAACAGATCAGACAGCCTGTTGTCTCCTGTCACCCTGGATGTCTTAAGTGTTCAGTTTCCTATGCCTGCTTAGCATGCTTTAGCCAATAATTCTGGTGAATGGTTTCAGATGGCTTAATCGCATCTAGGGGGTGGGACCTGTACCTGTCCATGGGCAGGAGTCCAAGGAGGGAGAGAAGGAAAGCTGCCAGTGCCTAAGGCAGCAAAGGATTCATTCTCTTGGGCCTTGTCTCCTGAGCCTGATGATAGGGGTACAGGAAGTAGGAGGAATCTGAGCAACAAAGTGTGAGTTAGAAGGGGACTCAGGGACATCCAGTTCAATCCTTTCCTTATTCAGAGGCTTCCAAGGGATGCAGATATGGCCTTCTAACTCCAACCTGCTATGCTTTCTTTTGCTCCCTGACCCAGATCAGAGAGGTTGCTGCTTTGGGGACTCAGGCAGCTCTCAACAATTTCTTGGCTGGCTAAGGGGGGATGCTTGTATCCTCATTAGTGCAGCCAGCTGTTTGGCAAATTGAGTCTTCCAGTCCAGTTGCCCAGTCTCTGGCCCCACAAAGAGGCAGCTACCCCTTGAGAAGTGTACCTAGCTCAGCCTGATGACATTTGACCTTTGTTCTGTTGTCACCTTGTGGGTGACTCCTCCCACCCCAGAGACCAAGAGGAGTCTGTTTGTGGGGCAGCAGCCCTGAGGGCCCAGCCCTGGGAGAGTCATTGTCATTCAATAACATGGTGTCAGTGGCCTCTAAAAGAAGTGTTCTGCCATAATCTTTTTTGGGGGTACCCTGAGGCCCTCACAGTGATTCCCAGGGAGCTCCTGAGGTTAGAACCCCACAGTGTTGGATGATTCTGGCTCTAGGTATGGAACTAGGACTGTACACTTAGAGCTCTCTGAGATTCAGCTTCCTCGCCTATACAATGAGCAAAAAACAAGTATTTATTTCTTAAATTCTAAAAAAGCTGAACAATGTAATAAGGTAAAGTACTCAATAAATATGTGGTATGTGTGTGTGTGTGTGTGTGAGAGAGAGAGAGAGAGAGAGAGAGAGAGAGAGAGAGAGAGAAAGTTCACTTTTGTGATCACTCACATTTATTCTTGGTCCCCCCAACATGGGCAGGAAGCCACATCCTTAGGAGAGGTGGCATGTTTCCTTCATGTCTTGGGGGGCAGGTGGACATATTTTTAGATCACTTCTGACTTAACAGAGTACTTTGCTGGCCTAAAGGCATGAAGTGTTAGAATCAGTTTAAGAATAGGTTAGAGACAACCAGAATTCACTTTATTCTAGCCATTCAGACTTGGGGGTATGATAGTGTGCTGGTAAGTGTTTATCACCTCAAGAAAAAAAAAAAAAGCTTTGGAGCCTAGTGTGTGCTGGTTTCAGTGGAGTAAATACTCCTGCCATGACTGATTTTGAGCTTGCAGTGAAGTCACTTGTCTTGGAATTGGAAGAGATGAGCACAATTGGTCTGGGTGGGCTCCAGCACTGCTAAGGAATATAATATACATTATAAGTGGGGGTTAGGCTCCTTGGTGGCTGAGTCCCCTCTTATTAGCCAACTGTCATCCCACTGCAAGCTGTGCAGCTATGCGAAGGTGAGGATACTTGTTCTCTCAGCTATTTCCTAAGTACCTTGCTCCAGGGCTGGAACCGGCAGTGGCACTGGTTGGTTCACTGGGCCCATGGCACAGCCCCAGGATCTCTGAGATTCTGCTCATCTTAGCTTTCCTGGTATGCCCTGTTGGGTGGCATTTACCACCTTTGTAAGTGCATTCCCCACCCTCCCACCCTTTTCTGGTCTATAGCCAGGAGGGCTGTAGGCGTTTTATGAATGCCTATTCAATGACAGGCGTTTTCAATCACGAGTCACACGTGGGCACAGGCGAGGAAATTTAAAGAACTTTGAAGCTTCCTTTCGCCCAAGCCCTGGAAAAGCCTGTATGGGCCTTTGTCTTTCCTGTCAGCACTGTGGGCTCTCTCTCAGGGGCTTGCTTGTTCCTCTTCTTTATTTAGCAGTGATGGACAACCCAGTCCCTCTGTCCTCATGGAAAGCTGGGTATGAAGTGATTCTACCCCACCTCATCCTCCACTGCTAGGGGGTGGATTCAGGGCTCCTTCCAAATCTTCTAGACCAAGGCTTGACCCAGAGAATTCTGTCCACTAGGCCTGTCTCCTGACTCAGAGGCAGGAGGGAGACACACATGAATGACTCACAGTTGCCATGCCTTGCTATGGCTTTATGAATAAATTGGGTGCCTTGCAGTAAGATCACTGTATCTCCGATGCAAAACCCCACAAGATGATAAATATAGATTCCTTTGTTATAATCATAGCAACATCTTGATCTTCCTCTGGTAATTAAAATGTAACCAAACTGCCATTTAATTTCATTCTAGGCCATTTCCAAATTGTGTTGTGTAAAGACATCTTGATATAGGAAATACTCCCTGAAGCCCAGATCCCATTGTGAGGGACTCTGTTCTGAAAACTAAGGCTCCTGCTGGAGAACGAGCTCAGATCTGGCCATGTAGGGTGCCTGTGCGCATTGGCACCCCTGCCTCCTCGTCTTTGCCTCTCTCTGCAGAGACAGTTCTTGTTCTACACTTCGGAACCTTCTTCAATCATCCCATCTACTGATGAAGAAGCTCAGATTGCATCTTAGAGAGGAGGAGCCCCTTGCCAGATCCCCTTAATTAATGCTTGGAAAAGAACTATTTCAGAAAAGTTCCACACACCTTTGAGGGGCAATGTGCTTTGCCCTTGATGGCTGCTCTTATGAAGATGGCTTTCACTGGAGGGGCAGCTGTCCTGTCTGCAGAGCTCCCCTAAGCACCACAGACCTTACCTAGGCCAGAGGGAGAAAGGCAGGAAGCCTTGTGTTAGCAGCAGTGTTGTGGGGCATGATGTGGGAGAGACAAAGAAGGCAAGGCATGGGAAGAGGGCAAAAGAGAGACCAAGGGGGAACCAGGGATCTAGTCCAGCCAAATTCGTGGGGCTGGCCCCTGTGAGCTTGCTGTAGCTCCTGTGGCAGCCAAGCAGCATGAGTCATCTGCTTTTCCTGTAGCAGTTTGTCCAAAGTCTTCAAAGCCCATCTGCAGGGTGGCTCTCTGGCCAGCACTGTGCCTGCAATGGAATTGGGAAGGGGCCCTATTACCAGGTATATAAGGCTGAGCCAACATAATCAGTGGAGAACACCCAGGAACACCTCTCCATCATTTTGGCCCTGGGAGGAGAAAGAAACATGGACATGATCTATAGATTGGGGAAAATACATTGGCTTGGGAGACAAAGGGGATTGGGGCAGAGATAGGGGTGGGCTTCTTATCAGTTTCTGTTGTTCACTTTCAGATGAAAGAGTTTGATTTAGGTTATACAAGGTCCTTACAAATCTGTGATCCTTGGAGATTCCAAAATAGGGAGCAAGGAAAGAGGGTGCTGAGTAAACAGGAAATACATCAATCGAAGTTGTCCTCAGTTTCAGAGGAAAAGCTGTATCCTCGCTGTGGTGTGTGTGTGTACGTGTGTGTGTGTGTGTGGGTGGGTGTATGCACGTGGGTGTGTGTGTGCATGCACACACATGCACACACATATATGGTGTAAGCTTTCTAATTGTTGGGATGAACAGAGCAGGGGAGGAGAGTCTGGTTGCCAGGACTAGGAAATCTGGAGGTCCCCATTCTAGAATTGCTACCTACAGTCCAGGACTGAAGGGAGGGTCTTGGGAAAAATGCTGAGCATATTAATTATGAAGCAGCAGAAGCTTCCTTTCTTTCAAACTGCCTACTCTCAGGACCCACTAACAAGACATGGAAGCTCATAGCAAGAGCAAGCCAGAATGAAGAAGTGCGAGGGAATGACCTCAGAGAGATGGATACACAGCAGAGATGGCCAGTTGAGGTCAGCTTGGCAGGAGAAAGTTGAGTCCCTGGACTGTGCTTTCTGCAAGCCTGAGGACTCTGTGAGGAACTATATCTTCCCTTCATGTGACAAGCACATAGCACCCCCCACCCCCGCTAGGTGTTGCTCAGTACAAGCTGGCTGAGTGCATAGAGATCAAGCCACAGGTCAGACAAGTTTGAAACCCAAACTGTCCCCCCATACATGTTCCTCTTTATCTTTGTGCAAGGCCCTTCTTGATCCCCATTCCTCAAGGGCTCATTATACCACTGTGCCCCCATACCCTATCAAGCTCCAGTGCTGATGGATTTTACCTCCTCAATGTTCCTGTGAGCCCACACTGTTTTCTCCAGCCCTGGTGTCACCACACTGGTTCCACCATCAGTTCCCATTTGTTGCAGTAGCCTCCTCACTGACACCTTGAGCCCTTGTTAAATTTGTGAATCTATGCCCATCATCCCTCTGCTGTAATACTTCAGTGGCTTCCCACTCACTGCCTGCAGGATAAAGTCCCACACAACCTTCTAGGCCTTCATGATCTGAACTCCACTTACTGCTCTAATGTCATTCCCTGGACTCCTGCTGCCCAAGCCTCCAGACAAATGAAACTCCTGGTACTTCCCCTAAAGCACTGCACTCTCTCTTCCTTAGACATTTCCATCTCCTGTTCCCTCTGTCTGTAATCCTCTTATCTCCTCGCTTGGGCCAACTCCTTGCCTCCAAGCTTGGCTTAGACATGAGCTTCCACAGATACCACCAGTGTCCCAGCAGGGTGCTCCCGAAGACCATCTAAGTATCTGCATTCAAGCCCCTGCTACACAGTTCTCAGATGGCCTGTTAATGCACCTATCTCTTCAGAGGCCTGGGAGCCTCTTGAGGTCAGAACCATGGTTGGTCCTGGTGTCTTACACAGAGCCTGGCCCAGAGTCGATCCTCAAATACTATACTGTATTTTCTTGAATCTAAGGAAATTCTTTAATGTAAGACATGCCATCTGATTGCATGGTAGGAGGACATGGAGGTACCACATTAAACATATGCCCAATTATTTTTGACTAATGAAATAATATGCATTTATCGAAGCCACATTTCTTCTTCAGGAAGGACTGGGATTTATGTTGGTGTCTGCCTTCATTACATTCGAAATGGGAATATTCTTCACCACAGGAACTGCATTGACAGTTCTTCAGAGCCTAATGATGGCCACTGTGTTACTCTGGGTGTGCTTGATGCAGACCTCTGGAGCACTTTAGGATTGCCAATGTAATTTCAAGAATATTGAAAAATACCATGATTTCTTCTGCATTTGCTATTTGATTGAACTCAGTTTTTCTTTTCTTTTTTTTTTTCTTCTATATTGACTTATGTATTGCTGGCAGTGAGACAGCCTGTCTCAAAAATGAGTCTAACACTTTTGATAGATGCTGTTCTGCTGCTGAGTGATAGTCCCTCAAGACGTGTTCTGTGGTCCCATCCCCTCCCAGATTTGAGAATCTGCAGTCTATGCTGGATGCTAGGCACTTCAGGTGCCTATCATTGCATTGCAGGTAAATGAATGGATATCTCCAGGATGCACAATTATTTTTCCCTCCAATGCTTTGTCATGAAGGTTGTCTTTCTGAAGACATTTTTGGTGAAAATTAATGATTCACATAAAAGAGAAAACTCTCCTTATGTGATACTACCAAAGGAAATAACCAATTGCAACTTCTATTGGATGGATGGATACTTTGTATTCTTCTTACACTTCCCACACACAGGCAAAACCTCCTTTGTTCAGACTTACTTCTCTGCTTATCCTCTGGCAAGTTTCTCTGGATCTTGGTTATAAGAAGACACATTTGATTTCATAAGTTTATTACTGAAACTCAATCTGATATAACCTGAGAGGGGAGGGTCATGGTAAATGAAGCTGAGATGACCCTGCCTCTTTTTACTAAAGTTTGGCAGTGTCTACAAGACACGTGGTTATTTAATTGTTTCTAGGAGTGTTGTGCTTCCTCTCATGTCCACATCCCCGAATAAACAGGGGACTCCCCAGGGTTGGGGTGGTGACTTCTCCCTACACTCTAGCTCTTAGCTGTGTTCACAGAGGTTTCTGAGAAGAGCAGGTATCCTCACCCCAGACTCAGAGGATGAATACCTAAGGAAAGGCTTCTGCTGTCTTTATTATGAAGAAAGGCACTGCAGGTTCTGGGTTTCCTAGCCTGATGCTGCATCAGTTTCCATAGGTAAAGAAATAGCTCCAAGCCTTCAGCTTAATCCTTTTGCCTCATACCAGGAATTTTCTTTATGTCTTTGATGAGTTAAAGCTCTACTCATCCTGTCTATCCCATTTATTTATATGTTCCCTCATTTTTTCGGTAGCCATGTATACAGGCTAGCGGGGATTTAGAAGATAACACTAGCAGAAAGGAAGGGTGGGGGATCCAGGACCCTTATGGCAGTATGTTTGGGGGAAGGGTAGTCTTCCTTGAGACTGTGAAGCTCCTGAATCATCTCCTATAAACCTCTTATCCCCCAGCAGGGTCATGGGTGGTTTTAGTAATTCCTCCTCTTGTTTCTCTTCTTTAGGTTTCTAGCCTATTTTCCAGGTGTCCCTGGACATGGAGGAGGCCTCAGTGAATGGTAAGATCCAGGAAAAGACTGTGACTTCAGGGAATAACAGTCAACAATTTTTCAGGCCTGAGAAACCAAAACCAAAACTGCTGCTTCGGTAAGACTGTAAACCTGGGTTTTCTATGGCTGTTTTCCCCTTAAGACCTCTGTAGCTGTGCCTTCATACCATCCTCGCTGCCAGAAAACACAGAGAGGGAGGTAAAGTATAATGACTTCAGTGATTATCCACTTTGAATAATTATTTCCATTATTAGTCAGTAGATCACAATTGCTGCTCACATTAACACTCTGACATTCACTGTAATCCCCTTTTCACAGACATGGGCAAAGTAGGTAAATTCATTCATTCATCTATTTATGTATTTATTCATCCATTCAAGAAGCAGTCAGAGGCATTCAAGAAGCTCAGAGATATGTATGCTCAGAGATATCTCTGAGCTACATTGTATAAGCAATGACCTCTGAGAGTACCTAATGCAATGGGTAAAGTATAATATAGTAATATAAAAATATAAAATATGTAACTGTGAAATGTAAAAATAACATAAGAAGGATAGAGGTAAAATTGCTGTGGGATCACATGTGAGAATGACAATATAATCTGACAGGAACTGCAAGTATTATTTACCAGGAACAGCAAGTGGTTGGCTGTGATTGGTACACAGGAGGCATAGAGGGATGGATGGGGCAATGAGGCTAAATGTTCTTTTGGAAACGGAGAGAGGGAAAAGGTTTTGAAATGCCAGGCTAGGGAAATTATACTTTGATAGCAATGGGGATCGTTCGAAGACATTTGAGTCATGACCCTCTGTGTCTGGAATGGGAGAAACAGGGAATTGATAGTAGGGCCCATGTGTGAGGTGAGTATTGTGTGACCCCCCTCAGGGGTCAGCAGGTGATGCAGTCCACATTGAAACCCAAATCCTTGGTTCTTCACTGACAATGAGCTGCCTTCTTCTTGAAAATATCCCATATTATGAGTGGAGAATGGAAGCATGGAGAAGGAGGGGACTCCATGCCAGTCACCTTGGGGTCAACACCAGTGAGGGGTGGCCAGCCTACTGTTGGGCAAACAACTTGTTCACTATTTTGTTCTGAGTGCCCAGCCCAGTGCTTACAAGCAGCAAAATATGCAGAAGAGAGGAGCAGGGGTCTTCCCCGGGGCCTCCTTCCTCAGGAGGCTGTGTTGCTAGGGATGTGACAGTTCAGCCAAGTGTTCTCCCCCTCTCCCCCTTAGAACACACTTTCATGGAGAGTCTGGAGCATGGAAGCTAAAGCAAAGGACTTTTCTTCTTCTCCTGGCCCCTCCTCACAGCCTGGTCCAGGACACTAAGCACCCAAAGTCCAACAGGGTCAGCCCAGGTCCCTTGAGCAGGGAGAAAGCAGATAGTAGTCTGTGGAGTGAGGGGTCCTCAGTAGGTGCTTAGCTGTGGAGCAGTTGCCCTGCAGGGAGCTGCTTTTGTCATCTCTGTCAAATCTGAATTCTAAGAGGTGACAGCTTTGACTTCAGATCTCCTTCTTTAATTTAGTCTTTGTCACTCCATTGATGGTAATTTACACATTCAATAACTATTGCTAGTGTGGATTGAGGCATGGGTGATGGGATGGGAGCGGAGGCTGTAGATGCCAAAATCTTGCAGGAGAGCCATCTCCCTACAGCTGGGGCCTTAAGCTGGGGTTCTGGATGCCCTGCTGTCTGAGGCTCAGGGTGGAGAGCCCCAGGGTTCCTTTTTCATTTACCAAACATTTGAGCTCCAAGTCAGATAAGGAGGTTGAGGATATAACAACGCATAATAAACGGCCCTTGTTTTCTAAGAGCTTCTAGTCTAATGAGAAAAATAACTAGACTTTGAGATCTCACATGAGGTCGTGTAGAGTGCCTCTGTGATTTGGGATCAGGGATCCAAATAACGATCTTTGATTCATCTATATCCAATTTAATTCAAGCCCTGGTGCTGAGTACCTGTTTCTGGGAAAAACACCGTTGGAGTGGTGGGCTGGATGTGGGAAAGCAGAGACTGCAAGGACTATGATGCTATATATCAACAGGACTAGCTGCTCTTTCATCTTCTCTCCCTCTCTCCTTCTCCTTCTCTCTCCCTCTCTGTCTCTTTCTCTCTCCTTCCCTCCCTGCCTCCACTTCCTTCTCTCTCCCTTTCTTCCTCTCTATCCCTTTCTCCCTCCTTGCCTGCCTCCTTCCCCTTCCCTCCCTCCGTCTCCCTCTCTCCTTCCCTTTCCCTCTTTCCCCCTCCCTCCACCCCTTTCCCTCTCCCTCTCCCTCTCCTCCCTGTCTCTCCTTCTCCCTCTTTCCCTCTTTTGGCTCTCCTTTTTTCTCTCTTCTGCTTTCGCCTCTCATCCTTTTTCATTCACTCATACAGTAAATATTGGTGGTGCTCTCACTACACTCCAGACTCCCTGATTCAGATCCGGGGAAGAATGCTGAGCTCAAACAGATTCTGTCCTTGTCCTCATGGAATTCACCCAAGTGTGTGGGAGACACAACCATTAATCAAATAAGCACCCAAGTGTGTAATTAGGAACTGTGCTGAGAGGGGTGCAGGGAGCTGTAAGAATGACTCGTGGGCTGATCTCATTGATGGACCCCAGGGTGCTGTGCACATGTCCCAGAAACTGTGGTGCACTCAAGACCTTTTATTCTTTATTGTTGGTATACTAATGTTACACTGCATATACATATATGTTATAACACTATATATATATAATGTACTATACATTATATCATATATATGTATATTTTAAATTGCAATCCATAGAGTATGATTTCTGGCCATAAGAATGAGTTTGTTTTGAAAGCTGAACACTGACAGAATGTAAATTCACTATCAAAGATTTTACATGTTAAAAGAGACTAGGAAAATACTAGAAGAAAACATAAATGAATGTGTAATCTTTGGGTGGATAAGGCTTTCAAAGATATGAAGAAAGATTGACAATTCTGGTCACACAAAATTTTAGAGCTTTAGGAAACCACGGACCAACATAAATGACAAGCATAAAACCATACGGCTCCAGCCTCACAGGTGGTGGGCTGCTGGTGAAGCTCTGCTGTCATGGGAAGTGCAACTGGACTATAGGCAGAGTAATGCATGTAGGGTATAGCACATAGAGTACCACACATAGAGTACTGCACGTAGAGTGCTGCACACAGAGTACCACATGTCATGTGTCACACACGGAGTAACACACATAGAGTACCGCACACAGAATACCGCAGGCAGAGTACAACACAGAGTACTGCATGCAAAGTATTGCATGTAGAGTACAGCACATAGAGTACCGCACACAGAGTACCACATGTAGAGTATCACACACAGAATACTGCACATAGAGTAGGCAGGTAGAGTACTGCATGCAGAGTAAGGCATACAGAGTATGGCATGCAGAGTATCGCAGGTAGAGTACTACACCCAGAGTCCTATGTGTGGAGTACTGTACAAAGAATACTGCACACAGAGTACAGCACACAGAGTACTGAATGCAGGGTACCGCACGTACAGTGCCTCACACAGACTACCACATGTAGAGTACTGCATGCAGAGTACCACTTGCAGAGTACTGCACACAGAGTACTGCACAGCTTCCACATCAGTTGGTAAAGAGCTGCTTCCCTGAATCTCTGAGTGGCATGTGCCCTGTCCCCACCTCCCTTTGGATCAGCCCCCCCTCCAACATTCAGGAATTTGCAGATGAATGCCTCTAGGATCCTGCTCCAAAGTTCCAGCTGATTTTCATCCTAATTTTTTGATGCCCATGCTACACAATTGTCAAAATATTTTGAATTTTACCCCATTCTTAACATAATATTACTGAATGATTATTATGTGATAGGCACTGTCTTATCTATGTTAGGCTCTGTAACTCATATAATCCTCACAACAGCTTTGGAAAGGGTATGTTATTGCTATGCCAGTTTGCAGATACACAGAGATGTTGAAAGGGCAACTCCTGGCTAGGTGCCTAGGGTTACAAAGATTGAAAAAGGTGTAGTGAGGTAGAACCTGGGAAGTCTGGCTTTGGAGCTGATACTTCTTTTTTTAATAAGCCTGAATGAACTAAGACACTAAGTCAATAAGGCAAAAATAAAGAACAGCTTAAATTACAGAATTATTTCATGAATACAATGAAAGTACAGAGACATTGTCCCTATTTTTTTTGTTTTTAATATTACATGTTTATTATTGAAGTACAGTTGACAAGTGTTATGTTAGTTTCAGTTACACAACATAGTGAATCTACAGCTCTACACATTATGCAGTGTGGAGCCAAGACTCTTAGCCTTGGAGCATCACTGCCATTTTCCAAACCAGCAAGAACAAGGAGGACAAACCCATAGAAGAATGGGTGAAGGATTTGAACAGATAATTTGCACACACAGACACAAAAGAGATGTACGTGTACAATAAACCTATGGCAAGATTTTCACCTTCATTAAAAATTAGATAAATGTAGGGGTGTCTGGGTGGCTCAGTCGGTTAAGCAGCCAACTTCATCTCAGGTCATGATCTAAGGTTTCATGGGTTCGAGCCACACATCAGGCTCTGTGCTGACATCTCAGACCCTGGAGTCTGCTTCAGATTCTGTCTCCCTCTCTCTCTGCCCCTCCCCTGCTCACTCTCTGTCTCTATCAAAAAGTGAATAAATGTTAAAAAAATTAAAAAAAATAGATAAATGCAAATAGTAATAATAATGATATATTCTTCTACTGTAATATTGGAAAAAAATAAAGTTGGACAAAACCCAGTGTTAGAGATGTTGTGAGGACATGGACAACTTTGTTAGTAGGGGTTGTGATATTTGGGGGACAGTTTGGTAATACGCATCCAATATGAAATGTGTTTCCCCTTTGAAACAAGTCTACATTCAGGTTACCACAGCACAGAAAGATATGTAGTCAAGGACATCCATAAATGTATTGTCTATTATCACAAAACAATGAAAACAACCAGAATGCCCGCCACGCGTGAGTTAGTAGAACAAATAATGGCAAATTCTTATAGTAGAACGTTCTCAGTCTTGGAAATGGTGATTAAGCTGAAAATGCCTGAATGACATTTTGCATTAAATACAATCACAAAACAGTGTGCATAATATGAGACCACTTGTAGAAAATTATATGCATATGAGTATATGTATATGCATGGGGATAATCTGGAAGACATGGCACTAAAGATTAAATGGTAGGTATCTCCAGGTGTGGGAAATCTTTTTCTCTCCTTCTTTGGGGAGCAAATTTCACATTGTTTGAATTTTTGATTAAAACAGTAAATATATTTAGTTAAAAGGACTATCAGTGATGGGGTGCCTGGGTAACTCAGTCAGCTGAGTCCGACTCTTGGTTTCGGCTCAGGTCATGGTCTCACAACTGGTGGATTTGGCCTCTGCACTGGCAGTGTGGATTCTCTCTCTCTCCCTCTCTCCCTGAACTTCCCTCCTCTCTCAAAACAAATAAAGAAAACATTAAAAAAAAACACAAAGAGCTATCAGTAAGATATTGGCTATAGCTTCTAGCTGAGACTTCTGGAAGGCATTGTGCTTCTTTTAGAAAAGTGTTTTTCAAACTGCAGGTTAAAATCCATTACTGGTTCTAAAATCAGTGTATAGGTTATAGACAGCATTTAAAAACAAAAAACAAACATACAAAGTTGAGTGTTATTTTGTGAACTAATAAAAATTTACTGTTGTGCTTGCTTTGTGAGGTAAAATGTTATCTGTAGGGTCAAACACAGTTCTTTGATGGTATGCTGACAATGTGCTGCTGGTCTTCCAGACTCCTGGGATTCAGACACTGAGGAGATTCCCCCAACCCTCCAACTTTTTGGAGCAAAGAAAATAAAGGGCCCAAAAACAAGTGAGCTGACTTTTCCTGATCTGTGGTACCCAAAGCTGTCTTTCTCCTTCCTTTTACCTACTGCACCAAATGTACCATGGGTTTGTTGAAAGTGTTTCTTACTAGCAGCATCAGGTAATTTGGAGACATAGTTTTTCCAAATAGAACCAATACGTCACTGAGAGCAGGGCTGCTTACACAGCAGAACCTCAAGCTTTTACTTCAGTCTTGCACACGTGAGAATTCCTAGGTGGGAAGGTGCAGGGCCACCTTGTAAGGTTTGTATAGAGTATAATTTAGGGTTTCTTCTTGACCAAATAAAACATTATATTGATAATGAGCCCAAAAGAAGGCTATAGGTAGAAAGGCTGTGCATAGTAATGCTAATATTAATATTACTCATAAAATATTTTATAATCCAAATGCAAATATAACCCAATGACATTAAGCCTTGCAAAAGGTTCTATTAACCATTTTTTTTAAATTTTCTGTATTTTAGGATGCTTTGAAATCTTGGGGTCTTGTGACTAGGGCTCAAGGGAGGGATGGCCCCTCCCAGGGACAACTAATTCCTAGAGATAGCAAACAACTGGCCTGAGTGCATGCCTTTGGTATTCAAACCAACAAATCCAGAGCACATACTGGGATCTGCCTCCTATTATCAGGTTCTGCAGTCTTAGATACTATCCCCCTGCCCTCAGTCACCCCAGGCCAGGTACTAGACAACTAGAAACCACCTCTATAATTCAGAGCCTGCCAAAATTCTCAAACTATCTAATCCCCAGCCTGCTCAGCTGCATATCCTGCTTCACCCATGACTTCCCCCAACAACCACAATAAAGGCTTTGTTCATGTTGTTTTCCTCTTGTCCCTTCTGACTCCTGACAGATCCTGGTGCTTCCCTGTGTGGACTTAGGTGGTATGGCACGTGCCTTTCTCTTGGAAATTGTAAGTAACAAACTATCTTTTCCGTGGCAACAATTTCCTGATCTGTTGGTCTTACCAGCCTGATTGTATCAAATCCTGGGTACACTTTCAAATAAGTGTCAATCAACACCAAGTAATGTAGGCACTCAAAATTTCCAGATAATTCAGAATTATTAATAGTAGGCTCAAGCCATTTGAAGATTTATACCCCCACTTTGCTAATAGATTTGATACCTCAGAGAATTTATTCTAAGAGCAGAGGAGCCACTTGGGGGAAAGAATGGCATTTAAACTCCTTTGGAATGAAATCCAGAGGTTGCCATAGCCATGATCCTAATGATTCTTATGAGAGTTAACTCAAGAGGTCTAGATTCAGATGATTTTCAGTACAGAACATATGCAAGAGCATTCATTGGTAGCCCTGACAGCAAGGTGGGAATTAACTCTGTGATGTGTCAACAATGGGAACAATGCTTTTCAAACCTTTTCTCAAAGTTCTTTTGCTGAAAGCATTAGGCTACCTTGCCTTTCTTGATTAAAGTGACTTTATGCCTGGAGGAAGGCTGTGAATGAGCAGAGGCTCTCTCTGTTTCACAGAAAAGCTTCTCATCATACTTGGAAAAGGATGGTGTAAAAGTTTTCAGGTCAGTTCACACCAGGGCGATTCTATGTTGGAAGTACTTGTGCTTCTAAAACAACTTGACAACAGGAAATTGTCAAACATTTTCTTTTTTTTTTTTAAATCGTAACTTTTTTTAATTTTTATTTATTTTTTTCAATATATGAAATTTATTGTCAAATTGGTTTCCATACAACACCCAGTGCTCATCCCAAAAGGTGCCCTCCTCAATACCCATCACCCACCCTCCCCTCCCTCCCACCCCCCATCAACCCTCAGTTTGTTCTCAGTTTTTAACAGTCTCTTATGCTTTTTCAAACATTTTCTTAAGCTCCTGGAAGCTTACTAGGGGAGTCAGGGATTGTTCCTTCTAGATTTGAGCACTGTACCAGTTTACTTAGGAAAGAAAAATGTTCTAAGAGAAGAGTGAAGCACCTAAACATCAAATTGAACAAGGCTGGCTCAAAACTTTTCCACATGTCTGGGCGTGGCCCTAGCAGCTCCTGGCAGGGGACACTGGTGGAAACCAGAAGTGCCCTATGAGGCTCTTCTGTTTCACAACCTTGCTGTCAGTTAGGCTGGACATGCTTGGGCAAGGAGGAGAGGTTAGAGTGGATGGTGAGATAAATTGCAGAATACACTGTATATGCATGTCTAGCAGAATTTTCACAGACCCTGATTTCCTGGATTTGGGGAGGAGACATATCTCTATGATGTCTTGATGATAGGTCAGATAAGGAGCTTATTGTGGAAGAATGCATGTCCTCAGAATAGTAGGACTTCATTCTCTGTGTTCTGTCACTGCTCACACATGCTCAGGGCTTATCAGTATCAATTTCCTCACATTCATTACCTCTTTAATGCTCACAATAGCGGTATGATATTATTGTTACATCTATGGTCATGGAGCCTGAGGCTCAAGGATTAAGGGTCTTGCCTGAAGCAACAGACAGTGAGGGTCAGGGTATGGATTTTAGCCATGCTTTTAACCCAATCCACACTGTGGCAGACTAAAATTTACCATGTGTCTGTTCCACAAGGTAAGAGGCAGGTCAGCTTTTCTGAAGCAATTCAACTTCACTCATGTTTTTCTTACCCCAAAGGCACTATTACTGGCTATTCCATGTGCTGAAGAAGCTTGCTGTGGCTTGCAGTCACCCAGAGAGGTGTTTTCAGGCAAGTCAAGCAGCTGTTGTCTTCTGAGTCTGTGACTTTCTCCCTTCCTTCCTTCCTTCCTTCTTTCCTTCCTTCCTTCCTTCCTTCCTTCCTCTCTTTCTTTCTTTCTTTTCTTCTTTCTTTCTTTCTTTCCTTCCTTCTTTCTTTCTTTCTTTCTTTCTTTCTTTCTTTCTTTCTTTCTTTCTTCTTTCTTTCTTTCCTAAACATTTATTTATTTAAATTCAAGTTAGTTAACATACAGTGTAGTATTAGTTTCAGGAGTGGAATTCAGTGATTCATCCCCTACATATAACACCCAGTGCTCATCCCAACAGGTGTCCTCCTTAATGACCATCACCCATTTAGTCCATCCCCCCACCCAAACTCCCCTCCAACAACCCTGTTTGTTCTCTGTATTTAAGAGTCTCTTATGGTTTGTCTCCCTCTCTGTTTTTATCTTATTTTTCCTTCCCTTTTTCTATGCTCATCTGTTTTGTTTCTTAAATTCCACATATTAGTTTGTTAACCAGATGCTTCATTCTACAGTGCAGGCTGGCAAGGTGGAGGGAGTGGAGTTTGTACTTGGCCACAGGTGGCTTTGGATTTGAGGCCCCAAGAGCTCTTGCTGACCCCTCAGAGGGATCAGGATACATTTGTGTGGAAGGTAAGAAGTTCCTACTATGAATCTGTGCTTGATCCTGGTTGAGGAACCTTTGCTTCTCTTTGATTATAGTAGTCTGCCCTATGTTGCTGTGCCTTTCCACACTGCATTCTTATTCCCAGGTAGGGCCTGGATGCTGGACTGTAGTCAGAACAGAGGGATTTGGGGAGGGTGGGGGGGGGGAGCAGAGGCCCAGCATGGGGTGGACTGGAGTCACATGCTTTCCAACTTTATTTACCTTCCCTGAGACTCAGCTTCTTCATTCCAATCTCAAAGGATCATTGTAAAACTTAAAATGAGATTAAATAGGCAAAACTTTAATGTGCTTCACTCATATTAGGCTCTCCATAAATGCTTATTACCACATTCCATTCTCTACCCCTCCCTGGCTACCCCTTCCTTCCTTCCTTCCTTCCTTCCTTCCTTCCTTCCTTCTTTCCTCCCTGTATCCATTTCTTATTTTCCTTCCCCCTACTCCACTTTCCAAGGCTCAGTTTCTAGAACCAGATGCTGTCTGGTGGGTTAGGGCAAGATAAGGAAATGCTGACCCCCCTTGGGATGCGCAAATATTACAGAAGCCCTGACCACAGCTCCCTGATCACTGGAGGCAGGGCCAAGGCACAATTCTTGCATTATAATGATATATGTGAGGGGGAAGAATGGAGGTGGAGGAGCAAGACAAAAAGATGGCTATTTGATTGTTCTCTCTTTCCTCCTCTAGATAAAAGTGAAATTCCTGGACTGGAGAACAAAATACTGCCTCACAAAAAAAGAAGACCATTAAAATTTACTTCTGCTGCAATGTAATAAAGGGGACGATAACCCTCAACATCAGGAAATGACTCCATGCTTTCCCTTTCATATTTGAAACCAGAGGTCCTTACAGCTGCTGCCTTCCTCGTCTCAAGCATTAATTTTCTATTACAAATAAAATTAATGAGTTTAGCCAATTTCTGGTGCTCATAAAGTTGTGTTTTTCATTACCAAGGTTAACAGCCTGCTGGATACACCTCCTTTTGGTGGGACGCCCACAGAGCTGTCCTCCACTTATTAGACCTTCAGCTTCAAACTTACCTTTCCCAGGATCCCTCCCTGATTGACTCTGAGCATTATGACCACACTATAATGTAATATTCTTTTAACACCTACACAAGGTTGGTGACAGATTCAAGTCTGATGGGGGAGACAGCCAGTCTGATGGGACCATGCTGGGGAACAACTGGCCAAATTCTTCTCACCCAGGGTAGGGTCGGGAAGCTTTTCAAAAATATGTGATATTTAAGTGTCTAGCAGTACACATGGCTATAGAGCTAGGGACCCTTCTGCCTTGTGTCTTTTCTCACAGTGCAGCTCTGTAGACCAGGGGTTGGCCCATTGTAGCCCATGGGCCAAATCTAGCCATTGCCTGTTTTTGTAAATAAAGTTTTATTGGAACACAGCTATGCTTATTAATTTGCATACTGCCCATGGCTGCTCCTGTGCTATGACTGCCACACTGAGCAGCTGTGGCAGAAATGGTCAGCCCACATAAAATATTTACTGTCTGGCTCTTTATGGAATAAGTTCGATGACCCAGCTGAAGCTTGTTCTGCTGTTTGCAGTAAACCTTTCTGATGCTTGATTTCAACCAAAATATTCCTGACCTCTGTTCTGGTGCATTGAGTCTCTTTATAGCTAATGTTAAAATGTTAAGAATTAATACAGTTATAAAATACAAACACAAGGGCTTGATTGTCAGAGTACCTGTATTTGGATCCCTGGTCAAACTAGTCACTAATGACTATATAATAATAATAGTAAATGCAGTAACAGTTTTTATTTGCTCAGCAATTATTATGTGACAGGTATTGGGTTGGGCTTTTGAAATACATTATTTCATTTAAATTCTCGCAAAAAAATCTCAAATATAGGTATTTTTTATCCCCATTTTATAGCTGCTGAAACTAAGGCTCACAATAAGTGGTGAACTTAAGAATTATATTCACTTTCTAGGCAAAGAAGAGGATATATAAAACCAACAGCTTAAACAAAATTGAATGTTTCCCCATGCTCTTCCCATAATAGAAATCTGCTGATGAGCAAACATGGTAGGTGATGTAGAAGTTTCACTTATAGTTATGTTCTGCATTCTTATCACATTATTTTCCAGTTTTCATTTCTTCTCATGGACCAAAACAGTGGCTGGAGCACCATTCATCATGTGCATTTTCTAGTTAGGAATGATGAAGAAAAGAGAAAAAAGCAAAAAAAGGCCTTTCATACAAAGATCACACAGAATCTTCTGTTTACAGCTCATTGGTCAGAATGAGTCACTTGGCCCTAACAACCCGCAAGGGACCTGTAGGTTTTTGGCTGGCACATTGCTGCCCTGAGTAAAACAGGGATATGGTCTATCAGAGGAATAGAATGAATGTTGGAATGGCCACTAGAAATATCTACTCCGTCTGCCACTTTGGCTTCCTAACTCCTGTGGACATAGTTCTTCCTACACAGGGAACACATGCTTCTATTCCTAAATTACCCCCACCCCAATCTTTTCCAGTAACTGTACCCAGCTTAAACATCTACAGCCTTTCAATGTTGTGCTATGGGCAGCCTTCTCTATCAGTGCCAGATGTGGCTTCTTATAGCCTGGTGACCCATAAGCTAAATATCAGGCTACTTGTTCCTAGTGTACCCCACACATCATTGTGGAGAAAGATAAAACAACCACAATTAAAAAAAAATCCTTCCATTCAGGAAATGGGGGAAGAGATACAGAGATTTTTGGTCTTCAGGGGTAGTTATATTCTGCTGGGCAGGGATGGTGGGGCTTGCTGCTTGGACAGTGGAATGAGTGGCTTCTGGTTGGCACATGTGGCTGCTTCTCTCCAGCTCACGGGAGCAGCTCCTTGGACAGTGTGGTCTTGTGGTCTCTGGCTCTGTTTCAGGGAGGATTCTCCCCGCTGATCATCTTCCTGCCACCTTGGAATTGAGCATGGGAGAGACGGTCCTTCCTGGGAATGCATCGTTTTAACACCCTGCAGTGTGGGGTGTAGGACCACGGAAGAGAACTGTTTTAGGGCTTTTGCAGCCTCAGGTTGCTGCAGGCTGGGCTTGAGGTTACTCTAGAAATGCAGTTCTCTCAAAACCCAGATTGATTTCTGGTCTATTTGCCTCTGAGCGCTGTAATGTGCAAATAACCGCAGTCACATTTCTTCATGTCTCGATACCATGTTTTTAAATCAGAATATTCATGTACTTTACTGCCTGGCCTCTGTAGCTTGGTCCATCCCCTTAGTTTGTAAATTCATGATGACCATGATAACACCCTTAATCTGGCATAGATTCCCATTGTTTTTGTGGAGAAATCTTAATGAAAGGTCTTGATAAAGGCTTAGGGTCATAGTTTTATCTTCTATTAGAGTTCCTACTTCAAAGTCTGCCTTTATAACCATTTCCTTATGGGGTACAGCAACATTCCACTATTTTTTAGCTTTGTGAAAACTCTTACACAGCTTATATAGGGCACAAGATGGACAATGTAACATCCCCTTCCCACTCTGCTCACACACCAGCTAGCTCTAGGTGAAGTCCATCTCTCTTCCTGCAGGACTTTGTTGAAAGTAACAGGAATGAGGAGTCACACCAGCATCCATTTTCTTTCTCCCACTTCCCCAGGGATCTAACTTCAGAAGGCATGTGGTCTAACTCCCTATGGAACAGCAAGCAGTCTTGACCAATTGCTTTCCCATTGCATATACGGGTTGCCAACTTTCCAGAGTCTTCACCCTCCATGTGGGCTCGATTCCCTTCACAGAACTCAGGGTATGTGCTACATTCAGTTCCATTACAGGAAGCACCTCTTGTACGATAGGAAACTCTCTATCAGTGAGAAGTTGCATCAGGCTCTTCATAGAGACATAACCTTGTGGCTTAAAAACCTAAAGGTTTAACTGGTACATAGTGGTTACGCTCATTCAAAGATGAAGTAGTAGAGTCAGTGTTAAAGACCAGGATGCTCTGCAACATAGCGCAGTTCTGCAATTCATTGCCAAACTGAACTTGACTGAACTTTAGTTTCTCTCTCTGTAAAAGAGGTATAATCATTTTCCTGCTTCACAAGGCTGTTTTGAGAATGAAATGAGATATGGTATAAAGTGTTACAAATATTTGACATTATCCTTAATATGTTTTCCCTTCTGGGAAACTGATTTGCATTTTAAGTAGAACTTTCAATGTCCAGACGCAAAGGAATAATGTTAATGGGGAAACTTTCAGGCACCACACAGGCCAGTATTAGAAATGTTATAGGACACAAACTGCAACCTCCAGTCCCTTTCCCATCATCCTTTATAATTCCCTCCTTCTTATTCTGCCCCCCAAATCCTTTCTTCAACCTCTGCCCCTTTTCCTCACCATGACGCTGAGCAGGTAGCTAGCCTGGTATGTTTGGAGGTCTCTATATGAAGCACCATTTTGATACAAGCCAGAAGGTCAAGCAGGAATCTACACCCCCTGAGTCTTTGGCGTTAGGAGGCTTTTTTCATGGGAACTGGCACAAAGAACGTGGATACCCCCTTACCTCCGAGAGGAGCACAGTGGCTGACCAGGTCTGCCTCCGCAGTCCACAGATCAGACAGTGCAGGGGTGTCTGAGCACACACATTCTCTCTGCCTAAGCTCTGGTTAGCTTGACAGGCTTCAGGGAGGACTCAAACATGCCATATGGGGGGGCATTGTGAGAATTTCATTAGCAGGGTTGAAAGGCTAGGATTCTGGTTGTGAGGAAGAAGGAAGCTAGGAGTCCCGAAGGTTGTGGGTGAGCTATAGATGCAGCTAAGTGGGAGGAACCCCCCCATCTCCCTGGACATCTCCTATCTAGTTGGGATCTGTTCTCAGGGGGGATGGTGTAGGAAGCTTTTATTATGGCAAGGAACCTAATGCCTAGACCTGAGAAAGCATTTTTTTTTGGGTACAGGAATTAAAACCAACCTATAATGAGCACTATTTAGGAAGAACATGGTGCCATTTTCTATATAAATTAGTTCTTTTTCCAAGCAATTATAAAATAGAATGCCAAAAGGTATGAAGAAGAAAATAAAATTCACTGAACCCCATCACCGAGAGATAACCACTGTCGTCATTGGTGTCTGTGGTCTTTCTCTGTGACATTTCTCCATGGATACATACACAGAGGGAGAGGTAAATCATTTCATAAGTATGGAGTCATCCTCTTCATAGTCCATACCTGCTTTCTTCCCTTCTTAGCTTTTGTTGGGGATGTCTTTGTCAGCTAATAGACCCATGTAGATCTTTAGATCTAGGATCTTCTACTTTTGTAAACAGAGTTAGTTTGCAGGGGAAGTAGAGTTGTTAAGCTGTGTGGGAAAGCCTGAGCTTTGCCTGATTGAACAAGGCTCCCCGCAACATCCTTTGTATAACTGTGAGTCATCCTGAAGTCTCCTGGCCCCATACCTGGGGGGGCGGGGGTCCTGTCTGTGAAACCAGGTGGCCTGTTGTGTGGGTGAGTGAGCACAGGCCCTGTTCCATCTGGGAGGGCTGGCGGGGAGGTTGCAGGGGCAGAGCTAATGCTGTTCCCCCATTCAAGAACATCCCTGTTGATGAGAGAGGAAATGTTTGTGAAGTAGCACTGTAGGAGCTCTGGAACAATGCCCTAAGCAGGTATCAGCATTGGCTCTGTCTGAGTAATCCCAGGGGATGAGGGGGCTTTCTCCCCCTTCATCTGGCAGGCAGCTACCCACAGCCATCCACATTTCATGGGCCAAAGCCTGTGGACATCAAGTGGAAGCCAGAACTCCAATTCTTTTTCCCTCTGGCATTCACTGACCCAGCACATCCCAGTGTCTTGGCCTGCATACCTAATCAATCAACAATTCACCCTCTTATTGCCAAAGTAATTTAGCTAAAATGCAGACTGAACTTGGTCACTTCCTTGTTTAAAAGCCTTCAATAGTTCCTAAAGACCAAAGTGGTTTTTCTGAAAGGAGGTTTGTGGGGTTTATGAGGCTCTATGACCTCCTGCCACCCATAGCATCCAGGGAACCATCTGCTGCCAAGAAGAACCACCCCAAATGGTACTGCTTCTCACTTATATGCCTTTCTTCTGCTTAGGATGCTCCATCGACCTCTTCTGGTCAATTCCTAGCCATCCTTGAAGACTTGAAGACTTGGCTTACGCACTCCTTTCCAGGGAGACTTCCCAGCCCATTTCTTTCCCATCCTTCCTTGCCATGAATCCCTGTGTTCATGTCTCTGCAGAATGCCTGCACTCACCCTGGCACTGCATGCAGCTGATGTTCCCCATGAGGCCTGGGGCTCTTGACTTTGTGTTTCTGGACTTGGCAGTGTAATGTGTATGGAGTTGACATCCAGTGAATTTCTGTTGAACGAGGGATCACTGGGATCATTGTTTTCTTTAACCTTTGGCTTGGAGGTTGAGTCAATGTGCTCATGGAGGAAAGTTGGGAGAATGGGGACAAGTCCAATGACTGAGGGGTCCTGGGTCTGGGTGTACTTGTCTGCCACTTGCCAGATGGTAGCTTCTTCCAGGTAAGCAGCTTTAGATCCCTGGGAGGTCAAGACAGGTGTTAAGCCTGGCTGTACTGTAGTGGTTGGTGCACTGCCTAGGGTTCTAACACATACATAGTCCACAGATCCAAGCTCCAGCTTTAGCTTCATGTACAGCTGGTGTATATGACCTTGGGTGAATCACTTTGTTTTTCTGGGCCTTAGGTTTCCCATATCTAAAATTAGCAGGGAAGTGATTGGACCTTAGTAATAGCACAAAAACGTCCTTGCTATCTAAGTGTCATACCCGACATTGATTGCACCACCTTGTTTAGGAGTTTTTGCACCAACCCTCCCCTCCCTCTCTAAAGAGCAAATGCCTCAATGTGTTCAAACAATAGAACATGTCCTACATCATCCAGGAAAAACCATGTTCTTTTGACATTCTCCCAGCTCTCATGTTCTATGGCTCTGAGCTCACTCTTCTTGGAGAATTGCCTAAGAAGTAGAGGCTCAGGGAAAAGGAGAGAAGACAGAAATAAGGAAGGTAGTTCCTCTGCTCCACTAAACTTTGGAGGAACCGGGGTCTATGAGTCATAAGCAAGGGCCTCCCTCAAGAGCTCATAAGGAAAGCCAAAATGACAATTTCACAAGCCAAGCCAAGACTCTTTTGCTTTCTCTGTAACAGGTCCTTATCTGGGGAAATGTAACTAGGAAGTCAGGCTCCATACCTGAGACCCTTGTTCCCCACCTTCCCCCTGCCTCCTCCACTGCCAAGTATACTGGGTTAAGGGATGAAGCTCCTTGGTCAGCCTACACCCAGGGGGTTTCCAGACCTCTTCAGGACTTTTATAGCCATGAGAATTCTGGAATATCTTGTCAATATTTCAAAAAAGTCTAATAAAAATTGGGCTTAGATCTGTTAAGTCTCCAAAGGTTAACTGAGATGCCAAAGACTTTAATTTTGACTTGAATTGTTGTAACTTGGTGTGCTTATTTCATATCTAATGGCAACCCTAATGGGCACTTATAGCATCCATTGAGTTGTTTAAAATTTTTTTTAACGTTTATTTATTTTTGAGACAGAGAGTGACAGAGCATGAACGGGAGAGGGTCAGAGAGAGGGAGACACAGAATCCGAAACAGGCTCCAGGCTCTGAGCTGTCAGCACAGAGCCCGACACGGGGCTCGAACTCACAGACCGTGAGATCATGACCCGAGCCGAAGTCGGCCTCTTAACCGACTGAGCCACCCAGGTGCCCCCATTGAGTTGTTTAAAACATGGGAGACAAAGCAATAAAGATAATAAAATAAACAATTCTTTGCAACATAAGGCAGACATAATAAAAGATCAAAGGTCTGGAATAATTGGGAGGAAAGACCTGGAAACCACATGCTCATCCCTCATCTGAAAAGTGAGGAACCTGCACATAGGATGGGTCACCCCAGGCCAGCTGGGGTGGGTCGACTCCCACCTTTATGGTTTTTCCTTGACTGTGTAGGACATGTTCTATCTCTTGAATACATTGAGGTATTTGTTTTTTTGGAGGAGGGCAAAAACTCTTAAATTAAGTGGTGCAATCAGTGTTAGGTCAGACTTTTGGGCAGCAAGGATATTTTTATGTCATCACCAAGGTCCAATCACTTCCCAGGTTGATGGGAAAAGCCCCAGTGCCTTTTTGGGGAGTGTGTTCTGATGAGAAAATCATTATGTAAGGGTGTTCCATTCTGCTAATGCAGAACTCTGAAAAGGTTCGAGTGTGGTTTTGGCAAGCTGGGTGTGAGGGCAGGACTGGTAGCCTTAGCCTTGCTTATTGAACACCTCCTGTATGATGGGCTCTGTGCTGAGTGGTGAGGGTGTAGAGATGGACAAGGATGCCAGGTGTCATTGGGCACTGCAGAGATATGTCAACAACTAAAATCATAACAGGCACACACACAAAAATCATAACACATAGTAAAGATTCAGAAAACATTTTTGGATAAGTAAAGAAGGAAAGACAAGGAGTGCTATATCTGCCACATAGACAGCAACATTAGCATGTTCAGCAAGGTGCTATCATTGCTTATTTGGGAATCAGAGAAGAGTGCATAACTTGTGAATTAAAAATCTCAGTGTTAGTGAACCTGAAAAGGCACTGCAGGCTGAGGGCACAGCCTAATCAGAGACACAGATATGAGAGGGTGTGGGATATGTGGTCTGCTTTATAAGGCACCAGAGTTCATGTGTGTGAGGTAGCTGGGGCCAGATATTAATGAGGAATGAAGGCAGGGGCTTCACTGTAAAGGCCCCGACTGCCAGGGAAGTATGTTGCATTCCCTAGTGTGAGGTACCTGGAGTCCCCAGAGAGTCCCACTCAGATCTCTGCTCTAACTCTGTTTAATCTTAAGTTTGAGGAGAGAGGGGACCAGATTGTCCAGGCCCCACATTCTCTGGCCTTTGAGTCCCTCCCATGCTTGCCCATGCAAAATCTTAGAGAATCAGTGAGAAAATGTGACTTGTGTCCTGGCTGGGAGCCCCATCCTCAGCCTCAGAGGAGGAGGAATCTCTGGGTATGAAGATATAGAAGTACCAACAACCTATCCTCAGTTTGGTTCTGTTAGCTTGGGTCAGGGAAGTCAGATGGAAGGTGCTTCTCAGGGGCCAGTTTATAGTAAGCTGCAGACGCATGGAGCCTGTGCTTGCCAGATGGTAAATACCCAGAGGACAGAAGCATCTTCAGCTGATGGAAGGAGGGGACCAGTGTTTGTTGAGGACCTACTTGCAGCCAGGGACTAGAATGAGCAGTTTGAAGTAGGCTACCTTATTTTAATGCTTATAACAACCTATGTGGTTTGCCCCTGTTTTATAGATGTGGCAACTGAGGCTCAGAGAGGTTAAGCTTCTTGTCCTGAATCATGCTGTTAATAAGTAAGGGTGCAGGGATTTGAACCTAGTTACCTACTTCTGGTTTCAGTGCACTTCTTTCTCTGTTCCCTTTCCCTCTTTACTGACCATATTGGCCAAAGATCTCAGTGGAGTCCCACTTTGTACCATATGTAACTTTAGGAGGTTTTCCCAGGGTGTGATGAGAGCTATTCCATTTCTCTCCTGACCCCACTTCTGCAACTGGATCACTTTAAGAAGATGGTTACTTCCCAGATCGTCTACAAATTGAGGCCACTGCTATTGCCCCTTTCTCTCCCCTCCACTACATTGACTTAGGGAAATACCCCCTTGGCCTGTTTGAAGTTGGCTTGTACTTTGCTCAGCCCTGGTAAGTGACTATTGGTGAGATTCAAGTGCACAGAGTCAAGACTAAGGAGGCAGAGAGGAAAGAATCACAAGCCTGCGGTTGGGATTTGGTGACTCTATCTCATTTGTGGATTCAGCTTTGGATCTAGATCTCGCTGTTCTCTGGACTCCCTGATGAGCTGTTCTTCCTGCTGAGGTAGAATTCTTCCCTCCAATGCCTAAGACAGGTTCTGTGCAGAGGCTCTTGGGGACAAGAACAGCAGCTGGAATGGTGCCATAGAGTGATTATCCAAATGGTGACTCCAGGCTGGGTGAGGAGGCAAGGCCGTAGGTGTCTCCACCATGCTGGTAGCTTCTTGCTGAGATAAGCAGCTCCTCAGCTGCCCATGGAGGCAGGTTAATGCATCCCATGATTGCAGAGGGCTTCCTTGCCAAAGAGATATTATTCCCCATGAGCCTGAGGTCTCTCAGTGCCTTAGTGCTCAGGGAATTATAGCCAGGAATCTCCATCTCAGTTCACTGGAGAAGAAAGCAGTGGGCACCTCAGTACCATTAACTGTGCTGTGATTAAGTGGATCCCAGTGAAACTCTTCCCTGCAGGATAGCTGCCAAGGGCTGTAATCGCATAATTATTTATTCCTGGGGTTAAGTATCTGCCCTTATTAGACCCCAAGCTTGCTGAGAAAGGGCCACTAGGAACTGTTCGTTCTCAGTAATATAGTTAATGAAGATGAAGATATTTCATGCTTATTAAGTGACCATGAGCTGGGAGGGAAACGTGTAGAGGACAGGGAAAAACTGAGGCAGGGAATCCCACAGGTTCAATGCATCCCCACACAAGAATGCAGCAAGAGAGAGCTTCCTGGAGGAAGAGACTGGTATGTGTCGGCATCAGTGCCAACTAACCAACAGCTGTGGCATCTTAGGTGAGTCTTTTAGCCACTTTGAACCTCAGCTTCCTCATCTATAAATAGTGGATTTTGGGGGCGCCTGGGTGGCTCAGTCAGTTAAGCGGCTGACTTCGGCTCAGGTCATGATCTCGCGGTCCGTGAGTTCGAGCCCCGCGTCAGGCTCTGTGCTGACAGCTCAGAGCCTGGAGCCTGCTTCAGATTCTGTGTCTCCCTCTCTCTCTGACCCTCCCACATTCATGCTCTGTCTCTCTCTGTCTCAAAAATAAATAAACATTAAAAAAAATTAAAAAAAAATAGTGGATTTTGAATATCTACAGATTTTTATCGGTTCTGACATTATGGTTCCTGGGAGCCTTTAGGGAAAAGACTTCTCTCCACTATTTTATCATATTTGATCTTTGATCTTCTTTGGTTAGGAAGGACTATAGTTAAAGAAGAACCCCCTCAGTGAGAAAGCTGAAAGGCTAGTGGAAAAACATGTTAAATTGATCCTCTGTGATTCCAGGGCCCCCAGGAAACTTCTATTTCAATGTTCTGATTGTATATGTCTCCTCTCAGAGTAGAGATGTACAATGACTGTGCACTTCTTTCTTTTTTAACCCTTAATTTATTTATTGTTTTTTAAAATTTACATCCAGACTAGTTAGCATATAGTGCAACAATGATTTCAGGAGTAGTTTCCTTAATTCCCATTAGCCCCTCCCTGCTCCCACAACCCCTCCAGTACTCCTCTGTTTTTTCTCCACATTTATGAGTCTCTTATGTTTGTCCCCCTCCTTGTTTTTATATTATTTTTGCTTCCCTTCCCTTATGTTCAACTGTTTTGTATCTTAAAGTCCTCATATGAGTGAAGTCATGTGATATTTCTCTTTCTCTGGCTAATTTTGCCTAGCATAATACACTCTAGTTCCATCCATGTAGTTGCAAATAGCAAAATTTCATTCGCTTTGCTGAGTAATACTCCATTGTGTATATATATATATATATATATATATATATATATACCACATCTTCTTTATCCATTCATCCATCGATGGATATTTGGGCTCTTTCTATACTTTGGTTATTGTTGATAGTGCTGCTGTAAACATGGGGGTGCATGTGTCCCTTCGAAACAGCATACCTGTATCCCTTGGATAAATACCTAGTAGTGCAATTGCTGGGTCGTAGGGTAGTTTTATTTTTAATTTTTTGAGGAACCTCCATACTGTTTTCCAGAGTGACTGCACCAGTTTGCATTCCCACCAGCAGTGCAAAGGAGATCCTCTTTCTCTGCATCCTCGCCAACATCCGTTGTTGCCCAGGGTGTTAATGTTAGCTATTCTGACAGGTGTGAGATGATATCTCATTGTGGTTTTGATTTGTATTTCCCTGATGATGAGTGATGTTAAGCATTTTTTCATGTGTTGGGTGATCATCTGGATGTCTTCTTTGGAGAAATGTCTATTCATGTCTTTTGCCCATTTCTTCACTGGATTATTTGCTTTTTGGGTGTGGAGTTTGATAAGTTCTTTATAGATTTTGGATACTAACCCTTTATCTGATATGTAGTTTGCAAATATCTTGTCCCATTCCATCAGTTGGCTTTTAGTTTTGCTGATTTTTCCTTTGCTGTGCAGATGTTTTTTTTGTGTGTTTTTTTTTTGTTTTTTGTTTTTTTTTTTTTTTTTTTTTTTTTTATGAGGTCCAAATAGTTCATTTTTGCTTTTGTTTCCCTTGCCTCTGGAGACATGTTGAGTAAGAAGTTGTTGTGGCCAAGATCAAAGAGGCTTTTGCCTGCTTTCTCCTCGAGGATTTTGATGGCTTCCTGTCTTACATTTATGTCTTTCATCCATTTTGAGTTTATTTTTGTGTATGGTATAAGAAAGTGGTCCAGGTTCATTCTTCTGCATGAATGACTGTACACTTCTTTTATTTTTTTATTATTTTTTTTATTTTTTCAATATATGAAGTTTATTGTCAAATTGGTTTCCATACAACACCCAGTGCTTATCCCAAAAGTGCCCTCCTCAATACCCATCACCCACCCTTCCCTCCCTCCTACCCCCCATCAACCCTCAGTTTGTTCTCAGTTTTTAAGAGTCTCTTATGCCTTGGCTCTCTCCCACTCTAGCCTCTTTTTTTTTTTTCCTTCCCCTCCCCCATGGGTTTCTGTTAAGTTTCTCAGGATCCACATAAGAGTGAAAACATATGGTATCTGTCTTTCTCTGTATGGCTTATTTCACTTAGCATAACACTCTCCAGTTCCATCCATGTTGCTACAAAGGGCCATGTTTCATTCTTTCTCATTGCCACGTAGTATTCCATTGTGTATATAAACCACAATTTCTTTATCCATTCATCAGTTGATGGACATTTAGGCTTTTTCCATAATTTGGCTATTGTTGAGAGTGCTGCTATAAGACTGTGCACTTCTAAGATTACGCCCAATGACAAAATTGGCAAGAGGGATAGGGAACTGTCCAGGAGAGAAAGCTTCTGAAACCCATGAGGGACAATTCCATTTCAGAGGATTTGGTTCTTACATTGTGCTTCACAATGTATCAGATGCCAAGGGAGGGGGACCAGAGACCACTGATCTCATCCTTAAGGAGCTTACACTCAGGGGATGAGGTTAAACACAAACACTGGAACATTTAATATTTTGCTATCAAAAAAAGAAAATCAGTGGTGGAGGGGTTCAGAGGACATGGAGGGGTTCTCAGTGACCTGAGAGGGGCTCAGGTTTGCAGTGGGTTTAGTCATGAGTGGATACAATTTAGTGGCATATTGGGGGAATTTAAAGCACAAGGGATGGTGTGAGCAAAAGGAGATTTGCAGTCTTTGCAAAGAGGAGGGAGAGGAAGTGATGAAGAGGAAGGACAGTGAGGAGGAAAAGGAGGAGAATATTGGAAAGAAGTAGGGGGTAAGGGAGAAAAAGAAATCTGTATGGAAGGAGACTCTGAGGACAAGCCAGCATGCAGGCACATGTGCTTCTCTGGCACCACTCTAAACTGTGGGCTTGGAATTTAGTCTGTGAGGAGAGCTGAATATTGGGGAGGGAGGGGCAGAGAGGAGAAAAGATGAAGGCATTTCACACTGGGAAGTGGGGAAAGCCCTAATGAAGCAAATGCTCCCAAGAGGGCCCTGACCCTTCCTGCTCTCAGGAGAAAGTACCCCCACAAACAGTGAGTGACAAGTCCAAAATTCAGGAGCCTGAGCCATTAGGGGCAGCTGAAAATGTGCTAAGCCTGCTTTTCCCTTTTCCCTGATGAATCCAGCCTCCTGGATTGCCTTCCTCATTTGTTGGATCACTTTTCCCTTGGTGTAATCTTCATGATCATGACTTGAAGATTGGAAGTTGGACATGGGTGTGTTTGCCCTGTTATTGGGGTGTCAGCTGCCTCCAGAAGAATGTCTACTCTTCAGAGGGATATAACAGCACCTGTACTGGTGTATCTCCTCTCCAGCATACAAGGAAATGGGGCTGGCTTCCTGACTCTCTCCCTCTCCTCTATGGGGAAACTCCTTAGAGCTCACATCTTCCAGGATTCTTATTGTCTAAGTTCCCATGCCAGCAGCATCTTTACTCAAAGTTTATTTAATTTTTCACTCAATTGTTTAGAATGCTTGCTTTCTTACTCTTAACTCCTTTAAATGGGCATGCATCTATACCTGCCTTCTTTCATCCTTAAGCTGTCCTGAGAGGAGGGCTTTGTGCTAGAATGAGATTTTGTTTAATATCCCCAGCAGCAAAATACATTAGGTTATTTCTATGTCCAAGTTTCCCTTCCCCACAATGATCTCCTTATTCCCTTCCCACCTAGAAATTGAGGGAAGCAATGGGGTGGGAGATAGAACTTTTAGATAAGACAAAGGCCTTTTATAGTGGCAATGGCTATTGGAATTGTTTCCTTTTGTTATTTATTGCTGGGGCTTTTACATAGGAGTTCATCTGACTCTGTCAAGGCTTTAGTATCAAGTAACAGTTGGGACCAACTCCTTCCTGCTGTAATGAAAGAAAAACAATCTTTCATAGTGAAACAGATTTAGGTTATTTTCTGTAAGAAATTCCAAAGTGTCAAAAACTGAATTCCTTCAGTACATTTTATTGGGGAGGAGGCTTCCCAAAGGCCCCAAGTGGAGAAAGATGGTTGATCTGTCTAGAATAGATTAAAAAAGTACAGGTTTAAGGTACTGGTGGCCTGGACCAAATGACCCCTAAATCTCTGATTTTGTGACATTTCCGATCTCTGCCTGAATACAAGTCACCACCCCTCCCTCCATGCTGCCCTGGAGACCTGGACTATTTTCTCCTCTCTGAAAGAGAAGGGAAACATCCATTATGAAAGCCAATTGGTACAATTTGAACCTGCATTCAATTAAAAACTAAATTAAGCAGGTTCATAAAATATAACCTACTGGTTTAACAAGCTTGATTTTGGAAGTGGCTACTCAGACCTTGGCTGAGGGCGGTGGTAGAGGGTAGGGCAGGGGGAGATGCACAGCTGTCAGGAGAGAAAGTCTTGTCATTCTCTTACATCCAAATTAGTTGTGGCCACCTGACCCAGGGCTTTTGAGTCCCCTGCAGTGTCAGTGTGGGAGGAGTCATTGCAGGTCATACAGGTCACTCTGGGCTCACTTGATGGATGCCCATCTCTGAAGTCTATATCTGTTTGGGAGAGGTGCTGGGCCACACCTACAGCAGACCTAACCTTCAGACACCTAACGGCCAAGTCCTGGCTCTCCTGCCCCACTTCCCATCCTTCATCACTGCCCACTGTTGACCAGGTACCATAGCAAGAGAGGATGGCACACACATTGCAATTATCAGCTGTGATCTTCTGCCTTTTGCATGTATGTTGGGGAAAAACAATTCAAAAATGGAGAAACCCCACATTGATTTTACAGGGAGTTGAATGGAGTTGAGGGACAGGAAACACCAGAATGTATATATTTTCAGTTATATATACTTACATCATTTCAAAAAAGATTTGAGAAGGCTGGCAGAATGGAGCTTGGAGAAGACAGTCCTCACCTGTGAGGATAGTTATCATTTTTGTGTTTATGACCAAGCAAATCCAAAGTGATGGAAGAAGAGACAGAGACTGGCAACACTGCCTCTTTAATTAGGGTAAAAGGAAAGCAGCCCTGAGGAAGCTGATGAAAACCTGGCTGAGTTAGGAGACGGGCACTGCAGCATGGGCAAGCCAAAGGAAATGTAGGCCAATAAAGATTCAAGACAAATTATAAAGGAGGGCTCTTGAATTCCTGTAAGTAGACTTTTGGTTTATTACCACAAAGGGCAAAAGTTGAAAATTGGTATGATTCTTATCTAAATGTACTTATATGTTTATGTTCTTTTAAATTATTCTTTAAAGTATATATCTGATATTAGTTTAGTCTTCTTTAATTGTGTTTAATTAAGTAACTGCCTCAATTTAATTTTAGAAATAAAAAACATACATCTGAAATAGTATTATTTAATATTTTGCTTGGTTGTAAGGAAATTTGCTTTTATATGGCAACTGTATTCCACTAGAAGAGCATGCTGGGTATTGGGACACTTGAACCAGATCATCTTGTTTCCTGGAAGCCTGGCAGTTCATATTGTGAAGTTATAGTTCAGACATTAACATTAAACAGCTAACATTGAATGTGCACTCATTAAATGCCTGGCACTGTGCTCAGTGCTTCACCTGCTATATGTAGCCCATGGCTGGCTCTCTACCTAATCCCATTATCCTTTCTTTCTGTTTTGGAACTATGCAGTCCTGTGTTTTAGGGGAGCTGACCTTACCCATGGGGCAAGTCAATCATGGTTACATTTTCCTAGTAAGTCCCTGGCTTACAAAAGGGTAAGTAAGAGCATGGGACACAAGCTTGGCCAATGAGGTAAAAGGGGAGGTAAGATGATAAGCACATGAGAAAGATTTCCTAAAAAGAGACATAAGGCAGAGCACCTCTCTTTTTCCTCTGATGTGTCATGACCAGTTGTGATGCCAGGACAGTGGCAGCTGTGACCATGGGTGGACCTTGAATGAAGATGGATCCAACATAATGAGGGTAGCAGAATGAAATGATTGGAATAACCTAGGTTCTTGAAGACATTGTTGAGTCATTCAATTAAAAAATCCTGGGATGTTTCTACATTGTAACTATTTGTTTTATGGGCTAATAAACTGCCTTATTTGGGTGAGCTTGTTAGTCAGAATATTTTGTACCCATAAATAGCCATGCATCTATTTATTAAACCAACAATCTTATAAAGTAAATATTAATATTATATTCATTTTGTTGGTTAGTAAATTGATGCTCAATTGATGCTCAGAGTGGCCAAGTGGCCTGTCCAGGGCCATACAGCCAGGAAGCACCAAAAGTGAACTCAGGTCACTCCAGAGCCATTGCTCCAGACCATTACATTATCTAATAAACCTGCTGTGGCCACTTATCTGAGGGGGCCTCTGGAATGATAGCTAGACAAATTGGAATAAAATCACATAAAGCATTGCCCTCTTGTCCTCCTTCTCTGGCCAGAGAGTAACTGCAGCAGCAACAGCATTTTTTATTGCAAAGGGTGACAATTTGTATCCTTCATTTTATCACACCATCTCTCAGTGGACAGTCAGGCTCAAAAAATCAATCCTCCACTGACTCAGTCCCCCCAAAGGTGCATCTGACAACAGGAACTATTTCCAAACTGCAGGCTGAACAAGGGCAGTGACTTTCCAGAGAGTTGTGGGTGTTTATTCAGTTATTTGTTTTGAAATTCAGACAAATTTCTCTCTGCCCCCAGGCTGACAAATCCCTGTCCCTTTGCCTTGGTGGTATGAGCTGATGACACAGTCCTGTTTGTTCCCCTGGCCTCCAGGCGGCCTCAGATCCCCAAAGCAAACCACATGATTACTCTGATTGTTTGATCCCATCTGGACCCAGCAGTGATCAGGACACAGCTGGTTTATGGGTCACTTTGTCAAAATGTTCCAACCTCCAGTGTCTCCTTCCCTGAAGCTAGGAGAACATTGTTATGAAAAGTGCCAGGGGCATCCAGCGGGCATTGGCAGCTTCCAGGATTTGGGAATAGAACCAAGGGGAGGAGTCACAGCAAATATGGGAACAGAAAGCAGAGAGAACAGACAGGTGGAGGGGAGTGCTTGAGAAGGACAATCAGGGAATGAATAAGACTGGCTCAGTAAGAATGATAATGATAATAATAATAATGACAATAAAGTTCATATCTGTATTTTCAACGTTTTCAGAGCACTAACTGGAACCTCACAGTACCCTATGATATGTGCTGTGTCAATATAACAATGAACACTTGACAGCAATGACAATAGCTATTCTATTTTTGATTCATTATTTTGTGTCATGACTTTACTAATTACATACATCACATTTGATCCTTATAACAACCCTGTGAAGTGAATACTATTATTGTTCCCCTTTCACGATGAGGAAGCTGAGATCCAGTGGGGTTAAGTGAGTTTTCCAAGGTCACATAGCTAGTAGGCATGAAAACCTGGGAGAGAACACAGGTCTTCTGGCTCTGAAATTAATGAGCTCCCAGCTAGCCCAGAGATATGGCCCAGGACCTGAGCCCTTGGCTGGGCATCAGGATAAATTTGCCTCTTGTACCCAGAAGCTGGCAGAAATTCCAGGGAGTTGCATCTTTCATTAGGAGACAGAGATGAGTCCTCTACCAGGATTGGCTTGTGGAGTGGTTTATTAACTCGGCATTTTGCTGACAGTGCAATTTGTAGAGCAGTTAATAGTAATGAAACACTGGTGAGTGTCAAGACACACAGGAAGATGCAAAGTGAGAGGAGGCTGCCAGCCATTCCAGCTGCCCTTTGCTAGGATTAATGAAGCCTGTGTGCTCTCCTGATGTTGACAGTGCCCAGAAATGTCAGGTACCACCCAGGCTGTCTTGTGAGCTGTCAAACTCCCTTCCAATCTCCTCCCTTCCTGCCAACACCAGTCATGGGGGGAGACATTGGCATAACCTGAAGCCTCCCCTTTTCTTCCACACTTGAGTTTGGGGCTTTGATGGCCATTCAGGCACATGTTTTGTAATTTTGGAACCAACTTTGAATTCAGTTCCCAGACCTTTCATAGCATGTTACCATGGCCCATGTTACTTTGTATAGTAAATGTGGAGAACAGCTCAACTCCATAATGAGGATAAAATTTATTCTAGTAACTGAATCTCAGTTAAAGTCACCACAAGCTATTTATTGATGTTTTTAAAAGAGAAACATGAAAGAATATGCACCAACAGAGACAGCTTGAGCTGAATTGCCCAGCCTCACACATCCTGGCTTTTATGGGTGTGGGTTTTGAACACAGATTGAGCTGGGGCCCCTGGGGCCCTGTCTCTCCTTGGCACAGGAAGGTGAAGTCAGCAGAGGAGCTGAAGGAGGAGAGCAGGAGCTAATGGAAGCTATCTCCCCTCTCAGCTCCTGAAGGGCAGGTCCGGTGTGTTCATTCTGCTGTCTTTGAGCACTTTTCATGGCTCTGCTGCTCTTCTCAGTTTGGAGAAAGAAAGAGCATTTGGGATGCAGGACCTGGTACCCAAGAGCTCCTTCTGGTGGCAGAGGTGGACACGTAAATAAGTTTATTTCAGGAGAAAAAGGCTGTGACAGAGGCGTGAAGGGAACATCGTGCCAGGAAAGAGAGGAGTGTCTGCTAAAGTCTTCCCAGAGGGTGCCAGTTGGGTGGACAGGCTCGGGAGGGGCATTCTCCCCAGTGGAGAGATGAGGAAGGGGCAGCATGGTGTGGTGGGAAGCAGGCAGTTTAAATCTGGTTCTGATAGTTCCTTACTATGAGACCTTGGGCATGTTAACTAATTGGTCTAAGCCTCAATCTTCTTATCTGTGAAGTAAGAATAATGATGCCCATTTTACATAATTGTGGTCAGGATGTAATATGAATGAGAAATTAATCTACCTGAGGTTATTTCTGTGAATGTTGGTTTCTCCATTAAATTCTCAAGTCTTGGAATTTTCCGAGAAGAGTGGTCCCTGTTTGGAAAAGGCCACAGAATGTTTCTGTCTGGAAAGGGTGTGTGCTAAGAAGGGTCAAAGGCTGTTGGTTTGGGGATAGTTATTCCCTGCTGGATCTGCTTCTCACCTATGCACTTGCACAGGGTATTAGATTCTGTGCTTGACTAGTACGCATGGAGGGCCTTAAAACTGAAATAATAGCAGAAACATTAAGATTATGCAGATATGGCAAAGTGAAGAACCTAAAAATACTCCAGGAAGTCAAATGTTCAAAGTTTATCATACAGCACAGTAGCAGGCTCTGGGGGCCCTGGATCTCTGACCCATGGCTTAAAGTGCTTTGTGAATCAGCCAGAAGCCAGACATCAGGTGACTCTTGGACCCTATTCCAAGAGTAGGTAAGCAAGTCTGTGTGGGACCCAGCAATCTGCATTCACAATGGAAGTGCCTGGGTGGTTCTGTTGCAGACAGTCCCTGTGCCAGGGTAAGTACACATCTGGAATATACTGCCCACCATGATCAAGCCACCTCTCTCAGTCAAGTCCTTGGCTGTAGCAAGGCCTAGAAACAAAATGGAGAAATAAAGTGTCAGGAAAAGCCTTGGTCCTAAGGCTATTTGGTCAACAGGAAATATGCCGGTGGCCTGGCCTTGGAGACTCTGGAGTGTCTAGCTGGTAGAATATCGTTGGGGCTGGTTTGGAGGCTGCTGCCTTAAGGGCAACCACCCCTAGCAAATGTCTAAGCAGCAAGGCACACTTCCTTCAAAGGCCAACTCTTAAGTGAGGGTACCCACACAAGGCAGGATTCAAGGGGCCCTGGAAGCTCTTATTTCGGAAAGTCTCCCTCTCTGGCCTTCAGTTCTCTCTAACTTACATGGGTAAAAATTTCAAAAGTCCTGCTAATATGCAGACATGTTACCCAAAGGTGGAGCCCACAGACCTGTTAGCACAGAGTGAGTTTCTCTGAAGAGAAGTGAGTTAGTTGTTGAAACCATAGACCAGGACATTGAAGGAATGACAAATTGATTCAACCTGAATCAAGAAAAAATTGTCCAGATGGGCATGGGAGTTAAATTAACTTAATGAATTCAACCCACTATTTTTTTTTTAATTTAACGTTTATTCATTTTTTTTTTTGAGAGGCAGAGACAGAACATGAGTTGGGGAGGGGCAGAGAGAGAAAGAGACACAGAATCTGAAGTAGACTCCAGGCTCTGAGCTGTCAGCACAGCCCAAATTGAGGCTTGAACCCACGAACTGTGAGATCATGACCTGAGCTGAAGTTAGACACTTAACCAACCAAGGCACCCAGGTACCCCAAATTCAACCCACTATTCAGGTCTGAAATTGGTTCTGTAGAAAGACAGTCCCCATTCCTACTTGCAGCACCCAACTAATGGTATTACTGAGAGAATGAAATACAGAATAGGGATGTTCTGTGGAGGATAGTTATAGATGAGGATGGGGCATGTGAGTAAGGTCTTGAAGGAAGAGCAGGACTTTCACCAGTAGAGGTGAGGTGTGTGTGTGCATGTTTGCATGTGTGTGTGTGTGTGTGTGTGTGTGTGTGTGTGTGGTATATTTCTAGAAGTGGTAACCTAAGCAATTTCAATTTGACTGAAGAATTCATATAGGAGGGGGATAGGGTCAGAGTCTTACTCAAGAGTCTGCACTACTGGGAGTCCATCGAGGGTTTATGAACAGGAGACAGGATATACTTTGAAAAACCAATCTGGTGGTGTAAGATTGCAGCAGGTTGATGAGGGTGCATAGAAAACAGTCCTGGGGCTCTTACTGCTGTGCAACCACAATGAAGGCTTACACCCATAGGTGGCCTTTGGAATAGAAATACTCTCATATAACACTTGTTGAGTCCCCACTCCATGCAGGAATTTTACATTAGCAACTAATTTTAGCAATTGCAGTAAGGTGAAGATGATTCTTTCATTTTTTTCAGCCAACATGCATCCAGGGCTTCTATGGCACACTTGCTATGGGAGAGACACGATCTCCATTTTGCAGACAGGATACCTTCAAATATATTTTTTATTGCTCATTTTACAGAGAAGAAAGCTGAGATGCAGAGAAACCCAGCAACTTGCCCAAAGCTCACTAGCTAGCAAATGGTAAAATGTGGATTCGAACCTAAGTCTTGCTGGCTACATATGACATAGCAACATCTGTGGACATTTCCTAATTACTAATGAGAGACTTTATATGGGTTATCATTTAGGATACATTATTTATCTTCATAAAAGCCCATATGAGGGAGCTATTAATTATTGGTCCATTTTTGGAAGAAGAAAGTGAGAAAACAGAGAGACAAAGTTGTCCAAGTTATTCAGTGAGAGGAAGAGCCAAAACTGGGTGTTTGTATCCAGGTAATCTGATCTAAGGGCCTTACTATTTATTTTTTTTAAGTTATTTTATTTATTTATTTATTTATTTGTTTGTTTGTTTATTTATTTATCTAGAGAGTGTGTGAGCAAGGGTGGGGCAAAAAGAGGAGGAAAGAGAGAATCCCAAGTAGGCTCTGCACTGTTAGCACAAAGTCCTGTGTGGGATTCAATCTCACAAAGTGTGAGATATGACCTGAGCCGAAATCAAGTAGGTTGCTTAATCTTGAGCAACCCAAGGTACCTTTTAAGGGCTTTACTTTTGAGCATTACACCATCCAAAGCTTGATCACTTCTCCCCCCACCACACCTCTTCTTTCCTAGTTCTTCTTCCAAAAAGAATTCTGTGTGGTTTTTATCCACTCTTTGCGGTGTGTGTAGGTGGCTGGTGCAGATTTGCACCAGAAGTGTCAAGGTGCTGTGTCAGCTACATATTTCTTGCCTCCTGGATCTGTGTGGCACCTTGTCCCCATGGACCCATCCACTCCTATCCTCACTGGCCTCCTTGTTAAGGGTGGAGTCTACCTCATGCACTGAATACCCTGAGTCCATCCTGTCATTCTGAAAAGTTTGCTCCAAAACTGAGCTCCTGGTTTGTGACCACAGGTCTGTCCCTCTCATAGTTTTCCATATCCAGGAAGCAGTCATTCCATCCTTCCAGTGACCCACACAAAAACCATAGCAGCCATCCTTGATTCCTTTTCCTCTCAAGCCACATCAAAGAATCGTGTCATCTGTATTACCTTTAAAACACTTCCAGGGGCACCTGGGTAACTCAGTTGGTTAACTGTCCAACCTCAGCTCAGGTCATGATCTCACTATTTGTGGGTTTGAGGCCCTAGTTGGCTCTGTGCTGACAGTTCAGAGCCTGGAGCTTGCTTCAGATTCTGTGTCTCCCTCTCTCACTGCTCCTCCCTCACTAGGACTCTGTTTCTCTCTGTCTCTCAAAAATAAATAAATAAATAAATAAATAAAGGTTTAAAAAACTAAAAAAGAAAGTACTTTCAGAATCCAAGTTTCACCCCCTCTCCTCTGCTGCAGGAAGCCCAGTCTCAACCTCTGTGGCTTCTCTCTAAATGTTTTCTGGCTGCTACCTTTGCCCCTCACCATCTCTCCTGCAGTCAGAAGGATCTTTAAAAAATACATCAGATGTCATGTCTCTGTTCAAAATACTCCAGTGGCTTCCCTGTGACTGGGAGTTAAGATCCTGCAGTGGCCCTTAGGGCCCCAATGGTCTCAGAGCTTGTCTCTTGCTCTCTGTCCCTTGCGCACTCTATTCCAGCTATATTGCCTTTTTATGTTCCTTGAACATGCTGAGCATGCTTCCGCCCCAGGTCCTTTGCACTTGGTGTCCTTTTTGCCTGGAATACTCATCCCTTGTTTCTGCATGGCTGATCCTTCACTTGCTTTAGGTCTATACCAGTCAGCATGGGCTGACATATGCTACAGTATCAAATGCCCCCATTTAAGGTAATGAGGTTATTTCTCCATTACAAAATATGTCCCTTTCAGGCCAGCTAGAGTCTCTTCCCCGTGAAATCTTGTCTTGACAGCCAGGCTGACTGGGCTACACTCTGGGACACTGCAGAGAACAGGAGGGAGCCATGCAGTAACAGCTGAGTGGCCATGTCATTGGCCAGTATATGATACACAGCCACCCCTTATGTCACCTGGGTGGGGGAGAGTCCCCTGCCCTCTGCCAAGTTGGAGAAAGAGCAGGGAGATTTGTGAACAGTCTCTGTTGTATGCCATCCCTCCTTGTCCCTAGGAATTTTCTTTCTTCTTTTTTTCTTTTGTGGTATTTTCTGGAGCACTCACCATTTTCCAATATTCAATATTTAGTTGACTGCCTCTCCCTGATCAGAATGCAATTTCTATGAAGGTAGGATCTTTGTCTGTTTTGTTTACTATCATGTCTTGGTGCCTAGAACCATGAGCACCATATAGCAGATGCCGAATATATATTTATTGAGTAGATGCTATAGAATGAGTTGTACCCCCTCAAAATGAATTGTACCCCCTGCTCATGTGATTACATTTGGAGATAGGACCTTTAGAGAGGGAATTAAAGTTAAATGAGGTCATAAGGGTGGAGCTCTGATCTATCAGAAGAAGAGACACCAGCTATCTCTTATTCTCCACAAGCACAATAAGGAAAAGTCATCTGAGGATATAACAAAAGGACATCCAGCTGTGAGCCAGGAAGACAGTGCTCACCAAGAAGACAGTGCTCACCAAGAAATGACCCTGACAGCACCTCCATCTTGAACTTCCAGCGTCCAGAACTGTGAGAAATAATTTTTGTTGTTTAAGTCACCCAGTTTGTGGTATTTTGTTATGACATCTCTAGCTGACTAAGATAGAAGACAGACAAAAGAATGAAAGCAGGAAAATACAGCCAAGTGGTCTCATGTGCTCACAAGGGCATCCTGGGGAGGTTTTGGAGAGAGCTATGCAAGCTGGGACCTGCCTGCCATGGAGCTAGCTGGGGAATGTTAAGGAAGGGGCAGCTGGTGCAGAGACCCAGGTGAAAGTGAGCTTGGACAATGGACAAGGAACAGAAAGAAGACCGTATGGCCTTTGTGTGGTGTGGTGGTCAAGGGAACACTGGTGAGTAGGTACCAGGCCTCCCACCAGGAGAAGGAGTTAGGGTTTTAGTGGGAAGTTGCTGGAAGGCTTTAAAAGGAAATACATCCCACAGATTTAGTTTTAAAAAGTTTCTTTAGTAAATGTGTGGAGAATGGGTTTAAGGGGACGAATCTGTCAGGTCCTAGAGTGCAGGGGTAGGATGACAGAGGCATTTCAACTGCCAGACCTTTGCATGGGCGTGGCACTGAGTGGACATGTGTGTGTGTGTGCGTGTGTGTGTGCGTGTGTGTGTGTGTGTGTGTGTGTGTGTAATGAATTAACTGAAATGAACTGGGGGCTAGGTAGTGTCAACCTTTGCTCTCCATACTTCTGATGGCAGTGACCTTACCCCTGCTGGCGCTTTATGCTTTACCAGCAGAAGGTGAGTTTATTCCATTCTCTGCGTTTAGCTGGGAGGGACCTAAGTTATTTGGGAAGGGATCACAATCCTAGGCAGAATGGGAGCTCACAGTGTCAGCACCTAGGGCAGGAACAATGGCTATAGGTGCCTGAGCACTCACATACATGGGACACAGACTTGAACTGGGTCCTTGGTGCACATGGATGAGAATTCCAATGAAGCTGTGTCCTGGCTGAAGCTAGTGTTGGGCTGGCTTCGGTGTCAGGGCCCTGACTAAAGACCACAATTACTGGGTTTCTGGTCAAGTTGGGGCTTGGACCCCTAGCTGTTCTGCCTCCTGGCTTATCTTCCAGCAGCCAGGTGCCTGCCAATGGTGGAAGAGGGGAGAAGCAGATGTGATGCTCTGCTCTGTCTCTGCTTCCTGGGTTAGACTCTGGACTTGGCTGTTTAAAGCCATCATGAACTCCATTCCAGAAGCAGTTGTGTTCAGGTCTGCCTCAAGAGGAGGCATGGGGGCCTCTGGAGAGTTCCATACCCCTGGGGAATGGCGCAGGCCAGCTGAGGCCAAGCCAACAGCTGGACTCAATTCTGTTATTGCTGTCCCCTATTGCCATCTGAGACCTGGCTGTCACTTCACAGCTGGCCTTCAGCCCCCCGCAGATAATTGCTATAGCTCACCCTAGGCAGCAGATATGGAAAAATAACAGGCCCACTGGGTCATGCTTCCAGAGCAACCCAAGGCTGCCTGGGGGCTCTGCAAGAGCTTCACCTCATTCCCTGATCTGGGAGCCCAGCTGGGACATGAAAACCCGTGGATGCCTCTGTTGTTTTCCTTTCTGTGCAGTGTGGGTGTGTCTGTATTTGTGACAGTGTGCACGACTGTGTGTGCATTCATATGTCTGCTTGCACACATATGTATCTACTCATTCAGTAAGTGCTTATTGAAGACCTACTATGTGCCAGACACTGCTGGGCACTGGGGACAGACCAGATGCTTCCTTTGCTAAAGTCCTTTCAGTCTAGGAGGGGAGACAAATATGCACTGAATACAAAGTTATGTGCAAATGTATAAATGTCAGGCATGGACTCTCATGTATTGTGAATGTGCACTTACTGTGTACCTGGGAGAGAGGGGCATCTGTGTACCTGGGAGAGAATTCACACTGGCTTGTGTTCCTGTGTGTACCTGTGCATGTGATGATAACACTGGTGGGCACCTTGTCTTCATGAGAGGGCTACAAAAGAGAAAAGCCAGACATGCACATATGAGGAAGCAGGAAGAGAGAGGGACAGAGTCTTGTCTAAGGATGTCCCAGAAACTATTGACAGGCCATAAGGGACAGACACATCTGCTGTCTAAACAGCCAAAGATAAAGTGTGTGGCTTGGTGGGATAGCATGGGACCTGGGAGTCACCTGCAATTTGTCCCTGAGCAGGCCATTCATGTCCTCCTTATGGACAAGGTTTTCTCATTTGTAAAACAAAGATCACAGACTAAATGGTACCTAAAGTCCCATTCAACCTTAGCATTCCATGAGTCTAGATTTAACCCTTGTTCTTAGGGAGGATATAGTATAGATAAGGGTTAGAGAGATACCTAAATACACAGCCCCTCCCCACATGCATGTGCACACACATGCATGTATACACACATGCACATGTGGTGGGCATGGCCATGTCAAAGGTTGGGTCAAGAGACTCCCAGACCCATTAAGGCAGTCAAGAGGCCTCTTGTAGGACTTAAATAAATAATTAGGGAGATTGGTTGTGGTGAGGAAGGGAGGTGTGGTAGCCAAGGTGAAGAAAGAAGAAGCTGATGGTGTGGAGAGGTGCAGTGGAAAGCAGGCTGAGAGCTGGGCTGGGGGCTTGCACAGGGCTGGAACTTCACTCCTCTGTACCAATTGCAGACTAGAGGTGTACTCATCAGCTCCAGGTATTGTAGAAAAGTACCACAGGGTGCCACAGAAAGGGACACAGAAGTACCACAGAAACTTATTCTGTCCCAGTTCTGGAGGCTAGAAGTCCGAGATCATGGTGCCGGCAGGTTTGGTTTCTCCTGAGGCCTCTCTCCTTAACTTGCAGGTCCTCTTGATGTTTTCTTTCATGATGTTTTCTCTGTGTGTGTCTATGTCCAATCTCCTATTCCTATGACATCAGCATTATGGGATTATAGGGCCCACCCTAATGACCTCATTTACCTTAATTACTTCTTGAAGAGCCTATCTCCAAATACAGTCACATTCTGAGGCACCGAGTACTGGGACTTCAACATGTGAATTTTGGGAGACACCAATTTAGCCCATAACAGGAGGAGGGGTGGCAGAAACTTCTCTCAGCAAGATGAGACACAATAAGAACAGCCAGATATGGACATCAACTGTGTTTCTTCTCAACTAGGGATGTGGAGTAGTATGGGGAAAGACACAGGTGAGCTGCACTTGCTTAGGGCCCCAGCAGAAGACCCTGGTCAAGGACAAGTCACTGAATCTCCTGGAGTCTCTATAAAATGAGGCTGAACTAATAAAGTTTAAAGTGCTATGTAAAAGATAAAAATAGTAACAGGAATAACAGGAGTGATTTATTCAGTGCTGAACATGTGCCAGGCTGTGTGAAGGGTTTTGTATGTGTTGAAGGATGGATTTGTGTTTTCCTCATTCTTATGTGTAGCTTGGCAACATGAGGCTAACATAGTGGAAGCGGGGATGCAACTCCAGGGCAAGAAGGAGCCCAATACTCTTAACGTACTGATATGTACCCCATAAGGAAAGCTCAGAGAACCAAAGCTGTTCACCTGAAGTCACCCAGCTAGTGTGTTCCTCTGGATTCTGTGTGGGGTGCACTGGCATTTATGTTAGCAATTTTTATGGGATGCTTTTTATCTCTAGTTTTAGTTCATTTTGCTTTCCAAACAGATAGAAGATAGTGCAGAGAGGACCCTGATATGTGCAAGGCCAGGAGCTGGGAGAGAATGTAGCAATTGAGATTTCCTTTGCCTCTGATGCATGTCTTCAGTGGGATAGTTGACGGGGTAGACATTTTATGCAGGTTGAGAGGACAGTTTTCTGGGGCCCTGGGAATATACCACCCAGGGACTCACCTTTCCACAATGCAATGCAAACTGGACATGACAAGGTCCCTAACCTGAGTCCTGCATTACTGTCCTGCCCTGGAGCCTAAGGCTGTGAGCCCACACCCTACCAGGAGAGAACATGCATGTTGTGTGACCTGCAAGTGCATTGCTCACCTCTGTCATCTCTTATTGCCCCCAGACCAGGAAGCCTTGAACTAACCTCATCTAGCAAGTAGGGCTGTTTCTTTCCTGCCTATGAATATGAAAAGCTGATTTTTCCAGTAGAGTAAGGCTTTAATGTAGAGCTGTTTTAAGCTCCCCACACAGCATGTTTTAACAGCTTGTTGCATGAAATCACTCACTTGAGTGGCTTTCAATCCAGGCCAAGTCTGTGCTGCCTAAACCAATCCCTCTTCCCATGCCTCTCAGCCATCTGCCTCCCCACCTCAAATCCAGAGGCTAATGGGAGTGGGCCAGGCCCTGGGGCAGACTCCACAGTAGAGGACAGAGGGAGCTGTGCAGGGCGGGGCAGGTGGCAGGAGTGTCCCAGAATAGATGGGAATATTATTGCCTGATGAAACCCAAACCCTAGAAGCAAATCACAGACATGTAGCTGGGCAGATTTTTTGCAGGTCATCTTCTCAGTATTGCACAGTGGTTAAGAGAGTAGAGTTTAAACCCAAGCACACCTGTGTTCTAATGTTGGCTGCGTTGCTAATTAAATGTATAACCCTATGCAAATTGCTTCACCTGTCTGTGGCCTCATTTTTGTTTCATATCTGTAAAATGGGGATAATATTAGTACCTACCTTAGGGGGTTTTCATGAGGATTAAATGAGACAACACATGCACAGGGTCCAAAGAATGGTGTCTGACACACAGTACATGCAGGGATGTGGTAGCTCTTGTTTTGCATCTGCTTGTTAGTGTGTGCGGTTCAAAGACAGTATCAGATCTCCGGAGCTCAGTGGGGCTCATTTCACATTGGTGTGTTGGCTGTTTCTGCCAATTAGATCACCCAACCATTTCTGTGTAGCGGCCCCATTGCTCATCTTATCCTCTGGCTCCAGTTGGTGCTGGTGTGCTTTGGATCCTATTACGACCTGCTCTGAATGCTGACCCCACAGCCTCCCTGAGTTCATCCTGAAACACTAAAACCAGATCCCAGTACTCTTTTCAGAATGAAAGACATCCCCTCCCCTGCTGCCCACCCCCCAGGTCTCTCCTCAAAGGAAACAACTTTAGGGAAAAATGAAGCTGTTTTAAATATAAATGGCTGGGGCACAAGAGGACCTTATTAAAATACAGAGAGATTAACAAGGTCTCATTCCCCTCAATTATTAACAATGTACTTGTTCTTCAGAAAAGTACCCATGAAAATTTAAAACAGATGAAAATGGTTGCTCACTTAAAACTGCTCAGTTAATCTGTGAGTAATGTTTTATTCAGTGCATTAAATGAACATGCGAGGTTGGACACCTGCTGGTCCCTCACCCCAGGGCACCAATAGGCCCTGGAGAGACACAGAAGGCAAGGGACAGTAAGAACTGAGGGCCAAGTGGGTGGAATCTTCTGCCCAATGTATTGTCCAGCCTCAAATTAATGGGTATCCAGGGGTTGCAGGCCAGGGTTCTGATGGTCAGTGCAGTGCCAAGGAAGCAGTCTGCCTGGCTGGGTAGCAGAGGGGCACCAGTGTGGGGAGGAGAGGCTTAGTCTCTGCTATTCATGTGACCGCTGGTACCCTCCTCACACAACAGCACCACCCTTGTTTTCACCATCGCTTGCTCTTGATAGCCTCACTACTGTGAGAGAGAGTAAGAACTGTTCATTCCAGGCTTGAGCAGTGCAGAGGAAGGGGAAAGTGGCCAGCTGCTTTGGACTTTATGAAGGGCAGAGGAAAGGGCCCACCCTGTAGTGGGATTGTAGTCAGACATAAGAAAGTTTGAGCTGCATGGCATGATGGCCCCTGTGTCCTGAGAAGAAACACTGGCTGGGGATGTAGAGGGTGGCTATGCTTTTTAGTGCTTGATGCTTGATTGTTTTCTTTCCCTCACCTGGCCTGAACCTGAATGTCATGGGTAGTAGACAAATATCTGTTGAATAAACTAATAAATGAGTAAATAAATGAACTATGAAATTAGGGCTTCCCACAGAGCCTCTACCTCCCTGCCTTTGAGGGAATGAGGTGTGACTCTTGGACCTGGCAGTCCTCGAAAACTGAATAGTTACCTCTGCGGAGGTATAGTTACCTCACAGGTTCCCCTTCTTGGAGAAGGAACTGTTCTGGCTGAGTCTTGGGACCTGGCCCCCATGTCTTCACCATCCATTGGCTTCAGTAGTGTCTATTGGACTTGTACCATGGAGGCAGCTTTGAACATGGAACACAGCTCTATTTTCTGCAAGGCAGCATTCTGCTAAGTCTGTGTCATTTCTCTCCAAATTAAATATCCTTGGAAACTGAGCCAAAGGATGAATCTGGGAGGTCAGGTTTGGGAAACCCAGACTGGGCTTGGAGAGATGTTGACAAACTGAGGAGTCTGTGTCCTCTGGGGAACATAGCCTTTATAGCTCAGTGTTGGACTGCATGCACAAGTGTCCCGCTGACTGGGTGTTGGATAGGTGGTAAGGATATCATGGTCAGGGGCCGGGGAAGGAGGCAGGGCATCTCTTTCAGTGGCTATCAGTGAGGCTGTAACTGTGAGAGGGGAAGTGGATGAGGAAGAGGAAAGACTCCTTGATGGATGTACTATCCTAAGAAAAGATGTGCAATTAGGGTTCTGCAGATTTTACTCAGAGGCACAGCACTCTACAGTTGGCAGAAGCAATAAAGCTTATTGAAGCCTACTTAGTCATTCCTGCATTCAGTAATACTTGCCATAAACAAGCTCACGTACTAGTGGGGAAGAGACACAATGACAGGTTAAACAAAGGATATAATCTTAGTAAGTTGATGAGTTGTAGGTGGAAAAGTTAAAGCAAAGTAGGATTCAAGAGTGGCTGCTGAGACAGCCTTGTGGAGATGACATTTGTATTGAAAGCTGAATAAAGTGAGCATGAAACACATGGGCCACATATGTGCCTGAAGGGAAGAAGGAAGAGCATGTGCATGGGCCCAAGAAGGAGCTGGTAGGGCATTTGAGAAAAGTATGGAGTCTGCTGAGTTTGCTGCTTGGAGCTGAAGTCACAAAGCGAGGAAGGCCAGCTGTGGAAGGGCTGGAGGAAGGCTTGCACTTTCTGTTGAGTGTGTGTGACAGCCCACACTGGAAGGTGTTGAGCACCTGATAAAAGTGATCTTATTTATGTTTTGAAAAGGACAAAATGAAACAAAACAAACCATGAAGTTCTGTGAAAAATGGACTGTGCAGACACAGATGCTCTGATGACTTAATGATACAGCCTCAAGCCCAGTCATGAGAAATGGTCAGGTCAGGACAAGCTGGAGCCATGGACTGTGGGTTAGTATAAGGCATCAGAAAAAGAGTAGTCATGGAGGTTTTCAAAGTTTGCTTTTCCTGACAGTAACTCCATGAGTAAAAGTACGCTTTAATGAAGTGACAAAAGACTCTACATTTAGTGCTTTTGTTTTTTCCCAAGAGGAGATGTATCAAGTGTGGAGTTCAGGAAGACAGATGGGCTGGATACATATATTTTAAGTCATGGTTATTAATGTGTATTTTATGTAGTAAAATTCACCCTTTTAGGTGTGCAGGTGTATGAATTTTGCCAGATGTATACAGTCATGTAACCACCACCACCAATCAGGATAGAGAATATTTAGCCCATCAAAATAGAGAATATTTCCATCAATCCAAAATGTTCATTCATGTCGCTTTATAGACATTCTCATTTCTCCACCCTAGCTCCTGGAACATACTTTCTATGTCCCTATAGTTTTACCTTTTCCAGAATGTCACACAAGTGGAATCAGGTAGATGAAATCATGTGGTATGTTGTCTTTCATTCATCACAATGCATTTCAAATTAAGCTATGTCATATGCATCAGTAGCTCAATACTTTTTATTGCTAAGTAGTGTTTCACTATAGGGATGTACCTCAATTTGTTTGTCCTTTCACCTGCAGATGGACATTTGAGAATTTTCCCCACATGTAAATAAAGCCATTATAAATAAAGCTGAAATAAACAGTCACACACAGTTTTTATGTGTATAAATGTGTTCATTTCTGTTGAGTAATTAACAGGAGTGGGATTTCTGGGCCACAGTCTAAGTGTGTGTTTCACTTTATGAGAAACTGACAAGCTGTTTCCAAAGTGGTCCCACCACTTTGCATTCTCAGCAGAGTGTAACAGAATTCCAGCTGCTCTGTATCCTCACCAGCACTTGGAAGTGCCAGCTAAGCAATTTTAGCCATTCTAATAGGTGTGCAAGGCTAGCCATCTGCATTTGAGAAGCATCCCCCACATATGCACAGTCATGGGAGTACATATATTCTGTAGGGAGCCAATATGCACAGCAAAGGAAAGAGGTCTGAGCAGAGGAAAGTTGGGGGGGGGGCAGATGGTTGGATAGAAGGAAATTAAGGAGGATGGTCCATGGCTAAACTACAAAAGTATTTCTAAAAGAGAGAGTGACATAGTGGCCAAATGTTGTTGAATGGCTGCATGAGATAAAAATTGAAAGTTGATCATTGGGTTTGGAAAGACGGTGGTTGTTGCTGACCTTGACAAGAGCAGTTTTAGGGTTGTATTGTGGTGAGACCCAGGTGAGGGTGAGTGGGGAGGGAATGGAGGTGAACAAAAGGATAGGCTCCTCATGTTCAAGGACAGGGTGTTAAAGCCTGTGGGTTGCTTTCTCCTTCATTCTTCACTATACAAATTCAATTTAATTGGGATGGCAATATGCATAGCTGCAAAGACTACACTTTTCAGCTCTCTGGAAGAACTACACTTTAGATGTGTTAGTGATGCTTGTTTGGTGTCCATCCAAGAAAACTTAAAAGGAGAGGGGGCATAGTTGGCAAGTGTCCATTTCACCTTCACCATTATCCTTTCTGTCTGCAGCTCCAGCTGCCACTTTGCAATCTCTAGCGATTCTGACCTTGAGGTTGGAAGCCGCCACCAAGAAAGGCAGAGAAGAAAGACAGAAGAAGTAATTTAGATCCTGGGTAGTTCTATTGGGCTGCCAGGTTAGCTCAGACTGCCTGCCTCCAGATTGTTTCTCCTCAAACGTTTATGTGTTAAGCCAATGCATTTAAGTCTATTAGCAGTTGAATGTATTTCCTAAATGATATAGATTTTAAGCCTCAAAATGAATACATTAATTCTCCCCAATTAATCTATAAATTTAATTTGATTCCCAAATGAACAGTGAAATAATAATTACGTAAGCTCATGCTAAAATTCACATAGAAAAAGAAAGAAGCAAAAATAGCTCAGAAAGTTCCAAAATAGATGTACATCAGAGGAGATGAGTATTTTAGTTATATTTTAAAACTGTAATAAATAAAACAGTGTGGTACTGGTACATAGGTAATTAATTTGATCAATGAAACAGAAGGTAGAGTGCAAAAATAGAAGGATACATAAGGAAATTTAGAGTAATGTAAAGATGCTTCCTCAGATATTCTTTTTTTTAAATTTTTTTTAACATTTATTTATTTTTGAGACAGAGAGAGACAGAGCATGAACAGGGGAGAAGCAGAGAGAGAGGGAGACACAGAATCCGAAACAGGCTCCAGGCTCTGAGCTGTCAGCACAGAGCCCAACGTGGGGCTCGAACTCACGGACCGTGAGATCATGACCTGAGCCGAAGTCGGACGCTTAACCGACCAAGCCACCCAGGCGCCCCCCTCAGATATTCTTAAATTAGTGAGAAAGAAGGTGGGCCATTCTCAAACTAGACATTGAGAAAATTACTGTTGAATCCATAACTGGGATATTAGTGGGCATCATAAATTAGAGTATATTCAAAATGGATCAAAGATTTAAAGGTGAACGAAAAAAAATTATCTGTATGGTCAGTAGAAAAATTAAAATGTGGGGTAATTATTTATAGTCTGAGTAGGAAAGGCCTTTCTAACTATGATAGGGAACAAAAACACACCAATAAATCATGAAATAAAACTTTGGTAATCTGGACTACATAAAAAAATTTCAAAATTCTACATGGGAAAATGCACCATAAGTAAAACCAGACTACAAACAATAAACTGGGGGGAAATGTTTGCAACTCTGACCTTAGACTAAAGTCAATTTTATATTTCTCTAAAATATAAAAGTCTCCTGTAACATAAGACAAAAAACTCAAAAGAAAAATGGGTGAAGAATATTAAGAAGCAATTTACAGAAAAGGAAATACAGGTAGCTCTTAAATATGAATAGATGCTCATCTTTATTGAATTTAAGAGGAATGCACACTAAAATTTCCCTGAGATGACACTTTCTGCCAGCAGATAGTTGAAGATCAGAGGTTGGAAGGCCTGCTGCTGGTGAGGATTTGTGCACACAGACGGCCTCATCTCTGCTGTGAGGAACTGAACTGGGTGAAAGTGTGTGAGGAGCTTTACCTCACGCCTGAGCATCTCTCTGCAGCGTGCCCACCACATTTGCACAGGTTGATTACTTATTTGATCCCATGTTTGTGCTGAGAGACAGGGACTCCATCTTTTATTTTCCAGATGAAGAGATGAGGGCCCAGAGAACTGGAGGTAGTCATCAGGTGACAAGCCAAAAATGAACTCAGACCTTGTTGTGCACAAAAAAGTGCTCCTTCCCCTCAGCCCATCTTCCTCTCTCCCTCCCTCTCTGCCTTTCTTCCTTCCTTCCTTCTTCCCTTCTGCAAATGAGTACTGAGAGCCAGATCTGTGTATAGGAAAGTATAAATTAACCCACGCCCTCAGGCTGCTAGGTGGTTTCACACCCATATGAAAACCTGGGGGCCCAGGCCAGTGAAGACAGTGGGTCCCTGTGACCTGGCTGCGAAGAAGAAAGCAGAGGTGTTTGCTACTGCTCTTTCCTTGGGAATCTGAGACCCAGGCTGCCTCCCCATCTATCTAAGGGGAAAAGCTGTGCAGAGAAATAAACCCATGAATAGATGTGTCCTGAAGGCACTGGAACCCACGGAGTTCAGTTCAGGGAAAAGTTTGATACTGAGACCATGGTCCTAATCCTGGTCTCCTGTTACTGAGATGTTAGAGGCCCACTCCAGTCCCCAGTGCCTAGGGGAAGTCCTTTTCCAAAGAAGAACAAGACTGAATAAATTGTTTGTGAGAAGACAGTAGAGCTTCACAACTAGGGAACCAAGAGCCTCTCACTGGAAGTAGGTCCCGGAGGGTGAAAGGACGAGGAATGGGCAAAAGTGAAACCTGCCAGGCCTGTGTAGAGGCCAGAAATGGACACATCTGTTCTTCTAGGGTGAAAGGAGGTTGGTCAGAGAAGGTGGGAAATGGAGAACTCACTGGGAGGGTGTGTGTGTGGTGTGTGGTGTGGTGTGTGTGGAGTATATGTCTAGGGTGTGTGTGGGTTGTGTGTGTGTTGTGGAGGGGATGTATGTGAGGTGTATGTGGTGTGTGCATGTGTGTGGTATGTGTGTGTGTGTGTGGTGTGTGGGTATGTGTGTGCAGGAATGTGTGTGAGGTATATGTGGTGTGTGTGTGGGGGTATGTGTGTGGTGTGTGTGTGGGGATATGTGTGTGTGTGTGTGTGTGTGTGTGTGTGGTATGTATGTGTGTGGTGTGGGGAGATGGGTGTGGGGTATGTGTGTGGGGGTGGTATGAGTGGTGTGTGTGTGTGAGAGAGAGAGTGTGTGTGTGTGGTATGTGGAGGTATGTGTGTGGGGTGTGTGTGGTATGTATGTGTGTGTGATGTGTAGTGTGTTGGTCGGGGGAGGGTATGTGTGTGGGATGTGTATTTGGTATGAGTGTGATGTGTGTGTGTGGTGTGTATGTGTGTATGTGTGGTTATGAGCGAAGACCTAAGAGGATAATGAAAACAGGCAGCACTTACCCATCACTTTGTAGGTGTTGAGTCCTGTATCAGGCACTTTCCCATTTTCTACTGCGTAAAACCTCAACTTCCTTCAGCTATTCTACTCTCAGAAATATTTATGATCCTAAATCCATGTTTTCCATAATTCAGATTTCGGGTTTCATTTCATCAAGTCAGGCCACTGGCCAGATTTCAAGGGCTCATGCCTCCTACTCTCTCACTCTGAAAATGTTTCTGAAGAAAGTATTTATTTATTTATTTATTTATTCATTAGTACATGAACAAGTGTGAAATAAGTGTGTGTGTTGGGGTGTGGGGTATGTATATGTGGTTGTGAATGTATGTGTGTGTGTGGTATGTGTGTGGGGGCTGTGTGAGTTGGTATGTGTATGTGGAGGAGTATGGGTATGTGCAGTGTTAGTGTGGTATATATGTGGGGGTATGTGTGTGTGGGAGGGGGTATGTGTATGTGCGGTGTGAGCGTGGTATATATGTGTGTGTGGGGGAGGCTGTGTGTGTGGGCTGTGTGAGTGTGGTATGTGTGTGTGTGTGTGTGTGTGTGTGTGTGTGTGTAGGGGTATGTGTGTGTGTGTGTGTGTGTGTGTGTATGTGGTATGGGGGGTATATGTGGGGGGGTATGTGTGTATGTGGTGTGAGTGTGGTATATATGTGGGAGGGTATGTGTGGTGTGTGTGTGGTGTATGTGGTGTGTGTGTGTATGTGTGTGTGTGTGTGTATGCACATACACACCTATAAGTGGGTTTGGTTGGGGTGATTGTGGAACGGGTAAAAGATGGAATGGGTAAAAGATGGATTTTGATCTTGAGGAATTCACACTTGGTTTGAGAGGTCAGATACTTGCATAGACCATTACCATCCAAGGCAGCAAACAGTAAGCCCCAAAGGCATGTGAGACTGGGGTGGGGGGCAGCGGTGGGCCCTTACATCATTGTCTTAATTCCCCATGAGGGAGGTGCCCAAGCTATATACCTCTCAGGGGCCAAGAAATACACTTGCCCAGAGATGTCCCTGCACCCTACAGCTGGGCTCTTACCTGGAGTTTCCCAAAACTGGAGCTCAGGTGATGCCTGTGCCCCTCAAGCCCGCCAGTTTATAGCCCGTGCTGGCCTTTTCCTTCCCTCACTTCTGGTCTCCTCACCACCCACCATCCCTGGTGCCCCTGGCTGGTATGAGGATGCCACAGATGCCCTAGCATTGCCCCAGTGTTGCATGGCTTGTATCTTTTATTTTTTCCTAAGTGGCTTGTATCTTCCATAGCACATACGCTTGGGAGATTTGCTACTGCCTGCTGATCATCTCCTGTGGGCTTGTCACCTCTCCCTACTTTTCTTATGTACTCTTTGAGTTCAGAGGCTGTCTATCCTCTGCTGGGAACTTGGTGGTTCTCTGTAAATACTTCCCCACTGACCAGCAAGAGGTGAGGTGAGAGGCCCCCAAGGAATAGAGTAAGGGGAGTTCAGTCTCAGAGTGAAAGGGACCTTCTTGCTGGATCAGAGCAAGCTACCCCAGATGCAAACATCCCTTCACATCCTCTGCCCCCTGGCTGGTCAGGCCAAGTCTGTGCTTGAACACTTGAGTGACAGATTTCTCAGTTTCCTGGGGAAGCAGATTCTAATTTCAATGTGAGAATGTGGCTCTTTTCAATGAGTCAATATCTGTATTCCTGAATCTACCAACAGTTATGTCTTGTTCTGTATTCTGGAGTCTCACAGAAAAGTCTACTACTCCCCCTTCCAAGGCATCTAGAGGAGGAACTTCCAAAGTGAAAAAAATATCAGTCCTGAGGGCTCATTCCTGTGTCCTTCCTTGACTGACAGCAGAGCCCATGCCCTGTCTGGTATGATGCCATCTCTGCCCAGGAGCCTTCTCTTATCCTCATAGGTAGAGTCACACTAGCCCCACAACCTAATCTGCTTCTTCCCTTAGGAGTAGCTGGAAGTGGGGACAGGTCACATCTGCAGGTGGCTGAGATTATGGAGGGGTTCTAGAGCTCTCTGAGTCTACACAGGAAGGTTTTAGGCTCACTTTGTCCTCTGACTGATGAAAAGACATGAATATCATTTTGTAGGTTCTCTGAGAAATGAGGATTCTCAGGAAAGCAGCTCGTTGACAATGAGGCGAGCCAGGAGCCTGTGCCAAGCATATGGCACCTCCTCCATCCCTTCTGGCATCACACACCTCTGGCAGCTGGAAAGAGATTGGTCCCCAGTCCTGCTGTCTGCAGCTTGCCCACCTCCATCTTCCAAGGAACCCAGCTTCCCACAGGCAGGGGGGAGTGAGCAGGGGCTCAAAGACATAAGGAAGGACAAGGACAGCTCTTCTCTTCTCTTCCCAGGCTGTCTCTCTGCCCATGAGTGTTGGGAAGGAAGGGAGCATGTTGGCCAAGTGCATGGGGATGCTCAGTGGGGAGGGAGCTCCAAGATGGTCAGATGTTACCAGGAATCCTCGTCATCTTCCCACATAAGCCACCCTTCTCTGGGCTTCCAGCCAACCCTCTTCCTATCGCATCCTCATTCTCACCCTCACGTGCAACCCCAACCTCTCCCTAGACCAGAAAAGATGCTGTAGGGCTGGATGCATATTCATATTGGAATGAATGCCATAGCAACTCAAAGGGAACAAAAACAGTTTCATGACAGAGACTCTGGGAAGCACACCATCCTGGGAGTGTATGTGAGCCTCAGGGATGGAGAGCTCACTGAGTCTAAGGCAGGGACTTGGAGAGACATACTTGGCGGGGTGCTCTAACTAGGGTAAAACTGAGAGCATTGGAACTGACAATATTAATGGATTTGGAGTCTCTCACTCCATTTCCTGCTTCTGAATTGTGTGCTTTTGAAAAATGTCTCCCATTCTCTGAGGTCAAAGGCAAGCAGGGTAGTAGCACTTAGATGTATGACAGGTAGTGCTTTGGGGATTCTGGGAGCCTTAGGTGGCCAGCTCCAATGCTGGGTTTGGAGTTTGAGGCAGGCGTCCTTCTTGGTGTTTGCTAGTGAACAGCAGAAAACTGGCTTAGAAGTCTAGAGACACAGGCTTCCAACCTCACTCGCCTCTGAAGTCAGACAGCTTGGGTTTGCGCCTACTGCTGTGATTTCCCATATGGCATCTATTAACCACTCTGGGCCATCAGGGAAATGAGGGATCACCTGTCTTAGGAGGCTGGACAGGGCACAGGGAGAAGGATTTAATCAAGACCCCACCATTTGCTGGTAGTATGACTTTGGGCAACTTCATCGACCAGTTGCGAAGATAACTGGGATAATACAAGTAAATGTCTTAGGACAGTGCCAGGTCTATTAGAGGTATTCAATCAATGTTCACTGTGAAGACTAACTTGAAGGGTTGTGTGAAGGTTCAGTGCATCTAAGAAGGACTCAGTGATGAATAGTTGTTGTTAGTAGTAGTTCTGGGGTAGCTGTAGAACTTGGGAGAAGCTACTAGGCTTTCAATTTCCCACCCATAACATGAGAACATATCTCTTAACCCTCTTTTTCTTTCAGACACAACTTAAATGTATATCCACCCATAAACATGCACATGCTTGTTTGGGAATGCAATCCCCAAAATACAAGACATTTCCACAGATATGTATCTGCCCTCTACAAAAATTAACAGTGAGTCTATCAAACCTATTTAAATAAGAATTTGTATTCTGCCTTCACCAGAGGAATGAAAAAGAGAAGGGAGAAGGAGACGGTTCTCATCATGCTAAGGGCTCCACACCACCTGGAAGGAATCAAACATTAATTAAGAACAAGGAAGGAAAGGCTGAAGGGAGAGGTGGGGTCCAAGTGGAGAATACACACGAGGCTTCTGTGCTTTGGGAATTCCCAGGCTATTAACACTTCTTCTCCCTCAGAAATTCTCTGTCCACATGACAGAGTGGTTCCTGGAGTGATGGGGTCTGTCAGTGTCCTGTGGTCCCTTCAAAGATTTCCCTGGAAACTTCCCTGAGTAGCCATCTGACCCTCCTGGGTCAAGTGGGATTCTTGGAATGGGAATACCAGCACCACATGGGGGCATGTTAAACATGTGTATTCTCTTGCCACTTTCTAGACCTACTGGAACCCTCGGGATGGGACCAGCAAGCCTTCCAGAGGACTCTGATGTACCACTGAAGTTTGAGGGCCTTTAGACCATACCAAAAAAATGCTCACAAAAATATTTGGAATTGTAAACTGGGATAGTACAACTATCTGGCCTCCAATGTACAGAAAGCTTGGATTTTGGTGTTTTGGGTAAATAAAATATACACTGAGGGTCACTGTAAGGATTAGTAGTGACACATATGACTTGCTTGGCACATGGCGGCTTATTTTAAATAGAAAACAGATGAGGTATCCTTCTTCCATGCCTACTTTTTCACTGCATTCCCCACTCCTCTCAGAACTTGAGAAGTGCTGTGGACTGAATATTTGTGTTCCCCACACTCACACCATGCAGTCCTAACCCCAAGAATGATGGTATTTGAAGGTGACGGGGTCATGAGGGCAAGAGACATGAGGGGTGACTTCCATCTCTGCTGTGTGAGGACATGGCAAGATGGCCATCAACAAACCTGGAAAATAGCCTCACCAGACCCCTGACCAGGGAGCTGGATATTGAATTTGCAGCCTCCAGAAGCTGTGAGAAAAGAATGTCTTTGTGTAACCCATCTAGTCTGTGGTGTTCTGTTATGACAACTCTGAGCTAAGACAATTAATATATAAATAAAGATAATTGGAAACATCTTCAGCACTTGTCACAAGCAGCTCTTTCAAATGGGTTAGTGAATACTAACAGTAAGGTGAATACTTACCTCAGTATACATTGAGCACAGCAATAAGCCAGGGAGGTGTAGAGAATGTACCTTAAAAAACAAACATTTGGAATAACTTTCAAGGAATTACAGCTTTCCTGCTCCATTTCGTTGCCATATCCTAATACAGATTTATTCAGAAGAGTATCACAGCTCTCTGGAACCCATCTTCTATGTTTCTTCCAATTTGACCAGCCACTCCCCACCCTTCAAAAACCAAATCAAAGAAAACCAAAAAACAACAATGAGCTTCATACACCATGCAGAAGGAAATGCTCATCCTTGCTCAGGATCAGTGCAGGGTATACACCACCCCCCAGGCTGTGGGGTGGTGGTCTTGCCTGGGTCCGTAAGAGTGGAGTGCAGCACTCAGAGGGGCTGCCCCCACTTCTAGAGAGAAGAAAGCACTCTAGGTTGTTTGCTGCCCCAGCATGGGACAGTGAGGGGTAGAGGGGAGAACTTAGCTCTAGCACCCTGCCCTGAGCTGCTGCAGGACTGGCTGCAAGAAAAACCAAGGGCATTTATATTCCTGCTTTCATCTCCACATTGGGTGCAAAACGCCAAGTGGACCAAAGACTATCGATACATGCCAAGCTGTGAGGGAAGGTGCAGGTCACTTAGCTGCCTTGACATCGATTTTCACCTGCTTTTGTTGATGAAGCCGCATTCTTAAGTAGTGATAAATCCATTAGACAAACACGACACTCCATTATTCACAGTGTCTACAGTGGCCAGACATGGGACCATGGTTGTGGGGCTGAAGTAATAAGGCTTTGCCTGGAGCAGGTGAACACCACTGAGCGGACGGGTAGACAAATGGACAAGTGGACAGAACCTGCCTGAGACAGGCTGGTGAGTGGGCAGGTTGGGGGAGAGGACACCTGTGCACCTGATGATAGTATGTTGCACCCACCTGGGTGGCGCAGGCAGGTCTTGATTTGAATCTCCCTTCTACCTAACTTTGGGACCCTGGACAAGTTGTTCAAGCCTTCAGAGCTCCCATCCTCACCTGTCTTTGAGGCTTAGGGACTAAAGAATGCAGAGCAGATTGTCTTTTGCACTATTCCCACCCCTCCCCACTGCCACCCTAGATTGACAGGATGATAAGCCCTCCACTTTTTATAAACAGGGCATTCATAGTCAGTCCTCACCAAGGCAGCAGAGCCAGGACTAGAACCCAAGAACACAGATTTTCTCATTCCATCTCCAGGACAAAGCCTGCACAGCATGCTGCCTTTCTGCCACTTGTGTTGTGAAAATAATGTCATTTTGTCATTAGCTCATAGGGAGATGGCTGACAAGCATAAGTCATAGAGAATGCAGAAGGGAGTTTGGGGATGGCCTGAGACACATACGCATGGAATTCCACCTCCCTGGAGAGGGGTTTAGAGGCTAGGGGGCTTATTGACACAGTGACACAGTGACCACCAACTCAGCACAAATCTCTAGTGAGGTGGTACTGGGTTTCCAGTGCAGAAAGTATGACAGAGTGGAGGGGACCCCTGGATCAGACTGATAGAACATCAATGAGAAAGCTCCCATGTATAGGCACCAGGCACTGTGGGCACCTCTACCATCCTACTGACACGCTACCTCTCTATATGAGCTCGGGTGGGTCAGGAGATGGCTGGAGTCCATGCAGCTGTCTAGGGCAGATCTGGATCTGGAGCTCAGTGAGCTCTCCACTTCCTGCCTCAGGGCAGACAGAATGGGGTTGGAGGTGGGGACTGGAGTGAGTGGGCCCAACTTCTGGCCCAGGCAGGTGATCTACCCTTCTCCCGCTGGGTTCTAGTGGAAGGTTTTAGACTGCTGAGTGGGCTGGCTCTCTGTTGCCTTCAAGGCTCAGAAGTGAGGGCAGGAGCTGGGTAGGAGTGAGGGAGATCATCGCTGACCAGATAGTGAGGCTCCAGGAAGTCTCAGAACCTGGAAGAACCAGGTTGTTCTGTGGGTGCATGCCTCCAGGAAGCCCCACCTGGTTCACTTCATGACCCCAATTACTCTATGTCCCTGACTCACGTGGCATGTATATTGCATAACAGGAATTTGATCTTTCTCTGTTTGCCCTTTCTCCTCAGTGAGAATTAGCACTTGAGGGCAGAGATTACAAGCTGTGGGCTTTATCTCTCCCCTGTCTCTACCCAGCATGAGTCTCCACCTAAATTCTGGTGGCTGACTTCCCCATCTCAAGGGCATTTTAATCTTGAACCCAATAAAAACTGCAAATAGGAATTTGATACAAGGAAGAAAACAATAACAGGGAGAATATCACCGTCTGATGTCTTATGGAGCTTTCTCTCTAGACTTTCCCAAATTCTTAGTGATGATAATAGCCTAGCTATGATGAACAATGGGGACTCCCCTGTTTCTGGTGTTCCTCCCCTTCCTGAGCTATAGGAGACCAACTTCCCAGCCCTCTTGCAGATGGGTAGGCCATGTGGCTAGTTCTGACCAATGAAATGTCAGCAGAAGTGAGATGTGTCTCTCTTTGGGCTGAGGCCCCTGAAAGGCTGTAGCTTTGTTTCAGTCTGTTCTCTCCTAGCCACAGCATCTATTGAGCCTTGTGTGGCAAAGGCAGAACCACCCTCACTGAGCCACTGCATGGGTGACAGAACCCCTGAGAGCTGCTCAGGCTCAGAGTGGCCCTGGTGTAAGTGAAAAGCACACAGTTGTTTCAGTAAGCCTCTGAGAATTTGGAGTCATTTGTGATGGCAGTATCACCTAGACTATAGGTCAGACTATCTCCTGACTAATATGATGCACAGGCTACTGATTTTAAACAAAGAAAATGGAGGCTCAGTGAGGTTAAGGGACTTGTCCAAAGTCATAGAGTTCAGGAGTAAAAGTGCCAAAACTTGAACTCTTGTCTTCTGATTAGACTTGAGCCCAGTCCCTGACCTGTTTCTCAGGACCTACAGACAGGTCATTTTTTGATACAGAATAGCTGGGCTAGCTGGTGAGTATCTGACAAGCCCTCCAGGGTCCCCCAAGCTTTCAAGCCCACATTGCAAGGCATAGAATATGTGCCCGGTGGGGAATTCCTCAGCCTGTCCTGAAGCATCCAAGTCCACAAAAGACCTTGTAGAGAGAAGATGCCCCAGAAGCTAGTGGTGCTGCCTGTACACCAGATGAGGGCCTGGTGACCATGTGCCGACGCCCTGCCTCCCACATACCCAGAAACTAGGCTGAGGTTTACCTGGCCAGGTCCTAATTGGCACATGGTAATTATGCCCTGAGAAGCCCGCCTGCTAATTGCTTTTGCTATTTCTGGACTCTGCCCCTTCCTGATCTGTCCTCCTGAAAGAGACAGAAATAACCTGACACTTGGAGGGTAATTATCACGGAGCACTTCCAGCATCAGCAGATGCTCAGCAGCAAGATTCAGGTCCCTGACTCAGCATGTGGAGCTCAGGAACCATGGGGAGGTGCCTGACCACAGTAGGGGGAGCCCCTACTTCCCCCCTTTTCTCCTATAGTGAGTTTGACTCACTGGAGCCCTTTCTTTCAGTTCTGTTGGTCTCATACCTCATCCTCCTTCACCATGTCCCCAACTTATGGGAAAGTCAAATGATGGAAGAGAAGTGGTGCACAAAGACAGTTTCTGGGTCTAGGTTCCCCAAACTATTGGTTTCTAACTGTGTATCTCTTCTTTCTATGAGTCCCCACTACCTTTGCAGAAGCAATAAGAAAATCCAATGTGGTTAATATTTGCACTTCTAATGTTAGGAATGAATGAATGATTGTAATTGTGGCAAGACAGTGAGTACTCGGTGTTCAGAGATTGGTGAGAGCCTTGTGTCTGTTCTTTGAACAAACAGGAGCTCAGTTCAGAGGCAAACAACAAAAGCAAAGATGATGTTTGGGCCTGTCTGGGGACTGTCCCTGCCTTCTGGAAATCTAGTGGGGACTCAATTGCTATTCTAGTCTTTCCCTAAGTCTGTTCTGATGAATATTGAGGCAAAAGTCTGAGGCCAGGTAAGAACAGAGAGCATGCAAGGTCACCTCCAGGATATGTCCTCAAAAATAAATATCATCTATCTGTCTCTTAGCCTTCATCTGAATCAGAGAGTTCACTGGGAAGACATCAGTGCATGGCCAGTTCCCTCACTGATTTAAACAGACCTAATAGGGGCACGTGCGTGGCTCAGTTGGTTAAGCATCCCACTTCGGTTCAGGTCATGATCTCACAGTTTGTGAGTTCTAGCCCCATATTGGGCCCTGTGCTGACAGCTCAGAGCCTGGAGCCTACTTCAGATTCAGTGTCTCCCTCTCTCTGCCCCTCCCCCACTCATGCTCTGTCTCTGTCTCTCTGTCTCTCTCTCAAAAATGAACAAACATTAAAAAAAACAGACCAGATAAAGCCAGTCTGTCTTTTAAAGCTCAGGGTCCTTTTTTCCTCTGGTGGTCATTTTACCGTTTGGAAGTGGAAGGCACTACGTCCCAAACCTGCTTAAATCAGATTCTTTGTGGGGACCAGAGTTGGGAAATAATGGGATGTTTTTCTTCCTAGAAGACAGTAATTGCAATTTTGTCACATGTGATGACATGTGGTAAGCAATTAATTCTGGGGGGACTCCCTGCCTGTCACCATGCATGACTTCTACCCTGATCAGCCCCCCTTCCTAGAAGGCTCCTCCCTTTCAGAAGACAAGCCAATTTGTTGTATGCTTAGTTCCCTGGGGACAATGATAGCTCTTGCTGTTGATGGGTAAGCATACTGAGGGTCCCAGTTTGGTGACACTGCTGTGTGTGGCAAGGAAAAGAGACACAGAGAGAATGCTAACCAGGGCTAACACCTGTAGAGAGCCAAGTGTGCCTCCCAATGTAGAGTTACTACAACACCCCACGGGGAAAGGAATTACTATTATTACTATTCCCATTTTAAACATGGGCAAACTGAAGACAGATTAATCAACTTCCCCAAGAGCATATGGCCCCAAATGGCAGAGAAGGATCCAAATCTACTCAGCCCTCCCCTGGGCACTGCAAAGAGCAACTGGGAGGGAGCATACTGGAATCAGGCAGCCCAGTTCCAAGCCAGCATCATCATCACCATCTGTGCATCCTTGGGCAAATTATTTCTTTTTTTTGGTAAGCCTCAGTTTTCTCATCTGTCAAACAGGGACAGTGGCACCCACGTCAAAATGTTGCTGTGAAGGTTAAATGACAGAACACCATGCTACCTCCTGACTCCTCATCTTCTGCTCTGCTCCCCAGGCCCATGACTGCTTCTTGCTTGTTGGTGGTATGGTGAGGCATCATGGTTATTTCCTCAGAACTCCACTGGGTGATTGCTGTGTGCTAAGTTGTTGTCTAGAGCAGTGCTGACTTCTAAAATTGAGGACTAAACACCTTGGAGATTTGGAACCCAAATTTGTTGTTACATTCTTAGTGGCTATCATGGTGTTCATGCCAGCTACCTGGTACCATGCTCAAGGCCCTGAGTTCTGAGTGTTTATAGGCTCAGTTGCCCTACACAGGGGTTCCCAGGGCAGACTTGGCAGGGTTGTGATGCAGCCCTTTGTAACCTTCAGCACTCTTCACCCAATCAGAGAGAGTAAACAATTCAGACAGAGGCTGGAAAATGCTTTATGGATTGGGTTTGAGGAAGATTTACTTCCCTTATGATTTTTTCAAGCTCATATTACAGTAAGTTATGAGCCCTTGAAAAAATAGCCCAGGGCTGAATGAGGAGTAATATACCACAACATGAGGGACAGTGTGGGACCTAGTCCTGCCTGGGGGTGCACCACAGTTACCTTCCATTAGCCTCTCCAAGCCTCAGTTTCTTCAGTTACACGGCTAGAAGCTTGACTCCTAGTGCTGGTATTTAGGCTTCCTTCCAGCTCTTCTCTTCCATGATTTTTGCGATCTATAATCTCAGCTAAGGTTTAAGGGCACAGAAAACACCCCGGGGCCCCGAGTTGAGTCAGGCCATCTCCTAAAAGCTGAATTCTGCCTCAGAAGAGGCTTGGGAAATGGTTGGCCTTTCCAGGCATGGACAGTAGGTCACAGAGTGTCTTCTGACAGCTGCTGCCCAGAGCATAGCCAACTTTGCTGCTCCAAACCCGATTTCCTCCCATTCTTGCTTCTTGGGACTTCTTTGGGGTCCTGATTTGATAGGAGGCAAGCTGAGATACAGACCAAGGGCACCTCACTGAGAAGTTATTTGATGCCTGCACCCAACTGCCTAGAATTTGTCACAGCCAGAGCAACTCGTTCAGCTGAAAGTAAGAAGAAATTATCTCCAGAGCCAGGATGTGATTGGAGAGTGAAGGGAAGGTGGGATTTTGAAGACAGCTATTCTGGCAAAAGGATGCTTTTGTGTGCCTTTTGGGAACTGTGACTTCTCTCTGCTTACAGAACTCAAAGTGTACATGGTACCAGTCTCTCCCACCTGTGGGGGCACAAGGGTTTCTGTTGAGCTTTTGGTTTAATTAAGAGGACTGAGATGGGAAGGAGGGTGGGAGAATCAGGCCAGTGGGTTGTGCTTCTGTGGGTTTGTAGAACTTTTCATCATTAGTCCACCTCCATTTCCACCCCAGGGACAGGGGGCATAGTAAAATGGTTAAGAACATGGGCTTTTCATTCAAACAGACCTGGGCTGAGAGCCTATCTGTTCTTTTCATAGGCTGTGTGATTTGGAGCAAGTCACTTACCCTCTCTGTGCCTTGATTTCCTCAATTGAGAGATAGGATAATGAGAATATCTCCTCATAGGCTTGTGAGGATTAGATGGATGAGGTATAAACTATTACAGGGCCTGGCTCATAGGACGCACCCACAAATGTCAGACCTGTCATTACTCACCAATCTCTGGTTATCTAGGCCTGCTGTCTGCCACCAAGTAACCACATCAATGATTTACTCTCACCTAGCTATAAAAACCTATTCTTTATACTCACTTTCCCTCCCATTTTTAATTTTTCCATCATCCCTTATGTTTCCATTGATTTTTATAACTTTTTGTCTAGTTAATTTTTCTCGGTGAAGATACCTACTCTCCAAAATCTAGCAATTATCTATCTATCTATCTATCTATCTATCTATCATCTATTATCTATCTATCTCTCACCTATCATCTTTATCAGTCTATCTACAACCATATTAAAAATTCACTCATTTGTAGAAAGACATATATATTTTAGAGAGAGCCATCAGTCCTGCCCACATGCAGATGAAACCTTATTGTCCAAGAAGTATTTTACCTGTATTAATGTTATGAGGCTAAGAAGCCAGCAATGGGCCACCCTTGTGGTCCTTGCCTTCATGCTAAGCATCCCTGCAGAATGCTCTCCTTCTGCTTATTTCTTCTTTTCCATTTGCTTTACTGTGGAGTTGATTTTCCTATTAAGGGCACATGTTCAGCCTCTTTCCCATCTGCTTAAGATGCTGACTTAAGATGCTGACTCAACACAAATGGGCAGATGTGTCCACTTGTACTTTGCTGTCAGTATGGGGCCAAGACTGAAGACAGGGACCAGGAGAGAGCTCTGCCTCTAGGCAGGGGAGAAGCAAGGGTAGGGGACAGGGCTGTGAGAAGTAGTGTTTGGCAGGGTAGGGTGAATTCTCCACCAACCCCTGTGCTCACTGGATATGGAACCTGGCCCAGCTTCACCTCTCTGAGACTCAGTTTCCTTATCTGTGACACAAAGAGATTGGACTAAGTCTTCTATACAATGTAGGATTCAGTTTTCAGTGTGCATGAGTAGATGATGTCTAGGTTAATACAAGGAAGGAGCAGAATGTGGTGACATGAAACTGGAGTACAAATCACACACAAAGACACTCACATATGGATATATATATATTCACACAGAGGCATGCTCACACACACTCTCACACATGTAGGTATAATCACACATACATTAACCCTCACACATATGCATATGTGCACACATACACACACAATCACTCAGTGCTTGCACTCTCACATCCAGATCAGAGCTGAGAGTTTTATGTTATTATATGGAAATTACTGACATATAAAAATAAAAACTAGTGTGAGGGAAATAGGCATCACTCTAAGAAGCACAGACACTGATGAAGGAATGTGGGTTGGATGGACAGAGCATCATAAGGGCTGTCACCATGGTAGAGTTCATAAGGGGAAGAAGGAATGTGAGCTTTCCTATTTGGGGCTCCATTGTGTTCACACTTCACAAACACCTGCCTCCATGATCCTGGTTATGGGTACTAGTGGAGTGGGCACACAAGTCTTTGTGTGTGTGGTGTGTGTATTCAGCCCTGACCCCATGTTCTTGGTGCTACCCAGTAGCTGAAGCTGCTGTCCTCTGTCCCTCTACCTGTGAGCCAGCTCAGTGCTCTGTCCCAGGGGTCTCTCACATATTGACTTACATGCACACCAGCTCTGGCTGCCCAAAAAGGTCACCACAGTTTCCCCAGGGAGGGAGGTACTCAGGGCCAGGATGTCCACCCTGCCTCAGTGACCAAGTAGGCTTTTCATCTCATAATAATTAGGCTTATTTCAGCCTTGGAGCCCAGAGTTTTGGGAATCTAAACATAATGAAGTCCCCCCCCCACACACACACACAAGATGTGACTCAGGAGCTGTCTATCTGTTGATAACTGCCTTGAGCTCTTCATGTAGAATTAGCAGCTGTATAATGTGTACAGAGATTTTCATCTCCCATCACTTATAATGTATTCAGCCAAGGAGGATGGCCAACCTACCTTTATAGGACCATGGCATGATTGACTCCTGTAATACCTTATTGTTACCCATTCTTGCCCTATCTGCACCCTGTTGCCCCTGGGGCTGATCCTGTTTGGAAATGCTTTCAACTTAAGGCTGAGAAACAATTTCATTTCTTTTTTCAGAGAAATCCTATCTTCAGAGAAATCCAGTCCCCTGAACCTCAGCAGGTAAGGGCAGGACAGCTGTCTTTGCTAAAAAGGGGGAAATGTGCTTAGAGATGGGTTGCAGTAAAGGTATTGGGCAAGTGTGGGCCACTCCTATGTGGTACTGGGCAAGAGAAGTTTTGTTCTGAGGACTGCTTGGGAAAGAATAAAACATGTAGAACCCGTGGACCTGGGTTTGAACTTTGGCACTGATACTAACCTATGTAACCTTTGGCAGGTGACTTAAGCTCAGTGACTACAGGGTCCTCATCTAGAAAAGGAGACCACTGCGAGAACTAACTGAGCTAAAGATGAGGCAGGTTCTTGGAGACCTAGTGCTGTTCAGGGCTGGACAGCAGAATCCATGTGGGTTATTGCAGCATATGGAGAGGCAAGCCAGGTTAGTCCACCCAGGAGACGGTTTTTCAGGGGCAAAGGTGGAGTAAGTGAGTTTGCAGCCTCCCAGGATGAATAAAGAGACACTGAATTCCTGCAAGAAGATGTGTTAGCAGGAAAGGAGGTGGGGAGCATGAATACTGGAGAGCTTATCATAATGTAAGGGATAATTTAGGTGCTCTGTAAGTGAGGGCAGTTTTCATTTGCTTCTTTATAGGTTAGACCCTTAAGCTAGATACTTCCATATGCTCCCATTCCTTTCCCTAATGTCCCACACAGTCAACACTCATCTTTGTAGGTGATGACCTCAAGGCTCAAGGTGGTGGGGGAACTAGATTAAAGTCAGACAGCTAGTAAATGGCGGGGCTGGGTTTAGAAACCAGGCCAGCCAGCTGGCTTCAGGGTTCTTGATCTCTGAAGGCTTTGGAAGGGCCTGGCTGCTTCCATCTCCTTCCTTATAGCCTGAGCAGTGACCATGGCTTTATTTTATAGGAGCACATTGGAGGGAAGTAGGCAAGCCAGTATTTGTTGGTGAGTGGGGGATTGAGGGAGAAACCTCTGTTCCTCCCCTTTGCTACCTCCTCAACAGTGGGTGGGGATGGTGATGGATGAAGCTGGGGAGAAGGAAGATTGGTTTTTGGACATGATGGATAAAGTGTCTTATGTTTCCTGAGGTTATCAGACTGAAGAAATGTAACCATTGCCAAAAGCTGTGGGATTTCTCCCTGGAGCCATTGCCCTTCCGGGAGGGCTGACAAGTGGTTCTCTTGTTTATTGTTCAAGGGAGAGAAGCAACCTGTCTGCCACTGTCCATAGTAGGATGTTCTGGCTCTGGAGTAGGAGGGACACTCCTTGCTGGGACCTCAATGGAGGCCAACCCAGCAGGAAGGAGACTCCCTGTGTGACCTGACTAAACCTTGCTCAGGGAAATGCCTGCAGTGACTCCTCCTCACCCCACTTCCCCTCTGTCTGGCTCTCAGGGCCCCCAAACTGAGGACTGCTCTCTCTTCTGGATGTTGTCCCCTACTCTTCTCCAAGGGCACCTTCATTCTGCCACCCTGCACCTACTTGTTCCCACCCCCCCCCCAAAAAAAAACAACTGTAGAGTGACTACCACCATGGACTTTGGAATTCGATGTGGGCTGCAGCCCAAGCTTGCCCACTTACTAGCTGTGTGGCTATTGGCAAGTCATAAACTTCCTTAAGCTTCAGTTTCTTAACTATAAAATGGGTATTAATACCTATTTCCTAGGGTCGTTTGGGGACTAAATGAGGTAGTAAGTGAAGGACTTAGCTCAGTGTCCAACATGTGATGGTGGTGAAACCTGTTCTCTCATACCTCTAATGCTGCTTGCCTATTATTGAATCAGTTCCTTCCTATTTTTCCAGACCTATCTTGGGTCTCACTTCTGCACTGTAACCTATCCTGATGAAAGTACTTCAGATTATATTCCTTTGTTTTCCTTGAGAACCTTATAAAATTTGGGTCTTGTTTTTATACAATTAATCCAACTAATACATAGATATTGAGTACCAACCATGTGCCATATTTTTTTTTTCTCAGAAGTTTCTCAGTTGAATGGCATTTCCACTGGGGCTGGGGATCATACCTTTCATGCCCGTTTCCACCAGAGCACCTAACACAGTGCTGGGCACCAAGTAGTGGATTAGTAAATACTTTTGATTGCTGGTTGGTAGGGATCAGAGATCTGCATATACTGAATGCCTCTGTATCAGAAGCTATGGGATGAGAACAAAAAAATAAGAGCCATTGAGTTTAACTTTAGCCATCTAAAAAACAAGTGAATTCACCAGGTGATGTCAGGTAGCATAGAAGGTGCTCAATGAATCATGTCCTGGATCTATGTTTCCAAAGAGACTGACAAGACTTCTATCCTGGACTCCCATCCAAAGCAAGAGACCTTCTCTAGCATCCTTCTTTGAGCTTTGCCATAACTTTGGACTAACAAAAAAGCTTATTTATTTCCATGTACTTTAAATTATAGGAGTTCTTACAAGTCCAACTCAAAAGTGCCAATTGGTCCTTTGGAAAAATGTCCAAAGAATTGAATCTTTCTTCATAGTAAGTCTTCATGTGCTCCAAGACCACTGGATTCCTTCCCTGGAATCATGCCAAGCTTTGCTTTCCTTTCCCAAACACCACAGTGAGGGACAGCTGACAAGGGACCGAGTGTTTGGTTGTGTCTGACCAAGGCAGAGGGCAGTGTGGTGTGGCTGTCACTCTACCTCAGACATTGTGTTCTGAAAATGCAACCTGAGTTGGCATCATTTTTTTTTAAGCACTGACTTGGACATGTATAAATCAAGGTATGAATGTATGGAGATGGATACATTTTGCAAAAAAAAAAAAAAAAAAAAAAGCACACAAATGAGGGCTTGTGTAGAAGAATTATGATTAAGAGTAGAAAGGGTAACTTGCAACTAGCTTTTTGGAAGATGTGAAGTATTTCCTTTGGCATAGTTCAAAGGCATTTAAGTAAAACATTTCTTCTACCTTTTTTGTGGCAAAACATACAGTACACAAAATTTACCATTGTAACCATTTTAAGTGTATAAGTCAGTGGCAGGAAGTACATTCATTATGTACAAATACCACCACCATCTATCTCCAGAACTTTTTCATCATCTCAGACTGAAACCCTTTGCCCATCAAACACTGACTCCCATGCCTGACTTATTTTCTGTGTCTATGAATTTGACTACTCTAGGTACCTTGTATAAGTGGATTCATACATTTTTGTCCTTTGTGGCTGGCTTATTTCACTTATGTCCTCATGTTGTAGCAGGCATCAGAATTTCCTTCCATTTTTAAAGGCTGAATAACATTCCATTGTATGCATATACCACATTTTGTTTATCCGGCCATCCATTGAAGGACATTTTGGGTTGCTTCGATCTCTTGGCTATTGTGAGTAATGCTGCTATGAACATGGATGTACAAATATCTGTTACAGTCCCTGCTTTCAACTGTTCAGAGGATATACTTACAAGTGGAATTGCTGGATCAAATGGTATTTCCATGTTTAATTTTTGAGGAACCCTGATATTATTTTCCAAAGAAGCACCATTTTATACTTCTACTGGCAGTGCACAGGGATTCCAATTTATCAAAATTCTCACCAACATTTACTAGGTCCTCTTTTTTGTTAACATTTATCCCGATGAGTGTGAAGTGGTATCTCATTGAGATTTTGATTTGCATTTTCCTAATGACTAGTGATGGTGAGCATCATTACATGTGCTTATTGTTCTTTATACATGTGTTTTGGAGAAATGTCTCCTCAAGTCCTTTGCCCATTTTTGAGTTGGCAGTTTGTTATTTGCTGAGTAAAATACTTATAGGTTCCCAGCTGGAGAGGAATTTTGACTCAGGATAAATTGTAATTGAGTCTCACCTGTATCTAATTTAGTTATTTAGATGAGACTTTGGACTTGATGTTGGGATGAATTAAGACTTTGGAGGATGTTGGTATTGAGTGTGTCTTCTTTTATGTGAGAAGAACATAACTCTTGGTGGGGGGCATGGATAGAATATTATGTTCTGAATCTTATCCCTCCAAAATCATATGTTGAAACCTCTGGCTCTACAATATGATGGTATTTGGAGATAGGTAATTAGGTTTAAGTTCATAAGGGTGGGGTCCTCCTGATGGGATTAGTGCCCTTATAAGAAAAGTCCAGAGAGCTTTGCTGACTTTCTGTCTGACATACCTGGACACAGTGAGAAGACAGCAGTCTGTAAGCCAGGATGAGGGCTGTCACCAGAACCTGACCCTGTTCAGGTACCCTGTTTTCAGACTTCTAGCCTTCAAAACCATGAGAACTAAATGTCTAGTATTTTGTTGTAGCAATCTGAGCTAAGACATATGGTGTTCATAAATTCTAGAAACATGGATATCTATTTGCTTTATTGACCAATTGCTTTAGTGACCAATTACTATCACTTCTTGCACTTGACAGGCTAGGGAGAGGTTACCCCGAATGTTTCCAACAGAATGGAATGCTACTCATGACAGAGGTGAGGAGAAGGTGGATGATAAGTTTCCATACTGGATTGGATGAGGCAGCTGGGTAGAAAAGGCTGGATGCACACCAGATCTGAAGCCCCTTGAAGATTTCTTCTGGGGTCTGATAAAGGCACAGGTTTACTTTTGAAAACCAGACACACAAATGCAATGAGGCAATACCTCACAGATAATAAGAGTTGGTGGAAATGTTGCATGATTGCTCTGTGCCTGCTGCAATTTTGCACTGCACATCGCACACTCTACATTGCTAATGAAAGATAATACAAAATATATGCAACATCATTGACTTCATCATGTGTTGAAATGCAATACAAGAAAACCATTTATTACTTATAGTCACCTATGCTTCCAGAATTCATGGCCACTCTGCAGCTTAAGTTTCTGTCTCTTGAAAATAGAGGTACCAAATTACAAGTCCTGAGACCAGATCAGAAGTGGAACTCGGTGTATAAGACAAATACTTTGATAGCAACAATGTGTCTAAAAGGAGTTTTGTCTTAATCTGCCTCTGAGGCTCCTCCAGTACCTCCTGATCTCCAGTCCTTGGGGGGTCCAGTTCAGCCCATCCTTTACCTAGAAAAATGTATTAATTACTTATTTATCCTTGTCCTGATATTCTGTGGGCAATGATTACTTTAAAAGTTTCTACCACGCGGGTTGAGCATCCGACTTCGGCTCAGGTCATGATTTCATGATTCCTGAGTTTGAGCCCCACATCGGGCTTGCTGATATCAGAGCAGAGCCTGCTTTGGACCCTCTGACCTCCTCTCTCTCTGACTCTCTTCTGCTCATGCTGTCTCTCTCAAAAATGAATAAACATTTTTAAAAGAGTAAAAATAGGGGCACCTCGGTGGCTCAGTTGGTTAAGTGTCTGACTTCATCTCAGGTCATGATTTCCCAGTTCATAGGTTTGAGCCCCGTATTGAGCTCTGTACTGACAGCTCAGAGCCTGGAGTCTGCTTCAGATTCTGTGTTTTCTTCTCTCTCTTCTCCTCCCCCACTCGTGCTCTGTCTCTCTTTCTCAAAAATAAATAAACATAAGAATTTAAGAAAAACAAAAATTTAAGAAAAAACAAAACAAAAATTAAAAAAAAAAAAAAAAGTTTCCACCTGGATGCAGAAGCAAGGCAAGGGAAGAATCACAAGGCCTACCCCCTGTAGCTCCAGACTCAGAGAGGGCAGTCCTGGACAATACTGAGCCCCTTCTGTCCTCTTCCCTTTGGAGTGGGGTAGAGGCCCTACACTCACAACAGCACAATAGCTGCTGTGGCTGTTGTGTGTTGGAGCTGTCCAGGCCTTGCTGTGTGGAGACTTCAGCCTCACTGGCTGGTCCTTTCTGGGTCATTTAAACTGAACACATGGTCTGCTCACACTGAGTGTCCTTAGCAGGAGCTCTGAGAAAAAGAGAGCCAGAGTACATGGTATTCAAGAAAGGTACCTAGAGGTGGGCTTGGAGGATCTTTAGGGAAGGCAGGGATTCAGGTCTGTAGAACAGAGGTGAGGCCAGAGAAATCAGAGCCAAGGCAGAAGGTAGATGAGAGGAAAAGCAATGCTACGGCTGGGCAGTGGAAGGAGTGGAATGGGGGATGTCTTGGGGAAGGTAGGGGGAACAGACCTTGAGGACTCCATGCCTGGGAGAAGGGTTTTACAGGAGCATAACCAGGGAAGGCAGGAGGTAGGGAGGGCTCTGCTTCCTGACTTGTTTTGGAATCCCATGGCCTCTACCTTCCAGAATGTTGTGCCACTGGACTGAGTCAGCAGGATTAGGCACTAGGAGAATGAGTATAGGTTTTAGAGTCATTTCTGAAAAACTTGCCTTCCACCCCCAGACTCATTATTTACTGATCTGAGACTCTGGATGAGACCCTCAAAGTCGTCAAACCTCAGGAGGGTCCTTCTCTGTAAGAGGGAGACTAGTAACACCTTCTACACCAGAGTTTGGTGAGGGCCAAATGAGAAAAATGTGCCCTGATGTCAGTGTGTGGCATGTGACAGGCTGCCTGTATCCCACTGACCTCCCCTCCCTGCCTTCCCCTCCACTTTTTCTCCTCCCCTTTCCCTCCAGCTATGGTATCTTTTCTGACATATTTGCCCTCCCCAGCCTCCCAGGTAAAGGTCAGACTTCACATCATATATCTGTATCTCTGCCTGTTTTTCCTTTCTCTCTCATGGAAATACTTCAAGGTTAGCTCCACTGACAGCCCCAACTACTCTACTTGCTGAAGAGAAAATCTCCATAGCAACCAGTTTGGCTGCTCTTCCCTTCTTTCCTCTTTTCCCCAGGCTAGAAGCTCAGGCCCCTGGTATCCTTGCTTCCAGAGGACAGGGCACTTCCTTTGCTCACAGCTTCCATGAGACCTGAGGGATCTTCTACCTCAAAGTGGTTCAGTTAAATAAACCAGGTAACTTAGATTTCTCCCCAACATGCCATCAGAAGTGAGTGACTAGCTTTCTTTGTGAACTGAGGAGGTTAAAAGAGAGATGAACAGCTAGCCCCATTCAATAGCTGGGCAGACGGAAACTGCCATTTGTGTGGGACTGTGCATGAGACCTGATTCTCTGCTCAAAGCTCGGTGCCTCCTCTAAAGAAAAGGGGATGATGCCACAGTAGAAAGTGATGATGACCAACAAGAGAGACATCTCTCTATTCTGGGTTGAATAAGCCAGTTTTAAATAATGCAATTGGCTTTGGAGGCCTGGAGTCTCCAGGGGGAATTCATAATGGATGAGCCCTGCCTCCTGATCCCTCCTCCCTTCCCAGGGCTGCAGAGAAGCAGCCTCTGCAGAGAGACAGCCTGCTTTGTCCTGTCCTCACCCTCACACCTGGGGCTGGAGGGAAGTGGGCTTGGGGGAGCATTCAGTGTCAGTGTCTGGAGGGGAGCAGGGGTAAGGGGTCCTCCTTTACCAGGCTTTGATGGCGTGGCTTGGGATGCTGCTTAGAAGCTGGCTCTAGCCTTCACTTCCCCATCTATCCCCAAATAATGGACCAAACTCATAGGCGATCCTTGTCTCCTGCCTCACCCTCACTGTCATCCATGCCTGTGAGTCAGCAAGTCCCAAGGATTCTGCTGTTCTGACCTTGTTTACACACGTTCTCATCCTCATGACCACTGCCTTGGTTTGGGTCCTCACTATACCTCCCAGGACTGATCCCACAGCCTCCAACAATCTCCCCTCCCAAAAAATCCCTAACCCCTCCACTTTACCCAAGCAACCCTGCAGAGAACAAGACTGATCCTGCAAGGCCCTGCTTAAATTTCTATGGCCCCACCCCTTGCTGGACCAGGTCCACCTTCCTTGGCTGGTGCTTAAGGCTCTCCCCTTGCCCTCAAGGGAACAGGTAATGCCCATTTCGCATTTCCTCAGTGCTGTGGTTCCCTTCCTTCTGCCCCTCTGCTGGGTCCTGCTCACCTCCCAGGGCCTCCTTAAGTTGTCCCCTCACAGATGCTTGGTGGCTGGCCTGTCTTGCTTCATGCTTCCTTTGTAGATATTTATGACAGCTTTGTGTGGATCATCTGTTTACGTGCCCAACTTTTGATCTGAATGGCAACCCTTCACAGCTGGGACTGTGACTTATCACTGTTTCCTTAGTCCCAGCTCAGTGCCTGGAACTAAGAGGGCTTCGTAGAGTCTGATGGATAAATGGGTAAATGAATGAGCAGACTCTTAGTGGATGGACATATGGGTGAAGGAAGGAAGAAGGCAGGAAAATGTCAGGCAGGCAGGAACAAATGGCAGACCAGGTTGATGGTGTGTGCATGGAAGAGTGTGCTTAATGCTTAGCCTGGGCTTCAGGGCAGATTCAGCATGGTCAGCCCCAGGTGGTTCCAGCGATCTCTCCAAGCTGAGGAATTCAGACTTCCTGTCCCACCCCTCAACTCCTCCCAGCTCGACTCCCAATGGGGCTATGGATGTAACCCCAGCTGGGTGTAGGAAGGAGCCTACACTGTGCTCATGTCTCTCAGGGGGTCTTCACCATGAGGCAGGGACAGAAAGTCAGGGGCACCTGCTGGCCCCTGTGTGGCAGGGCTGAGGAGACTATCCCCTGGGCATGGCCAGGCTGCTGGTGCTAATTGAGTGACTGAGGAGCAGGACAATGAGAAGATGACCTTCAAGGATGGCTTCCCTCAGGGACTCTGACTTTCCTTTCATCCCTGCCCTTCCTGACACCTGGAGGTGGAGGAGGTTTTGTTCTTGATGCTCAGAGCTATGATGATAACAGTCATGGCGAACGGTACAGGGTTTTACATGTTATCTGGCTTCATCTGATTCCAAGGACCCTTGTGCTTCTCTGCTCATGGTGAAGTGCTTTCTGTCTTGTGACATTCCAGAGATGCAAAGGGCCAATGCTGAGACTGCAGTAATCACGTGTGTGCTTGTGTGTACAGATGTGTGTGCATAGGTGTATATGTGTGTGCTTCCAAGTGTGTGTATGTACACATGCTCACTTGTTCATGTGTTCATGTGTATGTATATGTGTGCATGCTCATGTGTGCCATGCATGTGTGCCTGTGGGTGTGGACTTGAGTGTGTGTACATGCATATGTGTGTATGTGCACATGTGTGGAAGGTTCTGGGCTCTAAGAACACAGGGATAGGAGAGCAGGACTTGAGCCTACCCAAGGCAAGACACCCTAAAAAGGAAGCACTGTCATTGAAGCGGGGAGTAGGAAGTCTGCTGCCACCCCTGGGAGCAGAGAACAGATATGCTTGTGGAAAAGTGCCCTGTGTATGTATAACTAGTACCCTGAGCCTCTGTCAGGTGGTGGTTTAGAATTGGAGTTGACAGTTCCTGTGTGGTCCAGTATCCCCAAACTGAGAAATGAACATAAAATTGATCCCATCTGTGATACCCCAAGGTACCAGGAAGAAGCTAACAAAAAACTTAGGTCATGTGGGATTTCTGTTGAGAAAAAAGTCGGTGCTGATTATGAATTCACAATAAAAATGTCAAATATATTCCATGCATTATTTTATGAGCTATACAGCTGAAGAAACAGGAAGCCTGGAACCCCAAGCACCAAAGACAATATAACACTATGTAAGAGTCTATAAAAATTATTAGAGATGGAAGCCATAAAAACCATAAAGATGGAACAGGACATTATGCTAAAAGAGCAAGGTCTGAAGAAAATGAACTTCTCAAAATTAACATAGTTTGTGTTAAAATTAAATCTAGTGGGCAAACGAAGCAGCTGGTTGAATGCAGTGGAGAGAAGATCAGTGAGGTGGAAGACAGGTCAGAAGACATCAGCCAGAGTGCCACTCCAGACAGAAGTGACAAATGTCACAGAAATGTTAAGAGACATGGAGGATAGAATTAGAGAGTCTCAGATGCCCCTAACAGCAGAGAGCGAAGGGAAGGGGGCAGAAGCAGTACTCAATGAGACCACAGCTGAGAAATTAACAAAACTGATGCAGATATGAAGGTTCCTGTTCAGGAAATGTAAATGCAGCAAAGACATATTATACTATGGGCTTAGTCTATGTATTCATTTGGAATTTTGGAGTGCCTCCCAAGCACTGAACAGTCCTTGTACATGGACATAGAGCCCAGGCGTAATGCTGAGAGAGGTTCTGTGACTTTCCAGTGCCTGGAAAGACTTTCCTGTGCATGGCTCAGCACATGGCCAGGTTCATCTGATCACACTCAGGTCTGCTTTGCTCACTCTGTCTTCCTCTGCTTCCTATATAGGCATGACGGTCAGAGCCAGTCTCAGGGTGAGGATGCACTGTGCTTTCTGGTACCTGCTCCCAGGATATTCCTTTCCTTTTTCTGAGGCTCTCTCTGTTTCTAGCAGATGCCTAGCTTTGAGCTAGAGACACAGCCAGCCCAGAGCTTTGGGGGCCCCATCCCCTCTGCTATGTGGGGTCCTGCCTGTTATTGTCTGTCAGGGCCTCTTCTAGGCTTCAAGACCCAGACCCTGGACCCAGATCCCCATGTATAGACTTCCCTGGAAACACCTACTTGCAATGCTGAGCAGAGAAGTATTTGTGCATGCAGGGCTGCCCCATAAAATGCTGCACACCCAGTTAAATGTACATTTCAGGTAACAACACACTTTTTAAAATATCAGTATGTACTTACTGGGCATCCTGGAGTTTTGTTTTTCTTCTAATCTGGCAGCCCCCTGTGCTTGGTCATAAAGGGCAGAGTAAGGGCAGAATCTGGCAGGGTAGGTGGTCCAGTTCCCAGTACTGGCTCTGTGGGAAGAGGTCCTACCCAGACAGTGTAGAGGGTTGCAAGTTGCCATTGAGCTGTAACAAAGCAGGGGCTGGCAGTGTGCTTCCTTTTCACTAGTCTAGTCTCTGCTCTGGATGCTTCAGTCTCCACCCTGCTGTCCCACAAACTGTTTACTTTTACCCAGAAAATTCACAGCATGGAACACATGGAGTACCAGCCTGGGCTCTTGACCTGGAGCTCTGTGACCTCATGCCAGCCTCCTCTCTCTGAATGGTTCTTTCTTTGTAGAAGCTTCCTTACACTACATTCTTTCTCACAGGGAGGCAGGCAAAGCCCAGGGGACAGGCTTTCACTGCAAAATTTCCTCTTGCAAAGAGCAGAAGATCCATCCATCAATCCTGGCTCTGAAGAGTGGTCACGGCTCCCACATCGGCCAGCTGCCCATTTTTCAAGAAAAGGAAGAGGGAAACTTTGCCAAGATGAGATAAGGGAATGTTTCCTTAAATGGCTTCACTCATCCATTACCTGTGTGGCCAGGACAGGAGAGCATCCATCGCAGGGAGCCATGGCCCCCTGGGCAGGGACATGCTCTCTCCACAGAGCCATCAGTGGCCCATGAATCTTTTAGCTGAGACAAGCAGACGCAAGGAAATGGGAGGAGGTGAAAGAGTCAGATCTCAGAGGAACGTGCCCCAGCATCTGGTCAGTGGTAGCAGTGGGACAGAGCCCTAGGGGCTTAGGTCAGGCAGGATGCAGGTATGATTTGCATTTAATTGCTCATATGAACATTCACTGGCATTCATGTACCAGACACTGTGCTGGCCTCTATCACATGTATCAACTCATTTACCCCTCATAAAAACTCTGAGAAGGATTTATTATTAGTGTGATGATATGCTTTATTGTCCAAACTGAGACTCTTTTGAAGGGAAAGGAGGTATGATTGATATGTTGGGACACCAGATATCCACCATGATGGCCCTATGCACACTGAGTCATGAAGTCATCCATGGAAAGCTGGGACTCAGAGACGTTAATACATTTTGCCCAAGATTCAGCAGCAAATCCAGCTGCAAATTCCAGACTTCCAAAGGTGAGGTTTGAGGAGTTCTTATTCCCTTTGACACCTCGTTCCATGACCCCAGGGGATAAGTTAGAGTAATGCTAACCTCCACTCTACTGGGAAAGTGCATAAACAGGCAGCAGCCTCTGGCAGGCCAGGACTGCTGCAGTGGTACTGAGCCCTTCACTCACTGGTAGGTTAGTCTTGCCCATGTTGTGGGCCAAACCTGACCCCATGGCAGCCTGCAGCCCCCTCCCTGCTGTGGATTGCTAGGCCAGACTTGTTGGATGTCAGGGAGGCTCTTGACCAACCCATTCTCTCTGCACTTGGATATCTAGCTTCTCAGGGCTGAAGAGCATTAATCTGCATATTCTTTCAAGATCAATTTGTTTGTCTAATGTCTTTCTCTTTCCAGCATGTGGCCTCTTTTTTCTCCAGGCTTCCTGAGCAAAAATATGTTTCTTTTTGTTGGGACTCCCCACCCCTACAACACAAACTACATATATGTGTGCACATATGGGCTATTTTCTAATTGGCTTTATTGGCTTTATTGTAGAGAAAGTAATATTTTCCTAACCTGTTTTATCTCAGATAAACCAGAAGACAGTGCATTTTATTGTATTCATTCCTTCATTCAACACCTATTTATTGAAAATCTGCTATGTCCCAGACACTGTTATAGGCTTTGAGGTTACAGTAGTTTAAACAGATTTTTAAAATCCATAACCCCAAATCTGACATTTTACATGGGCAATAACCAGTAACAAAAAAATAAGTTTTAAACTATCAGGAATTTATAGGTGCTCTGAAGATCCCTAAATTAGGATTAAGGGAGAAATGGGTTTAGAAGCATTACATCCCTGAGGAAGGCAGACTAGAGGAAAAGGGACCTGGGGCCAGGGCACACAAGACATTAAGGGCTCAAGGACATATAAATACTCAGTGACATGCAAACCAAATGGCTTGGCAGGTGGGTGTGCTGTTTGAGAATGGGTAATGGCACAAAAATGCTTCAAGAAAAATGAATTTCATGAACAGTTGTTGGATATTTCTGGGAGGTGGGGAGGGCCAGGGTCCCCGGGGAACTGGTTCTATGGCCTGACCCCCTCTGCCTGGCCCACACAATCTCCACATTCTCAGCATCATTGCTCAGCATCATTGCTCATTCTCAGCATCATTGCTCTGTTTGGCTTCCCCTTCCTAGGCAGCCACACCTCCCCTCCACCTACCTCCTGAGTGTATAGTCTATATTTGCCATCTTCACTTATGAGTCTCTTACCCTCAGATCCTTGCAATCTGGGAGTGGCAAGCATGTCCTCTGAAGCAAACAACCTTTCTCTCTCCCCACTTTGATTCTGGGAAAGACTTTCGATGGCAGCAGCTAGACAGTACCCCAGTCTGTGAGCTCCTCTCCAGAGGAGGGCGCTGGCCCACCTTCTACCCCTGTCCCACTGGACAGGGGCATCCTTAAAGAAGGACCATGCTTCTCCCCACAATACCCAGTGAGCCAGCAGGGCAACTAACTTCACAGATTGTCATGAAGATGGAATGAGATAGCACAGTGCTTGGCACATGGTAAATGCTCATTAAATACTAGTTGGTATTGTTATTTGCTATTATTAAGTACATGGAAAGTCCCTGATATTGTTGTGAATATTTCATAAAAGTTCTTCTGATTTAATCCTCACAAATACCTTAAAGGGTATATATTACAGTACTGTTCTGTGTTTATAAATGAGAAAGCTGAGGCTCAGAGAGGTTGAAAGAATGTCATAGGTCACACAGCAATTATGAGGAAAAGCTGAGATTCTATGGCAGGCTTGTGTTGTCTTGTGTTTACTCCTTCCTTTCTGGGCACAGTGGCTAAAAAGAGGAGTGGAGAATGGAGAGCTTTCTGTAATCTCCATGGATAAAGACCCTAGTGTCTCCATTCTCTCTTCTGTTGGTTGTTGATCTCTTTCTGGGAGCTGGGGAAGAGCATGCAGTAGGAAGCCACACTTCATAGCAAGTTACAAAATTATGCCTTGCAGTTAGAGTACAGTTGGATGCAAAGAAACAGAGTCTGTATTGGAATCTATTATGGTCCCAACATAAATTAATTATAACCCTTCTGCTGGAGGGAAGCTTCATATACAATTAATGTTTACTGGAGAAAGGAGGAGGGAGCCAGGAAGTACAAAGGAGCTACCATCTTCAAGAGGGACTCAACAAGGGTGGGGTTAAAATGATTCTCTTTGTTGAGTTCAGGTTGTCAGAGGCCCTAACAGTCAGCCCTCATGTTAGCTCTAGTAATGGTCCATGGCCCAAGCCCACCCAGGTGCTAGCAACATCATATACATTGCCTAATTTAATTTCCAAAATACACTTATGAGATATCATTAGCCTCACTTTACAGACAAGAAAACTGAGGTTAATAGACTTGCTTAAGGCAACACAACCAACACGTCTCCAAAAGTGTCACTACTTCACCTCCCATCTCTCAGCCTCAGAGGCTGCAGTCCACACTTTGATGCTTTTTGCTGTGTAAATCTGATTAAATCACATAGTCAAGTCTCTAAGGCCCATCTCTTTGCTATGGAAAGAAGAGCCAAGAAGATCTGCATCCTTGCAGTGAAACTGGAAGAATCCCAGGTAGGCACGCACTTTGGTCATTCATTGTGCGCCCATTGTGAAAAACCAGAGAGTCTTCCCAGGGGTGGGTTTCAGCAGCAGTGCTGCTGATGGGCTGTGCTGGCATTTAGGGAGTGCTGGCAGCTCAGAGATGGATGTGTACAGAGCTGGCTCTCCACCTTGGCTGGGAGGGCCCCTCTGGTTAGGACCATCGGGCCTGGGGAGCCACCCACGGAACTCCCTTAGGGCTAGGTCACTGGGACATGTCATAATAACTGTGAGAACCAATACTTATTCAGTGCCTTCCCTGTGCCAGGCACTGTTTCAGGGCTTTACAAGCACAAATTTTAATTCTCATGAATACCCTATGGGTGGACATCCCCATCCCTGAGCAGCCTGTTCCAGCCACACAGAGGCCATGTGTTGTAGCTGGGACCTGGGTGCAGGCAGACCCAGTCCAAAGACTTACCAAAGTTATAATGAACTCTGACACCACAATCCCATGTTTCACCCATCATGGTTATGGGTCATGCAAGGTACTGTCATGACATTGACCCTCTCTTCTGTAGAAGGAACATGGCCTTTTCCTAATTGTTCTCTATTGCATTGAGGGACCTCACGATGTAGTAGAAAGAACTTTCCTTTTTTTCCTAAAAAGGAAGCAGGTAGACCTGCCCCACATTACAGTCCTCCTATTCTCTTGCTTAAATCATTAGACTTCTCTGAGTGTGTCCTCATCTGAGCAATTGGAACAAGGACATCAACTTCAGAATTGCCAAGGCCAATGCACAGGAGGCAGACAATAGACAGCAACCACTGGTCATGGGTCTGAAGAAGGCAAGATCCATATGTGCTCAGGGGAGGTTTGAATGGGACCTGGGTCAATGAGTAAAAGCTGCACACAGGGTGACAAGAAGTCTTGTCTATGCATCTAGGTGTGCATAAAGGTATGTTTGTGCACACATGCATATGTGTGCATGTTTATGTGAGTGCTTGTGTGAGACTGTGCACACACATGTGGGTGTCTATTTGTATGCACATGTGTATGTGCATTCATGTACAGAAGGGAGCACTGCAGAGAAGTTGAGGTTGTCAGGTGGGTAAGGAGGTGGGAAGAGGACACCAATAAGCTTGGTGCCTAGGGAATGGGCTGAGAGAGGAGCCTGAGGCCTGATTATAAGGGCCCAGGTGGTTAAAGTCCTCTCTCTGCCTCCCTCCCTGTACTAACTGCACTGTGAACTGAAGTAGAAGCCCACACACCTCATTTGGTCTCAGCTGGAGGGAGGTTGGCTTTAATTACATGAGGCTCAGCCACTGGGAAGCATACATTCCTTTCCTTCTTCTCTCCCATCTCTCCTTGCTCACCCAAGGGCTGCTCTGGTTTCTATGAGCGCACCAGGGTCAGGCCTGCAGGTACAGAAGCAGTCAGCCAGGGTGTCTGCATTATCAGATGCAAGGACTGAATGCCTGGAAGCTAAGCATACCCGGGTAACATCTGCTTGCCCTTCTCTTTGGAAAAACTATAGCTCTGTTAAGCTTTAGGAGACTGAACACTGAGCTCAGAAATCTGAAATCTGACCTACTTTCCCCTCAAAGCATCTTCCCATATGCTTCTATCATCCCAGCTCCTTGGCCTTGTTTCATCTGCCTTGTTTGCAGGTGACTGTGTCCTTGTTGACTACAGGCTCCTTTTTCTCTCTAGCTGTGAGACCCTTCATTTCTCCCTCTTCATTTCTCCCTCATGACCTTCTCAGAGATTCAGAAACTCAGGCCCAAAAGATTGTTTGATGGCCTCCAAACACAATGTACAAATCTCCAAGCCTGCCCTGATTCTGTCCATCAACCTGTATTAAGTAAAGGCATAGAAAAGGCATGATGTCTGATCTTGAGTAAAGCAAAGCCTGATGAAAAAAATCAGTGAAAGCGACACTCAATTAGCTACTCTTCATCTCCCAACCTCAGGCCTTTGCACATGCTGGTCCCCCAACCTGAGCACTGCTTTTTATGTCCCACTTGTCTGCTGACATCCTTGGTACATACTCTGGGACACAGACAGGTTTTCCAAAACCCTCGATTTATCCCATTTTTCTTGCTCTGCACTTTTCCTGCTCACTGATCTCATGAGTACAGTAATATGAGTTTATTTTGTACTTGCTTATTTAGTGCTTGTCTTCCCACCAGACTTGAAGTTACCTGAGGATAAGGATCTGATCTGCTCTGTTCTCCATTTGATAGCCAGGGCTTAGCATCAGGTCAGGCACACAGTGGACACCAGGTAAGTGTTTATTGAATGAATGAGTAAATGAGAGAGTGAATGAAGGCATTTGACCTACTGGTCTGCCTTCTGTGGGGAAATGGGAAGGAAATTCTCTGACAATCCTGAGTTGAAAACATCCTGCCAAATACTCCTTCCAAAGAGGGGAAGAGGGATAAAAATAATTTTACAAGGGAGAAACTTGCACTGCCTCACCAGGTGGTCAAGTTAATATCAACAATGATAAGTCATGTTGATTGTATACGTATACTCGTCATAATGTGATGAGATGGCATTTTATCTCTATCATTTGCCTCCTGAAGACCCATTACTCCAGTCTAGTTGTAAAAGAAAGCATCAAACCCCAATTGAAGGTATACATAAAGAAGGTAAATTGACTATTGGAGTTGGAGGCTTCAATACCCCTCTATCAGTAACTGACAGATTCAGCAGGCAGAAAGGATATAGTCAAACTGAAGAGCACCATCAATTAACTGGACTTAATTGACATTTAGAGAACAGTTCATCCAACAGCAGCAAAACACACTTGCTTCCCAAACTCACATGGAACATTCACCAAGATAGACCATATTGTGGGTCATAAAACACACTTTCACACATTAAAAAAATAGACATTGTACCAAATATGCCCTCAAACCACAATGAAATTAAACTAGAAATCAATAACAAAGAAATAGCTGGAAAACCCCCAAATACTTGAAGATTAAGCAAGACAGTTCTAAATAGCACACAAGTCAATGAAGGAGTTTCAGGAGAAATTAAAAAAAAAATATTTCAAACAAAATGCAACTTACTAAACTCTGTGTAATGCAGTGAAATCAGTGCTTAGAGGGAAATTTTTAGCGTTGGATGCATAAATGAGGAAAGAATAGATACCTCAAGCAATAACCAAGGCTTTCATCTTCAGAAACTAGAATAAGAAGATAAAATTAAATTTAAAGTTAGCAGAAAAAAGGAGTGCCTGGGTGGCTCAGTTAGTTGAGTGTCCGACTTTGGCTTAGGTCACGATCTCACGGTTCATGAGTTCGAGCCCTGCATCAGGCTCTGTGCCTTCAGCTCAGGGCTTGGAGCCTGCTTCGGATTTTGTGTCTCCCTCTCTCTCTCTCTGCTCCCCCACTACTCGTGCTCTGTGTCTCTCTCAAAAGTGAACAAAGACTTTAAAATTTTTTTTAAAAAGTTAGCAGAAAAAAGAATAAAGATTGGAGCAAAAGTCAATGAATAATAATCAGGAAATCAATAGAGAAAATCCACAAAACCAAAGGCTGTTTCTTAAAAAAAGATCAAGAAAATTGTAAATAGCTAACCAGGTTAACTAAGAAAAAAATGGAGAAGATGCAAATTAGTAATATTAGAAATGAACGAAGGGACATCACTACAGATCTTATGGACATTAAAAGGATAATAAAGGGATATTATGAACAATGCTCTGCCTACAAATTTGATAACTGTGATGGTTAATATTGTATGTCAACATGACTAGGCAATGGTGTGCCAGCTAGTTAGTCAAACACTATTTAGCGTATTTCTGTGAAAGTGATTTTGGATGAGATTAACATTTAAATCAATAGAACGAGTAAAGCAGATTACCTTCCATAACATGAGTTTCAATCAGTTGCAAGCCTAAACAGAACAAAAAGGCTGACCCTCCTTCGAATAAGAGAGAATTCCTCCTGCCTGACTGCCTTTGAACTGGGACTTTGGCTTTTTCTTGCCTTTAGACTCCAATTAAAATATCAGTTCTTCCTGAATCTTGAGCCTGCAGACCTTCAGACTGGAACTATACCATCATCTATTCTCATTCTCAGGCTTTCAGACTTGCTCTGGAACTATACCTTTGGCTACTCCTGGGTCTCCAGCTTGCTGATTCTGTATGTCAGCCTCCATCATTGCATGAGCCAATTTCTGATAATAAATGTCTGCATAGATTAGGTAGGTAGGTAGATAGATAGATAGATATGTCTATCTAGATCTCTATCTAGATCTATCTCTATCATCTGGCATCTATCTATCTATCTATCTATGTGACCTTGGATTTGGCAATGACCTTTTAGGTAAAACACCAAAAAGACAAGATCCATAGAAAAACAAATTGACAAGTTGAACATCATTAATATTAAAACGTCTGCTCTGTGAGAAGTACTTTAAGAGAATGCAAAGACAAGCTACATACTAGGAGAAAATCTTTGCAAAACACATATTTGACAAGGGCTGCTATCCAAAAATATAAATAACTCTTAAAAACTCAACAATAAGAAAACAAACAGCCTAATTAAAAAATAAGGCTAAAGACTGGACATATATCTCATCAATCACGATATGCAATAGGTGAATAAACATATGAAAAGATGGTTACCTTCATATGTCATTAAGGAATTGCAAATTAAAACAATGAGATACCACTACACACTATTGGCTAAAATCCAAAACATTGACAACGTCAAATGCTGAAGAGGATGTGGAGCAACAGGAACTCAATTATTGGTGGGAATGCAAAAATGGTACAGCTACTTTGGAAGACAGTTGGCAGTTTCTTGCAAAACTAAATATACTCTAACCACATCATCCAGCTGTCATGTTCCTTGATCTTTACCCCCATGAATTGAAAACTTATATCTATACAAAAATATGAACATGAATATTTACAGACATGTATTCATAATTGCCCAAACTTGGAAGCAACTGATTGGTCCTTCAGTAGTAGAATGGATAAATAAGCTCTTATACATCTATAAAATGGAGTGTTGTTATTCAGTGATAAAAAAAAAAGGAGTTATCAAGCCATTTTTTAGAAGACTTAGAAGAAATGGAAGTGCATATTACTAAGTGAAAGCAGACAATCTGAAAAGACCACATACTGCGTGATTCCGACTGTATGACATTCTGAAAAAGACAAAACTACGGAGACAGTAAAAAGTTCATTGGCTGCCAGAGGCTCAGGGGGAAGTAGGGAGGGATGAGTAGGTGAGGCACAGGGGATTTTTATGGCAGTGAAGCTATTCTGTATGACACTGTAATTATGGCTACATGTCAGTATACACTTGTCAAAACCCATAGAATGACAACACAGAATGACCCCTAATATAAACTATGGACTTTTAGTTAATAATAAGGTATCAATTTTGGCTCATCAACTGTAACAAATATACCATATTAAAGCAAGATGTTAGTAATAGGCCAAACTAGTAAGGAGGGTGATAGCATAGATGGGAACTCTATATTTTCTGCTTATTTTTTTTTAATAAATCTAAAAGCTTCTCAAAAAGTTTAATTAAAATAAATAAAACAAAATATTTATTAACAAAAAATAAAAGAGAAAAACCTGCCCATATGACTTTCCCCTCTCCCTACTGCCATGGCATAGACTCTCCTCTGCTCCCTGGAGTGAACATTCCCCCTCTAGGGCTAGAGAATGAGTGACAAGGAAGGTTTCATGATCTCACCTCCACTAATGGATATTCAGGCTCATGCATCATTTTACTGCACTGAGATCCCCAGCACTTTTGATCAAACGGTGAATAGTGGTTGTTTTGGATCTGACAAGTGGCTTGAGGTTGTGAGTACTTAGTAAGGTAAATTATGGCTTTACTGGGGAGGGAAGTTCTTCTGTACTGACCTGGGGACTGAGAGTTGGGATGTCTGGGCAGCACTGGATTTGTAATCTGAGGGAAAAAAAGGTAAATCTATGCCCAATACACCTAGAGCCCACTCTGGCATTTCTCCTTTAGATGCCTCAGGGACCAGAGAAAAAGCCTCCAGAACCACTTTGAAGCCCAAGAAAAGATCCAGGCCCTACACCCCGCTTTTCATTTGGAATCTATTTTTTATCTTCTTCCTCAACTTTTATTTATCTGCTACTTGAATAACACTTTTTCTTCTTTCTTTCTTTCTTTCTCTTTTTTTTTTTCTTTTACTTAACATGACCAATTTTGTAACACTGGCTACTGGATTTGCAATTGCCCACCTGGACCTAGGCTGTGATTTCTATCCTCTGCAAACACTCTATTGTGTGGTACATGGAATCAGGCCCTCCCCACTGAGACCATAGGGACACATCCATTATGGTTCTCTTTGGTGTTTCCATTATCCAGGGACAGGGAGGGTTAGCACAGCTTGTAGCAAAGGTCAACCCACAGGGGCTTGATACCTGGGGCTGACGTAACAGAGCTTTTAACAAGCCTTTATGTTATTGTGCTGGTGGAAGGTTGGGTCAGTGGATTATAATAATCTTTTCTTTTCCCTCAATATCATTGGTCTGCAAAGAGGCTGGACCACAGAGACTGAGATTTTGGAAGAATAAATATATGAGATTTTTTAAAAAGCTCATTTGTGTGAAAAATTTAGGAACCAGGCAAAGTAATCAAATATTCAGGATAGTTTGGTGCAAATAATAAGGTAGACTCCTAACTGGCCTCTAATACGGTCCTTTCCAATTTGGTTACTGGCACTCCCACTAGTAACCACTGATAATTCAAGCTAATAAGACCTCTAAGACCATCTCCTTTCACCTTATTTTATAGGCGAAGAAACTGAAGGCCAGAGAATTGAAAGGACAAATCCCAAGGAAGCACAGGCAAGTGGAAAAACCAAGGGTAGAATCTAGGTCTTCTGGCTCCCACCAGTGCTCCTCCTGCTACCACCTGACCTCCCAAATCACATGGTCTCTGGGGAAGGAGGAACAGAACTTCTCAGGGAAGGTGAGGCTATAGGTCAGGATGCAGTGTGGTCAGCAGTTCCTAAAGCCCAGGAGTAGGGTTATATAAAGCAAAGTGTTGTGTTGCTGGTCTCTATTGGCATAAGGGCCAACCAAGTGGGAATAGAGGGCAGAAACTGAGGCTTTAGAGGTGACACAAACTACGGTCAAAGAACTTTTGAGATTTACTGCCCTGAAAGGTACTTGATATTGTTGAGGCCAGGAACAAGGTTAAATGCTAAATTACATGAAGTTGGGACATGTTAGATATTTTTCCATAATTTGTATGAAATGCCCTGCAAACTTAAGGTGCAAACATAGACACAACTATTTAATTTTTTCAACCAAATACTGACATTTGAAATATTGTTTGTAGGAAATTCAGTATATCATTTACTTTTCTAAGTATATCATTTACTTTTCTTTATGAATTTTCTGAGAATTCTCTAGGGCATTTGAAGCTGACTAGAGTAAGTTTTGTTTCCACACATAACTGTTAGAACAAAGGCATGATCTCTGCATCTCACTGCCACGTGGTGTCACTGTTAAACACTGGTTCTGTGTTGTTTTCAGCCTGAGTGTTGCTGCTTGTGTGGTCCTGCTGGGAGCCAGTGTAGCCCAGCTGTCTGTACCTGATATGATCATTTTTCAGGAAGAATGAGATATCCTCTGAATTGAGCCTGGCTTGGGCTATCCACCTCCCTCTGCAACTTCATGTATGGAATCCCAGGGTATGTGGTATTGTCCAGGGTGCCAGCTGGTTCCAGGAAGTCAAGGGCAGAAATTATACACTGACTCATGGATCTAGAACTGCAGTCTCCTTCTCAGAGATCCATCTTAGGGGGTGGGTAGTTTTTATTTTAAATTCTCAAACACAAACAACAACAACAATGCCCCGATAGCGAGCCTAAATGGACATAATTGGTCTGGCATAGGACTTAGATATTGGCATGGAAAGATGTCCTTATAATTTCAGTGAGCATCTAAGGTCACAGATCATTGCTATCAGAGAACAGAAAAAAATGGAGCACCCTTCTTAATGTAGAATGCACTCCTAAGTTCTCTTGCTTTAAAAACTAGGATGATGGGACTATGGTGTCCAGATACCCCAACAAGGGAGACACAGGCCTTGGGGGTGATGGATGAAATCATTAAATATATTAAAACTATCTCATCAGCTGCCTGGCTGGTTAAAGAAGATCATCTTATTTGCAAAGCGTTTAAGTGGCTTTCTTATTAACATACATATTGTTTTCTATTATCATTATTAAACTAATGTGGATTTTTTTTTTCCACAAAATGTGCTTGGGAATGAGCAGCTATTTATTTATTCAGAGGGTGGTAGAAGAGCTCCCGGACTTATCTCCAGACCCTGGTCCCCTCTCCAGCCAGTGGAATTATAGCTGGAAATGGAGAGGGAAGAGGAAAGAGGAAGGGCTTGTAGGGAGGGTCAGCATAGCTGAGGCAAGAAGAGAAAGAGAGAAAGAGAAATGTCAAAATATAAAGAGAAATAGAGAGAAACAGATACAAAACCCAGAAGAAATAATAATACCTAACTTTGGCATAGCACTTTGTGACCATGCCAAGTTTATGATTGTATTTGACACCATGTAGCCCTTAAAGGTAAAAAGGGCAAAAAAAGTGGTTCTCCTGTTATTCTTGTGAGGAAATTGTAACTGAAAAACATTCAGTCCTTTTCCGTGAAACTTGACTCAGTGGAGCGAGTACAGGGCATGATGGCCTTTGGTAGAGAAAACTGCAAGTTAACACAGATCATTCTACTATATGCCAAGCACTTTGCAAACATGATTTCATTTTATCCTCACTTTGAGATGATGATGATCATTCCTGTTGCACAGATGAAGAAGACAGTGAGGCAGGACAGCAATCAACCAGTGTTGGGAGCACACGGCTGTTGGGAAAGGGGAGTCTAGTCGCCAACTTTGAGCCACCTGGATACCCATTTCTGGTCAATGAGATGACAGAAGTCTTAGCCTCATGAATGCCAGGTACCTCTTGGGGAAGCAGCGGGTTCATAGAAATAGTCGAGCACAGGGTGTCAAGCACTAGCCTGGAATGTGCCATACAATGTTTGCACTTCAGATTAGAGGGTGATCAGATGAATTTACCTCCAAGGCTTGGGCCCTTTGTCTTTGAGAAATGTCCATGATGTGCTTTTCTCCAGACTCCCATTAGCTATTTTAGCTGGTTCTAGAGATGGGGTCTTCTGGCTTTCAACTTCATCCGGATGCTTTCATGAAAGTAAAGAAAAGCAAACAGTGAGAGGCTCACATGAAGGAAAACACAGAAGTTAAAAAATAAAGTGCTAAAAAAGAAACACAAAGGAGACACTTGACTTGTAGACAGGGCCATCTTCATGGTCGGGACTGTTTATGGCTCTCACTGATATCAAAATATTTTTTTACAGTAAAATTATCTAATGTGGGTTCTTTAATTTTACTTAAAACATCTATGTAAAAATTTATTCACTACTTAAAAAAAAAGTTAGTTATATTGTTAAATTATATGATTTACCAGAACTTGGATATTCTGTTATACATACATTAACACATTAACATTTCTTTTATTTATTTTTTAAAATTTACATTCAAGTTACCATATAGTGCAACAATGATTTCAGGAGTAGATTCCTTAATCCCCATTACCCATTTAGCCAACCCCTCTTCCCAAAACCCCTCCAATAAACCCTCTGTTCTCAAAATTAAGTCTCTTATGTTTTTTTTCCCTTCCCTGTTTTTATATTATTTTTTGCTTCCCTTCCCTTATGTTCATCTGTTTTGAATCTTAAAGTCTTCATATGAGTTAAGTCATATCATATTTGTCTTTCTCTGAATAATTTCGTTTAGCATAATACCCTCTAGTTCCATCCATGTAGTTGCAAATAACAAGATTTCATTCTTTTTGATTGCAGTGTAATACTACATTGAATATATATGTCACAACTTCTTTAACCATTCTTTCATAGATGGACATTTGGGTTCTTTCCATACTTTGGCTATTGTCAATAGCACTCCTATAAATATTGGGGTGCATGTGTCCCTTTGAAACAGCATACCTGTATCCCTTGGATAAGTCCCTAGTAGTGCAATTGCTAGGTCGTAGGGTAGTTCTATTTTTATTTTTATTTTATTTTTATTTTTTTTAAATTAATTTATTTATTTTTGAGACAGAGAGACAGAACATGAGCAGGGAAGGGGCAGAGAGAGAGGGAGACACAGAATCCGAAGCAGGCTCCAGGCTCTGAGCTGGCAGCACAGAGCCCGACGAGGGGCTCGAACCCACAAACCATGAGATCATGACCTGAGCCGAAGTCTGATGCTTAACCAACTGAGCCACCCAGGCGCCCCGTCTATTTTTACTTTTTTGAGGAACCTCCATACTCTTTTCCAGAGTGGCTACATCATTTTGCATTCCAACCAACAGTGTAAGAGGGTTCCCCTTTCTTCGCATCCTTGCCAACATCTGTTGTTGCCTGAGTTGTTAATGTTAGCCATTCTGACAGTTGTAAGGGGGTATCTCATTGTGATTTTTATTTGTATTTCCCTGAAGATGAGTGATGTTGAACAATTTTTCATGTGACCATTGGCCATCTGGATGTCTTCTTTGGAGAAGTGTCTATTCATGTCTTTTGCCCATTTCATCACTGCATTATTTGCTTTTTTGGGTGTTGAGTTTAATAAGTTCTTTACAAATTTTGGATACTCACCCTTTATCTGATAGATCATTTGCAAATATCTTCTCCCATTCCGTTGGTTGCCTTTTAGTTTCGTTGATTGTTTCCTTCACTGTACAGAAGCCTTTTATTTTGATGAGGTCCCAGTAATTCATTTTTGCTTTTGTTACCCTTGCCTCTGGAGATATGTTCATAGAAAGAGTTTGGAAGTTCTCCTTCCATTTCTATTTTTTGGAACAGTTTCAAGAGAATAGGTGTTAACTCTTTCTTAAATGTTTGGTATCCCTGGAGGCCATCTGGCCCTGGACTCTTGTTTTTTTTGGCAGATTTTTGATTACTAATTCAATTTCTTTACTGGTTATGGGTCTGTTCAAATTTTCTATTTCTTCCTGTTTCAGTTTTGGTAGTGTATATGTTTCTAGGAATTTGTCCATTTCTTCCAGATTGCCCATTTTATTGTCTCATAATTGCTCATAATATTATCTTATTATTTTTTGAATTTCTGCTGTGTTGGTTGTGATCTTTCCTCTTTAATTCTTGATTTATTTATTTGGGTCTTTTCCTTTTTCTTTTTGATCAAACTGACTAGTAGTTTATCAATTTTGTTAATTCTTTCAAAGAACAAGCTTCTGGTTTCATTGATCTGTTCTACTGTTTTTTTTGTTGTTTGTTTTGAAAGCATTAGTTTCTGCTCTAATCTTCATTATTTCCTGTCTTCTGCTGGTTTGGGGTTTTATTTGCTGTTCTTTTTCCAGCTCTTTAAGGTGTAAGGTTAGGTTGTGCATCTGAGATCTTTCTTCCTTTAGGAAGGCCTGGATTGCTATATACTTTCCTCTTATGACCGCCTTTGTTGCATCCCAGAGGTTTTGGGTTGTGGTGTTATCATTTTCATTGACTTATATATACTTTTTATTTCCTCTTTAACTGCTTGGTTTGCCCATTCATTCTTTACTAGGATGTTCTTCAGTCTCCAAGTATTTGTTACCTTTCTAATTTTTTTTCTCGTGGTTGATTTCGAGTTTCATAGTCTTGTGGTCTGAAGATATGCACGCTATGATCTCGATCTTTTTGTACTTGATGAGGGCTGATTTGTGTCCCAGTATATCATCTATTCTGGAGAACGTTCCATGTACACTGGAGAAGAATGTATATTCTGCTGCTTTAGGATGAAATGTTCTGAATATATCTGTTAAGTCCATCTGGTCCAGTGTGTTATTCAAAGCCATTGCTTCCTTGTTAATTTTCTGTTTAGATGACCTGTCAATTGGTATAAGTGGGATGTTGAAGTCTCCTACTATTATGGTATTATTATCAATGAGTTCCTTTATGTTTGTGATTAATTGATTTACATATTTGGGTGCTCTCACATTTGGAGCATAAATGTTTACAATTGTTAGATCTTCTGGGTGGATAGACCCCTTTATTATGATACAATGCCCTTCTTCATGCCTTGTTACAGTCTTTATTTTAAAATCTAGATTGTCTGACATAAGTATGGCTACTCCAGCTTTTGTTTGTTGACCATTGGCATGAGAGATGGTTCTCCATTCCCTTACTTTCAATCTAAAGGTGTCTTTAGGTCTAGGTGGATCTCTTATAAACATCATATAGATGGATCTTGTTTTCTTATCCATTATGTTACCCTATGTCTTTTGATTGGAACATTTAGTCCATTGATGTTTAGAATGAGTACTGAAAGATATGAATTTATTGCCATTATGTTGCTTGTAGAGTTGGAGTTTCTAGTGGTGTTCTCTGGTCCTTTCTAGTCTTTGTTGTTTTTGGTGTTTTTTTTTTTTTTTTTCATCTTTTCTCTCTTCAGAGAGTCCCTCTTAAAATTTCTTGCAGGGCTAGTTTAGTGGTCACGAACTCCTTTAATTTTTGTTTGTGGGAAACGTTTTATGTCTCATTCTATTCTGAATGTCAGCCTTGCCAGAAAAAGAATTCTTGGCCGCATTTTTTTCTGATTCAGCATATTGAATATACCCTATCACTCCTTTCTGGCCCGCCAAGTTTCTGTGGATAGGTCTGCTGCAAACCTGATCTCTCTTCCCTTGTAGGTTAAGGACTTTTTTTCCCTTGCGTTTTCATGATTCTTTCCTTGCCTAAGAATTTTTTGAATTTGACTATGATATGCCTTGTTGGTGGTCGGTTTTTGTCAAATCTGGTGGGAGTCCTCTGTGCTTTCCTGTCTGTGTCTTTCCACAGGTAGGAAAGTTTTCCATTATGATTTGCTCGCATAACACTTCTACCCCTTTTTCTCTCTCTTCCTCTTCTGGGACCCCTATGATTCTTATGTGTTTTTTTTTTTTTAATGAGTCACTGATTTCTCTAATTCTTAAATTGTGCTCTTTTCCCTTAGTCTCCCTCTTTTTTTCTGTTTCATTATTGTCCATAATTTGTCCTGTATATGGCTGATTCACTGCTCTGCCTCATCCTTCTTTGACGCTGTGGCATTCATTCGAGATTGCAGCTCAGTTATAGCATTTTTTATTTCATCCTGACTAGCTTTTACTTCTTTTATCTCTGCAGAGAGCAATTCTAGTCTATTTTTGACCCCAGCTAGTATTCTTATTATCATAATTCTAAATTCTGGTTCAGACATCTTGTTTGTATTTGTGTTGATTAAGTCCCTGGATGTCGTTTCTTCCTGCTCTTTCTTTTGGGGTGAATTCCTTCATTTGAAGGGAGAAAGTGAATTAATAAAGTTAAAAAAATTAAAATTAAAAAATTAAAAACAACACACATACACACACAGATAAATCAAATAAATGATCTATATCCTAGGTGTGTTTTGGTCTGGTTGTTGAAAGGAGCTTGATAGATTAGACAAAAAGGGGAAGAAGAAAAAAAGGAAAATGTTTGAAAATTTGAAAAAGGAATACAGTGAAATAGAATAAAATGAAATGTTGTAAGTAAAATAGAATTTGGAATATTTTCAAAAAAGAAAATAATATACAGTGGAAAAAATTAAACAAAAATATTTTTAATAAAAAATGAAAATAAAAATAAAGTTTGTTCTCTTTCTGTATTCAAGAAAAAGAAAATAAACGAAAAAGAGAAAAAAAAAGATAATAGAATACTTGGACCAGCAAACAGACTGAAATACAATTGAAATTACATCGCTTTCCCCTAGAAGCCAAACTCTGAAGGACTTTATGGTCTGTAAACTAAGCAGGCGGAGAGTCCTATTGTGTTCCTATAGAGGCAGGCTGGCCCAGTTGGGTGGGGCTTAGTATCCTGGTTCCGTTCTGCACTAGATGGTACTGCTTAGCTTACTGGGGTGGATTGTGGCGCTTGTAGGTGTGTATGGGCATGTGAAGGAGGGGTGAAAATGGTGTCACCCAGCTATTCAGTCTCTAGTATCAGAACTCTGTTCTCCCGATCAGCTATTGTGCACCTGTCCTTTGTCTCCGGCTTCCATCCACTCCTTGATTTTACACTGTCCATGACCAAGCTGTCAGTTTGCCAGGTGGCACCCCCCTCCTGAGTTTTATCTCATATGAGTCTGTATTTCCCAACCTCTCACTTCTGAGAGACTGCAGCTTTGTTCTGCTTACCCCTTCTGGGGGAGGGTCTCACTGAGCAATGGCCAGGTGCTGGCTTCTCCCAGGAACGTTCGCAGGATCATGCTGCTGTCAATGCCCAGAGACTGCAGCTGGGTGCCTGCCTACCCCAGAAAATGTTCATGTGATCATGTAGCAGGAGCGTTTCAGGGATTATGGAAAACAACAACACATATCTGGCATCAGGGTTCACCCTTAGTGACCTTGTTCTAGCACCAGTAAACTAGTTGTTCTCTGGGGTCTGCTAGAACCTTTGCCTGTGGGGGATAGAGCTTCACAGCCTCTACCAAATGTCATCCCAGCAGGGAGCTGCCTCTCCCTGTGTGTCCCAAGGACTGCCCAGACTTCACTCTGCTCCTGGGGATTTGCCCTTTCCACCAGAGCACCACCAGGTATCAAGCTAAAGAGTTTCAGACTCTGCATTTCACCTATTTATAGAGTCTTATTGGAATTTAAACCCTCTCCTTTCTCCCCTGTTAGATCAGTCCCTGAGAATGTTTCCACTTTTCCACTTTCTCTCCAGCTGCTTTTGGGAGAGAATACTTTTCCCATACTCTCCCCCCATCTCTGTACTCTCTCCCCAAGCAAAAACAGCTCCTTGCCCTGCGTGGCTTCTCTCTTCTCCAGTTCACTTCTCTGCGCCATATGCCTGCTGAGTTCTGTGGTTCAGGTTGTGCAGATTGTTGTGTTGATCCTGAAATCAGTTTTCTAGGTGGGCAGGATGGTTCAGTGTTGATCTGGCTGTATTTCATATATGTGAGATGCAAAAAAAACCTTCCATGCTGTTATGCCATCTTGGCTCCCTCCCTCAAAATATTTTGAATATTCCTTTTGTAAAATTAATTTTGGTATTCTTCTTTGACTAGGAAATTCCACCTGTAGATATTCATTTCTTCAGACCATAAAACTTTACTGTCTAAATGTAGATACCTCTGGGAGAAATACTACACAAGGTGTAATCTGGAGGAGTTGGTTTATCAGCACCTCTCCCTAAAAGAGATCAAAGTGTCCTGGAAGTGGAAGGCAGACTAGAAGTATGAGGTGGAGGGGACAAGTATAGTAATAATGCATGGAGAGGGTTACAGGGGGTATGTTGTAATTTCTAAGTATCTTTCCCAAGAAATAATAGAATATTTTGCTCTTCTGTCCATGACAAAAGTGTGACCTCCAGTCAGTCAAGGCTCTGCAGCTCTGATGAGACACAAAGGGCATCAGCAGAGAGTCTCAGAGAAACTGGGATGAAAAGATAGGGTAGAAGGCAGTCAAGATTGTTTATCCCCATGAGGAGAAGGCTGAGAAAGCAGTATGTGAAGGATTGCTCTGGAGAGAGGACAGTGAAGAGATTTTATTTAAAACCATGGATCAAGGATTAAAATCAGAAATAATGGAGACCTTCCCCACTCACGGGGCGGGGGCATGCACCTTCCCCACTCATGAATGCTGGCATGGCAGCTACAGAGACTTGCACCTTTTGGGACATGGTGGATATAGGGAGGGGTCCCAGCTCTGTCAGATGGCTTGAGACATCCCTGGGAGGGACTAGGGAAGTGGACTAGATGGCCCCCAAGCTTAGGGAGCATGTGTACCCAGATGCTGACCATGGCTGTTCCAGGGGTGAGTTGCCTAGAAACAGGGACTGTGTTTCTGTGGGGGATCTGCACAGGGAGCAATGACATGCTGGTTGAGTAGAGGGGAGGATTGAGGCCCAGAGGAGACAATATGAACTTTGCAATCAGACCATGCTTCGCTTTGTGACTCTGAAGAAGTTATAGACCTCTCTGAGAGTTTCTTCACCTGTCAGACAGGGACCAGAACAGCCCCTTCCTTACAGGGCCATGGTGAGAAGAGAATGAGGTGCCTCTTGGAAGGTTTCCAGCTTTCCATCACTATAGCACCACTACCACTTGTTATGATATTCCCACTGCATCTACAATACTTGCTCCTTTCTGGACTCCCAAGTCTGTGTTTAGGCCCTCGCACCTTCCCCTGTCTCAACCTATCCCCATCACAAACCTCTGTTGGGCTTGTAACCCTAAGGACACTCTTCAGTACACGCCTGAGACTGGGAGACAGTTCCAAGGCACTCTTGCTCAACTGCCTCATCATCACATGATCTCACTCCTTTCTAGGGAGGAGCTAGGATCCAGTCCTGCTCTGGGACCCCAGATGTTTCACCCCTGCTGGTGGCCTTGCCAGTCTGCAGGTGAGTGATCTGAATTCTGCCTGCCACTGCTGAGCACACTGGGATGAGCCCCCATCCTCCTCCTCCTGGGTGACTGGACAGGTCTCATTTAGATAAGTGTGGCCAGTGAGGGTATGGTACAGTGGCTTGGGGCGGAATAAGGGTCAGGCAGCTGTCCTCTTGACCCCCTTCCCACAACCCAAACCATCAGCTTTCAGGAGGCACTAGATCTTACTTTCTCTCTCCCAAAGAAGAGAGGATATGGAAGGATTCAGACACCACCACCAGCACCACCCCTCCCCAGCTGCCCTTGCTTTTCCATTTGGGGGCATATGAAAATATAAATAAATAAATAAATAAATAAATAAATAAATAACTAACCTTCTGGCCAATCACAGTTTAGCTACACTGCAATTAAACAAATCCACAAACCCGCAACACATATTTACATCTCATTAGCAGAAGCCAAATGCAACAACGGCATTAAAATTAAGAAATTAGGCCCAATTATCCTGTCGGCAGCAGTTGGGGGAAGTTGTCAAGGGCTGGTGTATTCATTAGTTTGCACAGAAGTTCAGCGGCTCCCTAATTGTGTGCTGCTATTTTTTACCCCCTCCTCCTCTTGCTTTAAAAAAAATCATTTGAGGTTTTCATTTCTCTGCAGTGCACCAGCCTGCCAATGTTGGCAAGGCCAGGCCTGGGGCAGGCCTGGGAAGAGCTCTTGTCTCCTGTGCACTCTATGTCATCAGGGCCTAGCCAGGCTGAGCTACAAGTGACTAGGATGTTAGGGAGGCCAGGGCACCTGCTCAGCTGCTGTGTCCCCACAGAATCTTCTGGATCCCTGGGGAGGGTTTAGACAGGCCAGAACCCTTCCTCCAGGCTCACTTCCTTCACTTCCAGCCCTGCAGGGAAGCTGGGGTGTACTAGGTCTGCTTTGTACAGGAACACAGCATCCTCCTTCCCTGGGCTGGCAACAGTTACTGGCCTCAGGTCCCAGGCCAGTCTGTGTTTGGCCAGAAGGGGCACCTCATGAATATTCATTGGATGATGGAATGGAAATCTTGACAAAGCTCTTTACCACAGGTAAGAAGATTTATTGTGCTCCAGGCTGTGCCCAGGTGGGTGGTCTTGGGCTTCAAGGGTGTTGCATGCTTCAGAGAGAGGTATGACTGATGAACCCTTCTTTTTGGAAGCTTCTGCTATGCTCCCTTCACCTAGATCCTTTAACTTCACCTGCTGGGACTCTGTTGGATTCCTCCCTCCTCCTGGAAAATTGACTTGGTCTCCTCTGACCATCTTGTGCCTTGGGGAGCTATTGCTGTCCCCAACCCCACCCCAGACCCCTCTGCCTCCTGTGCCAGTTATGGGGATATGATACCTTTTTCTCAGGGGTCCACTGCCCCCTGCACTCTGCTGGGGATGGGTCCCCTTTGTTGACATCAACCTGTCAGGTTCTGTTGATAGGTGATGATAGAAGAAACAGAGAAAAAGGGAGAAGGCTTGCTCTGGTTTCTCTTCCCAGGTGGGCCCTGACATACTTCTCAGAATACACCCAGTTACCTACAGTTCCCTGTGCTCTAGATTGGGGGCCACAGAAGGGGCTTATATTTGGAGTTGGGAAATCTGGTTTTACTCTTGTGGCAGCTGGAATTTAAATCTCATGGAGCCTCACTTTTCTTAACTGGGAAATGGCACATGTGATACATGTCCTCCTTTCTTCAGGGTCCAATTGTGAGTGTTTCACAAATATTCCAGGCTCACATTGTTGTTGTCCAGGCTCTTGGTCCCCATGAAAGGTGTTTTTGTGTTCCTCAAGGTGAGACCCTCAACAGAAACACCAGCACTCTCCTGTCAGCAACCCATGATATCTGGGTGGTACGCCCCTCTCTGTCTAAATGGAAACCTTTCACATGCTTCCAAGTGACTAAGCTATGGATTTTCCCACAGTCTTCTCAAAATTCTGGCCCAAAGGGTTCAAATTAGAGATTTTGTAAATAGTCTACTAGTTTATTTAGTATTTGTGTTAAATCGGTACTTGCAAACACACACATTTCACATATAACTGGAAATGAATTATGGTAAAATATTAATCAATAAAACACTAAATTTGACATTTATTTAGTGACTGTACAGGAACTTCAAATATGCCCTTTCCCTCCCACACTGCCATCTCCCCCTCCCCACCCCCCCCACTTAGATGTGTGCTGCCATTTTGAATGGCTAATGATGAAAGAACTTTCACCACTATCATTTTCTCCTCCTGTAGCTCTACTTCTCATCTTTCTAATCTTATCCTAAAAATTCACCCATTCATTTATTTGCTTGTTCATTCATTAATTTCTCTAATATTTATTGAGCATCTACCTTTTTCTTGGTACCATGGTCAAGGCTAGTGCTAGTCAGAGTCCACACAATGCCTGCATTTGAAGATTTACAGACCAGAAACACACAGAGAGAATGGAAGTACAATATGGAAAGTTCTGGGATGGGAGTAGGTCCACATGTTGCTCTTGGGAGTGCAGAGGACAGACTTCTTTTGCCTTCTGATAGGTCAAGGAAGGAATCTAGAAGGAGAAATAGTCTCAGTTGAAACCTGTCCTCTATCCATACCCTGGGAATCTGCAGACCACACAGCTGTGCCCAGCTGCATTCATCCTATCTCTAAGTTTGAGTAGCCACTTTCTGCTTTGTACTGGGGAGCAGGATTGGGGACTGAGGGTAACAAGGATTTCTGGAGTTTAGTGTAATATGAGGGCAAAAGCAGAGAAGAGGAAGTTGACCCTATTCTGTGCATTAAATGTGTAACAATTGCACCATGAAAGCTCTCTTTCTAATCTGCTTCACTGTGGTGACACTGTCCCATTGCACAGGACCTATGTATCAATAATGGAAATGCCAAATACTAGCGTCACACTTGATATATACCTGAGACTAGTCTTTCTAATTTATATATAACAGTTCTTAAATCCTCCAAAAACACTATGAGCGAGGTCCATTATAATATAGCCATTTTGGAAAGAGTGAAACAAAGTCACAGAGAGGCTACTTAACTTGCCCAAGGTCACAGAGTGGCGAAGCCATGAATCCCAGGAAGTATTTCTCTTGAGCATACACCCTTCACGCCATACCTGGCTCCTTGCTTCAGACTGCTACACACAGAGTAGCAGTTGCTCTTGACTTGCCATGGCCACAAAATCCCTTGGGTTTGTACTCAGGGATGCTGAGTCTTCTTCAAGGAAGAAAAGACATTTTCTGAAGGGGGATGAGGACTGGGAAATGGGAGGGTGGTTTCTGACCCTGACAGTGGCCTTATTCACAATGCACAATGAGATCTCTCTCTTTGTCAAGTGTGGAGCATTGGGTCCACTCTAGCTACTCTCTAGCTAGATTGTTATGTCATATGAACTCCTAAAGGATGGGAACACAGTTGCTCATCTCTGTGTCTCCAGTCCCATAAGAAGGACTCAACACATTTTAATATTTGCAATGAATTATCTCAGGTGGAATTTAAAAAAAAAAAAAAGGAGGCCAGAGACTCCTCATACACTGCTTAAATGTCCTTTCTAGCCCATTACAAGTAGAGTGGGGTTTCCACTATCTTTGTAAATAAGGATTCAACTTCTCTGTGGGGCACCATTCATCCCCATCTTCAAGAAGCTCATAGGCTATGAACCAGCAATTAAATCTCAGTATGTCTGGATTTGAGACTTTGGATACGTTATTTGACTTATGGTTTGTTTTTTTCATTAGTAAAATGGGTATGATTATGGTACCTGCCTTGTAGGATTGTTGTGGGTATTAAAATTAGATGAGCTATTTAAGGCACTTAACATATTTCATACATAATAAATGCTTAAAATTTGTGCATGAGAGAGAAAAAGAGAGAGAGAGAGAGAGAGAGAGAGAGAGAGAGAGAGATAGCTTATGGAAGCATAGCAAGAACAGGGACTTGGGAAAGGAAAAGCTTCTTAGAAGATGAGGCATGTAGGGGAACCTGGGTGGCTCAGTTGGTTGAGTGTCTGATCTTGATTTTGGCTCAGGTCATGATGTCATGGTCATGAGATTGAGTCCCAGGTCAGGCCCTGTGCTGAGCATGGAGCCAGCTTGGGATTCTCTCCTCCTCTCTCTGCCCCTCCCCTGCTTATGCACATGTGCTCGCTCTCTCTGTCAAAAATGAATAAATAAACATTAAAAAAAAGAAGATGGGGCATCTGTATCAGGTCTTGAAGGAAGAGTTGCAGGGGCAGATGGAAAGGAAAGAGTGCACAGGAAACTTTGAGGTACTGAATAGCATGGCTCCTTTAAGTGTTAGAGAACTTCTGTGTGGCAGTCCATGGGGTTGGAGAGCAAGAAATGAGGCTGGTGATGTCAGAAGGGACTCTGTCTGTCCCACTAGAAAGGTTGGTCTTACCCTGTTGACCATGTGTAATCTTCAGGGGCTTGGAATGGAGTCAACATGATGAGTTTTCCGGGGACCAGCATGACAGATGGGTGTGTGTGAGGAGGGAGGGTGAAGGTCAGTGTTACAGGTTGTGGATGAAGGACATGGGGAAGCAGAAGACATAGATTGAAGTGAATTTCATGTATGATCTGCAGAAACAAGGGCCCTTGGGGGTGGTGAGGGGTGACTGAAAGATTTCTAGTTTGGGTGAATGATGTGAAAATGAACTCTGAATGAGAGATAGGTTTTGGGGATAGGTGATGAGTCTAATCCTGGATGTATTGAGTTTGGGGCACTCATAGAATATCTAAGTGGAGATTTTGGTCACTTCACATTCTTCCCTCATCCAAGAGTTCAAATTGACATAATGTTGCTACCAAGAACTATCTGGGATTGGGGGAGGGGTGCTGCAGGGGGAAGAGTAGAAATGTCAGGGAAGTTTATTTGACTTAAGCCACTTACAAGCTGGCCTTGGAGCCCCACACTTGTCCCATAACTGAATTTTGATCCTTAGAATTTGTTGACATCATTGTTTTTGTCTCCAGGAATTGGACCAAGACACATAGAACCCTTGAGCTAAATCTTCTCCCGGTGCTGAAGAAAACTTCAGATATCCTAGCCACCAGAACTAAGATTGAGTGGTTTTTCTGTGAGATGTTGTAAAGAATTTCCAATAGTTTCTAGCCAATGAGAAAGAACAGAGAAGCTTCTTTCCTCTTTCCCTTTGCCCACATAGCACCTACTTTGTGGCCTCACCCAGAGCATCCACGGACCAAGGAGTCCAGCCTCCATAGTTGCACCTATTGCCTCTGGCCTTGATAGAGGGTAATCTTTATGAGCACCAGTGCTACTCAGGCATCCAGTACACTTTGAAGAGATATGGTACAGTAGGGAAGAAAGGAGAACTTACAGGTTTACAAGAGCCTTCTCTGGCTTCCTAATAACTAAGAAGAAACTACATTTCCAATCTACTTTATTTCAGTTTCTTCTCTGAGCTTGGAACCCAGGTAAGCTGACAGATGAAGGGCTAGGGAGAATGTTCCATGTACACTCAGCATGAGATCCCAAGAATGGTAAACCAGAGGCCAGAGACACTACCATCTTTGTATTTATTTATTTTCTATTGTCTTTAAAAAATTATTATATAATTACATATATATATATAAATTTATATATATACAAATTATATATATAAATTTTATAATTTATAATTTATATAAAAAATTATATATATAATTTTAGAGGGAGAGAAAGCATGTGAGTGGGGAGGGGGAGAGAGAGAGAGAGAGAGAGAGAGAGAGAGAATCTTAAGCAGGCTCCACCGTGAGCACAGAGCCTGACTAGGGGCTTGATCCCACAACCCTGGGATCATGACTTGAGCCAAAATCAAGAGTTGGACGCCCAACAGTCTCAGCCACCCAGGAGCTCCTATTTTCCATTAGTTTTTAAAGTATATTTAAATTTTTGGTAGACATGCAAAGTACATATGTTTAAATGACTAAAATATTAGAAAATATACATAAATGAAAAGGTGAAAATATCTTTTGTAAGTACATTTCCCATCATCTTTGGCATTTTTGGTATATAGCTTTCCAGAATGTGGGCAATTCCAGAATGCTTAAAAATATCTTTTAAATGGTATATAAAATACAACTACAAACAAAAGTGTATATAGAAAATTTATATCTTCACAATCTGAACACAGCTCGGTAATGATCTCTCAGATCAAGAAACAAAATCAACACTCCATTTACATTTAATTTTTAAATGCTTATTTTTGAGAGACAGACAGAACGTGAGCAGGGGAGGGACAGAGAGAGAGGGAAACACAGAACAAGAAGCAGGCTCCAGGCTCCCAGCTGTCAGCACAGAACCTAACACGGGGTTCAAACTTACAAACTGAGAGATCATGGTCTGAGCCAAAGTCGGATAATTAACTGACTGAGCCACCCAGGTGCCCCTTAACACTCCATTTACATTTAATGTTAAGACTAATTTGAGGGGGCCTGTAGCCACCATGTTACAACTAATTTCCTAGTTGAAAAAAGTAGATTTATATTCATTCTTTCCTTCCTTTCTTGAGTTTCTTTAAATTAAATGGATTTTTTATTATTCAATTTTTTTCAATTAATGTGTTATGTATATCTTTTATATTTTTTCATAATTACCGTAGATAGCATAACTTGCATCTTTTACTTCTCACTATCTAATAATGACATTTTTACCTCTTATTTGATTTATTGTTTGCTTTATTTGCTTTATTGTTATTATTGTTAATTTTAACTCTGCACACATTTGAAACTCCACAAGCCATTAATATTATTGCTTTGCACAGTTGATGCTCATTTTAATTGACCCATATATTTTCATTTTCTGATTGTTTTCATTTATTCAAGCTTGCTATCCTGTGTTTTCATTTAGGATATTTTCTTTCTGACTGATTAATTCTCTTTAGTATTTATTGTAGTTAAGATTTGCCAGCCATTATTTTGCCCACATTTTGTTTACCCAAAGACTTTTAAGAAAATAATCTTCATTTTAAAAGGGATTCACATTTTTTTCCCCTTACAATGCTTTAAAAATAACATTCTAATATCTTTCGGTTTCAATTCTTTCTGATTATTAATTCTTTGAAGGTAATTTTTGAATCTCTGGTTGTTTTTAAGGCCTTTCTTTCTTTCTTTCTTTCTTTCTTTCTTTCCTTCCCTCCCATCCTTCCTTCCTTCTTTCCTTCTTTCTTTCTTCCCTCCCTTCCTTCTTTCCTTCTCTCCTTCCTTTCTTATTTCCCTCCTTCCCTCCACCTTTTCCTTTCTCTACTTTTAGTAATTTGACTATAATATGCCCAACAGTATATTTTTTAGGGGTATTTATCCTGCTTGATGTTTGCTGAGTTTCTTGGGTCTGTGTGCTTTTTTTCTTTTATCATTTTTCACTTACTATTTCTTTGAATTTTGCTTCTGTCACATTTCATCCCGGATGTTATGTTGCTACCTCAATTATATGCATTTTAAACCTATTGAGTGTGTCCTGTATGCCTCTTGATCTCTAGAAGTATTCTCCATTTTTTCTTTGTGTATTTTTCTTTGACTTCTCTTTACAGTTCACTAATGTGTTTGGCTATATCCAATGTGATTTTAAATCTATCAATTAAATATTAATAATCAATACCTAATAATTGATTAATACTCAGATATTGCATTTTCACTTATTTATAGCTTCCACTTACACATGGCAAAATATCCATGCTTTCATCTAAATTGCCAATCTTTCCCACTATCCATAACGTTAGTAACCAGAGTATTAAAGTTTTTGCTACTAAGTCCAATACCTGAATTATTGGTCTGCTTTTTTGTTCATTAAGAGGCTATTTTCTGTTGTTGTTGTTTTGCTTCTTTGCCTGCCTAGTGATTTTTTTTGTTTTATCATGTACTACATATTGTATATAAAAGGGTTTAAAGACTCTAGGTGATGTTTTGCTCCTTAAGTTAGTGTTTTCACTTTCCTCTGTTGAGCAGAAGCGGAAAAGACTTATCTCTTCAATAATGAAATAAGCTGAATTTGGGTTCCATTGTAGTTTTAGCAAGACTTAGTTTGCAAAGGACTGGAACAGAGACCTCCATTGGGAGGTGGCAAAAATCTGTGTAGGGACTTTCTCTGAGCTCTTTTCAAGAGGCTGGGATGTTTATGGACGGGGGAGACTCTGTGAAGTCTACTATGGAGCAGTTGCTATGGGTTTGAAGACAGAATGAAGGTAGACAGATCAACCAGTGCTGAGAGACATTGGAGTTTCAGCCAGAATAGGAGGCATCTAGTGAGAAACACTGGAAAGACCATAGCTTTGGAGTAAAGATCACTCTCTAGAGTGAAAACTCTTCTATAGTAACCTTAACACAGCCTAAAATTAATTAAACACTTTTAAAATAGTTTTGAATTTGGAGGCTGATTCCTTCCAGTTAGAGAAGCTTAGTTTTTCATAGATTCAATCACAAAAATGAATAAAAACAAGATTGTTCAGGGTAATTCACCTGTAGTTAGTTGTTACAACAAATATCTACAGTCTTCAGAGAAACAATAGAATCCAGAATTTCTACAACATGTGATCACAATGTCTAGTGTATAATAAAAATATTACTAGGAAAACAAAGAAAAATCTGATCCATTGATTAAAAAAAATAAAATCAATCAATAAAAACTTACTTTGGGATGGCCTAAACATTGGGTTTAGTAAACAAAAGATTTAAAGTTATTGCAAATATGTTAAAAGACTTTTTAAAAATTAATTCTAATGAATGAACAGATAGGGACTATAAGCACAGAAGTGAAAATTATAAGCAAGAATCAAAAAGAAATCCAGGACTAAAAATAGAATAACTTAATTGAAAAACAATACCGAATGGGTTCAACAACAGATTGGAAGCGGAAGAAAAGTGAATTAGGAGACAGTTCCATAAAAATTATGCCATCTGAAGAACAGGGAGAAAAAGAAATGGAAAAAAGAGAACAAAATTCCACTAACTTTTGAGACAATATCATACAATATAATTGGAATCCCAGAAAATGTGGACAATAAAAATCTGGCAGCAAAGTTCATTGAGGAAACAATGGCCAAATGTACCCTAAATTTGAAGAAAGACATCCGTATACAGGTATAGAAAACTTCTCAATCTATTAAAAGGATAAATTAGAAAAAAAAAAAGTATACCTAGGCAAATCCTAGTTAAACTCCTGAAAACCAAAAATAAAGACCAAGTCTTGAAACGAGTTTAAGCAAATGGACCTATCACATGCAAGGGACAATTGTAATGCACATCAGGTGACTTCTCATTAGAAACAGTGGAGGCTTAAAGATAAGACAGCAACATTTTAAGGAACTGCAAGGCAAAACAAAAAAATGAGGTCAACCCAGAATTTAGTTGTTTTTTAAATTTTTATTTATTTTTCAGAGAGAGAGAGAGAGAGAGAGAGTGCACTGAGGAAAAGCAGAGAGAGAGGAAAACACAAAATCCAAAGCAGGCTCCAGGCTCCAAGCAGATAGTTCAGAGCCTGACATGGGGCTCAAACTCAGGAACCATAAGATCATGACCTGAGCATAAGTTGGACGCTTAACTGAATGAGCCACACCAGGTGCCCCTCAACCCATAATTTTATATCCAAGGAAAATATCCCTCAAATGTAGGTGCAAAAATAAAGGTATTTTCTGATAAACTAAAGTTGTGAGAATGTGTTGAATGTAGACTGCTCTGGAAGAAATACTAAAGGATATTCTTTTAGCTGAAGGGAAATTATACCCCTAAAAACTGGGATCTACAAGAAGAAATGAAGAGCACCAGATATGTTAAATGTGTGGGTCAATATAAAAACTATCTTTTGTATTAATTTTCTTAATGACAATGACTTATTCAAAGCAAAAATCTCACTCTAAGGGTGATAATGTGTAGAAGTAAACGATATAACAACAAGAGCATGAAGGATGGAGCCAGGTACCTGAAAGTGCACTCTCATAATGGTTTTACAGATGTGAAATCTGAAGCTGGAAGGGAGAAGTTCCAGGAGTGAAGTGGGAGAATATTAATTCTAATCACACTGTAATAAGATAAGGATGGATGTTATCAGCCTCAGAGTAACCACTAACAAAGTAATAATAGAGAGGTCTGACTTAAAATCAAATGTTGGAATGCTGAAAAATTTTCAATGGATCCAAAATAAGGCAAAAAAGGAGCAACTGAGGAACAAAACCCAAAGCACAAATGGAAAACAAGTGACAAGATGGCATATTTAGACCTAACCATACATTTATATTCAGTGTTAATGGACTAACCATTGCATTGGAAAGCAGAGATTGTCAGACTGGATAAAAGGACAAAACTCATACTATGTAGAGGACATAAAATTTGAATATAAACAAATAGGCAGAAAGTGAAAGGAAGGAAAATGTACATTCAGCCTCCCTCTGGTTTGCCCAGGTTCATTTGCTCACCTCTGAAAGACTGGGGTGTCTAGTGCTGTACCCTTCTGAATTCCAAAGACTTTGACTCCAGCCTAGGAGCCCAAGAAGAATCATAACCCACAAATACCTTAAGGGGGAGACTGGCAATGTTTGTGAGGTAGGCCCTCTTCCCTCTGGCAGGCCTTAATTTCCTAAGTATAGCAAGACATCTTCAGGAGACTTCACTCTGATTTTTAGAAGCTTTAGGCCCAGCTCTGAACTACCACAGTTCCCTCAGTACATGTCCAGGTATGTCTGGGGTATCTCAAATATCTACCTTGTTTCTCCAGCCCTGGAAACTGCTAAAAACCTTGATAGCTATTGTTTCTTCCAGCAAGGCTGGGCCAACCCCTTCCACTGATCCATTCTCATGGAGAAAAAGAGTTTGTGATCCTCAGATTACCAAACAGGGTTCTTTTCTCTCTGGAATTTTCATACTTTAAAAATATATTTGTAATTTGTCCTGTTATTTTTTTTAGTTATCCTGTGTGGGCTTGGCTTTCAGCTTTGTCTGGCAAAGCTGAGGGCAGCAGAAAGGTTTACTCAAGACTACACAAGTCAAGAAAGTTGAGAGATAGGCTAAAGGAAGTCTCCCCGAGCTGCTCTCAAGCTCCCATATTTATTAGGCATACACTATAGGGAAAACAATGGACAATATGTCCCTGGCTACCTGCCAGTGAGAACGTATAGAAAGCAGAAAAAGCATGCAAAAACAAAACAAAACAAAACAAAACAAAAACAAAAACAAAAACAAAAACAAAAAAACAAGATGTTCCTAAGACTACAAAAGAGCAGATGCCAAAAGCAGGATGGAAAGCAATATTAGATATTCCATAGATAACATGGTCTAAGGAATTCATGAGCACAGGCAGGACCCAACCCCTAAATACACATTAACTAGAGGCTAGTCAGCTGTTTTCAGCATGGTCAGAAGGCAGTGTAATGTGTTCCTTATAATCTCCTTAACCAAGACATAGCTATTTGATTTTCCACAATCCTGCTTATTTCACTCATTGCAAAAGTGTTTTCCTGTCATGACTTACTACAAATGATCCCTTTGGAGTTCACCACAATATTGAGGGTTGAGTGAGCTGGATAGGTATGGATGAGGATATGACCTGGGCACCTTCACCTATAAGTGTAAGGTAGATGTATATCAGCTTAGTTCCATGGAATCCTTCCAGAATCTTCCAGGGCATGAGCAGGTTGGTAACAGATTCTAATTGCTAAAGCTCATGTTCTATCCACAACTGCCTCTTGGATGAGTCCCTAGAAGGGAGTTTTCCTACTGCAGACAAAAAGTTATTTCTGGTTAGTGCAACATACATAGTCAATGTGAGATCTTGAATTAGAGTTCAGTGTGCAGCTCTGCCATTTTCTAAGATGGAGATTGGGAAAAAGTATGTAAGCTTTTTGCATCAGTTTTCCCAATTGTGAAATGGAGAAAATAGAGTTATGTATCTCAGGGTTGTTGTGAGGATTAGGTGAATAATAGTGTTGAGAAAGTATCTGTTAAGTGAAGCCCTGCACAAATGGAGGTTCTGTTCATCTTTAAAGCACAGACACTGCTGTTATTTAATCTAGTAACCATAGAAGACTGAGTCTGGGAAAATGACAATATCATTCTTTAAAACATTTTTTTAAGTTTATTTATTTATTTTGAGAACGAGCGAGTGAGTGAGCATGAACATGCTGGGGAGTGGCAGAGAGAGAGAGAGAGGGAGAGAGAGAATCCTAAGCAGGCTCCACACTGTCAGTGCAGAGCCCAACACAGGGCTCAAGCTCAACAAACAATGAGATCATGACCTGAACCAAAAGCAAGAGTCTGATGCCCAACGGACTGAGCCACCCAGCCACCCCTGCATTCTTTTTTATTCTAAATCAATAATTTATTTATTTGTTCCAGGAGCTTTCTTTTTGGATCAAAACAACATTCAGAGTTTAGGACTTTCAGACTTAAAAATGGTAAAGAAGACAGACAGGGTCCAATGCCCCCCTCAGGATGGACCAGAGGCAGTGTTTTAGACTTGGGTCATTGGGAAAATCTGAAAAGTGAAGTGCACTGTAGGACTGATTTGAGCAGCAGGGCATCTGCCATGGTGGGCCATTTTCCTGCAGGGCCCTTCATGAGCTGTCCCGTGGAGCAGTAAAGGGAGAGACCCTGCCGCCCCACCACTGGGCCAGCCTCAGCGACTCCAGCCTGTGCTGGAGCTGCCGAAATAAGCCCTTTCCCTAGTGAATCAACAGCCTAGTTATTTTGTCACTGAAATAAAGTGTCCAATTTCTCCTGCAGTTTTTAGGAAGCTGTTTTCAGCTTAGTCTCCAGTTGGATTTATTTTTAAAAAGATTATTTGGCAGGTCATGGCTGGAACATGCTGAAAGGCATCCTGGGCAATTTTCCCTCTGGCCAATGCTTATCCACTCTCCTCAGCCCAAGGAGTTGGGCTGCATAGGGAGGCAAAGGGGAGCTTCCAGGGGAGACTGAGTAGGTCTCAACCAGCCGGGCCAGGCCTTGCCAGATGTTTCCTTGCCAAGGCTCAGACTTGAAGTCTGACCCGGGAACTGCTGATAGGGCTGGAGCAAAACATCACTGTTTCCTACTTCAATCACTGAAGTTGGGTGTTGGGGAGCACAGACCTGGCAGCCACACGTGCATGAATGCTTGTCCCACACCATTCTTCTGTTCCATTTCCTCATACACCTGAGTGCAGCTCTCCTGGTAAATGGGTCGTGCCCTGGGCCTGGGTGCCCACCTGCCCACCTGCTTACTGGAACCCATGACTCCCAGGCCTCCAGAATCAAGAGGTAACTGCACAGGGCTTCAGCACCCTGATTTGGTCGAAGACATATGTTCTAAGTGGTGTCACACCAGTGGCTTGGGCATAGCACAATTCATGCATAGCACATATTCGATATCTGAATATCATCTCTGCTTGGGGCTGTCCTTCTCAGACTTAAGATAGGAGAAAAGAGATGGTGAGGCTGGAGCTGCTTGAAGTAGACAATGGAGCTCCTACACCTTGTTCTAGGCCAAGCTTGTCAAATTAAGGGCCAGACAGTAAATATTTTAGACTTCATGAACCATATGGTCTTTCTCACAACTACTAAGCGCAGCTGTTGCAGAGAAATCATCCATAGGCAATCTATGAAAGCATGGGTGTGGCTGTATTCTCACAAGTCTCTTTACAACACAGGCAGAGGGCTGGATTTGGTACCAGGCACGGTGTGTGGAGCCCTGCTCTAGATTCCCAGGAGGTGACCATCCCAGGCTACCAGCGGAGAGCCTGAAGCTCAGACCTTGGACAACCACACTACCCCAGGGAGGGACTTGCTCCACTGTGGATGCCACTGTCTGGGAAGGTAAAGAATCTGTTTTCCTGATCCTGGCTTGTTACTGGCTACTTGGGACAGATGTTTCTGAGACCTTCAGTGTTCAATGCACTGAAGCAGCAGGGCCCATGGTGAGAAGCATTTTCACTGGCTCTTCCTCCCGCTTTCCACCATTCTCTTCTCATAAACCCCTGCTCTGTTCACATCCAGAAATTGGCTTCTTTAAATTTTGTTTCTTGTTTAATTGTTTATAGGAAATTCAACTTAATACAACATGCATTTATTGAACATCTGCCTTGTGCTATGCACCAAGCTATGCACTGGGCGTATAGTCATGGACCACAAGCAAAGTGATAGCAGAGATGTAAGGACAGTAGTGAAAGTATGGCTGAAAGCAAAGAGCTCAGACAGAGGGGCTGAGGAGGTAGACCTAGGTTGGAGTCTGAGCCCCTCTCCTATTTATCCTTGAGGCACCCTGGCTTCTCCCCATCCAGAACAGAGTGAGACAACTACAGGTGGATCTATGGGTAGCCAGGGCTCCCACAGGGACACTGATCTATAGTGGGTGGCACAGTGAGGTTCTTCTGATGGGGATTTCCCATTTCCAATTGCACCCACACACCTTGTTCTCCTTGTTCTCTTGAACCTGGCACAACGGCATCATTTACTACTGATGTGATCTTGAAAATTCTATTCAAGCTCTCTGTGCCTTGGCTTCCTCATCTGTATTGGGGATGATAACTCCTACTTCCTAGGTTGTTCTGAAGATTAAGTAAAATGATGCTGTGGACTGATTATCTGGCTAAGTGTGGTCCTCAGTGCATGGTGATTACTATTTCAGCCTGATAAGTATCCTGCGAGGTAGGCAAAGCAGGTTTCACCTTCACCATGTGACAGAAAATGAACAAAAACTCAAGAATAAAATGACTTGTACAAGTGAATTAGGTGATATTCTACCCAAATTGGTTCCATCAATAGATAAACCAATCATATTATATCCATCAAATAACATACTTCCTAGTTATTAAAAAGAAGTAAGTAAACACTATGCCTGTACTGAGATGGAACAATCATTATGAGATTGTAAATGACAAGCATCTAGAGTACTCATGCCCATGCTCAAACTGAATACCCCAGTACACCCAGTTGGATGCAGGCCTCCTCTATGGGTCTGGTTTAGGGACTGTTTCAGGGGTTGCTCTTGGCACAGAGGATAGGAGGGGCAATGGGGTGGTGGTGGTGGTGGACAGCTCTGCTGGGAAGGAGGGGAACAGTCTTGAGGACAACCAATTAAACCTAATTTAATCTGTGGAAATATTTGATTACACCAATGTAATTTATTATGCAAAGTTGCCCTTTCTGACATATGGAAGCGTCTTTGATAAGTGGGATTGTAACAGAAGGGGTTTCAGCAGGCAAACAAACCCAGCTGGGAGCCTGCCCATGGCTCTCTTCTCTGTATGATGTACATCAGGCACAGGCTTGAAGAGAATGACCTAGAGGGAATCAGAAGTATGCACCCGGTGTCCATCAGACCAGACTGTATGACCTCGGTACACCTCTCCTCATCACCCTGTCTGCCTGCACAGCTAAATAATAAGAATGGGGCTTACATTTGTCCAGCATTTCAACGTTCACAGAAAACCTTCACATCCACAGTGTTTTCCGATTCTCATAATAACACAAAGTTTGGAAATCCCCTTATAGTAACCAATCTTTCCATTGGGTCAGTATTTTTATATTTTTAAAGACTTTTCATATCTCTGCTCCTGCTGGTGCCTTCTAACACACCTGTGAAGTTAGTGGGACAGATATTGTTATTTTTGTTTGACACATGAAGACAGGAGGCAAGGAAGGATAAGTGTCTGCTAAGTCACCCAATGAGGTCACCCAGTTGTGGAGTTGACATTGGAACCTGGGTTTTAACCCCTTCTGCCTCACTCAAGTTCATGTCACTGTCCTTTAACAACATGACTCCTGCCCCAGTCCTCTGCTCAGGGGGTGAAGCCAGACCTGATTAGACCCAGTGGAGGAAGAACAGAGACCACACAAAGCTAGTCCCTCAACCCTTCATAGTGTCTAAGCAGAGAAGGTGCTGGTTTTTTTTTTTTTTATAAGCAACTAATTGCAGTAAGAAGAATATGTCTCTTGCACTCAGGAAAACTGGAGTCTACCTGTAGGTATGCACGTGGTATTTAAAATACCCATCACTTTTGGAGCACCTGGGTGGCTCAGTCATTTAAGCATCTGACTTCAGCTCAGGTCATGATCTCACAGTTTGTGAATGTGAGCCCTGTGTCAGGCTCTGTGCTGACAACTTGAAGCCTGGACTGTGCTTTGGATTCTGTGTCTCCCTCTCTCTCTGCCCCTCCCCCCACTCTCTCCTCTCTCTCTCAAAAATAAATAAACATTAAAAAAATAACCATCACTTTTGAATACATACTCTGTGTTGAGTGTGATGCATGTTTCTTAATTCTTTCTCACAAAACACCATGAATAAGTGGTACAAATCCCACATTTAGGTAAGAAAACTGAGTCTCTGCGTGGCACATGGTGTGCTCAAAGCCCTAGGCTCATAAGTGTAAAAGCCAGGGTGAGTCTTATCACCTCTCTGGCCTTGTTTCCTCATCTGTACCAAGACTGGATGTTCTTCTGAGCTCTGGGTGGACACTTGGAGCTTTAACTCCCATGCTTCTGGGCCTCATGTTCCCAAGAGGAAGCTCACAAAAGTGACCACAAAGGGTAGGCAACCTTCTGCTTCAGGTTGGAGGTTTGCTGGTGAGGAAAGCAGAGATAGAGACCGATTTGGGAGCAGCTCCTGTGACACTTGGACCTCATGTGGCTTGTTAAGTCTTCGAGGAGGAGAAGGGCAGTCTTCCTCCACTGGCATTAGTTAGGTTGGGCCTTGTCCATTGAGCAAACAAGGACCTTCCTGAGTTGCCTGTCACCTGATATCAGAAAAATAAAGGTTTCACAGATTGTCTTATAAAACCCTTCTTACTGATGAGGAAACTAAGGCCCGGAAAGGTTAATTAATGTGTTACAGGTCTCACAGTAGGTTAATAGCAGACCAGCAGAAACAACTCCAGACCTAGGCGTCCTAACACCTGATCAAACCCAACTTTCCAGGATCCTCTCTGGCTCTCCTTTTTATGGGCAATTAAACTGCTGGTAGAAGGATAAAAGCATTAAGAATATTGGGACAACTTTATTTAAACAGAGGTTTTAGGTGTGGAGTTTTTAGAGGAGGTCATGGATAGTGCTGCCCAAAGCTGACAGCTTCATGCTGGCTTGGAGCTGCCAGAACTCTCAGAGCATCCCCATGTGCCCTCTTCTTCCAGGATCCAGAAAGCACAGCCTGCAACAGGGACCAGGCCTTGATTGCCTCTGGCACAAAGAATGGTCTCTGTTGAGGCAGCTGCAAATACCAGGCAGAGAGAAGAGAAAGTGGACCATTCAGGAATGGCACAGGATGACATTTGCCATAAATGGGAAGGAAGGGGAATTTCCCGACAAGTTTAGGAACCAGTTACAATCCACTGACTTAATTGTTTTCCTTTATCTCTGTGTGCTGATTGATGTTTATTATTCGGTTTGTTATCTGATGGTTATTTAATCTATATTTTGTAATTACTTCCCTTCTCTCCTTCACTTGGATAGTCATGTTTTTTATCTTGTTGCATTGAAGCACTGACCTACATTTCACAGGTGCAGAAGTCAATTATTTCCCAACATTTCAAGCAACGTTTAGCAACATGGGTCAGTTATGGTGTGGATGCCTGCACCCCCATGCCCTGGCCTGGCAACTCTCCCATCCCTGAGTTTTGCCCATTCCTTGTCTGCTGGGATCCCAGAAGCCTAGGAGGCCAGAAAAAAGGAAAGAAAGACCTTCCCTACAAGGCTCCTTGTTTCCTAGGGAATAGGGTGGGCAGCATGGCAGACATGGGGTGCAGAGTAGGGGGGGAGATATAGTAGTGGGATGGTTTCAGGGGCTAGATTCCATGGTGGTTAGAGTCTGAAATGACCTGCTGCACATGCTATGGCTGTTTGGGCTGTGCCTTGGACAAATGGAAACCACATTCTCCAAGTGGGAATCAAATGTGAGGCCTGAGAAGTTCTAGGGTGCATTTATAGGCAAAATGGGAAAACTATTTAAAATCAGGGCTTTTTCAGAAAATCCAGGCCATCCTGGTGCTAATCTTAGGCAGTCTCTTGGGTTTTTATAGCCAGCACAAAGGGAGAGAGTGAATTCTGTGGCTGAATTCTAGGTCTGGGCTCTCCATTCCCAAGCTGTGTATCATCTGGCAAACCACTCAACTTCTCTGAACCTAGACTGTTATTTATCATGGGGATGATAATACCTTAGAGGATTATTGTGAAGACATGTCAACTAAAGTGCAGATAACTTGCTATTTGAACTTAGGAACTAGAAAAATTATCTAAAAAGGTAATTGTTGATCTCCTTTAGAATCTGCACTCTCAGTACTTGCTATGTCTAACTTAAGAAGCAGCAGGTTCAGATCACACCGTCCCTTTTGGTCCTACAGCTGTCACTGAATCTAGGAATCAAACAGATCTGGATAAGGAGGACACTTGTCTCTGAAAGTGCTTTGTAGACTCAAAGTACTAACAAATATTAGTTTATCCATGCAGTCATGAATGGAGCACATGTTTATCAAGTTCCTGTTGTAGGAGGAGCACTGTAGCGGGAGCTGGAACAAGCAGCGAACAAGATCCAAGCAGTCCTGTTGCATGAAGCCCCCAGTCTGGCCCAAGATGGAAGAGTAGGATAGCTGCCTGACCTGAGAGGGCAGACACAGCCTTTGTGCATGCCCAAGAAAGGGCACCCATTCCAGACCTGGGGTCAGGGAGAGCTTCCCAGGGGGTGTGATGTCCTTGCTGGAAAAATAGGGGGAAGCAGAGGCAGGGAATGTGAAAGTCTCCAGGGCACATTCTTTCATCTTCCAGTTCATTCATTCATTCATTCATTCAACAACTATTTATTGAAAGCCTGCTGTGTGTTGGGTGCTGGAGATACAGGGTGGTCTAAGGCAGAAACCTGTCTCTGTCCTCACCATGCCAGCTCACTGTTTGGAAGAATGTATGAGTTCAGGTAATGCGAGGTGCTCTACAGATAAATTCCAAAATCTTGGTGCCTTAATACTATATAATTTCATTTTTATTTATGTGAATTTCAAAATGTGTCCATAGATTCATCCTCATGGGGATGGCAGAGAAGGGAAGGAAGCATGGAGGATGGTGCTGGACAGTGACACCTGTCACTTCTGCTCAGCACATGAGCTGAGCGCACCTGCCTACTAGGGACTAGGCGGTCAGTTCAACTGAGGGTCCACTGCCTTAGGAAGAGAGAGAGAAAAATCAAGACGATTAGCATGATTTCAGCCTAGTAACAACTGCTATCAAGAAAGAGTGATTGACAGGAAGGCAACATCCTGGTTTGCCCATGTGACTGTGTGTATCTCTGTGTGACCATTGTGAGTCTGTTTCCTTGTTCTTTGTGTGTCTCCGTGTGTGACAATGTGACTGTGCCTTGCGATGCTGCTTCCACCCACTTCAGAATGAGTCAGGAGGCAGAGCTCATACACAGCTGGTTTGGAATTGTGCCTCGAGGTGTGACTGCCTATGGTATAGGATCAGCAGTGAGGGATCTGGGAAATGTGAGCTCTTTATTGAGTCTAATGGGTATTTGCCTCAATCAGGAATCTGGTCTTTACTACCCACTCCCAAACCTGTACATAAGGAAGCTGCCTATTTCTCATTGCCCCCTCCATCCTTCTCATGGAAATTCTTGTTACTGCCAGGATACCACTGCCTTGAGCAAGGGAACTGGTCTGAGTGTGCCTGGAGATAGGGGAGGGGACAGTGAGGTCAGTGTCCCTGCCCCTCCCCCACAACAGGGCACAACACCCTGCACCAGACTGGCAAGGTATGTCCTTTGCAGTCAGTACTGTGCAGGGATAATTGTGAGGGTCTCACTGAAATCATCCATTCTGAACATGAATGCAAAACGCCTTGCCAGTGTAGCGGTGGCAATGGTACCAAGTCGAATCCAGTCTGTTTTAACATTCAGAGAGCTGGAGGCGATTTCAGTCTGAGGTAAATGAAATGAGAGAAACATATTCCTGATGCTGACTCACACAGCACTGTATTTGGAGCCTTAATGATGATAAATCAATGATCTAGAAAATACAATCCCTTTCCTGTTAACCAGACAGGCATACACACTCTCTGCAGACTGTAGAAGGTAAGCACCCACATTTTCAATTAGTGTTTTCATATCCCACGACTTTATAATTGTGAATAATTAAATTGGAACACAGCACACACACGCATCAGTGCCTGCAACAGAAGCAGGTCTTCAGAAACCCAGAGCCAAGCCCTCCTGGCAGATGGAACCTCTTCCAAATCAGAGACTGCAGAGTGTCAGGAGGAACTCCATGAAGTACAGCCAAGCTGAAAGTGGGGAAGAACCTGAGTGCAGGGCCCATGCAGCCGATGTGCATGCCTCCCTGCTTACTCCTCAGGCTTATGGGGACCCTGCGGAGACACTGTGGGAGGTGGTCTGAGTCACAGGAGAAAGCCTGGGGGATGGCTACCCTTTCCCCACTGAAAGCAGCGTCCGGCGGTCTGTGTCCTTCATCCTGTGATGCTGCCTGCCATCCAGTTTCTGGGGAGGCACATATGGACACTGTCATTTTCTGTGGTGACAACTTGCTGGCAGGGAGGGTGTCATGAGCACCTGACTTGGTTCCTGAAGCTTTGAACCCATTTCTGGCTCCTTTCTGCTCAATCCAGGGTTCTCTCTAAGTACTAGACTCCCATCTCTGAAATGGGTATGAATGTTCTGACTTTCCTCTCTCCAAAGGTCCCTGTGCACATCATATGAACTCATGAAAGTGGAAATGCCTTGTAAATTCCGTATTTGTTTTTTTAAAAGAGAGCTCCTTAAGTTGCCCAGAACAGAATCATCTGGGGCTTGTGCTACATGTTGATCCCTGGGCCTCACCCCACGCTCTGCAATAGAATCTGAGACTTCTCATGCCAAGTTCCTCAGGGAAGCTTCCTCATTCATGGTGGGAAGAATAATAGCCCCAAGGATGTCCATATCCTAGTCCCCAGAACCTGTAAATATGCTCCCTTGTGTAGCAACATGACTTTGGGGAAGTACTTCACTTAAGGAAGGGAAGGATGTCATGGGTTACTGGGTGGACCCACTCTAATCATAAAATTCCTTAAAATCAGAGGGTTAGAGTCAGACGGGACAAAGGAAGAAGTGTCATAGAGATGCAGTGAGAGAAAGACCCTGTCTACCTTGGTTAGTTTCCAAGTTGAAGTAAAGGGCCATGGACCAAGAAAAGCAGGTAGCCTCTAGAAGCTGGATAGGGCAAGAGGTGGACTTTCCCTGATTACCCCAAGAAGGGACTCCAACCCACTTACACCTTGATTTTAGTCTAGTGAGACCCATGTGGGACTTGTGGCCTACAGAACCTTGAGTAAATACATTTGTATTATTTTATGTTGCTACATGAATGGTAATTTGTTACAGCAGCAACAAGAAAGGAACATGCATACTGGATTTTGAGAACTACAGTTTCTAGATATACTAACATAAGGGGCCAGACCTGAGACCTGGACATACTGAGCACTGCCCCCTGTCATTGGGGGATAGCAGTCTTCATCACTTTCTTCCCAGAACATGGACAGCATCCAAACCAACACACAGTCACAACAGTAGGTATATTTTAACCTACTCAAATATATAAGCTGAGTATAAGTTGAAAAGTATTGAGCTTGGTGTGGGGGTGAGGTGGGAGCATGCACAGATAGGGGCATGGTCTCTGAAAGCAAGGAACTCATATTTGAGTAATAGATATGGAAGCTAATGAAATGTACTATGCAAACTTGATTCTAGTAAAGCCACTCTACATGGGGGAGCTGAGGATATTCACTGGAGAAATGAGAGAACATTCTAGATTGAGTAGGAGTCGCACTAAAGAAAGGATTGGGGATGAGATGGCAGTGAGGACAAAGGGAACAGCATGTGCAAAGGCCGCTGTGCTGGGGAACATGAGCTTCTCAGTGTGCAGCCATGGACACCCACACTGGTGTCTACTTTCCCAAATTATCCTCCATCACCCCACAATGCGCTGAAGATGTCAGAATTTTACTTTTCCAATTTCTTTTCTGAGTAGTTCATGGGACTAGGACCTAATACTAGTCAAAGGGAGCTTGAGGGAAAGTCAGATGGAGAGTTTCAGAGAAAGCTTTCTTTCTTGATAAAACAGTTGTACCAAAGAAAATGTCCCTCTTCTTTGTTTCTGAACATGGTCCTGCCTACATGTCAAGCTGGGAACTATTACAGTCATTCTATAAACATGAAGGAAGACATCTGTAATCTTGGAAGATGCAGATGAAAGATGAAATGTGGGCAGCCCTTGATGTCATTGTTTAGCTGCTCCACCAACCCTGAGGAGGGGGCACCCCCCTGCATGCAGACTTGTGGTTAGAGTCTGAAAGAGGTACTCTCCTTACAATTATGTCACTGCTAACAGATTTTCCCATTACTTGCAGCTGAAAATACACTAACTGTGCTAGGGGGAAGAAAGGCATGACAAAGGAGGCTGGCTGTTAAGGAGCCTAATGCCACACGGTCCACACTAGATTTATGTGTAGGTGTTCCACATGTGGGGACATGTATGGAGCTGAAGTTCCTGACCTGTCCAAAGGCCTCTTGTCATCTCAGATGGCATTAATGCCCTATGTTGGATGGCAGATTTGCGTTTCCCTGATGTTAGGTATCTTTTCATGTGTCTGTTGACCATCTGTATGTCTTTAGAAAAATGTCAGTTTAGGACATCAGCCCATTTTAAATTGTATTATTTGTTTTTTGTTTTGTTTTGTTTTGTTTTGTTTTGTTTTGTTTTGTTTTGGTGTTGAGCTGTATGAGTTCTTTATATATTTTGGATATTAACCCCTTATCAGATATATCATTGGCAAATATGTTTTCCCATTCAGTAGACTGGCTTCTTGTTTTGTTGGTTTTCTTTGCTGTGCGAAAGCTTTTTAATTGGATGTAGTACCAATTGTTTATTTTTCCTTCTGCTTCTCTCACCTAGAGAGACATACCTGGAAAAATATTGCCCAAGAGTTTATAGCATATATTTTCATTTAGGGGTTTTATGGTTTCAAGTTTTACATTTAGGTATTTAATCAATTTTGGGTTTATTTTTGGGTAGAGCACTTGTAATCCAGGGTCACAGTGCACAGGCCAATCAAGACGGTATTTTCTGTCCCCAGCCTTCTTTTGGCACATTAGGAGCACCATTTTTAGGAGAGGCGATGGCCTGTGACACCACATGAGGTCAAATGGCAGGCAGGGCTTGAGGTAGCCTCACTGTGAGGGAGAGGGGACAATGCTGAAGGTGAAAGGTTCTCGTCTCTGCGGGCATGGCCTGCACCTTCACCCATGGCCAGGACTGATGATAAGGTAAGACTGTGTCTGAGCCTGAGATCTCCTTTTTCCCCATTTCCCACTTTGTTTCTTTAAAAATTCCTGATGTAGGGGAGCCAGGGTGGCTCAGTCAGTTAAGTGTCCGACATCAGCTCAGGTCATGATCTCACAGTCTGTGAGTTCAAGCCCCGCATCGGGCTCTGTGCTGACAGCTCAGAGCCTGGAGCCTGCTTCAAATTCTGTGTCTCCCTCTCTCTCTGCCCCTCCCCTGCTCATGCTCTGTCTCTCTCTGTCTCAAAAATAAAAACATTAAAAAAATAAAAATAAAAAATCCTGATGTAAACCAGGTGAGGTAGACAACTTCCCACAAACAAAAGTCTTTGTATTTTGCTAACTTTACCAGTTAAGTAAAGCAATTCTCCCCTCTAAGCTTTTAAAATTCCTTTTCTATTGCCACCAATTTTCTTTCTTTCTTAGATACTTTTCTCCACCTTCCTTTCTTGCTGAACAGAATGTTTCTCTTTATAACCCATGCCCCACACCAGGTGAGAAGTATTTCTGCCCAGTGGTGGTGGTTGGTTACCATTGGTTAGTTCTCCAGCATCTCTGGCCTGATCACAGCCCTGGTTGGGGGACAGATCTGGATCACAGCCTCTGCAGCCAGTCAGACCTGGTGTCACAGCCCCTGCTGGCAATCAGGCCCTGGGAAGCCCAGGGAAATCATCTGTTTCTCTGCCTTTCTAGAGTCCTTGTCATTCTTCAGGTCTGTCACCTTGATAAAGCAAACTTTGTGGTTCTTAGTGCATGCTTTAGATTTCACCATAGATCTCTCAAAGTCTTATGTAGGAGAATGTCATGTAACATGCAGAACACAATACAAACATTTGGTTTTATACTGGTACAGGAAGAGCAGAAAGAATGGAGCTCCTGTGGCAGTTTGGAAGAAGAAAGGAAGCCAGCTCAATTCCCACTCAGGTAAGGGAGGGTCACAATACCTTGTTATCTTTTTGGAAGATGCTCTCCATGACAAGAGGGCTCAATTTCCAGTGATCAGCATCCTTCCACTCCTCCTATGGCACCTTGGCACATAAAACAATGCCTCTTGGCCCCCAACACACAATAGGACCCAAAGAGCAGAGAATGGAGGAAGCTGCTCTGTGACATATCCCACTGCAACTGTGTTACAAGCACCAGTATATTTAATCCTTCTGGCAGTCATGGGTAATGTGCTGTCATCATCCCTGTTTTGTAGGTGAGGACCCTGATGCAGGGGAGTGATGCTTCCCATCTAAGGTTGCACAGCTAGCAACCAGGAGGTCTGGGATGTAAAGTAGTGTGACTCCAGAAAGCATGTTTAGTGTAGGGCACTTCCTCTGTGCAAGCCTGCACTGCTGTGTGACATCTCCTCTTGGATGACCCACTGGCACTTCAAACCCAAGGGATATATAGCAGCCATAACTTTCTGTATGCAAAGAGGTTTAGGTGCTGAAAGAAGCTGGCTTAATGAATATTAATAGAGCTGAAGAGAACAAGACAAATGGGTCTAAAAGCTGGCTCCCTAATTTCTAATCTCTCAGAGTACACTTTCAGATCCTGATCTAGTGGCTCCAAACCTGGTCAGTGATGTCAGTCCCCAGCCCCCAACTCCTAATCCTGTGGAGACAAAGGAGGCAGGCACACAAGCAAGAATCTCAGGGGCAGAGGGAAGCAGAGGGGTGATATCTGGTAGCAAAGGGATGTGGTTAAAAGGGAGAAAATGAGGCTGGATGGGAAGAGAAGAGGGATATGGATGGTGATGAGGATAAGAGTTAGGGAGGGTGGGATGGGAAAAGGAGGAGGGATAGTGATGGGAAAGAGAAGAAGGAGAGGAGGAAGGTGGGTTGGGAAGGGATAAAGGAAGGGGAAAGTTCTGGGTAAGAGGAGAAGGGGAGGCAAAGGGTCTGGATGGGAAGAGAGGAAGGACAGTGATGAGGTAGAGAAAGGAAAGGCAGAGGGCTGAATAGGATGGGGCAAGGATGAGGATAGAGGTACAGTGCAATAAAGGAGGATCCCAGGCAAGACACGACAATGCAGATACCCAGAGAAAACAGGAAACAGGACAGGGAAAGATACCACATGGATAAGCAGGGACATGAGAGCCACCCAGAATGTAACACTGATGCTGGAGGAGCATCAGCTCCCTGTCCACCCATGCACTGTAACTTCAGAGGAAATTCTGAAGAAGGGCTCTGTAATTTGGGGCTTAGGGACAATGGCTTGATTGCCATGGGGATTGAGGAAGATCAGCTTTGGAGTTTTGTCAGGTCTGGGAATTAGGAGAGCTGTGTCCCTATGGGGCAGCTCCATAGCCTCTCCATCACGCAGCCTGGGAACAGAGAATGCACCAGGTAAGGAAGCAGGAGCCCTGTGTCCTGGGCCTGGATATGTCCAATCTGTGTTCCAGGGCACTGTGGCTCAGTTTTGCTGTTTTGATGAATGAAGATCTTGGATGAATGTGATATGGTTAGTTCATGTGTCATATTGGCTGGGTCATAGTGTGCAGACATTTGATCAAACATTATTCTAGATGTTTCTGTGAGGGTGTTTTTCCATGAGATTAACATTTAGATCTGTGGATATTGATTAAAACAGATTGCCCTCCATAATGCAGGTAGCTTCATCCAATCAGTTGAAGACCTGTATAGAACAAAAGCCTGACCTCTCTGGCTAAGAGGAATTCTACAGCAGACAGCCTTCAGAGTCAAACTGCAAATCCAGCTCTTTCCTTCTGGCGCACTCCACAGATTTTGGAATTGCCAGCATCCATAATCACATGATCCAATTCCTTACACAAGAAATCTCTCTATATAAACATCCTGTTGGTTCTGTTTCTCTGGAGAATGCTGATTGATATGGCAAGTAATCCCATATCCCTTTCCCTTTCTGCAAGTCTGTGTTCCTAATGATGAAGAGGTTCAGGCTCATTAGAGGGCACTGTCTGTCTGGTTCAGTGGAGCTTAATAAAGGCAGATGACAGAGCTCTTGGTGGATCTTCCTGTGAAGTGATGAGTGATGCTTTGTGAGTATCCCTCTGATGGGTCTCCCATTCTTCCTGGGACCTTCCAGTGCTCTGCCTGCAATTAGCCTTACCTCTCCAGAAATCTGTGAGGACTTAGCCAACAAGTGTGAAGGTCTTTTGGCTTTCTTCCAGGCAGCAGTAACTCAAGTTTCTTGCCTCTCCTTCACCTGGGGAATACAGAATTACTCGTATGTCTTGGTCCTTTTGGGATGCTATTAAGAAATTCCACAAACTTGGAAGCTTATAAACAACAGGAATCTATTCCTCACACTTCTGGAGACTGAAAGTCCAAGATCAGGGTTCTAGCATGGTCGGGTTCTGGTAGAAGACCAACACTTCTTGTTGTGTCCTCATAGGGCAGAAAGGCATAGAGAGCTTTCTGTGGCCTCTTTTATAGCAGCACTAATCTTATTCATGAAGACTCCACTCTCATGATCTAATCACATCCCACCTCCTACTACCACCACATTCAATTAGGATTATTTATTCATTCATTCATTTATTTTTTCAATGTTTTTTTTAAATTTTTGAGAGAGAGAGAGAGAGAGAGAGAGAGATGAGTGAGAGAGGGGCAGACACAGAGAGAGAATCCAAAGCAGGCTCCAGGCCCTGAGCTGTCAGCACAGAGCCCGACATGGGTCTCACAACCATGAACCACAAGATCATGACCTGAGCCGAAGTCAGACGTTTGAATTAGGATTTAATATGTGGATTTGGAGGGACACAAACATTGAGCCGAAGTCAGACGTTTGAATTAGGATTTAATATGTGGATTTGGAGGGACACAAACATAGCAACATTCTTCAGAGAATTCAGGAGTGTGGTGTTTTTCACACTCAGCTTATCAGAGCCATGGTGATCCCATAGAGAAAACCCAAACCAATCAGAGAATGTGTGTGCATGTGGGTGTGTACCTATGTATTTTTGTGTGTGGGTGTTTGTGTGTATATGTGTAAACTCCATGCATTTCTGCTTCAAATGAATCAGGTCTGTTTTTATTATTTTATTATTAAGGCAGAATTTTACTGGGATTCTTATCATCCTCAGAGAGTTAAATACCAAGAAAAGAAAGTTGTGACTATTAACCACAGTCTTTGTCCTTCAGGGACCCAGTGTCTGGTAGAGAAACAGACCTATGGTTCACGGAGTGCTTCCCATGCAGCAGGCACAGTCAGGCTCTGGGAACACAGCAGTGAGAAAGGCAGATGTGTTCAAGAACATGAGAAGCTGGCATGCTGACATTCTAATTGGAGGAGCAGACAAGAAATAGGAAATAGATACAGGCACACCTCAGAAACACTGTGTGTTTTGTTCCATACCATTGCAGTAAAGTAAGTATCACTATAAAATGAGTCAAATGAAATTTTTGGTCTCACAGTGCATATAAAAGTTATGTTTACACTATATTGTAGTCTGTTATGTGTACACTAGCATTATGTCAAATAACAATGTACATAGCTTAATTAAAACATACTTTACCACTAAAAACTGCCAACCATCATCTGAGCTTTCAGTGAGTCACAGTTCACTGACCACATATCCCATAACAGATATAATACTAATGAAAAATTTTGAAATATTACAATAATACCCAAAATGTCAAAGAGAAACACAAAGTGAGCAAACCCTGTTTGAAAGACAGCACCCATCAACTTGCTTAATGTGAGGTTGCCACAAAGCTTCAATCTGTAAAAAACGCAGTATCTGCAAAGCTCAATAAAGCAAAATGCAATAAAGGAGGTTATGCCTTAATTGAATAGGCTGTGAATTTTGGGCTGTGAGAAGTGCTGTGTAGGAAATAAAAAGAGTAATAATGTACAGAGTGACAGAAGGAAAGGGGTCTTTCAGATAGGGGAGTCCCGGAAGGATTTCTGAAGGGGGACATTTGAATTAATACTTGAGGGATGAGAAGAAGGAGGCTGGGGGAATATGTGTGTGTGTGTGTGTGTGTGTGTGTGTGTGTGTGTGTGTGTGTTTGGGAAGGGGGGAGCAGAGGGCACAGCTATGCAAAAGGCCAGTGGCAGAGAAAAGTCTGAGTTATTGGAGGCCCAGGGTGGAGGCTGATGTGAATGAGGCCATAAATAAAGTGAAATGTGAAATGTGGTGAAATGTGAGGTCCTATAAAGTTGGGTGGTTTAGGATGGAGAAGATTGGTGGGAGAAGGTGGGCTTTATCCCAGGTGAGTCCCTCTCACTGCAGGACAAGCAGTGAGACCCTATGTAGCAAAGGACTGAACAGGGACTCAGAGAAAAAGACAATGTGTTCTGGTCTATTAGGGTAAATTTTGCCATTTGAGCTGGATTTTGAAGACAAAAGAGGAATGTGCTGGGTGTGGAAGCGCTCAAAGGAGGTCCTGAAGCCTGAGAAAGCAGGCAATGATTCTGGAGAGGGAAGCAGTTGATGCTGGAGGCAGCAGGGAGCTTTGCAGTGCATGTCTGAGTTTGCACACAGTTTAAAGGAGTTTGGGCTTTATTCTGGAAGGAATGGAGAGTTCCTTGGCCAAAGCTCCTCTTAAACCTGCACTGTGCAGGCTCCCATCCCTATGAGGACCTGATGTGGGCAGCCTGGGCTATGACTCAGGACAGAATGTGTTGAAGTGTAGAGATGTGTGGGCTCCTCCAACATGTAGGTGCACTGCACATAAAGGGAGGATGGAAAGCAGGCTCTGTTGGAGTCCTGCCACATGTGCCACATGTGCACCTCAGAGAATGACAGGACAGGGCAGAGACAGGTTAGGCACCAAGACATAGGTGCTTTGTTAGGTTACAGGAGAAGAGTGCTGATACTGGTCCAGAAATGACACACTTGTGTGTCACTCTATATGTCTGAGCACACACACATGGCACTGGGGAAACATGTATCTATGCATACATCTATCCATGTCCAGATGGATCAAGAATTGTTCCCACTTTGAGCATGTGTGTGTGTGCACACAAGCAATGATTTTGATATGGACGTGTGCATGCACAGGATGTGTGGAGTCCTGCACAGTTGCCTAGGTGTTCTTTGTGTATATTTTTCTCTACATAGCAATTATAACATGAGTTAGCAATTATTTAGCATGTATCAGGCTGTATTATATGTAGTTTTCAGGCCTTATCTCCTTTATTCCTCCCAACAACCCCATGAGGCAGGTTCCATTGTCATTTTATAGATGCAGAAACCGAGTCATAGCAAGGTGATGTAATCTGACAGCCCTTGCCACAAAGCTTGTTAGTGCTGGAGTCCATGCTTTTGATGAGTGTGCTGTTGTCTGCATCTTCATAAACACACATCAATGGACACAATTTTGTGTGTTCTCATTCAATAATGGAAGAGAAAAAGCAAGAGCTAACATTAATTTCTAAAAGAATTTCTCAAATAGTTTCTCTGATTTTGGACCTGGAGCCTTTGGGTTTGCAGCAGCTTAGAGTCCGTACCCAAAACACACTTGGCCTTGGTGCTTCGTTTCAACTCTAGAAAGAGAGACAATACTCATTAAATAAATATACCCTTTGCCTGGAACCTTGTCAGGCCCCATAAACACACTTTCCTTTGAAAAATGGAGCAACCTGCCCCTACTGACTTCTGACCTCCAGAGCTGATTGCTTCATCGGGAGGAATTATTCCCCAATTGACAGACTCTTTAAAACTTACCTTGGCACTTCTAATAATTCCACTTGACCTGACCAGAGAAAATTCTGACTTGGGAATTGAATTGTGGATCTGTTAATTGAGAGTTGAAGCTGGAGGCTTTAACATGTACTCTTGAGATGAAGAAGCACTTCTTCCTTCTCTTTACACCTTCTAAACATGTTCTCTTCTCTTCACTCCATATTTTTATCAGCAAGTAAAATAATTTCTTATTTTCCAGCACTTCAAAGGGCAATAATAATCCTCCACAAGTTGTGATTGTAGAAAAAGTCTTCAGTAGCTGGAATAAACCAGAAAGAGATATTTATGTGAAAGATAAGATACACTTTGCAAGAGAAGTGAGAATAAATGGGTTGTTCCATTTTATTCAGAACACAAACCAAGAAAATCCAACATAATACTGGGTATGTACACAGGTATGTATCTGTCCTGCTGGTCCAGAATCTGGGTTTTAAAATATATAATGGTCATTGATGCCAGGAAGGCAGAACTGATGATAGAAAAGCCATTGCTTTGAAATCAGAAGTGGGACTCAAAATTCTACCTTGCAGATCACGTTTTTCTGCAGATGGCTTAAAGTAATTTGAAATAATTTAGTATCTCCCAAATCCATATTTTTTTACACCTTGATATATGCCAGGACTAGAAAAAGAATTATGATTTAAAATAAAATAGAATCTAGAGTCTATATCTGGTAGTCAGATCCACCCCTTAACATCCGCCTCAGGGGCATGAATACCTGTTCCCCACACAGATTTACCCAGCTGCAGCCATGTGGTTGTTACCTGGAGTCACAGTGCACTTCCCCTGAAGGATTTTGACTCTAGGACTTTAATGCACACTCAATAAACCATCATTCACTGGTTAAAGGTGGTTCTCTTAATGAAAAGACTTTACACCAAGTTCTACCGAAATTCCTGTAGGCATAAGGAAGCCCACCTCAGGAGAACATTGTTCTACATTTCCTATTTCAGTTTCAAAAGGAGGTTGGTTGTGTGTTTTGTTAAATATAACTGCATTTCCTTCTGTGGCTATTTGAAACCACTTTTCTTCACTCAGATCTCTAGGAAAAGAGTCACACTATTTTGTTCTGTCCTAGTACATGTCCACACTTTTTTTCCTACAATCTCCTTGTCCATTGCTTCTGTAGTTCACGTATTAGTCTTGTTAATCAGCTTCATCAAGGTAAAATTTGCATTACCAAATTTAAGTTTATAATTTGATGAATTTTGACAAATGTGCTTAGTAGTGTAGTTATCACCACAATCAAATATAGAAGATTTTCCTTATGCCCCATTTCAGGCCATCCCTTCCTTTGGCCCTTGGGCATTGGCAGCTGTAGATTCTTTCTGTTCTGTATTTTTTTTCCCTTTTGTAGAACTCCTATAAATTGAATCACACAGTATGAAGTATTTTGTGTCCTTATTCTTTCATTTAGCATAAAGCTTCTGAGATGCATCAATTTGTCTTTCCTTTAAATTGTTGGTTAATTGTTCATTGTATAGATTTGTGATGTATTTGTGCATTCTTTTTCCCACAATTTTGGGCTATTATAAATAAAGCTTCTGTGAACATTCCAGTAGAAGTACTTCTTGATAAATATGTAGGAGTGTGATTGTTGGATCATATGGTAAATGGATATTTAAGGTTTTAGAAACTTACCGATTAGTTCTCAGGGTGCCTGTACATTTGCATTCCCATCAGTAATGTACGAAAGTTCTAGCTGTTTCACATTCCTGACAAAACTTGGTTTGTCTGTCTTAAATTTTGGTCATTCTAGAGGAAGTGTAGGAGTTCCTCACTATGGTTTTTATTTACATTTCCCTATGTGCCATGTTGTTGAGCATTTTTGTCATTTATATATCTTCATTAATAAATATCAAATATTTATTGCTATTTATATTCGTATCATTGAGTTGTGAGATGTTTTATACATCTTGAAATCAAGTATGTGTTTTGCAAATATTTTCTCCAGTCTGTGTCTTGCTGTTTCTTTTCTTAATGATGCCTTTGGAGAAGCAAGTGTTTAAAATTTATGAAGTCCACATTATCAAAATTTCTGTTTATAGTCCAAATTTTTGTGTCATGTTTGAGAAATCTTTGCCTAAGCAAAATTTGCCAAAGCAAATTTTTCACGAAAAATTTTCCCCTCTATTTTCTATTATACCTTTAATAAAATTTTATTATTATTATTTTTAATTTACATCCAAATTGGTTAGCATATAGTGCAACAATGATTTCAGGGATAGATTCCTTAATGCCCCTTACCCATTTAGCACATCCCTCCCCTCCCACAACCCCTCCACTAACCCTCTGTTTGTTCTCAATATTTATGAGTCTAGTCTGTTTTGTCCCCCTCCTTGTTTTTATATTATTTTTGTTTCCCTTCCCTTATGTTCATCTGTTTTGTCTCTTAAAGTCCTCATATGAGTGAAGTCATATGATATTTGTTTTTCTCTAACTAATTTCACCTAGTTGCAAATGGCAAGATTTCATATATCTATATCGATATAGATATAGATATAGATATACATATAGATATAGATATATATCACATCTTTCTTTATCCATTCATCCATCCATGGACATTTGGGCTCCTTCCATATTTTGGCTATTGATAGTGCTGCTATAAACATGGGGGTGCATGTGTCCCTTCGAAACAGCACACTTGTATCCCGTGGATAAATGCCTAGTAGTGCAATTGCTGGGTTGCAGGGTAGTTCTATTTTTAGTTTTTTGAGGAACCTCCATACTGTTTTCCAGAGTGGCTGCACCAGCTTGCATTCCCACCAACAAAGCAAAAGAGATCCTCTTTCTCTGCATCCTTGCCAACATCTGTTGTTGCCTGAGTTGTTAATGTTAGCCATTCTGACATGTGTAAGGTGGTATCTCATTGTGGTTTTCATTTGTATTTCCCTGATGATGAGTGATGTGGAGCATTTTTTCATGTGTTGGTTGGCCATCTGCTTGTCTTCTTTGGAGAAATGTCTACTCATGTCTTTTGCCCATTTCTTCACTGGATTATTTGTTTTTTCGGTGTTAGTTTGATAAGTTCCTTATAGATTTTGGATACTAACCCTTTATAAACTGATCTGTCGTTTCCAAAGATTTTTTTCCCATTCTGTAGGTTTCCTTTTAGTTTTTCTGATTGTTTCCCTCGCTGTGCAGAAGCTTTTTATTTTGATGAGGTCCCAGTAGTTCATTTTTTTGCTTTTGTTTCCCTTGCCTCTGGAGACGTGTTGGATAAGAAGTTGCTGTGGCCAAGATCAAAGAGGTTTTTGCTTGCTTTCTCCTTGAGGATTTTGATGGCTTCCTGTCTTACATATAGGTCTTTCATCCATTTTGAGTTTATTTTTGTGTATGGTGTAAGAAAGTGGTCCAGGTTCATTCTTCTGCATGTCGCTGTCCAGGTTTCCTAGCACCACTTGCTGAAGATACTGTCTTTATTCCATTGGATATTCTTTCCTGATTTGTCAGAGATTAGTTGGCAATACATTTGTGGGTCCATTTCTGAGTTATCTATTCTGTTCCATTGATCTGAGTGTCTGGTCTCTTGCCAGTACCATACCGTCTTGATGATTACAGCTTTGTAGTATAGCTTGAGGTCTGGGATTGTGATGCCTCCTGTTTTGGTTTTCTTTTTCAAGATTGCTTTGGCTATTCGGGGTCTTTTATGGTTCCATACAAATTTTAGGATTATTTGTTCTATCTATGTTAAGAATGTTGGTGTTATTTTGATGGGGATTGCATGAATATGTAGATTTCTTTGGTTAGTATCGACATTTTAACAATATTTGTTTTTCCTATCCAGGAGCATGGAATCTTTTTCCATTTTTTGGTGCCTTCTTCAATTTCTTTCATAAGCTTTCTATAGTTTTCAGAGTATAGATTTTTCACCTCTTTGGTTAAATTTATTCCTAGGTATTTTATGGTTTTTGGTAAAATTGAAAATGGGATCGATTCCTTGATTACTCTTTCTGTCGCTTCATTGTTGGTGTATAGGAATGCAACTGATTTCTGTGCATTGATTTTATATCCTGCAACTTTGCTGAATTCATGAATCAGTTCTAGCAGTTTTTTGGTGGTATCTTTTGGGTTTCCCATACAGAGTATCACGTCATCTGGGAAGAGTGAAAGTTTGCTTTCCTCCTGGCTGATTTGGATGCCTTTTATTTCTTTGTGTTGTCTGATTGCAGAGGCTAAGACTTCCAATACTATGTTGAATAACAGTGGCAAGAGTGGACATCCCTGTCTTGTTCCTGACCTTATGGGGAAAGCTCTCAGTTTTTCCCCATTGAGGATGATATTAGCATTGGGTCGTTCATATATGGCTTTTATGATCTCGAGGTATGATCCTTCTATCCCTACTTTCTTGAGGGTTTTTATCAAGAAAGGATGTTGTATTTTGTGGAATGCTTTCTCTGCATCTATTGAGAGGATCATATGGTTCTTGTCCTTTCTTTTATTGATGTGATGAAACACTTTAATTGTTTTGCGGATATTGATCCAGTCCTGCATCCCAGGTATAAATCCCGCTTGGTCGTGGTGAATAATTTTTTTAATGTATTGTTGGAGCCAGTTGGTTAATATCTTGTTGAGGATTTTCACATCCATGTTCATCAGGGAAATTAGTCTATAGTTCTCCTTTTTTGTGGGGTCTCTGTCTGGTTTTGGAATCAAGGTAATGCTGGCTTCATAGAAAGAGTTTGGAAGTTTTCCCTCCATTTCTATTTTTTGGAACAGTTTCAAGAGAATAAGTGTTAACTCTTCCTTAAATGTTTGGTGAATTCCCCTGGAAAGCCATCTGGCCCTGGACTCTTGTTTTTTGGCATATTTTTGATTACTAATTCAATTTACTTACTAGTTGCGGGTCTGTTCAAATTCTCTATTTCTTCCTGTTTCAGTTTTGGTCGTATATATGTTTCTAGGTATTTGTCCATTTCTTCCAGATTATCCATTTTGTTGGCATACAATTGCTCATAATATTCTCTTATTCTTGTTTTTTATTTCTGCTGTGTTGGTTGTGATCTCTCCTCTTTCGTTATTGATTTTATTCATTTGGGTCCTTTCCTTTTTCTTCTTGATCAAACTGGCTAGTGGTTTATCAATTTTGTTAATTCTTTCAAAGAACCAGCTTCTGGTTTCATTGATCTGTTCTACTGTTTTGTTTTGTTTTGATAGCATTAATTTATGCTATAATCTTCATTATTTCCTGTCTTCTTCTGGTTTTGGGTTTTAATTGCTGTTCTTTTTCCAGCTCCTTAAGGCGTAAGGTTAGGTTGTGTATCAGAGATCTTTCTTCCTTCTTTAGGAAGGCCTGGATTGCTATATACTTTCCTCTTATAGAGAACACAGCCTTTGCTGCGTCTCAGAGGTTTTGTGTTGTAGTGTGATCATTTTCATTGACTTCCATATACTTTTTAATTTCCTCTATAACTGCTTGGTTTGCCCATTTATTCTTTAGTAGGATGCTCTTCAGTCTCCAAGTATTTATTACCTTTCCAAATTTTTTCTTGTGGTTGATTCAAGTTTCATAGCATTGTGGTCTGAAAATATGCACGGTATGATCTCAATCTTTTTGTACTTGCTGAGGGATGATTTGTATCCCAGTATGTGGTCTATTCTGGAGAACATTCCATGTGTACTGGGGAAGAAGGTATATTCTGCTGCTTTAGGATGAATTGTTCTGAATATATCTGTTAAGTCCATCTGGTCCAGTGTGTCATTCAAAGCCATTGTTTCCTTGTTGATTTTTTTGATTACATGATCTGTCCATTGCTGAGTGGGGTGTTGAAGTCTCCTACTATTATGGTATTACTATCAATGAGTTTCTTTATATTTGTGATTAATTGATTTATATATTTGTGTGCTGCCACATTTGGCATGTAAATGTTTACAATTATTAGGTGTTCTGGGTGGGTAGACCCGTTTTTTATGATATAATGCCCTTCTGCATCTCTTGATACAGTCTTTATTTTAAAGTCTAGATTGTCTGATATAAGTATGGCTACTCCAGCTTTCTCTTGTTACCATTAGCATGATAGATGTTCTCCATCCCTTTATTTTCAATCTGAAGGTGACTTTAGTGGTCTCAAGGGGGTCTCTTGTAAACAGCAAATAGATGGATCTTGTTTTCTTATCCATTCTGTTACCCTATGTCTTTTGATTAGAGCATTGAGTCCATTGATATTTAGAGTGAGTACTGAAAGATATTAATTTATTGCCATTATGATGCTTGGAGATTTAGAGTTTCTGGTGATGTTCTCTTGTCCTTTCTAATCTTTGTTGCTTTTGATATATATATATATATATATATATATATATATATATATATTCATCTTTTCTCCACTCAGAAAGTCCCCCTTAAAATTTCTTGCAGGGATGGTTTAGGGGTCACAAACTCCTTTAATTTTTGTTTGTCTGGGAAACTTTTTATCTCTCCTTCTATTTTGAATGACAGCCTTGCTGGATAAAGATTCTTGGCTGCATATTTTTCTGATTCAGCACACTGAATATATCCTGCCACTCCTTTCTGAACTGCCAAGTGGATAGGCAGACCTGTGGATAGGTCTGCTGCAAACCTGATCTGTCTTCCCTTGTTTGTTAGGGACTTTTTTTTCCCTTGATCCTTTCATGATTCTCTCCTTGCCTGAGTATTTTGTGAATTTGACTATGATATGCCTTGTCAATGGTCAGTTTTTGTTGAATCTAATCGGGGTCCTCTGCACTTCCTGGACTTTGCTGTCTGTGTCTTTCCCCAGGTTAGAAAAGTTTTCCACTATGATTCACTCACATAACCCTTCTTCCCCTATTTCTTTCTCTTCCTCTTCTGGGACCCCTATTATTCTGTTGTTGTTCCTTTTTAATGAGTCACTGATTTCTCTAATTCTTAATTTGTGCTCTTTTACCTTCATCTTCCTCTTTTTTCTGCTTCATTATTCTCCATAAATTTGTCCTCTATATCACTGATTCTCTGTTCTGCCTCATCCATCCTTGCCGCCATTCCATCCATCCATGATTGCAGCTCAGTTATAGCATTTTTAATTTAATTCTGGTTATTTTTTAGTTCTTTTATCTCTGCAGAAAGGGATTCTAATCTGTTTTCAACTCTAGCTAGTATTCTTATTATTGTGATTCTAAATTCTGGTTCAGACATCTTGCTTGTATCTCTGTTGGTTAAATCCCTGGCTGTCATTTCTTTGTGGTCTTTCTTTTGGGGTGAATTCCTTCGTTTTGTCATTTTGAAGGGAGAAAGGATTTAATGAAGTAGTAAAATTGAAACTAAAAAAATTAAAATTAAAAAAGATATTAAAGTTAAAAATTAAACACACACACACACACACACACACACATACACACAAATCGAACAGATGATGCTAGACTCTAGGTGTTGTTTTGGTCTGGGTGTTGAAAGTAGTTTGACAGATTAGAGAAAAAAAAGGGGGGGGAGGATATTGAGAATTTGAAAAAATGAATACACTGAAGTAGACTAAAATGAGATAATGGGGGTAAAATAGAATTTGAAAAAATATACACAAAAGTAAAGAATATAGTAGAAAAAAATTAAGGAAAATATTTTTAATAAAAATTAACAATAAATATGAATTTTTTTATTTTTCTGTATTTAAGAAAAAAGAAAAGAAATGAAAAAAATAAAAAGAAAAAAAGAAAATTTGAAAAAATGAATACACTAGTAGACTAAAAATGATGGAAGTAAAATAGAATTTGAAAAGATTTACATAAAAGCAAAACAGATAGTAAAATATTAAATAAAAATGTTTCTAATAGAAATTGAAAGTATAAATGAAGTTTTTCTCTTTCTACATTCTATAAAGAAAAAGAAAGAAAAAAAGAAAAAGAAAGAAAAAAAGGAAATTGTTTGAAAATTTGAAAAGGTGAATAAACTGAGGTAGACTAAAATAAAATGATGGAAGTAAAATAGAATTTGAAAAAATTTACACAAAATAAAAATATAGTAATACAACTTAAATAAAAATATTTTTAATAAAAATTGAAAATAAAAATGAACTTTTTCTGTAGTCAAGAAAAAGAAAAGAAGGTAAAAGAGAAAAATAAAAATATAAGAGAAAGAAAACTGAATAGATGAACCGGCTAACAGATTGAAGTAAGACTGAAATTGCTTCGTTTTCTCCTAGAAGTCAGTCTCTGTAGTGCTTTATTGTCCATAAACTAAGCTGGCTGTGAGACTTGTGTTCTTGAAGAGCATAGTTGGCCCAGTTGGGCAGGGCTCAGTGTAACAACCCTGCTCTCCACTAGATGGTGCTGCTAGCCTACTGGGGTGGATTAGTGCAGTGCTCATAGGTGCATATGCGCATGCGTGGGAGTGGTGAAAATGGGGCCACCCAGCTACCCAGTCTGTTCTCCCAGATCAGCAATCACGCACCAGTCCTCTGTCTTCAGCTCTGGTCCATTCTCCACTTTTTCACTCTCCATGACCAGGCCCCAGACAGTACCTCTCTCCCAAGTTTTTTCTCAGATGCAGCTGTTTTCCCCAGCCCCTTGCTTCCAAAGGACTTTGGCTTTGACCTGTTCCACCCCTTTGCAGGAGGGTCTCACCAAGCAATGGCCAAATGAGCAATGACTGAATGTCAGCTGCACCCAGGAATGCTTGCTTGACCCTGCTGCTGCTGTTGCCCTGAGACTGAAGCCAGGTGCCAGCCTGTCCCAGAAAAAAGTTCATGAGACAGTGTAGCAGCAACATTTCAGGGATTATGGAAAATCATAACACACATCTGGTACCAGGCTTCACCCTTAATGACCTTGCCCCAGCACCAGTGTATTGTGGCCATCTTCAGGGGTCTGCTGGGTCCAGGTGGCTTCAACAATCTCTACCAAATGTCCTTCCACCAGTGGAACCGCTTTTCCCCGTGTGGCCTGAGAACCTCCCGGACCCCACTCTGTTTGCTCTTCCCACCAGAGCACCACCATGTATTGAGATGTGGAGTTGCAGCCATTGTGCTCCCCTTGTTTACAGTCTTAATGGGATTTAAATCCTCTCCTTTCTCCTTTCTTCTTTCTCCCTTTTTAGTTTAGCCCCTGTGGCTGTTTCCAGTTTTCCACTTTCTCTCCAGCTGCTTTTGGGGAGGGGTGCTTTTCCCATATTCTTCCTCCCTCCACAGTCTCTGTCCTCTCTCCACCTGCAAAAGTGGTTCCCTACCTTCTGCGGCTTCTTGCTCCCCAAATTCACCTCTCCGCACCACGTACCTGTTGAATTCTGTGGTTCAGGTTGTGCAGATTGTTGTGTTAATCCTCCAATCAGTTTTCTAGGTGTGTAGGATGGTTGAATGTTAGTCTGGCTGTATTTCATGGACATGAGACACACAAAAAACTTCCATGCTGTTCCACCATCTTGGCTCCTCCCCCTACTATAAGTTTTTTTTAAGTGTAGATCTTACATTTATGTCTATGATACATTTTAAATTACTTTTGCATATGGTATGAGGTACAGATAAAGGTTTATTTTTTTTGCATGTAGATGTTCAATTCTATAGCACAATTTGTGGAAATGACTATACCCATTGATACTTTAGAACCATTGTAAAATCAACTGACAATATAAGTATGTGTCTATTCTAGACTGTATTCTGTTTCATTGATCAATATCATAGAGTCTTAATCATTGTAGGTTTAAAGTAAGTCTTAAAATCAGGTAGTAAAAGGTTTCCATATTTGTATTATTATTCAAGATTATTTTGGTTACATTAGGTCTTTGAATTTCCATGTAAAAAATGTTAACAGAATTATTGGGATGCAATTCACTACCATAAAACTCACCTATTTGAAGTAAGTATATAATTCAGTGGTGTTTAGTATGTTCACAGAGTTGAGCAACTATCCGTCACTATCTGATCCCAGTTCATCACCCCAAGGAAATCCAATGCCTATTAGTATTCATTCCCCATTTTTCCTCCTGCCTGTCCCCGGCAACCAACAATGTTATTTTCTATTATTATAGATTTGCCTATTCTGAATGTTTCATATAAATGAGATCGTACAATGTGTAGTCTTTTGTGATTGACTCCTTTCACTTAGGTCATATTTTCAGGTTTCATCTATTTTGTATCATGTATCAGTACTTCATGCATTTATATTACTAAATAATATTTCTGTGCATGCTTCTTTCATTTCTTGTGTAGCATTCATCAGTTTAAAGTCTCTACTTTTGACTATTATAGCTAATGTTTCTATAAACATTTGAGTGTACATTTTTTTGTGTAGAAGTATATTTTCATTCCCTTTGGGTGTATATGTATGTACATACCTGAGTGGAAGTGCTGCATCGCATGGTAACCATATGTTTAACAATCACACTTTATAATACATTTTAATGTATTATTTAATGTATTGTTGGATTCAGTTTAATGTATTGTTGGATTCAGTTGGATTGCAGGGTGGTTCTGTATTTGCAAATCAATCAAATGTGATCCATCATATCAAAAAGAGAAAGGATAAAAACCATATAATCATCTCAGTGGATGCAGAAAAAAAAACCAATTTGACAAAGTACAACATTCATTCATCATAAAAACTACCAACAGAGAGGGTAAAGAAGGAACATAGTTCAACATAAAAAAAGCCATATATGAGAAGTCTACAGCTAACCTCAGACTCAGTCGTGAAAACTTGAGAGTTTTCCCCTTTAAGATCAGAAACAAGGCAAGGATGTACACTCTCACCACTTTTATTCAACATAGTACTAGAAATCACAGCTACAGCAATCAGGCAAGAAAAAGAAATAAAAGCATCCAAATTGGTAAGGAAGAAGTAAAACTTTCATTATTTGCTGATGACATGATACCATATATAGAAAACCCTAAGGAATCCACCAAAAAACTACTAGAACTAATATATGAATTTAGTAAGTTTCAGTATACAATTTAATATACAGAAATCTATTGCATTCCTATACACTAATGATGAAATAGTAGAAAGAGAAATAAAGAAAACAATCCCATTTACAATTGCACTCAAAATTGTAAAATACCTAGGAATAAACTTAACCAAAGAGGTGAAAGACTTGTACTCTGAAAATTATGAAACTTTAATTAAAGAAACTGAAGATGACACAAATGGAAAGATATCCCATGCACATGAATTGAAAGGACCAATATTGTTAAAAGGTCCATACTACCCAACGCAATCTATAGATTTGATGCAATTCCTATCTGAATACCAACAGTTTTCATGTTAGTAGAACAAATAATCCTAACATTTGTTTGGAGCTGCAAATGACCCCGAATAGCCAAAGCAACGTTGAAAAAGAAGAACAAATCTGGAGGTATCACAATCCCAGATTTAAAGATGTATTACAGGGGTGCCTGGTGGGGGGCTCAGTCAGTTGAGTGTCTAACTTCAGCTCAGGTCATGATCTCATGGTTCGTGAGTTTGAGCCTTGCATCTGGCTCTCTGCTGTCAGTGAAGAGCCTACTTCGGAATCTCTCTCTTTCTCTCTCTCTCTCTCTCTCTGTCTGCCCCCCCCCAAAACACTTTCTTACACTATCCACAAAAATAAAATGGTTTGTTGCTATTTTGTTGAGAAGTTTTGCGTTTTTCTTTATAAGAGATTGTAGTTTGTAGTTTTCCTTTTCTCTCTTTCATAGGTCACATTTACTTGCTTCTTTGCATGTTTAGTAATTTTTTATTGGATGCTGGTTATATTATATGTTACATTGTAAGTACCTGGATTTATCATATTCCTTTAAAGACAAGTACACTTTGTTTCACAGGCAGTCAGGTCTTAATTCTTCAAGACCTGGCATTAAACCTCCCTTGGATGGGTCTACAATAACCATTATAGGGAAAGTTCAGTCCTACATCTCCTCCAACATCTTCGCTGCATGTCAATGTCTCAATGAAAGTTGAGTATTTATTGAAGACATTTCACTGTGGCTGGTTGGAATTTGTTATGGACTGTATGTTATACATTTAAACCTCAACCTACAATGTGATGGAATTTGGAGATGGAGTCTTTGGAGGATAATTAGGTCATGAAGGTGGACTCCTCATAATGTGTTTAGAGATCTTGTATGAATAGACCTGATAGTCTACCTTCCTCTCTCTCTGACGTGTGAGGATGCAGTGAGGAGATGACTGTCTGCAAACCAAGAAGTGTACAGTCACAAGATACCAGATCCACTGGTGCCTTGATCTTTGATTTTATGGCCTCCAGAATTGTGAGAAATAAATATTTATTGTTTAAGCCACCTAGTCTATGGTAATTGTTATATCAACCTAAGCTAAAACTGCTGTAGCTAAGACAGAATTAACATCTCCCCAACCTGAGCACCAGGAACTTTCAGCTTATAACTTCATGATCATTTTCAGCCAGCTGTGGAGATTCATTCTAACTATTCACATCCTAGTACTCAACAAAGTCTCAAGGATACTTTATGCAGATTTCTGGAGCTTTTTATTTATGTAATTCTGAATGACTATACATCTCTAAGCTCTGATCTCTGTTTTCTCAGCTTAGCAGGGCCAACAGTCTCTGGATTTCCCCTCCCTCACTGAATTTTGAAATTCTCGCCATACAGAAGTGCACCACAATCACAGACTCTATACTCTCAGGCATCACCAGTTCTGCAGAAATTGTTATTCAATGTCTCAAAACAGTTGTTTCATATATTTGGTCCACTTGTTTATGGCAGGAGGTTAAATTTGTTTCTTTTTGCTCCATCATTGTCAAAACAAGAATTTGATCATATTTTATAAATGTAGTCCTTGGCAAAAATAATGAAAAGGATGCCTTGGAAGGTAAAATGGAAATTTCTGAGCACCTCAGGAGGGGAAACCTCTATATTTCAGATCTTGAAGCATTGTTAAGAATGAGGGAAGATTTGACAGTTAAACAATTCCAATACTGAAATTGTCTCTGGTTTTTCCTTGGGAAAACTGCAATAGATTAGGTTACCTAAGTGGTTAATGCAGCAGAAGACAGCAACAAAGACAGAGGCTTAAGTATTCTCTCAAAGATATTGAAGATGAGCTTCCTTTTTCCCTTACTAGTAGCATGCTCCATTAATATTAATTAAATGTGTGGCTGAATAAGCAAATGATTGAATTAATACATGTGTTATGAGCTTAAAATCTATAATAAAGAGATGTTTGTACCTTAGGAAGTTACAGATCCTACAATCACAGGTGGTTTAGTATTGGAGTTTCATTATTAATGATAGTCTAAATAATTTATTTTGTCCATCCCCATCATCTTATAAATAGAAAAGTTAAGTGACTTGCTTAGGCCAGATGCCAAATAGTGAAAAGTCAGGACTTACACTCAAGTCTTCTGATGCCCATTTGAGTGCTCTTTCCAGTATATCAGCTTTTAAAGGACTCCTAGATCAAAGTCAATACTTAGAGTCTCAGGAGAGAACATAGACTGGAGATCAATATGTCACAGACTCAAGGTCTGATCTATCCTGCTTAAGGTGCTGTCACTGTTCCATGAAAAATATTTCTCTTTTTGCCACTCCTCATCCTCTGATGAAGTCAAATTACCCTTGTAGAGAGAGATCCTTTGTAATGGTTCTTTCTATTTTTCATATAAGTCTTTCTCCTGCCTCTGTGTCTTTATTTCTACTTTCGTAATATAGATTTCTAATCTTCTGTAGCCTTTAAATAGGAAAAATGAGGGTCATTGCTGCTAATCTCCCTCTTTTCCTGTTTCTTTAGACACTACATGCAAGGGCAGTAATGCCCTGATCTGTGGTACAATATATCCCAGTGGGTGGGGTCTAATAAATTGTACACTAAATAGGTCTGTATAGGAGACAGAATTTATCTTACTGAGGAAGTTGGGCAACGAAAATTTGTTGTCCAGGCTAACATTTTTTCTCTTAGAGCCATCTTGACTCCTGTTTTCATTCAGGCTGGGTCACCAAATAAGAAACATTTAACTAGATAGCTAGGTCTGAAATTAAAAGTAAAACTCTGAAAGAGCTTCCTGAAATGTAAATTTCCTTAGTAATTGTTTTAGGATTATGCCTTACTATGAGCTATCACATTAGTCGTTGCTCTGCTGTCACTTAACACTGTAGGATTAGATGGAATAGAAAAAAAGAAGGGAATAAGGATGGATTGAATGTGACCAAATGGGACTATCATATTGGAGGACTGTGCAAGAGGGAAAGAATTGTGTCAGTTTCAGAGGAGACCCCAAGGCACAGCTTGCCTTCTTATCACTTATCCTTCTGCTTAGAGCCTGCCCTGGCCTACAAATGTTTACCTAGGGAACCTAATTTGTGCTTTTCAACAGTGTTGGGTTCAACTCCCATGCCTAATTGAATCTTGCTCTAGACAATTTCTTATTCACTTTTTATTTTATTTTTAAAAATTTTTTAAATATTTATTTTTGAAGGAGAGAGATACAGAGCATGATCAGGAAGGGGCAGAGAGAGAGAGAAAGGGAGACACAGAAACCAAAGCAGGCTCCACGTTCTGAGTTGTCAGCACAGAGCCCGACGGGGGGCTCAATCTTACAAACCACTAGATCATGACCTGAGCTGAAGTCAGACATTTAACCGACTGAGCCACTAGGGCACCCCTCTTATTCACTTTTTAAAATCTTTCTGGAAGAACTCAGATTCCTCAGGATATCCTGTTGTACAATTTAATAACCTTTCCTCTCTGAAAGCTCGCATTTGTTTGTTTGTTTAATGTTATCCAAATCCCCCGGAAGCTAACTTTCTTAATGTCTTCTGCAAATGGCTATTGGCACAGCTCTGGGAATATATTTAACCTCTCTGTGCTCACAATGGGTTTTAAGGTCAGCATTCCAGTGTTTGTATTCTTCTTGTTTACCTCATGTATCTGTTAGTTGTATTATAACAAGCAGGGTACAATAACATATGCAGCTGATATACTACACTTAATAACAAGCAATGCCAGGAGAGACAAAACAGCAGAGCGCCATTGTACAATCTAACACAATGTAATTGTTCTTTTCCTGATGTGAGGGTGGGCAGGTGGGCTGCACAGGGTTCCCCAGAGAAGGACTGCAGTTTGCCTGTCAATGTTTGGACACTCCACACTTACTCTCCAGTACTTAGTCCACTGCCTTGTGTGCTAGGAACTACCTGAATGTGCTGGTTGGGTCCATCTGCCCTCCAGATCCATACCTTGGAGTTTTTCCTATGTGTCCTGCCCTTGTGCTCTGGCTGCCAATTGGACTCCACCTATGGAAAGAATGGACAACAAAAAAGAGGGGAAGAGAAGAGTGAGACCAAAATGTGGATTCTTTCTCTCCCCTCCTATAGTATCACCATAGGCTACTGGCTGCTTGCTTTCCTCTATAAAGGCACAGATTCTCTCTCTAGGTTCCAGTCCTGCTTCAACTATTTCCTCCTCAGGCCTGGGGCAGGCAGAGTGGGGGTGGGGAGCCCTGCTGTTGGCTAGCATTGGAGAATTCGTTTTATTTCAGTGTTTTCTCTACACTCTGTTCTACCTCAAATGACCACTGTGAGTGTGCCTGAATCTACTTTTTATCTGAAGCAATTGGTGTCTTACAAAAATTTGACCTTTGTTGGTGAATGACTAGCTTAGCAGTAGAGCACTGTGACTCTGTGGGCCTTTTGGGTTATTGCTGAGATAGAGAAAAGAGGGAATTCACAGTACAAGTCACAAAACAGGGAACACTTTGTGTAATCCTCTTTCTTTTCCCTTTTTCCAACCATCCCAAGTGAAATTTGGAGGAATTATAATCAGGATCTTGTTCTCCAAGGTTTGCCTGAAGATATGGGGGATGAGAGGGAAGAAAGCTCTCCTTTGGTGCAGTTAGAGGTTTTGTGGACATGATGGGATTTAGTCCTTCTTTGAGGCTCCAACTGAAGAAATTGTGGCACTGAAGAGCAAGGCTCTACAGTCAGATCCTCTAATTCAAATTTCAGCTCCTCTACTTATGCTGCAAGTCCTTGGAACAAGTTACTTAACTACTCTGTGTCTCAGTCACATCATCTATAAAATAGGCATAATTCTACTATCTACTTCATAAGATTGAGGATAAATGAGCTAATGATGTAAAGTGCTTAGAACAATATTAAGCATAAAATCAGTGCTCAATAAATGCTAGTGAATCCACCTTCTAATCCTATTCCTCTTTTTCCACTTCCTCCTTCTCCTCCTTTTTCTTCTTTTACCCAACTAGCTGTCTCCAGGAGATACCAGCCTATGGAAGACCCTAGAGTTTGGTAAGGGCTCTACATTGGGCAGCTGATGGTTTCCAAGGGTACAAGTTCCAGTCCTGAATTTATCTCCATCTTTTATGTCGCTGCTGGGAGAGGAGTTTCATCTTTCCCAGGCTTCCATTTTACTGAAAGCTCCTTCCTCAAAAGAGCAAAACTGGATGCTATGATGGAAAAGAGATGTGAGTTCTCTACATACTTTAGACACAGAAATAACTATCTTGGTGTTTAAGAACACTTATATTTTTGTACTGTGCCACCTGCTTTCTTTCCAGGAAACCTTGCTTAGAGGTATAATATTTACTACTTCACTCAGTAGCCAAATAGGCAAAACAAAACAAAATACCTTTTGATCCTAATGTGCCTTAAGCTTCTGAAGCATGTTCCATCAACTCTACACCTGTTTTCTCTGCCCAAGAGACGTGTCATTCAGGTCCCTCTGCTTGTAGGCACTTTCCCAAGGAGTCTGTACTCAAGTGCCTTTCCAGGGACTTCATCACTGGCCTCCCTGCCACTCTTTCCTTTCACCTGACTTGGCTTTTCTTCCTCCTGAATTTTAAATTGTATGTTTGTTTATTGTTTTCCGTCTTCACTAGAATATAATCTCCAGGGGAGCAGAGAATTTTCCCGCTTATTCACCATGTGTCTGGAGGTTTTGGAAAATATCCACTGCCCCTCTCCTTCCCCTCTACTCTGTGCTGTGGGAGGTTGAACCATTCTAAGGCAACCATGGAGACTACAAACCTCCAGTCTCAGTCAGCTCCAAGAGGGGCTCTGGAAGACTAGAAGGTCTTGGTTCTCCTGGGTTCTGGCAGTGCCCCTTTGGGCCTATTGGTCTTCTATCTCTCCTCCAACCAACACTGCTAGCCTGTGAAAATTGCACTATACCTTGTTCATTTCTCTAACCCCACCTACCCATATCTCCTTGATTAATTTCCTCATGCTACTCCAGAAACTGCTCATCTGTTTTATGCCTGAAACTGGACTGATATTGACAACTGTTCTCTTTTTTAATCTTTATTTATTTTGAGAGAAAGAGAGACAGGGTGTGAGTGGAGGGAGGGGGCAGAGAGAGAGGGAGACACAGAATACTCTGAAGCTGGCTCTAGACTCTGAGCTGTTAGCACAGAGCCCCATGTGGGGCTCAAAATCAGACCCTGATATCATGACCTGAGCCGAAGTTGGATGCTTAATTGACTGAGCCACCCAGGCATCCCAACAAGTTTTCTTGACATATATAAGCGTTCAAAAACGTTGATTGAATGTTTACAAATGATTGGAAGCTCGGGAGAGCAAATATACTTGTTCCATGACTCCAATAGGGAATACTTCCTTAAATGGAAAGAGATTACCATAGTATCTACTAACATATAGATAGATAGAATGTGTACCCAAACTATTTTAGAATTTAGAAGAAAAGTGGTTTCTAACTAATTATGTTTCTAATCAACCAGAACAGAGAATATATTTATAGATGAAGCTTTTCAAATCTCTGAACTAGCCCTGTTTTAGTGCTTTGGCTGGTACTTTTACTTTTTTTCTCATTTCTATTCTCTCTTCTCTGATCCCTAAAATCATCAACACAGATGTCTTCATCAAGGCCCTCAAGGAGTATTCAACTATAGTATTCAACTATAATTCATAATACCTGTTTTTTACCATTAGCTTAACATTATCTGGGAGGCCACAGAATGAAGGATTCTTCCACATCCCGAGTTTCTGTGATTTTGCCTTGTTCTTGATTGACAGCTAACCGAGTTGTGTCAGAAGATATGCTAGTTCCTACCCTAGAATGAGTTTTAGATTTATAAGGAACAGTCTCTAGAATCTCTAATAAGTAACTTTCCAAGCTAGCATCCCAAGGCTCTGTGTAGGTGAGGTAGTCTAGAAATTTTAATGGAGGAAGGGCCTACAGCAGATAGAAAGCATCTTCCTCTCTACCTCACCTGGGTTGTCCCAAATTCAAAAACTTTGAGGGAACGAAAATAGACCCTCCTGAAAGAATTCTGTGAATATGTGACAGCAGTTCTAGGTTAGGTTTTGAATCTCCCTGAAACCCTTCATACAAGCATACAGGATGGGAAAACCAGAAATGTAAGACAAAATATGCAAGAAGAATAACTGCCAAGTCTCATATGTGAATCTTGAGAAACTTAACAAAAGGCCATGGGGGAGGGGAAGGGGAAAAAAGTTACAGAGAGGGAGGGAGGCAAACCATAAGGGGCTCTTAAATACTGAAAACAAACTGAGGGTTGATGGGTGGGGGAGAGGGGAAAGTGGGTGATGGGCATTGAGGAGGTCATTTGATGGGATGAGCACTGGGTGTTGTATGGAAACCAATTTGACAATAAGTTATATTAAAAAAAATAACTGCTAAGTCATCCCTTAGAACCAGAAAATGTGTTCAGGAAGAAAAAAAACCCTCAATTGTTCTAAGTCCTCAGTATTGTTTGGAATAAGTGAGAGGAAAGCAAGAGAATGTCTGATGGACTTAACAGAAAAACCATAAGCAGCGGACAGGTGAACATTGATAAACACAGTAGAGCAATTTGAAAAGAGCAGCCAGAACTGGGATGGAATTGGCCTGCTTTAATTCACCAGAGAATGCATGGGGTCTTCTGTAATGTTTTAAGGATTTGAGTAACCTAGGCCTCGCAAACTGTGAAATTAACCAGCTGAAGGTCCCTTCTGACATCAAGCCCCACATTGAGGATATAACATGCTGGGAAGAGAAGCTAGACCAAGCAGGACAGGGACAATGGGACAAAAAAAATGGGATTTTCAGATAAAGGTGGGGAGGGAACAGCATTTGTTGATCACAAAAAGTACTAAGCCATGTTTTTGCCCATTTTACTAAGGCAGCAACAGAAAAAAAAAAAAAAACCTGTAGATGCAACACTAAAAAAGCCCTCCTGACCTCCCTTCTAAAGCTTTATGAGAACAAGTTTCATATGAAAATGAACAACAGAAAAGGATGATAGTTGAATCCCATATAATGTTTTTATAAGACAAATGTGAGGAACAAAATAACATCCTTATAATCGAAGAAAGAATATCAGAAAGACATGCTCATAAAATAGATGAAAACTGTAAACTAGTATTTCGAAAGAATTTGCAAAAACAATGAAATAATATAAGATATGAATAATCAGCATAAAAAAAGAATTAGAAAGTCTCATAAAGGAAGCAATGTAACTGAAGAAAGAAGTAGATAAATTTAAAAATAAAGAGTGAACTAGAAGGAGACTTAGAGACTGAAAAGAAGGAGAAATTCATATTAATGTTTAATTCACACAACAAGCAAAAATTATTTCCAGGGTTGTAGACTGAAGTGTGAAAAGTAAAATGATAAAGCTTCTAGTGTGTAATGTAGATTATCTTTATGAATGCAGGTAGGAAGGAATGAAACATAGAGCAAAAACCTGATAAATTGGGCTGCATTAAAATGGAGAATTTCTGTTCATTTAGAGAGAAAATTATGAGAGTTAAAATGCAGGCCAGGCTATAGGAAGTGATATTTACATCACTTGGGTTTTATTTTATTTATTTTATTTTTATTTTTTTAATATATGAAATTTATTGTCAAATTGGTTTCCATACAACACCCTGTGCTCATCCCAAAAGAAGCCCTCCTCAATATCCATCTCCCACCCCCCATCAACCCTCAGTTTGTTCTCAGTTTTTAACAGTCTCTTATGCTTTGGTTCTCTCCCACTCTAACCTCTTTTTTTTTTCTTCCCCTCCCCCATGGGTTTCTGTTACGTTTCTCAGGATCCACATAAGAGTGAAACCATATGGTATCTGTCTTTCTCTGTATGGCTTATTTCACTTAGCATCACACTCTCCAGTTCCATCCACGTTGCTACAAAAGGCCATATTTCATTCTTTCTCATTGCCACATAGTATTCCATTGTGTATATAAACCACAATTTCTTTATCCATTCATCAGTTGATGGACATTTAGGCTCTTTCCATAATTTAGCTATTGTTGAGAGTGCTGCTATAAACATTGGGGTACAAGTGCCCCTATGCATCAGTACTCCTGTATCCTTTGGGTAAATTCCTAGCAGTGCTATTGCTGGGACATAGGGTAGGTCTATTTTTAATTTTCTGAGGAACCTCCACACTGCTTTCCAGAGCGGCTGCACCAATTTGCATTGCCCCCAACAGTGCAAGAGGGTTCCCGTTTCTCCACGTCCTCTCCAGCATCTATAGTCTCCTGATTTGTTCATTTTGCCACTCTGACTGGCGTGAGGTGATATCTGAGTGTGGTTTTGATTTGTATTTCCCTAATGAGGAGCGACGTTGAACATCTTTTCATGTGCCTGTTGGCCATCCGGATGTCTTCTTTAGAGAAGTGTCTATTCATGTTTTCTGCCCATTTCTTCGCTGGGTTATTTGTTTTTCGGGTGTGGAGTTTGGTGAGCTCTTTATAGATTTTGGATACTAGCCCTTTGTCCGATATGTCATTTGCAAATATCTTTTCCTATTCCGTTGGTTGCCTTTTCGTTTTGTTGGTTGTTTCCTTTGCTGTGCAGAAGCTTTTTATCTTCATAAGGTCCCAGTAATTCACTTTTGCTTTTAATTCCCTTGCCTTTGGGGATGTGTCGAGTAAGAGATTGCTACGGCTGAGGTCAGAGAGGTCTTTTCCTGCTTTCTCCTCTAGGGTTTTGATGGTTTCCTGTCTCACATTCAGGTCCTTTATCCATTTTGAGTTTATTTTTGTGAATGATGTGAGAAAGTGGTCTAGTTTCAACCTTCTGCATGTTGCTGTCCAGTTCTCCCAGCACCATTTGTTAAAGAGACTGTCTTTTTTCCATTGGATATTCTTTCCTGCTTTGTCAAAGATTAGTTGGCCATACATTTGTGGGTCCAATTCTGGGTTCTCTATTCTATTCCATTGGTCTCTGTGTCTGTTTTTGTGCCAATACCATGCTGTCTTGATGATGACAGCTTTGCAGTAGAGGCTAAAGTCTGGAATTGTGATGCCTCCTGCTTTGGTCTTCTTCAAAATTACTTTGGCTATTCGGGGCCTTTTGTGGTTCCATATGAATTTTAGGATTGCTTCTTCTAGTTTCGAGAAGAATGCTGGTGCAATTTTGATTGGGATTGCATTGAATGTGTAGATAGCTTTGGGTAGTATTGACATTTTGACAATATTTATTCTTCCAATCCATGAGCAGGGAATGTCTTTCCATTTCTTTGTATCTTCTTCAATTACCTGCATAAGCTTTCTATAGTTTTCAGCATACAGATCTTTTACATCTTTGGTTAGATGTATTCCTAGGTATTTTATGCTTCTTGGTGCAATTGTGAATGGGATCAGTTTCTTTCTTTGTCTTTCTGTTGTTTCATTGTTAGTGTATAAGAATGCAACTGACTTCTGTACATTGATTTTGTATCCTGCAACTTTGATGAATTCATGTATCAGTTCTAGCAGACTTTTGGTGGAGTCTATCGGATTTTCCATGTATAATATCATGTCATCTGCAAAAAGCGAAAGCTTGACTTCATCTTTGCCAATTTTGATGCCTTTGATTTCCTTTTGTTGTCTGATTGCTGATGCTAGCACTTCCAGCACTATGTTAAACAACAGCGGTGAGAGTGGACATCCCTGTCGTGTTCCTGATCTCAGGGAAAAAGCTCTCAGTTTTTCCCCATTGACGATGATGTTAGCTGTGGGCTTTTCATAAATGGCTTTTATGATCCTTAAGTATGTTCCTTCTATCCTGACTTTCTCAAGGGTTTTTATTAAGAAAGGGTGCTAGATTTTGTCAAAGGCCTTTTCTGCATCGATTGACAGGATCATATGGTTCTTCTCTTTTTTCTTATTAATGTGATGTATCACGTTGATTGATTTGCGAATGTTGAACCAGCCCTGCATCCCAGGAATGAATCCCACTTGATCATGGTGTATAATTCTTTTTATATGCCGTTGAATTGGATTTGCTAGTATCTTATTGACAATTTTTGCATCCATATTCATCAGGGATATTGGCCTGTAGTTCTCTTTTTTTACTGGGTCTCTGTCTGATTTAGGAATCAAAGTAATACTGGCTTCATAGAATGAGTCTGGAAGTTTTCCTTCCCTTTCTATTTCTTGGAATAGCTTGAGAAGGATAGGTATTATCTCTGCTTTAAACGTCTGGTAGAACTCCCCTGGGAAGCAATCTGGTCCTGGACTCTTATTTGTTGGGAGATTTTTGATAACCGATTCAATTTCTTCGCTGGTTATGGGTCTGTTCAAGCTTTCTATTTCCTCCTGATTGAGTTTTGGAAGAGTGTGGGTGTTTAGGAATTTGTCCATTTCTTCCAGGTTGTCCAATTTGTTGGCATATAATTTTTCATAGTATTCCCTGATAATTGTTTGTATCTCTGAGGGATTGGTTGTAATAATTCCATTTGCATTCGTGATTTTATCTATTTGGGTCACTCCCTTTTCTTTTTGAGAAGCCTGGCTGGAGGTTTGTCAATTTTGTTTATTTTTTCAAAAAACCAACTCTTGGTTTCGTTGATCTGCTCTACAGTTTTTTTAGATTCTATATTGTTTATTTCTGCTCTGATCTTTATGATTTCTCTTCTTCTGCTGGGTTTAGGCTGCCTTTGCTGTTCTGCTTCTATTTCCTTTAGGTGTGCTGTTAGATTTTGTATTTGGGATTTTTCTTGTTTCTTCAGATAGGCCTGGATTGCGATATATTTTCCTCTCAGGACTGCCTTCACTGCATCCCAAAGCTTTTGGATTGTTGTATTTTCATTTTTGTTTGTTTCCATATATTTTTTAATTTCTTCTCTAATTGCCTGGTTGACCCACTCATTCTTTAGTAGGGTGTTCTTTAACCTCCATGCTTTTGGAGGTTTTCCAGACTTTTTCCTGTGGTTGAGTTCAAGCTTCATAGCATTGTGGTCTGAAAGTATGCATGGTATAATTTCAATTCTTGTATACTTATGAAGGGCTGTTTTGTGACCCAGTATATGATCTATCTTGGAGAATGTTCCATGTGCACTCGAGAAGAAAGTATATTGTGTTGCTTTGGGATGCAGAGTTCTAAATATATCTGTCAAGTCCATCTGATCCAATGTATCATTCACGGCCCTTGTTTCTTTATTGACCATGTGTCTAGATGATCTATCTATTTCTGTAAGTGGGGTGTTAAAGTCCCCTGCAATTACCACATTCTTATCAATAATGTTGCTTAGGTTTGTGAGTAATTATTTTATATATTTGGGGGCTCCGGTATTCGGCGCATAGACATTTATAATTGTTAGCTCTTCCTGATGGATAGACCCTGTAATTATTATATAATGCCCTTCTTCATCTCTTGTTACAACCTTTAATTTAAAGTCTAGTTTGTCTGATATAAGTACGGCTACTCCAGCTTTCTTTTGGCTTCCAGTAGCATGATAAATAGTTCTCCATCCCCTCACTCTCAATCTGAAGGTGTCCTCAGATCTAAAATGAGTCTCTTGTAGACAGCAAATAGATGGGTCTTGTTTTTTTATCCATTCTGATACCCTATGTCTTTTGGTTGGCGCATTTAATCCATTTACATTCAGTGTTATTATAGAAAGATACGGGTTTAGAGTCATTGTGATGTCTGTATGTTTTATGCTTGTAGTGATGTCTCTGGTACTTTGTCTCACAGGATCCCCCTTAGGATCTCTTGTAGGGCTGGTTTCGTGGTGACAAATTCCTTCAGTTTTTGTTTGTTTGGGAAGACCTTTATCTCTCCTTCTATTCTAAATGACAGACTTGGTGGATAAAGGATTCTCGGCTGCATATTTTTTCTGTTTAGCACACTGAAGATATCGTGCCAAGCCTTTCTGGCCTGCCAAGTTTCAGTAGAGAGATCGGTCACGAGTCTTATAGGACTCCCTTTATATGTGAGGACACGTTTATTCCTTGCTGCTTTCAGAATTTTCTCTTTATCCTTGTATTTTGCCAGTTTCACTATGATATGTCGTGCAGAAGATGGATTCAAGTTACGTCTGAAGGGAGTTCTCTGTGCCTCTTGGATTTCAATGCCTTTTTCCTTCCCCAGTTCAGGGAAGTTCTCAGCTATAATTTCTTCAAGTACCCCTTCAGCACCTTTCCCTCTCTCTTCCTCCTCTGGGATACCAATTATGCGTATAGTATTTCTTTTTAGTGTATCACTTAGTTCTCTAATTTTCCCCTCATACTCCTGGATTTTTTTATCTCTCTTTCTCTCAGCTTCCTCTTTTTCCATAACTTTATCTTCTAGGTCACCTATTCTCTCCTCTGCCTCTTCAATCCAAGCCATCGTGGTTTCCATTTTGTTTTGCATTTCGTTTAATGCGCTTTTCAGCTCCTCGTGACTGTTTCTTAGTCCCTTGATCTCTGTAGCAAGAGATTCTCTGCTGTCCTCTATACTGTTTTCAAGCCCAGCGATTAATTTTATGACTATTATTCTGAATTCACTTTCTGTTATATTATTTAAATCCTTTTTGATCAGTTCATTAGCTGTTGTTATTTCCTGGAGATTCTTCTGAGGGGAATTCTTCCGTTTGGTCATTTTGGAGAGTCCCTGAAGTGGTGAGGACCTGCAGGGCACTTCCCCTGTGCTGTGGTGTATAACTGGAGATGGTGGGCAGGGCCACAGTCAGACCTGATGTCTGCCCCCAGCCCACTGCTGGGGCCACAGTCATACTGGTGTGTGCCTTCTCTTCCCCTCTCCTAGGGGCGGGATTCATTGTGGGGTGGCGTGGCCCATCTGGGCTACTTGCACACTGCCAGGCTTGTGGTGCTGGGGATCTGGCGTATTAGCTGGGGTGGGTAGGCAAGGTGCATGGGGGCAGGAAAGGCAGGCTTAGCTTGCTTCTCCTTAGGGGATCCACTTCAGGAGGGGCCCTGTGGCAGCGGGAGGGAGTCAGATCTGCTGCAGGAGGTTTGGCTCCGCAGAAGCACAGAGTTGGGTGTTTGCCCGGAGCAAGCAAGTTCCCTGGCAGGAACTGGTTCCCTTTGGGATTTTGGCTGGGGGATGGGCGGGGGAGATGGCGCTGGTGAGTGCCTTTGTTCCCCGCCAAGCTGAGCTCTGTAGTCCGGGGGCTCAGCAACTCTCCCTCCCTTTGTCCCTCAGCCTTCCCGCTTTCTGAGCAGAGCTGTTAACTTATGACCTCCCAGACGCTAAGTTGCGCTTGCTGTCAGAACACAGTCCCTCCGGCCCCTCCGCTTTTGCCAGCCAGACTCAGGGGCTCTGCTTGGCTGGAGGGCTGCCCGTCCGCCCGGCTCCCTCCCGCCAGTCTGTGGACCACGCACTGCCTCACTGCCCTTCCTACCCTCTTCCGTGGGCCTCTTGTCTGCGCTTGGCTCTGGAGACTCCGTTCTGCTAATCCTCTGGCAGTTTTCTGGGTTATTTAGGCAGGTGTAGGTGGAATCTAAGTGATCAGCAGGAAGCACAGTGAGCCCAGCTTCCTCCTATGCTGCCATCTTCCCTCTCTCCCATTACTTGGGTTTTACAAATGACTTTTATCCATAGTATGTTAAGAACTTTTCAAATATATAGAATAGAAAAAGGGCAAAGTACTTGAATAGGTATCTCATAAAACAAATATTCAAATAGATGATAAATATATAAAAAAGGCACTCAAACTGGTTGATCATCAAGGGAAATACTAATTAAAGTCACAATCAGATTAACACTGAATACGCACCAGAATGGTTGAAACAGAAAACGTGTTACTGTGAAGTGCCAGAGAACACATGGAATAACTGAATCTTCATCCTGAGGTATATGGAATATGGATTGTTAAAGCCATTTGGAAAGCTGGTTGTTAATATCTACTAAAGTGTAATGTATATATACACTATGATGATCCAGAAATTTCACATCTTGGTATGTGCCCATCAGAAACACACAATGCATCAAAACCCAACCACCTACTAGGGTGAATGTGGCAGAATTATCATTAATAGTCAAATATTACAACTCAAATAGAGAAATAACCCAAATATCCATATTTGGATAAAATATACACTAAAATATTATAGTGTATACATAGAATGAAATAGTATACCAGAATGAAAAGAAACTCTTGTTACACCCAACAGCAGGGATACATATTACAAACAAAATGCTCGGGGAAAAAAGCTAGATATAAAGGTGTATATACTGATCTTCTTCAGGATCTAAGATAGCTAAAATGAATTTATCATATTAGAAGTTGGGGCAGTATTACCTTTGGAAAGGTTGTAATTACTGGAACAGGATGGGGGATTTTATTTATTGTTCTTAGAGATGGTTGGTTGCATGGGTGTGTTCTCTCTCTGGAACTCACCTAAGTATACATATGTTTGTATACTTTTATGTAGATATTTATCACCTTAAAAGTTTATGTAAAAATCATGAATATTGAAATATATCTTGTTACCTTTGTGAAACTTATATAATCATATACCATATTATGGACAAAGTATATAGCAGAGTATACAAGCTAGAAGAGATTCATGAAAAATGTTCTTACTGCTGATTTGCTTTTGTTTTGTTTTACATGCATAATTGCACTTATGTTTTTAAAAATAGATTCTTACTCATACTCTGATTATCTACAGCTCAGTGTAGACTAACAAAAAGGTACTGGCATTAAAAGAAACAACCCAAACAACTCCATTAGGATTCTATTATAAGTTCTCATTAGAATTTAAGCATATATTAGACAGGTATCCATTAAGAAGCTTTTAGATGAAAATTTCAAGGTGTTAATTGATCCCTCAGGGGCAATTGAAGTTCACTTCCCTTTGTAGTTTCTTTGAAGCTTTGATTGGCTTTACCAAAGAGGCGAAAATTGATGTAAGTTGAGTCCCTGAACTAATTGTTTGAATGAATAAAAGATATTAGTGAATAAGTTCAAAATGAGATTTACCTGCATGGACTTTATAAAGTTTTTTTCTTTCTAAGATTTATAAATTTCCTTTACTCCATGGAATAGTTTTTCAAGACTGGAATACATTCTAATTTAGAGATGGCCACCAGATCATATGATATTAGAAGCTTTGAGTGACCCTGCAAGCTGGCACTCCACCACAGACTGAGTACATTTGTATAATGGAATAGTATACAGCCTTAAGCTGGTGGTGTCAGCTCAGTGTGGACACCGCATTTAGGTAGTGTCACAAGTGATGTGAGCTCCAGAGCTAGGTAAGTACCATAGGTAATTTCCCAAAGCCCTGTGAACATATGCCTAAAAGGGAGCTAACTTTATATTGCCATCTCAGATGTAGGATAAATAAGTTACAAATATTCAATAATCACAAATGCTTGCAATGTCCTTTTATAAAGCCAAGTCTTAGCCAGGTGCTGGGAATACCAAAATGAACACATCTTGACCGCAAAATGAATTCATAATCCTGCAGGAAAGACAGACAAGCAAACTTTGCAAGTAGAGTTTCACAGAGTGAAGGCTACCACTATGCTATGTACAGTTTAGTTGCTGTTTGACATCCTTCATCATATCAACAGCACAAAATTCACCTTTTATCAGGGTGGGGGTGGAGGAATGGCAGCCTGAACCTGATACATCCCTGGCAACTTGGACATTGGCTACCCTGAATCACGGACCATATGCTGCTCTCTCAGAGATGACTCAAGTGGGCATTATACAAAATCAACCTAACAAACTTGTATTGAGTATTATGCAGGATCTACATGAGATAAGGGTGTGTGTGTGTGTGTGTGTGTGTGTGTGTGTGTTTACAAAAAAACTGCATATTAATTCTAAAACTTTTTACACGAATTATGGTCCTATTTCACAATCATGTTGCTGTGAGGTAAAGTTTATCTCCCTCTTTCCAATATTCATGTATTTTATTTCTTTTTCTTGTCATAGACATTGGTACAATATTAAATAGCAGCAAAGTTGGCATCTTTTTCTTGTTCTTTCAAAAATTCTCTGTAAGTATGATATTTGTATGAGGGGTTATGTCAACAAAAATGGCAAGTTCATATGATTCAACATGAGATACAATTTATAAGATTAATGATGTTTCTTTCTATTCCTAATTTGTTAAGATATTTTTCATCATGACTAAAACTCATCAGATGCTTGTTAAAATCTTTTTTAATGCTTATTTAATTTTGAGAGAGAGGGAGAGAGAGTTAGGAAGGGGCAGGCTGTGGGAGGTAGACACAGAATCTGAAGCAGGATCCAGGCTCCGAGCTGTCAGCACAGAGCCCTACACAGGGCTCAAACTCACAAACTGCGAGATCGTGACCTGAGCCAAAGTTGGACGCTCAACTGACAGAGCCACCCATGAGTTCCCCAAATTTTTATTAAGTCGTGTAATTTTTTTTTTTGGTGTTGTTTCATATCTTTGTATATTTTGGATATTAACCCCTTTATGGTATAGGTCATTTCTGCCATTCAGTATGTTGCCTTTTTGTTTTGTTGATGTTTTCCTTTGCTGTGCAAAGCTTTTAATTTTGGTGTTGTCCCAATAGTTTGTTTTTGCTTTTGTTTGCCTTTCCTCAGGGGACATATCTTGAAAAATATTTCTATGTCCAATGTCAAAGAAATTACTACCTATGTTTTCTTCTAGGAGTTTACAATTTCAGGTCTCACATTTATGCTTTCAATACATTTTGAGCAAATTTTTGTGTGTGGTGTAAAAAAAGTGGTCCAGTTTTATTCTTTTGCATGTACTGTTCAGTTTTCCCAGCACCATTTGAAGAGACTGTCTTGTCCCATTGTATATTCTTGTCTCCTTTGTTATAGATTAATTGGTCATAATAGTGTAGGTTTATTTATGGGCTCTCTATTCTGTCCTATCGATCTGTGTGTCTATTTTTGTGCCATTACCATACTGTTTTGATCACTACAGCTTTTCAGTAAACCTTGAAATCTGGGATTGTGGTATCTCCCATTTTGTTCTTCTTTTTCAAGATTTTACTCAGCCATAAAATATGTGGTATATATACAATGGAATATTATTCAGGCATAAAAAGGAATGATATCTTGCCATTTGCAACAACATGGATGGGCCTAGAAGCTATAATGCTAAGTGAAATAGTAAGAGAAAGACAAATACCATATGATTTCACTCATGTAGAATTTAAGGAAAAAAAAGGAAAAAAAGAGACAAAAAAACAAAAACAAAACAAAACAAAAACCCAGCCTCAAATACAGAGAACTGGTAGTTTCCAGAGGGGAGATTGGTGGGGAGATGGGTGAATTGACAAAGGAGATTTACTTATCTTGATAAGCACTAAGAAATGAATAGAATTATTAAACTATATTGGACACCTGGTACTAATATAACACTATATGTTCATTACAATTGAATTTTTTTTTTAAATTAAAAATATATCTAAGAAAAAAATGATTTTTTTTGTTAATGTCTTGAATTACACTATCCTATCTGGAAGTGAAGTTTGGCTATTGAGGTTTTAAAATTTTGCTTCCTTTAGATTTTCATTAGTAGAGTTATTTTTTAGAGCAGTTTTAGGTTTACAGAAAAATTGAACAGAAAGTACATAGAGTTCCCATGTATATCCACACTACTTCTCCCTCAGTATCCCCCACATTAGCACCTTTCAACAGGGTGGTACATTTGTTATATTGATACATTAATATTGATAAATTATTTTAATTAAAGTCCATATTTATATTAGGATTTATTCTTTTGGTGTATGGTTCTATGGGTTCTGATGAATACATAATATCATGTATCCCTAATTTTAGTATCATGCAGAGTAGTTTTGCTGCCATAAAAATCCAGTGTGCTCTCTCTCATCCTGAACCCTTGGCAACCACTGATCTTTCTACTGTCTCTATAGTTTTGCCTTTTCCAGCATGTCATGTAATTGGGATCATACAACATGTAGCATTTACAAGTTGTCATCTTTCACTTAGTAATATGCATTTAATTTTTGTTTAATGTTTATTTTTTTGAGAGACAGAGAGAGAAAGAATGTGAGTGGGAGAGGGGAAAATGAGAGAGAGAGAGAGACACAGAATCTGAAGCAGGCTCCAGGTTCTGAGCTGTCAGCACAAAGCCTGACATGGGGCTGAAAAACATGAACTGCGAGATCATGACCTGAGCTGAAGTTGTATTCTTAACTGACTGAGCCACCCAGGTGCCCTGAGTGATATGCATTTTTAAATTTCTTACATTTTTTTCATGGCTTGATGATTGATTTCATTTTATTGCTGAATAATATTCCTTTATATTGATGCACAACACTTTGTTTACCCATTCATCTACTGAGGGACATGGTGGTCAATTCCAAGTTTTGGCAATTATGAATAAAACTGCACACATACATGTGGAGGTTTTTGTGTGAACATAAATTTTCAGCTTATTTGAGTAGAAGGAGCACTACTAGCTGGATCATATGATGAGAGTATGTTTTGTTTTATAATATGATGCTAAACTATCTTTCAAAGTGGCTGTGTCATTTTCCATCCTTACCGGCAATGTATGAAAGTTTCTGTTGCTCCACATCTTATCCAGAATTTGGTATGGTCTGTGTTTTTTATTTTGGCCATTCTAATAGGCGTGTAGTGCTATCTCATTGTTGTTTCAATTTACAATTTCCTAGTGACATAATGATGTTTAATATCTTTTCATATTCCAGTTTGCCATCTATATATCTTCTTTAGTGATAAGGAGTGAGATCTTTCGCTCATTTTTAATTAGAATGTTTGTTATTTTATTGTTCAATTTTAAAAGTTCCTTGCATATTTTGGACACCAGTCCTTTATCAGATGTGTGTTTTTCAAATATGTTCTCCTAGTCTGTAGCTTGTACTTTCATTACTTTAACAATGTATTTCACAGAGCAGAAATTTTAATTTTAATTCTGTTCAACTTATTAACTTTTCCTTTCATGGGTTGTGCTTTTGGTATTGTACCTAATAAGTCACTACCAAAACCAAGTTCACCTAGCTTTTCCCTTATGTTATCTTCTAGAATTTTTATAGTTCTGCATCTTACATTTAAATCTTTGATCCATTATGAGTTAATTTTTAAATTTTAAAAAAAAATATAACTTACTGTCCAATTGGTTTCCATAAAACACCCAGCGCTCATCCCAACAAGTGGCCTCCTCCATTCCCATCACCTACTTTCCCCTCTCCTCCCATGTCCCCCCTCCCCCCATCAGCCCTTAGTTTGTTCTCAGTCCTTAAGGGTCTCTTATGGTTTGCCTGCCTCCCTCCCTGTAACTTTTTTTTTCTCCCTCCCCTCCCCCATGGTCTTCTGTTAAGTTTCTCAAGATCCACATATGAGTGAAAACATATGGTATCTGTCTTTCTCTGCCTGACTTATTTCACTTAGTATAATACCCTCCAGTTCCATCTATGTTGTTGCAAATGGCCAGATTTAACTCTTTCTCATTCCCAAGTAGTATTCCACTGTATATATAAACCAGATCTTCTTTATCCATTAGTCAGTTGATGGACATTTAGGCTCTTTCCATAATTTGGCTATTGTTGAAAGTGCTGCTATAAAAATTGGGATACATGAGCCCCTATGCATCAGCACTCTGGTATCCCTTGGGTAGATTCATAGCAGTGCTATTGGTGGGTCATAGGGTAGTCCTATTTTTAATTATTTGAGGAACCTCCACACTGTTTTCCAGAGCGGCTGCACAAGTTTGCATTCCCACCAGCAGTTAAAGAGGGTTCCTGTTTCTCCAACTATTTGCAAATGACATATTGGATAAAGGGCTAGTATCTAAAATCTATAAAGAACTCACTAAGTTTTTAAATGTTTATTTATTTTTGAGAGACAGAGAGAAACAGGCAGACAAAAAGCATGAGTGGTGGGGGGCAGAGAGAGAAGAAGACACAGAATCCGAAGCAGACTCCAGGCTCTGAGCTGTCAGCCCAGAGCCTGGTGAGGGTCTCAAACTCACAAACTGCGAGATCATGACCTGAACTGAAGCCAGACACTTAACTCACTGAGCCACCCAAATGCCCCATTTTGAGTTAATTTTTGTAAGATTTGTAGTTCTGTGTCTAGATTCCTTATTGTGTGTATGGACATCCAATTGTTCTATCACCGTCTGCTGAAAAGACTATCCTGTCTTCATTGAATTGCCTTTGATGTTGTGTTAAAAATTAGTTGGATGTATTTTAACTCTCAAGCTAGCCCACACTAACCCTCTGGCAATTTATTAATTGCAGTTAAATGTTCCTACCAGTGCTGGGTACAGTGCTGGTTTCTGCTCTTGGGTTTCCACTCCTGGTAAGCTGTGATTCTCTGCATCTGCCTCTCTCTACAGTTATTAGGACAGCTTTTTGCCTGAGCCCTCAGTTCTATGATACATGTAAGAAGAGGTGCTGTTTTCCATTTGTTCTGCTTTTTTTTCTTGTTGTGAAGACAGAAGCAATGGCTTCTAAACTCTTTAGATGTTGGCCTGGCAATGGAATTCTGAACTCATTCTTTTTTCAAACCCATTCCTGTTCAAAATTTTCCTTAGCCTGGAGAAAGCGATGATTTTTTTTTTTTACTTACAGGAGAAAAAAAAATTGTCATAAAGTGGGGGCACAATAATATTAAACTCAACTTTTATTGCTTGGCCATGGCCTTTGGCTCTTTGGAAGCCCCTGTGGCTCTGTTGGTGTGTGTGTGTGTGTGTGTGTATGTGTGTGTGTGGCTGCCGGCAGGATTTGCTCTTCTCTGAGGTGTTTCTCATATTTGTGGAGAACTTTTCTAACTTATTAAGCAAATCTACCTTGTTGTCTTATAATACACAGGAACACAAGATTTTTCTACTGAATATTTTCTTGTTCTTGCCTTCCACCTGCATACACACTCAATCTTTCCATTTAAGGAAATTTCAGAAACTTGCCCCTCATCCCTCATCTGCCCTGGCATAGTGCTCAGTTCAGAGGGTTTCAATAAAATATTTGATAAGGTGATAAACAGATAAAGCTCATAGCTCCTCTCTTTGGAGCAACAAAAATAACCTTCTACACTACAGCAGACTACAAGATTTTCATAGCCTATTTCAAAATGAAAATGGGGGACCCAGGTCACACATGATTAAGAATTTCAAATTAGTGACAGCAGAGCATTAATGCAAGCAGAGGGTCCTGTGTGACTAAATGGAATGAATACCCAGGCAGCTGGACTGCCTCTGAGTCATGTCTTCCTCAGGCTAAATATTTGGTTTCCTTTGCTTATGACACAGTCTCTCATGTGACATGGTCTTCATCAAGAGTTCCTCAAGTCTCTGTTATCCTGCATACTTCTCATGCAAGAGACCCGTTTGCCACTACTCCTTGCTGTGTGGTACTCCAAACAAGGCACCTCATTCCTGGAATTGGGTAGATGGTTGCCCTGCCCATCTGCCCTTGGTGTAACAACTGAACTTTCTATCAACACAGACTTAGATTCATTTCTGGAAATGAGATCACAACGTTAACGATTGTCAGCCTATTCTCAAGTACAACTGCTTCGATCACACTTTACTTAACCAGCTCATGCCTCTACAGATGTTGAGGTCTTAGAGCTAAGTGCAGAACATCACCACAAGTAAAATAATTTTTGTTAACTTTTATACATCAAGGGCTTTCTTAATTTTGTGGCTTTCATTGACATGACAGTTTGATAACTCTCCTAACTTAGTTAAAATTCACTTCATTTAAGTCATTAATGAAAACATTAACTGTCAATAATTATATTCCTTTTGTAACTGAAACCAAGTCTATGCCTAACGAGCAACAAGGCTGATCACTGAGACATCAGGTATGCAATAGAAAAGGGTTTAGTTGAGAGGCAACCAAACAAGGAGACAGAAAAGCAAAGCTCCTCTCCTCCACCTCTCTGAAGCGAGAAAGAACAATTTTTTTTTTATGATAATAGGGGTTGAGATTACACACATAGTGATGAAAAGGGCAGGGGAACTTGTGATTATTCATGAGGAAAGTTGTAATATGTACACTGAGTAAGCATATATGTAACAAAGATCACATATTCACTTTGGGGTGGAGACAACACCAGCATGAGGCAAAATTCAGCCCCTGATGTCAAGAGGTTATCTTACAAGAAGGAGCTATGGGCATGCTCTGAGAGCCAGTATAAACTGGGTCAGGTAAAGAATGCAGGGCCTTACTTGTTCACGGGCTGGGGACCATATCAGTGACTTTGAGTCCTGGATTCTTTGGAAGCAGCTAGTATATTTGTTAGTGGGGACTGAAAAAACATGATGCGTGACTAGGGAGAAAGAGTTCTCTGAAAAACAAGCTTTAAATTTTTTGCTAGTTTCCACTGTCCCTTTGGGTATACATTATTTTTTTTTCTTTTTAATTTTTAAGAGATCTTTGGGAAACTGAAGCCAGTGCCCATCCTTTTTCCAAACACCTACTAAGCTTCAGATAGCTGGGACAGAAATATGGTGAGGCCCCTGACCTGTGAATTAACCAGGGAGTTACAGCACACATGGAAAACACAGTCCTGGGCCTTGAATGGGAAATGATGAGTTAGTGCTGTAGCTATTGCACACTGGAATGATGGAGTAGGGCAGATGGTTTGTTTTTATATTTGCTGATTGGGAAGCTTGACCAGAGTATATGGGTGCTGAGATGAGCTTTGAAGAACTGGACACACTTGAAGACACAAAGGAGAGGATTTGATAGGCTTTCCTGATCAAGAGATGAGTGAGGACATAGAAGGCAGAGGGTATGCATAAGAGAGAGAGAGGGCCAATGTGGCAGACACAGACTTTACATGAAAAGGTTGCTGAATTTAATAGAGAGCAGTACTTGGCATCACAAGGAATGAAATGTCTGTGGGACAATATCTGTGATGGTCATCACCTGGAAAACTCAGGGCCTACATGTCCTGTAGGAACTCAGCATGGCATAGGGGAGCTGAGGAGGGCAGCCTCAGGGGCCATAAGGGTGGGCCTACATGTGTGTAAAGGATAAACATTCCCATTTTGCCATTCCACCAAGGGCCCTCTTGGGACAAAATATTTGCCTCTGGGAATGGCTGGTTTGTATTTCCTGCCCTCCTCTCTAGGTGCCTCTGTGCCCTTCTCCAAATTCAGCAGCTGTGTGAGTGGCTAAGACCCAAGGGGAAGGAGTGCATGCTAGAGATAGGTGGTAGCCCTGGGAAGGAACACCAGACTGGCTCCTTGGGACTACGTCTGTGAGGTTACACAGCCCTTTCTCCCAGCAGTGGGATTGGGCCACTCAGATCTCCCTCAGTTCAGAGGAGCTTTGGGTATGGGGTGGGGGCTCAACTCCTAAAAGGGTCACCAGCTTCTCTGATGGCTAGCGGACTGAATGTCTATGTTTGTAACACTGTGCTGTCAGTACAAAGCTACTATTAGCCTACCTGTGTCCAATGAGGGATCTAGCTCCTGTCATGTCTCCCTTCCTGAGTGGAAGGGAGGCATCCCTCAGGACTGCTGTGGCTTCCTCCCCACAGCCGTGCTCACTCCCTCTGACCCTGGCAGCTGTGGCAGACAAGGAGGTGCCTCAGGCCTGTATCCTGGAGGCATGGAGAATCAGCAGCACTGATGTGCTTCCTGCAAGCATGCATCCATGAGCTGTCTACAGAGCCCCTGGATGCCATCTGTCTCAGACTGTGTCTCTAGGCAGATACAGCATTTGAGAAAACAAGACCCATCTCCCTTGTTATGTCTCACTCACTGTCTGTAGGCCTATTGCACATAGAACCATGTTTAAAGCTCCAGGAGGCAGGCAAATCTACAGGAAAAGCAGCCCAGGTTTCATTTATTGAGAATCTAATGAATCCAGACACTCTGCAGCAAATTATCAGCATTCCTTTGGCAAAACTTCCATAAGCCCTCAGTGCCAGCTCAGGGTCCCTCCTCTGTGCTTTTCTATCACCACAATCTATGAGAATTTCTGATCCTTTCACTGTGCTAAAATCTCCATGAAGTGGATCTGTGTCTGTCCTAGAACAGGTAATTAATAAATCTTTGTGTATACTGAATCTTTCCAACAACTCTGAGTCATGAGTGTGTTTAGTCCTATTTGAGATTTTTGTTGTTGTTGAATATCACAGGTTGGGACTCCTAGGTGTCTGACTCAAAAGTTCAGGTATTTTCCTGTGCCTGTGGTGCCGTGTCATGAGAGGAGAGCACACCACATTCTGGTCATTGTACTTCCAGGAGTGGGTACTGTGTTGTACTACCTGGCCACCTTCAAGACTGACTCCACCTGCAGGAGTGTTAGTTGTTGATGTTTCATTGACCCTCTCCAGCAGTGACCATCCCCTGAAGGAAGGGCCCCCCCCCTTCCCCAGATTATCCCCTTCCCTGGGGACAGCTGCATCCAGGGATTAGTGAATTCAGCATTACAAAGGCCCTCTGGCTTCCACAGAGAGAACTCCAGAAGGCATCCCAGCTCCAGAGCTTCTGGTAGGATAGGCTGAACTCTCTCCGGCAGTGGCACCACTGTTTGACTTCTGCTTGTGCCTGACACAACTTCTTTCATCTCTTATGGGTGCTGTTCCAAGAGCATTTCTCAGTAAACTTTCTGTATGCAAATCTCAGAGTCCTGGAGTCTGTTTCCCTGGGAACTCAACCCACATCAGTTGGTACAGGATGTGATCTTAGGATGCAGACTCTAAAATGAGATTTTGGAGATGCATCATCCAGCAGCCAGGGCCAGTCCCTGGTGAAAAATGAAGCGTATGGTTGTAGTGAAATGTTAAAACTTTCATTATAGGCTAGGGTATTGGTGGAAGAGAACACATTTGTTAGGGCATTCTACCCAGTAGAAGCAGCAATATCAGATAACACAGACATTTTGGGGAAATAATAATTATCATGGACTATGGAATTTGATGGCCTTTTTGGCATCAGTCAGTGCACTGGAGGAAGACAATAAAAGGCAGATGGTAAGTAATCACCAGTTGATGGCAACGTTTGAAAGCCAGAGTGCCTCCTTGGCAACGTATGCAGACACTCTTTTCCTCTTCAGGCAGAGGGCAGAAAAAGCTGAAGACCAGACCCAGACTTTCTTTGAGGAACAAATCTCCAGAGAAGTTGGAATTCTCAATCCCGGCATGTTCAGGATATCTTGGCCTGGAAGGACTTTTCCCTGATTAGAAAGTCATGGGACCCTGAAATTGGGAATAGGGATATTTAAGTCAATGCTCTTGAAGTTTTGAATTCCAGGTTTCTTTGAGTTTTCTGGGTCTTTGGAAGTCACCCACTCCTTCTGGCAGAAGGCCAGCACTTGAAGACATTGTAAAGGCTACTACCTTGCAAGACAACTCTAGCACATCATACCAATAACTAGGGCCCATCCATGATGTGGATGTGTTGGATTTGCTAAAGAAAGAAAGGATTACAATACAAAAGGAGGGATTGTAATATGGATTCCAATATTGCACAAACATGGAACCTCCAGGATCAGGTGAGAGAAGGGCCAGAGAGTAAAAGAGAGCTATATAAGCAGGTGAGCCTCCATATCATCCTCCAATGTTGCACCTGTATTTCATCTTCAGCTAACACCTGTGGACAGTCTTGTATGACCAGCTGGTGGAGTTTGAAATGGTCAAAATTGGTTCACAGAAGCTTGGGTAGATATAAGGTATAAAAGGACCATAATACACTATAAGAACACAGAGGGTGTCCTTGAAAGGCAGTGGTGATGTTAAATCCTGCCACTAGGAAAAGCTTGAAGTGGTTCACCTGCTTATCCACCTTGAATGGAAAGGAGAGATGCCAGGGAATATATATGGTCTCATGGTCAGTAGTAAGTAGTTTGGCTAGTTGCTCAGGGAAGAGGAAATACTGTAAGATTAGAACAAGGAGGTGTGGGAAAAGAATTGTATAGATGGACCTAGAGTAGACAACATGAAGTAAACATAGTAGTATCCATCAAAGAGCATCCACTACAGGAGAGGATAAAACAGCAGGCAGACAGAATAATATTTTCAGTTGACATCAGGCAGCCTCTATCATTTGCCAGCCTGGTCATCAGCTAGTGCTTGGGTGAAGTAGCAGGGATGGCAGAGGTGGAGGCTATGCAGGGGCCAGAATATTAGGCTTTCACTTGCTCAAGCAGATTTAGCTGCTGCCACTGCTATATGTTCAGCCTCAAAGCAGCAGAGACCAGCAAAATCCCCAATATTGCACCATTACTTGAAGAGGCCAGTCAACCACTCAATGGCAAGGTGATCATATTTGACCCCTTCCATCTTAGGAAAAGCAGAAATGCATCTTGAGTAGAACTAGCCCATTCTGAGTAAAGTCTTGTCTTTTTCACTTATAATATCTCAGCCAGCACACCTGTTTGAGGGCTTTCATAGTACTTGATCTACTAACACGATCCTGCATTAAATCACATTGGGCCAAGAAACCTACTTTGGACTTCTTGTGTCAGCAGCAGGAAATATAGATGCCATTCAGGCAGGAGTAATGCATTACTTTTCGTCTTTCGATCTATACCTTCCCATAGGCCCAGCTAAAGCCTCTGTTGTAATTGCATGGAAGTTCAATGTTTCCTTCTGCCCAATCTTGCTTCCCTTACCCTTCCCAGATGCTGTTGCTGATAAATCTTCCAAAAAAGGGAGTCCTATTTCAGAATCATTTTCCTGGGGAAGCCAACCTATAACACCTGCTTCAGCAATTCCAACCAACTCAGTTCCACAGACAGATTCTCAGCTGGATGAGAGCTCTGTAGGAAGTGCTGGGGATAACAGAATCACTGTCAGTCACACTAGGTAGAATTCTTGGACACATTGGCACATGACAGGTTTTTGAGTGGTTTGTTTTCAGAAACTAAATGAGTCTTACTCCTTTTCCTGGATTTATGTCATTGTAGAGCAGGGAATGGCTGGCCAGACTGTCTTGTGGGGATGGAGTATGAGTCCTCTGTGATGACTCTAGTTTAAAATGGTAGCTACTGATATATTAGAGGTTTACAGCAGAGAAAAGAGGGCTGGCTTATAAAAAACAATAAAAGTAGCAAATAGGTAGGGCTTCTGCTACCCTCCAGGCCTGGGAAGGTGCTCTATTCATTGACACTGCAGATGGCAGGCTCTGTTTTTCCATTCTCAGCCCTGAGTATGTAGTTTTCAGCTTCCTCGTTTGTAGGGATTTGTAAATAGATTTTTCCTTTTGAAATCTCGTTGGTGGTGTGGCTTTTCTCCTCCATAGCATTGTGTACAGTCTGAGAATAGGAACTGGAGTTCCTTCCAATTTTGATAAATCCCTTCTCCCAGGACAGGGTGACATTCTTGACTCCTATCCCCATTTCCCCATGTCAAGCAGTCTTACTGCCAGCTTACAGTGTTCATCACTGTGTTTGGCACAGAGATATTGTGTTAATAAATATGTGTGAATAACTGGATGTAAGTGTAGAAGACACACTCTACTAGCTGGACAGATGCTCAGCTCCTCACTGCAGAGTCAACCTGACACGCTTCTTGCTCAGGGTTGCAACTGCTGTGTGGCTGCCTCATGGAAAGTCTTGGTCAGAAGGAAGTGAGGATTCACCTCCACTGTAAGAATACCAGCTGACTCTCTCCCCCCTTCTCTCTGCCCCTTACCAATTCACATGCACATGTGCACTCCCTCTCTCAAAATAAAATAAAGTAAACATAAAAAAAAGAATACCAACTGAAGGGCACCTGGGTGGCTCAGATGGTTTAACACCATCTCAGGTTTTGCCTTGATTTTGTCTCAGGTTATAATCTTATGGTTCATGAGATTGAGCTCTTTAGGCTCTGCACTGACAGTGTGGAGCCTGCTTGGGATTCTCTCTCTCTCTCTCTCTCTCTCTCTCTCTCTCTCTCTCTCTCACTTCCCCTCCCCCACTCACACTCTCAGGCATGCTCTTTCAAAAGAATAAATAAAATAAAGTTATTAGAAGCTGATAGGACTGCATGTGTGTATAAGCCTAGCTATCTCTCAGCTCTGGCTAAGGGCTCTTTTGTTTTATCATGCTTCATATATCTTGTTTTATATATTGAGTGAGAAGATAAATCTAGTCAAATGAATTAATCTGCCACAAAGAATGCTCATGCACTTCTGATTTATGCCTATGTCTATACTTTGAAGTGTAATATGTGTGTGGGTGGTGGTTCTCAACAAGAATCCCAGGGGTCCTGTCTGAGGCTGTCTACTCCTCCCAGGGAATCCTTGACTGAACCCTTTCATCTAAGGGAGCCAAAGTCAAGACCTGACTTTTCCTGCAACATTTTCTTCCCATGTTTGGTACACTGGGACCTTGTGTTGTCTCCCTTCCAAGAGGCCTTGGGGTCACTCTTTCCTCGGAACCTGTCCCTCCCTCTTCTGTTTGACAAGGCTGGCCCTGAGCAGATACAAGGAGTGAGACTGGGGTCCACACAATCTTCACCTCCTCCTGAAGCCTTGTAGACACAACACTGATAAACTTAGCTATGGTGTGGTCTTAGGAAAGGGCTGAAAGAAGGGGGTCTCACACTTACCACTTCCCTCAACCAACTCTCCCATTCCTCTTGTGGAGCTTTTTGGAGATACTATTTGCATGTTTTCCATCCAGAGGAATCATGCAAATGGTGACGATTTTAGGCTCAATAGGAAAATGGGCAGCATGAGACCATCACTATGGGGTAGATGGTGGCTACAGGGGAGAATATGGGGTAGGCAGGTTCTGAAACTTTCCCTATTACACCTTGGTATGGCCAGTTTTCCATTGGACTGTGACATTCAGCATGGGCTCAGAGCACCAGCACATAGGTAGAGTGTCAATAGTATTCATTAAATGATCTTCCCAGGAGTTGCCAGACTTGGGCACTCGGAGACTGAAATCAGAGGCAAACACTGGGTTATTTTCTCTTAAAGCCTGCTACTTGTGGGAGAGAAGGGGAATTGTTAGGCTTAGTTAACTTCACTGAGCAGAGGGGCATTGGCCTTACTGTTGAAGGCCCAGGCCAAGTTAGTTATCTCCTCTACCCTTAGCAGTGCTGGAAAACAGGGGCGATCATCCTACATATGTGTCATAATGCCTCATTAATTCATTCACTCAGTCAGTCAACAGAATTTTATAAAGTATGTGCTTGAATCCAGGAACACAGACATGTCTCTGACCTCTAGGAGTTTCCTACCTGGACAGGAAGAAAGCCAAGTGAACACGGTTCAGGGAGAAAGAGCAGGGAGGTGCCCTCAGTCTTCACCTACAGAGTGAATTGGTGGGAGGCTGCAGAAACATGTGGCTCCATTTTAATTATCTCCATGCAGTAGCTTGAGTGCAACTATTCTGGGGTTGGAAACTTCTCTTAAATATTGGTGAAAGTTCAGAGAGATATCCTGACATAGAAGAGAAAATACTACATGACCCCAGTTACATCAGGAATCTAACAGTCAAACTCATAGAAGCAGAGAGAATGGTGGTTGTCCACAGCTGGGGAGAGGGATGAAGCTGGTCAAAATGTATATAGTTTCACTTAAGTAACATGGTTAAGTCCTAGAAATCTACTGTAGGACATAATGAATACAATTAAAAACACTTGAATACTTAAATATTTGTTAAGGGGGTAGATCTTATGTTAAATATTCTTATCAAAAAGAGGAGAGGGAAGGAGGAAACTTTTAGAAGAGATAGTTAAGTTTATGGCATTGTATATGGTAACAGTTTCATGGGTATACACTTATCTTTAAGTTTATCAAGATGTACACATTAAATATATACAGATTTTTGTATGTCATTCATACACCAGTCAGAAAAAAAAAAGAGAACACACATACAGACAAGCTATGATTTTTTTTCTTCAAAAAACAAAACAAAATAACATACACTATCTAGTTCTAACTAAAATCCTTCTTATTGGTATTTTAGTTATTTTTTACTCTTTCTTCTCTCCCACCACCTCCAGAAATGATGTAGGACTGCCAATCACCTGCCTTGCACAGCAGCTCAGAGATGATTTGGATTGTTAATAAAAAGCTTTACCCTCATCCTTATATCCCTTCCATGCTTGCCTGGTCATCTTTTCATCCAGACTCCTCAGCACATCTGCAGTGAGATTCTAGGGGCTGCTGTCACAGCTACCAAGCTGTGAGTTGGAAAATCAGAGAGGTTAAAAATGGAGAACAGGTCAATGGGCTGTTTTTAGAAACCTATTTGGAAATTATTTCAAAATGAGTGGGAATAAGAAAGAATAACATCTATATCCATTATACAGAGTCACCCTTTAAGAATTTTTTTTCCATTTGCTGCCTCATTAGATATACATGCATTTTCTTTTTAACTGAACTTTTGTTTGATATAAATCACATAATCATGACCTTTTTTAAAAATCTTTATTTATTTTTGAGAGATAGAGAGAGACAGAGCAAGAGAGGGGGAGGGGCAGAGAGAGAAAGAGACACAGAATCCGAAGCAGGCTCCAGGTTCTGAGCTGTCAGCACAGAGCCCGATGTGGGGCTTGAACTCATGAAATGTGAAATCATGACCTGAGCCAAAGTCTGCCACTTAACCAAGTGAGCCACCCAGGTGCCCCCATCATGACCTCTTATCCCTAAAATATTTCAGTATGTATTTCTAAGAAAAAAAAATTTCTCTTTTATGCCAACAGTACTACCAATTTCAGTAAACTGATTAACACAGAGTTTAAAACTAATTACTAGCTGCGTTTCATTTTTCAGTTTATAATGTATTTTTTATAGCATTGTTTTTCTTCCAGTAAAGGATTGATCACATATTGTATTGTGAGATCATATCTCTCTGTCTCCTTTAATCTGTACCCCACTCCTTTTAAACAAACTCTAATAATACAGTTGGAAGTTTTTGAAGAATTCAGTTTATCAGTCATTTTTATAAACCTTCTACTGTCTGGAAATTCTTGTTCTGGAGTTTATCTTTGCTCAAACTTTGAAGTGTGATTTTACATATTGTATTCTTGTAGCCTTTACGGCAACTCAGAACCATAAACAGACCAGAATGGCAATGCCAGAAATAGTATAGGCTGTGCAGGGGATTTTTTTTTTAACAGAAAGACTCCCTGCAGCAAAGGCAGAGTAGGGGTAAGAAAATAGGATGTTTGGAAGTAGGGGATGGTTGGTAAGCTCTTGTTGCAAAGGAAACAGACAAAGGGAAGAGTTGTCAACTCCAGCAGTCTCATCGACATGGGTGGGAAAATGTCCAAGCTCATTTCGGATTCACTAGAATTAGCTGGAATGTTTAGGCAGTAAAAGAGAGGAAAGGATATAGTGGTAGTCTATAATTTTAATTATGAAGTTATAGGTATTTCAATTCTATTATGAGCCTATCTAATGCAGGGAGATAAACATAAATCTATCATCTATCTATCTATCTATCTATCATTTTCAAGAATTATTGGGAGATCAGTAGGGATTTTGGTGAAAACCCAGGAAGTGAAATGTAAATCTGTATATCTATATCAACATCTTTCTCTCTCTTTCTCATTTATATACTAATGACTAACCATTATTTTTAAAACTATTTAGAGTCTAAAAGGGATTTTGGTGAAGGGCTAGAAAGTAGAATGGAAAATCAAGATTCCTTTGCCATAGGTGTAATTAAAAACAAAATGAGGATATTGCTGTATACAACTCTAACTGATTTCTTAAGGGTTTGGATTAGCTAAACTGAAGATCTCACCCATTCTCCAAATCATGCAGGTTTAAAGTGGGCAGCTTGGTTCAGGGAGAAAGGGAACTAAATTGCTCTGAATAATATGGGAGAAGAATTTAAAATGTCATGTTGACCGGGAACCTGGATGAGAGGAGAGATGCACCCTCGGAGTGGGCACTGCATGAGTGGAAGGAAGAGATTTCAGAAACCTCAGGATTGGAGCAGCTTTTAAGGACTTAGGAAGGCAAACAATTATGGAGAGGAAATTTTTTAAAAACCTACTGGCCATGGGGTAAACTAACACCACCTGTGTTATAAACAGTATAAATACTGTTATATTTGCAGTATCATTAATAAAGGGCGTTGCTCCCTAATGCTTCTATATGAAAGTGGATTTTGGGAGAAGGGAACTTGAGAGGGTGTTCACTTCTGTCTGCGTTGGTGCAAGGGAGGGCAAAAGTAAGGACAGAGGAAATCCTGAGAAGAACACTGGAGTTAGCAAAATGCCTGGAAAAGTTCAAACTTCCCAGGATGTGAAATTAGTGGGGTCAAAGCCAGGATATCTATGGGGCAAAGCTGGGCCTAGCTAAAATCTGGTTATGTGTGGAGTAATTGTATAAAGTATATATAAGATATGCTTAAAGGCATTGAAAATTAGGAAGGCCCAGAGAGGCTTGGAGGGGTAAAATCAGCCCAGTTCAGTGTAAGATTTGTCCCACTGAATGGATGGAGTGGGGCTATGGGTTCACTTTCTCATTTTGTCCCATGGAGAAACCTTTGTGATAGTTCTGTAGCTCTGTGATGCAGACCTAAGCTAGAGCATTTATTTTTAGGGCCTACTTGCCAAGCACGATGAGCTTCAAATAATGGAGGAATATCTTTCTTGTGAGAATGCTTTGTATTCCATGACTGAGCTCAAGTTCAAGTTCATATGACATTTTACCTTTTTTTTACTTATTCTGTAGTGTGGAACCCTTCTTCTGTTTATTTTCTCCATCCAGAAGGATATATTTCCCTCCGTATGTCTACAAACCAGAGAGAAAAGCCAGGTAAGACAAACCTAGAGCTAGCCCCCAACATATATAGATGCTTGTTTTCCCTATTCCTCTTCCCAATTTACTAAATCAGTGTGCATGCACAGATAAACACTTATAGTAGGAACTCTCAGGAAAAACTAAAACATCAGTCTTTGTAGGGAGATGAACTTGTCCTGGTTTACCCAGGACATTGTTGGTTTTAGCACTGAAATTCCCACTTCCTGGGAAACTTATGTCCTGGACAAATTGGGATGGTTTGTTCCAATGCTTCCAGGAAAAAAAAAATGTGGGAATGGGGACACAAACATGCAGGACACAAGTTAGAGGTAGGGTCTAGGTGGGGAAGGCATGCAGTGTAAACATGGTCTCCCTATGATATCAGTCATGATCTTGCTAAGACCCTTCAGACTATGGAAGAAAGCAGTCAGCCCTGATACCCTGCACCAATGACAAAGCTCAGCTGAGTGTGACTACCTGGAGGCCCACAGGAGCAGCCTAGAACTGACTAAAAGTAAACAATGACAATGGAGGCAGGGGTTGTTCCCCTGGAGACTTTGGCCAGAGAACAGCATGTATCAGAGGTTGTGGGAGGTAAGGTAGGAATTCCTTTAAGGGCCTGTGGTTTTAGGGAGATAGCTAAGGCTGAAGGGTCCATTGGTCCTTAACCAAAATCAAGATATCGCCTGAGAACCAGTGAGCTGGGAAGTTCCACCAAATTAAATGGGTATCTGAGTAGTCTGGGAGCTTTCAGCAACTGCAGAATGCCCTTCTACTCCTGAAACCAAGAATGCTGATAGTCCAAGATCTAAGCAAGCTGCTCTGAAGGCTGTCAGAACAATGAGTGGGAGCTCAAAATGGAGATGAAGCTGCAGAATCACGCTCATGACAATCATTAAAGTGCTTCTAATTCAGACAGCTTGCCCTTAAGGGCTCCCAGCCCATGCCAATCACCCGAGTGTATGCACTCACATCTGGCTGCTTCCTGCATCCCTGAAGGCCAGAAAGAGTTCCTGAGCTTCAGGACCCAGGGAATCCAGAAAAAGATGGGTTGTTTATTTCAGCGGGTTTATTCCATAAGCAAAGGAAAAGTTAGCCACGTCCCTTGAAAAAGCTAAGTTAGCATCAGCCTCTGAGCAGAGACCAGGCCCTGTTCAATCCAGACTGGTCTGATTAGTGAAAAAACTGAAGACCTAGAGCCTATGCCAGGCCTCGGTTTGATCCCAGAGAAGAGATGGGGCTTGGGTATGCAGGAAAGTCAACATGAGGAACTCCAGGCCCAGTCAGAGGTGTGAGCTGGACATTGCTAGGATAATAGGCCACCATCATTCTCCAAGCAGACCAAAGTGATGAATTTTTACAGAGCCAACCTGGGACACATCCATACCATACTAAATAAATGACAATAGTTTATTATATAGTAATAACTATATAATGCATTATTACTTTAGCCATAAACATTATGGAAAATATGTGTTTAATTGAAATTGTGTATTCTAAAAAATTTGATTTTTTATTCCAATTAATGCTATTATTTAAACAAAATAACAATATGACTAGTAGCATGTTTATATTTATGTTCTATTATGCAAAGTTTTATAACTGTTTATTAATCTTGCCATATATATGTATACACACACACACACACACACACACACACACACCACATCTTCTCTATCCATTCATCAGCTGATAGACTCTTGGGCTGCTTCATATCTTGGCTATTGTAAATAATGCTGCTGTAAACATAAAGGTGCATGTATCCCTTTGAATCAGTGTTTTCATATTCTTTGGGTAAATACCCAGTAGTGCAATTGCTGGGTCGTAGAGTGGTTCTATTTTTACTTTTTGAGGAAACTCCATATTGTTTTCCAGAGTGACTGTATCAGTTTGCATTCCCACCAACACTGTAAGAGGGTTCCCCTTTCTTCAAATCCTTACCAATACCTGTTGTTTCTTGTGTTGTTGATTTTAGCCATTCTGATGGGTATTGGGATCATATCTCATCATGGTTTTGATTTGCATTTCCCTGATGTTGAGCATCTTTTCATGTGTTTGTTAGCCTTCTAGATGTCTTTGGAAAAATGTCTATTCATGTCTTTTGCTGATTTTTAAATTTGATTATTCTTTTTTGAGGTGTTGAGTTTTATAAGTTCTTTATAGATTTTAGATAGTAACCTTTCATCAGATATGTCCTTTGCAATATCTTCTCCCATTCCTTAGGTTGCCTTTTAGTTTTGCTGATTATTTCCTTTGCTGTGCAGAGCTTTTTATTTTAATGAAGTCCCAATAGTTTATTTTTGCTTTTGTTTCCCTTGCCTCAGGAGACATATTTAGGAAGAATTTGCCATGGCCGATGTCAAAAAGGTTAGTTACTGCCTATATTCTCCTATAGGATTTGTATGGTTTCAGGTCTCATATTTAGGTCTTTAATCCATTGTGAATTTATTTCTGTGTATGGTGTAAGACAGTGGTACAGTTTTTTTTGCATGTGGCTGTTCAGTTTTCCCAATACTGTCTTTTTCCCAATGGATATTCTTCATTCCTGCATTGTCAAAGATTAATTGACCATGTAGTTGTAGTTTCATTTCTGGGTTTCTATTCTGTTGTATTAATCTGTGTGTCTACTTTTGTTTCAGCACCATACTGTTTGGATGACTACAGCTTTGTATACAAGAAACACAAGAAAGGCTAAGGACCTTGTAATTTTATCAATTTAAGTCTAGACTTGGGAAGCCTCCAGCTTCGCTTTGCTTTTTCAAAGTTGCTTTGGCGATTCAGGGTCTATTGTGCTTCCATAGAAATTTTGGGATTGTTTGTTCTAGCTTTGTGAAAAATACTGTTGGTATTTTGATAAGGATTGCATTAAATATGTAGACTGCTTTGGGTAGTATAGACATTTTAACAGTATTTGTTCTTTCAATACAGGAGCATGGAATGTTTTCCCATTCCTTTGTATCCTTTCAATTTCTTTCATGTTTGATAGTGTTTGATAGTTTTCAGAGTTCAAGTCTTTCACCTCTTCTTCCTAGGTATCTTAAGGTTTTGGTGCAGTTGTAAATGGGAAATGATTCCTTAATTTCTCTTTCTGCTGCTTTATTGGTGTATGGAAATGCAACATATTTCTGTGCATTGATTTTGTATCCTGCAACTTTACTGAATTCATATATCAGTTCTAGAGTATTTTTTGGTGGGATTATTTGGGTTTCCTATATATAGTATCATGTTGTTTGCAGATAGTGAAAGTTTGACTTCTATGCCTACTTAGAAGCCTTTTATTTCTTTTTGTTGTTTGAAGCTGTGCCTAGGACTTCCAGTACTATGTAAAATAACAGTGGTGAGAGTGGAAATTTCTGTTTCTGATCATAGAAGAAAATGATATTAGCTCTGGGGTTTTTGTATATGTATTTTATTATGTTGAGGTGTGTTACCTCTAAACCTACATTGCTGAGGGTGTCTATCATAAATGGATATTGTACTTTGTCAAATGCTTTTTCTGCATCTATTGAAAGGATCATATGGTTCTTATCCTTTTTTGTATGAATATGGTGTATCACATTGATTGAATTGTGAATATTGAACCACCCTTACAACATAGGAATAAATCTCACTTGATTGTGGTGAATGATTTTTTTGATATATTGATACATTTGATTCGTTAGTATTCTGTTGACAATTTTTGCATCCATGTTCATCAGGGATTTTGGCCTCTAATTCTCTTTTTTCAGTGGAGTTTGGTTTTGGAATAAAAGTAATGCTTGCCTCATAGAATCAGTTTGGAAGTTTTCCTTTCATTTCTATTTTTTGGAATAGCTTGAGAAGAATAGGTATTAACTCTTCTTTAAATGTCTGGCAGAACTCTCCTGGGAACCTATCTGGCCCTGGACTTCTGTTTGTGGGGAGATTTTGATTACTGATTCAGTTTCTTTGCTGTTTATTGGTCTGTTTAAGTTTTCTAGTTCCTGTTTCAGTTTTGGTAGTTTATATGTTTCTAGAAATTTATCCATTTCTTCCAGGTTGCCCAGTTTGTTGGTATGTAGTTTTTCATAATATTATCTTCAAATTGTTTGTGTTTCTGTGGTGTTGGTTATTATTTATCCTTTCTTATTTGTGAGTTTATTTTTTTTCTTTCTCTTTTCTTTTCGAGAAATCCATCTAGAGGTTCATTAATTTTACTAACCAGGTCCTGGTTTCATTGTTCTCTTCTTTTTTTGTTTGTTTGTTTCTGTATCATTTACTTTTATTCCAATCTTTATTATTTCTTTACTTTGGCTGTTTTTAGGTTTTGTTCTTTTTTTTTTTTTTTTTAGCTCCTTAGCTTGTTTATTTGAGATTTTTCTTATTTGTTGAGGTAGGACTGTATTGCTATAAATTACCCTCCTAGGACCACTTTTCCTGAATCCCAGAGGTTTTGAACAGTTCTATTCTCATTTTCATGTGTTTCCATATACATTTTTTATTCTTCTTTTATTTCTTGGTTGACCATTTCATTGCTTAGTAGAATGCTACTTAAACTCCATGTCTTTGAGGTATTTCCAGATTTTTTCTTGTGATTGATTTCTAGTTTCATAGCATTGTGGTCAGAAAAGGTGCCTGGTATGATTTAAATCCTTTTATACTTGATGAGGCCTGTTTCGTGACCTAATATGTGATGTATGCTGGGGGATTTTCCATGTTTACTTGAAAAGAATGTGCATTCTGCTGTTTTAAGATGGAATGTTCTGAATATACCTATTAAGTCCATCTTGTTCAATGTGTCATTCAAAGCCATTGTTTTTTATTATTATTTTTTTCAATATATGAAGTTTATTGTCAAATTGGTTTCCATACAACACCCAGTGCTCATCCCAAAAGGTGCCCTCCTCAATACCCATCACCCACCCTCCCCTCCCTCCCACCCCCCATCAACCCTCAGTTTGTTCTCAGTTTTTAAGAGTCTCTTAGCCAAATTATGGAAAGAGCCTAAATATCCATCAACTGATGAATGGATAAAAAAAAAATTGTGGTTTATATACACAATGGAGTACTACGTGGCAATGAGAAAGAATGAAATATGACCCTTTGTAGCAACATGGGTGGAACTGGAGAGTGTTATGCTAAGTGAAATAAGCCATACAGAGAAAGACAGATACCATATGGTTTCACTTTTATGTGGATCCTGAGAAACTTAACAGAAACCCATGAGGGAGGGGAAGGAAAACAAAAGAGGTTAGAGTGGAAGAGAGCCAAAGCATAAAAGCCATTGTTTTTATTGTTGTTGTTCATTTTTCTGTCTAGATGTTCTGTCCATTGATGTAAATGGGTGTTAAAATCCCCTACTATTACTGTATTATTCATAATTAGTTCATTTATTCTTGCTATTAATTGTTTATACATTTAGGTGCTTTTGAATTGGGTGCATAAATATTGACTATTTTTAGATTTTTTTGTTGGATAATTCCCTTTACAGTTATATAGTGTCCTTATTTGTTTCTTGTTACATCTTTATTTTAAAGTCTAGCTTGTTTGATATAAGTATTGCTACTCTGGCTTTCTTTTGACATCCATTTGTATAATAAATATTTGTCTGTCCCCTTACTTTCAACCTGCAGGTGTCTTTAGGTCTAGAATGAGTCCCTGTAGACAGCCTATAGGTGGGTCTTATTTTTTTTATCCATTCTGACACCCAATGTCTTTAGTTGGTACATTTACATTTACATTCAAAGTAATTATTGATATATATGAGTTTAATGCCATTTTATTACTTGTTTTGCACTTGTTTCTGAAGATTTTCTCTGATACTTTCTTCTTTCTCTCTTTCATGGTTTGCTGGTTTACTTTAGTGATATATTGGGTTTATTTCTCTTTATTCTTTGCATATGTATTAGTGGGTTTTTGATTTGTAGTTACCATTAGGTTTGTATATAACATCTTCTACACATATCAGTCTATATCAAGTTGATTATTATTTAAGTTTGAACCCATTCTTTACACCACCTCATGTTTTTGGTGTCATGTTTTACATCCTTTTTTTGTGAGTTACTTTCCTGATATTTTACAATATTTGTGGTTTCTGCCCTCAGGCTGTCACTTTTGTTCTTTCCTTTCCACTCAAAGTGTCCTCTTTAATATTTCTTGAAATGTTGTTTTAGTGATCATAAACTCCTTTAGTTTTTGTTTGTCTGGGAAATTCTTTATCTCTCCTATTGTGAATGATAGCTTTGCTGGATAGAGTATTCTTGGCTGCAGATTTTTCACACTTAGCACTTTGAATATATCATGCCACTCCCTTCTGGCTTGGAATGTTTCTACTGAAAACATCCCTCATAGCCTTATATAGTTTCCATTGTATATAACTGTCTTATTTTGTATTTCTGTTTTAAATTTTTTTCTTTATCAGTATATTTTGTCATTTTTATTATAATGTGTCTTGGTGTGAATATGCTTTTATTGATTTTGTTAGGGGTTCTCTGTGCCTCATGAATCTGGATATGTTTCCCCAGATTAGAGCTGTTTTCAGCAATTAAACTCAAATAAACTCAAATAAACTTTCTGCCACCTTTTCTCTTTCTTCCTCTTCTGGGACTCATATAATAGGAATGTTATTTAATGGAGTCACTGAATTCCCTAAGACTGTTCTCATTTTGCATAGTTCTTTTTTTTCTCTTTTGTTCAACATGATTTGATTTCCATTACACTGTTTTGTAGGTTGTTAATTTGTTCCTCTGCTTTTTCCAGCCTGCTGCTCATTCTGTCAAGAGTGTTTTTCATTTCATTTATTGTGCCCTTTATCTCAGCTATGTTTTCCTCATTTCTATGTTAAGGGTCTCACTAATGTCTTCCACTCTTTTCTTAAGTCCAGTGAGTATTTTATGATTGTTACTTTAAATTCTCTATCAGGTATGTTACTTTTATGTTTCATTTAGATCTCTGGCCATGGCCTTGTCCTGTTCTTTCATTTGGGTCAAATTGTTTGTCTTCTCATTTTATCTAAGTCTCTGTGCCTGCTTCTCTGTGTTAGGGAAGAGCGACTTCTACTCTTCTCGAGTGTAATGGCCTTATGAAGAACTCCCAGGTTGGGAGAGGTAGTGTTGCAGGAGTTTGGCCTGGTCTTCTGGGGGAAGGAGGCCACTGTGCTAGGACTGAGGCAAGTGTGACTGGGAAGAGTGGTTCCACCAGAGCACATAAGAGGGTGGTGCTTGGTATAAGAATGTTAGGGGCTCCTGGGTGGCTCAGTCAGTTGAGCATCTGACTTCAGCTCAGGTCATGATCTCACAGTCTGTGAGTTCAAGCCCTGCATCGGGCTCTGCGCTGACAGCTCAGAGCCTGGAGCCTGCTTCAGGTTCTGTGTCTCCCTCTTTCTCTCTCTCTGCCCCTCCCCTGCTCATGCTCTGTCTCTCTCTGCTTCAAAAATAAATAAAAAAAAAACATTAAAAAAAAAGAAAGTTAGGTAGTGAGTGTAAGTGTTGTCCTGGTTCCTGAAGGCGGGTCTGTGTTTATGCTGAGGGGTTGGGGAGGGAAATGGTGCTGGTCAGTTCCTTTGCTCCCAGAGGGGTCTCTCTGTGAATGCTTATTCTCTGGGTCACACTCCAAGAAAAGCACATAACCTCCCCACTGTGTGCTCCAGGCATTCTTCAGATCACTGTTTTCATGTTCTGTGTTCATAAGCTCTTTGTCCTACCTTTCTCTAAAAGCAGCCCCAATGCCTCTAGACTTTCCTAGAGCCAAGCACCTTGACCTTTAAAACTCCAGGATTAAATGGGCACCTGGGTGACTCAGTCAGTTGAGTGGCCAACTCTTGGTTGAGTGGCCAACTCTTGATTTCTGCTCAGGTCATGATCTCATGGTTTGTGAAATTGAGCCCTGCATCAATCTTGGTGCTGACAGTGCAGATTCTCTGCACTTGAGATTCTCTCTCTCTCTCTCTCTCTCTCTCTCAAAATAAATAAATAAACAAAACAAAACAAACACACAATAAAACTCCAGACTTTAAGCCTTGTTAGTTATAAGAACTCACAAAGTTTGGCCCTTCTTGCTTTCTAAGCCCATTGTGGTGAGGTGTTTTATCTTCCTGTGTGGGATCTCTTTTGTGCTAGTCTGTCTCTAGTCTTTCTCCTCAATCATAGCTCCCTCCCCATTGCAACAGCTATAATCTTCCAAACCTTATCTTTGCATTTTGTACCTTCTCCAATGTGACCTCTTCTTTACCTTTAGTTTGTAGTTTCCTCTGCCAGTCTTCAGGTCATTTTCAAGGATATTTAGAATTATTTGATAGTTATCTTTATTATTATTTGTGGGACAAGGAGAGCCTAGTGTCCTACTCTGCCACCATCTTCCTTCCCCAGTATGAGGACTTCCAAAAAGTGGACAAATACAACAGAACTAATTAAGCAAATATTAAATATAGGTAATATTTAATATTTAAAGCAATGTTGTGTTTTTTTTTATTTCCTTCCCATGATGCAGTAGGATACTTTACTCTTTCTATTTCATGTTATAGTACTTTTCTGGACTTCCTGCAGCCTATAGGACTTTTTTTTTTATTTAACGAAGTGGTAAGCATAAATACAGTCAAACACAAAATTCATTTTGACCTTCAGGTCTACTCTTATCAAGGTGCTAGTCCAATGTGATGACATCAAGCTAAATATCCTCTCAACAAAAGCATACAAGTGTATGTTCTTAGGATTTTAAACACCAGAAAGAGCATGTTTTACACTTGTAGGAATTAGTTTCTAACTCTCAGAAAATGTCTATACACTTTGGACCTGCATGCTTGTTTTTGTCAGTTAGGTTGTCTACATCCTAAATTTATCATAGACTATCCATATCTGTGGTATCCATTTTAAAACATTTTAAGGCACACTGCATTCCATCAAAAGTTAAATCTTTCTTTTTCAGAGGAAATTATTTTATAGCACAGAGTAAAACTTGTGAAATCAAAGTTGGATTCAAAACAAGTTACAGTTTTACTGAAGAAATTGAGAAAATTCTGGTTAACTTGGCTGCTGTTTTCTAGTGACATTATTTTGAGTAAAAAAGTGGTCTTACAATAAAAATTGAGCCATTTTGAATTTTTGTTGAAACCCACACATAACACCCAACAGCTTAGGTAAAATCTGCTCATCTTCTTCATTCCTATGGCCTCTTCACAGTGCAGAGAAATAGCATAATTTTTTTTTTATTTTACTGTAATCCTTGTTTTCCCATTCTCATCCCTAGTGTATTTTGAAGTTAGACAAGGTCATTCTGGTTCATAGTTGAAAAATATGAGCTGATGGCAGGCCAACACTTCTAAAACAATGTCAGGAATATGGTAAGCCTATGACTGAGAAAAAGATTTCTAACTTCACCAAGTAAGAAATTTTTATAAGTGCTTCTGCCCATTAATGAGGAACTGAAAAGTGACCCAATCTCATAGGGAAGCAAACTGCACACCACTGAAGTAGTGTTGTGTACAAAGTGTGCAGAACAGTTAACAGGTATGCCGTTTTTCATTTTCTTTGGTAAGTTTACAGAATGAACCGAATTTGCCAAAATTCACATTTACAGTGTGTTGAATATGAAGATATATGAGCAAAGTCTAGTTTATGTTTGTACAGTCAAATATCTTCTTTGTTTCATTAAAATATTCATAGAAATTGAGATGATTTGAAACTATTTCTTTTACCCAAAGCAAAATACCTAAGAGTTTGAGGACCATTTTTTGTTGTTGTTGATGTGATTCTACACATCACTTGATACACTGTACAAAACACGATTGTTGGTAAGATGTGACAGAAACAGCTCTAAATTGCAAGGATTGACACATCTATCGTCAAGATTTTCTTTTTGTTCTCCCATTGGTCATTGTAGTTGCAACTTATAAATGAAGAAATATAACTTCACTTGGTCTCAAAGAGCAATTAAGAGAACAATACAAGAAAACAATAATGCATCTTCATTCATGCTGTAAGTCCAAGCTAATTCAGGCATTACTATTTACAACTGAGATTTGGTATCTTTTTGGGAGATGAAAACTTTTTTAAATGTTTATTTATTGGTTTTGAGAGAGAGAGAGAGAGAGAGAGAGAATCCAAAAAAGGCTCTGTGCTGTCAGTGTGGAGCTTGTTGTGGGACTTGATCTCACGAATCATGAGATCATGACTTGAGCAGAAACAAAGTCAGACGATTAACAGACTGAGTCACCCAGGCACCCCAGGAGATGAAAACTTTTAATTAATTTAGAAGTACTTGCCTGTCTGAGCCTGTACTTGTGAGACTTGTGACATTCAGTTTCTGTATGCACTTTCTCATCCCCTTCGTCATGCCAAGTCCCCAGTCATTTTCTGTATGTTGTGTAGAGTGCTCTGCTTCAAGTATTTACCTGCCAAATTCAGTTGTGTGTGTCTGTCCATCTGTCATTACAGTAAAACTCTTTTTTGGTAATGTCTGGATCATACTGACATTAGTATTGTAACTGTTCTCATTTTCATGATCTGAACTCTCAGGAAACATGGTCAAAATATTCACACATTCTGGCATGATATATAACAATTACTCCACAGGCAATGTCACAGATGAGGTTACTGATCACCATTACACAACAATTGCACATGTAAGCCACATTGTTCTAAAGCATGCGGGATGCTTACACAACTTTGGTGGGAGCTGCAAGTCATGGTTGCCAGCATTAATAGGATAACAGTGACTCTGTAAGGCAGCTAATCTGTGTCACACTCAAACCAGTATTACTCCTAGCCCCTGTTTTGGGGGACTGCTATATGAGTTTTGTATATTTTCCTTAAACTTCTGTATCCATTCCCTAAAACCAGGACCTTTGCATTCCACAAATGGGTTTCCCAGGATGCAGAATTTTCAGTGCTAAAACCATGGTACTTCTGGACTAACAAGGTTGTTTATATAGCCAAGCAGATTCCCCAAGTCCACACCTATCTCTTTTCTTTTGTGCCCCCAACCTCTCCAGCAACTCCATACCCTCATAGAAAACTGACAGATACCTGAGAAAGATTCTGTGACTAATTTTATGTGTGCCTCTGTCTCACAGCTGCTTAGCAAAGTGTTTCTAGCATTTGGATTGCAGGAGGTGTTACAAGGTAAACATATTTTAATGAAATCTCTCTACCCACTAGCTATTTTATTTTATTTTATCTTATTTTATTTTATTTTATTATTTTATTTTTTTGGAGAAGTGGCTTCCAAAGCTCTGCCACTGAGTGAGAGAAGGACTGAGAATAGTTTGCTTTTTTCCTTTTAATCACAAGAGTCTGGCAGGTTGGGCCTGGCAAACTGACAGAGTCCAGAGTCAGTATGATGTGGATGGCAGTATGCCCACAAAGCTGTGTGACCCTGAGCAAATCATTCATCCTCTCTGGTTCTCACTTTCAAATCTTCTAGCAAAAAACAAATAACCCAATTAAAAAACGGTAAAAGCCTTCAACAGATATTTCTCCAAAGAAGATGTACAAATGGCAAACAAGCACATGAAAAGACACTCAATGTCACTCATCCTCAGGATAATACAAATTAAAACCCCAATATCATCTTACATCTGTTAGGATGGCTATTAACAAACAACCCCAAATTTAACAAATGTGGATGAAGATGTAGAAATTGAAACCCTGTGCACTGTTGGTGGGAATGTAGAATGATGCAATTACTATGGAAAGTAGTATGGAGGTTTCTCAAAAACTAAAAATGGAACTACCCTATGATCCCACTTCCGCATATTTAAGAGAACTGAAATTACAATCTCAAAGGGGTATTTTCACTTCCATGCTCATTGCTATATTTTTCATAGAAGCCAAGATATGGAAACAACCTAAGTGTTCATCAGTGGATAAATGGATAAAGAAAATGTGGGGCGTGCCTGGGTGGTTCAGTCAGCTAAGCACCTGACTCTTGACTTCGGCTTAGGTCATGATCTCAGAGTCATGAAATCAAGTCCCATGTGGGGCTCCATGCTTACAGCACAGAGCTTACTTGGGATTCTCTCTGTTTCCCTCTCCCTCTGCCCCTCCCCTGCTTGCATGTGTGTACTCTCTCTCTTAAAATAAATAAATAAACTTAAAAATAAATAAATAAATAAATAAGTCACACTTATAGAAACAGAGAGTAGAATGGTACTTTCCAGGGGATGAGGGCGGCGGCACTTATAAAGTTACAGTTATGCAAGATGAATAAATTCTAGAGACCTGCTGGACAACGCAGTGCCTGTAGTTAACACTATTATATTGAGCATTTAAAATTTTGCTACGAGGGTAGATCTCATGTTAAGTGCTTTTACTACAATAAAATAAATAAGATGAGAGACCTCCACTATTCTTTCACATAATTTTGCTACGTGTTGTTATGTGTTAAGCACTCTGCTAGGTGCATTAGTGAGCTGTCCATCACTGACCCAAAGTGATAGGATGCTTGCCTGAAACACATTTATCTTGGTGAAGAAATATTGGCAGCTACACTGTCAAGAATATCAGTGTCATCTGGGGGCACTAGTCTCTGATGCCAATTATTGACTGAGTTTCCTTTTCTCTCCTTGTGCCCCCATAGAAGTTGTTGGCTACATTGTCCTCAAGGGGCCTACCAATCTGAGAACTTGGAAAACAGTCTACACACCTGACTCTAAAGAGTTACTCAGCTTTTTTTAAGCCCCATCTTTAAAATGGGATAATGATAGGGTTGAGATAGGATTTAATTATGTAGTACTTGTAAAGACTGTACATGGTGCCTGCCACTTAGTAAGCAGTGAATATTAGCTTTTGTTTTATTGCATCTCGGAAATACATGATTTCTGAGGTCTTCCACATTCTGTCCATTTCTCAGAGGCCCCAGTATCTCTTATATAAGATGGTTACTCTAGCTCTTTGGTCAACCTTCTGCAGTATTACCTCTGCTATCATTGCTTCCTGGAATTTTTTTTTTTCTAATTTTAAACCAAACCCCACTCACAGACATTTTAGTTATTTTCCTCCTACCACTTCCAGAAATAATGTAGAACTGCCAATGCCTTCCTTGCATAGAAGTTCAAGGTTCTTTGAGTTGTGTTAACAACTTGCCCCTCCCCCAACCCCCACCCCAGGGTTCTGTCCTGAACCTCTAGAACCTTGCCCATTTGCACATTCGAAGCATTATCACTCTTTTTCTTCCAACATCATCCTCAGACCAGAAACCCCTGGACAAAGGTCTGTATATCCCTCATGACACTTTTAACTTATTACTTTATGCTTTCTCAAAATGTTTTCTGATTTGTTATCTTATATGACCTTCACATACATACATAACAAAACTTTTGAACTCTGCAGTGAAAAGTTTTATCCCTCTCATCCAACAGACCAAGAAACTGAGATCCAAAGAAGTTTTGAGTGGTCATAGGGAAGGAGGCGTAACAGCCAGGACCCTTATGTCTCATAAGGAGACGGTGTTCTGTCTACACCAGGCAGCTTTGATTCACTCACACTGAGGCCATTTTGGCTGTTTCCTACCTGCATTGGCTAACCTTGTGCTGCTTACGTAACAGGACTTGACATGAATGTGCACAGCCAGGTGGCTCTTCTGGGTGATTTATTCCTGAGGGCTGACAACTGGTAGACCTCAATATGCTTCCTCTGGTATGTTCTCCCTGAAGCTATCTGCTTGTAAGAATGTGCACTGGGAAGTGTCTACATGTGTGTGCACACATATGCACACTCATCCCCCTGAGCAGGATGGAATAACATCTCTTGGGGAAGAAAGAAAAGTGTCCCTGCTTTCTGGGGGGGGCTTTTTGGAAGGGAGGTTTAAATGCCCTTACACCCAAGCACTTCATAGACAGTTTTCTGGGAGCCCATCAGGGGAGGGTTATGTCCAGTGGGTCTACTCTTCCCAGGACAGCAGCACAGGAGCGCTGTCAGGAAGTTGCACTACTGGCACTATCTCTGCCCTTGACTCTTCCTCAGCCACCTTTTGCTCATGCAGAAAAACCCACAATGATCAGGGAACTGGTTTAAAATTCCTGAGTCACACAAAGAAGGTGAAAATATCATCGTGATCTCTTGAGTTTCATTCTTTAGAAGCAAAAGAGAGGAGACTGTTTACATTATGCAGATATCTATGGAGGTTGCTGATGAGAGCCACCAGGCTGGCAAGAAGCAGCAGCCTGGGGCAGGGCAGGTCTGCAACCAATTTCTCCATTGACTGCCGATAGGCTCACAGCCTATAGGCTGGGGTTTCCATGGGTGTCCTGAGGTCAGAAAGTTGTGTCTGAGCTGCCAATTTGTTGCAAAGCCATTGTATCTCTGTTCTACAAAACACCAGAACCTCCTAGATTAGGTTCATTTCATTTCATAATTTGTAAGACTGATTTTTATTTTCCTCTCCTGTGTTTCTTTTTCCTTATGTTTTCTTTTCCATTTTATTATTTATTTTCTTCCCAGTGAGTCTAGTGGTGCTTGTGTTTCCACACTCTGTTTGGATCTGAAATGTTTAAGGCCTCAGTGAAGTTCTTCTCTGCTGTGGCTCTCTCCACTGCTTCTCTGGCAGAGGCTGGGCAAGGGTCTCACAGGCCAGGTGTCAAATGAGCTGGGTCTTTTCAGGAGACCAAACAACATAAACTGTGATCTAGGCAAGTCACATAACCTCCGTGGATTCTTTTTTCTTGTCTATAATATGAGGTTAATAATATTTGGCTGCCTTTACAGTGTAAGTAGTAAGACAATATATCCATGTATTTTTCCACTCATTTGTTCATTTTATTCATTCATTAGTAGGCTACATTAATTAGTGGGTATATACACTGAAGATACAATAAAGAACAAGACAGAAAATTGTGACATTCACTTTCTAGAAGGCCAGACAATAAACAAATATATTAATTAGGAAGCAATCTGTGTATGCGAATGGACATGTAGTATTTTATGATGGAGAATCCTGTGTTTTCCATTTATGAAATGAGGTGAATACACTGTGGCTTACCAAGCCTAGCACATACAGCCTGGAAAGAATGTTCTCAGAACTCCATGACTGATCCCTCTGGGGATCTCTTTAGCTAATGCAGTGCTGCTAGCAGGAGGTCTGGTGTTTGGGCAGCCCCATGCAATGTCCTCTGAAGAGAAATGTGCTCTGAAAGATAGAAAGATGGGACGGCTCAGAGAAGGAAATTTTGTGTCAAAATACTGCTGCATACTGATTTATAACCTTGGGTAAGTTACTTAACCTTTCTAAGCCTTGGTTTCTTTATCTGCAAAACAGGAGTGGTGATACCTAACTTCATCATATATGTAAAACCCTATGCAAAGCCTTTGAATATAGTCAGTACGCAATAAATGTTACTTTTTTCTGGTTTATTTATTTATTTATTTTGAGAGAGAGAGAGAGAGAGAGAGAGAGAGAGAACATGAGGGGGGAAGGGCAGAGAGAGAGGGAGAGACAGAATCCCAAGCAGGCTCCACGCTCAGTATGGAGCCCAATAGCCATGCTCAGTGTCACAACTGTAAGGTCATGACCTGAGCCAAAATCAAAAGTTGGTCACTTAACTGACTGAGTCACCCAGGCACCCTAATAAATGTTACTTCTAAATGCCTTTTCCAGAATGCCATATAATTGGAATCATACAGTTTATAGACTCTTTCACTTAGTAATAAGACTTCTTTTGCTTATTAATATGCATTTAAGTTTCTTCCAAGTCTTTTTTATGGCTTGATAGCTCATATCTTTTTGGTTCTGGATAATTTTCTATTATGTGGAGGTACCACAGTTACTTCTCCATTCACCTACTGAAGGACATATTGGTTTCTTCTAAGTTTTGGCAGTTATGAATAAAGGTGCTATAAACATCCATGTGTAAATTTTTATGTGGCCATTAGTTTTGAACTCTTTTGTGTAAATATCAAGGAGAGATAACATGCTTCTTTGATAACCTGGTTTTTTCTTATTGACATGTCAACAGAAAAAATAATTTCCTATCCTATTTCGAAAAAAAAAAAAACAATTGACCTATTCCTAACTATTCATTGGTGCTTCAATCAGAGTAATTTATTCAAATTGAATCATAACCTCATTTTTTCTTCAATTCAGCCAATATTTACAAAGTTTCTCACAAGATACTGAACATGGAGCTAGGGATAGAGAGAGAAATCAGCTGTCACCTCTAAGATTAATCCAGAAACATAGTGAAGAATACAAAGAAGTGCACTATAAAGGAATGCACAAGAGTGAATAGATGTGAACAGAATGTAGCGGCCGATTTTACATGGTGAGACTGCTTTAGGAAAGCGTTCATAGAGGAGGCAAGGTGGGAGGTCATTTCCTGAGCCTTCTCTCAGGTCTCTCTCCCCAACTTCTGCAGTTAGGGCTATGCTCCAGTCTTTCAACAGTGAAGACTGACTTCACATAAAAGCACAATGAAGGGAAATGAATTGATGCATCAACAGCCATTTTGTATGTGGGGTCAGTAGGATTTAATTACTAAGGGGATATAGTGTCAAAATTGAGAGAAAAGACAAATTCCTACAGCAAGCCTGGGATATTCATGTGTACCTGTGGCTGGACAGGCAAAAACATGCATGCACATGTGACTTTTATAGCTCATCATTCTCTGCATTGATGGGAATTTGATGTAATTGTGGCCGTACCCTTTAATCGGATCACATGAAGTTCATGTCCTAGGGGTTGACATGATGCTTCCCTGTTCATTACTCAGAAAAATATTTATTACTTACTCTATTGGGGATAAGATGGATTACTTGTAATACACTTATTCAACATGGCCAGTACTCTCCTTTGTCTTTTCTTAGCAGCCTCTGCTGTTTTCTCATCTCCTTGATCAGAAGTGATGGTAACCTGGACTCAGTGTATCTGCCTCAGAAAATCCAGAGAAATAATTTCCCTTTTTTTTCCTGCTTCACCCAGAACAGATCCCTCTGATTTAGTTCTGTGGCCAGGCTCAGCCCCTATTCACAGCTTCATCTAGTGTAACTGATTTGTGACTCCTGTCTACAAATGTGCTGATTACTTAAATTGAGTCTTCATGCTCAGGCATTTAACGGAAGCTTCATATGCAAAATTGTTTATAAATTTAGACTTTCTCAAGTCTTAACTCTGGATGTGAGAACTATATTTACATAAATCTATGAGTGCTAAAAGGCAGGCACAGGTCCCATTAAATACTCATCATGTTAGCTTCCTGCTTGCCACATATATGCTGGAGTAGGTGGAACCCTGTAGATGTCTGGGTAATTTCTCATATTGGACATTGTCATGCGAAGATGAGCTGGATACATTTCTGAGTGAGAATACTTTTCAATTCCTCTTCACAATCTCTTACCATCCAACTATCATTATACTTTGAATAATATTTTACCACTACCATCACCCTCTCCCCCTGCTCTGGCTGCTAGTCAAAGTCCTGGATGTTTTATTCCACATAACAGAAACTCCCTGACTTACTCCAGCCTACAGAAACCATATTAGACACTTCTTAGGTGCTTCCTCATATTTATCAGCCTTTCCAGTCTCTCTGTCCCATGGACTTTTTCTATGTCTCAGCTGCTACCAAAGCCTACTACTTACACTTGAGGCCTTGAGATTCTGTGGTGTGGTCCTGATGGATATATTTTGTCCTGGATTGTGAAGCTTTCCAGTGGCTGTTACTATGAAGCCATGCCTATTGGTCACTTGCTGAGTGTGTGACTCCTTTGATTACATTCAGATTTGGATGAGTTACCATGCCATAATTAGGACCTGGCTGTCCAAGCATCTGCCAAAGGGCTGGATGGCAAGATTCAATAGAGGTGGAGTTAGTTCTCCATGAAGTAAACTGGAAAAATGGACACCAAGATATAACATGGAGGCAGGAAGGTAAATTTTCACCCTACTCTCCCATGGACTACTTCAGTGTGCTTTTTCCTGTAGTCTATGTGAAAAGATCCTATGTAAACAAACACATGAATATGTAGAATGTTGTTGTTTCTCTATGGCTCATTATGAAGCAAAGACCAGTATAATATCACATAACCCTGAATTACGTTTCCTTCTTATCTACATCTATAATTTGTTTCAATATCACACTAAGAATACATTTTTTAAAATAAAGCATAAGTTTAAGTTCTTATATTAGGCTTTTCCCCCCTACAGAAAATAGGCTAAATGAATCACACCAGGAATGGTTCTAGAAAGCTCACTATCAGAGTGTGATTTTGGAATTGGATTATGTTATGACTTGGTTAATTGTGGAGCATAGGGTGGTGATGGTAAGTCACAGTTCAACAATAGATTACAAGAGAAGTTGAAATAGAGAAGTTTATTACTCACAGGTCCTGGGGGAAGTACATAGTTTGCCTCAAGAGACCACATGGAGAGATCAAGGCAGAGTGCAAACAAAACGAGTGGTAGGACCTGGGGTACATGTCTTTATTAGGATCTATGCATGGAATGCTTTAACTCCTGGTTTAAGGCTAGATTGGTCAATTCAAACCAAAAGAGCAGGGTTGGTGAGTTCCATGGGGCTTCATATCTAAGTGCACAGGTGAAGTCAGTAGGAGGCATGGAAGACTGTTGATCACAAGGGCTACTGGGAAATCATACTGGGAATTTACACTTGCATTTGATTCTATGGACTTCTGTCTAGGGTGTGCACTTGCGTGAGGGGTTTGTGTCAGTTTAGGGTCCCTTCAGGCTGCCTGACCAAAAAAATGGATGCTGGGGCAGTGATACCATGGAGTAGCTTTTAGCTATCAACACATTGCTTGTTTGAGAACAATTGAATCATATCAATGATGGTAAGTGGTATAGTAGGAACCCCTAGCATAAAGGGTATGTTATGTGGTTTCCTTTGAAATCAGAGCCTAAGACAAGTTGTTGAGTGCAGGTAGTTTCTTTGAGAAGTGATCTCAGGAAGCAGAAGTGAGGAAGAAGTGAGACTAGGAAAGATAGTGAGGAAAAGTCAGTGTAAATATATATTATTGAGATAACCTATATGAGATAAAAAAGGAATAAATTTTGCTGGGCCCTTGAAATAGAATGCATCCTAGAATCTTTAACTTGTAAATAATGAAGATGAACATTTAGAGTCTCATCTCATATTATTTAAGAATTGTTTCCAGAGATGTTAACTCCCCAGCACTTCTACAGTAGTCTTGCGCTTGGGCCAGTAATCCAGGGCAAAAGATGGGTAGTATCACATAACAGAATCTCAATGCCCAAGTGTAACAGATTGCCTGTGGTAACAAGAGACTATGGGAGGAGAAGGGAGAATGAAGAAGAAAGTGGAATGAGATGATATTTATTGCTTGAAGGGGGACACTTCCACCAGGAGGTGAATCTGGACTTGCATGGCATTGTCTTTAAGGAATGGTTGAAATCAGAGAAGGCCTAAAGGAATGCTGTCTGAAACCAAAGAATCTGCTCTGGTCTGTCCTTGCATCATTCAGATGAGCTGTGCTTTTGGTTACATCCCTATTGGAGTCCACTTCCTTGCCTCAGGAAGCAGCAATTGGACCATAGCAGTTGATGGAGTGCTACCATGAGTTTAACTATGGGGAAGCCCTAGTCACAGTTACAATTCTGGATATGGTAAAATTAGTGGAGCAGATAAATACAGTGTCCCAATTATCATTTTATTGTCTCTCACCTTTGAATCCATCCTTCTTTGCCCTGCTTTATGATATGGGAGATGGACCCTGTAAACATTACTCCTTTGCTAGTGGGTGCAATGTTATGCTTTATCAATAGTAGGCTCTGGAGGGAAGCTACAAGGCATAGCAAAGACTGGGACCTCTATTCCTGATTCTAGTGTGTGTGCCTTTTTCCTACCACAGAATGGTTGGCTGCTGGAGGCTTGCAGGGGCACCAGTGGTGCTCCAGTGAGTTTCTCTGGCACTCCAGAGGACAGCTTCCTGTTGACTAGTTCTGGCCCACCAGCACTCTGGAGGACTTCCCATCCACCCAGCGGACCACAGCCATGAGGTCTGGCTTTTAGCTCTGTGGGTGAACCTTCTTCCTTCTTTGGTAGTAAGCTACTCCATACATTTGTTATGCCTGTATTCCTTAGAGATTTTTTCCCCCTACCTTTTTCAGTAGTTAATCACATTTTACCATTTAACTAGTTCTTTATATTAACTTATCCCTGTTCATATTATTAGAATGGCTGCTGTCTTGACTGGACCCTTACCATTACATCATGACCATTACTCTGATCCCTGACACACAGCTATTTATTTGGTTAATACATTTTTTTTTTTTTTTGCCAAATCTCATAATAAGAAAGAACCTGAGGCAGTTTGTCTTTACATAGCCAGGACAGAAGTGTACTTGTATTCATGTCTCTCAGCTTTGCTAACTTTCTTGATCTCTTATCATAATATAGCCCAAGGGAATCTGAATGACCTTGACATTCTATGGATCATCAAGATGGTCAACCAGAGAACATTGTGCTAATTAGAATTGGACAGAAATAACTGGCAAGTATATATATGCCTTAGTAAGATGCAGGCATACCAAAAAATTGGAGATAAAAATCATGGCAATGCATTAATTTTTTTAAATTAAATTAAAAAAAGATGTTTTTATTTATTTTTGAGACAGAGAGAGACAGAGCATGAGCAGGGGAGGAGCAGCGAGAGAGGAAGACACAGAATCCAAAGCAGGCTCCAGGCTCTGACCTGTGAGCACAGAGCCCGACGCAGGGCTCAAACTCATGAACTGTGAGATCATGACCTGAGCTGAAGTCGGACACTTAACTGACTGAGCCACCCAGGCGCCCTGGAAATGCATTAATTTCTATAAACATTGGGGTCTAGGTCTAAATGTGATGGTATACCCCCTTCTAAGATGAAGGATAAATTGCTGCACCACACACTTTCTACAACTAAAAATAAAAAAGAAAAAAAAAAAGAGGTTAGAGTGGGAGAGAGTCAAAGCATAAGAGACTCTTAAAAACTGAGAACAAACTGAGGGTTGATGAGGGGTGGGAGGGAGGGAAGGGTAGGTGATGGGCATTGAAGAGGGCATCTTTTGGGATGAGCAGTGGGTGTTGTATGGAAACAAATTTGACAATAAATTTCATATATTAAAAAAATAAAAAAAGAAAAAAAAGAAAATCATTTGAAAGCACAAAAAATAAATTAAATTAAATTAAAAAATAAAAAAAGCCTTGTTGACCTCTATAGATTTTAAGCACACTAATCACTACATTTGGAAATACTTCACTGACTAAAGTGATTCTTGCTGTGGTTTATGACAATTTTCCTGAAAATGCCTCCAGATTCTCATTCTTCCTGCCATGCTCTTGCCCTGCTCCTTTCTCTTCCAGATTCCTGATTGCTAGCTCTGTGACCTGCCCTCTGTTTAGGTGTTGCATCTGGTGTCTGGGTTGCATCCTAGGTTTCCCTAGAAGACTTTGGCTTGGCTGTGCCCATTGGTTGTCAGCACCTTCAATACCTACAGTAAAATTTCTCCACTCTAGCTCCAGCAGCCAGGCCTGTGTCCTGGGAAGGTCAGTAGACTCTCTTAAGTACAACTGCATCCATGTAGGCTACCTTTGGAGTAGCCTAGGTCCTTGTTGGGCAGGAGGGTATCCAAGATAGAGTGGGTATCTCTATCTGGGGATCCCAGATAGAGTGCTTAGCTGCTTATGTGAATGGTAGTTTTGTGGGTGGAAATCAGATAATTAGGATGGGGACCATGTTGAAGTTGGCACTGCAGTTAATATAGGAATTGCTACAACATGCAAAAAGTCATGACGATTTGGTGGGAAACAGAAACAGAAATTGTCATCAGGGTTGATAGGAGAAACCCAAGACTCTGGGAATTCCCAGTCTCAGGAGGGCAGCAGAACATTAGACTCTCCCAGAGGTAGGGGTTTAGGCCAATTTCATCTAGAATCTCAGGGGTAGGGTGAACTCAGATTATATCTGACTCAAGTAAAAATAAAAATTTTATAAACACAAATCAAATCACTATTAGGTCCAATCTTGAGTTTGCATGATTCATGAGCCCCTTCTCCCTCTAAGCCTTTTAGTCCACACCAGGGACAAACTTTCTTGAAGCCCATTTATTTGGACAGTTTCAGCCACTGTACCCATAGGTTGCTATAAGGAGGACTGGCTCTTTCCATGCTCTGAGCTTCAGGAGAGCGCAGCCATTGCTGTGGTGAGATTCCTCTCTTCCTAATTTATTATAGGTTATACTGCAACCAATGTCAGCAGTGACAGAGGGATCTTTACATGGAAGGAACCAAGGCTAAAGGGCAACTGTTGAAAAAATCCACGTGGAGAAATCAGCATGATCTAGAGCAGGTGAAAAGGTGGCAGGGGCACTGAGGCAGATTAAATTGTGCAGGGGGCATGCTTGATGGTGGCAAGAGTCAAGAAAGGTTAAAAAAAAGGGATCTCTTGAAAGAAGAGTGATGCTGCTTTCCAAGACTAGCACCCCCACCAGGACATTATTTGTGTCAAGGGATAGAGACAACTCTCAGCACAGCATGGCTCAACATAGCTGGAGTGAGAGGCAGACCAATACTGTGCACTGGGGCTTGAGCTCTGCAGCCTGATAATCTTGACTTTTATTGCCTGAGTGACCTGAGGCAAATGACTTAAGCTCTCTAAGTCTTAACTACCTATTCTGTAGGAGGTAATGATCACACCTATTTCATAGAACTATTGGTGAGGAATAAAATGATATCCAGCATATTAAATATTTAACCAGGTGCCTGATACATAGCAAATGCTCAGCAAATGTGAACCATCATTATTATACTTCAAGAGGAAGGTGGGGCCAGAGACCTTGGAGGGGAAATGTCACCTGACCCAAGTCTCAGATCTTGTTCCATCCTTACTCTCCTCCCTATGCAAACAGTGTGCATAAGTGGGAAGAACATCAGAATGAGGCCCAGAAGCCCAGAGTCCCACCCTGTTGTGCTGCTAATTTACCAGGTGCCTTATTCTTTTCTCTTTATTGTCTCTGGATCTCACTTTCCACATTTACAAAATGGGTCATTGGTCTCTGACATCATGGGAATATTTGGGCCTCTAAGCAACATGGATAGAGTCAACTCACAAGGTTAGAGGGGTCACAGGTGGTACAGGTTGGAGGGAAGGACATTCCAGGGAAGCCTCACAGGTGATGCTGATGGTAGGCCCCACCCCTGTGCTCCAGGTATGAAATCTGTGTGTCTGCAAGGGGAGAGGGAAGAGAGAGGGTGCTATAATGGAGAGGGCAGGGTGCAAGAGGGTGCTTCAGACTGCAGCACCTGGATGTCAGGGCTTGGACCCCAGCTCCCTGTATTCTGCGGGAATCCACTGAGCACTCCCCACAGCCCTCATTATGTGATCCTATGGGAAATGCTTCCCTGGTCCCCACAAGTTGTGCTTTGGCACAGACACATGAGACTGTTTTATATTTCCACTGGGACACAATGATGAAATATTGTTTGTTTTTATGTAGGGGAGGAGACCAAGGGTGGCTATGAGGGAATGCACACAAAGGAAGGGAGCTCAGTCTTCCTCCTGAAAATCTCCAGAGAAAGTTACATTATTCACACTGCAAATACTATATAGACAGCTGAGAATCACAGCTAAGAATTCATATGATTACTCAGGAGACGTCTTGGATGTCATGTAGAGAAAGCACTAACCTGTGATGAGAAGCCCTGGCCCCAACACTTACCAGCCATGTGTCCTCAAGCCACTCTCAGAACCTCTCAAAGACTTATCTGTCCAGGAAGACTTTGGTTCTGCACAGTGGTCCTTGGCAGGGCTCCAAGCATTACTCTGTCATGGTGCAAGTCCCTCAGCTCTATGACATGTCACTGGAGCACGGTGACAGTTTACAATTTGATAGAGCGAAACTAAGCCTTCCTGTTTGCCTGCTAAGTTAAATGTGGGGAAGGGAAAATGGAGTCTGGGTTTGGAAACTTGCCTAGTCTACAGTTCCCTCTCCTCAGAACACATAGCTCAAAAAATCAGGGCTTAAATCAGAAGTATGTCAATTTTTCCCCATACTATGACCTTGAACAAATCCCATAATGTCTTGAATGTCAGTTTCTACATCTATAATATGGACTCAAAGTTAATTGTGATACTTGATGAGGTGATGGAGGTTAAAGCTTTCTATAACTTTGAAAGGCCCATGGTAATAGTGTAGCTTCATTAATATCATCCCTAAAAGCCTGTCATTTCTCCTCTGGCATTGGAGCAGATCCACAAGCCTGGGAAGGAGAATGGAAAATGTTATCAGGCTGTTCCGTTAAAAGGATGTTCTCCAGCCATTGACATGACCAGACAACTTTCTGGAAACATCACTCCCAAGGTACTGGTGGCTTTCTTCCCTGAAAAGGTATCTTTGAATGTGCAGGAAGGAATGTTCTCCAGGGAACCCCTATCACCTGGAGTCTCCTTGTCTCCTTTTTGCACTGTCAATTTGAGGTAGGATTTGTGGTGTCAGAGAACAATTTACATTGGAGATATATATGAAAGTTTAGCCTAAGGAGCAACAATTGGCTTAGTGCATATTAATCCAGCTGGTGGGTTCCTCACAGATTCTTTCCTCAGTGTTTTTGCCAGGGAAGCTGGCACATTTCTTGGGCTCAATCCTTGAATGACAGAAGATTGTCTTATCTAAGAATTCATCTTTCCAGGTCCCCTCTGTTGAAATTTCTTTAGTCTCCTAGACCCAATTAAAAGGTGAAAACTTTTAATACACCACGGCTCCATGTTGAACGCAGTATTCTACTCTTCTGGAAGCATGATGCTTTGTTTATAATTTGCTTATGACACTTTCATTTTCTGGCCATATCCTGTTGCCATCTATATATGTGCCTTATTTCCTTTCCAGTAACCTAGTTTCCTTGAGGACAGGGATCCTCTTAAACTTTTTTTGCACCTTCTGAAGTAAACTCTACCTTGCATCCAGTGGCACAGTCACTCCAGGCCACTAGTAAGATGCCTGTTTGGTATTCAGCAGTAGTTTATAAAAAGTTTCATGGGTATTATCTTATTTAAGCTTCTACAAAATCCCCCTCATCTGTGTTCCTTAATGCTTGTTTATTTTTGAGAGAGAGAGACAGAGAGAGACAGAGACAGAGAGAGAGGAAGATAGAGGATCCAAAGTGGATCTCAGCTGTGCGCTGAGAGCAGTGAGCCCAATGTGGGGCTCAAACCCACGAACTGTGAGATCATGACCTGAGCCAAAGTTTGATGCTTAACTGGCCGAGCCACCCAGGTGCCCCCGAACCCCATCTCTGTTTTTCTTGAGCACAGGGACCATGACTGACTTTCATGACTTTTTACCTCCAGTTTTCGGTACAGGTTCTCAGTTCATAAGAAATATACCATGCTGGGGTGCCTGGGTGGCTCAGTGGGTGAACCATCTAACTTCAGGTCAGGTCATGATCTCACTATTCATGTGTTGGAACGCCACATCAGGCTCTGTTCTGACAGCTCAGAGCTTGGAGCCTGCTTCAGATTCTGTGTCTTCCTCTCTCTCTGCCCCTCTCTTGCATGTGCTGTCTGTCTCTCAAAAATAAATAAACATTAAAAATTTAAAAAAAAAGAGATATACGATGCCTATTTATTGAGTGGATTCTGAAGGTTTTTTTTTTTTATTGTAAAGGTGAGAAAATTGAGGTCCATGGAATTTAAACAACCATTTTAAGGTTAAGTGTTAAAGGCTAGACAGAAATTCAGGTCCAACAGCAACACTTTTTCTAGAAGAGAGCTACAATCATTTTGAGGCTCTGATTATGTTTCTTAGCCTCCTTGATCACCAGAAAGCCTGATCTTTCCCACTGTGGCAGCTAATACAGCTTCATCAATTGATCCTAGCTTGGCTTAACAATACTACCATATTCCATGTGTACCTATCATAAAATAGAACAGGGACAAAGTAAGCATCACCCATACCCAACACACACACACACACACACACACACACACACACACACACACACACTTGTTCACCTAAATAGCTCCTGCTTGTAGAACACCTTTCCTAGACAGTTCATAGACAGTTTTTCTGGTTGTCTCTTTCAGGGACCCAGGCTGTGGGGTGCTCTCTCTGGGTCACTTAATGAAACCTCCCTCTCCTTTCTGTTCCCCAAAGTCACCATGTGGAATGCCTTCTTGCATCCAAGTCACTCAACCCCACAGGGGGTTAGAGAACCCAGGCTTTGGGTTGAGACTGATGTAGGCTCAATTCCAGCTTTGTCAGATACCAGCTGTGTGTTGTGAGCAATCAATTATTAAGTTCCTATGTTCATCCACTTCCTCCTCTGTGAAATAAAGATGGACTGGAATAAAAACATGTATGCACAGATTTTACTGAAGTGCCAGGCACAAGGTAAATATTGAGTAGATCATCACATTCTTATTACTATACTGTTATCAATGTTATCATTATTACAATTACCTGGATTTTGCTGTCATCTGAAAATCTCCAACTACATGCATTAGTTTGACAAAATTAGATACCATGCACAAGAATGAAGTACCATTATGAAATATTCCTGCACAAGTCGGAAGCTAATCAAGCCTCTGTATTTAAGCATCCAAGTTACATTTAGGTTAAACATACCGTTTAGCCAAATATAGAATTTGAGAAATTCTATAGGAGCAAATGACCCAGTTTCAACAAAAAAATTGGCATGGGAAGAGAGAAAAAGGTTAAGTGTAACAGATTTAAAGCCAACAACTGCAATATTTACACCTTATACAGATCCTGATTAAATGTACTAACTATAAGAATGTTTCTTTTTTTAAAGAAAATAAAGGAATTTGAATATAATCAAATATTTTTTGATATTAAACAATTGTTAGAATTTTTTTAGATGAGATTTTTTTTTTTTGTAGAATTACATTCATGGGCTAAACATGTTTATTATCATAAATAAATAATGAAGGTTTTTTATCCAGATAAAATTAGTATAATTCCTGGGATTTGCTTTAAAATCAGCAGGGCAAAAGTAGGTAGGGGTGCAGGTAGATGAAATAGGATGGACACAAGTAGATACCTTGAGCTGGAAGATGGGTACATATGGGTTAAGTGGACTGTTTACTATTTTTTCTACTTTCATGCAGTTTTGAAAATTTCTGTAATTAAATAGGTATAAAAGTAAGCAAAGCTCCTACTGACATGACTTTTCCAGTATCCCCCAATTGTGGCATAGTTTCATCCACTCTGGGGAGTGGTTTTCCAGATCTAGGAATCAGAGGGCACTGGCTCCCATACACTCTTGACCCACCAGTCCCACCATATCTGTCACCCACCACTCAGGCCTCTGCACCAGCCCTTGACCCACTCAACCATGTACTAGACCATGATCTATGTATGGTGACCCAACCATTCTGACCCTCAGAGTCTTCTCAAAACTGGAAATTGTGACATGAACATCCTAGCTTGAGCCTTCATGATACATTCTTTTCTCCTCTCCAAGCCTCTGGTTTCTCCTGGTTTAGATAAACCTCAGATGGCTGGGTGAGCTAAACACTTGTGAGCCTATAAACAGAGTGCTGCTGTATGAAGGAGGCAGGGCTGGCAGTCTTTGGTGTATAGAATACAGATTTGGGCCAAGCTGCCACCTTCTTCCACCTTCACATCTTTGTGAATCATAGCTTCAAGATACTCAACTAAAAATGTATCTTTAACTGTCAAGAAGCAGTTTTACATGAAATTAAGAGTTCTTAGCTATGCAAGTTTGATAAATTGGCCTAGTATGGAAATCTGAGCCAACTTAATATCTTCATTCAAGAATCTGCAGATTTTGATGCCAAGAGTATTTCACCAGCTTTCTACAACTCTGGTGAGGAATGAAACAAAGGAGCCCAAAGGAGTTCAATATGACTTCTGTGGATCCAGATTCCACCACAAGTGTGAGGCTAGGCATGCTGTCTGCCACTGTCTCAGCAAAGAGGCTGAATAAAGAGGACTAGTAGGCCAGGCAATATCAGGTCTTGTAGACAATGGTAAGAATTTTGATTTAAAGAAATTGTGAGATTTTGGAAAGTTATGCCATATGGTTTTCATCTATAAAATCACCTGGTCCCCATCAGATGTCCTGGATGGAATATCCAGCCTTCCAGGCCACCCGGCAGATTACAGCTTGGTAGATATGGACACTGCTCAGTAATCTTATCTTCTTTTGTAGTGTCTGCAAACAAAGGGTCGTTTACTTTACGTTGCCTTGCTCTCTAGTTGTTCATGACATGTGGGCAGGTCCAGCCACTACATCAGAGCCTGAAGCTGAAATTATGGGATGCCCTCTCCTGTTCACTGGCCCCCTCTCCATTACCAGACAGGTCCTGGTTATACACCTCCCTGGCCAGCTGAGCCTCAGACTAATAGGATCTTGCCCCTCGACTCCTGAGTGCAGGAAACCTTGGGATCTCAGAGGAACTCTTTCTGTGTCAAAAGCATTGTGTTCTGTCCTCCAGGAGTTAGACAATAGCTGGTTCTCTCTCACCACCAGGTCACCCATTATCTGTCATATGTATATGTGTCACCATCCAGGGTTTGTTTCTGTGGCTTCTGTCAGAACCATCTGGAGCTACCAGTGGTGGGTGTGTAAAAAGCCCGCACCCAGTCCTGTTTTAACTTCATCACCAATTAGGTAAATCTCCTTGGCAATCTCAGAGGAAAAAAATTATTATAAATTCTTAAAAACATTTAAAAATATCAACATGATCATTATATGCATTATTCAGTTAGTTAAATGTGCTTTTAAAAAGTACCATGAAATATATCTTCATTATAAGGGCATCTGTTGTTTCTCCAAATGATTAGCTGTCACTGATCAACTTTTTATTTTATTGTGTGTCTAAGGCTATCAGTTCTAATTAAGGATGATGCATGAAGCTAAACAAACTACAACATCCTGTAGAAACAAGGCTTTCAGTCCAGTGCCAACAATCCTAAATATTCTGGATGACCAACTCCCATGAGTAGCAAGTCCCAAGCTTGTGAACGGGAATGTGAAGGTCCTGTGATATCAGTCCCATCCTTGCAGGAAAACTGCAGTCCACCAGGACCACCGAAGCATCAGAAGCGTGCGTCCAGCCCAGGTCCTCTCCCACCTGTTGCTACTCTGATTCAACAGGGAGGACTGTCTGCATAGAGGAACCCTGGCAGTTCAGTGAGCTGCTGCTACTGGCTCAGGCTGGCTCAGGGGACAGGGAGGACCATGGCGACATGTGGAAATCTGGGACTGCAGAAGACAAAAGCTGGGAAGGAGGCACCTCCTGAAAATGGGATTCCCTCCTGAGGCTGTTTCCCTGAGAGATTCATTCTCATCTCCTAGGCTCCAGGGCACAGACATAGGGGAGAAATAGTGCTGACAGAGACAGTGGAGGTGAGGGATGGGCTTGAGGGGGTAGGGAAGGAGAATGCATGTTTACCAAGAGGCCTCTGTGTAATGAATATTATTTATAGAGAATAAGGCTAAACTAAGAGTGATGATGATAATGAGCTGATATAAGAGGGTTTTATGGTTCGCCTCTCATCACATGAAATTTACCAAGCCTAAAAATGAAAAAGAAAACAGAAATGGAGCTGTCTTTTTAAAAGGACTGTTCTGAAGCCAGCGCTTCACAGAGATGGGTGTGGCCTTGTATTAGATGGGTCTCATACTGCAAACTTTTTCCTATCCCTTTCCCTAAATGACCCCCACATTCCTTCCCCCTGCACAGGTCCTTCTGTGAGACACCTCATCCCCACCTCATTCCAGCATCCAGGAGACCATCTCTTTCCTATCTTCCAGACTTTTTCTAAAACCCTACTTCATCACCCCACTCTGGCAGCCTATCTTTTCCCCAGAGATTTTTCATTCTGTGAAGATGATCCTCTGGCTAAAAACCTCAGAAATACAAGCAATCTGTTAGATCATAGGACAGTTATAAAAAGTTTGTATAATTTGGTAAAGGTGTTAGCACTTAAAACTCATAATACTATTGAGCAGTGTGTGTGTGTGTGTGTGTGTGTGTGTGTGTGTGTATGAGAGAGAAAAGGAGAGGGATGGAGAATGCCTATCATACACTGCAGGATCTCTACACTCAGGATGTTCCAAAGGGTATGATCCTGGCCATGTTGCATTTCTACAAAATTAGAAGAAACAACATCAAGTTGCTTTCAGTATGATATGGAATAATAGATGCAGTGATGACTCATAGGCTTCTAGCATATAATTACAACTCCCTTTATATATTTGGTGCCAGGTGTGGGGACACAATAATACAAGTATGGTTCCTCACCTTCTAATTGTTTATCTTCTCCTGTAATTTTATTTTCTGTATTTATTTATTTATTTATTTATTTATTTATTTATTATGTATTTATTTATTTTAATATATGAAATTTATTGTCAAATTGGTTTCCATACAACACCCAGTTCTCGTCCCAAAAGATGCCCTCTTCAATACCCATCACCTACCCTCCCCTCCCTCCAACCCCCCATCAACCCTCAGTTTGTTCTCAGTTTTTAAGAGTCTTTTACACTTTGGCTCTCTCCCACTCTAACTTCTTTTTTTTCCTTCCCCTCCCCCATTGTTATCTGTCAAGTTTCTCAGCATCCACATAAGAGTGAAAACATATGGTATCTTTCTCTATATGGCTTATTTAACTTAGCATAACACTCTCCAGTTCCATTCACGTTGCTGCAAAGGGCCATATTTCATTCTTTCTCAATGTCACGTAGTACTCCATTGTGTATATAAACCACAATTTCTTTATCCATTCATCAGTTGATGGACATTTAGGCTCTTTCCATAATTTGGCTATTGTTGACAGCTCCTATATATATCATATATATATAGAGAGAGAGCTGCTATAAACATTGGGGTACAAGGGCCCCTATGCATCTGCACTCCTGTATCCCTTGGGTAAATTCCTAGCTAATGCTGGGTCATAGGGTAGGTCTACTTTTAATTCTTTGAGGAACCTCCACACTGTTTTCCAGAGTGGCTGCACCAGTTTGCATTCCCACCAACAGTGCAAGAGGGTTCCCGTTTCTCCACATCCTCTCCAGCATCTATAGTCTCCTGATTTCTTCATTTTGGCCACTCTGACTGGCGTGAGGTGATATCTGAGTGTGGTTTTGATTTGTATTTCCCTGATGAGGAGCGATGTTGAGCATCTTTTCATGTGCCTGTTGGCCATCCAGATGTCTTCTTTAGAGAAGTGTCTATTCATGTTTTCTGCCCATTTCTTCACTGGGTTATTTGTTTTTCGGGTGTGGAGTTTGGTGAGGTCTTTATAGATATTGGATACTAGCCCTTTGTCTGATATGTCATTTGCAAATATCTTTTCTCATTCCGTTGGTTGCCTTTTAGTTATGTTGATTGTTTCCTTTGCTGTGCAGAAGCTTTTTATCTTCATGAGGTCCCAATATTTCATTTTTGTTTTTAATTCCCTTGCCTTTGGGGATGTGTCAAGTAAGAAATTGCTGCAGCTGAGGTCAGAGAGGTCTTTTCCTGATTTCTCCTCTAGGGTTTTGATGATTTCCTGTCTCAAATTCAGTTCCTTTACCCATTTTGAGTTTATTTTTGTGAATGGTGTAAGAAAGTGGTCTAGTTTTATTCTTCTGTAGGTTGCTGTCCAGTTCTCCCAGCACCATTTGTTAAAGAGACTGTCTTTTTTCCATTGGATATTCTTTCCTGCTTTGTCAGAGATTAGTTGGCCATACTTTTGTGGGTCTAGTTCTGGGGTTTCAATTCTATTCCACTGGTCTATGTGTCTGTTTTTGTGCCAATACCATGCTGTCTTGATGATTACAGCTTTGCAGAAGAGGCTAAAGTCTGGGATTGTGATGCCTCCTGCTTTGGTCTTCTTCTTCAAAATTACTTTGGCTATTCGGGGCCTTTTGTGGTTCCATATGAATTTTAGGATTGCTTCTTCTAGTTTCGAGAAGAATGCTGGTGCAATTTTGATTGGGATTGCATTGAATGTGTAGATAGCTTTGGGTAGTATTGACATTTTGACAATATTTATTCTTCCAACCCATGAGCACGGGATGTTTTTCCATTTCTTTATATCTTCTTCAAATTCCTTCATAAGCTTTCTATATTTTTCAGCATACAGATCTTTTACATCTTTGGTTCGATTTATTCCTAGGTATTTTATGCTTCTTGGTGCAACTGTGAATGGGATCAGTTTCTTTATTTGTCTTTCTGTTGCTTCATTGTTAGTGTATAAGAATGCAACTGATTTCTGTACAATGATTTTGTATCCTGCGACTTTGCTGAATTCATGTATCAGTTCTAGCAGACTTTTGGTGGAGTCTATCGGATTTTCCATGTATAATGTCATGTCATCGGCAAAAAGTGAAAGCTTGACTACATCTTTGGCACTTTTGATGCCTTTGATTTCCTTTTGTTGTCTGATTGCTGATGCTAGCACTTCCAGCACTATGTTAAACAAGAATGGTGAGAATGGACATCCTTGTCATGTTCCTGATCTCAGGGAAAAAGCTCTCAGTTTTTCCCCATTGACGATGATGTTAGCTGTGGGCTTTTCATAAATGGCCTTTATGATGTTTAAGTATGTTCCTTCTATCCCGACTTTCTCAAGGGTTTTTATTAAGAAAGGATGCTTAATTTTGTCAAATGCTTTTTCTGCATCGATTGACAGGATCATATGGTTCTTACCTTTTCTTTTATTAATGTGATGTATCGCGTTGATTGATTTGTGAATGTTGAACCAGCTCTGCATCCCAGGAATGAATCCCACTAGATCATGGTGAATAATTCTTTTTATATGGTGTTGAATTAGATTTCCTAGTGTCTTGTTGAAAATTTTTGCATCCATATTCATCAGGGATATTGGCCTATAGTTCTCTTTTTTTACTGGGTCTCTGTCTGGTTTAAGCATCAAAGTAATACTGGCTTCATAGAATGAGTCTGGAAGTTTTCTTTCCCTTTCTATTTTTTGGAATAGCTTGAGAAGGATAGGTATTATCTCTGCTCTAAATGTCTGGTAGAATTCCCCAGGGAAGCAATCTGGTCCTGGACTCTTATTTGTTGGGAGATTTTTGATAACTGATTCCATTTCTTCTCTGGTTACGGGTCTGTTCAAGCTTTCTATTTCTTCCTGTTTGAGTTTTGGAAGTGTGTGGGTGTTTAGGAATTTGTCCATTTCTTCCAGGTTGTCCAATTTGTTGGCACATAATTTTTCATAGTATTCCCTGATAATTCCTTGTATTTCTGAGGGTTTGGTTGTAATAATTCCATTTTCATTCATGATTTTATATATTTGGCTCATCTGCCTTTTCTTTTTGAGAAGCCTGGCTAGAGGTTTATCTATTTTGTTTACTTTTTTTCAAAAAAACAAATCTTGGTTTCTTTGATCTGCTCTACAGTTTTTTTTTTTGTTTTTTTTTTTTAGATTCTATATTGTTAATTTCTGCTCTGATCTTTATGTTTTCTCTTCTTCTGCTGGGTTTGGGGTGTTTTTGCTGCTCTGCTTCTATTTCCTTTAGGTGTGCTGTTAGATTTTGTATTTGGGATTTTTCTTGTTTCTTGAGATAGGCCTGGATTACAATTTTCCTCTCAGGACTGCCTTCGCTGCATCCCAAAGCGTTTGGATTGTTGTATTTTCTTTTTTGTTTCTTTCCATGTATTTTTAAATTTTGACTTTAATCTCCTGGTTGACCCATTCATTCTTTAGTAGGGTGATCTTTAACCTCCATGCTTTTGGCGGTTTTCCAGACTTTTTCCTGTGGTTGATTTCAAGTTTCATAGCATTGTAGTCTGAAAGTATGCATGGTATGATGTCAATTCTTGTATACTTATGAAGGGCTGTTTTGTACCCAGTATGTGATCTATCTTGGAGAATGTTCCATGTGCACTTGAGAAGAAAGTATATTCTGTTGCTTTGGGATGCAGAGTTCTAAATATATCTGTCAAGTCCATCTGATCCAATGTATCATTCAGGCCCTTGTTTCTTTATTGACCGTGTGTCTAGATGATCTATCCATTTTTGTAAGTGGAGTATTAAAGTCCCCTGCAATTACCACATTCTTGTCAATAAGGTTGCTTATGTCTGTGAGTAATTGTTTTATATATTTGGGGGCTCCCGTATTTGGCGCATAGACATTTATAATTGTGAGTTCTTCCTGATGGATAGACCCTGTAATTATTATATAATGCCCTTCTTCATCTCTTGTTACAGCCTTTAATTTAAAGTCTAGTTTGTCTGATATAAGTATGGCTACTCCAGCTTTCTTTTGACTTCCAGTAGCATGATAAATAGTTCTCCATCACCTCCTTCTCAATCTGAAGGTGTGCTCAGATCTAAAATGAGTCTCTTGTAGACAGCAAATAGATCGGCCTTGTTTTTTTATCCATTCTGATACCCTATATCTTTCGGTTGGTGCATTTAGTGCATTTATATTCAGTGTTATTATAGAAAGATATGGGTTTAGAGTCATTGTGATGTCCGTAGGTTTCATGCTTGTAGCGATGTCTCTGGTACTTTGTCTCACAGGATCCCCCTTAGGATCTCTTGTCGGGCTGGTTTCGTGGTGACAAATTCCTTCAGTTTTTGTTTGTTTGGGAAGACCTTTATCTCTCCTTCTATTCTAAATGACAGATTTGCTGGATAAAGGATTCTCAGCTGCATATTTTTTCAGTTCATCACATTGAAGGTCTCCTGCCATTCCTTTCTGTCCTGCCAAATTTCAGTAGAGAGATCGGTCATGAGTCTTATAGGTCTCCCTTTATATGTTAGAGCATGTTTATCTCTAGCTGCTTTCAAAATTTTCTCTTTATCCTTTTATTTTGCCAGTTTCACTATGATATGTCATGCAGAAAATCGATTCAAGTTACGTCTGAAGGGAGTTCTCTGTGCCTCTTGGATTTCAATGCCTTTTTCCTTACCCAGATCACGGAAGTTCTCAGCTATTGTTGCTTCAAGTATACCTTCAGCACCTTTCCCTCTCTCTTCCTCCTCTGGAATACCAATTATGCATAGATTATTTCTCTTTAGTGCATCATTTAGGTCTCTAGTTTTCCCCTCATACTCCTGGATTTTTTTATCTCTCTTTTTCTCAGCTTCCTCTTTTTCCATAATTTTATCTTCTAGTTCACCTATTTTCTCCTCTGCCTCTTCAATCCAAGCTGTGGTCTCCTCCATTTTATTTTGCAGCTCATTTATAGCATTTTTTTAGCCCTCCTGACTGTTTCTTAGTCCCTTGATCTCTGTAGCAATAGATTCTCTGCTGTCCCCTATACTGTTTTCAAGGTCAGTGATTAATTTTATGAGTATTATTTTAAATTCACTTTCTGTTATATTGTTTATATCGTATTTGATCAGTTCGTTAGCTGTCACTTCTTCCTGGAGTTTCTTTTGAGGGGAATTCTTCTGTTTCATCATTTTGTAAATCCCTGGAGTGGTGTGGAACTGCAGGGCACTTCCCCTGTGCTCTCTTGAATAATTTGCATTGGTGGGCAGGGCCGCAGTCAGACCTGATATCTGCCCCCTGCCCACCGCTGGGGCCACAGTCAGACTGGTGTGTACCTTCTCTTCCCCTCTTCTATGGGTGGGATTCACTGTGGGTGTGTGGTCCCTGTCTGGGGTACTTGCACACTGCCAGGCTTGTGGTGCTGGGGATCTGGCATATTAGCTGGGGTGGATCAGCAAGGTGCATAGGGCCGGGAAGGGTGGGCTCAGCTCTCCCTCCTCTTATTCCATCCTGCCTCTCAGGGGTGCCTACCCCAATGAAGTGGTACCACATAAGTCTTTTTGTTTTTAACTGGACTTTTCATTCTGAGATAATTATAGATTCATAAGTAATTGAAAGAAATAATGCAGGGAGATCCTTGTACCCTTTACTCTGTTTTCCCCAATTATAACATCATGCAAAACTATCGTGCAATATCACAACCAAGATATTGATTTTTTTGTACAACCAAGGCACAAAGCAATGCCATCATCCCAAGAATACTTTACATTGCCTTTGTATAGGTACACTAACTTCCTTCCTGACCTTCATCCCTTTCCTTTGGCAATTACTAATCTGCTCCCCATTTCTATAATTTTATCATTTCAAGAATGTCATATAAATGGAATTAAACAGTATGCAACTTATTGGGATTGATGTTTTTTACTTGGCATAATTCTCTGGAGAGTCACCCACATCAGTAGCTTGCTGGGTACATTCCCATTGTATGGAAGTGCCCATTGTGTGTTTAACCATTAATCTATTGAAGGACATCTAGACTGTTTCCAGTTTGGGTTATTATGAATAAAGTTTCTATGGACATTTGTGTGAAGGTTTTTGTGTGAATGTAAATTTTCAACGCTCTGGAACAAATGCCCAGGGATGCAATTCCTGGGTTGTATGATACAGTATAGTGTGGCTATATTGGGTTTTAGTCCCACCATTATGTGAGTAATCCAGTTTCTCTGCAATCTCACCAGCATTTGGTATTTTAACTTTTTTTTTTTAATTTTAGGCATTTTAATAGGTGTATATCTTACTGTGCTTTTACTTTATATTTACCTAATGACTAATCCTTAATAGATGTTAGATATCTTTTCATGTTCTTATTTATAATCTGTATGTTCTTCTCAGTGAAATCTCTATTCATATCTTTTGCCCACTTTCCAATTGGTTTGTTATTTTTCAGTTTGAGAGTTCTTTATATATTCAAAATACTAGTCCTTTATTTTTTATGCAGTTTACAAATATTTCTCACATTTATGAGCTTATCTTTTTATCCTTCTGATAGAGCCTTTGCAGAGTAAAATCTTTTAATTTTGATGAAGTCCAACTTATCAATTTTTTCCTTTTATAGATCATACATTTAATATCAAGTTTGGCCTTAACCCCCAATTTTTCTCCTATTTTTAAAAAGATTCATAGCTTTATATTTTATATGTAAGTTAGTGATCCATTTGGAGTTGATTTTTGTACAAAATATAAGGTTTAGGTCAATGTTATTTTTTGATTTTTAAATCTTTTTTCCCATAGATAGATGTCCAATTGCTCTAGCACCATTTGTTAAAAAAGCCATTCTTCTCTCATTGTATTACTTCTAGATCTTGGTAAAAATCCAGTGGACATATTTGTGGGTCTATTTCTGGGCTCTCTTTTATGCTTCTTAATCTATGTGTCTATTCTTCTATCAACACCATGCAATCTTGATCACTATAGTTGTATAATATGTCTTGGAATATGGTAGAGTGATTTCTCCTACTTTCTTCTTTTTCAAAGTTATTTTAGCTTATCTAGTTCTTTTCTCTTTCCATGTAAATTTTAGAATAATTTTCTTGTGTTTATAGAAAAAAACTTGCTAGAATTTTGATAAGAATTGCCTTAAAACTGTATACCAATTCAGGGAAGAATTGACACCTTTACTATGTTGTCTCCTAACCCGTGTAACTCAGGAACATGGTGTGTCTCCATTTATTTAGAACTTGTCCTATTTCTTCCATTAGGATTTTATAGTTTTCAGCATACAAGTCCTTTATATGTTTTGTTAGATTTATTCCTAAGTAGTTCATATTGTTTTCAATAATTATAAATGGTATTATATTTTTAATTTTTGTATCTATGTGTTAATTGCTAGTATATACATATATGATTTTTTATAGGTTAATCTTATATGCTGTGACCTCATGAACTTACTTATTAATTCTGTACCTGTTTTGTGGATTCCTAGTGATATTCTCCTTTGACAATCATATCACCTGCACTTTATTCCTTTCTAATTGGCATGCCTTTGCCTTATCGTGCACGCTAAAACTTCTAATATTGTGTTGAATAAAAGTTGTGGAATGGACATTTTTGTCTTGTACCACAGGACAGAAGGAGAGCATTTACTTGTTCATCATTGAGTACAATGTTTGCTGGAGCTCATTCAGGTATTCTTTATAAAGCTGAAGAAGTTACCTCTATCCTTAGTTTTCTGAGAATTTTAAAGAAATCCCTTTATTGATAGTGTTTTTGTGCAATAATTACTTACTCCAACTTCCCAAAGATTAACTGTATGTTTTCCTCTAAGAGATTATTTTAGTTTTAACTTTATATTTAGTTGGTTTTGTTTTATACTTTGAGTTCGTTTTTGTACATGGTGCAAAGTAAGAGTCTAACATCATTCTTTCATATGTGGATATCTAGTTGTATTAGCACCATTTGCTGAAAAGACTCTTCTTTCTTGATTAAATTATCTTGAAATTCTTGCTGAAAATGAATTGTCCAGGGACGCCTGGGTGGATCAGTTGGTTAAGCCTCAGACTCTTGATTTGGGCTCAGGTCATGATTTCATGGCTAGGGAATTTGAGCCCCATGTCAGGCTCCACACTATCAACATGGAGCCTGCTTGAGATTCTCTCTCTCCCTCTCTCTCTGCACCTCCCCTGCTCGTTCTCTTTCTCTCTCTCAAAATAAATAAATAAATTTAAAAAATTAATTATCCATAAATGCATGGTTTATTACACTTATTGCATAAATGCTTATGTATAAACTTCCAATTCTATTCCATTGATCTGTATGTCTATCTTAATACCAATACTACACAATCTTGATTACCATAGTTTTTAATAAGTTTCAAATCGGGATTTATGAGTCCTCTAAGTTTGTTTTTCTTTTTCAAGATTGTTTTGACTACTCTAGGTCTCTTTATTTTCTATATGGAATTTAAGATCTGCTTTCCTATTTCTACAACATAGACACCTCAGAATTTGGTAGCAATAGATCAATTTGGGGAATATTGCCATCTTAACAATACTGCATCTTCCAATCCATAAACACAGGTGTCTTCTCATTTATTTAGGTATTCTAATTTATTTTGATGATTTTTATAGTTTTGGGGGGCAAGTCTTGTACTTTTTATTCTAAACTTTAATTCTTAAATTGTATTCCCAATTTTCTGGTGCTTTGTATATTGAATTGTTTTCTTAATTTCATTTTCAGTTGTTCATTGTTAGGATAAAGAAATGCAACTCATTTTTATATGTTGATTTCTTATACCGAAATTTTACTGAAATCATTTATTGGTTGTAATAGAATTTTATTTTTCTTCTTAAAGAATTTATTTATTTTGGGAGAGAAAGAGAGAGTTGGGGAGAGGCAGAGGGAGAGAGAGAGAGAGAGAGAGAGAGAGAGAGAGAGAGAGAGATGCAATAACATTTTAGAGGATTACTTAGGATTTTCTATAATGGAAAGTGAAGATATTCTTGTCCTATTCCTAATAGTAGGAAGAACAATTTTTGTCCTTTACTATTAGGCATTTCAAAGCTGAGTTTTTCAATGATGTACTTTATTAGATTATGTTGCGAGAATCCAAGTTGCTGGGTTCTGTTTGTCAGTATTTTATTAAGAATTTTTGCATCTACATTCATAAAAGATATTGGTAATGAAGCTCTATTCTTGTGGTTTCTTTGTCTAGTTTTGGTATCAAGGTAATACTGGTTCATATAATGAGCTGAACTGTGTTCTTTCCTCTTCTATATTTCAGAACAATTTGTGAAGGTGTGGAGTTATTTCTTAAGTGTCTGGTGAAATTTACCAGTGAGGTCATCTGACCTTGAATTTTATTTGTGAAGTTCTGTAATTTTTTTAATTTACTAACTCAATATGTCTACTAATTATAGATCTATTCAGATTTTATGTTTCTTATTGAGTCAGGTTTTCCAGGTTGTGTCTTTCCAGGAATTTCTCTATTTCCTCTAAATTTATCTAATTTGTTGGCATATAATTATTCATAATATTCTCTTATAATATTTTTATTTCTGTAAGATTGGTAGTAATGTCTTCTTTTTCTTCACTGCTTTTAATAATTTGACTTTGTTTTTCTTGCTCAGTCTAGCTAAAGATTAGTCAATTTTACTGATTAAAAAAATGAACCTTCTGTTCTGTTGATTTTTCTTTTTCTATTGATTTTCTCCTTATTCATTTTCTCCCACCACAATCATGATTGTTTCCTTCCTTCTAATTGCTGGGTTTAGTTTACTTTTCTTCTAGTTTCTTAAAGTGATAGGATTTTTTTTATTTCAGATTTTTCTTATTTTTTAATATAGGTGTTTGTAGCTATAAGTGCTGTTTTTGCTACATCTCATGTTTTGTATGTTTTGGTGTTGTGGTTTTGTTTCTATCCCACAATATTTTCTAATTTTTATGGGATATATTCTTCGATATATTGACTATTTAGAAATGCTTTGCTAAATTTTCGTATATTTGTGAATCCCTTAAATTTCTTGATTTTTTTAAAATTTCTGATTTAATCCTACTATAGATAGAGAATATACTTTGTGTGATTTAAATACTCTTAAATGTATTGGCACTTGTTTTGTCACCTAACTTATGGTCTATAAGTTACATGTGTAGTTGAGGAGAATATATATTCTGCTATTGTTGGATGGAGTGTTCTATATATGTATATTGTGTCTAGTTGGTTTATAGTTATGTCTTTTTGTTGATCTTTTGTCTTGTTGTTTAATACCACTTTGAACATAGGGTATTGAAATATCTGACTATTATTGTCGAACTGTCTTTTCTATTTTCAATTCTGTAAGTTTTTGCTTCGCATATTTTTGGAGCTTTCTTGTTTGATGAATGTATGCTCATAATTGTTTTATCTTATTGATGTTCACCCCTTTTATCATTATAAAATGCCCATTTTTATCTGTAATAACAATTTTTTAACATGAAACTTATTGTCAAATTGGTTTCCATACAACACCCAGTGCTCATCCCAATAGGTGCCCTCCTCAATGCCCATCACCCATCCTCCCCTCCCTCCCACCCCTCCGTCAAGCCTCAGTTTGTTCTCAGTTTTTAAGAGTCTCTTATGCTTTGGCTCCCTCCCTCTCTAACTTTTTTTCCCTTCCCCTCCCCCATAAACTTCTGTTAAGTTTCTCAAGATCCACATAAGAGTGAAAACACATGGTATCTGTCATTCTCTGTATGACTTATTTCACTTAGCAGAACACTCTCCAGTGCCATCCACGTTACTACAAAAGGCCATATTTCATTCTTTCTCATTGGCAAGCAGTATTCCATTGTGTATATAAACCACAATTTCTTTATCCATTCATCAGTTGATGGACATTTAGACTCTTTCCATAATTTGGCTATTGTTGAAAGTGATGCTATAAACATTGGGGTACAAGTGCCCCTATGCATCAGCACTCCTGTATCCCTTGGGAAAATTCCTAGCAGTGCTATTGCTGGGTCATAAGGTAGATCTATTTTTAATTTTTTGAGAAATCTTCATACTGTTTTCCAGAGTGGCTGCACCAGTTTGCATTCCCACCAGCAGTGCAAGAGGGTTCCCATTTTTCCACATCCTTTCCTGTATCTATAATCTCCTTATTTGTTCATTTTAGCCACTCTGACTGGCATGAGGTGGTATCTGAATGTGGTTTTGATTTGTATTTCCCTGATGAAGAGTGACGTTGACAATATTTGTGTTAAAATATGATTTGTCTGATATTATGATAGCTACTTCAGCTCATTTTTCTTAAAGTTTAATTATTTATTTTTAGAGAGAGAGAAAGAGACAGAGAGAATGTGCAGGGGAAGGGCAGAGAGAGAAAGAGAGAGAGAGAGAGAATCCCAAGCAGGCACCGTGCTGTCAGAACAAAGCCTGATGAAGGGCTTGATATCACAAACCATGAGACCGTAACCTGAGCTGAAATCAAGACTTGGATGCTTAACTGACTGAGCCACCCAAGCACTCATTTTTCATTATGCTTGTGTAATATATCTTTTCTGTCCATCTACTTTCAATTTATTTCTGTCTTTGAATCTTAAATGTGTCTCTTGGATGTAGCATATAGCTGGATCTTGTTTTTAAAAGTACATTCTTAAATTAGAGTTTTTAATCCATTTGTTTTTGTGTAATTACTACTAAGATAAGACTCACTCCTTCATTTTGCTATTTGTTTTTTATAACTCTTTCTTGCTTTTATAATGTCATTCTTGCTTCTTTGTTTTTCCACTAAATCACGATTTTGTGTTAAAAATATTTTCTAGTGTAACATTTTTATTCTGTCCTTAATTTTACTTTTTTTTTTAAGTTAATTTCTTAGTGCTTACCCTGGAGATTACAATTAACATTTTAATCCCTAAACGTGAACTTTGAATGAACACTAACTTTATTCAGTATGCAAAAACTTTGCTCCAGTTTTAGTGAAGTGTAAAACCCCTACCACAGTTTACATCCCTTTCCCTTCCCCATTTATAATGTAATTATCTTCAGCATTTCCTCTACATAAGTTTAGAAATGACATCATGTGGTGTTATAATTTTTGCCTAAAATTCCAAACACAATTTGGAAAACTCAGCTAAGAGTTAGTTCTAAAGGCTACTATACCCATATTTCTTCTGTTACTGTATCTTTTTCCTTTCCATATGCTCCAAGACTTCCTCTTCTATTATTTCCTTTCTGTTCAGATAATTTTCTTGTTCATGCTTTTAAAGTATGTCTTCTGGCAACAGATTGTCTTAATTTTCCCTCTTCTCACACTATCTTGATATCTGTTTCATTCTTGCAGGATATTTTTGCTGGATATATAATTCTGGATTGATAGTTCTTTTCTTCAACACTTGAAAAATACTGTGCTGGTACTTCATGGCTTTCATTTCTGTTGAGAAATACATTGGCATTCAAATTGTTTTACCATATACATCAGAAGTCTTCAGTTTTCATAAATTTGACTGTTGTGCATGGATGCCTTTGGGATTAGTTTGACTTCCTAAAATTGTTAGGTTATGTCTTTTTAACAAATTTGAGAAAATTTCAGCCATTATTTATTTGAATATTTTTTTCAATCCCAGCCATTTTCTCATCTTCTTCCAGGACTCTGATGACACAAATGTTAGATGTTTTGTATAGCCCCACAATTCCCTGAATCTCTGTTCATTTCCCCCCCTCAATCTATTTTTCCTATTATGTAAACTGGGTAATTTCTGTTGTTAAACTCAAATTCACTGATCCTTTTCTGTGTTCCCTCCATTCTGATGTTGATTGAATTCATTGAATTTTTTAATGTCCTTTATTGTGTTTTTCAGTTCTAAACTATTTTTTTCTTATCTTCTATTTCTTTGCTGAGGTTTTCTAATTTTTTATTTGTTTCAAGGGTTTTCATTACTACCTATTGAAGTATTTTAACGATAACGGCTTTAAAATCTTTGTTAGGTAATTCTAACACCTCTGTTATCTCAGTGTTGGCAGCTGTAAACTATTTTTTCATTCAAGTTGGCATTTTCTTGTTTCTTGGCATGACAAATGATTTTTAATTTGAACCTAGATATTTTGAATATCATGGAATGAGACTCTGTATCTTATTTAAACCTTCTATTTTTACTTGTTCATTGCTTCCACCTGAAATTCGGGTTACCACTTGGTCTCAGTTGATAAGGTAAGGAGGTGCTCTTGTCGTTCCTGGGTAGGAGTTGGGATTCTGGTTCCTATGGTCTTCCACTGATATCAACCTGGTTGAGAGAGACAGGATGGCCTCATTACCACTCCTCAGATGTCCTCCACTGACATCAGGGGGGACTTCTTTATCATAGGCAGTGGTGAAAGTCTTGTTTTCTATGAGTTCTCTCCTGATACCACTCAGCAGGGAGGGGGAAGTAGCACTTCATTATTGCTGGGTAGAAGTGGAAGTCCATGTCTCCTATATGGTAACTGATACCTGACAGAGATAAAATCTCTGCTTCTTACTCAGTCTTTTCTGCCACAGCCCTGTAGGGGTAGGTAGGTAGTGTGGGATGCCTCAGTATAGTGTTGTAACAGTGGAAGTCAAGACTCTCAATTCAGCTTTTCCTGACATTGGGTAACTTGGGACTACAGATATTTTTTTGTGATGTTTGAGTGAATTAGAGTGGTTATTGTCTGAAATTTTTCTGTCTTCTCTGCCATCCCTTTTGAGATCATTTGGCTAGAGATAGTAGGCTTTTGTTGGGACATCTTTTTTTTTTTTTTTTTTTTTTGGTCTATTCTTGTTGTTTCTGGGTTGCTGTCTTTGTCTCCAAATCTGGAATATGAGACAAAAAGACAATTCAGAGAACTCAATGTGGTGTTATTCCTCAGATTCCAAGCTTTCTAACTTGTCTGCCATTTTCTCTCCACCTGTTAGTGTCTCCTTATTTAAAAAAAAAAAAAAACGTAATGTACAGGGTTTTTAGTTATATTTAACAGGAATAATAGGGAAAAATACTTCTACTCTATATACCCAGAATCCAAAGTCCTCAGTACCACATAATCTAGAGTGCTTAAATTTGACAATGGCATATATAATAAAATCCTCAGGATTACATTTTAGGAACCACACTGCTGCTAATGAGTGGGGTGGTGATAATTTCTGTTATACATTGGCCTAAAAATTGAAGACCTTTGTATTGGCATGCGGTAAAGTTAGAAGTTGTGAGTCTGGGATATGAATGTGATAGTGTTTGATTTATATGTGTGTGGTGATAAATATAAAAAGGTGGTATTGGCTGACATTTATTGTGGCATTTGAAACCTTGCAAAAGGAAATAATAGGTATGTGGCATTTAAGTGTATGTAAAGTTGAAACTATTTCTCTTCATTTATTTCCTAAGTTGAAAGAAAGGTATAGTTCTTTCCATGAGAGGCAATTACCTAAAATGCCAAATGAATTGTAGGATTTGGTTATTATGTACAAGTAGCAAGTTGGGAAACAATTGTGAGGTATTCTCAAATGGTGTTTCAGAAGATCCCTGAAGCTTAATTATAACAATGGTCAATATTAAATAAGGTGGAGATGTTGGAGCTTCCTTGGTATAGCATTGAGGAAGGGTTCAGAAATCTCACGAATTTAAATAAGCTTGAATACATTTACCTTGTAAGTCCTTGGAATACATTTTCTAACCATGTTTCCTTGAAGGGACAGGAGGAAATTATTTTTACTAAAGCAAGAAAGAATGCAGTGGTCAGACGGGCATTGGAATGTTTGAGAAGATGGGTGAAGGAGAAACTCTGAAGACTAGTATTATGGTGAACGACTATGAAATAATACTGTGTTTTCTAACATCAATGAGGATTGTGGGATTCTGGAATGGGATGGAAGAAGCCAGAAATTAACTTCTAGAAGAAAAGTGGACAAAATTACCTTAGTGCATAGAAAAGTTAAGCATTGATCAATATGTTTTGACTGATAGGGATTCATGGCAATGACTAACAGACTATCATGTGTCTAGGGGCAAAATATAGTGACAGGGGCTTAGAGTATTGCTTGGTTTATGTGATGATGATGCCAGGCTGGGGCTTCCTGCATGGGTAGACATGTGAACACTGGGGAGCCCATTGCAGTGTGAGCTCCCTTCGAGGTCTGTTTTACACAAACCACAAGCAACCTGGAAAATAAGAATTCCTGTAGACATGGGCTGTACTCATCCTTTTCCCTATACAAGATGGAACTGCAAGGTGTGGGGACTTGGGCTTAGTCCCTAGTGCTGCTCAAACCAGGGTCTTAGAGTTTCTAAAGAAGACACTGTTTTGATGGTTTTCTTTCTTCCTTCTCTGCCTTCCTTCTTTCTTTTCTTCCTTTCCTTTTTTCCCATCTCTCCTCCACCCTCCTTCCCTTCCTTTAATTGAAATCAAATATCTCTTGGCAAACCCCAAAACTTAATAAAAAGAAGACAGTTCTCATTCTGCATCTTTGGGGGCCATTTGGTTCATTAAGTCTATTGCTCCAAGTTACTGAAGTTACTGTATGTTTTATGGCATCTCACCATCCTTGATGAAAAACAAACTTCAGTGATGGGCAGAACAACCTGATTTATCCCTGGATGCTAAAAAATACCCATGGTTATAATTCTAGCCAGGGCTAGAGCTCCTAGGGGGCCTGGTCACCTGTCTTACACTGTGACAAAAGCCTAGTATGGCTCCTTCCCTATGCTTACCCAAGAATTCCCAGGCCTTTTAACCCTATAGATCTGCTTGTAGGCACTCAACACTTGCTATCTCCTGGCCCAGGAGATCTTTACTTTTCTATTGTAAATACTTCTTGAGAATAAACTGAGGGTTGATGGGGGGTGGGAAGGAGGGGAAGGTGGGTGATGGGCATTGAGGAGGGCACCTGTTGGGACGAGCACTGGGTGTTGTATGGAAACTAATTTGACAATAAATTTCATATTAAAAAATAAAAAAATATTATTTCTATACAAAAAAAATCTCAGAGGGACTCTATTTGCCTAAAAAATGGCTTAATTGATTTTCTGTAATTCTCATAGCTATGTGAGCATGTAGTTGTGTAAATGTGATGAGTCTCCTAGCACTTTAAAAGGAATCAGTTACTTGGTTCTAACATGACCATGACCCATCCCTTGCATTATCTTCCCCCCAACACACACAAAGGTGTGACACATCAAGCCTTGGAACCCAAATACATATTCTCACATAGTGTCATGATTTTGGATTCTGCTGACCCTCCTTTTGAGTCTAGCTTTGTGTGCCTCCACCAGTAACCCTGCCCTGGGTAGAGGTCAGAGGAGTAGGCAGGTGCTGAGAACATCTCCCACATGTAAGGCTCTGAACTGCCCCTTAGAGAAGGTGGCCTCTCCCAGCTGAGGAGGAGGAGACTGATCCATCTCCTCTGGGATGAAAGAAATATCCTGGTTGATAGATGGTTTCTGAGCAAACCCTAATTGTTAACCTCAGTATCTTCTTTTCCAAGGATTAGAAAGCACTGAGGATAATGCAGCACAGGTTTCACAGGGAACTGCTTCTGATAAAGAGATATAGAAGTAGGTTGGGAAAGGTGTGGAGGACAGAGAGGAAAGGGGAGGGAAAGAGAATTTTAGAGGTGGAGAAGAAGAGACCGGAGAGAGGGGGAAGGAGAAAGGGGGAAAAGGGAGGGGAAAAGAATGAGGAAAAAAGAGAGGGAGTGGGAGAGGAAGGAATAGAGAGAAGGAAGAAGGGGAAGGAAGGGAGGAAGAGAGGAGGAGGGAAAGTAAAAGGGAGAGAGAGGGAAAGAGAAAGTGGAAGAGGGGAAGGAAAGGGAAGGGAGAAAAATAGAAGAAAAAGAAGAGGGAGAAAGAGGAGAGGAGGAGGAGAGAGAGAGAGGAGAAGGGGGAAAGAGGAAGGAGTAGGGGTAAGGAGAGAGGGAGGGGGGAAGGAGAAGGAAAGGAGGGAGGAGGAGACAAGGAAAGAGAGAAGAGGGAGAGAGAGGGATAGGAGAAAGGGGGAGAGGGAGGAGAGAGATAGAGGAGGAAGAGCAGGGGGAGAGGAAAGAGAGAGGGAGAGGAGAGGTGAAGAGGAAGAGTGAGGAGGAGGGAAAGGAAGAGGAGAAGGGGGAGAGGGGGGAAAGGAAAGAGAGGGTAGAGGAGGAGGGAGACGGGGAGGAAGAAGAGAAGTGAAGAGGAGCCGGTGGTGTCCAGGTGACCTGTAGCTTCTGTTAGAATCTCATTAACAGGTCCTAGGAGCCTCTTCTGGGCATTTCTATCAGGTGGTAATGCTTCCCTGGCAAGGAGGAAAAGAAGCACATGCTGTCTGCTCAGGTTGTGGTCAGGATCACTTGGTGCTGAGCCATATGGGTGCTGAGCCCTTACACAAAGCATTTCCTTTCTTCTGATAAAGCAGGCTGAGCATTGCAGGAGAGCCTAGGGGAGAGGAGATTTGCTAGAACAACCTCCTATGCACTGGAGCAGGAGATCAGGCAGTGACTGAGCAAGAAGGACTGGCATCCTGAGGTAAGTGCAGCTGATCCATCATGTCTGTCCTCCTCCTAGAGAGGAGGACAGAGTCAGCCTTCTAGTTCCCTCAGCCTATCAGGGTTGGCATGAATCTCATCCCACATTGACAGAGTTCTTGCTATGTGGAAGGCTCTAAGCTGGGCCCACAAACCCCCCTCAGGATTTTACACAGTTGAGCCTAGATTTGAGGCGTGTTGCACCAGAGGGCAAACTCTGGAATCTGGGTGAGAGATAGAGATACCTCTTAGAGGAGGCAAGACTTGTTCTGGTAGGGTCAGATAAGGGGTTGGGTGGGGACATTCAGAAGTCAAGGAAGGTTTGGGGGAGACTCTTTGGGAGAGTAGAAGTAATGCTAAAGCATCACCAAGTTGCACGAATTGTTTTAGGATATAGGATTCTGTTTGTAATGTTATAGCATCGTTGTTTAAATAAACCCAGTTTTAATGATGAGTCTTGTTCATGGATGGGGGAAGTTGTCATGGGAAAAGAGAAGTCATGAATGAAAGAGTTAATATCAAAGTCACTCAGCTATGCCATGAGTGTTGAAGGAGAAACCAAGAAGAGCAGTCCATCTTTTTATGGTGACAATGATACTTCCTCCTGATTCTGACATTAGCTTTCATTTCATTGTCCTTTTCTTGGATTTTTTTTTTTCATGAATGAGTTAACCTGGGCTAAGGGAAGCCCTGGGTGTTCATAGGTTCCCAGTACAGGAGGCAACTAAGTACTCCATTCTTGGTGTCTGAGAGCAGCAATCCTGAAACCAGATGAAGAAGTTTCTTTTAATCAGAAACCTGAAAGCATCCACACATCCTGACCTATCATGAAAGGTCAGCCTTCTCAAGGTAGCATGATCCCTTAGAGCAGTACCTAGCTCAGAGACCAGCCACAGAAGCTGTGCCATGGGGTCTGACAGGTGCAGTCACTGTACTCTGTTCTACTCACATTCCTTTCTTCCTGAAGAACATATGTGTGCATATGTATATGTGTGTGTGTGCATAGGCATGTGTGTGACTGTAATCACAGGATTCCATCCCCAGGTAGTTGCCTGTTCAGCAGGGAGATCAGTTCTATGAAATCTAATGTTCTTTGACAGTGACCTGTGTGGGAGTTGAGAAGAGAGGAGACTGATGTCGTTGGGTGTGTTGAAAATGATTGCAAGGGGTCCATGTAGAAGCAGATGCTCAGCTCCTGTTTTCAGACTTTTTGGAGGATGAAACTTAAGGGGAGAAATACAAGTTTTAATTTAAACAAGATATAATTAAGCTAGATAATTTAAAAATACATCTTAAAAAAGGGCTGATTAAAAAAAAAAAAAAAGTATCCCTGAGGGAAATTATCAAGGCAGCTTGTAAAGTTTCCTCCTTTGGAGAACATCCATATAAGATAAAAAGTAATTTATCTAGAGACAGGAAGAAGGACAAATGGTCACCTACTGCCCATGGATTCCAGAAGCAATGGAAGCAGAACAGGAGAAGCAGAATAATTTAGCAGCTTACAAACATCTCAGTTCACCTTAAGGAAAGGCTATGCATATTGCTTACTCAAAAAGAAATTATTTGGGCTCAAATGGCTGAGAAAAATGCAGGTTGAAACTGGGTTCTGCACAAATAGATCTCTAACCTATGGTCCTTTTTGGGTTAGAGAAAGGCCATTCTACTCACCTGTGGGGCTCATCCTGACAGGCTTGGTCCCAGTAAGATAGTGAGCCCTTTACTAGTATTAATCCCCTCTGTCCTACTGAATAATCTTTTCTTGGGAGCTAAGCCTCTGGATGGGAGTTTATTACTGAGGTTTCCAAAGTGTTTTTATGGAAACCATTAGCTTTCTGGAAGATTTTTGAAGGGTTTGTAAATCAAGAAGCCTCCTCCCAATTGTTACACGACTGCACTCTGAAACCCTGTCCCAAGACTCAGGTGAATCCCAACACCTTACTTCCTGAGATGATTTCCTCATTGAAATGGGATGGGTCTTGCACCCATCAGTGTTGAGAGAGGAGCTGGAGGTTACACCCCTCACACAAAGGAGGGGGAAATAGAGTCAAAGTAAAGTCTGTTCCAGAAGGTAATGTGCTCACAGGAACAACAACCAGCTCTGATGTAGAGGATTGAGGCTAGTAAAATGTACTCAGACTGGTAGATTCTGGTTTACATGGCAAGGTGAAGACTGTTGATTCTGTAGAGTCCACATTTTTTTTTTCACAGAGAGGCACAATTTACTGATGATCAAATAGTTCATTTAGACAATTCCAGTAAAGAGTGGAAGATGAAGTGAAGGAGATATTAGAGGTGACATTTGTGAACTTAATGGAGAGAAGTTACCCAGATGATCTCTAAGATATCTGAAACCTCAGGATTCTATGACAATATGATTTTGATGTGAAATGACATAAGCTGAAGTAGGTGATTCACACTTTGGGTGTCTCAGGTTCAGCCCTACTCCCAATAACACTGAGTATGAACTAGGACAAATTTGTACTCTTAAACAACACCCCCCACCCCATGTCACCCACCCCATCCCTTTGTGGAAATATAACTCATTGGCTCACATTCTTCAAGACAATTATCCCCATGATCTCATTCAGCAGTTTTCATTCTGTGCTATGTGGTAAAATCACTTATGAACATTTTGTTAACTGCAGATACTGTTTCTCAGCACGAGATTACTGAATCAGCATATCTTGGGTTGGAGCCAAGAATCTAATTTTATAAATCTCGACAGAAGACCCTAATACACCCAAACTGGGAAGTACTTTTGTCATCTAATTCCCTCCTGCTGCAATGCCACACCCAAGATTCCTTCACGGTCACTGCCACAGTATCTCTACAGATGGTCCTACGACTCTGTCCCCCATAGCCCGCTCACCTCAAATGTCATGGAGCTAATACATGTCAAAGTCCCGGTACTCAAAAGAGGTTTAGTCAAAGGATAGGTGGTCAGTAAGCCTAAATATTGCTCTGTGTGCCAGAGACAAAGGGTGTTGGAGGACAGCAGGGTGGATTACAGACAGGAAACATGTGTGGTTTAGTACTGCTTTGGAACCCTGTGCTTTATTTAAGTTAAATATGGGAAAAAATGCACACACCATTTCAAAGCAGGTTTGAATTGAACTTGAATTTGCAAATTTATCCTATGTGATACCATTTTTTTTTTAAACTTATGGACAAGGGATGGCCTCCCTTTTGAGAAGGAAACCCTCTCCTGATTCACAATTTATTCAAGGTTTATATGTGAAGTGGAGTTTGGGGGGGTGGGCAGAAGCAAATGTTTTATTTTTGGCTGAAAACCTTGTGGAGCAGAAAGCCAGCACTGCTCATGCAAACAGAAGTGGAGAGCACTGCAAGACTTGATTGGAAAAGCCGATAAAATAGCCTGATACATCAATTCTGGTAGACTGGAAGCCTAGAGTTTAAAGACCTCATTGGAACACCAGAGAAAAATGTTTACGAAAGCTGTCCATGTGTCAAATTACTCAAATATGGGTTCTAGATATGCTCCCAGAGACTGCTAACTCTAAGGAGAGACTGAATGTGATTTTTCACTTTAATAAGGAAACTAAATTCTAATTTTAATAGTTCATAAGATGAATAATTATCTTACTGAATGTAGAACTTCACATTTTGCTTCATTTTATGATACCTTGTTTTTTTTTTTTTTTTAAAGTTTTATCTAGGGACGATGTTATTCCAATTTACTAATATTTATCATAGAACAGGTGTGCTTCACATCTTGATGCTCTATTTTTCACACCCTGAAAGCTGGCATTAGAGACCAGATCCAAAAACTTGCTCTCTGTTTAATTGTGAGGAGATCCAGGGCCTTAGGTGTCCCTTCACCAACCCCAGTGCTTGAGAGGATCTCTAAGCTCCAGTGTCACAGTGTGGAGCTGTGTGGGGTTCTGTCGCCCAGCTGTGGGGGATGCTGTTTCCTGCAGCATGAGGATATTAAATTCTCTACTGTTTTACCCTGAAAGAGAAACACAAATGTCGACTTAGTGGTCCTGGGACCCTCTTATATGATAGATTTGAGTCGGGGAGGAACTCTAGGCTGTCTCAGGGAAACAGAATGTTGTTTGAGAAGAGGATAGTGATGAGGTGACTTTAAATCCTGGAGATCAAGGGCATCTATAGAAAAAAAGGATATTGGGAGGAGAAGTCCTGATGAAACCTGCTGGGTCTGGTTTCAACTGAAGAGAAGAAAAGTGGCAGCCATGGGAAATCTCTCTTCTCCTACAGGCCCATGTCCCCAGTCAGGTAGGTGGCCAGAACAGACCACTTTTGGGAGGTGGGAACTGAGGGATGCTGACCAGGAGGTTTGTCCAGGTCCAAAGCAGCCTTCCAGCTGTCCCTGCAGGAGGTAAGACAGACTATAGCTTGGGGGAGGAAATGGGGTCAGGTCCTCCTTTCAGAGATTGGGAAACCAAGATCCAGGGAGGCTGGGTTTTCTCTGGCCACATATGGGCCCTGTAACCCAGGAACCCAGGCTCCAAAACTCTGTCCACCATGCCAGGGACAGCTCATAGGCCATGGCCATGGCCTACTCCCTCCAGGACAAGCACTTCACTCCTCCTCTTGACCAGCCTGGGGGCTGTACTACGGTCTAAGTGGGTATTTGCCAGAATAGAATAATCATTAACCTTTTTTTTTTTTTTTGGTTGCAAATACCTTTGAGAATCAGATGACAGCTTCAAACTCTCTCTCCAGGACAACTGCATATAAAAAATGCTGCCAATGCCATTCCAGAGCAACCACAGGCCCCTAAAGTCTACCCATGGACTCAGAATTCACATTAAGAATCCCTATTCTAGTAGAGTCTATGAGAGACATTTTCTTTGTGAGTAATGTTTTTAATGAGATCCTGAGTAGTTATTAAAGAGGGGGATTCCCCTTTCTTTAGTTCCCTTCTTTTCTGTTCCTATTCTTTTACCTAACGCCAATGGGTTCAGTTCAAGTTCTCCTGTCTTTTCTGTTTCTCAGCTCTTCACTTCCCTGATCTCCCAAAATACTGTGTGCAAGGGACAATCATAAACCTTACAAAGCTATTTTACAGTTTTGAGTCTCCCCAAGGTGACAGCCTGGGAGCCCTTTATCTCCTTCCCTAATATGTGTGCTCTCCTCCCCCACCTGCACCTGCACCTTCCCAGCCTCTGAAAATACAGGCAGAGGCCAGAAGACCACATGGAGTGAAGAGATGGGGCCTGGTGCCCGCTACACATGATCATTTTTATTATAGAGGCAAAAGAGCACTGGACTGGGAATTAGAATTCTTAGTCTGAGCGACAGCTCTGCCACTTACCAACCTCTCTGGGCTCAGTGTGCTCATCTGAAAAATGGGTATCCTGACAATACCTACTGCACTGCTCATTAATTCATTTAGTTATTCAACACATTTATTAGCACCTTCTGTATTCTAGATGCCAAGGATACTACTGTAAATGAGAGAGACTGAGACTCTTCTATCATGTTGCATACCCTCCACCCATGATGCTGCCCATTCTCTCTCTCTCTCTCTCTCTCTCTCTCTCTCTCACACACACACACACACATACACCCTCACATGCTCACTCATTCATTCATTCACTCTCATGTTCTCACTAACACTCTTGCAGACACACATTAATTCATTCATTTACTCACACTCATTCACCACTCCAGCCCTGTGTTCAGAGCCAGGAAGCCACCTCAGGAAGAAAGGCAAGAAGTAGCACAGAGCCTAGTTTTTGGGTGTTTCCCCACCTTCCCAACTTGCACAACATGGACGAGGACCTCAAGGATACTGTCAGACTGCAGCTAGTGAGGTGAACGCAGGGTCCGAGTACACACTTCATTCCCATAGGTAAGCTACATAAATGGTCCGCTTAAGGCTGGGGAGGAGCTGGGGAAAGCTTGGTATAGGGGCTTGAAACTAGCATAATTTGGTTGTACTTTTTCTGGTATTTGCTTCATGTTTGAGTCATAGATTCATTAAAACAGGTGCACCAGTCTCCAGACAGTGAAGTTGTTGAAAGGAAGAAATACTTATTTCTTATTTCTTGACTGATTTGCCCCCTGATGGCAAAGTATTGGGAAAGGGACCCTGAAATAAGTGAAGGTTAGAGGTTACAGAGGCAGCATGGCATTCACAGAAGCCCACCCAGGGGAGGTGAGTGGGATCTGCCTGAGGTGAGGCGGGGAGTGCTTTAGTTAAGCTTGGCCATGGCTATACTTCTGGAAAGTGGAGTTCTCTGAGGGCCATAGCACTTCTCCCCAGTAAAGGCTATGGGATAAGACACAGATTTCTGAGCTGTAATGAGGGCCACAGGCCAGTACTTGCTGCTCAGAGCTGAATGGGAGAAGGCCATGGGGCACTCAGCTTCCTGCATGTGGGATACTCTGGGCTGCTCGCTACATCCATTACTCTGAGGAAGAGAGAAGCAATGAATACTCCTTGACAAGGGGCTGCTCTGCTAGTCAGGTAGGAAAGGAGCTGAGGAACCAGGAAAATGGTGACTTGGTACCATTGGACTCTGGAGTGTGGGTTACTCTGCTGAAGAGGGAGGATGTCAAGGTGGGAAAGGAGAGGCTGATACTTGAATAAGTGAAATACCTCCACATCTGTCCTATCCAGTAACCATGGATGGTAGCTTCACAGTGCCAAACCCCAATTATGTTCAGTATTATTAGGGTCATGTGTCTATGCCCCTATGTGAGAGAGGGGAGGGCATGGAAAGCTGTCTTTCTCTCTATACTGTGACTCTCCTGGGAGATTCCCCCTTTAGGACTGTAGAAAACCCAGATGAAATTTCTCTTCCACATCATTATAACAACCTTTACCTCCATCTCCTCCCTCCAAAGCCCAGGGAAATGCCACAATAAGGAGTAAGAAACAAATATTGTTGAGTGCCTACTATCTAGAAGGTACCATACACTGGTTGTCTTCTCTACCCTTCACCAAAATTGTACTAACCCATCTTGCAGAAAATTGAGGCCTGGTGCATTACCCATGATCACAGAGCCAGTAAGTAGCAGCACTGGAGTCCAATCTGTCTAGGGCTTCTGCTCTTTGCACTTCCATGTGACCTAAGAAGACCAGTGTCATGTACTGAAATGTATTCCCCCAAATTCACATGTTGAAGCCCTAAGCCCAATGTGACCATCTGAATATAAGGTCTATGAAGAAGTGAATGACGTTAAATGAGGTCTTAAGTGTTTGGCTCTAATCTGATAGGACTGTGTCCTTATAAGAAGAGGAAGGGACACCGATCTCTCTCTGTCTCTGTTTCTGTATCTCTGTCTTTCCCATGTGAGGACACAGGTAGAAAGCACCATCTGCAAGTCAGGAAGAGAGCCCTCACAATAAACCAAACATTCTGACACCTTGACCTTGAACTTCTAGACTCTAGAATTATAAGAAAAATTCTGCCTCCAGCCTGTGGTATTTTGTATGACAACCATAGCCAACAAAGACAAGAAGGAAGTAGAGGGAGAGGTGCCCTTTTGGTGTCACTGTGGCTCTGTATGCCACTGTGAGGTTGTGCAGCTGTTGTTGTCGTTGTAGGTTCCTGCCTCCATGTCTTGGTATCTCTGCATGTCTTGTCTCTGTGGGGCCTCATGGTCTCTATTATGACTCTGTATGTAGCTGGGTAGGGGTGCTCTGGAAAGATGAGAGCTTTTCTCTCTGATACTGGCTCAAAGACTCAGGGTTGGCTACCAAGGCTTGGTAGGCCTCTGTCATGTGGTGTCCATGGGACCTTCAAGCATGGGAAGCTGATGACCATGGGGCAGGGCTTCCTGCCCAGACTGAGCTTACCTATTCCAGTATGTCTGAGCCCAGCTATTAAGAGGATTCTGACCCAGGCTGTAGGAGTATGCCTTCTGCACTACAGCTCCTTCTGTATAGGGATAAGAGTCCAGCCGAGACTCTGCAAGTGAGATGTCTTATGTAGACTGGGGGCAGACATGGATACCTTGTTACTGCCTTCCTGTCTCTTACCCTTGCGGAAGAAGCTTCACTAGGTCCCTGGGCTTACAGCTCTAAGAAAGAACTTCTGATAGGCTCTCCACATATCTACAAGCATGTGGACTTGTCCTCAGGAGGCTGAGCTGTTTCTGGGAAGGCCACCAGAGTGCTGTTTTCTGCTGAGACACTGCTGCAATGCTCTACACTGTTTTCCACAGCACTAGGGTGCTGTGCTCACCACTTGGAGCCTGCAGCTCCTGGGGAGGCATTACTGATAATCCTTGCATGTGAGTAAGATGCAGTTGTGCATTACTTCAGTCCCCAGATCGAAGCCTACTGGCTCAGCCCTGAGGATCCAAAAATACAGACAGAAAGAGCCTCTGAGGAGGATCTCAGGATAATATCTTCTTGAGAAGGGAATGTAATATAATAATATCAGGGGGAAAATCCATGCATTGCAGAGATGTTCTCCATGTCCAAATCCTGCTTCTATTCACTTCCTTAAGGAGTGACCCAGGAGTCTGGCAGAGATGGTTTTAATCTCCCATGGTATAAATGTACCCCTTTTCCCATAACCTGAGGGCAGAGGTCTCTGTGGATCTCCTGCAACTCAATTCAGACAGCCCTTCATTTCTTTGCTCTACATCTCTTTCAGTTTTTTTTTTTTCATTTCAGAGTCGCACATGCCCACATTAGTATCACATCTGCCCCTTGAAAGGATGATAATAATCATAATAACCAGTTTTGAGTACCCAATTTGTGCCAGACACTATCTGAGATGCTTTGCATATATTACCTCATTTTGCACCACAATGTTTCCTTAAATAGGAGCCATTACCTTCATTTTATAATGGAGGAATTCAAGATATAGTGACCTTGGGTGACTTACCTTGGATTAGGTAGCTAGGAGGTGACCAAGGCAAGATTTGAACCCTAAACACAATACTCTTAACCACCATAGTATTCTACATTTTGCCTGCTCTTCTACTTCTATACCCTGCCCGCTTCTAGCCAGAGACAGAGCAATGATGATAATAACTGTGTAGCATCCTTATTTACCCTTGAGACCCAGAAGTTTTGTTTTTTTTTTTGTTTTTTTTTTTTTGTTTTTTTTTTTTTTTTTTTTGCAGGGCTTGGTAACTGCCTCAGTTGGAGGCTGGTCTAAGATTGGCAGTATTGAGAGCAAATATTTTAGTGGTTACCAGGGCAGAGACTCTGTTCATCCCTGGACACACTCAGATGGGTATTTAGAGTGTAGACAAGAGTCTAACCCCACCTCCAACCTGTCCTGGAGATGGGGCCTAAAACCTCTTGTTCTCATCCCCATCAACCTGCAGGTGGTGAGTCAGAGAGGAATGATCAGTGCTGAGTCTGGCTAGGCCGCTTGGGGACCTCATTAGCTAGTGTTTCTAGAACTCGTTGAACTCTGCAAATAGCAGGTGCTCATAGTTAGCTGTGAGAAGGAACACAGCTACCTCAGGTGCTGTGGGGAGAACATCAATCTTTCATTTTGTCCAGATAGACCTGCATCTCTTCCAAAATGCCAAAAGAGAAGTGGGCCCGTAGTGATCATTTGCTTTTGGTGCTCATTCTGATAACAGATAGCCATGACCACACTTTGCAAAACATCAATGGGGCCTGAAGGCTGTTATTTTATTCTGAGGTCATGAGAACCTGAGGAAGCACAGAGCAGCCTCTTCCAATCCTCCCTTGGGCCTGGTGCTTTGAAGACAATGATCCAAGAATAGAAAACAATGTTTGGGGGTTAAAAGTATCATCAGGTTTTAAAAAATGAAAGTCATCCCAAAATAGTAGTTGAACACTTGGGAGTTAAGCTTCAGGGTATGGCCAGATTATCAACTCTATGAGTAAAGGAACAACATGGAGTACTGCAGTCACAGAATGTTCAGGCCACTCCCTCACTTTATAGGCAAGAATATGGAACCCAGAGAAAAAAGGGGACTTGCTTGAGGTCACACAGCAGGTTGGTAAATGCTGGTGAGTGTCTTGGAATTAACATCCAGTTCTCCTAACTGCTTTCCTGGTGCTTTCCCCACTTACTTATGCTTAGTAACCCCCAAAGTGCTAGACTCTCGGCAGGTTTTAAGATTTAAAAATATTCAATTGATGAAGAGACAAAGAGTTAAAATGAGACACTGTAAAATTGGAGGCCTCATGACTCTTTCAAACAGAAACTTTGGTGATAGTTTCTCAGTATGCCAGAGGTGCCTGGTATGAGGAAAATGGGCTAAAACACCCAGGCCAGATTCCCTGTGACTGATGGACTGCAGATTTTCCAACACACTTCAGCCATTTCCTGCAAGCAGTGTTACCAAAAACAATTCCAGATTCCAGCTCTACCTGGACAACCTGGCTTTTTCTCAGATATCGTGTGGCTTGCTTACTTCTTTAAATAGAAGGAAGAGAACAATGCGGTTATTTCCCTGTGGACCAGGGTGAGAAGCTGCAGGTGATGGTAGCCCGAAGCAAAGTGAATGGGAGGAAAGTAGTGAAAGGAGGGTCCATCCAGAAAGGCCCAGAGGAGTGGCTGGTGGTGGGCAGGAATGATGCCTACAGATCCCCGTGCTCCCATGACCTCTCCAATAATGGCATTCAATCCTCACCCCTGCCCACCTGTGAATCTGTTGGAGGGAACAGTTGGTGTGGCTGTAAGAATGAGTCACATAGGAGCCCATGGAAACATGGTGTGATAAAGTGCTCAGTGCTGAGGTCTCACCAATCCAGGTGTGCCTCCTCTCCTGACTTCAGCTTATTCCTATATAAAAACAGCATTATTATATCCACCATTTCTTCAAATATCCAGAGTAACCATAGTCTACAAAAATACCACATATCTATTATCATCACTGTTATGCCTCATTCTCATGAAGACAGGAAGGGGAAGAGAGTAAGATATTTGAAATACACTAAGGTTTCCCGTAAAGATTTTTTTTTCTTTTGTGTCTTTTGGTTTTTATCTTGAAAACTCTATTATGTTTGGTAGAGAGTGTTTCCAAAGATGGCTTGGGGTTACTGTTTATTTATAGGTGACTAGGATCCAATTCAGTCCTTCTTACAAAACAATTCACATACCTCATAGTTGTCTTAAGGTGAACTAAGTCACTTCTGTGAGTATAGGAGGGCCTTGGCCCAACCTCAAGATTGAGAATCTGGGGAAGACCTGGGGAAGGTCCTGATCTGCTTCCTCTGGTCCTGAGGCTGGGAGGGCAATCAGGACACTTGGTTATGTATGTCCTGTCATCTTCTTCCCACTGGGAAACCCAAGGTGCAGGATCCAGGACAGGGCAGGAAGAAGAGTGGAGCTGGAGAAGACAAGAAATGTAACAATAACAATGACAGAAACAATAACAGTCCCTAACATTTTTGAGTTTTTGGTGATGTGCAGATTATCTCATTTACTTGCTTATAATCTATTGAAGTAGACCCTTGCATTCTCTGTGGGAGCATATGGCTGTGGGAATATACCCCAAGACACGGGCTCATTGAACAAGCTCACCTTCAGCCCTCATCACCTCATGCCACATACACCCCCAGCCTATGCCCCTCAATGAGTAATATTGGTCTGGGGAGAAGAAAACATAGTCAACCATCCTGATGTAGAATAGTACAGAACAGGGTTTAGAGAAGTGCTCCATGTCCCATGTAATGTAGACTCTTTCATATCTAGCTTCCAAGTTAGATTATAGGATGAATAAATGAAGCTAGGGGAAGAGGGCTGATGTGATTCTGAGACAAGAAGGCTGGGGCTGGGTTCTGCTACAGGTTTGCTCCATGGCCTTTGATACATCCTGTGCTTATATTTTTCAAATGGGAAAAATCCATCTCTACCCTGAGGCTCTTGCTAGAGGAAGACCACATGACAAGGAGACAGGAAAGTAAAGGAAGATTTTTAGCCCAACATTGGCAACCAGGATCTTAGCTGGGAGGGAGAAAGGGGTTCCTGAGCAAATATCTGCACCCCCAATTCCAGAGTTTTGAAGCTTTTTGTCTCTGTGAATGAAAGTCATCTCCAGTAACTACACCTTTCCTTCTCTCTCTGGCCTGGCTGAGCCATGGAATCATCTATCTGCCTTGGAAAACGGGCCTCTGCCATAGTCTCTACCCCCGATCCCAACCTATAATCCTTCCTTAGCTTCACCTCTCCTCACCTGCAACTCAGCAGCTCAGTAAATAGTGAGCAGTTGTCCATGAATCATGATTACAGACACTGAAGTAGGAATTTACTCTGATGGAGGTTTGGATAAGAAATTGAGAAATCAACTGTGCTCTCCACTTTCCCCCATATTCATGGAGAAAGGAAAGGCAAAAGTGGACAAGAAGCCCAAGTTTGCTGATAGTCACCTAGCATAGGCTTCTGCTGAAGGCTAAATGAGTATTCAAGGAACATTCAAGGAGAAACCTGTAAATACTCTCCCAAGTGAATAGGGGAGACACCGTCAACTCAGCAGCACTGGAGTGACTCCCATGACAGAGCTACAGGCAAGAGTTAGCTCTGTAATTGGAGTGTATGGGGTAAAGCTTACACAGGCACACACTTATCAATTGTTCCCTTAAAGGTTATTTCACATGTTCTTTTAGTTTGGTATTTTTTAGCAGTGGGAAATGAGGATCAAGTGCTAGAATAACCAAAACCTGAAGCCCTTTGCAATCCCTGCCAGTATTTTCCTAAGAATGTTTAATTTCAGATGGCTTCATAAGGAATAAAAAAGCAATCAGCTGACAAAGCAAAGCTAGAGAGTCTCATCCGAAGAGAGAGATTTTGGGAATGTTCAGCGTTGGGGAATTTTCCACACCATGTCCTCCCCGGGCTTATGGACAGAGAGGTGACTGCTCTGAGCTAGATTATATGCTTCCTATTTAAGATTTCTCTCAGCATGCTGGGCAGAGCTCTGTGTCCTGGCCTGGAACCTCTTCTCTGAGGTGCTTGGGCCCTTTTTTTCCTGTGATATGCTCAGGCCTATCCCCTAACTACTCCTTCAGGAGAGCTCACAGCTCTTCCTCAGCTCTCATGGGGACTGAAATATGTGCAAAAAGCTCAGAGAAGTTTATTACAACTGTAGAGTTGAATAAATCTCCCTTATTGGGTGAGAGGTTACTACAGGTGTAATCCTGGCAGCTCTGTAACTCAGAAACCTCCCTAGAGAATGCTCTGGTTGAGACATCAGTGCACCTCAGAAGGGACTATGTGGCATCATGAGGGGGTAAGGGGGGGACCTCTCTTTGCCCTGGGCCTTATGTGAATCAGAAATGTTGGGAGCCCAGATATCTGAGGTTTAGTCTGGCTGGAGAAGATCTGATCCATTTTTAAGAGCCATTTCTGGTACTGGAAATGTCTTTAATGGAGAGAAACTTCACTAAGCTGAAGTCTGAAGCGTGAACACTTTTGGATCAGAAATACAACGAGTGATCTAGGATGAGGGTGAGCACTAAGCCTCAGGAGAGAGGAGGGAGCAGAGGAAGGTGAGCTGAGACACTAGTGGCATGCTCTTCCTGCTTTCTAAGAACCAGCCCTAGGAAATATTCACTGTTTGGGCTTTCTCCTCCACCAGACCATCAGCTATGTGGTTAGGGATATGCTTAGGATAAGTTTTAGTGCCATGAGGGATTCTGTTGGTCCTAATTTTCTCATTGGACCTTCCAGACTAGTTCTGTCCACCAGAACTTCCTGTGATAATGCAGATACTCTAAATCTGTGTTGTTTAATACAGTATCTATTATCCCCATGAGTAGTCGGCACTCAAAACGTGGCTAAGGTGACTGGAAAACATAATTTTAAATTAAATTAATCTTAATTTAAATAGCAATGTGTGCCTAGTGGCTACCATACTGGACAACAAAGGGCTAGACTTTTTCTTAAGAAGAGTGAGGATGGAGAGACCAGGGCACTGAACCGAAGGTCAGCAGATCAGGTTCTTTGGTCCAGTCCAGCTGATGAGCCTTTGTGTGAACTTGAGAAAGTTGTTTAACTGTTTGATGGCTTCGTTTCTCTCTTTATCCACAAGTTTGAACACTTTTAACTAGTACTCAGCTGAGGAGAACAGAACATGACCAGGATCTTAAAAGCTCCTCTCTTATTCATTATTACAGCTTGCATCCAAGGTTAAACCCTACATTGACTTTCAAAAAGAGCAATCAGTTTTGCCTGTGTTGTAAGTTCCTATAAATGGATCACACACTATGTATTCTCTTGGATCTGAATTTCTTTATTCAACATTGTTTGTGAGGTTTTTCCAAAATTGTTATGTGTTTTTGTAGTTGTGACTATATTATACTTTATTTATTCATTTTTATTGATGGACATTTGATAAATTTTCATTTGGGAGTTCTTATGGATGATGTTTCCACAAACCTTTTATTACCTGTTTTGGAGAATATAAGTTGGTGATATACTTAAGACAGGAACTGGTCTCAAGACAAGATCTTGAGATAAGAAAGTAATGAGGAGAAAAATTGCAAAAAAAAAAAAAAACTATCCATGTATCTCAGACATTTCCTCCAGTTCCATGCATATCTGTATGGAAGGTTTGTATATGTTCATCTTTAGTAGATACTACTAATTATTTTTACTAAGTGGCTGTACCAATTTATACACTCATCAAGAGTGCATCCATGTATCTCTATTTCTTTGGGATCAGTTACTGGAAATGAATCCTTATCATTTCTTTTCTTCTTTTTTAAATATAACTTATTGTCAAATTGGCTTACATACAACACCCAGTGCTCATACCAACAAGTGCTCTTCTCAATGCCCATCACCCATTTTCCTTCTCCCCATTCCCCATTCAGTTTCTTCTCTGTATTTAAGAATCTCTTGTGGTTTGCCCTATGTGTCTGTTTTTGTGCCAGTAACATACTGTCTTGAGGATTATAACTATAACTTTGTAGTAGAGTCTCCTGCTTTGGTTTTCTTCTTCAATATTACTTTGGCTATTTTGTGTCTTTTGTGGTTCCATACAAATTTTGGATTATTTGTTCTAGCTTGGAGAAGAGTGCTGGTGCAATTTTGATTGGGATTACATTGAATGTGTAGATTGCTTTGGGTAGTATTGACATTTTAGCAATATTTATTCTTCCAATCCACGAGCATGGAATGTTTTTCCATTTCTTTGTGTCTTCTTCAATTTCCTTCATAAGCTTTCTATAAATTTCAGCATACAGATCTTTTACATCAGTGGTTAGGTTCATTCCTAGGTATTTTATGGTTCTTGGTACAATTGTAAATGGGATCAATCTCTTTAATTTGCTTTCTGTTGTTTCATTATTGGTGTATAAAAAAAGCAACCAATTTCTGTACATTGATTTTGTTCCCTGCGACTTTGCTCAATTCATATATCAGTTTTAACAGTCTTTCTGTGGAGTCTTTCAGGTTTTCCATGTAGACAATCATGTCGTCTGCAAAAACTGTAAGTTTTACTTCATCTTTGCCAATTTTGATGCCTTTTTTTTTCCCTTTGGTTGTCTGATTGCTGATGCTAGGACTTCCAACACTATGTTAAACAGCAGCCGTGAGAGTGGGCATCCCTGTTGTGTTCCTGATCTCAGGGGGAAAGCTCTCAGTATTCCCCCATTGAGGATGATATGAACTGTGAGCTTTTCATAAATGGCTTTTATGATATTTAAGTATGTTCCTTCTGTTCCAACTTTCTTGGGTGTTTACTAAGAAAGGATGCTGAATTTTGTCAAACGCTTTTTCTGCATCGATTGACAGGATCATATGGTTCTTATCCTTTCTTTTATTAATGTGATGTATCACACTGATTGACTTGTGAATGTTGAACCAGCCCTGTAGTCCAGGAATGAATCCCATTGATCATGGTGAATAATTCATTTTATACGCTGTTGAATTTGATTTGTTAGTATCTTTTTGAGAAGTTTTGCATCCATGTTCTTCAGGGATATTGGCCTGTAATTCCCCTTTTTTATGGGGTCTCTGTCTGATTTGGGAATCAAGGTAGTGCGGCTTCAAAGAATGAGTCTGGAAGTTTTCCTTCCATTTCTATTTTTTTTTTTTTTTTTGGAACAGCTTGAGAAGGATAGGTATTATCTGTGCTTTAAATGTCTGGTAGAACTCCCCAGGGAAGCCATCTGGTCCAGGACTCTTATTTGTTGGGGGATTTTTGATAAATGATTCAATTTCTTCACTCGTTATGGGTCTGTTCAAATTTTCTATTTCTTCTCATTTGTGTGGGTGTCTAGGAATTTGTCCATTTCTTCCAGGTTGTCCAGTTTGTTGGCATATAATTTTTGATAGTATTCTCTGACAATTGCTTGTATTTCTGAGGGGTTGGTTGTAGTAACTCCATTTTCATTTGTGATATATATATATACATATATATATATATATCATATATATCATATATATATGTATATATATATGATATATATGATATATATATCATATATATGTGATATATATGTGATATATATGATATATATAATATATATGATATATATTATATATATCATATGGAGAGAGAAAGAGAGAGAGAGATTATCTATTTATCTCTTTTCTTTTTGACATGTCTGGCTAGGGGTTTATCAATTCTGTTTATTTTTTCAAAAAAACCAACACTCCATTTCATTTATCTGTTTTACTGTTTTGTTTTGTTTTGTTTTGTTTTGATTCTATATTGTTTATTTCTGCTCTGATCTTCATTATTTCTCTTCTGCTAGGTTTGGGCTTTTTTTGTTGTTTTGCTTCTAGTTCCTTTAGGTGTGCTGTTAGATTTTCTATTTGGGATTTTTCTTGTTTCTTGAGATAGGCCTGGATTGCAGTGTATTTTCTTCTTAGGACTGCCTTTGCTATATCCCAAAGGGTTGGATTGGATTTGGTTTGGGTTGGATTTGTTGTTGTCTTTTCATTTCATTTGTTTCCATGTGTTTTTTATTTTTTCTTTAATTGTCTGGTTGACCCATTTATTCTTTAGCAAGATGTTCTTTAACCTTCATGCATTTGGAGGTTTTCCAAACTTCATCCTGTGGCTGATTTCAAGTTTCATAGCATTGTGATCTGAAAGTGTGCATGGTATGATCTCAATTCTTTTATATTTATTGAGGGCTGTTTGTAACCCAGTATGTGGTCTATCTTGGAGAATTTTCTATGTTCACTTGAGAAGAATGTATATTCTGCTGCTTTTGTATGAAAAGTTCTAAATATGTCTGTCAAGTCCATCTGGCCAAGTGTATCATTCAGGGTCATTGTTTCTTTATTGATTGTATGTCTAGATGATCTGTCCATTGTTGTAACTGGAGTATTGAAATCCCCTGCAATTACCACATTCTTACCAATAAGATTGCTCAGCTTTGTAATTCATTGTTTTATATTTTGGGTGCTCCTAAATTTGGTACATTGACAATTATAATTGTTAGTTCTTCTTGATCGATGACTCCATAATTAATATATAATCCTCTTCATCTTTTTTATAGCATTTAGTTTAAAATCTAGTTTGTCTGATATAAGTATGGCTAATCCAGCTTTCTTTTGACTTCCATTAGCATGATAGATGGTTCTACATCCCATCACTTTCAATCTGAAGGTGTTCTCAGGTCTAAAATGGGTCTTTTGCAGACAGCAAATAGATGGGTCTTGTTTTTCTTAATCCATTCTGATACTCTATGTCTTTTGATTGGAGCATTTAGTCCATTTACATTCAGTGGTATTATTGAAAGATATGGGTTTTGAGTCATTGTGTTATCTCTAAGTTTCATGCTTAGAGTGATGTCTCTGGTGCTTTGTGGTCCTTGCAACATTTCACTCACAGAGTTTCCCTTAGGCTCTCTTATAGGGTTGGTTTAATGGTGATGAATTCCTTCAGATTTTGTTTGTTTGGGAAAATCTTTATCTCCCCTTCTATTGTGAATGACAAGTTTTCTGTATAAAGGGTTCTTGGCTGCATATTTTTTTCTGTTCATCACATTGAAAATTTCCTGCCATTCTTTTCTGGCCTGCCAAGTTTCAATAGATAGGTCTGCTACTACCCTTATGTATCTACCCTTGTAGGTTAAGTCCCGTTTATCCCTAGCTGCTTTCAAAATTCTCTCTTTATCCTTGTATTTTGCCAGCTTCACTATGATATGTCGTGCAAAAGATCCATTTAAGTTATGTCTGAAGGGAGTTCTCTGTGCCTCCTGAATTTCAATGTCTGTTTCCTTCCCCAGATTGGGTAAATTCTCAGCTATGGTTTGTTCAAGTACACCTTTGGCCCCTTTCTCTCTCTTTTTCTTCTGGAACTCCTATGATACAGATATTGTTCTTTTCATTGAATCAGTTCTGTAATTCTTGCCTCCAGATTTTTTTAATCTCTTTTTCTCAGTTTTATCTTTTGTCATAATTTTATCTTCTATTTCACCTATTCTCTCCTCTGCCTCTTCAGTTTTCACTGTCACTGCCTCTAGTTTATTTTGCACCTCATTTACAGTACTTTTAAATTCATCATGGCTATTTTTAAGTTCTTTGATCTCTGTAGCAATAGATTCTCTGCTGTCTTCTATGCTTTTTTCAAGCCAAGCAATTAATCTTACAACAATTATTCTAAATTCTTGTTCAGTTATATTGTTTATATCTGTTTTGAGCAATTCTTTAGCTGTCATTTGGTCCTGGAATTTCTTTTGAGGGAATTCTTCCATTTCATCATCTTGGCTAGTTTTCTGTACTTTATGTGTTTTAAAAGCTTGTTATGTGCCCTTTTCCTGAGACCACTGCTATATTAAAGAGGACTGTCCAGGGCCTGGCCCTTCAAGATGTGTTTTTGGGAGAGTGTTACTTGCTCTCTGTTGTTGTGTTTGGTTACTTTATCTCTCTACTTGTAGTGATGTTTTGGACCCTCTACCAGGTGTGCATTGATTTGTTCATTGAAGTAGCCCAGAAAGGAAAACAAAGAGACAAACAAACAAAAAACAGACAGAAAAAAAAACACACAGCACAAAAACACAAACACACACACACACACACACAAAACAAAAACAAAAACAAAAAAAAACAGAAGGACCAGCTATAAGTAAACAACAGGGTGGGAGTGGTGCTGATGGAAGAGGCCTTATCCCATACAAAGAAAGAAATGACAGGAGTAGGAAAAAAGAAAAAAAATAAAAATTGACCAGGCAGAGAAAATATAGGCTTAATCCAGAGACTAAGAAAGGAAAATAAAGAAGTAGTCAGGGAAAAAGAAAAGAAGATAAAGTTGTCCATTCAGAGAAGCTATATAGCTTAATCCAGAGAGAGAGAAATGAAAATAAAGGAGAGTTCAGGGAAAAAAGAAGAGAAGACAAAATGGATCAAAGAAACTATATGGCTTAATCCAGAGAGTGAGGTAAATAAAGAAGAAGGTGGGAAAAAAGAAGAGAAGATAAAATTGCCCAGAGTGAGAAAATATATGGCTTAATCCAGCAAGAGAGAAAGGAAAATAAGGAAGGGATGTAGAACATGTATCAAGAGAATAGATTAAATATGTCTGCTTAATGAGTAACCAGACTAGCGGAGGGAAGAGATATGAAGAAGAAAAGGAAGAATATATCTATATAATAATAATTGTCCAAGAATTAAACCAGGTGATGCAACAGCACTGGTCTGGAGGAGGGACCATCTGGTTCATCAGCATCAATCAATCCCACTCCAGTAGATATGCAGTTACCAGGAGCCGAGGGGCTTGGTTTGGTGTAGGCAGGTCCCACCTCCACTGTGGGCAGGCTGTCTGTTCCCTGAAACACCCCACCTATGGCCCGTCAGGTTTTCCCAGTGGGTCCCTGGAAGCAACCCTGCTTCTTTTCCTCCCAGACTCTTGGGGTTCAAAGTCTTTTGGCCTCAGCATGACTTTCTTTGAGAAATGAGGGAACTTTGGATCTCCCTACATCTCTTGCATTTTGGCCCCTCCCTCCAGCCCCTCCATTCTGAGCAACTGTGACTTTGACCCTATCCGATACTCTGGGGGAGGGTCTTGCTGAGCAATGGCCAGATGCCTGCCCATCCCCAGGAATGTTTATGAGACTGTGCTGCACTGGTGCCCAGAGTCTGCAGCTGGGTGCCAGCCCACTCCAGAAAAATTTTTGTGTGATCTTGTAGTAGCAACATTTCAGGGTTTATGGAAAATCACAGCACACATCTAGCACCAGGCTTTCCCCCTAACATCCTTGTTCTAGCACCAATAAATGTGGTTGTTCACTGGGGTCCGCTGGGACCTTTGCCTGTGGGGTGGCTGCACAGCCTCTACCAAATGTCCTCCCTGCAGGGGAACTGCCACTCCCCATGTGGCCTGTGGACCCCTCAGACCTTGTTCTCTGCTCTTGGGGGTTTGCTCTTTCCACCAGAGCACCACCAGGTTTTGAGCTGCAGAGCCTCAGACTCTGCTCTCCCCCTGTTTATAGTCTTGATGGAATTTAAACCCTCTCCTTTCTCCTTTCTCCCCCCCCTTTTTTTTGTTCAGTCCCTGAAGCTGTTCCCACTTTTCCACTTTCTTTACAGTTGTTTGGGGGGGGGTGCTTTTCCCGTACTCTTTACCTATCTCCATCCTCTCTCTGCAAGCATAAACAGCTCCCTGCCCTCCATTGCTTTTCTCTTCCCTGATTCACCTGTCTGTGCCACATACCTGCAGAGTTCTGTGATTCAGGTTGTGCGTTTGTTGTGTTAATCCTCAGATCAGGTTTCTGGGTGTGTAAGATGGCTTGGTGTTGATCTGGCTGCTTTTCAGTGATGACAGACACACAAAAAAAGCTTCCATGTTGTTCCCCCATCTTGGTCCCCTCTCAAATCCTTATCATTTCTTGTGTGATCAGAGCCTCTCAGGTGGCTCCTATCTCTGAGTAGATCCTCAGTGGCGATGAATGATTCTGTTGCCTGTGTTCTCTGTTACTCCAGGGCTTGGATTCTGATATCCAAAGCAGACTCATCAGTGTTCAGGGTTGTTCAAGGAGGTTCTGGGTCTAGCACTCAGAAAAGAACTATGCTTCTCCCATTAGGAATTTTCACACCCTATTTTTATGTGAGGTTTCTCTCCCATCTCTCTATGCCTCTTAAGCTTAAGAAAGGCTCATGTTCCATGCTTTACCTGGCAGTTCTTTCAGAAGAGGACTGTCTCAAAAGGAAGGTTTCCTGGAACTTTCCTTTTGGTACCACAAAGTTTCAGCTTATGCTTGGTCCCTATGTAGGGAACTCAGAAGACTCTATGCTTTCTCCCATCCCTTTCCTCTCTGAGTGTCAGCCTCTCTTTCCTCCTAACTCTTTCCTTTCTCTCTCACTTCTCTGCTCCTCAGCTTCTCTTATAAAAATGTTAGTCACTAACATAGGGACATCAAATGTCCAAGGAAGGTGGAGAGTGACTTTGAATAGGGGGATCTAAGAAAGATGTAGGAGAGGGTGGCCAACCTCTTCAAACTGCCACAGCTCCCCCACTCTACATGGACAAGTGAGGCTCTGGGCTTTTCTTTCCCTCTCTGGAACATCAGGATAGTCCTGTGAGCATGGTTGCTCCTATGCTCAATGCATCAGGTATGTCTGATAGACTCTGATGGACAAGAAGAAGAAAGATGATCCCTGATTCTGGAAGAGTGATGACATCCAATCTGTCTGTTCTAACAATAGGGGTGAGGGCAGCAAAGAGAAGCTTAGGAAGTCTGGTGTCTTGCTGCATTGCTTTTGTATTTTTTCCAGGCTCTTGATACATAGTGTATGGTTCTGTTAGAAATTAGTTTGAACTTGTATTTTGGGGAAAACAGGAGGCAGGAGCCAGTGACACCTTTTAGTTTGGATCCCTGGTATTTATTGCAATCCTCTTTGACTTACTCTGCCCCACTCTGACAATCTCATCAAGCAAAAGTCATAATGTGAGTACCATATAACTAGAATAGTCTAATACTATGCTGGGATTCTCTTGGTTTACTAAATTCCAAAAAACATTTGTAAATTATATAAACTTATCACAGTTCCCTAATTATATACCCTCTAAATTATGCTGGGAACATAGAAGAGATATCAGCTGCTTTCCAGCTGCAGACACACCTGACATACTAAGATCTCAAAGCAAAGTAGCTCAGAACAGAGGCTGGGTGAAATGTGCAGACCTTGAAAAGTAAAGCACCCACATAGAGGGGCAAGCACCTTGAGAAGGAGTGGACAGGCAATGATTTCCAGGAGGTTGGGTAAGAAGAAGGTCCTGAAGGACAGGCAAGTGGCAGAGGTGGAGCTTCCAGTGCAGGGGACAGTGGGAGTGACAGTGGCAGCTGGGACCCCATGTCATCACACCATACAACCATAGAACAGAAGGGACTTGGGATGTCCCTGGTCAACTTGATCATCTGTAAGATGATGAAACCAAGGGTGGGACTGGGGAAGGGCCTTTATTAAGGACGCATGATGGAGAGGCCAAGCCTCCTGAAGTTATTTAAAATTGCTCAGGGGTGCTGTCTGGAGACAGAGTTGCTATTGGTTGGTGTTTTTCTTTTTTTTTTTTTTTTTTTTTTTTTTTTCAACGTTTTTTATTTATTTTTGGGACAGAGAGAGACAGAGCATGAACGGGGGAGGGGCAGAGAGAGAGGGAGACACAGAATCGGAAACAGGCTCCAGGCTCCGAGCCATCAGCCCAGAGCCTGACGCGGGGCTCGAACTCACGGACCGAACTCACGGACCGCGAGATCGTGACCTGGCTGAAGTCGGATGCTTAACCGACTGCGCCACCCAGGCGCCCCGGTTGGTGTTTTTCTATGCCTTTGTGGCCTATCCATCAGCCTCACAGGTGCTATCTCTACATCAGGCTTTGTGTAAGATGCATTTTCCTTATGTATCTTTTCCTTAAACCCCAACTAGACTAGGTAACTTCTTATACCAAAGACTGACCATGCCAATGTCAGCATGAAAGGACTCTAAATCTGCACCCTCCATCTCACATTTCACAGATGCAGAAACAGACCATGGAGGGGGGCAGGTGACAGGACTTTACTATTAATCTAGGTCACCTCTCTGTGTCTCCCAGGAGACATTCAGCTGCCTCATAGGAGGACAGGCAGGAAATACTCCCAACTCCAGAGGGGGCAGGGAGAATGATTAAAGGAACATAGAAACTACACCCCACTTTCAGATAATCATGCACACTCTCCTCTCACCTCTCAACTCTCTCCCCTGAATAAACTCAAGGGTAAGTGTTCTTTTAGCACTGCCATCTCATACCTAAAAGATTTCTGGACTTTCTGCTGATGCTGCAGCCTGCAGGAATGCCTATACTCTATGCTGGAGACAAGGATGATGAGGAAGTAGAGGATCCTTGGGGGACTCTGAGACAGGAACAGAGGGCTCAGGCCCTGGATTCATGTGTTAAGTGGGAGGAGGGCCCAATTTTGATCTTCCCCATTTTATGGGAAAGGCTTGAACCACCTGTGAACTTGGTGGACAGGAAACAACCAAACTTACTTTCAAGGAGGCACTGATATTTTCTTTCCATTTTAATCACTGGGCCAGCTGTCTTTGCCTTTGAGAGTTTAACCCGGGGAAAGGCCTCTTGAGTTGAACAGAATTTAAAGGACAGTATGGTTGGGCCTAAAGGATACAATGATAGGTGAAATAAATCAAATAGAAAAGACACATACCATATAATTTCACTTATATGTGGAATTTAAAAAACAAAACGAATGAACAAACAAAATCAGAGGCAAAATTGAGGCACCTGGGTAGCTCAATTAGTTAAGTGTCCAACTCCATTCTGGCTCAGGTCATGATCTCACGGTTCATGAAATTAAGACCCATGTTGGGCTCTGTGATGACAGCATGGAGCCTACTTTTGATTCTCTCTCTACCTCTCTCTTTCTGCCTCTCCCCTGCTCTCTCTCCAAATAAAATAAACTTAAAAAAATCAGAGAGAACTCATAAATGCAGAGAACAAACTGGTGATTGCTGGAAGTGAGGGTCTAAGAGAATGGGTGAAGTAGGTATAAAGGATTAAGTGAAGCAAACTTCCAGTTATAAAATAAATAAGGCACAGCAATAAAAAGTACAGCATAGGGAATATAGTCAATACTATTGTAATAATATTGTATGGGAGCAGGTGGTAACTACACTTAACATGGTGAGCATTGAGTAATATATATAATTGTCAAATCAGTAGGTTTTACACATGAAACTAATATAACATTGCATATCAACTATACTTCAATAAAAATGTAAAATACTAAAAAAAATAAAAATAAAAGAGAACATTCATCTTGCCATTTGTGACAACATGAAAGTGGAGGACATTATGCTAAGTGAGATAACGTAAAAAGAAAAAGACAAATACTGTATGGCATCACTGATGTGTGGAGTCTGAAAAAAAGAAAGAAAAGCTGATCTTACAGAAATAGAATGCAATGCCAGGTGCCAGGTACTGGGAGATGCGAGAAGTGGGGAGATTAGGTCAAAATGTACAAACCTTCAGTTACAAGGTGAGTAAGTTCTGAGGAAGTAATGTCATCATGATAACTACAGTTAATGATGGTATGTTGCATATTTGAACTTGGCTAAGAGAGAAAATGTTATGTGTTGTCATCACAAAAACAAAGTATTAACCATGTGAGATGATGGACATGTTAGTTTACTTGATTAAGATAATAATTTCACATGTGTATGTATGTCAAATCACCATGTTGTTCACTTTAAATATATGTAATTTTATGTCAAAAAAATAAAGGAGGAGATTCAGAAATGACAATTCCTGGAACTACAAAACTGGGTGAAGTGTTCGTAATTCATTTAAAAGATTACCAAGGATAAGAGAGAATAAGAGTGTGTGTGAGTGCATGTGTATTTGAAGTAGTGTGTGTGCATATGTTGAATTCATACATGTGTAGTGTAAAATCATATGTGTATGAGCATGTGTGAATGTGTATATTAGTATGTATGAGCACATGTGTATGAGAGACTGCGTGCATATGTATGAATTCATACAAGTGTATGTGTGCATGTGAAATCACTGTGTGTGTATGTTAGTATGTGTGTGTGCATGTGAGAATGTGTGTTTGTGTTGCAGGAGAGGGGCAGGAGCAGGCCAGGCACTCATGTCAGAAACTTGTGGATGTTAAGCTCTACTCTATGCAGTAGTGATCCTGGGTATGGCAGCATCTTTGCCATAATCAGATATTGGCCTCAGCCTCTACCCTGCACATGGATTCTGCATATCATTTTTGAAGACTTTGAAGGTCAGAGAGGAGATGGCAAGGCTTAGAAGTAAGGAGAGACAGGTGTCCGGCTCAGATCAATAGTTGTTCAATAAATGGTTTGTGAAGGTTTGTGAGGGTGTGTGTGGGTCTCTGTGAAGGTGTGTATGAGGGTCTGTGGAGGGTCAGTAAGAGGATGTGTGGGAGGGTGTGTATGAGGGTGTGTGGGAGGATGTGTGGGAGAGTATGCATTAGGGTCTGTGGGTAGGCATGCTGAAATTTTTGTGGTAGGATGTGTGGCAGGGTCTAAGACAGTATGTAGGAGGGTCAATGAGGGTGAGTGGGAGGGTCTGTGTGAGGGCTGAAGAACATAGGGCAGACTCAAGCCAGCCTCTGGGCTCTGGAGAACCACAGGTCAAGAAGAGGAGAAGGACAGTAAACTGTCCATGCCCTTCAAGACAAAGTTATAATTTTAACTTGGGGGGAGGTCAGTACAGCATATGGGGAAGGAGCTATTGACTTGGGTCACTGGATTGGAGAACAGGTCTTGCCAACAATTGGTATTCAGTTTTTTAAATCCATTATATTAGCTTGTAATGCTATCACACTATTGCTTAATTTGCAATTCCCTAATGACAAATGATGTTAAGCATTTTTTTTGTATGCTGTTTGCTATGTGTGCATTTTCTTTGGTGACAAACCTGAAAGACAGGTACAGAATTTTGAAAGTCCACTAAAGTCCATGCTGTGTTTGGGGAGAAGACTCCCATTACAGATGGGGGTGCTGAGTGGCTCGAGATGAATCTAAAACTATTTGTTGTATCCAGATTGTGAAAAGGTTTAAAGGCTTGTTTAGAATTTTCAGTTTTAGCTCTTGAGAAATGAGCAGGCTTCAGAGATGACCGAACTGTGGAACATAGGCAATTGTAATGCAGCCCTTCTTCCAGGTGACTGAGGAATCAACCACAAAGGAAATGATCACAGCTGATGGTCTGAGAGTCAGAGGGTGTCATAGGTACAGAGGCCCCTATTGTGGTTGGCCTCATTTCAGGGAGCAGACTGAAATTCCAGTAGCAATGAGCAGTGGGCTGTGGGACAAAGCCTGTGCCCTGGGCAACTCCTAGATGGGTATTAAGAAAAGTCTCTTCAGCCTCATCCTTTGGGGAGAAGGCCCACCAGCATGACAGCCAGAAAGGTGAGAGTCTTACCTGCAAAGCCAATGAACATGAGTTCAGGGTAAATTCCTTCAAGTGACTGTATTTTATTTCATAATCATTAAGATAATATTGCTATTATTTCCATGTCAGTGATACTGCCACCTTATTTGCGTTGTTCTGCCAGTGTCTTTGCTCAAGCAGAGAAATGTCTGGGTCTGTAAATGGCGTTTTGTAAGGAACAGGAACAAAGCCATCTACCAAGGTCAGACTATCAATCTCATGTTCCCTCCTCCCCATTTATGGAGGACCTTTCTCCCAGCAGAGCACATTCTTGGGGGGGGGGGGCAGATGTGTCTTTCCTCATCCCAGATGCACCTGGGACTGACATCCACACTCACCTCTGTGTGAGAAAGGGGACTTTATGTCTGACATGCCATCAGACAAAAATAAAGACTGCAGCCCAATACTGACTACTGGGACCTCAAAGCAACCTGCAAAAGGCAATATGACACAGAGGAGAGAGCCCAACTTTGAAGTCAGGTACATAGAGAACTGGGTTCAAATCCTGCCTCTGTCACTTTCTGTGTGACACTGTACAAGACAATATAAAGTCTCTGATCCTCAATTTCCTCATTTGAAATATAGAGTCAACAGTTCCAGTAGCATTGCAGGGGTCATCAAGTGATATATGGAGGTGACAGTAGTTTACAAATCACAAAGCACAGTGCAAATATCAGTCAAGAAGCAATATAGTTTAGCAATTCCACCCACAGCCACTGATTATAACTGTGCTCTTTGGTGAGTTGTTCTATATTTCCATTAGCACATGTACAATGTTACCTACATCCCACCCTTGGAAAGCTATCTCTCTATTGCTCCAAACCCCATGGACTGCAGTTTGTGGGGGGCCGGGCCCTGGTGCCAGGCTTAGACCGGGTCGAGCAATGTTCCCTGTTGACTCAGCCAACCCGGTGGTTCCCCCTCCCATAACCCACTTTCAAGGGCATACGAAAGCCTTGTCAAGGCTGAGAAAGTTAATTCCTGAAGCCTGTGGTCTGCAGGTGTTGGCAGTAATGCTACCTCCCTTTTTCTACCCCGAGTCAGATAGAAACAAACATGGGAATTGTGTTTGGCTAGCGATCTTATCAACAAGGTCTTGTTATGACCCGTCTAGAAAATGCACAAGAAACACAGAACTAAATGTTTTGGTTGGCAGCGATTATGTGAAACATGTTTATTCTTAGAATGGCCTGACCCATAAGAGTCTGGATATAAAAGATTGTGTACAGCAACAATAAAGCCATCACTTGGGCCATCAGCCCAGGGGACCCTCCTGTTCCCAAACTTTCTCTTCTTTTTTCTTGCATTCCCCTACCCTCAGGACCCTGACCTCGCTGTTTGTCGCGCCGGTCGCGACACAGCATACAGTTTTCCTTTAGTCTTCCTCTGACCTGCAGAGAGCTCCTTCACCTTAGTCACAGCTTTGCTTGGGATGCCCATGGAAAGCCTAAATCATGCAGGGTATGAAGCTTTCTCATCTCAGCCAGTATGGGATAACTCTACAGGCAATGCTCACCCCTACACTCTCCATAGCGTTGGAAAATCTTTGTTAGGGCATCATTGTAGCCAGAATTCTTCCTTTTCCTCGTCCACCTCCCCCACTTTCACAGGCACTGGTCCCTAATAAACATCTTTCACTCTAAATTTGGTCTCAGTGTTTGCTTCCAGGTTATAAACAAATCAACATAAGATAACAATGCAGAAGTGTATTGTGATAGTGAAGTGAGTTAATAAATCCCAATAATTTTGTGCAGGGTCTGGCACATAGTGCTATTATTATTATTACTATTAATTATTGCTATTGATTTTATCATCTGAGTCCTGAGTAGAGTGGTTCTCACTTGGTCCTGCCCCCTATTATCTCCAGTCCCTGCAGCAATCACAGGTGTGGCATTCCATGTCTGTTCTTCCCAGTGTATATCACTGGGACCATCAGATGTTGATATTAGAACTGGCAGGGCTGAAGATGCTTCCTCTCTGTGTGCATCTGCTATGCACTGAGCCTTGGTAGGCCTTTGACACCATTTCTAATGCTCATAATTACCCCATAAGTCAAGGTAAGTGATGTTAGTCCCTCTTTACAGATGAGGAGCCTGGAACTCAGGGATGTTAATGACTTGCCAATTTCTGAATCCTAGTAGGTGGCAGAGCTGGGACCCCAAAGTCTCCACCATATGCCATGCAACCTTATCATATGCAGACATGGGCATTGAATCCCAGGGGATTGAGTAGTTAGTCATTGACTAGAAGCCAAAGTTTCTGACTCCCACTGGTTCAGCAGGCTTTACTTTGTTCTATGCTGCTTCCTCATGCTCTGTGTTACCTAAATGACTAAATTAATGAAAATGTAAAGTCAATAACCAATTTCTCTTTTCATTGCAGTCCCTACCTTGCTTTTCTGTGTTTTTCTTGGTGTGTGTTTATAATGCATCATCATCACCTCTCAAATGCCCTTGGTTGTTTGGAAGGAAGCTAATCAATATGTTGCTCAGCACAGAGGTGTCGGTGGCATATTCGAGAGAAGACAAGAGGAGGGTGCTGTGTCAGTCTGCAGAGCTGGCTGGCCCTTCTGAGGCTGAGAGGCTTCTCCAAAGTCTCAAGCCTTAGGGCTGTTGAGAAAGCCATTGGAAATATTGGGGAAGTGTGATGCTGGTGATTTGACACTTGGGCTCCTGGACTCCTAGACAGAGTGAAAATCTCAGTCATAGCAAGATTGGTAGCCCTGCCCCTCTCTGGGTTCTGTTTTGAAGGGGAATACTAAGCACACTGGGGACTTGATTTGGAAAATTTATTTATTTTGGTCCAGGTAAGATTAATCATTAATCCAACTTTTTCTTCTATCATTTTGCCTTATCTGGATATTTAATATAAAAAGAATAATACAATGTGGCTTCTATGTTTGCTTCTTTCATTTAGTGCTATATTTTTGAGGTTGAACTGTGTTGTGGCATGTATTGGTAGTTTGATATTCTTTATTGCCTAATAGTATTAGGGGCAATTACATATTTTATTTTCTATTTTCCAAAGACATTTTTAGTTTTTGAATAGATTTAGATTCATATTAAAGTTGCAAAGACATTACAGAGATTTCCTAAATACGACACACTCTGTTTCTCCTTTTATTGACATCTTATATCATTAGTATGATACATTTGTTACAACTAATAAACCCATATTGATATAATAATGTTATACAAATATCACACTTAAAGACTAGGGAGTTATGTCCTCTTTGAAGACAGAATATCTGCATAAAGTACTTAGAGTTCTGCTTGGGAGATTAGTCTCCTCTCCTACTGATTTATTTATTTATTTATTTAATAATTTGCATACATTAAAGTGCTATAAAAGTTCTGGGGCTTTGACAAAAGCATGGTATTATGGATTTACCACTTTAGTATTGTACAGATAATTTCACTGCTCCAAAATGTCCCCAGTGCTTCACCTATTCATGGCTCATAGGTATTTATTTTCTATTTTGGATTATAATTCAATACTTCCTAGTTTATTTTGTAAAATTATTTTTTCTGTTGGCTATGGTATCCATTTCATATACCCCTAGTGTGTGTGTGTTGTGTGTATGTGTGTATGCGTGTTTTGAACATCAACCATTTCTCTGAGGAGACCTGGCTCCTTTTATTGGAGAATGGTATTAAAAACTAAAATTTGGTTGCTAAGTGTGCTTGTTACTACTGGGATATTATTGCTTCTATGCCCTCTCAATAATCAGGGCAATAAATTTATGTGTGCGTATTAACCCATGCGCGCACACCATACACACACACACACACACACACACACACACACACACATTCATCTACATCTATATTAAGCTAAATATACCTTCATACTGATGTCTCTAACTCTAATCCAGTACCAAATATATCATCCTAGGCTTCTCCTCTTGCTTGTTTGTAACCTTTCATTATCTTTGAGAAACTTGGCTCTCACTATCCACCCGCCATTTACTTAATTGTTCAATTTCAGTATGCATATATATGATGGTTTCTATCACCATATGTGTTATGGGTGTTAACTCATACCCTCATGGAAAACAACTTTACCAGCCAGTGTATAGTACTTACATACTTTAGTTTTATAGACCCTATCCATTTCAAAAGTTGACACTTCCGATCTCCCAATCTCCTTCCTTTAGGTTATTTCAAATGTTTGTAATATGGTTAGATTCTTTTGCCACAGTCTACAAATCCTGTGATTGCCCAACCTCCTAAATGATCTTTTAAATTTGCATGCATTAAGGTACTATAATGTTCTATGCGTTTTGACAAAAGTGTAACGTTATCTACCTACCACTTCAGTATCTGAACAATTTCACTGCCCTAAAGATCTCCAGTGCTTTCTGTATTCAACCCGTTCCCTCCCTGAACCCCTGGAAATCACTGATCTGTTTACTGACTCTACTCTGTAATTTTACCTTTTTCAGAATGGCATACAGTTATAATAATACAGTATGTAGCCTTTTCAGACTGGTTTCTCTCATTTAGTAATTCATTTGAAATTCATCCATGCCTTTGTGTGTCTTAATAGCTCATTCCTATTTATCACTCCATACTATTCCACTGTATGGATGTTTGTAGGTTCACAACTCTCTCTTGTATAGAGGGTTTACCCTTTCTTGGTAAAATATGAGACCCATACACAGAGGACAGGAAGAGACCAAAGAAGGAGGCAGGTCCGTCCAAGTTTGTAGGTGGTAATTTTAATAAGAAGAAATAGAAGTTATGTAAAGGCTTGCATTGGGTAGCAACAAGATGAATGGATCCCCTCAATTGCTCTCTAAATCTTAAAGGCTTATGAAGAGGCCCTGACTAGACTCAGCCATGTATACCATGCAGGTATTTTCAACATCACATCGCCATCTCAAGACTATTTCCTTGGAGCAACCTTTGGGAGTGGGAAAAGCAAGTAGAACTCACATTCCAAGGACAGGGTAGGGAGTGAGCAGTCTCCAAGTGCCTGGGTCCAGCTCATGGGTCAATTGGTGGTCACGTCTTTTTGATCATGTTCCTCAACAGACATTCCATAGTTTTTAAATTCATTCACTTCTTGAAGGGTATTGTGGTTGCTTTCAGTTTTTGACAATTATGAATAAATCTGTAAACATTTGTGTGCAGGTTCTGTGTGGACATAATTTTTCAAATTAGTTAGCCAAATACCTAAGAGATGATTATTGGATCTTATGGTAGGGCTATGTTTAGCTTTGAAGGAAACAAACTGTCTTCCAAAGTGGTTATACCACTTCACATTCTCATCAGCAAATAATGAGAGTGCCTGTTGCTTTATATCCTTGACAGCAATTGGTGTTTCAGATTTTAAAAGGCTTCTTATAGTAGTTTGTAGTGCTATCATATTGTTGCTTAATTTACAATTTCATGACAAATGATGTTGGACATCTTTCTTATATACTTTTTGATATATGTATGTTTTCTTTGGTTAAGTATCTATGTAGATATTTTGCTTATTTTAAAATTGTGCTGTTTGTTTTCTTATACGTGAGTTTTAAGACTTCTTTATATATTTTGGATAGAAGCCCTTCATTAAATATGTATTCTGCAAACATGTGTCCCAATTTTGTCTTTTTATTCTCTTAACCTTACCATTCATTGAGTAAAAGTTTTTACTTTTAACAAGTTCAGATTATCATTTTTTTCTTTCATGGATCATATTTTAGTGTTGTATATAATTTTCATTACCAAATTAATATCATGTAGATTTTCACCTCATTTTCTTCTAGAAGTTGTATAGCTTTGCATTTTATATTGATTTCTATAATAGGTTTAAGTTAATTTTTGTGTCATATGTAAGGTCTGTGTCTAGGCTTATCCTTTTAACTTTCTAAATTTTTATTATGGTTAAAAATGTACAATATAAAATTAACCATTTAACCATTTCTAACCATGTTTCTAAGTATACAGATGTGGTGGCAGTAGAATTGGTGAAGAACAAAGGGAAGGCAGGGCTTTTCTATTCTGGAAGCACCAAGTGGTAGACTAATGAGGTCACATTCATGTCCAAATTAGAATGGGCCAGCTCTGCCTTTGTATCCTTCTGCTAATTTGTAAGGGGTGATCCTAGGGTAGGGATGCTTATGGACTGAAATGTCAAAATTTACTGGGGCAGCTCTTCCAATTCACCCACAGTCATTTTTCTGACCGTGCACAAACCCTGTAAGGGTATCTAGGCCATGACAGTAATTAAATGGAATTCTCCACTGAAAACCATCACTTCTCTTTAACCCTCAGGCCATGTTCCTAAATCTGGGCAGGCTCCTTCCTCCCGTATGGGGCTTACATCACAGTATCCCCAGACCCTCATATATATCTGGATTTGCTTGAGTCTATCTTGTGATAAAAATAAAGTACTTTGTACATGTATCAACTACCAATTTTCCCAAGAATCAACTCATGTCCTTGTACATAAAGCATGGGCATATTCACTCAAGGTATCCATGACCTTCACTATCTGGACTTACCTGTAGCTCAACTCTGGTCTATCAAGGACATTTCATTTGTGATTGTTTGTGTACTGTATTCCCCTGTAATTTATGGCCTTCTGGAGTTCAGGGATTTATCATGTCACTTATCAGATGCTTAATATACATTGGTAGAGTGAAACATAGAGGGAAGAAACATGGTAGCTTTCAGACTTTGATTAAAGTACTTCTACATGTTTCAAAATAGACAGGGAGACTGACTCGTGAGAACAAGGGCTTTCATCAGGGCATGGAGAATATAGGCACTGTAATTTCTGGTTCAAGAGACTGGTTCATTAAGAATAAAGGAGGGGAAGGGAAGGCTTATAAGAAAGATTCATATAAAAGGTCTAAAAGATAAGAAAATGTAGATTTTGCCACAGAAGAGGGGAGAGGCTACTAGAATACTGACTAGCTGCTGATAGGATCCTAGTCAAAGAAGCAAGTGGATTTTCCAGATAAATATTGGGTTAAGAAAGATCTAGGTCCCACATAGCACGACCAACATTAAGATAAAATTCTGGCAACCACCTCATTGTTGTGTCTCTTAGGGGAAGGGAGATGGAGGTGTATAAACAAATACTCCAGATATGCCCCTTCTTCAGAGCTCCAGGGAAGGCTAGAAACATGCTTGCATTTGTTCAGAGCTCAGAAAAATTAAGAAACCTCTGACTTAAAGCACTCAGATGATTTTTTTATTCCTAGGTGGTGAAGCTGAGGAAATGTGATTTCAGGAGTGCTCTGCTTGAGTTTCAGCTTGAAAAAAAAATATTTTTTTTCTTTCTCTAGTCCTAGCACCTGTTCAAGTAATTCTAGCTTAGCATAATGGGAATAGAAGGTATTTATTATCAAAAAGTTCTAAGTTCAAAATCATATAGCCTTACTGTGGTGCAGTGGTTAGTAACATGGTCTCTGGAGTCATACTTAATGGTTTTGCACCCTAGATCTGCCTGGGCTACCTTGGGCAAGTTATGTTTCTGTGTCTTAGTTTCTTCATCTGTTAAAATGGGGACTAGAATAATACTTATTCCACATAGTTATTGTAACACTTAAAGAAGAACACATGTGAAGTGTTCAGAAAAGATCTTGAATAATAGTAATGGTAGCAACAACAACAGTTATTATTTATATTATTATAAATGTTATGATAGTAAAATAATTATGTTATATATTATTATAAATATTACATTTGTATTTAAAATGTATAATATAATTATTATAATGTAATATTTATAATAATATATGATATATTATATTAATAACTATTATTATTATGTGACTATGGACAATCATTTAATTCCTCTTTATTTCTCTTTATTTGTCTCTAGGATGATGATAAGCTTATCTTATGTGGTGGACACTGAAACACCACTCAAATCCCTTGGGCTGCCCAAGTATTGGAAGTAGTTTTGGCAACAGCCTTTCTCAATCAGTCATGCAGGGATCTTGTCAGCTCTGGGTTCCTCCCGGGTCACATCCTGTCTCATTGGCCCACATTCAATAACTGATAGATATGGGAGTGTAAAGTCCTGTTCTTCTTGTCCCTTCTTCTTGCAGTATTGTTCCAAAGACACTTCAAAATCACTATTCTGCCTTATAAACTCCAAATCAGAGTTAGCTTCCAAAGGAACCCAACCTGTGACATCTAACTTCACAGAATTGCCAGGATTAAAAGTAACAAAACACACAGTGTTTGACACTATTGCTCAACAATGTATTTCCTTACCCATCTTCCCCACAACATCATGAGTTAAATATTTTTTTGTGACTCCCCAATGTATTCTATGCCCTCTATCTGAAACATGGCTGTCATTACTAACCAATTAATAAAAATCTTTCCTAAGTGAATACGGTTCTAGTTCAGGGTAGAGTTTGACAGCCCCAGATGATAATAGGGACACAAGTTCAACAGGGTTTAATAAAATCTGCTTGCTTCTTTTAAAAAAAATATTGGAATCATCTTTTTTTAATGCTTATTTTTGAGAGAGAGAGAGAGCACGCACAATTTGGGCAGAAGCAGAAGTGGGGGGATATAAGATCTGAAGTGGGCTCCACACTGACAGCAGAGAGCCCAAAGTGGGGCTCAAATTCCCAAACTGTGAGATCGTGATCTGATCTGAGGTTAGATGCTTAACCAACTGAGTCACACAGGCACCCCATAAAATATGCTTACTTCTATTTGAAACACTAGGCTATAGGTTAAAGATTATATATCTGTAGGCAACGTCTGTTCCACGCATAACAGGTAGAGTCTCTGTTTCCTTACCCTGGTCTCCTCAGCCTTCAGATGGAGTGTACTAGTTTATCCATGATTCCAGTTGTCACCTTTCCACAAAACATGTTTAACGGCATTAGACAAGGCACTAATTTGCATAGAGACTGTCAAGGTCCTTTGTAAAGCAAAAAAAATGCACATTGTTAAACAGCTACAATAACATTGACTACAACCATGAATACAATTTTACAGCAGATTAAACACAGTTAGTAAAAAGTGCAGTGCAAAAGCAATTTCAATCCTAGAGTTGAGTCAGGAGCTAGCAGAAAGCCCTAGAAACAATGACCAGACATAACATCCTACCTACACTTCCTTGGTCATTTTTCTTGGGGGGAGTGGAACTCTTCTATAGTTTGGATTTCCTGCTTGAGATGAGGGATCAAACTACAAGGAGGTGAAGGAAAGGAGAGATAGCTAAATCTAAAAAAGAAATTGGAGAAAAAATAGAAGACAAAATCTGTACAAACTATAGGAAACTTGGTGTGAGACAAGAAGAAAAAGGCAAGAGTGAGAATAATGGAGAAAATGCCTCTTATAATGTGGTGATAATCAGTTTGAAAAGAATGGATTCACGATTAGACAGAAAAATCTTCAGATATTAAAGGAAAAACAAGGAAATGATTAAAACTGCCAATACATAATTCTCATTTTTACTCAGATTCCTCTTTTTATACAACCAGGTTTATTTTGTCCACCTCCTTCCTACAGATGTGAGTACTTTTCTTCTCTATATCTTCTCTAGATCTATCAGGTCTATCTTTACCCAGTGGCCCTGGACAAGCAGGCCTGGTAGTTGCTGTCCAGTACTGTCAAGTGGACAGAATGAGAAATTATCTTACAATACAAGTGTAAAGGTAACCAAATTTCTCCCACCCTCAAATTATTACAATTCAAGTAGGGATATTCAACTATCCAAAGCAATTTTCATGTGCATCCTTTTTATAGCAGCCTATATCTCACACATTACAGTCCTAGGAAGTTTCCAAGTCTATTTATAACCTCTTCATTTCTGTGGTTCTCCCTCATCCTCTAGCCACAATTCCTAAGGTAGTAATTGGTTTCATACCCTCTTTCCTGCTCCTTATCTGACTTTTACCACCAGATCAAATTAAGAAGAACATGTCTTCAAACTGACATGATAAAACACATGAGACAAAGTAATCCTCTGCTCCCTCCTGGGAATGGTAGACTGAGTTGGGGGTGAGTTTATGAGCATGCCAAAGTATCTTATGAGGGAATTATTATTTTGCTTGAATTTTGATGATAAATATATGAATCCAGAAGTCCCAGGAAAAAATCTTTGGATAAAGGCCATTTTTGAAAAGAGATGAACCATAAAAAATGGTGGAAGTGGTTAAAGTGCCTCTCAGATGGTGAGCTTCCCAAATCATCATGGCCAGTTGGGGAGGGTGAAGGTGCTTAGGGAAAGAGAGACAGAAACTTCTCTGGCCAGATTTCCTTAATTTCATTTCCAACTTTATTGTGCCCAGAATGACACTCATCCTCAGTGAGAAGATGGAATTTGTAAAACAGGAACTCTGTGATGCATGGCATTACACCCAGAGAATCATTCAGTTGTTTTGGAAAGTTGGTCCTATTTTGGTTACTATCAACATAGCTATGATATTGGCCAATTTTTCTTTTTATCTTAGGTCTTTTTAACTACCCTGAGAACCAATCCCAAATATTGCAAATAAACTGCTAAGAATTGATTTCCAAAAAACTTTCCTCCCAATAGTTCTTCACTTTAGGAAAACAATCAGCTTGTATTGTACACCAACTGGAAAAGATCATTCTGATAAGGAGCTTAATATCTCAGAAGGAGAAATGTGCAGAGGATAACTATGGGGAACTGATTAATTTAGATGTAAGAATTTATTTGAGGGATTTTATGTTTTATCTTTTTTAAAAATATTTATTTAAATTCAATTTAGTTGGCATACAGTGTAGTATTGGTTTCAGGTAATTTTTGTGTTTTGAGTTTTGTGAAAGTATAAAGGTAAAGTGGAATTTTCCTTAAAAGGTTTTAATCATCAAATATGTCAGCAATCTACGTACTTTCATATAAAATTTTATGACATTAAAAAAAATGTACTTTGTCTAGAAACCTAAAAAAAGAAAAAGAATTTGTTTAAGGCAGCTACATGAAGATACTGAGGCTATTTATCCTGCCTTAGATAGTTCCTTTCAGCAAGAAAACAAGGTAAAAGGTAAGAGGCTAGATCTACAATTATAGCTTTCTGTATTCACTGTTCATGTACTTTGTACACCCCAGATCACCTCTATGCTGCTGGTTATGATAAAGAGAAAGTGTTCCTTGAGGATAGTTCCTCAATGGAATCTTGAAGCCACAGTTGGGAAATGAGAAGGTAACCCTTCCTAGGATCTGAACTCTTTTGTTTCTCCAAATCCTCTCATGACTTGCCTGTTTGCTTCCTCTTCTGAGACTTTCAAAAACTTGACTTAATGGTGTCTGAATTCATAAAAAAATGTATAAGGGCAAGTAGAGCTGTTTCTTCTCTAAGACCAGTTTTCCCAGGCTCTTCCAGAAGTGCTAAAATTGGGGGGTGCCTGGGTGGCTCAGTCGGTTAAGTGTCTGACTTCGGCGCCAGTCATGATCTCGCAGTTCATGAGTTCAAGCCCCATGTTGGGCTCTGTGCTGACAGCTCAGAGCCTGGAGCCTGCCTCAGATTCTGTGTTTCCCTCTCTCTCTGCCCCTCTCCTGCTTGTGCGTTCTTTCTCTCTCTCTGTCTTAAAAACAAATAAACATAAAGTTAAAAAAAAAGAAGTGCTGAAATTGGGGTTAGGGTGCCTTTACTTATATTCCAGTGGCCCAGGTACATGCAATGGCCATCAATCATGTTTCACTTTCCAGGTACTTAGAAATGGGGTAGGAGGGATCTTCAAACAGTGCTATGTCATGGACTATTTTGTATCATTAAATGTTTAGAAAAAGTCAGTAACAAAAATGTTTTGGATAAATCAGTCAGTCTTCTATGAAATATATTTCACATTCAATTGAAAACCAAAATAGGGAGAGTTTCTCTATTCTTAATAAATATATCTACACGAATTGAAATTCTAGGAGGTAGAGAAGATGGCAGTGTAGGAGGACGCTGGGCTCACCACGCATCCTGCTGATCACTTAGATTCCACCTACACCTGCCTAAATAACCCAGAAAACCACCAGAAGACTAGCAGAACGGAGTCTCTGGAGCCAAGCACAGACAAGATTCCCACGGAAGAGGGTAGGAAGGGTGGAGAGGCAGTGTGGGCTGCATGGACTGGTGGGAGGGAGCCAGGGCAGAGGGGCGGCCCACCGGGCAAGCAGAGCACCCCGAGTTTGGCTTGCAAAAGCGGAGGGGCCGGATGGACTGTGTTCCGACAGCAAGTGGGACTTAGCATCTGGGAGGTCATAAGTTAACAGCTCTGCTCAGAAAGTGGGAAGGCTGGAGGACAACGAGAGGGAGAGTTGCTGAGCCCCGGGATGACAGAGCTCAGTTTGGTGGGGAACAAAGGCGCTCACCAGCGCCATCTCCCTCGCCCATCCCCCAGCCAAAATCCCAAAGAGAACCAGTTCCTGCCAGGGAAATTGCGTGCTCTGCGCAAACACCCAACACTGTGCTTCTGCGGAACCACCCCTCTGGCAGCGGGTCTGACTCCCTCCTACTGCCACAGGACCCCTCCTCAAATGGATCACCAAAGGAGAAGCGAGCTGAGCCTGCCCCTCCTGCCCCAGTGCACCTTGCCTACCCACCCCAGCTAATATGCCAGATCCCCAGCACCACAAGCCTGGCAGTGTGCAAGTAGCCCAGATGGGCCACGCCACCCCACAGTGAATCCCACCACTAGGAGAGGGGAAGAGAAGGCACACACCAGTATGACTGTGGCCCCAGTGGTGGGCTGGGGGCAGACATCAGGTCTAACTGCGGCCCCAGCCACCAATGCCAGGTATACACCACAGCACAGGGGAAGTGCCCTGTAGGTCCGCACCACTCCAGGGACTATACAAAATGACGAAATGGAAGAATTCCCCTCAAAATAATCTCTAGGAAATAACAATAGCTAATGAACTGACCAAAAAGGATTTAAATAATATAACAGAAAGTGAATTTAGAATAATAGTCATAAAATTAATCGCTGGGCTTGAAAACAGTATAGAGAACAGCAGAGAATCTCTTGCTACAGAGATCAAGGGACTAAGGAACAGTCACGAGGAGCTGAAAAATGCTTTAAACGAGATGCAAAATAAAATGGAAACGACCAGGGCTCGGATTGAAGAGGCAGAGGAGAAAATAGGTGAACTAGAAGATAAAATTATGGAAAAAGAGGAAGCTGAGAAAAAGAGAGATAAAAAAATCAAGGAGTATGAGGGGAAAATTAGAGAACTAAGTGATACACTAAAAAGAAATAATATACGCATAATTGGTATTCCAGAGGAGGAAGAGAGAGGGAAAGGTGCTGAAGGTATACTTGAAGAAATAATAGCTGAGAACTTCCCTGAATGGGGCAAGAAAAAAGGCATTGAAATCCAAAAGGCACAGAGAACTCCCTTCAGACGTAACTTGAATCAATCTTCTGCACGACATATCATAGTGAAACTGGCAAAATACAAGGATAAAGAGAAAATTCTGAAAGCAGCAAGGGATAAACGTGCCCTAACATATAAAGGGAGACGTATAAGACTCAGGACTGATCTCTTTTTTGAAACTTGGCAGGCCAGAAAGGATTGGCACGAGATCTTCAATGTGTTGAACAGAAAAAAATATGCAGCCGAGAATCCGTTATCCAGCAAGTCTGTCATTTAGAATAGAAGGAGAGATAAAGGTCTTCCCAAACAAACAAAAACTGAAGGAATTTGTCACCACGAAACCAGCCCTACAAGAGATCCTAAGGGGGATCCTGTGAGACAAAGTACCAGAGACATCGCTACAAGCATAAAACATAGACATCACAATGACTCTAAACCCGTATCTTTCTATAATAACACTGAAAGTAAATGGACTAAATGTGCCAACCGAAAGACATAAGGTATCAGAATGGATAAAAAAAAAACAAGACCCATCTAATTGCTGTCTACAAGAGACTCATTTTAGACCTGAGCACACCTTCAGATTGAGAAGGAGGGGATGGAGAAATATTTATCATGCTACAGGAAGGCAAAGAAAGCTGGGGTAGCCATACTTATATCAGAAAAACTAGACTTTAAATTAAAGGCTGTAACAAGAGATGAAGAAGGGCATTATATAATAATTACAGGGTCTATCCATCAGGAAGAACTCACAATTATAAATGTCTATGCGCCAAATACGGGAGCCCCCAAATATATAAAACAGTTACTCATAAACATAAGCAACCTTATTGACAAGAATGTGGTCATTGCAGGGGACTTTAACACCCCATTTACAGAAATGTATAGATCATCTAGACACATGGTCAAAGAAGAAACAAGGGCCCTGAATGATACATTAGATCAGATGGACTTGACAGATATATTTAGAACTCTGCATCCCAAAGCAACAGAATATACTTTCTTCTCGAGTGCACATGGAACATTCTCCAAGATAGATCACATACTGGGTCACAAAACATCCCTTCATAAGTATACAAGAATTGAAATTATACCACGCATACTTTCAGACCACAGTGCTATGAAGCTTGAAATCAACCACGGGAAAAGAGTCTGGAAAACCTCCGAAAGCATGGAGGTTAAAGAACACCCTACTAAAGAATGAGTGGGTCAACAAGGCAATTAGAGAAGAAATTAAAAAATATATGGAAACAAACGAAAATGAAAATACAACAATCCAAACGCTTTGGGATGCAGCGAAGGCAGTCCTGAGAGGAAAATACATCGCAATCCAGGCCTATCTCAAGAAACAAGAAAAATCCCAAATACAAAATCTAACAGCACACCTAAAGGAAATAGAAGCAGAACAGCAAAGGCAGCCTAAACCCAGCAGAAGAAGAGAAATAATAAAGATCAGAGCAGAAATAAACAATATAGAATCTAAAAAATCTGTAGAGCAGATCAACAAAACCAAGAGTTGGTTTTCTGAAAAAATAAACAAAATTGACAAACTTCTAGCGAGGCTTCTCAAAAAGAAAAGGGAGATGACCCAAATAGATAAAATCATGAATGAAAATGGAATTATTACAACCAATCCCTCAGAGATAGAAGCAATTACCAGGGAATACTATGAAAAATTATATGCCAACAAATTGGACAACCTGGAAGAAATGGACAAATTCCTAAACACCCACACTCTTCCAAAACTCAATCAGGAGGAAATAGAAAGCTTGAACAGACCCATAACCAGCGAAGAAATTGAATCGGTTATCAAAAATCTCCCAACAGATAAGAGGCCAGGACCAGATGGCTTCCCAGGGGAGTTCTATCAGACAATTAAAGCAGAGATAATACATATCCTTCTCAAGCTATTCCAAGAAATAGAAATGGAAGAAAAACTTCCAGACTCATTATATGAAGTCAGTATTACCTTGATTCCTAAACCAGACAGAGACCCAGTAAAAAAAGAGAACTACAGGCCAATATCCCTGATGAATATGGATGCAAAAATTCTCAATAAGATACTAGCAAATCGAATTCAACAGCATATAAAAAGAATTATTCACCATGATCAAGTGGGATTCATTCCTGGGATGCAGGGCTGGTTCAACATTCGCAAATCAATCAATGTGATACATCACATTAATAAAAAAAAAGAGAAGAACCATACGGTCCTATCAATCGATGCAGAAAAGGCCTTTGACAAAATCCAGCACGCTTTCTTAATAAAAACACTTGAGAATGTCGGGATAGAAGGAACATACTTAAAGATCATAAAAGCCATTTATGAAAAGCCCACAGCTAACATCATCCTCAATGGGGAAAAACAGAACTTTTTCCCTGAGATCAGGAACATGACAGGGATGCCCACTCTCACCGCTGTTGTATAACATAGTGTTGGAAGTTCTAGCATCAGCAATCAGACAACAAAAGGAAATCAAAGACATCCAAATTGGCAAAGAGGAAGTCAAGCTTTCGCTTTTTGCAGATGACATGATATTATACATGGAAAATCCGATAGACTCCACCAAAGTCTGCTAGAACTGATATATGAATTCATCAAAGTTGCAGGATACAAAATCAATGTATAGAAATCCGTTGCATTCTTATACACTAACAATGAAGCAACAGAAAGACAAAGAAAGAAACTGATCCCATTCACAATTGCACCAAGAAGCATAAAATACCTAGGAATAAATCTAACCAAAGATGTAAAAGATCTGTATGCTGAAAACTGTAGAAAGCTTATGAAGGTAATTGAAGAAGATATAAAGAAATGGAAAGACATTCCCTGCTCATGGATTGGAAGAATAAATATTGTCAAAATGTCAATACTACCCAAAGCTATCTACACATTCAATGCAATCCCAATCAAAATTGCACCAGCATTCTTCTCGAAACTAGAACAAGCCATCCTAAAATTCATATGGAACCACAAAAGGCCCCGAATAGCCAAAGTAATTTTGAAGAAGACCAAAGCAGGAGGCATCACAATCCCAGACTTTAGCCTCTACTACAAAGCTGTAATCATCAAGACAGCATGGTATTGGCACAAAAACAGACACATAGACCAATGGAATAGAATAGAAACACCAGAGATAGACCCAAAACGTATGGCCAACTCATCTTTGACAAAGCAGGAAAGAACATCCAATGGAAAAAAGACAGTCTCTTTAACAAATTGTGCTGGGAGAACTGGACAGAAACATGCAGAAGGTTGAAACTTGACCACTTTCTCACACCATTCACAAAAATAAACTGAAAATGGATAAAGGACCTGAATGTGAAACAGAAAACCATGAAAACCCTAGAAGAGAAAGCAGGAAAAGACCTCTCGGACCTCAGCTGTAGCAATCTCTTACTTGACACATCCCCAAAGGCAAGGGAATTAAAAGCAAAAATGAACTACTGGGACCTTATGAAGATAAAAAGCTTCTGCACAGCAAAGGAAACAACCAACAAAACGAAAAGGCAACCAACGGAATGGGAAAAGATATTTGCAAATGACATTATCGGACAAAGGGCTAGTATCCAAAATCTATAAAGAGCTTACCAAACTCCACACCCGAAAAACAAATAACCCAGTGAAGAAATGGGCAGAAAACATGAATAGACACTTCTCTAAAGAAGACATCCGGATGGCCAACAGGCACATGAAAAGATGCTCAACGTCGCTCCTCATCAGGGAAATACAAATCAAAACCACACTCAGCTATCACCTCACGCCAGTCAGAGTGGCCAAAATGAAGAAATCAGGAGACTATAGATGCTGGAGAGGATGTGGAGAAAGGGGAACCCTCTTGCACTGTTGGTGGGAATGCAAATTGGTGCAGCCACTCTGGAAAGCAGTGTTCCTCAGAAAATTAAAAATAGACCTACCCTATGACCCAGCAATAGCACTGCTAGGCATTTACCCAAGGGATACAGGAGTACTGATGCATAGGGGCACTTGTACCCCAATGTTTATAGCAGCACTCTCAACAATAGCCAAATTATGGAAAGAGCCTAAATGTCCATCAACTGATGAATGGATAAAGAAATTGTGGTTTATATACGCAATGCAATACTACATGGCAATGAGAAAGAATGAAATATGGCCTTTTGTAGCAACATGGATGGAACTGGAGAGTGTGATGCTAAGTGAAATAAGCCATACAGAGAAAGACAGATGTCATATGGTTTCACTCTTATGTGGATCCTGAGAAACTTAACAGAAACCCATGGGGGAGGGGAAGGAAAAAAAAAAAAAGAGGTTAGAGTGGGAGAGAGCCAAAGCATAAGAGACTGTTAAAAACTGAGAACAAACTGAGGGTTGATGGTGGGGGGGAGGGAGGGGAGGGTGGGTGATGGGTATTGAGGAGGGCACCTTTTGGGATGAGCACTGGGTGTTGTATGGAAACCAATTTGAAAATAAATTTCATATATTGGGGAAAAAAATAAATAAAAAAAATAAAAATAAAAAAATAAAATAAAATAAAAAAATAAAGAGTTATCACATGTAAAAAAAAAAAAAAAAGAATTATTCACCGTGATCAAGTGGGATTGATTCCTGGGATGCAGGGCTGGTTCAACACTCGCAAATCAATCAACGTGATACATCACATTAACAAAAAAAAAATAAAGGGAAGAACCATATGATCCTGTCAATCGATGCAGAAAAGGCCTTTGACAAAATTCAGCATCCTTTCTTAATAAAAACCCTTGAGATAGTCGGGATAGAAGGAACATACTTAAAGATCATAAAAGCCATTTATGAAAAGCCCACAGCTAACATCATCCTCAATGGGAAAAACTGAGAGCTTTTTCCCTGAGATCAGGAACATGACAGGGATGCCCACTCTCATCGCTGTAGTTTAACATAGTGTTGGAAGTTCTAGCATCAGCAATCAGACAACAAAAGGAAATCAAAGGCATTAAAATTGGCAAAGACGATGTCAAGCTTTCACTTTTTGCGGATGACATGATACTATACATGGAAAATCCGATGGACTCCACCAAAAGTCTGCTAGAACTGATACATGAATTCAGCAAAGTTGCAGGATACAAAATCAATGTACAGAAATCAGTTGCATTCTTATACACTAACAATGAAGCAACAGAAAGACAAAGAAAGAAACTGATCCCATTCACAATTGCACCAAGAAGCATAAAATACCTAGGTATAAATCTAACCAAAGATGTAAAAGATCTGTATGCTGAAAACTATAGAAAGCTTATGAAGGTAATTGTAGAAGATACAAATAAATGGAAAGACATTCCCTGCTCATGGATTGGAAGAATAAATATTGTCAAAATGTCAATACTACCCAAAGCTATCTACACATTCAATGCAATCCCAAATTGCACCAGCATTCTTCTCGAAACTAGAACAAGCCATCCTAAAATTCATATGGAAACCTCAAAAGGCCTGAATAGCCAAAGGAATTTTGAAGAAGAAGACCAAAGCAGGAAAGAACCTCCAATGGAAAAAAGACAGTTTCTTTAACAAATGGTGCTGGGAGAACTGGACAGAAACATGCAGAAGGTTGAAACTTGACCACTTTCTCACACCATTCACAAAAATAAACTGAAAATGGATAAAGGACCTGAATGTGAAACAGAAAACCATGAAAACCCTAGAGGAGAAAGCAGGAAAAGACCTCTCGGACCTCAGCTGTAGCAATCTCTTACTTGACACATCCCCAAAGGCAAGGGAATTAAAAGCAAAAATAAACTACTGGGACCTTATGAAGATAAAAAGCTTCTGCACAGCAAAGGAAACAACCAACAAAACGAAAAGGCAACCAACGGAATGGGAAAAGATATTTGCAAATGACATATCGGACAAAGGGCTAGTATCCAAAATCTATAAAGAGCTTACCAAACTCCACACCCGAAAAACAAATAACCCAGTGAAGAAATGGGCAGAAAACATGAATAGACACTTCTCTAAAGAAGACATCCGGATGGCCAACAGGCACATGAAAAGATGCTCAACGTCGCTCCTCATCAGGGAAATACAAATCAAAACCACACTCAGCTATCACCTCACGCCAGTCAGAGTGGCCAAAATGAAGAAATCAGGAGACTATAGATGCTGGAGAGGATGTGGAGAAAGTGGAACCCTTTGCACGGTTGGAGGGAATGCAAATTGGTGCAGCCACTCTGGAAAGCAGTGTGGAGGTTTCTCAGAAAATTAAAAATAGACCTACCCTATGACCCAGCAATAGCACTGCTAGGCATTTACCCAAGGGATACAGGAGTACTGATGCATAGGGGCACTTGTACCCCAATGTTTATAGCAGCACTCTCAACAATAGCCAAATTATGGAAAGAGCCTAAATGTCCATCAACTGATAAATGGATAAAGAAATTGTGGTTTATATACGCAATGCAATACTACATGGCAATGAGAAAGAATGAAATATGGCCTTTTGTAGCAACATGGATGGAACTGGAGAGTGTGATGCTAAGTGAAATAAGCCATACAGAGAAAGACAGATGTCATATGGTTTCACTCTCATGTGGATCCTGAGAAACTTAACAGAAACCCATGGGGGAGGAGAAGGAAAAAAAAGAAAAGGAGGTTAGAGTGGGAGAGAGCCAAAGCATATGAGACTCTTAAAAAAGTGAGAACAAACTGAGGGTTGATGGGAGGTGGGAGGGAGGGGAGGGTGGGTGATGGGTATTGAGGAGGGCACCTTTTGGGATGAGCACTGGGTGTTGTATGGAAACCAATTTCACAATAAATTTCATATACTGAAAAAAAAAAGAATTGAAATTCTAAGAAAGTAACAAGAAACAGATGGTCCCTGATGCTCTAAAGAAGCTTTCATGAGGAAAAATATATTACAGATTCCAGGATCATTAAGTATGCACAAGATGTGTCTCAAAAAAGAAAAAGTGTTAATCCTGAGAGGAGTTGCTTTATTGTAAAACAAGGGTTTAGTGTTTGTAGAGTAGGGGAGTTGTCCAATGTGCTTATTTTGGGGATACTGAGACATCTTCTGTTACTATCCAATTTATGGCACTTCCTGGATTAAAAACGTTGTTTGAAAATATAAATTTTCACCATGGCCTGAGCCTTTCTTTTTCTTATCAGAAGTAAATAACTTCTATTTCTCTTTTTCTCTACCCTTTTCTTTCCCTTCTCCTTTTTCCTACTTGTTCACTTCCTTTATCTCTCCTCCTGTTGCATCCTCTCAATCTTCCTTCTCTTTCTTGTGCTTTCACTATTTAACTTCATATCTCTGGCTGTATAACAGAGCTAGTGATGGTACTTGTATTTTTATTTCATGCTAAATCTCTGTGCCTGACGCTTATGAGGAAAGCTGCTAGAATTTGAAGTATTTCAAGGGTAAGAAAGGGTAAGATTAGAAACAAAATTCAAGAGGTTGATTCTTTCAATACCTTCTGGGATTCTCCAGTATGGCAGATTCATTACTTTGTGAGATGATAACCGATTGTGTCTGAAGAGTTTGAAAGAGTGATTTAGATCATGTCTGTTACCTGTCACCATACAGTATCTCAGGAAGTACCATAAAATGAAACAGTATAGCTGTGCCAATGATGATTATTCAGGTTGCCATTTCATCTTGGTCAGAAAAAATTGAACAGCCAACATTAGATAATGTTTCTTATTTAACACCACATTGTTTATTTATTAAAGTCATTAATTTATCCTAACTGCTTAGTTAGATTAATTTTGTTGATTATATATACTCATAAAACTACTGAAAAAACAGGATACATAATATTTTCTTTTATGTAACTCTTCCCTTCCTAATAAGATACCTATACTCTTGAGTTTCATCACCATAGATTAGATTTGATTGTTCTTCAACTTCATATAACTGAAATCACATAGCATGTATTCTTTCGTGGCTGGCTTATCTCGCTCAGAATAATGTTTCTGATATTCAACCATGTTATTCCATTATTATTATTGCTAAGTAGTATCCCAATATATGGATATTCCAAAGTTTGGTTATTTACTCTTCAGTCGATGAATATTTGAGTTGTTTTCAGTTTTCAACTGTTATGAATAAGGCTGGTATAAGTTTTCTTGCACAATTCATTCGTAGACCCACCTTTTAACCTTTTTTTGGTAAATAGCTATGAGTGAAATTGGTAAGATATGTACCTTATTAAAAAAAAAAAATCTGTCGTGGTACCTGGGTGGCTCAGTCATATGAGTATCTGACTCAGGTCATGATCTCAAGGTTTTGGAGTTCAAGCCCCACAATGGGCTTGCTTCTGTCAGCACAAAGTCCACTTTGGATCCTCTGTTCCCCTCTCTTTTCCCCTCCCCCCGCTCATGCACTCTTTCTCTGACTCAAAAATAAATAAACATTAAAAAAATCTGTCAAAGAATTTGCCAAAGTAAATATTTCATTTAAATCCCTCAGCTATGTATGAAAGCTCTAGTAAATTCACATGCTTCACAGGGTATGATATTGTTAGCACTTAAAAAAAATATTTTAGTGATTTTTGTTGGTTGGAAATGTTAATTCATTGTGGTTTTAATTTGCATTACCCTGATAAATAATAATGCTGAATATGATTTCATGTGCTTATTGCTTATTCATATGTCTTCTTCTGTGAAAAGTTTGTTTGAATTTTGTTCCCATTTTCACTTATTTTTTAATGCAATAATTGTTGAATTATATAAAAAGAATGACTCTTCATATTTTATGTCTACATATATCTATATCTATATCTGTATCTGTATCTGTATCTGTATCTATCTACATATTTTCCCAATTATTATTTGCTTATTTAGTTTTAATAATATATTTTGATAAGCAGATAATGTAATAAAAATGAAGTGTATATATATGTGTATATATGTATATGTATATATATACATACATATGTATATATGTATACATGTATATATGTATGTATGTATGTATATATATATACATATACATATATACACATATATACATATATTTCTTGCTTTTCGGTTAAAGTCTTTGGTGTCTCTTCTGATAAGAAGTTAATATCCAAAATATTTAAGGGTGTCTCTCAAACAAAGAAGTGTAGAAGCCAAAGGACTTTGAACACCAGAGCTTGGGAGGAAAAGAGACTGAATCTACTAGGAAGAAAATGGAAAGCTGGAGAAAAGATAAGTGGGTAACTGCAAACTGGAGGAGATTAAAAAAAAGGCTGCATGGGCACAGAGGGGAGGGGCCCCCTTCAAGGGAGAGACAAAAGGGAAGAGAAAGAGTGGCTAGGGAAGTGTTGGGCTGTATCTGGACAGGAGAAAGACCTCGGACTGAGACTGAGAGGGATCCGATCTCTAACCGCAGGGCTTTTTTTGGACTGGAGGAGGGTAGCCAGACCTGGGTGTGGTTGTGTGTCAGGGGCTCAGTCCGCAGCTGGAGAAAGTGGCTCCCTCCTTCCCTAGAGGACTGCGTGATAGTATAGGACCTGCCTGAATCCGCCACTCCCCCCCCCACCCCCGGGTGCAGTGGTTGGGCTGAGGGTGAAGTCCGCAGGAGGAAAAGGCTGCCATCTCCCTTGAGTGCTGTGGGAAAAGACAAAGCCTGACTGTGTCCACCACCCTGGGGGCTCACAGGGATGGCAGTGGCTCAGTCCGCATTAGGAGAAGGCGGTCCTCCCTGAAGTGCTGTGGCACAGACAAAGCCAGCTGGGACCACGTATCACCACACTGAAAGGCACTTCCCCAGGGCCAGAGTGCCCGGAGTGGAATGTTGAATCCTAGCCAAGCACAGGGTTAGGGGAGTTGGTGGAGAGAGAAGGACCACCCCATCTGTGCCCAGGGCACAGTAAGGATGACTCAAACTGAGTCCACTGGTCCAGCTCCATGGAGAAGAGACTGGGAATCACCATTTCCCCCCTGCTCCACCACCACCAAGGCAGGGCCTCAGGGATCACTATCAGGCCCATAATGGAGGTGGGTTCAGATTATGCCAAACCACGCCCATTTGCACTGGGTAACCGCATATTCACCAGAGCAGCACAGACCCTGCTGTCAGCTACTCCCCACAAGCCATGCAGCATTGTCTAGATTAACTCTAGGTCAATTCTGGATATGTAGATATATCCCCCCCCCCATTTCGCTTCCTTATTTCTTCCCTCCCCTAGGCTGGTTACTCTGGTTATTAGAATGTCTAAACAGACATATTTAATCCATTTTCTTGATACATCTCCTTATCTACACTCCCTTCTCTCTTGAATAATCAAGCCATATAGTTTCTCTGTCTGGGTAACTTTATCTTCCTTTTATTTTCCCTGCCTCCTTCTTTATTTTCCTTTCTCTGTCTCGGGATTAAGCCTTTTACTATCTGCCTAATCAATGTTTATTTCCCCCACCCCCACCCTGCTCCTGTCATTTATTTCTCTGTATGTGCTCTTCCATTAGCACCACCTCCACCCTCTTTACTTGTAGTCAGTGTTTTGGGGCTTTTTGTTTTTAGTCTTTAGGTTTTTGTTTTTGTTTATTTGTTTGTTTGTGTTATTTGTGTGTTTGCGTGTTTTTGTCTCCTGTTTCTCTGTTTTCCTTTACAGGGCTACTCCAAGGAACAAATCAGAGCACACCTGGTGGAGGGTAGAAAATATTATTATTAGTAGGGTAATAAAATAACCAAAGTCACAACAACAGAGAGCAAGTAACAATCCTTGAAAAAACACCTCCTGAAGGGCCAGGCCACGGACAGTGTACAACCCTCCTTTAATATAGCAGTGCTTACAGGTGCAGAGCACACAAGCTTTTAAAATGCATAAGGGACAGAAAACTAGTCAAAATGATTAAATGGAAGAATTCTCCTCAAAAGAAATTCCAGGAAGTAGCGACAGCTAATTGATCAAAACAGATTTAACCAATATAATAGAACGAGAATTTAGAATAATAGTCATAAAATTAATCGCTCGGTGGGAAAAGAGCATACAGCACAGCAGAGAATCTATTGCTCCAGAGATTGAGGGACTAAAAATAGTCATGAGGAATTAAAAAATGCTATAAATGAGGTGCAAAATAAAATGAGGGTGGCTGCAGTGAGGATTGAGGAAGCAGAGGAGAGAATAGGTGAATTAGAATATAAGGGGTGCCTGGGTGGCTCAGTCGGTTAAGCGGCCGACTTTGGCTCAGGTCATGATCTTGCGGTCCGTGAGTTCAAGCCCCGCATCGGGCTCTGTGCTGACAGCTCAGAGCCTAGCACCTGTTTCAGATTCTGTGTCTCCCTCTCTCTGATCCTCTCCCATTCATGCTCTGTCTCTCTCTGTCTCAAAAATAAATAAAAGTTAAAAAAAAAGAATATAAAATTATGGAAAAAGAGGAAGCTGAGAAAAAGAGAGATAAAAAAAATCCAGGAGTACGAGGGGAGAATTAGAGAAATAAGTGATGCAATCAAATGGAACAATATCCATATCATAGGAATTCCAGATGAAGATGAGGGAGAGAAAGGGGCTGAAAGTTTACTTAAACAAATCATAACTGAGAACTTCCATGATCTGGTGAAGGAAACAAGCATTGAAATCCAAGAGGCACAGAGAACTCCCTTCACACGTAACTTGAATCGATCTTTTGCACGACATATCATAGTGAAACTGTCAAAATACAAGGGTAAAGAGAGAAGTCTGAAGGCAGCTAGGGATAAACAGGCCCTAACATACAAAGGTAGACACATAGGGTAGTAGTAGACCTTGCCAAGTGCTGAAACCTGGCAGACCAGGAAGGAATGGCAGGAAATCTTCAATGTGATGAACAGGTAAAATATGCAGCCAAGAATCCTTTACCCAGCAAGTCTGTCATTCAGAATAGAAGGAGAGATAAAGGTCTTCCCAAACAAAAAGTGAAGAAATTCATCACCACTAAGCCATCCCTATAAGAGATCCTAAGGGGGATTCTGTGAGTGAAACGTTGCAAAGACCACAATGTACTAGAGATATCACTACAAGCATGAAACCTACAGATAACACAATGACTCTAAACCCATATCTTTCTATAATAACACTGAATGTAAATGGACAAATGCTTGAACCAAAAGACATAGGGTATCTGGATCATATTGTTATCTGGATGGATAAAAAAACAACACCCATCTACTTGCTGTCTACAAGAGACTACTTTTAGACCTGAGGGAGGACACCTTCAGATTGAAAATGAGGGGTTGGAGAACTATTTATCTTGCTCCTGGAAGTCAAAGGAAATCTGGAGTCGCCATACATATATCAGACAAACTAGACTTTAAATTAAAGGCAGAAGATAAAGAAGGACATTATGAAATAATTACAGAGTCTATCCATCAGGAAGAGCTGATGCAAAAAATTGTCAACAAGATACTAGCAAAATGAATTCAACAGTATATAAAAAGAATTATTCACCATGATCAAGTGGGATTCATTCCTGGGTTGGAGGGATGGTTCTATGTTCACAAATCATGAATGTGATACATCACATTAATAAAAGAAAATATAAGAACCATATGATCCTGTTAATAGATGCAGAAAAAGCATTTGACAAAATACAGCATCCTTTCTTAATAAACACCCTCAAGAAAGTTGGGACTGAAGGAACATCCTTAAAATCATAAAAGCCATTTTTGAAAAGGTCACAGCTAATATCATCCTCAATGGGGAAAAACATAGCTTTCCCTCTGAGATCAGGAACACGACAGCAATGTCCACACTCACCATTGTTGTTTAAGATAGGGTTGGAAGTTCTAGCATCAGCAATCAGACAACAAAAGGAAATCAAAGGCATCAAAATTGGCAAAGATGAAGTCAAGCTTTCACAGTTTGCAGATGACATGACAATATACATGGAAAACCTGAAAGACTCCACCAAAAGTCTGCTAGAACTGATACATGAATTCAGCAAAGTTGCAGGATACAAAATCAATGTACAGAAATCAGTTGCATTCTTATACACTAACAATGAAGCAACAGAAAGACAAATAAAGAAACTGATCCCATTCACAATTGCACCAAGAAGCATAAAATACCTAGGAATAAACCTAACCAAAGATGCAAAAGATCTGTATGCTGAAAACTATAGAAAGCTTATGAAGGTAATTGAAGAAGATACAAAGAAATGGAAAAACATTATGTGCTCATGGGTTGGAAGAATAAATATTGTCAAAATGTCAATACTACCCAAAGCAATCTACACATCCAATGCAATCCCAATCAAAATTGCACCAGTATTCTTCCCGAATCTAAAACAATGCTAAAATTTGTATGGAACTGCAAAATACCCCGAATAGCCAAAGTAATTTTGAAGAAGAGGACCAAAGCAGGAGGCATCACTATCCCAGACTTTAGTCTCTACCAGAAAGCTGTAATCAAGGCAGCATGGTATTGGCATAAAAACAGACACAAAAACCGATGGAATCGAACAGAGACTCCAGAATTGGAGCCACAAAAGTATGGCCAACTAATCTTTGACAAAGCAGGAAAGAGTATTCAATGGATAAAAGACAGTCTGTTTAATAAATGGCCCTGGGAGAACTGGATAGCAAAATGCAGAAGGTTGAAACTAGACCACTTTCTTACACCATTCACAAAAATAAACTCAAAATGGGTGAAGGACCTGAATGTGAGACAGGAAACCATCCAATCCCTAGAGAAGAAACAAGGAAAAAACCTTTGACCTCAGCTGCAGCAATTTCTTACTTGACACATCTCCAAAGGCAAAGGAATTAAAAGCAAAAATGAACTATTGGGACCTCATAAATATAAAAAGCTTTTTCACTGCAAAGGAAACAATCAACAAAACTAAAGGGGAACCGATAGAATAGGGAAAGGGATTTGCAAATGACATATCATATAAAAGGCTAGTATCCAAAATGTATAAAGAACACACCAAGCTCCACACCCGAAAAACAAATAATCCAGTGAAGAAATGGGCAGAAGATATGAATAGACAATTTCTAAAGAAGACATCCAGATGGCAAACAGGCACATGAAAAGATGCTCAACGTCACTCCTCATCAGGGAAATACAAATCAAGACCCATCCTGAGATATCACCTCATGCCAGTCAGCTTGGCTAAAATGAACAAATCAGGAGACTATAGTTCCTAGAAAGGATGTGGAGATGGGAACCCTCTTGCACTGTTGGTGAGAATGCAAACTGGTACAGCCACTCTGGACAACAGTGTGGAGGTTCCTCAAAAAATTAAAAATTGATCTACCCTATGACACAGAAATAGCACTGTTAGGAATTTTCCCAAGGGATACGGGATCGCTGATGCATAGGGGCACTTGCACCCCAATGTTTATAGCAGCACTTTCAACAATAGCCAAATTATGGAAAGAGTCTAAATGTCCATCAACTGATGAATGGATAAAGAAATTGTGGTTTATATACACAGTGGAATACTACTTGGCAATGAGAAAGAATGAAATATGGCCTTTTGTAGCAACATGGATGGAACTGGAGAGTGTGATGCTAAGTGAAATAAGCCATACAGAGAAAGACAGATGTCATATGGTTTCACTCTTATGTGGATCCTGAGAAACTTAACAGAAGTCCATGGGGGAGGAGAAGAAAAAAAAGAGGTTAGAGAGGGATGGAGCCAAAGCATAAGAGACTCTTAAAAACTGAGAACAAACTGAGGGTTGATGGGGGGTGGGAGATAGGTATTGAGGAGGGCACCTTTTGGGATGAGCGCTGGGTGTTGTATGGAAACCAATTTGACAATAAATTTCATATAAAAATAAAATCATTTATAAAAAATAATATTAAAAATGTGACAAAACCAAATGCTGGTGAGGAGGTGTAGCAACAGGAACTCTCATTCATCGTTGGTGGGGAAAAAAAATGGTAGTCACTTTGAAAGACAGTTTGGGGACACCTGGACCGCTCAGTCGGTTAAGCATCCTACTTTGGCTGGGGTCATGATCTCACCGCTCAGCTGGTGAGTTCTGTGTAGGGCTCTGTGCTGACAGCTCAGAGCCTGGAGCCTGCTTGGGATTCTGTCTCTCTCCCTTTACCCTTCCCCCTCCTCTGTCTCTCTGTCTCTCTCTCAAATATAAATAAATGTTAACAATTAAAACAAAAAAAGAAAGACAGTTTGGCAGTTTTCTTACAACTTTAAAATAGTTTCATCACACAATACAGCAATATTGTTCCCAGCTATTGTCCCAAATGAGTTGAAAACTTAGGTCCACAAAAACCCTACACGTTAATATTTATAGCAAGTTTATGCATAATTACCAAAATTGGGAGCATTCATAATATCCTTTAATAGGTGAATGGATAAACACACAGCTGTAATTCATATAATGGAGTATTATTTAGTAATAATAAAATGATTTATTATGAAGGTATATTATTAAGTGCATAATTCTTAGTGAAAGAAACCAATCTGAAAAGGCTACTTATAGTATTGTTCTGATCAAATTACATTCTTGAGAAATCATATCTATCAAGACAGGTTTTATTTTATTTTATTTTATTTTAAATTTTTATTTTATTTTTTTATTTTAGAGAAGGGGGGAGGAGCAGAGGAAAAGAGACAGAATCTTAAGCAGGCTTCATGCTCATCTCAGAGCCCAATTCAGGGCTCAATCCCATGATGCTGGGATCATGGCCTGAGCTGAAATCAAGAGTTGGATGCTCAACCAACTGAGTCATCCATGTGCCCAAGACAGGTTTTAGATCAGTGCTTTCCAGTGGATTGAGGGAGAGGGGAAGTGTACTACAGGGGAGTTTTAGAACAGTGAAACTCTTTTGTATGAAATGGTAATTGGTGGATAGATGATATCATGTAGTTCTCTAAATGCATAGAATGTTTAATGAAAACTGCACACTCTAATGTAAACTATGGACATTAGTTAATAATTATATACCCATAATTATTCACCAATTGTAACATATGTAGTACACTAATGTAAAGTGTAAAGTGCTAATAATATGGAACACTCTGACAGGGAGGGTGTGAGTGTATGGAATCTCCCTGTATCCTCTGCTCAATTTTCTATAAACTTAAAATTGCCTTAAAAATAAAATCTATTAATTAAAATAAACTTTATTACAAAGACACAGTTTTAATTATTTTCACATTAAATGCCTCTTTTTGTTTTATTTTATCTTCTCTTTTGAAGAGGGTTATGCAAGAGCTGAATGCATGTACATAGGCCAACCACTGGGCCTGAAAAGGGATGCAGACTGTTGAGATTAGGGGCAGAGTAACTGCTTGGGAGTAGAGCAAGGGAGAAGCTTTACTAGGATTGCTGTTTATGTGAACAGGGGCTTGGAATTATATATGCCTTTGTTAGGATTTCTCCCTACAGTATTATCCAGGTTTAGAGCCAGTTATCATTGTTTGTACATCAGCCTTTTCTTTATGTTGAGTTCAGCCATGGTCCGTGCTGGTGATAAGTTGGACAGTTAATAGTAGCCCTTGGGCCCCTTCACATTTCTTCCATCCCTGTAGGCAAGACTATGTTCTTCTTGGACTTGATCTTTGAAGAGCCCTGGCTTGCATGGGGACACCTCTCAGGAGTGGTACACCTCCATTGTATTGGAAATGACCTGGGATCTATGGAGGAAGACAGATCTGGAGGAAACCCACAGGAAAGAAAAATAACTCTATCTTATGATTCCCATGACCTGGTTGTCATTACTCATAGTGTTTTGTTCCCTTTGTTTTTCTCTGGGCTGTTAGTAAAGTCTTGTTTAAAAATTCCTGCCAGAGCTCAAGTGTTCAAAACTAGATTAAAATCATTAAATGGACTACAACACCCCCTAAAACAAGAACAGGGCCAGAAGCAACAATTAGAGAAATCCTTACATGATATGAATCACAGAAGAAGAGAGGAGGCCTGTGAGGCTCAGTGTCTGCATGGGGAGACTCTCCCTCCATAGCTGACCTTGGAGAATAGAGTCTCTCTTCCAAGGTGGAGGGAGGGATACAGAAGCTGGAAGCTAGGCAGGCTTGATGCCCCAAGAGATGTGAAGGACAGTGGTCCTGGGGCAGTTGTGTTAGGGTTACTTTGGCAACCTTTACCTGCCACCCATATATTCTAATTACCTTCAGGTCAAGTTGTTCTGAGCAAGGAAAAGCCAAGAATCTCTGTTCTTTTCTCTTTTCTAAAGAATTCATTTTCCTTAGTTAAAACTAAGAATCTCTATAACACACTGTCAATCCTAACTAAAGGCTTTTTAACTCTGGAATAAAACTTCTCAGATCCTCCTTTGGAGGTGATGCTGACATTAAAAATTTCAACCCATTGTAAGGACTAAAACCTTACCTATCAAGTTAAATAAACAAGCAGTAGATGTCTTAATACATTTTCCTTGGAGAGTTGCCAGAATTCATTTGTCCTTCTCAGTTTTGTAAAATGTAATAATAAAACACTTGGGATTATGCAGCAAAAGAAACTTCCAGGCACACTTATTATTGAATAATAAATGAGTCTCATGTTTTTCATTCCTTTAAGTATTCTGTAGCAAGGCAATCTGGATATTTGAATGGAGGACAAAAATCAATAAAGTGGGCTGGAAGAGGAGCCGAAGGCTGAATGAATTAGGCTGGAGATTTTAAACCATGTTCTGGAACCCTACAGCTTTGCAAAATAAATTTATCTTATGAAACTATTTTAATGTAAAAATCATAATACTACTAGAACTTGACTGACATGGTATTAACTCTGTAGATCAATTTGGTTTTCTTTAATTTATCAACAGTGTTGTATAGTGTTTAGTGTACAGGCTTATACACATTTTATTAATGTGTGTGATATTTAAAAAAATAATGTTTCTTTATTCCTGAAAGAGAAAGAAAGAGAGAATGAGCAGGGGTGGGCAGAGAGAGAGGGAGACAAAGAATCTGAAGCAGGCTCCAGGCTCTGAGCTATCAGCACAGAGCCCAACACAGGGCTTGAACTTGTGAAATGCGAGATCATAACCTGAGCTGAAGTCAGACGGTTAACCCACTGAGCCACCCAGGCACCCCCATGTGTGTGTGATTTTAATGATGCTGCTCTAAAGGGAATTTTAAAATATAAACTTCCATAATTTAAATATAAATTTAAATTTAATATAAATTCAATTTTCCATAATTTCAAAATATATTATTTGCTAGTTTTTACTTAATATTTTGTGGCTTTTAATTACATTTATGATTAATGTATCATTAAGCTTATTTTATGCCATTTTGAAAAAAACCCTGTTCTGAAGTGCAGTGGTTTAAAGGCAATGCTGATGTGCACTGGAGTTCTTTCCCTTGATTTAGTCATGCTTATATCCAGAAGCTGTGCTTAGGCTCACATCTCTAGTGGGTGTCTGTGGGTTGCCTTTTGACTCACCTGAATTACAGAATGTGAGCTGGCATCACACTGGGGTGCCGGCAATAAAGTTTCTCTTTTAAGACACTATTCTCCAAGTGCTCCAAGGTTCCTCCTCCTCTCTATCCTTCAACCTACCCCATGCCCTTCGCTACAAGTACCTCCCTGGCAGTAGGCTGGCTTTCCTTCTCAGGCCATTTTTTTTTCCCCTGGAGGAGGGACTTGTATTTGGCACATCCCCTCTTATTACCATTCTTTTCTATATCCTCAAATTCAAGCCTTTGTATTCACTCTGTCACTGACAATTCTCTCTCTCTGACAATTTTGTCTCTCTTCTTTCCTCACAAAGTCCTTGATGGCCTTTGAAAAACACCTCTCTGGTCCTTCAGCTCTGGAGTCCAAAACATTAGCAATAGAAAAACATGGCACTTTTAGAGTATCCTAGGAATTGTTGGACTTCCTGGAAAATGGGACTAATGACTTCTGTAGAGAAAGGGTGGGGTCCATATTGTTAAAAAATGTGCTACAGCACACATAAAAACAAACACTTGCATTGGAATTTTGTTGTTTGAGAGAGCAACAGAGAACAAAACCTGATGTCAAATTTGGACTCTATCACTTTCCAATATGTGGACAAGTCATTTTACCATGAACCCTAGGATCTTCTTTTGTAACTTGAAAAATAATGTCCCATTAGTCAGGATTAGTCTATATCAGTTGTATGATTCTGATTGCAGAATTCATCCTTGGGATCCCTATAAAGGCAGGATTTCTTTCTCTAATCCTTGTCATTATAAACACTATTACCTACTCTATTTTTCAAAAGAATGTCCTTATAAAATTAAATGAGAATAGGGGCACCTGGGTGGCTCAGTTGGTTAAGCAACTGACTCTTGGTTTCAACTCAGGTCACGATCTCAAGGTTCGTGAATTTGAGCCCTGCATCGGGGCTGACAGCATGGAGCTTCTTGAAATTCTCTCTCCCTCTATCTCTGCCCCTCCCCTGTTTGTGAGCTCTGTCTCTCTCACACACACAAATAAATAAATATTTAAAAATAAATAAAATTAAGAAGGAGTATTATATAATATTTATCAGATGCCTATAATCTGCTGGGTTGTTTATACATGTACATTATCTTTAACCTTTGGTAGTGTATGGTAGACATGGGCACACACTGACCATATCTCCCTTCAGGAACAATTATTTCTCAGTTATGAATAGTGAGGTCAGTAGACAATCTCCAGATTTCTGTTCCTTTGGGTCTGCCTCAGCAGAAGCCCACCTGGCTCCAGATTATACACTTTTCTGCAGTAGTCCACATCCAATGACTGAGTGATATAGAGACATAAAGGTCCAACAATTTTGGCACAATATAAGACAACTCTGATCATCAGTATTCATTCCAGAGCTTCCAATTGGATTGTGCAAGAGTCTGCTGAGCCATGTCACAATTCAATGTTTTCCCCTGTCCAATCCTGCTTTCTCCTCTCTCCTTTCACAAGTACTGACCCTTGATAACCATCTTATATCCCAAGCATGTCTCAGATTCTGCTTTTGGAGAAACTTAACAGTTACAGTTGGTACTTGGTATGTCCTGAGAAGGTAAGAGAAGGGACTTTGGAGCTGGATCACTCACAGTCCTGTTGGCAATGAGGTGGTGGCAGACAGATGACAATTAGTCTCTGACACCAGGTGGTAGTCCATATGTTAAAATATTCACAGGAGGTGAGACCAGGGTTGTGTACCAGTGGAAGAGATTTTTTTTCATTTTTTAGTTTTTGTTTTTGTTTTAATTTCAGGTATACAACAAATGGAGAAAATAGTAGTATTTTGCATGAAGAGATTGTATGGCCATTTCAAAGTGAATGCACTTGAGAGATGCACTTGAGAGATATTATGAACATCTGGGTTAACTGAAAATGTAAAATAAAGAGTGACATCCAGAGGGCCTGACTGCAGGCAAAAAAAAATCTGTCAACTCCTGAAAAGTGGTTCCTACCAAGGACCATACCCAGGACTTAATAGAATGTATAAACTTCAAATATGACTAAACAGCCAAGCAAGTGAGGTCTGTTATGTTGAGGCCAGCACTCTGATGGGGAAAATCATGGATATTAATGCCTGAGTTGGGAATATATGGACATATGACCCAAAGATTTTGACTAATCTAAGCAAGATTTTGACTAGTTTCTCTAAACCATTTGTGCCTATACACATGGCCTGTGTCTCTCATTTCAGAGCTAGTACTGACCCTTACTGGAATTGGATGCAGAAATCATGTGCCACCCTCCTCATAATTTACTCACGGCATAATAAAATTGAGGATATGCTCAGTCAGAAAATAGAGGTAAGGGCCTCTACTCCTCAATTCTCCATATCCTAGCCATTATGTACCAGACAAAACTGGGGAGAGCACATGGGACTGAGTTCCAAGAGTGTTTTGCCAAGGGGCTGGAGCATTTAACTTGATAGGGAAAGTATATTGACTTGGGGTTTAACATCCTAGCAAAGACCCCAGAAGTTAGTGTGAACTTGCTGCAAGGATAGCACCTAGAAACATGGGAAAGTGATGACCAAAATTTCCCTAGAAGACAGTGGGGAAAAGGGTTAAAAGCCTTAGAGAAATGGAACTGTTGGAGTAGATATACTGTGTATGGTTGGAAGAGCCAGTGGAAATTATTTCCCAAGAGAATTTCAGAGGCCCCACCGTTTATCAAGGTACACTGTTCATAGGAATATTAGAACCACTGAAATTTTACTGGTATTTCTCCTCTGTAAAAAGGTGATTCTATAATAGAATTGGAATAACATGACCCTAAAATAATAGAGGCCATGTGGTCAGAAGCCATGGCATTGCAATTATTATCATGACTGGCAAAATGAGAATGACAGCCAAGGGGGCCTGATTCATAAACAGTTGTAGAAATGATTAATAGAGCCTGGCATCCCTAGAGGTCAAATAGATAGGCAGCTGACAAGGGTAATATTCAGTTCATACCAGCGAATGAGTTAAGGGTGAATGACTGGGAGGCTGAGGACAGTTATTTCAATAATATATTGTGATCCTTTGCCCAGGTTCCTGACCTGAATCAGTTTTCAGATCTGAACGCACTGACAGAAGAGGTGGCTAATTTCCCAGAGGGAAGGACCCTGAAACACTGTAAAACACCTGACTACTCCAGTCCTTCCCCAAATGGATATTTATTAATTTACTTATGTATCTGTGCACTGAGGAAAAGGACCCAGCATTTTTAGGACTGTTGGACACAGAATCTAGTTGCCACAAATACTGGGAAATTTGAAGCATAATAATAGAGTGGTTCCTGATAATAACAAAGTCATGTCAAGTTCTGGCTTAGAGTGGGTCTACTGGCCATACAAGCCCATGTGATAGACATTTCTGCTATCCTCAAATGGATAATTGGTGTGGATATTCTTGGCATTAGTGTAATCTCCACATTGGATATAGTAAGAGCCATCATGTTGATAAGCCAAGTGGAAACCTCTGAAACTCCTCTCTCTTTGGGAAGATAGATTTAAAAAATGCAAAGCAAAGCAAAAACAAACAAACAAACAAACAAACAAACAAACAAATTTCACATCCTGGTGTGAGGATTGCAGAGATTAGTGTCATTCTTAACAATCTAAAGGATGAAAGTGGTGGTCTTTATAATATTCCCACATAATGCTACGGTACCTGTTAGAAACAGAATGAATCCAGAAACATGACTGTAAATTATCACAAACTCAAACAGGTAATTTTCTCATTTGAAAGGGGTCAGATGTGCTACCTTTGCTAGAACATATTAATGAGGCTTTAGGTACGTGGCATGACATCAATGATTTGGCAAATGATTTTTTGTTTTGTTTTGTTTTAGGTTATTTTCTCTTTCTAATAAAAAGAGAATCAGACACAGTTCATATTCACATATGATGAATAGCAATATACATTTATAGTTTTCCATAAGATCTATGTTAACTCTCTTGTCCTTTGTCAGCATATAGTCCAAGAAGATCCAGACCATCTGGTCACCCCTTAGAACATCTCAGTGTTCCATTACATTAATGTGATATGTACGTTGGACCACATGGGTAAAAGCAGCTGACACACTAGAGACCTTGGTAAGACAAGCACAATTCAGAGACTTGGAGATAAATGCTGCAAATATTCAAGAGTATTATACAAAAATTAGGGGTCCCATGGCCATCCCTTCCACACAAAATACACATTATTGAATCTTGTACTCATTGTCTTGAAGAAGAAAGCATAGAATTTGATTGACTTCTTTGAGTTCAGAAAGCATCACATTTAACACCTAGGGATACTGCTCTGGCTCACACACCAGGAGTGAAAAAGACTGCTGGCTTTACTGGGGCCTAGAGCAGAAAAGCCTTTTGCAGTATGTACATGCTGTAGCTGAAGCAGCTCTGCTCTTTGGGCATATTATCCAACAGAACCACTGATGTTGGAGGTATGGAGGTGGGAAAAGCTGCTATATACCATGTCATTCGTGGTGAAAGGCACAAATGTTTAAAATGGACTTCTGGCATGCTGCTTGACCATGGTAGGGACAGATCACTTGAACCCATGGTCGGGTGAGCATGCAAGTGACCCCATTCAAGTGACCATGCATCCAAAACTGCCAACATGAGTTGAGTACCATTAAATCTACTATGCTATTAGAAACGAACAGGTGCCGCACTGATCCATTGAGAGGTAGAAGTCTAACATCCAAGAATTAAGCAGGAGCATAACCATAGGATATAAACAAACTATATAACAAGTATTTCAGACCTCCATGAGAGGGAGCCAGTACTCCCTCAGCTCATTTTTTTGTTTTGTTTTGTGGAGGGATCATGTATGAGTAGGTGAAGAAAGAGGAAAAAGTCTAAAATTTTGGTTCACAAATGGATTCGCTTAGTATATGAATATATGCCAAAAATGAATAGCAGCTGCATAATAGCTTTACATAAAGGTGGCCTTTGAAAACAATGACAAGGAGAGAGCTTCACAATAAAAAACATTGGGCGATGGTCATGATGGTTCACTTTTTGTAGAAAAAAAGTGGCATGGAGAAATTGTGGCCTATATAAATTATACATGATACATCATACATGCATACGTGGAAGCAATGGCAAAGGACCTACCTTGCTGATCTGAGACATAGAAAGAAAAATAATGGAAGATCAGGGTCTGAGACAGAGGTGATAGAGGCATAAGAATGCACATATTGGAGTATACAAGAAGTGCAAATATTTCTCCATCATATATTAAGGCTCATGAGAAAGTAGCTGCCATGGAAGAGACAGTAAACCAGCAACTAGATAAATGATTTACCCAGTTCACGTCACCAGACTCTGTCATCAGGCACCCAATGGAAATGGGTATAGCAATGAAAGGGCCACAGAAACAGAGACAGAGGCTATGCAAGGATCCAGCAGCATGAACTGCCATTCTAAACTCTTGAGCTTCTGTCTCTGTTGGATGTCCTAATGGTCTTAACAAAGACCAGTGGTGCACCCATAATGTGGCAACATTCCCTGAGGAAATCAACAGCCACCTGGTGGCAAGTCGACCACATTAGACCCCTTTCACTTTATATGCATGTTTCCAATGACCACTCCAAAGCTCCTTTTCACAATCCCTCACCTGGGAATTTATCAGATGGCTATATTTATAACATCAGCCATGAGATCAAAGTTTATTAACACTTATCCCAGAGGAGAAGAGGCAAAGCTTGTTGGTGGAATAACTTGTAAGGAACAGAATTGCAGAAATAAAAGTTATCTATGTGTTAAGTAGGGAGGAGCGACATTTCCTAGGAGTCTTACCCAGTTGGTCGAATTTGAATCCTAATGGATCCTTTAAAGATGACACCAAAAAGGAACTTGTTTTTCTTAGTTTATCATAGCATGCCATAAGGGTCACTTATCAACTTAACACATGGTATATCTAGGGTGTCAATTAAGGAGGGAAGGACCTGGGGAGAGGCAAGTATAAGGACCTTGCTAAGGTATCCCTGGTCAAAGGGGTATTATGTTAAGCAGTTGTCACCCAATATCACAAACTTGTATTCCCTTCTCATTACAAGGTAAGATGGTTTGTTCTCACAGGAACAGACAACATTATAAATATGATATCACATTTCCTGCCAGCAGTGGTGCTACACTGCCTGAGGACTCCTGAAGTGTCTGATCCACAGGCCTGAGGTCTCACATAATGTCATGTCCGGTAAGGTGGCTCACTTTACAGCATAGAGCTCACTGTATCGCATACCACACCACTCAAAAACTACTGGCTGGAGAGACTGCCAAAACAGCCTTCTAAAGGCATATCCAAAGTGGCAGCTTAGAGTCAAGGCTCTCTGATGATCAGATACTATCCTCCAGGTGCATTTAATCAGAGACCTTTATTTGGCACAATGTTGCCAAGAAGAAGAAAACATAGCTATCGGAACAATAGGTAGAAAGAAGAATGGCCCCACTTACCCTCATTTACAATGACCCAGTGGAGGATTTTGTGCTTGTTTTTCCCACTGTACTCTGTAGGTGTTGAGGCCATGGCTTCCAATGAGGATATGTTTTCTTCAGAAACACAGCAACACTTCCTGTGAATTATGAGCTATAGCTGCTTCCTGGACATGTTGAGATCCTCTTGTCCAGGGATCATCAGGCAAGAAAGGAGTCAGTGTGCTGCCAGAGATAATGGGTTCTAAACATCAGGAGAAGGAAGATCTGACATTACATGATGTGGGCAGGATCCCAGGTGACCAGCTAGGTAATCTCTTGACCAATTGAAACTATTGATGGGTAGGGAAAACACCCTTGAACCATAGAATTACCCTATTAGCCTTTCTAGAAGGCTAGAAAGAGAAGTCCACCATAATTGTGGAAGAGCTGCTCCCCAAACATATGTGAAGTGGGTCTCAATAGTAAAAGGTATGAACTGTGGTAGAAACACAGATGAACTTTCCAAATCCCCCTTCAAAGAAGTGCTTGCTGTGTAGTATTAAAAATTATTAAAGAAGACAATTTAGGTGATACAAACAAATTTTATTAAATACTTGGAAAAGAAGTTCCCAAGAGTCCAGAGAACTGCAAAATGGGATGGAATGCAGGAAGTGTTTATAGGATAAAGAATTAGAGACAAGAAAGTAAGTACAGAACTCAGAGTTGGTCAGGGCATTTGGGGACTGGCTGAGGGTATACTACCTTCCTGGTCAAATGGAGCATTTACATGGACACAAAAGTTATTTAAGTTTTGATTTGCTGACATGGCCCCAGGCAAGAGAAGCTCCATCTTAGTCCTACAAATTTATTTCAACAGTAGAATGAGGAGTACAGACTGCAAATAGTTCTGTTAGTCAGCTACTGCAAGGTTGCCCCATCTCACTCAAGGTCACCCTATTCCTGGGGCAGTCCACACATGATGACAGAGCATGGAAGTGTTGCAGTGGGAAAACTCTGACTCAGTCTTCCACTGACTCAAGAGACTCCTGCAGAATCCTGTGGACCCCATGGTGGGGAGAAAGGCCTGCATCAACCAGATAAAGGGTGCTGTGGGACACTGGCCCTGAGCCAAGATCACAACTGGAGAGGGAAGAGAGCAGGGTGTGGTGGGAAAACCCAGGCTTGATTTTAATCCTTGTGCTAACATTTAGGAGGTATGTGACATGTCGCATGCCAGAACAAATGAGCACAAATGGGCAATTGAACTAGAGGTGCTACCATTCACAAAAATTCTTCATTACATGGTGCTAAGAGAAATATATACTCAGTGACCCTGGTCAAAGAGAAGCAAGTCTTTCAACAATCATGCAGGAGTCTTCTGAGGAAGATATTCATGAATCATAAATTAGGGCAGGGGGCCCCAGGTGATACAAAATCAGGAAACACAGATTCTCCCTTTGGCCTAGGTTTCCCATTCTACAGTAATTTCCTTCCATTTGCTAGAATATCTTAATTTTCCCAAAGCTTCTTTTTGTGCAAATAAGCCAATTTTAAAATATGTGTTTTTTTCTTAATCACTTAAAGAATTTTAAAAGACATGCTTGTGATTATTTCCCAGATTGCCAGAATTTAGAAAAAAAAACTTTCAATAACTTATTCTTTTAATATCTTCAAGTGAAACCATTTTCAAGTACTTGCTTCTTCTTTTCTTTCAAATAATTTTTCATATGACACTAATGAATAACAATAATGGCTATAAGTATGATACTGATGAAATTACAATAATGATAACATATATTTATTATGCTATATGAATATAATGTATATTAATTAACACAAGGATACAATTATGATAATAAACATTTGCTAAGCCAATTTTGAAAATAGTGCCAAAGTCCATGGACTTTTTACTGATACAATGAATGAACAATATAGGTAATAAATCAGGTAATTGACCTAACATATTCAGATAAAGTGAAGCAAAGAAAATTTTAAGCACTAATTATACACGTAATTGCCCTTGATCTCTGCTTCTTTTTGTTGGTAAAGACCAAAATGCACTGGTAGTTGGGTGATACGTTTCTTTCAGTATCTCATTTTTCAGCCTCTAAATCATATCAATACTGCTAAATGCTAATATAAAATACTAAATGCTTCTAAAACAATACTTGCCATACCAAACACAGAAAGGCACAGCCTTGCCTTCAGAACTGACAGAGACAGGTTAGAGACTAGAGTCAACCTCTGAGAATGTGTGAAAGATGCTTCCGATGGTGGGTGCTTTTTCCTGTGGGACACAATGCATACCCTGAACCTGATTCTCCTTCTCTGTTAGTGCCAGGAAAGTCACTCCTTAGGAACAGAAAAGGTGAGGAAGGATGTTGAACACACCAGGCAAGGAGATGGGGGCTGAGAGAGGGTCACAGGCTTTACTATTTTCTTGGCTTTGCAGCTGTCCACTCTGCCCCAGGAGAAGAGCTCAGGCTGGTCTCACAGCTGATATCAGAGGGGATGTGAGAGTGAAGACAGGAGAAGGAATGGACATGAGAAATAAAAGCAAAGTTAGTTTTAGAGGCTGGTTCTTTTCCAAGTGGTTGTGAGGTCTCACAGTCCCTGGGAGTTTTTGTGTACTGAGGTGGGATTTCTGGAGAGGTTGGAGTCCTGCTTAGATGCAGATCTGTATTTCACAAGAACTTCAACAATTATATTCTTGAGTTCCTAGTAAAGGAGATGGAGAATGGCAGGCAGAATGATCATGTAAAAGGTGGATTCATATACATTTGGGAAATTTCATCTAGAGAAGGCTGCTGGTGCCCTACCTTCTGGAATGCCAGTTTCAATAATTTAATCAGAACTTCAATGATGGTTTAGAAAGCACTTTTTCCAGCACAACCTGCCTCTGCCCTGGCTTGGCTATCCATAACTCCGGCTCTAATTGGTCAGTCTACGAGAGCACAGACAAGCTCAAGTTCAGGGACTTGCTGTTTTTCCTTACCTCTCTAGGGCTTGTTGGTCATCAGTTCCCTGTTTCCATTCTGGGCAGTTTTTATATAATCCATCCTCTGGCCTTCATATCTGCTGCTATCTGCAAAGGACTTTCCATTATCATCCCCAGGCCTCCTTAACTAATCCCAAAATTTGTCCCCTTTGTCAGTGCCCCCTGGTCTGCTAAGGAAGGACACTGAATGAGACAAGCAAAGGAGTGAGTGACAAGCAAAAAAGAAGAGAAGAGGGATGGATACATGCATACATATTCATGCATATACACACATCTAAAGTCGTATACAGTGAACTTAAAAAATTTTTATTTTGCATAGAAATATATCAGTCACACAATGTGGAAAGTAGGAAAACTTTATAAAAGAACTTCTGAAAAGACCTGGGAGTTTGAACTGAGCACAGGTTAAAGATCAGCTAGTGTTTGTGAGCTACTTACTATATGCCAGGCACTGTTCTAAGCACTTTATGTATGTTGATTCACATAATCCTCACATGAAACACATGAGATAGGTAATATTATTATGTTTCTCTTACAGTTGTGGAAACTAAGGAAGAATTCATTGAAATAAAATTATCCAAGATCGCTATGGATCTTGGAAGTCATAGCAGGGACTTGAAATGCAGGCAATTTGGCACTGGAGTTTATGTTGAATAAACTTGCAGCCATTTATTGTTGCAAGATTTTGAAAAAGAAACAAAGCAAACAAATAAATCAAAAAGCAGGGTTTTCAGCTAAACTTGAATTTCAGATAGGCAACAAATGTTTTTTTTGTACATATATGCTCCATTAAATATTTGAGATTAAATTATACTTAAAATATTTATATGAAGTTCAACTTTAACTGGGCATCTTGTGTTTTACTTACCAACTCCTACTACAGTACGTTAGGTATTATGGTGTAGGCATGACCCTCTTTGTTGTATTGTAGGCTGTATTATAATTATGACTCAGAAATGCATAGATCCTGTCTGGTGACTCATCTGTAAGCTCAAAGTAACACTATTAATGACTGAAATAATCAACTAACACTTAATTAAGAACTTGGTAAAGATCATATGGCCAAACATGCATTTTATGCTCACGGCCAAGTGGGGTCCAGAAATCAACCCCTCCCTCTAGTCTAAATCTAAAGCTTCTACCCTTCTGATGAGTAGCATGTCAGAAATAAGGAAAACCTGCACAGCATACCTTGCTTCAAACTTCTCACCCAGCTTGAAGTAAAGGAAAGTAGAAAAAGCAAGAAAGGAGTTGATTTACCCTCTCCCCACAGAGCAGCACAGAAATGAGCAAGCAGAGCATGATTATATGACCAAGTGAAAGAAAGGGCAAACAAATAAACAGTGTCTGTGTAAATTTTTCAGACCAAAAGTAAATTTGGTGCATAGGACCTGCCCCCTAGTGCCCTTGCCCGGTGTCAACAGTGTCAGCAGTTCCTGCTCAGTGTCAGCATGGAATAGAAGCCTCTCTTCCCCTTTAGGAACTCAGAAGATACTGTTAGTCAAGGACTGAATACCTGGGGGTGAGGGCTGCCTAGTCAACTGGGGTGACTGGAGGACCAGGTGTCAAAACAGGAAAGAAAACACAGACTCTTCCCAGTCTTGGGTAGAATATGGGAAGGAAAACACCCCACCCTCCCAATGGTATTCTACACTTGGCCAGGAAGAACTATCTCCCTGAAAGCAAGCAGAGTTTTATAAATCCCAAAGCTTTCTAGAAAAAAAAAAAACACTGAAGTTTCAGATTAGTAATTTGTTTTGCCCGATCCTTTAAATGACTTAAGTAATCACAGTGATCAAAGGATACATCAGGACAAATTAACACTAAAGTATCAAAGTAATAGTAAGACTCCTACTGGAAATAAGTTCAAGATAGCAGATATACACATTTATGTACCTATTCCTTGAAGAACTTTGATAGAAGATAAAATCATAAGTCAATGCAAAAATACCCTTAATTATTTGTCTAGAAATTAAATATCTCTCATTAGAAACAAAACTGAAATTTTTACTGGACATCACTAAAAATATGTAACTAAACTTCCTCATTAACTAGTGTTCTTTCATAATTGTTAAACAATTTAATGTGTGTCTTATTATGGAAAATCATAAATGGAACTCTGGTAAATTGGTTTGAAAATATATCTTTTCCCTCACCTGTGTTCTTTCCAGAAATAGCAGATGCTGTTGTTGGATCACAGAAATATGGAGAAGTCAGCAGCAGCAATCATTATTATTGCTTTTGTTATATTATTATCAATTAGTATATACCCACTCTACTGCAATAGACATATGGGAAATGTCCAGTGCAGGACTATAGAAATTTTTCAGTTAATGATAGATATAGCAAGACTGTTGTATACACACCCACATACACACATGCACACACACAAAATGTGCAGAAGCCCTAGGCATATACGGGCATTTGCCAGAAACAATATTCTCTTTGAGTATAGGACTTCGTGTTTCTCTATTTTTCCTTCCTTCTTCCCTTCCTTCTTCACCTTTTTTTTCTTCTCTCTCTCTTTCTCTCTCTCTCTCTGTGTGTGTGTGTGTGTGTGTGTGTGTGTGTGTGTGTGTGCAGGAAATTACGGAGGGTTTGATGATAGGTTATTAAAAGGAGATAATCTGAAAATACCGGAGAAGGCTAATCTAAGGAAATGCTGGACTGGATGGGGATTCCATTTAGGTTGGCAATTCAGAAGTGCTTTTAAGAACAGCTTTTGCTCGTAAGAGACTCTTAAAAACTGAGAACAAACTGAGGGTTGATGGGGGGGTGGGAGGGAGGGAAGGGTAGGTGATGGGCATTGAAGAGGGCATCTTTTGGGATGAGCACTGGGTGTTGTATGGAAACCAATTTGACAATAAATTTAATATATTTAAAAAAAAAGAATACAAAAAGACTAAAAAAAAAGAACAGCTTTTGCTGAGATTGTGGGAATTAGGGATGAATGGGAACAGAGTTTTCCAGTTATCGTGGTGGATTTTACTCCCCTGCCCCCCTTTTTTGTTTTAACATTTCTCCATCCATCTCTCCTTCCTTATTTTCCTACCTTCTTTATCCTGAAGATTGGAAATATAAATAGCATGAGGAAGTCCTGTGTTTCTTCTGCCTCCATGAGAAACTTGAGCTCAAGAGGATAAAGCAGAATTTCACTGAGATCCAGAAAACCCAGGGGCAGAGGCCAGAATGTTCTACAATGGGTCACGGGGAGCATGCATCCATTTCGTTCCTCAAGCTCTCAAATGAAAATCAGGTTAATACCGTGACCTCCCCCCATTTCCAAGACCCTGACTCTGATCTGATGGGTGACAGGCATACACAGATGTTTTTGTTTTTGTTTTGTTTTGTGTTGTTTTTACCACATGTAGTACTACCAGGAGACGTTTCACTCTACAGACTCATTCACATTTTCTTATACAAAAAGGAAAAAAAGCCCAATATAAAATAAGAATACGAAAGGTATTAGTATTTGGATTCAAGACTATTCAAATGTAATTTCACATCCTTTTGGTCAAATTCTGTGGTGGACAGCCTTCTGCACACTTACAGAGTCCCACTTTGAATTCAGAATCATCTCTTTTTTTTGCCTAAGGCTTCCCCCCCATAACTTCAAAGTAAATGAAGAGAAACCTCATAGATTTTAAAAAGGAATTTAAAACGTTCATAGGCATAGCTGTATGTTTTAGCATTTGAAATAATTAATTTGAAATTATTTGAAATAAATTAGATTAATTTGAAATTAATTTGAAATAATCAATATTTATAGAACACTGCAACCAACTGAGGAATAAAAATTACTTTAAAGGACTCATTAGGAAATCATGTATGTTTAACCAATGCCAGACCACAAGATCAGTATCAATAAACTTTAAAAAATTAAAATATTGTAGAATATATTCTTTAACTATATTTGAATTTAATTAGGCATCAAATCAGTATCTATCTACAAATATGTGAAAATTATGTAGTCTGTGTTGATATAAACCATGGATCAAATAATTAATAATAATCACAAGGGAAATTATAAAATATTCTGAACCAAATTTCATTGATTTCTGGTTATTTCTTTGCCTCTTTTTTTATTTTTTAATGTTTTATTTAAGAGCAAAAAAAGATAAAACTTACAAGTTCATAAGTTAATTCTTTGAAAATTGAAAAGTCAATATTCAAATTAATATGGAATTACAAAGATCCCTGAATGGACAAAACAAGACTGAAATAGATAAATTTGGATGAAACATATGTCTCAATTTCAGAATTTACTACAATGCTGCAGCCATCAAATCAGTGTGGTAATGGCATAGGGTTTATATAGATATCAATGAATGTACGTTAGAGTCCAGAAATCTAAACATCTTTGGCTAATTGTTTTTTGACAAAGGTGCAGGATCATTCATTGAGGAAGAATAGTCTCTTCAACAAATGGTGCTAGGAAAACTGGATAACTGTACACAAAAACAGAAAATTTGACTTCTACCTCATTCATATATAAAAACTAACTTGAAATGGGTAAAAGACAAACATATAAGAACACAGACTCAAACTATTACAAGAAGACATGGGGGTCAATCTTCATGACCCCAGATTTGACAATGGATTCATAGATGTAGTATCAAATTCATGAAAATAACACGTTAATACTTGCTATCACATGAGTGGATATTGTTACAGATTAAATGTGTCCTCCCAAAATCCAGTGTAGAATCCTGAACGCTCAGTAAGCCTGTATTTTGAGAAGTAGCTGCTAAGGAAATAATTAAGATTAAGAGAAGTCATTTAACCTTATGCGGGGTGGACACTAGTCACTTTGATAGGATTAGTGTCCTCATACAGACACCAGAAAGGTCACCCTCCATCCTTTTCTTTCTATGAGTACTAAAAAAGTTATATGAAGGCATAGTGGGAGGTTTCTGCCTTAAATCCCCAAAGGGAATCTTCACCAAAAACCAACCATACTGGCACTTTGATCTTGGATTTCTGGCCTCCAGAACGGTGAGAAAATGAATTTCTGTTGTTTAGGTCACCAGTCATTGGTATTTTGTTATGACAGCCTGAGCAGAGTAATACAAACCTTGGAAACAACATACTAAGTTAAAGAAGTCAGATACAAAAGGTCACATAATGTATGACCTCATTTAAATAAAATATTTTATGTTTAAGTAATCTCTACACCCAATGTGAGGCTTGGACTCACAACCCTGAGATCAAGAGTCATATGCTCCACAGGCTGAACCAGCCAGGCACCCCTGTATGAACTCTTCTAGATGAAATATCCATAATGGAAAAGACCTTAGAGATTGAAAGTAGATTAATGGTCACTTGGGAATTGGGGAAAAATGTGTGAATGACCTGCGAATAAAGAATGAAGTGTGATTACTCAGTGGGTATAGGGTGTTCTTCTGGTATTTTGAAAGTTTTGAACCCAGAAAGAAGTGTGGTTATACAACACTGAATACACTAAATGTCACTGAATTCTATACTTTAAAATAGTTAATTGATGTTATGTGAATTTCACCTCATTAAAAAAGTTAATTCTTTGAAAAGAATAATACATTTGAAAACCTCTTGGTAAGAATGATTAAGAAAAAAAAAAGAAATTACAGATTATCAACAAAAAGTAGGGATATCACTACATGACCTTACAGATATAAAATGATAATAAGGTATATAAGAAAACTGTTTTTGTAATAACTTTGCTAACTTACATTAAAAGAACAAATTTAGTGAAAAAGTAGTCACTTTCAAAACAGTTTTAAGAAGGAAAAAGCTAAATAATCTATCTGGGAAGAAATTAAAATTTTAATAAAATGTCTTCTCATAAGCTAAATTTCAGGCTCAGATGATTTTATTGGTTAACTCTATCAAAAACTTAAGGAAGAAACAATATCAATATTATACAAACTCGGGACACCTGGGTGGCTCAGTCACTTGAGCGACCGACCTTGGCTCAGGTCATGGTCTCACGGTTTGTGTTCAAGCCCCGTGTTGGGCTCTGTGCTGACAGCTCAGAGCCTGGAACCTGCTTCGGATTCTGTGTCTCCTTCTCTGTCTGCCCCTCCCCCACTCATGCTCTGTCTCTCTCTGTCTCAGAAATAAATAAAAAAAAATTAAAAAATATATTATACAAATTCTATCCAAAAAACAGAGGAGAGAATGCTTTCTAACTCATTTTATGAGGCCAGCGTAACTCTAAACCAAAAGTTGACAAATATTTCACAAGAAAAGCAAAATAAAAATACCCTTGGTCAACTTGGAAGTAAAACCCCTCAAAAAATTAGTGAATAGATTCCAGCAACACACAAAAAGGATAATATAATATGATGATGTAGGATTCTTTTGGGGATGCCATAACTCTAATGAAAGCAGTTATCTTTACCTTGTGTTTCTTCAGTAGCTTGATCACTATTAATCCCTGATCCTACTTTTGCTCCTTACAAGTCATTCTCTATAAGATGGCTGGAGTAAGCCTTCAGCGATACACATCAGATTATGTCCTACCCCTGCCTGATACCCTTTGATACATTTTATTGCACTTAGAATAGCATCCAAATCCTGGACATGACCCACAGGCCCTACATGGTTTGACCTCCTACTGTCTCTGTTCTCATTCTCACCTCTGTCTCCAACCATGACTCCAACTATGCCAGTCTTGCTGTTCCTCAAAAGTCAAGCACATAACTCTGGGACTTTGAAAATGTCGTTCTCTCTATTTGGAGCCTTCTCCTCCTGCTGCTCATCACATATTTGGTTCATTCTTATCTTTTAGGTTTCAGCTCAAATATCCCCTCCTCTGTAAAGAGCATTGCTTGAACAATAACTGTTTTAACCTCATGTTTATTTCCCTTTATGTACTTGTCCCAAAGTAAAATTTCCTTTTTAATATATTTGTTCACTTGTTCATAGACAATTTCCACCAGAATATACACTTGATAAGAGAAGAAACTGAGTTATGTGGGGCCCCCTTCCATTCCTGCCCCTCAGCCTGAAATAACACCTAGAATTTAAAGGCATTTAATAATTATTTTTGAATAAGCAAATAATTGAATGATCATAAGATCCCATAGGGAGGTGGAGTTGAGTTATGCTTTAAAGTACCAGTATAATTTGAATAGGTGGAGGACAGTGAAAAAGAAATCAGCCAAAGGAACAGCAGAAACAAAGACATTTAGTTAGCAACATGAAAGTTGGCAATAAGGATTGGGGTGGGAGTCTAGAGGCTCTCCACTAGGACAGGTGGTTTGTGGAAGGGATGTTTAAAGGACAAACAGAAGTATTTCAAATAAGAGATGAAAGTGCCTTCTTGCTATTTTTAGAGAATCTCCATTCTCTACTATAAGTGGAGTAGTAGGGCTAACTCAAGCCTATGCGTTTCCCCAGCTGGGCAGATGATTGCCACTTGACCAATCACATAAATTTTCCCTCTGGTCCCAGTGATATGGGGATGTTACTGAAGCAGATATAATTATAATCCTTAATGAGATATGAGATATGATGTATAACCACTGAAAAGGAATGCAGTCCCTCTTCATAAGAGATTTACAATGAGCTATAAGAATGACATAAGCACATATCTTCATCTCTCTGCCTATTTGTATATTCATATAATTTTACAAATTGCCTTACACACAGGCATGGGTACACGTGCATGGATGCACATACACACACACGTACACTCCTGTGTGTGTCTGTGTGGTGCATATATGGATAAATTAAAGCTATATATGTATGTATATATACAGATATATACATATATCTATACATATATATGTATAGATATATACATATATATATATTACATATCTTTTTTTTTTAATTTTTTTAAACTATTTATTTTTGAGACAGAGAGAGACAGAGCATGAATGGGGGAGGGGCAGAGACAGAGGGAGACACAGAATCGGAAGCAGGCTCCAGGCTCTGAGCCATCAGCCCAGAGCCCGATGCGGAGCTTGAACTCATGGACCGCGAGATCGTGACCTAAGCTGAAGTCGGATGCTTAACCTACTGAGCCACCCAGGCGCCCCTATATATTACATATCTTGATTAAGACTCTCATGCTCCACTGACTGAGATGGCTGGGTTATAACTTGATTAAATATCATGCGTTGCTTTCCATGTTAATGTTTACAAACACAAACTTGAAAATTGTATACAGTTGTGATCAAAGGCAAAGGCTCAAAGTGGCTGGATTCACCCACCTCTACCATTTTTTAAATTTGTGGCACTATGTAAGTTATTTAACCGATCTGATTCTCAGTTTTCCTTAAGTATAAATGGAGAGGCAAGAATGGAGAGGCCTACCTCACAAAATTATGTGACCTTTAAATTAGATAGTACAGATGCTTAGCAAATAATAAATACTTCAATAATTTCTTACTTATTATTTTTAGAGGTTTTTTTGTCTAGGGATATGAAGTAATGGCTTACAAAGATTGCTGTTGCAACAATGCTTAGTGGATTGGAGGTGGCAATAAATAGATGCTGGGTTTTTTTTGTTTTTGTTTTTGTTTTTGTTTTTTCCCTGCAGGAGATGAAGACCTGACTCCAGGGGTTTGACTAGATTTAGTGACTAATTTCAATGTTCTCACCTTCTTCTGCATATAATCTGTGTTCTCAGAGTCCTTGGTAAAGTGTCTTTTTCTGGGCACTGGAGATATGACCATTCAGGGTGGCAATGCAAGAGAAAAGCTATGATCCCAGCAGGGACAGTCTGAGAACCAATGGGATGGCAGGAAAGAAAAGTGACAAATATGGGAAGAATGTAATAACAGATCCCTAGTCAATTTCCTCCCATGATGCAGAAGAGGTGAGAGACAGCAGGGATAATAGCAAGAAGAAAGGTAGAAATGAGAACTTGATAGAGACCTAAAAGACCAAGTTCCAGTGAGGACTCCTGTATAGTCTGGAATTCACAGGCTTAGGGAGAAACTGCTTCTTGTATTCATTGAGGAGGTACCCATTTCCTCATGGGATCCATTAACCCCTAGCTGCAAGCAGAGGCTGAGCCCTCATGCAATTCAGGGCTGGATATGCAGACTGGGTCTGCAGCCAGACACAGTTCCTTATTTATTATCTTTTTAAGGGTCAGAGTAGGAGCATTTATCAAGCCTGGGCCCAAGGGTCTATTGACTATAATAGAGATCAACCCAAGTACAGTGTATTCATCTGGGGTGGCTAATAGGGAAAAAGTTGTTGATTTAATAAGTCAGGTGGCTCTACCATAAAGTCATCACCAGGGTACACAGATGAGACCTCGTCAATCCCTCTGAATCAGAAGTCAAAGCCACAGGCTTGAGGAGGACTCTTTCTCCCTTGATGTGATATTGTCATTAGACAAACAGTTGAGGAAACACCTGTGGTGGGGTCTTCATACCCCTGAATCTCAAAACTTCCCTTGCATGCTCAGTGTAATATTTCAATATTGTGTTTTGAACCAGAGGGGCCTGAATTCAAACCTAAGGTGCTTAATTTTTAGAGTCATATCGCTTGGATTCAAGTCAGAGTCTTCCTTCTTTTTTTTTTATTTTTTATTTTTTATTTTTTTATTTTTTAATATATGAAATTTACTGTCAAATTGGTTTCCATACAACACCCAGTGCTCATCCCAAAAGGTGCCCTCCTCAATACCCATCACCCACCCTCCCCTCCCTCCCACCCACCATCAACCCTCAGTTTGTTCTCAGTTTTTAACAGTCTCTTATGCTTTGGCTCTCTCCCACTCTAACCTCTTTTTTTTTTTTCCTTCCCCTCCCCCATGGGTTTCTGTTACGTTTCTCAGGATCCACATAAGAGTGAAACCATATGGTATCTGTCTTTCTCTGTATGGCTTATTTCACTTAGCATCACACTCTCCAGTTCCATCCACGTTGCTACAAAAGGCCATATTTCATTTTTTTCTAATTGCCACGTAGTATTCCATTGTGTATATAAACCACAATTTCTTTATCCATTCATCAGTTGATGGACATTTAGGCTCTTTCCATAATTTGGCTATTGTTGAGAGTGCTGCTATAAACATTGGGGTACAAGTGCCCCTATGCATCAGTATTCCTGTATCCCTTGGATAAATTCCAAGCAGTGCTATTCCTGGGTCATAGGGTAGGTCTATTTTTAATTTTCTGAGGAACCTCCACACTACTTTCCAGAGCGGCTGCACCAATTTGCATTCCCACCAACAGTGCAAGAGGGTTCCTGTTTCTCCACATCCTCTCCAGCATCTATAGTCTCCTGATTTCTTCATTTTGGCCACTCTGACTGGCGTGAGGTGATAGCTGAGTGTGGTTTTGATTTGTATTTCCCTGATAAGGAGCGACTTTGAACATCTTTTCATGTGCCTGTTGGCCATCCGGATGTCTTCTTTAGAGAAGTGTCTATTCATGTTTTCTGCCCATTTCTTCGCTGGGTTATTTGTTTTTCGGGTGTGGAGTTTGGTGAGCTCTTTATAGATTTTGGATACTAGCCCTTTGTCCGATATGTCATTTGCAAATATCTTTTCCCATTCCGTTGGTTGCCTTTTCGTTTTGTTGGTTGTTTCCTTTGCTGTCCAGAAGCTTTTTATCTTTATAAGGTCCCAGTAATTCACTTTTACTTTTAATTCCCTTGCCTTTGGGGATGTGCCGAGTAAGAGATTGCTACGGCTGAGGTCAGAGAGGTCTTTTCCTGCTTTCTCCTCTAAGGTTTTGATGGTTTCCTGTCTCACATTCAGGTCCTTGATCCATTTTGAGATTATTTTTGTGAATGGTGTGAGAAAGTGGTCGAGTTTCAATCTTCTGCATGTTGCTGTCCAGTTCTCCCAGCACCATCTGTTAAAGAGACTGTCTTTTTTCCATTGGATGTTCTTTCCTGCTTTGTCAAAGATGAGTTGGCCATACGTTTGTGGGTCTAGTTCTGGGGTTTCTATTCTATTCCATTGGTCTATGTGTCTGTTTTTGTGACAATACCATGCTGTCTTGATGATTACAGCTTGGTGGTAGAGGCTAAAGTCTGGGATTGTAATGCCTCCTGCTTTGATCTTCTTCTTCAATATTACTTTGGCTATTCGGGGCTTTTTGTGGTTCCATATGAATTTTAGGATTGCTTCTTCTAGTTTCGAGAAGAATGCTGGTGCAATTTTGATTGGGATTGCATTGAATGTGTAGATAGCTTTGGGTAGTATTGACATTTTGACAATATTTATTCTTCCAACCCATGAGCAGGGAATGTCTTTCCATTTCTTTATATCTTCTTCAATTACCTTCATAAGCCTTCTATAGTTTTCAGCATACAGATCTTTTACATCTTTGGTTAGATTTATTCCTAGGTATTTTATGCTTCTTGGTGCAATTGTGAATGGGATCAGTTTCTTTCTTTGTCTTTCTGTTGCTTCATTGTTAGTGTATAAGAATGCAACTGATTTCTGCACATTGATTTGTATCCTGCAACTTTGCTGAATTCATGTATCAGTTCTAGCAGACTTTTGGTGGAGTCTATCGGATTTTCCATGTATAATATCATGTCATCTGCAAAAAGCGAAAGCTTGACTTCATCTTTGCCAATTTTGATGCCTTTGATTTCCTTTTGTTGTCTGATTGCTGATGCTAGAACTTCCAGCACTATATTAAACAACAGCGGTGAGAGTGGGCATCCCTGTCGTGTTCCTGATCTCAGGGGAAAAGCTCTCAGTTTTTCCCTGTTGAGGATGATGTTAGCTGTGGGCTATTCATAAATGGCCTTTATGATCTTTAAGTATGTTCCTTCTATCCCGACTTTCTCAAGGGTTTTTATTAAGAGAGGGTGCTGGATTTTGTCAAAGGCCTTTTCTGCATCGATTGACAGGATCATATGATTCTTCTCTTTTTTTTTTGTTAATGTGATGTATCACGTTGATCGATTTGCGAATGTTGAACCAGCCCTGCATCCCAGGAATGAATCCCACTTGATCATGGTGAATAATTCTTTTTATATGCTGTTGAATTCGATTTGCTAGTATCTTATTGACAATTTTTGCATCCATATTCATCAGGGATATTGGCCTGTAGTTCTCTTTTTTTACTGGGTCTCTGTCTGGTTTAGGAATCAAAGTAATACTGGCTTCATAGAATGAGTCTGGAAGTTTTCCTTCCCTTTCTATTTGTTGGAATAGCTTGAGAAGGATAGGTATTATCTCTGCTTTAAAGGTCTGGTAGAACTTCCCTGGGATGCCATCTGGTCCTGGACTCTTATTTGTTGGGAGACTTTTGATAACCGATTCAATTTCTTCACTGGTTATGGGTCTGTTTAAGCTTTCTATTTCCTCCTGATTGAGTTTTGGAAGAGTGTGGGTGTTTAGGAATTTGTCCATTTCTTCCAGGTTGTCCAATTTGTTGGCATATAATTTTTCATAGTATTCCCTGATAATTGTCTGTATCTCTGAGGGATTGGTTGTAATAATTCCATTTTCATTCATGATTTTATCTATTTGGGTCATCTCCCTTTTCTTTTTGAGAAGCCTGGCTAGAGGTTTGTCAATTTTGTTTAGTTTTTCAAAAAACCAACTCTTGGTTTCGTTGATCTGCTCTACAGTTTTTTTAGATTCTATATTGTTTATTTCTGCTCTGATCTTTATGATTTCTCTTCTTCTGCTGGGTTTAGGCTGCCTTTGCTGTTCTGCTTCTATTTCCTTTAGGTGTGCTGTTAGATTTTGTATTTGGGATTTTTCTTGTTTCTTCAGATAGGCCTGGATTGCAATGTATTTTCCCCTCAGGACTGCCTTCGCTGCATCCCAAAGCGTTTGGATTGTTGTATTTTCATTTTCGTTTGTTTCCATATATTTTTTAATTTCTTCTCTAGTTGCCTGGTTGACCCACTCATTCGTTAGTAGGGTGTGCTTTAACCTCCATGCTTTTGGAGGTTTTCCAGACTTTTTCCTGTGGTTGAGTTCAAGCTTCATAGCATTGTGGTCTGAAAGTATGCATGGTATAATTTCAAGTCTTGTAAACTTATGAAGGGCTGTTTTGTGACCGAGTATATGATCTATCTTGGAGAATGTTCCATGTGCACTCGAGAGGAAAGTATATTCTGTTGCTTTGGGATGCAGAGTTCTAAATATATCTGTCAAGTCCATCTGATCCAATGTATCATTCAGGGCCCTTGTTTCTTCTTTGACCGTGTGTCTAGATGATCTATCCATTTCTGTAAGTGGGGTGTTAAAGTCCCCTGCAATGACCACATTCTTATCAATAAGGTTGCTTATGTTTATGAGTAATTGTTTTATATATCTGGGGGCTCCGGTATTTGGCGCATAGACATTTATAATTGTTAGCTCTTCCTGATGGATAGACCCTGTGATTATTATATAATGCCCTTCTTCATCTCTTGTTACAGCCTTTAATTTAAAGTCTAGTTTGTCTGATATAAGTATGGCTACTCCAGCTTTCTTTTGGCTTCCAGTAGCATGATAACTAGTTCTCCATCCCTTCACTCTCAATCTAAAGGTGTCCTCAGAACTAAAATGAGTCTCTTGTAGACAGCAAATAGATGGGTCTTGTTTTTTTATCCATTCTGATACCCTATGTCTTTTGGTTGGCGCATTTAATCCATTTACATTCAGTGTTATTATAGAAAGATACGGGTTTAGAGTCATTGTGATGTCTGTATGTTTTATGCTTGTAGCGATGTCTCTGGTACTTTGTCTCACAGAATCCCCCTTAGGATCTCTTGTAGGGCTGGTTTCGTGGTGACAAATTCCTTCAGTTTCTGTTTGTTTGGGAAGACCTTTATCTCTCCTTCTATTCTAAATGACAGACTTGGTGGATAAAGGATTCTCGGCTGCATATTTTTTCTGTTTAGCACACTGAAGATATCGTGCCAAGCCTTTCTGGCCTGCCAAGTTTCAAAAGAGAGATCAGTCACGAGTCTTATAGGTCTCCCTTTATATGTGAGGGCACGTTTATCCCTTGCTGCTTTCAGAATTTTCTCTTTATCCTTGTATTTTGCCAGTTTCACTATGATATGTCGTGCAGAAGATCGATTCAGTTACGTCTGAAGGGAGTTCTCTGTGCCTCTTGGATTTCAATGCCTTTTTCCTTTCCCAGTTCAGGGAAGTTCTCAGCTATAATTTCTTCAAGTACCCCTTCAGCACCTTTCCCTCTCTCTTCCTCCTCTGGGATACCAATTATGCATATATTATTTCTTTTTAGTGTATCACTTAGTTCTCTAATTTTCCCCTCATACTCCTGGATTTTTTTATCTCTCTTTCTTTCAGCTTCCTCTTTCTCCATAACTTTATCTTCTAGTTCACCTATTCTCTCCTCTGCCTCTTCAATCCGAGCCGTCGTGGTTTCCATTTTGTTTTGCATTTCGTTTAAAGCGTTTTTCAGCTCCTCGTGACTGTTCCTTAGTCCCTTGATCTCTGTGGCAAGAGATTTTCTGCTGTCCTGTATACTGTTTTCAAGCCCAGCGATTAATTTTATGACTATTATTCTAAATTCACTTTCTGTTATATTATTTAAATCCTTTTTGATCAGTTCATTAGCTGTTGTTATTTCCTGGAGATTCTTCTGAGGGGAATTCTTCCGTTTGGTCATTTTGGATAGTCCCTGGAGTGGTGAGGACCTGCAGGGCACTTCCCCTGTGCTGTGGTGTATAACTGGAGTTGGTGGGCGGGGCCACAGTCCGACCTGATGTCTGCCCCCAGCCCACCGCTGGGGCCACAGTCAGACTGGTGTGTGCCTTCTCTTCCCCTCTCCTAGGGGTGGGATTCACTGTGGGGTGGCGTGGCCTGTCTGGGCTACTTGCACACTGCCAGGCTTGTGGTGCTGGGGATCTGGCGTATTAGCTGGGGTGGGTAGGCAAGGTGCATGGGGGCTGGAGGGGCAGGCTTAGCTCACTTCTCCTTAGGTGATCCACTTCAGGAGGGGCCCTGTGGCAGCGGGAGGGAGTCAGATCCACTGCCAGAGGTTTGGCTCCGCAGAAGCACAGAGTTGGGTGTTTGCGCAGAGCGAGCAAGTTCCCTGGGAGGAACTGGTTCCCTTTGGGATTTTGGCTGGGGGATGGGCGGGGGAGATGGCGCTGGCGAGCGCCTTTGTTCCCTGCCAAGCTGAGCTCTGCTGTCCGGGGGCTCAGCAGCTCTCCCTCCCTTTGTCCTCCAGCCTTCCTGCTTTCTGAGCAGAGCTGTTAACTTATGACCTCCCAGATGCTAAGTTGCGCTTGCTGTCGGAACACAGTCCGTCCAGCCCCTCCGCTTTTGCCAGCCAGACTCGGGGGCTCTACTTGGCCGAGCCGCCCCTCCGCCCCGGCTCCCTCCTGCAAGTCCGTGGAGCGCGCACTGCCTCTCCGCCCTTCCTACCCTCTTCCGTGGGCCTCTCGTCTGCGCTTGGCTCCGGAGACTCCGTTCTGCTAATCCTCTGGCGGTTTTCTGGGTTCTTTAGGCAGGTGTAGGTGGAATCTAAGTGATCAGCAGGACGCGCGGTGAGCCCAGCGTCCTCCTACGCCGCCATCTTCCGGCCCGTTGAGTCTTCCTTCTTTTATTGTCTATGTGCTTTGAACTGTCGAAAACAAACTGCATGCTGAATAAAACAAAACAGAAAGGTGAATTTATTGCAAGGTTTTTGATCTGCAAGCTAGGAAACTCAAGGCTATTGAAGCAATGAATTCCAACTTGTTTACAGACTAGGAGATTTTTAAGGGGTAATTGTGGAAGTTATTTATATTTTTCAGCTGGTTGGTTGCCTGTTGGTCTTCTTTCTTATTTGGATCAGGTCAGCTGAGTCAGAGGAAACAAGGAAGTCCAGAGAGGGCATGGACAGACTTGGTTTTGGGGGATTGGCTCATGTCCTCTGCTGATTACTGAGAAAAACTGTAAACTCCTGTAAGATTAGGTTACGTTTATTTTACACACCTGTGTTGACTGTTTATGGTGTGTCCCTGATATAAATGACTCCATTTTAGCCTGGTTTTATATCCCTCCCTTTTGATCAAGTCCCTATTATGGGATGCTGATCACTCAATATATTTCTGCGTGTTTTTTTTCTGCATGGACCTTGCCTTTTGACTGCTTACTCATGTTGTTTATTTTTCTTCACCATTCCATGATTGGACATCTTTCTTCAAGGTGAGAGAAGCATTCAGGGCTTGTACCAACCAAAGACCACATTTGAGCAACTCTTTAGATTAGGTAAAAGTAGAGTGAAAGCAGGGAGGCTTTGTGAAGGGTAAACGTCAGTCAATCAGGTCTGTTGGTTTTACAAAGGCTGGATAGACAACAACTAAGTACTTTTAAAAACACAACACGAACTATAATGAAAAATAGGATAGAAAGATAAAATTGAGTATAGATCTTAACCATGAACCCAATCCATTGGTAACCAGTTGAATAAATCACAGTTCCAAGAGGAATTAGATTAGACTTGTAACCAATGGGCTTGTTCTCAGATTTTGTGTGACTATGTTTCTTTTTTTCCCAAAGATTTTATTTTTTTTATATTAAATACAATTTATTGTCAAATTGGTTTCCATACAACACCCAGTGCTCATCCTGTGCGACTGAGTTTCAACATCCACACAAATGTCAATCCAAATGCAGCAAGTGGTGTTGGCTATGACAGATATCTCCCTGTTCAGCTACAAGATAACCTAAGGCTATTTAATGAACGACTTTGGCCAGAGATTAGGGTTTTAGAGGGGCACCTATTGATTGAGTGGTGGTCTCTGCAATTGCTCCAAAGGTTAAGTAGAGATTCCTGATCACAGCCTCTTTTTGCATTTATTTATACCCAGGAGAGTAGTGATTTATCAAAGGAAGCAAATTTTGAATTATTAATGTTTCCTGATAATTATCCTTTGAGTCTGGCTCAGGCCTGGAAAGATGATGGCCATGAAAGCCAGTCAATTTTAATGGTATGTAGACTTCACAGGTGGTTTTATTCTGGTTACCCTTGCCTTGTGTCCCTTTCTACAGAGTTTGGATGCAAGGTTCCATGTTTGGGACTGTTAATCAGAAATAGGGAAAGGAACCCCCCAGTGTTAGGAAGTCTGATAAAAAGAAAGGGATGAGTTTTTTCCAGAGAAACTGAGGCATTGAAAATAAGAGAGAAGTTCGTGATGGGCAGAACTCTAAGGTCATCAGCATCATGGCAAATAAAATAGTTAATTTGGAGGTTGGATTATCCCCCTTTGCAATGGTCTGACATATGTGAACATTGGCATTATCTTTCCAGGCAAGGCAAAGGTGAACAAAAGAACCATAAAAACTTTTGTGATATAAATGCTAAGAAAAATATGGTCAGAGAGGGAAGGAGGGATGGAAAGAAATGTTCCTGATCCAACGTATTGGGGGGAAGCAGTCTAGCTTGATGTCAGCTATATCTCTTCCTTGTTAATTTGATTTTGAGGTCTCCAGCTTTTGTACAAGACAACATACCAGGTGGAACCTACTTAAGTTGTGAAATATGCATCCAAGCTTTGATACCATGTAATTTGGTAGATTGTCATTAGTGAAGAGCACTTGGTAGGGTCCTTTCCCTGAATCTCACTTTCGCCAAAAAGCATCACAACAAAATAACTTTGTAAATAACAAAAGACTGTAAAATGCCCAGGTGTTAATGAGAATTCATTAAAATGGGACTGACAAGGAAATTTAGTTATTTCTGTGACACACAACATTTTATGAATACTGGAATTACAACTACTAACATTATACTAGGGCATATCAGATCTAGAGATTTCACACGATTTCTAGAACATTTACATTAATAACATGTATCCATATAAATATAAGCTTAAACATTACTTTTTACTTGATTATGTTTCACACATAATTTAACATATCAAATAAACCTGATAGTTTAACATTTTAACAGGTGAGAGATAAGTCTTTTGAGATTTTCTAGGAGCCCTCTGGGAAATCTCAAAGTTACTTTGAGATCAAAAGGACTCCATTTTAGGATTTGATTTTCAAAAAGTTGTCAAAATATCAAAAGGTTTGAACATTTGAGTACATAAAAGCACATATCATTATAAAATTATATCTAAGTATCTTTTTAACCAAAGTGACCACAGAAGAGGTTAAGCCAAATACAAAAGATTATAAAGTTGTGAACAAAATTTAGCTTTCTTAATATTGAGAAACTGGGTTTTCTTAAGTAATCGAGGACCTGATATAGTCAATGCGAAGCGCAGTAATTATTTTTGTAAGGCATGAAATCCTTGCTGTCTGGGCAGATTAAAAGGTAAAGGAACTTTCATAATCTATTACCAAAGTCAATCCAAAGGTCCAAGAAAACATTGTCCCTTTATTGGTCCCAAAATTATAATTTTGTACCATGTATCTTTGATAATGACATTGAATATATTTGTTTTTTTAAATTTTTTTATGTTTATATATTTTTGAGAGAGACACCACAGGATGATCAGAGACAGAAGGGGACAGAGGATCTGAAGCAGACTCTGTGCTGACAGCAGACAGCCCGATATGGGGCTCAAATGCATGAACTGTGAGATCATGACCTGAGCCAAAACCAAGAATTGGAGACTTAACCGACTGAACCATGCAGGAAACCCTCTTCACCCCTATTATTTCTAATTAAGTTTAATTATATATGTTAATTAGAATTCTTAACCCTTAGAATCCTTAATTCCTAGTGAAAACTAAAAAGTAGCTAATTGTGGACTGCGTGTAAAACTAGCAGTCTATGGATTGGCATACTTATAAATACATTTTATAATTTCTAGAAGTATATTCTTCCTCGTGGTAAATTTTTCTGGGTGGCACAACCATGTTTACTAACAGACCCACATATCTTTAATTTCTCTTTAAAAGAAACCCAAAGTGGATAAACCTATATACTGTAATTAATGTTCAATGTTTTATCTTATTTGAAATTGATCTAGATATCCAATGAATTTCCCCCTTTCAACTTATCTCAGTATAATTTTAAAATTTCAAGTTACCAAAAAGATGTTTGGAAACAGTTTTTAAGTAGATATACCATCAAACATAATTATTGTTGAAAAGTTTATTTATAAACTCTTATCTTACTTCTACTTAATTTATTTGTTCTTAACAATTATGTTTAGAATACTCACGAAAAGTTCATGAGATCTTAAACAACTAACCATTATTTAAAAAAAAAATAATGTTTATTTATTTTTGAGAGAGACAGAGGCAGAGTGTGAGCAGGGCAGGGGAAGAGAGAAAGGGAGACAGAATCCAGAGCAGGCTCCAGGCTCTGAGAAAGCTGTCAGCATAGAGCCTGACATGGGGCAAGAACTCACAAACTGTGAGATCATGACCTGAACCGAAGTTGGATGCTTAACCAACTGAGCCACCCAGGAGCCCCTAACCATAATTTTTAATTGTCTTTTTTGCTATCAAATTTTGTAGCAGAGATGACATGAGCTTATTTAACTTTTTGTAACCCTAGGTGGAATAAAAGTGCTATGCTTAATACTGATAACTCTAAAGACCTACCTGTTTTAATTAAGCCAACAAACTTAAACTAGCTTTTATTTATAAAAGGTTACCCTAAATTATATGAACTTAAAAATAATTTAGATTTTTAAGTTTTTCTGAGAGTAAACTTAATTTATGTAGTCCATGCTTGTCTTTAACCCAATCCAAAAGAGTTCAGATTAATTAATTTTTGAGGGGACACCTGAGTGGTATAGTGGTTGAGCATCTGACTCTTGATTACATCTCCCATCATTATCTCAGGGTCACGAGATCAAGCCCTGTGGCAAGCCCTGTATTGGGCTCAATGTTGAGTGTGGACCCTGTGTGAGATTCTCTATCTCCCTCTTTCTCTGTCCCTCTCCCACTCATGTGTGCCCTCTCTCTTTCTCTCTAAAAAAAATATTAAAAAAAATAAATACCATTGGAGGTAGAACCATACTACACATCTAAAACAGGCATACATAGACATACATAAACAGAAAGACAGGTAAAAGCAGAAGTCTTTTAGCTTCTGTTTAAAATTTTAGCCAGGAGATGTATGATAATGCAAAGGTCACTAGTTTATAAAAGAACAGTTGGATCTAGGGGCAGCTGGGTGGCTCAGTCGCTTAAGTGTCCAACTCTTGATTTTGGCTAGGGTGATGATCTCATGGTTTGTGAGTTGGAGCCCAGCATTGGGTTCTGCACTGACAGCGTGGAGTCTGCTTGGGATCTTCTCTCTGCCTCTCTCTCTCTCCCTCTCTCAAAATTAATGAATAAACTTAATTTTTTTTTTAAAAACAACAGATGAGGAGTGCAGAAGATGGCGGCGTAGGAGGACGCTGGGCTCACCACGCGTCCTGCTGATCACTTAGATTCCACCTACACCTGCCTAAATAACCCAGAAAACCACCAGAAGACTAGCAGAAAGGAGTCTCCGGAGCCAAGCGCAGAAAAGAGGCCCACGGAAGAGGGTAGGAAGGGCGGAGAGGCAGTGCGTGCTGCACGGACTGGCAGGAGGGAGCCAGGGCAGAGGGGCGGCCCGCCGGCCAAGCAGAGCACCCTGAGCCTGCCTGGCAAAAGTGGAGGGGCCTGACAGACTGTGTTCGGACAGCAAGCGCGACTTAGCGTCTGGGAGGTCATAAGTTAACAGCTCTGCTCAGAAAGCAGGAAGGCTGGAGGACAAAGGGAGGGAGAGCTACTGAACCCCCTGATGACAGAGCTCAGTTTGGTGGGGAACAAAGGCTCTCACCAGCGCCATCTACCCCGCCCATCCCCCAGCCAAAATCCCAAAGGGAACCAGTTCCTGCCAGGGAAATTGCTCTCTCCACGCAAACACCCAACTCTGTGCTTCTGCGGAGCCACCCCTCCGGCAGCAGATCTGACTCCCTCCCGCTGCCACAGGGCCCCTCCTGAAGTGGATCACCTAAGGAGAAGCAAGATTAGCCTGCCCCTCCTGCCCCTGTGCACCTTGCCTACCCACCCCAGCTAATACGCCAGATCCCCAGCACCACAAGCCTGGCAGTGTGCAAGTAGCCCAGATGGCCACGCCACCCCACAGTGAATCCCGCCCCTAGGAGAGGGGAAGAGAAGGCACACACCAGTCTGACTGTGGCCCCAGCGGTGGGCTGGGGGCAGACATCAGGTCGGACTGTGGCCCCGCCCACCAACTCCAGTTATACACCACAGCACAGGGGAAGTGCCCTGCAGGTCCTCACCACTCCAGGGACTATCCAAAATGACCAAACGGAAGAATTCCCCTCAGAAGAATCTCCAGGAAATAACAACAGCTAATGAACTGATCAAAAAGGATTTAAATAATATAACAGAAAGTGAATTTAGAATAATAGTCATAAAATTAATCGCTGGGCTTGAAAACAGTATACAGGACAGCAGAGAATCTCTTGCCACAGAGATCAAGGGACTAAGGAACAGTCACGAGGAGCTGAAAAATGCTTTAAACGAAATGCAAAACAAAATGGAAACCACGACGGCTCAGATTGAAGAGGCAGAGGAGAGAATAGGTGAACTAGAAGATAAAGTTATGGAGAAAGAGGAAGCTGAAAGAAAGAGAGATAAAAAAATCCAGGAGTATGAGGGGAAAATTAGAGAACTAAGTGATACACTAAAAAGAAATACTATACGCATAATTGGTATCCCAGAGGAGGAAGAGAGAGGGAAAGGTGCTGAAGGGGTACTTGAAGAAATTATAGCTGAGAACTTCCCTGAACTGGGGAAGGAAAAAGGCATTGAAATCCAAGAGGCACAGAGAACTCCCTTCAGACGTAACTGAATCGATCTTCTGCACGACATATCATAGCGAAACTGGCAAAATACAAGGATAAAGAGAAAATTCTGAAAGCAGCAAGGGGTAAACGTGCCCTCACATATAAAGGGAGACCAAAAGACCCATGACTGATCTCTCTTTTGAAACTTGGCAGGCCAGAAAGGATTGGCACGATATCTTCAGTGTGCTAAAGAGAAAAAATATGCAGCCGAGAACCCTTTATCCACCAAGTCTGTCATTTAGAATAGAAGGAGAGATAAAGGTCTTCCCAAACAAACAGAAACTGAAGGAATTTGTCACCAGGAAACCAGCCCTACAAGAGATCCTAAGGGGGATCCTGTGAGACAAAGTACCAGAGACATCGCTACAAGCATAAAACATACAGACATCACAATGACTCTAAACCCGTATCTTTCTATAATAACACTGAATGTAAATGGATTAAATGCGCCAACCAAAAGACATAGGGTATCAGAATGGATAAAAAAACAAGACCCATCTATTTGCTGTCTACAAGAGACTCATTTTAGTTCTGAGGACACCTTTAGATTGAGAGTGAAGGGATGGAGAACTAGTTATCATGCTACTGGAAGCCAAAAGAAAGCTGGAGTAGCCATACTTATATCAGACAAACTAGACTTTAAATTAAAGGCTGTAACAAGAGATGAAGAAGGGCATTATATAATAATCACAGGGTCTATCCATCAGGAAGAGCTAACAATTATAAATGTCTATGCGCCAAATACCGGAGCCCCCAGATATATAAAACAATTACTCATAAACATAAGCAACCTTATTGATAAGAATGTGGTCATTGCAGGGGACTTTAACACCCCACTTACAGAAATGGATAGATCATCTAGACACACGGTCAAAGAAGAAACAAGGGCCCTGAATGATACATTGGATCAGATGGACTTGACAGATATATTTAGAACTCTGCATCCCAAAGCAACAGAATATACTTTCCTCTCGAGTGCACATGGAACATTCTCCAAGATAGATCATATACTCGGTCACAAAACAGCCCTTCATAAGTTAACAAGACTTGAAATTATACCATGCATACTTTCAGACCACAATGCTATGAAGCTTGAACTCAACCACAGGAAAAAGTCTGGAAAACCTCCAAAAGCATGGAGGTTAAAGCACACCCTACTAACGAATGAGTGGGTCAACCAGGCAACTAGAGAAGAAATTAAAAAATATATGGAAACAAACGAAAATGAAAATACAACAATCCAAACGCTTTGGGATGCAGCGAAGGCAGTCCTGAGGGGAAAATACATTGCAATCCAGGCCTATCTGAAGAAACAAGAAAAATCCCAAATACAAAATCTAACAGCACACCTAAAGGAAATAGAAGCAGAACAGCAAAGGCAGCCTAAACCCAGCAGAAGAAGAGAAATCATAAAGATCAGAGCAGAAATAAACAATATAGAATCTAAAAAAACTGTAGAGCAGATCAACGAAACCAAGAGTTGGTTTTTTGAAAAACTAAACAAAATTGACAAACCTCTAGCCAGGCTTCTCAAAAAGAAAAGGGAGATGACCCAAATAGATAAAATCATGAATGAAAATGGAATTATTACAACCAATCCCTCAGAGATACAGACAATTATCAGGGAATACTATGAAAAATTATATGCCAACAAATTGGACAACCTGGAAGAAATGGACAAATTCCTAAACACCCACACTCTTCCAAAACTCAATCAGGAGGAAATAGAAAGCTTGAACAGACCCATAACCAGCGAAGAATTGAATCGGTTATCAAAAGTCTCCCAACAAATAAGAGTCCAGGACCAGATGGCTTCCCAGGGAAGTTCTACCAGACCTTTAAAGCAGAGATAATACCTATCCTTCTCAAGCTATTCCAAGAAATAGAAAGGGAAGGAAAACTTCCAGACTCATTCTATGAAGCCAGTATTACTTTGATTCCTAAACCAGACAGAGACCCAGTAAAAAAAGAGAACTACAGGCCAATATCCCTGATGAATATGGATGCAAAAATTGTCAATAAGATACTAGCAAATCCAATTCAACAGCATATAAAAAGAATTATTCACCATGATCAAGTGGGATTCATTCCTGGGATGCAGGGCTGGTTCAACATTCAGAAATCAATCAACGTGATACATCACATTAATAAGAAAAAAGAGAAGAACCATATGATCCTGTCAATCGATGCAGAAAAGGCCTTTGACAAAATCTAGCACCCTTTCTTAATAAAAACCCTTGAGAAAGTCAGGATAGAAGGAACATACTTAAGGATCATAAAAGCCATTTATGAAAAGCCCACAGCTAACATCATCGTCAATGGGGAAAAACTGAGAGCTTTTTCCCTGAGATCAGGAACACAACAGGGATGCCCACTCTCACCGCTGTTGTTTAACATAGTGCTGGAAGTGCTAGCATCAGCAATCAGACAACAAAAGGAAATCAAAGGCATCAAAATTGGCAAAGATGAAGTCAAGCTTTCGCTTTTTGCAGATGACATGATATTATACATGGAAAATCCGATAGACTCCACCAAAAGTCTGCTAGAACTGATACATGAATTCAGCAAAGTTGCAGGATACAAAATCAATGTACAGAAGTCAGTTGCATTCTTATACACTAACAATGAAGCAACAGAAAGACAAAGAAAGAAACTGATCCCATTCACAATTGCACCAAGAAGCATAAAATACCTAGGAATAAATCTAACCAAAGATGTAAAAGATCTGTATGCTGAAAACTATAGAAAGCTTATGAAGGTAATTGAAGAAGATATAAAGAAATGGAAAGACATTCCCTGCTCATGGGTTGGAAGAATAAATATTGTCAAAATGTCGGGGCGCCTGGGTGGCGCAGTCGGTTAAGCGTCCGACTTCAGCCAGGTCACGATCTCGCGGTCCGTGAGTTCGAGCCCCGCGTCAGGCTCTGGGCTGATGGCTCGGAGCCTGGAGCCTGTTTCCGATTCTGTGTCTCCCTCTCTCTCTGCCCCTCCCCCGTTCATGCTCTGTCTCTCTGTGTCCCAAAAATAAAAAAAAAAAAAAACGTTGAGAAAAAAAATATTGTCAAAATGTCAATACTACCCAAAGCTATCTACACATTCAATGCAATCCCAATCAAAATTGCACCAGCATTCTTCTCGAAACTAAAACAAGCCATCCTAAAATTCATATGGAACCACAAAAGGCCCCGAATAGCCAAAGTAATTTTGAAGAAGACCAAAGCAGGAGGCATCACAATCCCAGACTTTAGCCTCTACTACAGAGCTGTCATCATCAAGACAGCATGGTATTGGCACAAAAACAGACACAGAGACCAATGGAATAGAATAGAAACCCCAGAACTAGACCCACAAACGTATGGCCAATTCATCTTTGACAAAGCAGGAAAGAACATCCAATGGAAAAAAGACAGTCTTTTTAACAAATGGTGCTGGGAGAACTGGACAGCAACATGCAGAAAGTTGAAACTAGACCACTTTCTCATACCATTCACAAAAATAATCTCAAAATGGATCAAGGACCCGAATGTGAGACAGGAAACCATCAAAACCCTGGAGGAGAAAGCAGGAAAAGACCTCTCTGACCTCAGCCATAGCAATGTCTTACTCGACACATCCCCAAAGGCAAGGGAATTAAAAGCAAAAGTGAATTACTGGGACCTTATGAAGATAAAGAGCTTCTGCACAGCAAAGGAAACAACCAACAAAACTAAAAGGCAACCAACGGAATGGGAAAAGATATTTGCAAATGACATATCGGACAAAGGGCTAGTATCCAAAATCTATAAAGAGCTCACCAAACTCCACACCCGAAAAACAAATAACCCAGCGAAGAAATGGGCAGAAAACATGAATAGACACTTCTCTAAAGAAGACATCCGGACGGCCAACAGGCACATGAAAAGATGTTCAACGTCGCTCCTTATCAGGGAAATACAAATCAAAACCACACTCAGATATCACCTCCCGCCAGTCAGAGTGGCCAACAATCCATTTATTCTAACATAATTTTGTGGGGTACAAGTTTATGCATGGTTGAACTGGGTGATTCCTCTATTCCTTGTGGCATTGACTGAGGTTATTTAGTGGTTCTTGGATGGGAGATAGGCAATTATTAAGGATCCCAATGGCTTCACTTATATCTGTCACCTTGATAGTGATGCCTGAACATCAGTATCTAAATCCAGATATCATTTCCCAAGTCAGATCAAGGAGAAGGTAAGGCTCTTGAATATACTTTATCATTTACAGTTCCTCCCAAAGACCTAAGTACTAAAAGGACAAGTTATCTGTCCCCTTTGCACCCAAGAGGCAATGGTGGGGTAGATATAGGATAACCACAATAGTTCAGTTTAGAAAGGGAGAGAATGTAAAGGTCACAGCAATTCTAAAATCCAGTTAGGCACATGCTTCTAATTCCTTAATTATAACACAATTCTCCCCAGAAATAACTATATGTGGTTTTTGACTCTTCCCTCTTAGATCTTTTTCCGGCTCTCTGAATAATTTTTCCTATATAAGAAATGATCTGTCTTTGCAGCTGGAAAACTTTCTCAGGTTGCTTCCTGCTTATGGAAAGTTATGGACCCAGAAGACTCTATTTTAAATAGCCTCTGTTCTTTTTAGTGCAAATTGAAGGTGCACTTATTAATACAATCCTCTTAAAAACTTTGTGGGCTTCTGTGATTTTATTTCATATAAGTATATTATTGTCAACTAGCAGAAGTTATACTCACAAATTTCTTTAAGATAATCTCTTCCTGGCTTGGACTGAGAGACAGTGTTACATAAGTGAACAGTCTTGACACTCTTGGAAACATTCTTCTCTAGTTGCGAGCACCTATAAGACATACTCAAATATTTTGGATATCTTAGAAAAAGGGTTTGTAGGGGGCCTGGGTGGCTCAGTCAGTTGGGCGTCCGACTTCAGCTCAGGTCATGACCTCGTGGTTTCTGAGTTAGAGCCCCACATCGGGCTCTGTGTTGACAGCTCAGAGCCTGGAGCCTGCTTCAGATTCTGTGTCCCCCTGTCTCTCAGCCACTTCCATGCTCATGCTCTGTCTCTCTCTGTTTCTCAATAATGAATAAAAGTCAAAAAAATTTAAAAAAAGAAAAAGGGCTTATAGACACACCTTTGAGATGATTCATTCCTTGAAGTTATTGTTTATTCTTTGAACCCTTTGATTCTAGGGAGGCTGGAAATGAGAAAGTCCTATTGTAGACCTCAGCAAGTCCTTGATCCTTTACACTTATCTCTAAATTTTGCTTGAGAACTTTTTATTACATTTTTTCTTTATCTATATCTTGTTATAGGATGCTATTAGAAACCAATTGTCACTTCTGCATTCTACCTGGAAATCTTTGCAAAATCCACCAGTTTATTAAGTTCATATTCTTCATTCCACATTACTACAGGTGAAAATATTTTCAAATATTGTCACTATATAAAAAGGGTTCCCTTGCATTCTGTCTCCAGTGGAATTTTCTTCCTGCTCCTCCATCGTTTGCTAGTAGTCTTCTTGAAGACCTTCTAGCTTCTGTTTGCCACCAATTCCAAACCAAATGCCAATGTTGCTGCTTTCAAAAGCCAAATATATATGTAATCACTGTAATACTTAGTGGCTTACAGTAATATCCATTTATTGTATCTCACTGGTTATGAATCTAGAATTTACCAGAGTTCATTTGGTGATTCTTCTGCTACTTGTGGCATATATTGAGGTCACTCAGTGGGACTTAGCTGGCGGATGGTCAGGTCTGGGATCATTAATAATTTCCTTCACATGTCCTGGTACTTATGCAGGGATGGTGGGAAATTGTACTCAGATGGATTATTGACTGGAAAACCTACACATGGCCTCTTTAGCCTGACTACCTTAGAGTCATCCAGCTTTTTCATGGTGTCTACATTCACTTAGAGTAAATGTTCTAAGAGACAGGTGAGAGCTGCAGGCTGTCTTATGCCCTAGCCTTGAATGTCTCCAAATTTCACTTTCACCATATTACATATGTTAAACAAATCACTAAAACTATCAAAGATTCAAAAAGAAAGTAATTAGACTACCTCTCACAAGGAGCCATAGGAAAGGATTTATAGCCATATTTAATTTACTACACCTTAGTGAACAACATGGAGAGGGATTGTCTAGTAGCTTCAAAGGTTTTTATTACCAGTACTAAAATCTTGATAGTTTTAGGGCTATGCATAGATATAGATATAGATATAGATATAGATATAGATGTATAGATATTGATATATAGGTATATATGTATAGATATAGATGTATAGATATAGATATAGATATAGATATAGATATAGATATAATGGCTGGACATTAATATATACACATAAACACACACATACACACACATAGATATAGATAGTTATCACACATGTCTTCTCTTGTTCTTTTTTATTTCTTTTTTCTGGAAGGTTTTTTAAACTCTAGGAGTTTAATTTTTGTACAAAATATAATTTTTTGTTAGATAAGTTCCCATACAACACCCAGTGTTCATTCCAACAGGTGCCTTTCTCCATGCCCATCACCAACTTTCCTCTCCCCTCCCACCTCCCATCACCCCTCAGTTTGTTCTCAGTATTTGAGTCTCTTATGGTTTGCCTGCCTCCCTCTCTGTAACTTTTTTCCCCTTCCCCTCCCCCATGGTCTTCTGTTAAGTTTCTTGGGATCCACATATGAGTGAAAACATATGTTATCTATCTTTCTCTGTATGACTTATTTCACTTAGCATAACACCCTCCAGTTCCACCCACGTTGCTACAAAAGGGCACATTTCATTCTTTCTCATTGCCAAGTAGTATTCCACTGTATATGTAAGCCACATCTTCTTTATCCATTCGTCAGTTGATGGACATTTAGGCTCTTTCCATAATTTGGCTATTGTTGAAAGTGCTGCTATAAACATTGGGGTAAAAGTGTCCCTATGCATCAGCACTCTGTATCCCTTGCATAAATTCCTAGCAGTGCTATTGCTACGTTATAGCGTAGATCTATTTTTAATTTTTTGAGGAACCTCCACACTGTTTTCCAGAGTGTCTGCACCAGTTGGCATTCCCACCAACAGTGCAAGAGGGTTCCCGTTTCTCCACATCCTCTCCAGCATCTATAGTCCCTTGATTTGTTCATTTTAGCCACTCTGACCGGTGCGAGGTGGTATCTCACTGTGGTTTTGATTTGTATTTCCCTAATGAGGAGTGACATTGAGCATCTTTTCATGTGTATGTTGGTCATCTGGATGTCTTCTTTAGAAAAGTGTCTATTCATGTCTTCTGCCCATTTCTTCCCTGGATTATTTATTTTTCGGGTGTGGAGCTTGGTGAGTTCTTTATACATTTTGGGTACTAGCCCTTTATACGATATGTCATTTGCAAATCCCTTTCCCTATTCCATCAGTTCCCTTTTAGTTTTGTTGATTGTTTCCTTTGCAGCACAGAAGCTTTTTTATCTTCATGAGGTCCCAATAGTTCATTTTTGCTTTTAATTCCCTTGCCTTTGGAGATGCCTCAAGTAAGAAATTGCTGAGACTGAGGTCAGAGAGGTTTTCTCCTGCTTTCTCCTCTTGGGTTTTGATGGCTTCCTGTTTCACATTCAGGTCCTTCATACATTTTGAGTTTATTTTTGTAAATTGTGTAAGAAAGTGGTCTATTTTCATTCTTCTGTGTGTTTCTGTCCATTTCCCACAGCACCATTTGTTAAAGAGAGTGTCTTTTTTTCCATTGGATACTCTTTCCTGTTTTGTCAAAGATTAGTTGGCCATAGATTTGTGGGTCCAATTCTGGGGTCTCTATTCTATTCCATTGGTGTATGTGTCTGTTTTTGTGCCAGTACCATGCTGTCTAGATGATGACAGCTTTCTAGTAGAGGCTAAAGTCTGGTATTGTGATGCCTCTCACTTTGGTTTTCTTCTTCAATATTACTTTGGCTATTCAGTGTGGTTCCATACAAATTTTAGTATTTCTTGTTCTAGCTTTGAGAAGAATGCTGGTGCAATTTTGATTGCGATTGAATTGAATGTGTATATTGCTTTTGGTAGTATTGACATTTTAGCAATATTTACTCTTCCAATCCATAGGCATGGAATGCTTTTCCATTTCTTTGCATCTTCTTCAATTTCCTTCATAAGGTTTCAGTAGTTTTCAGCATACAGCTCTTTTACATCTTTGGTTAGGTTTATTCCTAGGTATTTTATGCTTCTTGGTGCAATTGTGAATGGGATCAGTTTCTTTCTCTTTCTGTTGCTTCATTATTGGTGTATAAAAATATAACCAATTTCTGTACATTAATTTTGTATCCTGCGACTTTGCTGAACTCATGGATCAGGTCTAGCAGTTTTTGGGTGCAATCATTTCAGTTTTCCATATAGAGTATCATGTCATCTGCAAAAGTGAATTCATCTTTGCCAATTTTGATGCCTTTGATTTCATTTTGTTTTCTGATTGCTGGTGCTAGGACTTCCAACACTATATTAAACAACAGCGGTGACAGTGAACATCCCTGTCATGTTCCTGATCTCAGGGAGAAAGATCTCAGTTTTTCCCATTGAGGATGATATAAGCTGTGGGCTTTTCATAAATGGCTTTTTTGATGTTTAAGTATGTTCCTTCAATCCCAACTTTCTTGGGGGTTTTTATTAAGAAAGGATGCTGAATTTTGACAAATGCTTTTTCTGCATCAATTGACAGGGTCATATGGTTCTTTTCTTTTATTAATGTGATGTATCACATTGCTTGATTTGCAAATGTTGAACCAGCCCTGCAGCCCAGGAATGAATCCCACTTGATCACGGTGAATAATTCTTTTTATATGCTGTTGAATTCAATTTGCTAGTATCTTGTTGAGAATTTTTGCATCAATATTCATCAGGGATGTTGGCCTGTATTTCTGTTCTTTTGATGTGTCTCTGTCTGGTTTGGGAATCAAAATAATGCTGGCTTCATAGAATGAGTCCAGAAGTTTCCTTCCATTTCTATTTTTTGGAACAGCTTGAGAGGGATAGGTATTATCACTGCTTTAATTCTATGTCTGGTAGAATTCCCCAGGTAAGCCATCTGGTTCAGGACTCTTAATTGTTGGGAGATTTTGACAACTGATTCAATTTCTCCACTAATATTTTGTCTGTTCAGATTTTCTATTTCTTCCCATTTGAGTTTCAGTAGTGTGTGGGTGTTTAGGAATTTGTCCATCTCTTCCAGGTTGTCCATTTTTCTGGCATGTAATTTTTCATAGTATTCCCTGATAATTGCTTGTATTTCTGAGGGATTGGTTGTAATGAATCCCTTTTCATTTATGATTATATCTATATGGGTCCTCTCTCTTTGTTTTTGAGAAGACTAGCTAGAGGTTTATCAATTTTGTTTATTTTTTCAAAAAAAAAAACTCTTGGTTTCATTGATCTGCTCTACTGTTTTCTGTGTGTGTGTGTTTGTTGTTGTTTGTTTTGTTTTTGGATTCTATATTTTTATTTCTGCTCTGATCTTTATTATTTCTCTTCTTCTGCTGGGTTTGGGGTGTCTTTGCTGTTCTGTTTCTAGTTCCTTTAGGGGTGCTGTTAAATTTTATATTTGGGGTTTTTCTTGTTTCTTGAGATAGGTATGGATTGCAATGTATTTTCCTCTCAGGACTGCCTTTGCTGCAACCCAAAGCTTTTGGATTGTTGTATTTTCATTTAGTTTGTTTCCATACCTTTTTAAAATTTCTTCTCTCTTTGCGTGGTTGACCCATTCATTCTTTAGTGGGATGTTCTTTAACTTCCATGCTTTGGAAGTTTTCCAGACTTTTTCCTGTGGTTGATTTCAAGTTTCATAGCATTGTGATCTATAAATGTGCATGGTGCTATCTCAAATCTGGTATGATCTCAATTCTTTTATACTTATTGAGGGCTGTTTTGTGACCCAGTATGTGATCTATCTTGGAGAATGTTCCATGTACACTCGAGAAGAAAGTATATTCTGTTGCTTTAAGATTCAGAGTTCTAAATATATCTGTCAAGTCCTTATGGTCCATTGTATCATTCAGGGCCCTTGTTTCTTTACTGATTCTCTGTCTAGATGATCTATCCTTTGTTGTAAGTGGAGTATTAAAGTCCCCTGCAAATACGACATTCTTTAACATTCTTATCAATAAGGTTGCTAAAATTTATGATTAAAATTTTATTTATTTGAGTGCTCTCGAATTTGGTTCATAGATATTTACAATTGTTAGCTCTTCCTGATGGATAGACTCTGTAATTATTTCATAATGTCCTTCTTTATCTTATGCCTTTAATTTAAAGTCTAGTTTGTCCAATATATGTATGGCGACTCCAGATTTCCCTTGACTTCCAGGAGCAAGATAAATAGTTCTCCATCCCCTCACTTTCAATCTGAAGGTGTCCTCCTTCAGGTTTAAAGTAGTCTCTTGTAGACAGCAAATAGATGGGTGTTGTTTTTTTATCCATCCAGATAACAATATGATCCAGATACCCTGTCTTTTGGTTTGAGCATTTAGTACATTTACATTCAGTGTTATTACAGAAAGATATGGGTTTAGAGTCATTGTGATGTCTGTAGGTTTCATGCTTGTAGTGATGTCTCTGGTACTTTGTGGTCCTTGCAACATTTCACTCACAGAATCCCCCTTAGGATCTCTTATAGGGATGGCTTAGTGGTGATGAATTCCTTCAGTTTTTGTTTGTTTGGGAAAACCTTTATCTCCCCTTCTATTATGAATGACAAATTTGCTGGATAAAGGATTCTTGGCTGCATATTTTACCTGTTCATCACATTGAAAATTTCCTGTCATTCCTTTCTGGCCTGCCAAATTCCAGTAGATAAGTCTGCTACTACCCTTATGTGTCCACCCTTGTATATTGAGTCCCATTTGTCCCTAGCTGCTTTGAAAATTCTCTCTTTATCCTTGTATTTTGCCAGTTTCACTATGATGTATTATGCAGAAGATCAATTTAAGTTGCATCTGAAGGGAGTTCTCTGCACCGCCTGAATTTCAATGTCTGTTTCCTTCCCAGATTGGTGAAATTCTCAGCTATGATTTGTTCAAGTACACTTTCAGCACTTTTCTCTCTCTTCTTCTTCTTATGGAACTACTATGATACAGATATTGTTTTGTTTCATTGAATCACTTAGTTCTCTAATTCTCCCCTTGTGATCAAAAATTTTTTATATCTCTTTTTCTCAGTTTTATCTTTTTCCATAATTTTATCTTCTAATTCACCTATTCTCCCCTCTGCCTCTTATGGTGTGGCCACCTCCATTTTATTTTTCACCTCATTTATAGCATTTTTTAATTCATCATGACTATTTTTTTAGTTCCTTGATCTCTGTAGTAATAGATTCTCTGCTGTCTTCTATACCTTTTTCAAGCCCAGCAATTAATCTTATGACTGTTATTCTAAATTCTTGTTCAGTTATACTGCTTATATACGTTTTGATCAATTCTTTAGCTCTCACTTCTTCCTGGAATTTCTTTTGAGGGGAATTCTTCCGTTGCATCATTTTGGCTAGCTTTCTGTCCCTTATGTGTTTTAAAAGTTTGTTGTGTGCTCTGCACCTGCAAACACTGCTATATTAAAAGGGCGTCGTACATTGTCCATATCCTGACCCTTCAGGAGTAATTTTTTTTAGAGATTGTTACTTGCTCTCTGTTTTCGTGTCTTTGGTTATTTAATTACCCTACTCGTAGTGATATTTTGGACACTCCACCAGGTGTGATTTGATTTTTTCCTTAGAGTGGCCCTTTAAAGGCAAACAAACAGACAAACAAGAGACAAAAACACACAAACAAAGAAATAAAACAAAAAACCCAAATAAATGAAAATAAAAAGCTAAAAACTAAAAGCAAAAAACCAAAAACACCAACTACAAGTAAAGAACGGGGTGGAGGCAGTGCTGATGGAAGATCACATACAAAGAGAGAAATGACCCGAGCAGGGTTAAAGATAAAATAAACACTTATTAGGCAGAGAGACTAAAAGGCTTAATCCATAAAGAGAGAAAGGAAAATAAAGAAGGAGGTGGGGAAAAAGAAATGAAGATAAAGTTACTCAGTCAGAGAAACTATATGGCTTGATTATTCCAGAGAGAGAGAGAGAGAAAGGAATGTAAAGAAGGAGGTGTAGAACATATATCAAGAGAATGGATTAAGTGTGTTTGTTTAGAGAAACCAATAACCAGAGTAACCAGTCTAAGGAGGGAAGAGATAAGGAGGAGAAATGGGGGGGGGGGGTGGAGAATATATCTATATATCCAGAGTTGACCTAGTGTTAATCCAGGCAATGCTGCAGCACAGATCTAGAGGAGCTGTCCATCTGGTTAAATAGGGTCTGTTCAGTTCCAGTGGATACATAGTTACCCAGTGTAGGAGGGGCATGGTTTGGTGTAGTCTGGACCCACCTCCACTATGGGTCCTGGGAATGATCCCTGAGGCCCACCTTGGTGGTGGTGGTGGGTGGAAATGGCAGTTCCCCAGTCTCTTCTCCATGGACCTGGACCTGGTGGACTGTTTGGGTAGTTTTCACAGTGACCTGGGCACAAACAAGGTGGTCCTTCTCTCTCTGCCAACTCCCCTGACTCTGCACTTGGCTAGGATTCAAAGTCCTCCTCCATGAGCTCTGGCACCTAGGAAGCGCCTCTCAGTGTGGCCTGATATTTGGTCCCTGCTGGCTTTGTCTATGCCACTGCACTTCAGGGAAGACCACTTTTTCCTACTGCAGACCGTGCCACCAACCTCGCCACCGAGCCCCGGGGGTGGTGGACACAGGCAGACGTGGGCAGGCTTTGTATTTTCCCACATCACTCCAGGGAGGGGGACTACAGACTGTACCGAACCCGCAGGGTGGTGGATGCAGGCAGGCTTTGTTCTGTCCCGCAGCACTCCAGAGAGAGGGTCACTTTCTTCTATTGCGGACTGCAACCCTGATCTACCATTGAACACAGGGCTGCCTCCCCTCCTACCCAGGTGCATGAACAGGGAGCTGGCCCCAGTCCGAAGAAAGCCCCACAGATAGGATCCCTCTCAGTCACAGTTTGAAGTCTTTCTCCTGTCCAGATATAGTCCTACACTTCCCTAGCCACACTTTCTCTCTCTGCAGAAGGAGATCCCTCCCCTCTGTGCCTACACAGCCTGTTTTATCTACCCTGCTCGCAATCACCCATCTATCTTTTCTCAAGTTGTCTCATTTTCTTCCTGGTAGATTCAGTCTCTTTTCCTCCCAGACTCTGGGGTTCAAAGTCCTTTGGCTTCAGCATTCTTTCTTTGAGAGACACAGGAAATATGTATCCCCCTACTTCTCTACCATGTTGGCCCCTGGATCATTCAAAACCCTAGGACTTTAGAATGATATCAGCATTGCCAGAAACATAGAAACAATATAATTCCCTATGTTTAAATCAACATACAATAGAATTCCATAATAATACACTTTATTTATTTATCCATTATACTGCTGATGGACATTTAACATTTAAAACAATTACTGATAGGAAAGGATTTACTATTACTATAGTTTTATTTGTTTTGTCTCCTTGTATGGCCTTTGTATGCCTCATTTTCTTCCATATTGACTTTCTTTGCATCTAGTTGTTTTTTTGTTTTTTTTTATAGTGAAAATTTTTGATACCTTCTCATTTCCTTTTGAGTATATCCCATAGAAATTTTTTGTGGTTAAAATGGGGATTGCATATAACATTCTAAAGCTATGGCAATCTATTTTAAATCTAAACTTAAATTATATACTAACACTCTAATCCTTTGTAACTTCCTACCCCACATTATGTTATGTTATGTTATGTTATACATATTATGTACATAATATATATATAAATATGCATTATGTATATTTATAATTATTTTTTATACTTGTCTTTTGAATCCTATAGAAAAATAAAAAGTGGTGTTATAAACTAAAATTACACTAATATTTGTTTTTTATATCTGTCCACGTATTTGTCATTACTGGAGAACTTTTTATATAGCTGTGAGTTACTGACTGTCAACCTCTCATTTCAAGCCAAATGGCTCCCATAAGCATTTTTTTGTAGGACGGGTCTAGCGGTAATGAGCTTCTTTAGCTATTATCTGTGAATGTATGTTTCTCATTCAATTTTGAAAAATAAACAATTTTTATGGATACGGAATTCTCTGTTGATAGCTTTTTTTTTTTCTTTTAGTACTTTAAATGTATCATTCCACTGCCTTCTGGGCTGCAATATTTCTGCTGAGAAATCCATTGATAATCTCACAGAGGCTCTCTTGTACATGGTGAATCACCTTTCTTCTGTTGCTTTCAAGATTCTCTTTTCCTCTCTCACTTTTGACACTTTAATTATCATGTGTCTCAGTGTGACTCTTTAAGTTGATCTTACATAGAGTTGATAGAACGTCTTGGATTTGTAGGTGAATGCCTTTCCTCAAATTTGGCAAGGTCTTGGCCATTATTTCTTCAAATAATCTCTTTGCCCTTTTTTGTATCTCTTCTCCTTCTGGGAATATATATATATATATTCCATTTGATCATGTCCAAAAAATCTCTTTGATTCTGTTTACTTTTCTTTATTCTTTTGGCTTCATAAAATTGATGATTTCGAGTAACATGCTCTTTCTGTTCAAATTTTCTGTTGAACCACTCTATTTACTTTTTCATTTCAATTACTTTATTTCCCTGATACAGAATTTGATTCTTTTAAATAATTATATCTCTTTTTTGATATTCTAATTTTGTTCATATGTAATTTTCTGGATTTTTCATAGTGTTGTCTCTGTTTAACTTTAATTCTTTGAGCACATTTAAGAATGTTGTTTTAAAGTCTTTGTCTAGTAAGTCTTATGTCTGTCTTTCATCAAGCATGGTTACTGGAGATTTATTTTGTTCCTTTGAATGGGTCATTTTTCCTTTTTATTTGTATAGCTTGTGGTCTTTTGTTGAAAATTGATAGACTGGATTCATGGAGGGGAATATCTTCACTAATTATCAGGGCTTGTCCTATGCTTTTGGGTCAGCCTGAATAGAAACCTATGTTCACAAATATTTTCTGGACATGTGCTTTCCCTGTTCTCTGATTCCTCAATATACATGGCTAATTTTAAATTCTCTCAGAATCTCAATCCTGTTTCTCTTGTGGCCTTAGCAGTTCACTTGTATTAGTCTGTGAATGTGCTGTTCCCTTTGCCTCCTGAAGCTTTGCCTAACTTGAGATCTCAACTGTGCCACTTTTAGCTGCATTACTGTTAAGTTAGATGACACAGAAACCGATTCCTCTGCAAGTCTCCAGACAGGTTAGATAGTTGCAAATTATGCACTCCCTGGTCTCTCCACTTCACAGAACAGAACTCAGCACTAGGCTGCTGCTTTCCTCAAACCACAGAAATGCCAGGTAGGGAACGGACCATGAGTGAGTAAAAATGCCATGAAATTTCCTACTTTTTTAATGGCTTTTTCTTGATTGGGTAATCATTGTTGCTAGAGACCTTTGACTGATTTTCAAAACTCATATAAAGTTATTTTAACCAGTCTCTAGTTGTTTATTTAATGTTTCTGTGTGGAAACAAGGGCTTGGAGCTTCCTAATCCATTGTCTTGCTGACATAATTCTCTCTTCATATTGTTATTATTTCTCAATAGCACTGTTCTAAGGATAATTTTTTGCTTCTTGCTTTTTTTTTTGTTTGTTTGTTTTACCTAAACATTGCTCATGCTCCTGAGTATAGACATATTTTGTCTCCTCTGACTACTGTGTAGTATGTCTAAATGTGCATTCACCACATTTTATTCATGCATTTTTATATTCATGTATATCCTGGTTACTTTTAATTCCTGATAGCAAACAATATTGCCATAGCACTTTCTTTTCAGCTAAACTTCAAAAAGAACATTCACCATGGCATTGCTATACATTAGAAATGATCTAGGAGTAAAATTATATTTATCTTTCCTGAAGATCTGTAGAATGAGGGTAAATGCTCTGAGATGATTAAATAGCTTTTGGTTAAAATTAACAGATATGTTACTCCTGTCCCTTATTTTGACTTCTACATTCATATATCAACTTAGTTTTATAAAATGTTTGCTACAGAAATGCAATGTTTTAGCTTTGTTTTAAGGCAAATACCCAACTATCATGAGTACATCATTTGTGTCCTGGTGATGCCAGTTATGTGCCAGGTGCTAGAGTGGTATGAAAACCTACCATTCTGTAATGGTTAATTTTATGTGTCAAGTTGACGGGGTCATTGGACCCCCAGATATTTAGGTAAACAATATTTTGACTGTGAGGTCACTTTTGGCAAAAAATAACATTTGAATTGGGAGACTAAGTAAAACAGATTGCCTTCCCTCAAGTGGATGGACCTCATCCAATCAATTGAAAGTGTGAAGAGATAAAAAGTCAGCCCCTGCAAAGGATAAGAGGCAACTCCTGCCTGACTGCATAGAACTGGGACACCAAGTTTTTCCTGCTTTCAGGCTTACCTGAAACATCAACTCCTCCTATGTTTTCAGCCTGCCAGCCTTTGGACAGAAACTATAACATCAGTTTTGCTAGTTCTCAGGTCTTCAAAATCAGATCTGAACTATAACTGAGGAGAAGCTCACCTGGGTTTCTAACTGGCCAACCACAGATCTTGGGACCTCTCAGCCTCCACAATGATGGGAGGCAATTCTTTATAGTAAATCTCAGGTGATGATAAAACAGAGATATATTTCCTATAGATATCCTATAGCTCTCTAGAAAAGACAAATACATAATTACTCTTCAGGATCATTTCTAGTTTATACCTTTTAAAATAAAATATAATAGTATATACCCTACAGGTTCTGTTTCTCTGGAGAATCTTTTTTTATTTAAAATAATTTTTTTTAACGTTTTATTTATTTTTGGGACAGGGAGAGACAGAGCATGAACAGGGGAGGGTCAGAGAGAGGTAGACACAGAATCTGAAACAGGCTCCAGGCTCTGAGCTGTCAGCACAGAGCCTGACGCGGGGCTCAAAATCAAGGACGGCGAGATCATGACCTGAGCCGAAGTTGGCCACTTAACCGACTGAGCCACCCAGGCGCCACTGGAGAATCTTGACTAATACATACATTCTCAGCCATAGCCCACACTGTACCTACCCCCACAATAAGCTCAGGCACAACTCTACCCTCATCAGGGAAACCCACACAGTGGCCTTCCCATCCACCTAGCTCAGCAGAAAGAGCATGCGATGTGAAGTAAGACCATCTGTATGTAAAACAGGCAAATTCCCTTATCCATTTTGAATCTAATAAAAGGATAAACTTAAATAATGTCAGAGTTCTCCAAAATGATACAGTGTGAGGCTGGGCTAACACATATAAGGTGGTTCCATCAAGATTAAATTAGTAGATAGGAACCTTATTCTAAGGTGACAAACTTCGCAAACTTTATTTCTTTTAAATTACTTTATTCTTTGTTCTCAGTCTACTCCTACTGGGCTGTTTTGATCTCAGTCCCTCTTACTGAGCCATTCTTTTTCATGGTTCAGGTGGGCAAAGTTCCTATGGCATATGTTGTGCCTAAAGCATTGGGAAATGCCTTCTGGCCACTGATCATCTGTTTCCTCTGGTCTCTCTTAGATATCAGATATCCTAGTCCATGTGGTCCCTTCAGGTCTGGGGACTCTTGTAGGTCTGTGCCAGGGCTTAGGATTTATGTCAGGATGGAGACTCTGGTGCTGAGTTAATGTCTCTTGCACTTTACACATCTTCCTTGGACATATTGTCAACTCAGACACTACAAGAAGCTCAGATAGGCAGTTACTGCCACAGGACACCATGTATCCTTTCTCTACCTTAATCTTTTCTCTCATCACTGCTTGCTCTTCTAAATGTCACTTTCTCCATGATGTAGATATTTGGCATCACTTTTCTGGTGGTTGTGGGCTTTTACAAATAGACAAGAATTGTGCCTAATGACACTCTGCTTTTTCTTTCTTTCTTGAAAAAAAAAAAAAAACAGCTCAGTGATGGAATTACCATAAAAGGGCCCGAATCTGACTGAATTGGCAGGTGGGATGAGGAGGTAAAAATATTAGGATCAAAAATTAATAGTTCAGCATATTACCATGGCACATTGATGATAATCATTTAAGCCAAAATTGTGTAAAGAAAACTGCCATTTTGATAGACTTGAGTTCAGATCTTATTATTGCCTCCCACTAGCCTTGCAACCTTGCAACCTTGGTAGGTTATATAATCCCATGAACCTGCATTTATTTATGTAACATGAGGGTTATGTTATTTACATCCCAAGGTGATTGTGAGAATTTGATGTGACAGCCTGTATAAAGTATCTGACAGGGACAAGCTCTCATTGGTCCTGTAGCTTTAATAGTTTTTCTTTTTTTTTTTTTTTTTCTTCTTTTTTTTTTTTTTTAATTTTTTTTTTCTTCTTTTTTTTTTTTTTTTTAATTTTTTTTTTCAACGTTTTTTATTTATTTTTGGGACAGAGAGAGACAGAGCATGAACGGGGGAGGGGCAGAGAGAGAGGGAGACACAGAATCGGAAACAGGCTCCAGGCTCCGAGCCATCAGCCCAGAGCCTGACGCGGGGCTCGAACTCACGGACCGCGAGATCGTGACCTGGCTGAAGTCGGACGCTTAACCGACTGCGCCACCCAGGCGCCCCTTTAATAGTTTTTCTTAATGCACTGTCCTGGCATAGGTTAAATGTGAGCAAGTCATCAAACCCTGGATATTGATTTGCAAGTCTGCAACATGGATAGGAGAAAAGTCAAACTTAGTAGCTACATAAGGATGGATTTCCTGGTGATAAGCAGCAGCTATGTTTCAGAACTCATGGTTCTGAAAACCATGAGTTGCCTCATGGTACCTGTTACCAGTCAGCAGTGTCTGACTTCACACCATTGGCTTGATGATAACTGGCAGAGAACTCAATATTATTAAAGCTTTCTGGGCTGATTCCAGGAGACATTACTTTTAAAAGCCATTATATGACTTCTTTTGAATTAGTAGTTATTGCACTTTGTCAGAACTTCTGAATCTAGACACTGCTTCTCCACTGGGGTCCTGTTGGTGCCCCCTTTTGATTGCTGCTTCCTGGAAAAGTGTATTGTGTTCAAATTGGACACTAATGGGGGCCCTTGGAATCCTCTTCCAGATCAGATTAACTGAAAGCCAGAGGTAATGCCAAAGCAGATCAGAAAATCACTGTGGCTAAGGCTATCTCTCCAGATCCTATGGTATCATGAATGAGCATGGCCTGAGGGGAGAAGGGGGGAATTAATGTGTGTTTTGTGTATTACTCAAAGATAAATACATAGAAATGTAATCAGAACTGTTGATTTAGTGTGATATTGCTTTGCTTAGTGCTTCAGTTGAATGATTAGCTTATAAATGGTGACTAGGAGCTGACTCTTCTAGAGTCCTCTTGCCAGAGGAATTACCAGCTAAGGACAGTAGTGTTTTCTGTGTGATGCCAAATTTTCAGATCCAAATAAGGACAAAAGAGGCCATGAGAGGTAGAAAAAGATATGCATCAAAATGATTTATGAGGTTCAACTCATCTGTCTCCTGTCCCCTGGTGTGTCTTTTCTCCTCTGTCTCATGCTACCCATTCTGCTTACCCCTATTAGGGCTTCAAAACGGCCAAAAGCCAATGCTAGGGATTGATATTTTCACAGCTCTAGAGCTCCTGTGGTCACTACAGCTAAATGAGGCTTACATCACTGTGATATGCTAAGCCCTCAGAAGAAATATATGTAGAAATAGGCTGAGATGTCTGTGTGAAAAGTAAGTAGGGGACAGGGTCTGGCCAGGCTGGGAGCATTTTGCGGGCTCCATTTGGCCTGCGCTATACCAGGTGCAACCTGCAGTATGGAGTGAATAAAAGTAGATAGAGGAAAAGTCTCTGCATATGGGGAGAGCAACAGCTCTTATGGGACATGAGTGCAGAGGTAACTTGAGTACTAGTGTGGGACCCTGGAAATAGTGGGGTCAATGTTAAACTTGCTAAAATCTCTTCTGAAATAAGAACATGGTGTCTGTATCTCAAAACGGACAGCACTTTGCAAATCACCAGCCCTTATCTGAGGCTAAAGTCTCTTTAATGGTTTTGGTATTTAAAAGAAACCCAGGTAGGGTCACCTGGGTGGCTCAGTCAGTTAAGCATCCAACTTTGGCTTGGGTCATGATCTTGCGGTTTGTGAGTTTGAGCCCCCTTGTCATGCTCTGTGCTGACAGCTCAAAGCCTGGAGCCTAATTCGGAATCTGTGACTTCCTCTCTCTCTGTCCCTCTCCTGGTCACACTCTGTCTCTCTCTGTCTCTAAAAAAAAATAAATAAATGTTAAAAAAATTTAAAGAAACCCAGGAAGATTCCAAACATATGGCTTTCATTTCATCATGCAACTCTGTGAAGCTCTGTCTATATAGCTAGGGGAACATATATAAGTACATTTTTATGAGGGAAGGGATATGACCTGAATTCCAGCCATATCTCTGTTCTAAGCTTTGGCAAGTCACTGAGGGGTGCAGCATCTTTTCCATCTGTTCCTAACCCCTGTCAGCCCTGATCATGGATTCTCAGAAGCATGGTCCTCACCTTCTCAGCACTGACTCTATCACCTGCTGGCTCCTGAGAAGGAGAGTAAGCAGCAAGATATTAGTTAAAAAACAGCAGAACTGGATTGTAGACAATACTTGTTGCCCAAGTTTTTTCAATTGCAAAGAGGGCTTAGGGCTGGTGTTGATATTTTGTGGTCAGATCATTTCATCTACTACACTGAAGTACTATACTGTGTCCATAGAGGCTAAAGGTTCAAAGGGAATGAGACACAACGGTATTTGGAAAGATACATTTTATGTTTAAACTTCAGTTTAATAGGTGGTGGAGATGTAGGCATGTCATTTGTGATCACAAAATTACTTTCTATGCCACACTCCAGCTCAATGGTATCTTCCAGAAAGGAGCTTTTACCCTTGTCTGGTGCCATGATTTTTGTGGGTGCTGCTAGGAGACACTTTTACATCTCTTGGCTTTGGTATCCAGTGAGGTTTACACTCACACATCTCACAAGACTGTATCCTACAGAAGAAAAGTTATTAAACAGCTATAAACCCTAGGACACAGCAAAAGGCAACAGACTCAGGAGCTCCATCATCTGTGAGAGAGTCCTATTAGCTTATCATCAGAGCTTCAGCCTGAGGGACAGGCATCTAATTAAACACATACCTGACTTGACTGCAACTTTTTCTGAGACCTCAGAGGATGGGCACTAATTTTGCATACTCCTTCTCTCATGCCACAGAGTGCCAGCATCTTTCTAGGGAGCTCTTGGTTTTTATATCTGGTACACCAGTTTTATGGCTGCTGCCTAGGGAAGACACATTGATCATCTGGCTCTTGCAGCCAAGGGGGGCTTGTTTTCAGGGTCCTCTGGGACTGTAACAATCATAGAGACAGTTCTTGGTAGGAGAGCAGTCCCAGGACATTGCAGAGACAGTAGATTGAAACCTACACCCAGCCTTTTGGCGAAAGAGGCTTACAACTCAATAGCAAGACAATAATAATAAGCAATTCAATTACAAAATGAGCACAAGATATAAATAGACATTTTTCCTAAGAAGATATACATATAGCTAACATGAAAAGATAATCAAATTCAATAATCATCAGAGAAAAGCAAATCAAAACCACAATGACATACATCACACCTGTTAGAATGGCTATTATCAAAAAGAAAAGAAATAACAAGTGTGGCAAGGATGTGGAGAAAAAGGAATGCTCTGCACTATTGGTGGGAATGTGAACTGTTCTTGCAACTATTATGGAAAACAGCATGGAGATTCCTCTAAAAATTAAAAAATAGAGCTACCATATGATCCAACAATTCCATATCTGGGAATATATCCAAAGGAAACAAAAAAACTAACTGAAAAAGATATCTACACCCCCATGTTCATAGCAGCATTATTTATAACTAGCCAAGATATAGAAATATTCTAAGTGTCCACCAACAGATGAATGGATAAAGAAAATGTGTTATATATATGAAATCTTGCTATTTGTGGCAACATGGATGAAACATGAGGGCATTATGCTAAGTGAAATAAATCAGAGAAAGACAAATACCATATAATCTCACTTATATATGAAATCATAAAAACAAACAAACTCGTAGATATAAAGAACAGATTGCTGATTGCCAGAGGTGGGGGTTGGAGATGGGTCAAACTTGTAAGAGGAGTGGAAAGGTAAAAACTTCCAGTTATAAAATAAATAGTCATGGGTATGTAATGTACATCTTGCCAGCTCTAGTAAATGATCCTATATTTCATATTTAAAAATTGCGGAGTATATCTCTAAAGTTCTCATCATAAGAAACAAAGTCTGTAACTATGTAAGGTGGTGGATGTTAACTAGACTTAGGTAGTAATCATTGCATAATATATACAAATATCAAATCATTATGTTTTACATCTGAAACTAATGTAATGTTGTATAGCAATTGTACCTTAATAAAAATAAGTCAAATTTATTTTCATAAATTTTGCCCACTTTTTAATTGGGTTAGTTGCCAGTTAAGTTGTAATTCTGGATATTAATTCCCTATCACATATGTGATATGAAAATATTTCTCCATTGTGTGGGGTGTTATTTCACTTCTTTGGTAGTATGTCAAAGCACAAAAGCTTTTTTACAGCTTTATGTAAAGCTTTATGAAATCCAATGTACCTATTTTTTTTTATTGCTATGTTTTTGATGTCATATCTAAAAAACAATTTACTAATCCAAGAACACAGCAACTGATACCCATATCGTCCAAAATTTGATAAGTTTGCTCTCTTACACTTAGGTCTTTGATCAATTTTGAGTAGATTTTTAAAATACTATTTATTTAAATTCAAGTTAGTTAACATACAGTGTGGTATTGGTTTTAGCAGTAAAACCCAGTGATTCATCACTTACATATGACACCCAGTGCTCATCCCAACAAGTGCCCTCCTTAATGCCCATCACCCATTTAGTCCATCCCCCCACCTCCCCTCCAGTAACCTGCAGTTTGTTCTCTGGATTTAAGAGTCTCTTATGCTTTGCCTCCCTGTTTTTATCATTTTTCCATAGATTAATTTCTATGTATGGTTCAAGGTGAGGTTAAAGTCCAACTTCAGTCTTTTACCTGTGAATATGCAGTTGTCTCAACATCATATGTCGATAAGACTATCCTTTTCCCCCATTGAATTGTCTTGGCAGGCTACATAACAAACAGTTGAGTATAAATTTAAGGGCTTATTTCTTGTCTCTAAATTGTATTCCATTAATATGTATGGGTATCCTTATGCTAATACTGCACAGTTCTGATTACTCTATCTTTTTTTTTTAAGTTTTATTTATTTTGAGAGTAAGAGAGCAAGAGGGCAGCATAGAGAGAGAAAGCAGGGGAGGGGCAAAGAGAGAATCCCAAGCAGTTTCCACACTCAGCATGGAGCTTAATGCAGGGCTTGATCCCATGACCTTGGGATCATGACCTGAGCAGAAATCAAGAGTCAGATGCTTAACCAAACGAGCTACCCAGGAACCCTGATTATTCTATCTTTAGAAGAAAGTTTTGAAATTAAGAAGTACAAATGAATCTCCTAACTTTGTTCTTTTCCAAGATTCTTTTGGTGTTTCCAGATACTTCAAAATTTCATAAAAATTTGGGGGGATAAGCCTATCAATTTTAACACAATAGACTGCTGGAATTTGATAAGGGTTGCATTGAATCTCTAGATCACTTGGGAGAGAATTTCCATATTAAAAATATTAAGCATTTCAATTCATGAATGTGGATGTATTTCATAATTTAGGTATTTAATTCTTTAAAATATCTTTTTTAATTTTCTCAGAGTATAAGTCTTGTTCCTTTCTTTTTACATTTATTCCTAATTACTGTATTATTTTTCATGACATTTTAAATGAAATTGATTTTTAAAATATCTTTCTAGGATTGTACATTGCCACTTTATATAATTCAATTGACTTTTTGTACATTGGGCTTGTATCCCTCAATTTTGCTGAACTCATTAGTTTGGATGTTTTTTTTCCTGAGGATATTTCTTTTTTTTTAAGTTTATTTTTGAGAGAGAGAGGGAGAGAGAGAGCGAGAGAGCGTGTGCACACAGGTGTGCATGCAAGCGGGGGAAGGACAGAGAGAGAGGGAGGCAGAGAATGAGAAGCGGACTCTGCACTGAGCAGAGACCCCGACATGGGGCTTAAACTCATGAACCTTGAGATTATGATCTGAACCGAAGTCAGACCCTTAACCAATGGAGCCACCCAGGTCCCTTCCTGGGGATATTTCTAAGATTTCCTGTATGTAAGATCATGTCATCTGCAAATAGAAAGAGTTTTATCTCTTCCTTTCTAAATTAGATGTATTTTACTTCTTTTTTTGTTGTCTAACTGCCCTAGCTAGAAAGTCCAGTACAATGATTGATTAAAGGTCATAAGAGTGGACATTCGGTTTGTCCTGATTTTAGGAAGAAAGTTTTCCTTCTTTCACTATTATGATATTAGCCATATATACCCTGTATTAACTCATGATAGTCCCTTCTATGCCTAATTTTATTGATATAGTCTTAGTGTTTTCATAATGAAAGAGTGTAGGGTTTTGTGTTTTGCCAAATTTTACTCCTGAATATATTAAGATGATATTGCAGTTTTTGTATTTTATTATATAAATGTAGTGTATTAAATTGATTTTTGTCTATTGAAACAACTTTTCATTCCTGGAACAATATCCACTTAGTCATGGTGTGTTATTATTTTTATTAAAGAAAAATTTTTAATGTTTAGTTATTTTTGAGAGAGAGAGAAAGTGGAGTGTGAGCAGGGGCAGGGAGGGGCAGAGAGAGAGAGGGAGACACAGAACTTGAAGCAGGCTCCTGGCTCTGAGCTGTCAGCACAGAGCCCAACGCGGGGCTCAGACCCAAAGTGTAATATCATGTCCTGAGCTGAAGTTGGACGCTCAACTGACTGAGCCACCCAGATGCCCCTATTATTTTTAATATATTACTGGATTTGACTTCCTAGAATTATAATGAGAATTTTTATTTCATATTACACCATTTTTGGTGATGTCATCACCCTCTTTTATTCTTGATTTTAGTCATTTGAATACTCTATTCCTTGATCAGTCTAGTTAAAATTTTTCAATTTTGTTAGTATTTTCAAAGAAACAATCTTTAGTTTTATTTTATATACTGTTTTTCTATTTCTATTTCATTTATTTAGTTCTAATCTTTATTATTTCCTTTCTACTTTGGATTTAGTTTGCTCTTAATTTCTGGTTTCTTAAAGTGTAAGGTTAGGTTATTTATCTGAGGGTTTTTTTTTTTTTTGACACTTAGAAATACTCTTTTTTTTCAAGATCCGTCCATTTGGGTTTTTTTAAAATATAATTTATTGTCAAATTGGTTTTTAAATATAATTTATTGTCAAATTGGTTTCCATACAACACCCAGTGCTCATCCCAAAAAGTGCCCTCCTCCATGCCCATCCCCCACTTTCCCCTCTCCCCCACCGCCTATCAACCCTCAGTTTGTTCTCAGTCCTTAAAAGTCTCTTATGGTTTGCCTGCCTCCCTCTCTGTAACATTTTTCCCCCTTCCCCTCCCCCATGGTCTTCTGTTAAGTTTCTCAATTTCCACATATGACTGACATACAGTATCTGTCTTTCTCTGCCTGACTTATTTCACTTAGCATAATACCCTACAGTTCCATCCACGTTGCTGCAAATGTCCAGATTTCATTCTTTCTCATTGTCAAGTAGTATTCCATTGTATATATAATCCATATCTTCTTTATCCATTTGTCAGCTAAGGTATTTCTTTTAAAGTATACATATAGGTGTTTACAGCTATAAGCCTATCTCCAATCACTTTTTTTCTGTGCCCCAGAAGTTTTAGGACATTATACTTTTGTTTCCATTCATCTCAAACTATTTTATGATACCCCTTATGATTTATCATTTGACTCATTATTTTTTCAAGAATATGTTGTTTATATTTTTATATATTTATGAATTTTCTAGATTTTCTTCTGTTATTGATTAGTAATCTTATTCCTGTTTTTTTAGGAAAACATACTTTGTATGATTTCAAAACTTTTAACTTTATTTAAAAAAATTTAATGTTTATTTATTTTAGAGAGAGAGAGAGAGAGAGAAGGGGAGGGGCAGAAAGAGAGGGAGACAGAATCTGAAGCAGCTCCAGGCTCCGTGCTGTCAGCACAGAGCCCAACATATCACTCAAACCCATGGACTGTGAGATCATGACCTGAGACAAAGTCAGACACCACCTGAGCCACCCAGGCACCGCAAAACTTTAACTTTATTAAGGCTTGTTATATAGCCTAACATATTGTATACATTAAACAATGTTCCATATACATGTAAGAATGTTTATTCTTCTGTTATTGAGTGGAGTGTTCTACATCTATGTGTCTGTTAAGTATATCTTGTACACAGTGTTGTTAAAAGTTACTATTTCCTTTATAATATGCAGTCTAGTTTTTCTGTTTATTTTTGAAAGTGGGCTATTGAAGTTTCCGATTATCTTCATGAATTACTTTTTTTCTCCCTCAAATTCTAAAAGATTTTTATTTATTTCCTTCATTAACCTCTTGTTGGATACATGTATGTTTGTAATTGTTATAAGTTTTGGTATATTGACAATTTAATCATTGTAAACTATTCTTTTTCTCTAGAAACAGTATTTGTCTTAAAGTCTATTTTGCCTGATATTCATATAGTCCCTCCAGCCCTCTTTTGGTTGCTATTTGCATGATATGTCTTTTTATGTCCTTTTACTTTTTAGCTATTTGTGTCTTTTGATCTAAAATATCTCTCTTGAAGACCATATATAAGATAATCAGTTTTCAAGCTGAAGTATATGTAATATGTAATGGTATAGTAATTTGAGGCTTGGTTTGACATTCCTCAAAACTCACCATGATAACTGTAGTTACAATATTACTGATTATCTTCCCTAAGCTGTATTTTTCATCTATATGACTTATTTATTTTATAACTGAAAGTTTCTTCTACATCTTCTTTATTTATTCCGCCCATTCTCTCCCACACCTCCCTTCTGTTAATCACTGGATTGTTCTCTATATTTAAAAGTTTTTCTTAAAAATCAATCCATTCTGCCATTCACTGCTTTTTGATTGGAGTGTCTAATTTATTTACATTCAATGCACTTACTTATGAGGTAAGATTTGTGTCTGCCATTTAGCTATTTGTTTTATATATGTCTTCCACTTTTTAAATTATTTTGTTTCTTTATTACCATTTACATTAAATAGATCTTTTCTAATGCACCATTTAAATTTCTTTTATTTCTTCCTTTTTATTATTTATTATTTTTAAAAGTTTCTTTTGAGTTAATTTCTTGGTGGATATTCTAGGGATTACAATTAACATTATAACTAATTAAAATAGGTTTGGATTAAAAGCAATTTATTATCAGTAGTATATAAAATTCTGCTTCCAAAAAGGTCTGTTCATTCTTTCCTCATTCATGTCACTATTGTCATACAAACTACATGTTTATATGTTGTATGCACTGCAACTCTTATTTGTGTTTACTCTGTAGTGCTCTTTCTTCGTGTGGATTCTAAGTCCTGTATATTGTTTTTTATTTAAAAAAATAATTTTATTTATTTTTGAGAGAAAGAAAGAACATGAGCAGGGGAGGGACAGAAAGAGAGATGGAGACACAGAATGTGAAACAGACTCCAGGCTCTGAGCTGTCAACACAGAGCCTAATGCAGGGCTCAAACTCAGGAACCATGAGATCATAACCTGAGCTGAAGTCTGAAGCTTAACTGACTAAGCCACCTAGGTGTCCCTATTATCTTTCTATTTAAACATGGAGTACTCTCTTTACTATTTCTCATAAATAGGTTTGCTAGCAAAAATTCTTAGTTTTTACATGGAGATAACTTTTTTCTTGAAGGATAGTTTTGCTGGGTTTGTTAATTTTTCTTTATTTTTTCTGTTTCTAAAATTAGATAATCTCAATCGACCCATCTTCACATTTGCTTATTTTTTATACTGCTTACTTGCATCTGTGTTGAGCCACTCCAGTCAATTTTTTGTCATTTTACTTTTTAGCTCTAGAATTTTAATTTTTAAAAATTGTTTTACCACTTCATTGATATTTTATATTTGGCAAAACATTGTCCTCAAATGTTCTTTTAGGTTTTTTAGACATCTTTTATTTTGGTTCTTTAAGCATTTAAAATAGCTGACTTAAAATCTTTGTATGTTAAGTCAATTATTTACACTTCCTCAGGAACAGCTTCTATTGACTGATTTTTGTTTTCCTGTATAACGATCACATGTTTTGTTTCTTTGCATGTCTCATATTTTTTTGTGCTGATCTTAAAAACTGGTACATATTAAATAATATGTTGCAACCCTGGAGATCAAATTCTATCCAGAGTTTGTTTTTGCTGCTGTTTTGTTGTTGTGGTGGTAGTGGTTGTTTATTTGTCTAGGAGCTTTTTCAAATGAATTCTTTAAAATGTGTATTCTTGTAGTGTCTGGCCACCTCATTTAGCTGAGTGATCAGCTAACAATATGGACAGAAATTTCTGTAAATATCTGAAACAAATCTTTTAGCTTTTGCCAAGATACTCCTTGTGCTTGTCAGCATCTAGTGAGGCAGTTGGTGACTGCATGAGCCTTCACATCTTGCTTGTTCAGAACCTTAATATCAGGTAGACATAAGCACTTAGGGCTTTCTGTCTTTCATGAACATGCACACATTCTGGAATGAACATTGTTCTACATATGCTTGTAGCCTTCTACTTTCTCAGGAATATGCCATAGCTTTTCAATGGTACTGTCAACATATAAATCCCCAGCTTTTTCTTTCAAGCTTTTTGGTTAGCCTGTTATTTGTTCCAACTGTTATTTACCACCTTGGGCAGGCATGAAGTTGAACAATTACCTCCAGAGGTTTTCAACAAATGCCCCTGGGGCAAGGGTTTTCGTATTAGTTATGCTCCGAGTCAGGTCAAATAAAGACAGCTTTAACAATAGGAGTTATAGGGAACTAGAAGACAAACCAAATAATGTAAATTTTCTGGGAATGAGGTTTTGAAGAAGCTCTAACCTTATTTTTTTTTTTTTACCACTTGGGTACTGGCTGCTAGTTTTCACTAGTTTTTCTATAGACTTGGATTTCAAGCAATCACAGAGTTGGAAAGAAGGGGATGGAAATAGGGAAAGTTAAGACACCAAAAATCTTGCTGTTCTTATCAAGATTCAGCTGTTTTTCTATGGGAAAAAAACTCCCTTAATTGCTTTAAGCCTTTGATTTATTTCCAGAGTTCTGGGCGGCAGGGGAAGGATTCTGTCAATATTGTCAGGTTTTCATTCCTTTTATGGAGGAGATAATTTTCAGAAGTCTTTACTCTGACACTTTTGTTGAATTAATGATCTCTTTTTCATTTTTGAAGGACAATTTTACTAGATATAGAATTCTTGATTAACAGTCTTTTTCTTTCAGATATTTAAATTTATTCTTCCACTGCCTCTGGCCTCCTTGACATTTTATGAGAAGTCAGCTGTTAGCTTTATTTAGGATTTCTTGTAGATACTGATTCACTTCTCTTTTGCAGCTTTGGAGATTTTCTTTTTGTCTTTGTCTTTCAGAAGTTTGGCTATGAGGCTCCTAAGTATGGCTGTATTTGAATTGATTTTACTTGTAGTTTACTGAGCTGCTAGGACATGTAGATTAATGTTTTCCCGTAAACTTTTGGGAGGTTTTGGCCATTATTCCTTTACCTCTTTTCTCTCTTCTGGGATTCACATTCTGCCTATATTGATATGCTTGTTATAGCAGATCCCTCAGGCTGTCTTTATGTGTTTGTTCATTTTTTTTTCTTTTTTTCTCAGATCACATCATTTCAATTGAACTATTTTCAAATTATTTCTTCTTTCAAATGAAATCTGCTTTTTTGAGTCCCGCTAGTGAATTTTACATTTCAGTTACGATACTTTTCAATTCTAAAAATACCATTGAGTTTGTTTTTTTTTTTAATGTCTCTACTTCTTAATTGGTATTCTCTATTTGGTAAAATCTTGCTTTAATAAAGTCCTTTAGAAGATGGAAGCATAGGAGGATGCTGGACTCACTTCACACTGCTGATCACATAGATTCCACCCATATCTGCCTAAATAACCCAGAAAACCCCTGGAAGACTAGCAGAATGCACTCTCCAGAGGCAAGCGTATACAAGAGGCCAACAGAAGAGGGTAGGAAGGGTGGAGAGGCTGTGTCTGCTACACGGACGGGTGGGAGGAAGCCAGGGTGGTGGGGAGCTGCCTGCAGGGCAAAGAAGAGTCCCCAAAATCTGGCTTGCAAAAGCGGAGGGGCCGGATTCCATGAGGTCTGACAGCCAGCTGGACTTAACATCTGGAAAGTTAAAAGTCAACAGCTCTGCTCTCAGAGAGCAGAGAAGGCAAGAGGATGCTGGGAGGGAGATTTGTTGAGCCCCAGAAGGACAGAGCTCGGAGGGAATAAAAGCTCTGGCAAGAGCCATTTCCCTGTCCCATCCCCCAGACAGAATTTGAAAGGGAACCAATTCCCTTCACCGAACTTGCTTGCACTGTGCCAATGCCAAAAACTATGTTTCTGTGGATCCATCACTCTGATGGGCCTGCCTCCCTCCTGGTGCTGCAGGGCCTCTTCTGCAGGGAAACACTGAAGGCAAAGCTAGCTAAGCCTGCTCCTCATGCCCCTATGCACCTTACGGATCCACACCATGTAATACGCTCTTGGACAGATCCCATCAAAGCAGCACCACAAACCTGGCAGTGTGCAAGCAGCCCAGACAGGGGCCACACCACTCCACAGTGAGTTCTGCCCCTGGGAGAGGGGACTATAAGGTACACACCAGTCTGACTGTGGTCCCAGCAGTCAGCTGGGGGCAGACATCCAGTCTCACTGTGGCCCTGCCCACCAACACAAGTTTCACCAGACAGCACAGGGGAAGTGCCCTGCAGGTTAGAGCTGTGGCAGGGACTACCCAAAATGACAAAACGGAAGAATTCTCCTCAAAAGAAACTCCAGGAGGTAACGACAGCAAAAGGATTGATCAAAATTGAGTTAAGCAATATTACGGAACAAGAATTTAGAATAATAGTTGTAAAATTAACCGTTGGGCTTGAAAAAAGCATACAGTACAGCAGAGAATCTGTTGCTACAGAGATCAAGGAACTAAAAATTAGTCATGAGGAATTTTAAAAATGCTATAAATGAGATGCAAAGTAAAATGGAGGCAGCCACAGCACAGATTGAAGAGGCAGAGGAGAGAATAGGTGAATTAGAAGATAAAATTATGGGAAAAGAGGAAGCTGAGAAAAAGAGAGATTAAAAAAAAATCCAGGAGTATGAGGTGAGAATTAGAGAACTAAGTGATGCAATCAAACGGAACAATATCTGTATAATAAGAATTCCAGAAGAGGAAGACAAAGAGAAAGGGGCTGGAGGGGTACTTGAATAAATCATAGCTGAGAACTTCCCTGATCTGGGGAAGGAAAAAGGCATTGAAATCCAAGAGGCATAGAGAACTCCCTTCAGACCTAACTTGAATCGATCTTCTGCACAACATATCATAGTGAAACTGGCAAAATACAAGGATAAAGAGAGAATTCTGAAAGTAGCTAGGGATAAACCCACCCTAAGATACAAAGGCAGATGCATAAGGGTAGTAGCAGACCTATCTATTGAAACTTGACAGGCCAGAAAGGAATGGCAGGAAATCTTCAATGTGATGAACAGAAAGAATATGCACCTGAGAATCCTATATCCAGCAAGTCTGCCATTCAGAATGGAAGGAGAGATAAAGGTCTTCCTAAACAAACAAAAACTGAAGGCATCCATCACCACTAACCAGTCCTACAAGAGATCCTAAGGGGGATTCTGTGAGTGAAATGTTGCAAGGACCACGAAGTACCAAGACACCACTACAAGCATGAAACCTACAGACATCACAATGACTCTAAACCCATATCTTTCAATAATAACACTGACTCTAAATTGACTAAAAGCTCCAACCAAGACATAGGATAACAGAATGGAGAAACAAAACACAAGACCCATCTATTTGCTGTCTACAAGAGAGTCATTTTAGACCTGAGGACACCTTCAGATTGAAAGTGAGGGTACGGAGAACTATCTATCATGCTACTGGAAGTCAAAAGAAAGCCTGGAGTAGCCATACTTGCATCAGACAAACTAGACTTTAAATTAAAGGCTGTAACAAGAGATGAAGAAGGGCATTATATAATAATTACAGGGTCTATCCATCAGGAAGAGCTAACAGTTATAAATATCTATGTGCCGAATACCAGAGCCCCCAAATATATAAAACAATTACTCACAAACATAAGCAACATTATTGACAAGAATGCGGTCATTGCAGGGGACTTTAACACTCCACTTACAGAAATGGATAGATCATCTAGACACACGGTCAATAAAGAAACAAGGGCCCTGAATGATACATTAGATCAGATGGACTTGACAGATATATTTAGAACTCTGCATCCCAAAGCAACAGAATATACTTTCTTCTCGAGTGCATATGGAACATTCTCCAAGATAGATTACATACTGGATACAAAACACCCCTTTATAAGTATAAAAGAATTGAGATCATACCATACACACTTTCAGATCACAATGCTATGAAACTTGAAATCAACAACAGGAAAAAGTCTGGAAAACCTCCAAAAGCATGGAGGTTAACGAACATCCTACTAAAGAATGAATGGGTCAACCAGACAATTAGAGAAGAAATTAAAAAATATATGGAAACAAATGAAAATGAAAATACAACAATCCAAATGCTTTGAGATGCAGTGAAGGCAATCCTGAGAGGAAAATACATTGCAATCCAGGCCTATCTCAAGAAACAAGAAAAATCCCAAATACAATATCTAACAGCATACCTAAAGGAAATAGAAACAGCACAGCAAAGACACCCCAAACCCAAAAGAAGAGGAGAAATTATAAAGGTCAGAGAAGAAATAAACAATATAGAATCTAAAACACTGTAGAGCAGATCAAAGAAACCAAGAGTTGTTTTTTTGAAAAAAATAAACAAAATTTATAAACCTCTAGCCAGGCTTCTCAAAGAGAAAAGGGAGATGACCCAAACTGCTAAAAACATGAATGAAAATGGAATTATTACAACAAATCTCTCAGCAATATAAGCAATTACCAGGGAATACTATGAAAAATTACATGCCAACAAAATGGACAACCTGGAAGAAATGGACAAATTCCTAAGCACCCACACACTTCCAAAAACTCAAAGAGGAAAAAATAGAAAATTTTAACAGACCGATAACTAGTGAAGAAATTGAATCAGTTATCAAAATCTCCCAACAAATGAGAGTCCTGGGCCAGATGACTTCCCAGGGCAATTCTACCAGACATTTAAAGCAGAGTTAATACCTACCCTTCTCAAGCTGTTCCAAAAAAATAGAAATGGAAGGAAAGCTTCCAGACACATTCTATGAAGCCAGCATTACCTTGATTCCCAAACCAGACAGAGACCTCATTAAAAAGAAGAATTACAGGCCAATATCCCTGATGAACATGGGTGCAAAAATTCTCAATAAGATACAAGCAAATCGAATTCAACAGCATATAAAAAGAATTATTCTCTATGATCAAGTGAGATTCATTCCTGGGCTGCAGGGCTGGCTTAATATTTGCAAATCAATCAATGTGATATATCACATTAATAAAAGAAAAGATAAGAACCATATGATCCTGTCAATCGATGCAGAAAAGCGTTTGTCAAAATTCAGCATCCTTTCTTAATAAAAACCCTCGAGAAAGTCAGGATAGAAGGAACATACTTAAACATCATAAAAGCCATTTATGAAAATCCCACAGCTTATATCATCCTCAATGGGGAAAAACTGAGAGCTTTCCCCCTGAGATCAGGAATAAGATAGGGATGTCCACTCTCATGGCTGTTGTTTAACATAGGGTTGGAAGTGCTAGCATCAACAATCAGACAATAAAAGGAAATCAAAGGCATCAAAATTGGCAAAGATGAAGTAAAGCTTTCACTTTTTGCAGATGATATGATATTATACATGGAAAACCCGAGAGATTCCAACAGAATTCTCCTGAAACTGATACATGAATTCAGCAAAGTCGTAGGATACAAAATCAATGTACAGAAATCAGTTGCATTCTTTTACAGTAATAAGGAAGCAACAGAGAGACAAGTAAAGAAATGAATCCCATTCACAATTGCATCCAGAAGCATAAAACACCTAGGAATAAACCTAACCAAAGATGTAAAAGAGCTGTATGCTCAAAACTATAGAAAGCTTATGAAGGAAATTGAAGAAGATACAAAGAAATGGAAAAACATTTCATGCTCATGGATTGGAAGAATAAATATTGCTAAAATGTCAATACTACCGAAAGCAATACATACATTCAATGCCATCCCAATCAATATTGCACCAACATTCTTCTCGAAGCTAGAATAAGGCATCCTAGGGGCGCCTGGGTGGCTCAGTCGGTTGGGCGTCCGACTTCGGCTCAGGTCACGATCTCACTGTCCGTGGGTTCGAGCCCCGCATTGGGCTCTGTGCTGACTGCTCAGAGCCTGGAGCCTGTTTTGGATTCTGTGTCACCCTCTCTCTCTGACCCTCCCCCGATCATGCTCTGTCTCTCTCTGTCTCAAAAATAAATAAATGTTAAAAAAATTAAAAAAAAAGGAATCCTAAAATTTGCATGAAACCACAAAAGATCCCAAATAGCCAAAGTAATATTGAAGAAGAAAACCAAAGCAGGAGGCATCCCAATCCCAGACTTTAGCCTCTACTACAAAGCTGTAATCAAGACAGCATGGTACTGGCACAAAAAATGACACATAGACCAATGGAATAGAATAGAGACTCCAGAATTGGACCCACAAAAGTATGGCCAACGAATCTTTGACAAAGCAGGAAAGAGTATCCAATGGAAAAAAAAGACACTCTCTTTAACAAATGGTGCTGTGGGAAATGGACAGCAACACGCAGAAGAAGAATGAAACTAGACCACTTTCTTACAACATTCACAAAAATAAACTCAAAATGTATGAAGGACCTGAATGTGAGACAGGAAACCATCAAAACCCTAGAGAGCAAAGCAGGAAAAAAAACCTCTCTGGCCGCAGCCGCAGCAATTTCTTACTTGACACCTCTCCAAAGGCAAGGGAATTAAAAGCAAAAATGAACAATTGGGACCTCATGAAGATAAAAAGCTTCTGAGCTGCAAAGGAAACAAACAACAAAACTAAAAGGCAACCAACGGAATGGGAAAATATATTTGCAAATGACACATCAGACAAAGCGCTATTATACAAAATATACAAAGAGCTCACCAAACTCCACACCTGAAAAACAAATAACCCAGTGAAGAAATGGGCAGAAAACATGAATAGACACTTCTCTAAAGAAGACATCCAGATGGACAACAGGCACATGAAAAGTTGCTCAATGTCACTCCTCATCAGGGAAATACAAATCAAAACCACTCAGATATCACCTCACCCCAGTCAGAGTGGCTGAAATGAACAAATCAGGGGACTAGATGCTGGCGAGGATGTGGAGAATCGGGAACCGTCTTGCACTGTCAGTGGGAATGCAAACCGGTGCAGCCACTCTGGAAAACAGTGTGGAGGCTCCTCAAAAAAAAAAAAAAAAATAGACCTACCCTATGACCCAGCAATTGCACTGCTAGGAATTTATCCAAGGGCTACAGGAGTACTGAGGCATAGGGGCACTTGTACCCAAAGTTTATAGCAGCACTTTCAACAATAGCCAAATTATGGAAAGAGCCTAAATGTCCATCAACTGATGAATAGATAAAGAAGTTGTGGTTTATATATACAATGGAATACTACTTGGCAATGAGAAAGAATGATATGTGCCCTTTTGTAGCAACGTGGGTGGAACTGGAGGGTAATATGGTAAGTGCAATAAGTCAGTCAGAGGAAGACAGATACCATATATTTTCACTCTTATGTGGATCCTGAGAAACGTAACAGAAAACCATGGGGGAGGGGAAGGGAAAAAAAAAGTTAGAGAAGGAGAGAGCCAAACCATAAGAGACTCTTAAAAACTGAGAATAAACTGAGGGTTGATGTGGGGTGGGAGGGAGGGGAGGGTGGGTGATGGGCATTGAGGAGGGCACCTGTTGGGATGAGCACTGGGTGTTGTATGGAAACCAATTTGACAATAAATTTCATATTAAAAAGTAATAATAAAATAAAATAAAATCCTTTAAGTCTTTAGAAATGATTTTCTATAGTTTTTGAACATAATACAATAACATATTTTAAGCCTTTGTGCAATAAACCCAACATTTCAGCTTTCTCAGGAATAGTATCTACTGATTGCTCTTTCTCTTACATATAGGCTATGTTTTCCTGTTTCTTCTTTGTGTATCTTGTAATGTTGTTGAAAACTCCACATTTTAAATCGTATAATATGGAAACTTTTGGAATCAGACCTCTGCTCCCTAAGATTTGTTTTTGCTGTTTTTTAGTTTTGTTTTTTGTGTGTTTAGTGACTTTTCTGGACTAAATCTGTAAACTCTACATTTATTGCCTGTGTGGCCACTTAGCATGTTTGGTTAGCTTAGCGGCCTACTAGTTATTCAACTTAGATTTCCTTAAATGCTTGAACCAACATACCTTCCATTCTTTGCCAAAACATTGTGTATGTGTGTTTGGGCTTGTCCTCATCACTTTGGAAATGCAAAACTCTAACATAGTCTTCACTTCCTTCTTGTACAAGGGCTCAAATCAGGACTTTCCAGTTTTCTGGTTTATGTGCACATGTGCATGGACTTCTAGATTTTCAGAAATATGTTGGAGCCTTTCAAAGCCTCCTATGATATCTTGCTCCCCAGATCATCCTTATGAGATGGTGTTTTGTTTTGTTTTGTTTTGGTTTGGTTTGGTTTGGTTTTGGTACATGGGCAGTTTTTTTTTCCACAACTTGATTATTGCCTCAGGAAGATGTGACAATAAATAATGTTACTAATTGGTTTTAACAAATGCCCCGAGGATAGGAATTTTCCCTCTGAGAAAGTGCTCAGGTCAAACTGTTAATGGGACTTTCCTAAGGCACAACTAGATATTGACAATTTTCTAGGTGCAGATTTTCCAGGAGTTCCAAACCCAAAGGTTAGTAGGCTGCTGTGTTTCACAACTACCATGACACATGGAGGATGATATTCAAAGCTGCCATAGAACTGGCTAGAACAGGATGGAAATAAGGTATTTTAAAATGTCACAAAGCTGGCTGTTCTTATGAATATTCAGATGCTTTTCTTTTTGTTTAATTTTTTTGTGTTTATTTATTTTTGAGAGAGAGAGACAGAGTGTGAGCAGGGGAGAAGCAGAGAGAGGGAGACAAAATCTGAAGCAGGCTGCAGGTTCTGAGCTGTCAGTACAGAGACTGAGGTGGGGCTCAAACCCACAAGGGTGAGATCATGACCTGAGCTGAAGTCAGAGGCTTAACCGATTGAGCCACCCAGGTGGCCCTCAGATGTTTTTCTTTAATAAATATTTCTCAGATGGTTTCAAGCTTTCAGTTACTTTCCAGAGTTGTAATAAAGCAGACTTTGGCAATTTTTGTCAATATTCTTACTGCTTATATATAGAGAGATTATTTTAAGTACTTGTTCTGCTATTCTGGAAGTACAGCATATGCATTTAATTTTTTAAAAATTATTTTATTGTAGTAAAATATAAATAATAAAATATTTACCATTTTAGCCACTTGTTGGGTTATTGTATTTTTATTTAAACATGGAGTGCTCTCCTTACTATTTCTCATAAAGCAGATTTGGTAGTAAAAATTCTCTCAGTTTTTACCTGGAGATAACTTTCTTTCTTGAAGGATAGTTTTGCTGGCTTTGTTAATTTTTCTTTATTCAGTGGAACAAAATGCATTAACTATGTTATATAATTATCACCACTAATTATACCCCCAATTTTTTCATCACTCCAGCCTAAACTGTGCTCTTTAAACAGTAACTTTCCATCCCACCTTCTCAACAGCCCTTGTTAACTTCTATTCTAATTTTGTCTCTATGAATTTACCTACTCAAGGTAACTAATATAAGTGAAGTCACAATATTATTCCTCGTGTGTCTGTCCTATTTCACTGCAAATAAGTTTTTCAAGGTCCACCCATGTTGTAGCATTTATCAAAATTTCATTTCTGTTTTAGCACTGGATGATATCCCATTGTATGCATATACTATATCTTGTTTACTCATTAACCCATTGATGGGTAATTTGTAGTATCTCATAGTAGTTTCGATTTGCACTTCCAGAATGACTAAACCTGCTGAGTATCTTCCATGTGCTTAATGTCAATTTGCATATCTTTTTTGAAGAAATGTTTGTTCATACCTTTGCATATTTTATTTTATTTTTTTACTTTTTAAAAAGTTTATTTTTTCATTCTAAGAAGGGGGGGGGGGGAGAGAGAGAGAGAGAGAGAGAGAGAGAGACAGTACCAGGGGAGCAACAGAGTAAGAGGAGAGAGAAAATCGCAAGCAGGCTCTGTGCTGTGTTGATAGAGCAGAGTCCAATGTGAGGCTGGAACCCACAAACCATAAGATAAAGGCCTGATCTTTATTAACAATCGGAAGCTTCGATGGATGAATGGATAAAGAAGATGTGATATATATATATCTATATCTATATCTCTACAGATACAGATATAGAGATATAGATAAAAATATACATACACACACAATGGAGTATTACTCGGCAATCGAAAACAATGAAATCTTTCCATTTGCAACTACGTGGATGGAACTGCAGGGTATTACGCTAAGTGAAATTAGTCAGAGAAAGACAAAAATCATATAACTTGACTCATATGAGGACTTTAAGAGACAAAACAGATGAACAAAAGGGAAGGGAAACAAAAATAATGTAAAAACAGGGAGGGGGGCAAAACAGAAGAGACTCATAAATATGGAGAACAGACTGAGGGTAACTGGAGGGGTTGTGGGGGGGGTGTGCTAAATGGGTAAGGGGCACTAAGGAATCTACTACTGAAATCATTGTTGAACTATATGCTAATTTGGATGTAAATTAAAAAAAAAATAAACGGGATAGGAAGATGGCAGTGTAGGAGGACGCTGGGCTCACCCGCGCATCCTGCTGATCACTTAGATTCCACCTACACCTGCCTAAATAACCCAGAAATCCACCAGAAGACTAGCAGAACAGAGTCTCCAGAGCCAAGCACAGACAAGAGGCCCACGGAAGAGGGTAGGAAGGGTGGAGAGGCGGTGCACGCTGTAGGGACTGGCTGGAGGGAGCCGGGGTGGAGGGGCAGCCTACCGGCCAAGCAGAGCCCCAAGTCTGGCTTGCAAAAGCAGAGGGGCCGGATGGAGTGTGTTCAGACAGCAAGCAGGACTTAGCATCTGTGAGGTCATAAGTTAACAGCTCTGCTCAGAAAGTGGGAAGGATGGAGGACAACAGGAGGGAAAGTTGCTGAGCCCCAGGACGACAGAGCTCAGTTTGGCGGGGAACAAAGGCGCTCGCCAGCGCCATCTCACTCGCCCATCCCCCAGCCAAAATCCCAAAGGGAACCAGTTCCTGCCAGGGAACTTGCTTGCTCCATGCAAACACCCAACGCTGTGCTTCTGCAGAGCTACCCCTCTGGCAGTGGGTCTGACTCCCTCCCACTGCCACAGGGCCCCTCCTGAAGTGGAACACTGAGGGAGAAGTGAGCTGAGCCTTCCCCCTCATGCCCCTGTGCACCTTGCCTACCCACCCCAGCTAATATGCCAGATCCCCAGCACCACAAGCCTGGCAGTGTGCAAGCACCCCAGATGGGCCACGCCACCCCACAGTGAATCCTGCCCCTAGGAGAGGGGAAGAAAAGGCACACACCAGTCTGACTGTGGCCCCAGCGGTGGGCTGGGGCAGATATCAGGTCTGACTGTGGCCCGCCCACCATCCCAAGTTATTCAAGACAGCACAGGGGAAGTGCCCCACAGTCCCGCACCACTCCAGGGACTATCAAAAAGGACCAAGCAGAATATTCCCCTCAAAAGAATCTCCAAGAAATAGCAATACCTAATGAACTGATCAAAAAGGAATTAAATAATATAACAGAAGGAAAATTTAGAATAATAGTCATAAAATTAATCGTTGGTCTTGAAAACAGTATAGAGGACAGCAGAGAATCTCTTGCTACAGAGATCAAGGGACTAAGGAACAGTCAGGAGGAGCTGAAAAACACTTTAAACGAGATGCAAAATAAAATGGAAATGACCACGGCTCAGATTGAGGAGGCAGAGGAGAAAATAGGTGAACTAGAAGATAAAGTTATGGAAAAAGAGGAAGCTGAGAAAAAGAGAGATAAAAAAATCAAGGAGTATGAGGGGAAAATTAGAGAACTAAGTGATACACTAAAAAGAAATAATATACGCAAAATTGGTATCCCAGAGGAGGAAGAGAGAGGGAAAGGTGCTGAAGGTATACTTGAAGAAATAATAGCTGAGAACTTCCCTGAACTGGGGAAGGAAAAAGGCATTGAAATCCAAGAGGCACAGAGAACTCCCTTCAGATGTAACTTGAATCAATCTTCTGCACGACATATCATAGTGAAACTGGCAAAATACAAGGATAAAGAGAAAATTCTGAAAGCAGCAAGGGATAAACGTGCCCTCACATATAAAGGGAGACCTATAAGACTCGTGACTGATCTCTCTTTTGAAACTTGGCAGGCCAGAAAGGCTTGGCACGATATCTTCAGTGTGCTAAACAGAAAAAATATGCAGCCAAGAATCCTTTATCCAGCAAGTCTGTCATTTAGAATAGAAGGAGAGATAAACGTCTTCCCAAACAAACAAAAACTGAAGGAATTTGTCACCATGAAACCAGCCCTACAAGAGATCCTAAGGGGGATCCTGTGAGACAAAGTACCAGAGACATCGCTACAAGCATAAAACATACAGACATCACAATGACTCTAAACCCGTATCTTTCTATAATAACACTGAATGTAAATGGATTAAATGCGCCAACCGAAAGACATAGGGTACCAGAATGGATAAAAAAACAAGACCCATCTATTTGATGTCTACAAGAGACTCATTTTAGATCTGAGGTCACCTTCAATTGAGAGTGAGGGTACGGAGAACTATTTATCATGCTACTGGAAGTCAAAAGAAAGCTGCAGTAGCCATACTTATATCAGACAAACTAGACTTTAAATTAAAGGCTGTAACAAGAGATGAAGAAGGGCATTATATAATAATTACAGGGTCTATCCATCAGGAAGAGCTAACAATGATAAATGTCTATGCGCCGAACACCGGAGCCCCCAAATATATAAAACAATTATTCATAAACATAAGCAACCTTATTGACAAGAATGTGGTAATTGCAGGGGACTTTAACACTCCACTTACAGAAATGGATAGATCATCTAGACACACGGTCAAAGAAGAAACAAGGGCCCTGAATGATACATTGGATCAGATGGACTTGACAGATATATTTAGAACTCTGCATCCCAAAGCAACAGAATATACTTTCTTCTCGAGTGCATATGGAACATTCTCCAAGATAGATCACATACTGGGTCACAAAACAGCCCTTCATAAGTTTACAAGAATTGAAATTATACCATGCATACTTTCAGACCACAATGCTATGAAGCTTGAAATCAACCACGGGAAAAAAGTCTGGAAAACCTCCAAAAGCATGGAGGTTAAAGAACACCCTATTAAAGAATGAGTGGGTCAACCAGGCAATTAGAGAAGAAATTAAAAAATATATGGAAACAAACAAAAATGAAAATAGAACAATCCAAACGCTTTGAGATGCAGCGAAGGCAGTCCTGAGAGGAAAATACATTGCAATCCAGGCCTATCTGAAGAAACAAGAAAAATCCCAAATACAAAATCTAATAGCACACTTAAAGGAAATAGAAGCAGAACAGCAAAGGCAGCCTAAACCCAGCAGAAGAAGAGAAATAATAAAGATCAGAGCAGAAATAAACAATATAGAATCTAAAAAATCTGTAGAGCAGATCAACAAAACCAAGAGTTTGTTTTCTGAAAAAATAAACAAAATTGACAAACTTCTAGCGAGGCTTCTCAAAAAGAAAAGGGAGTGACCCAAATAGATAAAATCATGAATGAAAATGGAATTATTACAACCAATCCCTCAGAGATAGAAGCAATTACCAGGGAATACTATGAAAAATTATATGCCAACAAATTGGACAACCTGGAAGAAATGGACAAATTCCGAAACACCCACACTCTTCCAAAACTCAATCAGGAGGAAATAGAAAGCTTGAACAGACCCATAACCAGCGAAGAAATTGAATCGGTTATCAAAAATCTCCCAACAAATAAGAGTCCAGGACCAGATGGCTTCCCAGGGGAGTTCTACCAGACGTTTAAAGCAGAGATAATACCTATCCTTCTCAAGCTATTCCAAGAAATAGAAAGGGAAGGAAACTTCCAGACTCATTCTATGAAGCCAGTATTACTTTGATTCCTAAACCAGATAGAGACCCAGTAAAAAAAGAGAACTACAGGCCAATATCCCTGATGAATATGGATGCAAAAATTGTCAATAAGATACTAGCAAATCCAATTCAACAGCATATAAAAAGAATTATTCACCATGATCAATTGGGATTCATTCCTGGGATGCAGGGCTGGTTCAACATTCACAAATCAATCAACGTGATACATCACGTTAATAAAAGAAAAAATAAGAACCATATGATCCTGTCAATCGATGCAGAAAAGGCCTTTGACAACATTCAGCACCCTTTCTTAATAAAAACCCTTGAGAAGTTGGGATAGAAGAAATATACTTAAACATCATAAAAGCCATTTATGAAAAGCCCACAGCTAACATCATCCTCAATAGGGAAAAACTGAGAGCTTTTTCCCTGAGATCAGGAACATGACAGGGATGTCAACTCTCCCCGCTGTTCCAAACATAGTGTTGGAAGATCTAGAATTACCAATCATACAACAAAAAGAAATCAAAGGCATCAAAATTGGCAAAGATGAAGTCAAGCTTTCCCTTTTTGCAGATGACATGATTTTATACTTGGAAAATCCGATAGACTCCACCAAAAGTCTGCTAGAACTGATACATGAATTCAGCAAAGTTGCAGGATACAAAATCAATGTACAGAAATCAGTTGCATTCTTATACACTAACAATGAAGCAACAGAAACACAAATGAAGAAACTGATCCCATTCACAATTGCACCAAGAAGCATAAAATACCTAGGAAGAAATCTAACCAAACATGTAAAAGATCTGTATGCTGAAAACTGTAGAAAGCTTATGAAGGTAATTGAAGAAGATATAAAGAAATGGAAAGACAATCCCTGCTCATGGATTGGAAGAATAAATATTGTCAAAATGTCAATACTACCCAAAGCTATCTACACATTCAATGCAATCCCAATCAAAATTGCACCAGCATTCTTCTCGAAACTAGAAGAAGCAATCCTAAAATTCATATGGAACCACAAAAGGCCCCGAATAGCCAAAGTAATTTTGAAGGAGAAGACCAAACCAGGAGGCATCACAATCTCATACTTTATCCTCTACTGCAAAGCTGTCATCATCAAGACAGCATGGTATTGGCACAAAAACAGACTCATAGACCAATGGAACCGAATAGAAACCCCAGAACTAGACCCACAAACGTATGGCCAACTCATCTTTGACAAAGCAGGAAAGAACATCCAATGGAAAAAAGACAGTCTCTTTAACAAATGGTGCTGGGAGAACTGGACAGCAATATGCAGAAGGTTGAAACTAGACCACTTTCTCACACCATTCACAAAAATAAACTCAAAATGAATAAGGGACCTGATTGTGAGACAGGAAATCATCAAAACCCTAGAGGAGAAAGCAGGAAAAGACCTCTCTGACCTCAGCAGTAGCAATTTCTTACTTGACACATCCCCAAAGGCAAGGGAATTAAAAGCAAAAATGAACTACTGGGACCTTATGAAGATAAAAAGCTTCTGCACAGCAAAGGAAACAACCAGGAAAACTAAAAGGCAACCAAAGGAATGGGAGAAGATATTTGCAAATGACATATCGGACAAAGGGCTAGTATCCAAAATCTATAAAGAGCTCACCAAACTCCACAACCGAAAAACAAATAACCCAGTGAAGAAATAGTCAGAAAACATGAATAGACACTTCTGTAAAGAAGACATCCGGATAGCCAACAGGTACATGAAAAGATGCTCAACGTCAATCCTCATCAGGGAAATACAAATCAAAACCACACTCAGATATCACCTCACGCCAGTCAGAGTGGCCAAAATGAACAAATCAGGAGACTATAGATGCTGGAGAGGATGTGGAGAAATGGGAACCCTCTTGCACTGTTGGTGGGAACGCAAATTGTTACAGCCACTCTGTAAAACAGCGTGGAGGTTCCTCAGAAAATTAAAAATAGACCTACCCAATGACCCAGCAATAGCACTGCTAGGAATTTACCCAAGGGATACACGAGTACTGATGCATAGGGGCACTTGTACTCAAATGTTTATAGCAGCACTCTCAACAATAGCCAAATTATGGAAAGAGCCTAAATGTCCATCAACTGATGAATGGATAAAGAAATTGTGGTTTATATACACAATGGAGTACTACATGGCAACGAGAAAGAACGCAATATGACCCTTTGTAGCAACGTGGATGGAACTGGAGAGTGATGCTAAATGAAATAAGCCATACAGAGAAAGACAGATACCATATGGTTTCACTCTTATGTGGATCCTGAGAAACTTAACAGAAACCCATGGGGGAGGGGAAGGAAAAAAAAGAAAAAGAGGTTAGAGTGGGAGAGAGCCAAAGCATAAGAGACTCTTAAAAACTGAGAACAAACTGAGGGTTGATGGAGGGTGGGAGGGAGGGAAGGGTGGGTGATGGGAATTGAGGAGGGCACATTTTGGGATGAGCGCTGGGTGTTGTATGGAAACCAATTTGACAATAAATTTCATATATTGAAAAAAATAAATAAAAATAAAAATAATAAAATAAAAATAATAAAAATAAAAAGATGTTAAAAAAACAGAGAAAGAATTGGAAGCTTCCAATTGAGCCACTCAAGCATCCCCAAATCCTTTCAATATTTCAAAAAAATGTGTTTTTGTTGTTGTTTTGTTTTGTTTTTATGTTGTAGGAGTTCCATATGTATTTTGTATATTAATCCATTCTCATATACATGATTAGCAACTGATCTCCATTTTGAAGGTTATCTCTTTCCTTTCTTGATAGTATCATTTGATACACAGAATTTCTTAATTTTTATAATGTCTAATTTTTATCTATATTTTATTTTGTTTCCTGAGCTTTTGGTGTCAGATCTATAAAGTTTGTGAAGGGGCGCCTGGGTGGCTCAGTTGGTTAAGCGGCCGACTTTGGCTCAGGTCATGATCTTGCGGTCCATGAGTTCAAGCCCCGCGTCGGGCTCTGTGCTGACAGCTCAGAGCCTGGAGCCTGTTTCGGATACTGTGTCTCCCTCTCTCTGACCCTCCCCCGTTCATGCTTTGTCTCTCTCTGTCTCAAAAATAAAAACTTTAAAAAAAATTTTTTTATACAGTTTGTGAAATATAATGTTACAAAAATTGTCCTTAAAGTTTTCTTCTAAGAGTTTTATTATAGTATTAGCCCTTAAGTTTGGGCCTCTCATCTATTTTGAATTAATTTCTCTACGTGGTATAGGAAAATGGAGAGATTTTTTCTTATGTATGCATGTATACAATTTTCTCAACACTGTTTGTTCAAAAGACTGTTCTTCCCCTATTGGCTAAATTTGGACCTTCGTTGAAAATCAATGAATCGTGCATATGAGGGTTTATTTCTGGGACGTCTATTCTATTCCTCTGATATATTTCTGTTTTAAGGCTAGTATCATACTGTCTTAACTACTAAACTTTTCTATCTTTAAATACTGTAAGTTTTGAAGTTGGGATGTGCAAGTTCAATTTTATTCTTCTTTTGAAAAATATTTTTGAGTATCAGGTTCCCTTGCAATTGATATGAACGTAAGGACTGACTTTTTTATTTTTCTAAAAAAGGCCATTGGAATTTTGATAAGGGTTGTGATGAATGTGTATTTCATTTTGGGTAGTAGTGGCATGTTAATAATGTTAAGTCTTCCTGCCCATGAACACCAGGTGTCTTTCTCTTTACTTGTCTTTCTAAATTTCTTTTAGCAATGCTTTGTTTGCAATGTACAAGCCTTTACCTCCTTGGTTAGATTTATTTCTAAGCATTCAATTATTTTAAGTGCTACTAGAAATGAAGTTGATTTTGTTTCCTTTTTGGACTGTCCAGTGCCAATGTAGATAAACATAACTTATTTTTGTGTGCTGATCTTCTACCCTGAAATTCTACTGAAACTGTTTATTAGCCCTAATAGCTTCCTATGGATTCCTGGAAAGTTCTATTTTATGGTGAAATGTTATCTGTGAATAGAGATAGTTTTTCATTTTCCTTTGCAGTTTGGTTCCTTTTTATTTCTTCTATTGCATACTATGTCTGACTAGATCTTCAGTACAGTGTTAAAACACAGCAGTGAAAGTGAGCATTCTTATATTGCTCTTAATATTAGAGGAAAACTTTCGGTCTTTCCCTGTTGAGTATGATGTTATTTGTGGTTTTTTTCTCAAATATTATTTACCCTGTTGAATAATTTTACCTCTATTCATAATTTTCTGAGAGTTTTTGTTATTACAGTATGTAGAGTACTATTAAATGCCTTTTCTGAATCAGTTGAGGTTATCATGTGTTTTTTCCCTCTTTTCTTTTTTTATTTTCTTTTTTAATTATTTTTTTATTTTTTAAAATTTACTTGTAAATTAGTTAGTGTATAGTGCAACAATGATTTCAGGGGTAAATTTCTTAATGCCCCTTACCCATTTAGCACAACCCCCCTCCCACAACCCCTCCAGTAACCCTCAGTTTGTTCTCCATATTTATGAGTCTCTTCTGTTTTGTCCCCTCCCTGTTTTTATATTATTTTTGTTTCCCTTCCCTTATGTTCATCTGTTTTGTCTCTTAAAGTCCTCATATGAGTCAAGTCATATGATTTTTGTCTTTCTCTGACTAATTTCACTTAGCGTAATACCCTGCAGTTCCATCCGTGTAGTTGCAAATGGAAAGATTTCATTCTTTTTGATTGCTGAGTAATACTCCATATATATATATATATATATATATATATATATATATATGTATATATAATCTCCATCCATTCATCCATCCATGGACATTTGGGCTCTTTCCATACTTTGGCTATTGTTGATAGTGCTGCTATAAACATGGGGTGCATGTGTCCCTTCGAACAGCATACTTGTATCCCGTGGATAAATGCTTAGTAGTGCAATTGCTGGGTTGCAGGGTAGTTCTATTTTTAGTTTTCTGAGGAACCTCCATACTGTTTTCCAGAGTGGTTGCACCAGCTTGCATTCCCACCAACAATGCAAAAGAGATCCTCTTTCTCTGCATCTTTGCCAACATCTATTGTTGCCTGAGTTGTTAATGTTAGCCATTCTGACAGGTGTAATGTGGTATCTCATTGTGGTTTTCATTTGTATTTCCCTGATGATGAGTGATGTGGAGCAATTTTTCATGTGTCGGTTGGGCATCTGGTTGTCTTGTTTGGAGAAATGTCTGTTCATGTCTTTTGCCCATTTCTTCACTGGATTATTTGTTTTTTGAGTATTGAGTTTGATAAGTTCTTTATAGATTTTTGATACTAACCCTTTATCTGATATGTTGTTTGCAAATATCTTCTCCCATTCTGTCGGTTGCCTTTTAGTTTTGCTGATTGTTTCCTTCGGTGTGCAGAAGCTTTTTATTTTGATGAGGTCCCAGTAGTTCATTTTTGCTTTTGTTTCCCTTGCCTCTGGAGACGTGTTGAGTAAGAAGTTGCTGCAGCCAAGATTTTCAAAGAGGTTTTTGCCTGGTTTCTCCTTGAGGATTTTGATGGCTTCCTGTCTTACATATAGGTCTTTCATCCATTTTGAGTTTATTTTTGTGCATGGTGTAAGAAAGTGGTCCAGGTTCATTCTTCTGCATGTCGCTGTCCAGTTTTCCCAGCACTACTTGCTGAACAGACTGTCTTGATTCCATTGGATATTCTTTCCTGCTTTGTCAAAGATTAGTTGGCAATACATTTGTGGGTCCATTTCTGGGATCTCTATTCTCTTCCATTGATCTGAGTATCTGTTCTTGTGCCAGTACCATACTGTTTTGATGATTACAGCTTTGTAGTACAGCTTGAAGTCTGGAATTGTGATGCCTCCTGCTTTGGTTTTGTTTTTCAAGATTGCTTTGGCTATTTGGGGTCTTTTCTGGTTCCACACAACTTTTAGGATTATTTGTTCTAGCTCTGTGAAGAATACTGGTGTTATTTTGACAGGGATTGCACTGAATATGTAGATTGCTTTGGGTAGTACTGACATTTTAACAATATTTGTTCTTCCTATCCAGGCGCATGGAATCTTTTTTCATTTTTTGGTGTCCTCTTCAATTTTTTTCATAAGCTGTCTATAGTTTTCAGTGTATAGATTTTTCACCTCTTTGATTATATTTATTCCTAGTTATTTTATGGGTTTTTGTGTGTGTGTGTGTGTGCGTGTGTGTGTGTGTGCAACTGTAAATGGGATTGATTCCTTGATTTCTCTTTCTGTCACTTCATTGTTGGTTTATAGGAATGCAACCAATTTCTGTGCATTGATTTTATATCCTGCAACTTTGCTGAATTCATGAATCAATTCTAGCATTTTTTTGGTGGAATCTTTTGGGTTTTCCATTTCGATATATCATGTCATCTGTGAAGAGTGAAAATTTGACCTACTCCTGGCTGATTTGGATGCCTTTTATTTCTTTGTGTTGTCTGATTGCAGAGGCTAAGACTTCCAATACTGTGTTGAATAACAGTGGCAAGAGTGGACATCCCTGTCTTGTTCCTGGCCTTAGGGGGAAAGTTCTCAGTTTTTCCCCATTGAGGATGATATTAGCGTTGGGTCATTCAGATATGGCTTTTATGACCTCGAGGTATGCTCCTATCCCTACTTTCTTGAGGGTTTTTATCAAGAAAGGATGCTCTATTTTGTCAAATGCTTTCTCTGCATCTATTGAGAGGATCATATGGTTCTTGTCCTTTCTTTTATTGTTATGATGAATCACATTAATTGTTTTGCGGATATTGAAGCAGCCCTGCATCCCAGGTATAAATCCCACTTGGTCGTGGTGAATATTTTTTTTTAATGTATTGTGGGATCCCATTGGCTAATATCTGGGTGAGGATTTTTGCATCCATGTTCATCAGGGAAATTGGTCTGTAGTTCTCCTTTTTTGTGGGGTCTCTGTCTGGTTTTTGAATCAAGGTAATGCTGGCTTCATAGAAAGAGTTTGGAAGTTTTCCTTCCGTTTCTATTTTTGGAACACCTTCAAGAGAATAAGTGTTAACTTTTCCTTATATGTTTGGTAGAATTCCCCTGGAAAGCCATCTGGCCCTGGACTCTTGTTTTTTTTTCGCAGATTTTTTATTATTAATTCAAATTCCTTACTGGTTATGGGTCTGTTTCAATTTTCTAATTCTTCCTGTTTCAGTTTTGGTAGTGTATATGTTTCTAGGAATTTGTCCATTTCTTACAGATTGCCAATTTTATTGGCATATAATTTCTCATAATATTCTCTTATTATTGTTTTTATTTCTGCTGTGCTGATTGTGATCTCTACTCTGTTCTTTATTTCATTTATTTGGGTCCTTTCCTTTTTCTTTTTGATCAGGCTGACTAGTTGTTTATCAATTTTATTAATTCTTTCAAAGAACCAGCTTCTGGTTTCATTGACCTGTTCTACTGTTTTGTTGTTGTTGTTGTTGTTGTTGTTGTTGTTGTTGTTTGTTTGTTTTGCTTTTGATACCATTAATTTCTGCTCTAATCTTTATTATTTCCTGTCTTCTGCTGGTTTGGGGTTTTATTTGCTGCTCCTTTTCCAGCTCCTTAAGGCATAATGTTAGGTTGTGTATCTGAGATCTTTCTTCCTTCTTTAGGAAGGCCTGGATTGCTATATACTTTCCTCTTATAGAGAATGCAGCCTTTGCTGCATCCCAGAGGTTTTGGGTTGTGGTGCTATCATTTTCATTGACTTCCATATACTTTTTAATATCTTTTTTAACTGCTTGGTTAGCCCATTCATTCTTTAGTAGGATGTTCTTCAGTCTCCAAGTATTTGTTACCTTTCCAATTTTTTCTTGTGGTTGATTTCGAGTTTCATAGCATTGTGGTTGGAAAATATGCACGGTATGATCTCGATCTTTTTGTACTCTCTTAGGCTGATTTGTGTCCTAGTATATGGTCTATTCTGGAGAACATTCCATGTGCGCTGGAGAAGAATGTATATTCTGCTTTAGGATAAAATGTTCTGAATATATCTGTTAAGTCCATATGGTCCAGTGTGTCATTTAAAGCCATTGTTTCCTTGTTGGTTTTTTGATTAGATGATCTGTCCATTGCTGTGAGTGGGTTGTTGAAGTCTCTTACTATTATGGTATTACTATCGATGAGTTTCTTTATGTTTGTGATTAATTGATTTATATATTTGTGTGCCTCCACATTTGGTGCATAAATGTTTACAATTGTTAGGTCTTCTTGGTGTATAGACCCCTTGATTATGACATAAGGCTCTTCTGCATCTCTTGATACAGTCTTTATTTCAAAGTCTAGATTGTCTGATATAAGTATGGCTACTCTGGCTTACTTTTGTTAACCATTAGCATGATAGATGGTTCCCCATCCCCTTATTTTCAATCTGAAGGTGTCTTTAGGTCTCAAGTGGGTCCCTTGTAAACAGCAAATAGATGGATCTTGTTTTCTTATCCATTCTGTTACCCTTTGTCTTTTGATTGAAACATTGAGTCCATTGACGTTTACAGTGAGTACTGAAAGATATGAATTTATTGCAATTATGATGCTTGAAGAGTTGGTGTTCTCTGGTCCTTTCTCTCTCTCTCTCTCTCTCTCTCTTTAGATATATATATATATATATATATATATATACACATATATATATGTGTATATATATATATACACATATATATATGTGTATATATATATGTATATATATATATATATATATATATATATATATATATATATTTGTTTGTTTGTTTCCATCTTTTCTCCCCTCAGAGAGTCCCCCTTAAAATTTCTTGCAGGGCTGTTTTAGTGGTCACAACTCTTTTAATTTTTGTTTGGGAAACTTTTTATCCCTTCTTCTATTTTGATGACAGCCTTGCTGGATAAAGAATTCCTGGCTGCATATTTTTCTTATTCAGCACAGTGAATATATCCTGCCACTCCTTTCTGGCCTGCCAAGTTTCTGTGGGTAGGTCTGCTGCAAACCTGATCTGTGTTCCCTTGTAGATACGGACTTTTTTTTCCCTTGCTGCTTTCATGATTTTCTCCTTGCCTGAGCATTTTTGTGAATTTGACTCTGACCCCATCTGTTCTTACATGGGTTGATTTTCTTATGTTAAACCACCCTTGCATTCTGGAATAAAGACCACTTGGTCATAATAAAAATTATTTTTAATATGTTATTGAACTAAATTGCTAATATTTTGTTGGATATTTTTGCATCTATATTCATAAGGGTTATTTATCTACAATTTTCTTTTTATCTGGTTTTGGTATCAGGGTAATGCTATTCTCATAGAATGAATTAACAAGTATTTCCTCCTATTTTATTTTTTATAAGAGTTTCAGAAGAGTTCCTGTTAATTCTTTAAATATTTGGTAGAATTCTGGTCTAGAAATTTTAATTGTTGGAAGGTTCTTGATTTTTCAATCTCCTTACTAGTTATAGGTCTTTTCAGATTTTGTATATTTTGTATGATTCAGTCTTGATGTCTTGCATATTTTTAGGACTTTGTTGATTTTATATAGATTCTCCATTTGTTGCTGTACCATTGTTTATAGAATTCTTTTATAATCTTTCTGTAAAATTTCTGTAAAGTCAACGGTAATATTTCTTCATTTTTTATTTTAATTACTTTTCTCTTTATTTTCTTAAGCAAGAAAGCAAAATATTCGTCAATTTTGTTGATATTTTCAAGAAACCAAATCTTGTTGATTTTCTCTACTGTTTTTTTTTATTCTCTATTTTATTTATCACTACTCTAATCTTTATTTCCTTCCTTCTTCTAGATTTAAGTTTAGTTTGCTCTTCTTTTTCTAGTTCCTTAAGATATAAATTTAGGTTTTGATTTATGGCCTTTCGTCTTTTTTTAATGTAAGAATTTATAGCTACAATCTCCTTCTTATATTGTTTTTGCTGTACGCCTTAACTTTTGGTGTGATGAGTTTTCATTTTCAACAGTGTCAAGGTATTATCTAATTTATTTCTCTTTTAAAGAATAAAGTTTCTTATTTAACTTAATATTTGTGTGTGTGTTATTTAATTTTCACATATCTGTGAATCTTTTAGCTTTTAACTCAATCTCGTCATGGTCAGAGAAGATGCATTGTATGGTATCTATATTTTTAAATGCATTAAGACTTGTTTTGTTGCCTTATCATATGGTCTATCTTGAAAATTTTCCCATATCGCACTTGAGAAGGATGTGTGGTTTTCTGTGAATAGAATGTTTCATTCTAAACAAGTACAAATCCAATAAACTCAACAAACTCCGATTAGGATAGATTGGACCAAACAAGCCTGTTTGGTCTTGTTTATGTATTGTGTTATTAAGTTCTCTATTTCCTTACTTATTTTCTGTCTACTTGTTCTATCCGTCAGTGAAAGTGAAGTATTGAAATATCCAACCATTGTTGTAGAATTGTCTATTACTCCCTTCAATTTTCTCAGTGTTTGTTTCATATATTTTGAGAGTGTTATTAGGTGTATAGTTATTAATAATTTTTATATCTTCTTGCTGTAGTGAACATTTTATTAATATATAATGTCTTTTACTCTTTTAACCTTTGGTGGTTTAAAGCCTATTTTGTCTGATACTGGAATAAGCAAGCAATCTGTATATTTATTATTTGCCCAAAATGTTTTTCCCACCCTGAACTTCAATCTACTTGTGTGGGTATGATTTAAGTCCCTTGGTGAGGAGCACACTGAATTCTTTTAAAAAAATCTTCTCATTTTTGTCTTTTGATTAAAGATTTAATCAATTTACATTTAAAGTAACTACTGGTAAGAAAGAGAATAGTCGTTTTGCTATTTGTTTTCTATATGCCTTACAGATTTTGGTCCCTCATGTCTTCCATTATCTTCTTTTGTGTTCAGATGCTTTTTTGTAGTAAAACATTTTGACATTTTTTCCTTATTTATGTTTTTATTTTTTCTATATGTACTTTTTATGATTACCATGGATATTATATTTAATAGTCTAAAGCTACAACAATGTAACTTGAATTTATACCAACTTAACTTCATCATCATACAAACCTCTATTCCTTTACAGCTCCATTTCCCTTCTTTCTGTTACTAGTGTCAAAAATTACATCTTTACAAATTCTGTGACCAGCAATATTTATTAATGATTATTTTTATACATTTGTCTTTGAAATCACATTGAGAAGAAAAAGTGGAATTACAAGTCAAAATTACAATAATGCCAGCTTTTATAATTGCCCAACTATATTTACCTTTATCAGAGATCTTCATACCTTTATATAGTTTCATGTTGATGTCTTGGGTCCTTTAATTTCCACCTGAAGGAATCCCTTTAACATACCTTGCATGGCAGATCCAATGGTAATAAATTCTCTCAGCTTTTGCTTATCTGATAATGTTTTAATTTCATCCTCATTTTTGAACAATAGTTTTACAGAATATAAAACTCTCAACTGACAATGTTTTGGTTTTCTTCAGCACTTTGAATATATGAACACACTACTTTCTGGTTCCAAGGTTTCTGATGAGAAATCAACTGATAATTTTATTGAGAATGCTTTGTAGGTGACAAGTCACTTTTCTCTTACTTGTTTCAAGATTCTCTTTGTCTTTTGATTGTAATAGTTCTCTGTGTGAGTCTGTTTAAATCTATCCTAATTGGAGTTTGCTTGAGTTTTTTGGATTTACACATTCATATATTATATCAAACTTAGAAAATTTTTTTATTATTTCTTCAAATAGTTTTTCAGCCCCTTTCTCTCTCTCTTCTGGGACTCCAAGAATGCCTATGTTCATATACTTAATGATGTTTCACAAGTCCCTTAAGTTTTGTTTACTTCTCTTCCTTATTTTTTCTTAATGTTCTTCAGACACAGCAATTTCAATTTTCTGTCTTAAAGTTTACTGATTCTTTCTTCTGACAGCTCACGTTTTCTTTTGAATTCCTATAATGATTTTAATTATTATACTTTGCAACTCCAGAATTTTTTATGATTCCTTTCTCTTTGTTGATATTCTTATTTTGTTAATACATCATTTTCTTGTCTTTGACTATGTCTTCCTTCTTCTCTTTAAGCAGCTTTCAAACAGATGTTTCCTAGTCTTTCTCTAGCTGCTTCAGTGTTTAGTTTTCCCTGGGTTGGCTTCTGTCAGTTCATTTCGTTCCTTTAAATGGGCCATACTTTCCTGTTTCTTCATATGCCCTGTGATGTTTTTGTTGTTGCTGAAAACTGGACATTTGAATCTTTATGGTAACTCTGGAAGTCAGATTATTCCCTGTTCCCAAGGTTTGATTCATTTTTAATGTTGAAGATCTCTTTGCCAGAGATCAGCCTGTCGTGAAAGTTTAATGTCTTCTCAGGTCCTTTCCAAGTGTGTTATTTTTCTTGTGATGGTTTTCTGAATATCCTCTTAGATGTAGTTATTTTTAAATGTCTTAATAATTACATACCTGGTTCTCCAAATGGGAAAAAGGAAAAGAAAATACACATCAAGTACAAAAAAATTCATTACTTTAAAAAAATGGGGTCCCCTTGTCATCAAGTAAATCTCAGGATGATTAAGCCTGGAAATATTGGTCACCCCCTACTCATTACCTGTTTCTAATAATAGGAATATGAAATTCTTCAGAAAAGACTCTGTTGCTCATAGCACTTGGTTAAGGAAGGATAGGGCTTGGCCATGTTCTGACAATCCCTTGTATGAACAGTATGCCAGTATGAACAGTATGAACAGTATGCCAGTATGAACTTGTATGCCAGTATGTTCTGGCAGTCAGACAGGTCAGGAGTCAGACTCTCTCACACAAACTGTGACACTAGACAAGTCACATTGCACTTCAGATGAACTCACAGAGTAACCATGATTACTGAATAAATAGGACAGACAGATCACCTATGACATTATCTAGCACAGGGAAGTAGCCTGATAAATGGCATCTATCCAAAAATAATTCAAGTAACTTAGAAATTGAGAAGATAAGGCATATACATAAGCAAGTTAATCAACAAAAGATATTTTTAAAGTTCAAAAATGTACACTTGATGCTAAAACAACACATAATTAATGGCCATATAGGTTTAAAAGACAATTGCTTTCTCATTTCTAGGCATTCGTTACACTCCCTGTGATTCTCGTGTGATAATTTTATAACACACAACAATCATGAAGAAGGGTCATTGTCTCTGCTTAAACCATGGCAGAGCATGGTGGGCAGAAAGCTTACAGCTTGGGCTCCTAATAAAAGTTAAACTTAAGTACACTGAAATATTGAATAATATGGGGTTAGAAAATATAAAAATGAAAAGAGATACATTTGTTTTTAAATTTAGAATAAATGACCATGAGGAATGAACACTCCCACTACTGTTGGTAGTGGTTTCTCTCATGATTGTGCTGTTGACCAAGGGAGAGGTAAGACCCTGGGGATGGGTAGTGAGGTGGCCCTTGAAGGAGACCAAGGTACCTTTCCCCTGGAAGATACTGATTGTGAGACAGGAAACCAGGCCTGGAATGTGGGCTTGAGTTCAGGTGTGAACAAGGAAGTGTCTTTCTGTGGGACTTGTGGTTTGGTTCTGGATGATGAAGGATCTCTAAATGTGAATACTGGTACTTTCTGGGGTCAAGGGGAGGCTGGCTTCTCCCAAAGAAGTGAGTGTTGACCATCCTGGAGAGAGGCTTCACTGTAAGAAATTCTGCGGAAGCAGACCAGGATCTGTGGCCTCTGAGAACAGCCAAAACAAACCAAAACAGTAGAAGTCTCAGGCCTGGGATCCACAGGTTCAAATCTGTTTCCATCACCACTGCTTGTGAGACCTTGGAGAAGTTACTTCACCTCTAAAAGACTCATGTTTCTTCATCTCTAAAAAGGAAGACAACAGTATCAGAGAGGATCACTATGGGGATTAAATAAGATGAGCCTCACAAATGTCTTTGTGCAGTGGTCTAGCATGATGAGATATAGCAGTAGCAAGAAATCCTCAGGCATCGTTGCCCGGGTGTGTCCTACCTCGGCTAAACTGATGACAGGACAGCAGGAGGGCATGAGGATTGTCCTTCCAGGGCGAGGAATATCATACATCATGGTACTTCAGAGTCAGGGAATGTCCAGATAACTGGATGTGACCTCCTTGGTGCTCCTAAGTGGGTGAAACCTGAGTAACTCTCAGGTGAGATATACTTAGTATTATAAATGATAGTATTTAATTTAGCTCCACACCTATTTGTATGGTAGCTGGGCAGTCAGAGATATCTTATTGGAAGGAACTGAGTCTCAGAGAGATAATATGGTTTGAAGTGGTTGGTAGGACTGGAGGGATGCAGCTTGTATATGACAAAACTGTGGTAATAATTTCTCTCTTCCAGCAGTTTCCCTTGTATGGAAATATCTCTCCTAGTCAGATATGTTCCCATCCCTCCAGCCAAGTGATGGTATCCCCAGCAGAAACCCCTGGGGTCTTGCCCTGCTCCATCTCCTCCTCAGCCCAGGGGAACCAGAAGTGCTGCTTTTCTCCACTGTCTCAGTGCCCATCCCTGAGTCCCTTGGACTCAGCACCCTTGGACCATCTATGGACTGGTTGGGAGAAGGTTGCCAGAAAGTAGTAGGTGAGGGCTCAGATCAGCTGTTACAGCAAGACTCTTTCATCCACTAGAGGAAATTTGGTGAGGAAGGGAGACCTCAGAGGCAGAAGTCTGTGCAGAGTGGGACAGCCAAATGATGTGACCCCATTACACTTATAATGGACAGCCATTCTCAGTCACGGCATTTATGCAAGTTGAAATTGAGAAGCATATAATGGTGAGAGAGAGGAAGTGGGGACCAGTGAGTACCCAGTGAATGCAGAACAGTCCAGGTCAGGGATTGGGGTGTGAAGCGCAGGGGTTGGGGGTGAAGCTATGCCAAGACCAGATGGATTAGCTGAGGTTGTCTCTGGGGTTATGCTTAAAGGCCTCACAGAATCAGTCAGTGATGATTGCCTTGTCTCTCATCCTACAGCACCAATAAATTAGAGACCTGTACTATCTGAATGTGAGAATCCCGTTAAAATGATAAATGGCCTTTCTTGCTCTCAGCATCATATAGACAGAAGGAGGGAGGCCAGGCTCTCTCAACAGAGGCAAAAACGTCAAGAATGAAATTCAATGAGGGAAGAATTTGGGGGTGCTGAGGCACAGGCAAGGCCTGGAAAAGAGTGAGCAAGGACTGTTCAGGAGGATTAGGTGTTGGTTTTGGGGAGGGCTCTGACCTTCACTGACTTCTCTCTCAGCAGCTGGAGGTCACTGGTTAAAGGCCTTGGGGCCTGGCTCTGCCTCTAATATTTGTTCTTTGTCCTTGGGTTAACTTCTCCCTTTTGGGCCATGGTGCATTTATTTGTGCCATACTTTCAGGGTGACAGTAGGTGATTGATCCTTTGAACATTGTTTCATGGTCAAAATTCCCATGGAAAACAAAAGTATCCCTCCCTACAATACATCTTTGACCTACAAGTAGTGCTCATCATCCTTGTTCACCTTACTTATATAAACACAGAGTGTTTCAAGTTTCCAAAAAATCAGAGGTTTCTAGATTTGTGGCTCCTGAGCTTTTTACCTGTCCATGCACAGCAAATTTTCACAAGTGCCTTTATTAAGTAATAATTAATGTTTACCTATTTTCATTCCACAGACACATATGACTCCCCATGGGGAGATGGAGAGTGAGTAGAATTAAGATAACATCATATAAATGGCATGTTAGTTGACCTGTCATGCCTGAATGGCCCTGGGTGATGCCCACACTGGGTCAGGCGCTCCTAAGGTAAGACCATGGGCCTCAGTGAGCCCTGTGAGCAGAGATGGAGGAAGGGCTGGAAGTGCAGACTTGGAGGGCTCAGCCACACAGACATGGGACTCTTTGGGACCCCCACAGCTCCTTTGGTCCTGTCTCCTTTCCTCTTGACATTTCCATAGCCATTTATTTTAATGGCGGCCAGATGCTCAGGGAATTTTTCTTTTCTAGGGCCTAGACTTTTGGGTCAGGCCCTTTAATACTTTTGCTCTAGCTCCTCTCCTGCAACAGTAGAGCACATTTCTACATCCCAGCAAAAGACCAGTCTCAGCTTGCTGTCCCACTGTGGAGAAAATGATGCATTAATTCATAAGGCAGGTTCAAGGTGTAGTGTGGCTTCTGGATTATGTAGCCCTGAGAGTAGCAGACACCTGGGGAAGGAAGATATAAAATCAAGCTTAGAACTATGATGAAGAATTTCAGGCACAGTGGCAGTCCAGAAAAGTAATATTTTGGAGGAGAAAGTCTTTCCCAGCATCTTCTACACACAGTACAGAATTCTCATTCAACTAAACAAGAGGCATGCCCCACTTGTTGCCCTGTCACCTGAATGGTCTCAGGAGCCTGTCCCTGTCTGCGTCTGGGGATAGTACCTATTAACAGCTTCTTTAATCATCCTGATTTATGTAAGGTTTGTGGGGCAGCCACACACACGCGTATCTAGAAACCTCTTATACCAGCATAGGTAACGCCTCCTGATGTTTAAGGCTAATGAGGTTTTTAGAATGTTTAATAAAAGGTTTTAGAAATTAAAGAACATTGCAGCTCTTATCATTAAGAGAGATCTTTGTTTTCCAGTTTCCTGGCTGAGTTTCTCTGTGGTGTCTGGCTTCTCTCTCATCTCTTAAAATTGCACACAGCTTCCATTAGTTAGGGCACCTTCCATGCTATTTTAGGCCATACTCCCAGGCTCAGCCTTCCTTCTTGCTTCATCCTTTCCTTGGGAAGGCTTTATGAGAGGCTTATATGTGCTTCAGAAGGACCAGAACCCAGCTGTCCTTTCTCCATGATCCAGAGCCCTCAGACAAAAGCTCAATTCTGTGGTCTGTCATCTCCTGTTGGAATGGTCAGTTTGTGGAGAAAGGAAAGGGCTAGAGAGTTGGATGAGGGGGATCCAGAACAAGGAAATGAGAAGACTTTTCTGTAATGAATAAAACAGATTTATTCATTTACTTACTAATGATTGATTATGTGGCTACTGTGAGCAAAGCTCTAAATGGTACTCAGGACACATTAGAGAACAAGGAAGGGGACTTTGCTCCTTACAGAACTTAGTGTGTTTTTTAATAAAATAAATAACCTTTGTCTACATAGGCACATTTGCTTTGGAGAAGCTCATGACATATTTTTCTTATACATTTTCATGTGTGAATTAGACTGGTCATGCAAGTCATGCTCAAGAATGTCTGAAATGCCTTGGCCATTGTGTTACTGGCTGATCATCCAGAAACAACTAGATGCTTAACTGCAACTTAATGCATCATCCTACTCTTCTTGTCGATGTCTGGAAGCAAACAGATAGGGTCATGGGTTATAAGGCATAAGAGAATTACAGCCTCTTCAAAATGTAAGCGATTTTCAAGGTCACGTCTATACTCCAGGGAGCACTGCAACCATCATCTTAGACAGAAAAAGCAATTCTAGTTTATTATAGAACACTTCCACTTCCCAGAATATAACTTGATCATTTTCCCTGCCACATGCTCTGGTGTCTTGCTCCAGAAAGCCTGGGAGACTCTTAACACATACAACTTCAGTTCCAGGAATCAAAGGTAGAATGTTTCCTATTTGTTTGCATCATGGATCTATAAGTATGAAAGCCCATTTACTCTAGGATTAAAGTGTTTTCTTTTGAATGCCTCTTGGATGGTTTAACATCAGTGCAGAAAGTCCATCTGTCCAGGAGATGATGAAGAACACAACACAGCTTTGTCTTGGGAAATAAGCACATCTTCCTGTCTCATGTTCTGATTCCTCACGTAAAGTCAAATGTATTTCCAAGACACTGCATAGAATGTGAAAGCAGGAACTAAATCACACAGAGAGACAGGAAGCTTTTATTGAAAAATAACTCCTTTTTTTTTTATGTTTTGCTTTCTATATTTTATAGCAACTCCCTAGTAACTGATACTGTTATCTCTTATAATGTTCTGTGCTGCTTCTCCTTCCTCTGCTCTCAGACATAACCAACTTGGCTGCATCTGTCCCTTAGAAACCTGCGTCTGAGTGAAGGCTTGACATTAGATATTTATCATCTCAGGATGCCTTTCCTCAGATGTCTGGCTCTCCACCCCAAGACCTCTTTATCTTATTTTGTTAAACAAGATGAGTTTATGTCATTGATGAAAATAATTGACTTTTTTTTTTTTTAATATATATCAAGTCCCAGGTTAAGAACTGGACAATGCAATGCATTTTTTATTCTCTATCTCTTCTGTTTATTCTAGTGTGAAATTGTTTTCCATGTAATGAATAATTCTGCCAAGACTTTGTGCTCTTGCTAGGTAATTTGCTGTATTTGGGAGGAAGACACTAACCGCATGGGTCTGCTATCGGAGGTGTCATTACAATTTTGTCAGACATTGCACCATCATTGTCTTCTGTCACTCAACTGAGCCCATTGTCCTTTACTCATTTTGGATCATTCCTCATTCCATGAGGGTGATTTATGCTTGGTCTTCTTGGAAAGAAAATGATTGCGGAGGCACTGGATATGCAGAAAGGGTATCCTCTGAAGTGGCATTAGAAGGCTTTCACCTAGATGAGAATTTGGAATTCAGCATACAGAGGTTTCTGTGTGGTCAGCCATCCTACTACCAGGCATGTTCTGGGACATATGGAGTGACAACCAGCTGATCTTTGATGCCATCTGTTGATAATAGGCTCTGTGACCATGGATTGTGACTTCCTGGGCTACACAAACAGCATGCTGAGAACAAGGAGCTTATTCATGGATGAAGCAGGCATCCTGTACATTCTGCCCCTGTCCTTAGTGTGAAAAGTGGTAACTGACCCTTCAGAATGCTTCCTAGAGGTACTAAAGGAATGGGGATGTTTGGGGAAGCAGAAACATGAACTGATGAAGGCTTCCTGACTGACTCATCAGAGGAGGACATTTTATCATGGTAAATCAGAGCATCTTGACCTCCTCACTATCAACATTTTGGGCTCAATAATCTTTGCTGTGGCTGTTCTGTGCATGTTAGGGTACTTAGCAATATCCTGGACTTCTCCCTACTAGATTGCTAGATGCTAGAAATACTTGCACCTGTCTCAAAGTAGTGACAGTCCAAACTCCAGACCTCACCAAATGTACCCTGAGGGGATGCATCCTCTCCTTGAAAACCATTGTTGTAACTAAATGAAGGTGACCCATGAGCACCTTTCCTTGAAAAGTACTTCCATGGGTTGTCTAGGTGGCTTCATAGTGTGGAAGAATGACTATAGGATCTGATAATAATACACCTGGATCTGAATCCTGGCTCAGTTATTAGCTCTGTGACCTTGGAAAAAACCCATTTACTTGAGTCACAGTTCTCTGGAGAGGGTAATGGTTTTGGAGAAGGCAATGAGCTATGGAAGGATAGGAAAAACAACAAACAGAACATTGTCTTCTCACCTTCCCTTAAGTTGACTCCAATGGAAAGTTCCAGAGGATACCTCCTCCTTTCTCTGTACTTCTGTGCATGTGGCACAAGTCTGCTTCACACTTGTGCTTTGTATTGTGAGTTTTATAGTGAGCTCATCACTGTCTTGTCTGGGGCTGATGCTAAGTGGAATCGTCACTCCCTTTGGCTCTGACTTCACTTCTCTGTAGCACTGACCTTTGACAAGAGCCACCCTGCTCTGTCCCCCTTCCCCTGACAGGAACATTTCATCCCTGGCATGTTGTCTGGCCATCTGGGTCTGTTCTCCCTTTGCTGTCACTGGAGGCCATTTATCTTGGCTTCTTTCCAGATTCTCCTTGTCCTCTGCTTCTCCATGAGACTGTTTGAAGCAGTATGAGATTCTCCCACTTTGGCTGAGATTTCACCAAATGTTGTTTTCCCAACCTCCCATCTCAAGTGCATCCTGCTGTGGGATCCAAGCACATTTTTCTTCCATTTGGCGCCCATATAATCTTCAATATATCTACATCCCTAGCCTCACTTTCTCTAGAAGGAAACAGAGATACAGAGGTGAAGAAGCCACTTGTCTAAGGCTTCACAGCTAAGGAGTGGTAGAGTCTAGGTGTGCACCAAAGTCTGATGGGGCCAGGGGTCTCCCCATGATGACCATGTGAACACCACCATGTCCTGCACCTCATGTGCAGAACCATTGCTTTCTTCTAGAGCTCCTGTGGCTCAGGAAGATCTGGCCTCTCAGTCATCATACTTTCCTTTGAGTTGGGCACCTAAGGGCTGGCTCCTCCTCTTCTCTCTTCCTTGGGCCCCTGGGAAGGAAGAAAATGCAGCCTCTGACCTCTGACCCAGCTCAAACTATGGGGTTTGCACTGGTTCTGCCCCAATGCCTCAGGCCTGCGCTGTGCTGATGGGACTTTTCTGCCCATTTTACAGCTGCTAGTGCTTTGGAAAAAATACTAACAAATGAGAGAGTTTCTTCCACCAGACTTTTAAGCAGGGCTGGAGTGTAAATTGTAATGAGTTAATGCTTAAGTGGTACCTTACATGCCAGATACTTTTTTACATTCTTTATGTGTATTACATCATTTAATTGTCAAAACTGCCCTGTGAGGTAGATGTGACTCTTATGCCCATTTATCAATGCCATGGAGAGGTAAAGGGATTTGTCCAAGGTCATGCATCTTGAAATCTGACTTCAAATCTCACACTTTTAATCACTAGACTTAATTCCTTCTAGAGGTGTAAGGTTGATCCCTGAACAGCATGACACATTCTAATAGAAGGATGTGCAGTCTTATGGGAGAAACACCCAAATTTATCATCCAGAAGAGACTCTTGATTTGACTTTATTCTAGATTTATTTTGTCATCAGATTTTTCTTCAAAATGGAATTGTGCCTGCATCAATATTAAAATGAGTTTGCATTCCTTGAGCACTCAACAGCAATGGTATGTGTGTGTCTGTGTGTTCTTGTGTGTGTTTTTGTTGGAGCTGGGGGAGTTGAGATGTTAAGAAGAGCTGCCCCAGAAATGAGCAGGAGCAGTGAGGCAGGGAGAAGCTGAAGGGCATCACAAACCAGTGTTGCTGAGCCATAAAATAAATTCTTCCTGCTGACTAATCATCCTTCACCCCTCACCCTTAGAGAATGAGTGAGATGTCCTACATGTAAGAAAAGCCTGGGTCCTTTTTATTATATTCTGCAGCACAACATGTCTTCTCTTCTTACAGTTTATTTTTAAAGCACCAAATGGTGTGTGGTTGCATGTGTCTGTGTGTGCCTGAGCACATGTTTGTAATGTGCATTTGGGGTCTGGTCAGAGCACCTTTGTGCAGGGTAACTGGAACCAGGCAATATCTCTCTTACCTTGGACAAATCACTTTACCACACTGTGACTCTTTGTGCCACCCATAAAGTGGTGATAAAAATCACACATGCCTGACAGATTGGTCCTAGGGGTGAAATGATGTAAGGTGTGTAAATCTTGCCTTCTTAAAGTGGAAATTTTATTTTCTGTACAGAGCATTTCTTCCTTGTGGTATATACATTTTAATTTCCCCCAGTAACTCTTTTCCAGCCTGCTGATAATCATGAGTCAGCTCCTTTCTAAAATGAATATTCTTACAGGCTTTCAGAGAAATCCTTACTGCGAGCTTGACAAACCAACTCCCTCCCCAGGCACGCCAAATACTCTCTACATTCAGAGGAGGAAGAGCTCAGGCTGGGACAGAGGATCTAAGGGCCTAGCTGGATATAATGCCACCTCTAACCCCAAGGGATGAAATGTATTCTGAAAACTGAACACACAAACTATCTCTCTGGTTCAGATTGGCCTTTAAGGGGTGGATGAATGCTCAGCCAAAGTGTAATCCCACAGTGGCTTGTCCTATTTCCTGGCCTTAAAACCCCAGAGTGGGATGAGGCTATTTGTTCTTTTCACATGTGAAGAGATAATCTTTGCTCAGAGCACATGATGAATGTTGTTTGAGGATGTCATGTCAACTGAAGGCAAGGGATAAATATCATGGGCTTTGGAATCAGAAAGCACTACATTGGACCTCCAATTCCACCATTAACTAGTGTGTGACCTAGAGTGAGAATTTTAACCTCCTAGAGCTTTGAAGTCCTTTCAGATCCTTCTCCTTCCCATCATTGTCACAAGCAACATCATTATTTGGAAACTTCTTGTGCTGGGAAAAGGATTTCCAGAACTGGTGACAGAAGGGAACCACCGCTTTGATAAAGTTCTGAATGTGTGCCGGAAATTTAGGCAGTACTCCACTCCTGGAAACTGATTTTTCCCTCACATTAACTCCACATGAAAGGTATTATTATCTCCATTTAGAGATGTGGAAACTGAATTTAAGAAAAATTAACAAATTTGGTCACAGTTACAGTTAGTTAATGGTAGAACCAACTTGACATTCCTCTTGTGGACTATGATATATGTTTATCCAAGTGCAAGATATTCTCTCTTGAGCATCTTATTTCCCTCCAACAAGTACATGGAACTCTCTCTTGGGCTCTACCTAAGAAACAAGAGACAAAGTGAATGACGAAGCTAGCCTTCAAGGATACCAACAGTGCTATGAGCAGACAGAGAGGGTTTCTGCAGAAGAGGCTGTGCTACAGGTAGAGATGCTCTTCTCATTCCATTAGATGCTTTCCACTCTTGTGTGCTTTTGGGCCTCAGTGATATCAGTCTTATCTCAAAGGCAACGGAATTGCATATGACTTTTTCAAACACTCAAGAATGTTTACACAAAAATATGCTCAATTATTTTCACAGGACAGGTGCTGGGGAAACACATATATGACATCATTTGGTCAATCTACAAATATTGAGAGAGTGCTACATGCTAGGAACTGTGTGATATTTTTCAAATATCATTGACCACAGAGCAAAGTCACTGCCTCAAGGAGCCTGCATCTCTGGAGCCTATGGTGTCATTGAAACGTGTGGCATTTGCACAAATCTGTGAAGATTATCCTTTGTCCTCTTCCTACTACTCCTGCCCCATTCCTCCTTCTGACTCCACTGTTTCATGTGGTGAGGAACCTATCTCCACTTCATACCACACCATTCACCCTCCTTTGTGTGAATTAGTCTCTTGTCTCATTTGCCACATTCTGACTTCTTAGCTAAATAGGAACATATTTAAAATTCTTATACTAATACCCACCATCTATTCCATCATCTTAAGATCTAATTAGGAAAGTTTGGAGGGGAGAATTAGTGTCAAGCTACAGCTCTGTAATGTGGTGGCAAACCTACTCCCTCCCAGGCTTCCCAAGTAGCCAGATATGCAACAAATGTGTCTCTACCTCAGTTTTCTTCTCCCCGTTATGTCCCTTCTCATGTCTCCTCTCCATCCCAGAGCAGAGACCACGTCCCCATTTCTGAAGTTCCAGTCTTCTGTGGACACAGCCTGTCACAATTACATTGAATGGACAAGGGCTAAATAATAAGGCATCATGCAGACTGTGCCAATGGGACTCCACAAGAGTCATGCAAAGGCATTCAAATTCACTTTGTATGTGATACCATGTATATCGTAGACTCTAAGTCTAAAGTTCTCTCTGGTCTAGCAAGAGAATGGGATGCAGGATTAAAAGCGAGAGATGGCTAGTGTCCAGGAAAAGACAAGAGCCCCGAATAAGGGTCCTTGCCCCTGTATTTATTAAGATCAGAAGGCTTAAAAACATTGTGGGTGTGCACAAAGAGACAATGAATCAGTGAATATTAACTCACGGGCATGAGGGAAAAGGGGGTTTTGAAGATATACAGTGTTTGGGGTTTGGGTCAATATAAAACAAAATCCTGGCACTGGGCAGATGGGCAGATGGTTGTTAATGGCAGACAGGAGGCACCACGTCTGTTTATCTTAGCTAGCCTAGGGGATAAAACAGATAGGGCAAATAACCTCAGGGTTAAGAAGGCACCTTTTCTTTTGTTAATCAGCTGCACTCTGGGCAGCATCACCTGCAGTGCAGCACAGCGGGTCTATAACCCTACTTACCTGCTTACCTAATTTGGTCCTTCCTTCCGTGAAAGCAGCTTTCTGCTCTAGTACTAAATTGGGGGGGGGGGGGAATTTTCACCCTGAATGCCTAATCTTGCTTACCTCATATACCTTTGTATTTGGGGCCTTTGTCCCCCCCCCCCCATTCTGGGGCCTTTGCCCATCCCTCTCTAGTCTGGGGGCTCTGCCCCTCCCTTACATTATTCTGGGGGTCTTGTTCACCCAAGCTTGGGTGAGAGCACCCTATGGCTTTGTAATTCTTTATGCCTTGTTAACTCATTGGTGTAAGCCCAGGGAGTTTCTAAGCTTATTCCCCACACATGTACAATATTTGGAATCTAGATCTAGGTAGAGATTACAATTATGCAGTACTTAGTGGACATTTTCCTTGGTTTTATACTGAGAATATTGAATTTCTGAGGCAATAAGTGGTAACACTGATGTTAGAACCTGGGGCTTGTGTTCTTTTACAAGATGTGATACAATACACCTGAAGTGCTTGTTGAAGGTTTAAGCTCTTCTTAAAATAATGAAATATACATTTTTGAATGAAACATGTTTCTCTCACTCAAAATTTACCTTTTTGTTTATCTCTCTTATCAGGAGTAAAATTGCTATAGAATTTATGGGTGTGAGGGCCATTCTGTCGTGACTGCACTGTGACTCACAGGTGCCGTCTGCTACCTTCAATGGTCTCTACAGCCACAGCTCCTTCTCCTACAACCCATTCTGTCTTGACATCTCAGTGTTGAGTCCAGCTTGCTTTGTGCTTTCCAGAGAGACTTAAGGGGGGCTATGTTTCCTGTTGGTCTCCTCTCTACAGGGGAGAGATGACACTGGGACAACAGATTTAGTCTGTGAGGCTCGGCAAAGGCATTGAGAGCAGAGATAGAAGAAATAAATTTAGAAGTGAGAATTCAGGAGAAAAGGAGCAACCTGGAGAAAAAGACAGTATGATGATGTCCTCCTATGGAAAAAATCACAGGGTAGAAAAAGAGGGGGAAAAGGAGCAAGAAATGTAGAATAACCATTTGAAAGAAAGGTAAGAAGGGTGCACAGAAACATACACACACACACACACACAGCAATAGTGGCAAAAAAATAACCATGAAATGAAATATGGCAGTTCTTACCAAATTACTATGGCTTTCAATATGCATGGTATGCTGTTATTAGGAAGAAAACCAAAATATTATTTTTTTCATGACTAGATAATTTCACACATAGTAAGACATTGAAAATCAACTGAACAGCCCCCCAATCACTTTTTCCACTGAATTATTTAAAAATAAATTAATCAATAATGAAATTCATTTGCTATGACCATAGTACTTCCACATTACCTGTCCTCATTATTCTTATGAGATCCCTTAAAAGATCTGATATTGTGTGTTGGTTTTCCCCTTTCATATGTATGTATGTATGTATGTATGTATGTATGTATGTGGATCTATTTCTTTGTACTTACTTAGTCCTGCCAAGCTTGTCTCTGGATGAAGTGCCTGATGAGAAAGAGTGGAAACTGTGGCACAGACAAATCACTGTTGTCACTTATATTACTTAGTGGACACATGTCAGGTGGAATTGGTGGGGAAGCAAAGAAATCATAAGAATGATCAATTAAGATAAAAATAGCCACCAAAATCTATGCAAGGGACACTAAGAATAAGCTTAACCTGGCAGCTCTTCCTGCTTCCTTGGCACCCTGCAAGCATCACTTGCTGGCCCCAACCACTTTTATGCTCCCATCCCAGTGCCCAATACCAGTAATCCCTTCCTGCTATAGGTATTCTTCTTCATAACAACTTTGCATCTGTTATTTTATTTCTGCATCTGATACTTTTGTGAATAAAGGTATGAATTGCTTTTCCAATTTGGCACCTGATGCATAGCTGGAGCTCAATATACAAGGCCAAGTTACTAGCTAGGATAACTAAGATCTTAAGAGATAGAGGAAAAAAGAAAGAAAACATACTTAAAATCGTGCTTCCAGTTATTGATGGAGGTGCTTGCGGGCCCCATCCACAATATCACTACAGTTGTATTCCATCTTGCAAAACTGCTTCAAACTCTACTAGTTGAATTTGGATTTCCTTCAACTTTTCAGCTGTTGAACTGGGTAGGATGGTGGCACAGCTGCCTGTGCCCAACAAAACTATAAAAATTTGAATCCTTCCCCTACCAGAACCCCCCAACATACAGGTACCTATGATCTCTGGTTGTCTTGGGGCAGGGGCCTCCCTTCACTTCTCATCATCTTCTCTAGAGTATCTGAGGTCTGGGGAGAGTGGGAGAACAGATCTGAACTGGGAACGTTCACTTTTAGTTCTGAGTGGCCCAGAGGCTGCTCACAGCTCTAGTCTATTTATGAAGTTTCCCATCATCATTACTGAAACTATCCATGTTAGCTGTGGGGCTACCCTCACTCATCAGCCACAGCCATATGAATTCCAGCCTCACACAGGCTTGACTAGCACAGCGGTGACTTTTTAAAAAGAGTCCACATTAATCTGGGGCACTTGTTGCCTTGCTATGGTGATAGTATCTCGTGTGTGTGTGTGTGTGTGTGTGTGTGTGTGTGTGTGTGTGTGTATCTGCTTTTAACATGAGAGATAAGGGTTTCCTAGGGCATTGGGCTGACCTTTAAGAATCTATCTAGTTTCCTTCAAGTCAGTTTCTCATTCTCCACCTTTGTTACTTTTGTCAGCACTAAGAACCCAGATATGAGCCAGTGTTTCACCTGTGCTTTCCAGTGAGAGTTTGTGTGTCTTGGGAATATCTTGAAGGGACCAAAGCTTCCTTATAGCAGCCAGGACCCAGTGGGCAAGGGGAGAAACAGTGAGACTGCTGTAATCTCCAAATTATCTCAGGTTGGGATGAGAGACTGTAGGAGATACTGAGCTGCAAGAAAGTCCAGCTACCACTCTCTTCCTTTCCAGCATTCCCCATCTCCTCACAAATCAGTCAGGATTTTAAGAATTAGTTTTGCTGTCTTCCTTCCTCTCACACTCAGTGCAGATATGTGTCTCTCTAATTACTGTACGAAAGGGGCAAAACCATCTGCCCACCCATGGCGAATGTAAGTACTAGTTATTGAAATGGGGGAGGCACTAAGATTCACTACCAGATTGGCAACTGAATCCTCCATCTTAAGGAGGGCTAACAACAACCAATACACTATTCAGGAAGCTACCTTTGAACAATTTTAACCTACTTCCATTTTTCAGCCTGCAGCCACCTCCTCCTCATTTTCAGGCAGTAATATGAATGTTGTGCACATTGATTTCCTGGTGAACCATACAGTTTAGCAAATATTTTTGTTACCAATTCCTGTGAACTTCCCTTAACTTCTGTCAATAAACCTTTGAGGTCCTCCTACTTCCTCTTACAGAAAGCCATGTTTTGGTCAACATTCTATCTTCTTTACAACAACTGCCAATAGCTGTGGAGGGTCTGAGATTTTGTTCTACTTGCACTCTAATAAGGTATTTCACCCTAGTTTCAAGGGCGGTAGTAGAAGGCACATGATTCACGGATCAGAGACAAAAGATAGATTATTGCTCATAGCAACAGCAGTAGCCGGAATATCAGAATTTGTGTGCCAATTCCATGAGCCCCAATTCCCTTCAGGGTGATGTGAAAAAGGCCAGATGATATCGGCATATGCAATAGATTAGGTCACAGGATAGGAACCCTGAACTCAGAGAATATGAATCTTTTAAAAGAGGGTTAAGCATGCTTACTCTTTGTTCCAGAAGGAAACATTACCTCCATTAGATAATGGATAATGGATAACGTTAGATAATGGATAATGCTAGAAAATAAGCAAACACGACCTTTGCTCTGCAGGGTGATACATATTTATCATTCAAGGCTGTCTGCTGCACCAACATCCTTGAAAAGATTTTCTGGAACAAATATTGGTCAGTTCTTCTCTCATAATTTGTGCAAGAATGGTAGAGTTCCTTGGAGAAATGTCTCTCAACTGACTTCCAACACTTCACCTCAAGACTTCTGATTTCTGCTTGAGCTATATCCACCATGTTCTGTGTAAAGTAGGAAAGTACCTTTGGAGTAAAGCTGGATCAATGGTGATCTCACCTACTATAATTCCTTTCTTCCAACTCTCATACCTCCTCTAGTTTCTGCCTATTTTGCAACGCTCTTCGGTGTATGTGTGGTGTGTGTGTGTGTGTGTGTGTGTGTGTGTGTGTGTGTTCCTGAGCTTTTTATTGTTTTGGCAGGATGATTAGTCTGATACAAGTTACTCTGTCATTACTTGATGATTTAATTTAATAATAGTATCTAATTTATCCGTTTTCAATTTTATTTCTTTGTGTCCTATTGACGAAACGTGCTTATTTCAAGGTCATAAAGGTATCTCCTATGTTTATCTCTGAAATAATACACTTGGGATTGATCTCTGTGCATGATTATGATGTAATTCACACACACATACACACACATACATGCGCACATACACACACACACACACACACACACAAATATGTACTGTCTGAACACAATTCACTGAAAAGAGTATTCTTTTCACCCAGTGCTATTTTTGTCATAAATAAGGTGATCCTATATTCATGTCCTTGTTTCTGAATTTTATTTTCTATTCCACTGGTTAGTTTGCTCACTCTTGAATCAATAACATGTTATATGAGTTAATATAACCTTATAATGTGGCTTGGTAGCTGTTAGTGTAAATCCTTTAGTTTTAGTTTTTGTCTTTCAGTATCATTTTGGCTGTTTTCAGACCATTGCATGCCTATAAGAGTTTTAGAATGATCTCATTATTTTTATATTACTAATGATGACATTTTTGTTGGGGATGCATTGAATCTATGAATTAATTTTGATTAAAAAACCTGGTTTTGCACTATCTTAGACTCTCTTTGCTCATGTAAGCTTATTTATGGAAAAGGGGCTAATATATTTGTTTATAATTCCAAAAGGAGAAGAGAGGGCTGTATTTCAGTGCTTATGAACTCATTGGAATGAACAGAACAAGATCTATGGGATGTTGGGCTGGCTTTTGCTGACTGCCATATGCTCTCCTAAGTCTTAACACTCTTTCTCATTCCTGTGATCTTTCCTCTGCCATTTGCTATGCCATGGAGAAACAGATGTTGTATCTGTCTTACATAGCACCAGATTGGCTTAGCATTCTTCTTAAACTCATTCTGAAACCTTCTTTGGAAATATATGGTAACTTTTTTATTCCTTTATACAATGTTTAATGTGAACAGAAAAATAAAGCAAGCCCCAGTATTGAGGAGCCATTGTGTTATCTTCTCCATGCAAGACTGCAAGAGGATGCTTAATTATACCTTCTTTCCCTATAAGAGGTGTGTTAGGGCTCTTCAGTCTGCTTCATGGGTTTGCTCTTTTCCTCTTTCTCTGTCTTGAATTTCCTGCTAGGTTGGCTGGTCAGATGACCATGACCATCATGGAAGTAATGCATATGGCACTTGAAAGGGGTGAATTTGGAGGTGGAGAGAGATGGTCCCTTCTCTTCCCTCACAGACTTTTTCATTTAGCAAGCAATATCAGAAGATTCCCTCCTGCCTTCCCCTCCCCCCATGAGTTCCTAAACAATTCTGGTTTTCCAAAATGACTACTCAAAGTCATGCTGTCAACCCATACACACTCCCTGGCCTATTGTAGGCAGTCAACAGATAGTTTTTTTTCCTCAGTAGGCATAATATTGTTCTGTACTGCCTGGAATTCACCACTGAAGCTCACAACCCCACCACCCTCCCAATTTTCTAGACACACCCCTGTGACCTGAGACAGTTTCATTGTTTCTGTCTTCAATTGACTTTTCCTATACTGAGAACATAATTGGATGATTTTAACTATTCTGGACAACTAATTCACATGTGGATGAACTTATCCCCAGGAATACTGGTACATTTTGAGTAGTTAGCCATTTTAATAGCTGAGTCTCCCCTCCAGACCTTTGTGTGTCTAAAGAAGACTAACAGATTGGAATCATTCTTAATGGAAGAAACTTGTTCCTTTCTCCTAGATGCAATTTGCACATTTCTGGGCACTAAGTACTCATATTCTATTCTTCACTATAGAGTTTTTCCTCTAATATCTTCTACTTTCCCTGGCTGACAGTGTGACGTTTAACTGGCTGGTCATTTGACTCCCTCTGACACAGAAGCAGTCAGCATGGGAAGATCTGAGCTTCCACTGTCAGGGTCCACTGGCCCTACAAGTTATAGAAAGTCACTGTGAAAATGGAGGGCCAGTGAGGTGGGCCAAGGAATAAGCACAGTCTTCAAAGGGACGCTTATTACCTTGCAGGGAGGTACAAGGTCAATGCTCAACAGAATGTGGCTGTTTTTGTTGGTGGTAAATGGTTTTAGTGCTGGTTTGTTGTGCTGTAAGCAGGTGTGGGTCAAAGTCACATGGAACTGAAGTTAAAAAGCCTGGGCTCCAATCCTGAGTCTGACTCTCTGAGCTTCAGCTTCTTCTTAAACTGGATTCAGTACTAACTGTTGTCAAAGTTATTATGAAACATCATGAGGTAGCTTATTTCAATGGTTCAATGTGGTGTGTGGCACTTTGCGAGTTGGTTTTCCAAAGTCCCCTTGGGAGAAGGCAATTCATTCTTATTCTAGAACAATGTCTGACAGACATTATCATTTAGTATCAGGGGAAACCAAACCCTTATCCCAAGAATATCTTAGCTGTTGAAATTGTTAAAAAACAAAATTCAACTGAGTACATTTTAAAGGTCTTATTGGCTGTATTCAATGATTCATGAATCAGACTGCATCCCATCCAGCAAATAGAAAGGAGTTCTAAAGAGTTGAAAAAAATGACTTTTATAAGCAGAAGGGTGCAGGCCAAGGGAGTCATACTAACAAAAAGCCGATCAAAGCAAAGGCAAGGTCACTTGTTTTAGGGGACAGTAGCATCTATCAGGCAGATTACCTCACTGGTGTTAGTCATTGCTGACTGACGGTTTCATTTCCATTTGGGGAAGAGGCTGAAATTGTTTTAAATTAGGTATTAAGTCTCCATTTGGTGACATGAGGATTAGCGTTTGGGTCCAATTGTGTCTCATTTAATATAATATTATGAGAATGTTTTCTTTTTTTAATTTTTTATGTTTTATTTATTTTTGAGAGAGAGAGGCAGAATGTGAGTGGGGGAGGGGCAGAGACAGAGGGAGATACAGAATCTGAAGCAGGTTCCAGGCTCTGTGCTATCAGCACAGAGCCTGATGTGGGGCTCAAACCTGCGGACTGCAAGATCATGACCTGAGGTGAAGTCAGATGCTTAACAGACTGAGCCACCCAGGCACCCCTGGAAATGTCTTCAATATTCAGAAATGCATGGCTTTGTTTCCAGGGTAGTGGTTTGAGAAGGCCAATCCCACTTCTGTGGAAATGGAGATGAACCTTTCATTGTGACATGTTTAGTGGGGTTCCTGATGAATTTAGAAAAAAAAGATTGTAGATAACTTCTGTATCAAATGTTTGGATGAAAAGTAAAACTTTAGACAAATAGTTGATTTCAAATATTCAATTGCTTTGCATTATTTAGCCTAGTATCTAGACACTTTACTGCCTCAGCTTTGTTTCCCAGCTTTAGCATCTGAAAGAGAAGTCATGAGGATGTGTAAGCCTGTGCATTGTCAACAGGTCTGTGGATCCTGTTTCCCATTACATTCCCTGCAGGGAATATTTGTTTATTTGCTTTGATTCCATGTGGGACAACTTAAGCTGGTTCTGAGTGCCTGGAACAGGGCTCCATGGAACTAAAAGTCATTAACAGTTTATGCTCAACTTAATCTCTCCTGTTCTTCACATGCTGCTATAAACACTTCAGCCACTCTCTACCGCTGCTGCCCCAAGGTGGACAGCAGATTCCTGCCTGGCTCTGCTCACATTGCTTCCTTTGCAATAATCATCCTCATGGCTTTTACTGCTTGAAGCTGCTTATTGAAATTCTGGGACCATCTTATATCTTCTTCTACTAGGCCTTGTCTGAAAATTCCTTAAGATTTGGTGATAGCAGGGGCACCTGGGTGGCTCAGTCGGTTGAGCGTCTGACTTTGGCTCAGGTCATGATCTCACAGTTCCTGGGTTTGAGCCCTGCATCAGGTTCTGTGCTGACAGCACAAAGCCTGGAGGCTGTTTCAGATTCTGTGTCTCCCTCTCTCTCTGCCCCTCCCCCACATGCAATCTGTCTCCTTCTGTCTCAAAAATGAATAAACATTAAAAAAAAAACTTAGAAAAAAGATTTGGTAATAACAATTCCTTATAGTTTTATAGCACTTTACAGGCAACCTTTATTTGCTAACTGCAGCCATCCTGTGAGGTAAGTCACCTTACCACTGTTTTATAGGTGAGAAAATGGAAACTAAAAGCCAGGTGATGGCTTAAGACTCTGTGGCTGGCAGAGCCAGAACTTCTGATTCTCATCCCAGATGTAACGGCCCTCAGAGCTCTACCTGTTGCATCCTTAATACTCAGGACACAGACCACCTTCCATGCCTGTTTTCTCTGTACCTATCCACATTCTCCATCCTTTCACAACTTTTTCTGGGTAGGGATCATTTCTTGCTCATCACTATATCCCTCACAATACTTCTTATAAAGTTTTATTCATAGGGATGTTCAGCGTGTGTTGATTGACAGTATAAAATCTGTGCACTCAGTGTGTGTGTGTGTGTGTGTGTGTGTGGTGTATGTGGTGTATGTGTGTTGTGTACATGTGCATACATGTGTATGGTATGTCTGATTTGTGGTATACTTGTGGTATGGTAGGTGTGTGTATGTAATGTGTGGTGTGCATGTAATGTGGAGTCTATGTATGTCTTGTATGCTGTGTGTGTGATGAATGTGCATATGATGTGTGGAGAGTGTGTGAGACGTAAGGTATGTGGAAAGTGTGGGGTGTATATGAGACACAGGTTATGTATGACATGTGGGGGTCTGTGTGATGTGCTGGGTGTGTGCATGATGTGTATGTATGGCATGTGAGATGTCTTGGGTGTGTGTGAGATGTGCTGGATGTGTGTGGGATGTGGGGTGCATGTGTGGTGTGATGTGCTGTGTGTGTGCACACACAGATGATATATGTGTGGGGCATGTGAGATATGTTGGGCATGTGTGAGATGTGTTGTGTGTGTGGTGTGTGTGAATGAGAGATGGTGTGTGTGTGATACATGTGATTTGTGTGATGTGTGTGTGGTGTGCATAGGGAGTGGGGACAGAAGGCAGGGTAGGGGTATTCCAAACACAGGATTTCTGTCAGAGCTCACAAAGCCTGTATCATCTCTGTGTGCACTGTGTACTCTGTGGACACTTTCATAAGATGTTCTTCCTCCTTTCTCCCCTTCTACCTCTCATTTCTTAATAACTACCTGCACCTTCTGGCCTTATCTTATCTCTTCCTCACCACCAACCCCTCCTTTCTGTCTCCTTGTTGACGTGTTTGAATGAGAACCAAGCTTTTGACAGACTAAAAGTATCTTTTTGTTTTTTAAGCATTATGACACCATGGCTTGTTAATCAGCAACAAAACAGCTTAGTCAAAAGCTCCAGGAAGAAAAAGATGTGCAGAGGAAAGCACACATGCCTTTGCAAACATACCATCATACAAGTGCCCATGCCCTCCCATTTCATAATCCAGTCCATTTTCCCAAGAACAACAAAATTCTACTGTAGTATCAGTGAGATGGGGAACAGCTGATGAAGTGGTTTCCATGGAAATGCTCACATGCTTGGCAAAAGCAGCCTATTTTGTGAAAGAAAGAGATGGGAAATAGTGGTCTAAGTCACAAGTGGTCTGACCCATCTCTGAATTTAGCTCTTGTCACATATATTCCTTAGCTGTGTACAGGCCAGAGTTTGGGATCCAGGGCCTGTCCTCAGACTGTTCCTTGTGGGAGAGACTGGCAGACTCGGAGCCCCCACTTTGGCCACGGGCATTCATTTCTTTCTGCTTGCTGCAACCTGGGCCCTGACTATCCTGAGGGCAAGTACTGTTTCTTTATCTCTGTTGCCATTTGCTCCATTTGTTGAGTATTTGTCAGACACTTTAATAAGTGCTCATGAGGATCACAGGTACAAAGTAGGTGTTATTGGATCCTTTCTAAAGTCAAAAACACTCAAAGTCACTAAATTGCTTGGCCATAGTCCAAGTCTTCCTAGCTAATATGTTGAACACACAGAGGTCAAATTCATGTCCACATTTGTCAGTGGCCATGTCCCAGACCCCAGAACCTTGCAGAGCATCTGGGCATATATTTGCAATGGAAGGAAGGAAGGCTGGAAGGAAAAAAAAAGGAAGGAAGGAGGGAAGAAGGGAAGGAAGGGGGATATTGAATATGAAACATGTTAGTTATTTAGAACTGAGGCAGAAGTGTGGCCATCCTGGGCATGGGAAGCTCAATGCTGATTAATTGAGAATAGAAATTCAAGGTTCTAAGCCCTCTCCCCTTCACCCTCACTCCTCTACTGCTGTTACTGCTGTTTTTGCTAGGATGAGCAACCGACTTTGGGTGGCTGAATTCTGATTACTCAAATATTCTAGAGGAGCTTCCACAGTTGGATTTTTTATCTAGAAACTTTTCTGGAGACTTGGCTTAACACAGACACTCTGGACTCTTGGCAGCCAGCCCCTTCACAGACAGGTTGCCATCCTTTGCTCTGGTTTTGTCCCCAGTCCAGAATGAGGATATTTATGAATGACTAGGAGGTGATTATAGATGAGGTTAGTTGGCCTTTAAAGTACCCAGGCAAGTGGGGCCAGTGTGGAGAGACACTTCCTGAAACTCTCTGAGACTGTCATCTCTTTCTAGGTAAGAGAAGAGCACTGTGTGAAGAAAATGTACACCCATCTTGATGTTGACAGGAAGTTGATTTTTTTGACCTGTGAAGAGAGATGAAAAAGCACTCTGTATTCTTCATGGAACCATGACTGGGGCTTCTGAAGTGCCTGCCAAGTGGAGCACTGAACAGGGTTCTTCTGATTCTTTCCTGTGGCTTTTCTTTTCTTCCCTCTCTGGACTTCTCACCCATGGCTTGTTTTTCTTGTTAGGGAGAATGTGAGGAAGGGATTTGAGGCCAATAGCAGAGACAGATACAGGGACCAAGACCAGATGAGCAAGTTACCTGCTGTTATAGTTAAATGGTGCTGTATAACAAATTATCTCAAAACTTAGTGTCTTCAAACAATACGTTATCATAAGTCATGATTTTATCAGTCAGACAGACAGAACTTCACTAAGTGGTTATTGTAATCACATGGCTTTGACAGAGGTCTCCTAGAGGCACTCACCTGGAAGACGGTCTGGTCCAAAGTGTCCAAGGTGACTTTCTGGTATGTCTGACTCCTTGCTGTGGTTGCAAGGCTGGTTGCTTCAGCTATACTTATGTGGCTTGGGCTTCTCAGAGAATGATTTTTGGGTTTGCAGATAGTGTCCCCAAAGGGAACATTTGAGAACAAGCACTGTAACCAACAGAAAGTAGAAGCTAATCGTTCCTTAAAATCTGGGAAGAGGGGATATTGTGAAAGAATTTGCAGCTCTCTTTAAATTCACCATACCTGCTTGTTTGAGACAGTAGCAGAAAAAAAGGCTGAGCACAGAATGTGATCCTGCAATTATACTGAGTAATGGACTGCTCCTTTTTTTCTAGAAACAGTTGCTTTCTTAGTCCTGAAAGGGTCAAAGAAAAAAGAGCCAGCTTTGTCAATATTTTATATTGTAGCATGCAAGCTACAGTTTTTAATGTCTGCCATGTACAAGGCACCATGTAAGAAACTTGAAGGATAGAATCAAATCCTTGTCTTAAGGACCCTGACAATCAAGTGAGGAGGAGAAGCGTATGACAACTAATTTCAAGATGGAAATGAAAAATAGATTGTAGTAGATCCATGTTTTTCTAATTATTCTGAGGCCATGTTCTTACCTCCAGCTAGAGAGCCTGTGTTCCAAAATCCTACATCTGGCCCATATAGTATCTTCAAGGACAGATTCTTTGGAAAGCCCATCCATTAATTGCAGGCCATTCTCCAGAACTTGGCATAACTTCCCCATGCCAAGACCTGGTGCGTTCCTCTGTGTGCTGTGTAATGAGACCCTTCCATGGCCTCAACTTCTTTCTTCCCTCTGCCTTCCTATCAGACAGCTCTTTGTATGGCAACAGGTCCCTAGTGAACGTGACTGCCCTGAGTGCCTAGTCCATGTTACTCCCTGTGAGAAAGGAAATATCTTTTGCTAGATCCTGGATGTTGGGAGTGAGGAGGGCCATGTGCACACTGGGTTTCTGCATCCTGGATAGCATGTTGTATCCTGACACCTTGGGCACACCCCATGGGCAAAGTGGGATAGGGTGCCAGAGCCCACAGTGTCCAAGGGGGAAAAGATTATCATGTTGTGGGGGCCAAATGAAGAAGATTTCCATATCCAAGAGGATATTACTTTATCTTGTCTATTACCTTTAGTTCTGGTAATTATTTTTTCAAAGAAATATGTCTTTGGGAAGAAATAGAGTTGTAAATGAAGACATCACTGTTATTGCTTTTCTATGAGAGAGAAGTAGCTGTGCACCCAGGGGTGAACAGCAAACCATGTGGGAGGGACAGGCAGGGAAAAGGAGATGATGGGGCGCTGTGCTCTGCAGAGCAGTGACAATGACATCTGGGGAGAGTTACTGAATGAAGTCAGCATCATAGGCCCACTGTGGTCTCATTTTCAAGCCAGAACTGGACAGGGCATTTCTTTAAGGTTTCATTTACCTGCAATATTCCTCCTTAGTTTATCAAAAAAATTTTAAGTGCCAGGAAATATGCAGTTCTCTAGTTTCTGAAATAAAAGCAGTCTTCCATTCTCACTTCTCTCCTTGGAGATGTGCCCAACCCTATGCCACCCCATCCCCCAAAAAAAATCCAGGATGCAAAGTTGGCCGTGCTTCCTGTAGGAAATATGGCTCATTATGAAGTGCACAGAGAAGATTGTCTTCTGATGGTTCCAAATAAGCATCCAGTGAACTTGATGGCTTGAGGGGCTGAGAGGCAGCAGTGTTCTCCACAGAGGTCAGGCTTCTCCCTATCTACAAAATGTCTTGGTGGTGGCCTTAGTTGCATCGTATCACAAGAACAGGCCTTGACCACATGCTGCCAAATTTCTGCCCAGGGCAGTGTTAGTTCAGTGGCCTCAGCTTGAGTACACTGATGTTTTGTTTTGTTTTCCTTTTCAAGTTGGTTAACCAGGGAGGTTGTGTTTGGGATGTGTGATGACTGAGTTTCAGGTAAATGAAAGAGTCAATGTTTGCAAGGTGAAAAAATCCCTCTGGTCTTTCCAACCTATGTGGCCTCTCACTCTAGAACCGTCTGACTTCCTGGGAAAGTTGGAGCTCATGGTGGTTGCCCTGTGAAGTGCCTTTGGAAGGGAGGGGAGAGGCAGGAGGATGGGGCATGGACACAGAGATGATGCAGGTGAACGAGAAAAGAAAGGATGAGAGAAGAGCAGAGAGGGAGAGAGCCATGGCTGAGGGGTGGCTTGTGGGGGAAAGGCAAGACAGAATTCATGAGAGAGAGAGAGATTAGAGCAGAGGGTAGGTGGGGAAGGAGGGGGGAGGGCAGATCAAAGTGAGCATCTCAGTGAGATAAAGGAGCCAAACAGAATATGAGAAGAAAAATCATTCCAGGGGATGGAGATGAAGAAAAGTGTGAGTCTGCAAAAGGGAAGGAAGGCAGCAAGAGCAGAGAAAGGGTTGATCTGACAGCCAGAGAGGAAAAGCAGACTGTATCTACTGTACAGGAAGGCCTGGGTTGTCCTATCCATGAAGGGACATCCACTCAGAAACAACACAGCTCAGTAAGATGGTCAGTGTGAAAAAGGGTGGACTTTTCCCTCCTTGCCACTACTGGTCCAGCTTCACCAGGCTTCTAGGACAAGATGCTTAGCTTATCAGGGATGTGTTAGTTCTCACCAGTACTATCCTCAAAACCTGAGCCCAGGGAAAGGAAAGGGCTAGGAACAAGACTGCAGGGCCAGAAAGGAGAGACAGGCTGATCTCATCTGCACTAGGAGAAAATGGGGCCCCAACATTGATCATAGTTATGGTAGGGAAAAGGCTGACCAAAGGCAAGGGGCACATTATGGAGATACTATCTCCTTTAGGCCCCACATCCCTGCTTGGATATCACAGTGTTCCCTTTTGCTGCCTCCTTGCTTCCTGATGAAGTCCATAGTCTAAGAATGGGGAGTGATGTGGTCTTTCCAGCTGAAGAATCTCTAGAGGTACTTCCCCTGCCTCCAGGAGCTCCCTAGTTCCAGGGATGGGGAGGACAGGAGCTCAGAGAGAAGGTGGTTGGGAATCTGGTTGCTGACAAGGCTGTTTCATTCCCAAGAAGTAAGAATGTTATTACAGACACAGAATCATGGATATTGGCAGTGAGATGACTCTCAGGGGTCAACTTGCTCTGGATATGGAGTCAGAAGATCCATGTTCCAGTCTAATTTCTGCCTCTCTAGTGGGACAAATTGGGTCACATCACAGGTCTCTCTGAGTCAGTGTCTTCACCTAAAAAGTGGGGTGACAGTGCTCCTTGCAGGCATATCATGAGTACTTGAGCTGATGCACATCCAACTCAGCTGAGACTCCTGGCACAGTGGTGCTGGATGTATGGAAGCTCAGGCCACAATGCCACACCCCCAATAAAAAGAACCCATGAACATGTAGTCATATGATTCTTATGAAGCTCAGCTTGGATAGTCAGAGGAAACATCTCCTTCAAGAAGCAATAATGTAGATTAACCTATTTTCTATGCAGCCCCTACAAGCACACCCCTGCTCATGGTCTGAGCCCCAGTGAACACTGGTCCTAAAGGATATCCCAGTGGTGGAGAGTAACGGGTGCATGGCCATGAAGCCAGTTCTCCAGGAAGGGTCCTGCTTCAGGGGCAAAAGAGTGATTCCCTTGAGCAGGAAGCCTCTCCATTCCCCTCCACTGAGTGACAAAGACAACTGACCCAATGAGATCAACAGAAATCAATGGATTAAGAGAAGTGGTATCAGTCCCAGTTTCATTACTTTGTAGTATGATAGCACTTCTGGATACCAGAGGATAATTCCCCAAATAAGACATGTCATTCTCAGGGAAACCACAAGCAACTTCCTTTCTCTGAGCTGAGTCCTGCCACACACCCCTCCCACCCAGTGCAGAACAGGCTCCATTCAGAGGGTGCACCTCCATCCAGGAGTGCAGGGAGCCCTTCCCAGGGCAGATTCTCTCCCTTCTCAGCCACTACTCAGTCTTAATTGAAGGCCCTTTGAGCCACAGCTCCTTCATTCCTAAAGAATGAAGACTTCCTTATTTCAGAGATGTCCCAGGACAAGTTTTGGTTAAGTGCCTGGAACCCCTGGAACCCAAATAAAGATGACAGCTTAGGTAAAAATTCTTATTTTACCTTAAGTAACCAAACATCAGTAAAGGCTGATCCTTGAGAAATGACTGGATTCAGAACTTGATTGTTAGTAGGATCTTCTGCACCTTTAAGGTGTGCTCCTGAAATTTAGTGTGTTCTCAGACAGACACCTCCCTCACAGCTGAACACAAGATGCCCGCATCTCTCAGGCTCATTGGGCCACTTTGCTATCAGAAGAAAATGAAATCCACCATCCTGTGTCTCAGAAATATCTAGGAAATATTTGAGAGAAGTTCTCAGCTTGTGTGAGGAGCTGTGGGCCTGCCCTGTACAGAAGCTCTACTCAAACCACATGTTTGGGGGATGATGGGGAAAGTGTCTCAAAGGCACTTCAAACTCAACATGTCATAAGCTGAGTTCTGTCCCCCACACCTTTGCACCATGCTCCAATGATATCAGGGCCAATGATATCAACCCCATCCAATAACAACAGCCAGAAATTTAGGGCTCACCCTTCTTCCTCACCCCATATCCACTCTCTCACCAGATCCTTTAATTCTTAACCTTCTCTAAACCCACTCTTTATCAGCATCTCCAGTACAGTCATAGTCCGAGTGAGGGCAGTCTTCTGTCTGGTCTTGGGAAGCTTCCTTTAAGAACTAATGGCAAGAATCTCTGCTTGCAGGAGACTGGCCATGTTACCCACTATAACAGTTTCATATAGCTGCTGTAACACATTACTACAAATAGAGTCGCTTTAAATAACATAAATGGCCTTACAGTTTTGTAGTCAGAAGTCCAACATGGGTCTCACTGGGCTGCGAGCAAGGTATCAGCAGGGTTGTATTCCTTTCTGAAGGCTCTGGGAGTGAATCAGACTTCTTGTTCAGCAGAAGTCAACTCCTTGTTGTTGTAGGACTGAGGTCCCTATTCCTTTACTGGCTGTCAGCTGAGCATTGTTCTTAGCTCCTAGAGGCCAGAGTATGCCTTGGCTTGTGACCCTTGTGCCCCTTCAATGCCAGAAATAGCAAATTGAGTCCTGCTCCTGCTTTCAGTCTTTCCTGCCCATTCTTCCACTATTGCATCTCCCTGGCCCATTCTTGTGCCTTTCTCCCCCACTTCCATGAGGATAATCTAGAATAATCCACCTGGATAATCTAGGATGATTCCCCATCTCAAGTTCTTTGGCAGTAATTGTATATGCAATGTCCCTTTACTATCTGAAACATAAACACAAATCTGAGCATTAGGGTATGGACATATTTGGGGGCCATTATTCTGCCTACCACACCCAATCTGCTTGAAATGCTTCACTGGCTCATCTTTGTTCCCAGGACAAAGAAATGCATCTTTCAAGTGGCTTGATGGACCCCAAGAGATTCACTGCAATTGTGCCCCCTGTGAGTTTTGACACCAGGGCCAGCATGGAAGGTCCAGAACTGCTGTCTTCCTCTGCATTTGGACCCAGGACCTGTACTCAGGGGATGGTAGAGCCTTCATTACTGTGGAAATATAACCTTCTGATAAAGAAAACATACTGTAGGTGCCTGGGTGGCTCAGTCAGTTGGGCGTCTGACTTTGGCTCAAGTCATGATCTCATGGCTTGTGAGTTTGAGCTCTATGTCAGGATTTGTGCTGACAGCTCAGAGTCTGGAGCCTGATTAAGATTCTGTGTCTCCCCCTCTCTTTTCCCCTCCATCTCTCATGCTCTTTCTCTCTCAAAAATCAACATTAAAAGAATTTAAAAAGTAAGAAACCATAGTGATTTTTATTTTTTTTAATTTATTTATTTATTTTGAGATAAAGAAAGAGAGAGAGAGAGACAGGCAGAGAGAGAGAGAGAGAGAGAGAGAAAGTATCCCTAGCAGGCTCTATACTGACAATGTGATGTGGGGCCCAAACTTACTAACCATGAGATCATAAAATAACATAAAATCAAAAGTCAGACACTTAACCAACTCAGTCACCCAGCCACCTCCATAGTGATTTTTAAAGTAGGCAGCACAAACAGTGGATGTTCAGGGATACAGGCTCATATCCTAGAGAGCACTGAGCATCTTCCCATAGGAAAAGCAAGGAAGTGTGGGCCTAGAAGGGACAGTGCATGACACACACGTTTGTACATAGGCTGCGCAAGCAAGTACCCTATTCTCTTCTGAGTACATCAACAAAAAAGTCACTGGGTGCCTTGTACCGTGACAGGTGGCATGAAGGGTCATTTCTTCACCACTCAGCCTTGCAATATTTGCTCATGTAGATTCACATACTAAAGTTCTGATATATATTGGTAGTCACTACTATCATTAGAAACTGTTGCTGCAGACATTTATTGATAATGTATTATATTTCCAAGATGCCAGCCAAGATGCTCTATCCTGCCTGTTACAGTATACATTTTATATATAACATACCTGACTGATTAACTCAGAATATCTGTGGGTAAGTTACAGGCAATATCTCTTAAAAGTTCCTTCTGGTAATCCCAAATTTCAGCCAGAACTGAAAATTACTCTGCTAGACTTCTCCAGGAGTACAAACATAAATAATACACAATTGCTGCTCACAACAAATTTGCTACCCAACTGAGGAATAGAGAGCTTATACACACAGGATAGATAATTAGGCACATGTGGTAGCTGATGCCAAATATCAAATGCCAATCATTAATACACATAGTAATATCTTGCTGGTTAATGAAGTCATTCAGGAGGTTTTTGGGAGGAGGTAGGATTAAGCTGGGGTGAGAGCAGGGATAGGACTTAGGTAAATGACAGGGACACCCTTGGTAAGGGATTTGCATAATTATGTGAAGGCAGAAACACAAGTCTCCCATGAACAAATGACTCAGATCTCACCTGTAGGGTTGAGGGGACAAGTGTTCTTTCCCCGCTAAGTATAGATGGCAGGGTCTCACTGTTCACTCATGGTTGGGGCAGTGGTTCCACTTCTGTCCATGATCCTCTCCCACTTCCAGGATGTCCTTCTGAGAAAGGACAGGGAAAGGGCAGAACTCAACAGTCTCTGACTAGGACTCTCTAGCAATTTCTATTTTATTTTGTTAGTGTTTAAAGAAGAGTCTTTTGAGAGTCTCAGTGTATCACACTGGAAGGAAACCAAAAGGGGAAACCAAAGATAGGAGGGTTTGTTTGCACTTGGGTCACCCAAACTAATGATAATTAGTTTATGCTTGGGGGTCTTCACAGGCTGGTGGATACAGGAAACAACATGACAGAATTCCAGGATCAGGGGACCTGGAAAGGGATGGGCAATGAGCATCAATCAACCTTATCCATTTTCATTTTGGTGCTCTCCTTATGTCACACTCTGGAGGATATGAGGTTTTGCTTTAATTCTAGCCATACTTCTCAAACAGGAACCTGTGTCAGAATCACCTGGAGATCTTGTTGTCAAGGTCCTGACTTAGTGGGTCTGAGGTGGGTCCTGAGAGTTGGCATTCCTACTCATTCTAGGTGATGCTGGCACTACTGGTTTGGGGACCACCTGGAGAATTACAGAAATGACTGTACTTTCATGTGCCAGGGTCTGGAGAGACAGTAAGTATGTCAGAGGAGGAAAGGCAGGGATTCAAATTCTAGCCCTGCTACCTCTTCCAACCCCAGCTCTATGCTATCTATCTTCTCCTTTACCATCCTGAAACCTCATCTTCCTATTGCTGTGAAGTACCTGTCTGGCCAGTTCATGGGCTTCTTGCAAGTTATTGTGAGATAACATCACAGAAAACTTTCCTAAGCTATAAATATCCATGAAAAACAAAAAATATGCTGTTATATCACTTTAAACATTTACTGCACTCTGCTCTGCACCCTGTCCCTCTTCCCTTGCTGGCTGGAGACAAGATGGTGTACAGGATGCAGACCCTCTTCTCACAGAGTGACAGTCACTCTCTCATGCCCAGAGGCTGCTGAGCTGCATCATGAAGTTCAGAGTGTGCTCAGAGCCCTGAATCATTTCATAGTGTGGGCAGCCCATGCTCTTTAGATTCAGCAAGAACTCCTCTCCTAAGCCCAGCCCCAGCAATTCCTCTGGATGCCAGAGTATGTTAAATTAAAGCTATGCCATCTGGAAAGCTCTTCATGAAAAGCTCTGAGACAGCTGGGTCACCAAGGGTTTATGAGAGACAGAAGGCCAGACCTCATTCCCACAGCAGCAGAACAAATTCCTATTTGTAGAGGGATTCCCTTGGGGTAGCCAGCCCAAGAATAGGCCTGTTTGGAAGTTCTGATTAAGTCACTGCAAGAGCTAGTTTAAGGAGGAGCTAGCCAGTATTTATTGTGTACCTACTGTGTGCCAAAACCAACCTTGGGCCATTTACATGCATGGATCCCCTTTGGCTCTCAAGCACACTGTAAACATGAACCTTACACTCATGTTCAAGAAGAGAACACCAGGGTGCACATTTAAGTGACTTACCTAAGATGATAAGAGTGGTTGTGGAGGCAGGGAAATTCACATTGAGAGGAACTAACATGAACAGGGGCCCTCCAAGCCTGAGTCTGTCTCCTCCCTCTACACTGCTGCCCTTTTCCCTACTTCCTGAGGCAGTGGCAAGGCTGTGGGCATTTTGGATACTAAGAATTCTGTATGGGGGTCCCTTCAGTTGTGTTCAGTGGTATGTATTTATACGGTTTGCAGCCATTTAAGTGAACAGTTGAGAGATGTATGTCTAATACAAATGGTAAATAAATGCTTAGATTATGTGATAATTAATAAAGAGGGATGGGGGCACCTGGGTGGCTCAGCTGGTTAAGTGTCTGACTTCAGCTCAGGTCATGACCTCATGGTTTGTGAACTCAAACCCTGCATTGGGCTCTGGGCTGACAGCTCAGAGACTGGAGCCTGCTTCAGATTCTGTGTCTCCCTCTTTCTCTGCCCTCGCCTGCACACTCTCTGTCTCTCTCTCTTTCAAAAATGAATAAACATTAAAAATTAAAAAAAATAAAGAACAGTAGAACATATATGTAGGAGAAGAAACTATTATATCTAATAAAAAATACATTGATAACAAAAGTTAACAAAATATATACACTGTTAAATAAGAACATGGTGACCAACAGGCTAGTGTGCACCATTACTGAAGTGTTCCTGAAGACCAGTCAATGTGAAAGAAAACTGGTACTCATGAGCAGCAGAAAAAGTGAGAAAGACTCCCCCTAGTTTGACAACAATCTTACAAATGTACATTCTGTTAGTAATACAGAGTTTATTAAACTGCAAAAATCAATCAATCAATCAACTATGCTAAGAGCAAGGACTGGATGATCTTTCTGTCCTTGTAATAGAAAATTATGTCACAAAATCATTATGATATATCAAACAACAACAAAAAAGAAATAAAAAGGAAAGAAAAAAATGTAGCAGTAAAAGAACTTCAAAAGTGTGTCACATTTGGTTAAGTAGTATGTTACTTTTTCAGATTTTGTGAGGATTCTTGGTCAATTATTTTAAATTGGTAATTTTTTGTGATTTTTTTTTCAACGTTTTTTATTTATTTTTGGGACAGAGAGAGACAGAGCATGAACGGGGGAGGGGCAGAGAGAGAGGGAGACACAGAATCGGAAACAGGCTCCAGGCTCCGAGCCATCAGCCCAGAGCCTGACGCGGGGCTCGAACTCACGGACCGCGAGATCGTGACCTGGCTGAAGTCGGACGCTTAACCGACTGCGCCACCCAGGCGCCCCTGTGATTTTTTATTCTAACAATACTTACTGCTATAAAACTGCTTTTGTGTCCATAACGTTGTTTTCTCTTTCTCTTAAAAAATCTCTTCTCTCTAGTACAAGCCTTAGGCCTTGGACTGCTATACCCACTGTATGGAGTACCTACTGTCTACCCCTGGGCAGGCAGGGAGGCAGGATTGTGCAGTGTGATTACACCTGTTTGGGTGCCTTCTCACCTCTACTTCTTTCCTTTCCTCTCCCCTGTTGGCAGGACCCCTGGTAAATTCTCACAGGACCCTCATGGCTTCCTTGTGGAATTTCCTGTGTCTCCTTTAGAGCAGTCAGGGCAATTTAACTGCATTAAAGTTGCTTGTATATATTTATGTCTGTCCAATTAGACTGTGAATTCCTTAGGGGTAGTGATGGTGTCATGCTCACTTGTCTGTTTATACACGCACAAAAGTATTTATTACAAATTAAGGAACAAATACTCATGACAAGTACAGTCTTTGTTTCTGTAACTGGTCACCTGGTTGTAGCTGGTATTTATAACTACCATCTTCCACTACCCATTCTATATTCCTTTGGTCTTCAGTAAGCATTTCAGCTGGTGGTGGTTCTTTACATGATGGGGTGATCCATACCTGCATTCCTGAAGGGTCTGGGCCATTAGGAGTCCTATCTGAATTGAGTTGTTGTAGTTCACCATCCTTACTAAAACATGCCCTAAGGGATCTCCCCTATTCCAGATATACTCTTCCTTACCTTCATTATGGAATACTGGTCCTAATTCCTCTTGGTAGTCAGGATCAGCCACTCCAACCAACGACATCACTCTTTTTTTTCCTGTTGATTCAGAGGTGTGAGGATCCCAAAGTGGCTGGATGGCAGTGTTAACTTTCAATTCAGTGAAATCATTGCTGTTTCTTCTGGTGGAAGCATTCCTCCTTTTGGAACTAAGACCTCTAGGCCAACAAAAAATAAGGTTGTGGGGACAGGAAGCAAAAATTTTGCTAGTGGGTCTCTAGTAGTAATAGTGAGTAGGGCCACTCCCATTTTTACCCCCTGATTCCTGAACTTAAAACATAAAAAAAGTATGCATGCTTCTTTTCCCTTTCTCTTTTCTGACAGCTGAAAGGAGAAGACCACATGGCCTCAAAGGTGTCATAGGAAGGAAGGATCCTAGATCCAGAAAGGACCACAAAGAAGACATTCCACTATCCAGAAACACCCAATTGAATATTTTGAAAGTGTTATTGGCAGAAAAATAATCCCCAGCGCCTGTGTTACCTTCTGGTAAAAGGGACTTTACTGACGTGGTTAAGTTAAAGATCTTGAGATCTGGAGAATATTCTTGATTATCCAATGGCCCATTGTAATTGTAAGCATCCTTCCAAAGGAAAGAGGGAGACATGAGAGTCAGAGTCAGAGGGGGAGATGTAAGCACTGAAGCAGAGGTGGAGTGAGGCAGTGACTGGATTTGAAAGTGGAGGAAGGGGCCCGGAGCCAGCAAACACAGTGGCATCTAGAAGCTGGACAAGGCTAGGAAGTGGATTTTCCCCATGTCCTCCAGAGGAATGAAGCCCTGTGGTCACCTAGATACAAGCCCAGTGAGACCTATGTCAGATTCTGTCCTCCATAATTGTGACAATAAATTTGTTTTTTAAGCTAAGCTTGTGGCATTTTATTGTACCAGCAGTAGTAAACCATCACAACCATTGAAATGTCGGAGCTGTTTGTTTAAGCAGTTGAGCTAATATAAAGAAAAACTCATGGACTAAGAAATAGAATTCTTACATTTTGATAATGAGATTGAAAAGCATTAAAGTCACTTTCTCCTCTTGAGACCAACCAGCCTTTTAGACCGACCCCTACACCAGCATCACTCTGACTGGCTGGTTCCTATTCTCCACTCTTGGGTGCACACAGGGCCTAGCAAGCCCTTGGTATGGCATTTCAGCAGCAATTCCTCACTTAATACTCATGCTAGAAGCAAGCAAGTTGGAAGCTGTCAAAGCTGAATTTGTCTAATGCTTTAATTGGTGCTTATTCTAGACAGGTCATTTAAAAGTCCCCAGCTTCGGGGCGCCTGGGTGGCTCAGTCGGTTGGGCATCCGACTTCAGCTCAGGTCACGATCTCGCGGTCCGTGAGTTCGAGCCCTGCGTCGGGTTCTGGGCTGATGGCTCAGAACCTGGAGCCTGCTTCCGATTCTGTGTCTCCTTCTCTCTCTGCCCCTCCCCCATTCATGGTCTATCTCTCTCTGTCTCAAAAATAAATAAAACGTTAAAAAAATTTTTTTAAGATAAAAAAAATAAAAGTCCCCAGCTTCTGCCAGATGTACAATCAAGCTAACCTGACAAGAAAGTCTGTGCTATAAAAGAACAATGTGTTAATTAAAGGGCTCCTGCTCTGTCTAGGTCTGAATTAATGTATTTATGTGACGTAGATATCACTCCTGGAAACCTCTGTCCCAGGACCTAGTAGATGATCAATAAACACTCACATTCATTGAGTAAATGAATGGGTCAGTGGGAAACCTGAGAGGCTGAAGAGCCAGATTTCACTTGGTTTAAGACGCATCCAAGATCTAAAAGAGCTTCTCCTCTGGACAGCCAGGGGAGGTCGCACAAGCTCCCAGTATAGCAGGGTGTTAGCTTAAGGTGGCTGGGAAGTTTTATAACAAGGAATTAAAAAAACAGCTTGGATGTTCTATGTGCCACCAACCTGTCAGAATGGCTGGAAGTCTGAATGTGTACCCTCTACAGGTATCATGCCTTCCCAGGTATTGAATAGAAGAGCTCCGATAAGGCCAGGTGCCCTCAGGAGCCCCGTCCCCTGCATATGATGTGTGAATGGAAGTTAGAAGCATGGGTATCAGTCAGCTGTATAACTCTAAGTAAGCTACATAGCATGTCCAAACTCTACAGTTTCCTCATATATAAAATGAGGACAATATACATACTTCTTTGGATTGTTCTGAGGTTTAAATCACATTAAATTTCTTAGTCTAGTGCTGGAAACCCAGTAATGTCTCAGTCCTCCTCAGTCACATTGCCTGGCCCATGTGTTCCTTTTGTTATGGCTCTGTCTCTCCCCACAGTTTTCCTGAGCACAGAAACTCTCTTGTGGGGGAGACATTAACAAGCACTAGGGCAATCCTTTGGTGTTTGTAGTTGAAGAGACTGTGGTCCCAGAGCTGGAGCCCAGCAGCTGACACATGTAGTATAAACGAGTGACCCCCCACACTTCCCACACCAGGAGGGGACTGGTCTTCACACCACACTTCTCCTTCCTCCCTGGAGCTTTCTATTTTCCTCATCTGCTTGGGATGTTTGCTCTTCCCACAGTGGTGCAGCTTGGACAGTAAGAAGCCAGAGGAGCGCTCATCAGAGACTGCCCCTGTATATGAAGTTCTCTCCAGGGTAGAGATCAGGGTCCCAGAGTACACTGCCCTAGAACCATGACACTATGCATGTGAAACTGGAGAACTATTAGAACTTTTATGTTATAGCCACACATTGGGGCTTTGGGAATTGATCTAAAGAAAGGATATTGTAGTGTGGGGGGAGGGCATCTTTCCTGATATATCTTCCTCTCTGGAAATACAGAAGCCAACCCCGGATGTAGCACTAATGTGTTCATCCAGCTACCACTGGCTTAGTCACATTATCATTGTTATCCCCAAGGGGCAGGGAGAGGAATCAAGTGATCAGACCTTAAAGATGGGGTCCTCAGCCACTTCTGTGAATCTTGAACAAGCCCCTTCAGTGATATATGTAGCCATTTCTTCTAGGGCATACAATAGTGTTCATAGAGAATCTCTAATCTAATTAGGGTCGGTCTTTGGCCTTACCTCCAGCCAGGAAGTGAGTGCACTAAAATGTAGTTTATGTCCCTTCCTCAGCATCCTCTGTTAGTTCTACGTTATCTGGAAATTCATTTTTATAGTTATCTTGTACTAGTTGTGCTTCTTTTAGTGACAGAAAATCTAAGAGTTGGGATCTTTGGTGAATTTCCTTAAATTTTTAGACTAAACTGGGAACATCCAGTTACCAAAGCTGTACAAACAGACACTTGGGTGAGTTGCCTTCATTCAGAGCAAAGGGAGCATTGCTCTTCTAATTCACACTTGAAGTGGGTGGCACTTTGGCTCCCTGCACAGAATTCTCTCCATTCATTCAATCAATCCTTCAGCAAATTTGCAGAGTGCTTGCTCCTAGCCAGGCGTTATGCAAAGTGCTGAGCAGGCCAAGATGAACAAGATCCTCCCTCCCCTTGAGGAGTTCACAGAGCATTTTTGTCTAAAGACAAAAATGCAAGCAATTTTCAAATAAGTAAAGAGGTAAGTGCTGCAGCAGCAGAAAGAATTAGGAGCTGGGAGGCCGAGGAAAGGAGTGGTTAGAAATTTCTCCTGGGTTTGGGAGCAGAGTTAGGAAAGCTTTGTGAAAAAGAACTTGAGCTATGAATGTGGGAGAAAAACTTGCTAAAGGAAGACAATGGGAAGGAAAAGAGCCTCTCTGCCACTGAAGAAAGTCCTCACTAATTCGGCACACATTTCCTAAGCATCTACCACATGCTTTGAGCTGTGCCCAGTGCTGGAGTTGCAAATGTCAATAAGACCTGGAGAGTGCCCTCCGCTGGTAAGACAGGGCACATCACCTCTGGAAACTCCAGGGCTGTCTTAGTGGAGCAGCACAGACTGGGATGGTCAGGGATGCCTTCACTAAAGAGGAGACAACTTGGCTGAGTCCTGGTAGATGAGGAGTTAGCCAGGAGGGGGAGTTTCCTATAGAAAGATCAAGATAATGAAGGTGTAGGATATCAAAGATAAGGAGACACCACAAGAAACTCGGGCAGAAAGGGAAGGTGTGGGACAGAGTGGTAAAAGGAGCTGGAAATACAGTCAGGGAATAGAATTGTGAGCTTCACCATGAAGGAAGAAGAGAACCTTAGAAAGAGCTGAAGCCAGGGCATGTCATGGCCTAGTTGTCCTTTTAATGGTGACAATGGTAACAACCAAAAGTTACCAGACTTTGTCAGGCTCTAGGCTGGGCTTTCAGGACCTGTCTGTGTGCATTATAGAGAATGTGTGGGAGGGGGACATGGAGAAATAGAAAGACAAGGAAGTAGTCTGCCATCAAAGTGGAGGAGCAAGAGTGAGGGCTTATAGGGAGAGCCACCCACAGAACCCCACCACTAGTGCAGGGAAAGATAGCAGTGCCAGAGCATAAGATTAGACAGTGTTGTATCATTGCTATTAGGAACCTGAGAGAAATACCCGGATAAGAGAATGATCTTTTGGACACACTGCCTTTGAAAGGCTGCAAGCCTCCTGAAGGCAATGTCTACTACACACATCTCAGGTCTTACAAAAGCCCCTCAAGGTCAGTGAAGCCACCTGCTGACAGATGTCCTGATGCCTATAGGTTAAAGCTAGGGGCTTAAGAGAGAGCAAAACTTTATAACGATGCATATGGAAAATGCTCTGGAAGGCCTATAGATACACTGACTACTCATCTGTAAAACTGTCCCCAGGTCTTTGAAAAACTGACCCACTGGCATCTATGATGTCTCAGTTTAGCTGCTACCTCCTCTGAGAAATCTTCTCTGCTAGCATACATAACCACCCTGTATGCCTAGACTCAGGGCCCTGGATGCTGGATTTTCAGTGCTGACACAGAAACATCGTGGATACCCTGGAATTCTGGTCACCCTCCTTGCCCCCTCTTTGTCAAAAGGAAGCATCCCCAGACCTTTGGGCAGTCAACATGGTGGAGAAGTAGGGGGACCTGAAGTTCCCTAGTCCCTCAAACAGAGCAGTGTTGAGGCCAGAGGACTTGGAATTCCAAGAGTCAGGGCTACAGAGTGACAGAGACTCCTAGGGGCCCACAGGGACAACTTGTCAGGCAATAGGTGCCTTATGGTGAGCTGGAACAGGTAAAATCGGTGGCATAGACATGGAGGACAGGGATCCCCTTCTGCAGAGAGACAAAAGGAAGAGAAGGAGAGGCTGTGGAAATGCATGATTGTATTTAGACAAGAAAAGAAACAGATGGACAATCAGAAAAAAACGGAGAAAGATCCAGTTTCTAACTGCAGAGCTTTCTCCAGACCAGGGCAGGCTGCCTTGTTCACATACCTGGGGAGGAGGGGATCCAGCCCTGGGTTCAGTAACCAGCTCAGAGTTGCGGTCTGTTGTCAGAGAAAGCAATCCTCTCCCTTCAGTGCTGTGGGAAGAAGAAAAAGAGCCATTCCAAAGACAAAGAACCCTGCTTGCGCCCTGCCAGCCGAAGGCCCTTTATTGGCTGGGCAGAGTAGCTCTTCCCCAGAACCAGGTACACGGAGTGGTATCCTTTAAGACATCAGGGTTTTGAATCCCAGCCCAGTGCCTGGGAGACACCGGAGACTGTGGAGTGTGAAAAACTGGCCTGCTCACGCCCACACAGCCCTGTGAAGACATCCTGAACTGAGTGGTTTGCAACATCCGGTCAGGGAGGTAAGACTGGAAAGTTGCCATTTTTCTGCCCATCACCAATAAGGTGGGGCTTCAGGGAACAGACAGACAGTGGAGGTGGGACCCACCTACACCAATCCACGCCCCTCTGCCTGATAACTGTGATCTAACAGAGCAAGATTGACGCTGACCAACCAGACAGCTCCTCCTCCAGGCCAGTGTAGCCACAAGTTCCAAGGCACCCAGAAATTTTACATTTTCTGATTTAATTCTTGGTCAATTCTTATTTTATATATATATATATATATATATATATACACACACACACACACATACACACACGCACACACACACACACGTGTGTGTTCTTCTTCTTCTTTTTCTTCTTATTTCTTCCCTTCTCTAATCTGGTTATTATGGTTGTTAGTTTGTTTAAGCAAAGATACTTAATTTATTATCTTTACAATTCTTCTGTATCTCCTTATTTTCCCCTCTCTCTCTGGGTTAAGCCATATAGTTTCTCTGCCTGGCCAATTTTCTTTTTTTTCTTTTTTTTTTTTTTTGCTTTTTGCTTTTTACTTTTGCATTTCTCTCTTTGTATGGGATAAAGCTTCTTCCACCACCACCACCACCACCTTTTAATTTTTTTTTTTTTAACCAGGGTTACTTCAATGAACAAATCAAAGCACACCAAGTAGAGGGTCAAAACACCTCTACAAGTAGGGAGATAAAGCAACCAGAGTCACAACAACAGAGAAATGTAACACACTCCAAAAACACCTGCTGAAGGGCCAGGCCCTGGACAGTGTATGACCCCTTTATTAATATAGTAGTGTTCGCAAGTGCAGGAAGTATAACAAGCTGTTAAAACACATAAGGGACTGAAAACTAGTCAAAATGGCAAAACGGAAGAATTCCCCTCAAAAGAAATTCCAGGAAGATATGATAGTTAAAGAATTGCTCAAAACAGGTAAAAACAATATGTTTGACCAAGACTTTAGAATAACAGTCATAAGATTAATTGCTGGGCTTAAAAAAAGCATAGAAGAAAAAAATCTGGGAGAAAGGGCCAACATGGTGGAGAAGTAGGGGAATCCATACTTCCCACATCTCTCAAACAAAGTGCTGAAGCCAAATGACTGAACCCCAAGAGTCTTGGAGGAAAAGAGGCTGAGACTAAAATGGAGACACCAGGACATCCTTGATGGGCTATAGGTGGGTGATTGCAAACTGGGGGAGATAAAACAGGCCACATAGGCATGGAGGGGAGGGATCCCCTTTTGCAGAGCCAAAGGGAAGAGAAAGAGCTGCTGGGGAAGTGTAAGACTGTATCTGGACAAGAGATAAACCTCAGACTGGGACTGGAAGGGATCCCATCTCTAACTGCAGGGCTTTCTTTGGACTGGGGCCAGCTGCCCTGTTTGCACACCTGGGGAAGAGGGGAGCCTACCCCAGATGTGGTGGTAAGTCAGGGGCTCAGTCTGCAGTAGAAGAAAGTGGTCCACTCCCTGGAGTGTTGCAGTATAGTAAAAAGCCTGCCTGTGTCTGTCATCCCCAGGCTCAGTGGCAGGGGTGAGGGTGTAGGCCACAGTAGGAGAAAGCAGCTCCCTCTTGGAGTACAGTGGGACAAAACAAAGCCTGCCTGCATCTGCCACAGGGCTTTGCCTCAAGGTCAGTGGAACAGTCCACAGTAGGAAAAGGCAGTCCTCCCTGAAGTGCTGTGGAACAGACAAAGCCAGCCAGGACCATATATTGGGCCACACTGAGAGGCGCTTCCCCAGTGCCAGAATGCACAGAGCAGGACTTTGAATCCTAGCCAAACCCCAGGTCAGGGGAGTCAATGGAGCAAGAAGAACTCCCCCATCTGCACCCACGGCACAGTGAAGGCGACTCAAATGGAGTTCACCACGTCCCTAAAGAAGAGACTGGGAGATCACCATTTCTGCCCCTGCCACCAAGGTGGGGCCTCAGGGATTAGTCAGATATATAGCCCACAGTGGAAGTGGGACCAGCCTACACCAAACCAGGCCCTTCTGCACCAGGTAACTGCATATGTGCTGAAGCTGGATAGATGCTGTGGAATCAGATTGCTCCATCATCCATACCAGTGACACTGCATAGCCTGGATTAATTCCAGGACAATTCTTGTTATTTAGATATATTCTCCCTTCCTATCTCTTCCCTCCTCTAGGCTGGTTACTCTGGTTGTTGGTCTGTTCAAGCAGACATATTTAATCCAGTCTCTTGATACATGTTCTACACTTCCTTGTATACTTTCCTTTCTCTCTCTCTGGAATAATCAGAGATAACTGATTGGGTATCTGTCTGGGCAACTTCATCTTCATTTTTTCCCCCCTCCTTTTTTTTTTTTTTATTTTCCTTTCTCTCTTTCTGGATTAAGCCATTTAGTCTCTCTGCCCAGTCAATGTTTATTTTCTCTTTGTCCCCGCCCCTGTTTCCTCTCTTTGTATATGCTCTTCCATCAGCATCACCTCCACCCTGTTCTTTACTTGTAGCTGGTTTTTCTGGTTTTTTGCTTCTGGATTTTGTGTGTGTGTGTGTGTGTGTGTGTGTGTTCGTCTGTTTGTTTTACATGTCTGTGTGTTTGCATGTCTTTATTTCCTGTTTTTTTGTCTGTTTGTTTTCCTTTCCAAGGTGACATCAAGGAAAAAATCAAAGCACACCTCATGGAGGGTCCAAATAATCACTACCAGTAGATAAATACAATAACCAAAGTATCAAAAACAGAGAGCAAGTAACACTCCCATAAAACACCTCCTGAAGGGCCAGGCCCTGGACAGTGTATGACCGCCCCCCTTCAATATAGCAATGCTTGCAGGTGCAGAGTATACAACAAGGTTTTAGAACTCATAAGGAACAGAAAACTAGTCAAAATTATGAAACGGAAGAATTCCCCTCAAAAGAAATTCCAGGAAGAAGTGAAAACTAAATAATTTATCAAAACAGATATAAGCAATATAACTTAACAAGAATTTAGAATAATAGTCATAAGATTAATCGCTGGGTTTGAAAAATGTATAAGAGAGCAAAGAATCTATTACTGCAGAGATCAAGGAACTAAAAAATAGTCATAATGAATTTAAAATGCTATAAATGAGGGGAAAAATAAGATGGAGGTGGCCACACCATGGATTGAAGAGGCAGAGGGGAGAATAAGTGAATTAGAATATAAAATTATGGAAAAAGAGGAAACTAAGAAAAAAAGAGATAAAAAACATCCAGGGTCAAAAGGGGAGAATTCGAGAACTAGGTGATGCAATCAAATGGAACAATATCTGTATTATATGAATTCCAGAAAAAGAAGAGAGAGAGAAAGGAGCTGAAGGTGTACTTGAACAAATCATAGCTGAGAACTTCCCCAATCTGGGGAAGGAAACAGACATTTAAATCCAAGAGGCATACAGAACTCCCTTCAGACATAACTTGAATCAGTCGTCTGCACGACATATAGTGAAACTGGCAAAATACAAGGATAAAGAGAGAATTCTGAAAGGAGCTAGGGATAAACAGGCCTTAACATACAAATGTAGATACATAAGGGTGGTAGCAGACCTATCTGCTGAAACTTGGCAGAAAGGAAAAGCAGGAAATCTTCAATGTGATGAACAGTTAAAGTATGCAGCCAAGAATCCTCTATCCAGCAAGCCTGTAATTCAGAATAGAAAGATAGATAAAAGTTTTCCCCCAAAAAAAACAAAAACTAAAGGAATTCATCACCACTAAACCAGCTCTACAAAAGATCCTAAGGGGGACTCTGTGAACAAAATGTGGCAAGGATCACAAAGTACGAGAGACATCACTACACGCATGATACCTACAGATATCACAATGACTCTAAACCCATATCTCAATAATAACACTGAATGTAAATCGACTAAATTCTCCAGTCAAAAGACATAGGGTATCAGAAGTAATTAAAGACAAACAAACAAACAAACAAACAAGATCCATCTATATGCTGTCTGCAAGAGACCCATTTTAGACTTGAGCACACCTTCAGATTGAGAAGGAGGGGATGGAGAACTATTTATCATGCCACTGGAAGTCAAAAGAAAGCTGGAGTAGCCATACTTATATCAAACAAACTAGACTTTAAATTAAAGGCTGTAACAAGAGATGAAGAAGGGCATTATATAATAATCACAGGGTCTATCCATCAGGAAGAGCTAAAAATTATAAATGTTTATGTGCTGAATACAAGAGCCCCAAAATATATAAAACAATTACTCACAAACATAAGCAACTTATTGATAAGAATGTGGTAATTGCAGGGGACTTTAATACTCCACTTAAAACAATGGACACATCATGTAGACACAGAATCCATAAAGAAACAATGACCCTGAGTGATACATTGACCAGATGGACTTGACAGATATATTTAGAACTTTGCATCCCAAAGCAACAGAATACACTTTCTTCTTGAGTGCACATGGAACATTCTCCAAGATACATCACATACTGGGTCACAAAGCAGACTTCAATAATATAAAAGAATTGAGATCATACCATGCATACTTTCAGATCACAATGCTTTGAAACTTGAAATCAACCACAGGAAAAAGTCTGGAAAACCTCCAAAAGCATGGAGGTTAAAGAACATCCTACGAAAGAATGAATGGGTCAACCAGGCAATTAGAGAAGAACTTAAAAGATATATGGAAACAATTAAAAATGAAAATACAACAATCCAAACGCTTTGGGATGCAACGAAGGCAGTCCTGAGAGGAAAATACATTGCAATCCAGGCCTATCTCAAGAAACAAGAAAAATCTCAAATACAGAGTCTAACAGCACACTTAAAGGAAATAGAAGAACAGCAAGACACACCAAACCCAGCAGAAGAAAAGAAATAATAAACATCAGAGCAGAAATAAACAATATAGAATCTAAAAAAACAATAGGCAGATCAATGGAACCAAGAGTTGGTTTTTTAAAAATATATTAAAAAAGATAAACCTCTAGCCAGGTTTCTCAGAAAGAAAAGAGAGAGGAACCAAATAGATAAAATCACAGACAAAAAGGGATTTATTAGAACAAATCCCTCAGAAATAAAAGCAATTATCAGGGAACACTATGAAAAATTATATGCCAACAAAATGGACAACCTGGAAGAAATGAACAAATTCCTAAACACCCACACACCACTGAAACTCAAACGGGAAGAAACAGAAAAGTTGAACAGACCCATAAGTTGTGAAGAAATTGAATCAATTATCAAAGATCGCTCAACAAATAAGATTCCTGGGCCGGATGGCTTCCTAGGTGAATTCTACCAGACATTTAAAGCAGAGTTAATGCCTACCCTTCTCAAGCTGTTCCAAAAATAATAATAATAATAATAATAATAATAATATATAAAAAATAAAAATAAAAAAAGAAAAGAAAGAAAGAGAAGGAAAGCTTCCAGACTCATTCTTTGAAGCCAGCATTACCTTTATTCCCAAATCAGACAGACACCCTCAAAAAGGAGAATTACAGGCTAATATCCCTGATGAACATGGATGCAAACATTCTCACAAGATACTAGCAAATCAATTCAACAGTATATTAAAGGAATTATTCACCATGATCAAGTGGGATTCATATCGGCAGGGTTGTTCAATATCACAAATCAATCAATGTGATGCATCACATTAATAGAAGAAAGGATAAGAACCATATGATCCTGTCAATAGATGCAGAAAAAGCATTTGACAAAATAGAGCATCCTTCATAATAAAACCCTCAATAGAGTTGGGACACAAGGAACATACCTAAATGTCATAAAAGCCATATACAAAAAGCCCACAGCTAATATAATTCTCAATGGGGGAAAACTGAGAGCCTCCCACTGAGATCAGGAACATGACATGGATGTCCACTCTCACCACTGCTGTTTAACACAGTGTTGGAAGTCCTAGCTTCAGCAATCAGGAAACAAAATGAAATAAAAGCATCCAAATTGTCAAAGAAGAAGTCAAATTTTCACTTTTTGCAGATGACATGATACTCTACATGGAAAACCCGAAAGACTCCACCAAAAAGCTACTAGAACTGATACATGAATTCAGCAAAGCCGCAGGATACAAAATCAATGTACACAAATCAGTTGCATTTTTATACACCAATAATGAAGCAACAGAAAGAGAAATCAAGAAATAAATCCCATTTATAAGTGCACCAAGAACTACAAAACCTAGGAATAAACCTAACCAAAGATGTAAAAGATCTGTATGCTGAAAACTATAGAAATCTTATGAAGGAAATTGAAGAAGTCACAAAGAAATGGAAAAACATTGCACGCACATGGATTGGAAGAATAAAAATTATTAAAATGTCAATACTACCCAAAGAAATCTACACATTTATGCAATCCCAATCAAAACTACACCAGCATTCTTCTCAAAGCTAGAACAAAAAAATCCTAACATTTGTATGGAACCACGAAAGACCCCAAATAGCCAAAGTAATGTTGAAAAAGAAAACCAAAGTAGGAGACATCACAATCCCAGAATTTAGCCTTCACTACAAAGCTGTAATCATCAAGGCAGTATGGTATTGGCACAAAAACAGACACAAAGACCAATGGAATAGAATATAGACCCCATAATTGGACCCACAAATGTATGGCCAACTAATCTTTGACAAGGCAGGAAACAGTATTCAATGGAAAAAAGGCAGTCTCTTTAACAAATGGTGCTGGGAAAACTGGGCAGCAACATGCAGAAGAATGAAACTAGGCCATTTTCTTACACCATACACAAAATAAACTCAAAATGGGTGAAAGGCCTAAATGTGAGAAAGGAAACCATCAAAACCCTAGATGAGAAAACAGGCAAAACCCTCTTTGACTTCAGCTGCAGCAATTTCTTGCTCAACACATCTCCAAAGGCAAGGGAATTAAAAGCAAAAATGAACTATTGGGACCTCATCAAAATTAAAAAAAAAAAAAAAAAAAAACTTCTGCACTGTAAGTTTTGTTGATCAACAAAGACATGAATAGACATTTTTTCCAAAGAAAACAGAAGACATGAATAGACACTTTCCTAAGAAGACATCCAGATGTCCAACAGACATATGAAAAGATGCTCAACATCATTAATCATCAGGGAAATACAAACCAAAACCACATTGAAATACCACCTCATACTGGTCAGAGTGGCTAAAATTAACAACTCAGTAAACAACAGATGCTGGCGAAGATGTGGAGAAAGCACAGTTGGTGGGAATGCAAACTGGTGCACTCTAGAAAACAGTGTGGAGGTTCTTCAAAAAACTAAAAATAGAACTATCCTATAACTCAACAATAGCAAAGCTTTCAAAAATAGCCAAATTATGGAAAGAGACTATATATCCATCAACTGATGAATGGATAAAGATGTGGTTCATATATACAATGGAATCCTACCTGGCAATGAGAAAGAATGAAATCCTGCCATTTGCAGCAACATGAATGGAACTGGAGGACATTATGCTAAGTGAAATAAGTCAGGTAGAGAAAGATAAATACCATATATTTTCACTCATATGTGAACCTTGAGAAACCTAACAGGAGACCATGGGGGAAGGGAAGGAGAAAAATAGTTTCAAACAGAGAGGGACGAAAACCATAAGGGACTGTTAAATATAGAGAACAAACTGGAGGTTGATGGTGGTGGAGCTGGGGAGAGGTGAAAATGGGTGATGGGTATTAAGGAGGGCACTTGTTGGGGTGAGCACTGGGTGTTGTATGTAAGCGATGAATCATGGGAATCTACCCCCAAAACCAAGAGCACACTATATATAATGTATGTTAACCAACTTGACAATAAATTACATTAAAAAAGGAAGCACCCCCATACTTTTAATCTCTCCTAATCACTCTGTTACTCTCTTACTTTATAGCAATTAACACAAGTCCATCCAAAATCTGTGAGTTATCTCTCTGTTGTGTTCCCAGCATCTAGTTCTTGCCTGGTATGTGGGTGGGGTTCAGTACACATTTATACATGAAATAAATAAACCATTCACCCTCCCCAAAACATTATGTATCTTCTGCGCCTCCATGACTTTCTGATATCGTTCTTTCTTCCTAGAGTGCTTTATCCCATCTTCTTCTTCAAAAAAACTCTTTGTTTCTTGACAACTCCGCTCAAATATTAGCTTCTCTACATCCCCAAGAATGAGCAAGGGTCTTAAAACACAGGTGCCCTCCATAATGTTTATTGAATAAATTACTCCACATTTATCTATGTAAATGTCAGCTATTGGCTTTAGCCCATATTTTAAGAATTATTTTTGAATCCTTACTTTGTTATCCAATCTATTAGTGACCCATAACAGGCTATGTCATCCATAATTAAATAAGTGTGCACTCTCTGTATTCATCCTGTTCACATCTGTCTAAAATACATTGTGCAGAACAGGGCTGATAAATGTCATCTTCCATGTAGTTTGGGAAAACAAACTAGTGTGACCTAACCAAACTAGAGGATTGGCAGCAGGGACTTATCATACAGATAAATTTGGGTCCATCTTGTACCTAGATTTTTCCCCCTTTCTGGCCCCAGAGCATCCCTGCTCATCACAATCTGTGTATCCTTAAAAGAACACTGTATATGTCACCGATTCCATGGCATCTCCTTAGTTCTCCATAATCAAACGTAATATCCCTTCACCTTAGAGTTGCTTAGGTACTTACATTACTTTACTTATTCATTCAATAAATATTTATTGAGAATCTTATAATTTCACAGACACTGTACTGTGCTTTTGGTGACAAAGAAGTATGAGTAGAGCTTTACCTTATGTTATGTTCATTACATACTTGTCTTAATCCCCACTTATGGTTTGGGGAAGGTACGAAGACTCTCTGAACCTTAGTTTACTTATGTATAAAAATAAAGATAACATTACTTTTTTCACATAGTTCTGCAGGTTACACAATTTTACGAAGCACCTAGCACAGAGTCTGGTATGTGACAGGTGTCTAACAATTTCTTATCCCTTTTCCTCTACACACTAGATTGTAAGAGAAAGGGGGTGCCTGCTGTGTGGACACTCTTCTTGTTTCCTTGCTTCCTCCAACTGTGTCCTTGATTTTCACATGCTCAGTGTGTGGAGTGGAGTTGGAGGTGGGTTCCATCCCTACAATTTCGCTGCCTTTCCCTCCCAGAGCAGAGGTGACTGTACCTGGCCCTCAGGCACCAGCATAGGGTCCCCATCACCATCTGGTCTGTGGTCCTACTGGAGCAAGTTCATCATGTCTAATCTCCAAGTTCATGCATAACTGCATGAGGCACAAGCTGGTTTGTACAATCACAGTACCTTTAAGCTAAGGGAACGGGTGTGAATCCCAGGCTTCAGGGCTTGAGGTTAGCACGTCCTCATGAGGTGACCCGTGAGGATGCCCTAATCTGTGGGAATGTGATCAAACCCCTGTCCTGTTTTCTTCCTCCCCTTCCCCCCCTATTTGTCTCTGTTAGCTTTATCCTTCCTTATTTCATCCTTCTTTCCTACCCTCTTCTGTCTCTTGTTTGCTTTCCCACTTTATTCGTGCTTCTCTGTTCCTCATTCCACTTCACCCTCAACTGTGCCCCTACTCTCCTTCCTGGCTTGGGCTCCAGCTCTGCTCTCCTTTCCTCTTCTTCTTCCCCAACTGTTGGAACTCACCAAATATTTATTTCACTTAAACACTGTGCCTTACACAGTAGTAAGTACTCTGCACAACTAACAGACAAACAATCCTGCCCCAGTTGGGGAAAGTTCACTATCTTTCTGAAAATGACTCCACCTTCTTTTCCTTTAGAGCAGCCAGTGTCAGCCTCTCCTGTTATCCTATATCCTCTTTTTCCCTGCTTTTCCTCTCTCTCCCACTTTCTGTCTCTTTATCCCTTGCTACGCTGTGTCTTAAAATGCCATTAGAAATCTCTGAAAGAAATCTTCTCCGTGTATTACAGAGCTGGTTCTCTGCTAATAGCATTGCATTTGATATATGCATTTAATACAAGTAAAAAAAAACTATTGAACTAAATAAATTATGAAAAATTTACAGAAAAGCCTTTAATTTCATACCAATCATTCAGAATGAATGCTAAATCTGTTGGCAGCATGCAGCAAACATCATTCTGTGTGTTTTTTTAAAGCCCAGAAAATTAAGGACATTGGAGTACTTTGTCTTTTTGTTACCCACAATTTTCTTCACCTCCACTGTTTTCCACCATAAATAAAAGACCACACAATTTTGTTTAGGAATCGATTTGATATATGAAGATATTGCATTAACTACTCTATATGTGTTTAATTTATTTTACTGCCAGCTCACGATGATTCTGAAATGAGAGGGTGAGATTTCTGTTTTCCTGGTCTCAGAAGCCAGACAGAGATTTCTCTTCCCAGAGCCTAGAACCTCTGTAAGAATTATTCTCCTTTGCTGGGAGTCTCAGTAGAGGAAGGAGGACAGCACAGTGAAATCACAAGTAAAGGGGAAACTGACCTAGTTTGGGCCCATTCTGGCTCAATGTGAGCTGAAATGGGCAAATCCATCATGGAAGGGTGGGGCTAGAGGTAAAAAAAAATCATATGTTAAGAATGTGGCATCTTAGTAAGAGAGAGATGACAAGCCCTAAGATTCACCACTTCAGATACACCTCAAATACTGCCTCAAACCCTGCCTTCCCTCCCCTGCCCCTACTAAACACACAGTTTGTGGTTCACTAAACTATTGAAGTTCCTTGATCACACCATATTTTGCCTTTACACTGTGTTTTTTTTTTCTCCTCCAAAAATGTCCTTTTCCCTTGATCTGCCGACCACATCTTTTTCATCCTTGAAGACTCGGCTCTGGAGTCACCTTCATGAAGTAATCCCTCAATCATGCCTGTTTTGGCCTCACTGGACTCTACATACACCTTGCCTACAATCTCAGTCATTCTGGGTATTTTATGTTTATATACTTCTTTTTCTCTTACTGTACTATACACTATACACAAAATTAAGTCTAAATATACCATTGACCTAAACATTAATGCTAAATCATAAAGCCTTTAGAGAAACACAGAAAATTATTTTTGAGACATAGTGGTAGTTAAAGATTTTTTAAGAGAGGTTAAAGGAGGCAATATACTATAAAATAATATAGTTAACCTTATTAAGTATAATTTTTTTGCCCATTAAGCTAAACTGTTAAGAAAATGTATAGACATATGGCAGAAAATGAGAAAATATTCACAAAATATATATCTAATAAACAAGTAGTAGACAGGATATTTGAAGAACTCCTACAAGTCAGTAATACAATAAACTTAGTAGAAAATGGGAAAAATGAACAGACAAGACATTGTCTTGTCCCAAACAAGACATATTAGTTGTCAAAAACATATAAAACTAGCCACAGTCTGTGAGAAACATCTTTGCAAAACACATAGTATGAACAAAACAAATCAAAACAAAACAAAAACTGGTATACAAAATACACAAAGAACTTACATTTTTTGTATTAAAAATTTATCAATGTTTATTTGTTTTTGAGAGACAGAGATACAGAGAATGAGTGGGGGATGGGCAGATAGAGAGGGAGACACAGAATCTGAAGCAGGCTTCAAGCACTGAGCTGTCAGCACAGACCTCACGAATCATGAGATCATGACCTGAGCTGAAGTCAGATGCTTGACCAAGTGAGCCACCCTGGTGCCCCACAAAGAACCTTTAAAATTAAACAATAAGAAAACAAGCAACCCAATTAAAAATAAGTATACATTCTGATCAGAACTCAACAAAGAAGATACATGTCAAATAAGCATATGAAAAAACACACAGCATCATATGTCATTAGAGAATTTCAAACTTAAACAACACTGGCTAAAATCTAAAACACTGACAGCACCAAATGGTAGTGAGGATGTGAAACAACATGAGGATTCACTCATTACTGGTGGGAATACAAAATGTTACAGGGGTGTCTTGGCTCAGTCTGTTAAATGTCCAACTGTCAATTCCAGCTCAGTTCATAATCTCATGGTCTATGAGATGGATTCCTGTGTCAGGGAGTGTGGATATTACCTGGGATTCTCTTTCTCTGCCCTTACTCATGGACATGCACATATACAAGTACTCTTTTTCTCTCTTAAAATGAATACATGAATAAACATTTAAAAATGGTACAGCCACTTTGGGAGGCATTTTGGCAGTTTCATTAAAAACTCAACATATTCTTACTATATGATCTAGCAATCACACTGGTATTTACAGCAGCTTTATTCAATAATTGCCAGAACTTGGAAGCAACTGAGATGTTTTTCAGTAGCTGAATGGATAAACCAACTATGGTAATACAGACAATAGAAAATTATTCAGTAATAAGGAGAAATGAACTATCAAGTCATAAAAAGACCTGGAATAACATTAAATGCATAATCTAGGTAAAAAAAAGCCAGTGTGAAAAACCTCCAGAAACTGGAAAAATCAAGGAAATGGATTCTCCTTTTAGAGCTTTCAGAAGGAACACAGCTCTGCTGATGCATTTTATACTTCTGATCTCCTGAACTAAAGATAATACTTTTCAGTTGCTTCAAACCATTAAATTTTTGGCAATTTTTTTCAGCATCACTAAGAAACTAATACATAGATAATGGAGAAGAAAGTTGAGAAGTGAGGAAATGAGGAAAGATGAAGCAGGCAAGGGTGAAAGGTTTGGAGTTGTGTGCTTGATGAAGGCACAGGATAAAGCAGACCATTACTGTCCACCTCCGGATAGTTCTCATTAGCTCCCATGTGGAATCAAGTTCAACATTACAGCTCTGTAGAAGACTTTTATATCTATCCACTTCATTCGCATCTCACTAAGAAGATCTAGATAGAGGGTCCTTCCAGCACAGAGGTAACATCACATTTAAATTAACCAAGTTGGGGCATCCAAATTGGAAAGAAAAAAATAAAATTACCATTGTTAGCAGACAACACAAACATATATGTCGAAAACCCTAGTGATTACACACACACACACACACACACACACACACCTCCTAAAACTAATAACAGTTCAACAAATTTTCAGAATACAAATCAACATACAAAATAATTTGTATTTCTATGCACTAGCAATAAATAACCTGGAAAGGAGATTAAGGAAACAAATTCATCTATAATAGGGAAGATCCTGGGAAGATGGCAGCATAGGAGGACGCTGGGCTCACCGCGCGTCCTGCTGATCACTTAGATTCCACCTACACCTGCCTAAATAACCCAGAAAACCGCCAGAACACTAGCAGAATGGAGTCTCCAGAGCCAAGCGCAGACAAGAGGCCCACGGAAGAGGGTAGGAAGGGCAGCGAGGTGGTGCGCGCTCCACGGACTGGCGGGAGGGAGCCGGGGTGGAGGGGTGGCTCACCGGCCAAGCAGAGCCCCCGAGTGTGGCTGGCAAAAGCGGAGGGGCCGGACGGACTGTGTTCCGACAGCAAGCGCGACTTAGCGTCTGGGAGGTCATAAGTTATATAATGTAAAAACAGGGAGGGGGGCAAAACAGAAGAGACTCATAAATATGGAGAACAGACTGAGGGTAACTGGAGGGGTTGTGGGAGGGGGGGTGTGCAAATGGGTAAGGGGCACTAAGGAATCTACTACTGAAATCTTTGTTGAACTATATGCTAATTTGGATGTAAATTAAAAAAAAAATAAACGGGATAGGAAGATGGCAGTGTAGGAGGACGCTGGGCTCACCCGCGCGTCCTGCTGATCACTTAGATTCCACCTACACCTGCCTAAATAACCCAGAAATCCACCAGAAGACTAGCAGAACAGAGTCTCCAGAGCCAAGCACAGACAAGAGGCCCACGGAAGAGGGTAGGAAGGGTGGTGAGGCGTTGCGCACTCCGCGGACTGGCGGGAGGGAGCCAGGGTGGAGGGGTGGCCCACCAGCAAAGCAGAGCACCCAAGTCTGGCTTGCAAAAGCGGAGGGGCTGGACGGAGTGTGTTCTGACAGCAAGTGGGACTTGACATCTGGAAGGTTATAAGCTAACAGCTCTGCTCAGAGAATGGGAGGGCTGGAGAACAACAGGAGGGAGCCTTGTTGAGCCCCGGAGGACTGAGCTCAGTTTGGTGGGGAACAAAAGCGCTCGCCAGCGGCATCTCCCTCGCCCATCCCCCAGCCAAAATCCCAAAGGGAACCAGTTCCTGCCAGGGAACTTGCTTGCACCGCACAAACACCCAACGCTGTGCTTCTGCGGATCCATCCTCCGGTGGGTCTGACTTCCTCCCAGTGCTGCAGGGCCCCTCCTGAAGCAGATCTCCAAAGGAAAAGCGAGCTGAGCCTACCCCTCCCGACCCTGTGCACCTTGCTGATCCACCCCAGCTAATACACCAGATCCCGGGCCATGCCACCCCACAATGAATTACACCCCTAAGAGAGTCAACTCCAGGGACTATCCAAAATGACGAAAAGGAAGAATTCCCTTCAGAAAAACATCCAGAAAATAACAACAGCGAACGAATTGATCAAAAATGATTTAAACAATATCACAGAAAGTGAATTTAGAACAATAGTCATAAAATTAATCGCTGGGCTTGAAAACAGTATAAAGGACAGCAGAGAATCTCTTCCTACAGAGATCAAGGGGCTAAGGAACAGCCAGGAGTAGCTAAAAATGCTATCAATGAGCTGAAAAATGAAATGGAGAAAACCATGGCTCAGATTGAAGAGGCAGAGGAGAGAATAGGTGACTAGAAGATAAAATTATGGAAAAAGGAGAAGTTGAGAAAAAGAGAGATAAAAAAATCCAGGAGTATGAGGGGAAAATTAGAGAACCAAGAGATGCACTAAAGAAAAATAATCTACGCATAATTGGTATCCCAGAGGAGGAAGAGAGAGGGAAAGGTGCTGAAGGTATACTTGAAGCAATAATAGCTGAGAACTTCCGTGATCTGGGGAAGGAAAAAGGCATTGAAATACAAGAGGCACAGAGAACTCCCTTCAGACGCAACTTGAATCGATCTTCTGCATGACATATCATAGTGAAACTGGCAAAATACAAGGATAAAGAGAAAATTCTGAAAGCAGCTATGGATAAACCTGCTCTAACATATAAAGGGAGACCTATAAGACTCGTGACTGACCTCTCTACTGATATTTGGCATGCCAGAAAGAAATGGCAGGAGATCTTCAAAGTGATGAACAGAAAAAAATATGCAGCCAAGAATCCATTATCCAGCAAGTCTGTCATTTAGAATAGAAGGAGAAATAAAGGTCTTCCCAAACAAACAAAAACTGAAGGAATTCGTCACCACTAAACCAGCCCTACAAGAGATCCTAAGGGGGATCCTGTGAGACAAAGTTCCAGAGACATCACTACAAGCATGAAACCTAGGGACATTGCAATGACTCTAAACCCATATCTTTTTATAATAACACAATGGAAATGGACTAAATGCACCAACCAAAAGACATAGGGTATCAGAATGGATAAAAAAAAAAAAAGACCCATCTAATTGCTGTCTACAAGAGACTCATTTTAGACGTGAGGACACCATCCGATTGAGAAGGAGGGGATGGAGAACTATTTATCATGCCACTGGAAGTCAAAAGAAAGCTGGAGTAGCCATACTTCTATCAGACAAGCTACACTTTAAATTAAAGGCTGTAACAAGAGATGAAGAAGGACATTGTATAATAATCAAAGGGTCTATCCATCAGGAAGAGCTAACAATTATAAATGTCTATGCGCCGAATACAGGAGCCCCCAATATATAAAACAATTACTCACAAACATAAGCAACCTTATTGATAAGAATGTGGTAATTGTATGGGACTTTAACACTCCACTTACAGAAATGGATAGATCATCTAGACACACAGTCAATAAAGAAACAAGGGCCTGAATGATACATTGGATCAGACGGACTTCACAGATATATTTAGAACTCTGCATCCCAAAGCAACAGAATATACTTTCTTTTCGAGTGCACATGGAACATTCTCCAAGATAGATTACATACTGGTCACAAAACAGCCCTTCATAAGTTTACAAGAATTGAAATTATACCATGCATACTTTCAGACCACAATGCTATGAAGCTTGAACTCAACCACAGGAAAAAGTCTGGAAAACCTCCAAAAGCATGGAGGTTAAAGAACACCTACTAAAGAATGAGTGGGTCAACCAGGCAATTAGAGAAGAAATTAAAAATATATGGAAACAAACAAAAATGAAAATACAACAATCCAAACGTTTTGGGATGCAGCGAAGGCAGTCCTGAGAGGAAAATACATTACAATCCATGCCTATCTCAAGAAACAAGAAAAATCCCAAATTCAAAATCTGACAGCACACCTAAAGGAAATAGAAGCAGAACAGCAAAGACAGCCTACACCCAGCAGAAGAAGAGAAATAATAAAGATCAGAGCAGAAGTAAACGATATAGAATCTAAAAAAACTGTAGAGCAGATCAACGAAACCAAGAGTTGGTTTTTTGAAAAAATAAACAAAATTGACAAACCTCTAGCCAGGCTTCTCAAAAAGAAAAGGGAGATGACCCAAATAGATAAAATCATGAATGAAAATGGAATTATTACAACCAATCCCTCAGAGATACAGACAATTATCAGGGAATACTATGAAAAATTATATGCCAACAAATTGGACAACCTGGAAGAAATGGACAAATTCCTAAACACCCACACTCTCCCAAAACTCAATGAGGAGGAAACAGAAAGCTTGAACAGACCCATAACCAGCGAAGAAATTGAATCAGTCATCAAAAATCTCCCGACAAATAAGAGTCCAGGACCAGATGGCTTCCCAGGGGAGTTCTACCAGACGTTTAAAGCAGAGATAATACCTACCCTTCTCAAGCTATTCCCTAAAATTGAAAGCGAAGGAAAATAAACAGACTCATTCTATGAAACCAGTATTGCTCTGATTCCTAAACCAGACAGAGACCCAATAAAAAAAGAGAACTACAGGCCAATATCCCTGATGAATATGGATGCAAAAATTCTCAATAAGATACTAGCAAATTGACTCAAACAGCATATAAAAACAATTATTCACCATGATCAAGTGGGATTCATTCCTGGGCTGCAGGTCTGGTTCAACATTCATAAATCCATGAATGTGATACATCACATTAATAAAAGAAAAGATAAGAACCATATGATCCTGTCAATCAATGCAGAAAAAGCATTTGACAAAATTCAGCATCCTTTCTTAATAAAAACTCTCGAGAAAGTTGGGATAGAAGGAACAACCTAAGCATCATAAAAGCCATTTATGAAAAGCCCACAGCTAACATCATCTTCAATGGGGAAAAACTGAGAGCTTTCCCCCTGAGATCAGGAACACGACAGGGATGTCCACTCTCACCGCTGTTGTTTAACACATGGTTGGAAGTGCTAGCATCAGGAATCAGACAACAAAAGGAAATCAAAGGCATCAAAATTGGCAAAGATGAAGTTAAGCTTTCGCTTTCTGCAGATGACATGACATTGTACATGGAAAATCCGATAGACTCCACCAAAAGTCTGCCAGAACTGATACATGACTTTAGCAAAGTTGCAGGATACAAAATTAATGTACAGAAATCAGTTGCATTCTTATACACTAATAATGAAGCAACAGAAAGACAAATAAAGAAACTGATCCCATTCACAATTGCACCAAGAAGCATAAAATACCTAGGAATAAACCTAACCAAAGATGTAAAAGATCTGTATGCTGAAAACTATAGAAAGCTTATGAAGGTAATTGAAGAAGATATAAAGAAATGGAAAGACATTCCCTGCTCATGGATTGGAAGAATAAATATTGTCAAAATGTCAATACTACCCAAAGCTATCTACACATTCAATGCAATCCCAATCAAAATTGCACCAGCATTATTCTCGAAAGTAGAAGAAGCAATCCTAAAATTCATATGGAACCACAAAAGGCCCCGAATAGCCAAAGTAATTTTGAAGGAGAAGACCAAAGCAGGAGGCATCACAATCCCAGACTTTAGCCTCTAGTACAAAGCTGTAATCATCAAGACAGCATGGTATTGGCACAAAAACAGACATATAGACCAATGGAATAGAATAGAAACTCCACAACTAGACCCACAAACGTATGGCCAACTAATCTTTGACAAAGTAGGAAATAACATTCAATGGAAAAAAGAAAGTCTCTTTAACAAATGGTCTGGGAGAACTGGACAGAAACATGGAGAAGATTGAAACTAGACCACTTTCTCACACCATACATAAAAACAAACTCAAAATGGATAAAGGACCTGAATGTGAGACAGGAAACCATCAAAACCCTAGAGGAGAAACCAGGAAAAGACCTCTCTGACCTCAGCTGTAGCAACTTCTTACTTGACACATCCCCAAAGGCAATGGAATTAAAAGCAAAAATGAACTACTGGGACCTTATGAAGATAAAAAGCTTTTGCACAGCAAAGGAAACAACCAACAAAACTAAAAGGCAACCAACGGAATGGGAAAAGATATTTAAACAGGACATATCGGACAAAGGGCTAGTATCCAAAATCTATAAAGAGCTCACCAAATTCCCCACCCAAAAGACAAATAACCCAGTGAAGAAATGGTCAGAAAACATAAATAGACACTTCTGTAAAGAAGACATCCAGATGGCCAACAGGCACATGAAAAGATGCTCAAGGTCACTCCTCATCTGGGAAATACAAATCAAGACCCATCCTGAGATATCACCTCATGCCAGTCAGCTTGGCTAAAATGAACAAATCAGGAGACTATAGATGCTGGAGAGGATGTGGAAAAATGGGAACCTTCTTGCACTGAAGGTGGGAATGCAAACTGGTGCAGTCACTCTGGAAAACAGTGTGGAGGTTCCTCAGAAAATTAAAAATAGACCTACCCTATGACCCAACAATAGCACTGCTAGGAATTTACCTAAGGGATACAGGAGTACTGATGCATAAGCTCACTTGTACCCCAACGTGTATAGCAACACTGTCAACAATAGCCAAATTATGGAAAGAGCCTAAATGTCCATCAACTGATGAACGGATAAAGAAATTGTGGTTTATATACACAATGGAGTACTATGTGACAATGAGAAAGAATGAAATACGGCCCTTTGTAGCAACATGGATGGAACTGGAGAGTGTGATGCTAAGTGAAATAAGCCATACAGAGAAAGACAGATACCATATGTTTTTCACTCTTATGTGGACCCTGAGAAACTTAACAGAAACCCATGGGGGAGGGGAAGGAAAAAAAAATGAGGTTAGAGTGGGAGAGAGCCAAAGCATAAGAGACTCTTAAAAACTGAGAACAAACTGAGGGTTGATGGGGGTGGGAGTGAGGGGAGGGTGGGTGATGGTTATTGAGGAGGGCACCTTTTGGGATGAGAACTGGATGTTGTATGGAAACCAGTTTGACAATAAATTTCATATATTGAAAAAAATAAATTTGGCAAACTAAAAAAAAAAAATAGTAGGAATAGGAAAAAAAAAACGGGTAAATTCAACCAAGTTAGTTAAAGACTTTGTTTCTAAAAACTGTAATTCATCACTAAAAGAAATTAAAGAGACATAAATAAACATTCCATGTTTGTGGATTAGCTGATAATATTGTTAAGATGATCACACTAGCCAAAGTTATCTACAGATTCAGTGCAATCCCTACTAAATCTCTATGGTTTTTTTTTTTTTTTTGCAGAATTTTTTTAAGAAAATCTAAAATTCATATGGGATGTCAAGGAACCATGAATAACCAAAAAATCTTCAAAAATTACAGCAAGTTGGAGGACCCACACTTTCTGATTTTAAAACTTACTGCAAAGCTACAGCAATAAAAAAAGTATGCTGCTGGTATAAGCACAAACCTCAATGGAAGAGAATAGTAGAAACAAGAAATAAACCCTTGAATATATAGTCAATTAATTTTAAGTAGGGTGCCAAAGCCATTCAATGGAGAAAACGTGTTTCCTTAATAAGTTGCAGTAAACAAACTGGATAACTACATGCAAAAATGAAGTCAAACCTTTACCTTATGCCATACAAATAAGTTAACTCGAAATGGATTAAATACCTAAACATAAGACGTGAAACTCTTAGAAGAAATTAGAGGAGAATATCTTCATAACATTGGGTTTGGCAATGATGTCTTGGATGAGACACTAAAAACACAGGCAACAAAAGATAAAATACATAAATTGGATCTCATCAAAATTAAAAACTCAGTGCGTCAAATTACATTATAAGTGGAGTGAAAACACAACTCACAGAATAATAGAAAACAGTTTTATTCCTACAACTCAACAACTGAAACAAATACCCCAATTCAAAAAATGGACAAAAGACTTAGACTTTTCTCCATAAAACTTTAAAAATGACAACAAACATATGAAGATTCTTGGCATTACTCTTCATTATGAAAATATAAATCAAAACCATGATGAGATATATAATATATAATATATAATATATTAATATATATTATATATAATATAATATATCGTTATATTATATATAATATATATTAATATAATATATAAAATAATATAATATATAATATAATATATTATAATATAATATATTATATATTAATATATAATAATATATAAGATATATAAAATATATATAAATTATTATTATTATTATTATTACTATTACTATTAGGAGGGGAAGAAGCAAGCGGGGGAAGAAGAAAATGGAGAGTGAAAGACAGGGAAAAGGAGAGGGAGAGGGAGAAAGGAAATAATAAGCCACTGACAATGATGTGGAGAAACTGGAACCCTTGTACGTTGCTGGTTGGGATTTAGAATGGTGTAGCTGCTGTAGGAAAGCTGTGTAATTCCTCAAAAAATATAGAATTACCATATGATCTAGCAATTTCAACCTTATGTATATATACAAGAGAATTGAAAGGAGAGGGTCAAATACATTGTTCTCAATAGCCAAAAGGTGGAAACAATCTATTGTCCATAGACAGGTGAATAAACAAAGTGTATATACATCTAATAGGATATTATTTAGCCTTAAAAACTAGTGAAATTCTGACACATGCTATGATATGGGTGAAACTTGGAAACATACAAAGTGAAATGGGCCAGACATAAAAGCACAAATATTGTGTGATTTCACTTGTCTGAGTTGCCTAGAATAATAAAATTCATAAAAAAAGTAGAATAGACATTTCAGAGGATGGGGGAATGGAAGAATAGAACGTTATTGTTTAACAGATATGGAATTTCTGTTTGGAATGATGAAGTAGTTCTGGAGACAGTGGGGATGACTGTAAAACATTGTGGACTTAATGCCACATAATTGAACACTTCAGATAGTTAAAATGGTAAATTTAATGTTATGTAAATTTTACCACAACAAAAATATATACTGGGGAAAATCCACAATAGGCCAGGAAGAAATCTAGAATAGAATAATGCTATGAAGGCCAAGAGAAAGAGGGAGTCACACTTTCAAAGAGAGCAGTGTATTGCCTCAAGTGCCTGAGATATTTTGAGTAAAATGCAGAAATATTTGGCAAATATGAATACATATATGATGTTGATAAGTGGTATGGTAGTTATAGGAGCCAGACTGCAGCAGAAACAATGATCAAAGGTTAATATTTCAAGGAGAGTAAGATGTGGCTCAATGCTGTTTTGATGTGTAGGAAACTGAGTATGGGAGAATAGACATTTTCCTATGGAAGAAATACATAAAGGAAACAGTATCCATGCTCACAGAAGATAAAGGGATTTCAGAAAAGGAAAGTAGTTGAATTAAGCACTTGGTGAAGAGTATAAGAATAGAAGAAGTCTGTGGTTTGTTTCGTTGGTTTGGTTTTTAAATGGTAGGTTTCTAGAGGAGCAGTAAGTGGGAGTGATGGCAACAGATGGAGGATGGGGACAATATGTGGATGAGGATGTATGAGGCAATGCATGGCTAGAAAATCTTTGAAGCAGCTAAGCTTATGAATGATATGTATTTTGTTTATAATCAAAAAATAGCAGGTCAAAAATTAGCTAGTAGTATTTTCTTTAGGAAACATTTTTTTTCCCATTTGGAGCAAATCCAAAATGTTCTTTTATATTTGTCTTAAATCATTTTAAGATGTTTCCTTTTAACAATCAACAAAACTAAAAGGCAACCAACAGAATGGGAAAAGATATTTGCAAATGACATATCGAACAAAAGGCTAGTATCCAAAATCTATAAAGAGGTCATCCAAACTCCACACTCAAAAAACAAATAATCCAGTGAAGAAATGGGCAGAAGACATGAATAGATATTTCTCTAAAGAAGACATCCAGATGGCCAACAGGCACATGAAAAGATGCTCAACGTCACTACTCATCAGGGAAATACCAGGGAATCAAAACCACACTGAGATAACACCTCATGCCTCTCAGAGTAGCCAAAAAGAACAAATCAGGAGACTATAGATGCTGGAGAGGATGTGGAGAAATGGGAACCCTCTTGCACTCTTGGTGGGAATGCAAACTGGTGCAGCCACTCTGGAAAACAGTGTGGAGGTTCCTCAGAAAATTAAAAATAGATCTACCCTATGACACAGCAATAGCATTTCTAGGAATTTACCCAAGGGATACAGGAGTACTGATGCATAGGGTCACTTGTGCCCCAATGTTTACAGCAACACTTTCAACAATAGCCAAATTATGGAAAGAGCCTAAGTGTCCATCAACTGATCAATGGATAAAGAAGCTGTGGTTTATATATACAATGGAATTCTACTTGGCAATGAGAAAGAATGAAATATGGTCTTTTGTAGAGACATGGATGGCACTGGAGAGTGTTATGCTACGTGAAATAAATCATACAGAGAAAGACAGATACCATATGTTTTCACTCTTATGTGGATCCTTAGAAACTTAACAGAAGACCATGAGGGAGGGGAAGGAAACAAGGAAAAAAAAAGGTTAGAGAGGGAGGGAGCCAAAACATAAGAGACTCTTAAAAAGCGAGAACAAACTAAGGGCTGATGGGTATTCAGGAGGGCACCTGTTGGAATGAGCACTAGATGTTGTATGGAAACCAATTTGACAATAAATTTCATATTAAAAAAAAATGAACAGACAAAAAATAGTTTTCCCAAACCAAACATTAACACTGTTCTTGGAAGGAAGAACAAGAAGTTATGTGACAGGACCCCTAGTTTCAGGATCCCTTATTGATGTCCTGTACCAGAGGAAGGGGATATATGCATATTTTTTATTCATTGCTTCTGGATAAATAAATTTAACTCTAGGAAGCTGCTTCATTTTGTCACAAAGAGGATGGTGGAAAAAGATAGGGATGTTGCAGCCCAAACCCATCTCTACTGCAATGGACAATTCTCAGAGAGCATGTCCAAGTCAGGGGCAGGGCTCCCTTTGAGCACATGAGCTCTCTTTGACCCTGGGGAGTGGATATGAAGAAAGTAAAAAGCATGTATTTTGTTGTATCATATTTATCCAAAGGAAAAAAATAATGTTTTTAATTATGATGTTAATTCTAAGGACCTCAGCTAACTCTCAAAGCCTAAAATAATTCAGAGTTCTAGATTGGAAACTGTCTCCCAAAGAGAGAGGAGTGAGAATTTTTTACATTCTTGATAAATACAGGCCTGATTGCAAAACTTAGGTCCACCCTTTATTCACTAAGCTTGGGGTAAGAACTTCTCACAGCCCCAAATGGGAGAAATTGCATCCTTCTTTTTGTGCCCAGTACACTCTGACCTTGATACTGATAAAGCATGTGGACTGAAGGAGGATAGGAGACACTGGAAATTAGAAGCTGAGAAGATTGGCTAAGTGGAATCATAGCCTGGAAGACTGGAAGGGTCTCAGGAAGTCATTTTGTCCACTCTCATCATTTTATCAGCAAGGCAACTGTCATTCAGTGAGGTACGATGCCTGTCCAAAGTTGCATGGCACTAGCTTTGGGCCAGTTCTGGGACACCAGATTGACTACCCCTGTCTTATTTACTCCACCTTCAAGTTTTCTTTAAGGACCCTGTTGTACACAAATTTCTTTTCCTGTTGTACTATCTGGAAATTGAACTCCCTTCATCAAAGGAGGATGCTAATGAAAGCAACTTGGTACATTTACTCTTGATTTTGTTGGGAATGGTTTTTATTTTTCTCTGGCAAATTAGCCATCTAGAAACAAAGGTGGCTGTCTATAACTGTGCACAATGTCCAGCATTGGAACAAGAATCTTTCACCCATCACAAATATAGTATTTTTTAAAGAAATATTTGGCAAGAATGTCTGTCTTTCAATACTCCTGAGAATATATTTTCCAGGAAAGCAAGGGATTTTCTTTTCCTGCAATTCAGTCTTGATAATGAGACTCTTTTCCACCCATACCAGGACAGGTCAGGGTATTGGAGATAAAGTCATCAGTATCACAAATGCTAGAGGCTAAATCCACCTCTTGACAGAAAAGTCTTTCCTGAAGGGTGAGTTACCAGCATTTGACCTGATATAGATCCCAGCAGTGAGGGGTGCCCCCTCTCTGAAGCTCTTCACACCCTCTCCCTCCTTCCCCTCTGCTCCCAACCCCTAGGCTTTGCCAATTAATCACTCTGCCATGGCCCGGGAGAGATTGATCCCCAAATGAGAACTTTATATTATAATTGAACTGGCTGCCCCTTAGGTCACTTATGTTATTTCTCTGTCCCTTTGGCAGGGCCCTCTAGTCATTCTCTCCTTTGCTCTCTTCCTGGTTGTCAGGCCACAAATCTCCGCATGCTCCTTAAAGTGTCAGTACATTCAGGAGCACTTTCATAAGTGGGATTAATTGTTAGACATATCTCCCTGCTGTCTTCCTCCTTGCATGGTGACTTCTACTGACAGAGGAACTGTTTCTCCAGAGCATCCTTATTCCCATCCTCAGGAAACAGGCTGTTGGATTGGTCCAGGTCTTTACTGGTTTAGTAAACTGAGAAGAAAGAGGAAAAAGAGGGACCCAAAGCTGGCTGCATACCACCACATATGTCTGGAGTCTCCGTGTCTCTGCACTGATCTAGGCTGTCCCTTAGAGTCTGAGCCACTGTGTCATCAGCCCTGGTGTTAACATACCCTGGTTCTACAGGATAAGTTTCCTCTGTATAGAATTCCTGTTACAATTTCCTGTTGCACACCCATTAATTTAGATTATTTCTCTGGGCAAAGGATAAAAGCTTTATGCCCTGGGATTTTGTACTCACAGAAAGGACAGCAATTCATCCTGAGTAAGCTAAATTTTTATCATGACCTCCAGCATATTTGGTCCACAGGTTACTCTATGGGAATGATTAGCCTTACTCTATTGCTCTGTATGCTGGATATAAGGATTAAGTGAAACATGTATAAGAAAAGATTTGGAAAATTCATTAATATTTTTCATTCTGAACATAAGAAACATTAATAAAAAAGTCTTTCCTGAGGTAATTTTTATTATTGTTATTTCCTTTTTTTTTTTTTTTTTTTTGATTTGTCAGAGTAGGAATGGAATGAATCAGTACAAAGAAGATTAATGAAACTAGAATGACAGACCAAAGCAACAAGGCAGAAATCCACAGCACTGCAGGGCTCCTCAACTGCACTGTGTGTCTAATGTTCCTGGAGATCTTGGTAAAAAGTCTGATTCAGCAGGTCTAGAGCCGGGCCTAATTTTCTGAATTTTTAGCAAGTTCATATATATTAGCGATGCTGTTGATGCAGGAACCTCCTCACAATTCTCAATAAGGACATAGAAATCTGGCTTGGGGAATACCCTAAACTTATTTCCTATGCACAGGAAATTCTCCAAAGAAAGAGGAAGAGAAGAAGCGGGGGGAGGACACCCCCCATGTATTAAGTGCTGTGTTCAGGCAAGGTTCTATATGCTTTCCCTGAAATATTTCATTTAATGACAAATCCTGAGGTTGAACTATTATTATTCCCATTTAACAAATGTGGTCTTTGAAGCTTGAAAAAGAAAGCAGACCAACTTGTGTCAGCTGATAAAAAGGAGAATCAGGAAATGCGTTCTGGCAGTCTGAACTCAGAACCCAGGCTATTTCCCATTTCACTAAATTTCTAAAAAGGAAACATTTTTTAAGTCTGTATATTTTATTTAAAAATTTATTTTTTTCATTTACTTTTTTTTAATACGAAATTTATTGTCAAATTGGTTTCCATACAACACCCAGTGCTCATCCCAACAGGTGCTCTCCTCAATGCCATCACCCACTTTCCCCTGCCTCCCACCCCCCATCAACCCTCAGTTTGTTCCCAGTCTTTAAGAGTCTCTTATGGTTTGCTTCCTTCCCTCTATGCAACTTTTTTCCCCTTCTCCTCCCCCATGGTTTTCTGTTAAGTTTCTAAGGATCCACATAAGAGTGAAAACATATGGTATCTGTCTTTCTCTGTATGATTTATTTCACGTAGCATAACACTCTCCAGTGCCATCCATGTCTCTACAAAAGACCATATTTCATTCTTTCTCATTGCCAAGTAGAATTCCATTGTATATATAAACCACAGCTTCTTTATCCATTGATCAGTTGATGGACACTTAGGCTCTTTCCATAATTTGGCTATTGTTGAAAGTGTTGCTGTAAACATTGGGGCACACGTGACCCTATGCATCAGTACTCCTGTATCCCTTGGGTAAATTCCTAGAAATGCTATTGCTGTGTCATAGGGTAGATCTATTTTTAATTTTCTGAGGAACCTCCACACTGTTTTCCAGAGTGGCTGCACCAGTTTGCATTCCCACCAAGAGTGCAAGAGGGTTCCCATTTCTCCACATCCTCTCCAGCATCTATAGTCTCCTGATTTGTTCTTTTTGGCTACTCTGAGAGGCATGAGGTGTTATCTCAGTGTGGTTTTGATTCCCTGGTATTTCCCTGATGAGTAGTGACGTTGAGCATCTTTTCATGTGCCTGTTGGCCATCTGGATGTCTTCTTTAGAGAAATATCTATTCATGTCTTCTGCCCATTTCTTCACTGGATTATTTGTTTTTTGAGTGTGGAGTTTGGATGACCTCTTTATAGATTTTGGATACTAGCCTTTTGTTCGATATGTCATTTGCAAATATCTTTTCCCATTCTGTTGGTTGCCTTTTAGTTTTGTTGATAATTTCCTTTGCTGTACAGAAGCTTTTTATCTTCATGAGGTCCCAATAGTTCATTTTTGCTTTTAATTCCCTTACCTTTGGGGATGTGTCAAGTAAGAAGTTGCTGTGGCTGAGGTCAGAGAGTTTTTTTCCTGCTTTTTCCTCTAGGGTTTTGACGGTTTCCTGTCTCACATTCAGGGCCTTTATCCATTTTGAGTTTATTTTTGTGAATGGTGTAAAAATGTGGTCTAGTTTCAATCTTCTGGATATTGCTGTCCATTTCTCCCAGCATTTGTTAAACGAGACTGTCTTTATTAAAGAGACTGTCTTTTTTCATTGGATATTCTTTCCTGGTTTGTCAAAGATTAGTTGGCAATGCTTTTGTTGGTCTAGTTCTGGGGTTTCTATTCTATTCCATTGGTCTATGTGTCTGTTTTTGTGCCAATACCATGCTGTCTTGATGATGACAGCTTTGTAGTAGAGGCTAAAGTCTGGGATTGTGATGCCTCTTGCTTTGGTCTTCTTCTTCAAAATTACTTTGGCTATTCGGGGTCTTTTGTGGTTCCATGCAAATTTTAGGATTGCTTGTTCTAGCTTCGAGAAGAATGCTGGTGCAATTTTGATTGGGATTGCATTGAATGTGTAGATAGCTTTGGGTAGTATTGACATTTTAACCGTATTTATTCTTCCAATCCATGAGCACGGAATGTTTTTCCACTTTTTTATATCGTCTTCAATTTACTTCATAAGCTTTCTATAGTTTTCAACATACAGATCTTTTACATCTTTGGTTAGGTTTATTCCTAGGTGTTTTATGCTGCTTGGTGCAATTGTGAATGGGATCAGTTTCTTCATTTGTTTTTCTGTTGCTTCATTATTAGTGTATAAGAATGCAACTGATTTCTGTACATTAATTTTGTATCCTGAGACTTTCCTGAATTCATGTTATCAGTTTTAGGAGACTTCTGTTGGAGTCTCTTGGGTTTTCCATGTATAATATCATGTCATCTGCAAAAAGTGAAAGCTTGATTTCATCTTTGCCAATTTTGATGCCTTTGATTTCCTTTTGTTGTGTGACTGCTGATGCTAGCACTTCCAACCCTGTGTTAAACAACTGGTGAGAGTGGACATCCCTGTCGTGTTCCTGATCTCAGGGGGAAAGCTCTGTTTTTCCCCATTGAGGATGTTATTAGCTAAGTGATTTTCATAAATGGCTTTTATGATCTTTAAGTTTGTTCCTTCTATTCCGACTTTCTTGAGGGTTTTTATTAATGAAGGATGCTAAATTTTGACAAATGTTTTTTCTGCATCGATTGACAGGATCGTATGGTTCTTATCTTTTCTTCTATTAATGTTATGTATCACATTGATTGATTTGCGAATGTTGAACCAGCCCTGCATCCCAGGAATGAATCCCATTTGATCATGGTGAATAATTCTTTTTATATGTTGTTGAATTCAATTTTTTAGTATCTTATTGAGAATTTTTGCATCCATATTCATCAGGGATATTGGCCTGTAGTTCTCTTTTATTACTGGGTCTCTGTCTGGTTTAGAAATCAAAGTAATGATGGCTTCATAGAGTGAATCTAGAGGTTTTCCTTCCCTTTCTATTTTTTGGAACTGCTTGAGAAGGATAGGTATTATCTCTCCTTTAAATGTCTGGTAGAATTCCCCTGGAAGCCATCTGGTCCTGGACTCTTATTTGTCCATTTCTTCCAGTTTGTCCAGTTTGTTGGCATATAATTTTTCATAGTATTCCCCAATAATTGTTTTTCTGGGGGGTTGGTTGTAATAATTCCATTTTCATTCATGATTTTATCTATTTGGGTCATCTCCATTTTCTTTTTGAGAAGCCTGGCTAGAGGTTTATCAATTTTGTTCATTTTTTCAAAAACAAACAAACAAACAAAAACTCTTGTTTTCATTGATCTACTTTACTGTTTTTTTTTTGTTTGTTTGTTTGTTTGTTTAGATTCTCTATTGTTTATTTCTGCTCTGATCTTTATTATTTCTCTTTTTCTGCTGGGTTTGGGGTATCTTTGCTGTTCTGTTTCTATTTCCTTTTTTAGTGCTGCTAGATTCTGTATTTGGGATTTTTCTTGTTGCTTGAGATAGGCCTGGATTGCAATGTATTTTCCTCTCAGGACTGCCTTCGCTGCATCCCAAAGCTTTTGGATTGTTGTATTTTCATTTTCGTTTGTTTCCATATACTTCTAAATTTCTTCTCTAATTGCCTGGTTGACCCACTCATTTTTTTTTTTTAACGTTTATTTATTTTTGAGACAGAGAGAGAGACAGAGCATGAATGGGGGAGGGTCAGAGAGAGAGGGAGACACAGAATCTGAAGCAGGCTCCAGGCTCTGAGCGGTCAGCCCAAAGCCTGATGCGGGGCTCGAACTCACGGACCGCGAGATCATGACCTGAGCCGAAGTCAGACGCTTAGCCGATTGAGCCACCCAGGCGCCCGACCCACTCATTCTTTAGTGGGGTGTGCTTTAACCTCCATGCTTTTGGAGGTTTTCCAGACTTTTTCCTGTGGTTGAGTTCAAGCTTCATAGCATTGTGGTCTGAAAGTGTGCATGGTATGCTCTCAATTCTTATATACTTATGAAGAGCTGTGTTGTGACCCACTATGTGATCTATCTTGGAGAATGTTCCATGTGCACTCGAAAAGAAAGTAGATTCTGTTGCTTTGGGATGCAGAGTTGCAAATATATCTGTCAAGTCCATCTGATCCAATGTGTCATTCAGGGTCCTTGTTTCTTTATTGATCCCATGTCTAGATGATCTATCCATTACTGTAAGTAGAGTATTAAAATCTGCTGTAATTGCCATATTATAATCAATAAGGTTCGTTATGTTTGTGATTGTTTTATATATTTGGGTGCTGCCGCATTCGCCACATAGACATTTATAATTGTTAGCTCTTTCTCATGGATAGATCCTGTACTTATTATATAATGCCCTTCTTCATCTCTTGTTACAACCTTTAATTTAAAGTCTAGTTTGTCTGATATAAGTATGGCTACTCCAGCTTTCTTTTGACTTCAGTAGCATGATAGATAGTTCTCCATCCCCTCACTATCAATCTGATGGTGTCCTCACGTCTAAAATGAGTCTCTTGTAGACAGCAAATAGATGGGTCTTGGTTTTTTATCCATTCTGAAACCCTATGTCTTTTGGTTGAGCATTTAGTCAATTTACATTCAGTGTTATTGTTGAAAGATATGGGTTTAGAGTCATGGTGATGTCTGTAGGTTTCATGATTGTAGTCATGTCTTGGTACTTTGTGGTCCTTGCAACATTTCACTCACAGGATCCCCCTTAGGATCTCTTGTAGGGCTGGTTTAGTGGTGATGAATTCCTTCAGTTTTTGTTTGGGAAGACCTTTATCTCTCCTTCTATTCTGAATGACAGACTTGCTGGATAAAGGATTCTCAGGTGCATATTTTTTTTCTGTTCATCACATTGTAGATTTTCTGCCATTCCTTTCTGGCTTGCCAAGTTTCAGTAGACCGGTCTGTCTCTAGTCTTATTGGTTTCCCTTTATATGTTAGAGCAGGTTTATCCCTAGATACTTTCACAATTTTCTCTTTATCCTTGTATTTTGCCAGTTTCACTATGATATGTTGTGCAGAAGATCGATTCAAGTTAGGTCTGAAGGGAGTTCTCTATGCCTCTTGGATTTCGATGCCTTTTTCCTTCCCCATATCAGGGTAGTTCTCAGCTATGATTTGTTCAAGTACCCCTTCAGCCCCTTTCTCTCTCACTTTTTCTTCTGGAATTCCTATTATACGGATATGTTGTGTTTCATTGCATCACGTAGTTCTCTACTTCCTCCCTCATACTCCTCGATTTTTTTCTCAGCTTCCTCTTTTTCCATAATTTTATCTTCTAATTTACCTACTCTCTCTTCTGCCCCTTCAAACCCAGCTGTGGTCGCCTCCATTTTATTTTTCACCTCATTTATAGCATTTTTTAGCTCCTCATGACAATTTCTTAGTAACAATAGATTCTCTGCTGTCCTCTATACTTTTTTCAAGCCCAGTGATTAATTTTATGACTCTTATTCTAAATTCTTGTTCTGTTATTGCTTAAATCATTTTTGATCAATTCTTTAGCTTTTGCTACTTCCTGGAGTTTCTTTTGAGGACAATTCTTCCATTTTTTTATTTTTGTTAGTCCCTGGGGTGTCTCCAAGCTGCAGGGCACTTCCCCTGTGCTGTCTGGAGTAACGTGTTGGTGAGCGGGGCCACAGTCAGACCTTATGTCTGTCTCCAGCCCACCGTTGGGGCCACAGTAAGACTGGTGTGTACCTTATTTTCCCCTCTCCCAGGGGCAGGACTCACTGAGGAGTGGTGTGGCTGCTGTCTGGGCTACTTGCACACTGCCAGGCTTGTGGTGCTTCATCAATGGGATCTGGTATATTAGTCCTGGTGGATACACAAGGTGCACAGGGACAGGAGGGGCAGTCTCAACTCGCTTTGCTGTAGGTAGTCCCCTGCGGGAGGGGTCCTGCAGCACCGGGAGGGAGGGAGACTCGTCAGAGGGATGCATCCAAAGAGGCACAGCGTTGGGTGTTTGTGTGTTGCAAGCAAGTTTGGTGAATTGGTACCCTTTGCGATTTTGGCTGAGGGATGGGAGAGAAAGATGGAATTTGCCAGCACCTTTGTTCCCCTCTGAGCTGAGCTGTCTTCCAGGGCTCAACACCTCTTCCTCCCAGTGTCTTATTGCCCTCCCACTCTCTGAGCAGAGCTGTTGACTTATAACATTACAGAAGTTAACTCCCGCTGGCTGTCAGAACTCAAGCAGTCCAGCCCTCCACTTTTGCAAGGCAGACTCGAGAATTCCACCTTGCTGGCAGGCTGCCCCTCCACCGCCCCAGCTCCCTCCTGCCAGTTTGTGTAGCACGCATCGCCTCTATGCCATTCTTATCCTCTTCTGTGGTCCTCTTGTCTATGCTTGGCTCTGGACAGTCCATTCTGTTAGTCTTCTGGTGGGTTCCTGGGTTATTTAGACAGGTGTGGGTGGAATCTAAGTGATCAGCAGGACGAGGTGAGCCCAGCGTCCTCCTACGCTGCCATCTTCTTCAAGCTGTCTAACGTTTCTTGTCTGTTCATTTTTAAAAATTATTGTTTATTTACTGAGCCTGGGGCAGATTAGGTACACAACCAATTTTAAATGTACATCTTTCAATTACATTTTCAGGTGTTTTTGGATTGAGAAAACTATTGAAACACTCTGTGCTATAGTTTCCTCTGGGGTTAAAAAGTAAATAAATAAAATTAAGCTTTTACTTATTGTTGTGGTGAATTAATGAGATAAAATAAATCAAGTGCTGATATCCAGCATGGCATGTAGTAGAGGCACAAGAAATATTAGCCACCTTAATAGCAGAAATTGTGCTTTATTTATTGGGAATAAAAAATGTTTAAAAGTTTATAGATCTCCCCCTCATTTGGGACACTAACAGAACCCCTAATGGAATTGTATTTTCTCAAGTGTTTTGGGGGCAACAATGGCAGTTAAGGCTGGGAAATTGGAATGAAATGGAGAATGAACGGTCTGGCTATAGAGAGTCATGGCAAGATGACTTTAGCTGAGACACCTAGTAGGATTCCCAGGCCATTCTGAGGTAGGGGACTAAGAATTTACCCTGATTTGATGTTGTTCCATGGGTTTTATTTATCTGTAACAGCTCTCAGTTGCACCAATGTAGTCATGAAGAGGTAGATGGTGGGGCTTTTCCAGGATTTGTAGTGTAGCAAAGTGACTACAATGAGAAAGCTGAGCTTAATTATAAGGAGGCAATTGTAATGCTGCTAACAGATTGAAGAAAGATAATGAAAAAAAAATCACTAGAGGGTTTGACTAGATAAAAAAAAAGTTGTGGGATCTATGGATTGGAAATTTTCATGAGGTTGAAGAATTACTACAGTCAGGATACATGAGTAAGTAAACTCAAGTATAAGTGGATGTGGTCCAAGTAGACTATGTGACTTCACTTTGGGATCAAATATCTCAGCTATGACACTGAGAGTGGACGGGTGCTATGGAGTGGAAGGCTGAGTCATGAGGCTCAGGGAGCTCATACATCCTGTGAAAGGTGGAGCCCAAAGGATGATTACTGGATTTATAGTGGAGAGGGGACAGTAAGCAGGTGCTGAAAGCTTTAATGTATCAGCAGAAGGGGTCAGAATGATGGTGGATGGCAATACAGAGGTGAGAGAAGGCAGGGTCTTCTGGGTGGTTGGAGACAAGGAGTTTCACAATGAGGGGTCTTGAAGATGTAGGTGAGAGAGAAAAATGGCAATTGACATAGGCTTTAAACAATTACAGCTATTGAACAAATGAGTGAACTTCAGAAACACATCTTTCCTCTTTCTCCCCAAAACCAAATGTTAAAATTAAGTCCCAGGGAGCAAGAGAGAGTTCTTTATTTCTATTTTATTAGCTCACCTTCTTACATATTGCCAAGTTAATCCAGCCTCATCCAGCCCCACCAGATGGCTCACATTGCATCTCACTTCCAACACTACTAGATAAGATGGTACCTATGTGAACTAAAGAGACCTACAGTCCTTCTCTCTCCCTCTGCTTCCCTGTTTCTGCCTTCTCTACACAACTTCTGTTTGACTACGTGTTTATTTTGCTTACTATTTCAAATTTTATGGTAATTTCAATGAACATTGTCCATTCACAAAATGTAAATGTGTTCAACATGTTCTCCCACTTTCTAATTTCCCCATTGATGTTTATACTCTCCTAATATTCTTGCAACTCTAATAAAATCTCTTTAACATTCATTTAATTTGTTCTAAGTAACCCCGGTAAGTTCTCTAAATAGACTTGAACTTTATAATCTTTTTATTGATTGTTTGAAAGTGAATTTTCCATATCCAAGGAATTAGAACTTTCCCAGCTCAAAATTCATCTTAGTTTAGAAGAAGGCAAGTACGCTTTCTTTAAGAATTCTATCCTTTATAGTTGAAATGGTTTTTAAATTCTATTGTGAGATTTATTGAGACATATGAAGGGAACATTCCCCACTAGAAAAATTTTTAGAAACCCAGAATCCTCTCTCTGCTGCTCCCCAGCTAGCACTCTCCATCTCTCTCTCTCTCTCTCTCTCTCTCTCTCTCTCTCTCTCAAAAAAGAAAAAAAAAGGTTTTTTGGAGCGGAAGATGGCAGCATAGGAAGACGCTGGGCTCACCGCGTCCTGCTGATCACTTAGATTCCACCCACACCTGCCTAAATAACCCAGAAACCCACCAGAAGACTAGCAGAACAGATTTTCCAGAGCCAAGTGCAGACGAGAGGCCCACAGAGGAGGGTAGGAAGGACGGAGAGGTGGTGCGGGCTACACGAACTGGCGGGAGGGAGCCGGGGGCAGAGGAGCAGCCCGCCAGCAAAGCAGAAACTTCGAGTCTGGCTTGCAAAAGTGGAGGGGCCGAATGGAGTGTGTTTGGACAGCAAGCGGGACTTAACATCTGGAAGGTTATAAGCTAACAGCTCTGCTCAGAGAGCTGGAGGGCTGGAGGACAATGGGAGGGAGAGTTGTTGAGCCACAGACAACAGAATGCAGGTTGGCGGGGAACAATGGCACTTGCCAGCACCATATCCTTCACCCATCTCCCAGCCAAAACCCCAAAGGGAACCAGTTCCTGTCAGGGAACTTGCTTGCGCCACGCGAACACCCAACGCTGTGCTTCTGTAGATCCATCCCTCTGGTGGTGGGTCTGACTCCCTCCTGGTGCCGTAGGTCCCTCCTGAAATGGATCACCAAAGGATAACCAAGCTGAGCCTACCCTTCCTGCTCCTGTGCACCTTGCAGATTCACCCCAGCTAATATGCCAGATCCCCCAACACCATAAACATGACAATGTGCAAGTAGCCCAGATGGGCCATGCCACCCTACAGTGAATCCTGCCCCTAGGAGAGGGGAAGAGAAGGTACACACCAGTCTGACTATGGCCCCAGTGGTGGACTGGGGGCAGACATCAGGTCTGACTGCGGCCCTGCACACCAACACAAGGTATTCAAGACAGCACAGGGGAAGTGCCCTGCAGTCCCACACCATGCCAGGGAATATCCAAAATGATGAAACAGAATTCCCCACCAAAAAAAAAGTCCAGGAAATAACAACAGCTAACTAACTGATCAAAAACCATTTAAACAATATAACAGAAAGTGAATTTAGAATAACAGTCATAAAATTAATCACTGGGTTTGAAAACAGTATAAAGAACAGCAGAGAATCTAGTGCTACGGAGATCAAGGGACTAAGGAACAACCAGAAGGAGCTAAAAAATGCTATTAAGGAGCTGCAAAATAAAATGGAGATGACCACAACTCGGATTGAAGAGACAGAGGAAAGAATAGGTGAACTAGAAGATAAAATTATGGAAAAAGAGGAAGCTGAGAAAAAGAGAGATAAAAAAAAAATCCAGGAGTATGAGGGAAAAAATAGAGAACTAAGTGATGCACTAAGGAGAAAAAATCTACGCATAATTGGTATCCCAGACGAGGAAGAGAGAGGGAAAGGTGTTGAAGGTGTACTTGAAGAAATAATAGCTGGGAACTTCCCTGATCTGGGGAAGGAAAAAGGCATTGAAATCCAAGAGACACAGAGAACTCCCTTCCGACGTAACTTGAATCGATCTTCTGCACGACATATCATAGTCAAACTGTTAAAATACAAGGATAAAGAGAAAATTCTGAAAGCAGCTATGGATAAACCTGCTCTAACATATAAAGGGAGACTGATAAGACTAGTGACGGATCTCTCTACTGAAACTTGGCAGGCCAGAAAGGAATGGCAGGAAATCTTGAATGTGGTGAGCAGAAAAAAACATGCAGCCGAGAATCCTCTATCCAGCAAATCTGTCATTTAGAATAAAAGAAGAGATAAAGGTCTTCCCAAACAAACAAAAACTGAAGGAATTCATCACCCCTAAACCATCCCTACAAGAGATCCTAAGGGGGATCCTGTGAGACAAAGTACCAGAGACATCGCTACAAGCATGAAACCTACAGACATCACAATGACTCTAAACCCATATCTTTCTATAATAACACAATGGAAAAGGACTAAATGCGCCAACCACAAGACATAGGGTATCAGAATGGATAAAATGACAAGACCCATCTATTTTCTGTCTACAAGAGACTCATTTTAGACCTGAGGACACTTTCAGATTGAAAGTGAGGGGATGGAGAACTATTTATCATGCCACTGGAAGTCAAAAGAAAGCTGGAGTAGCCATACTTATATCAGACAAACGAGACTTTAAATTAAAGGCTGTAACAAGAGAAGAAGGGCATTATAATAATTACTGGGTCTATCCATCAAGAAGAACTAACAATTATAAATGTCTATGCCTCAAACACGGAAGCTCCCAAATGTATAAAACAATTACTCACAAACATAAGTAACTTTATTGACAAGAATGCGGTAATTTCAGGGGACTTTAACACTCCACTTACAGAAATGGATAGATCATCTAGACACACAGTCAATGAAGAAACAAGGACCCTGAATGATACATTGGATCAGATGGACTTGACAGATATATTTAGAACTCTGCATCCCAAAGCAACAGAATATACTTTCTTCTCGAGTGCACATGGAACATTCTCCAAGATAGATCACATTCTGGGTCACAAAACAGCCCTTCATAAGTATACAAGAATTGAGATCATACCATGCATACTTTCAGACCACAATGCTATGAAGCTTGAAATCAACCACAGGAAAAAGTCTGGAAAACCTCCAAAAGCATGGAGGTTAAAGCACACCCAACTAAAGAATGAGTGGGTCAACCAGGCAATTGTAGAAGAAATTTCAAAAAATATGGAAACAAACAAAAATGAAAATACAACAATCCAAACGCTTTGGGATGCAGCGAAGGCAGTCCTGAGAGGAAAATACATTGCAATCCAGGCCTATCTCAAGAAACAGGAAAAATCCCAAATACAAAATCTAACAGCACACCTAAACGAAATAGAAGCAGAGCAGCAAAGACACCCCAAACCCGGCAGAAGAAGAGAAATAATAAAGATCAGAGCAGAAATAAACAATATAGAATATAAAAAAAAGTGTAGAGCAGGTCAATGAAACCAAGAGCTGGTTTTTGAAAAAATAAACAAAATTAATAAACCTCTAGCGAGGCTTCTCAAAAAGAAAAGGGAGATGACCCAAATAGATAAAATCATGAATGAAAATGGAATTATTACAACCAATCCCTCAGAGATACAGACAATTATCAGGGAATACTATGAAAAATTATATGCCAACAAACTAGACAACCTGGGAGAAATGGACAAATTCCTAAACACCCACACACTTCCAAAACTCAATCAGGAGGAAATGGAAAGCTTGAACAGACCCATAACGAGCAAGAAATTGAATCGGTTATCAAAAATCTCCCAACAAATAAGAGTGCAGGACCAGATGGCTTCCCAGAGGAATTCTACCAGACATTTAAAGCAGAGATGATACCTATCCTCAAGCTATTCCAAAAAATAGAAAGGGAAGGAAAACGTCCAGACTCATTCTATGAAGCCAGTATTACTTTGATTTCTAAACCAGAGACCCAGTAAAAAAAGAGAACTACAATCCAATATCCCTGATGAATATGGATGCAAAAATTCTCAATAAGATACTGGCAAATCGAATTCAACATATTATAAAAGGAATTATTCACCATGATCAAGTAGTATTCATTCATGGGCTGAAGGGCTGGTTCAACATTCGCAAATCAATAAACGTGATACATCACATTAACAAAAGAAAAGATAAGAACCATATGATCCTGTCAATCGTTGCAGGAAAAACATTTGTCAAAATTTAGCATCCTTTCTTAATGAAAACCCGCGAGAAAGTCGGGATAGAAGGAATATACGTAAACATCATAAAAGCCATTTATGAAAAGCCCACAGCTAATATCATCTTCAATGGGGAAAAACTGAGCGCTTTCACACTGAGATCAGGAACATGACAGGGATGTCCACGCTCACCGTTGTTGTTAACAGAGTGTTGGAAGTGCTAGCATCAGCAATCAGACAACAAAAGGAAATCAAAGGCATCAAAATTGGCAAAGATGAAGTCAAGCTTTCACTTTTTGCAGATGACATGATATTATACATGGAAAATCCGATAGACTCCACCAAAAGTCTGGTAGAACTGATACATGAATTCAGCAAAGTTACAGGATACAAAATCAATGTACAGAAATTAGTTGCATTCTTATACACTAATAATGAAGCAACAGAAAGACAAATAAAGAAACTGATCCCATTCACAATTGCACCAAGAAGCATAAAATACCTAGGAATAAACCTAACTAAAGATGTAAAAGATCTGTATGTTGAAAACTATAGAAAACTTATGAAGGAAATTGAAGAAGATACAAAGAAATGGAAAGACATTCCGTGCTCATGGGTTGGAAGAATAAATACGGTTAAAATATCAATACTACCCAAAGCTATCTACACATTCAATGCAATCCCAATCAAAATTGCACCAGCATTCTTCTCGAAACTAGAAGAAGCAATCCTAAAATTCATATCGAACTGCAAAAGGCTCCGAATAGCCAAAGTAATTTTGAAAAAGAAGACCAAAGTGGAAGGTATCACAATCCCAGACTTTAGTCTCTACTGCAAAGCTGTAATCATCAAGACAGCATGGTATTGGTACAAAAACAGACACATAGACCAATGGAATAGAATAGGAACTCTGGAACTAGACTCACAAAAATATGGCCAACTCATCTTTGTCAAAGCAGGAAAGAATATCCAATGGAAAAAATACAGTCTCTTTAACAAATGGTGCTGGGAGAACTGGATAGCAACATGGAGAAGAATAAAACTAGACCACTTTCTTACACCAATCACAAAAATAAACTCAAAATGGATAAAGGACCTGAATGTGAGACAGGAAACCATCAAAACCCTAGAGGAGAAAGCAGGAAAAGACTTCTCTGACCTCAGCCGTAGCAACTTCTTACTTGACACATCCCCAAAGGCAAGGGAATTAAAAGCAAAAATGAACTATTGGGACCTCATGAAGATAAAAAGCTTCTGCACAACAAAGGAAACAATCAAGAAAACTAATAGGCAACCAACAGAATGGGAAAAGATATTTGCACATGACATATCAGACAAAGGGCTAGTATCCAAAATCTATAAAGAGCTCACCAAACTCCACCTCTGCAAAACAAATAATCCAGTGAAGAAATGGGCAGAAGACATGAATAGATATTTCTCTAAAGAAGACATCCAGATGACCAACAGGCACATGGAAAGATGTTAAACATTGCTCTTCATCAGGGAAATAAAATCAAAACCACACTCAGATATCACCTCATGCCAGTCAGAGTGGCCAAAATGAACAAATCAGGAGACTATAGATGCTAGAGAGGATGTGGAGAAATGGGAACGCTCCTGCACTCTTGGTTGGAATGCAAACTGGTGCAGCCACTCTGGAAAACACTGTGAAGGTTCCTCAAAAAATTAAAAATATTCTTACCCTATGACCCAGCAGTAGCACAGCTAGGAATTTACCCAAGGGATACAGGAGTACTGATGCATAGAGGCACTTGTTCCCCAATGTTTATAGCAGCACTCTCAACAATAGCCAAATTGTGGAAAGATCCTAAATGTCCATCATCTGACAAATGGATAAAGAAGTTGTGGTTTATATACACAATGGAGTACTACATGACAATGAGAAAGAATGAAATATTGCCCTTCCTAGCAAGTTGGATGGAACTGGAGAGTGTGATGTAAATGAAACAAGCCATACAGAGAAGGAGAGATACCATATGTTTTCACTCTTATGTGAATCCTGAGAAACTTAACAGAAACCCATGGGGGAGAGGAAGAAAAAAAAGGCGGTAGAGTGGGAAAGAGCCAAAGCATAAGAGACTCTTAAAAACTGAGAACAAACTGAGGGTTGATGGGGGGTGGGAGTGCGGGGAGGGTAGGTGATGGGTATTGAATAGGGCATCTTTTGGGATGAGGACTGGGTGTTGTATGGAAACCAATTTGACAATAAATTTCATATATTAAAATAAATAAATAAATAAATAAATACACCTAGAATCCAATTTCAAAGCCAGTCTTTGTCTCTGATGTGGCAAGACACTGTCTCATGTGGGTGTTTGAGAACCTGTACCTTTATCATGGTCTATTATATTCAGGCTATAAATAAGAATCACATTTGTGAAAGATCTGGCCTGAGCACCATCTCATCCATTTTAGAAAACAATTAAGCTGAAGGCTCCCAGGAGGAGGGACTGTGTTGATTGTTAATCTTTGCAAGTTTGGCATCTAGGATCCAGTGATTGTAACAAGAGCTACAACTCCATGTGCATTTGTTGTATGTAGGATGTTGAGTAAGCACTTTATAGATATTGATATTTAACCCTGAAATGACCTACTGAGGTAGGTATAATATTTGTACCCATTTTAGAAATGTAGGTAATGAGGCTAGAGAGATTAACCCACTGCTCAAGACCACTGCTGTAAGAATGGCAAAGCGATAATTTGAACAACAGGTCAGACTACAGAAAGGAGAAGCCGGGGCCAGGACCTGGTCTTCAGACTTCAAACCAGTGGTTAGTATTATTGTTGTTATTGTTTTCAGTCTATTTTGGGGGGTGATAACTACAAAACTAAGTGGCTGTGACAGATTTTGAGAAAGAGGGAACACTTTGATCCTTGACACCACCCTTTTGTTTGCTTGTATGCTTGGACTAATCCTGCTTAGAGGGAAGGAAGCTTCCTTAGGTTGGTGGCTCTGGCCTTTGGATTTAGAGAAAGAGGTAAGTCCATGTCTCTTGACACAAAGCCTGTGGCAGGGCCAGCCAGCTTGTTAATTAACCCTCTGGATCATTGCTAGACAGATCGGATTTCTCAAGGTTGAAACAGGTTATTTGAGGTAGGGCTTGCTTAAAGTTTTCATACCTACACTCTCATTCTGGAACTTTCTGAAGCAACAAATGAGGAGCAGATTAACTCAGTCTCAACTCAGTGCTAGGGATCTGTGGCTACCATGAGGAAAAGGGCACTTTTTCCTGATATAAAGATAGCTGACTTCACCTTGAGCCTGGAGGAATCTCATATAATACAGGAATTCTCTTTGGAAGGGGGTCTTTCAGGACCCCTTGCAAGTCACACCATTCTCCTGCACCTGACCCTACCACATTCTTGTTCTGGTTATTCACTCCACTCCCCCACTTCTTACCAGCTCTTTCCCTTCTTGTCAACATTTGAAAAATTCCTAGAGTCTAACCTTAGCCACCAACAGTTTTCCATGCTGCAAGAAGGTTGCTTGCAGGTCTTCTTTCCTAGGTAAAGAAGGTAGGAACATGAAACATATGCTCTCCCCTTCTTTCATCTCCATTCCTCTTCACTACACCAGGAAATATCCCAGGTCATCTGTGCATAGGTTCTTTGTATTGGTCTTTGGCCATTTCTGCTGCCACCCTCTTTTTCCCTGGATAATCCCTGTATTCAAAGGTTTGTCTTGTGTTCCTCCTCTTGTATCTTCAGCTCTCAGGCACTAAAAAGGCAAAAATGCCTTTTACCAGAAGTCCTGAAGAACATGTTACACAGACTACAGTTAAAAGGTGTAAAAAGGGATCACCAAATGTAGTTCAACTTGGCCAAAATTATGAGACTTGTCCTCATCCCCTGGTAAAAAGTAAATATCTCTATTTGTTACCTCTGGAATCTACCATGAACCTCTTCCAAAGTAGCAGTCTTATTCCTCATGTCACTTTTCTGAACAAAAGTCTCCGATTATATTAACTAAAAAATATATAGAGGGCCTACTGTATTCAGTGGAACTCAGAGACAAAGCCACTGAAAATCAGGATCTCTGGCCAGTGTGAGCCTGCCACCCATCTGGAACCAGGATCTCTGAAGGTTTGCAGCCAACCAGCAACTATTGGTCCCATTAGCTCAGCATTGTTGCTTATCCAAGAAACAGTCACTTTTCCCATTGTAGTTTTCATTGGGAAAAATATGCAGATACTCTTCTCTATGCGGTTCCCTTATTCAACCTTGGGTATGCTGGTGGGGGGTAAGTGTGCATGCACATCATGAAATAGCAGCACAAATGAGAAAAGGACTATTCCATGTGACCATCAGATCCAGAATTTTTACTGTGTAACTCTAACGGGATATAACACAGGGAGAAAAGACCTGCAAACAAATTCTCACTCATAGTTAGTAACCATATTTTTCCACTGCTAGTAACACTGATTGAGACTGCTATGCAACTGTCCTGAGTATGATTTAAAAAAAAAGAAAGAGAAAAAAAAAAAGACCAGAGTGATGTTCACTGAGAATCAGGATTTTCAGCATCAGATAAAGAAAAAAAACAGATGTAAGATCAATAGGATTTACATAAAAACTCTGTAATTTATAAATACATATTATCTACCTCTATCTACTGAAAGTCTTAGAAACAATGGGGAAATCAGTAGCAGTGAAAACCTGTAGCACCTAGATTGTTGTCATTAGGTATCATTTATCACTAAAAGGAGCTAAGACTCCTTAGAAAGATAGCTGATTATAGGTCTGTGGCTGGACATGTACAATTTGAGTCTGGAACATTTTGTTCTACTAGAAAGCAAGAAAATAATCACAAATAGTAATATAATGTCAAAAAGACTTAGCTGGTCACCACCCAACTAAATATGGGACAATTTGAGTTTCAATAAGTTTAAGAAGTATACTAAATAAAATACATTCAAATCAAATGTATTTAAATATATGATAATTAAATCTATAATTTCATAATGAAATGTTAAAAATATTAGGAAAACTATTTGGTCACTGGTGGAGGACAGTTGTGAACAAAGCCATTATTTTGAAAACTGGTAAGAATCAAGCATTAATTGTACCTTTCCTTTATAAACTATAATAAATGATAGTTATACCAGATTATAACTTGATAGATAATGAAAAGTTCTATAAACTGTCTAAACATTTTACAGGTAATAGAAATGACATGTAGAATATTACTATTTTGCAACTTACAATAAATAAATGGGTCTAGGTAAAACCATTAAGACCTCAAGTGCACAATCAGACATTACATACAACCTGACTGAAATACTCAGCATTGCCTGAATAGCATTACTGAAGTAGCATTACTGAAAAATCACAGATGGTTTCTATTAAGCCTCTAGGTATATCTAGCAATGTATTAAAAATACAGATAGAGTTTAAATATATTTTAAAACAGACCACAGGAATACACTCGACAAAATCTATGCTTTGGGAAACTCTACCAAATAAATTTCCTGGTTTCTTCTATGAGAGAGAGAGAGAGAGGTTAAGAGAGAGTTTGAAAAGAGAGACAAGGTGATGGAAAATATAAAACTGACTAGATATTTGGTGATTTTAAGGAATTATTGTTGACGATTCTAGGTGTGGTGATAATATTGTAATTACATTCATAAATTTAATCCTCATTGAAATTTTTGGAAAAATGGGGAAAAATGAATATGGATAATATGTAAATATTTGTGGCAAATGTCTTAAATGGGGCCACTGGAGTATGATTATGTAGGAGAATGTCTTTCTTTTAGCTAATAGGCATTCAAGTATTTAGGTGTGAATTGTCCTAATGCGTGTAACTTTCAGATAGTTCAGAAAAAAAATTATATGTATGTGAATATTTTAGTTTTTTAATAAGTGAGAAGTATTCATATGTTTTAGAGATACATAATAAAATACTATTAAATAAATTAAGTGATTTGCTTCAAAATAATCTACCAAGGTGTGAGTATGTAGTTGAAACAAGATTAGCCATGAACTGGTAATAATTTTTAAAAATTTTTTTAACGTTTACTCATTTTTGAGAGACAGAGACAGAGTGCGAGTTGGGGAGGGGCAGAGAGACAGGGAGACACAGAATCCGAAGCAGGTTCCAGTCTCTGAGCTGTCAGCACAGGACCCAATGTAGGGCTCAAACTCACAAACTGTGAGATCATGACCTGAGCTGAAGTCGGACGCTTAACTGACTGAGCCACCCAGGCACCCCTGAACTGATAATTATTGAAGCTGAGATTATGGAACATTAGAATTTATTATACTGTTCTCTCTACTTGTGTATATGTTTAGAATTTTCCATAATAAAACATTAAAGCAGTAAAGACTTTATAGTGTCTGCTTGCTTCCCCACCCCACCCTCCACACACAAACAGAGGCTTGTGGATTTGATCAGATGAGAGTGATACAGAAACCATTAGCAGGGCACACAAGGGGCTCCAAGTGACCAACACATCACCAGGGATCTGGGCTCCAGGAAAGGCAGGTTATATTTCAGAGCAGAAGGGCCACACTTGCCCTTCCTTTAGATAGACTCTACTTCAACTCGATCCACAACTTTCATCTCTGGAGAAACTTCAGCAGAGCCCATCCCTCACCTCCACTCATGTTGCTTATCTTGTTCTCACAGATGCTCATATTTGGGCAGTTACATAGGAGCAAGATAGCCCCTCACTCTCATCCCAGAGCCACATGCTTGTGGAGTCCTGCTGCAGGAAGCTGGAAGAGTATTGATAAAATTCTTCTACAATGAGGCCATTATTCTGGCTGTCTATACGGGAATTTTCAAAGGCAGAAGTTCTCAATTCTCATATCTAATAATGTAAATGGTGCCCCATGCTCTGTTAGCTGCAGTCATTCCAGAAACTTAACTTATTTTAAATTTTGTATTATATAATATTTCAAAAATACACAAAATTGAGAAAACGGAATGATGAATTCCTCTGTATCTATCACCTAAATTTAATAGTTATGAATATATTTTACAATCTTATGCAATTGATACCTCCACTGCTCTTTTTCTGGAATATTTGAAATGAAATCCCCCAACATCATATATTTTTTCTGTAAATATGTCATCATGTATCTCTAATACCGATATTGCCCATAAATTCTATTTCATTTTAACACTTAAAAGTTTACTGTCTATATATAATATCTAATACCTGGTGCATATTAGGATTTCCATGATTGTCTCATAAATGTCTTTCTACAGTTAGGTTATTAGAGTCAGGATCCAAAGCCCATAGATTGCATTTTATTGTTAATCATCTTTTGTCTCTCTTCTTCTGTAAGAGTTCCCTGATCCCTCTCTGTTTTGTTCCATGCCATTGTTTTCTGGGAAAAACTCAATCATTTTCTGTGTAGGAAATCATACATCCTGGATTTTCTTTCTTGTGTAGCCTTCCAAGTGGTTTCTCCAGCCCCTGTAGTTATTTCAAATGGACAATTAGAGCTTGGTGATTAGACTCAGGTTCCACTTTTGAAGGAAGACTACCATCATTGTGGTGCTGGAAACTCACCACACCGTAAAGCACACAACATGCCCTCTCCTCACATACAGTGAACCAAAGTTTGGCCAGTTAAATATAAGGAAAAAAAATATCACTGTGCTCATTTGCGGTCTGTCTGATCCCTCCATTATAAAATCCCCCAACAGTTTTTCCCACTAATGTTTTTCACATTCATCAAAGTTAATTACCTAAATCCATACTTTTATTTGAAGTTTCAAAATGTTGATTTTCTAATCCTACCTTTTCTTCTGTATTCATATACTGGTATTCTTCAGAATGGATAATTTTCCTTATCAACTCTGGATGCCATGGAATATAAACTTGTAGAGATAAGGTATAATAAAGCTTGGTTACCTTCAGTTAGTTTTCAAATTTTATATTGATATGTTGATGTCGTAATAACCTCTTCTATTGAACATTTTTTAAATCATTAAGAATTGATATATTTACATATATTTGATAATTTGGTGTGTTTCAATCTATTCCAACATCATTTGTGTTATCCACATTGTTACATCTTAATCCAGCAATAGTTTCTTCAGCAAACAGGTGTGTTTTTTTGTTCTCATTTTATTTTGAAAAATGTTAAATGTATACTTGTGACTTTTTGACAGAACTCTGTATTATCATTTATCTTTCTCCAATATGGAACAATGATAGCTTAGACTTATCTTTTGCAGTTCCTGCCCCGTATCTGGATACAGACATTCTCAAACTGTTTCTAAATTTCTTTAGTGGGAAAAATGCATTTTTTGACCAGAATCTGGATGTGTGGAGTACACGATTTTATTTGATCTTTAGAGTGACTCTGAAGTATAGTTACTACAATTATCTGGTATTTTTTAGTAAATAAAAAATCTGAAGTTTGGAGAGGTCAACAAATGTAGTCAAGGCTACAGTTAGATAATTAAGATCTCAAGGGTGTTCTATTTGCTGTGAGAGAATATAGCATAACAAGGATGAATATTTTTGTCTCCTAAAAGTTTATAATCAGATTGAGGAGATCCACATCTCCTGAGAAACAGTTTACCAACATCTTGAGGTGACTGGGGTCTCATGGTGACAGGAAGTTGGTTCCTGGCATAAAGAACAAGGTAGAGAAACTTTATGAAGAGGTTGCCCTTCATCAGTAAGATGGAACAAGCAGCATATAGTGAGGCATTGGCATTTTATTTTGGATAAATATATCCAAAATATATTTTGACAGAAGGCTGACAGAAGGTTTGGGTTCTGAAAGTTGATTGGGAGCTGACAGAAGTGAGGGGACAGAGAAAGTAAGGCAGGAAAGTACTCCACATCTAGGTATTTCATCAAGAGAAAGGAAAAAATGTGACCACATAAATATGTGAATATTCACAGCAGCTTTAGTCATAATAGTCAAACCTGGAAATAACTCAAATATCCATTACCAGTAAATGGACTAAAAATGATATATTTGTACAATAAAATACTATCTGGCAATAAAAAAGAACAAATCAGTGTGCAAAACATCATGGGTGAATCTCAAAAACATTATATTCAGCTAAATAGCTCAAATTGTATGATTTGTTTTTGTGGACTTCTAGAATTTGAAAAACTAATCTATAATGGGAAAAAAACAAATCTACGGTTACTCAGATTGAGGGTTGAGGGTGGAGGGAAGCAGGCTGCAAAGGGCATAGGGAGACATTTAGTGTGGTTACATACCCAGTAAAATTTATACAGGCACTTATGGACATCAAAGTACATCAAATTTTATGTTTAAAATGGGTGTATTTAATTTAAGTTTTAACTCAATACAGTTGGCTTTAAAAACCTAATAAAAGGGATGTCATCATGAAGACTACCATAGACAATAGGGATTATCTTTGCAGGGACCTCTGAGAAGCACAGAGAATGCCCCTCTGCCCCACCTCTCACAGCCAACACTATTTATCAGAAAGATAGGAGGCAGGCACATTTACCCACTGTCTGCATCTCCTCTCCTTTTGAGGGTTGCCCTTGGAGGTGTCAAATTCCCTGCACTTCTGAGCTGAACCTGTGTGTTTTTACTATTCACCATGGCAAACCTGTGATTTGGCACTGAGCCTTTCCTGTACACCTAACACAGAATTTATTTGTAGTGTATATTAATTAATAATAATACCATCGATAACAAAACAATAACAATAACCCATGCTGCCAGTTACTCCTGTGGCAGCAGTGGTTCTTTCTGAAGATAGCACAGTGGGGAAATACTGGACCAGGTTTATACATTTTCAACTCATACATAAGGTTTTCATTTATGCCTATCTTCACAGGTAACCTGAACAAATTGCCTAAGTCTTCTGAAAGAGCATTATCAAATGAGGACATGTTTAAACAATACCTGATAAAAATTACTGTTGTGTTTTTAATGTGGAATCACTTTCTCATGATGGTATAATTGTCTATCTAATGTGTTACATCTAAATACTTATAAACCCTACACTACAATGTTGTAAACTTTGATATTAGTAGTCATATGTGCTTCAAAAAGTTCAAGAGAAAAAGGGGTTTTTTTCCTCACACATATTTGCCATGTCAGGTGGTTACCACATGTTAAGAGAAATCTTTAAAAACCACAAAATATTTGTCTGAGAGTGACCAAGCTGTAGGAAGTGAACACCACCTCAAAGGGGAATACATTGGGGAAACCAGGGATTAGCCTATTATCAAGAAGGGTTTAAGTTACTAGTGTCATCAGCTCACTGGCTGGTCTGAGAAGCTTGGCTCCTTTGCTCCAGAAAGACTCTTGGTGAGAAGGGAGGTGAGCGACACAGTCATTGCATTCTTCCTTAGCCACCACTATTCACAGCCTGAAGGATATCAGAATAATTCAGGGTGAGGAGTTGAGGCCAAACAACTTTAATGCAGCTGGATTTATTGAGTCCAGAGCCCCAAACCCTTGAGGCCAGGCATTGGGCACTGCTGGGTTCCAGCCTCTGCATGCTTTCACTTTCCCAGGATTTGCATGGTGACCCAGGTGCTCCCCTGCACATCCATCCTTCCCACTTTTCATATCCTGTTCAAGTCTGACCTAAGAGAGAGGAGTTTTAACTTTTGTTATTTTTTAACGTTTCAGTGAACATGCAATAAATATTCCTGGTGGAAAATGAATGTCATACAGATAAGCACACAGAAGAAAATATAAATAATCCATAGTCCTCCCTACCCCAGAGAAAATCATTCCTAGCATCCCCTGTTTGTGAACTTTTCTCATAATGTCCCAGAAATAAAAGGCTTATGCTGTGATACAATAAATTTGTCAAATCCTATATGATAAGGATTTGAGGGAGCCCTGCAGTAAAAAACAAAACAAAACAAAACAAAAACAAACAAACAAACACTATTTTACCTTAATCCCAGTTCATTTCACTACAGAGGTCATTATTTCCTGTGGGAAGACTGCTTATAGGAACTCTTGTTCTATGCAATATGCTTTGGGAAATGCCATAATATACCTTAATAAGACCAAACATAAATCTTTCAAGGTGGTAATGAAGAAGTTTCTCTCTCTCCTCTCTTTATTGCTTTATTTTAAATATTTCCCAGTAATTGCTGCTGTTGCCCTATTCTGGCCTTAGGGAATGCTGCCCTCCATTGTTGAACCCCAGACTAGTGAGAATCTGTTGGGACATTTTAAGTAAAAACTTGACAAAAGACTAAGGGAAATTAAAAAAAAAAAAAAGGAAATAAACAGTGAGTCAAAACTATGGAGTGATCTGTCTCACAAATAAAATTCACTTATCTTCCTCCTGAGGTACTTCCTGCTGAGGTAAGAACTTGATAGCAGTCCTGTGTATAATCTCAAACAAGCTTGAGACAAGCTCTCGAAGATACAAGTGCAAGAGAACCAAACCCAGGGACAGAGATGTTTTCTGCAGCACCAGCTAGTTTCCCTGAATTAGGTCATCTTCATGGCTAATTCCTGGAAATGCCATCCCCTTCAGGGATTGGGGTTGCTGAGGTAAGTGTAGATGGGCAGGGCCCTTTTCTACTGGAAATGAGATTGCAAGATCACCCACATTCTCCTGTACCAACATCTCATGCTGCTATGAAGTGGTCTTTGCAGCAGACAAGGATAGATGAACCACTATCTGAAATTTGAGTTGTGTTTAAGTAACTTTGACATTTTGTTCCCTGCAAGTAACTTTCGTCAACAATTGTGAAACTCCATTTCCTGACTGGTTGCTCTACTGTGTCTGAGGAGGTCCTGCCTCTGAAGTCAGAAAGGTCTTTCCACTGAGATCTCTGAAATCCCTCAACCCCACCTTTCAGCTGCCAGGAGCTGAGACAAGTGCCCCTTCCCATCACACACACACTCTGTATCACACATTTTCCAACCCCAAACATACCATATATTTTTCTTTCTTTTCTTTTGGCACCTTTTCCTTCCTGGTCTTCTTAATTTCTATTACCTTAAAATGCTCTTTCTATTTTTATTCTTCTCAGATGTTTGTAGCTAAGACATCCCTGAACACTCTGCTCAAATATAAAATAAGGAACTTGGATTAAATAATTTTTAAGGTCATTTCCATCTCTAGTGGGAGTTATCATGTTGTCACTTTCTCTGGGTTAAATTTTTACTCATTCATCAAAGGAGGAGGTTGGATTGGAAATTTCTAAGGCTTATTTCTGGTATAAAATTTGATTCCATTCTCATGCAATTTACTAGATTTCTCCTATGTGTGTGCATGTGACAGGGATGGGGTGCAGTTTGAGGACTGGCGTCAGTGCATACACTGGGTAGCTGTCTAATTCTTTCTGATGGAATGTCCTACTCATGGCCTGGTCTCTATTTCACATTCCATCTTAGAGAAGTATATTTTAATCTGGATATATGTAACCTACAGCACAGGGAAATGAGCTCTGGATCTTCTCCTTTTAGCAAATTCAATTCAGTGCTATGGATATTTCCTGAATACCAAGATGATCTGGGTCCTGAGTTAGGCCGGGACAGATTGAGTCTTGAAACATCAGGGAAATGGGGACATGGAAAGAAGGGTCCACTACTCAGATTTTAAAGGGGAAGTTATGCATCCTGCTTTGTCAGAGTAGAGCAGGTTATGGCTCCTAGCCTTTTATCCATTATGTGCTTTGTGGGTCCCCTGTATTGACAAGTTTTATTACCCCCAAAGTTGTTTCATTTCTGTCAGAAACATGGAAAGCTTTGTTCTTCAGAATCCTTGACTTCCAGAATCCAGCTCTCCCCTTTCCAACTGCTAATTACAATAATTGTAATTAAGCTCATTACTCCTGGAATCACCCTCTGCTCATCATGGTGTTTCTGAGTTTCAGTTGAGGGTAGAGTCAACACAGCTTAAACATTACAAATCTGGCCTAAAGTTGTCTCTTTGTCATCAAAAAAAAATTTTTTTTGGGGGGGGGGGGAAGTTAGCTCATTTCCCAGGGCACAAGGCAGTTGTCTTTCTTACCAAGTGAAACCTGACCCTTCAACAGATGGGACCCCCTCTCCATATCTCAGAGCAGTCAGGGCTGGTGCACTCTGGCTCTCCCTTCAGCCCTTACTCAAATCTTTCATAAGCTGTTAGCATGATGGGCTGCTTGCAACCAATTCATCAGAATGAATGATTATTTTAATAGAAAATATTTCAATAAGTAACACAATAACTCATTGAAGATGGGAGATGAAGAGGTTTGCAGAAATGTCATGCACCTGGACCTATGGTAATGGGTAGAGCTTGCAGGTTTCTGAGTTCAGTGGAACCTCCACTGTAAATGAGCCATCTGATCACCAGTGTTCAGGATTATCTTGTGGATGTCACCTTGCCTCTGTTTTCAGCAGGTGCTTGTGCAATGGTCCAGGAAGCCTCCACCAAGCCCAAGAACACTGGTTCCCTCTCTCCAAAGCTCATCTGGCCAGTGCTGCTGTTGAACATCCAAACTGTCATCAGAGACTGCTGTTGAATTTTCAATAAGGAAGCATAACATGAAGGTGGCATGATAAATTGACTTAATCTGAGAACAAAGGAGGGGGAGTCCTAACCAAAACTTATATTATCCCATATTCCTACTTAAATAAATAGGAATACCAGTAATTCACACTTTCAACCAAGACCCCCTAATTTCAACTGTGGATATCTTTCTGAGGACCTGACTTTGCTCCAGCTTATGTGCAACATTTAGGTCACTTGTATACTTTCTCTTAGTGTAAAAGATAAAACAACAGGTAATTTTCATTGAAAAAAAATTACCATAACTGTATGTTGGTGATACATTTTCTTTTCAAAAATTAATCATCATCATCGGGCTTTATTTAAGTAAATGGGCTTACTTTTGGCAAGTGTATCACTGACAGGAAAGAACCCATATTCTGGGTCATAATAGCTGTCTGGCTAGACAGAGAACTGACCCCTCCCTGCCCATAAATCCTGTTTCTTCATATCACCTATGCCTCAGGAACCTCAGATCCAGGCATTGCTGAAACCATCCCCCCCCCTTTTATTTTCCTCTGACTGTTCCAAATGTCTAGGGAGCTGACGGAGGACACAGACTAGTGTGAAGGACACTTGGTTTCTGCAGGAGAATCCATTGTGCATCTCTACCCCTTGAAGCCTCTAGCCACTTCTAGAGGGACATGGTTATTACTGTCAGCCCCTCCAAATGCTGAGCTTGACAGACATGGGTATTGGAATGGAGGGAACTGTCTGTCAGCCCATATGTCCTTGTCTCTGCAGCTACATCTCCTCATGCTCCCAGGAGGAAAGCTCTCATTACCTTGCTTCCCTCCCTGGTCTGTAGCTTGGTCATTCGATTATCACCTCATAAAATTTACAGCTGCCTCTTGTCTTTATGGCATTAATATTTCTACTATTGTTTGAGCACATTTTAGAGGAGAATTATTATCCTTTGAATAGAACATGAAAGGGACAGCCTGTCTTTCTGAAAATCATTTATTTATTTTTCCCTTGTAAATCCTGTATATATGCCTAATAGCTACACCTTGGAGGCTCTGGTCTGCTGATTCATTAGGTTATCTTAGGGCTTCTAACTGGGTGGCCTTGAGCCTGCCTCTCCCTGTCTCCATTATGAGATGTGCAGGCTCAGAGACAAGCCCCTACATGGGACTATGAGAAAGGATCCAGTAACCACCAGGAAGCCGTTTTGCCTTATATATATTTTCTATTTATTTTTTTCTCTATTGATACTATATGATGATAATTTGGCCAGGGAATGTAGGAATATACAAATCCCTTCCTGTTTTAGCCACTACTCCTCTGAATGAGTTCTTTAAAGGAAATATATGGACATGTTAACGGTGGCAAGAGAAATTAAAGTAATATTTTATTATTAATAGAATTTTGTTTGAAAGCCCCAATTCAGAAGTGTAGGATGGATCTATGAGGAATTCTTCTTTTCAAGGCTGGTGAGACTTAGACTAGAGCCAAAAGCTGAACAGCTTTCTGTTTCTCTTGTCAACATCAGAAACTCAGATCTTGCCACCAAACAGATTCACCTCTTGTGTACTTGTGATTTGAGATAGTTTTCCTCTTGTTTTAAATCAGTTTTGATTGTGCTCTCATAATGAGAGGAGAATTGTCACTGATTTTGGATATCTTATAGACTGGATCAGTAGTTCTAAATATTGGCTGCACATAGAATCACTGGGGGAACATAAATAAACAAAGACAAAAACAAACCAGTAATACCTGATCCCATTTTCAGACATTCTGTTTAACTTGTCTGAGGGAGAGCCTGGACCCTGCTGATTTTATTTTCCAAGCTTGAGACTCTTCTAGATTACAAAAGTTTCTCAAAGTTAGTGGGCATCAGAATCATTCATAAATGTTTTAACTGTTCTGCTGTCCAGGACCCACTTCAGCTCTACCAAATCCCAATTTCTGATAGTGGAGCCAGACACTTATGTTTTAGTAAAATTTTGTTAGGCAAATGTGGTGCATCTCCCAGATTAAGACCCATTGATTTAGGCCCAAGTCTTTATTTTAAAGTAAAATCTGAGACTCAGAGAAGTAAAGTGCATTACATAAAGTATATTACATAATAACCAAACATGAGAGAGATGGCTTTTTATATTTATTTAAGCTAAAAACAAAAACAGTTAACTCATTTCCCCCATGCCACACTTGCCACCACTAACAATTACCAATCTTTTCTCTGTATGTATGAACTTGGTTTTCACTTTTGTTTTTAATTTAGACTCCACATAAAGAGAGATGATATGGTATTTGTGGTTTTCTGACTTATTTAACATAATACCCTCACAATCCATCCATGTTGTGCAAAAAGCAACATTTCATTCTTTTTTTTTTCCTGGATAAATAACATACATACACACACACACACACACACACACACAATTTAAAAAAAATCTATCCATCCATTGATGGACACTTAGGTTGTTTCTGTGTCCCGCCTATTGTGAATAATGCTGCGATGGACATAGTGGTGCAGATATCTTTTCAAGTCAATGCTTCCATGTTCATCAGATAAATGCCCAGAAGTGGAATTACTTGGACAAGAGGCAGTTGGACGTTTAATTTTTTGAGGAATGGTATAGTGTTTTTCATAGTGACTGTACCATTTTATAATCCCACCAACAATGCACCAGGGTACCCTTTTCTCCACATCCACACCAACCTTTGTTATTTCTGTCTTTTTGATTCTAGCTATCCTCACTGGTGTGAGGGGATATCTCATTGTAGTTTTGACTGACATTTCCCTGATAATGAGTGATTTTGAGCATCTTTTCATGTACCTGCTGGCCATCTGGATGGCTTTGGAAAAAGGCTCATTCATATCATTTGCCCATTTTTAATCAAATTGCCTGTTGCTGGGTTTTTTTTGTTTTTTGTTTTTTGTTTTTTGTTTTTTGTTTTTTTACTATTGAGTTGCAGGAGTTCTTTATATATATTGAATATTAGCCCCTTATCAGATACAGACACACCTTGTTTTATTGCACTTCACTCTATTGTGCTTAGCAAATATTGTGGTGAGTTTTTTTGGTTTGTTTGCTTTTTGTTTGTTTGTTTGTTTGTTTGTTTGTTTCTATGAATTTAAGGTTTGTGTCAACCCGGTGTCAGGCAAGTCTTTGGCACCATTTTCCCAATAGCATTTGTTCACTTCATGCCTTTGTGTCACGTTTTAGTAATTTTCCAACATTTCAAATTTTTCCTCTGTTATTTTGTTTGTTATGGGATCAGAAATCAGTGATCATGACTTGCTGAAAGTTCATATATGGCTAGCACTTTTTAGCAATGAAGTATTTTTAATAAAGGTATATACATTGTTTTCTTAGGCATAATACCATTTAACACTTAAAAGACTAACAGTATAGTGTAAACATAACTTTTATGTGCACTGGGGTATGCCTGTATTTGATTTGCAAATATCTTCTCCCAATCAGTAGGATGCCTTTTCATTTTGTTGATGGTTTTCTTTGCTGAACAGAAGCTTTTCAGTAGCTATAGTCTTGTTTATTTTTGCTTCTGGTGTTAGGTTCTAAAAACATTGCCAAGACCTATGTCAAAGAGCTCACTGCCTATGTTTTCTTCTGGACTTGTATTGTTTTAGGTCTTATGTTCAAGTTTTTCATTCATTTTGGGTTAATTTTTGTGTATTTTTTTTCTTTTCTTTCTTTGTCTTTTTTCTTCCTTTCTTTCTTTTCTTTCTTTCTTTCTTTCTTTCTTTCTTTCTTTCTTTCCCTCCTTCCTTCCTTTCTTTTTCTCTTTCTTTCTTTCTTTCTTCCTTTCTTTTTTGTGTGCGAACTTCCAGTTTTCCCAACACCACTCATTGAAGACTGTCCATTTCCTACTGTATATTATAAGCTTCTTTATTGTAAATTAATTGACCATATATATGTGAATTTATATTGAGCTCTATTATGCTCTATTGGTCTATATATCTGTCTTTGTGCCAATACCATACTGTTTTAATTTCTATTGCTTTGTAATAGAGTTTGAAATCAGTGAGTGTGACACTTCCAAGTTTATTCTTCTTTCTCAAGAACTTTTTTTGGCTATTCAGATTCTTTTGTGTTTCCATTCAAATTTTAGGATTGCTTATTCTATTTCTGTGAAAAATGTAATTGGAATTTTGATAAGGATTGCATGGAATCTACTCATTACTTTGAGTAATTTAGACATTTTCACAATATTAATTCTTCCAACCCATGAGCATTTATTTGTGTTTTCTTCATTTTTTTTTTACCCTTAATGTCCTGCAGTTTTCAATATACAAGTCTTTCACCTCCTGGTTAAATTTATTCCTAGGTCTTTAATTCTGTTTGATGCTATTATAAATGGGATAATTGTTTTTAAATTTCTATTTGTGATAGTTTGTTATTAGTGTAGAGAAATGCAACAAATTTTTGTGTATTGATTTGTATCCTGCAACTTTACTATGTTCATTTACTAGTTCTAACAATTTTTTGGTGGAATCTTTAAAAGTTTCTATGTAATGGTTCACCCTTGAACAAAATGGGTTTTGAATTGTGTGCATGCACTTATACATGGATTTTTAAAAATAAATACAGTACAGCACTATAAAATGCATTTTTCTACTTTATGATTCTTAATATTTTTCTTTTTTCTAGCTTACTTTATTGTGAAAATACATTATGTTAATATATATAACATACAAAATATGTGTTAACTGACTGTTACAAGTAAGGCTTCCAGTAAACATTAGGTCATTAGTAGTTAGATTTGGGGCAAGTCAAAAGTTATATATGGATTTTTTACTGCACAGGGGGTTGGTACCTCTAACCTGTACATTGCTCAAGGGTTAACTTGATGCTATTATACCATCTGCAAATAGTGACAGTTTTGCTTCTTCCTTTCGATTAGTTGACTTTTATTTCTTTTTCTTGCCTAATTTCTCTAAAATTCCCTATACTATATTGAATAGAAGTCGGAATAGCTGTTTTGTTCCTGATCTTAGAGAAAAAAATTTCAGCTTTCATCATTGAGTATGATGCTAGCTGTAGGCCTATCATAGATGGCCTATATCATGTTGAGATATGTTCCCTCTATGCCTGCTTTTGTGGATTTTTTATAATAAGTGAAGGTCAAATTTCATTAAGTGCTTTTTCTGCAGAGTGACTGATCTGTTGATGTTGAACCATCCTTTCATTTCTGGAATTAATCCTACTTAAAATATATTGTATGATCTTTTAATATTTTGTTGAATTAGGTTTGATAATATTTTATTGATAAGTTTTACATCTATGTTCTTCAGGGTTATTGCATGTAATTTTCTTTTCTTGTAGCATCCTTGTCTGGTTTGGGTATCAGGGTAATGCTGGCTTCATAAAATGAGCTGGGAAGAATTCCCTCCTCTTATATTTTCTTTGGAAGTGTTTAAAAAGGATTGGTGTTAAGTCTTCTTTGAAAATTTTGTAGGATTCACCAGTGAAGCTGTCTGGTTCTGAACTTGTTTTGTTGGGAGGTTTATGAGTACTGATTCAATTACCTTTCTAGTAATTGGTCTATTTGGATTTTCTATTTCGTCATGTTTCAATCTTGGTAGGTTTATATGTTTCTAGATATCTGTCCATTTCTTCCAGATCATCAAACTTGTTGGTATATATAGTTGTTCACAGTGGTCTTGTGAACCTTTGTATTTCTGTGGTGTCAGTTGTAACATCTCCTCTTTCATTTCTGATTTTGTATATTTGAGTTTTCTTAGTATATCCAACTAAAAGTTTATGAATTTTACTTATCTTTTCAAAGAGTCAACTGTTAGTTTCATTGACATTTTCTATTAGTATTTTTAACGTCTATTTCACTCATTTCTTATCTAATCTTTTTTTGTTTCCTTTCTTCTACTAACTCTGGGTTTCATTTGTTCTTCTTTGTCCAGTTCCTTGATATGTAAAGTTAGGATGTCCTTTTTAAGGATTTTCCTGTTTCTTGAGGTAGGCCTTTATGACTATCAACTTCTTTTTTAGAACTGCTCTTGCTGCATCCCATAAATTTTGGTATATTACAGAAAATTTGGTATGTCACAAATATATTGGATATTGACAAAGGTTTTTAATTTTTTAATATAGTTTTTTTAGCCATATACCTCAGAGTTTGCTTACCTATAAGCAGAGACAATTATAGAAAGAAGAGTGGAAGTAATTTGTTGAATTTCTTTAGTTATGTTGGGGTTATATTTATCGAGCTGATTTCCTATTTTTTGAAATTAAATAAGTCCATTTATATTAGCATTAATAAATGACTGTTGTGTACTGGGTATGAATCTAAAGGGAAGAAGCTTGAAAAGTAATTAGTCTATTTAGAAAAAGTATCTCCAGTAATGTTTGTTCATAACAAATGAAAATAACAAACACCAAAAAGGTCCAAACATTGAATAATCCATTATAGAAAGCATGAATTTCATGTAGCAATATTTCAGCATATTGATTTCAGAATTAAGACTTTTTTCTCCTTTATGGCACATGAGACTACATGAAGGGTATAAAGACAGTGCTTGGTGAGGAGTCCCTGGAGTAGAGACTTAAAGAAAATTCTGAAGAAACTTGGGAGAAGAAAAAAGAAGAGTGCTAGAAAAAGTAGGAGGATGAAACCTTCCTGTCCCCAGGGCTGACCAACTCTGTGAGATCACAGGGAGCAGCTAATCAGTGGCAGTAAACTGATATGAAGATAGCAAGCCCAATATAAATGACAAACCTAAACTGTATCCATAAATAATGCTGACTTTATTTTCCCTCATTGCTAATTAGAAACAATAATATACAAGGAAACAGAAGTTACTTAATGTGTAATTATTCAGTCAGCAATTTTTAAATCATAAATATGGATTGCTCTGAGTTATCATGTTCAAGTCATCTGAAATAGAGCACCGTATGCAAATGTGATTAATGCATCCATGCACCAAGCAGCTCTGAAATGTGACTTTTCTTTTTAAGAAAATGATTGTTGCAGCCAGGTGTGGGTCATTAGCATTGCTAAGTAATTATCTTCTTCCCTGTTTCCTGACTCTATTCTTTTGAAACCTTAAGACAGGCCATCAGTTTCCTACTAGATAAGGAGACCTGAGACAAATGCTGATACAATAAATAATATTTTTGAGGGTCAGAGGGGAAATCAACTGGACAAAAGAATAGCTTGGGCTCTTCAGAGCATTTCCAGGAGGACAGACAGACATAGTAGCCATGACCCACACCACATCTCTCTCTAGGTGAGCTTACCCTTGCTGTGGCTTCTAAATCATCCATTTGCCAGTGGTGCCCAGATCCACCCGTTCAATCCAGACTTTTCTGATCTACAGATTTCTGACAGCTTCACTTGAATAGCATCCCAAACTTAAATTATACAAATATAAACCTTGATCTATGTCCTCCTTCTCTCATCACTCTGTTCTTACTTCGGGTTTTATTATCTCAGAAAATAATATCAAGACAGAAATGTAAGATTGCAAGCCAGAAATTGCTAAACCATAAAACAAGAAATTGTTAAGCCATAAATATAACAGTTATTTTGATATTACATTTTCCTTACTTCTCACTTCCAATCCATAAGTAATTCCTGCCATTTCTGCCTCAAAAATATATCTCTAATCTCTCCATACCTCCATCTTCACAGCCACTATTGGAATCACACTCATTGATCACCTGCATATTACAATAGTCTCTTAATTACTCTTCTTGATTCCACTCTTACCTCCCTCTTGACGTAAAGTCCAGAGAGACCTTTACAAATATGTATTAGATGCCATTATCTTTTTCTCACTTACAATACAGATACTTTATTTCATTTCATTTGATTTAAGTATAATTAACCTACAGAGCTATATTAGTTTCAGGTATGTAATATAATGATTTAACAATTCTATACATTACTCAGAACTTATGATAAGTGTACTCTAAAACTCCTTTATCTCTTTCACCCATATGCCTAATCCCCTCCTGTTTGATAACCACCAATTTGTTCTCTGTGCTTAAGAACCTGTTATTGGGGTGCCTGGGTGGCTCAGTCAGAGGAGTATGCAACTCTTAATCTCAGGGTTGTGAGTTTGAGCCCCATGTTGAGTCAAGAGATTACTTAAATAAAATTTTTAAAAACTTTTTAAAAATACCGGTTATTTTGTTTCTCTTTGTTCATTGTTCTTTTTTTTCTTAAATTCCACATGAAAGTAATCATATGGTATTTGTTTTTCTCTCTCTGAATTATCTCATTTAGCATACCATCCGTAAAGTATTAATATCCAAAATATATAAAGAACTTATACAACTCAACTTCAAAAGAACAAATAATCCAATTAAAAATGGGCAGAGAACCTAAATGAACATTTTCCAAACAAGAAATACAAAGATCTTGACATTACTACTCATCAGGTAGATGCCGTTTACTTTTCTGTTTAAGACTAGTCAGTAGTTTCCTGCCGCATTTCACATAAAGTCCCAGATCTCTGACCCAATAAACTGTCTTCACATGGTATGGTCGCCTTCTGCCTCAGCCACATCATCAGTGTTCTTCTCTTCTATTCTAGCTGTCCTCCAGCCACAATAACCTTCTCTTGGTTTCTTTAAGAGATAGTGGTCTCCTGACTCAGGGACTTGAAACGTACTATTTCCTCTGACATATAAGCCCTTTATTCCTCTCTTGCTCTTGCTTTTAATTCTCATTTTCTTGAGCTCATATGGCAGGTTACCTCCTCAAGGCCACCATTCCTAGTCACCCAAGCCTACTTGTTCTCTCCTATAGCACTCAGATTTTGTTCTTCATATTGCTTCCCACAAATTATAATTAAGTGTTTTTCACTGATTTTCCATTTCTTAAGTGAATGAATAAGCACCATTTTATAGAGAAAACCACCTACTGTGGTGTGGTAGAAAGAAGCTTTAAGAAAAATTTAGGATATCTGAGCCACTCCTAATAGAGCCACCATTTCACCTTACCTTTGGGTAAATCTTTGTGCCTCTCTGGACCTATGTGCCCTTGCCTGCATATAATAGAATCAAAATGCACCATTTGTATGACTCTGAATTTCATAATAATAAAAACAAACATTACAACTCCTGACACATTCTTATGTGTGCAAGGAACCAATTATGAATGCAAGCTTCACCTGTGGTTCCTCTTTGGTTAATTTTGTCAGTCTAGGAATATCATAGCTTAAAATGTTAACTATAAGATCTATCCAATTTTAATTTCATGGTATGGAGGGACATCTAAAATTGCCCCTGTGTGACGTGAGCATTGAGTAGGAGAGAAGAAGGCATCGTTTATGCTGGACATGAATCTCTCAAGTCTGAAAACTGGAGAATGGTGGATTTTGCAAGTAGGCTGCAGTGGCTTGAACTGACAGTCTGAGGGAAATCACCTTCATGATCCTCGTGAGAGTGAGTTGTACTAATTTCAGAATAATCCAAGAGCTTATCTGCCATTGCCTCAGGACATAGGGCCACAGACCCTGAGAAGTTTAAGATGTGAAGGAAACTGTGCTTTATCTATGGCAGTTCTATGCATTTGAGCAAGGTTCATGGACCCAGGCTGTCAAAGCAGCAGCAGCAGTCATGAGAAAAATAGAAAAATTAGAAGTTAGCCCTTAAACACTTTTTGGTTTCCTAAACGAGGATACTCATTGAAGCGGAAAACCGGAAACTACTAGTGGCACCAGTAACATTGTCACATTCCCAAAGCTGCCTGAGATATTGTCTGCTGACAGGTAATAGACATGACTTAAATCACTCTTTCTTTGCCACTTCAGATACCAATCAGTTATCATTTCTTAAAGTAATGAATCTGCCAGGCTGGAGAATCTCAGAAGGACTTGATAGAAGCTACCTCTTGTTTTATTTTTTTTTCCCTTAACCTTCTCATACCCTTGAAGCATTTCAAAGTTTCCCAGTTCTTAATGCCCTCAAATACTGTAATATGAGAGATATACATGAACAGCAAGACCACCTTTATCACATGACCAGTTAGACAAATGTCAAGAAAGTGTGAACACAAGAATATATACAAGCCAGAAAATCAGAATAGAGAAAGAGAAGAAAGAGGAGGAAGAAGCAAAGAAGAGCAAGAGAGAAAGAGAGAGAGAGAGAGAAGAGAGAGGATGTGCACAACAGAAGGAGTGAGGTAGACAGAAGATGTAAAGGAGGAGAAAGAAAAGGAAGAGGAGGTAGAAATAATGGGGTATATGTAGGAGGTGAAGCAGGTAGCAGGGCACATGATTTGTATGCCCCCCCAAATTTCAATGAAGCAAATAAAATCAATTACAGCATATGGGAGATTGAAAAATTCATTATCTGTATATTCATGCAAGAGCTTAATGAGTTTATTAGCAATACATAAATACACCATGAAACTAGTCTAGGGAAAGCTATCTTTACTTCTCCATGTTTCCTCTCTTTCTTAGCTCTCAGAGACTAAAGAAAATCATTTCCTTCTCATGAAAAGATTTTTCTCAGACTCTAGTGCTCATTTGTATTTTCAATTTGAACAAAGTCTCCATTTCTGTACAGTACTGGGTTATGAAATATCTTACAAATAAGACTTTTCAATCAAGCATAAGCACATTGGACATCTCCCAATTTCGCAAACTCCAGGCTACTCCTTATGTAATACAGCTTCTTCCAGGTTTGACAGTTGTGCTATATTACATTCCTTTCAATGCTTGTGGCCAATGCATATTATACTTACTTATCTTGTATTATAGAACATATTGGTCCTCACTAAAGAACACTTTAAGGGCATTTGTGCCTGGAGATCTATTACCTGTACTGGCTTGATATGTCCTTCTATTACCCTTTTATTAAGGTATTGAGGTATAACAAGGTATGTTAAAAACTAGACTCAAACCAATGGTAGTCTCCAATGGACTCATGAAATAATGTGATTTACACAAGATTGTCTTTAATATTTTTTAAATTAAAATAATATAGATTCACAGGAAATAGCAAAAATAGTATAGAGAGGTTTCATGTACTCAGTTTCCCAAAAGGTTACATTTTATACAAATGTACATAATATCTAAACCAGGAAATTAGAATTGAAACGTATGTATAGTTCTCTATCACTTTATTACATTGTGTAGATCTCTGTAATCACCACTGAAAGAAATGTTTCATCATTACAAAGACCTCTCTTTTGTTATCCCTTTACAGTCACACCCAGCGTCCCCACCCCACCAATCTTTAATCCTTGTCAACCATTAATTTGTTCTCTAGGTCTATATTTTTGTCATTTCAAGAGTGTTATCTAAATGGAATCATACAATGTTTAACCTTTAGAGATTAACTTTTATTCACTCAGAATATTGCCATTGAGAGTCACCCAAGTGGTTGTGTATATCAATAGTTTGTTCCTTTTTACTCCTTAGTAAGATTTCATTGTATGGATGTATCATAGTTTGTTAAACCATTCACTTATTGCAGGGTAGTTTGATTGTCTTGAGTTTTTGGCCATTACAAAGAAATATGATTAAAGCCATTATGTACAGATTTGTGTATGTGGACATATATTTTAAATTCTCTGGAGTAAATATCCAGGAGAGCAATTGCTATGTTATATTGTACATACATGTTTTTAAAAGAAATTTTCAAAATATTTTCTAGAATAACTGCATCATGTCACATTACCACCAGAAGTATAAGAGAGATTTGGTTTCTTCACATCCTCACCAGCATTTGGTATTGTCACTATCTTTTAACTCTTCTGATAAGTATGTAATGATATCTTATCATGGTCTTAATTTGTATTTATCTGATGGCTAATTATGATGAATGAACATCTTTTAATGTGCTGATGTTCCATCTGTATTTCTTCTTCAGTAACATTTCTCTTTATATATTTGTTCCACTTTTTTCTGTTGTGTTTTGAGAGTGTTTATATATTCTAGATAGTAGTCTTATGTTATATATATGGCTTGCAAATGTTTTCTCCTAGTCTATGGATTATAGTTTATTTTTCTTAATATGTTCTTTGCAGAGCAAATGTTTTAAATGTTGAAGAAGCCCAATTTATTGATTTTTTTTTCTTTCATAGATAACAATTTGGGTAACATATCTAAGAAATTTTTCCCAAACCATAGGCCCTGAAAATTTTCCTTGTTTCTTCTATTTTTTTTTATATTTTCCATTTTACAAGTAAATCTATGATCCATTTTCACTTAATGTGTGAGCTTTAGATTTAGGTTCATTTTTGCCTAATGACATTCAATTGTTTAAGTCTTATTTGTTGAAAAGACTACCCTTTCCCCATTGAATTTTTTCCAACTTTATTAAAAATAATTGGACATGGGGCACCTAGGTGGCTCAGTCGGTTAAGCGCCTGACTTCAGCTCAGGTCATGATCTCACAGTTTGTGAGTTCAAGCCCCGCATCGGGCTCTGTGCTGACAGCTCAGAGCCTGCAGCCTGCTTCTGATTCTGTGTCTCATTCTCTCTCTGCTCCTCCCCCACTTGTGCTGTCTCTCAAAAATAAATAAAAATGTAAAAAAATTATTTAAAAAAATAATTGGACATATTTGTGTGGTTTTATTTCTGGGCTCTTGGTTCTGTTCCATTGATCTGAGTGTTTATCACTCTGTCAATATAACACTGTCTTGATTAATATAGATATCTATCTACCTATAGATATCTATCGAATATTAAGGTGTCAGAATGACTCCTCCAAGTTTTATTTTATATTTCCAAAATGTTTTAGCTATTCTAGTATCTTTGCATTGCCATGTACATTTTAGATTAATCTTGTCTATATCAACACAAAAATCACTGAGATTTTGATAGAAATAGTGTTAAACCTGTATATCAATTTGAAGAGAATTGACATCTTTACTATGTGGAGCCTTCCAACCAAGGAATTTATTAAGATTTTTTAAAATTTCTTTCATAAGCATTTTGTCATTTTCACCATAGGATTCCTGTACATGTTCTGTTAGATTTACATCAAGAGTTTCATGTTTTTTGGTGACTGCAAATGGTATTATGTTTAAATTTTTGTTTTCACAAAAGCAGAGTTTTATTTCTTCTTTTCTGATCTATATGACTCTACTTCCTCTCCTTAATTTGTTGCAATGACTAGAATTTCCTGCACCATGTTGAATAACATAGATGCAAACAAATGTCTTTGCCTTAGGGAATTAAAAGCAAAAGTGAATTACTGGGACCTTATGAAGATAAAAAGCTTCTGCACAGCAAAGGAAACAACCAACAAAACTAAAAGGCAACCAACGGAATGGGAAAAGATATTTGCAAATGACATATCGAACAAAGGGCTAGTATCCAAAATCTATAAAGAGCTCATCAAACTCCACACCCGAAAAACAAATAACCCAGTGAAGAAATGGGCAGAAAACATGAATAGACACTTCTCTAAAGAAGACATCCAGATGGCCAACAGGCACATGAAAAGATGTTCAAAGTCGCTCCTTATCAGGGAAATACAAATCAAAACCACACTCAGATATCACCTCACGCCAGTCAGAGTGGCCAAAATGAACTAATCAGGAGACTATAGATGCTGGAGAGGATGTGGAGAAACAGGAACCTTCTTGCACTGTTGGTGGGAATGCAAATTGGTGCAGCCGCTCTGGAAAGCAGTGTGGAGGTTCCTCAGAAAATTAAAAATAGACCTACCCTATGACCCAGCAATAGCACTGCTAGGAATTTATCCAAGGGATACAGGAGTACTGATGCATAGGGGCACTTGTACCCCAATGTTTATAGCAGCACTCTCAACAATAGCCAAATTATGGAAAGAGCCTAAATGTCCATCAATTGATGAATGGATAAAGAAATTGTGGTTTATATACACAATGGAATACTATGTGGCAATGAGAAAGAATGAAATATGGCCTTTTGTAGCAACGTGGATGGAGCTGGAGAGTGTGATGCTAAGTGAAATAAGCCATACAGAGAAAGACAGATACCATATGGTTTCACTCTTATGTGGATCCTGAGAAACGTAACAGAAACCCATGGGGGAGGGGAAGGAAGAAAAAAAAAAAAAAAGAGGTTAGAGTGGGAGAGAGCCAAAGCATAAGAGACTGTTAAAAACTGAGAACAAACTGAGGGTTGATGGGGGGTGGGAGGTAGGGCAGGGTGGGTGATGGGTATTGAGGAGGGCACCTTTTGGGATGAGCACTGGGTGTTGTATGGAAACCAATTTGACAGTAAATTTCATATATTAAAAAATAAAATAAAATAAAATAAAATAAAATGTCTTTGCCTTGTTCCTGAAAATAGGGATAAAGAACAGTCTTTTGTCATTAAGTATAATGTTCTCTGTAAGTATTTTGTAAATGATTTTTATTAAGTTGCGGAAGTTCCTATTTCTAGCTTTCTGAGAAGTTTTTTCATTAATTGAATTAGTGATAAATTTTGACAAATGCTTGATATAATTATGTATTTTTTTTATTCTTTTGCCTTCTTAAAGTATTTCTGTACTACCTTTTGTCTGATTTTGGTATATTGGCTTCGTACAATGAATTACAAAGTTCCTCTTTTTCTATATTATGGAAGAGATTATGGAAAAGTGTCATTCTTATTTAAACATTTGGTAGAATTCATTAGTTACCTCATTTGGGCCTGGAGATTTCTTTTTGGGAAGTATTAAATTATGGATTGCATTTCCTAAGCAATTATTTGTTTTTCAAATTATCCATTAAAAAATAACGTTTATTTACTTTTGAGAGAGAGACAGTGTGAGCGAGGTAGGGGCAGAGAGACAGGGAGACAGAATCTGAAGCAAGCTCCAGGCTCTGAGCTGTCAGCCCAGAGGCCAACATGGGGCTCAAACTCATGAACCATAAGATCATGACCTGAGCGAAAGTTGGACTCTCAACCGACTTAGCCACCCAGGTGCCCCCAAATTATCCATTTTATATTCAGTAAGGTCGTACTTTGTAAGGAGCTGTTCTGCTTTGTGTAATTTTCAATATATGTGCTTAGAGTTGTTTGTTGTATTCCCTTATTTGTCTTTTCATGGTTGCATATTCTATAGTAGTTTCTCACATAGGATTATTTTTAAATATTTTTATTACTGAATTTATCAAATCTTTGATAATACAAGATGATTTGTCACATGTCTCTCTTACATAGTGACACAACCCTCTTTGATGCTCTTTTTTCCACACATCCCCAAGTGCTTGGGGGAAGGGATACTTACTTGATGGCAGCTGAGTATCTCCACAATGACTTGGTTTAGCTTCCAGACTCCCATCACTGGGTGTACCTCTTTTGGTAGAGCCAGAAAAACTTGGAATTGGTTAAGGTTCCATGAATATCATCCCTATGTTTCTCCATATGTATTAAAGCAGCTATACGTACACCAGTTCAAGGAGCTTAAGGAAAAGAAACGAAGACCAGGTGACAGACAGGATACAAAGAAGAAAGGAAAGGAGTGCAGAATCCATGGAAGCTGACCCGCAGTGGTGTTGGCTGCCAAGTTGTAACAAATGACCAGGGATCCTTCCTTCCATCCTGGCTACATAAATGTGTCCTGGAAAACTTTGTGCATGGACAAGGAGTAGAAAATGATGCAAATGGAGAAACAACCATTTATTCTTTTTTTTTCCCCAACCCCAATTTGTAAAGAGGATCTCTAGGTGGATAAGATATTTTGAAAAACTTTTTACAATTTTCCTTTTTTAAAAATTCTTATAGGTGTATCATCCCTTGATATATCCACTCTATCTTCTTTTCTTCCCTGAGAATGAGAAACCCTCAAGATAGTAATCTCCTACCAATAAATACTCAGAATAATAAATATTTTCCTGGACTGGGGAGAACAACTCAGCTGTTCTCTTGAAGGGGGTTCTGATAATTTTTAGGTGCAATGTTTATGATTAGGTGAGTGTGAAGTGGCTGTAAGAAGAAAAATTAGAGGGGCACCTGAGTGGCTCAGTCGGTTAACCATCTGACTTCAGCTCAGGTCACAATTTCACAGTTTGTGGGTTCGAGCCCCACATCGGGCTCTGTGCTGACAGCTCAGAGCCTAAAGCCTGCTTCAGATTCTGTGTCTCCCTTTCTCTGCCCCTCTACCACTCACTGTCTGTCTCTCTCTCTCTCTCAAAAATAAACATAAAAAATGAAGCAAAATTAGAACGACAAAATGTTGAGTTCAAAATCATCTTGGTTGTAAACAGAGTAAATTACCTTCCCAGACTGACTAATTGTTCTCAAGGTATGTGGTCATGAATCACATTCCTCAGCTTCTCCAATCACTAGAATTCATAAGCCTCTTTTCACTCCATCAAGGAAAAGCAATGAAAATCTTAGGTTATTCCACCATGATGAACACATGACTGTCTTCACAGTAGAGTAAAAGCTATTGTTTCCCAAAATTGTATATTAATGGGGTTAGGCCAGTGAGTTCCTAGACACCAAACAATCCAGAAGGCAGTGACCATCACTAAAGTGGTGAGTAGGGAGTTTCTTCAAATTGTCTAGTCTCAACCAACACCGTTTTCTAACTAAGGAAGAACAGCAGTCTGAACATCAAGATGGTAGAAGAAACCAAACAGAATAAAAAGAATTTCTCTTTTACTCATCAGCCTTATTGGTCTGCTCCAAAGACTGAGAACATTCACCCTCTGAGAGATTGCCTAAAATCTGTTTACCATCTTTTGTGGCTCATCTTCTACCATTACAAGAAAAAACATTTGACAAGATAAAGAAGAGTTTTGTGGCACTTCATTCTAGTGTGTGAGATTAGGTTCAGCTTGTTTACCAAAGAATATTCTACCAGGTCCCCTGACTGAACCATCCTCTTAATGTCTTAGAAAGAAGTATCCCTTGATCAGAACCAGGTAATTAGAACTGCTTATGGATGTACACAAGAATTCAGAATAAGGTAGCCCTCCAAGAAACATAAACATTGCTCACTGAATTTCACCCACTCAGCTAGAAAACTTTGTTTCCCCAATCAGTCCACTAGGGCACAAAAGGCATGGGGAATAGTTGAACAAGCCAATTATTTCTATTTTTTAACCAATGTAATTGAAGTATAATTTACATATAATTTATATATGTATAACTACATTTTATATATGTATATATGGTTATTTTGACAAATGTATACAACATTGCCTTGTTAAAAATCAAATTAATTTTCCCCCCAAATTTCTTTTGTATGGATTTTTGGACAAAAACACCTGATACCTTTACTCTGTATAATAAGTTATATTATTTCTCTCACTACAGATTAATTTTGTCTATCATAATTTCATATAAATGAAATCACAGTGTATGAATTCTTTGTTATTTGGTTTTTGCCAACTACTACAGTGTTAGTGAGATTCACCAATATTTTGCATATATCAGATATTAATTATTTTCATTGATGAATAATATTCCATTGTATGAATACACATTTTATTTATCCATTCATTATTATGGATATTTGAGACATTATGAATGAAGCTTTTGTGGTAGAGTGAATAATGCCACCCTTCCACCCAGGGAAGTCCATGTCTTAATCCCTGGAATCTGTGAATACTACTTTATATGGCAAAGGGGATATTGTAGGTGTATTTAATTTAAGGATCCTGAGGTGGAGAGATTATCCTAGATTATCCAGTGGACCATCACAATGGTCCTCATAAGAAGGAGGCAGTACGAGTCAAAGACAGAGAAGGAAAGGTAATGTGATGAGGGAGCAGAAATTGGATTGGTGTACTTTGAAGTTGAAGGGGCTACAAACCAAGGAATATAGGAGGCAATGGGAAGCTGAAAAAGACAAGGAACCAGCCCTGCTGACACCTTGACTTTATCCCAGTGTAACTGATTTTAGATTTCGTTCCTCAAGAATCATAAGAAAATTAATTCGTATTGTTTTAAGCCACCAAATTTGTATAATTTGTTATAGTAGCCATAGTAAACTAATACATCTAAAAGAATCCATATTCAAGTCTTTAAGTTAGCATATGTTTTCATTTCTTTTGGATAAGTACCCAGGAGTGGAATGGCTGGGTCATATGGTAACTGTATGTTTAACTTTACAAAAATCTGCCAAACTGGTTTCCCAAGCTGTTGCACCACTTTACATTCCACTAGCAATGAATGATAAATCCAGTAACTCCAAATTCATACCAACACTTGATATTGCCAATCCTTTAGGTTTAGCTATTTTAATGAGTGCATGAAGTGCAACTTCACTGTAGTTTTAACTCACATTTTCCTGATGAATAATAATGTTGAGTTTCTTTCAGAATCATATTATCTATTCCTATATCATGTTTTGTGAAATGTCTCTTCAGATATTTTGCTCATATTTAGCTAGGCATAAGAGAAGGTCACATAGTGTATATAATGTAACTTTGTCACTCTTCTTGCTAATAACTTCTCTACTACACCTCTTCCTTTCTTCTATGTGTCCTTCCTGATCCTACTCCTCTTCTGAGATATGAATTCAGTCTTTTTTCCTGAGGATATTTATCAAAAGACATAATAAGCTTATCATAGATTGGATGGGTTAATGAAAGAGAAATAACTTTGCAAGTCTATAACAAAATGGTGAAAGTGTGATATTTGTCCTTTGGAACACCCTACACTTATCCCTAGTTTCTTCTCCCTTATTAATTACCATGGAACTCCTGCTCAATGTCTTTTCCTTCTGGAATTTATTCCTGAAGTAACTTGCTCTCAGATGGTTGTCACAGTTGTGTTCTACAGCCCATCATCATTACCTATGTGTCTATGTTTTAATTTTTTAAGGTTTATTCCTTTTACAAAGACATAGTGTGAGTGGCAGGGGTAGAGGCAGGAGAGAGGGAGACACAGAATCTGAAGCAGGCCCCAGGCTCTGAGCTGTCAGCACAGGCCTCAACATAGGGCTAGAATTCACAAACTGTGAGGTCATGACCTGAGCCAAAGTCAGACACTTAACCTACTGAGCCACCCAAGTGCCCCCCTATGTGTCTACATTTTAGCAAGACAATCCTTAAAATGACCATTGTTATCAAGGATATTTTCCTTTGAATAAGAATATTTTGAAATCATAAAAGGAAAGATTGCTTAATGAATGTAATTCAGGCACCCTGACATATGGTGAAGGAGATACCTTGAATAGCTTTTTGCTTGTGGGATATAATTGGGTAGGGTCAACTATTCTACTTTTGCCAAGGATCTAAAATAACCAGAGGCATCACTCAGGCAGAAAATGTCTAGCCCTAACTTTTCCTTACAATGATGAATCTTTATCACAGTTCAAATCTTGGTTGTATTCCTGTAGCAATTCATTTTCTGGTCCAGCTCCACAGAGTACATGTAAACCCATAACAAATAAATTTTAAATGAGGTTGATGACCAAATAGAATTTTTTTATCAATAACGAATATATGTCCAATTTTATAATTACAACATAAAAAAGAGTATATGACATTAAGTGCCAAAGATCATTTACTGTATTTTCCAAGATAATCAATGTAGTTGGGTCTTGATCTGGACTAGGGAAATTTTTAGCATTGACAGTGGACAATGGGATTCCATATCCAGGAGTTTGAGGGGAAAGTGGCAACTGGATAAGTACAAAGAGAACAGCCTTCACCTCAATAGGAAGAAATGAACAAAATAAACTTCACTAGAGAAAAAAGTGAAACAAGATTATCCAAGAAACAGTTATTGCCAATCCTTGGAAATTATTGTTTCTGTCTTTTCTTGGTAATTGAATTTTTACTTATGTCCATTATTTTCAACTGTGTCATCACAACATAATGACAGCTCCTTTCTCCCAATTTTGCTTCACTTTCCTGCTTGGTTGATATTAAGTTTCAAGATGATCTGTACTGATTCCATGCCTTTTATGATCTCTAGTGGAGAATCTCATCAAACTGGAGAAGCCCACCCATTCAGGTGAAGTGAATGAACAGGGGGTGGGGAGGGGTCAGACATTTTGACTCTGTCAGATTTTCTCTAAAATATTAGCAGCTGACTAACCCTTAATTTACTTTTCAGAATTTTTTTTTTTTTTTTTTACTCTGGGATTCTTTCCTAAGTGTGTTTCACATGATATAAACTTGTTTTCATGAATCCATTTAAAATTGTTGTAACTATTTACAAAATGCATTATTTTTGCTTCATGAAGGGTCTGGGCAATCTATGCAGTTCACCTAGGGTAGGCAACAAGAAGAAACTTGGATGATCTTCTGCATTTTTGTACATGTACATCAAGTGCCAACATGTAGAGGAACAGAACCTGGGGCTTTGTATGAATTACTCATGGTATTTAATTGGTATACTTAATGTTTATGTTCCATCTACCTACCCAAATGATTAGCAGAATCCTATGAAAAACTTAAAAAAAATACAAAATGGTTAATACAATAGAGGCAAAAATAAAGATGGGAGATTGTTACTAACAACATCAACTGATGAGCACATCATGGCTGTGACTGAATGTCAACTACGTCTCTAAATTTCCTAATTACAACTGTTTCAAGCCTCCATAAGGATGCACATCTGTGGGAAGTTCACAACTAAGTGGTATAGAGCAACTTTGGGCACTTTAATATGGAACACCTGCTCTCCTTATCCACTAATTAAGTAATGAATTTTAAAAATCTTGGTTAGAATAGACCCCATAAAAGCAGAATCCAATCAAATCCGTAAGAAGCCCAAAATATATCAGGCTAGAGATCTCCTATGCAAAACTTAAGGGATCATTAGCCCTGACAATAGCTTCAAATTAGTGATCAATAACTCATTGAGCTGGATGATAAGAGGAAAATGATCTTTTTTTGAGCACTCCCATTTAAATGGTGGCAAAGTGCAAGACTCCTTTATTTTTTTAAATTATTGTACTTTATTGTTTAGAGCAGTTTTAGGTTTGCAGAGAAATCAAGTGGAAAATACAGAGGATTCCCATTTACCCTTTCATCACCCCCCACCTCAGCAGCTTCCCTTATAATTAACATTTGCACTAGTGCAGTCCATTTTTTTAGTAAGCAATACACCAATATTGATTCATTATTATCAATAAGTCCATAGTTTATGTAAGGATTCACCATGTTATACATTCTATTGACAAATGTATAATGTATCCAATATTATGGTATCACACAGATTAGTTTCACTTTCTTTAACATCCCCTATGCTTCAATTATTCATCCTTCATTCCTACTGAGCCCCTGGCTAGCTGTACTTTTTTTAATTGATTGGTTCCTTTAGGTTTCATAGTATACATTTTTAACATATGACAATCCACCTTTAGTTAATATTATATTAGCTCAGTAACAGCATAGAAACCTTATGAGTATATACTTCTATTTTAACTGTCTTTCCTTTAAAGTGAGATGTAGGAAATGTTTTATTTTAGCCATATCAATCTTCTTTAATCTTTAGTCCCTTGTGTTGGTCCAGATTTCCATCTGCCATCATTTTCACTCTGACAGAACTTCTTTTTAATATTTATTGCACTGAAGTTCTCCTCATAATGAAATCTTACAGCTTTTGTATGTCTGGAACTGTCTTTACCTTCACTTTTGAAAAATGTTTTTCAAGAGTGTGGAATTCTCAGTTGACAGATTTTTTTTCTTTCAGTACTTTGAAAATGTCATCTCACTGTCTTCTGGCTTGCATTGTTTCTGACAATGTCTTATATATTTCTATCTTTATTCTTTTTATATAATTAGCCTTTTTTTTCCTTCTCTGTCTGCTTCTAAGTTTTTTTTTTCCCTCATCCCTGGTTTATCTACTTCCTGGATGTAGGTTTCTGTGTGTGTGTGTGTGTGTGTGTGTGTGTGTGTGTGTGTTTAAATTCACTGAACTTCCGAGTAGAGGTTGGAAGATGGCGGCGTAGGAGGACGCTGGGCTCACCGCGCCTCCTGCTGATCACTTAGATTCCACCTACACCTGCCTAAATAACCCAGAAAACCACCAGAGGATTAGCAGTACAGAGTCTCCGGAGCCAAGCGCAGACAAGAGGCCCATGGAAGAGGGCAGGAAGAGCAGCGAAGCGGTGCGCCCTCCACGGACTGGCGGGAGGGAGCCAGGGTGGAGGGGCAGTCTGCCTATCAAGCAGAGCCCCTGAGTCTGGCTGGCAAAAGCGGAAGGGCCAGACAGAGTGTGTTCTGACAGCAAGCACGACGTCTGGGAGGTCATAAGTTAACAGCTCTGCTCGGAAAGCGGAAAGGCTGGAGGACAAAGGGAGGGAGAGCTGCTGAGCCCCCTGACGACAGAGCTCAGTTTGGTGGGGAACAAAGGCGCTCACCAGTGCCATCTCCCTCGCCCATCCCCCAGCCAAAATCCCAAAGGGAACCAGTTCCTGCCAGGGAACTTGCTTGCTCCACGCAAACACCCAACTCTGTGCTTCTGCGGAGCCAAACCTCCTGCAGCGGATCTGACTCCCTCCTGCTGCCAGAAGGCCTCCCCTGAAGCTGATCACCAAAGGAGAAGCGAGTTAAGCCTGCACCTCCTACCCCCGTGCACCTTGCCTACCCACCCCAGCTAATACGCCACATCGCCAGCACCACAAGCCTGGCAGTGTGCAAGTAGCCCAGATGGCCATGCCACCCCACAGTGAATCCCGCCCCTAGGAGAGGGGAAGAGAAGGCACACACCAATCTGACTGTGGCCCCAGCGGTGGGTGGGCGCAGACATCAGGTCGGACTGCGGCCCCGCCCACCAACTCCAGTTATACACCGCAGCACAGGGAAAGTGCCCTGCAGGTCCTCACTACTCCAGGGACTATCCAAAATGACCAAACGGAAGAATTCCCCTCAGAAGAATCTCCAGGAAATAACAACAGCTAATGAACTGATCAAAAAGGATTTAAATAATATAACAGTAAGTGAATTTAGAATAATAGTCATAAAATTAATCGCTGGGCTTGAAAACAGTATAGAGGACAGCAGAGAATCTCTTGCTACAGAGATCAAGGGACTAAGGAACAGTAACGAGGAGCTGAAAAACGCTTTAAACAAAATGAAAAACAAAATGGAAACCACGACGGCTCAGATTGAAGAGGCAGAGGAGAGAATAGGTGAACTAGAAGATAAAGTTATGGAAAAAGAGGAAGCTGAAAGAAAGAGAGATAAAAAAATCCAGGAGTATGAGGGGAAAATTAGAGAACTAAGTGATACACTAAAAAGAAATAATATACGCATAATTGGTATCCCAGAGGAGGAAGAGAGAGGGAAAGGTGCTGAAGGTGTACTTGAAGAAATTATAGCTGAGAACTTCCCTGAACTGGGGAAGGAAAAAGGCATTGAAATCCAAGGGGCACAGAGAACTCCCTTCAGACGTAACTGAATCGATCTTCTGCACGACATATCATAGTGAAACTGGCAAAATACAAGGATAAAGAGAAAATTCTGAAAGCAGCAAGGGATAAACGTGCCCTCACATATAAAGGGAGACCTATAAGACTCGTGACTGATCTCTCTTTGGAAACTTGGCAGGCCAGAAAGGATTGGCACGATATCTTCAGTGTGCTAAACAGAAAAAATATGCAGCCGAGAATCCTTTATCCAGCAAGTCTGTCATTTAGAATAGAAGGAGAGATAAAGGTCTTCCCAAACAAATAAAAACTGAAGGAATTCGTCACCACTAAACTAGCCCTACAAGAGATCCTAAGGGGGATCCTGTGAGACAAAGTACCAGAGACATCACTACAAGCATAAAACATACAGACATCAAAATGATTCTAAACCCGTATCTTTCTATAATAACACTGAATGTAAATGGATTAAATGCGCCAACCAAAAGACATAGGGTATCAGAATGGATAAAAAACCAAGACCCATCTATTTGCTGTCTACAAGAGACTCATTTTAGATCTGAGGACACCTTTAGATTGAGAGTGAGGGGATGGAGAACTATTTATCATGCTACTGGAAGCCAAAAGAAAGCTGGAATAGCCATACTTATATCAGACAAACTAGACTTTAAATTAAAGGCTGTAACAAGAGATGAAGAAGGGCATTATATAATAATTACAGGGTCTATCCATCAGGAAGAACTAACAATGATAAATGTCTATGCGCCAATACCAGAGCCCCCAAATATATAAAACAATTACTCATAAACATAAGCAACCTTATTGATAAGAATGTGGTCATTGCAGGGGACTTTAACACTCCACTTACAGAAATGGATAGATCATCTAGACACACGGTCAATAAAGAAACAAGGGCCCTGAATGATACATTGGATCAGATGGACTTGACAGATATATTTAGAAGTCTGCATCCCAAAGCAACAGAATATGCTTTCTTCTCGAGTGCACATGGAACATTCTCCAAGATAGATCATATACTGGGTCACAAAACAGCCCTTCATAAGTTTACAAGGATTGAAATTATACCATGCATACTTTCAGACTACAATGCTATGAAGCTTGAAATCGACCACAGGGAAAAGTCTGGAAAACCTCCAAAAGCATGGAGGTTAAAGCACACCCTACTAAAGAATGAGTGGGTCAACCAGGCAATTAGAGAAGAAATTAAAAAATATATGGAAACAAACGAAAATGAAAATACAACAATCCAAACGCTTTGGGATGCAGCGAAGGCAGTCCTGAGAGGAAAATACATTGCAATCCAGGCCTATCTCAAGAAACAAGAAAAATCCCAAATACAAAATCTAACAGCACACCTAAAGGAAATAGAAGCAGAACGGCAAAGGCAGCCTAAACCCAGCAGAAGAAGAGAAATCATAAAGATCAGAGCAGAAATAAACAATATAGAATCTAAAAAAACTGTAGAGCAGATCAACGAAACCAAGAGCTGGTTTTTTGAAAAAATAAACAAAATTTATAAACCTCTAGCCAGGCTTCTCGAAAAGAAAAGGGAGATGACCCAAATAGATAAAATCATGAGTGCAAATGGGATTATTACAACCAATCCCTTAGAGATACAAACAATTATCAGAGAATACTATGAAAAAATATATGCCAACAAATTGGACAACCTGGAAGAAATGGACAAATTCCTAAACACCCACACTCTTCCAAAACTCAATCAGAAGGAAATGGAAAGCTTGAACAGACCCATAACCAGCGAAGAAATTGAATTGGTTATCAAAAGTCTCCCAACAAATAAGAGTCCAGGACCAGATGGCTTCCCAGGTTAGAGTGGGAGAGAGCCAAAGCATGGGAGAGTGTTGAAAACTGAGAACAAACTGAGGGTTGATGGGGGGTGGGAGGGAGGGGAGGGTGGGTGATGGGTATTGAGGAGGGCACCTTTTGGGATGAGCACTGGGTGTTGTATGGAAACCAATTTGACAGTAATTTTCATGTATTGAAAAAAATAATATAAAAAAAATAAAATGAAATAAATTCACTGAATTCCCTGGATCTGTGAATACATTTTCAACAAATTTGGAAAACATTTTGCCATTATTTCTTTAATTTTTTTTCTTGCTCTTCCTCTTCCTCCATCTCATACCTCTCCTTTTGGACTCTAATTATGCATATGTGTCAGGCCAGTTGATATTATCCTCAAACTCATACCTATTTATTTCAATATTCTTTCTTGTCTGTATTTTGTTTTAGTCAGTTTCAATTGCATTGTCTTCAAGTTCACTGATTTTTTTTTTCTTGTGTAGTATTTAATGTGTTGTTAATCACATCTAATGGATACCTTGTGTTTTATGCAGTTCACTTTGTGTTGCTGTTGTGTTTTTATAATCTACTTTCTGTATCTCTCCTTATTGCTTTGCTGTCTTCTACCTTGTAAATGTATGGAGTGTATTTATTATAATTGTTTTAATGTACTAAAATAGTACATTAAACATACATTTAATTTCTGTGTCTATGTTAATCTAATTTTATTATTGGTCATATTTTCCTTTTTCTTGTGTACCTGGCATTTCTTCATTGAATGATGGATTTTGTGAATTTTATATTATTGTGTGCTGGGTAATTGTATTTCTTTAAATATATTTGAGCTTTCTCCTGGTTCACGATTAAGTTACTTGGAAACTTTTAATATTTTCAGTACTTGCCTTTAAGTTTTTATAGGTGAGATCAGAACTGCGTGTAGTCTAGGGCTAATTGAACCCATATCTGTGGCAATTTTCTTTTGAATTCTGAATTAATAACAGGGCTTACTCATTGATTTTCCTTGTCTCTGATATCACTGTTTAACTGATTATTCATCAATACTTTAAGTCATTCTTTTATGTATTGCATCTGCTGTGTTAGTTTTTTTTATTATTTTATTTTTTAAGTTTTATTTATTTATTTTGAGAGAGAGAGAGAGAGAGAGACAGAGAAAGAGCACGTGAGCAGGGGAGGGGCAGAGAGAGAGAGAGGGAGGGAGAGAGAGAGAGAATCCCAAGTAAGTTCCACACTGTCAGCACAAGAACCCAATGCAGGGCTCGAGCCCATGAACCATGAGATCATAACCTGAGCAAAAATCAAGAGTCAAACCTTCAACCCACTGTGCTGCTCAGGCATCTCCTGTGCTAGTTTTTTAAAGAAGGAGGGGAAGTCAAGTCCATCTTATTCCATTGTGTCTAGAAGTGGGATCCAGAGGCAAAATTTTACATGTCTGTCTGATTCTAATCTCTTTGACCTACTTACCATATAGTAGCATCCATACTTGGAAAGTGCACCTGGTATGTTTTGATATATGTTATTTGAAAACCCCAGTGATATATTCTTTTTTAATTTATTATTGAAGAATAATTGACATACAGTGCTATGTTAGTTTTAAGTGTACAGTATAGTGATTTGACGATTCTATACACTACTCAGTGCTCACCAGGATAAGTATAGTTACCATTTGTCACCATATAACATTGTTATCATATTATTGACTATATTCCTTGTGCTGTAGTTCTCATTTCCATGACTTATTTTATAACTGGAAATTTGTACCTCTTAATCCTCTTTATTTCATCCATCCCTCCACCCACCTCCCACCTGGCAACCACCAGTTTGTTCTCTGTATTTAAGAGTTTGTTTTGTTTTATATATTCCACATATAAGTGAAATCATGTGGCATTTTTATTTCTCTTAGTCATTTCACTGCTCTTTACCCAAAGAAAGTGAAAACACTATCTTAAAAGGATACATGCACCCTCAACTTATGCTCAGTAATATATTCTTACTGCAAATATTTGTAATTATACTAATTCTAAATATCAAATATAGATTTATCCCTTCTTTCATTCTAGCCTCACAGAAAAAAAGTTTAAACTTCAGTAGGAGGCCATTGGATCACCTAACAAAAAGTGGAAGTAGATTTTGCCATTATACACTAGGCTTCCTTAATGCTCTTTACAAGGTAACTAGTTTAGTCTACCTTTTATGAATATGAGAAATAGGACTAAGCCTTCAAGGTCACTCTTGACCTAATCAAAACTCCTCCAAATCATATAAACAGGATAGGTAACTCCACATATTAATTGTCCTCTGAGTTCATTGCTAACATATTCATAACATATTCATAATATATTCATCCATGTTCTGGTCTGCTTAATTGGATTATTTGTTTCCAGAATATCTTGGCTTCTTGTTGAGTTTGTGAGTCCCAACACTAAGGGACTTCTATGAAGCATAGTTTTTCTACTCCTCCAAATTGTGACTGAGTTGGTCTTTAGGGAAAGAAGAAATCACTTTTCCATCTTCTGGTATCCTCAGTGTTTATTTTACCCCCTTCATAAAAAGAGGAGTTCAGTTGGGGCATTGATCTCGTATTAGATAGCTGAATATCTTCCCCAGTGTTTAGACTTTTGGACATCTATGGCCTTCACTTTATACCATGGTATGGCTTTGTGTATGTATTGGGGGCAAGCTGATTCATTAATAGAGCCATAAATAAGCATGTCGTATTGGGTCACATGTTAAACTCAATACATATGACTTCTGTATATGGAAAACATTTACTAAGCACTTACTATGTGCCAGAGACTGTTCTAAGTGATGTGTATATATATTAATTCAATTCTACCTCATAAAAAGCCTATGGTGTAATAGTATAAAGGGCCTCTTGTTAAAAGTACAGAGAGTTTAAATACTATTTTCAAGGTGACAAATGGCAAAATTAAAATTTGAATCCTTACAGCCTAATTCTAGAGCCTAAACTCTTTGACACTACACTATACTGACTTTCACTATATGAATGAACACTTTTCCTCCAAACATCTTCTTAGTCCCAAAGTTTTTATGGATGTATGGCAGAGGAATTGGCTATGTAAATGAACATGTATATCCGTACTTGTAAATGTATTTGTTTATGGATATATGAATATATGTTTGAGCATTTAAGTGGTATATATGTGTATATATGTTGGTATAAATGTATTTACAGTAATATAGTTCAGTATTTTATATGGTTCACAATTTTTGTTATTATTTATAATTCCTGTGGTAAGCAAGTGATTTATATAAGGTATGTTTATATAAACATAAGAGAGGAACACTTGGGTGGCAGAAAGAAGATATATGACTAATTCAGAGAAAATATTATTTGCCAGAAGTTATCTAGGTAATTTTAACTAGAACTAATTTTTTTATTTATTTCCCTCAGGATATGAAGGCCTGGTCGGGAAGATAAAGCAAATGAGACAGAATCAGAAAAGGAAAAAGCCACCTCTCTAATGCAGGCTGTGTGGGGAAGATGATGCAACAGGAATGAGGCTAAGTGGGGGTGGGGTTTAGGAGTCAGAAACAGATTTCTCTACCTAAAGACTTGGCAGACATCCAAAACTGGTCACAAGCTTCTAAAATGTTCAGGCTAAGAATGAGTTAGTGCAGAACCTTGACTTCCATGCACCAAAGGCAATCATGTGAATATCACAAGTGTTCCAAACAGGATGAAGCCATATCTTAGGGCCAGGAGTCATTCATTCTTCACAGAAATGCTTTATGGTTAAGTTTCCTTTTCAGTAATACATGCAAATGTTAGAAAATTTGATAATTACCAAAGGGATAATAGAGGAAATAAACCCCACATAATCTCACAACCAAGAGAGAACTATGCTTAACATCCAGAAGCATATGCATGAGGCCTTTTCTTCATATGTAGCATATATTTTGGCACTTGTGAGCACTCTGGCTCTATACTTTGGCATCATGTTATTATGACTTAATACTATACAGTGAATTTTTATGTCATTAGACATATGTACAAATCATCATTATATTTATTATTTTTTAAATTTTTTCCTGTGGATGGTGTGTTTATTTATTTATTTATTTATTTATTTATTTTTAATATAATTTATTGTCACATTGGCCAACATACAGTGTGTACCGTGTGCTTTTGGCAAATCATCATTCTAAATAATTTGTGGCCCCACTGTAATTTTTGTTACCACTTCCCTTTAGGCTTTTTCTTGAGGCTGCTTCTATGTAATCCCATTTAAATATATAATAAAGAACATCTCTAATAATGTTTGAAGAATATGATAATTGTGGGCCTGAACATATATTTTCATGGTTCTTGATGTACATGACTAATTGTTTCTTGGAAAGATGATTATAGAAATTTATTGATACTCTCATCAATATCTATGGCTGTACTTCTCTCAAAGGACTTGTCTCTGGCATGAAGTATTTTTTTTAATGTTTATTTATTTTTGAGACAGAAGGAGACAGAGTGCGAGTGAGGGAGAAGCAGAGAGAGAGGGAGACACAGAATCTGAAACAGGCTCCAGGCTCTGAGCTGTCAGCACAAAGCCCGATGTGGGGCTTGAACCCATGAACCATGAGATCATGACCTGAGCCAAAGTTGGACGCTTAACCGACTGAGCCACTCAGGCACACCTGGCATGATGTAGGTGTAATGATGGTGTAATGTAATGATACATTAATGTATCATTTTTTAGCCAAGGATTGGCTTCTTTTTGTTATATAGCTCTCATTGTAAGTGTTCAGTGCCCATTTTGCTTGAAGCCTAGGGCCTAGACTGATATGAAATTTGGATGATAAATGTGATGATTATTCTTACGTGAGTATTCTGATATAAATGTTTTCCCATAGTGAAATTTTCTCTGCCACCAAGTTGACCATTTGGAAGCTGGGGTGCCCTGCTTCTCTAACGTGGTAAATATCCTATTAATAGCAACAGTTTCTTCGACTTGAAAATGTACTCTTTGTGTTCAACCTTTATTACCCCTTGGAGTACACTGAGTTTGACGACAGTTTCTTTGAACTTGTAAATCTCTTATAGAAACCCAAACAAGTAACTTTAATGCAAATCTTAATGAATCCCTTCCCTCCTATCCTTTCATGTCCAGATGCTTTTCACAGGTTCTTGGTTCTGCTGAGGTTTCCTGAGAGTGTATAGCTGTACATTTGGTGCTACACTGCAGGGGAGAAATGGAGAAGGAAGGAGGAATGGTAAGGATGTCATAAGAAAGTGTCCTACTCTAGCCAGTTACAAACACACTTGGTTCCCTGTCTTTCCACACATTGGGTTCCAATGGTACATGGCCTTTTTTGTTCCATTGTTGCTAATTAAAACCTTATGGACCCACAGCATCCATTCAACAATGAACTCAGGGGGTGACGTATGGCAAGGGCTATATGCAGAGACTCAGGAAAGGAGACACAGGATCACTCCCAAAAGATAGTGAGGCAACCATATTTGAAAAAATGCTTCAGCCCTACACAGCTGAGTCTATATCACAGAAATGTAGTTTGGAAAGATATTTAAATTGTCCAAGGGTATCACTCATGGCCAAGAACAGGACCAGTATATGCAGTGAGACTAACTAACTATATTGCATCTTATCAGGAAAATAAGAGAAAACATCTTTTTTGACTTTTGTAAGGTGTTAGGATTGAAACCTTTGCTCAAAGCTTAAACCAAACCAGAGCACTTATGAAGTCATCTATACTTGGTCTCTACTACCCACAAAGAACAAAAATTCGTCTTCTTGATTGCCCAGAGCCCTCAGTGAAAGAGGTTCTTAGCACTTCTGTAGGCTAGAGGAGGGGTGCAGTGCTGGGAGTAAACATAGATCTTCCATCCTTCCACCTACTTCTGGAAGGAACTGGCAAAAGGAGGCTGCCAGTAGTTTACCTTACTGGTGGCATCTGTCTGGCAACCTCTGCTTTCCAAAGGAGGTCCTCGAAAAGCACATTACATCCTGAAGACTTCTCCCTTTACCAGTAGGTACTTCCGGATTTCAGTCTTTCAGGATACTAACAGATGTAACCTTGGTGTCTCTCTTCCAACAGGAGTCACAACATTAAGTGATTGGTGTGTTGGAAGCTTCTGTCTTCAGCACCCAGTTTTCCATGATGCCTTAGGTCTTCTTGTAGGACCCCTGGATTTTTCCAGGATCTTTGATTAATGTGTGGAGTCTTTCAGTAAATAATTCCCATGATTTTTCCTTTGAAACCTATTTAAATGAACCAATATCACTTTAACATCTGTTAAGTTTAAGATATAACTCTGAGCTTGAGGAGCTCACATCACCTGGAAGGGTCTGGACCAGAGGAAGGGCTCAGATAAACTCAGCATGAGAAGTTGCAATGTCCTCTATCTAAGCATGTGTCCTACAGTATACCTTGAGGCCAGGATGCTTTTTTGGGGAGATTAACAACTGAACTGTGTCATAAGAGTTTTGCAGACAATGTATGTAGTTTTGAGAACTGGTGTGTTTCTGATGGAAGCTTCTAAGCTCGATTACCCCAATTTCTGTTTGTACTCCCAGTCCTAGGGATAGAAGCTGCTTCCTACAATTCCTCTCTGTAATGTCCTTCCTTCCTTGCTTCCTCCCTCCCTGCCTCCCTTCCTTCCTCCCTTCCTTCTTTGCTTCTTCCCTTCCTTCCCTCCCTCCTTCCTTCCTTCCTTCCTTCCTTCCTTCCTTCCTCACTTCCTCACTTCCTTTTCCTCACTTTCTCCCTTCCTTTTTAATTTTCAAGGCAGCCATCAGCTGTTTAGCCAATTTCTTATTTTAAATTATCTTTGGTAAAATAACTCATTTTCTTTGTTCACCTGACTCTTCCCTGGCTGATAAAGAGTCAGCTCTGCTATATACTAGCAACTGGGAAAGTCACTTTAAACTTCTGGCTACAGTTTCTTAATCTATAAAACCAAGTTGGTAATACCTGACTTCAAAGGGTTGCTATGGAACTTAACAATAATATATAAGACCTAATACAGATTCTATACCTGGCATAGAATAGGTACTAACTATTCTCTTCTAATAGGGCTGTCTCTTCTAATTGTAGCATCTTAGGATATCGCCAACATATTAGGAAGGAAAGTGGCAGGATCCTATATATGTGATGACTTTGGGACTATAAACTACTGGGAATGGCTCTATTCTGGACTGTGATGATAAAAATAATAAGTCAATAATGGCAATAGCAAATAAGTACAAATAACTTAGTATGAGTCAGTCATTAAGCATATTATTCATTTATCCTTATAAAATCTTTTATGTTAGTACTATTTACCTGCATTTTAAAAGTTAGAAAACCAAGACAGGGAGAAGTTACGCAACCCATCCAAGATTATACAGCTAACCAGTGGTAGACCCAGGACTCAAACCCAAGCTGTTTACCTCCAAGGTTTACACTCTCAGTCATTGCACTATTCCACCAGTTGATAATTAGTATTTTAGAATTTGAATTTATTTTTTCTACATTGTCTCAATTGATCCTTAAAACAATTCTGTAACTCATGGATGACAGAAATTAACATCTGTACTCTATAGGTGAGAAAATTGAGGGTTAGAGAATTTCATACCTTTAGTAAGTAGCAGAAGTGAGATTTTTTTTTCCTGACACCCGACCCCAAACCTGAGCCTTTTCTTGTAGACCAGGACAGCAACACTGCCCCCCTCACCAGCCACTAGCCACTGGTTTCCTGGTATCTCTTTGCCTGACTGACATGATTTTTTTTTTCATTTGAAATTGACCACACATAATACATCAATATGAGGTTTAGTCTAGATGAGCAACGTGGCAGGTCTGCTGTGCAAAGAGCCTCCTGCCTGTAGAGAGGGCCCTGATGAATGGAAAAGAGCTAGGCAGTTCCATGTCTGACTTTGGCAAATGGCTTTGTGCTTATTCTTTTCAAAATGTCCTTTACTGACAGAACAATTTCTCAGCACAAAAGTGGAGGCACTCACAGAACAAGGCAAATGAGGCAGAGATGGCACTGACATGGAAAGAATAGCAATATTATCCTAATGGCTCTGAAATAAAATATAATCATGAGAGGAAATTTACCCTGAAATTATGTTCATCGTCTTTGCAAAGAAATATTTTCCCTACCGACCAAGCCACAGGGTTCTCTGGTGCACCTTCTCTCCCTAGGGACTGGGGTGCAGAGGCTGTACTGAATGCCCCCTCCCAGGGCAGAGGCCTACAGTTCTTGCCATTACCCTGCAGTTACAGACTGTCCTACAAGGGACAATCTCCATCAGGAAACCTGTCTTATGGGCCAGGTTAGGGCATAGGGCACGGTGTCCTACATTGGCCCTCATGACAGCTTAGAGTAGTTCTTCTTGGGGTTGAGCCCACAGTGATCTGGAAAACACTCAGTTATTTATGCTGGTAAGCAAATCCCTGCTTCCCAGAACTGAGGCCACTTCAGGTGAACCTCTTGTCCTGGTAACTAAAATTGAACACTTTTAAATGAGGCATCTATTTTCATTGTGTTTGGAGTCCAACGAATATGTCTAGGTTTATCTTGAACCATTCAAGACCCCCAGCTGTACTGAAAGCCTTCCTTCTCCCAAAACATGACTTGGACTTCCCTAGCCCTGTCCCTTTGTCTAGAATGCTCTTTTCACCTCTCCAACCCAGGGACTCAGATCAAACATCCTCTCCTCTCTGCACCTTCCTGGACTTCTCCCCACACTATATTTAATGATCTGCTTCTCTCTCTTGTTCGTGACCATGAGATCACCACATGGCATGATTGGGAATAATTTACTGGTCTGTCTCCTCTGCTTGAACTAAGGGCTCCCCTGAGCAGAGACTGGCCCTTTTCTTCTGTGTTCCCAGGTTCTCACACAGTAACTATAAAAATGCACTGTCTGCAACTACATTTGACCCTGATCTGTGGATTCCTTTTATTTCCTGGTCAGCCCTGATCTACTTTTAGCTGTGGTCAATGCATCATGCAAGGACCAGTGCATGGCAGAGAGACAGTGCTCACAGCTTATGATGGGTGATGGGTGGTAGGCTAATTCCAGTATCCGCTAATGTGAGGAACTTAACAGGTATCCTCAGGATTCTGAGCTGAGTGCTCTTCCCTCTTGTCCCTTCCTTCCCGTAACATGCACAAACACACATGTTCTCACACATGCACGCACACAGAGTCCATCCCCTCCCACCCTTTGTCCATCTTTGGTTGAATTATGTACTCTTCTACCCTTTGTAGTTAAAGGAGTTGCTGCCTCTGAGTCCTTCCTTTGCATGCTATTCAATGTAATGAGACTTTCCCAAGACTAAGGTTTTTGGACACAGGAGGTGCAGATTTAGGATACGGAGTGGAATATACATACAGCAACTGCTCAGGGATGGCATATGAGAGAAATAATTCAAATGCCATTTCATAATTGAATCCCATACTTGTATACTCACTCCCTTCCTCATTGGTAACAGCCACTTCTAGTAAATTGGGAGACATATAAAAAGATAAAAGATCTCCCCCAACCCCTGAATACCAGAAACAGTTTTACTCTAGACATGACTTTAACTTTGGGATGCCCTATGTTTTCATCTCAGATGTTGCTAAGCACCTGGGCTGCCTCCTCATCATTCTGGGTACAGTGTGGGTACAGGTGTCCCTGTAGGCCAGTCTCTGTTTGGCTAAGGCATTTTATTAGAATGGGTGGTGCTCCACTATGATACTTCAGGTCTGCCAGGCTCTCACTAACCAAGAGGCATGACAATTTTCATCAATGAACCACATCAAATGAGGTATTGAGTCAGTCTTAAAGCTGACCTTAAGGTATACAGTGGTATGAATACATACCTCCCAGAAGCAAGGCACTGAGCAGGAAGCTTGGAATGAGGCAAGAGGCTATGACCTAGAGAAGTTAATGATAAGAACAGAATAGCCCAGAATTAATAAGAAATAACCTCAACAGTTCCTGGGTCTCTACTCATTCCTAAACTCTTCCTATGAAATTATATGTTCCTGATGTTGCAAAGAGAAAAGCACCCCAGGAAAGTATCTGGATTTAGGTCAAATATCTCACACCTTCTCTCTATAGGCCTGCTTGGTACATAGCATGCGCTTCAAAAATATTTGCAGGATAAGTGAATCAACAATTCAGTGGGGGCTAGCACTTTTAATCTACTGGACCTTCCTGTAATCCCTGAGATTCTGTAATCCAGTGACATTTTAGAATCGTGGGGTGGGCACACAAGATAGGTTTACATCCTAACATCACTGAGTGATATGATCTTGTGGGAGGATAACTTGATATTCAAGTCAATTCATTTAATTAAAACACTCAAAACAACCCTCTAAAATAGTAGAAAAATATCCTCAATTTATGCCCTGGGAAACTGAGTTTCACAGAAGTTCATGTAGCTTAAAATTGTTGAGCTACTAAAAGAAAGAGGAAGATCTGGGTTTTGAACAAAGGCTTCCTTGGTGCCAAAGCTTGCCACTTTCTTTGTGAAGTTTTTATTTAAATTCCAGTTAGTTACATACAGTGTAATATTAGACTCAGGTGTACAATATAATGACTTAACACTTCCATACATCACTTGGTGCTCATTACAAAAAGTGCACTCCTTAACCCATTACCTATTTAATCCATTCTCCCCACTGACCTCCCTTCTGGTAACTATCAGTTTCTTCTCTATATGAAAATCTGTTTCTTGGTTTGCCTCTCTCTCTCTTTTTTCCCCTTTGCCTGTTTCGTTTGTTTCTTAAATTCCACATATGAGTGAAATCATATTTTATCTGTCTTTCTCTGACTGACTTATTTCACTTAGCATAAATACTCTAGCTCCATCCATGTATTTACAAAGATAAGATTTCCTTCTTTCTCATGGCTGAGTAATATTCCTTGCATATGTGTCTCCGTCTTCTTTATCCGTCCATCAGTCATTGGACACTTGGGCTGTTTCCATAATTTAGCTAGTGTAAATAATGCTTCTATAAACAGAGGAGTGCATGAATTTCTTCAAATTAGTATTTTTGTATTCTTAGGGTGAAAATTTGGTAGTGCAATTGCTGGATCATAGGGTAGTTCTATTTTTAAATATTTGAGGAAGCTCCATACTGTTTTTGACACTGGCTGCACCAGTTTTCATTCCTACCAACAGTGCAAGAGGTTCCCCTTTCTCCACATCCTTGCCAACAGCTGTTGTGTGTGTGTGTGTGTGTGTGTGTGTGTGTGTGTTGCTGATTTTAGGCATTCTGAAAGGTGTGAGGTGAAATCTCACTGTAGTTTAGATTTCCATTTCTCTGATGAGAAAAGATGTTGAGCATCTTTTCATGTGTCTGTTGTCCATCAGTATGTCTTATTTGAAAAATTATCTATTCATGTTTTTTGCCCATTTTTAATTGGATTATTTGTTTTTTTGGTGTTGGGGTTTACCACATTTTTTTTATACATTTTGAATACTAACCCTGTGGATACTAACCCTTTTTCAGATATATCATTTGCAAATATCTTCTTCCATTACATAGGTTGCCTTTTCGTTTTTTGTTTTCTTCACTGTGCAGATTTTTTTTTAATGAAATCCATACACACACACACACACACACACACACACACACACACACACATATAGTCTCCTCTAGGGCTTTAATGGTTTCCTGCCTCACAATTATATCTTTAATCCATTTTGAATTTATTTTTATGTATGTTGTAACAAAGTGGTCCAGTTTCATTCTTTCACACGTTGCTGACCAGTTTTCCCAACACCATTTGTTGAAGAGACTGTCTTTTAGCTGCGAGGTATTCTTTCAAGCCTTGTTGAAAATTAACTAACCATATAGTGTGGGCTAATTTCTGGGCTTTCTATTCTGTTCCACTGATGTATGTGTCTATTTTTGTGCCTGTATCATACTGTTTTAATTATTACAGCTTTGTAATAACTTAAAGTCTGGAATTGTAATGCCTCCAGCTTTCTCTGTCTTTCTAAAGGTTGCTTTGGCTATTTGGTGTTTTTGTGGTCCTGTACAAATCTTAGAGTTGTTTGTTTTATCACTGTGAAAAATGCTGTTGGTATTTTGAACAGGATTTCATTAAATTTGTAGATCCGTTTGTGTAGTATGGACATATTAACAATATTTGTCCTTCAAATCCATGAGCATGGAATGTCTTTCCATTTCTTTGAGTCATACTCACATACTCACATACTTCTTCCATCAGTATTTTATAGTTTTCAGAGTACAGGTCTTTCACCTCTTTGGTTAGGTTTATTCCTAGACATCTTATTGTTTTTGGCACAATCGTAAATGGGATTTATTCTTTAATATTTATTTCTGCTACTTCATTATTGATGTATCAAAATGCAACAGATTTCTGTACATTGATTTTGTATCCAGTGACTTTAATGGATTTGTGTATCAGTTCTAGCAGTTTTTTTATATTTATTTTATTTTTTAATTTAATTTAATTTAATTTAATTTAATTTAATTTAATTAATTAAATTTAATTTAATTTAATTTAACTAATTTAATTTATTTTTGTTGGGTCTTTAGAGTTTTCTATATAGAAAAACGTATTGTGTCGTCTGCAAATAGTAAAAGTTTTACTTCTTCCTTGCTGATTTGGATGCCTTTCTTATTGTTGTCTGATTGCTGTGGCTAGGACTTCCAGTACTATGTTGAATTGAAGTGGTGAAAGTGGACATCCCTGTCTTATTCCCAACCCTTGAGGAAATGCTCTCAGCATTTCCCTATTTAGGATGATATTAGCAATGCGTTTCTCATAGGTGGCCTTTAGTATGTTGAGATGTGTTCCCTCTAACCCTACTTTATTGAGGGTTTTTATCATGAATGGATGTTGTACTTTGTCAAATGCTTTTTCTGCATCTATCGACGTGATCATTCTTTCATTAATTAGATGTATCACATTGATTGATTTGCAAATATTGAACCACCCTTGCAACCTAAGAATAAATCCTACTGAATCATGGTGAGTAAGTCACTTAATATATTTTTGGATTCAGTTTGCTACTATTTAGTTGAATATTTTTTTAAATCTGTGTAGTTCCCTTTTGTAGTGGAGCTTTTATCTGGTTTTGGTATCAGGGTAATTCTGGCCCCTTAGAATTCATTTGGAAGTGTTCCTTCCTTTCTATGTTTTGGAATAGTTTGAGAAGAATAGGCATAATTCTTTAAATCCTTGGTAGAATTCTGTGAAACTATCTGGTCCTGGACTTGTTTTGTTGGGAATTTTTTGATTACTGATTTAATTTCTTTGCTAGTTATCAATTTGCTAATATTTTCTATTTCTTCCTATTTCAGTTTATTTTTATTTTTATTTTTTTTAAATTTACATCCAAATTAGTTAGCATATAGTGAAGCAATGATTTCAGGAGTATATTAGGTAGTTTATGTGTTTCTAGGAATTTACCTATTACTTCCAGGTTGTTCAATTTGTTGGCATACAGTTTTTCATAATATTCTCTTAAAATTTTTGTGGTGTTGGCTGTTATTTCTCCTTTCTCATTTGTAATTTTATTTATTTGGATCTTTCTCTTCTCTTTTTGATAAGTCTCGTGAGGGAGTTATCAATTTTATTATATTTTTTTCAAAGAACCAGCTCCTCATTTCTTTAATAGCTTCTATTGAGTTTTTAGTTTCTACATCATTTATTTCTGCTCTAATAATTATTTCCTTCCTTCTGCTGGAATTAGGCTTTGTTTGTTGTTCTTTCTAGCTCCTTTACATGTAAGATTAGGTTGTTTATTTGAGATTTTTCTTACTTCTTGAGGTAGGCCTGTATTGCTATATATTTCCCTCTTAGGACTGCTCTTGTTGTATCTTAAAGTTCTTGGACTGTCGTGGTTTTATATCCATTTGTCTTTTGGTTGACTCATTCATTTGTTTAATAGGATGTTATTTAGCCTCTATATATTTATTGTCTTTCCAGATGTTTTCTTGTGGTTGATTTCTAGTTTCATAGCATTGTGGTCAGAATAGCAGCATGGTATGACTTCTATTCCTATATTTGTAGAGGTCTATTTTGTGACTTAATATGTAATCTATTCTGGATAATGTTCTATGTACACATGAAAAGAATGTGTATTCTACTGTTTTAGGAAAGAATATTCTAAATACTTATCATACATCCATCTTGTCCAGTTGTATCATTCAAAACCATTATTTCCTTGTTTATTTTCTGTTTAGATAATCAATTCATTGATGTCATTGGGGTGTTAAAGTCCCCTACTATCATTGTATTATTATCAATTAGTTCCTTTATGTTTATCATTGTTTTATATACTTAAGTGCTTTTAGTTGGGTTCATAAATATTTGCAATTATTATGTCTTCTGGTTGGATTGTCCCCTCTATTATTATATACTGTCATTCTATGTCTCTAGTTACAGTTTTGTTTTAAAGTCTAGTTCGTCCAATATAAGTATTTTTACTCTGGCTTTCTTTTGACATCCATTTGCATGATAAATGTTTCTCCATCCCCTCACTTTCAATCTGCAGGTGTTTTTGGTCTAAAATGAGTCTCTTGTAGGAAGCATATACATTTTTTAAGTTTATTTACTTAAGAGAGAGAGAGAGAGAGAGAGGCAGAGAGAGAGGCAGAGAGAGAGGGAGAGAATCCCAAGCAGACTCTGTGCTGACAGTGGGGCTTGAATTCATGAACAGTAAGATCAGTAGCTTACTGAGCTGAAATCAAGAGTCAGACACTTAACCAACTGAGCTACCCAGTTGATTCTTGGTCTTGTTTTATTTTTTTAATCCATTATGACAGGCTATGTCTTTTGATTGGAGCATTTAGTTCATTTATATTCACAGTAATTATTGATAGATATGTATTTATTCCCATATTATTATTTGTTTTGGGGCTGTTTCTTATTATTTCCTCTGTTACTTTATTGTCTTTATCTCTTTCATGTTTTTTTTTAATTTAAAAAAAATTTTTCACTTCGTTTTTTTAAATGTTATTTTTTATTTTTTAAAATTTACATCCAAATTAGCATATAGTTAAACAGTGATTTCAGGAGTAGATTCCTTAATGTTCCTTACCCATTTAGCCCATCCCCTTTCCACAGCCCTTCCAGCAACCATCAGTTTGTTCTCCATGAGTCTCTTCTGTTTTGTCCCCCTCCTTGTTTTTATATTATTTTTGTTTCCCTTCCCTTATGTTCATCTGTTTTGTTTCTTAAAGTCCTTATATGAGGGAAGTCATATGATTTTTGTCTTTCTCTGACTGGTTAGTTTCACTTAACATAATACCCTCCAGTTCCATCCACGTAGTTGCAAATAACAATATTTCATTCTTTTTGATTGCCGAGTAATAGTCCATTGTGTATGTGTATATATACCACATTTTCTTTATCCATTCATCCATCCATGGACATTTGGGGTCTTTCCATACTTTGGCTATTGTTGATAGTGCTGCTATAAACATGGGGGTGCATGTGTTTGTTTGTTTTTTTAATTTTTAAGTGATATGTTTAGATTTCTTTCTCTTTATTTTTTGTATGTTTATTAGTGGTTTTGATATATGGTTACCATTAGGTTTGTATATAACCTCTTCTTCAAATAGCAGTCTATATTAAGTTGATGGTCATTTAAGCTTGAACTCAGTATTTACTCCGTTCTTTCCTACATTTTAGGTATATGGCATTATATTTTATATCATCTTTTTTGAGTTCTTGATTTTTTTACAGAAATATTAATCTTTACTGCTTTTGTGTTTCCTGCCTCTATACTATCACTTTTAGTCTCTCCTTTCCACTGAAAAAGTCTCTTTTAATATTTCTTGCAGGGCTCATCTAGTGGTTATTAACTTCTTTACTTTTTGTTTATCTGAGAAACTCTTCATCTCCCCTTCTACTCTTAACAATAGCCTTGCTGGATAGAGTTTTCTTGGCTGCATATTTTTCCATTCATCATTGTGAATATATCATGCCACTGCCTTCTGACTTGCCAAGTTTCTGTTGAAAATTATCCTGCTATGCTTATGGGATCTGTATTGTAAGTTAATGACTTCTTATTTCTTGGTACTTCTAAGATATTTTCTTTATCACTATATATTGCAAAATTAATTAAAATATGTCTTGGTGTGGGCCTGCTTTTGTTGATTTTTATGGCAGTTCTTTGTGCCTCCTGGATCTGCATGTCTTTCCTTCCTCAGATTAGGAAAGTTTTCAGGTATTGTTTCTTTAAATAAATTTTCTGCCTCCTTTTCTCTCTCTTCTTCTTCTGGGACTCCTATAAAACACATGTTATTATGTTTGATGGAGTCACTGAGTTCCCTAAGTCTATTCTCATTTTGCTTAATTCTTTGTCTTTTGTTCAAATTCATTGCTTCCCATTATTTTCTCTTCTAGATCATTAGTTCATTCCTCTGCTTCTTCCAGCCTGCTACTCATTGTATCAACTGAGTTTCTATTCTTATTTATTGCACTTTTCATCTCTGATTGATTCTTAAACTATTTTATCTCTGTGGTAAGGGTCTCACTGATATTTTCAATTCTTTTCTCAAGCTCAGTAAGTATCCTTATGATTGATGTTTTAAATTCTCCATTAGGCATGTTACATGTATGTATTTCGCTTAGATATTTGGCTGTGGTTTTATCTTGTTTCTTCAATTGGTATAAATACTTCTGTCTCATTTTGTCTAAGTCTCTGCCTCATTCTCTGTGTTAGAAAAGCCAGCTATTCCTCCTCCTCCTGAAAGTAATGGCCTTATGAAGAAGAGGTCATGTAGTGTCCAAGGCCTGGTATTTCAGGGAGTGCCTCCAGTGTGTGCTGCATGCCCTCTGCTTTTGTTTTCTGGGTGCTCAATACCTCAGGCCAGTCATCTGTAAAGACTGTCCTTGTCTGCTCTGGGCAGTGTTTTGTCCCTGGTCTGACCATGGTTAGTTTTAACTAGGTGTGCTTTGGAATGTTTGTGACATGAAACCCATTACCACCTCTACCAGAACTGAGGCCCTGCAAAATCTGATATGGAGAACTAGTGTAGGCAGGGGTTTGTGCTGCTTTTCTGGGGAATGGGCTCACCACACTGGGACTGAGGTAAGTGTGACTGAGAAAGGTATTTCCACTTGAGCACACGTAGGTGGTACTTAGTAAAATCAAGTTAGGCAGCCATTGCCTATGCTGAGCTCAGTCCTGTAAGTGACTATGTTTATGCTAAGGGATAGGGGGAGGAATTGGCACCAGCCAGCTACTTTGTTCTAATAAAGGTGGATCCCTGAATGCTTTCTCTCAACACATTCTCTGAGAAGAACAAAAAACCTCCCTACTGTGTGTCCCAGGGGTTCTTCAAGTCACTGTTTCCATGCTATATGCTTCCAGGTTTGTTTGCCTCCTTTCTCTACAAGAGCAGCACACTGCCCTCTGGGCTCTATTTCAGCCAAGCCCACTGACCTTTAAAATTTCACACTTTAAGCACCACTGAATTCAAGAATGCACAAAATCCAGCCCGTCTCATTTTCTAAACCAATGGCTATAGAGAAACGTTCTTCCTGTGTGTTCCTTTCTTTGGCACCCTTCTCCTCAATCATGGCTCCTTCCCCTCTGTAGCAGCCAGAATTAATTTCTCCTTTAAACCATATTTCTGAGCTTCCTACCTTCTACCATGTGACCTCTTCTCTCCCTTTAGTTGTGGAATTTGTTGTGTCAATTCTTCAGGTTTATTTCTTGGGTATTTAAGGTTATTTAATAGTTATCTAGTTGCATTTGTGGGGTGAGGAGAGCCTTAGGTCCTCCTACTCACTGCCATCTTCTTGCAAATTCAAATCTTGCTACTTTGGACCAGATGATGTACTGTTTCCCGTAGGATCACTTAAACTCAATATCTTAATTTATAGCCCAGAAAATAAACAGTCACCTCATGGGGTTGTGAGGATTAAATAATATAACAAATAAAACATAAGAAAAATAACATAACAAAAACACCAAGCACCATTCTTGTGCAATAGACACCTAATAACTAGCAATTATTTCTTTGTCCTCTGCTGGAGAAATAGATCCACAAGATATTGGTATTGTTACAACCTAGTAAATGATGTCAAAATCTATTATTAGTCCCACAAAATACTCACCACCTTGACTATCACATTTATGTACTTATTTATACCCTAACCTATTTAAGGAAGGATTTACAGCAGATTATAAAAAATGCATTAATCTCAGTAAGTTAAATTAAAATTAAAATTAAAATTACTTGAAGGAATATACAAGTACAAAGGAAAAATGAGAGTAGAAAATTTAAGGTAAGACCAGGAATGAGTATGTAAAATGCAAAGCCTATGGCCATATGGAGTTACTATGTGTGTATTTCTCTATGTTTACTATTTTTAGGCCTACCTTTGGCTCTAAGATTTCTAGAAGTTAAAGCAAAAGGGGAAATTTGAATATTTTTATGGCATACCTAAAGTTTTATTTCCTGAGAGAAATATAACCTTTCTTTCAGTGGACATCAAGGATATTTCTCAATAAGAGTATGCTGTTCTTTCTCACATTGTACCAAAAAGCAAACTCCAACACTCAAAGCTGTGTCTGTGCAATATAAATATGGATCTGTTTTTGATCTTTACAGTCCAAACTGGTATCTGAATGTAATTATGAATAATGGCCCCTTCCACTATCATTTTTGTGACATGGTTAGGCTACTTCTCATCCTTCAGCCCCTTGCCTGTGCTTTCCCCATTCAAAATCCATCTCCAAGCCTAGTCCAAATGGCTACCCCTCTCAGAGAAACCAATTTCTTTTCTTTTTTTTTTCTGAACTCCCACAGGAACGTGTGTGTGTGTGTGTGTGTGTGTGTGTGTGTGTGTATTGGGAAGGGGAGTGAGTGTAGTTTACAGTCTATGGACATGACTTTTCTAAACCACCTTTAAAAATGTATAAAATGGTTCTTAAGTAAAAATGTGAAATTTATGGCTCAAGGGTCTATAGCTTTCCTCAGAAAGTGATCTCCCAAGACAGAATACCTGATTCATGACCTGTACAATGGCCTTTGGGCAAACCATACCAACCCTGCCCTCTCTAGAGCTTTTCAAGATAACTTGAATTTGTCAGGGCACAGAGATGGAACAGTCCTTTTTAGGTAATGCTGAAGATCAATAGTTGGGATAGGATAAAGTCTGTGGTCTCCTGGTTCTGTCTTCTCTTTCTCCAGTCCTGGAGAATGGCTTAAAGCAATCAATGAAATAAGTAGAACCAATGGAGTCATTTGAGGTACTAAAATAACTTCTGTACACTTACCTTTTTATCTCTGGAGGCTGTAAAACTACTTACAGAGCACTGCACGACCCCATTGTTCCTTTACACATTTTCCACATTTTAGAAGTATTTCCTTTGCTAAAGCCATTTGAATTACAACATTTGAGTTTGGATCTCTCTTACCAGACTTGACTGACAAAGATACTACGTAATAATTCCCATAACAAATGCATGCACTGGAGCCAAATAGGATAGTGATTAAAATGTGTGGTACTCAAGACTTGTGTGAGGGTGACCAACCTTCTGCCCTTGAATCACATGTATAATTTCAAACATCACATCTGACAAGCTGTGATTAAACGAAGGTAGAAATACGTATCTTTCTCATTAATTCTCTTAAATAATTTAAAAAAGCAATTGTATAAAACAATAATGTATATAATGTACCATTGTATTTAGAATATATAGAAATATGTGTTATACGGAGGTAGGTGGAAGGGAAATGTATTGGACTAAGGATATGGTATAGTAATATTTAAAATAATGCATTTTTTTTCCTTCCCCTCCCCCATGGGTTTCTGTTACGTTTCTCAGGATCCACATAAGAGTGAAACCATATGGTATCTGTCGAGGTTAGAGTGGGAGAGAGCCAAAGCATAAGAGACTGTTAAAAACTGAGAACAAACTGAGGGTTGATGGGGGGTGGGAGGGAGGGCAGGGTGGGTGATGGGTATTGAGGAGGGCACCTTTTGGGATGAGCACTGGGTGTTGTATGGAAACCAATTTGACAGTAAATTTCATATATTAAAAAATAAATAAAATAAAAAAATAAATAAAAAATAAAATAAAATAATATAACAGGAATTAACCTATTACAAAAAAAAATAAAATAAAATAAAATAATGCATTTTTGAAAAGTTTTTAATTCCAGTTAGCTAATATACAATGTTATATTTGTTTCAGGTGTACAATATAGTGACTCAATGATTCCATATATCACCTGGTGTTAATCATGCCAAATGCACTCCTTAATAATGGATTGTTGGATTGTAACATTAATAGTTATAATATGTATAGCAACAATACTACAAAAAGGGGGAAAGGGAATAGAGCTACATGAAAGTAATGTTTCTATATATCACTGAGATTATGCAAGTATGAATCAGAAACAGTTTCACTTAAAGATATGTGGTAAACCCAGAGCAAACATACCCACATACACTCTCTCTGTCTCTGTCTCTCTGCCTCTCTGTCTCTCTCTCCATCTTTCTCTTTCTCCTTCTCTCTCTCTCTCTCTCTCTCACACACACACACACACACACATTAGAAAAATATTTTAATGTAAAAGAAAGCAGTAAAAAAATAATGGAACAATGAGAATGGCATAAGATATATATAGAAAACAAAAAGTAAAACACTAGACAAAAATTCAACTATATCAACAAAAACATAAAAAGTGAATGGATTGAATAATATAATCAAAAGATATTGACAAACTGGATTAAAAGCAAAACAAAACAAAACAAAACAAAACACCCGTGATCCAACTACATAATGTTTATAGAAGACATACTTTAAAAATTAAAATATATGGGGGTGCCTGGGTGGCTCATTTGGTTAAGCGTCTGAATCTTGATCTTGGCTCAGGTCATATCGTGGTTCATGAGTCTGAGTCCCACATTGGGTTCTGCACAGATGGTGTGGAGCCTGTTTGGGATTCTGTGCTCCTTCTTTCTGCCCTTCCCCACCTTGTGCGCTCATTCTTCTCTCTCTCTCTTTCTCTCTCAAAATAAATAAATAAACATAAACAAATTAAAATATACAAATAAATTGAAAGTAAAAGGATGGAAAAAAAACATGCAAATCATAACCACAATAAAGCTGGAGTGGTAAAAATGATATCAGACAAATAGACTTTAAAATAACAACAAAAAAAGTCGCCAGAGCTAATGAAGAACACTTAATCACAATAAAAGTTTCAATCCATTAGAAATGTACAATGATTACCTGATTACAATGGAATGCAACTGGAAATTAACAGTAGGAAGATTTTAAGAAGTTTACAAATATGTAGAAATTAAAAAAACACATAAGAATAAATCAAATGGGAAACCATAAAATATTTCAAAATAAAGTGAATATACAATATACAAAAACCTCTGGGATGAAGCTAAAGCAGTGCTGGGAAAGAAACATATGCATATAAATGTGTATATTAAGAAACAATAAAGATGTGAAACAATTTCTTCATCTTCCATCATAAGACACTGGAAAAAAGGAGGAAACTAAACTTAAAGTAAGCAGAAAGAAGGAAATATTGATGATTGTGTTGAAAATAAATAGGCAACTGAGAAAGAGAATTAAAGTAATAATAGAGAAAATCAATGGAAACAAAACCTGGTTCTTTGAAAAAATCAAGAAAATTGTCAAAACATAGCTAAATTAATTAAGACAAAAAGAGAGGAGACTAAAATTATTAGAATGAGAAATTACGGAGGGAACATTACTACTGATTACAGAAATAGAAAGAAATACAAAGGAATACTATGAATTATATGTCTACAAATTAAGTAATTTAGACAAAATTAATTTCTAGGCTGGAAAAAGCCTAGAATGACACAAACTGCCAAAACTTATCCCTCAAAAGAGACAGTCTGAACAGACCTAAAATAATTGAAAAGATTAAAATAATAATCAAAACACTACTCATAAATAAAATCCCAGGACCAGATGATTTCACAGTTGAATTTGCTAACATTTAAAGAAGAATTAATACCAATTTTTCACAAATTCTCCCAAAAAAACAGAAAAGAAGAAAATACTTCTCAACTTGTTCTATGAAGCCAGTATTTATTAGATACCAAAATCAGACAAAAGCCATCATGAAAAAAGAAAGCTATAAAGCAATACTTCTTTTTTTTTTTAATTAATCCTAAAGTCTTTAATAGACAGATGAAACAGAGTATTGAACAGAAATGACTCTATGGAATGCAGCATCACTATATTTTCTTGCATTTCATAAAGTACATAAAGAACAATTTTTTTTCATTGATAAACTTTGAAAGTGATCTAAATGTTCTCAGAATAATTTGTGATAACCTGCCCACTGAACCCATTTGTTGCTTCCTGAACTGACTCATTGCCTTCCTTTATTTTAAATATGAAATTTATTGTCAAATTGCCTTCCATACAACACCCAGTGCTCATCCCAGCATGTTCCCTCCTCAATGCCCATCTCCCACTTTCCCCTCCCTCCCACCCTCCATCAACACTCAGTTTATTCTCAGTTTTTAAGAGTCTCTTATGGTTCGCCTGCTTCCTTCTCACACAGACTAATGGAATAGAATAGAGACTCCAGAATTGAACCCACAAAAGTATGGCCAACTAATCTTTGACAAAGCAGGAAAGAATATCCAATGGAAAAAAGACAGTCTCTTTCACAAATGGTGCTGGGAGAACTGGTCAGCAACATGCAGAAGGATGAAACTAGACCACTTTCTCACACCATTTACAAAAATAAACTCAAAATGGATGAAGGACCTGAATGTGAGACAGGAAACCATGAAAACTCTAGAGGAGAAAGCAGGAAAAGACCTCTCTGACCTCAGCACAGCAATTTCTTACTTGACACATCTCCAAAGGCAAGGGGATTGAAAGCAAAAATGAACTATTGGGATCTCATGAAGATAAAAAGCTTCTGCACAGCAAAGGAAACAATCAATGAAACTAAAAGGCAACCGATGGAATGGGAAAAGATACTTGCAAGTGACATATCAGACAAAGGGTTAGTATCCAAAATCTATAAATAACTCACCAAACTCCACACCCGTAAAACAAATAATCCAGTGAAGAAATGGGCAGAAGACATGAATAGACACTTTTCTGTAGAGCAATACTTCTTCTGTATATGGACACATTTACCTCAACAAAGTACTAGAAAACTGAATTCAACAACTTATATTAACAATTATACATGACCAAAAGAATTTGTCATAGGGATGCAAGGTTGGTGCAATATTGAAAAATCAATTAATATATCATATCAATATGATAAAAATAATTTGATAAAATCTAACACCCTTTAATAATAATACTCAATAAGCTAGGAATAGAAGGAAAGTTCTTACCAAAAAAAGGAAGTTCTTTAATCTGAAAAATATATCTTTATGGAAAACATACTCAACATAATATTCATAATATTTAACACTGAGGTGTTGGCTACTTTCCTCTTGAAATCAGGAACAATGTAAGTATGCTCACTTTTGCCAGCTCTATCCAACATTGTACTGGATGTCCTAGCTAGGACTATTAGGCAAGAAAAAGAACAACAAGGGATATAATACTCTATAATATATGTATTGAGAATCTTCAGGAATCCATTAAAACAGCTATTAAAATTAATAAGTAATTATATTAAGGATGTAGGAAACAAAATAAATTTTAAAAATCAATTGTATATACACAACGGAATACTATGTGGCAATGAGAAAGAATGAAATATGACCTTTTGTAGCAACGTGGATGGAACTGGAGAGTGTGATGCTAAGTGAAATAAGCCATACAGAGGAAGACAGATACCATATGGTTTCACTCTTATGTGGATCCTGAGAAACTTAACAGAAACCCATGGGGGAGGGGAAGGAAAAAAAAAAAGAGGTTAGAGTGGGAGAGAGCCAAAGCATAAGAGACTGTTAAAAACAGAACAAACTGAGGGTTGATGGGGGGTGGGAGGGAGGGGAGGGTGGGGGATAGGTATTGAGGAGGCCACCTTTTGGGGTGAGCACTGGGTGTTGTATGGAAACCAATTTGACAATAAATTTCATATATTAAAAAAAAAATAAAAAATAAAAATCAATTGTATTTCTACACAATTTCAAATTGCAATTGTTCAAACCCAAAAATAAATTTGGAAAATATCCAGTTATAATGTCATCATATAGAATAAATTATTAAAATAAATGTAACAAATGAAATGAAGGGGAAAACTTATTTTCTGCAAATTACAAAACATTGTTGAAAGAAGTGTAAAAAGTCTAAAAAATTGTAAAATCATTCCATGCTCATAGATCACAAGACTTAATATTGTTAAGATGGCAATACTTCCCAAATATAGGTACATAATGAATACAACTTCCATCAGAAACTCAGCTAACTTCTTTATACAAATTGACAATCTGATTCTATAATTCATATTGAATTGTAAATATGCTAGAATTGACAAAACAATCTTGAAAAAGAAAAACAAAATATAAGGAGTCTAATTTCAAATCTTACTACAAAACAACAGTAATCAAGAGAGTGGGGTACTGACACAATAATAGACATATAGACCAGCATAATATAAATGAGAGTCTAGAAATAAATCTACAAACTCTATGCTCAAGTGAGTTTTGACAAGGGCTCTAAGGCCCTCTAACAGGGAACGAATTGTTTTTTAAACAAATAGTACTGGAAAAACTGGAAAGCCACATGCAGAAAAATGAAGTTGGATCCTTACCACACTCTATATACAAAAATTAACTCAAAATGGACCAAAGACATAAGTACAAGAACTAAAATGACCAAAATCTTAGAAGAAAACATGACGGTAGAGATTCACAACCTTGGATTTCTCGAAGTATTCTTACATATGACATCAAAACTGTCAGCAGCAACAACAAAATAGACAAATTAAACTTCATCAAGATTAAAATCTGTGATTTTTAAAGGGTACCATCAAGAAACTGACAAGACAACCCAGAAAATGGAAGAAAATATTTGCAAATCATATATGAAACATGAGACTTGCATCTAAAATGAATGAACACTTACATCCTAATAATAAGACAATAACTTAATTTAAAATGAGCAAAGTATCTGAATAAATATTTCTCCAAAGAATATGTACAAATGCACAATAAGCATCTGACAAAGTGCTCAATATCAGTAGTCATCAGGAAAATACTAATTAAAACCATAATTTGATATAAATTTATACCCAGAGTATGGCTAGAATAAAAAGCTGAGATAATAATAAATTCTGGGGAGGATATGGAGAAATTGGATCCATGAAAATTAATAAAAGGAATTCTCATTTACAATTAGTCTGGAGACACACAGAAGGAATTCTTAAGCCCTGCTACTCCAGGTCAGTTGAAGACCTAACAGGAAGAGATAGATGTGGATACTAATTTACTATGTCAGCAGCAAGAAGAATTTAATAATTTACTATGCCCTCAGCAACAGCCCTGCCAGAGACTGTCACAACTCAGCCAATGAGAAGCTTCTATACTTTGAACTGCTTTTACTTCAATGTTTACTTTGTTCATAACAGCCCATCCTAACTTCCCCTTTTCTTCTACGAAAGAACATCCCTCTCCTTTGTTCTGTGGGCTTGCCTATGGTTCTGTGATAGCATGCATGTCCTGAATTGCAATTCTCTGTTGTTCCCAAGTACACCCATTTTTGGCTGGTAAAATAACTGGCAATTTTATTTTTAAAGTTAACAGATCCTTCATACACTGTTAGTGGGAATGTAACATAGAACATCTGTTTTGGAAAACAGTCTTGTGGTTCCTCAATTGATTAAACATAGATTATAACCCAGAGATTCCACTCCTAGGTATATACCCATGAGAAATGAAAATATGCATCTACACAAAACTCATACACATATGTTTATAGCAGCATTCTCACAATAGCTAAAGGGTGGGTACAACTCAAATGTTTCATCAACTGAACTATGATATATTACTTCCATGAAATGTTATTTTGGCACAAGAAATGAAATGCTGTTACAGACTACAATGTGGTTGAACATTGAAAGTATTATACTGAGTACAAATAAAGCAGTCACCAAAGACCACATATTATGATTCTGTTCCTATGAAATGTCTGGTTTGGGGACATCTATAGAAACAGAGGAGATTAATGGCTGTTTAGGACTGTATGGTTATATATATCTGTGAATATACCAAAAAATGAATTGTATATTTTAAATACGTGAATTTTATGGTATGTGAATTATATTTCAATGAAGTTGTTTAAAGAAGTGAGATCATTATTTTCACAGTTGATTGTTATCTATTGTAAGCAATGTTTTCTGGTACTGTAATGCAGATACATGTGAGTGGCCTCTAAATATCCATAAACAGAGTGGAGCAGAAGATGGCAGCATAGGAGGACACTGGCCTCACCTCATCATGTTGATCACTTAGATTCCACAAATATCTGCCTAAATAACCCAGAAAACCACCAGAAGACTGGCAGAACAGACTATATGGAGCCAAGTGTAGACAAGAGGCCCATGAAATAGGGTAGGAAGGGTAGAGAGGCAGTGTGCGCTACACAGACTGGTGGGAGAGAGCTGGGTTGATGGAGGAACAGCCCTCCCAGAAAGGCGGAATCCCCAAGTCTGCCTTGCAAAAGTGGAGGGGCCGGACTGCTTGAGTTCTGACAGCCAGTGGGACTTACCATCTGGAATGTAATAAGTAAACATCTCTGCTCAGAGAGTGATAGGACAAGAGGACACTGGGAGGGAGAGGTGTTGAGCCCTGGATGACAGAGCTCAGCTCTTCAGGGAACAAAGGCAAAGGCCAGTGCCATCTCCCTCTCCCATCACCCAGCTGAAATCCCAAAGGGAACCAGTTCCCATCACTGAACTTGCTAGCACCACGCAAACACCCAATGCTGTGCTTCTGTGGATCTATCCCTCCAATAGGTCTGCTTCCGTCCCTGTGCTGCAGGACCCCTCCCGCAGGGGACCACCTACAGCAAAGAGAGCTAAGCCTGCCCCTCCCTACACTGTGCACCTTGCAGATCCACCCTGGCTAATATGCCAGAACCCATTAATGAAGCACCACAAGACTGGCAGTGTGCAAGTAGCCCAGACAGGGGCCACACCACTCCACAGTGAGTACTGCCCTGGGGAGAGGGGAAGATAAGGTACACACCAGTCTGACTAATGGCCTCAGCAGTGGGCTGGGGACAGACATCAGGTCTGACTGCGGCACACCCACAAACACAAGTTACTCCGGACAGCAGAGGGGAAGTACCCTGCAGTTGGGTGCCACCCAGGGACTATCCAAAATGACAAAATGGAAGAATTCTCCTCAAAAGGAACTCCAGGAAGTAGCGTCAGCTAACAAATTGATCAAAAACTATATAAGCAATATAATGGAACAAGAATTTAAAATTATAGTCACAAAATTAATCCCTGGGGTGAAAAAAAGTATAGAGGACATCAGAAAATCTATTGCTACAGAGGTCAAGGGATTAAGAAATAGTCCAGAGGAGCTAAAAAATGCTATAAATGAGGTGCAAAATAAAATGGAGGCGACAACAGCTCAGATTGAAGAGGCAGAGGAGAGAATAGGTGAATTAGAAGATAAAATTAGGGAAAAAGAGAAAGCAGAGAAAAAGAAAAAAATCAAGGAGTATGAGGGGAGAATTAGAGAACTAAGTGATGCAATCAACTGCAACAGTATCCATAGAATAGGAATTCCAGAAGAAGAAGAGGAGAGAGAGAAAGGGGCTGAAGGTGTATGTGAACAATCATAGCTGAGAACTTCCCTGATCTGGGGAAGGAAAAAGACATTGAAATCCAAAAGGAACAGAGAACTCCCTTCAGACATAACTTGAATCGATCTTCTGCACAACATATCATAGTGAAAACGGAAAATACAAGGATAAAGAGAATATTCTGAAAGCAGCTAGGGATAAACACACTCTAACATAAAAAGGGAGACCCATAAGACTAGCGGCAGACCTATCTACTGAAACTTGGCAGGCCAGAAAGGAATGGCAGGAAATCTTCAATGTGATGAACAGAAAAAAATATGCAGCCAAGAATCCTTTATCCAGTGAGTCTGTCATTCAGAATAGAAGGAGAGATAAAGGTCTTCCCAAACAAACAAAAACTGAAAGATTTCATCACCACTAAATCAGCCCTACAAGATATCCTAAGGAGGATTCTGTGAGTGAAATGTTGCAAGGACCACAAAGTACCAGAGACATCACAAGAATGAAACTTACAGACATCACAATGACTCTAAACCCATATCTTTCTATAATAACACTGAATGTAAATGGAATAAATGCTCCAACCAAAAGACATAGGGTATCATAATGGATAAAAAAAAAAAAAGACCCATCTAATTGCTTTCTACAAGACACTCATTTTAGAAATGAGTGAAGGGATGAGAGAACTCCCTATAATGCTACTGGAAGTCGAAAGAAAGCTGGAGTAGCCATATTATATCAGACAAACTAGACTTTATATTAAATGCTGTTATGAGAGATGAAGAAGGACATTATATAACAATTACAGGGTCTATCCAACAGGAAGAGCTAACAATTATAAATGTCTATGCGCTGAACATGAAGGCACCCAAATATATCAAAAAATTAATCACAACCATAACCAACCTTATTGATAAGAATGTGGTAATTGCAAGGGACTTTAATACTCCACTTACAACAAAGGATATATCATTGAGACACAGGATTAATAAAGAAACAAGGGCCCTCAATGATACATTGGATCAGATGGACTTGACAGATATATTTGCAACTCTGCATCCCAAAGCAACAGAATATACTTTATTCTAGAGTACACATGGACCATTCTCCAAGATAGATCACATAGTGGGTGACAAAATAGCCCTTTAGAAGTATAAAAGAATTGAGATCATACCATACACACTTTCAGACCACAATGCTATGAAATTTGAAATCAACCACAGGAAAAAGTCTGGAAAACCTCCAAAAGCATGGAGGTTAAAGAACACCCTACTAAAGAATGAATGGATCAACCAGGCAATCAGAGACAAAATTAAAAAAAAATGGAAACAAATGAAGATGAAAATACAACAATCCAAAAGCTTTGGGATGCAGCAAAGGCAGTCCTGAGAGGAAAATACATTGCAATCCAGGCCTATCTCAAAGAACAAGAAAAATCCCGAATACAAAACCTAACAGAACACCTGAAGGAAACGGATGCAGAACAGCAAAGACACCCCAAACCCAGCATAAGAAAAGAAATCATAAAGATCAGAGCAGAACAAAAAAAACAATATAGAATCTAAAAAATCTGTAGAGCAGATCAGTGAAACCAAGAGTTGTGTTTTTTTTTTTTTTTGAAAAAATAAAATTGATAAACCTCTAGCCCTGGCCAGAGGTTCTTGTCTCACAGAGAAAATGGAGATGACCCAAATAGATACAATCATGAATGAAAATGGAATTATTACAACCAATGCCTCAGAAATACAAGGAATTATCAGGGAACACTATGAAAAATTATATGCCAACAAACTGGACAACCTGGGAGAAATGGACAAATTCCTAAACACCTACACGCTTCCAAAATTCAAACAGGAAGAAATAGAAAACTTGAAGAGACCCATAACCAGCAAAAAAATTGAATCAGTTATCAAAAATCTCCCAACAAATAAGAGTCCAGGACCAGATGGCTTCCCAGGGGAATTCTAGCAGACATTAAAAGCAGAGATAATACCTATCCTTCTCAAGTTGTTCCAAAAAATAGAAACGGAAGGAAAACTTCTAGACTCATTCTCTGAAGCCAGGATTACTTTGATTCCTAAACCAGACAGAGATCCAGTAAAAAAAAGAGAACTAGAGGTCAATATCTGTAATGAATATGGATGCAAAAATTCTCAACAAGATACTAGCAAATCTAATTCAACACCATATAAAAAGAATTATTCACCATGATCAAGGGGGATCCATTCCTGGGCTGCAGGTCTGGTTCAACATTCGCAAATCCATCAATGTGATACATCACATTAATAAAAGAAAAGATAAGAACCATATGATCTTGTCAATCGATGCAGAGAAAGCATTTGTCAAAATTCAGCATCCTTTCTTAATAGAAACCCTCGAGAAAGTCTGGACAGAAAGAACACACTTAAACATCATAAAAGCCATTTATGAAAAGCCCACAGCTAATATCAATCTCAATGGGGATACACTGAAAGCTTTCCCCCTGAGATCAGGAATACGAAAGGATATCCACTCTCACTGCTGTTGTTTAACACGGTGTTGGAAGTTCTAGTATCAGCAATCAGACAACAAAAGGAAGTCAAAGGCATCAAAATTGGCAAAGATGAAGTCAAGCTTTCACTTTTTTCAGATGACATGATATTACACATGGAAAACCCGATAGACTCCACCAAAAGTTTGCTACAACTGATACATGAATTCAGCAAAGTCGCAGTATACAAAATTAATGGACAGAAATCAGTTGCATTTTTATACACTAATCATGAAGCAACAGAAGGACAAATAAAGAACCTTATCCCATTCACAACTGCACCAACAATCATAAAATACCTAGGAAAAAATCTAACCAAAGATGTAAAAGATCTGTATGCTGAAAACTATAGAAAGTTTATAAAGGAAATTTAAGAAGATATAAGGAAATGGAAACATATTCCATGCTCATGGATTGGAAGAATAAATATTGTTAAAATTTCAATACTACCCAAAGCTATCTACACATTCAATGCAATCCCAATCAAAATTGCACCAGCCTTCTTATCAAGCTAGAGCAAGCAATCCTAAAATTTGCATGGAACCACAAAAGACCCCGAATAGCCAAAGTAATATTGAAGAAGAAGACCAAAGCGGGAGGCATCACAATCCCAGACTTTAGTCTCTACTACAAAGCTGAAATCATCAAGACAGTATGGTATTGGCACAAAAACAGACACATAGACCAATGAAATAGAATAGAGACTCCAGAAGTGGACCCACAAAAGTATGGCCAACTAATCTTTGACAAAGCAGGAAAGAATATCCAATGGAAAAAAGACAGTCTCTTTAACAAATGGTGCTGGGAGAACTGGTCAGCAACATGCAGAAGGATGAAACTAGACCACTTTCTTACACCACTCAAAAAATAAACCGAAAATGGATAAAGGACCTCAATGTGAGACAGGAAACCATGACAACCTTTGAAGAGAAAGCAGGAAAAAACGTCTCTGACCTCAGCCGCAGCAATTTCTTACCTGACACATCTCCAAAGTCAAGGGAAGTAAAAGCAAAAATGAACTATTGGGACCTCATGAAATAAAAAGCTTCTGCACAGCAAAGGAAACAATCAACAACACTAAAAGGCAACCAACGGAATGGGAAAAGATATTTGCAAATGAAATATCAGACAAAGGGCTAGTATCCAAAATCTATAAAGAGCTCACCAAACTCCACACCCGAAAAACAAATAATCCAGTGAAGAAATGGGCAGAAAACATGAATAGACACTTCTCTAAAGAAGACATCCAGATGGCCAACAGGCACATGAAGAATGCTCAACGTCACTCCTCATCAGGAAAATACAAATCAAAACCGCACTCAGATATCACCTCACGCCAGTCAGAGTGGCTAAAATGAACAAATCAGGAGACTATAGATGCTGGAGAGGATGTGGAGAAACGGGAACCCTCTTGTACTATTGGTGGGAATGCCAACTGGTGCACCCATTCTGGGAAACAGTGTGGAGGTTCCTCAAAAAATTAAAAATAGATCTACCCAATGACCCAGCAATATCACTGCTAGGAATTACCCAAAGGATTCAGGAGTGTTGATGCATAGGGGCACTTGTACCCCACTGTTTATAGCAGCACTTTCAACAATAGCCAAAGTATGGAGAGAGCCTAAATGTCCATCAACTAATGAATGGATGAAGAAGCTGTGGTTTATATATACAATGGAATACTACTTGGCAATGAGAAAGAATTAAATATGGCCTTTTGTAGCAACATGGATGGCATTGGAGACTGTTACACTAAGTGAAATAAGTCATACAGAGAAAGACAAATACCATATGTTTTCACTCTTATGTGTATCCTGAGATACTTAAGAGAAGACCATGGAGGAGTGGAGGAAAAAAAAAAGTTAGAGACGGTGGGATCCAATACATAAGAGACTCTAAAACTGAGAACAAACTTAGGGTTGATGGGGGGTTGGATGGAGGGGAACGTGGGTGATGGGTATTGAGGAGAGCACCTGTTGGCATGAACACTGAATGTTGTATCGAAACCAATTTGACAATAAATTTCATATTATAAATAAAATATCCATAAACAGAAAAAATAAATTGTTGTTGACAGTTTGTGTTTCTCTTATCACTGGAGAATTATCATCCATGCCCTTCATCTTGTTTGCTATACTTAATCTAACTAGGAACAGAGACCCTGGAGTCAGACTGCTTAGATGGAATCCTACTTTGCCTGTTGCTAGCTGGGCAACCTTACTGAAGTTATATAACATGCTCACTCTCTTAATACCACAGACCCTGAAGCACTTAGACAAGAACAGAAATTCACCCTTGGTGGAGCTGTGTTTCCAGGCAAGGCAAAGTCTGCCAGTAGGGATGAAGAAGAAAGAAAGAAAGAAAGAAAGAAAGAAAGAAAGAAAGAAAGAAAGAAAGAAAGAAAGAAGGGGGCATCCTTAGAAAGGGATTGGAAGTTTCCTAGAAGAGAAAGTATAGTTTTTGGTGAACACCCAGGCTGCTGTAGGTGATGACAGATGCAACTGAATATTTCCAAGTCAATGACTTTCAGACAATCCTATAATAGAGACTGGGACTTGACTCTATTTCTCTCAGACCAGGTACCCTCTGACTATACATGGAAACTATACGCAAATGCTAAGTGTCTCTTAAAGAGAGAGTCACTGGGACATCAGTATTTGATTAAAAAATCTTATTTATCCATTAACTAGTGAACATACATTATAAACATCTGCAAAAGCCCAGCATTTTGTAAAGAGGCACAATGGAATCTCAAAAGAACAAGAACATCAGAAACTGGATACAAAGCTATAGAACCCTGGATTTTACTTCCAAAGCTTTTAAGAATATTAATTTGCTCGTTAAACTACGTTAACTTCTGAGTTTTCAAACCTTCAGCTATACTATAAAGGGGATAGTTTGTACAATCTCTAACCTTCTGTGACAGGAGATTCTAAAGTGAAGGAAGTATTGCTAAGATGGTCATTCAAAATAGGGTCAGGAGGATACTGAGAAGGCAGTGTCTATGCACTGATTCCCTTTTCAATTATTGGAGTACAAGGAACTTTAGACTGTTGTCAATTATGACTTGTTAATAGCAACTGGACTACCTCCTAGAACACATCCTTCTACTTTGAAATGAAATAGAGATAATGTAACATCTGTTATCTAAATAGCTAATCATGTATTAGTTTAACTCTGTCAGTGCCAACCATAATTCTTGCAAAACAAATTAGGTAACCTATGGTTTTTGCCTTTATAAGCCTGTACTCTGGGTTTGTAATTTGGAGCACAGTTTCAATTTTGGTTAACTCTGTGCCTCCTGAATTGCAATTCCTAAATGCCAAATAAATGTTTTTGGTTCTTTTACACCCTCAAGATCTTCTTGATGGAGGCTTCCCAAAGGGCTCTTGAGTTTAAGAAATTCACAATCTGGTGAAAACCCAAATCCTGTGAATTAAGTAACATTATCCTTTTCTGAGAGTCTCCATCTGTTTATCTAGTGGCAACATGTCACATTTCCCCTGGATTGAATTGCCTCACCACTTTTGAGGCACCAGGCCTTGCTGGGATTTAGGTAAACCAGGTCTATCCTATCCATTCTCCAATTCTACTTGGCCTCATCCTCAGTTTGTGTAGTTGTGGATTAGCTGTTAGCAAGTCCTGAGCACCAGCTGCTGGTAATCAATCCTGCTCCCTCCCCATCCCCTACGCAGACTACTTCAGCAAGCTTTGGAGGACCTATAGGACCATCTGGGCAAAATGAATTCCCAATACTCTCTCACAAGCTGAGGGAGCTTGTGTTCCCTCCCTGCAGGAAGCCTGTGAAACTTTGGTTCGAAGAAGTCAGTGTTCCTTCCTTCCATACCAGCTAATGAGGTCCCCAGCCACCTCAGCAGGTGGTTTGGGAAGCTCAGTCTCAATCAGCCAGCCTGTTTTCCTCCCAGCTGGTGGGTGGCTAGGATCTTGCAGCAGTCAGCAGCTCCTTCTCCTCTCCTTCTCCTGGCCCTCCCCTTACTCCTCTTCCTCCTCCTTTTCCTGTCCCCTACTAAGACAGCTGCACTCTGCTTCACTATGCCGTCAGCCCTGTTGCTGCCCTGGCAGCAGTGGACAGCAACCTTGACACTGTGGGCCCCAGGTGGGGGTGAAACCTTGCAGGACCCCAGCTTCTGGAAGCATGCAACATTATGGACTCTTGCAGAATCCCCAAGGCTTGACTCAGCATGCGAAGATGATGAGAATGACAGAAGAGGCAGGGGAGCATCTCCTGCTCTGTCTATACCTATACATATGCTCAGAGAGGATGAGCCTGGTGGCTTAGGCATCCCTGCCCCTCACTTCTGCCAACACCTGTCTTTCACTCGCACCTAAGAGCGTTCCAAGGACTTTATCCCATTAGCTATAGGTTCTCCATGGGGAAACTCATGCAGAGTAATGAGAGCTCATCATACTGAGTGTCCCCCACATTCAGTTATTAATACTGAATTATAAGAAAGAGGAGAACTCTCCAATGGTTTGCCCCTGAGACTTTTAATTCTTCTCCATGTGCAAGGGATTTGGAACAAATAGATGTGTTTCTCCCCAGCTGCAGGCAGTCCTCTTGGCAATCGTGCAAACTTGGCTCATTCTTTGCTCTGGCATCTCATCCCCAGCATACTTCCCAATGTATCTCTTTCCTCCTCCACCATAACAGAAGCAGAAATAGTCCTGGACTGACTATGAGAAGGACCCTCTACCCTCAGATCCCTTCCTCCCCAGGACCTTGGTTGGACTCTTATTTCTGGGCACAGTAGTATGAGTGATGAAAATAAATTCCTTGGGCCTGCATCAGGGAGACTGTCATTGCTGGGCAGAGACGCCATGGCAGTGGGATTAGTCTTACAGAGCTCAGCCCTATTGTCACCAGTGTCCCCATGCCTGCAGAGTCCAAAAGATACAACATGTCAGAAATCTGGTTAAGACCTGTTATCAATTCTAGGCCCAAAACCCTGGCATCACAGAGCTATATGCTTCCCTTGCCAAAGTGTTTCTTCCTCTCTAGCACCTTCCAAATCAAGACATATCAACATCAAGTACCACTGACTCATCACACAAATGAGTGCCATACCCAGTAATATCTACAAGCACAACTGCACAGAGTATCACAGTGATTCACACAGAGCAGAACAAGTGTGGAGGCACTACCACATCTCCACTATGGCCACCAGTCAAGGCAGCTCTTAATTTTTTTTTTTAACGTTTATTTTTGACACAGAGAGAGACAGAGCATGAACAGGGGAGGGGCAGAGAGAGAGGGAGACACAGAATCGGAAGCAGGCTCCAGGCTCTGAGCCATCAGCCCAGAGCCTGATGCGGGGCTCGAACCCACGGACCGCGAGATCGTGACCTGAGCTGAAGTCGGACGCTCAACCGACTGAGCCACCCAGGCGCCCCTCAAGGCAGCTCTTAGAGAACAGGTCCATGCACAGAAATGAGTGACAACCTGGTCACATATGGACAGAGAAACATAACAAAATGTGGAGAAACAGTCTTAGGAACACCCAGAGTTATATGTACACAGAGCGAAACAAGCACCAAGCTAAGCTGCTGACACTAGATGACAGAACCCTCTATCATTACCAGCTGAGGCCACTTAACTAATTAGTGGGGGAGCTTGGATTTGTAGGCCAACTGTAGTAAATATGGAGCCCTTCTGTCCACAGTATCTCCTAATTGCCTTTGTCCCAGCTCTGGTCCCATTTCTTTCATACACCATCCATGCGCAGTCCTCTTTCTGCATATCTCTCCCTCCTTTCCTCCTGTGCATTGTTTGGACTCTGGTCTTTCACCCTTTTTGGAGTTTATATCTCTTGAGGCATCTCAATAATCTTTCAGCATCTTTGTATCTTAGCTTTGCTCTCAGTAGGTATTTATGAAAGAGTCTATAAAATTATGCCAATATGTAAGGTAGCCACTTCTCATAAGAATGCTCAGATGGAAAAAGTCCCCACTGGCTCATACAAGTAGCCAACAATGATTTTTCCCCATTTTGTAGGAATCAGATGTACAAAATTGGCAGTCCAGAGCTTTAGATGCTAGAATTCTATTTGACTATTTAGAAATCACTCAGGTAACTTCAAAAAGGTCAAACATACTCAGCTGTGTCTGTCAAATTAGGTTTCCAAAATCACCCTAACATTCCTACATGGCTGGGACCCTTCCCACAGGCCCCATCTTAGCCTTGAGATGCAAATTAAGACCTGGATAAACACCACTAGTCATCAGAATCTCATTAGCATGCACAGTGCTATCAAGTGACCTCTATTCCCATTTTGGCAATACTATTGGATCTGAGTATCCTTTTATTTTTATTTCAAAAGCCTCTGTTATATGAGCCTTCAATTTCTGGTAATGTGCTCATAAAACACAATTCCAGCACAAAGTGGTGACAATTAAATTAAAATTTAATGGGACTTGGAGAGCTGAGACGTTCCGAGGTGGGGGAGGGGAGAAACAGAACCCTTGTGGTCTTTCTGATCAAGTGACCAGCCCATCACAGAAGCTGGTTTCTCTATCAGTTTCTCTATCAGCCAGCTTTTCTGGCTGAAAAACCAATTAAAGAGGGAGAGGTTTGTGTTTGGAGAAAGGAAAGCAAGTTAGCCCAGAACTCCTGTCCTCCTTCTTGAGAAGTGACCACCATGGTGGTCTTGGTCTAGCCAGCACATGCCACCTCCTGTTTTCTCAGCTCTCACAATAACCTTTTGGGATGGGCGTTCCCTTCAGTGGCCTGGGCAGTGGGATGGGTATGCAGCTGGGCAGGCTTGGGTTTGCCCTTCCCCCCAGCTGGGTTACCTTGGATGAATTCTGGGAATGCTCTAACCCTGCTCCCTCTTAGCAAGAGTATTGGAGTCATGATTAAATGAGAAGATGGGCATAAAACTGAGCTACCTCACATGCTGTGTAGTCTCTGTGTTGTTATCATCACACAAGGAAACTGTGTCTCAGTGGGTGACCTTCCTCTGCACAATGGTCCCAAGACAGCCTCTTTCTCTGCATTAGAAGATGCTTAGTGCAACTGACAGCATTCCCAAGACAGACTGAAGGGGTAACATCAAATTTCTCAAAGGTTTGGATATGGCTGAGGCAGATTCAGAGGCCTGGTGTGAAGTCTCTGTTCTCAACAATCAGGTTAACAAAAGTCATACACAGTATGTTTCTAATGGCAGCTGGAGCCCAAGAGCCAAATAACACAAAAATTAACCCCAGTGGTAAAGGGCAACTCAAGGGAAATTATCAACAGACTTGGTGTTTTCAGGAATAGCCTCAGATTTTCAGCAAATCCCTTTATCCATTTCATTCTCTTCCCTACGCTTCTTTCCCTTGCCTTTTCGCTGCCTTCAAAATTTGATATAAAGCTATTGTTTACTAAAACAACTCTGCCCAGACCTTTTCAGACCTTTTGTGGAAATGGCAATTTTTCACTGCAAAGTGTTTCCCATTATAAAAGTCCCTGGTATCATGCAGGGCTTTGAAGTAACAGCTTTGGGCCCTGGAGGTTTGGTTCAGCACAGATACATGGGGAGGACATAGCTTCACACAGAAGACATCCATATCCTTCCTGCCCAAGATTCTCTGCCACAGTGGGAAATAGAAAGGTTATGCATCTTAGAGATGAAAAGTGTGACTTTGGACTGTAGTGCTGTTATACACTACCTGTGCAATCATGGGTAATTGACTTCGCCAAGCCTTGGTTTCATCCTATGTAAAGTGGCCTCTACAGTCGTGGTGCAGATCAGGGAAGGTTTCAAGTACCTGCTGATTCACAGGTGTTCAATAATTCAGCTTCTCATATCATCTTTCTCTCTCATACACTACCTCCAATTGTAGCACCCTTAGAGCATTGTTCTTCACTAGCTATAGAGAAGAAACCTGAGGTGGTGGGGTCTAGGAAGTGGTGAAAGGTAGTCTAGATTTTCTATAGCTTGAAAATGTGTGGGAGCTTTGTGCCAGAGGCATAACCCCCCAGTTGGTGGAATGAAGAGGAGAAACTCTCTCAGCCCATACTCCTTGACCCCTGCAGCATGGAAGACTGCATTCCTGAAACACCCACAGCAAGAGTCCTGGGCTGCCCCACTTGCACATGGTTCCTGGCCTAAGGGCTTAGAGGCAGATCACTACAATTACTCTGTCCTTCCTCTGTCAAATCTCATCCCTGCACCACATCACCATCACCCAGGAACTTGCCTTGAGTTCCTCAACCCCATCCCACATTTGTTCACAGTTTCCTCCACCCTCAAGGAACACACTTTCCTTCCACTGGCATTGAAAGAGAGATTTCCCAGGGAGCACTGTGGGAATGGACTTGGAAGTCAAAACCATGGGAGAAAGCTGGGCTGAGCAGGGCAGGGGCCCTTCAACTCCCAGCGACAAACATTTTATGGAAAATATGGAAGGTATTCACCCACAGCTCCAGGCTCCCATTCAGAAGTGACTTTCCACTACTAGCTTTCACTCTATCAAAGAAGACACATGGAGCTTCTTTTTTAGCTCCTCTGATTAGGTCTTGCAGTGCCCTGTTCTCCTTCCACCTGCTTTCCTTACTTGGGCATACTGGCTTCCTGCTTTGCGAGCTTTCGAGAATGGGAGACAAAAAGATTGTTTCTTCCCCTTTCCCCCTACCATACCCTGGATTTGAATTCAGGTAGAATGCAATGATTCACCTATAGCAGGGGCCCTGCAGGTGGGAGATGGTATCCTCTCTGCAGATACCGAGTCTTCCCTTGCCTATTAAATGTAAAACAGTAGTATTAATTCATATGGCTTATTGTCTAAGTTTGTCAAATTAATCCAATCCAAGCCCAATTTAAAAGGATAAATTTCAAAAGATAAATTAGAAACAAGTTACTACAACATACAGTCCACAAAGAGAGCAACATCTTATACATTTCTCAGTGTATACTCCATCCTACTGCTCCTCAGAACCCTCCATTATTGGTCCTCTGAGCCACCTTAGAGACAATCCTGCCTTACTGTGCTCTATCCGCTGTTCCCAGTCCCTGCATTATTAAAGAGACCGTTCCAATGAAAGCTTCACAGCCCCAGAGCTGGAGAAACTGTGGGTGGGGAGGGCAGTAGTGAACTCATGGCACATTATCAGAGACATTATGTCAGGGATGTTGAGTTGAGCTCTATTCTCACCAAGGACAGGAACACGTCACAGTGCAGCATTACCTCAGGATGGGGTTAGGTGAGATCAGTAATTCTCCATCCCAGCTATGCTTTTAGAGTCATCTGGAGATTTATACATTTATATCATTAGGGTTCATCCTGGAAAATTGTGATTCAGAAGGTCTGAGGTATAATTCAGATGTTTGTTTAAAAAAAATCTTTGTTGATATTTCTGCAACTAAGTGTGAAAACCAAATTTTATTAAAACTAAAATGCATGTGTGTACTGAGGGTGTCCCAGGATTTGGAGTTACCTCATTGACCCATTTCATTTTTTTTTGAGCCATTTTAAAAACAGGATATTCAGCTATGTTTTTAGCTTTTTGTAGAAGAGAGGAATAGCCTGACTGATACTGGAGGGTTTTTATAGCTCAGAATTTCACTTGTATTATTGACATAATATTACTTGTATTATATATTATAATATATGTATCTATTCTATTCTATTCTATTCTATTCTATATTATTATTTGTATGAGGACAGGGACGAGGCAGGCAACACGGTGACTCACTTGCTTCAATATGTGTTCTTTCAGCTAAAAAATCATGGCATCATAGGGGTGCCTAGGTGGCTCAGTAGGTTAAGCGGCTCAGGTCATGATCTCACAGTTCGTGACTTTGAGCCCCCGTGTCAGGCTCTGTGCTGACAGCTTGGAGCCTAGAACTTGCTTTGGATTCTGTGTTTCCCTCTCTCTCTGCCCCTCCCCCACTCGTGCTCTCTCTCTCTCTCTCTCTCTCTCTCTCTCTGTGTGTGTGTCTCTGTCTCTCAAAAATAAATAAACATTAAAAACGCATGCCATCATAGAATCTGAAGTGTGTAGGAAATCTAAAATCATTTTTGGCAGTTTCCTTCCATTTATTATCATTATGCTATCTATAATATCTTACTTGACTTGTTTTCTACTTGACATTTTTAATCTCTCCTATTTGTTACCAGTAACTTCTGGCTTTTTTGTGATCCAAACACAGACTCTTCAGGAGAATTAAAGTTCCCATCTTTGGCCATGAGAATCAGAATCTTCCATTTTTAGTACATTCTTCCAGCCTCCATCCTTTACATCTTTCTGGAGATTGTCCCTGTAACCTTTAGGGGGCAACCTAAAATTGGCCTATGTTTGCTCAATTTGGTTAAGCGTGTCATGCACGTCCTCTCTTGTAACTGGTATAGCAGAGTGATTAAGCCAAGCTAGAGATGCATCACTTTCTCTGGTTTATAGAGCAGAAGCTACAATCACCAAGGAAACTCTTATAGAAATTTCTCTTCTCCCAGAGACAGTGTCTAAGGTGTGTAGAAGAAGTTATGAGGTGTTTCCTTGGTTCGTGAGTCATTGGGGAATCTTACAAAGAGCCCTTGGTTTCCATAGAAACTTTATGGAAAAGTTTAGCAAGAGTTCCCATCCTTTATTATCATAAGAAAGAGAAAATCAGCAACAGGGAGATAATTAATGGGAGTGCTGGACTCACTGCCTCTATTGTCCTGGAGCCTGTTAGGACGAGGCTCATAGGTGATCTCCATCCCGAGAATGAGATCAAGTCCTAGATCTATTTGGTCAGAGTCATGATCCAACTTGTATCTTTCCCTCCAATATAAGTCCAGCTTAGAATTTGTCGTTAACTTATAAGTTATTTCAAGTACTTTAGCAGAGGTAAAGTTGAAAACTTATACAAACAAATTAAAATAAACTATGTAAATAGTGAAAGTATTCTGCGTCTTCTGTTTGTTTTCTTCCTTTGTTTGTGAAATCCTTAGCCTAGGTGTAGACAACACATGCCCACTTATTCCTCCCCCCTACCTTTAGTAAAATTACTCTTTTCTATTTTTATTAATGTTTATTTAGTAGGAAACTTTATAAGCATCTCAATAATCTTCTCTAGGGCCTCACTCTCTTCTTATATAAGGTGACTTTTGTTTTCTGTTTAAACTATGTTTTTCTTGTTTAAATTTAAACTTGCTTTCTCTAGTTATATGAAATTAAAAATCAAACACACAAACAAAACCACAAAACTACAAAACTAGAGCATTGTTATTCCCTGCTGGGCACTCATAATCTTCCATATGCTTGAATCTCATCAGTCATTCTTAATCTCTCCTCCAGACTCATTATATAACTATTTTTTTTTTTACCCTCAGATTTAAGTAGGTTTAAGAAAGAAGCTCCTAACACTTTTCAAATTTGAGGTCTCTGGGGCCTGGGACCAGAAAGAGAAGGAGACTCTTCTAAAATGGTGTAACTCTGTGTACTGTCTTTAAACACGTTTACATTTTTTCCAAATGATCCTAATTACAAAGGAATTGAGGAAGGCAGGTTTTATTCTTCACATTTCACTGTTAGGAAATCTAGTTCCAAGTGAGGTTGAGTCATTGCCCAAAGTCCCACAGATGGTGATCAATAGATTTGGGGCTTTGAATCTATGTGTTCTGGTTCTAAAGTGAGTCTCTCCTCTGCCACATAAAGGCTACCCCCTTTCTGTGAATTTAAGACATTACATTTGTCATTAGCAGTTACTATACATATATGCAGTTTTTAGCCCTTTGTCCCTCATGCTTACAATATGGATAAAGAGGGCATTTTCTTTCTCCTCTCCCAGACTCCTAGGACTTGGAGAAGATATGCAGGAAGTCAGGGAAGAATGGGAAAAATTGTGTGTCCCTCCTCCTTACAATTCTCTTCTTGTCCCTCCTTAACTTCAGCTAATTTCAGGACTCTGAAATTTCAGGCCACTTTTGCCTCCCTTCAGTGTACTCTTTACATAAATTCTATTAAAACATAAGTCACACCAGTTATCTTCCCAAGATCTGCTCCCTCATATAAGTTCTGGGAGAAGCTCCTACAGGATTCCAGTGAGCCTATCTTACTAGAAAAAAACTTAAAACAGGAAGATGAATAAGAAGTATGGTCCCCATTGCCACAGTTGGTCTTGGGGTTACAGCATAAACTTGTCATTTCTATGTCTACACTCCACTCTGATTGTCCTCATTCTTAGCCTGCACTTTGTGGCTCTCAGTAGCCTACCTAGTGGCATGACATAGGCCCTCATCCATGAAGGGTTTGAGCACCATATCTCAGTGCACTTCTCAGACTGGAGTGACTACATTTTCCCCTTCCCATCAAAATTGGGCAAAGGAGTCCTGGGAGGTGTCTCTTCCCTCCATCAATTCTTATCCCTTTTCCCTTGACTCCTGCAGACCAGTTGTCATCTTCTAGTATAGCATAATATTTACTTATTTATTTCATTTTTTGTCTGTCCTCAAATAAATGTTAACACTTGGGGGACGAGGATTTTCATAGATGAAGTTCACAGCTATATCCTAGCATAAAACAAATGGATGCTCAAAAACATCTGTTAAATATTTATTTAAGGGTGAATGAGTGTCCCCTCCATGGAGAGGTCACCCCTAACAGCTGCCACCTCCCTCTAACCAAAATAGATAAATAAGCAAGCAAACAAACAAACTAGGTCTGTCCTATGATTCTCTCTCAATGGCTGTTCTTTTTCATCACAACAGATGCCACAAATTCTGAATTATATATGTGTGTTTTTATTGGTTTCATGTCTTTTTCATGTCTAGTATATCCACACTAGATGGTGAGCTCTTTGAGGTCAGCAAATGTGTCTTATTCTCTACTATATCATCACTACCCAGTTCAGTGTCTGGTTGATTATAAATATCCAATAAATAAGAGATAGATGAAAGAATGAGAAGAGAAATGAAATATGTAGTTGATATTATGTACCTTATCACATTCCAGATAGTTATACTTTTTTTTTTCCTGGAAAGTTAGCACCTGTATGTGGTTTGTCTACACACACACACACACACACACACACACACACATAGTTGACTAGTCAAGAGCCTGAGGGAATTCTTAGCTCTCAGGGCTTTAGTTTGGTGATATGACTTGCACAGAGGAAACACTTTAAAGGTAACAACTGGGACTTTTTCGTCACTGCTTTGCTGTGAGAACATTACCTCTTAATGTCTCCTGCCTCTCCACACTCTGATTTCAGAACAGGTCCATCACATGTCCCTTCCCTTCAGGGTCTTTGTGCCCATCTCTTTCCAATCCTAGCTGTCACAGCCAAGACAAAGGACAAACACTCCCTCCTTTTGCCATGTCTGGATTTATTTAAAAGGCTCATCCCTCAAATACAAATTTATAGACAACAGACAGTGGATGTGTGTGTTTGCAGGGTTGGGTGTGGATAAAACTTTCACACTTAATTTCTCAGGACTAGTCTGTTGATGTCACACAAGATAACATACTTGGGACAGTTCCTGTGTGCAACTGAAATACAGAAAACTAGGTAAAACTAGTAAAACTAGTAAATAAGGTTACTTTTATCCTTTAATAAAACAAAAACATTAAGGAACTAAGGCAGCCATGAGTTCCTTTAGGAAGGCCACGCTCTGATTTTTTTAGGTGTCTATCAGTGGGCTGCAATCTATAAAGAGATTTAAGATACATTTCTCTTGCCTTTGTTTACCTCTTCACTTTCCCACAGGGCTACTTGACAAAATAGTTCTGCTCAATGTAACCCTTAGCCTGTCCTTGCTCAGCTCTTGCTTGTTCCCACCCCAGCCAAGCAGTGCTTTGTGCTTTCTTAGATTCTGTATTTGTCTATTTGGCACCCTTTTGATTCATCACAGGGCCAGTTACATTAAGTATATTTTCATATTTTCTATATTCTTGAAGCTTTGGCCTTTTGGAGCTTTGCAGACCTGGAGAATGACTGTCCTCTCAGGACTAGCCAATTCTTTGAGCAAAGGACTTGGCTGAAATCAGACCTTTTATAAACAAACAAACAAAAAAAACAAACAACAGCAATCCACAGTCTATACCCCCAACTGTTTTCTTTGTCTAACTCACACACAAGGAGCCAATATTCCCCTTCCCCTAAGTCACCCCAGGACAAGTACTAGATAACTAAAAACTACTCCCAGATCCCAGAGTCCACTGTAGTTATTCAAAATAGCCACACCTTCAAAATAGCCACTCTGGTCTACACTTTCCCCTCCTTTCTACCTCTGTCTCCTGACTAAAACCTGAGGCTTCCCATGTGGCCCTGCATGACATGGTGTGCCCCCTTCTCTCCAGAAACGTAAGTGGTAAATTTATTTTTCAATGGCATTACCTCTCTGTGATATCACTTGGTCATAATGAAATCCTGGGTATAATTTTAAAACAGGCAGTCCTAAGGGAAGCACATGAGAGATTGTGTTCTCTGCTTCTGACACGCAGCCCTTGTAACATGTGTTCCTCTCCATCTTCAGTCCAGAGTGTCTGTTAAAGAGCTGAGATATCCTGGCTGGAGAACTAACTGATTCTGAGGATAGCCTGGGCAGGAAGCTAGCACCTTCTCTCTGTTATCAGAGAGGCTTTATCATCAGGTACAAATACTCACATGTAACTCCCTTGACACTTTCCAGTGAGGATCTTCTGCCAGCCAGAGTGTTATACCTGTAAGACTCTCTTCCTCACTTTCTCTTCCTTCCTTCCCACTTCCCGCTCTCCCTTCCCCTATTTCTCCTCAGAGGTAGCAGAAAGTTTCCTCCAGGAGATGAACTGCTATGTTCCCAAATGCTTTCCAGTCCCTGAACAAATAGATCTGCAGGGTCATCAGTGCTTCCTCTAAAATTAGGACAATTCTTTAATTCCAGAGGAGCCTTGTGGAGATAGACCCACCTCCTCCTTCCCAGCCGAGGTACGGTCACTCTGTTCAGAGAGGCTGCATTCAGAGCACACAGGAGATTCTATGAGCTGGTCCTTCAGCTACCAGAAAGGGTAGGGGTTGTTTATGAGGTCCACAGAATCCTGTGTCAATGTAGGCACTGACTGGACATTCCTTTAGGAAGATAACCAGCTTATATCAAAATGTGCATTTATTTATTTTTTTATATGAAATTTATTGTTCAATTGGTTTCTATACAAACCCAGTGCTCATGACATATTGGACACAGCGCTAGTATCCAAAATCTATAAAGAACTCACCAAACTCCACACCCAAAAAACAAATAATCCAGTGAAGAAATGGGCAGAAAACATGAATTGACACTTCTCTAAAGAAGACATACAGATGGCCAACAGGCACATGAAAAGATGCCCAACATCACTCCTCACCAGGAAAATACAAATCAAAACCACACTCAGATATCACCTCACACCAGTCAGAGTGGCTAAAATGAACAAATTAGGAAACTATAGATGCTGGAGAGTATGTGGGGAAACGGGAACCCTCTCGCACTCTTGATGGGAATGCAAAATGTGCGTATAGACTTTAGGGTTTGATCCAGTCATGCTTTGGTGAGAAGAGAAAGTGGAAAGGTAGTGATGGGCAGAACCAAGTGACATTGAACTTTAAAAGGAAGCTAGGAGAAAGAGCTCACTAAATGTGTGGTACACATGTAGACCCCACACACACCCAGGATGGTCACAGGAAGTCAAGATGTACATTATTGGTGAATAAAACCTATATTTTTAAGTTCCTTGTGTTTTATGTCGCAGTGCTCCCAGCCTAGAAGTAGAGTACTGGGGACTGGGGTTGGAAGGAGGGAAACAGGAGCCTAAAGGACCAGTGTGTGTGTGTGTGTGTGTGTGTGTGTGTGTGTGTGTCTATATGGGACATGCCTGGAAGGGAGGTTGGGAGGGCTGTGCTTGGCTTTTATCACAGCTCCAGGAACAGGCATCTGTCTCCTGCAACTCCAGCCCAGCTGTCATTGGAATGGAGTCCAGGCACAGAGACTTCCTGGTAGCCAGTGAGGAGGGGACAGTTCCACCCAGACTGTAGCTACTTGTATGGTCAAGGGGACCTGAAAGTACAGCAGCAACTAAAATGGCCACCAGAAGACTGGATTTTCACTTCATTTCCAATGAGAGGGAAATATTTTAAGTCCTGGCATTTACCTAGATGCATTTAATACAAACCATGGAAAACATTTTTATGTTGAACATAATAATAATATATTATATATAATATATAAATAGAATATAAAATTAAAATATAATGTGATATTAAAATTAAAGATATATGATAAAATTTTATATATATATATATATATATATATATATATATATATATATATATGTAAGCTTCCATCAGAGTGAAATCCCAGTCCCAGAAAAGCCCAGAGTTCTGGGTAGAACCCTGGATGGTAATTGGTCTTTTAAGGGGTCTATGTAGGCTACCAGTCTGTACTGACTGCTGGCTGGTGGTCTGCATGTATCAGACTGGGCACTCACAGAATCCCCCACTGCCAATGGCTCCCCACTATGCACAAGTATGTTCCTAAGGAAGTGCCTGCCTGGCACTCAAAGCTTCTGCTGCATCCCTTCCATGGCTCCCCAAGCTGACTTTATTGTAGCTACATTTGTCTGAGAGGAGAAGGGACACAAAACTGAGACCAACCACTTCTGTGAAGACTTAGCTACATACAGATCAATCTAGCCAAAGAGCAAATCCATCTCTGCTTTTACTTCCATCTTTTGTACTTGCTATGATGTGGCCATAGGGTAAAGCCATGAGGGTCTCTTGTCTCAGCTCATTATTACCTTCTCTTTTAGTTTGCCTCATCTTATTCTCCCTTAGTATCTTTCCCAGATCTTAATACATGCTGATTCCTAATTCTTTTCCTTTCTACCCACCCCTCACCCCCACTGTCTCTCTCAGCACTAGCCCTCCCCTCTGTCTGTGCCCTGGAACCTGGGAAATGAGCCCACAAGTTGAGGATGAATCTTGCAGGGAAAAAAGGCCTCAGGGAAGAGTCCCAGTTTCAGGAATATCTCTTTCCCAGCCCTTGTTTCATATAGCCCAGCTTCCCACCTGGACCAGTGAGGAACCTGTCACAACGGCCCTGCTTCTCCACTGAGCTAAGAGCAATGGGACAGTGAATTGCCAGGTCTCCCTCTCTGCAGACAGTCCCCTATAGTGAATCAGCACAGAACTGGGCACAAGGGGAAGACACAGGCTGGCCCCACACGTGTGATGCCTTGGTGGTATTTGTGGGCTGCAATGTTCTGTAATGTTGGGATTGGGATCACAGGACCCTCACCTTCCTGTTCCACAATCCTGAGACTTATCATTCCTGGGGGGTTGCTCATTTAGCACACTTAGGATTGTTAGAGCAGGACTGAAAGCCTAATTTCTACAGAATGAAGCAAGTTTACTTAGCTTTGTGTATGGACTTTAATTAGAAATTAGTCTTAGCCACATAACAAAATAAAATTGATGATTCAGCAACAGCTAATCACTTGCTGGAAATGAAAGATGCCTTTACAATGAATATTTATTTCATGTTATTTTTTTCCCCAAGCACTCTTAACTGACTGAATAATGTTATAATGATCACTCTGATATTACCACATATGCTTTTAAGATTTATAAAGTAATCTGTCTTCTGAGGCTTCCAGAGAGATACTTGAATGGTACAGTTAAAATAGGAGAGAGCAGAAGTCCATACCCCTCCCAGGCCTTCAGATAGGTCAAATGGAAAACAGTCTTTGGGGGTTGGGGACTTGAGGAGCAGGCATAGGAGGATGGATTCACAATGCAGAAGTAACCCCTAAGTGGCGAAAACAGTGATAGGTTCCTGGAACTGGGGGGAAAGGTAGACTAGGCATTAAACGTCTCCCATGAGGCTGAAACAAGAAGCCTCTGACAGGGGCTACAGGGAATTGAATGAAACAGGAAGAAGTCCCATTAGGGTATGGAGATAAGATCATGGTCCAGGCAGCCAGAGAAGTCTCTGAAAAGGGCTGAGGATGTTAGCGAGGGACCACCAAGGATAAAGCCCAGGTGATCACAGCAGCCTTTATAAGGACCAAGGAATGTGTGTGTGTGTGTGTGTGTGTGTGTGTGTGTGTGCAGGTGCATACTGCATATGTGAACATATACTTGTGTGTGTGTGTGTGTGTGTGTGTGTGTGGAGCAAGGAAGGTATGGTATGTAAACTGAGGCACTAGCCCCCAAAGATCTTTCTTTGCACATAGTATTCAAACCTATAGACAAGTGATGAGAGAAGATGGCAGCGTAGGAGGACACTGGGATCACCCATCCTGCTGATCGCTTAGATTCCACCCACATCTGCCTAAATAACCCAGAAAACCGCCAGAAGACTAGCAGAACGGCCTCTCTGGAGCCAAGCATAGACAACAGGCCCATGGAAGAGGGTAGGAAGTGCAGAGAGGTGGTGTGTGTTACACGGACTGGTGGGAGGGAGCCAGGGGGGTGGAGGGGCAGCTCACCTGGCAAGGCAGAGCCCCCAAGTCTGGCTTGCAAAAGCTGAAGGGCCAGACTGTAAGTTCTGACAGCCAGTGGGACTTAACATCTGGAATGGAAAATGTGAACAGCTCTGCTCTCAGAGATTGGGGAGGGCAAGAGGATACCTGCGGGGAGAGTTGCTGAGCCCCAGAAGACAGAGCTCAGCTCAGTGGGGAACAAAGGTGCTGGCAAGCACCCTCTCCCTCTCCCATCCCCCAGCCGAAATTTCAAAGGGAACCAATTCCCATCACCAAACTTGCTAGCACCACGCAAACACACAACGCTGTGCTTCTGTAGATCCATACCTCCAATGGGTCTGCCTCAATCCCCCTGCTGCAGGGCCCCTCCCACAGGGGACCTCTGACAGCTAGCTGAGACTGTCCCTCCCAACTCTGTGCACATTGCGGATCCACCGGCGCTAATACCCCAGATCCCACTGATGAAGCACCACAAGCCTGGCAGTGTGAAAATAGCCCAGACAGGGGCTACACCACTCCACAGTGAGTCCTGCCCCTGGGAGAGGGGAAGACAAGGTACACACAGTCTGACTGTGGCCCCAGTGGTGGCTGGGGGCAGATATCTGGTCTGACTGCAGCCCTGCCAACCAACACAAGTTACTCTGGACAGTATAGGGGAAGTGCCCTGAAGTTTGGAGCCACCGTAGGGACTACCCAAATGAAGAAATGGAAGAATTCTCCTCAAAAGAAACTCCACGAAGTAGCAACAGCAAACGAATTGATCCAAAACGATTTAAGAAATATAATGGAACAAGAATTTAGAATAATAGTCATAAAATTAATCTCTGCACTTGAAAAAAGTATAGATGCCAGTAAAGAATCTATTGCTACAGAGATCGGGGACTAAGAAATAGTCATGAAGAGCTATAAAACGCTATAAACGAGGTGCAAAATTGAATGGAGGCAACCACAGCACACATTAAAGAGGCAGAGGAGAGAATAGGTGAAAGAAAGAATAGGTGAAAGAATCAAGGGCCGTGAATGATACATTGGATCAGATAGACTTGGCAGATATACTTAGAACCCTGCATCCCAAACCAACAGAATATACTTTCTTCTAGAGTACACATGGAACATTCTCCAAGATACAACACATATTGGGTCACAAAACAGCCCTTCATAAGTGTAAAAGAATTGAGAGCATACCATGCACACTTTCAAACCACGATGTTATGAAAGCTGAAATCAACCACAGGAAAAAGTCTGGAAAACCTCCAAAAGCATGGGGGTTAAAGAACACTCTACTAAAGAATGAATGGGTCAACCAGGCAATTAGAGAAGAAATTTAAAAATATATGGAAACAAATGAAGATGAAAATACCACAATTCAAATGCTTTGGGATGCAGCAAAGGCAGTCCTGAGAGGAAAATACATTGCAATCCAGGCCTATCTCAAGAAACAAGAAAAATCCCGAATACAAAACCTAACAGCACACTTAAAAGAAATAGAAACAGAAGAGCAAAGAGACTCAAAACCCAGCAGAAAAAGAGAAATAATAAAGATCAGAGTAGAAATAAACAATATAGAATCTAAAAAAAAAAAAAACAAAACAAAACAAAAAAAAAAACTGTAGAGCAGATCAATGAAACCAAGAGTTGTTTTTTTTTTGAAAAAATAAACAAAATTGATAAACCTCTAGCCAGGATTCTCAAAAGGAAGAGGGAGATGGCCCTAATAGATAAAATCATGCAATGAACATGGAATCATTACAACAATGCCTCAGAAATACAAGCAATTATCAGGGAATACTATGAAAAATTATATACCAACAAACTGGACAAGATGGAAGAAATGGATAAATTCCTAAACACCCACACACTTCCAAAATTCAAACAAGAAGAAATAGAAAACTTGAGGAGACCCATAACCAGCGAAGAAATTGAATCAGTTATCAAAAATCTCCCAACAGATAAGAGTCCAATACCAGATGGCTTCCCAGGAGAATTATACCAGACATTTAAAGCAGAAATAATACCTACCCTTCTCAAGCTGTTCCAAAAAATAGAAAGGGAAGGAAAACTTCCAGACTCATTCTCTGAAGCCAGCATTACTTTGATTCCTAAACCAGACAGAGAACCAGCAAAAAAAGAGAACTACAGGCCAATATCCCTGATGAATATGGATACAAAAATTCTCAATAAAATACTAGAAAATCGAATTCAACAACATATAAAAATAATTATTCACCATGATCAAGTGGGATTCATTCCTGGGCTACAGGTCTGGTTCAGCATCCTCAAATCCATCAATGTGATACATCACATTAATAAAAGAAAAGATAAAGAACCATATGATCCTATCAATCGATGCAGAGAAAGAATTTGTTTAAATTCAGCATCCTCTTTCAGTGAAAACCCACAAGAAAGTTGGGATAGAAGGAACATACGTAAACATCATACAAGCGATTTATGAAAAGTCCACAGCTAATATCATACTCAACGGGGATACACTGAGAGCTTTCCCCCTGAGATCAGAAACATGACAGGGACGTCCACTCCCACCACTGTTGTTTAACACGGTGTTGGAAGTTCTAGCATCAGCAATCAGACAGGAAAGGAAATCAAAGTCATCAAAATTGGCAAAGACAAAGTCAAGCTTTCACTTTTTGCAGATGACATGATATTACACAAGGGAAACACGATACACTCCACCAAAAGTCTACTAGAACTGATACATGAATTCAGCAAAGTTGCAGGATACAAAATTAATGTACAGAAAAATGTTGAATTCTTATACACTAATTATGAAGCAACAGAAAGACAAATAAAGACACTTATCCCATTCACAACTGCACCAAGAAGCATAAAATACCTAGGAATAAACCTAACCACTGATGTAAAAGATCTGTATGCTAAAAACTATAGAAAGCTTATGAAGGAAATTGAAGAAGATATAAAGAAATGGAAAAACATTCCGTGCTCATGGATTGGAAGAATAAATATGGTTAAAATGTCAATACTACTCAAAGCTATCTACACATTCAATGCAATCCCAATCAAAATTGCACCAGCATTCTTCTCAAAGCTAGAATAAGCAATCCTAAAATTTGCATGAAGCCACAAAAGACCCTGAATAGCCAAAGTAATATTGAAGAAGACCAAAGCGGGAGGCATAACAATCCCAGACTTTAGCCTCTACTACAAAGCTGAAATCATCAAGATAGCATGGTATTGTCACAAAAACAGACACAGAGACCAATGAAATAGAATAGAGACTCCAGAAGTGGACCCACAAACATATGGCCAACTAATCTTTGACAAAGCAGGAAAGAATATCCAATGGAAAAAAGACAGTCTCTTTAACAAATGGTGCTGGGAGAACTGGTCAGCAACATGCAGAAGGATGAAACTAGACCACTTTCTTACACCATTCAAAAAATAAACTGAAAATAGATAAAGGACCTCAATGTGAGACAGGAAACCATGAAAACCTTTGAGGAGAAAGCAGGAAAAAATGTCTCTGACATCAGCCATAGCAATTTCTTACTTGACACATCTCCAAAGGCAAGGGAAATAAAAGCAAAAATGAACTATTGGGACCTCATGAAGATAAAACGCTTCTGCACTGGAATGGAAACAATCAACAACATTAAAAGGCAACCAACGGAATGGGAAAAGATATTTGCAAATGACATATCAGACAAAGGGCTAGTATCCAAAATCTACAAAGAACTCACCAAACTCCACACCCGAAAAACAAATAACCTAGTGAAGAAATGGGCAGAAAACATGAATAGACACTTCTCTAAAGAAGACATCTAGATGGCCAACAGGCACATGAACAGATGTTCAACGTCACTCCTCATCTGGGAAGTACAAATCAAAACCGCACTCAGATACCACCTCACGCCACTCAGAGTGGCTAAAATGAACAAATCAGGAGACTATAGATGCTGGAGAGGATTTGGGAACTGGAAACCTCTTGCACTGTTGGTGGGAATGCCAACTGGTGCAGCTTCTTTGGAAAACAGTGTGGAGGTTCCTCAAAAAATTAAAAATAGAACTACCCTATGACCCAGCAATAGCACTACTAGGAACTTTCCCAAGGGATACAGGAGTGCTGATGCATAGGGGCACTTGTACCCCAATGTTTATAGCAGCACTCTCAACAATAGCCAAATTATGGAAAGAGCCTAACTGTACATCAACTGATGAATGGATAAAGAAGTGGTGGTTTATATACATAATGGAATACTATTTGACAATGAGGAGGAATGAAATATGGACTTCTGTAGCAACGTGGAAAGAACTGGAGAGTGTTATGCTAAATGAAATAAGTTATACAGAGAAAGACAGATGCCGTATGTTTTAACTCTTAGGTGGATCCTGAGAAACATAACAGAAGACCATGGGGGAGGGGAAGAAAAAAAAGTTAAAGAGGGAGGGAGCCAAAGCATAAGAGACTGTTAAAAACTAAGAACAAACTGAGGGTTGATTGGGGGGTGGGAGGGAGTGGAGGATGGGTGATGGGCATTGAGGAGGGCACCTGTTGGCATGAGCACTGGGTGTTGTATGGAAACCAATTTGACAATAAATTTCATATTTAAAAAAATGTTCTCATATATGATAAGAAATATTAATACAGATAGTAGAAAAATAAACACAAATGGCAAAAAAGTGAAAAAAATAGATGTAAGGGTGCCACAGAAACAGAAAAACTGTATTAGTGTCTACCTATAATTATACACAATTATTTTAGCGATTTAGAACATATGTAAGAAATTGGAAGCAAATGTTTCCCTGGACACATTTTTTGGATAGTTGTCTGTGTATGAGGCAAAGTGAGACAATTTTTTTTACTGCTTATAGTATTTACAAATGTCCTTATCTATCAGCTGCTGTATCTTAGAGAACACAAGCCCTTCTGACCATTATGTTAAGAGAGCCATGAGTTATTTTTCTAGCTTACTTACTTCTTAGTGGTACCTGCAAATGTAAATGTCTTTCTATATGTTGGAAATTTTATAAATTGGACATTTTATATTTTAATTTATTTTGTAATTAAGTAATCTATCACTGTATTATTTGTTCATAGAACTTATGACTATCTTAATTTATCACATTTAGCTTTATATCACTTATTTCCCAATTCTCACCATTGCTTACAGATTGTTACCCATATGAAAGTGGGAGATTTTCCTGCCATTTTTAATGTTTATTTATATTTGAGAGAGAGAGAGAGAGAGCGAGAGAGAGAGAGAGAGAATGTGAGCAGGGGATACTGAGAATCTTAAGGACTTTACGATTCTTAGGAATGAGAATCTTAAGCAGGGCTCAAACTTACAAACCATGAGATCATGTCCTGGGCCAAAATCAAGAGTCAGCCACTTAACCAACTGAGCCACCCAAGTGCCCCTGATCCTTTCCTGTCTTATGTATATCTGCATTCCCATCACTAGGAAGCAACCACATAGTAAGGTCTCAATAAATTATTTAGCACCCGGTAGCTCAATTAATGAATAAATAAATGTGTCACAGTTTCTTATTTCGGGAAATAAAGGACTTGCTATAATTTACGTCCAAGTTCTCTTGTGGTTCAGAGTAAATACAACAATATAATGTCTTAGTTAACAGTAAAAAAGATTCACGAAAGGATTTGTATGGAATAGAAGCACAAACATAGAAGTGTTTCCCTTCTAGGGTCTGCATGCCATGTGATATGGACTGTGGTGGAAGGATGGATAAAAACAGTGAGAGTGGGATGCGATTTCTGTATCCTGGAAGTGTGTGGGAGGGGTGTGGGGAAAAGCTTCAAGCCAAGGTGACAGTCATGTTGTTCTTAAAAAATGAATTGAGATGCACTGAGTGGATGATGAAGGCAGGCAATTCAAGCTGATTTATCTGAAGAGCAAGGAGCAGATTAATAAAGGTGAAAAGAGTATTAGAGGAAGAGTCCAGAGAAGAAGGAAGAAGCCTGGGTTGAACTAAATTAACAAAGCTTCATGTTTTCTGCTTACAAGTTACACTGGATTCTGTAGGCAAGACAATCATCGAAGGCTCTTATAAGAGGATGATTTGTATTTTGTAGAGGTCAGGTTGCTAGTTGTGTAAAGGACGGTGTGAATGGGATGAGGCCAGAGGCAGGGATATTCCCCTGCAACTGACTGCAACCGTCCAGGTGAGAAATGATAAAGGCTTAAAATTTACAGAGGCAGTGAAAATAGGGAAAGGGATAGCCTTTTAAAGATGAACAGAGAAGTTTGACAGAAGACAGTAACCTGTTTCACCACTTGATTATAAATTCTAAATTCAGTCTCCAGGACAATGAACTATCAAAGTGCCCCACACAGTGCCTGACTCCAGGTCAATACCTGTTGGCTCAACTTGAGCATGCAGCAGTTCAAATGCAATTCCTTTGGTTTATTTCTCCAAAGATCCAGAAAGAGTTGGAACCAAAATTGCCATATGTTTAAAAGAAGATATTGAGTTGGCTCAGATTTCTCATCTGTAGGCCAAGATAAACTTTCAGAAGCAAAAACTCTTGAATTTATCTGGAATTGCTTCTTTACTATGAAAGATAAATTTCTAATACCTTGAAGGAGAGGAAGATGAAGTGGCTGGACCCCAAGCTGTACCCTGTGATTTAAATATCAAAGACCACCAGGTTGGTTGCATCCTCATCCTTAGCTGTCAAATGACAGAGTGACAAGTGCCTTGGCTGCCCCACCTTCCTGTGCTCCTGGGATTATCTAAAAATGAATATTTCAGGTGTGCTGGGGCTGTGACTTATCTTGGCTGTGTTGTGTATGGTTTGTGCTGGCATAACTGGAGGCTAGTAGATGTTTATCATTTTGAAGGTGATTAAATTGAAAATTGGAGAGATAGGTAACCATCTCAGGATTGTGTAATTAGTATGGAATGAAGATGAGCTAGGGCTGGGAGTGAGAACTAGACAGATCTGAGTCACAGAGTTTCAAAATCTGATATGGGACCAGTTGGTAATGAAAGAGATGAACTCATTCCCACGCCCCTCATGGGTTTGCCTCCAAGTGATCAAAGTGTCTTCTTTGAGATATATATAATTGTGCTGCAACTTGGGGGGATCTTTGATAAAGTTATGCTAATGAAGAGTTTTATTAATTGTTACATTAAAAATATTCTTGATGGAAAATTTTAGCACACACTAAAGAAAAAGTAATGGTCCATCTAATACCCACACATACTAATCAGTGACCAGTCTTGTATCATTTATTCATTGACCATTTTGAAAATTTGTTGCTATTCCTCTGGATCATCTTCCATGTACCTAACCATGTTATGCACAAATACACAACATTACAATTGAGTCCAGACACTCAGAAGTGATTGTCCTCGGTGTCTCAGGTGCCCTACCTTTTTGCTCAATCCTTTGGAGTCCTGGAGGAATCAATAACTGGGTCACCTGTGAACCATCCTCAGATAATAAGACACTTCCCACACCAGGTAGGAAGCCCCAAGTTAGGCTTTGGTATAATCTCCAAAGATGGGCAGCTGTACCTTGGGATGCAGCATCGGACCAGAAACTATGACAGCAACAGAAAATAAAACGTGTTTATTAAAGACCAAGGGTATCTCAGAAAATAGTTCTGCCTTTTAAAGATTATAATTTTGTGGGGGGGCGCCTGGGTGGCTGACTTGGTTAAGTGTCTGACTTTGGCTCAGGTCATAATTTATGGTTCATTAGTTTGAGCCCCACACAGAGCTCTCTGCTCTTAGCACAGAGCCCACTTAGGATCCTCTCTCTCTGCCCCTCCCCCGCTATCACTTGCTCTCTCTCTCTCTTTCAAAAACTAAATTAAAAAAAACATTAAAATGATGATACATAGCATACATAAAATGATTATTTTTAAAGATGTTATTTTAAAGTAATGTCTATATGCAATGTGGGGCTCGAACTCAATCCCAAGATCAAGAACCAGACAAGCGCCCCAATGATGATAATTTTAAGTGGATTATCTTCTGATTAAAAAAACAAAACAAAACAAAAAACTCTGTAATTAAAGTCAAAAAGCCCAAATTTGAGTATGTCCTATGGCATTTACTACTTTTAAACTCTTTGTACCTCAGTTTCCTCTCTTCCACATATAAGTCATTCAGTAAACTCTTACTGGACATCTATTATGTGCCAGACACTGTGCTGGGCACTGGAAATAAATAATGTTTTCATTAGATACTATGGAAAGTGAATAACCCCTACAATTTTTGTTTTATAATCTTATGGGGAGATTGTACATGTATATAGGCAATAATGATACACTGCTAGGAATAAAAGTTCCAAAGAAGAGTTATAATCAAAGTACAGTGGAGCCAAAAGGAAAGGAATACACTTCAAAATGAGGAAATATGTGCCAAGGAAGCTTCACTGAGGAGATAGCATTTGAATTGACCTGAGAAGACGGCATTTGAATCGACTCTTGAAGGTTTAGGAGAATTTTAACCAGGGAAAGGGGATCTGTGGTGAAGCGAACCTTCTGTTATGGACAGGATGAGACCACATAAATGGGCCAGCTTACCTCGCAGTGAAATCATGGAAAATCATCTGTGAAAAATCCGAAGGTGTGCTAACAGGAGCCAAGTCAAATGGTGCTTAAACTGTACATGTAATTACATGTCTGGATGTGAATTGTTTCCTGAAATCCCCAACACTGCCCTGTGGTGTAAAGACAATGGACTGGTCGTGTAAAGACAATGGACTGCTGGGACTCTCGGGAGATCAGGGGCCACAGCAGCAAGGAGCCATCCTAGGGAAGAAGACCCTTCATCTAGTACCTTGGTTGTTGACTCCTGCAATCTGCTTGCCCATGAGAATATCTGTGGACTCTCAGTTCAGGGCATTACTGGGAATATTTCAGAAAAATTTCATCTACTCCTATCCAAAAGTGAGCATCTTCTCTGATGTATTTGACTCACTGAGGGAGCTGCAGAGCTGCTTAGTGGTGATCATGAGAAATTATCATGATAATTTCTGTGAGAGGCATTTGGGTATTATCATAACGAGGGTATTAACATTATTATTACTATAATACTAACATATAGTCTTGTACAAAGTCTCAAACTGCTTTCATTTTTATCATCTCAACTGAGCCCAACAATGACCACATAAATCTTTTTTAGACAGGAGAAAGCTGAGATTCAGACATGCTGATTAAGTGATCTACTCAAAGACATAATAAGTGACAGAATATTGACTTCAGAACAAGGTCATTTTGGGTTATGGGAACCAGGGGGGAAAGCTACAAGCCTGCAACTCACTTTCTGCACATTAAACAGTATATTTACCTGAAGTTGGGCTATCTACACCGGGGCTCAGATTGTTATTCTGCTTCAGGGACCTGTCTTGGCCAAGGATGAGTCTGGGGCCCTGTCTCAGATGGCTCAGCAGAACCATCAGACTGCAGCTTCCCTTCCATGGAAATGCTGTGTAGGAAACAGATGCACCAAATTCCACAAACACAGAAACTCTAACTTCAGGTGCCCGATGGAAAGCACCAAAGTATTTCCTGATCTCTGAAACAAAAATTGAGGTAAGCAATACTGCATTTACTGAAATGTTAGAATAAAAACGGTGTAAGAAAAGGGGAGCCTATAGGGCTCTTTCAGGGGCACAAAGAATGAAGAAGGGCTAAGTGAGGCTATGAATTTTACTTCCGAACTTAAAGCCCAAGCATAAGGACTTCATTTTCCTCCTCAAACTGACCTTTGTGTCCAATTAGCACATTTTCCTTCACAGTGAACACTGAGGTATGGGCACTGGTAGCATGGACCTTGGGGTTCCAGAGAAGGCTTTCTAGGTGCTCAGCAGGGCAACGCCCACCCTGCTTTGGCCGTCCATCTTCCTCCCTCCTGATGGCATCTTCCCCAATAGTGGGGCCATTTCTACTCACTCTTTCACCTGCCAGCTCTGGTTTATGCATTAATTAATTTATTCATAAATGGTTGCCTATGTGCACTGTGTGTGCCAAGTACTATAAGCCAGAGTTACCACCTACTACCATTGATGGTATTGAGTGAGTGAACAGATGCCATGTAAGGCACAGACATTCCTTCCTCTAATTTATGGGACTTTCTAACAACACTAGGGTGGAGATGTTATTATAAAAGGAACTTAGTTTCAGAGAGGTTAAGAGACTTGCTCAAGGTGCTCCTGATTAAACCATAATTATTATCAGCCATCCATGGCTATTTGAGGTATACATACCTTCTTCCCCATTATACTTGAGTCTTTCAGAGTCAAGACTGAGTCTCCACTTTCTTTCTCGTTTCCTTTTAAGTTCCCTTGGTCTCCAGCCAATTTCTTCTATTTTTTTTTTCCTATGTGGAAATGCACCACAGTCTCAGGTACAAAACTGCACAAGCTGAGGAAGTATTTCAGTGGAGGTATATGGTGAATGCTGGGGGACCAAAGTGAATTGAGCCAGCCTGTGATGGTATGGAAACGAAGCCCTTACACATATAGGAAACATCACCAGGTCTTCTTTCTCTCCATGGAAGAACAGCAGGTTGCCCCCTACTGAGAAGTAAAATAAAATAAATTCCCTGGAGGGAAGACATAGCAATCTTTCAGATCATTTTCTGAGCAGCTATCACTTTGCTTGAATGCCATAGAACTGCTTCATGGGGTGGGAGACATTGGAGCTAGATCTTAGATGAGGTGGTCTGCAGAAGCCTCCTCGCTAAAGTCTTTGCCAATGGTCTTGCCTTCCTGATTTTCATTTGATGGTGCCAGGAAAGGGAGAGTCTTGGGGAATGTGGCTCAGTTGGGACATCCAAAATGATGCCCTAGTAAGAGCTGAGGTCTGCCCCACTGTGTCGGTTTTCTCTATGCTGTTTTCAAACAGCTATAATCTAAGTTCCCAACCTCCTCTGACACTTTAGTTTCAGCCTTTTGAGGTATATCCATCCCCCTAGCAATTTCTATGAAAAGCTTGTATGATTTGGCAAGTGCAGTGAACAGATTTCAGATGGTGGCTGGGTGTTGGTGGTGATGATGGGTAAGGGGGTGAATATGACTTGTCCCATGGAGGTAGTTTCTACTCTGTACCCTGTCTCTGGGAACCTGGTTAAAGAGGCCTTTATGTTGCATCCAAAATATAATTTTCATGAATCTGTTTTGGCTTTAGTTTTGCTTTTCTGGACAAAGGATCTACTTCTTCTTTTTTCTTTTAATTTAATTTATTTTTGAAGGAGAGGGAGAGAGAGAGAGAGAGGCGGAGAAAGAGGGAGACACAGAATCTGAAGCAGGCTCCAGGCTCTGAGCTGTCAGCACAGAGCCGGATGCAGGGCTCCAACTCACAAACTACAAGATTATGACCTGAGCCAAAGTCAGACGCTCAACTGACTGAACCACCCAGGTGCCCCAGAAGGATCTATTTCTTGTATTGATTTTAGATTAGTAACCGCCAAATGGATAAAAGCCATTGTATAAAGATATTTGAGGGGACTAATTCTGCCTTTTGTTTGCCTATCCATGTGTTTTGTTTTTTTAGATTTCACATAGGAGTGAAATCATATGGTATTTGTCTTTCTCAGTCTGTATTATTTCACTTAGTATAATACACTCCACGTGCATCCAGGCTGTAACAAACTGCAAGATCTCATCACTTTCTTGTTTTTTTTTTTTTAATATATGAAATTTATTGTCAAATTGGTTTCCATACAACACCCAGTGCTCATCCCAAAAGGTGCCCTCCTCAATACCCATCACCCACCCTCCCCTCACTCCCACCCCCAATGAACCCTCAGTTTGTTCTCAGTTTTTAAGAGTCTCTTATGCTTTGGCTCTCTCCCACTCTAACCTCTTTTTTTTTTTTCTCCTTCCCCTCCTCCATGGGTTTCTGTTAAGTTTCTCAGGATCCACATAAGAGTGAAAACATATGGTATCTGTCTTTCTCTGTATGGCTCATTTCACTTAGCATCACACTCTCCAGTTCCATCCACGTTGCTACAAAGGGCCATATTTCGTTCTTTCTCATTGTCATGTAGTACTCAATTGTGTATATAAACCACAATTTCTTTATCCATTCATCAGTTGATGGACATTTAGGCTCTTTCCATAATTTGGCTATTGTTGAGAGTGCTGCTATAAACATTGGGGTACAAGTGCCCCTATGCATCAGTACTCCTGTATCCCTTGGGTAAATGCCTAGCAGTGCTATTGCTGGGTCATAGGGTAATTCTATTTTTAATTTTCTGAGGAACCACCACACTATTTTCCAGAGTGGCTGCACCAGTTTGCATTCCCACCAACAGTGCAAGAGGGTTCCCTTTTCCCCACATCCTCTCCAGCATCTATAGTCTCCTGATTTGTTCATTTTGGCCACTCTGACTAGCGTGAGGTGATTTCTGAGTGTGGTTTTGATTTGTATTTCCCTGATAAGGAGAGACGTTGAACATCTTTTCATGTGCCTGTTGGCCATCCGGATGTCTTCTTTAGAGAAGTGTCTATTCATGTTTTCTGCCCATTTCTTCACTGGGTTATTTGTTTTTCGGGTGTGGAGTTTGGTGAGCTCTTTATAGATTTTGGATACTAGCCCTTTGTCCGATATGTCATTTGCAAATATCTTTTCCCATTCCGTTGGTTGCCTTTTAGTTTTGTTGGTTGTTTCCTTTGCTGTGCAGAAGCTTTTTATCTTCATAAGGTCCCAGTAGTTCATTTTTGCTTTTAATTCCCTTGCCTTTGGGGATGTGTCGAGTAAGAGATTGCTACGGCTGAGGTCAGAGAGGTCTTTTCCTGCTTTCTCCTCTAAGGTTTTGATGGTTTCCTGTCTCACATTCAGATCCTTGATCCATTTTGAGTTTATTTTTGTGAATGGTGTGAGAAAGTGGTCTAGTTTCGACCTTCTGCATGTTGCTGTCCAGTTCTCCCAGCACCATTTGTTAAAAAGACTGTCTTTTTTCCATTGGATGTTCTTTCCTGCTTTGTCAAAGATGAGTTGGCCATACGTTTGTGGGTCTAGTTCTGGGGTTTCTATTCTATTCCATTGGTCTCTGTGTTTGTTTTTGTGCCAATACCATGCTGTCTTGATGATGACAGCTTTGTAGTAGAGGCTAAAGTCTGGGATTGTGATGCCTCCTGCTTTGGTCTTCTTCTTCAAAATTACTTTGGCTATTCGGGGCCTTTTGTGGTTCCATATGAATTTTAGGATTGCTTGTTCTAGTTTCGAGAAGAATGCTGGTGCAATTTTGATTGGGATTGCATTGAATGTGTAGATAGCTTTGGGTAGTATTGACATTTTGACAATATTTATTCTTCCAACCCATGAGCAGGGAATGTCTTTCCATTTCTTTATATCTTCTTCAATTACCTTCATAAGCGTTCTATAGTTTTCAGCATACAGATCTTTTACATCTTTGGTTAGATTTATTCCTAGGTATTTTATGCTTCTTGGTGCAATTGTGAATGGGATCAGTTTCTTTATTTGTCTTTCTGTTGCTTCATTGTTAGTGTATAAGAATGCAACTGATTTCTGCACATTGATTTTGTATCCTGCAACTTTGCTGAATTCATGTATCAGTTCTAGCAGACTTTGGTGGAGTCTATCGGATTTTCCAAGTATAATATCATGTCATCTGCAAAAAGTGAAAGCTTGACTTCATCTTTGCCAATTTTGATGCCTTTGATTTCCTTTTGTTGTCTGATTGCTCATTCTAGAACTTCCAACACTATGTTAAACAACAGCGGTGAGAGTGGGCATCCCTGTCGTGTTCCTGATCTCAGGGAAAAAGCTCTCAGTTTTTCCCCGTTGAGGATGATGTTAGCTGTGGGCTTTCCATAAATGGCTTTTATGATCTTTAAGTATGTTCCTTCTATCCCGACTTTCTCAAGGGTTTTTATTAGGAAAGGGTGCTGGATTTTCTCAAAGGCCTTTTCTGCATCGATTGACAGGATCATATGGTTCTTATCTTTTCTTTTATTAATGTGATGTATCACGTTGATTGATTTCTGAATGTTGAACCAGCCCTGCATCCCAGGAATGAATCCCATTTGATCATGGTGAATAATTCTTTTTATATGCTGTTGAATTCGATTTGCTAATATCTTATAGAGAATTTTTGCATCCATATTCATCAGAGATATTGGCCTGTAGTTCTCTTTTTTTACTGGGTCTCTGTCTGGTTTAGGAATCAAAGTAATACTGGCTTCATAGAATGAGTCTGGAAGTTTTCCTTCCCTTTCTATTTCTTGGAATAGCTTGAGAAGGATAGGTATTATCTCTGCTTTAAACATCTGGTAGAACTCCCCTGGGAAGCCATCTGGTCCTGGACTCTTATTTATTGGGAGATTTTTGATAACTGATTCAATTTCTTTTCTGGATATGGGTCTGTTCAAGCTTTCTATTTCCTCCTGATTGAGTTTTGGAAGAGTGTGGGTGTTTAGGAATTTGTCCATTTCTTCCAGGTTGTCCAATTCGTTGGCATATAATTTTTCATAGTATTCCCTGGTAATTGTTTGTATCTCTGAGGGATTGGTTGTAATGATTCCATTTTCATTCATGATTTTATCTATATGGGTCATCTCCCTTTTCTTTTTGAGAAGCCTCGCTAGAGGTTTCTGAATTTTGTTTATTTTTTCAAAAAACCAACTCTTGGTTTCGTTGATCTGCTCTACAGTTTTTTTAGATTCTATATTATTTGTTTCTGCTCTGATTTTTATTATTTCTCTTCTTCTGGTGGGTTTAGGCTGCCTTTGCTGTTCTGCTTCTATTTCCTTTAGGTGTGTTGTTAGATTTTGTATTCGGGATGTTTCTTGTTTCCATTGGATGTATTTTCCTCTCAGGACTGCCTTCGCTGCATCCCAAAGCGTTTGGATTGTTGTATTTTCATTTTCGTTTGTTTCCATATATTTTTTAATTTCTTCTCTAATTGCCTTGTTGACCCACTCATTCTTTAGCAGGGTGTTCTTTAACCTCCATGCTTTTGGAGGTTTTCCAGACTTTTTACTGTGGTTGATTTCAAGCTTCATAGCATTGTGGTCTGAAAGTATGCATGGTATAATTTCAATTCCTGTGAACCTATGAAGGGCTGTTTTGTGACCCAGTATACGATCTATCTTGGAGAATGTTCCATGCGCACTCGAGAAGAAAGTAGATTCTGTTGCTTTTGGATGCAGAGTTCTAAATATATCTGTCAAGTCCATTTGATCCAATGTATCATTCAGGGCCCTTGTTTCTTCTTTGACCGTGTGTCTAGATGATCTATCCATTTCTGTAAGTGGGGTATTAAAGTCCCCTACAATTACCACATTCTTATCAATAAGGTTGCTTATGTTTATGAGTAATTGTTTTATATATTTGGGGGCTCCAGTATTGGTGCATAGACATTTATAATTGTTAGCTCTTCCTGATGGATAGACCCTGTAATTATTATATAATGCCCTTCTTCATCTCTTGTTACAGCCTTTAATTTAAAGTCTAGTTTGTCTGATATAAGTATGGCTACTCCAGCTTTCTTTTGGCTTCCAGTAGCATGATAAATAGTTCTCCATCTCCTCACTCTCAATCTAAAGGTGTCCTCAGGTCTAAAATGAGTCTCTTGTAGACAGCAAATAGATGGGTCTTGGTTTTTTTATCCATTCTGATACCCTATGTCTTTTGGTTGGCTCCTTTAATCCATTTACATTCAGTGTTATTATAGAAAGATACGGGTTTAGAGTCATTGTGATGTCTGTATGATTTATGCTTGTAGTGATGTCTCTGGTACTTTGTCTCACAGGATCCCCCTTAGGATTTCTTGTAGGGCTGGTTTAGTGGTGACAAATTCCTTCAGTTTTTGTTTGTTTGGGAAGACCTTTATCTCTCCTTCTATTCTAAATGACAGACTTGCTGGATAAAGGATTCTTGGCTGCATATTTTTTCTGTTCAGCACATTGAAGATCTTGTGCCAATCCTTTCTGGCCTGCCAAGTTTCCAAAGAGAGATCAGTCATGAGTCTTATAGGTCTCCCTTTATATGTGAGGGCACGTTTATCCCTTGCTGCTTTCAGAATTTTCTCTTTATCCTTGTATTTTGCCAGTTTCACTATGATATGTCGTGCAGAAGATCGATTCAGTTACGTCTGAAGGGAGTTCTCTGTGCCCCTTGGATTTCAATGCCTTTTTCCTTCCCTAGTTCAGGGAAGTTCTCAGGTATTATTTCTTCAAGTAACCCTTCAGCACCTTTCCCTCTCTCTTCCTCCTCTGGGATACCAATTATGCATATATTATTTCTTTTTAGTGTATCACTTAGTTCTCTAATTTTCCCCTCATACTCCTGGATTTTTTAATCTCTCTTTCTCTCAGCTTCCTCTTTTTCCATAACTTTATCTTCTAGTTCACCTATTCTCTCCTCTGCCTCTTCATTCCGAGCCATCGTCGTTTCCATTTCATTTTGCAGCTCGTTTATAGCATTTTTCAGCTCCTCCTGACTGTTCCTTAGTCCCTTGATCTCTGTAGCAAGAGATTCTCTGCTGTCCTCTATACTGTTTTCAAGCCCAGCGATTAATTTTATGACTATTATTCTAAATTCACTCTCTGTTATATTATTTAAATCCTTTTTGATCAGTTCATTAGCTGTCATTATTTCCTGGAATTTATTTTAGGGGAATTCTTCTGTTTGGTCATTTTGTATAGTCCCTGGAGTGGTGCGGACCTACAGGGCACTTCCCCTGTGCTGTGGTGTATAACTGGAGTTGGTGGGCGGGGCCGCAGTCAGACCTGATATCTGCCCCCAGCCCCCCGCTGGGACCACAGTCAGACTGGTGTGTGCCTTCTCTTCCCCTCTCCTAGGGGCAGGATTCACTGTGGAGTGGCATGGCCTATCTGTGCCACTTGCACACTGCCAGGCTTGTGCTGGGGATCTGGCGTATTAACTGGGGTGGGTAGGCAAGGTGCATGGGGGCAGGAGGGGCAGTCTTAGCTCACTTCTCCTTAGATGATCCACTTCAGGAGGGGCCCTGTGGCAGCGGGAGGGAGTCAGACCCGCTGCCAGAGGGGTGGCTCCGCAGAAGCACAGCGTTGGGTGTTTGCGCGGAGTGAGCAATTTCCCTGGCAGGAACTGGTTCCCTTTGGGATTTTGGCTGGGAGTGGGTGAGGGAGATGGCACTGGCTAGCGCCTTTGTTCCCCACCAAACTGAGCTCTGTCATCTGGGGGCTCAGCAACTCTCCCTCCCTTTGTCCTCCAGCCTTCCCGCTTTCTGAGCAGAGCTGTTAACTTATGACCTCCCAGATGCTAAGTCCTGCTTGCTGTCGGAACACACTCCGTCCGGCCCCTCTGCCTTTGCAAGCCAAACTCGGGGGGTCTGCTTGGCCAGCAGGCTGCCCCTCTGCCCCGGCTCCCTCCCGCCAGTCCGTTCAGCACGCACCATCTCTCTGCCCTTACTACCCTCTTCCGTGGGCCTCTCGTCTGCGCTTGGCTCCGGAGACTCCATTCTGCTAGTCTGGTGGTTTTCTGGGTTATTTAGGCAGGTGTACGTGGAATCTAAGTGATCAGCAAGATGCGTGGTGAGCCCAGCATCCTCCTGTGCCGCCATCTTCCCCGTCCAGATCTCATCCCTTTGAATGGCTGCATAGTATTTCTTGTTTTTTTTTATATGAAATTTATTGTCAAATTGTTTTCCATACAACACCCAGTGCTAATGCCAACAGGTGCCCTCCTTAATGCCCATCACCCATCCTCTCCTCCCTCCCAGCCCCCATCAACCCTCAGTTTGTTCTGTTTTTAACAGTCTCTTATGCTTTGGCTCCCTCCCTCTATAACTTTTTTTTCCTTCCCGTCCCCTATTGTCTTCCTTCCCCCTCCCCCAACTTTTTTCAGCATCCGCAGAAGAGTGAAAAACTATTGTATCTTTCTCTGTATGACTTATTTCACTTAGCATCACACGCTCCAGTTCCATTCATGTTGTTACAAAAGGCCATAATTCATTCTTTTCATTGCCAAGTAGTATTCCATTATGTATATAAACCACCACTTCTTTATCCATTCATCAGTTGATGGACAGTTAGGCTCTTTCCATAATTTGGCTATTGTTGAGAGTGCTGCTATAAACATTGGGGTACAAGTGGCCCTATGCATCAGCACTCTTGTATCCCTTGGGAAATTTCCTAGTAGTGCTATTGCTGGGTCATAGGGTAGCTCTATTTTTAATTTTTTGTGGAACCTCCACACTGTTTTTCAAAACAGCTGTACCAGTTGGCATTCCCACCAACAGTGCAAGAGGTTTCCAGTTTCCCAAATCCTCTCCAGCATCTATAGTCTCCTGATTTGTTCATTTTAGCCACTCTGAGTGGCGTGAGGTGGTATCTGAGTGCGGTTTTGATTTGTACTTCCCAGATGAGGAGTGACGTTGAACATCTTTTCATGTGCCTGTTGGCCATCTGGATGTCTCCTTTAGAGAAGTGTCTATTCATGTTTTCTGCCCATTTCTTCACTGGATTATTTGTTTTTTGAGTGCGGAGTTTGATGAGTTCTTTGTAGATTTTGGATACTAGCCCTTTGTCTGATATGTCATCCATTGTATATATACACACCACATCTTTATCCATTCATGGCATGGACATCTGGGATGGACCATTGATTTGCTTCCATATCTTGGCTATTGTAAATAATTCTACAATAAACATTGGGGTAGGGGTGCCTTGGTGGCTCAGTTGGTTAAGCAACTGATTTTGGCTCAGGTCATGGTCTCATCGTTCATGAGTTCAAACCCCACGTCAGGCTCTGCACTGACAGTGTGGAGCCTACTTGGGATTTTCTCTCTCTCCCTATCTGTCTGCCCCTCTCTCACTTGCTCTTTCTCTCTCTCTCTCTCTCAAAATAAATACACTTAAAAATAAAAATAAATAAATATTGGGGTGTATATATGATTTCAAATTAGTGTTTTCATTTTCTTTGTGTAAATATGCAGTAGTGGAATTATTAGATCATATGGTATTTCTATTTTTAATTTTTTGAGGAACCTCTATACTGTTTTCTACAGTGGCTGCACCAAGTTATATTCTCCCCAACAGTGCCCAAGTGTTCTCTATTCTCCACATTCACCAACATTTGTTATTTCTTGTCTTTTTAATTTTTTCCAGAGGGGAGGTTGATGGAAATGAGAAACAATAGTGGAGGGGAATAGGAGAAACAGACTTCCAGTTATAAAATGAATAAGTCGTGGGAATAAAAGGTACATTACAGAGCATATAGTCAATGATACTGTGATAGTGTTGTATGGTAATGGATGGTGGCGACACTTGTGATGATGGCGACACTTGTGAGGTTGAATCATTATTTTTGTACACATGAAACTAATGTAACATTGGCATCAACTATACCTTAGTAAAAAAAAAAAGAAATTAAAAAGATACTCGAAGGTAAATTCCCCCAAGTCTACCCCTTGTTATCAATCCCATTCACAAGGTTATTTCTGAGGAGAGGAAAAAAAAAATCAAAACTAACACATCCCAGTGACTTCTCACTATGACTTGCAATGGAGAATTTATTTGGTTCTCTTCTTCTCTAGGTGAAAAAACCCGAGACAGCAAAGACCAGGGCTATTAAACTCAGCATCCACAGGCTGAGAAGGTATTCAATAAACTACTGAATGAAGATATGTGGTAAAGAGGGAAGGGTATCAATAGCTCAATGTCTCTATATTTCTGCTGCCTAATGTAATCAATGCACCCTGAGTGCACCCAGTCCATTCCATGCTCCAGAAGAGCAGTCTCTTTGGGAGAGAGACCCTGGGAGTAGCCTCTGCTTTAAGCACCTCCAGGGCCTATGTCTGCACTCTGAATGACCACTTGACAAACATGTAGTGTACTGTGTGCTGGGCCTAGCCTTAAATTGTCTCCAGGCCCACCTCACCATATCATGAAGCTGTCTTTTCTTCCTCTGGGCTATAGTCCCTATCTAGTCAATTCCCCATCAGACAATATCCATAAACTATCTCCTGCAAGCCCAAGAGGAAAGTGTTTTGGGAAACTGAAGAGTTCCATTCTCTTCTGTCCTTTCCCGGTGTCGTCATATTTTAGATTAGGAAGCTGTCTCTCTGTAAGGTTCCAAGAGTTCAAGCCTGAGGAAAATAAGGTGAAGACCAAGAATATTCCACCTTCACTTCTTGTTTCTTTTAAGGATAATGGGTAAAGAAGCAGAGAGAGTGACAACACCAAGCAGCAGGGTAAACCTCAGAGACTCCTGAAGCAGCAGTGAGAGCCAAGCACCCTTATGGTTTTGAGCAGAATGTCAAAAGGGCTGCAGGCACTTCACATAACAGTGCCCAATGTTTTCAACAAAGACCTTTGAAGCCCTCTCCAAAGTCAATTTTCCATTACACGTTGACAAGGCTATACCTCTCCTATCTCTAAACAGATAGAAAGTTAGGAAATACAGCACAACTCATGATTGTCAGATATTTACTTCTCAAGCAAAACTACACAAAATCATTTATTTGCCAATTTCTCTAAGACTCTGGCCAAACCTGATCGATGGCAACTCTTTTATTATGAGTGCCACTTTCCATTGGAACTCACACCGGCCTCAGTAAGTGTTTATAAAATTGACTTTACTGAGTTTCATAAAGGAGAAGTAAGGACCAGAAAATGTTATGTGCTTTCTTCCCTGACAGTAGCATGGAACTAGTGAAAAAAAAAAAGTCACATCTGAGATTCAACCCTGGACTTTCAGATAAATAAATACTACCTATGCTATAAGAGCATTGAGAGAATTCACCCTAAAAGAAACATGTGACACTTGTTCTAAGTCACTTTGCTGAGCGCTTGGGGTATAATGACAGATAAAACAAACACATATTTCCATTCAGTAAAAGGATAGAGACAAGTACAAGGCAATTCTAATATGTGAAAACAGGAAATAAACAAGTAAATGAATAAAATAATTTCAAGTGACAACCATAAAGAGACTTTAAAAAACAGCTAAAAATAGTGAATGGACTGGATGATGTGGACATTTTAATTATGAAAAGGAACCAAAAATGCAAAGTTATTTAGGAAGAATTTCTAAGAAGAGGGATTAGTAAGTAACAAAGCCCTGTAGTGAGAAAGAGCTGGCTATATTTTCCAGACAGAGAAATCAGTGCAGCTGGGACTTGGTGAACATGGAGGTGAATAATAGAACAGATGCAAAAGCAAGGCAAGTGTTCTGCCATTTCAGCCCTAAGTGTAAAGCTGAAGAGTTTGGATTTTATTTAAGTGCACAGGAAACCAGTGGAGGGTTTTTAGCCAGACATGGTTAGAATCAATGAGGGTGATGAAAAGAGAGATTTGAGCTAGAGGTGAGGAAGGAGATACTGAAATTGGAACCACTGAATGAACTATCATCTTACAACCATTCAGGGACTTATGGTAAAAGGGGACCCTATATCAGGCAAGATTCTGGGTTGTATACCTTCCAATGTCTCCAATTGGAAGCATAGAATATTTTTTAGGTAAGCAGCCTCCTGGGTCAGACTCTTTGTTTTTATCATTTGCTAACATTGCAACATTGGGCAATTTGCTCAACCTTAGTTCCACTGTGTAATAAAATGGAGGTTAGAAGTTATATCTACTACACAAGGGTGTTGGGAGGATTTAACATGATGAGGAATGTAAGCTGTTTAGTATGGTGTCTGGAACACATTGAGGTTTAAGAACACATAAAGGCAGTCAACTTCTGGAATGGCTGATTGAGGAGCTTAGAAAATTCTCTCTATAAAAACAATAATAAACTAAAACCACAGTCTGTGAAAGAAATGATTCATAAGTTAGACATCATTAAAAGTCAAAACTTGGGAAGACACTGTTAAGAGCAAAAAAAAAAGACAAACCACAGACTGGAAGAAAATATTTGTAGAACATGTATTTGTCAAAGAACTAGTATCCAAAATATACAAAGAACATTTAAAAATCAACAATTAAAAAAAAAAAAACAATTTTTAAAATGTGCAAAATATCTGAGCAGACATCTTGCCAAACAAGAAATATGGATGGCAAATAAGCATGTAAAATGTTGTTCACCATCATGTGTCAACAGGAAAATACAAATTAAAACAATAAAGAGATATAGCTACATACCTACCAAAATGACCCAAATCCAGAGCATTGACAATACTAAATGCTTGTGAGGATATGAAGCAACAGGAATTCTAATTCTTTGCTTGTGGAAATACACAATAGTATAACCACTTTGGAAAACAGTTTGGCTGTTTCCTATAAAAGTAAACATTCTCTAACCAATGATCCAGCAAACATGCTGTTTTGTAATTACCCAAATGAGCTGAAAACTTATGTCCACACAAAAATTCTCACATGAATGTTTATAGAAGCTTTATTAATAATATCCAAAACTTGAAAACAACCAAAATGCCCTTCAATAGGTGAATAAACAATAGTACATCCAGACGATGGAATATTATTCACTGCCAAAAGAAATCAACTATCAAGCCATATAAAGACATAGAAGAGCCCTAAATAAGTTATTATAAGCAAAAGAAGTCATTCTAAAAACTAAATAATGCATTATTCCAATTATATGACATTATGTAAAAGGCAACACTATGAGTCAGTACAAAGATCAGTAGTTTCCAAGAGTTGGTAGAGGTTGAGGAGGGATGAATAGGCTGAGTATAGAGGATTTTTAGGGCAGTGAAACTATCCTCTATGATACCGTAACAGTGGATCTGTGTCATTATACATTTGTCAAACCCAACATGAGTGAACCCTAATGTAAACTGTGGACTTTAGTTAATGATATGTCAATATTGGCTAATCAGTTATAACAAATGTACCACATTAATGCAAGAAAACTGTGTGTAGGTGGGTAAGGAGGGAAAGGATGGGTATAGGAACACACACTGTGTGTTCTGTACTTTCCATTCAGTTTTTATGTAAATATAAAAATGCTATAAAATATAAAGTTTATTAATTAGAACAAAAAGAACCAGCAATAATAAAACTTGGCAGAACTATCAGAAACCATAACACTCTGGAAATTGACTACAAGCATGCAACAAATTGAGAAGCAATTATTCAAGAGAAAACAGTGAACCTTGGTAAGAACAATGGGATTTTATAGCATTTTAGCCTGAGGCTGCTTCCACCTCCCCTACCAACTCTAATTCCTTGGAACTATAGTCCTGGAAGGGCAGGGCAAGCCATGGGGAATGTAAGCCTTGGAACGTTAAAGAATCCAGACTCAAAAGGTGACATAATATATTCCATTCATATGATATTCTGCAAAACTCTAAGAAACAGGAACAGAAAGTAGACCATGGTTGCTGGGGCTGAAAGTGGGGAGGATATAGAACACTGGGATTACACTGCTTCACCAGTTTTTTTTCCCCCGCTTGGGGATCAATCACAGGGATTGATAAGACTAAAGTGAGTTGGGGCACCTGGATGGCTTAGTCGGTTAAGTGTCTGACTCCTGATTTCAGCTCAGGTCATGTTCTCACTGTTCATGGGATCAAGACCCACATTGGGCTCTGTGCTGACAGCATGGAGATTCTCTGTCTCCCTCTCTTTCTGCTCCTCTCCTGCTCTCTCTCTCTCTCTTAAAATACATAAATAAACTTAAAAAAAAAGGTTACAGGGGCACCTGGGTGGCTCAGTCAGTTACGTGTCTGACTTTGGCTCAGGTCATGATCTCTCAGTTTGTGCGTTCGAGCCCCATGTCAGGCTCTGTGCTAACAGCTCAGAGCCTGGAGCCTGCTATAGATTCTGTGTCTCCCTCTCTCTCTGTCCCTTCTCTGCTCGTGCTTTGTCTCTCTCTGTCTCTCAATAATAAATAAACATTAAAAAATTTTTTAAAGGGGGGGTTCTGGAAGATGGCGGCGTAGGAGGACGCGGGGCTCACAGCGCGTCCTGCCGATCACTTAGATTCCACCTACACCTGCCTAAAGAACCCAGAAAACCGCCAGAGGATTAGCAGAAGGGAGTCTCCGGAGTCAAGCGCAGACTAGAGGCCCACGGAAGAGGGTAGGAAGGGCGGCGAGGCTGTGCGCGCTCCACGGACTGGCGGGAGGGAGCCGGGGCGGAGGGGCGGCTCGCCGGCCAAGCAGAGCCCCCGAGTCTGGCTGGCAAAAGCGGAGGGGCCGGACAGACTGTGTTCCGACAGCAAGCGCGACTTAGCGTCTGGGAGGTCATAAGTTAACAGCTCTGCTCGGAAAGCGGGAAGGCTGGAGGACAAAGGGAGGGAGAGCTGCTGAGCCCTCAGACGGCAGAGCTCAGCTTGGCGGGGAACAAAGGCGCCAGCGCCATCTCCCCTGCCCATCCCCCAGCCAAAATCCCAAAGGGAACCAGTTCCTGCCAGAGAACTTGCTCGCTCCGCGCAAACACCCAACTCTGTGCTTCTGCGGAGCCAAACCTCCGGCAGCGGATCTGACTCCCTCCCGCTGCCACAGGGCTCCTCCTGAAGTGGATCACCTAAGGAGAAGCGAGCTAAGCCTGCCCCTCCAGCCCCCGTGCACCTTGCCTACCCACCCCAGCTAATACGCCAGATCCCCAGCAACACAAGCCTGGCAGTGTGCAAGTAGCCCAGACGGGACACGCCACCCCACAGTGAATCCCGCCCCTAGGAGAGGGGAAGAGAAGGCACACACCAGTCTGACTGTGGCCCCAGCAGTGGGCTGGGGGCAGACATCGGGTCGGACTGCGGCCCCGCCTACTAAATCCAGTTATACACCACAGCACAGGGGAAGTGCACTGCAGGTCCTCACCACGCCAGGGACTCTCCAAAATGACCAAACGGAAGAATTCCCCTCAGAAGAATCTCCAGGAAATAACAACAGCTAATGAACTGATCAAAAAGGATTTAAATAATATAACAGTAAGTGAATTTAGAATAATAGTCATAAAATTAATCGCCGGGCTTGAAAACAGTATACAGGACAGCAGAGAATCTCTTGCCGCAAAGATCGAGGGACTAAGGAACAGTCACGAGGAGTTGAAAAACGCTTTAAACGAATTGCAAAACAAAATGGAATCCACGATGGCTCGGCTTGAAGAGGCAGAGGAGAGAATAGGTGAACTAGAAGATAAAGTTATGGAGAAAGAGGAAGCTGAAAGAAAGAGAGATAAAAAAATCCAGGAGTATGAGGGGAAAATTAGAGAACTAAGTGATACACTAAAAAAAAATAATATACGCATAATTGGTATCCCAGAGGAGGAAGAGAGAGGGAAGGGTGCTGAAGGGGTACTTGAACAAATTATAGCTGAGAACTTCCCTGAACTGGGGAAGGAAAAAGGCATTGAAATCCAAGAGGCACAGAGAACTCCCTTCAGACGTAACTTGAATTGATCTTCTGCACGACATATCATAGTGAAACTGGCAAAATACAAGGATAAAGAGAAAATTCTGAAAGCAGCAAGGGATAAACGTACCCTCACATATAAAGGGAGACCTATAAGACTCGTGACTGATCTCTCCTTTGAAACTTGGCAGGCCAGAAAGGCTTGGCACGATATCTACAGTGTGCTAAACAGAAAAAATATGCAGCCGAGAATCCTTTATCCAGCAAGTCTGTCATTTAGAATAGAAGGAGAGATAAAGGTCTTCCCAAACAAACAAAAACTGAAGGAATTTGTCACCACGAAACCAGCCCTACAAGAGATCCTAAGGGGGATCCTGTGAGACAAAGTACCAGAGACATCACCACAAGCATAAAACATACAGACATCACAATGACTCTAAACCCATATCTTTCTATAATAACACTGAATGTAAATGGATTAAATGCGCCAACTAAAAGACATAGGGTATCAGAATGGATAAAAAAACAAGACCCATCTATTTGCTGTCTACAAGAGACTCATTTTAGATCTGAGGACACCTTTAGATTGAGAGTGAGGGGATGGAGAACTAGTTATCATGCTACTGGAAGCCAAAAGAAAGCTGGAGTAGCCATACTTATATCAGACAAACTAGACTTTAAATTAAAGGCTGTAACAAGAGATGAAGAAGGGCATTATATAATAATCACAGGGTCTATCCACCAGGAAGAGCTAACTATTATAAATGTCTATGCACCAAATACCCGAGCCCCCAGATATATAAAACAATTACTCATAAACATAAGCAACCTTATTGATAAGAATGTGGTAATTGCAGGGGACTTTAACACCCCACTTACAGAAATGGATAGATCATCTAGACACACAGTCAATAAAGAAACAAGGGCCCTGAATGATACATTGGATCAGATGGACTTGACAGATATATTTAGAACTCTGCATCCCAAAGCAACAGAATATACTTTCTTCTCGAGTGCACATGGAACATTCTCCAAGATAGATCATATACTGGGTCACAAAACAGCCCTTCATAAGTTTACAAGAATTGAAATTATACCATGCATACTTTCAGACCACAATGCTATGAAGCTTGAACTCAACCACAGGAAAAAGTCTGGAAAACCTCCAAAAGCATGGAGGTTAAAGAACACCCTACTAACGAATGAGTGGGTCAACCAGGCAATTAGAGAAGAAATTAAAACATATATGGAAACAAACGAAAATGAAAATACAACAATCCAAACGCTTTGGGACGCAGCGAAGGCAGTCCTGAGAGGAAAATACATTGCAATCCAGGCCTATCTCAAGAAACAAGAAAAATCCCAAATACAAAATCTAACAGCACACCTAAAGGAAATAGAAGCAGAACAGCAAAGGCAGCCTAAACCCAGCAGAAGAAGAGAAATCATAAAGATCAGAGCAGAAATAAACAATATAGAATCTAAAAAAACTGTAGAGCAGATCAACGAAACCAAGAGTTGGTTTTTTGAAAAAATAAACAAAATTGACAAACCTCTAGCCAGGCTTCTCAAAAAGAAAAGGGAGATGACCCAAATAGATAAAATCATGAATGAAAATGGAATGATTACAACCAATCCCTCAGAGATACAAACAATTATCAGGGAATACTATGAAAAAATTATATGCCAGCAAATTGGACAACCTGGAAGAAATGGACAAATTTCTAAACACCCACACTCTTCCAAAACTCAATCAGGAGGAAATAGAAAGCTTGAACAGACCCATAACCAGCGAAGAAATTGAATCGGTTATCAAAAATCTCCCAACAAATAAGAGTCCAGGACCAGATGGCTTCCCAGGGGAGTTCTACCAGACATTTAAAGCAGAGATAATACCTATCCTTCTCAAGCTATTCCAAGAAATAGAAAGGGAAGGAAAACTTCCAGACTCATTCTATGAAGCCAGTATTACTTTGATTCCTAAACCAGACAGAGACCCAGTAAAAAAAGAGAACTACAGGCCAATATCCCTGATGAATATGGATGCAAAAATTCTTAATAAGATACTAGCAAATCGAATTCAACAGCATATAAAAAGAATTATTCACCATGATCAAGTGGGATTCATTCCTGGGATGCAGGGCTGGTTCAACATTCGCAAATCGATCAACGTGATACATCACATTAACAAAAAAAAAGAGAAGAACCATATGATCCTGTCAATCGATGCAGAAAAGGCCTTTGACAAAATCCAGCACCCTTTCTTAATAAAAACCCTTGAGAAAGTCGGGATAGAAGGAACATACTTAAAGATCATAAAGGCCATTTATGAAAAGCCCACAGCTAACATCATCCTCAACGGGGGAAAAACTGAGAGCTTTTTCCCTGAGATCAGGAACACGACAGGGATGCCCACTCTCACCGCTGCTGTTTAATATAGTGCTGGAAGTTCTAGCATCAGCAATCAGACAACAAAAGGAAATCAAAGGCATCAAAATTGGCAAAGATGAAGTCAAGCTTTCGCTTTTTGCAGATGACATGATATTATACATGGAAAATCCGATAGACTCCACCAAAAGTCTGCTAGAACTGATACATGAATTCAGCAAAGTTGCAGGATACAAAATCAATGTGCAGAAATCAGTTGCATTCTTATACACTAACAATGAAGCAACAGAAAGACAAATGAAGAAACTGATCCCATTCACAATTGCACCAAGAAGCATAAAATACCTAGGAATAAATCTAACCAAAGATGTAAAAGATCTGTATGCTGAAAACTATAGAAAGCTTATGCAGGTAATTGAAGAAGATATAAAGAAATGGAAAGACATTCCCTGCTCATGGATTGGAAGACTAAATATTGTCAAAATGTCAATACTACCCAAAGCTATCTACACATTCAATGCAATCCCAATCAAAATTGCACCAGCATTCTTCTCGAAACTAGAACAAGCAATCCTAAAATTCATATGGAACCACAAAAGGCCCCGAATAGCCAAAGTAATTTTGAAGAAGAAGACCAAAGCAGGAGGCATCACAATCCCAGACTTTAGCCTCTACTACAAAGCTGTCATCATCAAGACAGCATGGTATTGGCATAAAAACAGACACATAGACCAATGGAATAGAATAGAAACCCCAGAACTAGACCCACAAACGTATGGCCAACTCATCTTTGACAAAGCAGGAAAGAACATCCAATGGAAAAAAGACAGTCTCTTTAACAAATGGTGCTGGGAGAACTGGACAGCAACATGCAGAAGGTTGAAACTAGACCACTTTCTCACACCATTCACAAAAATAAACTCAAAATGGATAAAGAACCTGAATGTGAGACAGGAAACCATCAAAACCTTAGAGGAGAAAGCAGGAAAAGACCTCTCTGACCTCAGCCGTAGCAATCTCTTACTCGGCACATCCCCAAAGGCAAGGGAATTAAAAGCAAAAGTGAATTACTGGGACCTTATGAAGATAAAAAGCTTCTGCACAGCAAAGGAAACAACCAACAAAACGAAAAGGCAACCAACGGAATGGGAAAAGATATTTGCAAATGACACATTGGACAAAGGGCTAGTATCCAAAATCTATAAAGAGCTCATCAAACTCCACACCCGAAAAACAAATAACCCAGTGAAGAGATGGGCAGAAAACATGAATAGACACTTCTCTAAAGAAGACATCCGGATGGCCAACAGGCACATGAAAAGATGTTCAACGTCGCTCCTTATCAGGGAAATACAAATCAAAACCACACTCAGATACCACCTCACGCCAGTCAGAGTGGCCAAAATGAAGAAATCAGGAGACTATAGATGCTGGAGAGGATGTGGAGAAACAGGAACCCTCTTGCACTGTTGGTGGGAATGCAAATTGGTGCAGCCGCTCTGGAAAGCAGTGTGGAGGTTCCTCAGAAAATTAAAAATAGACCTACCCTATGACCCAGCAATAGCACTGCTAGGAATTTATCCAAGGGATACAGGAGTACTGATGCATAAGGGCACCTGTACCCCAATGTTTATAGCGGCACTCTCAACAATAGCCAAATTATGGAAAGAGCCTAAATGTCCATCAACTGATGAATGGATAAAGAAATTGTGGTTTATATACACAATGGAATACTACGTAGCAATGAGAAAAAATGAAATATGGCCTTTTGTAGCAACATGGATGGAACTGGAGAGTGTGATGCTAAGTGAAATAAGCCATACAGAGAAAGACAGATACCATATGGTTTCACTCTTATGTGGATCCTGAGAAACATAACAGAAACCCATGGGGGAGGGGAAGGAAAAAAAAAAAAAAAGAGGTTAGAGTGGGATAGAGCCAAAGCATTAAAGACTGTTAAAAACTGAGAACAAACTGAGGGTTGATGGGGGGTGGGAGGGAGGGCAGGGTGGGAGGGAGGGCAGGGTGGGTGATGGGTATTGAGGAGGGCACCTTTTGGGTTGAGCACTGGGTGTTGTATGGAAACCAATTTGACAGTAAATTTCATATATTAAAAAAAAAAAAAAAGAAGATGTGCTATATATACAATGGAATATTACTTATCCAAAAAGAAGAATGAAATATTGCCATTTGCACATGGATGGATCTAGAGAGTATAATGCTAAATTAAAATAAGTCAGTCCGAGGAAGACAAACACCATATGATTTCACTCAAATGCGGAATTCAAGAAACAAAACAAGTGAGTGAAGGGGAAAATGAGACACAGGGAAATCAAAAAACAGACAATTATAGAGAACTGATGGTTATCAGAGGGGAGGGGGAGGGGAGTGGGTTAAGTAGGGGATGGGGATTACGGTAATGGCAGCACTTGTCATGATGAGCGGGTGATGTATGGAATTGTGGAAACACTATGTTCTACAGCTGAAACTAATATGACACTGTATGTTAATCAACTGAAATTAAAATAAAAAGCCATACACACACACACAAAAAAAAAATTTTTTTTAAAGACTACAGTTAATGTTAAATGCTTAGGATATTATGTAACTAAAATGAGTATTAGATCTTTAAAACCTTCATGTGTATTGAAAAGTAAAAGTAATCTTATCTATCTTATTTTTACAAGGCATGATTGTCTAAGCAAAAATAAAGGCTAAGAAATATCAAAACAATATATAGAATTTTCAAATAAATTTAAAGGTATTACAGTATGCTATACCAATTTTTAAAAATTGTATTTTTGTATACTAGTAGTAAACTAGTTTTTGTGACCTTTTTCATATGTAAATTATCTTTATTCAAGTATAATTAAAACACAATAAAGTTCAACAATTCTGAGTGTACAATTTGATGAGTTTTAACAAATATACTCATGTAATCACCATGCACATTCATATTTCTTTCACTATAAAAATTTCTTCAGTAACCCTTTATCTTCTTTCCCTTCCCCACTGCCTCAGCTCCTGGCAAACATTGATCTGCTTTCCTCTATATAGTTTTTCTTTTTCTAGAAATTCAAAAAACATGAATCTAAAAAATGCCCAATCATGAATCTAGCTTTTCCTCTCACCTACAGGCCCTCTGGAAAAGGGAAAATTGTGTCTATCATCTATCTATCTATCTATCTACCTATCTATTTATTATCTATCTATTCACCGATCTATCTTTCTATCATCTGCCTACCTACCTACCTATATATCATCTATCTATCATCTGTACATATATATGAAGATACTAAGTGCAGTGAAGATGTAAAAGAAGAGGAAATCACATGTATTGCTAGGGAAACAAACATAGGTATAGTTGGTTTGAAAAAGAGTATCATTCATTTTAAAATTTGAATTTGAATTATAATTGACATACAATATGTTAGTTTCAGCTGTACAACATAATGATATTTTGATAGGGTTTGCATTTGATCTGTAGATTGCTTTGGGCAGTATGGACATTTAAACAATATTAACTCTAACATCTGTGAGCATGGTACACTGTTCTGTTTATTGGTGTCATATTCTAATTTTTTTCATCAATGTCACATAGTTGTCTTTTTTTTTTTTTTATAAAGTAGGATCCACATCCAACTTGGGGATGGAACTCACCACTCTGATGTCAAAAAAAGCATGTTCCAGCCAAGTACCACATGTCAATGTCTTGTAGTTTTTACAGTACAGGTCTTTCACTTCCTTGTTGAAAATGTATTCTTAGGGGGGCAGCTGGGTGGTTGAGTCAGTTAAGTGTTTGACTTCGACTCAGGTCATGATCTCGCAGTTCTTGATTTCGAGCCCCGTGTCGGGCTCAGTGCTGACAGCTCAGAGCCTGAATCCTGCTTCAGATTCTCTATCTCTCTCTCTCTTTCTCTCTGCCCCTCCTCTGCTCTATCTCTCTCAAAAATAAATAAAAATATCAAAAAATGTATTCCTAAGTATTTCATTATTTTTATGCAATTTAGATGAGAGTGTTTCCTTAATTTCTCTTTCTGATAATTTGTTATTAGACCATAGAAATGCAACACATTTCTGTAATTAATTTTTTTTCCTGAAATTTTACTGAGTTTATTTGTTAGTTCTAGTAGTTTTTGTTTTTCATATATAATTTGCTATAGGTAGAATCATACTATCTATAAATAGTAACCTCTCTCCTTCTTCATTTCCAGTTTGGAGGCCTTCTATTTCATTTGTATTGCAATGGCTACAGCTTCCAATACTAATTTCAATGAAAGAGGTGAGTTGTGCATCCTTATCCTGATCTTAGAACTGAAAGCTTTTCACCATTTAGTATGATGTTAGCTATGGGTTTATCATTTGTCATCTTTTTATTTTCTTGAGGTATGTTCTCCCTGTAATCATTTTGTTGAGACATTTTATCATAAGTGGCTGTTAAATTTTGTCAAATGCTTTTTCTGCTTCTATTGAGATGCATATGATTTTTATCCTTTGTTTTGTTAATATGATTCATCATGATGATTAATTTGCAGATATTAAAACATCCTTGCATCAGTGGCATGAATCCCACTTGGTCATGTTGTATGTTCCTTTCAATGTGTTGTTGAGTTTAGTTAGTTAATATTTCAATGAGGACTTTTACATCTATGCTCATCAGAGATACTGCTCTTTAAGTTCTTCTCTCACTTCCTTCCTTCCTTACATCCACTCTTCCTTCCTTCCTTCACCACTGCCCCCCTTTTTTTGTAGTGTGTTTGGGTTCGGTATCAGTGTAATGCTGGCCTCATAAAATGAGTTTGGAATGGTTCTTTCAGCTTCAATTTTTTGGAATAATTTGAGCAAATGTGTATTAACTTTTTTAAATGTTTGGTAGAATTTGACAGTAAAACCATCTGATCCTGGATGTTTTTTTGTTGAGAGTTTTTGATTACTGATTCAATTTAATTACTAGTAATTGTTCTGTTCAGATTTTCTATTTTTTTCATGATTTAGTCTTGGAAGATTTTGTTTTTAGGAATTTATCCATTTATTTTAGGTTCTCTAATTTTTTGGCCTATATTTTTATAAGCCAAATATTTTGTATTTTTTTGTAATATTGAGTATAATTCCTCATCTTCTATTTCCAATTTTATTTGTTTTGTGGGTTCTCTCTTTTTTTTTTCCTGATGAGTCTGGTTCATTGATTTTATTTATCTTTTCTGAGAAACAGCTCTCAGTTTTATTGGTCTTTTTAAATTTCTTTTTTAGTTTCTATTTCATTTATTTCCTTTCTGATCTTTATGATTTCTTTCCTTCTGACTTTGGCATTTATTCTTTCTTTCTTTCTTTCTTTCTTTCTAGTTTCTTTAAATATAAAGTTAGATTGTTTATATTTAAGATTTTTCTTGTCTCTTGAAGTAGGCCTGTATTGCTATAGACATCCCTCTTAGAACTGCTTTTGCTGCATCCCATAGATTTTGGAATGTTGTGTTTCCTTTTTCATTTGTATCAAGATACTTATTTTCTCCTGATTTATTTATTGACCAATTGGTTATTCAATAGGATGTTGTTTAGTCTCCATGTATTTTTTCCCCCAATTTTCTTATTTTAATTGATTTCTAGTTTCTTTATGTGTGGTCAGAAAAGATGATTGATATGATTTCATTCTTTTTAAATGTATTGAGACTTGTTTTGTGGCTTAACATTATCTGTCCTAGAGAATGTTCTATGTTTACTTGAAAAAAAATGTGTATTCTGCTATTTTGGATGGAATATTCTTTATATTCTGGTCTAATGTGTTGCTCGAGACCACTGTTTCCTATTGACTTTCTTTCTGGATGATCTATTCATTGATGTATATGGGCAATTAAAATCCACTGAATTTGACATTTTTAGATAGAGTTGAACATACACTTATGATACAGCAATCCTCTCATATTTATTTACTCACTAAAATTGAAACATATGTCCACAAAAAAATATGTACATGTAAATGGAAAAGAAGAAAAAGTAGAAAAGTGTTTGAGAACTAAATATAAGATAATATATTCATGACCTTAGGGTATTCATATAGTAAAAAAACTGATCATAAGCCATTTGCTTATCCACTAGCTAATGGATATAAAATTTGTGATAATATTATACAATGGAATATCACTTATGTAGTTATGTATAAATCAAATTGATACAAAAGCATAAACACTATACTTAGTGGTGAAAAACTAAAAATTATCAACCAAGATAAGAAACTAGAAAGAGGATCTGCTACCACCACTTTTATTTAACATTGTACTGGTCATCCTAACCACTGCAAAAGAGATAAGTAAAAAATAAGATGAATGGGGACTGAAAAGGAAGAAATAGTGTTTATATTTATAGAAAAAATGATTAATACAAAAAAATTAAGAAGAATATATGGAAAACCTTGAGGATAAATAAGTGAATAGAGGAAAATATTTTGGATACAAAGTCAGTATACAGATATATGCAATATATAGTATATTTTTATGTCATCAAAAATCAAGTAGAAAACGAAAATTTAATTATTTAACAACAGCACAAAAATTCAAATTTTTAGGAACAAAGCTGAAAAACATGTGCAAAATCTCTACTCAGAGAAATATAAATATTACTGATAAAAATTAAGAAGACAAAAAAATGGTGATATAGTCTCTCTATATTAAAAGTCTTGATATTGCTAAGATATCAATTTCCATACTGAAATGATATGTAGATTTAATACAATCCAGTCAGAACCCCAGTTCTGTGTTGTGTTGTGTGTGTGTGTGTGTGTATCTGTATGTGTGTGTGTGTGTGTGTGTGTGTGTGTATGTATTGACATTTTGATTCTGTAACTGAGATGAAAAAGCAAGGGCCAAGAATAGCAATACAATATTGATGGAGAACAATGGTAGTGGATGTCTACTGCCACATATTAAGATCTATTATAAAAGTATATTATTAAGAATACATAAATATATATTTAAACATCAAGAATAGGTAAATATATCAATGAAGCATGATACAGTCCAGAAAAAGACCCATACATAGACTTATGTGCTCAACTAAGTTATCACTGCAGTGTCATTTCAATACACATTTCTGGAACATTTAAATATCTATATGAAAGATGATAAATCCTTATTTCTACCTCATCTCATATGGAAAATAAGTTCTTCCTAGGTAATAAAACCACATGTAAAATGAAAAAGTGATAAATCTCATAAAAGACAATGAAAACTAATGACCTTGGTGTAAGATCTTTCTTATTACCCAAAAAGCACTACTACTTATATGTAAGGAAAAACTACACATGATAAGCTGGATCACACTGAGATTAAAAATTCTTGCTGCTCAAAGATAACTTTGAGTTAAAATCCAAGAGAAGAAGAAAGTATTTGCATACATATATACAACAGAGGACTCACTGAAAATATATAAAGAACTTTTATGAATTAGAAATAAAAAGGCAGGCAATGCAATAGCTAAAGGCTAGAATAAAACTTCAGAAAAGAATCTATGCAAATGACTAATATGCCCATGAAAAGATGCTCCACTTTCTTAGCCATAGGAGAATTATTAATTTAAAGCCACAGTAAGGTACTACTACACATCAAAATGGCCACAATAAAACAACAGCTAAATTAACAACACAGTTACTACTACTATTTTTTTATACTGAAACAGCATAATTTAAACCTTCATATATCCTTCATGGAAGGATTAATTTATAAAACCATTTTCTGCAACAGGTAACATTATCTATTAATGCTAAAGATACTATCATGACCTAAAATTCCACATATGCTTATATAAACAGACATACATATATGTATGTACTGAAAAACATGTGCAAGAAAATTCTCAGCAGCATTTTTAGTAATAGAATGGGAAAAAACAGCTAAAAAGGAAAAATAAATAAATAAATTTCTGTCAGCAAAAGAACTGGTAAGTAACGTGTGACATATTCATACAACAGAATATATCAGTAAGAATGAATGGATTACAAATACATCAGCGTGAAGTTATCTGTCAAAAATTAATATGAGGGGTGAAAAAAGTTAGACACAAAATGACACACACTACATTACATAAAATTCAGAAACAAGCAAATAGAAACAGATACACAATCTGTGTTTCTTTTTATGTTTCTTTATTTTGAGAACGAGAGTGAGAGAGAGTACAAGTGGGGTGGGGGCAAAGAGAGAGAGAGAGAGAGGGAGAGAGAGAGAATCCCAAGCAGGCTCCATGCTGTCAGAACAGAGTGAGACACAGGGCTCAATCCACAAACTGTGAGACAATGACATGAGCTGAAATCATGAACTGGATGGTCAACCAACTGAGTCACCCAGATGGCTGAATAATCTATGATTTTTACATTCAGGATGGTTGTTATCCTGGGTGGAGCCTTAATGGCTGAAAAGAGTACAAGGGTGACTTTTGTATTGCTAATAACATTGATTGCTTCTTGATCTGGATAGTGTGTATAAGGATGTGTTAATGTTGTCAAAAATAATCTAGATGTATACTTAAGATTTATGCACTTTTTAATATTTTAAACAAAACAAAACAAACCATTTAGTTATGTTCACACAGACAGATCTGAACTAATAATCGTCCAGCCTCACCAACAACCATCTTTAAAGTAACATTATCTGATTTGACCTAGAAGTTATGCTATTGTTTTCTTGGTTCTAGGCATTGTTCTTGGCTCCTCAGGGATGGGAGATGGAGCTAATGTTCTAATTATAATATAGAAAACACACTACCAACTAACTCAACTTGTGTTATATATCTTATTCCTCACTTTGTGAAACTGGAGGGTAGTCATTTACTTTGCCTTTACATCCCAACCCACCCCCCACAACTCACACTTATTCCTTCCCCTTTATCTAATGCAGCAGAATGATCAACACTTTAAAAAACTATTCTGTTTTCAACTTGTGTCCATCATTTCTGATGAGAAGTTTCTGTGAATATGATATGCATTTTTTACCTTAAGCTTCTTCTACTTTGTTTATTTTTTGAAAGATTTTTAAAAATATTTATTCATTTTTGAAAAAGAGAGGGACGGCACAAGCAGAGGAGAGGCGGGGGGGTGGGCAGTGCAGAGAATCAAAGCAAACTCTGTGCTGACAGCAGAGAACCCAATGTAGGGCTCGATTTCATAAACTGTGAGATTGTGACCTGAGCCAAAGTTGGACCCTTAACCAACTGAACCACCCAAAGCACCCTTCCTTTAGGCTTATTTTATTTGAAAAAAAATATATATATAATATGAAAAATATAAATATTTATATTTACATATAAATATAAAATATTAAAAATAAAATAAATATGTATATATATTTAAATTTTTAGTGCTTATTTATTTTTGAGAGAGAGAGAGAGAGAAGAGAGAGAGAATGAGTGAGGAAGGGGCAGAGAGAGAGAGGGAGACACAGAATCTGAAGCAGGCTCCAGGCTCTGAGCTGTCAGCACAGAGCCCAATGTGGGGTTCAAACTCACGGACCACGAGATCATGACCTGAGCCAAAGTCAGACACTTAACCAACTGAGCCACTCAGGTGATCCAGGTTTCTTTTAATATATTCTTTTTTAGTTTTTAATAGTTTAACTTTGATATGCCAAGTTGTGTTCTTTGTATATATCTTGTGGTTAAATGAACTTTCGGGATCACTAAATTATGAATCCCTGTGCAGATGTCTGAACCCCAAACCATGTACAGCTCTTGGTTTTTGAGCTCCCTGCCTCACAATTTCTAGTCACTTCAGTTGCCTGGAATTCTTATTTCATACTTCCACTGTCTTCCTCTTGAGATTTCTTTCATGTGCCAAAGCAGGAGAATGCCACCAGGGAGAAAGTCAGGATTATTCGTAAGTCTTCTTTCATGTGTTTCTCTTCTCTCAGGGATAACAGTCCCAGCTGCCTGTTGTTCCATATTTCTCTTCTATCATGTCCAGCTTACAAAGAGATGGTAAGTACCACACTATTTATTTCATCATGACACAAATCAGCCTTCACTCTTTGTTGACGTTTTATATACAGAGAGAGAGAGAGAGGGAAGCAAACCATAAGGGACTCTTAAATACTGAGAATAAACTGAGGGTTGATGAGGGGTGGGGGAGAGGGGAAAGTGGATGATGGACATTGAGGAGGGCACCTGTTGGGATGAGAACTGGATGTTGTATGGAAACCAATTTGACAATAAATTATATTTAATATAAAAATTATATATTTTGAAAAATAGAAATCTATGTGCTGTGATATGTCCCTATCCCTTTCCTTACTTTTGTGAAAATCTTTCATTTTCTTTTCTGTAATTTCTTATGTTCTGTTCAATTAGATGTCTAGCTCCAGCTCAATTTGTTTTTGTTTTTGTTTTTTTTTTTCCTAGATTAGTCAGTTGTTTTGTTGTAAAAGTTCATATGACTTAAACTGGTTCACACCCTTTAGACCTTTCCATAGACTCCTCACAATAATCTACATATTGGTGCAGGCAAAGAACCGGCACTTCCCTGTTTCAATTACTGTTCTTAAATGGCCAAAAATGATTTCCAATAAGGCCCTGTTGGCTCTTTGAGGACTGTACTTATCTCAGTTCTATAAAATACCCCTGATCCCTTATGCTTCCTTTCATACAGATGCTGGTATGATATACAACTTTTAGCAGTCAGAAGCTGGTCTCCACCTGTTAATATTTTGGGAGTCTTGGAAAGACATTGCCACTTGACTTCTTGTAGATGTGCATAGTTTTTTGGTTTTCCTATCCTATTTTTTTTTAAAAAGTTAGTAGATTTAATGATATACAAAATTAAGTACAATTAAGTATAAGTATCTATAGTAATAGATAGGGAGCAGTTTATTATGGCAGCATAGGAATACTCTGAACTCACCTCTTCCCACAAACATATCAAATCTATAGCTACATAAGGGATAATTCTCGCTGAAAGAGATCTGAAATCTGGCTGAACAACTCCCTCAACAAAAAAGGATAAAAAGACTACATGGAGACATGTAGGAGAGCAGAACAATGGTCTCATCAAAAACCCCACCACTGGTGTGCTGACACACAATTTAGAAATCTCACAGGTCAGAAGATTCGCCAAAGACTGAGGTGTGTGTGCACCATATAGGGTACTTCAACCCTTGGAACATGCATTAGAAATATGAGGCCTCAAAAATATTTGGTTTAAAAAAAATGGGGATTATGTCCAGAGGACATGGGAGCTATTAGGGATTGGAGTTACTTCTTTTAAAGGGCTTGCACATAGACTAGCTTAACTCAGGACCCAGCACATAGGCAGCAATTTAAGAGGTGACTGGAGCTTGATATAAGATGTCAGGAAGGCCAGATGGTGGAGCAGCAAGGAAGTTCTCTGCTTCTTTTGTCCCTGAAATGCAACTAGATCAGCACCAAACCATTTTGCACACCAAAAAACTGATCTGATGATTAAGACAACAATCTGCTAAACTTGAGCCACAGAACTTGGCAGGTATGCAACAGAGAGAGGTGAACTGGGGGAGAGAGAAGCTACGAAGGGCAGGGAGCTGCTTTTGCAGAGAGAGGACAGAGAAAAGGGGGAGAGTATAAGAAAAGCACTCCCCCAGAAAGTAGCTGGAGAGAACTAGTGGGAACACCCATAAGTGACTGAACAAGAAAGGGAGAGAGGAGAAAGGAGAGATTTTCAATACCATTTTCACTCTATAAACAGGGGAGAACATTTGGAAATTCCACAGCTCAATATCTGTTGGTGCTCTGGTGGTAGGGCAAATCCCCAGGAGCAGCCAGCAAGGTCTGAGGGGTCCATGGGCCACACAGGGAAAAGTGTTTCACCTGCTAGGAGGACATTTGATAGAGGCCATATGGCCTCCCCATAAGCAAAGTTCCCAGTGGACCCCGGAAAATAACAATGTTTGCTGGCTATGAAACAAAGATGCCAGGGTGTGGTCAAACCTGGTGCCAGTTGTGTGTTGTGAGTTACCATAATCCCTGAACCTCTGCTGCCACATGATTGCACAATTTTTTTTTTCTGAGGCAAGCCAGCACCCGGCCATCGTTTAGTGAAACCCTCCCCACAGGGTTGGAGCAGGTCCAAGCCTCAGCGCCCTCAGATCTGAGGGGTTTGGAAACACAGTTCCATCTGAGATAAAATTCTGGAGGGAAGTGTCACCTGGCTGGCTGACAGCTTGGACGTGGACAGTATAGAAGCAGGGAGTGGACGGATACTGGAGACAAAAGAGGAGTGCTTAATTGCCTGTTGCTGAGAGTGCAGTGTTACTGTGCCAGAGACTGGGAAGCTGGGTGAAGCCATTTTCATCTCTCATCCACGTGCACATCCACACACATCCACACATAGGCCTCACCTAGTAAGCTAAGCAGTGTCACCTAGTGGAAAATGGAGCCATTACACCAAACCACATCCAACTGCACCAACCAAGCCCTAGAGGACCACCACATCTCTCCACCTGCTTAGTGTACACACTATGAAATTCTTCATAGTTTGACTTCTATGGGAAACTGGATGTAATTTTATTCGGATTTTATTCTGTTTGCAGGTCCAACTATTTAGGTTTTTTTTTCCTTTTCCTTTTCTTAATCTTGAATACAGAAAAAAGGAACTTTATTTTTATTTTCCATTTTTATAAAAAAAATTAACGTTTTTACTATATTTTTTATTTTTTGTAATATTTTTATTATTTTAAATTTTTAATTTCATTTTATTCTAATTTATTTTCTACATTTGTTTTAATTTTTAAATGTTTTCTTACCTTTCCATTCTTTTCATCTTTATCTCTATTCCATTAAGCTTCTTTCAACAACCAGACCAAAACACAACTAGGACATAACTTTCTTTATTTGATTTTTGGGGGTTGTTTTTAATTTTTTAATTTAATTTTTTTATTTTAGTGTTTCTATTTTCTTCCTCAAAAATGGCAAAACAAAGGGATTCATCCCCAAAGAAAGAAAATAAGAAATGACATCCAAGTACTTAATAAACACAGATATAAGCAAGATGTCTGAACTAAAATTTGTCTATTTATTTTTATTTATTTATTTATTTTTCAGAGTCAGTGACAGAGCATGAGCAGGGGAGGGGTAGAGAGAGGGAGATAAATCCAAAGGAAGCTCCAGGATCTGAGCTGTCAGCACAGAGCCCAACACAGGGCTCTAACCCGCAAACAGTGAGATCATGACCTGAGCTGAAGTTAGATGCTTAACTGATAGGCCCACCCAGGTGCTCCTGAACTGGAATTTAGAATCATGATAATAAGAATACTAGCTGGAATTAAAAAAAAAAAAACATAGAATCGATTTCTGTGGAGATAAAAGAAGTAAAATCTAGTCAGGACAAAATTAAAAATGTATCTGAGATGCAGTCTTGAATGGATGCCACGGTGGCAAGGATGGATGAAACAGCAGCAAATCAGTGATATAGAAAACAAAATTATGGAAAATAATGCAGCATAAATAAAGAAAACTAAGGCAGAAGAGATATTATAAGAAATAGAGAAATCAGTGACTCATTAAAAAGGAATAACATCTGAATCATAGGAGTCCCAGAAGAAGAAGAGAGACAAAACAATGGTAGAAGGTTTATGTGAACAAATCATAGCGGAAAACTTTCCTAACCTGGGTAAAGACACAACATCAAAATCTAAGAAGTGAACTACTATTAGATTCAACAAAAAGCGACCATCAACAACGCATATCTTAATCAAATACACAAAATACATGGATAAGGAAAGAATTATGAAAGCAGCAAGGGAAAACAGATCAGGTTCATAGCAGACCAATCCACAGAAACTTGGGAGGCGAGAAAGGAGTGGCAGGATATATTCAATTTGCTGAATCAGAAAAGAAAACACATGCAGTCAAGAATTATTTATCCAGCAAGGCTGTCATTCAAAATAGAAGGATAGGTAAAGAGTTTCCCAGACAAACAAAAACTAAAGGAAGTCGTGACCACTAAGCCAGCTCTGCAGGAAATTTTAAGAGGGACTCTCCAAGGGGAGAAACAACAAAAAAAGACAAAAAAAGACCAAAAGCAACAAAGACTAGAAAGGACCAGAGAACACGACCAGAAACTCCAACTCTACAGACAATCCAATGACAATAAATTCATACCTTTTCATACACACTCTAAATGTCAATGGACTAAACGCTCTAATCAAAAGACATAGGGTAACAGAATGGATAAGAAAACAAGATCCATCTATATGTGGTTTACAAGAGAGCCATTTTAGACCTAAAGCTACCTTCATATTGAAAGTAAGGGATGGAGAACTACCCATCATGCTAATGGTCGCCAAAAGAAAACCAGAGTAGCCATACTTATCTCAGACAATCTAGATTTTAAAATAAAGACTATAACGAGAGATGAAGAAGGGCATTATATAATAATTAAGGATCTATCCACCAAGAAGATCTAACAATTGTAAATATTTATGCCCCCAACATGAAACCCCAAATATATAAACTAATTAATCACAAACATAAATAAACTCATTGATATTAATACCAAAATAATAGGGAACTTCAGCACCCCACTTACAACAATGGACAGATCATCTAAGCAGAAAATCAACAAGGAAATAATGACTTTGAATGACACACTGGACTGGGTGGACCTAACAGATATATTCAGAACATTTCATCTTAAAGCAGCAGATTACACATTCTTCTTGTGCACATGAAATATTCTCCAGAATAGATCACATACTGGAACACAAATCAGCCCTCAACAAATACAAAAAAGATTGAGATCATACTGTGCATATTTTCAGATCACAATGCTATGAAACTTGAAATCAACCACAAGAAAAATATTGGAAAGACCATAAATACTTGGAGTTTAAAGAATGAACAAGTTCACTAAAGAAGTTAAAGAGGAAATTAAAAAAGTACATGGAAGCCAAAAAATGGCAACAATACAGCCAAAAATCTCTGGGATGCACCAAAGGTGGTCATAAGAGGGAAGTATATAGCAATCCAGGCCTTCCTAAAGAAGGAAGAAAGGTCTCAGATACACAACCTAACCTTATGCCTTAAAGAGCTGGAAAAACAACAACAAATAAAACCCCAAACCAGTAGAAGACAGGAAATAATAAATATTAGAGCAGAAATCAATGCTATCAGAAAAACAAAGAAAGAAAGAAAGAAAGAAAGAAAGAAAGAAAGAAAGAAAGAAAGCAGTAGAACAGCTCAATGAAACCAGGAGCTGGATCTTTGAAAGAATGAACAAAATTGATAAACCCCTAGCCAGTATGATCAAAAAGAAAAATGAAAGGACTCAAATAAATAAAATCAAGAATGAAGAAGGAGAGATCGCAATCAACACTGCAGAAATACAAACAATATTTAAAGAATATTATGAACAATTATATGCCAGTAAATTGGGCCTGGCCTTCTGGAAAAAATGGACAAGTTGCTAGAAACATATAAACTACCAAAACTGAAACAGGTACAAATTTTGACCAGGACCATAACCAGTAAGAAATTGAATTAGTAATAAAAAAAAAATCTCCCAAAATACAAGAGTCAAGCTCTGGATGGCTTTTCAGGAGATTTCTACCATATATTTAAATAAAAGTTAACACCTAGGGGCACCTGGGTGGCTCAGTCAGTGCAGTGTCCAACTTTGGCTCAGGTCATAATCTCATAGCTCATGAGTTTGAGCCCCATGACAGGCTCTGTGCTGACAGCTCAGATCCTGGAGCCTGCTTCAGATTCTATGTCTTCCTCTCTCTCACTGCCCCTGACCCACTCTCATTCTCTCTCCATGTCGGTCAAAAATGAATAAACATTTAAAAAAAATTAAAAAGGGTTAACACCTATTTTTTGAAACTTTTCCAAAAAATAGAAATGGAAAGAAAACTTCCAAACTCATTCTATGAGGCCATAATTTCCTTGATTCCAAAACCAGACGAAGACCCTACTAAAAAGAACGACAGAAAAATTTCCCTGATGAACATGAATACAAAAATTCTCAACAAGATACTAGCCAACTGAATCCAACAATATATTAAAACAATTATTCACCATAACTAAGTGGCATTTATACCTGGGATGCAGGGCTGGTTCAATATCCAGAAATCAACCAATGTGATACACCACATTAATAAAAGAAAGGACAAGAACCACATGATCCTCTTGATAGATGCAGAGAAAAGATTTGACAAAATACAACATTCTTTCTTGAAAAAAACTCTCAAGAAACTAAGGATAGAAGAATCATACCTCAACTTCATAAAAGCCATATACAAAAGACCCCCCCACACACACTAATAAATTCTCAGTGGGGAAAAACTGAGAGCTTTTCCTCTAGGGTCAGGAACACGACAGAAATGTCCACTATTGCCACTGTTGTTCAACATAGTATTGGAAGTCCTAGCCTCAGTGATCAAACAACACAAAGAAATAAAAGGCATCCAAATTGGCAAGGAGGAAAAAACATTTTCCTCTTTGCAGATGACATAATACTCTACATGGAAAACCCAAAGTGTTCCACCAAAAAAACCTGCTAGAACTGATCAATGAATTTAGCAAAGTCACAGGATATAACATCAATGTACAGAATTTGGTTGCATTTCTACATACCTATAATGAAGCAGAAGAAAGAGAAATCAAGAAATGGATCCCATTTACAATTGCACCAAAATCCATAAAATAACTAGGAATAAAGCCAACTAAGGAAGTGAAAAATCTATACTCTGAAAACTATAGAAAGCTTATAAAGAAATTGAAGAAGACACAAAAATTGAAAAAGTATTTCATGTTCATGGATTGGAGCAATAAAAATTGTTAAAATGTTAATACTACCCAAAGCAATCTACATATTCAATGCAATCCCTATCAAAATAATACCAACATTCTTCACAGAGCTAGAACAAACAATCCTAAAATTTGTATGGAACCATGAAAGACCCTGAATAACCAAAACAATGCTGAAAAAGAAAAACCAAACCTGGAAGCATGACAATTCCAGACTTCAAGATGTATTACAAATCTGTAATCATCAAGACAGTATGGTGCTGGAACAAAAACAGACACACAGATCAATGGAACAGAATAGAGAACCCAGAAAGGGACCAATGGATGTATGGCCAACTAATCTTTTATAAAGTAGGAAATAATATCCAATGGAATACATACAGTCTCTTCAGAAAATGGTGTTGGGAAAGTTGGACAGCGATATGCAGAAGATTGAACCTGGACCACTTTCTTATACCATACACAAAAATAAACTCAAAATGAATGAAAGACCTAAAGGTGAGATAGGAAACTACTGAAATCCTAGAGGAGAAAGCAGGCAAAAATCTCTTTCACCTTGGTCACAGCAACTTCTTACTCAACATGTCTCTAGAGGCAAGGGAAATAAAAGCAAAAAGAAACTATTGGGACTTCATCAAGATAAAAATCTTCTGCACAGGGAAGGAACAATCAGCAAAACTAAAAGGCAATTGATGGAATGGCAGAAGATATTTGCAAATGATGTATCAGATAGAGGGTTAGTATCCAATATCTATAAAAAAAATTATCAAACTCAACACCCAAAAACAAATAACCCAGTGAAGAAATAGGTGAAAAACATGAATAGACACATTTCCAATGAAGACATCGAGATGGCTTACAGAAACACACACACACACACAAAAATGCTCAACATCACTCATCATCAGGGAAATGCAAATCAAAACCACAATGAGAAACCACCTCACACCAGTCAGAATGGCTAAAATAAGCAACTCAGGCAATGACAGATGTTGGCAAGGATGTGGAGAAAGAAAACCCTTTTGCACTGCTGGTGGGAATGCAAACTGGTACAGCCACTCTGGAAAACAGTATGGAGGTTCCTCAAAAAATTAAAACCCTGTAACTGCACTACTATGTATTTATCCATGGATGTAGGTGTGCTGTTTCAAAGGGACACGTGCACTCCAATGTTTATAGCAGCACTATCAACAATAGCCAAGGTATGGAAAAAGCCAAAATATCTATCAACAGATGAATGGATAAAGAAGGTGTGGTATATATATTTAATGGAGTATCGCTTGACAATCAAAAAGAATGAAATCTTGCCATTTGCAACAAAAACATGGAACTAGAGTGTATTATGCTGAGCAAAATTAGAGAAATACAAATATCATATGAATTCACTCATATGTGGAATTTGTGATATAAAACAGATGAATATATGGGAAGGGAAGCAAAAATAATATAAAAGCAGGGTGGGGGAAAACATAAGTGACTCTTAAATATAAAGAACAAACTGAGGGTGCTGGAGGGATTGTTGGTTAGGATGGGCTAAGTGAGTAAAGGGCATTAAGGAAGACACTTGTTGGTACAAGTGTTACAAGTCTAGACATTTGTTGTGTCTAGATGTTACATGTAGTGGATTAATCATTGGATTCTACTCCTGAAATCATTATTGCGTTATATGCTAACCAGCTTGGAAGTAAATTGAAAAAAAAAACATATAAAATATGTCTTTAAAAATACCTTACACTCTGCTCTGATCACTTAAATTTACTGTCCTTCAAATATTTAGTTTAAAACTAAAAAAATTTATTCCCAAAATTTGTATTTTTGCTAATGTTAAACTTGCCAAATGAAATCAGGACATCTGCCTAAATTTGGATTTCAGATAAACAACAAATGTTTTTTTAGCATAAGTATGTCCCAAATATTGCATAATACATACTTAGACTAAAAATATTTTTGTTGTTTTTTGAAATTTCAAATTTCAGCAGGTGTCCTGTATTTCTATTTGCTAAATCTGGCAAAATTAATTACAGTGGACTCCATACACTGGAATCACATTCTTCAGTTTTAAGGAAATTTGGTGGATATTTGGTCAGAAGACATGGTCTTATCACTGAATCAATGTATTAAATTTCCCTGCTGATAAAAATATCTCTCTGTCTATAAGGCAGACAGTACCAATAAGTTAACCTCGATCTGATATGAATGAAAACCGCTTCTAAATGGTTATAGTTTCTAAAACGGAACTCCATTTATAATAAATGTAATTATTTCACTAGAAAAAAAGAGATGACTGGATTAAAAATAAAATAAATGTATTTGCTAATGTTAAGGTGTCTACCAAAGAGGCAGGGGCCAGTGGAAACATTCTTTGGGGACATTGGGGCTGATGAGCATCATTTTTGCACTCTCCCTCTACCTTGCTAGTGCATGTGGGCATGCACAGACACAGCCTCACTAAAGTTGTGAGTTTGCCACACCCCCAATGATCTTCTCTTATATCACTAAAGCCACAATGTACACCACCCCCAGTGATCTTTCCCAGCCTTGCTAAAGCTGCAGGCATGCACAGCCCCCAGCACTCTTCCGCTACATCTCTAAAGCTGAAGACATGCTTTTCACTCAGAACTCTCCCATAGTTTTTCTAAAGCCAGTGGGCAAATGCAGTCTTCATAAGGGATGCCTGTAGGTCACCAGGCTCTGGTGTCCAGAAGCCCTTGAATTCCTGGGCCCCACAGACTGTAAAAATCAGAACGATCGTTTAAGGCATGCTGCCAAACACAAGGTAGTACACCAAGAGCAGACTGAAACACAGCTGATCTCTCTGTGAAAAAGGCCTATTTACTTTACCTGGAGCATCACCCTGAGAGACAGGTTTCAGGTTTGCCACATATCTAGAGGATACAGGGGTGTTTTCAGGAACCATAAGCAGAGAGACATTATGTTTGTGTTCTCCCTTGGCTTTACCACAGTTTACTGTACTTCCCAGAAAGGAGCTTATACTTTTGTCTTGAAGACACGATTTTTTCAGCTATCCCTCAGGGGACACTTCCAGATCTCCTGGACTAGATGTCAGCAGGGTCTACAATTTTGGTACCACAGGACTATATATATTTGCATACTTTCCTGCTGCCTGGGGATCTGGTTTCCAATTGGTCTGAAACTAAGTACTGACTTATCACTCCCTTTGGAACACTAACAGGTCTTACTACTTACCCAACAATTGGGACTTACCAAGAATAAATCAGGCTACTCAGGTATGAGTATACAAAGGTATGAGAGTCAACCAAAAACTAGGGCAAGGTTGATGACAAGACTCATCTCCTACACAAGACCACTCCTTCAGACTGGAAGAGGTATCTGTTTCACATAATACATAGAAAGAAATACAGAGAATCGAAGAAAATGAGAAAACAGAAGGATATATTCCAAATGAAAGAACAAAACAAAATCTCAGAAAATGACCTTAATGAAATGGAGATAAGTAATCAACTTGGTAAAGAGGTCGAAGTAATGGTCATAAAGATGCTCTGTAAAAAGAGTGGATGAGCACAGTGATAACTTGAACAAAGAGATAGAAAATATAAGAAAGTATCAGAAAGAAGTGATAGAGCTGAAGAATATAACAGCTCAACTGAGAAATACACTAGAGCAGTTCAACAACAAATGAGGTAAGGCAAAAGAAAGGATTATGACCTGTAGATTTGGCAGAGGAACTTGCTCAAACAAGAAGCAAAAATAAAATAAAAATAAAAAGTGAAGTAGAGGTTTTTATAATGCTAAATTTTTATTTTTATTTAAAAAAATGTTAATGTTTATTCATTTTTTAGAGACAGAGACAGACCACAAGTGGGTGAGTGGCAGAGGGAGAAGGAGACACAGAATCTGAAGCAGGCTTCAGGCTCCAAGCTGTCAGCACACAGCCCGATGTGGGGCTCAAACCCACAAACTGCGAGATCATGACCTGAGGCAAAGTCGAATGCTCAACCGACTGAGACACCCAGGCGCCTCATATAATGTTTAATTTTAAAAATACACTGACATATATACTGACTGTTATATGTGACAAAATGGAAAGTAGCAAGCAAAAACCTATAGAAGATATACAGGAGATAATGAGAGAGTATTCTAAATATAACACTAAAGAAAGTCATCAAACTACAAGGGAAGAGAGCAAGAGAAAAATATAGAAACACACAGAGGAACTAGAAAAACAGCCAGAAAGCAACGAACAAAATGGCAATAAGTACATACCTATAAAAATTACTTTAAGTATAAATGGACTAAAATATCCAATCAAAAAATATGGAGTGGCTGAATAAATTAAAAATACAAAACTAATCCATATATTGCCTAAAAAAGACTCACTTCAGATTTAAGAACATATAGACTGAAAGAGAAGGGATGAAAAAAGGTACTCTATGCAAATGGAAACAGAAAGTTATTGTAGCTATATTTATATCAGACAAAATAGACTTTTAAACAAAAACTATACTAAAAGACATGGCAGAGAAGGATTGAAGATACATGGGATGGCTGGGAGGCAAACCATAAGAGACTCTTAAATATAGAGAACAAACTGAGGGTTGATGAAGAAACGTGGGTGAGAGATGACCTATATGGGTGATGGGCATTAAGGAGGGAACTTGTGATGAACACTGGGTATTGTATGTAAGTGATAAATCATTAAATTGTACTCCTGACACTACTATTAAACTCCGTGTTAATTAAATATACTTTAAATAAAAAATGAAAAAAAAGGAAAAACAAAATATATAAAATATAAGATTTCCTTTAATGGACCATTTCAAATAAACAAACAAACAAACAATAAATAAATAAATAAAAGACCATACTAAAAGAGAAAGGCCTCACACAATGATAAATGGGTCATTTCAATAAGAGGATATATTAAATATCTATGCACTCCACATAGGAGCACCTAAATATATAAAGCAATTATTAATAGACCTAAAAGGAAAAATTGACAGTAATACAGTAATAGTAAGGGATATTAATACACTACTTATATCAATGAATAGATCACCCAGAGAGAAAGTCAATAAGGAAATATCAACCTCAAATGACACATTAGATCAGATGGACTTAACAGATATATACAGAACATTTTACCCAAAAGCAGCAGACCATTCTTATATGTTCATATTCCCATAAAACATTATCCATAATAGATCACATATTAAGCCACAAAACAAGTCACAATACATTTAAGAAGATTAAAATTATATAAAGAACATTTTCTGACCACAATGGTATAAAACTAGGAACCAATTCAAGATGAAAACTTGAAAAATCATAAATAGGTGGAAGTCAACCAACACGCTACTGAACAACCAGTGGTCAATGAAATAACTAAAATGGATATCAGAAAATATCTTGAGGCAAATGAAAATGGAAATACAACAACCCCAAATTCATGAGATGCAGTGAAAATAATTTTGAGGAAATCTCATAATGATATTGGCATACCCCAAGAAACAAGAAAAATCTCAAGTAAAATTTAAACTTTACATTAAAGAAACTAGAAAAAGAACAAACAAAGCCCCCAATTAATGGAAAAAATAATAAAGATCAGAGCAGAATTAAATGAAGCTACAAAGGCAATAGAAAAGATCAATGAAACTAAGAACTGATTCTTTGAACAAATAAATAAAATAGACGAATCTTTAGCTAGAACTACCAAGAAAAAAGACCAAGAATTCAAATAAATAAAATTGGAAATGAAAGAGGAGACTTTATAACTCCTTTATAACTCCTTTATAACACAGACACAAAGTATTGTAAGAGAACTAAAAGGAACTATACACCAACAAATTGGACAGCCTAGAAGAAAAAGATAAATTCCCAAACATACAATCTTCTAAGACTGAATCATGATGAAATAGAAAATCTAAATAGACTGATTACTAGTATGGAGATTGAATCAGTACTCAAAACCCTTCCAAAAAACAAAAATTCTTAATCACACAGCTTCAGTGATCAATTTTTATTAAACATTTAAATATTATATATCTATCCTTCTCAAAGACTTCCAAAAATTGAAGAGGAGGTAATACTTCCTAACAAATTTTATGAGGCCATAATTGCCCTGATAAGAAAGCTAAACAAGGACATATGCAGACATACACAAATAAAAAGAAAAGAAAAAAAAAAGAAAAGAAGAGAGGAGAGGAGAGGAGAGGAGAGGAGAGGAGAGGAGAGGGAAAGAGGGAAAGGGAAAGAAAGGAAAGGAAAGGAAAGGAAAGGAAAGGAAAGGAAAAGGGAAAGGGAAAGGGAAAGGGAAAGGGAAAGGGAAAGGGAAAGGGAAAGGGAAAGGGAAAGAGAAGGAAAAAAAAAAAAGAAAATTACAGGCTAATATCCCTGATGAGCAAGATGAAAAAATCCTCAATGAAATATTAGCAAATTGAATTCAACAATGCATTAAAAGAGTCATGCACCATGATAAGGTGAGATATATTATAAGGATGAAAGAATGGTTCAACATCCAGAAATCAATAACATGATATAACACATTAACACAATGAAGGATAAAAATGTCATCTCAATAGATGCAGAAAAAGCATTTGACAAAACCCAACATCCAATTATGATTAAAAAAAAACTCAACAAAATGAGTATAGAAGAAATATACCTCAATGTAATGCATGTTATATATGACAAACCCACAGCTAACATCATACTAAATAAGGAAAAGCTGAAAGATTTTCCTAGAGTCTAAGATCAGGAACAGACAAGGTTACCCACTCTTGTCATTTTTCTTCAACATTGTATTGAAAGGCTGTGCTACACAAATTAAGCAAGAAAAAGACATAAAAGGCACCCAGATTGGTTAGGAAAATATAAAACTGTCATTATTTGAGGATAAAATGATACTTCATAGAAAATCCTAAAGCCTCCACCAGAAAGCTATTAGATTTAATAAAAAATTCAGTAAAGTTGCAGGATACAAAGTCAGTACACAAAAATCTGTTGCATTTCTGTACAACAAAAACAAAGTATCACGATGACAAATTAAGAAAGCAATCTCATTTATGGTTACATCAAAAATAATAAAATATCTAGAAATAATTTTAACCAAGAAGTGAAAGAATTGTACATTGAAAGCTATCAGTTACGGATGAAAGAAATTGAAGAATATACACAATCAAAAAAGTGGATATTTCATGTTCATGGATTAGAAGAATTAATATTATTAAAATATCAAAGCAATGTACAGATTCAATGTAATCCTTATTAAAATTCTAATGGTATTTTTCACAGAAATAGAACAAATAATTCCAAAATGTGTGTAGAGCACACACACAAAAAATATCCAAAGCAATTTTTGTTTTTTACTTTTCTTTTTTTTTTTAAATTCAAGTTAGTTAACATATAGTGTAGTATTGTAATATAGTGTAGTATATTGTAATATAGTGTAATATAGTGTAGTAATATAGTGTAGTATTGGTTTCAGGAGTAGAATTTAGTGATTGATCACTTACATGTAACACCCAGTGTTCATTCCAACAAGTGCCCTCCTTAATGCCATCACCTATTTAGCCCATCCCCCTCCACCCATCTCCCCTCTAGCAAGCTTCAGTTTGTTCTCTGTACTTAAGAGTCTCTTAAGGGAGCCCCTGGGTGGCTCAGTCAGTTAAACTTCCAACTTCAGCTCAGGTCATGATCTCACAGGTCGTGAAGTGGAGCCCTGTGTCATTGGGCTTTGTGCTGACAGCTCAGAGTCTAGAGCCTGCTTTGGATTCTGTGTCTCTGGCTTTCTCTCTGCACACACCCCCCCAACTCTTGTACATGCTCTATCAAAAATATATAAACATTTAAAAATTTTTAAGAGTCTCTTATGATTTGCTTCCCTCTTTGTTTTTATCTTATTTTTCCTTCACTCCCTCTACGTTCATTTGTTTTGTTTCTTAAATTCCACATGAGTGAAATCATATCATATATGTCTTTCTGTGACTTATTTCTCTTAGCATAATACACTCTAGTTCTATCCACGTTGTTGTAAGTAATAAAACAATCTTGAGAAAGAAGAGGTATCATGCTCACTGGTTTCAAACTATATTACAAATCTATAACAATCAAAACAGTGTGGTATTGACATAAATACAGACACAAAAATCAATGCAACTGAATAGAGAGCCCAGAAATAATCCCACACATATATAGCCTACTACTTATGACAAAGTAGCCAAAAATATACGAGTATAAAAGAATAGTATTTTCAATATATGCTTTTGGTAAAACTGGACAGCCACATGAAGGAGAATCAATCTAGAGCACTATCTTACACCATGCACAAAATTAACTCAAAGTGGATTAAATACTTGGATGTAATGAAGCCATAAAACTCGTAGAAGAAAACATAGGTGATAAGTTCCCTGACATTGGTCTTGGCACTGGTTTTTTGAATCCAACTTCAAAAGCAAAAACAACAAAAGCAAAAATAAACAAATGGGACTACATCAAACAAACAAACAAACAAACAAAAACTGCACAGCAAAGGAATCCATCAACAAAATGAAAGGGGAATTTATTGAATCAGAGAAAATATTTGCAAATCATGTATCAAATAAGTCATTAATAACCACAATATATAAAAAATTGCTCAGTAGCATAAAACACAAATAGGTAGAAAATCTAAATAGACATTTTCCCAAAAAAGACATGCAGATGGCCAACAGGAACACAAAGAGAATTTCATCATCACTAATTATCAAAGAAAAGCAAATTAAAACCACAATGAGATATCACATCACACCTGTTAGAATGGCAATTATCAAAAAGAGAAGAAATAAGAAGTGTTAGAGAAGATGTGGAAAAAAAGAGTACCCTCATACACTGTTGGTGGGAGTGTAAATTGATGGATGAATGGGTAAAGAAGTTATGGTGTGTATGTATGTGTGTGTGTGTACACAATGCATATACAAAATGGAATAATACTCAGACATATAAAAGGAAATCTTACCATTCATGATGACATGAATGGACCTTGAGAGTATTGTGCCAAGTAAAATGAGGCAGACCAAGAAAGATAAATACTGTATGGTTTTGTTTACAAGTGGAATTTGAAAAACAAATCAAATAAACAAAGCAAAAGCCATAGATTCAGAGAACATATTGGTGGTTATCACAGGGGAAGTTGGTAAGGAGATGAGAAAAAGGGATGAAGGAGGTCAATTGTAAGATGACAGATTATAAATAGATTTACTGTGGTGATAACTTTGTAGTGTATAAAAATATCAAATTATTATATTGCACACCTGAAACTAATACAATGTTATAAACCAGTTTTACCTCAATAAAAAAAAAATTCACTGTTGAGATTATCATCTTCCCAGAATTCTCCTAGTAAAATCTAATATGCACTTCTTAAAGGCTTATAATTTGACAGTCACTGTGAGATCTTCAAAATGAATGGGAAAAAATATGCATTCAGTCTGTTGTACTTTTTTTACCCAGTGAATATCCCAAACCATCTTCATCTCCACAAGTGATGTGGAAGTGGCAATTTACCTGATTATCTACTGACATCTTGGTTCAATAGGCAGTGCCTTGTAAATAAGAAAATAGTTTACTGAAAGAGCAAGTACATTAGCCTGTAGAATGTGGCTAGTTGTCAACCAAAATGAAGTTCACTTTAGAAAATCCCAGAGTATGTAATAGACTTTATTTTTCTTGTGGATTCTCAGAAAATATAAAACTTAAATTCATGTTGGAAACAAAGTATAATTTTAGCTCCCAAGACCCTGGATGACACAGCTGTGTTGCAGAAGGTATAAGTTATGGAGTAAGAACAAAACCAGTCATAATGATAACAGATAAACCACCAGGAAGAGGATTAAATCTCAGAGATTCTTAATAAAGTTTATTATCATTTACTTTCTATCCTGATGAAACTACAAATATTTTTGTGGGTTTAAAACTTCTTTCTTTTTAGATTTTTTAAATTTTGGGGCTTATTTCAGGGCAACAGTTTCTATTATGGAAGATCATCTTTCACCTTTTAAGAACCTCTTCCTATTAACCTCATGGAAGTAATAACATAAGTCTTCTTTCTTTAAAACCAACTTCTAGCTATTGAAAAGCATTAAAAACACATTTATTATGTGGCAAATACAGGATATATCAGTCAAGGCACATGCAGAAAAAAAGTGGGTTAGTTGAGGCAATATTCGCAAAAAGATTCTTTTACAAAGTTATGGATATAATTTAATAGATACCAGAGGAAAGCTAAAGTCTGTCCTACAGGAGAAGGGATAGAAGGAGTATGATCAGAGCACAGATACACATAGGTAACTATACTTTCCAACTGCCAACATCCTTCAGAGATACTCAGGTCAAATATATCCTAAAAGGGATCCACTGTGCCATCTTATGGGTCAAATTATGGTATACATATCAAATAGGAGAGTAGATATGATGGGAAGATTGAACTTTTCCAGCACACATAGGTGCCTGGGATATAGGAATAAACAAAATTATCAAAATACTGCCTCTCAAATGACTTATTTGCCAGTGGAGAAGACAGCCACTGAATAAATGAACATAATATATAAAGGTATATAGGTATATGTTATTAAACTAAACTAAAACCAAGTAAAGGAAGGGGATAGTGACAAGGAGGTCTCTAAAAGTTCTCTCCAAGAGAAGCATCTGAATGAAGTAAGGATGTAAGCAATGACAATACCTGGGAAGAAAGCAAACTGGAATAGAAATCAGTTGATGACCTCAAGGCCCAGAAGGGAAACTGTATGTATCTCTAGTTTGCCACAGAGCAAACCTCAAGGTTTTCCAGTAATTATCAACACCCACAAATAAATAAGAGGAAATACATTAAATATCTCAAGTGAGAATAAATCATCAGAAAAACAGATAAATGGAAGCAGGAAGAATTCAGTTTACAATAAGAATTCCTTTTCTTAATAAAATGTCTGAGATAGTTTAGATCAGTCATGCTTATCTTTCAACTTCCAGATAATTTTATGATGGTTAAAATTAGTTTTGCCTCATGATTTGGGGGAAATTAATAAAATCGGAAGCCTAGGGGGAAATAAAAAGATGAAAATCCTCTCTTGCAGGTTACTATGAGATGAAGAATAAATCAGGACTGGAATTCAGAATCCTGAGGAATCGAACTAATTGAATCCTATGGCTGGAATTCGTAGTTTCCTGGAAAGACCAGTGTTGACCGAAAATACCACGTTGGTGGAAAAAATAATTATGAGAATACTAATAAGATGAAGGAAGAGCAGGAGAAAAGGTGCAGAAGGAGAAGCCAAAATAACAACTAAGATTTATTGAGTTTTGAAGCATTGTTATATGCATTTTACGATGTATTAACCCACTCAATTCCAAATCTTAAGAATGTTATGTCTTTTTACATTTGATGAAATGGAGGCATGAATGGGTTAAATAACTTCTTCCACATTCACACAGCAAGTAAGTGGAGGCTTAAAAGAAAGAACTGCGCAGAGACTGCAAGAACTTCTGCTGCAATCAAAGGAAATGATGAAATCACTATCTCTGCTTCCTAATCTCCACAAATCCTTCATTCACCTCCTAGAGGTCTTTCTATATCTTCCAAACTGGTCTTTATTATGCACTTGACATTTTGCTTGGATCAAATGTCAGAGGAATTTAGGAAGAAGGGAAATGGCAAGGGCCATACATCATATGATTTTGCTTTTTACCCTCCCAGTGATCACCCTACCTTCAGGCCACAGAACCACAATACCTTCCACTGTGCCACCTCCAAAAGAGGCCATCGTTAGAGACTAACTAGGGTTTAGGCAAGAAAGATCTGTCACAATCTAGGAGTTTGAGAAGAGTATAAAAAAGGGACTATATAGAAGGTTTTGGCAGTAAACTCTAGTACCCACAGAGATAGTGTAGTATCCTGAGGATTAGTAATAGCTGAAATTTAGCACATAATTTCTGTATCTTGGCCTGAAGGGCCAAAGAGATGTAGCCTACTTTGGGAGAAAGACACATGCAGAGAGGGCTGCCCAACAGGATATACAATTTTTTAAGAAACAGCTAACTCATGGAAAGAAACATTTCTGGAAGGGGCCTGGAGAACAAGTGTTCTGGCCTCATTTTCCTGCTCTCTCCTTTAGCCAGCGATCCATATTTGTGGAATTCAGTTGGAAGCCAGAGGGAGAAGCATCCTACTAATGCCATTTACACAGGTAAACCCCCAGGGTACAGAGCAAAGTGAAGAAAGTTAAAGGTTGGATCTGGGTGGGGGCGGGGGAGAGTGGTGGATGGAAGGACATCCTCCACATTCAAGCAATTCCTAGCAGAAAGGAAAATGGACTGCATAATAAAACCTAAGTATGAGAGAGCCAGTCATTTCACAGTCAAACCATTTTCCTGTGGCTTGGGACTTATGACCCTCTATAGTCACATAGTATTAAGAGAAAATTAGTTACATTTTTCTATATCCTATAATGTTCTGCTGTCCTATGTCTTTTTTTTTTCAGTATACCTTGATACGGAGTCCAGTATACCTCCTCTATATTTTGTTGTATCCTGTGGGTTGCAGTGTAACCAACGTAAAGTAAATAAATTGTTTGACTTCCCTTTGAATCCACTAGGCTTCAAAATAACTGCAGCACAAGTGTACCAATTCAGAAGGGAGTCAACAAATGACAACATGGCAGGGAACTCCCCAGGAATGTTGACCAAAAAAATTTCAGCTGTGGAGATACATCCTACATCCTTGAGAGACCCAATAGTCAGACAAGCCTTAGAAAAGGTCAAAATCACAATATAATGAAAATACTCCCCAGTTGATCTATGATTTCCAAGTGACAGACTGCTTCCATAAGTGTTATCTGGTAACAACAGCCAACAGCCATACAAAATAGGTATTATTTTTATTTACAGTTGATGGATATAAATAGTAAAAACAGGTCTTGAATGATAGCCTTCTGACTCTAATACCTAAAACATAACACAGAAAAATGAAGCATTATTTCCAGTACTGTGCCTATATACATATCCAGAGGAAATGAATCAAGTCAGCATTCAAGAATTCAGGTCAAATTAAAAAAAAATGTCTATGTTAGAAAGAGGATACTAGATTGTAGAATGGGATCCCCTGGGAGAATCTAAATTCTTCTACTGAAGTTTTAAAACAGGGACAAGAGATCACTGCCTAGAACAAATATCTGCCATTTATAGATGAAAAACCCAATGATGTCAAGTGGCACAGTCAACTAAAGAGATAGCCATGAGTCATAGGGTAATTCTATTTTTAATTTTTTGAGGAACCTCCGTACTGTTTTCCAGAGTGGCGCACCAGCTTGCATTCCCACCAACAATGCAAAAGAGATCCTCTTCCTCCGCATCCTTGCCAACATCTGTTTTTACCTGAGTTGTTAATTTTAGCTATTCTGACAGATGTAAGGTGGTATTTCATTGTGGTTTTGATTTGTATTTCCCTGATGATGAGTAATGTGGAACATTTTTTCATGTATCGGTTGGGCATCTGGATGTCTTCTTTGGAGAAGTGTCTATTCATGTCTTTTCCCCATTTCTCAATGAATTGTTTGTTTTTTGGGTGTTGAGTTTGATAAGTTCTTTATAGATTTTGGATACTAACTTTTTATCTGATATGTTGTTTGCATATATCTTCTCCCATTCTGTTGGTTGCCTTTTAGTTTTGCTGATTGTTTCCTTTGCTGTGCAGAAGGACTTTAAGAGACAAAACAGATGAACATAAGTGAAGGGAAACAAAAATAATGTAAAAACAAGGAGGGGGACAAAGCATAAGAGACTCTTAAATATGGAGAACAAACAGAGGGTTACTGGAGGGGTTGTGGGAGGGGGGATAGGCTAAATGGGTAAGGGGCATTAAGGAATCTACTCCTGAAATCATTGTTGCACTATATGCTAACTAATTTGGATGTAAATTTAAAAAAATTAAATTAAAGAAAAAAAAGAGAAACAGCCATGGGCACAAAATTGGCTCTAAATGAACATATGCATTCTGAGAAGGAAAGCCTCATGAGTATTTCTTTTCATGTTCTGACAACTGTAAATATATCCTTTCCCCCCACAAACCTACCCACAGCATTCTCACTGGCTTCATTCTACAACCTTCATCTACATTTCTCTATGCTATTTCCTCTAATCCTGAGTTTCTTGCTGATAGCTGAGATGTTAGTTGATAATAAATATTGATCCCTTTACAATTATTAGGGTATATACTTTATAGGAAACTCATCAGTAGAGAAATTTCCTGCCCCCCTTCAGGTGTTTGTATTCCCACATGCCTACCTTGATTTCCACTCCTGACCCTTAAGGAGTGAAGAAGCAAACACTTGGCATAGCATTTACCAGTGGTTTCTGATTCTAAACTAGGATATTAATAAAGAATTTGAGTAATCTAAGGTCCTGTGCTTATGACCAAATGAGACCTGTTCACCCTAAGAATCCACAGGGCAGTGAGAAATCTCCCATTAGAATCTTGAATAAAATCTGAATGTTGCATTTCAGACCAGTGTTGCATTACTGGTTTAATACTCCATATTTAGCGATGAGAAATCAAAATGGTAGCCATGATACCTCTAAGAGTTGGCATACACATTAGATAATGGCTGTCCAATCTCCTGAGAGCAATTCTGCTTCCTGTAGTGAACCATTCACAGTGCAATGTTTTCAAATTGTGGGAGACATTGGACCACAGATTGGGATGTTGCTGGCCCTGGGTATGGGAACCGAAGTTTCCCGGGAGATGGGATTTGACAGCAATGGCTTTCATTTTACTTGTTCAAAGAAAAGAAACAGGACATTGTGAATCTATAATACAGTAGTGGAGATGAAGACAGGGGCTGGGAGGAGGCTCATGAAGAAAGGAGAAAGGACTCTCACTGAACTGTCTTTACTGAAAAGACTTTTATAGAGTTAGGAATGAGGTGAGAAAAGGTTTTATTATGATGGGACAGTGACATTCCCTTGAACAGGATAAATTATTTGTTAGTCCATGACCAAAACTACAGTCCTTTGTTCTTCCTTGAGACTATAGGTTTTGGCTTTGTCCTAAGGGATCCTTAAAAACTGCTGTATTGGAGGGGCACCTGGGTGGCTTAGTCAGTTGAGCATCTGACTTTGACTCAGATCATGATCTTGCGGTCAGTGAGTTCGAGCCACGTGGTCTGTGAGTTAGAGCCCCGTGTCGGGCTCTGTACTGACAGCTCAGAGCCTGGAGCCTACTTCAGATTCTGTGTCCCTCTCTCTCTCTGCCCCTCCCCCATTTATTCTCTGTCCCTCTCTCTCTGTCAAAAATAAATAAACATTAAAAAAAATTAAAAAACCTGCTATATTGGAAAAATCCTAGGGTTGGAGTCAAGAGACTTCAGATTTGGTCTTGGTTCTTTCATTAGCTAGTGGAGTGGCTTTCAGAAAGCCAACTTTATATCTATATAAAATGTAAGACCAACTTTAAGGTTGTTCCATATTTTAAATATTTAGAGAATTTTTGAAGGTGAAGTTCCAGCCTTGGACTACTTAACTACCTGCTATAGTAACATCTGTCACTCTCCATAGTAAGCTAATCTTTTTATTTGAAGATTTAATCATATACTCCATTTATTCATTTATACTCACTTGTTTGTCTGTGTTATCTCATTTAACTAATCTGATTGAAGCATATGCCATTCATTGAGATATTACCCATTTCCCTCTCAGTTTTGGTTTCTCTCTGAAACTTGACTCAGACCACCCATAAGGGAGCAAGGAGGCTCATCTTCGAAATGCTGTGACACCACAGGCAAGCCATACCCTTCTTGCTGTCTCTTAAGCAGTCATCCCTTTAGCCCCACAAATCAGCCACATCACTTCTCCAAGTGGTACCCAGAGATAAAATCAGTGCTGGGATTGCTTTTCTTTGTGTCACATTCACTTCCATTCTCATATAAATAAATAAATAAACAAAGAAACAAATAAATAAATGAAACTACAACAAAAAAAAACAAAAAACAAAACAAAACAACAACAACAACAACAAGAAAATCTCTACCAGACCGGGAATGTACAAGTTCCCTCTCTTGGAAGTTCACAGTAATTTCCATTTTAGCATCTGAGACTGCCTTCTCATGGTTAGTGCCCCAGGTCCTAATTCAAAGAAATCACTCAAGGTCCTCAGGACCATAGTCTCAGCCCTAGAACTCATGAGCTTATCCTGAAAAGATTTCACCTTTCTGCCTCCTCTCGGGACTCTAAAACATCTCAGCGGGCTAAGCAAATATTCTCCTACCTGAAGTTTTTAGTTTCTTTTTTTCTTTTTTTCTTTTTTCTTCACACAATCAGTTTGGTTTCCACACATCAATCTAATGTGAATTCCTGGTCAACTGGACTTTCTCAAACTAGTCATTCAGAGATCCAAGTGCCTTCCATTGTGTGACTTCAACATATTCAATATATAAGAAATTTAAGTGGGATGCTTGGGAAAACATAAGTAGAGTTTAGAATAAAGCACTTGGAGTAAATAAGTTGTACTAAAGATGTTAGCACCAATTGGTGGTAATGGTTTTCCTGGAGTGTTGCATTTAAAAGGTATCTGACTCAACAACCAGGAAGAAAAGATGACAGGAATCATTTAGTGTTGCCATCTGTCATGTTTGCAGTGAAAGAGCATGGGACTAGGTGTGTGAGGTATTAGCTATCCTTGATGTGGAACTAATGACTTGGCCATGTCTTTTAAATGTAATATTCTATTTAAAATTCATGATTTAATTTTTGAGCCTAGGGTAAATTAATATAGAAACTATCTGGTGGTGGGAGATAGTAAACTGAAACATCTTCTAAGACATCTGCAGAAAAAAAAAAAAAACAGACAAGTAAAGCTTGTAACCTACACTCTGTCTTCAAAGTCTCAGCTCTTCTGTTCTCCATTCCACCTTCCCAGCATTAACTGCACTAAGTCTTCAATATGGATTATAAAACCAGCTCTGCACTAGCATGTCATGGACAGTGTGCAGTCATCTGAGTGTTGTTTCTTCTGAAAATATGGAACACTCCATCTATCTTCACTTTTCACAAACAGTGAATTTTATTTTTCACTCATTATACCACTTTCTGGCTTATTTCAGCTGATGAATCTTTTTCTTACCTCTCATATTAAATGACCATTATTGCTGTTTATAGCTAAAATAAGTATGAAGACAAAAATAAAAGGTAAGTATTAGAAGGAATAAGGGAAGAAGAAAGAACATTATCACCTAGGGATATATTTCAAAGTTTTCACCTTCTAGTTCTCAATTAACAGATCCAAAATTGAATTTCCAATCCATTTTTTTTTCCTAGAAGATAAAGTTAAATAATTTTAGGTATCCAAATGTGTCTTGACTCAAAATTACAAAGTATTTCTCTCTCCGGACCTTTGCAGTTGCTCTTTGATGTAACATCCTCCTGAGCTCTTGTACAGCTGGGTCTTCTCATTCTTTATTCTCAGCACAGGCAGGCATAACTTCATTTTGAATATTTTACATAAAATACCTCTTCTTCTCTTACTTCCAGTCTATTTCATTAACCTTTTTATTTTCAACCTCACACCACTTAGCACAATCAATAATATATATAGTTATTTGTTTAGTTATTTACTAATTGTGTATGTCCTCCAGTAGCATGTAATCTTCATGAGGTCAAGGAACCTGGCTGTGTTTTCCACTGTATTCTTAACACATAATATTGTTAACACTCCCTTTTATGGATGGGAATTACTAAGGGCACATTTGAAATATTTGGTTTTCCTTCACTTATTAAGACACTTGAGCATGCTTTTCTTTCTTTTCTTTTTCCACAGCAACAATAATATAAAACATTGCTATCACAATGCACAATTCACAAAGAATTCCCTTATAATATCTCATTTAGTGCAGAGAAAAAGCCTGCAAAGTATGATTATCCCCATTGTACAGATGTTAGAACTGGGCTTAGGGGTGCTAGATGCATTGTTGATGGAAACATAAAGACAAGCATGGACCCAAAGAATGCAGAAAATTGACAGAACACCTGGGTTCCCTAACCCCTGAATGACAGTATGAGTTTTTACTGGTATTCCTGTGGTGATGTTCCTGGAATATTAACCACCAATAGAGACAATATTGAGTCTTGGTCTTTCCAGAAAGGGACTGGCCCAGAAGAACAAAACAAAACAAACAAACAAACAAACAAATAATAAAAAACTTACCAGGCATGAGATACAGGGTACAAAGAGGAGAATATGCTCAGCAAAGGAGGAAGAGTAAAGGAATACTCAGAAGAAGAATTCCACTTCCAAAAAGATAAAACAGATATACCTCCTACGATTCTTCCCAATAAGTACAATTGTAAACCTGGGCAATATACATAAAACCACTATAAGGTGGAGAGAAGATTTCCCACACTGGTTGGGCAATCTCAAGATCAAGGAAAAATATATTGGTGAGTTTCAGTTTCCTTTTTATATATATATTAGAATTGGAGTTGAAGAAACAGACAATGTAAAAATGTCAAAAAGCATAGACCAAAAATAATAATAATAACCTAAAGCCTGCTACCTCATCCAAAGAACCAACAAAAGGAAAACCTTGGCATACAGAAAACTTTTAGATAATGACCATTCTCTTGCAGCCAAATGACACACAAAAAAAACTGGTTCCCCTCACACTCCTGTGCCTAGAAAGCCAGATGGGTACCCTAGAATTCTGCTTTTGCCAGGCTTTACTATGGCATTCTAGCACTCCCACCCATTCACCATGCTGGGGTGGTATCAGAGACACCTACATAGGGATTCTGGACTTCTCTCCTTGTCATGTAGTAATGACCATGTAGTAGAGACCATTTAGGGAGTTGAATTTCCACCTTCACTTGGCTCAAGAGGCATACCTCCCTCTCTCCACTGAGGTGATGTAAGAGAAGGTCTAGTAGAGGATCAGGACCTTCACCACCACTCAGCAGTAATGAGGCCATCCCCAAAGTGATGTTCAGCAAAGGTCACATGAGAAACAGTAACATACTCCTGCACCTCCCAGCCAGGGAGGTATCAGTGGAGGCTTACAGGAGAGCCAGAACAACCACCATTAACAAGCAATAACCAAGAGCCCACACTACCTTAGGTGTTAATAGAAGCCAACTATACAATGTAGACTCTTATCCCTACCTGGAAATAATGAGCCAGTGCTACTTTCTTCTTATGCTAGAGTAACTGCAAGGAAGCTACTTTAAATAAAAAGAGATCCAGAGTCTCATGGGATAATAACCAAAAGGTCTAGCTTTCAATCAAGCATAACTTTACATACCAAGAACCAGGGAAATCTATAAGTGAGTGTGTGTGTGTGTGTATATATATATATATATATATATATATATATATATGTTGATAACACAGAAATAACAGAGACATTACAATAATCTGACAAATGTTGAAAAACAATCCTTATAAAATTATTGTAATGCCTGATTATGCACATGATTGAAACAAGTAAAAACAATAGACTTAGAAGTTCTCAACAAACAAATAAATGGAAAGTATCAGCAAATAAATAGAAGATATAAAGACTATAAAGAAGAATCCAAAGGTAATATAGAACTGAAAAATACAATAACAAAAACAAAAAACAAAAAATCTCAATGGATGGGCTAAACATAAGAATGGAGGTGACAGAGGAAATAATCAAGAAGCTTAAGACAGAACAATACAAATTACCTGACCTGAACAACAACAAAAACCCTAAAATATACTGAAAACTAAAAGCCTCAGTGACTTGTGAATCTTACAATAAAAAAATCTAATATTTATGTCATTGTAATCCCAGAAAGAGAAAGTAAGCTGAGACTGGAACGTACTCAGAAAAATAATGGATGAAAACTCCAAATGTGCAAAATCACATAATTTTGCAGATTGAAGAAGCTCAGCAAATTTCAAATAAGACAAATCTAATAAAGGTCAATGTCAAGATACATCATAGTCAAAGGTCTGAAAATTGAAGATGAAGGAAAAAAAAACCTTGAAAACAACCAAAAATAAATGACATATTATCTGTAAGGAGAAAACAATTTGAATGGCAGCAGATTTCTCATAAAAAAAAAAAAATTAAGGAGGCCAGAAATAAGAACTCTCAACCCAGATTTCTATATCCAGCAAAAAATAACCTTCAGGAATGAAAGGGAAATCAAGACATTTTAAATTGAAAGAAAACGGAACTCTACTAAATAAATTCCCTAAACAGAGAGAAAATTATAAAAGAAGGAACTTTTGAACATTAGGAAGGGAAAAAAAAATATGGCAAAAATATGGATAAATATACTGGACTCTCCTTTTCTTTTGCATCTTGTAAATTACATTTGGGAGAGAAATAAAAAAATTATAACACTGCCCAATGTGTTTCTAAATGTATGTAAAGGAAATGTTTAAACCAATTACATATAAATGGGGCAGGGAGAAGATATATAAATGGAGGTAAGTTTTCTTAATTTGAACTTAATTTCTTAATTTTAATTGGTTAAAGTGATGACATCACGTTGTGAAAGGTCATGCAGATATAATACATAAAGTGACTATTAAGAAGTCTATACAAACATATACTAAAAACAATATAGATAAATAAAAATTCAATTCTAAAAAATTTTAAATAATCCTCAGAAAGTCATAAAAAAACAGAAAAATTAAAAACAGAAAAAATATATGCCAAATTTAAGTCCTAACATATCACTAATTACATTAAATATGAATAGTTGATATGCAGTTAAAACACAGAAGTTAACACAGTGAATTAATGGCACTGCCAGACTATACACTGCCTATAAGAAATTTACTTCAAAATACAGAGATGTAGGCAGATTGAAAATGAAAGATGGAGAAAGATATATTATACAAACATTAATCACAAGAAACCAGGAAAGTTTATGTTAATATCAGATAAAATAGGCTTCAGAGAAAATTATTAGACACAAAAAGAGACATGACATAATGATAAAAGTGTCAATCTAAGACAAATTAACAACCCAAAATATGTATGAACCAACCAACAGTTGCAGAATATGTGAAGCAAAAATGGACAGAACTGAAAGAATTAAACAAATCTACCATTTAGTTGGAGGCTTCAATATTCCTCTTTTAGTAATTGATAAAACTAAACAAAAAATGAACAAGAATATAGAAGAACTCAACAAAACCATCAACCAACAGAGTGTAATACCATCTACAGACTACTTTTCCCAACACATTCTTTTTAAATTCTCAAAAAACTTGTACCAAAATAAACTGTATCTTGGGCACTAAAAGATATCTCAATAAATTCAAGATGATTAAAATCATACAGACTATTCTTCCCTACCACAATGGAATCAAATTAGAAATCAATAACAGAAAAATCTCCAAATACTTAGAAACTAAACACAGTTCAAAATAATGCATATAAAAAAAGGAACTCTTAAGGAAAATAAAATATATAAATGAAAATAAAAAGAGAACATATTAAAATTTGTGGTATGCAGCTAAATCAGTTTTGAAAAGGAAATTTATAGCATTAAATGCATACATTAGACAAGATGAAAAGTCTTCAGCCAATATCCATGTTCACACCTCAGTAAGTTTGAAAAAGAACAAAATGAACTCTAAGGAAGCAGAAGAAATGAAATACTAAAGAGCAGATTTTAAAATATTAAAAATAATAGAAAAAATAATGAAAATAAGAACAGGTTCTTTTAAAATAATACAATTGACAAACTTCTATCTAGAATGACAAAAACAGAAAAAAAAGAGACATTTAACAATATCAGACAATATTACTATAATATCACTACAGGCTGTGCAGATATCAAAATGATAAGGAAATTCTATAATGAAAGAATTCTATGAACAACTCTTTACATGTAAATTTGGTAGTTTAGATGAACTGGACAAAATCCTTCAAAATTACAGATTACCACAACTCACTCAATGCAGTATACATAATTTGAATAGCCCTTTAATGATTAAGGCAATTGAAATAGGTGATGTCTGGGTGGTTCAGTCAATTCAGCATCCAACTCTTGATCAGCTCAGGTCATGATCTCATGGCTCTTGAGATGGAGCCTGATGTTGGGCTCTGCACTGAAAGCATGGAGCTTGCTTTGGATTCTCTCTCTCCCTCTCTCTCTGCCCCTCCCTTTCTCCCCTTCTCTTTAAAAATAAATAAATAAACATTAAAAAAAGACAATTGAAATAGTAATTTCAAAATCTCCCCAACCCCCCCTAAAAAAAAAAAAAAAAAAAAAAAAAAAAAAAACAAAAACCTACTCTATGACCAGGTAATTTCACTGGAGAATTCTACAAAATGCTTTAAAAAAAAATAACACGTATTCTATACAATCTCTTCCAGAAAACAGAAAAGGAAGGAACACTTCCACTGTTACCCTGATACCAAAAATAGATAATACAATACCAAAAAAAATCACATACCAATATCTCTCATGAATATAATCTCATGAATATAATATAGCAAAATATTACTGACATTATTTAGTAATATGTAAGAATAATTATATACCATGACCAAATGAGCTCTATTCTAGGATGCAAAGTTGGTTCAATATTTAAAAATTAATGATTATAACTCATTATATTAACATACTAAAGGTTAAAAAGTATACCATTATTTATGTTGCAAAATCAGCATTTAGCAAATCATAATACTTATTTATGTTAGAAAAAGATCTCAGAAAAATAGAAATTTAAGGGCACTTCCCAACTTAATAAAGAGCATCTAAAAACTTACAACTAACATTATTATTAATGGTGAAAAATGTTTTCCCACTAAAATCAGGAAAAAGGCAAGGATGTTCACTTTTACCCTTTTATTCAACATAGTGCTAGCTCTTCTACTTATCACAACTAAAGCAAATAAAGGAAATAAAAAGTATACAAATAAGAGAGAAACAATTTGTTCTTATTTTTAAATGGCATGATTGTCTATGTGAAAAATCCTGAAAAAGGTATGAAAATCTCCTAGATTTAAATTCAGTGAAGTTGCAGGATACAAGATAATCATGCAAAAATCTACTGTATTTCTATATACTACCAATGAATTTGTGGACACTGAAAATGAATATAGCATCATTTACAATTTCTAAAATAATATACTTAGGTTTAAATCTAGCTAAGCACATCCAGGACTTGTATGTTGAAAACTGCTAACCAACTGATATACAAAATCAAAGAACATCTAAACAAATGGGGAAATAATAGTGTTCATGGATTGGAAGACAAAATAGTAAAGATGTTGATTTTCCTTGAATTGACATATAGGTTTAATACAATTATTATCAAAATCCTATCAAGGTTTTTTTTGAGATATAGATGAGATTGTTCTAAAACTTATATGGAAAGGCACAGGCACTGTAATAGCTAAAACAATTTTGAAATCGAAGAATAAAGTCAGTGTACTCAGAAGACTTATCATGTAGCTACAGCAATAAAGACTAATAGTATTTGTGGAGGAATAGAGACATGAGTAAATGAATAGGACAAAGAATCTAGAATTAGGCCCACATATTAGCCCAACTGATTTTGACAAAGGTACAAAGGCAATTCAAAGGTAGAAAGAACCTTTCAACAAATGATGCTGGAACAATTAAACATTCCCAAACAAACAAACAAATCCCTAAACTTCTCGCTTATACTAAATTAACCCTGGATGCAGGGTAATTCTGGGGTGGTCAGGCAACTAAATTATGATGTCTGGGAGTGTCAACAGTCAACCTTTCTGTGCTGCTATCCACAGAGGCTAGAGATTTCTCCATTCGTGTTTGTAGTTCCATGCCCACATCCAGGAAGGAAGAGAGTCATTTCTGTTCCGGCAACTTTTCATGGAGGAGTACACACCTCGGAATTCCCTGTTAAACTTTTTCCTCAGTTTCTATTGGCCAGCATGAAGTGCTGTCCCAGAGACTTATTTGTAAGAGGGTCTTGGAATGGAATTTTTGGCATTTGCTACCTCTATAATAAGAGATAGGTTTACCCACCAAGGAAGAAGGATGAGGTTTTGTGGGGAGATGGTGGTTTATGGAAAGCCACCAGCACTATATGCCACATCCCTCCTACTGAGGGGTTCAATGTCTCCAATCATGGCAGATTTTCAGTCACCTCTGTGCCTTTGTTCCTATGTTCTGTTCACTTCCCCAATCCCACTCATTTCTTTCCTTGGCAAACTCCTTCTCCTCAGTCTAGAAAGTTCATTCACTCCCCCTGTTGACTTCCTCCATCCCTCAGTTATAGTAAGTTCTTGTCTTAGGTAAAGCTTATCACAATGTATTTCATTAGTGTACATATAGTTTACAATATCATGAACTTCTTGATTTATGTCTTTATCACTTTATTTCCCCATCTTTTCTCCTTCCATAGCACCTAGTACAGTACTACTAGACAGTACTTGGCTTATTGTCGATGCTTCTTACATTTTGACAACTAAATAATGAATGAATGAATTAGCAAGGAAACAGTTGAATGTGTTGAATATGTTGAAATATTCAAATAGTTGGATAAGTAGTGCTTACTTTCTTTGGGACTTTTTGAAATGTATGATAAAACAGCACATAAGGATGGCCTTCTCTAAATCAACACCACTATGGCTTTTTATTGTCATGTCCACTTTATCTGTTCAGAAGAAGAAAGTGGTGTAGATTGGCTACTGCTTTCCAGCATCTGGGCCATATTTAATGTAGTGAGATGTAAGAGGTCCTGTTTGTTAATATATCACATGATATTCTCAAACTTTGTACTGACTGTATTTTCACTTCCACTTTCTCATTTGAGGCAAAGAGATAGAAAATCATTAGGCCTCTATATTAGACACTGAAATTTGATGCTTAGTTTAAGAAACTCACCCCATATCACATACTTGACCAAGTGACAGAGGAGTCTAGTACACCACAGCCTTGGATACAAAGTCATGTGCTGCAGGGGAGTTCTTCCTGCCAACAGGTTCCATTATTGAAGCTTAAAGGAGGTGTGGACATTGTTCTCCCCAGAGACTGAAAAGGAAACAGAGATGCACAGGATGAAAAAGACTCACCTAAAGGCTGCCACTAGTATGAAGGGCAGAAACTACTTTGCTCCACAGCCTGTCCTGGCAGTGTAGATGATTTTAGACCACACCACACCAAAGAGCTGAAAGGAGTCTCTGCAGGCTAGAGAAGTGGCTGGGGAGACCCTGTCAGCATTTGCTACCCTGTGAGTCTCTGCATAAAGGTATTAATTTAATTTCAGCATTCAGCTTCATTGCACTCCCAATCCTGTTGGTTTGTGCTTATAGGAACCATATCTCCAGGGAGAAGGAGGCTTTTGTGTTGCATTTCTGTGGCAGACACTGCTGCTATGTGCCATGTTTTAAGCTAATTATTAATAATTAATGAAATTGAGTGTAAAAGGAATTAAAAATGTAAATGCTTAAATTCTTATATCTTCGGAGAATGTGTGCAATAATCTTGTTATTGGGGAATGTGTTAGATTTTCTATTTATCTATTTATTGGTTTATCATTATTAATGGTCTTAATGCAGTGTTGTATGAATTAATATGAGGAAATTGGTATTGTGGGTTTTTTTCTCCTTATGTTTGCATTTTGACAGAAATTTCTTCCAACTCTGAATATTAAAAGAGACTGGATTTCTTTGGAAGACATAGTCACTACTAACCTGTCAGGATTATTTACTTCTCTTAGTTTTAGTGGTGATTTGTTTTGGACTACAGTGTTGTGTTGGGATGTGTGAAGGGATCAAAGGGGTAGTCTGGAAGTTGTATGTGGGTTGCTGATAAGGAAACAGCCAACCTCATTATCACTTCTTCCTTTTAGAATTTGCTTTTTTATGTAAATTATAAACATTTATTTCTCACAGTTCTGGAGGCTGGGAAATTCAAGATCCAGGTGCTGGCTGATTAGGTTTCTGATGGGGACACTTCCTGGTTTGCAGATAGATGCCTCCTTGCTGTGTCCTCACACAAAGAGGCAAAGAGAGGGTTACCTGCGTCTCAGTCAGTTAAAAGTGTGACTTTCGCTCAGGTCATAATCTAATGGTTTCTGAGTTTGAGCTCTATGTCAGAGTCCGTGCTGACCACTCAGAGTTTGGAGCCTGCTTCAGATTCCGTGTTTCCCTCTCTCTCTCTCTGCCCCTCCCCCACTCACAGTCTGTCTCTATCTCTCAAAAAATGAATAAAACATTTTAAAAAATTTAAAAAATAACAAAGAGGCAGAGAGAAAGGAGGGAACTCTCTTCGGTCTCTTCTCATAAAGACACTATTTCCATCATGAAGACTGCACTCTCATAGCCTAATTACCTCCTAAAGGCCCCACCTCCAAATACCATCCCTGGGGATTAGGGTTTTTAACATATGAATTTTAGGTCCATAATAAATATGTTAACTGTTAGTGATGATTTTAATCAACTGATGCTTATGCTTTTATAATATGCACATATATCAACTGATGACTACATGATTACAACTGATAGTGATGATTTTATAATATGTACATAGATCAAACCATCAAATTGTATACATTAAATATGTTTAAGAAAGAAGACAATTGAGGAAAAAATACAAATTCTTTTTGAAAACTTAAAGAGCGATAAACTGACAAGAAAAAAAAAAGGAAACAAAGAACATTTAAGCCCTCAGACCTAGTGCTATGGACTGAATATTTGTGTCCCCTATGTTGAGGGAGCATAAGACAAGTTGACAGGTCACAAACCCACCCCCAGGTGTGATATGTGTGATATTCCTCAGGCACTCCTTGCTGCCCAAAGACAAAGGAAAGAAAAGAAAAGAAAATGGTTAGTTAATAGAGATCACAGTCCTGCAGGACATGGGTCTTCATCAGTTTACAAATATCTTAGTAAATGACAAGAAAAAGGCAATCTTATAAATAGCCTAATCTCCAAAAACCTACAGACTCAGTTTTCTGGAGCCCCAACATCACCCCTCCATACTGATATGGGGAACAAAGGCAAGAAGGAAATGGCAGATAGAATAAAGTTTCATTATAACCTGCAGTCCATTGGCAAAAATATTTGAGTCTGGCAGAGTAAAATGTTTATCCAAGAACTCCCTACTGTTTTAATGTTATTGTTTGCCAGAGGAAAAAACAACCTTAGCTTGACAATACCTAGGCCTCCAGTATCCTGTAAATCTTCTTTAGCATATGAAATTCTCATTGAAAACTTCCCCTAGACTTTACCTCCCCAACTCCCAAATATATTACCAGTCTCTCTATAAGACTTGGAGCAGCTTTTCCTGCCCATGGATCCTGTCCCCATTCTTTAATAAAATCACCATTTTTGCACCAAAGGTGTCTCAAGAATTCTTTTTTGGCCATTGGCTCTGGGCCTCTTCCTCACCTCAAAAACCTCGTCACCCTAGAACTTGCTCCTCACTCTAGGTTGGTGGATTCATGGACTCTAATGGGAATAGTCTAGGAGAAAGAATGAGAGGAAATAAGAAATTAGGCAATTTGCATCCTAGAATGTGTTTGAGAAAAGAATAATAAAGACTGAATTTCTGGTTGTATTTCACCACTCTCAGTAGAGATCAGTTCTCATAGAAACTTCTCATTCCTAATCCACTAAGGCTGAATGCATGTCTATGGGCACAGCATTATTTCCAGGATTTTATGGATCCCTGCAGACATAGAACTCTGGAAATATCTCTGACCAGGAGTATGAAAAATTCTAACCAACAGTCACGTGGAAAACCCAAAGACGTGATTATGGACTAAAAACTATACAAGCACCCAAAACCACATATATAGACACACAATCAAATAGACACAGACAGACACTGTTAATTTTCTTTACAGAACTCATCATTAAACTCAAATTATTTTGTAAATTGATTGTTTTTTAAAATAGTCTTGGTCTCCCTACCCCATAGACTGGCTAGCTACTCACCAAGTCAGTGGTTTCTTTATTCTGGACCCAGACTTGGATGACATGCCCTAGCCTCCTGCACAGTTCAGGTGTGTTCATAGGACAGGTCAAATGTGAGTGTGAGTGATATGCACCATTGCCTGGCCTGAGCCATACAACACCCCCCCCCCCCCATGAATGAACCTCCATGCTCTTTTTCTCTTTCTGCCAGTTTTATGGACTACAATAAACAAGAAAAAGAATACACATTTAAAGATTGAAAATGAGGAGTAAAACAGCCTTTATTCATAGGCATGATATTTGTTAATGCAGGAAATTCTTATATTCATAAAAACTGCTAGAACTAATAAGTGAGTTGAGCAAAGTTTCAGAACACAAAAATCTATTGTATTGTACTGTAAAAGTTGAAAATGATATTTTAAATGATGTTTAGTATCATAAAAATATAAAATACTTATAAATTTCATTCAAATACAAATGATCTTTACACTAAAATCTGCAAAATTTTACTTAAATTAAATACAGATAAGATGTAGAGATAATAACATGCCTATGAGTTGGAAGAAACAATATTATTAAGAGTTAAGTCTCCTCAAATCAACGTGAATTTGGATGCCATCTCAATCAAAATGGAAATGGCATTTTTTGTTAGAGAAATATAGAAGCTTAGTTTTAAATTTATAGAGGAGTGCAGATGTAGCATATTTAGATCTAGGAGAGCCAAAGCAAAACTTCAGTTGGCTGAATTATGCTACTTGATTTTAAAACTTTACTTGATTTTAAGAGACTACAATAATTAGTACATGGAATTAGAATAGATAAATGGGCCACTGGAATAGAATAATGCACCCAGAAACAGACCCACATGTGGGTGCCAAAGTAATTTAATAGGAAACAAACATTCTTTCAAGAAATGGTACTGGATTAAATTAAGATCCACATAGGAAAACGTGAATGTCTCTCCTTATCTCACAGCAGCACAGACAAGTAATTTAAGATGGGTCATATACCTAAATATGAAGAAAAATTCCATAAAACTTTTAGAATAAACTCTAGCGAAATATTTCTGAGTCATTTGGATAGGCAAATATTTTTTTATCCAAGAATAACAATAACAACAACAATAATGAATTAATAATAAAAGAAAAATAAATTTCACCAAAAATTATAAACTTCTGTCTTCAAAAGACAGTGTTAAGAAGGTAAAAAGGCAAGCCACACATTAGAGAACTATTTCTAATATCTGACAAAGAGCTTGAATATAAAATCCTTCTACCAACTCAATAATAAACACACAAAACATTTTAAGTTAAATTGTCCAAAGATTTATATATCACTTACAACCTTTAAAAGACAAGATATTAATGTCCAGTAAGCACATAAAAGTGTGCTTACTATCAGTGGTTTAGGGAAATTCAAATTGAAGCCAATGAGATACCACTTCAAACATACTACAATGGCAAACTTTTAAAAGAAATGAGGAATGAAAATAACCAGTGTGATGAGAATACAGGGTAACTGGAACTCTCATACTTTGTTAGTTACAATTGTCACAATCCCTTTTGTTCTTAACTGGCATTTTCTTAAACAGTTACACATTATCCTATGGTCCGCTAATTTCCCTCCCACATACTTACCCAAAAGAAACAAAATCCTATTTCCACAAAAACACTTACTCAAGAATTGTCATGGCAGCTTTATTTAATAATATCCCTCAGAAAATTACCTAAGTTTCAATAAACATGTGAAGAATTAAAAAAATTATATTTATGAAAGAATTCCTACTCAGAAATAAAAGGAATAGAATCATAGGTAAGTGTGAAAACATGAATAAATCTAAAAAACAAGATACTGAGCAAAATATCCCAAGGTATAAAAAGTACATGCAGTATCATGTAAACAATTGGGAAAAAAGATGATTTTCAGACATTGGATAATAGATAACACAGGACAGTGGTCCCTGAAAGGGAGGAAACAAATGAGGGAGTCTTATGAATATGGTAGTTTGGAGAAATTTCCAGGGTCAGCACAGGCAGCAAAATCCAAAAACAGCCTGGAGATCTTTCTGTACTAAGGAGATAGAACTGGGAATTCATGGAGGCCAAGTGACTGAAATCCACAAGGAATAAGAAGAGAGAGCTTCAGAGGGCTAGAGAAAGAGGGAGGAAGGGAGAGAGAGGGAGAGAGAAAGAGAGAGGGAGAAGAGAAGGAGGTGTCAGGGAAACAACCAATAGAAATGTAAGAACTAGATAATAGTTAAGTGACCCTTACTGACACCATACACAAAAATTAACTAAAAATGAATCATGGATCTAAATATAGGAACTAAAGCTGTAACATTTCTATGATGAAAAAGAAGAAAGAGGGAAAGGAGGAAGGAGAAAAAGAAAATCTTAGTGACCTTGGGTTTGGCAAAGTTTTCTTGGATATATAGAAACCAAAAATTAAGAATTATAAGAGGAAAAAAAGCAATAAATCAGGTTTCATCAAAATTAAACTTTCATTATTCAAAAAGACACTTAAGAAATTGACAGGATGCAAAGAGAAAATACTTGCCAAATCTATATTTGACAAAGAGTTTGTGTATGAAACAATATTAAAAAAAAACAACTCTTACAATTCTGTAATAATAAAATTGAGCTAGTGCTCAATGAAACATGGGTAAAAGATTTGAATAGGCACTTCAGAAAAAAAAAAAGGTACCATATGGTTGACAAATGATCTTCTGAAAAGATGTTCCACATCACTCATGATTATGTAAGTGCGAATAGAACCAAAATAAAATATCACTATGTATGCTCTAGAATGGCTGAAATTAAAAGTGTTGATGAGGTGCGACTGGTCTATTCGTATGCTGTTTGTGAGAATTTAAAGCGGTATGCATAACCACCTTGGAAAACAATTTGGCAGTTTCTTTAAAAAGTTGAACATATACCTACCATTCAACCCAACCATTCTAATTTTAGGTATTTACACAAGAGAAATGAAAGGGTATGTACACACACACACACACACACAGTCACACACACACACACACACACACACACAAATTGTAGGCAGATGTGTTTCACAGTTTTATTTGTATAAAATTAAAGCTGGAAGTAACCTAAATGTGTATAAACAGGTAGAATGAAAAAAATAAATTTTGATATATTCATGCAGCGGAATGCATTCCATTTGACAATAAAAAGGGATAAATTACTAATCAATGGGAAAACATGGATGAATCTCAAAATAGTTGTACTAAGTAAAAAGTTACATCAAAAAATGCATTCTGCATGATGGCATGCATAATTTTGCTAAGAGGAAATTCTAGAAAATGCAAATTAATCTATGGTGATGGAAAGTAGATCAGTGGTTGCAGAGGACTAGGAGATGGAAGGATGGATTACAAAGGTGTTTGAGGAAATTTTTGGGTTCACTATCTTGATTGTGGAGACAATTTCATGAGTGTATAGGTATGTCAAAATCATCAAATTACATACATATTGTGCTGTTTATTGTGTGTCAGTTGCCCCTCAATAAGGCTATAAAAGAAGGCAGACCAAACATAGAACTAAGGTGTGTAATTTTCAGTCCTTTGCTGTTTTCTTTCCTCTAGTTTCCCCACTTTCTTTCCTCTAGTTTCCCCCCTTTGATCTCTAGGATCTTAAAATATCAACCACAAGTCCTAGATTTTCCGGAAATTTCAGTGTCTTTAGTATTCCAGAATTTATCAGATCATGGGCATCGATTTTGGATTAGAAGAACATAGAATCCACTTTTCTAAGCCTTTGTCAATGAGATAAGGCCTAACCACTGCATTTTCTGATTATTTCCACTGCACACTTGCCAAGCTTTTTGTTTCCTACTCTTCAATACCCCATTATCCACTGCACAGGTTCTCCAGCCCCCAGAACACAAGAGTATAAAGATGAACTCTAAGATTCATTCTGACTTCTGGATTGGCTCTCCATCCCTAGAAAGACGTCAAGAGGCCTCCTGGGAGAGACTTCCTTTACTTCTGGTCTTATAGACTTCTAAAGCCTAGCTTGCAAGAAGCTGGAAGAAGAAAGCAGAGCTGGCAAATGTGAAGCTTATCATGAAATGTCCTTTGAAATATCTAAGCACATAACTGATCTCTGCATCTGGGAGAGTGGTGAGTAAAAGGCATGACCACTGTAGTGAACATCAGAGGGGTATCATTACATACAGATTAATCACCATCATATATGAAGGTGAATAATAATCATGAAGACAAAGGAAAACAATTAACTTAATAGATTCCCAAAACTCATCATGGACCTTTCCTCCTTCCTTTACTGTATGGAAAATATAATGCTTCTCCATCCCTGATTAGTCTGTTCTCTTCTCTTCCTGCTCAGAGCTTGAAGTATCCTCTGCAATGGGCTACACTTTGTCCCAGAATGGAAGCAGCTCCCCTTCATTCCATAGTTCTAAGTTTGTAAACCCTTCTTGCTTCTGTAAAGGGAATTTTTGGATGCTTTGGAACCTAGCAGAGACCAGCCAAATCTCCTGTTATTTTCCTGAAGTTTACCTTAGAGAAGGTGATGAGAGCATTATCCACAATCTCCATCATACAGGCCATACTAAACACTTCTGTCATATTGGCATTTTCATAAGACTTTTGTCATTTAAATTTTATCATTTTATTATTCTAACAATATAAGTTCAACAACCAAAGGGACGGAAAGCCAGGGTGTGTCTGCAGAGTGGATACTGTCCATCTATGTGCCAATGTCAGTATACATGGGGTCTATATCTGGCTCTTCCAGGCTGCTAGTAACTCACTGAAAGACTTTGGGCAAGTTAATTACCCTTCTGAGTCTCAGTTTGCTCATATGTAAGTGATTACACTGGAAAACATGACCTGAAGGTCACAAATGGTTCTAAAGCCTGGGGTTCCAATTTGAAGCACCAAGTGCGAATGGCTCCATAGAATTTAAGGAGCTTAAGATGTCACTGCCTGCTGCATGGATAGAGCCTTTTAAATACAGCAGTGAGGGGAAAAGGGAGATTTCCATACTTCCTTTCTCAATGGCCCTGGCTCACCAAATTCAGAGGACTAAAGAGCCAGCCCATCTCCAAGCATGTCTAACCTCATGCAAGCTGGTCTTCATGCCTTCTTTCCCCACTGACATCCCTTCATCACCACTGAAGTGGTGGTTTGCTGGGTCTTTGTGGTTATGTCCCTCAGTGTCCTCTCAGGGAACAACAGGTAGAGCAGAAGAGACCCAGAATCCCAGAATTATAGAGCTCAAGACAACCTTACCCAGTTGTAAGCCTACCCTGACAAGTTAGAGATAAGGAAACCAGGACCCAAGAGAAACATCATTTCCACCAGCTCTGACACTGCCAGTTTGTGGCTTTGAGAAAGTTTCAGTGTCCTCAAAGAAGGGACATAATAGTGCCTAATTCCTCATGTTGTGATCACGTATGTTTAGCTCCCAATTTGGTAGATATAAAATGTGAACAATTTCAACACTCAAGTTTTAAAACTAAGGAAATGAACAGCAGGTCTACTGTTACCAATCTTATGATTTTCTATTATAGTACATTAATTTGGAAAAGAAAGAGCTTGTCCTAAAATACACACACACACACACACACACACACACACACATACACACACACACACTGAAGGAGATAAATAGGATAGGAATGAGGGCATCTTACTACCTAGATCTGAGTGAGGCAGGTCAGGATGCACTGCCCAGGTGTGCAAAAACCTGATTAGTCTCAACTCCACAAGGCAAACTAGCTCTGTGACATGGGGCAGGCACTTAAAACCATCTGTCCTTCTGCTCTCAACTATCCAACAAGAATAGGAATACTTTCCTTGCTGACTTCATGAAGATATTGTGAGGATAGAATATGATGGTATTTTTGAAAGAATAAAATATATACAGGGCACTTGGGTGGCTCAGCCTGTTAAGCATCCGACTTTGGCTCATGTCACGATTTGTGATTTGTGTATTTGAGGCCCTCGTTGGGCTCTGTGCTGATGGCTCAGAGCCTGGTGCCTCTCTCTCTGCCCCTCCCCCGCTCATGCTCTGTCTTTATTTCTCAAAAATAAACATTTAAAAAAGTGTTTAATATATAAATTGTAAAATATACAAATTATATTTTATAGTATAAAAAGTCTTTTTTATTTTTTTACCAAGTTTATTTTTTTCACCAAATTCAGAGGACTGAAAAGCCACCCCATCTACAATTTTATTTTAAAGTCTAAAATATGTACAGATACTAATCTGTTGGAAATACCTGATAGTACAGATTTTTTAGCTGCTGCATTATTTGTGTATCAAAAAATGTATTTAAAAAAGAGTTTAGTGGATGTTAAAATTCTGGGCAAATGCAGAGGGTCTTTTTTACTTCAAGAGAGGAGAGACTGAGCATAGAAGGAGGAGCTTACCATCCACAGCATGGGGTTATGGAGATGAGATCACAGAATTCTGACCCACTCCCTCAAGTGATTTTTTAAAATCTGTGTAGGGCAGTCATCATGCACAAAGGCTGGAGCCATGGGCAGTCTCCCAGCTGGGCTTGTCTGCCTGCTTTTTCTCCTATTACAAGCCCATTTGTCTAGGCAGCTTCCATTTACAGAAAGGGCAACTTTAAATAATCATAAATCACATTGCTTTAGTCAATGTTTTAATCATAAGATTAGTTTTAGTTTGCTTGGGTAAGACATTTTAATCATGAGTTTCAGTTTCTTCATCTGTGAAATGAAGACGGTTATCCCTCTCTGCCTACCTCATAGAACAGTTGTCAGACCTGATAAAATAACCACAGCGGCTTCTTACAGAGAAATTCCACATGGCAGGCACTGCGCCCAGGGCTCTACATGAATCATCTTTTTTATCTCTCAACAATACTACCAAGAGGTATTATTACAGATGAGGAAATGAAGGTTCAGAAAACTTCAGTAGTTTGTCTGAAATCACACTTCTGGTAAGTGATGTAGCCAGGCCAGGAACACGCTCCAGAGAACAATGTGTGTGGAAGCAGTCAAAAGTGGAAATGCCCCATCTGATGAGGCTCCCTGTTGCAGTGGGGACAACACAGGTGTGTGTCTTTATGGGAGCCCTCACTGACCATTGATCCAACTTCAGGTGCCTCATTCTGCTCTTATGGAGAAGAAGTCAGGGTGGCGCAAGGCTCAGTGGGAGAGGGGCTCAGACCCTACCCTGGGTCATTCTGCTCAGTTCCCTTCTGTCTGTGCAGGTCATTCAGAGGGAGGCTCACTGCCTCTGAAAATTCCCACTGGAAGAGTTCACCAAACCACCTCTGCACTCTCAGCCTTCATAATTACTATAATTTATGAACTCAGAGCATTTCCATCACTTGTCCACATGAATGGCTCTGTTACTAAACTATCAGCTTCTTGAGCTTGAAGTCTGTTTGGCCTTCCCAGTTAGGCCCTTGACCATGCCTGAATCACTAATGGGTATTATATTGCATTAACCTCCCTTCAAGAAAACAAACAGACACACTTTATAGAAGCCAAACTAACTGTGTCCTTGGGAGAGGAGATGAATAACAGGGAAAAGGAGAGACTGAGGTTCTCTCCCTGTCAAGAGCTCCTCTGTCTTGTGGGCTAATTTGTCCTGAGATAGTGGGCATTGGAAACCCCCAGAATCTTCTATTAAAGCAAAGGGCTACATCACTGGGGTCAGGTAACAAAATGAGATGCAGGAGTTCAGGTTCCTCATCCACTGGGGGTGTGTTCTGCCTTGGGGTTCAAACTGCTTGGTCCATGATAACCTTGACCAGCTGGGACAAGGCTTGAGACTCAGTTTTTCTAATTGTAGAGTGGACTTCGATATCTCAGAGATAGTGCATCTAGAGGGCACTAATGAGGGCTGAGGGATAGGCTAAGGGAGCTCCAATCTTCTGTTGCAAGTTGTTTCTGGCCCACCTTTGCCTTTCTCTTTCTGGTATGAACCTTGGAGCAAGGACATGGCTAGCCATTAGAGTGCTATGCACTGTATCTGACAGCAGGCATAGCAGCGCACTGACCCATCAAAGCAAAAGCAGGAAGTAGCCATAGAAGGGTCCTTTAGCCCTTCCTCTGCCTGCAGCTACTTCCCAGGAATGGTGAGTTCTGTGGAGTCCAGAAGGTTGGGTTGATTGGTAACACAGGTGTGTGTGTGTGTGCATGCACATGCTCAGTATAGCAGCTATTTTACAAATGTAGCACTTATTGTAGCACAATATTTTAATGAACAATATAGCCACTCTAGGTGTGTGTTATCTGAGTAACCACCTTGCACCTGAAGGGGGCAGAGGAGGGAATGATCCGGATGCTGCTCCAAGGCTCTTCCTGTGTCCCCCTCAAATAACTACAGTGGGAAATGGTGATGATTTTGTCCCAATCCTGTCAGCAGTTCCTGGGGCTGAGTGTTTGCAAGGGGAAGGGCTCTATAGCTCTAGAACAGACATGACTGGCTGTGTCTGCATCCTGACTTCAGCCTCACCCTCTCAGATCTGGATTCTGAACTTAGGGGCAAAGAATTCTGGAAAGTCCATTTTCTGGCTGGTTAAGATGTGTTCAGCCTTCCATCCCATCACTCTCTCCTGGCTTACCTGGGCACACCTCAGTGTGAGACAGGATGGATGAGCATTGGTCAAAGGGTAAAGAGCCCCAGCTGCTCCATATCTTCAAATAGGCTTAACACAAGACTCTCTGAAAATCATCTCCTAAAAGCATGACCTGGGGCTGGATCCCAGCACCTCCTGTGTTGTTCATGACCACAGGGGACAGACTGGGGGCTAGTCAATCAAGAACAACCTCACTGCTCAGAGGAGGGGTCCAGATTTCATAAACCTTGTTTTCTTATAGGCCACAAGGAGTTCTCCTTTGTGCTTTGCTGAAGAGTCCAAACCTGAAGATGTGGCTTAGTAATGCTATCTTGATCCAAAAGCATTCTTGCTTTATTTCTGGTTTTACTCTAAATGCAAGGAGGAAACAGTTTTGTTTGGTTGCTGTGGCTATGTAATTGCTAAGCAATGCTAACAACTGTTATGCTCTAAAGATGAATGCAACTTCCAACTTTACATGTGCTCTCATGTTTTCAAATCACATTACTCAACACTAGTTTATTTATTCATGATAACCACTCTGAGAAATACACAATCCTATTTTCTTAATTTCTCAATTGAAGAAACTAAGGCTCATGGAGGCTAACAACTTGTTATAAGGTAGAAAATAGAAGAATTCAGACTCAAGTCTAAGATTTTTCACTTAAAATTCCATGTCTACCAGATTCTAGCACCCTAACCAGTAATTAATCTTTCCTTTTCAGGGCTGTAAAAAGGCCCAGAAAACAGAGGTTTCTGGAGGCTAAAAAGTGAGTGTAAGGGGGTGCCTGGGTGCTCAGTTGGTTAAGCATCAGACTTCGGCTCAGGTCATGATCTCAGGGTTCATGGGTTTGAGCCCCATGTCAGACTCTGTGCTGACAGTGTGGAGGCTGGAGCCTGCTTCAAGTTCTCTGCCCCTACCCTGTTCATTCTCTCTCTCTCTCTCTCTCTCTCTCTCTCTCTCTCTCTCAGAAATAAATAAAATATTTTTTTAATTTGTTTAAAAAGTGAGCATAAGAATCAGAGCTGAAGCACCTGGGAGGACTGTATTTCTTGGACTGACACGTGCTCAGCTGTAGTACTCTCCTCCCCGTCCCAGAGTATTCACCCCCACTCAGCTATATGACCACCCAGAGTGTTCACAGAGCTTCTTGAGCCCATGCCATGAAAGTACTATATTAACTATGAAATTCTCCAGATACTTATGGGCTTCTGGAATTATTGTTCATGCACACCTAGCGAAAAGAATCTTTCTTTCTTCAAGACATGGAAACCAGTCATGATTGGAAAATACCAGTGTCCTATAAGTTTTCCTTCCCTTCGGAATTGAGAGAAAATTCAAAGCCTGCAAAACTATTGAACTACCAGTTTTTGTAGCATATCTTCTCATTGCCAGCCCAAAGCTTTCATATTAACATTGTTATAAATGTTCCGTATTTGTATTATTTGTGCTAAACTACCTTACTTCTCCACACATGCATCTTTCAAACACAAATGGAACTGAAATATATTTGTAAGGTTACTTAACAAGAACAACAAATTAGGCATTAATTCAATGACTCTTACAGAAACTGGAAGGTGGGTTTCTCCCTTCTGGAAGCAGACATGACCTTCATTTAGAAAACTCATACCCACTTGGAGTTGAAGATAAGGACATATCCCCACTAGCATTTTGTCTCTGTTGTGGTTCCAGTCACCATCTTTTCAAACTCAATCTGAACATTCATTCTTTAACCAGTTCTTCTAGTGGTAATCAATCACCTCTATGTCCCTGGCACTGCTAGGGAGAAAATAATCTGTCAACTCAAAACTACCACAGACACTTGGCAGCTAAAACAATTATGATACAGCAATGGTATTCAACTGGGGTTTATTTTTCATCTCAGGGACATAGGCAGTGTATATAAACTTTTTTGGTTTTTGTAATTCGGGGGGGTGCTGCTGGCATCTAGTGGGCAGATGCTGCTAAGCATCCTGCAATGCACTGGATAGCTCCCACCAGAGAGAATTGCCTGATATTTTCAATTGTGCAGAGATTGACAACTTCTGCAATGCTGTGGGGTCAGTGCTATAGCAGAGAGAGAGAGAGAGAGAGAGAGAGAGCGCAAAGGGGAGGGGCAGAGAGAGAAGGTGAGAAAGAATCCTACGCATGCTCTGCACCATTAGCGCAGAGCCCAATGCAGAGCTTGATCCCACAAACCATGAGACCATGACCTCAGCCAAAGTCAAGAATCAGATGCTCAACTGATGAGCCATCCAGGTGGCCCAATTTTTTTAAAATAATAGCCATTCTAGTGAGCCTGAAATAGTATCTCATAGAAGTTTTGATTTCCATTTCCCTAATGATTTGTGATATTGAATAACTTTCACATGCTTCCTGACCATATATATGTATACTTTCTTTGGAGATATGTCTATTCAAGTCCTGTGTCCATTTCTTGAACCGGGTTACTGACTTTTGTTGTTGATGTGTAGGAGTTCTTTACATATTTCGGGTCATATCTCTTATCAGATATATGCTGTGCAAATATTTTCTCCCATTTTGCCTCTTCCCTCTTTTGATAATGTCTTGTGATATATAAAAGTTCTAAGTCTTGATGAAGTGCAGTTTGTTTCCTTTTTTTCTTTTGTTGTGCTTTGTTTTCTAAGAGTTTTATAGCTTTTTCTCTTTTATGTAGGTCTTTTATACCATTCCAACTTTAAGAAACTCATGGGGGAGTGATAGAAGCAGTCATGTAAAATCATATCAATAGAGAATCAGAAGGTGGTTTCATAGTGGCTAGTAACATAGGCTATGGAGTCCCATAGATTCTGACCAATTTAATTAATCTGAACCTCAGTTTACTTATCTTAAATTGTGAATATTTTTTCTTGGCTTCATAATAATGGATACGGATGAAGGAACACAGGACTGAGAAGAACAAGAAGGGGAGTCTCCTGATGTAGTGATCTCTCCAAAACATACCCATAAAAATGTGAGAAAAGATTGCTCACTAGGGAGCACAGAATAGGGTGCATGTGTTATTAGTCCCATTTTACAGAGGAGAAAACTGATGAATAAGCATGAGGGTAGTTTTAAAAGTCCTGGACCCCTTCTGTCACCCCTGATACCCTAAGAACTATGGGAGACCAGCAGAATTGCTGTGTATTTGGAGGGTGGTAAATAATCTGAGCCTGGATCAAGCCTGACCTTGAGCCAAAGGTTGTATTTGGCTTAAAGGATTATAGGTTAATATGGTTGCCCTGTTATAGGGGAGAAGGGAAAGGTGACCTGGGACAGCACAGAGACTCAGAGGGGAAGAAGGAAGAAAACAGAGTCCCAAGGAAGCTGGACAACAGGGTCTAGTGAGAAAGCAGGGCAGAAGCTTCCAGGAAGGAGGGTGCTCCAGGTGAAGCCTCTCTCTGAAGAGAAAAGCCCAAGACCACACATCTGGGCACAGCCTTGGACCCACTAATCTCACTAGCAGTAAAGAGCTTTGTCAAGATTTCCATCCATTCACCCAACAAGCATTCATGAGGTGCCCCCTCTGGCCAAGCAAAGACCGTCCTGGGGGCTGAGGCCAGTGACAAATGCCAACCCAAGGGAAGAAGAATGTTGTGATCCTGGACACAATGGGCCCAGTTGACCCTAGCCCCACAAGGCTGGCAGTGAAGGCAGTGATCCTGGAAGAAGTGTGCTAGCCAGTCTAAAACCTCCCAAGAGGTACAGAAGGGGATGCAGCAGCTGAGCATGTACCTTAGCCTTCCTAACCTGTTAGTCACTTATAGCTGGACCATGACTGGGCCCTGATGACACAGAGGACATGAGCCCTTCCCAGGCCTGCCCTGGGCTTGGCCCTGTCAACACTCACAGGCTGCTGCACTGAAGAGAAATGAAAACCCAAAACAATTTTTTTTAATAAACAAGAGGAGAGGAAGTTAAAAAAAATGTATATATATATATATATATATATATATATATATATGGCAGTGAATAATGAGGGATCCACTCAAATTCTCTCTAAGGTAATGAATAAATAAACCCTTGACAATTTCTTCCAACTGCAGTTGACAGGATAATTGGACCTAATAACTTTTGATACTTTTGACTTTGGTTAATGAGATGTAAATATGCATTGCAGGATTGTGGGTTTGTTTGTTGCAGAGAAACTAAATTGTGATTGGCCAAAAGGTTAGTCTTTCATTTATTTTTATTGGTATATTGCCCTTTAGACCAAAGAAAATAAAGCTGGGTAGGAGTTATTTAGTTTTATTTGGTTTGGTGTTATTGTTTACTCTTGTTTTCCTCATTGCCTTTGGGGAAGAAAAAGGAAAATCTGGTACTTCCAGTAAGATGGGAGGTCATGGGGTGTGGGAAAGTGGGGCAGAGCTCAGGGCTTCCAGAAGTTTCTAATACCAGCGTAGCATACTGCTGCATTCCTCATTTACCAGCCAATGTGAAAAATTTCTCCCGTCACCCTGAAAGCAGGAGGAATTGCATCTCGACCAGCTGTCTGCCTAGTTAGGAGGATGGGCTTGGATCAGTGGCTGGTGGGAAGATAATGACAGAATGAGGGATGGGTTCTCTGTGCAGCAGCCCATGCAGAAGAATAGCTTGGTCCCAGGAGAGTAGCAGAGGGAGGTGGGATGAGAGTGTCCAATGTTCCCCATCTCTTCAGGCACACAACAAGGGTCTAGGGTCTGAAGAGGGGTCAGAGGTAGTAGAAAAAGCCCCAATCTCAAGTTTGGGTCAGAGACTGTGGCCCCAGTCAGGTGACCTTCCTGGCTCTGGCTTCCTGGTCTGCAAGGTAATCTAAGACTGCCTAAGTTGCTGTGAAGGTCAAATAGTTCATGTCTGTGGAGTATAAACTTATGATGTCAGTGTTGCCTAATGGGGGTGACGGACATTCTCTTTGAAAAGGAGACCTGTCACTGTTTAGTGCAGAGGATTCTGGGTCCAGGCATTCTCCAGGTCTCAGTGATGGGAGGACCCATGGGGAGGACCCATGTCTTCTGACATGGTTACCCACCAGGAAAGGGGGATTCAGGATCCTGGGGATTAGGTATCTCTCACCCACAAAAGCTCTCTGCTCTGTCATGGAAGCCGCAGGTTGAAGAGAATAACAATGAGGATGTATTTCAATCCTGAGCCCACATGTTACCTGAGTGGGCAGCCTCTCTCTTCCTCCTATGTGGCTCCTGTACTCACATGACTGCCACATTCACAACACTCTGACACCAGATGTGTGTGTTTGGTGGTCCAACACCAAGCAATTTTGTGACAACAGCTGGGTGTCTTCCAATTTAACTTCATTCTAACACTATGTTCCCAGAGAGAGCATCAGATCCCACAGGTTAAGGGCTCAGTCCCGCAAGGCTGCCCACCACTTGTCTCCACTGCAGATGCCAATTGCAAATGCAGATTGTCACCTGTGCCTCTGACCAATTAGGTATAAATTGGAGGTTCCCACAACTCCTCTTTGGGTTGTATTATTTGCTGGAATGGCTCACAGAGCTTAGGAAAATGTTTACTTACTGTTTACCAGTTTATTGTAAAAGAATATGGTAAAGGATATTGATGAGAGCCATGTGAAAAGATACAGAGGGCAAGGTCTGGGAGGGTCCCAAGCATAGGAACCTTTATCCCCATGGAGCTGGGATGCATCTCCCTTCTGATGTGCAGATGTGCTCACCAACCTGGAAGCTCCCCAAACTTTGTACTATTGGGATTTTGTGGCGGCTTCATCACATAGGCGTGATCAATTATCAACTCAATTTCCAGACCCTCTCTCCTCTTTGGAGGGTAGGGAGCAGGGCTGAAAACTCCAAACTTCTAGTCATGAAAATTCCAAGCTTCTAAGCTTTGTCTTTCTAGTGACCAGATCCCATCCATCCCCCATCCAGGAACATATTCAGAGTCGCCTCACTAGCACAAAGCTACTGCTGTCAGCCAGTAAACTCCAAGGGATTTAGGAGCTCTCTGGCAGGCTATGATTTCACATTATCCAATGTAAGAAAATTTGTGTGTGTTACTCTTGGCTCTGTGCTCAGTAGAGGTTTGAGTTGAAGCTCATAGCATAGCAGCATGCCCATGCTGGGCCACAATCCCCTGAGAACTCCTGACCAGGCTGAGAACAGAGCAGGCCCAGACACGTCTCAGACACAAAGTCATCTCCAATGAGAGACAAGGATCCCTAGCTTTTGCCATGCTAACCACTCAAACTCCTGTTCCTTGTGGACAGAACCCAAAATGGCCTCAGCATTTCAGAATGGCTTACAAATACATTTGGAATAGGGACTACTCTCCAGAGTTATATAAGACTGGGGAGTAATAAAATAACATAATGTAGATGACTTCAATATTTTGATATAAACTTTTTATTGAAGTGTCACAAACATAGAGAGCACCACCCAAATCATAAGTGCACAGAATTTTCAGAGCTCAATTCAAAAAGAAGAGTATCACCACTGCCCTAGAGGGTCTCCTCATGCCCTAATCCTAAGACCCACTGAAGATAATTCACTTCTGATTTCTAACAGCATGGATAGACACTGGTGGTTTTCAGACTTAATATATATGAAACCATACATTGTGTACTTTTTTCAGGGAAAAATGTACATGCGGTGAAATACACAAATCTTAACTGTATGAATGATTGTAGACAAATGCATACACCATGAAACCCACATTTGTACTAAGACATAAAACACCTGCTTCTTCACAGAAAGTTATCTAGTGCCTCTTCCCAGAGAGCCACTTTTCTAACTATTTAATTCCATATATTAACTCTGTGTGATCTGCATCTTCATATACACAGGAGCACACAGTGTGCATTTTTTAATTGAGTCTTTTCACTTAGCATGCCATCTCTGTGCATCATCCATATCATTTTATGTATTAGTTTGTTGAATTCTATTGCTAAATAGTTTTCCGTTGTATGCCTATAACCACAATTTAATGATTGTATGTCTATACCACATTGCCTGCTCCACCTCACTAACACTTAATTCAGTTGTATTGCAGAGTCTGAACAAATACAGAGAAATGACAGGCTCTCTGACTGTTTTGTGGTAGGGTCCCCTTCCTAAGGTATGTGATAAAAATAAATGTTCAAGGCAACCTGGCTATAAGCACACATGAAGCCCCTCACGACCTTGTAACATGAGACCACTTAATCAGACTGCGTGTTTGCATGTTACCATATATGGGAGACAAAGAAATAGAAAATGTATTAAAAAACTATGCCATGTGGCATTCGGGTCTCAGTTCTTGGGGTACGAACACAACTGAGACTTGCTGGCACGAATAAAGTTGTTTCCTGGAAAGAAAACCTTCAGTGTCACAACTCTCTGTGTGAGAATCCTGCTATAATTTGGCTTTGACCTGTGTAAATTCCTACAGGACCCATATCTCTACACTGTAGCACTTTTGATTGAATTAGAAAGTTATTTCTGTGTGTCCAGATTAGGAAAAATTGTCTTCCCTGGGCCTGTTATCTCCATGAAATTTCAGTTTACCAAGCAGAGCTGACTGTGATGCTTCTCCCATGCCTCCTCAGCCTGGTGATGCCTGCAGAGTATACCCAATTTCACAACCCCTTCTGGGCCTGCCCAGGACTCACAAGGTTCTAGTCAGAGACTCTGGGCCCCTGGGAAAGTCTGGGGCCTGTGTGTGAGGTGACCATTGGGCTCTGGAAGCCCTGCTGAGTTTGCCTTCCAGCTCTGCCATCTGCTGGCTATGTGACCTTGGGCAGGCCACCTGGTCCTCTGAGACCCTCCTTATGTGTGAGAAGTAAAGCTGGGCTCAGGGGAGAGGTCCATGAGATAACATGTGAGGACATTCTATAAATTATAAAGCTCTAAATAAATGTAAAGGGCCATGAGGGATCTTGGTAAGATTGTGTCTCTGCAAATATAATTTGAGCTCCCTGGGCAGCAGCCAACTTAGCTCAATTTACCTGTGTGGAAACTCTCTATGATACCAAATAAAATACATATTCTTCTCAGACCCCACGAGCCCTAAGTGATGGGAGTAAGGGAAATGTAACTATGAGGATTTGGCATGTTCTCCATAAGTCCTTAGTGCCACATACAGCTTTCATCATCTTAATCATCTTGAATAATCATCAAACTCTCCCACTGAAAATAGCTTGGAAGAGATGGCAATGGGAGAGCAGTTGGGAATTTATGCAACGCTGCTTTCCCTTCAAAATGGAAATGCGGTAGCTATCATTAAAACTATGCATGACACTTGAGTGCAGATGGGTGGGGTAAGTGTGGGGGAGGAGGGCACTGATTGCTTGTCTGGGTCAGGAGAGGCAATAATGCAAGCAGTGTTAGTCCCCTAAGTCTCCTGCTCATTGCTTACCTGTGGAGGTCAAGTGAAGGTTTGATGTCCTCACCACCTGCAGCTCCTTGCAGAGGGAATTAAATGGCTATGCCTGGCCCCAAATGAACTCATGACAATAACTGCTTGGGAGGCTGAAGTCAGCACAGGCAGCTATTCAAAGCTCCTCAGAAAGTTTTGGGGACCCACCCATGCACAGCACCTCCTGCTGTGCCTCTGGAGCCACATCTGCAGAAATGAGGGTGGGAGTTCTATCTACAGGCATTAAGATTGGTGTCAGTGAGTCCTGCAGTTCCAAGGGCCCAGTGACAGTGTTGCCTCCTTGCCTTACTATGACGGTTCCCCTGAACCCTGCCCTGCCCTGGATCCCAGAGAACAAAAGACAAGGGATTTCTCTTTTATATACTGATGCACCCTTGAGATCCTCCTATGTCTCCTTATGCCCTGAGAAGTATTTCATTCACCCACATCTGTGCAGGGGCACACAGCTGGGAGATGGAACCTCAGGCTTTCCTGGAGCATAGAATCTTTATTCATCTGTCTTCCTATGTATTCTCATCTTTTGCAGGGAGCTCTTGAGGAAGTGGCTGGGGGCCTCCTTAGTGGACTGGTTGGCAGTGGATATATCTGAGACACAGGCTTTGCTCTGGGTTTCTTCATTCTGTCCTCTATCCCCATATCCTCCACCCTCTGGGAAGAAGGTTGTATAGAATCAGTTCCCAGCTAATGGCAGCAGTGACCTGTGGGGAGGGGGTACAGCCTGGCACCCACACCCTGACAGGTCACCCTAGAAGAGGATCAGTTGGTAAGTATGTGGGAATCCCCAGCCTTCAAGGATAGAAGCCCATTTTGCATGGGGTCATCATTGCTCTAAAGCTGGGGAGCCCTGCACTGCCTTCAGCCTCACCTGCAGGGTTCAAGAGCAAAGTCCTGGCCTGCCTCAGTCCCAGGCAGTAGGCTTTTGGGGTGAGGCTGAGGACGTGGCTGGTTTGGCCCCAAATGTGGCCTAGGTGGGGTAATACAGGGTGAGAAATTTTAAATCCGGGTGCAGCTTGGCAGAAGATTGTGTTTCTTTCTCCTTACCCCTCCCCATCCTTCTTCTTGGGTCCCCATCCCTCTATGATTTGTAAGTGCTCTTTACACAGTAGGCTAGGAGTGATATCGGTGCTTAACACCTCATATAGGTTTCAAATAGTCCCTTAATCAGTTGTTTTCCTTTTTTTCTAATTATTCTAATGTCACACATAAAAAAAAATATTTCCTTCCATTTGTAAACATTTTAATTATTCACTAATATTTTCAAAATGTTTATTAAATCTAACATTGACTTTAGTAAATAGTACTTCTAATTTTATATGGTATATATATATATGTGTATATATATATGTATATATACATATATATACATATATATATTATAAGTGTATATATATATTATATACATATATATGTATTACATATACATACATATATATATACATATACATATACATATACATACATATATATGTATTACATATACATATACATATATATATATTATATATATATATTACATTTATAATAAGAAAATTGTGTTATTTTTACTCAAAGTAATGAAAGGAACATTTTTAAAAATCTGGCAAACAAACTAAAAACCTGAGGCTCGGGGTACATGATTTCTTTTAAGACCTAGTTGAAACTAACTTCTAAGGAGCTGAGCCTTCAGGGTGGATTTTGGTAAAACGACTTTTAATGCAGGAGTAGAGAGGGGAGGCTGCCATCTGCTGATGGGGTGTCTTTCCCCCCGCTTCTCTGAAGTCTACCCACTCTGTGGGTATTTTATGTCAGGTAAAAGGCAAGATGCCTAGTTAAATATGAATCTTAAGTAAACAAACATTTTTTAGTCTGTCTCAAATATTTCATGAGACATACTTATGCTAAAAGATGATCTGTTGTTTATTTGGAATTCAAATTTAACCAGGAGCCTTGTATTATTTAATAATATTTTTACTTTATAAGTGTTCTACATTTAAAGACAAATTGTAAATATAGTACAGAGAGTTCCCGTATTCTCCACACCTGGTTTCCTATACTATTAGATTCTTTAATTAGTATAGTACATTTGTCACAGTTAATGAACACTTTAACATATTGTTATTAACAGTAACAGTGTTATTTTTTTTAACGTTTATTTATTTTTGAGACAGAGAGAGACAGAGCATGAACGGGGGAGGGGCAGAGAGAGAGAGGGAGACACAGAATCAGAAGCAGGCTCCAGGCTCTGAGCCATCAGCCCAGAGCCCGACGCAGGGCTCGAACTCACGGACCGTGAGATCGTGACCTGGGCCGAAGTCGGACGCCTAACCGACTGAGCCACCCAGGTGCCCCCAGTGTTATTTTTAAGTTTATTTACCGAGAGAGAGAGAGAGAGAGAGAGAGAGAGAGAGAGAACAAGGGGGTGAGGGGCAGAGAAAGAGAGAGGGAGAGAGAGAGAGAATGAATATTCCAAGCAAGCTCCTCATTGTTGGTGTGGAGCCTGATGTGGAGCTCAAGCTCAGGAACTGCGAGATCATGACCCTAGCCTAAAACCAAGTGTCAGATGCATAAACGAGCCACCCAGGTGCCCCAACAATGACAGTATTATTGTAAATGCTTACTTTATTCAGATTTCCTTAGTTTTTCCCTGTCCTGTTCCTTTTCCAGAATCCCACATGACATTTGGTCATCATGTCTACTCAGGCTCCTCTTGGAAATCATACATTCTCAGGCTTTTCTTCTTTTTGATAACCTAAATAGTTTGTTGTTGTTGTTGTTGTTGTTGTTTTGAAGTCAGGTGTTTAGTAAACTGTCCCTCAGTCAGGATTTGTCTGATATGTTCCTCATATTTAGACAGAAGTTATGGGATTTTTTGGAACAAGATCACAGAGATGAAGTGCCATGCTTATCACACCATCTCAAGTATACATATTATCAACATGACTTACCTCTTCTGATGCTGGCCTTGCTTATCTGGCTGAATGGTATATCCACTTTAAAGTTATTCTTTTACTTCCTTTTCCATATTGCATACTTTTTAAAGAAAGTCAGTATGCCCAGCCCACAATTAAGGAACTATGTTTCACCTATGTTGAAATGCCTCATGTTTCTATTTGCTAAAAGGCAATCCTATCCATGGTCAGTGGCCAATCAACTGCCCTCTGCCCCCATGCTGTCCTTATTCACTCCTGCCCAGGGTGAATTCTCCTTCCAATATCTGGGGTACTGGGAGTATACAAATCAGCATATCACCCTCCAACATCCCATATTATTGCTCTCCGCTTATCATGTCTATCCCCTTCCCCCACAGCAAGACTGTCAGCTTAAGAGGGCAAAATCTGGATCCTATCTGATTGCTTTGTTCCCCAGTGCCTGGACCACAGCTGGCTAATACATGCTTGTTGGTCTAACCTGATGGATATCTTAACCCCAGGCCTCTTTTTTCTGGGGGTATAGCAAATGTTCAAGAATGAGTCCTGCTGGGCCAGGAGGTCCCAGATACAGTGCAGACAGCCTCTGTGAGGGTCAGTGTTACCTTGGATTCTATAGATACTGCTGGGCAGGGGAGTTTGGTGGACTGATTTGTATCTGTTCCAGAGTGAAGAAGAAAGTCTGATCACAGACACCCTGTCATTCTCCTTGTACTTCAGGAGGCCAGTTAAGCATCAAGAGGTGTCACTCACTGTAGGACCTGGCTGCTCTGGTGAATCTCTGCTCAGAATTCTCAGTGTCTGACCAATGCCAGCACCCCTCTGGATGAAACCCATCCTGACTAAACCTCCAAACACGAAGGTATTTTTAATCCAGGAGACTGAGGTGCTGCAGTGTAGTCCTCAAGGTTCCTGACTTTCCCAACCCTCCCTTTTAGGAAGGACTTCCTATTTACAGAAGATTTTTTTTTATCCTGGAGCATGCTTCTACTGGTGTGCTGGCAGACCCTCACCCACTCATCCTGAGAAAAATGTTATCTAACCTTGTACCTCTCTCAGGGTGCAGGGACACCTCTGAGACAGAACAGTCCTGGAGGCAAGAACAGAAACTTTGCAGAGATCAGATCTGCTCAGTTATTCCAGGTGGCCAGGAAACCTGGAACTGAGTTGAGTGGCCAATAGTGACACCTGGATGGGAAGGGAGCCCAGTCCTTCAGATCCTAAAAGTAGACATGAGTTGATTCTAAGGCAGAAAAGCCCACCAAAGTCCCAGGGCTTGGCATCACAGCAGATACCATCTCTATCTGGCCTCACAAAAACTTTAGGGGCTGGGGCACCAAAGGTTCTGGGCAGGGGCAGATGGTGAATTGGGGTGTTTGGCCAGGGCTATTCACTTGATGATATAGGTCCTGCACTTTGGTGGAGTTGAATATTCACCTGGAGCTGGCAGGTGGTGAGGCTGCTTTTCCCCCTACTAACTCACCCCCAGGAGAAGCCAGTCCCATGGGAAGATTTCATCCTGCAATGGGTCAGATAGGTCATTGCACTTGCTGAAGATCATGGGTAGGCAAGAGTATGGGGACTGAAGGTCCCTCTGAGCCCTCTGAGCATTTGTACCTAGCAATCAAGGAGTCAGAGCCTGGCACCCACTAGGTAGAACACAACATCCTGGAAAGTCATGGCAAAATCCCATTGTGCCCACCAGCTTGCTGTGTGGCTTTGGCAGAGTAACCTGACCCCTCTTAGCTCCCTTTTATGCATGGAAAAGTCAGGTGACAATCTATCCTCAACTGCCTCCTGAGTAGTCGTGTTCAGTGTTCCTGTGGGGAGGTCCTGTTGCCCCAGGCTACTGTGACACTAAGCCCTGACCTGGAGGCAGAGGTGCTCCCAGGACACAGAGTGGGGGGATGCTTGGTGAAGCCTTGCCTTAACCCTAAGACCTGACTCTGACAGGTGTAGGGGGAACAGTATGGGCCCCCATCGATTACTACTCTTATTGAGAAATCAGAGGCACTTACCCAGGCATGCACTTGAAGTAAGTTCAGCCCGGGCATAAGCTGAGAATTGTGGAGAGAGTAGCCTGTGTCTCTCCCCTTCTCCCTCTGAAAGGGCTTGGGCTGATGGCTTCAAAAGAAAAGCAGTGAAGTCTCCCCAGGCCCTGGATCACTAGAACTTCACAGGGGCCTGGGAGTGCAGAGGATGGAGGCGACCATCCCACTTGCTGGCAAGTGGTGTTGAGACACAGAGTGGGAACTGTCCACTGCCACATGGTGAGTTAGCAACTGTACTGATTCCTGAGCAGGGCACTACCTCCTAGGCCATGTTTGCTGCTCACTTCCTTGCTCTCCTCAGTGATGCAGTCTTCTGGGAGCACAGCCCAGAGGTGGGTATGAGAGGGAGGCTCCCAACTTCTCAGTCCCCATTTTCCTTTCTGTAAATCAGATATCATAACAACACCTCCCACAGGCACACTGTGAGGACTAAATACTATAGTTCCCAGGGTGACAAGGCTCTGTGCAGCACCAAGCACATGGCAAGACTCAGGGAGCACTAGCCTTGCCATCACCACCACCATACCCAGGGAGGTGAAACTTTCAGGTTGCCCTTCACTTCAGCCTAACATTTGCTGTCCTTGAATGGCATATGCTTCCCAGCTCCTGCTGCACCTGGAAAAATTGCTACTTCTGCTATGCCCACAAGATTAGCTACCTCAGGTTTTAGTGGGGAGTTTGCAAGAGAAAGTGACATATACCTAGAATGGGCGACACTGAACAATGATCCAGGGTCACTAGTAGGTAGGATAAAAGGGTGCAGAAGAAAGGTTTACCTTTAAGAGATCATTTGGTCTGTATAGGTACTTTGTGGCAGGTTCAGACAGAGCCAACCCAAGAGAAAGGAATCTCCCTCTCACCTTAATCAAATAAGGGCTGGTTGAGGTGAGCTGGGCCTTGACTTATCCAAGGGAGTCCATGGAACCCAGGTTGAAGTGGGCAGTGGGACTACTGGCTGTCTACTCATAGTCTACACACATTGGTCAGCAAGAATGATCCCCCTACCATGTCTCCAAAGTCTCAGCCTGCCCAGGGATGACCCCGTGGTCTCCATGCTCCATCTCTTCCTGACACATGAGGGTTTAAGTCATCAATGTGGAGGGTGTTACCTGACTGCCCTTTCTGTCTGTGAGTCCTGGAAATCTTCAGAATGTCCTTGTGGGCATACAGGAATTATCCTGTCACTCAAGAAGCTGGGAAAACCAAATGACAGAGTTGTTAAGGAGAGACACCACAGGTTGATGGAGACCTCTCAGCCAAGAGAAGCAACCTCCTCAGCAGGAATGGAACCAAAGCCATGCACAGTAGGTCTGGGGTGCAAACTTCTGGAGATCTTACCACTCTGAGCCCAGACTAATATTCTCCCTGTCTTGACCAACTTTGAAGATCCTGGGTGAAAAAGTAGATAATTCAAACTGGGACAAGTTAGAGCTGCTGCTCTTACAAAACGCCCACATGGGCCTGGCCTTGAGTGTCAGTGCAGGCTCCCAAGGCAAGTCTGACACCCAATTTTTGACCTGGGAGTGAGGAAGAAGGAGTTTGGAACCTAGGGAAATGGGTGGGAGCTATAGAGCCATAGGATGAAACATGGAATCCTTCACCCAGTTTGGGCAGGGACCACAGAAGTGGGAAAAAAAAGCTGAGTGTGGAGAAGACATCCCTCAAGAGCAGTCATCTGACCACTAGCCATGTTTCACAGGTAAGAGCCCAGGACACAAGACATTTGACAGGCAAAGCCCCTGCCTAGTGACACTCACTGCTCTACCCGCGATGTGATTGACATCATAAGTCTCAGACATCATCCTTGGCAGACCCTAGAGACTCAGGCCACAAAACTCACAGGGTCTTGTAACCAAACTCAAAGTAGTACTCTTCTCCCTGGAATCTCATATCACTCTGTCATCATGGAAGTGACCCAAACAGGCTGCCCCCTGCAAGACCTTTCCCCAGAGACAGAAATCCCCACTATTTCCCCAACCCCTCCTTGGGATAGTAGTGTGGGGTTTCCCTTATTTACCAGAACCCATTGGGGCGCTCAGCTATAAAGTGAAGGCCTGGCAGGCAGGTGGTGGGGCAGAGACTATGGCTATGTATACTACTGTGGGCAGAGAGCAGTTTTCTCTGTGAGGAGCAGAGAGAAGTGGATGAGGTTAGGCTGAGGTAGAATGAGAACGCTGCCCCTTTCAGTTCTGTGAAAGTACCTCTGAGCTGAGTCCTTTCTGTTTCCAATGGTAATTATCATCACAAAATAATTCCATGTTCTTTGTTACATTGATGTTATTGACAAACTGTAATAACAATCACGTCTACATAGAGGTGGGATACCTTGGCTGCTGGTGGGGGATGGCTGTTCTGGACATAGACAGTAGCAGAGAAGGAAAGAGAATAGCACAAACATCATGTAAGGGACCACAGCTTGGCTGATAGGCTTTTGGCCCCCAGAAATTTGATGTCCATGGCTTTGTTTTCACATCCTCCAATTTTCAAGGCTCAGAATGCAAGTCACCCTGGTGACTGACCAGAGTCAACCTGGTGCCACCCTGGTGTCAGGGCCATAATGCGGGGAAGGGACTATACTGCTTGACCTCATAGGTATCTTGACCTCACATCTGCAGCCCTCAGCCCAGTCCTTATACAGAGGTCTTGGGTCTCTGTTCTCTTTTGTAACTTGCCTGGTATATTCTCATCAGTTCAGCAACCTGGTGTCTGATTTCTGCCTCCTCAACTCAGAAAAGAGGAATGGCTCTGGCTGAGACAGGCCCTCCCTGTATCACACTGAGAAAGTGCCATCAATCAAGGATCCAGGTGAACATGAGGCCACCTGCTATGCTTTCATATGTTTTCTTTTTCCCAGGGTATGGAGTTCTGCCCAGCCTGTTTCCCAATGACTGAAGCACTTGCTTCATACATTATATCCAGTTTTATATTCATCTATCATGAGGGGGCAGGTCCAATACCATTGATTCTACTATTTTTGGGGATAGGAGTCTGCATTTCACCCACTGCACGGTACTCGGGATCAGACTCAGGTTAATCATACTCAGCACATCCATGGTGTGTGCAATCCACCTCATGTCACATTATGCTTTATTGTTCCCTCCCATTCCAACCATCTTCTCGTAGGAACCATATACCCAATGGGTTTGATATATGGGTTTGAATATAACAATTCTTTGGATATGGATGGAACTAAATAAAATGTCATTCTGCTTTGGATTATGTTTTCTCTCTCACTTGTTTCCTTTATTCAAGACGATCTATGTTGCTATGTGTGCACATTAGTTTTCTTTCTATATAACATTCCTTAATGTACTTCAACTGTATCTTTTGTATTCATTGTTCCAGTGGTGGGCTCCAAGATTGCTGCTGGCTCCTACCGCCATCAGGATCAACATTTCTCTTGCATCCCCACACATATCCTTTCAGACATTCGAAAAAAAATATACTGAATTTTGGACTTATTGAATCCAGGGATGCCTGGGTGGCTCAGTCGATTAAACACTCAACTTTTGGTTTGGATTCAGGTCGTGATTTCACAGTTCATGAGTTTGAGCCCCGAGTGCAACACTGCACTAACAGTGTGGAGCTTGCTTGATTCTCTCTCTTTCTCTCTCTGCCCCTCCCCCACTTGTGTACATGCTCTCTTTCTCTCTCTCTCTCTCTCTCTCTCAAAATAAATACATAAACTTTTTAAAAACACTTATTTACTTTTGAGACAAATACAGAGACAGATAGAAACCGTGTGAATGGGGAAGGGGCAGAGAGTGATAGGGAGACAGAATGCAAAGCAGGCTCCAGGCTCTGAACTGTCAGCAAAGAGCCCGACGCAGGGCTGAAACCCACAAACTGCGAGATCATGACCTGAGTCGAAGTCGGATGCTTAGCTGACTGAGCCACCTACGTGCTCTAATAAACAGACTTAAAAAAAAAAAGAATCAAAATGCCAGGTTTGTACACATCAGAAAGGACCATTGAGGGAAGTGTGGGATTGTCATCCCTAGAGATCCCTAGGGCTGAAATGAGTATAACAGTTACTGTTAACCCTTTCCCTTATTCTCACCCAAGCACACAGAAAATAATAAGCTACTTTCCCTGCATATATGTATCCTAATTTTCCTTTGTATACTTTTTTTTATCTTTTTAGAAAGGCAAACATTTGATTTGACAGGAACATATCATTTAGTTCTGATGACTGTGGATACTCACCTCCAGCTTTCTCTCTTGGGAGGGTTACCCCCCTGTGGGGTTCCCTCTATCCTTCCTTTTACTCTAAAACCTTTAATCACTTGCCAATCTGGACAGGTACCTGTTATCATTAATTTATGAATCCAAAATTTTATGACAGGCAGGAAAGGCTGTTGAGTTTTGGATGTCTTTTTCTTCTATCTTGATAACTGCCCCTGAGTTGAGGAATTGAAAGCATAAAAGGATTTAATTACTTGCCTGAAATGAAGATTGAGTAAGAGAAAATATCAGGAGAACAAACACAAAGTAATTGATATTTATATAAATTATAATTTTTCTTTAACTACTAATTATGCAAAGCAGAATTGTGAAAGGGAAATGCCTGATTGTCCAATTTAGAGAAATCTGAATTTATATGCTGACATGGTATGCCCATGGGCCTGTTACTGAACCCCCTTTGACCCTCCATTTTTATATAAAATAATAGTTTCTATAGGCTTAGGACTGTTGTGAAGATTAAACGAGATGGGGTATCTTGAGCTACCTAGCGTTGTTAAGGTCCATATTAGGTCATTCCATCTTTATTAGTCATTCTTATGTTACAGAGCATGCTGGTGAAAAATCAGTGTGAACAAGCCTGAAAGCTCTTGGTGCATTTGTATGAATCTCAATTATGACTGGGGCCATTGTCATTCCTGGCTCCTGAACTGAGGATGAATTTCTTTGATGCCCCTTGCCAGACCATGGATTCAAGCACCCAGCTTCTCACTCTTGCTTTGCACTCACTCTGTGAGCTCCAGGCAGCTCTGTACTGAATAGACCTAGAGACTCAGAGAGATTTCCTAAAATAATCCCACAATTATACTTTATTCATGGAAATTCCTGGGAAATGAATCTGGACACTGTCTCTCTACTACAGCCATCCAGGTGTCCCTATGACCGTGCTGCTTTGGAAGGGGTGTTGTGCTCAGACCAGTCATTAATGAGGGCCCTGGAATTCTCTTCCAGGTTAGATTTGCTGAGACCCAGAGCTGGTGCCAGAGGAGATGGGAAAACTATCTGGTGGTGAATGCTAACTTCTCTAGATTCTGTGGTATCATTATTTAATTACAGTCTGAGGGAGGAGAATGTGTTATATGTATGTAATAAATGTGTTGTATGATTTGTTCCAATATTTATGGATGGAAATATAATGAGGAATGTTGATGTATGTGATATAGTTTGGTGCTTCTGTGTAATGACTGGATTTGAAACTGATGGCTCAGAGCTGACTTTGGGAAATGAACCCTAGGGAATAATTGAGGATGGAGGAGAGCATCCTTGTCCCTCTGATGCCAGGTTTTCAGATTCTGGGAAGGCTGAGAGACAGAGAGAAAACTCTGAGGGATGGGATGGATCTGCATCAGAAGGAATCTGACCCCATTATTTCTGGATTGACCTTTACCTTCTGCCTCATCCTGAAGGATGAATACCACAGGATTATGTCTCCAAAGCTCCAAAGGCCAATACTGGCAGTTTATGTGGACACAGAGGCAGAACTCCTGTGAGAGCCACTGGCCAGTATCATCATGAACAGTTAACCATGAAGAGACAAGATATGTGCCGATGGGCTGACGCAAATGAAAGTGTGTGGGGAAGATGAAGATCAGGAAGGGACTGGAGAGAGAGCCCATGGGCAAACCTGATATTCAGCCAACTGGCTGGCATTCGTTGTGTATGACTTGGCTAGACGCAGTGTGGAGTGTGCTAAAGAAAAGGAAATGGAGGGAAAGTCTCTGCACTTGGGGAAAATAAGACCTATGCTGTAAAATCAATGGATTTGAGATTTAAGCAGAGGGTGAGTGTGAGTTTCAGAGTCCAGCAAACGTGTGTTCTAAGTGCTTGGACCCTTGGCTGACTGACTGACTGACTGACTCAGAGAGGGCAGCTGAGAGTAAGATGTATTAAATGACACATCTAAGATGAGAATCACGGTACCCCATAGCATTACTCTTGGTAGCGACCTTATGAACCACCAATTCTCTGAAGCTAAAATACTCTTTAAAAGCGTATTTTCAATATAAAACATAGATGTATTCATTCATACAGATGGCTTTTATTTTATCACCTGGCTCTATGAATGTGTGTGTGTGTGTGTGTGTGTGTGTGTGTGTGCGCACCTGTACGCACCGATGTATATGCACCTGTGTGAAAGGAAGGGTACAATATGTTTCTTACCCTTCTTACTGCTTCCAAGTTTTGGCAACTTAACAGAGGTGGTGCTTGATCTGTCACAGAACCTGAGACTGTAGGATGGATATAGTGGTGATACCTTTAATTAGAACCCAAGAGATCTGAATTCTCATTATACTTTTGCTCAATCATCTGTGTGGTCTTGAAAAAACTCATTGACTCAAGCCTCAGTTTTCTTTTGTTTGGCATGAAGGGTTTGGGATAGTAGCTGTACCATGATTATAAAGTCTCCTCAAATTTTAACATATTATGGTTAAAACATGCCATTTACAACATTGAGATTATAAACTGTTTTGATAGAAGCTAAAGTTTCAAGTTTAAAGCATAATTTAGATAAATAAAATATTCAGGGAAATATATGCTAGGTTCACATTTGGAGATGGTCACAGTTTGTAGGCCGGTAGATGAATCAGAAAGTCATCTCTGAGAACCAAGAAGATGCAAAACATGCAGAAGAAAAAGCTCAGAGGGCAAGTAGGTATAGAGAAAGGAGAGGCGGGTCTGCTCCACAGAGCACAAGCAAATTATCACCTGATCTCTTCTGGAGCTGCCAGGTATTTGTTTTCCTGTAGCTATTTGGACTGGAATATTCAAAGGAGAGGAGTGTTGTCGTATCCCTTTTTTCTCTTCCACCAGCATGTGCACATGCTCACATGCACATATACACACACAACAGGGTGTATGTATCATGAGCTGACATTAATGAGAAGGAACAATGGAAAGGACATGAGTGTTTATATGGATCTAGGTCTTCTTGCCATCTTCCTGAAGATCTGCAGGACTCTGAGAGATGGGAGAAGCTGCATTTTATACTTTGAGGCTTAGCAGGCACAAGAGGAACTGACATTGGACTTGTTTAAATGAGAAATTAAAAATCATTATTGCTTAGGACGGAAAAGCCTGAAGCATAAACACATCAAAGATTCTGCAGCTGTGCACCCTGCTCCCTGCTAATGATGGATTCACCCTGAGTTAAATCCCTTGGCAACTGTTCATGTGCAAGTACATGAACCACCTCCTCTGATTGTGGGTGACATTTTCACAGAGAATATTCAGTCTTGAATCCGGTAGTATTAGGCCTTCAAGTTTGGTCTTTGCATGTCCTTACAAATTTTTTAAATTATTTTGTCAATTTCTAAAACAATACTCCTGGGACTTTGGAATTGCACTTAATCTGTAGATAAATTTGAGGAGATTTGGTAATAATATTAAGTCATGACCCCTATACAGGTATATTTCCTCCCTTATATAGGTCTTTTTTCTCTTGTCAAAGCCTTGTAGTTTACAAAAGATGCCTGATTTATTGTTAAATATTTCATATTTTTGTCTTATTCTACTAAATAGTATTTTTAAATTCTTAAGCTACAAAATATCCTTTATTAGTATTACAAAATTCATCTGTTGTCAAGGATATATATTTTTAAGTGGATTTTATTTTTTAGAACAGTTTTAGATTTACAAAAAAGGTTGAGAAGAGAGTACAGAGAGTTCCCATATATCAGCACCCAATTTCCCTCACTGTAAATATCTTATATCAGTATGGTACATTTTTCACAATTAACGGACCTACAAAGATCCATTATTAATGACTATAGTCCATAGTTTATTCACATGCCCTTAGTTCCACCCCCCCCCCCCTTATCTTATTCCTCTTCCAGGATCCCATCCAGAAAACCACATCACATTTTAGCAGCATGTCTTCTTGGTCTCTTCCTGGCTCTGAGTAGTACTGGTCGCTTTGTAGAATGTCTTTCAAGTGAAATGTCTCTGATGTTTTTTCTCCTGATTAGACTGGGTTTATAATTTTGTTTTTTGTTTTTTTTTTGGGGGGGGAGGATAGATGATCACAGAAGGAAAGGGCCATCCTCATCACACCATATCAAAGATCCATCCTATCAACGTGATATGACACTGTTATTATTCACCTTGATCACCTGACTAGGACAGAGTTTGTCAGGTTTCTTCATTGTAAAGTTACTCTTTATTCCTCCCCTTCCCATAATGAACTTTTTAGAAGGAAGTCACTATGTGCAGACCACACTTAAGGACTGGGGAGTTATGCTATCCTTGCTTGAGGGAAGAGTATCTACATAAATTTTTTGGAATTCGTCTGCATGGGGATTGTCTCATCTTACCAGTGTATTTGTTTATGCAACCATTTATTTATATTGTGTGCATTCATGGATATATATTTTATGCTTAACTTTGGCTATTAGGTATACTTTCAGTTGGCTCCCACGTCTCATTGACATCCTCTCATCAATGTGGGTTTGTTGTTCTTGTTAGCACTTTCTTGCGTTCTGGCACTATAGCGTGCTCAATGATTCTCTAGTCTCTTTCTTGTCTAATCTTAGAATCAGCCATTTCTCCAGGAATCCCTGGCTCCTTTTATTGGAGAATGATATTAGAAAGCATAATATGAGTGATATGTATAATTGATTTTTGTACAAGGATTTTGTATCCTGCAAACTTGCTAAACACATTCATCATTTCTACTATGTGGTTTTCTTTTGTTTTTCGACTTTCTTTCTTTTTTAACTTAAGTAAGCACATCATCTGTGGAGAAAAATATTTTCAGTTATTTCTGTTCAATCTGGATATCTGTTATTTAATTTTCTTGTTAAACTGTTTGAAGGTTCTAAACCAATGTTCAAAATAAGGACCGTATGTCTTTTTCTTGTTAGTAATTTTGAGGGAAGTATTGAATCTTCGCTGCTAAGTATGACATTAACTATAGTAGGTTTTTCATTGATATTTTTTTACCAGGTTGATAGCTGAGAGTTTTCATTATAAATGGATGTTGGATTTTATCAACTTTTTTTTCTGCATCAGTTGAGATAATCACATGGTTTCTCTATTTTAGACTGTTAATATGGTGAATTACACTGACTGATTTTTCTAATATATTCTGACACTAATTACCTCTAAGCTAAAATCTGTTCTCCACAACACTGCCTTCACTTGAGATACCAGTCAAACTTTGGGGTCCCTAGGCCACCTGCACTCTGACCAATTGGCTACAAACCCAGAAGGCCCCCACAACCTTCTTCAAGTTCAGTAATTCATGAGAATGGCACATAAAACTCACGAAAACACTGTATTATGAGTATTACTTCACTATAAAGCATATAGATCAGGGGCAGCCAAATAAAGAGACACAGAGTGAGCTATAGAAGAGTCCTAAATGCAGAGCTTCCATATTCTCTCCCTCTGAAATCAGGCCATCAAGTCCTATCTTCAATTTATTTTGGGTTTAATGTTGTATTTTAATTTCTTCCAGCCAAAGTATATTTTTGAATTTCAGTGTTGATTTCTTCTTTGATTTGAGTGCTTGTTTATAAGTGTGTTATTTATTTTCCAGATAATTGGAACTTTTTAAGAGATATTTCTATTATTGATCTCTAATATAATTCCATTGTGGGCAGGGAACATATTTTATGTATTAGTTTGATTCTTTTAAATTGATTCATATTTTTTGGGCCCAATAACCTGGTCTAATCTTGGAAAATATTCTGTGCACAGTTGAAAAGAAATGATTACTGTGCTTTCTTGGGCATAATATTCAATAAATGCCAATTAGGTCAAGTTGGTTGACAGTATTTTTCAAATCTTCTCTATCTACATTGATTCTCTCTATGCTTGTCCCATGAATTATTGAGAAATGGTTATTAAAAACAATGATTAAACTTGTGGATTTTTTAATTTCTCCTTGCAATTCTAAGAGTTGTTGCTTGAATATTTTATTGTATTTTATATGTTTGATATTTGTAATAACTGTGTTATTAGGTCTAACTCTTATTCATTTGATATTTTAAAACTGTGTTTAGAATTGTTATGTGCTCCTGATGAACTTATCATTATTATTGTAGACACATTTCCTCCCAATATTCTTTGTTCTGAAATCTACCTTGTCTCATATTGATATAGTCACTACAGCCTTCTTTTGACAAGTTCTCGAACGATATGTTTTTTAGCACTTTTGCTTTTAATTTATCTGTGTCTTGATTTCTATTTCCCTGACAAGGAGTGACATTGAGCATCTTTTCATGTGCCTCTTGGCCATATATCACCTCACACCAGTCAGAGTGGCTAAAATGAACAAATCAGGAGACTATAGGTGCTGGAGAGGATGTGGAGAAACAGGAACCCTCTTGCACTGTTGGTGGGAATGCAAACTGGTGCAGCCGCTCTGGAAAACAATGTGGAGGCTCCTCAAAAAATTAAAAGTAGATCTACCCTATAACCCAGCAATAGCACTGCTAGGAATTTTCCCAAGGGATACAGGGGTGCTGATGCATAGGGACATTTGTACCCCAATGTTTATAGGAGCACTTTCAACAATTGCCAAATTATGGAAAGAGCCTAAATGTCCATCAATTGATGGATGGATAAAGAAGTCGTGGTTTATATATACAATGGAATACTATGTGGCAGTGAGAAAGAAAGAAATATGGTCTTTTGTAGCAACATGGATGGAACTGGAGAGTGTTATGCTAAGTGAAATAAGTCACACAAAGAAAGACAGATACCATATGTTTTCACTTTTATGTGGATCCTGAGAAACTTAACAGAAGACCATGGGGTGGGGGAAGAGAAAAAATGTTAGAGAGAGAGGAAGGCAAACCATAAGAGACTCTTAAAAACTGAGAATAAACTGAGGGTTGATGGGGGGGTGAGAGGAAGGGAGGTTGGGTGATGGATATTGAGGAGGGCAACTGTTGGGATGACCACTGGGTGTTGTATGGAAACCAGTTTGACAATCAATTTCATATTTTAAAAAAAAGTTAAAAAATTTATCTGTGTCTTTATTTTTAAAATGGGTTTCTGCTAGGCAGCATACTAGTGGGTCTTGATATTTTTATCCAATTTAGCAATCTCTGCCAGGGATTTTAATTCGTTTATTTCTATATTAAATTTTTTATTTATTTGTTTAGATTTATTTATTTAGATGCCAGCAAGTATCATTTTTTATTTTGCCAATATTTAATTTCTTTATACATTTATTTATTTTTGAGAGAGAGAGAGAGAGAGAGGACGCACAAGTGGGGGAGGGGCAGAGGGAAAAGGAGACACAGAATCCAAAGCAGGCTCCAGACTCTGACCTGTCAGCACAGAGCCCGACGCAGGGCTTGGATGCACAAACTGTGAGATCATGACCTGAGCCGAAGTAGGATGCTTAACAGACTGAGGCACCCAGGCTCAATATTTTGCCAATATTTAATTTTTCTTATAATGCAAGTCAGTAATTCAACTGAATTATTACTACTACTGCTGCTACTACTATTATTATTATTAGATATTTTAATGTTCATTTATTTATTTTGAGAGAGAGAGAGAGAGAGAGAGAGACCTCATTCAGGGGAGAAGCAGGTGGAGGGGAAGAGAGAGAGAGAAACCCAAGCAGCCGCTGCACTGTCAGCACAGAGCCTGACTTGGTTTGATCTCATGAAGCCAGGAGATCATGACCTGAGGCAAAATCAAGAGTTGGATGCTTAACCAACTGAGCCACGCAGGCACCCCCTCTATTATTAGATTTAACACATTGTTTTGCCTTTTTCTCAGAAAGTTATTTTCACTGGATATAGTATTCAAAGTTGACAAACTTGACATTTCAGTACTTTTAAGATGTTGACCCACGTTTCCTCACAAGCTTTATGTCTGACCAGAAATCTGTCGTCATTCTATATTTGTTCCATTGCATATAAACTTTTTTCTTTAGCTGCTTTTGATATTTTCTCTTCATCACCGGTTTTGAGCAATATGACGATGTTGCACCTTGGTGCATTTTTAGTCTTGTTGTTGTTCTTGGGTTTTATTGAATTTGGATGTGTGACTTTATAGTTTTCATCAAATTTGAAAACAAATTTTCATCATTTATTCAAATATTGTCTTTGTTCCCCTCTTATCTCTCATATCTGTAAAGGACTTAAACTACACATACAATAGAATAGTTGAAGTTGTCTCAAACCTCATGATATTCTGTTCCATATGAATACAATATTATATACAATTTAAATATATATGATTTCTCTTTTTTCTCTTTGCAATTTTTATGTACACTAATCTTTACTTCTGTGATACCTATTTGCTATTATTCATAATCCAGTATGTTTTGCATTTTATACAATTTTTTATTTTTACAAGTTTGATTTGAGTCTTTTTATCTTTTATGTCTCTATATACATTTTTTAAAAATATAGAATACAGATGCAATAGTTGTTTCAGTGGTCATGTTTACTAATTCTAACACCTATTGCAGTTTTTGGTTGATTTCAATGGATTTTTCTCATCTTGGATCATATATTCCTGCTTCTTTGTATACCAGGTAACTTTTTGCTTGATGCCATTGTTAATTTTACCTTGTTAGGTGCTGGATTATTTTTACATTCCTGTATATATTATTGGCTTTGTTCTGGGATACTGTTATATTACTTGGAATCAGTCTGGTCCTTTGTGTCCTACTTTTAACTTTTCTTAGCCTGTACTGAACCTCTGTTCAGTCTAGAGATAATTATTTTCTGCTACTGAGACAAGACCTTCCTGTACACTATAGCAAATGTCCCATGAATTATGAGACTTTCCAGTCTGTCTGGTGAAAGCAGGTACTATTCCTATTCTGTGTGAGTGCTGGGCACTGTTACCTCTAATCCTTTTGGGTAGTTATGTTCCTGACCTTGGTTGACATTGTTACAGCCATACCCTGATTCATGCTCAATTACCCAGATTTCCTTGTTAATACTACAATGTGTAGTAAAGGTAATCTCCTGGGAGGAATTTTACTTGTTTTTCCAAAGTCAAATGCAAACAGATTAATTCTTCCCCTTTTGGGAAACCCTGTGCCTTGATTCATTTTCCTCTGTAATACAGGTACTTAGAACTAGTGGAGTGTGTGAATGGAATTTATTTTTCCTCCTGTAGGTGACTGGAAAGGAGGACAGTAGCCTTAGACCTTAATACCATCTTTGGTACTTGATCTGGCTAGGGTATGTGACATGTGCCTCTGTATTCCAAGCTAATCCCAGGCAGGAATTCCTCTTCCCAGGAGGATAAGCATCTCCCGGGACTTATTAATACTAGATTCCAGTAGTCTCTTTAATAGATCTTCTTCTGTATTAAAACAATAAGATATTCCTTAAAAAGAGTTTACTTCTTAATTTCTAACCTATAATCTTGTATTTATCTTATTTGACCTAAAGGACAGGGTAGGAGTTTCAGTAACATGTTAATAAATGTTTAAAAGAAGAGGTAGAGGTTACATTCTTGCCTTTTTCCCCAGTCATAGGTTTTCACAGATAAGTAGGATATCAGATACAGGGGTTTGTTGTTGTTGTTTGTTTGTTTGTTTGTTTGTTTCCTTGTTCTACCCTTTATCAATTTTAGAAAACTCTCTTTTATACATAGTTATCTAAGAATTTTATCATGAATAGATGTAGAATTTGTGAAATTCTTTTATTTTTTTTTCCATTGGGATAGCTGTTTTTTCTTTTACTTGGTTAATGTGGTAAATTATATTGATTGATTAATGAATGTTAAACCACATTGACATTGCTTAGATAAATTCAAATTTTACATAATTAATTACATTTCTTTGTATATTTATGCATGTGTATCTACTGTATTTAATTCACTAATATTTTGTTAGACTTTCATGTTAATTTCATGAAGGATATCTTTTTATATTTTTCTTGTTTATAATAACTTTATTTGGTTGTAATATTATTGTAATGCTGGCTTCATATAATGAGTTGGGGAAATGTTCCCTTCCTCTATTTTAAGAAAGAATTTGAATAGTATTGGTATTATTTTGTACTCCCATATTGATGAAATTAATCAGTGAAGCTATCTGTATAATTTCCCCTCTGATAGTACTAACATCTGTTTCATATCTCAGTCTCTAAATATAACTTTGATTTTTTTCTTTTCTTTTTCTTTCTTTTTTTTTTTGAGAGAGAGAGAGAGCATGTGCACATGAGTAGAGGAGGGGCAGAGGGAGAGAAAGACAGAGAGGGAGAGAGAGAATCCCAAGCAGACTCCCTGCTGTCAGCACAGAGACCTACTGGGGCTCTATACGATGAACCATGAGATCATGACCTGAGCCGAAATCAAGACAGAGGCTTAACCAACTGAGCCACCCCAGTGCCCCTAATTTGATTCTTAAAAAATGTATTTTTGCTTGTTGTTCCATCTTCCCTGTGGTGTTCTTGTGGAAGCTATGCATCTTGTATAGCACAGTAGATACTTAAAATTAAATAAATAAATAAATAAATAAATAAATAGTTCTATACATGAAAGTTGGCACACCATTTTTCCTACTAGGCAAATGTTTGAGTAAATCTAATTTTGTGATGAAATGGATTTGAAGTTTGTTGTTTCTATGGTTACCCTCAGAGCATAACAATATTAAATTCTTCTAGAGATATCTGGAGTTTAAGGTAAGGGTTAGATTGGATATTTTTTCCTAGTGACTGCTGCATCCATATCCATAAATATTCCCTTTGCATCAGTCACAAAGAGGATCTGTCTCTTGGAATTCACCATGATTCTTATGTGTAGTTATCATCTTAACAAATAACCTTTCTACGAAATTTTGCCTGGGTTTGCATACCCAGTATTTGTATACCTGTGTACATTTACTATTAGTTTTAAAATTCTTTATGAGCATGTGCCTTTCCTTTTCAATTTTTTATACAATCCTAGAACGTCTTACAGTGTTTGGATCATAGTAGAAGATCAGTGAACATTCAAGATTTGAATTGAGTTTATGCTAAGTAGAGTGTGTGTGTGTGTGTGTGTGTGTGTGTGTGTGGAGGCGGGGGGGTGTGGTGAACAGAGAACAGCATCTACAGCAACCTGTGAATGACAAAACGAAAGAGGGCCTTTTAAGCCTAGGGATATGTTTCAGATAACACACTGTCGTTATTTCCACCAAATTGGGCATTGACAGTTAAAACTGACATGACTGATTTCCTCTAAACGGATTTTTAAAAAAATATTTAATTTCTTCACTGATGGTGACTACCTGCCACCACTGATCTATTTCTATCTTTAAATCACCACTGGATCCACCCCTTTTCTTGTTAATCTGATTGAATGCAAATCAACCCTTCAATAGAAACTTTGCTGATGCACATGATGACATTGATATCATGGTTTCCTAAGCAAAAATGAATCTGATTTGCAAAAGTTCTAAGGAAAAAAGACATTAGAAAGATTGTATTGTGTGCCTGAACACACATACACACAAGTGTCCATGCACACCTAATTGTCACTTGTTTTTTGTTGTTTTTTTTTTTTTTTCCGGAAGATATCAATAAATTCCACAGCAGTATCAGTGACATGACTCCCAGATGATGAAATGGTTTCCATGGAAATGATTTAGCAAGTTTGCAAAAATAACTTGTCCTGTACATGAGAAAAAGTGATATAATAGGTTGAATCCCGTGGGATCTCAACCCCACTGTTAATTTAGCCTATGAGTATCTGGAACACAGCTTGGGTAGTAGCAGGAGTTTAGGAAAAAGATCTATTACAGACATGTTCTGTGGGAGAGCCAAAAATCTGCATTCTTAAAGCTGTGAGCTTTCTGGGTCTAGACATTTCACCTTAACAGTCATGATTATTATCATTTTTTGTACTTATTACGCACTATATAGCAGCTTCAAATACATTAACTCATCTAAATCTCACAAGAACTTTAAGCATGAGGTAAGTGTTATTAGGTCCTTTCTATAGTTAAAGAAGCTTTGGCTCATATTGATTGTGTGATTTAGCTAAGATCTTTCACAATCAACATAGTAGTTACAAGTAGAACCCAAGTCAATAAACCATGCTTTATTGACTCAAGGCCTTGCACAGTGCATTATTTCTGACAGATATTCAGATGAATGAATGGATCTAGCAATAAATAAGTGAGGATAGAAAGATGTTGATTAAAGGCTTGTTAACTGTCAAGTGTCTTCTTAAGGCTGGGGCAGATTATGGGACTCACACCATAGCTTTATCAGACATTCATGCTAAAAGTCTTACTAAGTAAATTTCTTAACCAAATCTCTCTAGTACCTACATAGGATATTAGTTGACAGCCCTGGGAGAACAATCTACTTAGGTCAGGAAATGCTGAACCATTCAACCTTAATTCAGAAGCACATGGAGACATAGTTTCCCCCCACCAGAAGCTCCATACAAGGACCCTGGATTTTTTTGGCCACTGGATCTAATTTAACTCAGTCCCCTTTTCTGGCTCCAGCTCAGCCTCAGCCAGATAGAAGATATTTCTGAACATGTAGGATGGTTTAGGGGCTGTTAACTTCTAGATAACAGAAGTGCTGAGTGGGTCTTCAAATACTATACTAGAAGGACTAATGGGAAGATAAATTTTCAGCAACTATGAGTTCTTCCTGGGAGATTAGGATTTTTTAAAAAGTCCTCTTTGCTTTGTCTAGATGTTAGTAAACATTTATTTTTCTCAGCCATGGTCTTTCAGTCAAATCACTATGCCCAAGGATATCAAAGAGACCTATCACCCAGACTAGACATAGTCTTGCCGAATAGGATGTACAGGGCTCTCTGACTATTTCTCTTCTTCAGCCACAGGAGGTACAAATTTATGTTCCTTATGGAAAAAAGACCAGGGGCCCAGTTACAGAAGTACAAAACAGGGGGGAAGACCTGGCATCCACCCATCAGAGCAGTGGATGAGCATCTTTCCAGCTTCTCTCTGTGACTCCTGTCACTACAATTTACTCTAGACAGCCACAACTCACAGTCATCACCCAAGATGTGACAAAGAGGACTGGGAACAGCTCTAAAGAAGGGCAGCTGCAAGGCCCAGGAGGGCTGGTACCTGCCTTTTGAAAGAATACTAGAGAAAAGCCTCAGGATGCAGGGGGCACATAGACTGGCTCCAATGTGGTCTACTCTTTCATCTCTGGCACAGCTGTTGGTTTATGGATCCTAGGTGGAAGAGAAACAGAACCATTATTTCTGATATTTCATAGTATAAAAATCAGGGAAGAATTTTCACCTGTGCTATGTGCAAAGTTCTGATGAGGTTCTTTTTATCAAGTCTCTCCCCTAGAGACTCTTATAAACTCTGTGGTGGATGGACTTATAAAAACTGAATATTTTTAAAGACCTAAATATAAGACTTGAAACCACAAAATTCCTAAAAGAAAACCTAGACAGTAATCTCTTGGACATTGGCCTTACCAACAATTTTCTGACTATGTTTCCTCCGGCAAGGGGGAAAAAACAAAAATAAACTATTGAAACTATATCAAACAAAAAACGTTTTTCACAGCAAAGGAAACTGTCTATAACAAAAAGACAACCTACTGAATGGGAAAGGGTATTTACAAATAATATATCTCATAAGGGATTAATATCTAAAATATGTAAAGAATGCATACAACTCAAAATCAAAACCAACACACACACACACACACACACACACACACACACACATGAAAACATTCTCAACATCACTAATTGTCAGGGGAGCACAAATCAAAACCACAATGACATATAACCTCATATATGTAGGACGGGGGGCCTGGGATATGACAACTCACCACGTCCACACAGAAAAAGGTTTAGTTCTTTGTGGAAGCAGGGTGGGCAGGACTTTCTTTTTTTTTAAGACTTTATTTAATTTACTATATTAATTATAGATCTAGTAATGACATTTCAGACATAGAACTGTGCCTTAGGGATAAAATAGTTCCCTATTTGAAACACTTCATTGTATTTCTAAAGGGAAACAAAGTTGGACTCCAAACAACTTACAGAGTGTCTTAAAAAATAGAATTCTCTCTTGGAGCAGCACAAACAGTGGTGAAAACATGGTGCTGAAATTTCCAGGTCCTAAAAGAACTCTTGGAAAGATGGCTGAGGGAGAGCCAGCACCATCTTCCAACTATGGCTACATTCTTAGGCCAGACCTGGGAAAAGTAGTTATTTTCTGTAGACTTTTTTGTCCCAAATTTGCAACCTTAAGTGCTGATAAATTTTTGAAGTGTCAGGATATCTGTGAATCACTAGATCTTGAAAATAGTCTTCATTTTTCACACCATCCTTAGGTATCTACCTGGCAAAATAAGCTAATGAGGAAGGTTGGCCATGCTTCCTATAGGATTTAAGACATATGCTCATTTCTAAGAGTGAGGGAAAGATGATCTTGTGATGGCTTTATGTAAAGATTAAATAAATCTATCAGCCTACAAGGCCTGAATCATGAATCCTTATAGGGGAAAAATGTCTTTTCTGTTTATAGATGTCCTGGAAATGACCTTTGCTATATTATGCCTTGAAAATTCCCAACCTTGCTAAATTTCTGACTCAGGGAGCATTTTTAAGTGTGTTCCAATCATGTTGATTTTATTTCATGGCAGGAACCAGGTCTTCTCTAAGGTACTGAGTGGGATGAGTTTGGGCAAGGATTCAGGTGAATAAAATAACTGATATTTGGAATGTGAATGAATCTTCATCCCAGAAGAGGGTTTTTTGTTTGTATTTGTTTTAGCTTTTTTGGGAAACCTGGTATTCAAGATGGACACCTGACAGGAAGTGCCTGGCACAGGCTGATGTTCAGAGGAGAGGAAGGAGAGAGGCAGACAAAGATGAAATCAGGAGGATATGAGACAAAGACAGGTATGGGGTGATGAGAAAGGTAAAATGAAAAATGAAGATAAGAATGGGGAAGACAAGAAGTGGAAGAACAAAGAGGGAAAATAAAAGAGAAAAAGGAATAAAAGGATTAAAAAGTATATGTGCATGGAGGAGTGGAGGGGAATTAGGGAGAGAAAAGGGACACAAAGTATATTGCAGTGAGAGAAGGGAAAGAAAAAACACGTGCAAGAGAGAGCCTGCAAAACACAGAGAAAAGTGAGTATAAAGACAGAGAGCAAGGGAGTCATACCTGAGAGCTTAGTGGAAGAAAAGCAGCTAGCACATGAAAGAGACCTCAGTGAGCAGAGATGGAAGGATGTTGACTGGGCCAGAGAGAACTGTGTCTTCTCTTCCCTCTGATGCCCCCCACACTTATCCCATCTCAGGACTCCATAGCTGAGTTTGATGGTGAGGTGAAAATAAATGCTAATTCCTCCTATTTCTGGTCTAGTGCCAGCCCCAGCCCCAAGCTTTATGCTAGGTGGCCAGACTGCAGTGTGATTAACAAACCTAGAGGCTGTTATTCCAACTTTGATGTTTCTCTAGCATAGGTTAAAAAAAAGTTAATCCCTTCATGAAATTGAATTGTGACTACCTTGTTGAGATGACTGTGCCCTCCTTGTACGCTGAGGCTCTGAGCCTGGGCACACCGTGTTAGAAGTACACTTGAATAGCAAAGACACTTTGTTCTTGGAAAGGTTCACTTTGGTTTCCTCTCTTAACCTGCCTGTTAGGGCTAAATGTTTAGCATTATAGGAAGATGTTGGCTGTGACAGTAACATTGCCCTTAGAGCCAGAGCTCATGATAAGGACAAAGGTCTTAGGAGAGGTACCGGGGGAACCATGATGTAAGACAATGTGCTCCAAGTGCTTCCACACCAGAAGCTCCAGATCTACAAAGCCACTGGGACTCAGCATTAATCATGGTGCATGAGTAGAAAGGGTCATGAATAAGACGGCATAAGCCTGATTATCAACTCAGACAGGCATGAAAATTCTTGTTTGAAACTCACCAAAGTTTTCTGTCATTAGCATTGTGCTTCTTGAGGAGAACTGCAGTCTGATAATACAAATTGGCAGGGACCAGACTCTGTCTAAAAAGGAGAACCTCAGGCTGGGGTTGGAGATTCTAGAGGTCATCAGATCCAGTCTACTGCCTCCAACTGGATCCCATGCCCCTGGGCTGGGAAGGTGAAGTGGGGAGGCTGGAGCTCCCAGAAAGAAATCCCTCTGTTGCAAGCTCACAAGGCCATTTTGTCCCATGAAATAACAATCTTGGTTATAATTACAGAGATCTAAATATTAGGAGAATTTCAGAGGTCAGTTCTTTCTGGATGTGTCTTCAGAAAACCCATATAATGGGGCACTTGGGTGGCTCAGTCGGTTAAGCGGCCGACTTCAGCTCAGGTCATGATCTCGCGGTCCGTGAGTTCGAGCCCCGCGTCAGGCTCTGTACTGACAGCTCAGAGCCTGGAGCCTGTTTCAGATTCTGTGTCTCCCTCTCTCTGACCCTCCCCTGTTCATGCTCTGTCTCTCCCTGTCTTAGAAATAAATGAAACGTTAAGAAAAATTTAGAAAACCCATATTTCAGGTTAAGTTCTTCCTTTCACCAGTGGGATAAGTTTTTAAAATAATTCAATCTCTCTGAGCCTCAGTTTTTTCACCTGTAAAATAGCATGTTGATGCTCACCCTATAAACTCACTGTGTAAATTAAGGGCAACATAGGGACAATGTCAACACCCTTCTGGTATATAATTGGCCACAATACATAAACACTTTACCATTACTATCTGTAAAGAACCTGATAGTCTGAAAAAAAATCATCAAAAAACACATTCCATTAGCTCAGATAATCAGGAAGGAATAATTCTTTCATAAAGGACTACTGTTTTGGATTATGTTGAATTTACAGGTACCCTTCCATCCCCACCCCCAGTGTTTCCACATAATCTGTAGCTCAACCTGCCTCAGGCAGGACCTAAGTAAACTATGTGGTCAGGAAGAGGTCCTTAGTCATAAGGCTGCAGAGGCAGCCTACAAAGGCAGAAGAGCTCATTCTTCCACCCCCTCCCCACTTGAGTGACTAAAATTGAGTCAGCAGAATTCAACAGATCAGGACCAGTAGTGTCATCCTGCAACTTCATTACCTAAGAGATAATGGCAACTCCAGATCCCAGAGGCAATTACCAAACTATAACACATCATTCATGAAAACCACACATATCCTCCCCCTTCCTAAGCTGACCCTCTGCCACCTTCCCTCAGTGCAGAACATACCCCTTTAGAGAGAGGCTTTCAGCCCAGGAGTACAGTGAACCTCCCTTCTCAGCCACTTCTTTAATTTTTTAATGTTTATTTATTTTTGAGAGAGATATAGAGTGCAAGTAGGGGAGGGGCAGAGAGAGAGAGGGAGACACAGAATTTAAAGCAGGCTCCAGGCTCTGAGCTGTCAACACAGAGTCCAATGCGGGGCTCAAACTCATGGACTACAAGATCATGACCTGAGCTGAAGCCAGATGCTTAACCAACTGAGACATCTAGGTGCCCCCTTTTTCAGCCACTTCTTAATCACCAACAGGCATAGCTGCTGTCTCTGTCATAGAGTGTGAAAAATCATTTAGAGCATAATTTCATGTCAAGGGCCTACCCAATAATGAGATATTACCTTTGCAAAATAATGTAATTTATTGTCTTAAGGATGTAAACTACAATAAGGGCTGGGATGCAGCTATGCCTCATGAATAACTAAATCTCAGACATTGTCAGGGATCAGGACTATTTCCCTTTCATGTATGCTTCTTGTAGATTGGCTTCTGTCCCTCAGACATACATCTCCCACATGGCTGAATTCAACCTGGCCCTTGGATATGTGTCACTAGGTGTGACAAAAACTTTTTTCACCAGTGAGGTACGGAGGCTGACTCTTTTATGTCTCAAGTTGAAAGAAGAAAGAAAGAAAGAAAGAAAGAAAGAAAGAAAGAAAAGAAAAGAAAAGAAAAGGTCTCCAACCTATCCAGCTTAGGTCAAGGGTCTGCTTTTAAACCAATGACTGTGTCCAGGGAAGCTGGGTCAATAAAAGTATGACAGCTCTCTTGGAAACCAGTGTTGGAGTGATGGGAGAGAGAGAGATTTACTGCAAGTAGGAGGGAGGAAGGTAAAGTGCACTTTTCTGGATACACAAAGACAAAGCAAAAGATATCTATTGTGATAGTGCAGTGATTTTCAGAAACTGATCTAATGAAGATAGTTGCCCTTAAAGTCAGACCACACTAAATAGGATTTTTTTTTCTTCTTTGTCTGTCCTCTCTATTTCTCCATTGCAATCACAGAAGCTTAATTTCTATGTATTCACTCAGTGTTGATATTGGGTAAATTGGAAGAAAGTGATACTAAGTAACTCACCAACTGAATACAGAGCCACTCTGACTTTGCAAGTTCATCCTCTCCTATTTAAACCTTAATGACTGAGGCTCTTCAAAGCTGAACTCTAGGCCCCCTTTTTTTCTCACTTGTCTAAACCCTTTATTGAAAATATCATTCAAGTCATTATATTTCATTATAAATATATGTAAATGACACACATATATTTTTTTTGGTACACAATTTTTTTCTGAGCTCTAGACATATATTCAAGCACGTTCCTGATCTCCCTCCATGAATGTTGCTAAAGTGCATCAAACTCATCATGTAGAAACTTCCTGATCTTCACCAAATTCTCTAATTCTGGTCATCCTTCACTGTGACCTAACAAATTAAATATAATTATTTTTAATACAATGACATGAAACTGAAGACTTCTCCTTTAGCCCCCATGTCTAATTCATTACCAAGACATTTACTAATTAAACATTTCTTGAAGATATTAATTTCTCTATGTATCAAACACAATTTTAGTCCAAGCTAGAATTGTCTTCCCGAAATGCTAAAATAGCCTTTATTTCATCTAATGTCCAACATTCCCACCTGCAGCAAAAGTGATCTGTTCAAAACTAAATAAAATTGGGGCGCCTGGGGGCTCAGTCGGTTGAGCGTCCGACTTTGGCTCAGGTCATGATCTCTCGGTCTGTGAGTTCAAGCCCCGCGTAGGGCTCTCTGCTGACAGCTCAGAGCCTGGAGCCTGTTTCAGATTCTGTGTCTCCCTCTGTCTCTGCCCCTCCCCCGCTCATGCTCTGTCTCTCTCTCTCTCTCTCTCTCTCTCTCTCTCTCTGTCAAAAATAAACATAAAAAATTTTTAAAAAACTAAATAAAATTACTTTACTTACATTGTTAAAAACTTAAATTCTCCCATTAATCTGAGGAAAAGGCTAAAAATGTTTTATGTTGCCTCTGAAGCAGGTAAAGGTATAGATGGAGCCTCATATAGATTCAACTGCATTGAGTCCTGAATGACCCTCAATGACAACGTTAGCATCAAGGCAGCAGAAAACATTTGGGATATACGACATTTGTCTTACTTGGCCTATATTCAGAGGATATGGGAGGTTTTGATTTTTGTGCATCTACCCATTAATCAGTAGTACTACATAAAATATGTAAAGCATGGTTTCAGGTTAATCGTAAGAACAACAGATCCTCAAAAACTGACAAACATGAAATGATCATAATAATAAGATTTTCAGAGGTAAATAAAAAATAACTCAGAGACCTAGAATAAACTGTGCCATGATGAAATATATTTCTGTATGTTGTAGAGGTTGTGTATATGCATGTGAACACTGAGGAGGAATATTCAATGATAGCAAGAAGCTCATATGAATTTCAAACCTCTTAAAACTAATTTTGTTGTTAAAGTCTCAGATTAGCAAATATTGTTTAACAAGATATTTAATATAATGGTTTAAAACATGGATCCAGGAGTACACACCTCAAATCCTGGCTGTGCTAGCATTTACTGCTACACTATGATCAAGTTACTTAACCTACCTGTGCCTCAGTTTCCTCAACTAGGAGAAGAAGAAGAATAGTACCCACCTCATTAGGAATATTCAATTAATTTATTAAGAAAAGCATTTAAAACAGTACCTTGTACATTACAAACACTATATAAAATTTTAATATTATCTGTACTACTCTATGGGATGTAGTAGACAGAATAATGCTATCTTAAAGGGCATTCCATGCTTTATTCCTTGGATCCATCAATGTGTTACCTTACAGCAAAAGGACTTTGCAGATAAGATTATGATTAAGGTACTTGAGTTGGGAAAACATGAAGTACTGCATTTGAAGTAGACCTTGACAATGAAAGCTTTTAGAGCAGGGATGGAAAATACATATATGCTTCTGCTGCCCATTAACAACTGCTTATAGTCTCCTTCCTACCCCATCTCCAGCCATCTACCCTGAGTTGAGACAGTAACACTAAAGGTTTCTCCACTTATCCCTCAGCTAGCCACCACCAGCTAGTTGGTACTGGAATACAAAACTAAACTAATTTTCCTTATCTGAGTTTAATGTGGGTAAAATACATTTCAGGGAGAAAGAACTACATGGGTAAGGCAGCAAAGGCTCAGCTATGAGGAAGACTGAGAAGAATAGAGTAACAATAATATTGATAATACTAATAATAATAGATAAATAGCATTCATTTAATGCTTGCTATATAATAACTACAAGGCATCTCAATTCCTACAACTCCATGAGCTAGGTACTATAATTTCTTCTGTAATATGGATGGAGAAACTAAGCTATGGAGCAATAAGTATCATGCACAAAGATGAATGCCTGGTAAGCAGTAGATTTGATAGATCTGAGATTCAAATTTTAGTGGTCTGGCTCCAGAGCCTACTGTCTTAGCCTTTGCCCTACTGTGGAGATAAACCTGGGTTAGTCTGTGGGACCTATTCTATAGACAATGGATAATTACAAGAAGTTTTTGAATGGGATGTGATCATGTCAGAGATGTGCACCAGGAAGACTGATACGGCATTACTTTCTGGATAAACTCAGTGGATCACAAGAAAGAGAGAAGAACTAGGAGGATGATCCCTGGTAAAGAAAAGGAATGAAGAGCCAAGAAGGAAAATTTGGGAGGGAGCAGCAGTACTCAAGTTGGAAAACGTGCTTGAACTGCTTAGCTGGGAATCACTTTAGAAAATTATTGAGCCAAGTTTCGAGTTAAGCACTGGAAAAATAAATTTTTGTAACTATAAAAGACCAATGCAAGTGGCTGAGATGGTTGTTTTGATAGCTTCTAAACTGAATAATACCATGCTAGAGAAGAGGAGGCAAAAAAAGTCTCAGCCAAAGAATTTATCTTCAGTGTCCTCTTCGGGATGTAAATATATTTGTGTTAGCTTCATGCATATATGCATAAAGAATGAGATAATCAGAGAAAAAATAACCTCATTTTCTAGTATAGATCACTAGGATGCCAGGGTATCGGGGCATGTTAAGATGATTTAATTCAGCATCTCTTCCTTCTCTGCTGATGGCTACTCTAGACATGGCCAGTAGAGGCCAGCCTAGTTATTTTAAAATATGATATTTTTCATCAAAAGAATATTTACTCTTTACTTAAATCTATAGAAAGATTAAACTTCTCTCTGTAGTATCATAGCCCTAACAGTCAAACATTTGTTTTCTCAGTATAGCTTACCTCTTTGAAGGTACAATGCATTAGGCATTGGGAAGGCAGTGAAAAGAAGGCTATGTTTGGATTTACAAGTTTTGAGAGCCAGTTAAACTTTCTTAAAGGCTTCTGAGTCTCAGTTTCCTCATCTGTAAGATAGGAACAAGCACTTACTTTCCATTATCAAAAGATCAAATGAAAGAATGGCTGTGAAAGTGTCTTGTAAACTGTCGAGCACCCACACAAATGTTAATGCTGCTCTCATTTTTGTTGCTGTCATTGTCCCCATAAGCCTCACATAGAAAGGGTATTCTACATGGATAGAACATTGTGTATAAATGCATAGATCTTGAAACAGATGACAGTGAATTTTCCAAAGTTGTTTGAAACCATGGTGTATGCACTCACTGGGGGAAAGAATGGAGGTCAGTGTGAATCAATCAAGGACTGTGTGTGCTCTGCCAGGGAACCACCAGATACTGACCTGAACATTGAGTGTTGTAAAGCATGTAATATCCTGGCCATCCCAGCTTGACATGCCTCTACCCTTCTATGATGATTTTATCTATTTCAGCTCAACTTTGGGCTCTAACCAAGATCATTTTTGTCTTCTGGGCTAGCTAAAGACTGAGGGTCAAAGATTATCTTTTCTACTATGGAAGGATGAGGTCCTCTTCTGCTGGGTTGAAGTTCCTGTCCCTGAACTGAATTCAGTACATCAACATGTGTTAATCTCCTTCAGGTCAGGAAGAGGTGTGGAAACAGTTGGGAAAGAGAAGATGATCAGGAAGGCTTGTCTTTTATTACCTCATGGAGAGAAGTGAAAAGTTATTTATTCGATTTCAAATATGCTTCACAAATACTTTATTTAATATGATTACAACTATAAGACTCTATTATTTTAATTTTTATAGATTAAAAACTAAGGCTGAAAGATGCCATACAACCTTCCAAAGCCACAAATAAGAGTGTGTGGGATAAGACAGTATATAAGTGAATATCAGAGAGTAACCCCCAACTCAAGTCTTCTTCTTCATTTTGCTCCATGGCAATAAAGACTGTCACACAGGAATAACATCTTCTGGGATCTGTAAGGAGAAGGGAAATAAATGACACTTGTGGGTAATGAGGAGACAGGGATTCACAACACTAGTGACAAGGTCCCATACATGCTACTTCCCTCTTGGCCTCTTCACTCTCTCTCATATTCCAGTTTACCTTTTCAGTGGATTCTTTACCCTGGAAACAGAGAGAAGTCAAAGTACTTTGTCTCAAGCCCAACACAAAGCAAAGACTCAATAGTCACTAGCTATTATTTTCTAAATAAGAGTGAAAAGCGGGCTGTTGTTTGTCCTCTCTTAAACCCCTTTTATTACTTTCTATTCTTATTCATAAGAAATTCCTCATTTTCTGGCCATTCTCACTTGTGCACCCTTTCCCCTTTGTTCAGGGTGAATGATTGCAATTCAACATCATGCCCAAATTCTCACTCCCATGTCTTAGCCTTATGCTGCTTAGTCTGTGAATTGACTCATTCCCTTGTTCACCTGACCAACTTTTCAGCCACATGGTCTTTCAGCTGTCACTTCCTCAAGGAAGCCTTCCCAGACTCTTAGTCTGGTTGTTCATTCTGTATACTTTGTTTTCCTTCCATCCTAACACCCCCAGTACTTTACAGCCATCATTTGTGTGTATAACTCCCTGGAATATAGTGACTTTCCTCAGTCAGAGATTATGTCTTATTGACATTTTAAACCCAGTGTCTAGCACAGTAAGATCTACAGTGGATGTGCAGGATGTGTTTGAAGATACAAGCTTATCCCCTATACCACGATTTCTTCAAGGCTAGGGTTAGTTTTACAAATCTTCTACGAAGTTTTCCTCACTTTTCTTTCCTTCCTATGAGGACAAATTCATGTTTTCCCCTGAGTTCCTGCTTTCTTATGTCACCATTCATCTTGCTTTATTGCAAATTGTCATCTCCCTGCTGTGCTCAGAGTTTCTGAAGGTCAGGGACTATCTTATTTGTCTTTGCAAACTCAGCACAGAGCCTGGCAAATAGTAGGCACTTGGCAAATGTTTGCTGATTAAATCACTAATCGATTGGATAAATGAAAAGAGTGTCTGCACTTGTAGCTGAAATATGCCTCAGTAAGTGTAAGAAGTAAGGAAAGCCATTATTTTTCTGTTCAAAATTAAGACCAAGCAAACTTAATGACGGCACTTGTATCACCATGAATTAGCTTTTAATAAGACAAGCTTCTGGAAGAGGTATAGAAGTGCAAGAGTGCCATAGTTATCCAGACTCACACATTTCCTTTTCACTGGAAATACTTTGAGTATATGCTAATAGGAAATTGTGTGCTCATGAGTAATGCAGAATTATGTCAGAATTCTATAATAGGAAAGTACACTAATTTTAGCACATTGGCTTCCTCAGGGAAGGTGAAGCCTAAAGAAATTCAGAGATTGTCCTCAATTAGATTTTAGAAGGAGTTCCCTAAGGAAGAGACACCTCTGAAAAGTGTTGCATACTGAACAAGTGGAATATATCTATGAAACTATCTTGGCCTGCTCAAAAGTTGCTAAGATGGTTCAAAAGAGTGCTAGTGGTGACTATTCCCTAAAATGAAAACTGATTGTTCTCACTGCTGCTTTGAATTTAGAATGCATAATGTGTCTTAGCCATGGGCAGCTCTCCAGGGCCTGACAGGAGAACTTCCCACCACCTGGATCACCTGCCCTTCACTCTTACCTAAGCTAGAAACAAATTTCTGCTCAGCCATTGCCAGTTACATCTGCTGGTGATTGTAGTTTAGCCTCCCCTAACACACATGTTTCCACAACCAACTGCTTTGGGACTTAACCACAAACTGCCTTTCAGTGTTCTATAATGGAGGTGTGCACATGTATGATAGTTGCACCTCAACTCTAAGGCCTTTGAGAGCAGGATCTTGATTTTTCCTTTTATATTTAAAATTGCATTTGCATTTTCCCTCTGGGCTATTTTTTGAAACTTTTGTGTAAGTTTTATGTTACTTCCTTCAATGATTGGAAGAATTAACAACCGGTGAAGACTTGTAGGTCTAAATGTGTGTGTGTTTGTGTGTGTGTGTGTGTGTGTGTGTGTGTAGGTTTTAAATCATGTACTTAACATCTTTAATACTTATTAGAAGTAATCTGATTTTTCTCATGATTTTGTGTGGCTTTAGTTGTACTTTTTTAGGAATCAGTCGGTATCATTTAATTTCTCAAATTTACTAGTATAATGTTCAAATATTGTTTTTTAGAGTTTTATTATCTGTATTGATGTTATCTTTTTCAAACCTGATAGCAGGAAATTGTATTTTTCTTTTTTTTTAAACAGTCTCTAGAGGGCTTATCCATTTTATTAATCTGTTTTAGAAAACAACTTTTGACTTTCTTGATTATGTTTACTAAACAGTTGTTTCTATTTCAGTAATTTAATCTTTTATGTTTAGTATTTCCTTCTAATTTTTGCATTTAAGCACTTAGGGCAGTATCAGGCACATAACAACCATTAAATACTTGCTGGTTTTATTAATGTAAAGTATGTTACTAAAGACTCAACTCCAGGTGTGTGTCATTAGAGTTTATTAAAAACTGAAACTTTTACCATTTTCTACATAAGAAGACCTTAGAATGTTGTTAATCTAATTGGCTACATCCAGGCTTTCATTCTTATATTTATTATATGGATATAAATATAAACAAATATAAATATAAATAAATATAAATTCTTTCCATTGTTATTCATTCCTTCTGAAATCTTTGTGTGAAAATGACCTGGAGTAATTTTCTTTCTGCTGAAAAATCTTAAGTATTTCATTTATTGTGGATCTTCTAGTAATAAATTCTTTCCATTTATCTATAACTAAAGTGTTTTACTTTCATCTTTGTATCTGAAACATTGGAGGTGATTTTCTTTTACTACTTAAAAGTTGTCATCGTGTTGTCCTCCAATTTCTATTGTTTCTGTTGAAACATTAGCTGATAGTGCTATTTCACTATTTAGTAAAATGTTCCTTTTTTCTGGAAGAAAATTTCCATTTTTTTTCTTTCTGCTATTTAAGAATGTTTTCCTGTAAGAAGAATCCAATATGGTGGAGAATTAGGGGGACCCAAAGTTTTCTCATCCCTCAAACACAGCAGTGTTGACTTCAAGACTTTGAACTCCAAGAATCTGGGCCACAAAGTGACAGAAACACCTCCAGGGATCCAGTGGGACAACTTGGCGGGCCATAGTGCATGATTACAAACTGGGGGAGGTAAAAGAGTTGATGTAGGCATGGAGGGGAGGGATCCCCTTCTACAGATAGACAAAAGGAAGAGAAATAAAGGCTGTGGAAGTGTAAGACTGTATTTGGACAAGAGAAAAACCACAGACCAGGGATCAGAAAAAAAAGTGGAGAAAGATCCAATTTCTAACTGTGGTGCTTTCTCTGGACTGGGTCTGGCTGCCCTGTTTGCATACCTAGGGACAAGGGGAGCCATCCCAGGGCTCAGTAACTAGGTCAGAGGCACAGTACACAGTTGGAGAAAGCAATACCGTCCCTGAAGTGCTGTGGGAAGAAGGTATATAGCCTTTACAGGGACAAAGATCCCTGCCTGCACCCACCATCTAGAGGCCTTTATAGGCATGATAGAACAGCACTTCCCCAGTACTGAGGAATGCAGAGCAGGATCCTTTAAAACATCAATCAAGGCTTGTTTGTTTTTTAATGTTTACTTATTTTCAAGAGAGGGAGAGAGAAAGAGAAAGAGAGAGAGAGAGGGAGAGCAAGAGGAGGAGAGGCAGAGAGAGAGGGAAACACAGAATCTGAAGCAGGCTTCAGCCTCTGAGTTGTCATCACAAACCCCAATGGAGGACTCAAACCCACAAACTGTGAGATCATGACCTGAGCTGAAGCTAGATGCTTAACCAACTGAGACACCCAGGTGCCCCTAGACATCAGTATTTGAATCCCAGATGAGCACTACAGAGGCACAGGAGACTTTGGAGTGGAAAACAAAAACAAAAACAAACAAGCAAACAAACAAAACCATCCACTCACACTCACATGGCACTGTGAGGATGGCCTGAACATAGTGGTTTGGGACACCCAGTCCAGGGAGGAGAGGCTGGGGTGTTGCCATTTTTCTCTCCATAATGAGCAAGTTGGGGCTTCAAGGAATGCACAAGAGGTCACAGTGGAGGCGGGATCTGCCTAAACCAAACCACACCACTCCTCGCCTGGTAACTGTATATCTACTGGAGTAAGATTGATGCTGACCAACCAGACAGTCCTTCATCCAGACCAGCACTGCTGCTGCCACTGGTTCCAAAGCACCCAGCAGTTTTGCATTTTCTGATTTAATTCTCAGACAATTCTTATTGTGTGTGTGTGTGTGTGTGTGTGTGTGTGTATTCTGCTTATTGGTTTGTTTGATTTGTTTAAGCAGTCATATTTAATCTATTCTCTTTATACCTGTTCTATATCTCCTTCTTTATTTTCCCCTCTCTCTCTGGATTAAGCCATATGTAGTTCCTCTGCCTGGTCAATTTTCTTTTCTTTTCTCTTTCCATGCTCCTATAATTTCTCTCTTTGCATGGGATAAGACCTCTTTTTTAATTTTTTTCCAGGGTTACTTCAATGAACAAATCAAATCACACCTTGTGGAGGGTCCAAACCATCACTACAAGTACAGAGATAAAGCAACCAGATTCACAACAAAAGATAGCATGTAACACACTCCAAAAAACACTTCCTGAAGGGTCAGGCCCTGGACAGTGTATGACCACTCTTTAATATAGTAGTCCTTGCAGGTGCAGGACACATAAGAAGTTTTCAAAACACATAAGGAACAGAAAACTAGCCAAAATGATGAAACAGAAGAAATGTCTTCAAAAGAAATTCCAGGAAGAAATGACAGCTAAAGAATTGCTAAAAGCAGATATATATGATCAGCAATTTAGTATAAGAGTCTTAAGATTAACTGCTGGGCTTCAAAAAAAGCATAGAAGACAGCAGAGAATCTATTACTGCAGAGATCAAGGAACTAAAAAATATTCATTGTGAATTAAGAAATGTTGTAAATGAGGTGCAAAATAAACTAGATGTGACAGCAAGGATGGAAGAGACAAAGGGGAGAATAAGTGAAATAAAAGATAAAATTATGGAAAAAGATGAAGCTGAGAAAAAGACAGATAAAAAATTCTCGAACATGAGGGGAGAATTAGAGAACTAAGTAATCCAAAGAAATGGAACAATATCCTTTTCATAGGAGTTCCAGAAGAAGAAGAAAGAGTGAGAAAGGGGCTGAAGGTGTATTTGAGCAAATCATAGCTGAGAACTTCCCCAATCTGGGGAAGGAAGCAAACACTGAAATCCAGGAGGAACAGTAAACTCCCTTCAGATGCAGCAGGATTTGATCTTCTTCATGACGTATTATAGTGAAACTGGCAAAATACAAAGATAAAGAGAGAATTCTGAAAGTACAGCCAGGGACAAATGGTCCTTAACCTGCAAGGATAGACACATAAAGGTAGTAGCAGATCTGTCCACTGAAACATGGCAGGCCAGAAGGGCATGGCAGGAAATACTCAATGTGCCAAGTAGGAAAAATATGGATCCAAGAATCCTTTATCCAGCAAGCCTGTCATTCACAATAGAAGGAGAAATAAAGGTATTCCCAGACAAACAAAAACTGAAGGAGCTCGTGACCACTAAACCAGCTCTGCAAGAGATCCTAAGGGGAACTCTGTGAGTGGAATGTTGCAAAGACTACAAAAGACCAGACATCACCACAAGCATGAAACCTACAAATAACGCAATGGCACTAAATCCATATCTTTCAATAATAACACTGAATGTAAATGGACTATATGTTCCAATCAAAAGACAGAGAGTATCTGTGGATGGATAAAAAAAAAAAACAACACCCATTTATTTGATGTATACAAGAGACCCATTTTAGACTTGATGACACATTCACATTAAAAGTGAAGGGATGGAGAACCATCTATCATGCTACTAGAAGTCAAAATAAAGCTGAAATAGCCATGCTTATATCAGACAAACAAAATTTTAAACTAAAGGCTGTAACAAGAGATGAAAACGGGCATTAAATCATAATTCCAGGGTCTATCCATCAAAAAAGCTAAGAATTATAAATGTTTATGCACCCAACTTGAAGCACCCACATATATAAAACAATTAATCACAAACATAAGGAATCATATTGAGAAGAATAAAGTAATTTCAGGTAATTAATACCCCACTTACAACAATGGACAGATAATCTAGGCAGAAAATAAATAAATAAATAAATAATGACCCTGAATGATACACAGACCAGATGGACTTGACAGATATATACAGAACTTGTCATCGTAATGCAGCATAATACACATTCTTCTCCAGTGCACATGAAACATTCTCCAAGATAGATCACATACGGGATCACAAAACAGCCCTCAATAAATATAGTAGAACTGAGATCATACCATGCATATTTGGGGATAACAATGCTATAAAACTTGAAATCAACTACAGGAAAAAGTTTGGGAAACCTCCAAATGCATGGAAGTTAAAGAACATCCTACTAAAGAATGAATGGGTCATTCAGGTAATTAAAGAAGAAATTAAAAAATATATGGAAGCAAATTAAAATGAAAAAAAAAATGACAGTCCTAAACTTTTGGATGCAGCAAAGGCAGTCCTAAGAGGAAAATACATTGCAATCTAGTCCTATTTCAAGAAACAAGAAAAATACAAAATACAAAATCTAACTGCACACCTAAAAGAACTAGAAGCAGAACACAAAGAAACCCCAAGGCTAGCAGAAGAGAAATAAAGATCAGACCAGAAATAAACAATATAGAATCAAACCAACAAACAAAACAGTGGAAGAGATCAATGAAACTAGGATCTGTTTTATTGAAAAAAATAAACAAAATTGATAAACCGCTAGCCAGATTACTCAAAAAGAAAAGAGAGATGACCCAAATACATAAAATAACAAATGAAATTGGACATATCACAACCAACCCCTCAGAAATATAAACAATTATCAGCGAATACTATGAAAAATTTTATGCCAACATACTGGACAACTTGGAAGAAATGGAAAAATGCCCACACACCCAAACACTACCAAAACTCAAACAGGAATCAATAGAAAATTTGAACAGACCCATAACCAGCAAAGAAATTGAATCAGGTATTGAAAATATCCCAACAAATAAGAGTACTAGGCCAGATGGTCTTCCAGGAGAATTCTACCAAACATTTAAAGCAGAGTTAATACCTATGCTTCTCAAGTTGTTCCAAAAAAATTCAAGTGGAAGGAAAGCTTCCAGACTCAATCTATGAATCCAGCATTATATTGATTCCCAAACCAGTCAGAAACCCCACAGAAAAGGAGAACTACAGGCCAATATCCTGAGGAACATGGATGCAAACATTCTCAACAAGATACTAGCAAATCGAATTCAACAGCAAATAAATAAAATTATTCACCATCATTGAGTGGGATTCATTCCTGGCCTGCAGGGCTGGTTCAATATCTGTAAATCAATCAATGTAATATATCACATTAATAAAAGAAAGGGTAAGAACCATATGATCCTGTCAATCGATGCAGAAAAAGCATTTTACAAAATTCAGCATCCTTTCTTGAAAAAAGCCCTCAAGAAAGTCGGGATAGAAGGAACATACTTAAACATCATAAAAGCCATATTAAAAAAAACACAGGTAATATCATCATCAATGGGGAAAAATTTAGACCTTTCCCCCCTGAGATCAGGAAGACAACAGAGATGTCCACTCTACCACTGTCATTTAACATAGTGTTGGAAGTCCTAGCATCAGCAATCAGACAACAAAAGGAAATCAAAGGCACCAAACTTGGCAAAGATGAAGGCAAACTTTTACTTTTCACAGATGACATGATACTCTACATGGAAAACCTGAAAGATTCCACCAAAAGCTGCTAGAACCATGAATTCAGCAAAGTCGCAGGATCCAAAATCAATGTACAGAAATTGGTTGCATTTCTATGCACCAATAATGAAGCAACAGAAAGAGAAATCAAGAAATCAATCCCATTTACAATTGTACCAAGAACCATAAAATACCTAGGAATACACCTAACCAAAGATGTGAAAGATCTGTAAGCTGAAAGCTCTAGAAAACTTATGAAGGTAATTGAAGAAGACAGAAATAAATGGAAAAACATTCAATATTCAAGAATTGGAAGAATAAATATTGTTAAAATGTCAATATTACCCAAAACAGTCTATACATTCAATGCAATCCCAATCAAAATTGCACCAGCATTCTTTTCAAAGCTAGAACAAACAATCCTAAAATTTGTATGGAACCACAAAAGACCCCAAATAGCCAAAGTAATGTTGAAAAAGAAAACCAAAGTGGGAGGCATCACGATCCCAGACTTTTGCCTCTACTACAAAGCTGTAATCATCAAGACAGTATGATATTAGCACAAAAACAGACATATAGACCAATTGAATATAATAAAGAAATCAGAATTGGACCCACAAATATATGACCAACTAATCTTTGACAAAACAGGAAAGAGTATCCAGTGGAAAAAAGACAGTCTCTTTGGCAAATGGCCCTGAGAGAACTGGACAGCAACATGCAGAAGAATGAACCTGGACCACTTTATTACAGCATACACAAAAATAAACTCAAAACGGATGAAAGACTTAAATGTGAGACAGGAAATCATCAAAACCCTAGAGGAGAAAGCAGGCAACAACCTCTTTGACCTCAGCCACAGCAATTTCTTGCTCAATACATCTCCAAAGGCAAGGGAATTAAAAGCAAAAATGAACTATTGGGACTTCATCACGATAAAAAGCTTCTGTCCTGCAAAGGAAACAGCCAAGAAAACCAAAAGGCAACTGATGGAATGGGAGAAGATATTTGCAAATGACATATTGGATAAAGGGTTAGTATTCAAAATCTATAAAAAAGTACCAAACTCAACCCCTGAAAAACAAATAATCCAGTGAAGCAATGGGCAGAAGATATGAATACACACTTTCCCAAAGAAGACATCCAGATGGCCAACAGACACATGAGAAGATGCTCAACGTCACTCATCATCAGGGAAATACAAATCAAAACCACACTGATGGGGTGCCTGGTTGGCTCAGTCGGTTAAGCGTCCAAGACTTGGTTTTATTGAAAAAATAAACAATAGAAGGCTTGGTTTTGGCTTAGGTCATGATCTTGGGGTTTCATGAGTTCAAGCCCTATGTCAGCCTCTGCTCTGACAGTACAGATCCTGCTTGAGCTTCTCTCTCCCCCCACCCCTGTCTCTCTGCCCCTCTCCTGCTCACACTGTCTCTATCTCTCTCAAAATAAATAAATAAATTGAGATCCTGGGAAGATGGCGGCATAGGAGGACACTGGGCTCACCGAGCATCCTGCTGAACACTTAGATTCCACCTACACCTCCCTAAATAACCCAGAAAACCGCCAGAAGACTAGCAGAATGGAGTCTCTGGAGCCAAGCGCAGATGAGAGGCCCACAGAAGAGGGTAGGAGGGGCAGCAAGGCCATGCACGTTCCGTGGACTGGCAGGAGGGAGCCAGTGCAGAGGGGCGGCCCGCCGGTAAAGCAGAGCCCCCGGGTCTGGCTTGCAAAAGCAGAGGGGCCGAACGGAGTGTGTTCTGACAGCAAGCGGGACTAGACATCTGGAAGGTTATAAGCTAACAGCTGGGCTCTGAGAACGAGAGGGCTGGAGGACAACCGGAGGGAGAGTTGTTGAGCCCTGGACGACAGAGCTCAGCTTGGCGGGGAACAAAGGAGCTCACCAGCGCCATCTCCCTCACCCATCCCCCAGCCAAAATACCAAAGGGAACCAGTTCCTGCCAGGGAACTTGCGTGCACCCTGCAAACACCCAACACTGTCCTTCTGTGGATCCATCCCTCCAGCAGGTCTGACTCCCTCCCAGTGACACAAGGCCCCTCCTGAAGCAGATCACTGAAGGAAAAGTAAGCTTAGCCTGCCCCTCCCGCCCCAGTGCACCTTGCCTATCCACCCCAGCTAATATGTCAGATCCCCAGCACCACAAGTCTGGCAGTGTGCATGTAGCCCAGATGGGCCATGCCACCCCACAGTGAATCCCACCCCTAGGAGAGGGGAAGAAAAGGCACACACCAATCTGACTGTGGCCCCAGTGGTGGGCTGCGGGCAGACATCAGGTCTGACCGCGGCCCCGCCCACCAACGCAAGTAATTCAACAGGGGAAATGCCCGCAGTCCCACACCACACCAGGGACTATCTAAAATGACGAAATGGAAGAATTCCCCTCAAAAAAACGTCCAGGAAATAACAACAGCGAACGAACTGATCAAAAACCATTTAAACAATATAACAGAAAATGAATTTAAAATAATAGTCATAAAATTAATCCCTCGGCTTGAAAACAGTATAAAGTACAGCAGAGAATCTATTGCTACAGAGATCAAGGGACTAAGGAACATCCAGGAAGAGCTAAAAAAATGCTATCAATGAGCTGCAAAATAAAATGGAGACAACCACGGTTCGGACTGAAGAGGCAGAGGAGAGAATAGGTGAATTAGAAGATAAAATTATGGAAAAAGAAGCTGAGAAAAAGAGAGATAAAAACAATCCAGGAGTATGAGGGGAGTATTAGAGAACTAAGTGATGCACTAAAGAGAAATAATCTTTGCATAATTGGTATTCCAGAGGAGGAAGAGAGAGGGAAACGTGCTGAAGGTGTACTTCAAGCAATAATAGGTGAGTAATTCCATGATCTGGGGAAGGAAAAAGGCGTTGAAATCCAAGAGGCACAGAACTCCCTTCAGACGTAACTTCAATCGATCTTCTGCACTACATATCATAGTGAAACTGGCAAAATACAAGGATAAAGAGAAAATTCCGAAAGCTAGAGATAAACGTGCTCTAACATAAAGGGAGACCTATAAGACTCGTGACCGATCTCTTACTGAAACTTGGCATGCCAGAAAGGAATGGCAGGAGATCTTCAATGTGAAGAACAGAAAATAATATACAACCGAGAATCCTTTATCCAGCAAGTCTGTCATTTAGAATAGAAGGAGAGATAAAGGTCTTCCCAAACAAACAAAAATTGAAGGAATCCGTCACCACTAAACCAGCTCTACAAGAGGTCCTAAGGGGGATCCTGTGAGACAAAGTTCCAGAGACATCACTACAAGCATGAAACCTACAGACATCACAATGACTCTAAACCCATATCTTTCTACAATAACACTGAATGTAAATGGACTAAATGCGCCAACCAAAAGACATAGGGTATCAGAATGGATAAAAAAACAAGACCCATCTATTTGCTGTCTACAAAAGACTCATTTTAGACCTGAGGACACCTTCACATTGGGAGTGAGGGGATGGAGAATTATTTATCATGCCACTGGAAGTCAAAAGAAAGCTGGAGTAGCCATACTTATATCAGACAAACTAAAGGCTGTAACAAGAGATGAAGGCTTTAAATTAAAGCCTGTAACAAGAGATGAAGAAGTGCATTAGATAATAATCACAGGGTCTATCCATCAGGAAGAGCTAACAATTATAAATGTTTATGCGCCAAATACAGGAGCCCCCAAATATATAAAACAATTACTCACAAACATAAGCAACCTTATTGACAAGAAGGTGGTAATTGCAGGGGACTTTAACAGTCCACTTACAGAAATGGATAGAGCATCTAGACACACGGTCAATGAAGAAACAAGGACCCTGAATGATACATTGGATCAGATGGACTTGACAGATATATTTAGAACTCTGTATCCCAAAGCAACAGAATATACTTTCTTCTCGAGTGCACATGGAACATTCTCCAAGATAGATCATGTACTGGGTCACAAAAGAGCCCATCATAATTATACAAGAATTGAGATCATACATGCATACTTTCAGACCACAATGCTATGAAGCTTGAAATCAACCACAGGAAAATGTCTGGAAAACCTCCAAAAGCATGGAGGTTAAAGAACACCATACTAAAGAATGAGTGGGTCAACCACGCAATTAGAGAAGAAATTTAAAAATACATGGAAACAAACGAAAATGAAAATACAACAATCCAAAAGCTTTGGGATGCAGCGAAGGCAGTCCTGAGAGGAAAATACATTGCAATTCATGCCTATCTCAAGAAACAAGAAAAATCCCAAATACAAAATCTAACAGCACACCTAAAGGAAATAGAAGCAGAACAGCAAAGACAGCCTACACCCAGCAGAAGAAGAGAAATAATAAAGATCAGAGCAGAAATAAACAATATAGAATCTAAAAAAATGGTAGAGCAGATCAACAAAACCAAGAGTTGGTTTTTTGAAAAAATAAACAAAATTGATAAAACTCTAGCCAGGCTTCTCAAAAAGAAAAGGGAGATGACCCAAATAGATAAAATCATGAATGAAAATGGAATTTTTACAACCAATCCCTCAGAGATACAAGCAATTATCAGGGAATACTATGAAAAATTATATGCCAACAAATTGGACAACCTGGAAGAAATGGACAAATTCCTAAACACCCACATGCTTCCAAAACTCAATCAGGAGGAAATAGAAAGCTTGAACAGACCCATAACCAGCAAAGAAATTGAATCAGTTACCAAAAATCTCCCAACAAATAAGAGTCCAGGACCAGATGGCTTTCCAGAGGAGTTCTATCAGATGTTTAAAGCAGAGATAATACCTATCCTTCTCAAGCTATTCCAAGAAATAGAAAGGGAAGGAAAACTTACAGACTCATTCTCTGAAGCCAGTATTACTTTGATTCCTAAACCAGACAGAGACCCAGTAAAAAAAGAGAACTACAGGCCAATATCTCTGATGAATATGGATGCAAAAATTCTCAATAAGATACTAGCAAATCGAATTCAACAGCATATAAAAAGAATTTTTCACCATGATCAAATGGGATTCATTCCTGGGATGCAGGGCTGGTTCAACATTGGCAAATCAATCAACATGATACATCACATTAATAAAAGAAAAGATAAGAACTGTATGATCCTGTCAATCGATGCAGAAAAAGCATTTGACAAAATTCAGCAAGTTTTTTAATAAAAACCCTCGAGAAAGTCGGGATAGAAGGAACATACTTAAAGATCATAAAAGCTATTTATGAAAAGCCCAGAGCTAATATCATCCTCAATGAGGAAAACCTGAGAGCTTTTTCCCTGAGATCAGGAACACGACAGGGGATGTCCACTCTCACCGCTGTTGTTTAACATAGAGTTGGAAGTTCTAGCATCAGCAATCAGACAACAAAAGGAAATCAAAGGCATCAAAATGGGCAAAGATGAAGTCAAGCTTTCACTTTTTGCAGATGACATGATATTATACACAGGAAATCCGATACACTCCACCAAAAGTCTGCTAGAACTGATACATGACTTTAGGAAAGTTGCAGAATACAAAATCAATGTACAGAAATCAGTTGCATTCTTAAACACTAATAATGAAGCAACAAAGACAAATAAAGAAACTGATCCCATTCACAATTGGACCAAGAAGCATAAAATACTTAGGAATAAATCTAACCAAAGATGTAAAAGATCTGTATGCTGAAAACTATAGAAAGCTTATGAAGAAAATTGAGGAAGGTATAAAGAAATGGAAAAATATTCCATGCTCATGGATTGGAAGAATAAATATTGTCAACATGTCAATACTACCCAAAGCTATCTACACATTCAATGCAATCCCAATCAAAATTGCACCAGCATTCTTCTCGAAACTAGAACAAGCCATCCTAAAATTCATATGGAACCACAAAAGGCCCTGAATAGCCAAAGTAATTTTGAAGAAGAAGACCAAAGCAGGAGGCATCACAATCCCAGACTTTAGCCTCTACTACAAAGCTGTAATCATCAAGACAGCATGGTATTGGCACAAAAACAGACACATAGACCAATGGAATAGAATAGAAACACCAGAGGTAGACCCAAAACGTATGGCCAACTCATCTTTGTCAAAGCAGGAAAGAACATCCAATGGAAAAAAGACAGTCTCTTTAACAAATTGTGCTGGGAGAACTGGACAGAAACATGCAGAAGGTTGAAACTTGACCACTTTCTCACACCATTCACAAAAATAAACTCAAAATGGATAAAGGACCTGAATGTGAGACAGGAAACCATCAAAACCCTAGAGGAGAAAGCAGGAAAAAACCTCTCTGACCTCAGCTGTAGCAATTTCTTACTGGACATATCCCCAAAGGCAAGGAAATTAAAAGCAAAAATGAACTACTGGGACCTTATGAAGATAAAAAGCTTCTGCACAGCAAAGGAAACAACCAACAAAACTAAAAGGCAACCAACGGAATGGGAAGAGATATTTGCAAATGACATATTGGACAAAGGGCTAGTATCCAAAATCTATAAAGAGCTCACCAAACTCCACACCCGAAAAACAAATAACCCAGTGAAGAAATGGGCAGAAAACATGAATAAACACTTCTCTAAAGAATACATCCTGATGGCCAACAGGCACATGAAAATATGCTCAACGTCGCTCCTCATCAGGGAAATACAAATCAAAACCACACTCAGATATCACCTCACCCCAGTCAGAGTGGCCAAAATGAACAAACCAGGAGACTATAGATGCTGGAGAGGATGTGGAGAAACGGGAACCATCTTGCACTCTTGGTGGGAATGCAAACTGGTGCAGCCACTCTGTAAAACAGTGTGGAGGTTCCTCAAAAAATTAAAAATAGACCTACCCTATGACCCAACAATAGCACTGCTAGGAATTTATCCAAGGGATACACGAGTACTGATGCATAGGCGCACTTGTACCCCAATGTTTATAGCAGCACTCTCAACAATAGCCAAATTATGGAAAGAGCCTAAATGTCCATCAACGGATGAATGGATAAAGAAATTGTGGTTTATATACACAATGGAGTACTACGTGGCAACGAGAAAGAATGAAATATGGCCCTTTGTAGCAACATGGATGGAACTGGAGAGTGTGATGCTAAGTGAAATAAGCCATACAGAGAAAGACAGATACCATATGTTTTCACTCTTATGTGGATCCTGAGAAACTTAACAGAAACCCATGGGGGAGGGGAAGAAAAAAAAAAGGAGGTTAGAGTGGAGAGAGCCAAAGCATAAGAGACTCTTAAAAACTGAGAACAAACTGAGGGTTGATGGGGGGTGGGAGGGCAGGGAGTTTGGGTGATGAGTATTGAGGAGGGCACCTTTTGGGATGAGCACTGGGTGTTGTATGTCATACACTTACATACTTGTATGTACCAATTTGACAATAAATTTCATATATTGAAAAAAATAGAAAAATTAATGCATAAATTAATTAATTAATTAATTAAAAAATCAAAACCACCCTGATACCACCTCATGCCAGTCAGAGTGATTAAAATTAACAACTCAGTAACAACAGATACTGGTGACGATGTGGAGAAATGGTAACCCCAATTCACTGTTCCAAGAATGCAAACCAGTGCAGCCACTCTGGAAAACTGTGTGCAGGTTTCTCAAAAAGTTAAAAATAGAACTACCCTACAACCCAGAAAAACACTAGGAATTTATCCAAAGGATACAAAAGTGCTGATTCCTAGGGGCACATATACCCCAATTTTATGGCAGTACTTTCAACTATAGACAAATTATGGAAAGAGCCTAAATGTCCATTAACTGATGAATGGATAAAGATGTGGTTTATACATACAATGGAATACTACTTGCCAATGAGTAAGAGTCAAATCCTGCCATTTGGAGCAACATGGATGGAAGACATGTCAGAGAAAGACAGATATCATATGTCTTCACTCATATGTGGAACTTGAGAAACTTAACAGAAGATAATGGGGGAAAGAAAAGGGAAAAAATAGTTACAAATAGAGAGGGATGGAGGCAAACCATAAGAGACTGTTAAATACAGAGAACACACTGAGCGTTCATGTGGGGGGGAAGAGGGGAAAATGGGTGATGGCCATTGACGAGGGCACTTGTTGGGATGAGCACTGGGTATTGTATGTAAGCGATGAATCACAAGAATTTACCCACAAAACCAAGAGTACACTGTATACACTGTATGTTAGTCAATTTGATAATAACATATTTAAAACAATAAAAATAAATTAATATTAAAATTTAAAAAATAATGTTTTCCTTTAGTTTTTAGCAATTTATTTTTGATGTAACTGTGTGGATTTTCCTTTAATTCTTCTTGAAGTTTCCATACATCTTAAACCTGTGTATAATGACTTTTAGTTATTTTATAAAATTTTCCAAAGATATTTCCTCATATAATATTTATACCCTATTCTGTCACTGCATATCTATCTGTTTCTCTCTTTCTCTCCTTTTACACACACAGGCACACACACACACGCACACACACACATATACATACACATACACACATGTTGCACAACATGCATATATGTGTATGAACATGCATTCACTCTTTCTTACATATCTCCTAAGGTAGTTTCTATATCTATATCTTTTTATCTATATTTAAATCAAGATATAGTCAATTCAGTAATCATTAATGCTGTCTTCAATTCTGGTTAATCTGCTATTAAACCAATTTAGTTTGAATTTCTTAATTCCACTTATTGTCTTTACTTTTATCATTGGCTTTTAATAAGACTGATTCTTTTTTACTTTACTTTATACTTTGTTTCTTTTATAAATTCTACATATCATATAAAAATCTGTACCTTGTTATCTAATTTTTTGAATATATTCATTATATTTGTTTTAAATTCCATGTCTGACACAAACCAGCATCTATTCATCCAATGGGTCTGTTTCCAATGTCGGTTGGCTTTTTGATTGTTTCTGTGTTTTCAGTCACATGGTATTTTCTCCTGGTATACCTGATAAACATTCATTGACTAACAAATATGTGTATGAAAAATTGTAAAGATCATTCTAATTCTGGCTGATGTTCTGTTTCTCTAGAGTGAAATCATACTTGCCTATGGCAGATAAATAGGACACAGAAAAGATAACCTTAATTTAATCAGAAAGAAAGATCATTTGAAGCAGGGCTTCAGACTTTCTGAGGGTCTTTTATTTCTAATTCACCTTAACTCTGAATGCATAGCCCTCTGTGCATTCCAATATGATATATGGGATGATGGACTTTCTTCCTTGGCAAGTTATGAACTCCCACTTTGTTTCCCTATCTCCATTAGACTTACAGAGCTCTAATTGTGTTCTAAGCTTCTCATTTTCCACACTTCTACTTACTTTTGCAGGCATTCAATAACCACTTGGGGATGGAAAATGTTAGGGTACAATCAGCACTACATGTTGTTTCAAATCTTTGTTTGTTTGTTTCTCTCCAGGATTTTGTTTTCTCAAATATTTCCTGACTTGGAGCCCTCTAATGCTTTCATATTTTTCTCCTACATTTGACAAGCTTTTCTAGTCATCCTCAGTTGATGGAATTTTCTACTAATACTTGTTATTGTTACCAGAAGCACAGATTTTATTTTTTTAGTCTATATAGTGAAAAATCATAGGAAATTTGGTATTCTGGAGATAATGTGATAAAAAGAATTGCATCATGAATTTTAATTTGGTATTAGTATGGAGGGTCATTTTATAGAAATACTGGGTGAAAAATTAAATTAATAGGAGATGACCATAGATATAGTAAACAAGAGTTTTTTATTGGGGCACCTGGGTGGCTCAGTTAGTTAAGTGCCCAAATTCAGCTCAGGTCATGATATCACAGCTCATGAGTTTGAGCTCCACATTGGGCTCTGGGCAGATAGCTAGGAGCCTGGAGCCTGATATGGCCTCTCTCTCTCTCTCTGCCCCTCCCCCACATGTGCTTTGTCTATCTCTCTCTCAAAAAATAAACATTTAAAAATTTAAAAAAAGAGTTTTTATTAAGTATTGAGGATATACTAAGTGTTTAGTGTGTTTTCCTTCTTGCTTTCAGTATTTCCATATTTTCAGTAAAATTAATTCAAATAAATACAAATTTATTTTGGTCCTCAATTAGGTGTAAAATAGGAAATATTGACTAAAAAGTAGCTAAACACTAACATTCCTGAACTATGCATGTGAACAAAAAATATTATGGTAAATTATATAGTTTTTGTGTTTCTGCTCAATGTTAGTGTCATATTGAATAGTGACTGGAAAGAAAAAAAAAAAACCTCTAAGTAGAATGAACATTTAAATAAAGACAGGTAGATAGATGATGATGATGACGATAGATAGATAGAGATAATAGATGGATGATAGGCAATAGAGATGGATATAGATGTAGGTGTAGATATATAGATATATAGAGATATGCAGAAACACACATGCACACACACAAACCTGCAGCAAGAAAAGCAGTTGAAAGATTCTGAGGAAATTCAAAAGGAGCTGAGTTTTAGAGGATGAGTAGGAGTTAGAAATATAAAGAATGAGAAAAAGCTTTCTATTTTTTGTATTGAAAAATCTGTCAAACTCTCTTGCCAGATACAAGTTTTGAAAATTTTAAATTTTCATTTAAAAGCTCAGATTTCTCAACAATACATAATATCACTTCAGTTACTTTCCTTGAGTTTCATTAATATTTAGAAAATGCCCATTCCATGAAAAAAAATGGCTTGGTCAATACTTGTGTATGTGGTTTTCCTCAAGATAATCATTATGCTTCAGCATACATCAGAAGAGTTCGAGATGTATTCCCCATTTCACCTTACAGAACGTTAAAAAGATGAAATTAAAAGAGATTAAATTTAATAACATTTATAATTTTTACTGTTTAATCAAGGACATTTTGAAGGATAACTGACATGTTTTATTTTTGGGCCTGTTTTATTACTGTGGACATGTGGCACTGAAGAATACTATGACTATAGTTAGGTAGCACCATCTTGATTCATAGCAAGACACCTGGAGTTGTCTCCATCTTTGATTTTGTGCCATCAGTGCAAATGTCAGAGCAATTGTATTATGAAAACTTGAGAACTGCTGATGTTAGGACTTAAAATGTAGGACTTAAAATCCTCTCCTCTTCATCCTCCTTTTCCTGCTGTTCTTGTTTTCCTTCTCCTGTGTCACTCTCTGCTCCCTGAGTGTTACAGATGCCTTTCCTATAAGTAGGAAGTGATGAATGCTAAACTACCTCTAGATTGGTGAGAGTTCTGTCTCACCACTGGTTCTGGATCCTTTTATAAGTTGCCTTCTCTGCATTGAGTCATCCAACCCTCCCACTGTCAAGACAAATAAAATATGAGAACGCCATTGTTAAAATTTTTCCAGGGATTAATCTAGAAATGTTTTATTCCCTAATGTTTCTTGTGCACAGGTGAAAACTTTAGGGATCTTTTCAAAAACTTCCTTATACATTTTTTCACTTCATATCATAATAACCTTGAGAAGAAAGTAAATACATACATTTATTGTCATTTTACTAATGAAGAAACCAAGGCTCAGAGATACTAAAGGGAATGGCAAAAACATAACTTTAGCTACACCTTAATTTTCTCCCTCTGAACATTCCAGTTCTCAGGGTAGAGAAACAGTGTCTCTTCCTGTGGTCCAAAACAATCATATCCAGATCCCTGTGCAGTCAACAGAAGAATATCCTTAGCCACTGCAAAATTTCTGAGAGCTTGGTTTGAACTTGAAACAGTAGCCTAGCTGTGGTGAGTGTGGAAAGAGAAGATATAGGCTCCAGGATCTTGGGGTGGAATGTCCACTCTTCTTGCTTTCCTCCCTCCCTCTCTTTATCCTCTCCCACCCCCCACCCCCCCAAGCTGTCAGAGCCAGGTCAAGTTTCTGGCATGCTTTGCTCCCAGAGCTGTTTAAGAATGGCAAATAAGTGGGTTATAAACAAGTAACTTCTCTGCTGTGTCAGTCACCTCTCCAGTGGAGACAGCAGAGAGGCCTGACTGCCAAACAATCCTCCTAACAAGATGCTCCTCGACATGTAGACACTTTAATGAACCTGCCCAGATTTGTGGCCTCATACCAGGGCAGACAGAGTGAGAATAATTACATGCCCCTGTCAAAGGGATAGGGATGAATAATGTGCATGGTCAGAGGGCAGCTGGCTCAACAAGACCATAAACCTTTCATTGGAAATCAATCTCTGCTTTGTGATCAATTACTCTCTGGAGATGTCAATGTGATTGGCAGGTCCTGGGAGTGGGTATCAGAAGGAAAAGAGCAAGAGATGCTTGTGTGCAGCTGCAGAGAGGGGCATCCACATACTGCTGCATTCCTGGAACAGAACCTCGGAATTCCTCAGTGGCTTTTCCTTCAGAACCTTTAGCGACAATAGATACCAGATGTGAACTGGCTTTTAGGATTTGGTGAATTTATCCCTTTAACTTCAATATTGGAGTTATCATGGTAGAGATAGGAGTTGAACCAAGTTTTCCAGTTTTAATAAATATTTTGAATGAAGGAGACTCCATGGAGAAAAAATCCTAATGATTCTGAAAGGACCTAAATCCTTGTCAGGGTCTCAATGTCTCCATCATCAAAAGCAGACTGTATTCAGAATAGATAGCAGAAGAGTTTCCTAAACCTTGAGATAGGTTACTATCCACCTTTATTCAGAGGAAGCTAATTTTTCAGGGTATAGTAACAACAACCACAACAACAACAACCACAACAAAAACAAAACATGAGTTCACAAAATTAGCACAAAATTCATATGTAAAATGTCTGGTTCTCATACTCAATGAAGTTCAGCTTATTCAAGAAAAACTTGGGGAGGAGCAGCCCGCCTGGCAAGGCAGAGCCACTGAAGTCTGGCTTACAAAAGCAGAGGGGCCAGACTGTGAGACTTCTGACAGCCAGTGGGACTTAACATATGGAATGTTAAAAGTCAACAGCTCTGCTCTCTGAGAGCAGTGAGGGTGAGAGGACACTAGGAGGGAGAGTTGTTGAGCCCTGGAAGGACATAGCTCAGTGGGGGAACAAAGGCACTGGCAAGCGCCATTGCCATCTCCCATCCCCCAGCTGAATTTCCAAAGGGAACCAGTTCCCATTACTAAACTTGCTTGCACTGTGCAAATGCCCAATGCTGTGTTTCTGTGGATCCATCCCTCAGACGGGCCTACCTCCCTCCCAGTGCCGCAGGGCCCCTACCACAGGGGACCATGAATGGCAAAGCTAGCTAAGCCTGCCCCTTCTGCTTCTGTGAACCTTTCAGATCCAACCCGTCTAATATGCCATTGGCCAGATCCCATGGAAGCAGCACCACAAGCCTTGCAGTGTGCAACCAGCCCAGACAGGGGCCACACCACTCCACAGTGAGTTTTTCCCTGGGAGAGGGGAAGATAAGGTACACACCAGTCTGACTGTGGCCCCAGCAGTGGGCTGGGGGCAGGCATCAAGTCTAACTGTGACCTCCCCCAACACAAGTTTCTCCAGACAGCACAGGGGAGGTGCCCTGAAGTTTGGAGTCACCACAGGGACTACCCAAAATGACGAAATGGAAGAATTCTTCTCAAAAGAAACTCCAGGAAGTAGTGACAGCTAATAAATTGTTAAAAAATGACTTAAGCAATATAATGGAACAAGAATTTAGAATAACAGTCATAAAATTAATCGCTGGGCTTGAAAAAAAGCATAGAGGACAGCAGAAAATCTATTGCTAAGGGGATCAAGGGACTACAAATTAGTCATGAGGAATTTAAAAAAATTCTATAAATGAGGTGCAAATTAAAATGGAGGCTGCCACAGCACAGATTGAAGAGGCAGAGGAGAGAATAGGTGAATTAGAAGATAAAATTATGGGAAAAAAAGTACTCTGAGAAAAAGAGAGATAAAAAATCCAGGAGTATGATGGGAGAATTAGAGAACTAAGTGATGCAATCAAATGAAACAATATCCGTATCATAGGACTTCAAGACATAAAAGAAAGAAAGGGGCTGAAGGGGTACTTGAACAAATCATAGCTGAGAACTTCCCTAACATGGGGAAGGAAAGAGGAATTGAAACCCAAGAGGCACAGAGAACTCCCTTCAGATGTAACTTGAATCTGTCTTCTGCATGACATATTACAGTGAAACTGGCAAAATACAAGGATAAAGAGAAAATTCTGAAAGCAGCTAAGGATAATCAGGCCCTAAAAAACAAAGGTAGACACATGAGGGTAGTAGCAGACCTATCTACTGAAACATGGCAGGCCAGAAAGGAATGGAAGGAAATCTTCAATATGATGAACAAAAAAATATGCAGCCGAGAATCCTTTATCCAGCAAGTCTGTCATTCACAATAGAGAGATAAAGGTCGTCCCAAACAAACAAAAACTGAAGACATTCATCACCACTAAACCAGACCTACAAGACATTCTAAGGGAGATTCTGTGAGTGAAATGTTGCAAGGACATTTCAAAAATTATGAAGATAATACAGAGACTTATTTTATAACCCTCACCCAGTTTCCTCTGTTATTAATATCTTACATTAGTATGGCATATTTGTTACAATTAATGGACCAATATTGGTACATTATTACTAACTCAAGTCCATGCTTTATTAAGACATCTTTAGTTTTTCCCTAATATCCTTTTTTTTTTCTGCTCCAGGATCCCATTTAGTATACTACATTGCATTTAGCTCTCATTAGTTGTCTCCTTGGCTTCTTTTGTCTGTGACGTTTTCTCTGACTTTCCTTGTTGTTGATGGCCTTGACAGTTTTGAGGAGCACTAGGTAGGCATTTTGTAGAATGTTCCTTTATTGAATATTTTATAATTTTTTTCTCATGGTTAGACTGCAGGTATAGATTTTGAGGATGAAAACCACAGAGATAAAATGCCATGCTCTTGGCATTATATAAAGGGTACATATTATCACCATGCCTTTTCTTTGTTGATTTTGACATTGATTTCCTGGCTGAAAGAGTGTCTGTCAGTTTTCTCCACTGTAAAGTTGTCCTCCCCACTTCTGTACTGTACTATTTGGAACAGAGTCACTATAAGCTGCTCAAATTTAAAGGCTGAGAAATTATATTCTACCTTATTGAGGGCAGAGTGTCTTCATAAATTATTTGGAATTCTTCCACATAGGATAGTCATCTCCTTTTCTCTCCTTATTTATTTATTCAATCATTTATTTCTATCAGTATGGACTCATGATTTTATATTTTGTTATATAATCCAATATCACCTTATCTACTTTTTTTTTTTTGCTCAAAATGTTCCAACTTTGGTCACTTGGAGCTCCTTCAGTTGTCTCATGTGATTCATGTATGTGTGTAGCACTTTCTTTCTTTCTGACATTACAGTATGCTTCATGGTCTTCTTTTATATTTCTTGTGTTAGTTATGCAATCCACCATTTCTACAAGAAGTCCTGGTTCCTTTTATTGAAGAATGGTATTAGAAACCAAGATTGAGGTTCTAAGTGTGCTTTTTACTACTAGATGGTCATTTCTTGTAGGTCTTCTCAGCTGACAGAGCAAGAGAACGTACAGGTATATAGCAAATTCTGTGTAAACATGTAACTTCAAAAAACTTCTATATGAAACTATATGTATCTGTGTTAAACTAAACATGAGTCCATACTATGTCTCCATCTAATTCAGTATCACACAAATCAGTCTAGCCTCCTCTACTTGCTTATCTGTGTCTCCTACTCCAACAGGGAGACAACTGTCTTCCAGCACCTGCCATCCATTTACTTAATTGTTCAGTTCCAGTGTGTTTGTATGTGTTTGCTATTTTAACAGGAGAAATACTGTTTTATTAAATAGGAGGAAATAAAAAATTGATAAAATGTGGAAAAGTTAATCCCTCCTCTCCTCTGGGACACAAAGGGAATTCTTATTTCATGACTTAAGTTTTCTCAATAAGGGTAAGACATTAGTTAGTGCTCACAATAGGAATGGGAAAGTGGATATTTGAATAAATCTTGAATAAAATGGAGAATATAAGAGTTACTTAAGGAAAATAGATGAGTGAGCTTATTTGAGAAACAAGTAAGATTGTCAACTAGTGTTGAGATGGGTGGTCATAAATTTACTGACCAATCCCTTTTTCTGATTTCTGTCTTCAGCAATTCACCTGTGTCAAGATGAAGAAAGCTTGTTTCAGATTTTCTGTGGCAAAGGATTAGTAGCTATGATGGAGTGAAAGTTGTACCAGAAGTTTGAGATTAATTTAAACTAAGTGACTATAAATAGAGATAATTGATTTAAGATAAATTATGAAGAAAATTAATTATCTGTATTTATAACAAATTAAGTACCTATAACATAGATATAGATAATTGGAAAGTCATAAGATCAGTGATACAAGGTCTTGATGAGGTTACAACAATAAGTAGACCAAAAGCATGAGAGTTTGTCATGAGAGTGGGAAATTGGAATTCATTTTGGCAGTGAGTTATTGGTGAATACAAGGCCCTGGCTATGAGCCTGGAAGTGGGTAAATACTGACTACTTTCCAGTAGAGGAAAAGATATTAGTGATGTGGTAATTAAGGCATTGTGAATCCAGGTGTTGAGTGGTCACATGAACAGTGAGCTCCCAAGAATAATGCCAGGAGATGGGAGTGAGGTGTTAGATATGGAGTAATGACATCTGTTGGAAACAATGAATGAATTAAGCATACATACATATATACACACAATCAAACATAAACCAGGACAAAAGCAACTAAGCAGCTTATGGGTATATTAGAGGTCTTTATTGCTACTTAGTTCTTTCTTTTCTGCTGAATTTAAGCCTAACCCAGAATAGACCAGCTCAGTTGGCTCATGCCCAGACTGAAATTAATACTGGGTAGGAGGGAAACAATTATCTCATTAGAAGCAATTGCAACCATCCTTTCTTCTCTAGCCACTGCTTTTCTCAGTCAGCTATTTTGAACACATGATTATTGCACTAAATATTCAAGTTTCATAGTAATTTCAGGAAGCAATTTCCATTAATAATATGAAAATGTATGCATCTTGGTGTCTCATTTACAAATAAATTTCCTACTGATGTTTATTTTGTTTTTATATTTCTACAAGGTTAAAAAGGTACTATCTCAAATATTACCTATTAACTTTTCTAGACACGGCCAACTAACTTGCTGAATAGACTTGAACTTTATAACTTTTTCATTGTTTGGAAGCAAACTTCCACTGAGCAAAGGATCAGAATTTTTCCAGCTCAAAATCCTTTTAAAGTGGAAGGAATGGTAGTGATTATTTTATTTTATTTTATTATTTTATTTTATTTTTTAAATATTCTATTATTTGTTTTGAGAGAGAGAGAGAGAGAGAGAGAGCGAGCATGCAAGATGGGTAGGGTCAGAGAGAGATGGAGAGAGAGAATCCTAAGCAGGCTCTGTGCACAAGCCACCCAGGTACCCCTGGTGGTATTATTTTAAAGATCCTTGTGTTCCTTATAACACAAGAGTTCCTGCATGTGCTTTGTAAAGTCAATCAAAGAAAATGTTTTCCTGCTGCAAAAGTGTTTAGAAACCCAGAGTACAATTCTCATGATTGCTATTTTACAGCTACCTTGGCACTATCTCACTAGATTGAAGTTTGCAGAAGCCTTAGCCTTAGTGCCATATCTATTTTACATAGCATTAAAATGCAAGCTCTTAGAATGGAATGGACAGTGACTATTTTTAATCTTTGCATCTCAGGGTTATATGGTGTAGTAATTACAACAGTATATAAAATTAATTAACTATTTGTTAAGTGAAAGGCATTGTTTAAGCATTTAACATGTATTCAGAGTTAAACTACAACATAATCTTTTATAGTAGGTATTACAGTTGTCCTTACTTTGGAAACACAGATATTGAAGTATGCTGAGGGTAACAAATATGCTCAGAAACATAGCCCTCAGAGTGGCAGCACCAGGATTTCAATGAAATTGTCTGACTTCAGAAATGGAGAAACATGACTGGAACCTAGTTCTACAGGCCAGAAAACTGATATTCTTTCTATTCTACATTTAATAATGATCAATTTGTAAGAGATTTTAAGAAAAATAAAGACACAGTGACCCCTACCATACTCTTTTTACAGTCTGCTGGCTTATGGACAGTCCTGCTTGGGAGGAGAAAACAGCTTCTTAAGGCCTGTAACTTGGTTGTCTATTGAAGAGAGGATGTAGGTCTCTTAGCAGTGAGACCATCCTAGTTCTGGAAAGTTTATTATTTCTCAGACCTTTCTACTCCACATTGCTCCCAAAGGAATGAGTTTATTGCACCAAGTTGATCCCTCCAATATTGAAATGATATCTTGGGGTCCTGTTTCAATCCATATCTTCACTCTGATCCTAAGGCAATAAAAAAGAATTGTGTTTGGCTGAAAACACAATGTGCATCATGCCCTGAATGTTATGAAAAGTCTGGCCTCACCTTAGACCTGTGAATTAATAGGCTCATTTATTAAGGCAGATAAGGGCATCTGTGTTTCCTCCTGAAATAACTGAAGTGATGTTTCCCCGAACCTGAGTGAATCTCACATTGCAATGAAGTCCGCAATGAAAGGGGTCTTTCAAGACCCTCTGCGTTCTTTGTCCCTGTATCTCAACTGTGTTTTAGCCTGAAACCATTCTTTGGTCCCATGGAACATATTCTCCCTTTTGGAAAACATTTGCAAATTTCTTCTCTCTTCAACATCAGAATACTAAAATATTCCTGAGGGGTGGTCTACATGTCTCTTTTCCCAATGGCACTTGGTCTGAAAATGAAACACCTGCATTCCTCTGGTCTCCTTTCAACTCCACTGCTCCCTCTGCTCCTCCCCAGGAGAGGTCCTGGGGACAGGTCCTCCCCCACTGGAGAACAGCAATGGTCTCCATTTCTTACCACTTCTAATCCACCAGTAATGCCTCTGCCAAATGATCTCTCTAACCTTTGCTGCTTATCTGTGAATTAAAAAAAAACAACTATAATTATCATAACTAAGAAATATAGACAATACTCACTAGAACAGAAGGGCATTTTCCTTGCATAATACTTGATGCTCACACAATCTGGGGAAGTAGGTGCTACTATGGTTTCCACTTAAAGGTGAAGAAATTGAGGCTCAGAAAGGTAAATGTTTTGCTTAAATTCACACCTGAAGGTAGACTGGATATAAATCTAAGCAGTCTGGCAAAGTCTGCCATCTTAACCACATTTCTGTATGACTTCATTGTATGGATCTCAATGTAGTGGTATGGCTGGGTTCCATAAAATTCATTGTTGAAAAAAGACTACATTTGTTTCCATATCTATATTTATACCTATATTTGATTTGATACCTATATTTAATCATGGACTTACATTTGGATATTTATAGGAAAAGTATGAAAGGATAAATAACAAATATTAGCAGAGATAGCACTGGGTAATGCTAGAAAATTGTACTATCAATGGTATGATGAAGCCAGATCATTTTTTAGGTCTTCATTTTACATAAATTAAACAAAAATGGAATTTTATTAGCTTAAGAAACTAAAAAGCCCAAGGATGCTTGGGTGGCTCAGTCAGTTAAGCATCTGACTCTTGATCTCTGTTCAGGTCATGATCTCTTGGTCCTTGGTTCATGAGTTTGAGCCCTGCATTGGGATCTGCTCTGATTCCATGGAGCCTGCTTGGGATTCTATCTCTCCCTTTCTGCCCCTCCCCTGCTCATGCTCCTGTGCTCTCTCTATTTCTCAAAATAAATTAACTTTAAAAAAGAAACTAAAAAGCTCAGAGATAAAATTAACTAAGCACATTTTGACCAAAGAACAATGAAAATACTTCCCCTTATTTCCTCTGTATCTCTTGCTCTGCTGTACTCTGTGTCAAGGTTATTCTTCATGGGACAGAAAAGCCAGCAGTACCCGGCTCACCTGGCCCTCAAAGCTCATATTCGAGGTCAGTAGAAGAAAGACCTGTGTTTTCCTGTGTCCTATAGTCTATCTTGTGGAGGACTTCCTTGCTTGGTTCACATGCTCATACTGAGCCCTTCACTGTGTCCTGGAAGAGGGAGTACTTTCATTGGCCAAACTGGAGCCACATGACAAAGCACAGCTGGGTATTAGTTTCTTAGTTACATGTCAAGGGGATTTGGGGTATCTCAATGCAAGGGATTCTATATTAATTTGCTCAGGCTTCCATACCAAAATACCATAGACTGGGTAGCTTAAACAACAAAAATTAATTTTCTTATAAAGTTTTTTCATGAATTATGGAAGTCCTAGATCAAAGAGCCAGAAGAATTGTTTTCCCCTGAGGCCTCTTGCTGTTTCTTCACTTGTTCTTTCTTTGTGCACACAAGTCCCTGCTATCTCTCCATGTGCCCAAATTTCCTCTCCTCATCAGGACACTAGTCAGATTGGATCAGAGCCTATTCTAATGGCTTCATTTGAACTTATTCACCTATCTCCAAAATACAGACACATTTAAGGGCCCTATCTCCAAATACAGACACATTCTGTGGTACTGAGGGTGAGAGCTTCAACATGTGAATTTTATTGAATACAATTCAACCCCAAACAGAAACTAAAGGTAGAAATATCATATGATATTTTTACTAAACACACTTCAGCCACTTTCCCTACACATGTGCTTCCATCAATTCTGCCCCAGTAGCCTGTCCTACCTCCTCTGCCATCTCTTACATGACTGATTCTATACCTTTGTTGATTATTATCTCTCTTTACCCTGTTCCCACTCAAATTTAATATGTGTTTTCAAACATGTCTCAGATACCATCTTCACTGGAAGTCCTTCCATTCCTTCATCTGTGTATTCAATAAATATCACTTCTTAAGTGCCTGCACTAGAAGTTCTAGACCCTGATGGGGAGAGGATCTAGCAAGGAACCAAACTGACTCAGTCCCTGATGTCACCAAGCTCTTATTCCAATAGTTGTAGATAATAGAAAGAAAAAAGGAGACAAATAGAAGTGATAATACCAGCTGGAATAAATTATATGGACATTGTAAACTAGAGGTACTAGCCTGAGGCATGTTCCTTTACAAAGCATGAAATGCCTCGAAATGGATGTCCAAGTTTACATTTGAGCCTAGATATAAAGGATGAAAAAGGTATGACTCTCAGAGTCTGGCACAGCAATGGTCCAACATGTGAAAGTGTTGGCGTGTCTGAGAAGTCATGAGTCTAGGGAGGCTGGAGTCTGGTAAGGCAAGAGAGAACAGTAGGAAGTGAGATGAGAGAGATCATGAGGCCAGACCATTTAAGGCCTTACAGCTCCTCTCAGGATGAGGAATGCATTCAGTGGAAAGGCACTGAGGGATCAAAATAGTAATGCAATATAGCTTGACCTGTGTTTTAATGGTATGTGTCTGGCTGCTTTGTGGAAGATAGAATAGGACAGAGAAGGGAGACAAGTGAGGGTGATGCTGCCATACTTCAGGAGACAGAGGACTGCTTGGACTAGGGAAAAGTAAATACAGAAAATAGAGAGACTGAGATCCTCTTTGAAGCACAAACTAAGATTTATGGACTGAATGTGGGCTTTAAGACAGAAACAGAAAACAAAACCAAGGATGTGTTTGACCTCAGCAAATAGGAAGTAGGTGGTGCTATTTACTGAGAGAATAAAACCAAGATGAGGTAATAGGTACAAGGATTCTGCCTTTCCTGGCACGATGGCCATTCCAGTCCAAAAGTCAATTATGTAGGGTGAGTCCCAGAACCTGCTTTCTTTCTGAGAATGCTTTAGTTAGTTCTCACTCTGTTTCCAGGTGCCTATTGCCCTGTAACTTTCCACCGAATGCATCCCTCACCCTGAGAGGACCTGTAAGGCCATAAATGGTCTGGCTTCATGATCTCTCTCATCTCACTTCCTACTGTTCTCCCCTCCCTTACCAGACCCCAGCATCCCAAAACTCATGACTTCTCAGACATGCCAACATTTTCACATGTTGGGCCATTGCTTTGCCAGAGTCTGAGAGTCCGATCTTTCTCATCCTCTATATCTAGGCTCAAATGTAAATTTGGTTATTAAAACTAAACCTCAGTAAGACACAAGCAGCATGTTTTTTTTTCTGTAGATTTCTAAAGATGGTAACAATTGTAACAGCAAAGGAAACAGCATGGAATAGAGAATAGAGAAACTCTCTGTTTGCAAGAATCCCACTATCAACAACTAAGACCTCTGTGGAAGGAGTGGAGCAGTAAGGGCATTGTGTACCCCCTTTTCATTTTTCCGGTTTGTTCCTGTGTTATAATTGTTAGAAAACGTGTTATATCCTATTATATGTAAGGTCATCAGCTCTAGACAGTTGCAAGGTGAAAGTCTTTTGCTAATTATCAACAGCAAAATTTGATGACATAAACAAGTCCAACTGAAATTTGTCAAATGGCAATTCTTGTTTCCTAAGCTCGGTATTGAAGTTCTAAGAAACAACAGAGGTCTATTTTTCAATTTGTAATAGTTTTTCAAAATATGGATATACCACAATTAGATACATTTTTAGGTTCATATTTCAACAATTGATTTGGGTTTTGAATGTTTAGAGTTACATTTTAAGTTTACCATGTAATTTTTTAAAATATTTATTCATTTTTGAATGACAGAGCATGACTTGGGGAGGGGCAGAGAGAGAGGGAGACATAGAATACAAGCAGGCTCCAGGCTCTGAACTGTCATCACAGAGCCCAACGAGGGGCTCAAACTCATGGACCACAAGATCCTGACCTGAAGTTGGATGCTCAACAAACTGAGCCACCTAGGCATCCCTAAGTTAGTTATCTTATTAATAAAATTTAATAAAACTTATGTATGACTTAATGTGGATTATCTATATTTTGAATATTGGAGATAGGTCTTCTGACAAAACAAATAATTGAAGTTAAATTTGCATTGTCCCGCTATTTTATCACCTATTAATATCCTACAAGGGACAAATCCATAGATGTAATGATCTAATGCACTATACTTATAGTGGGAAACTATTATTTTAGAGACAAGGCTTTGATTTGCCCTGTGAATCCTAGGATCACAATGTTTATTTGATTCCAGGTGTTTCATGGCTTTGGAAAAACTAATTACTATTAATAATGTATAATACTTTATGTCCAGGATTTTTTTGGGCTTAAGAAGTGCTGTTTGCCCCAGGAAGCATTTCCTTGTTCTGATTCTATCTGTCTGGATATTGTAGGGTATCTTTAGGTTGCTCTTTCTGTCCCAGCTTGCTTGCTTACTCACTCACTCTCATTCTCTCTCTCGCTGTCTCTGAGGTTGGGGGGCAGTTCTGACCTTCTTTCCCATTCTGATGACTTTATTCCCTCTATGATATCAACAAAGCAAAAAATCCCTAAGGATATACAGACCTACCTTAACAGGCTCCACTCAGCTTCTAAATGGATCAGTAAGCCCTCTTGTTGGCTGCCTGGCTGGGCAGAGGACAGGGATAGACTTCTCAGCAAGTAATTCTTTTGTCTAAACATTTTTCTCAGTAGTTTGGTATTCTATCATTAATTTCATCATGTATTCATTCATTCAGAAATCTATGCTACAAATACATATTATGTGACTATTATTTTCCAATCATTATGCTAGATGCTCAGTTAATTGTTTGAGGAAAAATAAAAAGGGAAATAATAAAACTTAACAATAAACTTAATAATAAAACAAACTAAAATAATAAAACTTAATTAATGGAGCTTAGAATATTTACATATGTAATCTTATTTCTTACTCAAACAGCACTATGCAGTAAGCAATATTATCATCCCCATTTAAAAGATAAGAGGACTAAGGTCTGCATTTATACAGAGAACATCCAGTGAGTGTGGATGTATGTCTCTGACTCCAAAAGCCATTAACCTTCTGGTGTGCTTTGTAGAGGCCATAGATAACCGTTGAAATGTGTGTTCCTATTAGGACTGTTTCCTACCAGTTAAAATGTGGGAATTTTTTAATGCAATCCATCAGTTATTAAGAAGTTTTTGAAAAATAATTCCAAGAGTCTTCGTCTCTGTTTCTATTTATTCCTTCACAGTCTCCTGCCCCCAACTTCCCTTCTCCCATAATATCAGCAGTGATGCCTGCCTCCTCTTAACACAGAACAGGGAAGGAAGCTGCAGAGAGTTCCACAGTTCAGTAAGTAAACCTTGTTGATTATTCGTCTAAGCCTTCTTTCTCCTTCTCCCCATGGTTTCCATGTCAGATACATCTTGACATTTCAACATCCCCCCAACCAGGAAAGCCACTTTGACTAAAATTGAAGAGATGGTAACACAAATAAAGAGACACCTCCAGTGTGGGAGAGGAGAAGGAAACAGGAAACTCAGCTGACAGTTGATCATAAGCAGAATGATCCTGTAGTCTCATTTCAACAAGGAATTTGGCAGATAGGCAGGAGGGGAGAATGAATCCTAGAATTCTAAACAATCTTTTGTTTGGGAAAATAGGAGTACTCTCAAAGTGTTAAAGTGAAAAGAAAAATATATAGTCTCATACCCCCTACTTAATACCTTACTAACTATGAGATAAAAATGTGTGAGATCCTCTCTGGAGCTGTCTTGGAGGGTGTAGTCAATGATACTGAGATAAACCCAGACTTCTAGCATGGGAAGGGGCTCCATCTGTCCTGGTGCAGCCTTTAAAAAGGCTTTTCACTGAATTCCACTACCTCCTCCTCTCTGCTAAGCAATCATGTTGACTGCTTAAGCTGAAAATCTAGGGCTTCCTATTCACTGGATAAGAAAATGTCTCAGCCAAGGCTCTGTAATGTTGCTGATGACTTTCCTTAATCTGGTTCTTTCCATTGCCACTTTGTCCATACTGACCTTTCTTAGGCCAAATCTATCTAATACCAAGTGCACTGGAGAACATTACTCTGCCTGTGCTTATCCTCACCCTTATCATGAAGACAACTGAACTCTGCTGCCCCTGTCATTAACCTGCACATCATTTGAGAGAACACCCCTACATAAAAACCATGCAGGAGAGAAGGTTTTATGGTAGGAGTAGGCTTTAGGGACATCAGGCATGGGGGAAAAGGACTGAATGCCAGCCTTACTTTTATCTGCTGGGACCATCACCATTCATTTTTGAAAGATCAAACTTCACCAAAAACATTATTTAAAAAATTATTAGGGAGGGGCATCTGGGTGGCTCAGTAGGTTAAGTGTCCGACTTCAGCTCAGGTCATGATCTCACAGTTTGTGAGTTCAGGCCCCAGGTCGAGCTCTGTGCTGACAGCTTACAACCTGGAGCCTGCTTTGGGTTCAGTGTGTGTCTCCCTCTCTGCCTCTCCCCTGATCATGCTCTGTCTCTCAAAAATAGATAAACATTAAAAAAATAAAAATAAATATTTGAGGAATTGATAATTCTGAGATTAGTTACAAATAGCTGCTAAATGGATATCTTCAGCCTGGACCTCTGTCCTGAGCCTATTTAAAGATGTATTTCCTGGAAATTGGTGTGAAAGATGGTGGCATAGGAGGGCCCTGGGCTCACCTCGTCCTGCTGATCACTTAGACTCCACCTATACCTGCCTAAATAACCCAGAAAACCGCTAGAAGACTAGCAGAATAGACTCTGGAGCCAAGCTTACACAAGAGGCCCACGGAGGAGGGTAGGAAGGGTGGAGAGGCGGTGCATGCTACATGAACTGGTGGGAGGGAGCCAGGGCGATTGAGTGGCAGTCCCTCCAGCAAGGCAGAATCCCCAAGTCTGGCTTGCAAAAGCAGAGTGGCTGGACTCTGTGATTTCTGACAGCCAGCAGGACGTGACATCTGGAATGTTAAAAGTCAACAGCTCTGCTCAGAGAGTGGGAGAGCGAGAGGACACTGGGAGGGAGAATTGTTGAACCCCAGAAGACAGAGCTCAGCTCATCAGGGAAAAAAGGCACTGGCAAGTGCCATCTCTCTTTCCCATTCCCCACCCATAATCCCAAAGGGTACCAGAACCCATCACCAAACTTGCTTGCACCACGCAAGCACCCAATGCTGTGCTTCAGTGGATCTATCCCTCCGACAGGTCTGCCTCCCTACCAGAGCTGCAAGGCCCCTCCAACAGAGGACCACTGACAGCAAAGTGAGCTAAGCCTGCCCTTCCCGCCCCTGTGCACCTTGTGGATACACTGCAGCTAATAAACCAGGTCCCATCAAAACAGCACCACAAGCCTGGCAGTGTGCAAGTAGCCTGGACAGGAGCCATACCACTCCACAATGAGTCTTGCTCCTGGGAGAGGGGAAGATAAGGTACACACCAGTCTGACTGAGGCCCCACCCAACAACACAAGTTACTCCAGACAGCACAGGGGAAGTGCCCTGCAGTTCCATGCCACCCCAGAGACTACCCAAAATGATGAAACGGAAGAACTCTCTTCAAAAGAAATTCTGGGAAGTAGTGACAGCTAACAAATTGATCAAAACGATTTAAGCAATATAACGGAACAAGAATTTAGAATAATAGTCTTAAAATTAATCGCTAGACCTGAAAAAGGTATAGAGGACAGCAGAAAATTTATTGCTACAAAGATCAAGGGACTAAGGAATAGTCATGAGGAGGTAAAAAATGCTATAAATGAGGTGCAAATTAAAATGGAGGCAACCACAGCTGGTATTGAAGAGGCAGAAGAGAAAATAGGTGAATTAGAAGATAAATTTATGGAAAAAGAGGAAGCTGAGAAAGAGAGCTAAAAAAATTCAGGAGTATGAGGGGAGAATTAGAGAACTAAAATATGCAATTAAACAGAACAATATCCGTATAATAGGAATTCCAGAAGGAGAAGAGAGAGAGAGAAAAGGGCTGAAGGTGTACTTGAATAAATCATAGTTGAGAACTTCCCTGATCTAGGGAAGAAAAAAGGCATTGAAATCCAAGAGGCACAGAGAAGTCCCTTCAGATGAAACTTGAATCTATCTTCTGCATGGCATATAGTGAAACAGGCAAAATACAAGGAAAAGAGAAAATTCTGAAAACAGCTAGGAATAAACATGCTCCAATGTATAAAGGGAGACCAATAAGACTAGTGACAGACCTATCCACTGAAACTTGGCAGGCCAGAAAGGAATGGCAGGAAATCTTCAATGTGATAAACAGAAAAAATATGCAGCCTAGAATCCTTTATCCAGCAAGTCTGTCATTCACAAAAGAAGGAGAGATGGTCTTCCCCAACAAACAAAAACTGAAGGCATTCATCACCACTAAACCATCCCTACAAGATATCCTAAGGGAGATTCTGTGAGTGAAATGTTGCAAGGACCAAAAAGTACCAGAGACATCACTACAAGCATGAAACCTACAGACATCACAATGACTCTAAACCCATAACTTTCTATAAGAACACTGAATGTATATGGACTAAATGCTCCAACCAAAAGACATAGGGTATCAGAATGGAATAAAAAACAAGACCCATCTATTTGCTGTCTACAAGAGGCTCATTTTAGACCTGGGGACAACTTCAGATTGAAAGTGAGGGCATGGAGAGCAAAGGAAACAACCAAAAAAACGAAAAGGCAACCAACAGAATGGGAAAAGATATTTGCAAATGACATATCAGACAAAGGGCTAGTATCCAAAATCTATAAAGAGCTCACCAAACTCCACACCCGAAAAACAAATAACCCAGTGAAGAAATAGAAAACATGAATAGACACTTCTCTAAAGAAGACATCTGGATGGCCAACACGCACATGAAAAGATGCTCAAAGTCACTCCTCATCAGGGAAATACAAATCAAAACCACACTCAGATACCACCTCACGCCAGTCAGAGTGGCCAAAATGAACAAATCAGGAGACTATAGATGCTGGAGAGGACGTGGAGAAACAGGAACCCTCTTGCACTGTTGGTGGGATGCAAATTGGTGCAGCCGCTCTGGAAAACAGTGTGGAGGTTCCTCAGAAAATTAAAAATAGACCTACCCTATGACCCAGCAATAGCACTGCTAAGAATTTACCCAAGGGATACAGGAGTACTGATGCATAGGCGCACTTGTACCCCAATGTTTATAGCAGCACTGTAAACAATAGCCAAATTATGGAAAGAGCCTAAATGTCCATCAACTGATGAATGGATAAAGAAATTGTGGTTTATATACACAATGGAGTACTACGTGGCAATGAGAAAGAATGAAATATGGCCCTTTGTAGCAACATGGATGGAACTGGAGAGTGTGATGCTAAGTGAAATAAGCCATACAGAGAAAGACAGATATCATATGTTTTCACTCTTATGTGGATCCTGAGAAATTTAACAGAAATCCATGGGTGAGGGGAAGGAAAAAAAAAGAGGTTAGAGAGGGAGAGAGACAAAGCATAAGAGACTGTTAAAAACTGAGAACAAACTCAGGGTTGATGTGGGGTGGGAGGGAGACGAGGGTGGGTGATGGGTATTGAGGAGGGCACCTTTTGGGATGAGCACTGGGTGTCGTATGGAAACCAATTTGACAATAAGTTTCATATATTGAAAAAAATAAAAAATTAAAAAATTAAAAAAATCCAGTTATTATTCTTATTTCCCCCAACTGTCTTACACAGACAACATATAGATATATTTAGTCTATGTGTTTAATCAGCAGGCAAATAAATTCCAAATATTATAATTAAAAAAAGAAAGAAAGTGAGGGCATAGAGAACTATTTATCATGCTATCAGAGTCAAAAGAAAGCTGGAGTAGCCATACTTATATCAGACTAGACTACTCTAGACAAACTAGACTTTAAATTAAATGCTGTAACAAGAGAGGAAGAAGAGCATTATATAATAATTACAGGGTCTATCCATGAGGAAGAGCTAACAATTATAAATATCTCTGCACTGGATACGGGAGCCCCCAAATATATAAAACAACTAATCACAAACATAAGCAACATTACTGATAAGAATGTGGTAATTGCCAGAGATTTTAATACTCCACTTACAACAATTGATAGATCATCTAGACACAGGATAAATAAAGACACAGGGTCCCTGAATGATACATTGGATCAGATGGACTTGACAGATATATTTAGAACTCTGCATCCCAAAGCAACAGAATATATTTTATTCTCGAGTGCACATGGAACATTCTCCAAGATAAATCACATACTGGGTCACAAAACAGCCCTTCATAAGTATAAAAGATTGAGAGCATACCATGCACTTTCAGACCACAATGCCATGAAACTTGAAATCAGGATCCACATAAGAGTGAAACCATATGGTATCTGTCTTTCTCTGTATGGCTTATTTCACTTAGCATCACACTCTCCAGTTCCATCCATGTTGCTACAAAAGGCCATATTTCATTTTTTCTCATTGCCACGTAGTATTCCATTGTGTATATAAACCACAATTTCTTTATCCATTCATCAGTTGATGGACATTTAGGCTGTTTCCATAATTTGGCTATTGTTGAGAGTGCCGCTATAAACATTGGGGTACAGGTGCCCCTATGCATCAGTACTCCTGTATCCCTTGGATAAATTCCTAGCAGTGCTATTGCTGGGTCATAGGGTAGGTCTATTTTTAATTTTCTGAGGAACCTCCACACTGCTTTCCAGAGCGGCTGCACCAATTTGCATTCCCACCAACAGTGCAAGAGGGTTCCTGTTTCTCCACATCCTCTCCAGCATCTATAGTCTCCTGATTTGTTCATTTTGGCCACTCTGACTGGCGTGAGGTGGTATCTGAGTGTGGTTTTGATTTGTATTTCCCTTATAAGGAGCGACGTTGAACATCTTTTCATGTGCCTGTTGGCCATCCGGATGTCTTCTTTAGAGAAGTGTCTATTCATGTTTTCTGCCCATTTCTTCACTGGGTTATTTGTTTTTCGGGTGTGGAGTTTGGTGAGCTCTTTATAGATTTTGGATACTAGCCCTTCGTCCGATATGTCATTTGCAAATATCTTTTCCCATTCCGTTGGTTGCCTTTTCGTTTTGTTGGTTGTTTCCTTTGCTGTGCAGAAGCTTTTTATCTTCATAAGGTCCCAGTAATTCACTTTTGCTTTTAATTCCCTTGCCTTTGGGGATGTGTCGAGTAAGAGATTGCTACGGCTGAGGTCAGAGAGGTCTTTTCCTGCTTTCTCCTCTAAGGTTTTGATGGTTTCCTGTCTCACATTCAGGTCCTTGATCCATTTTGAGTTTATTTTTGTGAATGGTGTGAGAAAGTGGTCTAGTTTCAACCTTCTGCATGTTGCTGTCCAGTTCTCCCAGCACCATTTGTTAAAGAGACTGTCTTTTCTCCATTGGATGTTCTTTCCTGCTTTGTCAAAGATTAGTTGACCATACGTTTGTGGGTCTAGTTCTGGGGTTTCTATTCTATTCCATTGGTCTATGTGTCTGTTTTTGTGACATTACCATGCTGTCTTGATGATGACAGCTTTGTAGTAGAGGCTAAAGTCTGGGATTGTGATGCCTCCTGCTTTGGTCTTCTTCCTCAAAATTACTTTGGCTATTCAGGGCCTTTTGTGGTTCCATATGAATTTTAGGATTGCTTGTTCTAGTTTCGAGAAGAATGCTGGTGCAATTTTGATTGGGATTGCATTGAATGTGTAGATAGCTTTGGGTAGTATTGACATTTTGACAATATTTATTCTTCCAATCCATGAGCAGGGAATGTCTTTCCATTTCTTTATATCTTCTTCAATTACCTGCATAAGCTTTCTATAGTTTTCTATAGATCTATATATACAGATCTTTTACATCTTTGGTTAGATTTATTCCTAGGTATTTTATGCTTCTTGGTGCAATTGTGAACGGGATCAGTTTCTTTATTTGTCTTTCTGTTGCTTCATTGTTAGTGTATAAGAATGCAACTGATTTCTGTACTTTGATTTTGTATCCTGCAACTTTGCTGAATTCATGTATCAGTTCTAGCAGACTTTTGGTGGAGTCTATCGGATTTTCCATGTATAATATCATGTCATCTGCAAAAAGCGAAAGCTTGACTTCATCTTTGCCAATTTTGATGCCTTTGATTTCCTTTTGTTGTCTGATTGCTGATGTTAGAACTTCCAGCACTATGTTAAACAACAGCAGTGAGAGTGGGCATCCCTGTCGTGTTCCTGATCTCAGGGAAAAAGCTCTCAGTTTTTCCCCGTTGAGGATGATGTTAGCTGTGGGCTTTTCATAAATGGCTTTTATGATCTTTAAGTATGTTCCTTCTATCCTGACTTTCTCGAGGGTTTTTATTAAGAAAGGGTGCTGGATTTTGTCAAAGGCCTTTTCTGCATCGATTGACAGGATCTTATGGTTCTTCTCTTTTTTGTTGTTAATGTGATGCATCACGTTGATCGATTTGCGAATGTTGAACCAGCCCTACATCCCAGGAATGAATCCCACTTGATCATGGTGAATAATTCTTTTTATATGCTGTTGAATTCGATTTGCTAGTATCTTATTGAGAATTTTTGCATCCATATTCATCAGAGATATTGGCCTGTAGTTCTCTTTTTTTTTACTGGGTCTCTGTCTGGTTTAGGAATCAAAGTAATACTGGCTTCATAGACTGAGTCTGGAAGTTTTCCTTCCCTTTCTATTTCTTGGAATAGCTTGAGAAGGATAGGTATTATCTCTGCTTTAAACGTCTGGTAGAACTCCCCTGGGAAGCCATCTGGTCCTGGACTCTTATTTGTTGGGAGACTTTTGATAACCGATTCAATTTCTTCGCTGGTTATGGGTCTGTTCAAGCTTTCTATTTCCTCCTTATTGAGTTTTGGAAGAGTGTGGGTGTTTAGGAATTTGTCCATTTCTTCCAGGTTGCCCAGTTTGTTGGCATATAATTTCTCATAGTATTCCCTGATAATTGTTTGTATCTCTGAGGGATTGGTTGTAATAATTCCATTTTCATTCATGATTTATCTATTTGGGTCATCTCCCTTTTCTTTTTGAGAAGCCTGGCTAGAGGTTTGTCAATTTTGTTTATTTTTTCAAAAAAACCAACTCTTGGTTTCGTTGATCTGCTCTACAGTTTTTTAGATTCTATATTGTTTATTTCTGCTCCGATCTTTATTATTTCTCTTCTTCTGCTGGGTTTAGGCTGCCTTTGCTGTTCTGCTTCTATTTCCTTTAGGTGTGCTGTTAGATTTTGCATTTGGGATTTTTCTTGTTTCTTGAGATAGGCCTGGATTGCAATGTATTTTCCTCTCAGGACTGCCTTCACTGCATCCCAAAGCGTTTGGATTGTTCTATTTTCATTTTCGTTTGTTTCCATATATTTTTTAATTTCTTCTCTAATTGCCTGGTTGACCCACTCATTCGTTAGTAGGGTGTTCTTTAACCTCCATGCTTTTGGAGGTTTTCCAGACTTTTTCCTGTGGTTGAGTTCAAGGTTCATAGCATTGTGGTCTGAAAGTATGCATGGTATAATTTCAATTCTTGTAAACTTATGAAGGGCTGTTTTGTGACCCAGTATATGATCTATCTTGGAGAATGTTCCATGTGCACTCTAGAAGAAAGTATATTCTGTTGCTTTGGGATGCAGAGTTCTAAATATATCTGTCAAGTCCATCTGATCCAATGTATCATTCAGGGCCCTTGTTTCTTTATTGACTGTGTGTCTAGATGATCTATCCATTTCTGTAAGTGGGGTGTTAGAGTCCCCTGCAATGACCACATTCTTATCAATAAGGTTGCTTATGTTTATGAGTAATTGTTTTATATATTTGGGGGCTCCGGTATTCGGCACATAGACATTTATAATTGTTAGCTCTTCCTGATGGATAGCCCCTGTAATTATTATATAATGCCCTTCTTCATCTCTTGTTACAGCCTTTAATTTAAAGTCTAGTTTGTCTGATATAAGTATGGCTACTCCAGCTTTCTTTTGGCTTCCAGTAGCATGATAAATAGTTCTCCATCCCCTCACTCTCAATCTAAAGGTGTCCTCAGATCTAAAATGAGTCTCTTGTAGACAGCAAATAGATGGGTCTTGTTTTTTTATCCATTCTGAAACCCTATGTCTTTTGGTTGGCTCCTTTAATCCATTTACATTCAGTGTTATTATAGAAAGATACGGGTTTAGAGTCATTGTGATGTCTGTATGTTTTATGCTTGTAGTGATGTCTCTGGTACTTTGTCTCACAGGATCCCCCTTAGGATCTCTTGTAGGGCTGGTTTCGTGGTGACAAATTCCTTCAGTTTTTGTTTGTTTGGGAAGACCTTTATCTCTCCTTCTATTCTAAATGACAGACTTGCTGGATAAAGGATTCTCGGCTGCATATTTTTTTCTGTTTAGCACACTGAAGATATCGTGCCAAGCCTTTCTGGCCTGCCAAGTTTCAAAAGAGAGCTCAGTCACGAGTCTTATAGGTCTCCCTTTATATGTGAGGGCACGTTTATCCCTTGCTGCTTTCAGAATTTTCTCTTTATCCTTGTATTTTGCCAGTTTCATTATGATATGTCGTGCAGAAGATCGATTCAAGTTACGTCTGAAGGGAGTTCTCTGTGCCTCTTGGATTTCAATGCCTTTTTACTTCCCCAGTTCAGGGAAGTTCTCAGCTATAATTTCTTCAAGTAACCCTTCAGCACCTTTCCCTCTCTCTTCCTCCTCTGGGATACCAATTATGCGTATATTATTTCTTTTTAGTGTATCACTTAGTTCTCTAATTTTCCCCTCATGCTCCTGGATTTTTTTATCTCTCTTTCTCTCAGCTTCCTCTTTTTCCATAACTTTATCTTCTAGTTCACCTATTCTCTCCTCTGCCTCTTCCAGCCGAGCTGTTGTCGTTTCCATTTTGTTTTGCATTTCGTTTAAAGCTCTTTTCAGCTCCTCGTGACTGTTCCTTAGTCGCTTGATCTCTGTAGCAAGAGATTCTCTGCTGTCTTGTATACTGTTTTCAAGCCCAGCGATTAATTTGATGACTATTATTCTAAATTCACTTTCTGTTATATTATTTAAATCCTTTTTGATCATTTCATTAGCTGTTGTTATTTCCTGGAGATTCTTCTGAGGGGAATTCTTCCGTTTGGTCATTTGGTATAGTCCCTGGAGTGGTGAGGACCTGCAGGGCACTTCCCCTGTGCTGTGGTGTATAACTGGAGTTGGTGGGCGGGGCCACAGTCAGACCTGATGTCTGCCCCCAGCCCACCGCTGGGGCCACAGTCAGACTGGTGTGTGCCTTCTCTTCCCCTTTCCTAGGGGTGGGATTCACTGTGGGGTGGCGTGGCCCATCTGGGCTACTTGCACACTGCCAGGCTTGTGGTCCTGGGGATCTGGTGTATTAGCTGGGGTGGGTAGGCAAGGTGCACGGGGGCAGGAGGGGCAGGCTTAGCTCACTTCTCCTTAGGTGATCCACTTCAGGAGGGGCCCTGTGGCAGCGGGAGGGAGTCAGATCCGCTGCCAGAGGTTTGGCTCCGCAGAAGCACAGAGTTGGGTGTTTGCGTGGAGCAAGCAAGTTCCCTGGCAGGAACTGGTTCTCTTTGGGATTTTGGCTGGGGGATGGGTGTGGGAGATGGCGCTGGTGAACACCTTTGTTCCCCACCAAACTGAGCTCTGTCGTCCGGGGGCTCAGCAGCTCTCCCTCCCTTTGTCCTCCAGCCTTTCCGCTTTCTGAGCAGAGCTGTTAACTTATGACCTCCCAGACGCTAAGTCGCGCTTGCTGTTGGAACACAGACCATCCGGTCCCTCCGCTTTTGCCAGCCAGACTCGGGGGCTCTGCTTGGCCATGAGCCGCCCCTCCACCCCGGCTCCCTCCCGCCAGTCCGTGGAGCGCGCACCACCTCGCCGCCCTTCCTACCCTCTTCCGTGGGCCTCTTGTCTGCGCTTGGTTCTGGAGACTCCATTCTGCTAATCCTCTGGCAGTTTTCTGGGTTCTTTAGGCAGGTGTAGGTGGAATCTAAGTGATCAGCAGGACGCGCGGTGAGCCCAGCATCCTCCTACGCCGCCATCTTCCCGTGAACTCCTAAGGGTTGGTTTTTTGAAGAAATAAACTAAATTGATAAACCTCTAACCAGACTTCTCAAAAAAAAAAAAAAGGGGGGGAGATAACCCAAATAGATAAAATCATGAATGAAAATGGAATTATTACAACGAATCCCTCAGAAATACAAGCAATTATCAGGGAATACTATGAAAAATTATATGCCAACAAACTGGGCAACCTGGAAGAAATGGACAAATTCCTAAGCACCCACACTTCCCAAACTCAAACAGGAAGAAATGGAAAACTTGAACAGACCCATAACCAGTGAAAAAATTGAATCAGTTATCAAAATCTCCCAACAAATAAGAATTCAGGACCAGATGGCTTCCCAGGGGAATTCTACCAGACATTTAAAGCAGAGATAATACCTATCCTTCTCTAGCTGGTTCAAAAAATAAAAAGGGAAGGAAAACTTCCAGACTCATTCTATAAAGCCAGCATTACTTTGATTCCTAAACTGGACAGAGACCCAGTAAGAGAACTACAGGCCAATATCCCTGATGAATATGGATACAAAACTTCTCAACAAGATACTAGCATATAAAAAGAATTATTCACCATGATCAAGTGGGATTCGTTCCTGGGATGCAGGGCTGGTTTGACATTCACAAATCAATCAATGTGATACATTACATTAATAAAAGAAAACATAAAAACCATATGATATTTTCAATCGATGCAGAAAAGCATTTGACAAAATTCAGTATCCTTTCTTAATAAAAACCCTTGAGAAAGTTGGGATAGAAGGAACATACTTAAACATCATAGAAGTCATTTATGAAAAGCCCACAGCTAACATCATCCTTAATGGGGAAAACCTGAGAGCTTTCCCCCTGAGATCAGGAACATGACAGGGATGTCCACTCTCACCACTGTTGTTTAACATAGTGTTGGAAGTGCTGCCATCAGCAATCAGACAACAAAAGGAAATCAAAGGCATCAAAATTGGCAAAGATGAAGTCAAGCTTTCACTTTTTGCAGATAGATGACATGATATTATATATGGAAAACTCGATAGACTCCACCAAAAGTCTGCCAGAATTGATACATGAATTCAACAAATTTGCAGAATACAAAATCAATGTACAGAAATCAGTTGCATTCTTATGCAGTAACAATGAAGCAACAGAAAGACAAATAAAGAAATTGATCCCATTCACAATTGCACCAAGAAGCATAAAATACTAACCAAAGATGTAAAAGAGCTGTATGCTGAAAACTATAGAAAGCTTATGAAGGAAATTGAAGAAGATATAAAGAAATAGAAAAACATTCCGTGCTCATGGATTGGAAGAAAAAAATATGGTTAAAATGTCAATACTACCCAAAGCAATCTATTCAATGCAATCCCAATGAAAATTGCACCAGCATTCTTCTCGAAGCTAGAGCAAGCAATCCTAAAATTTTTATGGAACCACAAAAGGCCCTGAATAGCCAAAGTAATTTTGAAGAAGAAGACCAAAGAATGAAGCATCACAGTCCAAGACTTTAGCCTCCATTACAAAGCTGTGATCATCAAGACAGTATGGTACTGGCACAAAAACAGACACATAGACCAATGGAATAGAATAAAGACTCCAGACCTGGATCCACAAAAGTATGGCCAACTAATCTTTGACAAATCAGGAAAGAACATCCAATGGAGAAAAGACAGTCTCTTTCACAAATGGTGCTGGGAGAACTGGACAGAAACATGCAGAAGACTAAAACTAGACCACTTTCTTACACCATTCACAAAAATAAACTCAACATGGATGAAGGGCCTGAATGTGAGACAAGAAACCATTAAAACCCTAAAGAAGAAAGCAAGAAAAAACTTCTCTGACCTCAGCCACAGCAATTTCTTACTTGACACATCTCCAAAGGCAAGGGAAGTAAAAGCAAAAATGAACTATTGGGACCTCATGAAGACAAAAATCTTCTGTGGTGCAAAGGAAACAATCAACAAAACTAAAAGGCAACCAACAGAATGGGAAAAGATATTTGCAAATGACATATCAGACAAAGGGCTAGTATCCAAAATCTATAAAGAGCTCACCAAACTCCACACCCGAAAAACAAATAACCCAGTGAAGAAATGGGCAGAAAACATGAATAGACACTTCTCTAAAGAAGACATCCAGATGGCCAACAGGCACATGAAAAGATGCTCAATGCCGCTCCTCATCACGGAAATACAAATCAAAACCACATTCAGATACCACCTCATCCCAGTCAGAGTGGCTAAAATCAGGAGACTATAGATGCTGGCGAGGATGTGGAGAAACGGGAACCCTCTTCACTCTTGGTGTGATGCAAACTGGTGCAGCCACTCTGGAAAACAGTGTGGAAGTTCCTCAAAAAATTAAAAATAGATCTACCCTATGACCCAGCAGTAGCACTGTTAGGAATTTTCTCAAGGGATACAGGAGTTCTGATGCATAGGGGCACATGTGCCCCCAATGTTTATAGCAGCATTTTCAATAATAGCCAAATTATGGAAAGAGCCTAAATGTCCATCAACTGATGAATAGATAAAGAAATTGTGGTTTATATACACAACGGAATACTACGTGGTAATGAGAAAGAATGAAATATGGCCTTTTGTAGCAACGTGGATGGAACTGGAGCATGTGATGCTAAGTGAAATAAGTCATACAGAGAAAGGCTGATACCATATATTTTCATTCTTATGTGGATCTTGAGAAACGTAACTGAAGACCATGGGGGAGGGGAAGAAAAAACAAAAGGTTAGAGACGGAGGAGGCAAACCATAAGAGACTCTTAAAAACTGAGAACAAACTGAGGGTTTATGGGGTGGTGGGAGGGATGGGATGGTGGGTGATGGGTATTGAGGAAGGCACCTATTGGGATAAGCACTGGGTGTTGTATAGAAACCAATTTGATAATAAATTTTGTATTAAAAAAAAAGAAAACAGTATGGAGGTTCCTCAAAAAGTATAAAGAGAACTACCTTATGACCCAGCAATTGCACTACTAGGTATTTATCCAAGGGATACAGGTGTGCTGTTTCGAAGAAACACATGCACCCCAATGTTTATAGTAGCACTATCAACAATGGCCAAAGTATGGAAAGAGCCCAAATGTACATCGATGTATGAATGGATAAAGAAGATGTGGGTGGATATATATATATATATATTCCATTATATATATATATATATTCCATTATATATACATTATATATATATATATATATATATATATATATATATATATATAATGGAGTATTACTTCGCAATCAAAAAGAAGGAAATCTTGCCATTTGCAACTGGGTGAATGGAACTGGAGGGCATCATGCTAAGTGAAATTAGAGAAAGACAAAAATCATGTGACTTCACTCATGAGGGCTTTAAGAGACAAAACAGTTGATCATAAGGGAAGGGAAACAAAAATAATATAAAAATAGGGAGGGGAACAAAACATAAGAGACTCAATATGGAGAACAAACAGAGGGTTACTGGAGGGGTTGTGGGAGGGGGGGTGGGCTAAATGGTTAAGGGGAACTAGGGAATCTACTCCTGAAAATATGTTGTCCTATATGCTAACTAATTTGGATGTAAATTAAAAAAAATAAAAATTAAACCCCCCCCAAAAAAAATGTATTTCCTGAGCCTATTCCTTCTCCATCCAGGAGACTGTGTGATTAAAAAAATATCTAGGATCCATATTGGATCCTTGTTCAGTTTGAAAAAGTTAAGGGAAAGTGCTGCCTCAAATTAGCAGCTGGTTTAAACCATTTAAACCTATGAATTGATCTTTTCCGAAGTGGGAGTTGGTGGTGTGTAGGTCAGAATTCTTGCTCATGATTATTATGTTCCCCAGACACACATAGTGATTTGGACTTTTTTGACAATTTAACCATTCTTATCATCTTGATTCCCTTGTTACAACTCTAAGAGAGTTCATTTTGTTTTGTTGTTTTTTTAATCATTTAACAACACTCATGTATACCAGTCTCTCTTTGCCTGTTTTCTTTATATTGGCCCCATTCTTTTTCCTCCTGCTTCCTCAACCCTTTAGAATGGAGGGGTTCAGTTAAGCCACCAGTGTCCCTGCAGTGGAGACAGAAGAATAAAAAACTAGCAGGGTCAACATCAGGGTTGAAGAGCCACGAGTTCTTCCAGGCTAAGGTTTGTGATCGAAAAAATGAAGGAGATGAGTTTTTAGATTATGTAAAAGAGGCTGGGTTCATATTTTTGCAGGGATTAGCACAAGAAAATGTACCTATTGTCCAGTAGAGATACTGGATAGAGAAAGTATGATGGGGGGAGGGCGGGAAGGGGGATGGGGAAAGAAAAGGAAGGGAAGGGAAGGAAAAGGAAAGGGAAGGGAAGGGAAGAAGGGAGTGAAGGGGAGGGGAGGGAAGTAAGAAGGGATGAAGGTGGGGTGATGGTAGGAGAGACTTGAGAGACTTGTGAAAATTGTCCACTGAGGCAAGCAGACAGGTATTGGGGTCAGTGCTATAGGGACACTGGACAAGAAGTACTGGCCCAGAAAATGTTAGGGAGATGGATAAGGGCTTCGGTAACTTAGTTCCAGAGGGTCTTTTGTCAAAGCCTTTGCTTTAATTCCACAGTGACAATCAAAATCAGTTCCAGGCCACACTGAAAGAAGCCCCCCTCTGGCCAAGTGTGTGTGGGTTGTGTGGAGTGGGTCCAGGAGAAAGCCCTCACTGGCATCATTTACTCACAGGCAATCTAGTGTCCATTTCTTTCTTTCCACAGACCTATCATCTTTGAAAGGCAGAGTCTGTGATTTACTGGGCTTGGTGTGACCTCACTTAGCAGGTGTGAAAATAAATAGTCTACACTAAAAAGTAAGTGAGGGTTAAAGCAATTATGTTTCAGTTAGAACGAAAAACCCTAATACTTTGGTTATCTGGACATTTTGGGTTAATTTTCTGGGCAATTGCTCAGTCTTCTCTCAATGTGCCATGGAAACTTTGTGTTTAGAAAATTAATATTTTAGCTTCACTTCAAAAATAAATATTAATGAGTAATTAATGCCTTAATTACTTAACGCCTTAATGCCATAATTAAAATAAATATTAATGAGTAATTAATGCCTTAAATGAGTAGAAAGCAAGAATTTCAGATGCTACAGTAGGAAAACATTTTTTTAGTGTAGCTCTTTGAAAGGAAATACATATATTTTCTAAATTATCCTAGTCCTTTAGATACATTACTCATGTTTTTGTAGAGATCTTGGTGTGATTAAAACCAAGCACAAGTTTTGAAAGTGTTTTATATGTACACAATGCAAATTGTTCACATCAAGAGAAACTAAATGAATGATTTTGTTGCTGTCATCTCCTTGAACAGAGAAGATTGGGGCCAGGGCAACAATTCTTTCTCAGTTCTCAGCCTGGCTTCACTATCCAATATTTACAAAAGACTCCTCAAGGGAAACCTTCACTTGAAAGTTAAAAGAACATCTACCCATCCAGATTCATGGAGTACAGGTTCTTCTCAGCATCCAGTCACAAAGAACCTTGACATTCCCTTGTATAAAGAGTAACTTTTCTACTTCTATTGTCCACTTACATTAATTTATTCTGGTTTGTGAAAAAGTACTATCTTATCTTATAAAACACATGTCAGCCATGAACACCAGTCTTTGAGGCTTCATTTACATATGAAGCTTATCAGATTTATAAGAATCCATAGAAGAGTCTTTAAAAGACCCACCAGAAGATGGCGGAACGAGTGAAACCATCGGGATGATTGTTATGAACATCAAAAATGTCACTGTGAGTTGCAGCTTCAGAAACAGCTCATTAGTTAGGTACATAGGTAGGTAGGCAGTTGGTGGTGGAGGACAGGACTGGGAGAAGGGCCTGATCCAGCTAGACATGGGGAGCTTGATGGACACTGACCCCAAGACAGGATCGCATGTGAAGAGGGGAGTCAGCAGGGTGTGGTGGGAAAGCTCAGGCTTGACCCAGACACACCTGAATTTGAGCAACCTTCCTTCTACCAGACCCCAGGAGGCCCTAGGGCCAAAGTGATAGCTAGAAACTTGTGGTAAAGATCACTGTTTAGTATGTCTGTCCGTTGCATGCCGTGTGCCTTTCCTGGAATGATGGCCAGAGTTGTTGTGAGTAAGAGGAGGTTGTGCAAAGGGAAAAATCCAGATTCCCCAGTCAACCATGTCATTCTTTCCTCATGCCCTTGCAAAGATGGCAGGAGGGTGCCAAAGGAAGGGGGTGGGGAAGAGAAGAAGACCATTATTTCAGGTATGTACAAAACATCATCAGCTAATTCTCACAACTATCCAGGGAGGTAGTACTTGCATATTCTGTATGTCCATGTTACTGATTAGGAAAAAATTAAGAAAAAAAAAAAACTTGCCCAAGGTGACACACCAAGTAAGTGTTGAGACTAGAACCCCTATCCAAATCCTATCCATCTCTAAGTCTTCCTGCCTCCCAGTGTTTGCCCTGTGACCTGCAACTATCCTGCCTTCTCTGAGCTCCTTCAGTATGTTTGATGGCACCACAGCACTCACTGTTTAATTACATGTGATTTTTCATGGTGTCTTATTGTTTATACCTGGACCTGGAGCTTCCTGAGGTCAGTACAAGACTATAGATGTATGGAAAACACAACTATGAGTTTTTATTCCTGTCGTGAGTATGAAAGGATCTGTTTTCCCAGAAAGTCTTGAGGACTCTATTGAAGGGAGACTCAGGAGGCAACAGAGTATCTTTGGCCCTTGGCCTATAGGCCTTAGTCAGCATTAGGGAAACTGTAACTCATCTTGGCCATCCCCATCAGGGCTTATAGTTTTCCAGCTCTAGGCTGAGTCCCTGAAAGATTCTGGGAGAAGAGCTGGCTAAATAGGAAGAGGGGAAAGGGTTGGAGAGTAAGTTGTTAGGGGAGAAGAAGGGACAAGCAAGGGGGAGACAGGCAGAAGGAAAGAAGAGAAAGGGAAGTATTCTCTGTGACAGGAGCTAGGGAGATTGCCAGAGTGGACCTCTGCTCTCACAGAGCTCAGGGAAGAGTACAGGTGTCTGGGGGCTGGGAGCTGCATAGAAAACTAAACAAATACACACATATCATGTAATGAGACAAGTGCAGTTACTAAGAAAACAAAGGATTCCAAGGGATACCTAGGAGGACTTGTGACCTAGATAGAGGAAGAAAACTGGCTTGTTGCGGTGACCAACCTGAGGGCACTTAGATCTGGCAGGGATTTGGACTTCAGGAGAATGAGGATGAAATATTTTAGAGATAATGGCAGCAGCCAGTGCTGAGGTATGAGAAGCCTCTTTTGGTAGTGACAGAGACCAAAGTGCAACCAGCTTAGGCAAAATAATAGACATTTGCTGACTGAAATACCTGAAAAGTCAGGGCTCAGCCAATAACCTGATCTTGAAGTGAAGTCAACAGGTGCTGTAGGGTCAGCACCACCCCTGTCACTGTGCTCAGAGTGAGGGGAGAGCTGGCTTCTCAAAGGAGGAAGGGTGGGAGATAGAGGTTGGGCACACAAACAACACAGGTTATCCACAGCAGAGTATGTGGGGAAAATAAAAGCAGGAAGGAAAGAAAAAATGGAGACACAAGTGCAAGAAAGCTGAAATAGAAAAAAGAGCAGGAGGAATGAGGAAAAATAGGAAACAAGAGAAGCAGGGAAGGAGATGAAAGATAGGTGACTGGAAGTTTGGGAAGGAGCTACCATTTCCAGGTGATCTTCAGTCTTTTTCATAAACTTGGCAAGAATCCCAAGAAACCAAGGACAGAGAATGTGTAGGGGGGTTCTTGGTGGTGGTCCATTTATTGCAATGTCTTCATGCTGGCTGCAGGCAAAGTGTATCCCACCACCCACATTATGCTACCCTCTAAGCCTGACACTTAGTTGAGAGAGGTGAAAAGCAACCAGGTCTCAGTCACTCTCAACTCAGACATCTACTCATCTCAAACTCTCATCCTGTTATGGGCCTGCCTCTGGGATTCCTCTAAGAGTTCTGAGCACCTTTTACCTGCTTTTACAGGTTAGGTCCCAAAGTGGGACAGCTAAATGCATGATGACGTGGTGTTGAACACAACCATGGGATTCTTCACTGCTAGACTGAGAACTTCTCTTCTCCCATTCATTCTGGGAAAATCCTTGCCACCTACATGAGTACTTGTCCTCAGCTGACCACTGACTCCATGACATAGCTGGGCTTAGGCCATGCCCAAATTCCTGGCTCCTAAACCTTTGCTTAGACAGGCCTGGTTTCATACCAAGGCCTTGAGTCTCTGAAGATGCAAACAAGGGGCACCTGAGTCACTCAGGTGGTTAAGCATCTGACTCTTGGTTTTGGCTCAGGTCAAGTCTCGCAGTTTGTGAGTTCTAACCCCATGTCGGGATCTGTGCTGACAGCTGTAGGGCCCACATGGGATTTTCTGTCTCCCTCTGTCTGCCACTCCCTTGCTTACTCTCTATCTCTCTCTCTCAAAATAAATAAAATTTTTTTAAAGATACAAAAAAATCTTATCTACTTTGTTTTGTTGTAACCTCTCTACTTATTCTTTCAAAAGAATACCATTTAAAATACCATTTAAAAAAAATCAGGGCACCTGGGTGGCTCTCAGTTCGTTAAGCACCCAACTTCAGCTCAGGTCATGATCTCATGGTTCCTGAGTTCTAGCCCTGCATCAAGGTCTGCACTGACAGGTTCTCTGCCTGGGATTCTGGGATTCTCTCTCTCCCTCTCTCTCTGCCCCTCCCCCCTCTTAAAATAAATAAACTTTAAAAATAAATAAAATTAAAAAAATAAAGTAGGAGCACCTGGTGGCTCAGTTCGTTGAGCTTCCAACTTCATCTTAGGTCATCATGTCACAATTCAAGGGTTTGAGCTCTGCCTTGGATTCTGTGCTGATAGTTTGGAGCCTGTAGGCTGCTTTGGATTCTGTGTCTCCCTCTCTCTCTGCCCTTCTCCCACTCATGCTCTGTCTCTCAAAAATAAACATTAAAATATGTTTTTAAATAAACTAAGTTATATCTAACATTTAGATATTCGCCATGTGCTGTGCTCTTTTCAGATAATCACTTTCTAATACCTCTTTTTGATTTTTAGTGTTTGCCATTTTTCAAGTTAACTATTATTTTGTGTAAGACAAACTAATTTAATTTAGAAGGCCCTCTTTCCTCGATAGTTTTGGTTGTGGAATCATGCTGGGTTGATTCAGACTTGAAGTGGTTATTCTTCTTTTCCCCAGTGAAGACTCTAGGGCTCAGAGACCTGAAATACCTTGGCCAAGGCCACTGAGCAGAAAGGAAGTAGGATCACAATTCAAACCTAGGCTTTTTTCAAACCTGCAAAGCCAGCACGACATTTGAACTATGCTGTCATAAAGAAAAAAGAAAGCAAACAAAAAAACACAAATATAAACAAATACACCACTTGTAAAAATGGATTAAAAGTATTTTTTCTTTCTGTTGCAAATAACTCAGAGTCAGATTTCAAATTCAAAAAAGTTTACATATATTTACTCTTTCTATGAGGAGTACCTTCTATGAAGAACCATCAGAGCATTCTAAGGGGGGAAAAAGAGTGAAAATTGTCATTGATATGTAGAGTAAAAGAGTGGGAAGGACAGGAAGCTGGGGTGAGTAGGAAAGAAAGTTGTGTGTGAAAGTGTGTACTCATTCCATCCCCAACAGGAAAAAAATGACTTGAGAGGAGATGTGGACAGGAGGTGTGGGATGGAGTAAGCCTCTGAGTATCCTCGAGAGATTACATCACTTGTACCTTGGGCTGGCCCCAGCTAATGCCCTGTAACTCAGCCAGACCCAGGGACACCTGAGAGGGGAGATAACTGACTCTTATTCTTATTCTGAGTAGGTTTGACTGAGGCAAGAGCTCTGAGAATGGTCAGTGAACAACACCATTGCAAAGAGCCAGTAGGGTAACTTTTGAGCAGGGTTGTCTTTCAAACATTAGAAAATCTTGAAACCTTAATGTTGAGCAAGTAATGCTATCTTAATAATATCTATAAGACATAATATACTAGAGTAAATATATGTAAATTCATAATTGATGTGTGAAAGGAGTTGGACATAACAGCATGAATGCATTAAAATATTTAAGATGGAGGTAGAAATTGTGGAAATCTTAATAATATTTCTTTCATTTTTATGATTTAAACAATCATTATCAAAGTAATGAAAGCTTTTTTCTCTGTAAAACCTTAGCATTCCTAAGCAGGATCTAAAATCCCAATTCAACTTAATATTGTTCTGAGTCTTCCTCTCAGGCTAATATCATTTTGGTAGAAATAGATTCAATTCTATTTAAGCTGCTTTTCCTTCCACTACTTAATAAGATGCAAATGTATGTAATTAATTTGGTTATTTGCATAACAAATATTCTTATAAAGTATCTTTGCTACATGATCCCAAATGCTTTTTTTATTAATCATATTTTTCAAAATTGGAGAGAAGAAAATAAATTCTATCAAGCACTCAAAAAATAAAAATAAAAAATTTTCCATTCCTGTTTGTTTATATAAATTTGGTTATGCATTAGTTGCCTTTAGCAATGGATTAAAAACTTCCAATGAACTACCAGCTGCAGAGATAGGTTTGAGAAGCTTGGCTACTGAACCCAGGAAATGCCTTTTGGTTAAGAGGAATTGTGGGGAGCAGAGATCCTGAACTCCTCCTTGGCCACCTCTGCTGAGAGCTCCTTGTCCTGAAAGAAATTGGAATGCACAGGGAGGGGCTGAGGAAGGAGAGCCAAGCATTTTTTACATGTGCTGTGCTCCAGCCCCAGCCCCCATCTTTTCACTCAAAACATCAGGACAAGACCTGTCTAGTTCCAGCCTCAGCATCCCTACTCTTCAAGGAGGAAACACTCTTTTCCCACTTTTGGACTTAGCCCACTGTCCCCAGGATCTAGCTTTACGTGGGGCAGAAAAGAGTTTTCATTTTATTAAAATATGTTCCTTCACTACAAAGGCAGTATGTACTCATTATAAAAAATATACGATATACAGACAAGCAAACAGAAAAATATATATAAATCAGCCATAATCCTACCAGAGAAAATAATTTTAGCATCTTGAGATTATTATCAATTTTTTTAAGTTTCCCTGAGAATAAAAATCCTATGGGTGGATTTTTCCTATGGTCAAATAATTTTGGGAAATCTATATGCTGAAGATCCCCACAACAAAGAAACCTGATTTTTCCTCATTTCACAACTTATTTGACTATAGACATTTTTTTGGTGAAATTTCTATAATAAAACTTATTCTGTGAGACATACTTTGAGAAATTCTGGCACAGAACATGCTTGTTTCTGGCAGCTCTCTCCAAATGCTGTCCCTGTCGGGTTAGTAAACTGACAGACCCTGTGGAGGTAGAGAACACATCTGTCCTGAAAGGCCTGCATCACTGTGTCTGCCCTATGTGGTCTCTAGTTCTGCCTCCTGATTATTGCCTCTTTATTTGCAATTGCCACTTACCTTCATGACATCAATGTCCTTGCCAATCTTTGGGCACAGTTTTATTAGAGGAGAATTATCACCCTTTTAAATGGGATATGCAACCAATGTGAAATACAAGGAGACTATCTGAATCTTTATTTAAAATTTCTTACAAACCTGAGATACACATCTGAAAGAGGCACCTTGGAGTTCAGTTCTCCTCATTTATCAAGTCACCTAATGACTTCCAAATGGATAGCTGTCCTCACAAGGAAATTGTTCAGATCTTTATAATATGGGACTGGGTTCACTTGTAGGAAGTCCCCATGTGTATGATTCAAGAAATTTGAGGAATTTCTCTCTTAAAAACATCCCTTCTACCAATGTTATTAGAGTTCTCATGAGATGCTAATATAATGGTATTTTGGCTAGGAAGTGCAGTTGTACACAAATCTCTCTCTCCTCCACATGAGAAATCTAAAGAAAATAAATGCATCAGTCAAACTAGCAAAAGAGAGTAAAGTAATATCTTATTATTAATTGGCACTTTGTTTCCAAGCCTCAAAACAGAAGTCCAGTAAACTAATTTGTACCTTATGGGGAATTATTTGTGAGTTAGCACCATAGGGGCAGCGTAGAGCTTAGAATCCAAATGCTGGTTTCCATACACTCACAGTGTCACCACTTCTAAGTCACTACCACCATAACCCAGAGAATCTCCACCATAGCCAGAAGAAATGGAGTAACAAAACAAGTCACAAAATGCCCAGTGCAAAACAGGTCAAGCCTGATTGTTATTTAAAATAGGACCATGGATTTCATTCTTTCTCATGGCCATTTGCAGCAATGTGGATGGAACTGGAGAGTGTTATGCTAAGTGAAATAAGTCAGTCAGAGAAAGATAGATACCATATGTTTTCACTCATATGTGGATCTTGAGAAACTTAACATAAGACCATGGGGGAGGGGAAGCGGAAGAAAAAGTTACAGAGAGGGTGGGAAGCAAACCATAAGAGACTCTTAAATACTGAGAACAAACTGAGGGTTGATGGGGGGTGGGGGAGAGGGGAAAGTGGGTGATGGGCATTGAGGAGGGCACTTATTGGGATGAGCACTGGATGTTGTATGGAAACCAATTTGACAATGAATTATATTAAAAATAAATAAATAAAAATAAAATTATATCCTATTCAAAAAAAAAAAAAAATAGGACCATGGACTCCAAATGGAGTCACTTATGCTAAGCCCAAACTAAGACAACTCTATTACAGTTTCATCTCTCACAGAAATGAAATTTTAAGTCAGTCAATTAAGAATTGCTTGATCAGCACTAGTGAGGTAATCTGCCTGATAGACCTCTTCCATCCCCTAAAGGAAAGTGACCTTGCCATAATCAGTCTGCTTTGTGGTCTGACACAGCTTTCTTGTTCTCACTCCTTTCTGCCTATAAAAAAAAAAAAAAAGTCTTATTGTATAGCTCCATAGAGCTCTTTTTGTAGGAGTGTTGACAATAGTGACTCCATCTTTGGCCCTCCATCTTGTTCATGTTTGCTCAATGACCTCTCTTGGGGATATGTGTTCTAGGCCCCTTGGAGATTAATATACATACCTAAGAAATGCCCTCCAAGGCTAGGATGGGAGGAGGCTTGCTTTGGCTTCCCATGAATCTTTTAGAGATACCATAGTCTTCCCCCTTCCTGATGCATGGGAGGTTCCAAAGATCTAATTAAAGGTTAGTTGTCAATAAGGTGCATGCAAGCCATTTGAGGTATATGTGAATCCTTTGATCTCACTATAGTGCCCATCTGCACATCCCTCGCTGTATAAAATCTGTGGAGTAAGGACCAGACTTTGCAGAGAATAGCTATGCAGCTACTGTGGATCATCCTCTGTGTGATCCTTCCAACAGTAAGTTATCCTGAATTAAACTCTGTAAACTGTATGGAATCACCTGCTTCATTTTCTTTTTTTTTAATTTTTTTAAAGTTTATTCATTTTTTGAGAGGGAGACAGACAGAGCACGAGTGGGGGAGGGGCAGAGAGAGAGGGAGATGCAGAATCTGAAGCAGGCTCCAGGCTCTGAGCTGTCAGAACAAGCCCAACATGGGGATGAACCCAAGAACTGTGAGATCATGACCTGAGCCGAAATCGGACACTAAACCAACTGAGCCTCCCAGGTACCCCACCTGCTTCATTTTCTAACCTCTAATTCTCTAATCGTCTTAGTTTGGGAGATACTTTACTATTCCTTCCCCACCTTCTAAGTTGTTTCTATCTGCTGGATTGGATGCTACCGGATTTGTGAATTGTTGAATACATTCAATAGGATGTTTAAAATTTACTCAGTTGAGTTTCATATTTTTAACAGTTTAGGGGCAGCAGTGAGATCTAAAGAACACTTCTGGAGTGCCTGGGTGGCTCAGTCAGTTGAGCATCCAACTCTTGATTTCAGCTCAGGTCATGATCCCAGGGTTGTGTGGTCAAGCCCCACATTGGGCTCTGTGCTGAGTGTGGGTCCTCCTTGAGATTCTCTCCTTCCTCCTCTGCCCCTCCACTTCATGTGCACTCTCTAAAAAAAAAAAAAAAAAAAAACACTTCTGGCAGCTTTGAGGGCAACAAGAAACAAAGACATTGGTACCTGTGAACTCTTTAAATTCTCTGTATTTCTTGTCATTTATGAGGACCATGGGTAATTCCCTCTTGGATTTGAGCTCCTGATCTAATTGGCTTCACAGTCCAGAGCTTAGCAGGTCAGACTGAGCTGACAGACAGTTCCACTTGGAACCCAAGTCCCTAGTCCTTGGTTAATCTGCAGTCCGCATTTGTTGGGGTCTGCTAGATTAGTTCATAGATCCACTTTGGGTGGATGCTGGTGGTATTCACCTAAAGCCTTCCTTTGGTCAGCCCATGGTACCATTTCTTTGGTTACTGCTGGTGTCCATACTTTTGTTACTTTGGTTACTGTTGGTTTCTATTAATGTGCACATGAGATAAAGGAATTATATATATATATTATATATATTATATATATATATAATGATAATCTCAAAATTCACAGCCACAAAATTGGTGGGCACAGGTTGAACACTTAAAAACTGTTAGAGTACTTTCCACCTAGCTTTAATACTATTGTGTTAGAATATGTTGGTTACAGAATGGGTTAGATGAACACTAGGTCACCCACCAACCTCAAGAAAATTTCTGTGCAAAGTACACTGTAAAACACCACACATGGCATATCCCTCTCAGGTATTAATCTGTCTCTGAGAGAGCTAAGGCTTACCTAAAAAAAGAAAATGGGATCCTTAAGTTCCAAAGTAACTTGGATATTTTGAAAATTTTCCAAATTCTTTGGAAATTTTGAGCATGCCACACATTCTGGTTCAACTCATTATTTTATATCTAAGAACCGTGGTCTTGAAAACATCTACGAAGATGGCAAAATCTCACTAAGACAACCTAGAATTAGGACAGCCATTATAAGAAATGATCCAAGTATATAAGACCACTCATTTAAGAAGTGTACTTGACGATGTCCAAATAGTTCATTTTTGCTTTTAATTCCCTTGCCTTTGGAGATGTGTCAAGTAGGAAATTGCTGCGGCTGAGGTCAAAGAGGTTTTTCTTGCTTTCTCCTCTATGGTCTTGATGGTTTCATGTCTCACATTCAGGTCCTTCATCCATTTTGAGTTTGTTTATTTATTTATTTATTTATTTATTTATTTATTGTGAATGGTGTAATAAAGTGGTCGAGTTTCATTCTTCTGCATGTTGCTGTCCAGTTCTCCCAGCACCATTTGTTAAAGAGACTGTCTTTTTTCCATTGAATATTCTTTCCTGCTTTGTCAGATTAGTTGGCCATATTTTGTGGGTCCAGTTCTGGAGTCTGTATTCTGTTACATTGGTCTCTGTGTCTGTTTTTGTGCCAATACCATACTGTCTTGTTGATCACAGCTTTGTAATGGAGGCTAAAGTCTGGGATTGTGATGCTTCACGCTTTGGTCTTCTTCTTCAAAATTACTTTGGCTATTCAGGGTCTTTTGTGGTTCCATACAAATTTTGGGATTGCTTGTTCTAGCTTCAAGAAGAATGCTGGTGCAATTTTGATTGGGATTGCATTGAATGTGTAGATGGCTTTGGGTAGTATTGATATTTTACCATATTTTTTTCTTCCTATCCATGAGCACGGAATGTTTTTCCATTTCTTTTTTTTTTTTTCTTCAATATATGAAGTTTATTGTCAAATTGGTTTCCATATAACACCCAGTGCTTATCCCAAAAGGTGCCCTCCTCAATACCCATCACCCACCCTCCCCTCCCTCCCACCCCACATCAACCCTGAGTTTGTTCTCAGTTTTTAAGAGTCTCTTATGCTTTGGCTCTCTCCCACTTTAACCTCTTTTTTTTTTTTCTTCCCCTCCCCCATGGATTTCTGTTAAGTTTCTCAGGATCCACATAAGAGTGAAAACATACGGTATCTGTCTTTGTATGGCTTATTTCACTTCGCATCACACTCTCCAGTTCCATCCATGTTGCTACAAAGGGCCATATTTCATTCTTTCTCATTGCCACGTAGTTCTCCATTGTGTATATAAACCACAATTTCTTTATCCATTCATCAGTTGATGGAAATTTAGGCTCTTTCCATAATTTGGCTATTGTTTACAGTGCTGCTATAAACATTGGGGTACAAGTGCGCCTATGCATCAGTACTCCTGTATCCCTTGGGTAAATTCCTAGCAGTGCTATTTTTGGGTCATAGGGTAGGTCTATTTTTAATTTTTTGAGGAACCTCCACACTGTTTTCCAGAGTGGCTGCACCAATTTGCATTCCCACCAACAGTGCAAGAGGGTTCCCGTTTCCCCATATTCTCTCCAGCACCTATAGTCTCCTGATTTGTTCATTTTGGCCACTCTGACTGGGGTGAGGTGATATCTGAGTGTGGTTTTGATTTGTATTTCCCTGATGAGGAGTGACGTTGAGCATCTTTTCATGTGCCTGTTGGCCATCCGGATGTCTTCTTTAGAGAAGTGTCTATTCATGTTTTCTGCCCATTTCTTCACTGGGTTATTTGTTTTTCGGGTGTGGAGTTTGGTGAGCTCTTTATAGATTTTGGATACTAGCCCTTCGTCCGATATGTCATTTGCAAATATCTTTTCCCATTCTGCTGGTTGCCTTTTAGATTTGTTGATTGTTTCCTTTGCTGTGCAGAAGCTTTTTATCTTCATAAGGTCCCAGTAGTTCATTTTTGCTTTTAATTCCCTTGCCTTTTCCATTTCTTTGTATCTTCTTCAATTTCCTTCATAAGCTTTCTATAGTTTTCAGCATATAGATCTTTTACATCTTTGGTTAGGTTTATTCCTAGGTATTTTATGCTTCTTGGTGCAATTGTGAATGGGATAAGTTTCTTTATTGGTCTTTTTGTTGCTTCACTCTTAGTGTGTAAGAATGCAACTGATTTCTGTACATTGATTTTGTATCCTGTGACTTTGCTGAATTCATGTATCAGTTCTAGCAGACTTTGGTGGAGTCTGTCTGGTTTTCCATGTATAAAAATGAACTATTAGGACCTCATGAAGTTAAAAACCTTCTGCACTGCAAAGGAAACAATCAACAAAACTAAAAGGCAACCAACAGAATGGGAAAAGGTGTTTGCCAATGACATATCAGACAAAGGACTGGTATCCAAAACCTATAAAGAGCTCACCAAACTCCAAACCCAAAAAACAAATAATCCAGTGAATAAATGGGCAGAAGACATGAATAGACACTTCTCTAAAGAAGACATCCGGATGGCCAACAGGCACATGAAAAGTTGCTCAACGTCGCTCTTCATCAGGGAAATACAAATCAAAACCACACTCAGATACCACCTCACGCCAGTCGGAGTGACTAAAATGAACAAATCAGGAGACTATAGATGCTGGAGAGGATGTTGAGAAAGAGATACCTTCTTGCACTGTTGGTGGGAATGCAAACTAGTGCAACCACTCTGGAAAACAGTGTGGAGGTTCCTTAAAAAATTAAAAATAGATCTACCCTATGACCCAACAATAGCACTGCTAGGAATTTACCTAAGGGATACAGGAGTGCTGACGCATTGGGGCACTTGTACCCCCAATGTTTATAGCAGCACTTTCAATAATAGCCAAATTATGAAAAGACCCTAAATGTCCATCAACTGATGAATGGATAAAGGAATTGTGGTTTATATACACAACGGAATACTACTTGGAAATGAAAAAGAATGAAATATGGCCCTTTGTAGTAATGTGGATGGAACTGGAGAGTGTTATGCTAAGAAATAAGTCATACGGAGAAATACAGTACCATATGTTTTCACTCTTTTGTGGATCCTGAGAAAGTTAACTGAAGACCATGGGGGAGGGGAAGGGGGGAAAAAGTTACAGAGAGGGATGGAGGCAAACCATCAGAAACTCTTAAAAACTGAGAATAAACTGACGGTTGATTGGGGCGGGGGAGGGATGGGAGGGTGGGTGATGGGTATTGAGGAGGGCACCTGTTGGGATGAGCATTGGGTGTTGTATGGAACCCAATTTGACAATAAATTTAATATTAAAAAAAAAGAAGTGTACTGGAAAGCAAGAATTCCCAAATCAAACAGAATGGGATAACTATTTTAATTGGTATGCCTAAGCATCCAAAAGCCCTTAGGGCTTCAAAGTTTCTTTATTAAAAAAAATATTTTTTTGCAAGAAGCTAATGAAAAATTAAATACTACAGGACCATAAGCAAAACCCCACCAAGTCAGTGGCATTACACATCTCTCCTTATATACCCTCAAAAGAGTGCCCCATGTGGGTCCTTTAAAGTACTTCAGAACTTCAAGAGATTCTCTGTAAACTGCTACCAATTATTCTCTTAAATAGTCAAAGGGAAACTAATATTAAAATTAATGGAAAATTTTGCCAAATTCTTAGATATTGGAGCTACACTCTTTAAACCTCACTGTGAATCCGCAAATGGGATCCTGTAGAAACTGGCAGATGCTGGTGGAGGTTGAGAATTCTTACTGGTGTCAGCTGTCTTGGATCTCTGTCTGAAGTACATATTTGGCTGAAGAAGGTAAAATTTCACACTATCCTTTCCTTTACAAATCCATACCCACTGTTTATTGTTCTTTTCTCTCCCAGTGACAGCTATTACCTTCTCGTATGTCTCATTTTGTGTCCTGAGAGCTTGTCAGGTTAGGGGTCCCCAAAATGTGGACAGGTAGAAAAGTGAGTTGTACCTCATTTGTAGCTGGGGCCCTTCTATTTCAGTTTTCAGGGGAATTGTCTAAGTCTTTCTTTGTGTAAGTTTTCTTTGGGAGTTGCTCTGGATCTTGGGAGAGTAGCACCCTCTTTGGGAATGCCTTGAGTCTATGGGGGTGTTCAATACTATCAGGAATATTTACTGTTTGTCCTGGCTAAAACCTGACAAAATAAGATATTTAAAAGGATTTTTTAAAGTAGCTTTATGGGCAGAAGGCCAAATTAGAGGCTGATATTCAGAGCCTGGTAAGATTTTTGTTTTTTGTCCATCTTTCCCAAGCTAAAATAAAACTATATATTTTGAAGTTAAGAAAAACATTTCAATGGCAAAGCTCTAAATCTAGACCATAGGAATCTCTTGATTTCCATCTTAAAGATCTTCTGATACAGCAAATTAAAGATAGTGTAGTTGGCTGGGTAGGCCAACCTTTTTGAAGTAATTTAGGTCACAACCCAGTTCTTTGAGGAATAAAACAAAGATCTGTATTTTACTAACTGAGCCTTTACAAGAAAGAAATACAGCTCTGGAAGCAATCCAAAGCACATTTTTCCCCTTTTTTTTAACCAATCCTTAAACTTCCCCTATTCATCTCAAAAGGCTTGTAGATATTGTAAAAATTCTGGCTTCAGGAAACAAAGGTCCTTCTTTTAGGAACTTGCATTCATGTTCTGTGTCTTTGAAATGTGAGTGCCCTACCTGGTCTCTATGAACCTGATAACTTAGAAGAAATAAGGCAGCGAGGGAAAGCAATTTGAAAACTAGGACTACGAAAAAATGTAAAAGTCCTTCCCACAAATATTAGTAAAAGTTGAAGCCATTCGAGCAGGTTAAAGTAACATATTCCATATGCAAAAAATTCAGTTTAGATCCACCTGGGTTTTGTTTGTTTGTTTGTTCGTTTTATCAACTGGTGAGTTTTCCATTTTCATACCTGTCTCAAGGCTAAGATTTTAAAATAAGAGTTATATCTATTTGTGTCTCTGTATGTTTTTGTGTGTCTATATATGAATGTTGGAGATGTGTGATATATTTCTACCTCCAGATGGTATGGCCAAAATTAACTTGTGAATGAACTCTATTTAATTGGCTTAAAAATAAGTGCTTATCAAATAAAGTATACCTAAAACTCTAAAAATATAGAAACTAACCCAAATGTTTTTCAAACTCATGTGATAATGTAAGATAATCTTTGTTCAATAAAACCTAGTTAAGTTCTTTTGTTTACTTAAACTAGGTTTTTCTTCAGAGTAATCAGCATTAAATACAGACATACATCTTTGATTCTACCTGTGTTTACTAGTCAAATAAGTTCATGTTATCTCTGTTACAGATTTGTCAGCAATAGAATAACTTGATATGATGACTAATTTGGTTTACTGTTTTGTGAAATTTTCAGGAGTAATATAACGTGTTAAAAACAAATGGTATATATAGATATAAACAGAATAAGAGTTTTTAGTAAACTTTTCAGCCGCGATTATGTTTTATGGTATGTCTACTTAAATAGTTTCCTAAATCCTATTGGTAACTTGAGACTTTAGAGTTCTGCTAAGTTAAATGATGGATACTCATTGACTATCTAGATTATTTCCAAACCAGGTAAAATAATAAAACATTAATTATTGAACATAGGTTTACCTGTTTTCAGCTTTTTATAACAGAGGAACTAAATATATTTGGATTTTTTAGTAAACATTTCTGCCACATTGAAAAATTGTACTATTAGGCAGTGTATGTTTCCAAAATTCTAAAATATATTCATAAATTTGACAGTGCTTATGTAATAGAAAGTTCATAATTGCATAATACTTAGTTTTCACTAGAAATTGAGGCTTTTAAGAGGTAAGAATTTTAATTAATAAGTATATTTAAAACTGCTAAAAATAATAAGGGAAACACCGCTGTATACATGAAAATAGGATGTATTTTTAGCTAAGGAAAGATATGAGATAGAGTGATGCATTTTTAAGGGAAAATAAAGTAAATTTGTCTTCAAATAAAACTGGTTATGTCAGAATGGGAAAGAGATAAAGAACAAAATGGCACAGAAAGCTGGGAAGAGAGAGAAAATAAAACAGAAAGAATTTTACCTTGTACAATCAAGCTAGCTAAAATTGAACTATTATTATAAGGGTTTAAAAAATAAGTTTTGATACAAATAGAGAACTTACATAAGACTTGAACTTAATTTTCGTTCATTTAATCAAAGGACAAAATTTTTTGATTTGTTGCTAATAAGATATGGTGAAAGGTTTTTCTTTACCTTTTAAGTAATCTGCTTAGAAAACAGATTTCTTATCACAATTTCATGTATTCATGTTTTTTTTTTTTTTTTTTTTTTTGTCATCTGGTCTTTGGTTACTTAAGTAATCTACTTTTCTTGTTATTCAAAGATCTAAGTTTTTTTCACAACTATGTAATTACTTTTCTATCTGTTTTTAACATTTTCTATTGTCACTCTGTTACATATATAATAATTATTGCACAAAAATCTGTGATTCTTTTTTCTCAAGTATATTTTTTAAAATTTTTATTTAAATTCAAGTTAGTTAACATTGATATTAGTAAAATTAGTTTCAGGTGTACAATTTAGTGATTCATCACTTACAATGTCCCATGCTCACCAACAAGTGCCCTCTTTAATTCCCCGGATCACCTACTTAATCCATCTACCCATCCCCCAACCACTTGTCCTCTGATAACCACTAGTTTGCTTTCTGTAGCTGAGTCTGCTTCTCAGTTTGCCTCTCTCCCTCTTCCCATCCCCATGCTCATTTGTTTTGTTTCTTAAATCCACATATGAGTGAAATCATATGTGTCCAAAACCTTTTGATATTTCTTTGACAAACTTCCCAAAATCAAATTCTTTATCTGCCCAAGAACGTTTCCTTTCATTCTTCTTTCCCTCTTTTACCATCCTTTTCCTAATTCTTAGTCCATAAAAGTTTTTATGATTCTTTTGTTTACCTTTTTTCTGATCTGGAAAGAAAATATCATTGTTCTCCTATCTCAGGTCATTGCAAAGAGGTGGGGATAATCCAACTTCCAAATGACTGTTGAATTTGCCATGATGCTGATGACCCTATAGTTCTGCCCATCACAAACTTCTCTCTGATTTCCAATGCCTCAGTTTCTCAGCAAGAAGTCAGAGAATCCATTTTACTGTCTCTGGCTAACAACCCCAAATCAGGGAATCCAGAGCATTCATGCTCTGTACAAAGAAAGGAACATGAGGCAAGTGTAATAAAACCATCTCTTATGGTGGGGACACCTGGGTGGTTTAGTAGGTTGAACATCTGACTTTGGCTCAGGTCGTGATCTCGGGGTTCAAGAATTTGGGCCTTGCATTGGGCTCTCTGCTGTCAGCATGGAGTCCTCTTCGGATCCTCTCTCTCTCTCCCTCTCTCTCTCTCTCTCTGCCCCTCCTCTGCTTGCACTCTCTCTCTCTCTCTCAAAAATAAATAAACATTAAAAAAAATTCTTGTCTATTCACCCTTAAATTTTACTGGTCTCCATGGTTGTCACCTTTCTAGTCCTGAACCACAGACTTAAATGGAAAATACCAGAAGGAATTCATGATTAAAAATTTACTTCTTTTGGTAAATTACTGTTCCTCTGGCTAGGAATAAATACAAATGAGACTATGATCAAGAACCTCTCTCCTTAACTCACAAATATTGCCTAGTCTGCTGCTAAAGCAATTGTTGTTCAACTGAAATCCCTGGACTTCTAAGCCAAAATTGTTCTCAATAATTGGATATCTCTTTGGGCACTTGGGTTGTTCGGTGGTTAAGTGTCCAACTTTCGGTTTTGTCTCAGGTTCATCAGTTTGAGCCCTGCATCAGGCTCTGCACTGACAGTGTGGAGCTTGCTTGAAATTCTCTTTCTGTCTCCCTCTCTCTCTGCCCCTAAGCTGCTCACATGTTCACTCTCTTGATCTCTCTCTCAAAATAAAGATAAAAACTTTAAAAACAAATCATAGGATGACCCTTCATTATATTTTAACAAAACAATAAGGTGTTCGCACTATGTCCAACACCATTTACTGCACTTGGATTGATACTTCTGCTGAAGTTGAGACTCAGCTACATAAGATTAAACCAGTTGTCTTAAGAATATAACTTTTTCATTATTTATTTATTTATTTATTGAATTTCATTTTCATTGGTTTGGTTCTTGGGGACCATGGCTACAAATTGCACTCCAGACATTAGGAATTATCCTACTTACAATAATCATAGACGTTTCCCTGGTGTGCTATATTTTCTCAAAAGTTTTAAATTCACATTCAGGGCTGCTAACCACCACCCAAATGATCTAAGGATAGAACATCAGAAAGGGAATAAAGAGAATGACCCCAAATTAGAGAATATGAAACCAGTGTCATGACTTATCAATACCAAAAAGTGCTTTAGAAATACACAAACAAACAAAAAGAAAAAAAAAACTTGTAAGAAATCCAGAAGAGGTGGCTGGGAAATACTGCTAACGACTGAAATTTTGATCACATTTTTCAGTGAGGCAGAGAGTCTGATCAAAAGAGAGAAATTGTCTAAAACAAGACAACAGGCCCTAAATGGAGTTGCTTTTGCTAAAACTTTTCTCATCAAACTGACTTAATTACATTTTCAATCCAAGTGCAGTAAATGGTGTTGGACATAGTGCAAACACCTTCTTGCTCTGTTAAAATATAATGAAGGGCCAACCTATTATTTCTTTTTAAAGTTTATTTCTTTATTTTGAGAGAGAGATCAAAAGAGTGAGCATGTGAGCAGCTTAGGGGCAGAGAATTATAGTTTCACCTCTTCCAGAAATGAAATGTAAAGCCAATCATGAATTGCCTAATCAGCACTAATTAGGTAATCTGCCCAATAGTCCCATCCATCCCCTAAAGGAAAGTTGCCTTGCCGTAACCAATCTGCTTTTTTTCTGTTTGTTTAATGCAACTTTTTTTTCCTGGCTCCCTTCTGTCTTTAAGTCTTTCATACCGCACAGTTCCTTGGGGGTACTTTCTATCTCTGTATTGGATGATGCCTGATTCACAGATTATTGAATAAGTCAGAAAGGTCTTTAAATTTCATTCAGTTGAATTTTGTTTGTTTATATGTTTTTTTAATTTTTTTTACATTTATTTATTTTTGAGAGACAGAGAGACAGAGCACAAATGAGGAGGGGCAGAAAAAGACGGAGACAGAATCCAAAGCAGGCTCCAGGCTCTGAGCTGTGAGCACAGAGCCCGACGCAGGGCTCAAACTCACAAACCGTAAGATCATGACCTGAGCCGAAGTCGGACGCTTAACAGACTGAGCTACCCAGGCGTCCCTCTTTATATATATATATATATTTTTTTTTTCATAAAAAGAATCAGTAAGAATCAGTTTGGGCAGAAGTTTTGAGCTTTACTGTATAATAATTTAATCAAAATCCTGCCTCAGAGAGCTTCTTTATGCAAAGTCAAATCAAAATATAAGGCAGGAGTAGGTGACAGATATATTCTCTAAGTCTTGAATTCCAGGTTGGGACAGAAATGTGAGAAAAGGTAGGTGGCTTTTATCACTGTATCACTTTCAGAAAACAATACTAACATGTAGGTTGAGCATATTTTTGGAGAGTTATACATTTCATACAGAAAATATCAATTATGGTTCTTTAGTTGTAGGTGACAGAAAGATAATTTGTCTGACAAACAAAAAATAAGTTTATTTGGAATAAGATGGAATATCTTGTAAAGTAAAAGTTGAAAACAAGACTCATCAAGTGAAAGAACCATAGTGGCTCTGGAAAATTGAGTCTCAGGAACCAATAACAGCCTCACTGATGTCACTGTAATCAGGATTAATAAACGTTAATCTTCTACAGTCTCTGGGTCACTGATCATATTCCATAAAAAGAATATCTGAATAATGAGCCAGCGTGGGTCAGACTGCTATAGCTTGCCTAGGTTAGGGATTCTACTGATAGTTTCATAGATATTATTGATTAGGGGAGGACTTGCATGGTTCTATTAGGCAGCCAATGTTTACAAAAATCTAGAACGTTGAGGCTTGAATTGTGGTCCATTAACCAGCAACATCACCATTTCCTGGAGCTTGTTAGAAATGTAGAATCTTAGATTCTACATTCTAAATACTGAATTGGAATCTGCACATTAACGTTTGAGAATGGTTATCAATCTAGGTGGCATTACAATCATTGTAGAAGTTTTCAATATGCAGCTCTCAAGCTTGCTCCAGACCTATGAAACAGAGCTTCCAGTGATAGGGCCAGGACCCTGGTGCCAACTCCATAGGTAATCATTGATGAACACATTGAGTCTCAAGGAGATGAAACATTTTATTTCATCAAACAGACCTACTTCTATTTGTTCTCCTGTTGTATATACTTGAGCTGCATCTCTCAGAGTCTCCTAAGCTTGAGGGAAGAGACCATAGAACAGGGTAATTCCTGAAAGAACAATGGAAACTATAGAATTTGACCAGTCACATTTGGTGAGTTCTGTGGTGGGCTGAATGCTCACCAATTCTGCTTGTTGAGCTGAATTAATATATTTGTATATTTTGTGTTTTAATAGCTGTTTCTTTTTTACTTTGGAGGATGTAAAAGAATGGGACTGGAGGTGAAAATATTTCCATTTAGACCATTGATGCAGCCACATTAGTCTCTGACAAGGATAACAAAAGGAAGGTTATAATTATAATCACATTATAGGATGTAAAACCTTGAATTTACACTGTAGGGTTTGGTTATAGAATTAGAAATCTTTCTCATTTATTATATATAAAACTGTATGTGAAAATGGGATACTGTGTTGGGGGAACAGTTGAGATGGAGAGTTGCTAGCTAGTTTTGGAAAAGTCCAAATGAATAATATTTGGACTCTATAAAAGAAAAATACAGAGAGGGAGAGATAGGAGAGGAAGGAGGCATGGAGGTGCCTGCCACTAGGAGTGTCCTGGATAAAATAGACAAAAGAGATTGTGTTTGTTTTGGCTAATAACAGAATGTGAGTGACCAAGCAGCAAAGGACTTTGAAGACACAAATACCAATGCTAACTCTATCCAATTATCCAATAATTGTATTATTCCCACTACCACTTAGAACCTAAAATATAAAAGTATTTTTATAATTAAGAAAGCAGAATTACTTAAATTTGCCATTATTCAGTCAGTGATTTTTATATAATGAATATAGATTATTCTGAGTTACCAAGTTCATATGATCTGAAATAGAACACTGTATACAGACACAAATACATACCAACCTTTAAACTCTCCTAAAATGTGATTTAAAAAATAAAATGATGTTGCAGCCAGTTATGGGCCATAAGCTTTACACACAATTGGTTTTCTTACACAAACCTGCCACCCTGTCTCCCACAATTCAAGTTGAAACAGGACAACCATTATTACCCACGTGAGCTCTGCAGAGTTGAAGTGGAAGGGATGTTAAAACAACCAGCTTCCCTAATGACATCTTGAGCCCTGCAAAACATTCCCAGGAGGACAGTCAGGTAGCTACATCTCTCCCAACCCCTTTAGGGCATCTAGACCATCCATGTGCAAACAACATGCAGATCCACACCTCCAGTCCAGATCTCTCCTTGGAGCAACAGATGGTTCACATGACAGCTTCACTGCAATGGCTCACTGGAATCCAAAAATGAATGTTTCAAATGCCACCATTCTCTCATCAACCTGTTCTTATGTAGTCTTTGTTATCTCAGTAAATGGCATCATTATCCAACCATCCAACCTTGAGCAAGAAATACAAAATTTATTGTTCACACTTTCCTTCATCTTATCACTCACTCTAAATATGTCTCCAAGTGTTTTCCATTTTTATTTTCAAACTATATGGTTTCTGGGAAAAGGGATAGATATTCTCAGAACAGTTTTGAATTCTACCTGATTCAACAAACAGAAATTAGAGCCTACATAATGTCATTTCAGTTCTATATAAAGAATGGAAGAGAAAAGACTATTTTGAGGGACAACACTCTATCCTAAACTTCACAAGACTGACTGGGAGTCACTGTATGACTTCTCTGTTTGACCTGGGTGAGGGACATGTAATGAAGTAAGGCATGGCATTGACAATCTCTTTTTTCTTTTGGTTTTAAACCTCATGAAACAGAAATCTAGTTTTCTATGGTTAACTAATCTTTGACAAAGCAGGAAAGAATATCCAATGGAATACAGACAGTCTCTTCAGCAACTGGTGCTGGGAAAACTGGACAGCAATATGCAGAAGAATGAACCTGGACCACTTTCTTACACCATATGCAAAAATAAACTCAAAATGGATGAAAGACCTAAATTTAAGACAAAAAGCCATCAAAATCCTCTAGGAGAAAGTAGGAAAAAACCTCTTTGATCTTGGCCGCAACAACAGCTTACTCAACATGTCTCTCTGAAAGCAAGGCAAACAAAAACAAAAATGAACTACTGGAACCTCATCAAAATAAAAGGCTTCTGCACAGAGAAGGAAACAATCAACAAAACTAAAAGGCAACCGACAGAACGGGAGAAGATATTTGCAAAAGACAGATCAGATAAAGGGCTAGTATCCAAAGTCTATAAAGAACTTATCAAACTCAACATCCAAAAATCCAGTGAAGAAATGGGCAAAAGACATGAATAGACACTTCTCCAAAGAAGACATCCAGATGGCCAACCGACACATGAACAAACGCTCATCACTCATCACCAGGGAAATACAAATCAAGACCACAATGAAATACCACCTTACACCTGTCAGAATGGCTAACATTAACAATTCACGCAACAACAGATGTTGGCAAGGATGCGGAGAAAGAAGATATCTTTTGCATTGCTGGTGGGAATGCAAGCTGGTGCAGGCACTCTGGAAATCAGTATGGAGGTTCTTCAAAAGACTAAAAATAGAACTACCCTACGACCCAGCAATTGAACTACTAGGCATTTATCCACGGGATATAGGTGTGCTGTTTTGAAGGGACACATGCACCCCCATGTTTATAGCAGCACTATCAACAATAGCCAAAGCATGGGAAGAGCCCAAATGTCCATGGATAGATGAATGGATAAAGAAGATGCAGATATATATGTGTGTGTATATATACATACATATATATATGTATACACACACACACACACACACACACACACACACACAGTGGAGTATTACTTAGCAATCAAAAAGAATGAAATCTTGCCATTTGCAACTACATGGAGGGAACTGCAGGGTATTATGCTAAGTGAAATCAGTCAGTCAGAGAAAGACAAAAATCATATGACTTCACTCATATAAGGACTTTAAGAGACAAAACAGTTGAACATAAGGGAAGGGAAACAACAATAATATAAAAACAGGGAGGGGAACAAATCAGAAGAGACTCATAAATATGGAGAATTAACTGAGGGTTACTGCAGGGGTTGTGGGAGGGGGGATGGGCTAAATGGGTAAGGGGCACTAAGAAATCTACTGATATCATTGTTGCACTATATGCTAATTTGGATATAAATTTAAAAAAAATAAAAATAAATAAATTTTAAAAAAAGAACTCTAGTTTTTTACTTCACAAGTAAAAGTAGAAGATGTGGAGAGAGTGGGAGGAGCTGAGGAGGTAGCTGGAGACCTCTTACAGCCCAGCTTACCATGAAAGGCATCTTCTGAAATCTGTTTTGGAAGTTGCTCCTAAGGGCTCTGCACACTAGGCTCTCATATCACTTCTCTCAGGGGCTCCGTATGTGCTCTCAGAAAGTATCCACCTAGAGGATAACATTGTAGGTGAAAGTGTACTTTATCCTACCATGCACACCAGACACTGGCTGGTTTTGGTTCAAGACTCTGAGAAATAAACTTACTGAACCAGGATATTGTACATCTTTTGTTTTTAATTAATTTATTTATTTATTTTGAAAGAAAGAGAGAGAAGAGGAAGGACAGGGAGGGAGAGAGAGATTCCCAATCATGCTCCACACTGGCAGTGCAGAGCCCGACATGGGGCTCGAACTCACGAATTGTGAGATGACCTGAGATGAAGTCAAGAGTTGGATGCTTAACCCACTGAGCCACTCAGGCACCCTGTATCTTTTTTTTTAATCTTAATCTAAGTCATATATCAGCTTCCTTATAATTAATAACCAGAGAATATTCTGCCATTTCAAATGATTGTGTTTATAGAAAAAGAGAGTAAATTTTGCTGATATTATATGCTACATACTCTGGAGCTCTATTTTCCAACTCAAAAGGAAGACTAGCAAACCTCTGTCGGCCCAGTTATAGACCCTCATCTTATAGATCTGACACCTCTGAGAATATCCAAAGCCTTCTTTGCTCTGCTTCACCAAAACTGAGAAGTGGTAGCAAGTCTTATGTGTTTCCTGTGTTCCAGTGCACTGTGGAGGTCATGTTGTGTGCCTCCCACAGGGCATTTTCCATTTCGCAATTCCAGATCCTGCAGGACATTTCCCTAGGATTATGCCAGGGTAGGCTGGTATGGAGGGAGGTCGGGGGAGGGGTGGTGGGATTCAGGGACCAGCTGGTTCTGAAGAGAAGGCTTTAAGGCTTTAAATCATGAGGATCTGGACTGGGTCTATAGAAAGAAGAATGTCTGGGAGCAAAAGTCCTGATAAACTCTCTCAGGTCTAGTTTCCAATTAAAGACAAGAAAAGCAACAGCCATGGGCAATCTCCTTTCTGCATACCTATGTCCCCCACCCAAGCCAGAAGGCAGAGTAAGCTCTACTTCTGGGAAGATGGGCACAGCGGGAGCCTTGTCAGGGGGCTAGTTCAGTGTCAGGGCAGGCATCCAGATATCCCTGCAAGGAACTGTGGAGGAGGAATAAGAACAAGTTGGTAGCTTGGGGCAGGAAATAGTGTCAAGACCTCCTTTCAGATTGGGAAACAAAGATCCAGAGAGACTGGGTTTGCTCAGGTCACAGACAGTCCCTGGAGTCCAGACTGCTGATACTCCCCAAAACTCCATCCCCTGTGTGAGGAGCAGCTCATAGACCATGACCAGCCTCCCTCCAGGTCAACCACCTCACCCTTCGCATGCACACCCTTTCATCATATATTTCAAAATATGTTTTCATCATATTTTAAGTGGGTAGGCAACTCCTACCTTCCTGCTCCTCCGTGACTCTTACATACTTCCAAAAAGTTGGGACAGAACTCAGAATGGCCATGACTATGAAAGACTGAGCTTTGGTATCCCTGACTTGAATAGAGACTGGGTAACATCAGAACTGCTGAAAGCCTAGGTTTCTTTATTATTTAAATTGAATATAATCCTCCCTGGCTACCCTGGAGTTCTGAGATCAGATAAAAGAAAAACAAAAACAAAAAAAACAATGATGGTTCATATCTTTAAAAGAATTACTTGAATTTACATTTGCATCATTTCTTGTAGAGGAAGTGGTGATTGTAGCTGATGTGAGAGCTAAACTAGAGCTCAGAGATTCTGGATCTGAGACCAACTCTGCCATTTACCAGCTGACGTGGACTCTAGATTCCTTGTCTTTAAAGTGGGTAGGTCAAGATGGTCAACAGATGCATGAAAAAATTCTCAATATCACTCATCAGCAGACAAATACAAATCAAAACTGCAATGAAATAACACCTCACAACCTGTCAGAATGGCTAAAGTTAACAACACAATAAACAACAGGTGTTGGTAAGGATGTGGAGAAAGGGGAACTTTCTTGCATTGTTGGAGGGAATGCAAACTGGTGCAGCCACTCTGAAGAACAATATGAACATTCCTCAAAAAGTCAAAAATAGAAATACCAGCAATTGCACTACTAGGTATCACCCAAAGGATACAAAAACAATAATTCAAAAGGATACATGTTCCCTGGTGTTTACAGCAGCATTATCAACAACAGTGAAATTATGGAAAGAGCCCAAGTGTCCATTGACTGATGAATGGATAAAGATTATATATATATATATATATATACACACACATATATATATACACACACACACACAAATGGAATATTACTCACATAAATAAAAAATAATTAATTCCTGTCATTTGCAATGACGTGAATGGAGCTAGAGAGTATTATGCTAAGCAAAATAAATCAGAGAAAAACAAATACCGTGTAATTTCATTCATATGTGAAATTTAAGAAACAAAACAAACAGGGAGAAAAAAAAGAGGCAAACAAAAAACAGACTCTTAACTGTTAGAGTTAGAGAACAAACAGGGTTACCAGAGTGGAGGTGGTTGGGAGACTTGGTTAAATAGGTGTTGGGGGTTAAGGAGGGCATTTTTGATGAGTACTAGGTTTTATATGCAAGTGTTGAATCACTAAATTCTATACCTGAAACTAATATTATACTGTATGTTAACTAACTGGAATTCAAATAAAAGCTTTAAAAAATGGGTAGATCAAAAATAGCTCCTGCAATGCCCATTCAGGCATTATTTCTCTCATTCATCAAGCATATGTTGAGCATTGATTCTGTATCAGGTACTGTTCTAGGCACTGAGACTCAGGATTAAGTTCTCAGTTAGAGCTCCTGACCCCATGTCATTTACATTTTAGTGGTGAATAGATAGACAGTAAATACATAAGTGTACTGGTCTCCTTAGGGTGCCATAACAAAATACTACAGAAAGGGTGGCTTAAACAGCAGACATTTACTTCCCACAGTTCTGCAGTTAAGAAGTCCAAGATCAAGGTTGTGGATAATTCAGTTCCTGGCAAGTGTCCTCTTCATGGCTTAATAGACAGCTACTTTCTCACTATGTCCTCTCCAAGTCCTTTTCTTGGTGCACGAATGTATGAGGGGAAAGAGAGGGAGAGATCACTGTCTCTCTTACTTTTCTGATTAGTCCATTAATCCTATTAGGTTAGCATCCCACACTTATGATCTCATTTAAACTTAAATGCCAGCAAAAATCTTATTTCTAAATATAGAAGATATGAGCTTCAACATATGAATTTTGAAGGGACACAATTGAGTCTATAGCAATAAGCAACTCAATGAATAAAATAATTTGAGATAATGACAAGTGTTATAAAAATTGCCAAAAAATAAAAGTCAAGTGGGAGAATATGATGCACCTTCTAAGTGGCATTATTTAAAAGGGTGTATCTCAGCCAAAGTCCAAGTGATACGATAGTGATAGGATAGGTCAGCCTTGAAATAATGGGAGAAAGGACTCTAGGCAGAGGAACAACAAGTACAAGGTCCTGATATTGGGCACAATATGGTAAGTGCAAACACATCAAGAGAGCTAGAGTGACTACAATGGAGTGAGAGAGTTAGGAGATGAGTCAAGAGCAAGTCAAAGAATTCCACACTGTATCCTAAGGGGAATGCCTTTGAAGTTTGTAAGCAGTGAAATGTCATGATATGACCTAAACTTTATAAAGATCATTCTACCATTGAGTGAATATGTTTATTTTATAGGTGGAGTGGAGGCAAGGGCAAAGTGCTTGGAGCCACAGTCTCATCTAAGCCAGAGATAATGGTGGATTGGCTTGAACTGGTAGTAGTAAAGGTGGAGGGAAATGGGTGGATTCATGATGGATTTTAGAGACAGTGTGAAAAGAATGTGTAATGAACTAAATGTGGGATATGAAGGAAAATAAAGAATCAAGGATGACTCTTAGAATTTCAATCTCAGTTACTTCAAATTATTTTTGACTCATTTCTTTTAGAGAGATGAGGAAGAGCTGAGAAGGACAGATTTCATGGGGTCACCAACAGTTCTGTTTGGATATGTTCAGTTTTATATGTCTGCTACACATCTGCATGGATATAAAGGGGAGGCGGATGCACAAAAGAATCTTGAGCTAATGGGGAAAAGTCAGGGCTGAGGACACAGATGTGGCAGTTATCCAAGGTATGGTCTTTAAGCCATGGTACTCAATGTTCATACCCAAATAAACAGAGGGGAATGGGGAAGGGAGAGGAAGGAAAATAGACCCTGAGATTATCCAACACAAAAGTAAATGGAAGGGAATGGGAAGCCAATATAAAAGAGGAGTTGGCTATGAAGTAGAAGGTGTCAGGGAAGAAGGGCACATAATACTGACTGCTATTAGAATTCAATGAGGTAAAAAAAAATGGGAACGTTTTGCATAAAGTCTAAAGCATTACTCAACTGCTAAGTCATTGTGGGCCCCTGGGCATGGGCCCAGAAAATGGGTGGCTACAACAATGAAGCAGAGGAGGCAAAAAACTATCTGAGCCACCAGTTCAGTTATTTGCTTCAGAAAGAAGCTCAGTGAGAATCTGAATAGGAAGAAAAGGGCAAGTGTCTCCCTTAGTGACCACTATAGTCCTATTTTCCTTACTTGCTGAGCACCTTCATCCTTCTATTCTGATGGCCCTCACCTCTGTGAGGTGTTTGTTTACTTACTTACTCTTTCATCCTTGTGTCAAGATCCTGAGATGAGTACTAAGTATAGTGATAAAAGCAGAGTCAGATTCCATGATGTTGGTTGTTTACAACCTCTCCCAAACATGTCATGATATATGGCCATGAAACTCTTGAAGAGAAGTCAAGCACCCTTCACAGTCACACATCAGTGAGTACACGTAGATACAAGCCTAAGTGGACCCTTCAGAACTAAAAGAATGCCACACAAATACACCGTCAGAGAGAGTAAGTTCATCCATGGCTTATATTTATGTTGTCTTATTTATGCCATTAGATATTTGCTTTGCTTGAGATTTCTCAAGTGGTGCTTTGTTTTGATGTGTTAAAAACATATCCAGGCCAATAAATGTTTGTTCAACCAGTGATGTTTTTGAAGATAGGACAGCATTTTTTAATGTATTTTTACTGATTTTAATCCCTTGGGGCCAGGAATGAGACATGAAACTGTGTGGAAGTTAGACGTGGCAGGGCAAAAAGACATTTGAGGAGACTTGGGAAGGTTGTCTTGAGCCATTTCCTAAATGAGACAAAGCACCTGACCATGCTTAGATAATTTACCAGAAGATGGCAGGGGCCCTACTCAAGAATGTAAGATGGCTTAACTCATAGTGGACTAGACTAAGATGCCTCCAGTTTCTCTGAAAGCCCAGCTCCTTCTTGCTCAGGATTATTTTCTTTATAAAGGGTCAGGAAAGGAAGACTCATCTGCCTGACCTGTGAGTGAGAATTTTCAAACAAGTGTTTGCTGCTGGAATATGCATGGGACAATGCCAAGGAAAGCTCATCTTTCTCCTGTGGTTTGACTTCTTAGGCAGCTTCCTAACTTCTTAGGAAAAAACAAACAACGTCTGTCACTTCAATGGCAAGAGAAAGTGTGTCTTTCTATAGTGAGAGGGGGACTATCTTTCTTAAAGTAAGATAGAATTAGTTTGGGAAAACTCATGATCTTGCACTATTTGAATGTCTCTGCTGAAAGAGGAGAACAGAATGCCAAGCTGTGAGTGAGTGGGAAATGCTTCCACATGTCAACTGTCTCCAGAACCCTAAGCTAAGGAAATGCATAATGGTGGCTATAGCTTTGTATACCACCCCATGTTTGTTGCTAGTGGTGATACGTGTCCCTGATCCAAATGTCAGAGGAGTTGGAGACTGAGTGAGCCTCTCTTCCTCTCCAATACAACTGCAGGAAGGAGTCAAGATCCTTACATCCAAGGAGTCAAGATCACACCCCTACAGTTCAAAAGACCCAGAATGAATAACTCCATAATATCCCATTTATTTATTTATTTATTTATTTATACCAAAATCCAGGGAGAGGCCAAAGTTTCAAGGATAAAGTTGAGGGACAGGTAAAAACTAATTTCTTTGAACACCTACTCTACGGCAGGCATTTGGAACTTCTTTAACCATCCAACAATTGCAGTACCCATTTTGCAGAAGAGAAAACTGAGATCAAGAGCAGCACTGTCCAATGGAGGAGGTGGGAGATGGGGTTTCTCCTCTCCACCATCACCATCACACCAACACTATCTGAACATTGACATTCTTCTCCACTCCACAATCTCTACATTATCAGTTCTGTCTCCTACTTCATTCCCATAAACCAACTCCTACTCACCAAGCCCTCTCCCATTGGCCACCTCTACCAACATCATCATGCTAACTATGACTCTACCTTTCCATGACCACCATCACAACAACCTAGAATTCCACCTTCTCTCCTCTACAAACCTCATCACATCAATACTGCCTCCCCCTTCCTCTCTACCACTGCTTTCATCAAATAATGCACTTCTTACCACCTCCCCTTCATTAATGTCATAACCCCAAACATTACTCCTTACTCTACTACCTCCATCTTACCAATACTGGCTCCCACCTACACCCCTCTACCACTTCCAGCCATCCCATCTTGCCTTCCATGTCCTCCCCTCCAAACTGCCAACATTCTAAATCAGATTCCTAATCCATCTCTTCCATACCCTTATCACACCAAAACTGAAGGCCACTGTCTCCCCTAAATGGCCTTTATTACACAAATCCCACATTCCACAGCTCATCATTCCACCAGTCTATCACATCAATTCTTACTCCTACCCCCTGCATTCCATGGCTTCCATCAAATCAGCAATCCTCCATCTCTTCTTGTGGTCTACCTCCATCATGCTCACTCTGATTCACACCTCCTAATCCAGGTTTAGAGTGATAGTAATGGTGCAGTGGAGCAGACAGCTGATGTTTGTATTTAGGAGGGCAGAAAGAGAAGAAATGGGAAACAGTGTTCTTATAATGAATTGGTGGAGGGCATAAGATAGAAGGTAGGTTGTTTGTGTATGTAGAAGAGATTAGATGTAAATCAATGTTGGTGTGATGGGAGTGGTAGTAGGGAGAGGTGAGTATGATGAATGTGAAGCACCTGGCTGGCTCTGTTGGCAGAGAATGAAACTCTTGACCTCAGGGTCATGAGTTCAAGCTCCACATTGGGTGTAAAGCTTATTTTAAAATAAGTCTAGTGTAATGGATGTTGGAAGGAAGAAAAAGGCAAGTAGTTTGGTATGATAGAGGATGTGGAAGTGAGATGATTGGAGCTAGATTTGGTGTGATAGATGTGGAGGGTGAGAAATGAAAGCCTGTTTTGATGTGATGGATATGGCAGAAGGTAGGAAATGGGATGCAAGATTGGTATGATGGTATCTTTAGAGGGGGAGGTTGGAGTCAGTGTTGGTGTGATAATGATGGTGGAAGAAAGGAGGTGAGAAGCTGGTTAGGCATGATGCAATAGTACAGGGGAGAAAGTAGGAAGCAGGCTGCTATGATGGAGGTTGTGAAGAGAGGGAGGTGAAAATCAGGTTTTGTGTGGTAGAAATAGTGGACAAGAGGTGGCAGTAGAAGGTATATTTGGAATATTGGAAGTGGAGAAGGGGAGGATGTGGAGATGGGGTGGTGTGGTGATGTTCAGATAGACTGGTCTTGGTCTGAAAGAGGAAAGGATGTGAAATTGAGAGTTGAGGTGCTTACAATAATGAAGGTATAGCAGTAAGAGGTGTATTAGTGTGATGGAAGTAGTGGAGGGGAGAAGGGGAGAGGAAGTATTAGCGGATGGTGCTACTCAAGGGGAGGAGACGGGAGTCTAAGTTGGTGTGATGATGTTAGGGATGAAGGTGGAAGCTATGGTGGTGTGATGAGGAGGAGACATGAATGCAGGGTTGTGATAGACATAGAAGAACGTGAGGCTGGACTATTAAAGGTGGTGAAGTGGAAGAGGTGGCGGAGTAGTGGCATGATGGAAGTGATGCATGGAAAGAAGTGGGAGTCTTAGTAGATGGAGGTGTTTGAAGGGAGGCTGTGGGAAATGAGTTTGATGTAATGATTTGGTGGAACAGAGGAGATGATGGGCAGGTTTATGGTGATAGTGGTAGAGGGTAGTATGTGGGATGTGGGGCTATGTTGATGGGGTTTTGGAAGTGAGGTGGTGTTTGTCAGTGTTGGGGTGATGGAGGTGGTTGAGGAGTGAAGATGGGAGTCCTTGTGGTGTTCTAGAGGTGGTGAAGAGAAGGGTGGGAGGCAGTGTTGGGATGATGGAGGAGATGGAAGAGGAATTTTAAGTCTTCAGGTGACAAATTTCTTTCCCTACTTCTCTTAAAACTTCACTTTGATTTTACTGGATTGATTCTGAAGCTACACATGTTGTTCTTTATAAGTGTATTCTCTCACAGATGATTTCATATTTTATATCTGCCTGCTGCAATCTTATCATCTAATTCATTTCTCCAGGAAAACCACATTACATCGGGAATTTATAGATGTAGGTCCTAGTGCTGACTTGATCACAGATATCAACTCAAATATAATGGAAATAATTATATTTATTTCTTCCAACCACACTAAATATTATGTGATATCCTCAAAGTGATTTAGAATGGAATCATACTAATAATATCATGAACTGCCACACCCCACATTTAATGTCACATCATAGTTTAAATATCATTTTCATATACAGTATCCTTATGTAATTAAACAACTGTCAGATTGTCATCTTGGAATTAGTTTCATGTCATCAAACCAAATTTCCATAAATTTTGTTCACAGGTTCGTAGATGTATCTGCAACATTTTATCCACTTTTAAAGAAGAAAAGCAGATGGGAACAAAAATATCAACTATTTTAGGAAGAAAAACAATCCTTCCCAGAATCCCATTTACATTTCACCACTGCACCATATGTTCACACTTGGGGCCAGAGAAGTAGAATTCTAGGAGATATAAGTAAATATTCAAGTTGGTAGTTTTATGTACATTTATGTACATATATATGTATATATATGTACATATATATACGCTGTGCTATATATATATATATATATATATATATATATATATCAACCTGTGTCTCTTGCCTGACTTCCATATACACTATAGTTTTGTACATTCCAAAAATAAATAAATAAATAAATCCAACAAACAAAAAACTACAGGCAATATCTCAGATGAACATAGATCCAAAAATCCTCAACAAAGTACTAGCAAGCCAAACCCAGCAATACATTTAAAAAATTCATTCACCACAATCATGTGGGATTTATCACTGAGATTCAAGAGTGGTTCAATATTCACAAGTCATTCAATGTGATAGATCACATCAATAAAAGAAGGGATAAAATTTGTATGACCATTTCAATAGATGTATAAAAACCATTTGACAAAGTGCAACATTAATTCAGGATAAAAACCTTCAACAAAGTAGGATTAGAGGGAACATACCTCAATATAATAAAGGCCATCTGTGAAAAACCTACAGTTAACACCATACTCAATGGTAAAAAGCTGAGAGAATTTCCTCTAAGGTTGAGAATAAGACAGGGATGTCCACTCTCACCACTATTATTTAACATAGTACTGGAATTCCCAGCCACAGAAATCAGACAAGAAGAAGGAATAAAATGCATCCATATTGGTAAAGAATAAGTCATACTTTCACTATTTGCAGATGACATGATACTATGTAGAACAATTCTAAAGACTTCACTGAAAAACTATTAGAACTGATAAATGAATACAGTAAGTGTGCAGAATACAAAATCTATGTACATAAATCTATGGCATTTTTATACACTAATAATAAAGCAACATAAATAGAAATTAAGAAATAAATCCTATTCATAATTGTGCCAAAGATATTAAGATAGCTAGGGATAAACTTAACCAAAGATATGAAAGACTGGTACTCTGAAAACTATAAAATATTGAGGAAAGACACTGAAGAGGACACAAATAAATGGAAAGACATTTCATGCTAATGGATTGGAAAAACAAATATTGTTCAAATGTCCATAATACCCCAGACAATCTACACATTTAATGTAATCTCTCTCAAAATACCAGCAGTTTTTCAGAGAACTAGAACAAATAATCTCAAAATGTATGTGAAACCACAAGAGATTCTGAATAGCCAAAATAATCTTGTGAAAGAAAAACAAAGCTGGAGGTATCACACTCAATTTCACATTACACTACAACAATGTAGTCATCAAAACAGTATGATACTAGCACAGAAATAGGCACATAGATCAATGGAACATAATGGAAAGCCCAGCAACAAATCCACATTTATATGGTCAGTTCATTTTTGAGAAAGAAGTAAAGGATATGCATTGGAAAAAAGACAGCCTATTCAACAAATGGTGTTTAGAGAACTGGATGGTTACATGCAAAAAATGGGAGTGCCTGGGTAGCTCAATTATTAAGTTTCCAACATTCAATTTTGGCTCAGGTCATGATCTCACAATCTGAGGGATCAAGCCCAGTATCAGACTCTGCACTGACAGCACAGAGACTTCTTGGGATTCTCACTCTCCCTCTCTCTCTGTCCCTCCCCAGCTTGTGTGTGTGTGCTTTCTCTCTCTCAAAATATATAAATAAGCATTAAAGCAATGAAACTGAGGTGCCTGGGTGACTCAGTCAGTTAAGGGTCTGACTTTCACTCATGTAATGAAGTCATGGTTCATGAGTTCAAGCCCTGCATCAGGCTCTGTACTGACAGTTCAGAGCCTGGAGCCTGCCTCAGATCCTGTGTCTCCCTCTTTCTGCCCCTTCCCTGATTGCACTCTGTCTCTTTCAAAGTAAAGAGAAAATAAATGAAAACATTATTTTTTAAAAGAAACTGGGCCACTGGCTTCCACAATACACAAAGATAAATTCAAAATAAATTGAGGACCTAAATTTGAGACCTGAAACTATATAAATCCTAGAAGAGAGCACAGGCACTTTTTTTTTTCTTCAACATCAGACATAGCAACTTTTTTTCTATCTATGTCCCCTGAGACAAGGAAAGTGAAAGCAAAAATAAACTATTATGATTACATCAAAACAAAAAGCTTCTGCACAGTGAAAGGAACAATCAATGAAACTCAAAGACAATCTACAGAATGGGAGAAGATATTTGTAAATGACATAGCCAATGGGGGTTAGTATCCAAAATATATAAAGGACCTATACAGCTCAACACCCAAAAAACAAATAAAAAAATACAAATAAAAAATAAAAATACAAATAAAAAATTGACAAAAGACATGAACAGATGTTTCTCCAATGAAGACATCCAGAAGGCCAAGAGACACATGTAAAGATGCTGGGCATCACTCATCATCAGCGAAATGCAAATCAAAACCACAATGAGATCTCATCTCAGACCTGTCAGATAAGCTAAAATAAAAACCACAAGAAACATCAAATGTAGAGGAAGTGGAGAAATAGGAACCCTAGTGCACTGTTGATGGGAATACAAATTGGTGCAGAAACTGTGGAAAATGCATGGAGTTTCCTCAAAAATTTTAAAAAGGAACAGCATATGATCCAGTAATTTACATAAAAAATATTTACATAAAAATTACTTTTACATAAAAAATACAAAAACACTAATTCTAAGGGATAGATTCACCCCTACGTTTACTCTATCATCATTTACAATAACCAAATTATGGAAGCAGCCCAAGTATCCATTAATAGATGAATAGACAAAGAACAAGCAGTATATATATTCAATGGAATACTATTTACCCATAAAAATAAAAAAATCTTGCCATTTGCAATAACATAGATGGAGCTAGAAAACATAATACTAATCAAATTAAGTCAGTCAGAGAAACACAAATATCATATAATTTCACTCATATGTGGAATTTAGAAAAAAACAAAACACAAAGAGGGGGAAAAAGGAGAGAATATCAAACCAAAAACCAGAAGCTTAATCATAGAGAACAAACTGATGGTTACCAGAGGGGAAGCCGTGGAGGAATGGGTTAAATAAGTGATGGGGATTAAGGAGTGCACTCGGCAAGATGAGCACTGAATGACATATAGAATTGTTAAATCTCTATATTGTATATCTGAAACTAAGATTACACTGTATGTTAACTATACTGGAGTTAAACTCTAAAATTAATTTTAAAAATATGAAAATGGTAGCTGGCAGGGCAGAATGAGACGGCATGCACACATATGCACACACCCTTGGAAGAACAAGAAATAAATGTTCCCTGAACTAGGAGTTGCACTTATCCTCATCACTCTCATGGAAGAGCCCCTGTGGAACACGCCCAGTTTTCCACAGCCTGCAGGGTCATGCACACCATAAAAGAAGGTATCTCAGTGTGACACCATTTTAGGTTGCTGGCTGTAATTTTGTTTTTACTTCAGGATCACTCTTCTTCAAGGACTGTGGAAAATCTGTGGGCAGATGGCCTCTTCTACTAGCTGCCACCCAGTGCTTTCCCTGCTACAGGTTAACTTAATTATGGGAGAAAAACAAAGCAAAACAAAATACAAGAAAGTGACTAACTTGAAAGCTTTTCAAACTGGGATGGCTATTTCATAACAGAAGTTCACTGGATTGAGGACCAGAGTCCTCCTACTTGGCTGGGATGGGCCACCCAGCTCTGAGGGGCAGCATTCAGTCACCTGGCACTTGAAGAGAGGCTGTTTACTCCTCTCAATCCTCAAATTTCAAACAAAAACAGGGACTGATGATAGGGGTCTGTGTAGAGAATTAACCTTACCCAAAGAAAAGAAGTATGGCCTTTGTTCTCAGCTACTAGGAGGTGACCTCAGGCCCCTGGATTATCCTGCTTGATAGGACATTGTGTTTACCTGAGGGCTTTGTCCATTAACAGTCTAACAATGCGATTTGTGATGGGACTGTTCACACAGCATGACTATGATTTAGCACATGGTATTGGTGCCACCCCTCCAGAGGAACTAGAAAACTAATGTCAGCCTGACCTCTGAGAGGGCAAGAGACTAAAGATCAGCCACACAGGCAACATGTAACTTAGCCCTAATGAAACTCTGAACACAAAGACTCTGGTGAGTTTCCCTGGTCAGCATCATACTGTGTATATTATCTACATCATGCTGGTAGTTGACAATACCAGCCCAGAGTCCACAGGGAAAGGAAGACTGGAACTGCTCCTGAACAATGTCCTATATGGCTCTTCCCTTTGCTGCTTTTAATTTATGTCCTAACCCTGAGATAAACGATCTTTATAACTATAGGAATTTTCACTGAGTTCCTTCTAGCAAAATATCAAAAATGAGGGTGGTTTGGGGAACCTCCCAAACTTGTAATTCGTGCCAGAAGTAGATGTAATTCGGTCAGGACTGTCCCCTCAGAACCTGAAGCTTGGATAACCTTGGGTAATGTCCATATGCAAGAGAGTAAGAACTGGACAGGATGCAAGGGCATCTGCCCTGGAGAATGGTGAGAATGTGCACTTAAGTCCAGTGGTCTCATGGTGTCATTTCAAGGATGGGGACTGGGATGGAAAGAGGGTGGAGCAGCTCAAATCACAGGGACATTTAAAGAGGTATAAATAAATAATAATAAATGAATTAATTAATTAATCTAGAAGAAGTGGTGCACACACATTCACATATACATACACTCACAGGCACACATTCACACATGCGTATACATGTGCGTGGAGCAGCATACCTGTGTATACATACAAACATGCACACACCCATACTGGACCCTTGAAGGACTGGAGAAAGAGAGTTACACACTTACTCCTATTCTGTGCATACAAAATTGTGTTTTTTGGCTCCTCATAGTTGTATGGCAACTCCTCAGAGGATAGATATAGTGATTCAGTTGGAGCAGGAAAGTAGAGGACATTTGGAGGGCAGAGGTTACACAGGGCAACACAGGCCTGAAAGGGAGGATCAGTGGGCCATGTTTAGGTTTTGTCACAGCACCAGGAACAGGAGTCCCTATCTACTGCAGACCCAGCCAGTTGCATTGGAAATCCAGTCAAGGAGGCTTCTCAGCAGCCAGTGAGGAGGGGGGCGTTCTGTCCAGATGGAGTCACTTCTATGATCAGGGATCCAGGAGAACCTTAAAATATAGCAATAACTGAGAAAAGCAGCCAAAATGGAGTTAATTACTCCCCAAAGATGCCAAAAAGACAAAGGTGTTTGCTTTGCTAATCTTGAGTTTTGCTCAGAAGTACTTAATAAAAAGTGAGGGAAATCATGATAGTAATATATTTTTATTTTTAAAGCCTTCCTCTAGGGGGATTGGGTCAGTATAAGTCCAGGACCCCTGAGATACCAGGCCTGTCTGATGAGGGGAGCCTGGGAAGTATGAGAGGAGTGTGTGCACTGACGGCAAGATGATGATGTCTGACAAAGACGATGCCTAGGCTGTACACACTGCACTGGGTTTCTACTGCCCACAGACTAGCTCCTGCCTGAAGTCCCCAGCATAGCTTGCAGCTAGCTCCTCTGGAAACCAAAAGCTAACTTTCTGCCTTCAGCACCCACCACTGCTCCCAGACATCTTTGGTTGCAACAGCACTGGCTCCTCCTGGTGTGATCATGTCATTTTTATGTCCCCTTTCCCGATGTTGAGGCCTCAGAGTCCATGCCAGCCCTCCCTGACACAGCATTCAGATGGTCCAGCCCCACACAATGACAGATCCTCCCACTGCCTTCTCTGATTGATCTCTGCTTACTCCTGGCAGGCTATTAAATACTTCAGGTTGCATCTTCATCCAGAGTCCTTGAAAAACAGTGCTAAAGGAGAATCTTATATGCTACCAATGTATTAATGAATGCACCCTAAGAGAAGTAGGAATAATGAACAAAAGTGCAGTGAGACAGGAAAGCAGGGTGAGCAGATGCAGTATTTAGTGAGCTACTGCTTGGTAGCAGTTTTCATTAATGTGGATTTCTGCATGTCAGGACAGTAGAGTGGGAAAGGAGAAGAACCTAAATGCTGACCTCTTTATCTCTGCCCCTCACTAGTTAACACTCACCTCAGGGAGCATTAGCTGCCCACACCTATGTAGTGCATGCTTTCCATCCCACACAGGAGAAAACCAACCCCCACCCACCCAGAGCCAGTTGTACTGGGTGTGGGCCCTTGTCTGTGGGATCAGAAGCTTCCTGGCTACAAGATCACAGGAGAGCACAGACCATTGCTAGGGGAGCTCTGGTAAGAATGCCATGGAGAGCTTGGACCTGGAGGGTGGGCACAAAACTGAGTAGGCTACTAGTTGACACCTGTTTCTTCTATACCTTGTTTGCAACTAGACTAGAGATAAACAACTAGAACTGCAGAACCTTAATTCAGACTTATTTTGTGTTCATATCAAGTTCCTCCAACTCTCAAGCACAAAGAAAGAAGAAAGAAAGAAAGAAAGAAAGAAAGAAAGAAAGAAAGAAAGAGAAAGAGAAAAGAGAAAAGAAAAATACAGAAAATTAAGTCCAAGGGGCTCTATACACACTATTTAATGTATCCACACTATTTAATGTTAGCCTTATAACAATCCTATGAAGGGGGTATTACTCTTTCAATATTTCAATTGTATGAATGAACTACTTGTCCAAGGTCATTCCACTTTGACTTTTATTCCCCAAGGATAGAATCTCTCTTTCTCAGTCTTTATCTCTTGTTCCCCCCACCTCTCTCTCTCTCTCTCTCTCTCTCACACACACACACACACACACACACACACACACTTGCAACTGCGTGAAATTCTTTTGAACTAAAATATTAACCTTTGTTAAATCACTGAAAATTTTAAGAACCCGCCTTTTGCTTTAACAGGCTCCTTAATTTACTGAACGCTTGTGCCAGGGAATGTCCTGGACTGTCTGGAAAGGGTGAGTAATTAACAAGTAAAAGGATATCTGATTAACATGGCTGCTTATACAGGGATTAAGGAATTAAGGTCCTAGGATGAATTACAAAGAGGAAGAAATGTCCTGGAGGGGGTGTGATGGGGGATGGAGTGGGATGTCAGTTTACAGCCCTGAGAAGTGGGCAATCACTTAGGGAAAAGGAACTGTAACAGTCAGAAAGGAACTTGGAGTTTGAGAGGAGACAGATCAGGGCCAATCCATTCATATGAAAAATTAAGTTTCAGAGTAACCCTGTGTAAAGTATAAATCCATTTCAGTTTTTATTTCCTGCCATTTGCACTTGATGTAGCCACAAAGCCATAAACCCTCAGTTGGTAACTCACCTTCTCTCTCAGTTCACCTCCTCTGATTCTCTCTCGTTACTGATCTCTCCACACAGTGGTCCTTAATAAATGCTGGCACCTATCTCCTCTTCCCTTGCTCCCCCACAAGCCTACCCCTCACCCCCACTGTCTCTCTTAGCACTACCCCCCCCCCCCCCCCCGTCTTTGCCTTGGGACCTGGGAGATGAGCCCAACAATTGAGAATGAATCTCTCAAGGAAACAGACCTCAAGGAGGATTCCCAGTTTTAGGAGCTGCCTCTTTCCCACCCCTTGTTTCCTGCAGCCCCAGCTTCCCACCTGGACCAGCTTCTTGGGAAACTGTTGCAGGTCCTTGGGTCTTCTCTGGCTGACTGAACCAGCAACAGTGGGACAGTCAGCTGCCAGTGTTCCTTCTCTATAAGCAGTGGTGAATCAGCATGGCCCCAGGCAGGAGAGAACAGGGGCTGGACTTTTGCATTTGATGCCTTGGTCGGTGGTCCTAGTGGGCTACAGTGTTCCTGAAAGAACAGCTTTGATCCCACTGCCTCACAAACCCACTCCTCCCAGATATATCTTATAACATCTGGGGGAATTACTTACCCACCAAAGTTAGGATCATTACACTTAGCAGGACTGAAATTTCCATTTTATACATAAGGCACGCTTGTTTAGCTGCAGGCATGGCCTTTAATTAGAATAAATAGTCTCAGCCACACAAAAAACAAAATTTCTGATTCACTAACAAATAACAGCTTCCAAGGAACAACAGATGTACTCAAAATGATATACTTTGCTTTTTTCTCCAAAAGCACTTGTGACTGATTGAATAATACATTATAATGATTAAGTTACTACTTCCCAAAATTTTCTTAAGAGTTTATGTAGCAATCTTTCTCTGAGCTGCCCAGGGAGGATCTGAAGAGGCAGAGAAGTTGAGGAAAGTGGGCAGAGTCTTGTAGCCCAAGGGCTTCTGGTGGCTTAAAGAATGAGAGCCTGGGAGTTTCCAAGACTGGAGAGCAGGTTCTATAGTGAAGCTGGGCTGGGGTCCCAGGGTAGGCCTTAAACTAAACACTCATCAAAGCAGTAACCAGTGAGGGGAGCTTGCTGCTCTCTAACACACTAAACCAGAACCAGAGGCCACTGGCCTTGGCTGCAGCTGTGGGGACCTGGAGTAGACCTCAAGGAGGACTCCCAACTTCATCCCAGGCCTAGAGTGGGGCTTGTGGTCCTGTGAAGCTGAGGCCAGCAATGATCAAATGATCAAGGCCTGGACTTTGTCAGTGAGGTCTGTCCCGAAGAAAATATGCACTAGATGATCCTGGAGTCCCTACAAGAACAAAGAAGTGTGTGTGGTGAAGGGAAAAAGGAGTAGGTGGATGGTAGGTGGGGTGGGAGGAATATGGGACAGAAGGGCTCCCTTGAAGGCATTTAGTTAAATTAATGCCTCTATTCCTTCTCTCATCCAAAACACAAATTATTTTGAGCCCAGGTCTTCTCTGATGATGTGATTTCATTCCTGTAAGAAAGCTGAGGATTTGGAGAGAGGGCAGGATGGACAATGTGGAATCAGGAATTCTGTGGGTCAGCCAGCTGCACTCTTCATGTCCTGCAATTTATCTTATCTTCAACACCCCAAAAGCTCTGAGGCCCTTCCCATAGCCTCCTCCAACTTTACCTTCCTTTCTGTGTGATCTAGAAGGGGTAGCTCAACTTCCCATTAATGGAGCCAAAGTTGAGTCTTCTTAAAACAGAGTATAATGTCCAAATCCTAGTGGGTTTCCATGTGAGAGAAATAGTGGGCCAGAGTGGGAATGGTGGGGAAGATGATTACTAGATGCAAGGAACAGGAATGCATATTTTACATGCAGTGTCTTCTAAATACAAGGAGACCAGGAACCTGATTCTATTTCTAGAATTGTTACTGTCTGGTGTGTAATCTTGGGCAAGTCATGTTTCTTCTCTGGACTTGTTTGCCTCACTGAAAACTGGAACACCTCCAAGAATCAACACCTCCATTGCTAGAAGTTAATACTGAGTTGCTTTTTTGGGTGATGCTCACTCAGAAAAGCACCCCACCCCACCCCCCCGCCCATCACTAAAGACAATTGAATGTCAGGTTATTAGAGCAAAACTAGGGTCTCCTAGGCAGTCCTCCCCAAATTTAACCTTAGAGAAAATTTCCAGGAATGCTGATGTAAATACAGATTCTTGGGCCAGTGTAGCTCTACTAAATCCTCATATTCTGGAGCAGGGTGGGCAAGTCTGTATTTGCCAATAACCCTCCAGGTGATTCTGATACCATCAGCTCAGCACCAGTACATATACCCATATTTGGGAACCACTGATTCGGCCCAAGTTCCTTATGTTAGAGAAAGCTGGGACCCCCAAGGACATCACCTCACAACCCTCAGTCCAAGTCGGCCCTGCTGCCTCCCAAGAAACTGCACTATCAATTATACCCATTAGAGGGCTCCCTCCTCAGCAGAGTGTACCAGTCTTTGCTGGTCTCAGTTGTCTTCACAAATTTCCACAGGTAATGTCCTAGTGCCTCCCTTCCATTAACTTCCTTATCCTAGACAAAGGGATATTTTTTAAAAGATAAATTTTATCATGTCAGCCTTTTGCTCAGAATACTTTTATGGCAATTTATCCTTTTTTCTTGATTAACAACAACAACAACAACCTAGCGGACATATCCTCGAATGTTTTGTTCCCCTTTACCTATGAGGAAAGTCATTCTTTCATACAGTGCCTTTTTACTTGATGTTCACTTTGCCTAAAATTCTGCTTCCCTGGATCTTCATCTGGCTGGCTCCTTTTCCTCATTCATTTCTGTGCTCCATGTCACCTCCTCAGAGGTTTCTCCTTGATTATAGCCCCAGTCACTAATTCACTAGTGTCTTAGTTTATTCATTACATTTAACACTATTTGAAGTTCTCACTCTCTCTGTCACACACGCACACACACACACACACACACACATACACACAGTCACACACATTGTTTTAGTTGTGTTGTTATCCACCCCCTGTTGGAGAATTCCATGAGGACAGGAACTTTGCTGTCATAGTCAAGCCTATGTCCCCAGAACCCAGAACCCAGAACCCAATACATGGCAAGGCTCAATAAAGAACAATAAGAAAAAAAAAAAAAAACATGGGTGTAGTGTAGGCCATGAGCACAAAGATGCATTCAACCTGTCACTGAGGCTTTCAAAATCTGGTGGGGAAGATAGTCCCATAAACAGTCAATTGTCCAGCCTTGAAATAAGTGATTGAAAAGAGAGATGAAAGCTACTTTAAGGGAACATACTTGGGACATCTACCTGGATATTAGGGAAGACTTCATGCAGGAGGAATAGCTAAGCTCATCTTCAAGGGTGAGTGGGAATTCACTAGGTGGAGGATGAAGGGAGTCATTTCAACAGTCACTTCTGAAGAAAAAGTCAGAAGTGACTTTGATTTGAAGGTAAATGACTAAAGTGTAAGTGTAAAATAAGGGATAGACTGATAAAGCTGAAAAAAGTAATGTTGGATGGGAAACCTAGGGACAAAAGAAATGGCCTGTACTTTGAAAGCTCTGCATTCCCCTAGGATTTTCAAAGTGATTCTGAAAGCACTGGGAAGCCAGCACAAACCTTGATATACAGACTAAATTGCTTTTGTAATTTGTTTTGTTGTTTTGTTTTCTTTAAACAGAGGAATGATTTTATTTTATAAAGAGTATAATAGTAGCTATGTAAAGGATGGATGAGGGAGGTGAGACCAAAGTCAGAAGGCATCTAAGAGGGTGTTGCAATAGTCCAGGTAAGAAATGATGAATGGTTCAAACTCACAAAGATTATGTTGAATGAAGTGAATTGGACAAAGTTAATAATTTATCAGTAAAATTTGACAGAATATGGTGTATTAGTCAGGGCTCACCAGGGAAAAAGAAATGATAGATAGATAGATGATAGGTAGGTAGATAGATAGATAGATACATAAGATAGATGGTAGATAGATAATTAGGTAGATAAGTAGAGATAGGTAGATATAGGGACTTATTGTAAGCAACTGACTCATGTAGTTGTGGAGGCTGAGAAGTCTTACCATCTGCCATTTGTAATCTGGAGACCCAGGGTTGCTGGTGATGTGATTCCAGTGTGAATCCTAAGGTCTGAGGACCAGAAGGGTCAATGGTATAAGTTCCAGTATGAGAGAATGAGAAGACTGTTCTGCCAGCTCAAGCAATTTAATTAGGCAGAGAGTGAATTCTCTCTTCCTCCATCTTTTGTTTCATTCAGGCCCTCAATGGATTAGATGATACTCACCCACATTGTGGAAGGAAATCTGCCTTATTCAGTATACTGATTCTAATGCTAATCTCACCAGGAAACACCTTCACAGATACATGTAGAAATAATGTTTAGTGAAATATCCGGAATTAACCATAGTTGGTTGTGGGGAATAAGCTTAGGAATCCCCTGAGGTTGTACCCATGGGTTAATAAGGCCTAAAGAATTACAAAGCCATAGGATGTAAGCACCCAAGTTTGCGTAAACAAGATTAGGTAAATAAAATTAGATAAGGTGGGGCAAAGACCCCAGTATAGGACAAAGGTATATGAATAGGGAATCTCAGGATGAAAACATCCAAGATGAGGTAAATAAGATTAGGTATTCAGGGAGGAAACGTCCCCCCAACTTAGTGGAATAGCAGAAAGCTGCTTTCACAAGAAGGAAGGACCATATTAGGTAAACAGGTAAATCAAATCAGGCAATAGACTGTTGAAGGGTGAAGTTGCCATAAACAGAGCTAATTAGAAAAAGAAATGTGCCTTGTTGACCCTGAGGTAGCATGCTCTGTGTTTCTTGTCCCCTAAACCAGTTTAGGTAAACAGAGGTAGTGCTTCACTTCTGCTATAAACAACCTTTCACTGGTGCCAGGATTTTGTTTTGTATTAACCCAAACCCCTAACACTGCATATCTTCAAAACCCCCTTTTCCTCATGCCCATGAGTTAATGTTCATGATTTCATTGTCTTTTTGTGCAGCCCAGCACCACATTTGGAAGCCTCCTGATCCTAACAGAAATGGAGCAAGGACTCTTACTTGGGGCTCTTGTCTTCTCCCAAACATTAGCTTCTCTCACATTTTTAGTACTGTATCCCACTTTCTTGATGGACAAGAAAGAACTCTAGACTCTGAGTCTATGACAGTTGGTGACTTGTTTCATCTATTTGTTAATTCTGAAATCTTAACTTAATCTCTACCAAACTCCTAAATTCCACACTTGTGGTTGAAGTTAGATCTACCACAGGTCAAATGCTTGTCCTTGGTTCATTTCTCTCTGGAGCTGGACATACCTGGTAAACAAACAACAAACAAAAAAACAAAACAAACAAAAAAATCTCTTGACATTAAAATTTGTATACATTTAAGGAAGATATTCTTAAATTAGCTCAGAATTCTTATTTCTAAACCAAGTTTAAAATTTCAGAGCCAAGAACTTTTGAGAACTTGTGAAAATTCTTCTTAACAGCAAAAGGTATGTTTTTAATATCCTGAAGTGCAGGAAGAAGGAAGTGATTGAATTCAAAGACAGTCTCTGTGGTTGTGATGAAGGACCCTAAGGCGAGCTGAGGGCCAAGCACAAGGTAGCACAACCACCACCCCCTACTCCACACCACAGGTGGGATATGTATAATATTCCTCAGGCACTTCTGGCTGCCCAAGAACAAAGGAAATGACAGAAAACAAATGGTTAAACTGATAAAGTCTCCATCAGTTTACAAATATCTTATCAATAGCCTAATATCCAGGAGTTCCATACTATCTTAATGATAATGCTTGGCCAGAGGGGAAAACAACCTTAGTTTGACAATAGCTAGGCTTCCAGTAATCTGTAAATACTCTTTAGCATATGGAAGTCCTTTTAAGAAACTTTCTCTTGACTTAATTTCCCCCAACTACACAGTATATAAGCAGTTACTCTGCACAATCTCAGTGAAGCTCTTTCTGCCCATGAGTCCTGTCCCCATGCTTTAATAAAGTCACCTTTTTGCACCAAAGAGGTCTTCAAGAATTCTTTCTTGGCAGTCAGCTCCGAAACCCCACCAACACCCTAAAACTCCGTCAGCTGTAATACCAAAAATGACAACCTCTGACTCATCCATATTTTTTGCACTCTGTTTATAGAATCACAAAGTGCTTTGACTTCCTTATCTTCTAGTACTGTCTATTTTATATGAATAAGGGCATGTTGAAAGAAATGGAGGAGAAAAGGCATTATAATATTTACTGATGTATGTATTTACTCAGTATGTGCAAAACCCAACCTTACAAGTTTAATGTTAACATCATTCTGATTTTTGGGATGAGGAAACTGAGCCTCAGAGCAATGATGTCACTTGCACAGCTAGTACATGGGGCACGCACACGAGTTAGGCTGGATGTGGAGAATTGTATAGGCCGAGTTCAGAATTTAAAAGAACTGTTTATGGAATGAGTATATTTTTACTTTGAAATAATTTCAATTTTACTGAAAATTTTAAAGAATTATAAAAGGCAATTTGTGCCTTTAACAAGATTCCCCAATGTTAGCATCTAATTACATTTCCCTTATTTTATCCCTCTTGACAGTTATGCATATTTTTTAAATTAATTACATTTTATTGTAATAACTCATTCTTGTGGAAAAAGCAGAAAAGCAGAAAATGAAAAACATAGACAAACTACTACTACTACCCTTTTTTCATATGCCTTTTTGGTCTCTATATACAAATTTATGCCGCTGTTTACTAATAAAAATATATTATAGACATTTCTTTGTACCTTTCTTTTTATACTTAGAAAAATAGCTTAGGGAGAATTCCCAATTTGAATACATAATTCTTTATTTTTGACATCTGTATCCAATTATATAATTGAACTTTAATTTAACTGGCCTCAACATTCACATGTACTGTTATTTCCAGTCTTTGATCATTACAAACAGTACTATAATGAACATTTATGTACATATATTTGTGTCTACTTATACAAGTGTATGTAAGAGAAATACTGAAAAGGAAAATATGACATTCCACCAATTTTCATACCAAAGATGAGGAGACACAAGTTTGTCATTTATAAACCATAATCTAGAGGACAAATCCTCAAATGAATAACTATAAAGATGGCTAATTAAGAAGGAAAGGATAAATATTGGTCTGACTCTGTCCTTCTGGCAATTCCATCTAGTGTCCTTGTTCCTCTTTCCTTCTGGTGAGTACAACCAAATGATATTACCACAGATTATCCATTTATTATTTGCAAAGTAATTAAAGTTATGTAGGGTGCTTGTAAATAATCCTTATCATTTCAAATAGGAAATTAAAATGATGTCACATAGAGCAGAATAAATACAGGGTGATTTTACAATTAAAAAATAAAAGTAGTTTGAAAAAATGTTTAGTTTTGTAAGTTTTCCTAAGTATGATCTCTCATTATTATAATTTTATTTAGCTTAAAATAATTCATGAGTCTTTTGTGAAGCATCATAAAGCATTGAAATGTTATTTCATCTGCTTACTTTGTGTTTACTTTGGACTTTTTAAAATTTTCTTCAAATAAGAAATAAGTGTCCTTGATTTTAGTTCCTTCTTTTCTGATGTAGTTTTTTGGTGCTATCAATCTCTCTGTAAGTGCTGTTTTAGTTACATCCCACACATTTTGATTACTTTCATTTTTATTTAGTTCAAAACAGTTTCTAATTTCACTTTCTTTTTCTTCTTTGAAGTGTGTTCTTTCTTTTCTTAATTTGCATTTGTATAGAATTGATCTCCAGGTAATATTGGCCAGTGTTTTTATGATAGGGAAATTGTAGGATAAAATAGGCAGAGAAGGAAAGGTTAGGACCTGGGCGGGGAAAAACACATATTTTGGAAAAATACTGAAAGTGTCTGACCACAGCAAAGCCCCTTAGGCATAAGGTTCCTCTGAAGAATGTAACAGACACCACCTACTCCCCCCCAGGTTACCCTCAGGAATTTGACAAAAGACCTAACTAAAAATAAGTAGTAGAACATAAAACGTATGACCCACAAAGAATGGTATGGCCAGAGACCACCCCTCATAAAATAGAAACCATAAGGGAATGACTAAGCATTTACAATTACCTATCCAATAAGGGTAGAACCTGAGAAGAAATAATGCAGAAGGAAAGGGGGCCAACTAAAACCCTGTAAAACAAAGACCCTTGTCTGTAGTTGTGGGTATTCACTTTCAAATGCCCCCTTTCTGTAAAGAAAGCTTTCACACTATTCTTACTTTCTGATCTTACACTCTAACGTTTGCCTGCTGGTCATTTTATTTTGTGTCCACCTCTTCATTCTTTCAAGTGGCAAGACAACAAACCCCAGGAATTGAGGTAAAAAACAAAAAACAAAACAAAACAAAACAAAAACAAAAAAACTGCAACATCTTTTCCTGCTCTATTTTTTCAGAGTTTGTGTCAGATTGATATGAAGGTTTCATATAATTGAAGAGTAGCCAGAATATGCTACTTCAAAACATGCCTTTTTTTTTTTTAAAGTAGGCTTCACACCCAACATGGGGCTTAAACTCATAACATTAAGATTAACATGCTCTACTGACTGAACCAACCAGGAGCCCAGTCTCTATGATATAAGGATTATTATCTTGAACTGATTATTTAACTGTTTATTATTTATTTTGGGGAGAGAGAGCAGAGGAAGAGTAGAAAGTGAGACAAGAGACAGAGAATCCCAAGCAGGTTCTGTGCTGTCAGTACAGAGCCCAGTGCTGGGCTCGATCATGACCTCAGCAGAAAGCAAAAAGCTGACCACTTAACCCACTGAGCCACTAGGGCACCCCTGAACGGATTATTTTTTTTTAATTTTTTAAAGTGTTTATTTTTGAGAGAGACAGAGACAGAGCTTGAGCGGTGGAGGGGCAGAGAGAGGGAGACACAGAATCTGAAGCAGGCTCCAGGCTCTGAGCTGTCAGCACGAGCCAAATGCTGGGCTCAAACTTGGGGACCTTGAGATCATGACCTGAACTGAAGTTGGATGCCCGCCACAGGCGCCCCATTGAACTGATTATTTTTAGGAAACAGCAGACAAAAAGCTCAGAAAACAGTAGAAATTACCTTTTTGTAAGAAACATTTGCATTTATAAAGAAAACCACAATTTGTGAGGGTGCCCTCTTCTCAGTAACAGGAAGAAAATGATGACAAAATCTCAAGAAACACTTACCAAAGGAGACAACAGACTTAAATCTACATAATAATTATTCCTTGTTTACTATGCTTTGTCTGAAAACCTCCCATGCCTGCCCTTCCCCCACAGGTTTTATCTTTAGCTGGAGATATTATCAGAGGTGATTACTTGGGCCATTTTAGGAAGTTTCTGTTTTTCTGGGTCTCTCCACATGCACAGAAGGTATGCATGGTTATTATAGTTCCATTTGTTGTTGTTGTTGTTGTTGTTGTTGTTAACCTATTATTATTATTATTGGGATGTCTCAACTATGAGCATAGATTAGAAAAAAAAACTATTTTTTTACGCTACAGTTTGGTGATCTGAAGTGGGACATGCTGAGACACCACACTTGGTCTGGAGATTGTAGATGTGATCCTGGAAAACTGACAGAAGCTGGTGTAAACTAAGAATTCTTAGAAAGGTCAGCTCTCCAGGATCTCTCTCTGTAGTGCTCAGTCAAGAGAGGAAGGTAAAAATTTCACCTTGTTCTTTCCTTTTTGAATTTAGATTAGCAGGAGGAAAAAAAAAAAACAATGTGTGAACTAGTTCCTTGGGTGTATCAATTATGGTAAAGATTTTTTTTATGAGTACTTTTCTATTGATCCCTTTCCTTTCAGAGATGGTCATTGTTTTCTTTGCTTCTGTCTTTTGTAACATTTGTTGTAAGGTGGAGAACCACAGACCAGATGAAGTTTTCCTTTCATTGTGTTCTGTCTTGAGAGTTTGGTTTTGTGACAGAATATTCTCTCTGGTCTCTGCCAGTCAGAAGATGGAAGTATTAGTATGCATCTGGTGACCCTCTGCATAGGTTGTGGATCTGAGAAGCAGCACTCCATTTGTATGACTGTGCCAGCTCTCTGAGGAGTTTGCCACAGAGGTCCTGGTCCATAAAGGGCCTTTGTCATCTCAATGTTCATTGTCTAAATAGTGCTGGAAGTCTTATTACAGACTGATGTCACAGGTTACTGAGTCTGTGACAAGGCATCTCACATTTTTGTGTGAAACAGAAAACACAAATTTCACTACACCATTCTCACAGCTTGTGTTAACAAAGGTCTTTGTTTTCTTAGGGTAACTCTGTGAGTAAACTTTCTAGATTTTATGAGGACTGCATCTTTGGTACACTCTTTTACATGCTTCTTGTATTCATGGCTAACCCATAAAAAAGCTTATTGGTATCTATTGAGAGAAATATGTTTATACTTGTCAGTGACCAGATGATGGATCCTTTGAATTGGAAAAACTATATTTGACAATTTTTTAGAGAGCTCTCACTTTAAATAATTGTCTTATTGGTACCTATAGAAAGATTAAATTGAAAGAGATCACAAAGGAGTATGGCATCTAGCCTTAGAGACTCCCTTAGCAAGATGAAATTATAAAAATGATTTTGCCTCCACTTAAAGAAGATCCTCACAAATTTGGAAAGCACTTAGAAAGATCAGTGGCTATTCACAACCTCACTCATAGGAACCTTGATTGGCTGCTAAGGGGTGGGTATTCTTTTCACTCATGATTATACTGTAATTATAAGACAAGCCAGATATCCCCCTGGGGAGAACCCCTCTCACAGAGAAAAGAGATGACCAGGTTTCTTCCAGGCCCTCCCACAAATGATCAGGAAATGAATCAGCTGAGGGCTAATGTCTCCCTTAAACATATAGTACACACGATAGCAAAGGTTTTTCCCTCTAAAGTGAATTGATCCAAGGTTCAATTGTAAATAGGGGGTGGGGGGGGAATAGAGCACTTTTATTCTTTATACATAATTTTCAAAGGCATATTGCATTATAACCTAAAGCTCCAAAAGATGAGAATCTTTTGATTTCCATCTTGGTTGGAATGGAAATCTTCTACCTGACATAGAGAAACTAAAGTTACTGTAATTGGATGGGTGGGCCAGTCCCTTGATCACTCAGGCTACAATCCAGTTCTTGGGGGAATTGAAAATAAATGTCTTTGTCTTTGTCTTCCAAATCTTCGCAAAACCAGCAATGAAACACTTAGAAACAATTCAAAGCTGCCTTATCTTTTTTTTTTACCAATTCCAAAACTTCCCTGTGTCTCTTAAAATGCTTGTAGATATTGTACAAGATCAGACATTAGTAACAGTGTGGTAGAGCCCCTTCCTAAGGAATGTGGTGGAGGTCTCCTCAGAACAAAGGAAGGAAGGTATTAGCTGTGGGCTTTTCATAAATGGCTTCTATGATGTTTAAGTATGTTCCTTCTATCCCCACTTTCTCAAACGTTTTTATTAAGAAAGGATGCTGAATTTTGATAAATGCTTTTCTGCATCGATTGACAGGATCATATGGTTCTTATGTTTTCTTTTATTAATGTGATGTATCACATTGATTGATTTGCGACTGTTGAACCAGACCTGCAGCCCAGGAATGAATCACACTTGATCATGGTGAATAATTCTCTTTATATGCTAGTATCTTGAAAATTTTTGTATCCATATTCATCAGGGATATTGGCCTGTAGTTCTGGCTTTTTTGCTGGGTCTCTGTCTGGTTTAGGAATCAAAGTAATGCTGGCTTCATAGAATGAGTCTGGAAGTTTTCTTTCCCTCTCTATTTTTTGGAACAGCTTGAGAAGGATAGGTAATATCTCTGCTTTCAATGTCTGGTAGAATTCCACTGAGAAGCCATCTGGTCCTGGACTCTTATTTGTTGGGAGATTTTTGATAACTGATTCAATTTCTTCACTGGTTATGGGTCTGTTCAAGTTTTCCATTTCTTCCTGTTTGAGTTTGGGAAGTGTGGGTGCTTAGGAATTTGTCCATTTCTTCCAGGTTGCCCAGTTTGTTGGCATATAATTTTTCATAGTATTCCCTGATAATTGCTTGTATTTCTGAGGGATTGGTTGTAATAATTCCATTTTCATTCATGATTTTATCTATTTGGGTTATCTCCCTTTTCTTTTTGAGAAGTATGGTTAGAGGTTTATCAATTTTGTTTATTTTTTTCAAAAAAACCAACCCTTGGTTTCATTGATCTGCTGTACTATTTTTTTAGATTCTATATTGTTTATTTCTGTTCTGATCTTTATTATTTCTCTTTTTCTGCTGGGTTTGGGGTGTCTTTGCTGTTCTGCTTCCATTTTCTTCAGGTGTGCTGTTAGGTTTTGTATTTGGAATTTTTCCTGTTTGTTGAGATAGGCCTGGATTACAATGTATTTTCCTTTTGGGACTGCCTTTGCTGCATCCCAAAGCATTTGGATTGTTGTATTTTCATCTTCACTTGTTTCCATATATTTTTTTAACTTCTTCTATAATTGCCTGGTCAACCCATTCATTCTTTAGTAGGGTGTTCTTTAAATTCCATGCTTTTGGAAGTTTTCCAGACTTTTTCCTGTGGTTGATTTCAAGCTTCATAGCATTGTGGTCTGCAAGTGTGCATGGTATGATTTCAATGCTTTTACACTTATGAAGGGTTGTTTTGTGACCCAGTACATGATCTATCTTGGAGAATGTTCTATGTGCACTCAAGAAGAAAGTATGTTCTGTTGCTTTGGGATGCAGAGTTCTAAATATATCTGTTAAGTCTGTCTGATCCAATGTATCACTCAGTCCCTGTTTCTTTATTGATCCTGTGTCTAGATGATCTATCCATTGTTGTAAGTGGAGTATTAAAGTCCCCTGCAATTACCACACTCTTATCAATAAGTTTGCTTATCTTTGTGATGAATTGTTTTCTATATTTGAGAGCTCCTGTATTCAGCGCATAGACATTTATACTTTTTAGCTCTTCCTGATGGATAGACCCTGTAATTATTATATAATGCCCTTTCTCACAGTGTCCTCAATAGGCAAAAACTGAGAGCTTTCCTCCTGAGATCCGGAACACGACAGGGATGTCCACTCTCACCGCTGTTAACATAGTGTTGGAAGTGCTAGCATCAGCAATCAGACAACAAAAGGAAATCAAAGGCATCAAAATTGGCAGAGATGAAGTAAAGCTTTCACTTTTTGCAGATGGCATGATATTATACATGGAAAACCCGATAGACTCCACCAAAAGTCTGCTAGAACTGATACATGAATTCAGCAAAGTCGCAGGATACAAAATCAATGTACAGAAATCAGTTGCATTCTTATACAGTAACAATGAAGCAACAGGATAACAAATAAAGAAACTGATCCCATTCACAATTGCACCAAGAATCATAAAATACCTAGGAATAAACCTGACCAAAGATGTAAAAGATCTGTATGCTGAAACCTATAGAAAGCGTGTGAAAGAAATTGAAGAAGATATAAAGAAATGGAAAAACATTCCATGCTCATGGATTGGAAGAATAAATATGGTTAAAATGTCAATACTAACCAAAGCAATCTACACATTCAATGCAATCCCAATCAAAATTGCACCAGCATTCTTCGCGAAGCTAGTACAAGAAATACTAAAATTTGGGGGCACCTGGGTGCCTCAGTCGGTTGAGCGTCCGACTTCAGCTCAGGTCACGATCTCGCGGTCCGTGAGTTCGAGCCCCACGTCAGGCTCTTGGCTGATGGCTCAGAGCCTGGAGCCTGCTTCCGATTCTGTGTCTCCCTCTCTCTCTGCCCCTCCCCCGTTCATGCTCTGTCTCTCTCTGTCTCAAAAAAAAAAAAAGTTAAAAAAAAAAAAAGAAATACTAAAATTTGTATGGAACCACAAAAGTCCCTGAATAGGCAAAGTAATCTTGAAGAAGAAGACCAAAGCAGGAGGCATCACAATCCCAGACTTTAGCCTCTACTACAAACCTGTAATCATCAAGACAGCATGGTATTGGGACAAAAACAGACACATAGACCAATGGAATCAAATAGAAACTCCAGAATTAGACCCACAAAAGCATGGCCAACTAATCTTTGACAAAGCAGGAAAGAATATCCAATGGGAAAAAGACAGTCTCTTTAACAAATGGTGGTGGGAGAAATAGATAGCAACATGCAGAAGAGTGAAACTAGGTCACTTTCTTACACCATTCGCAAAAGTAAACTCAAAATGGATGAAGGTCCTGAATGTGAGACAGTAAACCATCAAAACCCTAGAGGAGAAAGCAAGAAAAACCTCTCTGACCTCAGCCGCAGCAATTTCTTACTTGACACATCCCCAAAGGTAAAGGAATTAAAAGCGAAAATGAACTATTGGGACCTCATGAATATAAAAAGTTTCTGCACTGCAAAGGAAACAATCAACAAAACTAAAAGGCAACCAATGGAATGGGAAAAGATATTTGCAAATGACATATCAGACAAAGGGCTAGTATCCAAATCTATAAAGAACTCACCAAACTCCACACCAAAAAAATAAATAATCCAGTGAATAAATGGGCAGAAGACATGAATAGACAGTTCTCTAAAGAAGACATCCAGATAGCCAACAAGCACTTGAAAAATGCTTAACATCACTCCTCATCAGGGAAATACATATCAAAACCACACTCAGATACCACCTCACGCCAGAGTGGCCAAAATGAACAAATCAGGAGCTATAGATGCTGGAGAGGATGTGGAGAAACAGGAACCCTTTTACAGTGTTGGTAGGAATGCAAACTGGTGCAGCCACTCTAGAAAACAGTGTAGATGTTCCTCAAGAAATTAAAAATAGGTCTACCCTATGACCCAGCAATAGCACTACTAGGAATTTACCCAAGGGATACAGGACTGCTGATGCATAGTGACACTTGTTCCCCAATGTTTATAGTAACACTTTCAACAATAGCCAAATTATTGAAAGAGATTACATGTCCATCAACTGATGAATGGATAAAGAAATTGTGGTTTCTATACACAATAGAATACTACGTGGCAATGAGAAAGAATGAAATATGGCCTTTTGTAGCAATGTGGATGGAACTGGAGAGTGTAATGCTAAGTGAAATAAGCCATACAGTGAAAGACAGATACCATATGTTTTCACTCTTATGTGGATCCTGAAAAATTTAACTGAAGACCATGGGGACAGGGAAGGAAAAAAAAAAAGGTTAGAGAGGGAGGGAGCCAAAGCATAAGAGACTCTTAAAAACTGAGAATAATCTGAGGGTTGATGGGGGGTGGGAGGGAGGGGAGGATGTGTGATGGGTATTGAGGAGGGTACCTGTTGGAATGAGCACTGGGTGTTGTATGGAAACCAATTTGACAATAAATTTCGTATCAAAAAAAAAAAAAAGGAAGGCAACGTGACCCAATAACCCCCTATACACTTATGGATAGCTCTGACACAACTTTGTACTTTGGACTGTTTCCAATCAGACTATATGTCAGCATATATGGCACACAGAGAAGTAGAAACTCCATAATAAAAGTCTATACTCCACTGTGCTCAGGGCTCAGTTTTTCGGATACAAACCCACTGATACCCTGCTGGTATGATGAAAGTTGCTTCCTGGACAGAAAACCTCAGTGTCCAGTCTCTTTGTGCAAGAATCTTGCTACAACAGAACTGTCTTGAACTTAAGAAAAAAGAAGGATAAGGGGCACCTGGGTGGCTTAGTCAGTTAGGCATAGGACTTAGGCTCATGTCGTGATCTCATGGTTCATTTGTTTGAGCCCCACATGGGGCTCTAAACTGACAATGCAGATTCTCTCTCTCTCTCTCTCTCTCTCTCTGCCCCTTCACACTTACACTCTCTCTGTCAAAATAAAGAAATAAACTTTCACAAAAAAAGGGAAAAATTAAATAGTGATTAACCTAGACCTCTCATAATAGAGAAATAGACCTCAAAACTCCATGGAGAAAACTTGGATATTTTCTTTGAGTCTTTTGTGATATAGACTTTCTATTCCATCATCTGTAGGACCTAGGAGCCATTCTTGAAATGCATGGAGATAACTCCGTCAGGAGTGTGAGAAATTAGTTATTAGAGGTTGGAATAATGAAAAATCTTTAAGTATTTTATTTACAAATATTACTAGTAAAAAGCTTTAACCAGTGGGTAAAGTGGGTAAACTTAATTTATTTCAAATGCCAGAAGTACAGTTTGGATCCAACTGTTATGTTGTAAACTAGTAAGTTTTGTATGTACCTGACCCATAATTAAAATTTTAGAACCAAAGCTGTCAGGTCTCTGTTTGCCTGTGTGTGTGTGTGTGTGATGTATTATAGGTGTGTATTATTTTTCTACCTCTGGATAATATTGCAAAAGTTATTTAGCAAAATAATTCTATATAACTGGCCTGATGAAAAATAAGTGCATAAATTATTTTTAGAGGCTCAGAAATATAGAAACTAACCCAAATGTTTTCCAAGTTAATATGATCTGGACTAATCTTCAATAAATAAAAGCTAGATACTTTTGTTGGTTTAATTAAAGTCAACATGTCTTGGGAATTTTCAGTATATCGTCTATAACATAGACATGAAAGTTTTATGCTATCTGGATGTTGTAATCAAATGAGTTCATGTTAGCTCTGTTACAAACTTGTTACAGCAAATACTCAGCACCCAGGAAGAGACAAGTGACATGCACTAGGGGAATCAGAAAATACTACACTAGTGCTGGCCCAGCAGAGTCATCTCCAAAGGCTCAGCTCTGAACCTTGGCGTTTATCTCCTTTTATGACTGGGATTGTGCAGGCTCAAGAGGAAGAAAAAAAGAGGAGGGGGGCACTTATCAGTGGTGCAACATGGGCAGTTGGTGGATGCTGGAGGCAAGCAAGATTACAGAAGCCAAAAGTATGCAAGGAGAGTATCCAATCTTGGACACCTGGCTCACTTCCTTTTTTTATCTGCCCTTACCAGATTTCCTTCTCACTTTTGCCGGCTTCCCTTCCCAAAGCAATTATCAGCAAGAATAGTAATTTAGGATGATGGGTAACTTTAACATCTTATGAATTTATGTTGAGTAATCAAAACATAGTTGTCAAAAACAAGTGAATTACATAGATGTAGGAAGGACAAAAGTTTATAAGATAATTTTCCTAATAATAATTTTGTTCATATTTTGTGTACTTACAAAAAAGCTTCCAAAACCTTTTGGTAACTTGTACCATTAGAGTATTACTAAGTTAAATGATAGAACTTCACTGAATATCTAGATCTTTTCCAAATAAAACAAATAATGAAAATTGCTAAACATGTCTATCTACTTCTGACTTCTTATTACAGAAGAACTAAAGATATTTGTATCTTTGAGTAAACACATCTTATGCCACATTGAAATATTGTATTATGAAGAAGCATGTGCTTCTAGAAATTATAAAATATATGCATAAGTTTACCAATCTAAATAACACTGGTGTATTGCTGGTTATTTCTTACTAGAAATTAAGGTTGCTAAGGGTTAGGTATTCTAATTGATATATGCTATTAAAACTACTAGAAATAATAAGAGAAACAACTCTATATGCAAGGAAAATAGGATGTGTTTTTGTGGGGAATAAGTTTAAGAATTTCCTGAGTTTGCACCAATGGATTAACAACACTTAGGACAAAAGCATCCAATAAACAGGATGAAAGCTACCCAGGACAGAAGAAAAGTGAAGAGTGGAAAGCTGCTTCCACAAGACGAAAATGTCCAGAATAGGTAAACCGGACAATAGACCACCGCAGCAGTGTGAAATTACCAAATTACCTGGAGCTAATTAGCGAAAAACTAAAACTAAAACTAAAACAAAAAAAGTGCCTTGTTGACTCTGAGGTAGCATCTGCCTTATCCCCTAGGCAAGTTAAGATAAACCAATATGGCAACTGGTGCCTGCTGTAAATAGCCATCTGCTCAGGGAGGGGATTTTGTTTTGTATTGACCCAAACCCCTAACACTGCATATCTTTGAAACCCCTTTATCTCACACACTTGTGTTAATAATCACTATTTCATTGTCTTTTCTGCACGTCCATCACGTTTTTAAGGGTTCTGATCCTAATAAATACGGAGCAAGGACGCTTACTTGGGGCTCTTGTCTCCTCCTGGACATTAGCCTCTCTCATGTTCAATTATGCATCCACTCTCTTGCTGGACAAGAGAGAACTCCAGACTCAAAGTCTGCGACATGTTTTTAGCTAAAAAAAAATGTTTGAGGTATGGTGATGAATTTTTGTTAAAAGAAATAAAAGTACCTTTATCATAAAGTAAAGCTGGTCATTTCAAACTAAAAAAGAGGAGAAAAAAAGGACAACCAAACTATATATAAAAAATTGGAGAGAGAGAGAGAGAGAGAGAAAGAGAGAGAGAGAGAGAGAGAGAAAGAGAGAGAGAGAGAGAGAGAGAGAGAGAGAGATTTTTACCTTGTGTGTTCAAGCTAGCTAAAATGGAAGGAATAAAAATAGGCTTTAATATCAATCGTGTACTTATATAAAACTATAATTTAAAATTTTCTATCTGTTAAAAGGACATTTTTTTCCTGAACTATTATTCTGTTCAGATAATAAGAGATTGTGAACTTGTAAAAGGTTTTTATTTATACTTTAAGTAATCTGCATAGACAACAATGATTTTGTATCTTCCCAAAATAACTTCATGTTGTCTTTTTTACCAGGTCTTTGGTTACTTAAGAATGCTGAGTCTTCTCAATATTAAAACAGGCAAATTTTCCTTACAACTATGTAACTTCTATTTTCTTTTAAAATCTTTAGTCACTTTTTAGATGGATAATTAAGTATTATTTCATACTTATCTGTGATCTTATTTAGTAAGTGTCCAAACTTTACCAAATCAAATATTAAGTGAAGACTTTTTCACCTGGAATTAACTTTAGGATTTTTCAGAGGATTTCTAGAACATCCCAAAACATTTGTTCTCTCTCCTTATAAAAAGAGAGATATTAAACCTAATTAGTCTGATTTGATATGTCAAAGTAAGGGGAATAATTGTCAAGTAAGAAGTAATACTAAGCCTTTTTTTATGTTGTATGAGTATAGGTATATGTTATAAGTGTTCCAGAAATTGTAAAAAATTTCTAAAATTCTGACATCCTGATATAATGTTATCAGTCATAATTCTAGTTATCTGCATATTCTAGTTATTTTATTATCTAGTTATGATCTTAATCATATATTCTAGTGCCACAGAAATAACCAAATATCCTTATAAATTGCATTGTAATGTAATAAACTCTAATCAAATATTTAATCATGACCATTTTTACTTTTACATAACTGCCATGCGTGTTGCTAAGTGGGCCTCTCAGAAAGTTTACGTGAACACTCAATGACATTATCAGAGACATTGAAACTGGAAAAGATGCTTTGACCCTGACATCTAGAAATTTCATCTGGCTGCTCTCAGAACTTAGACTGGGTTTATTATCCACTCTCATCATTAACTTTTGTTTATCTTTTGTTACCATAGAAATGCATTTTGCTTGTGTAATATAGACCTAACTTTGGAAGCTCACTACATAACTGCCTTCTGAAATGAGACACACTGTTTAACTTAACCGACTTATTATTCTCAGGGCTGAGAGTGGTTCAATGAGCACTTATGGTTATGGAGCAAACTACCAACTTAGCTTCTGGCCTATGAAAATTTGAGGGGAAATTTTAAGGCAGGATTGAAGGGGAGAAGAATATGCCATGGAAGCTATTCCTCTTTGGTTATAAAGATTATCTTAATCTGGTTATTTTTGTGAAAAATCTGACACAAGAGAAGCTCTAAAAACTGAGTAGAAGTTATCCTTTATAAAATATATTTACATTTATAAAGATAATCCCCATTTGAAAGGGTGTCTCCTTCTCTGTATTAGGGAGAGGAGGGTGACTAAATCTCTAGAAACTCATCAGTGGAGAAGACAACTGACTTAACTCTGCATAACAACCATACTCTTGTTTACTGTGCTTTTCCTGAAAAATATGCCATAACTGCTGCATACCCAACATCTTTTGTTTTTATCTGGAGATGGTATTTAAGGTGATGGGTTGGGCCATTTTGGGGAGTTGGTCATATTTCCTGCATCTATCCTGTCTACGTAAGAGATAGATAGATAGATAGATAGATATAGATAGATAGATATAGATGATATAGATATAGATATAGATATAGATATAGATATAGATATAGATTACATATAGATATGGCTTCTGTTTTTCCTGTTAATCTGTTGTTTATTACAGGGAGAACTCAGCCCAGAGCCTAGAAGAGCAGAGGAAAAATTATCTTTCTTCCCCTACACAATTTTAGGTGAAGGCATCTGTGCATTGAGTGTGTGTGTGTGCATGTGTGTGTGTGCATGTGAAGTTTGAAATATAAATTCAATTTACTATTTGGTATAGATCTACTCACACTTTCTGTTTTTAAACTTTATTTATTTTGAGAGAGGAGAGAGCACAAGCAAGGAAGGGGCAGAGAGAGGAGAGAGAAATTTCCAAACAGGCTCCATGCTCTTTGTCAGCACAGAGCCAGACAAATGGCTCAAACTCTTGAAAAGTGAGATCATGACCTGAGCCCAAACCAAGAGTCATATGCTTAACCAACTGAGACACCCAGAAACCTCAACATTTTCCATTTTTTTTTTAAGTCAGTTCTGGTGATTTATTTTTCTCGTTTCTTAATTATCTTATTTCACATATATTGTTGACTTTATAAACATGAAGCTGTTCATAAAATTCCTTTATAATATTTGTAGTTTTGAGGGATCTCTTATGATGTCAACTCTTTCATGTTTGATTTAGGAAGTTTGTGTTCTCTCTTTTTTCTATGTATTATTTTAGTCAAATTGCATTTTTCTTGATATTTAAACAGTTCTTGATTGGAGGGAAGATGGTGGCGTAATGAGGCCGCTGGGCTCACCGCGCGTCCTGCTGATCACTTATTTTCCACCTACACCTGCCTAAATAACCCAGAAAACTGCCAGAGGATTGGCAGAACGGAGTCTCTGGAGCCAAGTGCAGACAAGAGGCCCACGGAAGAGGGTAGGAAGGGCAGCAAGGTGGTGCGCGCTCCACGGACTGGCGGAAGGGAGCCAGGGTGGAGGGACGGCTCACCGTCCAAGCAGAGCCCCCAATTCTGGGTGGCAAAAGCGGAGGGGCCGGATGGCCTGTGTTCCGACAGCAAGAACGACTTAGCATCTGGGAGGTCGTAAGTTAACAGCTCTGCTCAGAAAGCAGGAAGGCTGGAGGACAAAGGGAGGGAGAGCTGCTGAGCCCCCGGACGACAGAGCTCAGTTTGGTGGGGAACAAAGGTGCTCACCAGCGCCATCTCCCACGCCCATCCCCCAGCCAAAATCCCAAAGGGAACCAGTTCCTGCCAGGGAAATTGCTTGCTCCACGCAAACAGCCAACTCTGTGCTTCTGCAGAGCCACCCCTCCGGCAGTGGATCTGACTCCCTCCTGCTGCCACAGGGCCCCTCCTGAAGTGGATCACCTAAGGAGAAGTGAGCTAAGCCTGCCCCTGCTGCCGCCGTGCACCTTGCCTACCCACCCCAGCTAATACGCCAGATCCCCAGCACCACAAGCCTAGCAGTGTGCAAGTAGCCCAGACAGGCCAGGCCACGCCACCCCACAGTGAATCCTGCCCCTAGGAGAGGGGAAGAGAAGGCACACACCAGTCTGACTGTGGCCCCAGCGGTGGGCTGGGGGCAGACATCAGGTCGGACTGCGGCCCCACCCACCAACTCCAGTTATACACCACAGCACAGGGGAAGTGCCCTGCAGGTCCTCACCACTCCAGGGACTATCCAAAATGACCAAACAGAAGAATTCCCCTCAGAAGAATCTCCAGGAAATAACAACAGCTAATGAAATGATCAAAAAGGATTTAAATAATATAACAGAAAGTGAATTTAGAATAATAGTCATCAAATTAATCGCTGGGCTTGAAAACAGTATAGAGGACAGCAGAGAATCTCTTGCTACAGAGATCAAGGGACTAAGGAACAGTCACGAGGAGCTGAAAAGCGCTTTAAACGAAATGCAAAACAAAATGGAAACCATGACGGCTCGGATTGAAGAGGCAGAGGGGAGAATAGGTGAACTAGAATATAAAGGTATGGAAAAAGAGGAAGCTGAGAGAAAGAGAGATAAAAAAATCCAGGAGTATGAGGGAAAAATTAGAGAACTAAGTGATACACTAAAAGGAAATAATATACGCATAATTGGTATCCCAGAGGAGGAAGAGAGAGGGAAAGGTGCTGAAGGGGTACTTGAAGAAATTATAGCTGAGAACTTCCCTGAACTGGGGAAGGAAAAAGGCATTGAAATCCAAGAGGCACTGGGGCGCCTGGGTGGCGCAGTCGGTTAAGCGTCCGACTTCAGCCAGGTCACGATCTCGCGGTCTGTGAGTTCGAGCCCCGCGTCGGGCTCTGGGCTGATGGCTCGGAGCCTGGAGCCTGTTTCCAATTCTGTGTCTCCCTCTCTCTCTGCCCCTGCCCCGTTCATGCTCTGTCTCTCTCTGTCCCAAAAATAAAAAAAAAAATAAAAAATAAAAATAAAAAGAAATCCAAGAGGCACAGAGAACTCCCTTCAGACGTAACTTGAATCGATCTTCTACACGACATATCATAGTGAAACTGGCAAAATACAAGGATAAAGAGAAAATTCTGAAAGCAGCAAGGGATAAACGTGCCCTCACATATAAAGGGAGACCTATAAGACTCGTGACTGAGCTCTCTTTTGAAACTTGGCAGGCCAGAAAGGCTTGGCACGATATCTTCAGTGTGCTAAACAGAAAAAAATATGCAGCCGAGAATCCTTTATCCAGCAAGTCTGTCATTTAGAATAGAAGGAGAGATAAAGGTCTTCCCAAACAAACAAAAACTGAAGGAATTTGTCACCACTAAACCAGCCCTACAAGAGATCCTAAGGGGGATCCTGTGAGACAAAGTACCAGAGACATCACCACAAGCATAAAACATACAGACATCACAATGACTCTAAACCCATATCTTTCTATAATAACACTGAATGTAAATGGATTAAATGCACCAACCAAAAGACACAGGGTATCAGAATGGATAAAAAAACAAGACCCATCTATTTGCTGTCTACAAGAGACTCATTTTAGATCTGAGGACACCTTTAGATTGAGAGTGAGGGGATGGAGAACTATTTATCATGCTACTGGAAGCCAAAAGAAAGCTGGAGTAGCCATACTTATATCAGACAAACTAGACTTTAAATTAAAGGCTGTAACAAGAGATGAAGAAGGGCATTATATAATAATTACAGGGGCTATCCATCAGGAAGAGCTAACAATTATAAATGTCTATGCGCTGAATACTGGAGCCCCCAAATATATAAAACAATTACTCACAAACATAAGCAACCTTATTGATAAGAATGTGGTCATTGCAGGGGACTTTAACACCCCACTTACAGAAATGGATAGATCATCTAGACACATGGTCAATAAAGAAACAAGGGCCCTGAATGATACATTGGATCAGATGGACTTGACAGATATATTTAGAACTCTGCATCCCAAAGCAACAGAATATACTTTCTTCTTGAGTGCACATGGAACATTCTCCAAGATAGATCATATACTGGGTCACAAAACACCCCTTCATAAGTTTACAAGAATTGAAATTATACCATTCATACTTTCAGACCACAATGCTATGAAGCTTGAAATCAACCACAGGAAAAAGTCTGGAAAACCTCCAAAAGCATGGAGGTTAAAGAACACCCTACTAACGAATGAATGGGTAAACCAGGAAATTAGAGAAGAAATTAAAAAATATATGGAAACAAATGAAAATGAAAATACAACAATCCAAATGCTTTGGGATGTAGCGAAGGCAGTCCTGAGAGATAAAATACATTGCAATCCAGGCCTATCTCAAGAAACAAGAAAAATCCCAAATACAAAATCTAACAGCACACCTAAAGGAAATAGAAGCAGAACAGAAAAACACCCTAAACCCAGCAGAAGAAGAGAAATAATAAAGATCAGGGCAGAAATAAACAATATAGAATCTAAAAAAACTGTAGAGCAGATCAACGAAACCAAGAGTTGGTTTTTTGAAAAAATAAACAAAATTGACAAACCTCTAGCCAGGCTTCTCAAAAACAAATGGGAGATGACCCAAATAGATAAAATCATGAATGAAAATGGAATTATTACAACCAATCCCTCAGAGATACAGACAATTATCAGGGAATACTATGAAAAATTATATGCCAACAAATTGGACAACCTGGAAGAAATGGACAAATTCCTAAACACCCACACGCTTCCAAAACTAAATCAGGAGGAAATAGAAAGCTTGAACAGATCCATACCCAGTGAAGAAATTGAATCGGTTATCAAAAATCTCCCAACAAATAAGAGTCCAGGACCAGATGGCTTCCCAGGGGAGTTCTACCAGACGTTTAAAGCAGAGATAATACCTATCCTTCTCAAGCTACTCCAAGAAATAGGGAAGGAAAACTTCCAGACTCAGTCTATGAAGCCAGTATTACTTTGATTCCTAAACCAGACAGAGACCCAGTAAAAAAAGAGAACTACAGGCCAATATCCCTGATGAATATGGATGCAGAAATTCTCAATAAGATACTAGCAAATCGAATTCAATGGCATGTAAAAAGAATTATTCACCATGATCAAGTGGGATTCATTCCTGGGATGCAGGGCTGGTTCAACATTCGCAAATCAATCAACGTGATACCTCACATTAACAACAAAAAAGAGAAGAACCATAAGATCCTGTCAATCGATGCAGAAAAGGCCTTTGACAAAATCCAGCAACTTTCTTAATAAAAACCCTTGAGAAAGTCGGGATAGAAGGAACATACTTAAAGATCATAAAAGCCATTTATGAAAAGCCCACAGCTAACATCATCCTCAACGGGGAAAAACTGAGAGCTTTTTCCCTGAGATCAGGAACACGACAGGGATGTCCACTCTCACTGCAGTTGTTTAACATAGTGCTGGAAGTTCTAGCATCAGCAATCAGACAACAAAAGGAAATCAAAGGCATCAAAATTGGCAAAGATGAAGTCAAGCTTTCGCTTTTTGCAGATGACATGATCTTATACATGGAAAATCCGATAGACTCCACCAAAAGTCTGCTAGAACTGATACATGAATTCAGCAAAGTTGCAGGATACAAAATCAATGTACAGAAATCAGTTGCATTCTTATACACTAACAATGAAGCAACAGAAAGACAATTAGAGAAACTGATCCCATTCACAATTGCACCAAGAAGCATAAAATACCTAGGAATAAATCTAACCAAAGATGTAAAAGATCTGTATGCTGAAAACTGTAGAAAGCTTATGAAGGAAATTGAAGAAGATATAAAGAAATGGAAAGACATTCCCTGCTCATGGATTGGAAGAATAAATATTGTCAAAATGTCAATACTACCCAAAGCTATCTACACATTCAATGCAATCCCAATCAAAATTGCACCAGCATTCTTCTCGAAACTAGAACAAGCCATCCTAAAATTCATATGGAACCACAAAAGGCCCTGAATAGCCAAAGTAATTTTGAAGAAGAAGACCAAAGCAGGAGGCATCACAATCCCAGACTTTAGCCTCTACTACAAAGCTGTCATCATCAAGACAGCATGCTATTGGCATAAAAACAGACACATAGACCAATGGAATAGAATAGAAACCCCAGAACTAGACCCACAAACGTATGGTCAACTCATCTTTGACAAAGCAGGAAAGAACATCCAATGGAAAAAAGACAGTCTCTTTAACAAATGGTGCTGGGAGAACTGGACAGCAACATGCAGAAGGTTGAAACTAGACCACTTTCTCACACCATTCACAAAAATAAACTCAAAATGGATCAAGGACCTGAATGTGAGACAGGAAACCATCAAAACCTTAGAGGAGAAAGCAGGAAAAGACCTCTCTGACCTCAGCCGTAGCAATCTCTTACTCGACACATCCCCAAAGGCAAGGGAATTAAAAGCAAAAGTGAATTACTGGGACCTTATGAAAATAAAAAGCTTCTGCACAGCAAAGGAAACAACCAAGAAAACGAAAAGGCAACCAACGGAATGGGAAAAGATATTTGCAAATGACATATCGGACGAAGGGCTAGTATCCAAAATCTATAAAGAGCTCACCAAACTCCACACCCGAAAAACAAATAACCCAGTGAAGAAATGGGCAGAAAACATGAATAGACACTTCTCTAAAGAAGACATCCGGATGGCCAACAGGCACATGAAAAGATGTTCAAAGTCGCTCCTTATCAGGGTAATACAAATCAAAACCACACTCAGATATCACCTCACGCCAGTCAGAGTGGCCAAAATGAACAAATCAGGAGACTATAGATGCTGGAGAGGATGTGGAGAAACGGGAACCCTCTTGCACTGTTGGGGGGAATGCAAATTGGTGCAGCCGCTCTGGAAAGCAGTGTGGAGGTTCCTCAGAAAATTAAAAATAGACCTACCCTATGACCCAGCAATAGCACTGCTAGGAATTTACCCAAGGGATACACGAGTACTGATGCATAGGGGCCCTTGTACCCCAATGTTTATAGCAGCACTCTCAACAATAGCCAAATTATGGAAAGAGCCTGAATGTCCATCAATTGATGAATGGATAAAGAAATTGTGGTTTATATACACAATGGACTACTACGTGGCAATGAGAAAGAATGAAATATGGCCTTTTGTAGCAACGTGGATGGAACTGGAGAGTGTGATGCTAAGTGAAATAAGCCATACAGAGAAAGACAGATACCATATGGTTTCACTCTTATGTGGATTCTGAGAAACTTAACAGAAACCCATGGGGGAGGGGAAAAAAAAAAAAAAAGAGGTTAGAGTGGGAGAGAACCAAAGCATAAGAGACTGTTAAAAACTCAGAACAAACTGAGGGTTGATGGGGGGTGGGAGGGAGGGGAGGGTGGGTGATGGGTATTGAGGAGGCCACCTTTTGGGATGAGCACTGGGTGTTGTATGGAAACCAATTTGACAATAAAATTCATATATTAAAAAAAATAAAAAAAATAAACAGTTCTTTATTATTTATTGTTTTTTTAAATCTCTTCTTAATGCCTTAGATTTTGATTCTGTTCTATAATTTCCCTTATTCTACTTACTTTGAATTTGGTTATCTCTGCTCTTTCTAGCCTCTTGAAGTAGATGATTAGATTGCTAACTTTTGATCTTTCTTCTTTTCTGATGTAAGTGTTTGAAATTATAAATTTCCTTCTAAGCATTGCTTTAGCTTTAACTATTGTAACTTAATTTTAATTCATTTCAAGATATTATCTAACATTCTTCATGATTTCTTCTTTGACCTATGGGTTATTTAGAACTGTGTTTAATTGTCACATATTTGGGAGTATCTCTTATTTCTTCTCATTGAATTTTATGCTAATTCCAGTGCTAGTCATAAACATATTTCATGTTTTCAATCATTTTGAATACATTTATACTTATTTCACATATGAACACATAGTTTACCCTGGTAAATGTTATGTGCTTGAGAAAAATGTTTATTCTCTTATTATTTGATTGGATGTTCTCATTTATGCTCATTATTACAACTTTTTTGATTATATTTTCAAATATATATCTACTGATATTCTTTCTACTTTTTCTATTAACTACTGAGTGAAGAATATTCACATCTCCTACTATATTTGTTGAATCATGTTGTCCAAAGTCTTCCATCCAGAATCTGATTTTCCATCCTGAGTGAAGGTTTTACACACTCTCTCAAGATAAATAAACTTTAAAAAATAATGTAATAATATAAAATTATGTGTAATAATTTTATCTAATAATATGAGGCCTTAACATGTATGACTGCTAGCTATGAGATGGACAGTATACTGTGCCCTTCACAGGTACTATCTACTAAATGCTAAAGTTATACTATCAAATTCACACTATTTTAAAAATAATAAAACTGTGGCTTCCAGAAGTTAAGTAACATTATCAGCTCTGGTATGTGGAATTTTCTCCCAGGAGTGAGACAAAGGGACATTGTCTAGGGCAATCTGGATAATTCCCCATTAACCTTAAGATATCAGAAGGAATGAGATAGACTTTGGCTTCCAGAGGCCCTGCCTAGGTATGCTGAGTGTAATGGCACATCTCAAGATAACACAAACACTGAGTTTCCTGAAAACATAACTATCATTCTCTAGTCCCCAATTTCCCCCGTTATGGGTCTGGTGAAGAGAGATAACTTTGGCTGATCCATATATATCATATTACACAGCAAATTTTGGTGAATAAATGACAGAGTTCTTCATTTTATGAATGTCAAAATAAAACCCAGAGATGAGGTGTGACTTGCTCCTGATCAGAAAGCTTGTGGTGCATTCTATACCATGCTGACTGTGGGATTTGCCACATTTGTCAGGTGCAGCAGACCTGCCTCTTCTGGCTTAAAACATAAAAAAAAGACAACATTTTCTCAGCTACAAAGTATCAGGAATCACATTTCTTCAAAATTAAATAAAATTAATATGTCTAAGGGAGTATATATTCAACAAAATTTGTCTGTTTTCTAAATTATTAATAATCCCAACATTGAAAACACTTGGTTAGGCAGCCTAAAGGCAACAGAAAGCAGACTTTAGTTCAGGGCATTTTTTGAGCATCTGTAATACAGATAGGGATGGAAGAGAGGGAAGATAAGCCTTGGAGGAAACGATCTGTTGAAGACCCCTTTCCAAAGCCTTCCTGGGTCCTAGTTGGCAATGTTGGAATAAAAATAGCACTCAGAAAAAAGATTCAACAAAGGCCTTTTACAATGGTGCCCTGGTCAGAGTTGGGGAGTCCCCTCCCTCCTTTACAGTTGTGTCCATTCTATATCTAAGCAACATACTTATCTAATATGAATTCAGTCCCTTATGATTTTTTTTTAGTTTTAGTGGATTTGTACTTGGGCCAATTTAAGTTGAGGTTGGTAATTTTCTGGTAGAGGCAAACAAATCTGATTTTGCACTCTGATGCTATGATATGGGCATGGGGTAAGAAGTGTGAGTTTGTGTCTAAAATTATATGCATTTCTTCTCTTGGAGAATGGCTTTGCTGGCTTATTTCTGAAGAAGAGAAAATCAGTGAACAAATACCTTCATTATTAGTCTTCAAATATGCACATGCCATGGCTTTTCCATTATAACCTCTACCAAACGTGACTGTCTTTATGTGTCTTTCTTCTTCTCTAGATGAACCCCTGGAGGACAAAACTATGGCTGAAGAGTTCTGTATCTTCAGAGTCCAGCAAACGCTTAACAAATAGTGTTGATTGGATTAATATATTGACTTTACTATGCTGATAAAAATAGTGTGCAGTGGTTTTCTATCTGCACTGAATTCACAGGGAGAAAACAAGACATGAAGTCAAAGATAAGATTCATGTCAGCAAATATAGGCTGGGCTATTCCTAAAAAGTGTCTACTTATAAATCACAAACGCAGAGAGACCACTTGCTTGCTTGTACCACTAATAATAGAATCAATTTTGCTCCAATTTTGTTGTCTAAAGCAACCAAACTAACTTGAGTTAGAAGGACTAATGACACCCCTGAACAGAAGCCCTTCAGAGAAGAGAACCTGGTGCCTGGCTGTGTTAATATCACCTCTGATTCTAGGTCTGGGTACTCCTTCTTGGTTGATTACACAACAAACATATAATGTACATATATTAGGTACCTACTGTGTGTTAGGCATGGGTCTTAACTCCAAACTCATGCTAAATATTGGTCAAACAAAACGCAGCAAAGGGATGACTTTAGAGAACTTCTATAATATGCCTGTCTCAAATTATCCCCCATCCTCACACAATCCTGCCCTGTCATGGTGTTGCCCTCAACTCCTTATCTATTCTGATATGTTTACTACTTACAGCCCTCTATTATGGGACAATATCCAAATGTTATTTCCAGGAGTGCCCAGAAGGTAATGAGAAAGACTTTTTTTGCAAACTTGAACAAGTGGGTGATCTCTTTTCCACCACACTTCAAATATCACTCAAGATTTCAAATTACATTTCTATTTGTTTGGAAATCTCTAGGAGTTCAAGACTGACAAGAATACCCCTTCCTATTCCCTTGCCAGGTAGAAGAGAAGGGGACAGAAGAGAGAGATAAGCACATGCTAGGCTCCCATGGCCCAAACTGAAGGACACATGGCTATGGAGATAAGAAAACCTTGATTCTGGCCCCCTTAAAGGAAAAGTTTTGGTCAGTGATTGGGTTCAGTGGGGCAGCCTCATATGAGGTACACAATATCTCCAAGGAACATTCTTCAAACCTTCCCTGCCCCATTTATAGAGTTTTAGAGAATATAAAATGCATACAAAATATAATTGCAGTATCATCTATTTAATATTGGGATTTATTTCATTGACTAGATTTATTTTCATGCATAAAATACAAGACAAGATGGATGGACAATATTTGGCAAAAGAGCCTCAACTGCGCTGGGTAAAAACTAAGGCTATGAACAAATGCAACCATGTCAGATAATGTTTTTCCTAACAGAAGAATAGAAGATCATATCATTCTTAGCAGAATTTCCCCTGAAGCAGGACTATGACTCTTCTCATCCCTGGGCAAGAAATGGTCAAAACCCACTCTACCTGTGAACACTATACACAGAGCATGCAACCATCAGTGGATCATGTCTTCTGTCCTTCATTATTGCTGAAACTCCTTGTAGCAGATACTGTGGTGAACACAGAGCTTACCACATTGTTCAGTCTGCAGAGGCTCCCTCATGGTGCTGACAAGGTCTAGAGGTAAGTGAATGTAATGAGCAAAGCTGATGGCATAACTAGGTTAAGGCATAATCTAGTTTAAAATAGGAATGTTGCTTTGCTTTACTTTTTGCTTTTAAGCAGAGAATTAGTAGTAAAAGGTAGCTGAGAGGAATTGAAGACTGATGAGATGCAGGGTAATGACAGAGTAGTTAAAAAATTTTTTTCCATTCACAGAAGCTAAGGGGATACCAGTGAAAAGGGTGGACACTCAAATTCTTACCTTAGAGTGCACACAGCCTCAAGAAGAAAAAAAAAGCCACATGAGCTACTGAAATTTCATGGCATAAAGCAACCTACAAAATCCAATAAATTGAGAGGCTGCAACCTGAATGCTTAATGATGAGAAGATAGTATTGATATAATCATCTGAACAGCACATCAACCCAGGTTCTAGGAAAATGGTTCTAGGGAGCAATGGTGCACTACTTAGGAAATATTTGGTTATATCTAGAGTTTGGTTGTCACAACTATAGTCAGGAGGAGTGCACTGGCAACTAGTGGATAGAGGCCAGGATGCTGCTAAATATCATAATGCACAAGATAGCCCTCTGCAAAAAAAGGAATTATTGAGCCCAAAATGTTAAGATGAGAAACCTATGTAAGAGATAGTAGAACTCCATAAGTAGAAACTACTCTTATTTTTTTTCTATCAGTCTTATTTCTTCTTGATAACAGACATAGTATCAGCCATAGTTTTAAAAAAGACTCTGCAGACCACACCCCATGTCATTTACCATTACAAGGCAATATAGCCGGCCCATTATATCTTCCAGAAATTTGGGAACAGGAGCACAACTTATGTGGGTCCAAGTTAACCCGTGAAACCAAACCACTACAAACCTGATGTTTGTCAATCTGTCTAGGAATACTACCATATGTGGCTTGTGACTATTATCTTATTTCCATTTCTAGCTTCTATGGATTTTGTGCCATGTATCTGTATTCTTATTTGCGTTGGTAAGATATGATAAAGGAAATGTGGGAACAACAAAGCTTTAAGTGCTGTCCTCATTGAATGAACAGCATGGGGCTGATCAAAAGGTCTGAACCACAAAATCAGACACACATGACTTTTACCTTGACCCTACAAACAAACAAACAAACAAAAAAAAACAACATCATAAACAATAAAACAAAACAAATAAAAAATAAAACAAAAACGTCTATAGGGATGTCAGAAATATGAAGGGACAGGCAGCTCAAAGTACCATACCTCCACATAAACTTTGAGGAAAAAAAAATAGAATAAAAAAAAAAAGAATAGTCTGTATTAGTCAGAGTTCTCCAGAGAAACAAAATCTATAGGAAGGGATTTATTATGATAAATTACCTCACATGATTATGAAGGCTGAGAAGTCTCAGTTTGTCATCAGCAACCTGGAGATCCAGCAAAGCCAATGATATAATACAAACTAAGTCTGAAAGCCTGAGAAACAGAAAAGCCCATGGTGTAAACTCAGTCAGAGAGCAGGAAAAAATCCAGGTCCCAACTCAATCAATTAGAGAAAAAGAATAAATTATCTCTTCTTCCACTTTTCTGTTCTATTTAGTCCCAGTAACATCACAGAGCAAGTACAGCCCACAACAGGCAGAGTCAGTGCAGACAGCTCCACTGAAAGGAAAAAGTGACTCAGACACAATAGCAGAGCATGAGCAACACACACAGGATACTCTCCTAAAGTCCCAGTTTCTAGTAAAGAGGGGACACTACAATGCAGGGCATTCCATGACCTCTTCTTCATAAAATTACTACTTTCAAGAGACGAAGGCATAGAAGATATATTAACATACAGAAACAGTCACAGAGAGGCAGGCAACATAAGAAGACAGAGGAATTAATCCCAAATAAAAGAACAGGAAAAGGCAACAGCCAGACATATAAGTGAAATAGATATAACTAACATGCCTAATACAGAAGTTAAAGCAATGATCATAAAAATACTCAGTGGATTTGATAGAAGAATGGAAGACATACATGAGACCATTAACACAGAGATAAGGAACAATAAAACAGATATAAAGCTCAATAAACAAAATGAGAAATATGCTTGGTGGAATTAACAGCAGACTGGAATAAGCAGAGGAATGAATTAGTGACCTAGAACACAGAGTAATGGAAAGTAATCAAACTGAACAAATGAGAGAAAAAAGAATTATGCCAAATGAGAGTAGACTTAAGGAACTCATTGACTCCATTAAACACAATACCATTCATGTTATAGGGGTCCCTGAAGAAAAAGGGAGAGAAAATGGGGCAGAAATTTATTTGAAGAAGTAATAGCTGAGAATTTCCAAAATCTGGAGGAAAAACCTGGCATCTAGATTCAGGAGGCACAACGAACCTGCATCAAAATCAAAATCATATCCACACCAAGATATAATTAAATTGGAAAAATATGGTGATCAAGAAAAAAAATAAAAGCATCAATACAAAAGAAGACAGTAACATATAAGAGAAAATCCATAACAGAATTTTTAAGGAAAAGCTTTCTAAGCCTGAAGGGGCAGGTATGATATATACAAAGTGCTGAATGTGAAAAATCTGCAGCCAAGAATACTCTATCCAGCAAGGATCTCATTCAGAATAGGATACATAGAGTTTCCCAGACAAACAAAAACTAAAGGAGTTCATGACCACTAAACCAACACTGCAAGAAATATTAAAGGGGGCTCTTTGAGTGGAAAGTAGAAAACAAATATGGCAGCATAAAGGTACAAAACACAAAAGCAGTAAAATGAATATTTCTGTAAAAAATTCAGTCAAGAAACTCACAAAATAAAAGGATGTAAAATATCACAACATACATGTAAGATATGGGGAAAAGAGGAGTAAAGATTGGGTACAAACTTAAATGACAATCAATTAAGTATAGACTGCTATATGCAGAAAAGGTTATATAAAACCTAATGGTAACCACATATCAAAAACCACTAATAAATATGCAAGGAATGAAGATAGAAATCCAAATATCACTAAAGAAAATCAGCAAACCATAAAAGAAAGACAAGAAAGGATTAGACAAAGCCTTCAGAAAACAAAACAAAACAAATAATAAAATGACAACAAATACTTATCTATCAATAATTGCTTTAGATATAAATAGATTAAATGTTCCAATCAAAAGACATAGGCTGAGAGAATGGATAAAATAATAATACCCATTTTTATGCTGTCTATAAGAGACTCCTTTTAAACCTAAAATCATCTACAGATTGAAAATGAGGGGATGGTGAAACATCTATCAAATAAATGGATGTCCAAAAAAAAAGCTAGAATAACAATACTCACATCAGACAAAAGAGACATTTTTTTTTAAGTAGGCTTCACGCCAAGAGTGGAGCCTGATGCAGGGCTTGAACTCACAACCCTGAGACCAAGACCTGGCTGATATCAAGGGTTGGATGCTTGGGCCCCTGGGTGGCTCATCTGTTAAGCATCTGACTTCAGCTCAGGTCATTATCTCACAGTTTGTGAGTTTCAGTCCCACATCGCGTGAGCTCGAGCCCCACTTTGGGTGAGGTTGTGCCCCACTTTGGGTGAGCACAAGCCCCACTTTGGGTGAGCATTAGCTCTGGTTTGGGTAAAAACATGAGACCTGGGTGAGCTCACTTCTCTCTCTCTCTCTCTGACTCTCACTCACTTGCACCCTCTTTCTCTTAAAAAAAAAAGAGAGAGTTGGATGCTTAATGTATGGAGCCACATATATAAGGTGCTCAGGTGCTCCTATGTCAGATAAAATAGACGTTAAAGCAAATACTGTAACAAGACACAAAAATACTATATACTAACAGAGGGGACAATACAACAAGAAGATATAACAATTGTAAACATTTATGCATCCAACATAGAAGCATCCAAATACATAAAATAGTTAATAACAAACATGAAGGAACTAATTGATTTTTTTAACTTTTTGAGAAACAGAGAGAGACAGCATGAGTGCGGAATGGGAAGAGAGAGAGGGAGACACAGAATCCAAAGCAAGCTCTAGGCTCTGAACTGACAACACAGAGCCCAACACAGGGCTCTAACTCACAAACCGTGAGGTCATGACCTGAAACGAAATCAGACACTTAGCGGACTGAGCCACCCACAAGCTCCAAGGAACTAATTGATAATAATACAATAATAGTAGTGGACTTTCACTCCATTTATCAATGGACAGATAATCTAAACAGAAAATCCCAAATAAACAACCTAAACTTACACCTAAAGGACCTAGAAAATGAAACCTAAAATCAGCAGAAGGAAGGAAATAATATAGATTAGAGCAAAAATAAACTATAGAAACAGAGAAATAAAAATAGAACAGAATAAAGAAACTAGAACTTGTTCCTTGAAAAAATTAATAAAACTGATAAACAGGTAGCCAGACTTGGCAAGAAAAAAAAAAGTCCTCAAATAAATAAAATCACAAATGAGAGAGGAGAAATAACAATCAACACCACAGACATCCAAAAAATTATAAGAGAATATTATGAAAAAACTACATACCAACAAATTTGACAACCTAGAAGAAATGGACATATTCTTAAAAATATATAACCTGCAAAACTGAAACAGAAAGAAATAGAAATTTCAAATAGCAAAGTATTTGAATCAGAAAAAAAAACAAAAAAACAAAAAAAACCTCCCATCAAAGCAAAGCCCAAGGCCAGATAGATTCAGAGGTGAATTCTACCAAAAATTTAAAGAGTTAGTACAAGTCAAGAAAAAGACTCTTAATTATAGAGGACATACAAATGGTTCCCAGAGAGGAGGGAGATGAGGGGATGGGTAAAAGGGTGATGGGGATAAGAAGTGTTCTTGTGATGAAAACAGGATGATGAATGGAAATGTTGAATTACTATATTGTACACCTAAAATTAATATAACACTGTATGTTAAGTAACTGGAATTAAACTAAAAACTTAAAAGTTAAAAACAATACAGAGTTAATACCTATTGTTCTCAAACTATTCCAAATATCAGAAAAGGAAGAAAAAATTCCAAATTCATTCCATGAGGCCAACATTACCCTGATATCAAAATGAGATAAAGACGCCATTAAAAAAGAGAACTGAAGGTCAATATCCCTGATGAACATAGATGCAAAAATCCTCAGGAGAATATTAGAAAACTGAATCTAACAATATGTTTAACAAAAATTCTCCATGATCAAATAGGATTTACTCCTGGATTTATTCCCAAATCAATGAAGATGATACATCACATCAATAATAGAAAGGATAAAAACCATACAATCATGTCAATAGATACTAAAAAAAGCATTTGACAACGTACCACATCCGTTCATGGTAAAAACTCTCAACAAAATAGAGGGAACATATCTCAACATAATAAAGGCCATTGTGAAAATTTCACAGCTAACATCCTCCTTAATGGGGGAAAAGTCTAAGCATTTCCCCTAAGATCTGAAACAAGACAAGGATGTCCACTCTTAGTCACTTTTACTTGAAGTTATAGCCACAGCAATCACACAACAAAAAGACATTAAAGGTATCCATATCCATAAGGAAGAAGTAAAACTTTCACTGTTTGCACATGACATGATACTATGTAGAGAAAACCCAAAACACCCCACCAAAAAACTACTAAAACTGCTGAATTTAGTAAAGTCATAGGATACCAAATCATTGTACAGAAAATTATTTTATTTCTATACACTAACAATAAAGCAGCAGAAAAGGAATTCAAGAAAACAATTTCATTTATTTAGTAATATTTTAATTTTATTTTTTATTTTTTAAAATTTATATCCAAATTAGCATATAGTGCAACAATGATTTCAGGAGTAGATTCTTAGTGCGCATTACCCATTTAGCCCATCCCTTCTACCACAACCCCTCCAGTAACCCTGAGTTAATTCTCCATATTTATGAGTCTCTTCTGTTTTGTCCCCTTCCCTGTTTTCATATTATTGTTGTTTCCCTTCCCTTATGTTCATCTGTTTTGTTTCTTAAAGTCCTCATATGAGTGAAGTCATATGATTTTTGTCTTCTCTGACTGACTAGTTTCACTTAGCATAATACCCTGCAGTTCCATCCATGTAGTTGCAAATGGCAAGATTTCATTCTTTTTGATTGCTGAGTAATACTCCATTGTGTATATATATATGTATATATATATATACCGCTTCTTCTTTATCCATTAATCTATCCATGGACAGTTGGGCTCTTCCCATACTTTGGCTATAAACCATGGGGGTGCATGTGTCCCTGTGTCATAGGGTAGTTCTATTTTTAGCTTTTTGAAGAACCTTCATACTGTTTTCCAGAGTGGCTGCACCAGCTTGCATTCCCACTAGCAGTGCAAGAGATCCTCATTCTCTGTATCCTCACCAACATCTGTTGTTGCCTGAGTTGTTAATGTTAGCCATTCTGACAGGTGTAAGGTGGTATCTCATTGTGGTTTTGATTTGTATTTCCCTGGTGATGAGTGATGTGGAGCATTTTTTTCATGTGTCAGTTGGCCATCTGGATGTCTTCTTTGGAGAAGTGTCTATTCATGTCTTTTGCCCATTTCTTCACTGGATTATTTGTTTTTTGGATGTTGAGTTTGAAAAGTTCTTTATAGATTTTAGATACTAGCCCTTTATCTGATCTGTCGTTTGCAAATATCTTCTCCCATTCTGTAGGTTGCCTTTTAGTTTTGCTGATTGTTTGCTTCGCTGTACAGAAGACTTTTATTTTGATGAGGTTCCAGTAGTTCATTTTTGCTTTTGTTTGCCTTGCCTCCAGAGACATGTTGAGTAAGAAGTTGTTGTGGCCAGGATCAAAGAGGTTTTTGTCTGCTTTCTCCTCGAGGATTTTGATGGCTTCTTGTTTGACATTTAGGTCTTTCATCCATTTTGGGTTTATCTTTGTGTATGGTGTAAGAAAGCGGTCCAGGTTCATTCTTCTGCATATCGCTGTCCAGTTTTCCCAGCACCAGTTGCTGAAGAGACTGTCTGTATTCCATTGGATATTCTTTCCTGCTTTGTCAAAGATTATTTGCCCATAGGTTTGTGGGTCCATTTCTGGGTTCTCTATTCTGTTCCATTGATCTGAATATCTGTTCTTGTGCCAGTACCATACTGTCTTGATGGTTACAGCTTTGTAGTATAGCTTGAAGTCTGGGATCGTGATGCCTCCTGCTTTGTTTTTTTTTTTTTTGTTTTTTTGTTTGTTTGTTTGTTTGTTTTGTTCAAGATTGCTTTGGCTATTCGGGGTCTTTTCTGCTTCCATACAAATTTTAGGATTATTTGTTCTAGCTCTGTGAAGAATTCTGGTGTTATTTTGATACGGATTACAATGAATATGTAGATTGTTTTGTGTAGTATCGACACTTTAACAATATTTGTTCTTCCTATCCAGGAGAATGGAATCTTTTTCCATTTTTTTGTGTCTTCTTCAATTTCTTTTATAAGCTTTCTAAGTTTATGTTTATGTCTAGTTTTCAGAGTACAGATTTTTCACCTCTTTGGTGAGATTTATTCCCTAACCACCTATTTGGTTAGATTTTTTGTGCAACTGTAAATGGGATCAATTCCTCGATTTCTCTTTCTGTTGATTCCTTGTTGGTGTACAGGAATGCAACTGATTTCTGTGCATTGATTTTTTATCCTGTAACTTTGCTGAATTCATGAATGAATTCTAGCAGTTTTTCGGTGGAATCTTTTGGGTTTTCCAAATAGAGTATCATGTCATCTGTGAAGAGTGAACGTTTGACCTCCTCCTGGCCTATTTGAATGCCTTTTATTTCTTTGTGTTGTCTGATTGCAGAGGCTAAGACATGATACTATGTAGAGAAAACCCATGTAGAAGAACAGTGGCAAGAGGGGACATCCCTGTCTTGTTCCTGACCTTACGGGGGAAAGGTCTCAGTTTTTCCCCATTGAGGATGATATTAGCATTGGGTCGTTCATATATGGCTTTTATGATCTTGAGGTATGCTCCTTCTATCCCTAGTTTCCTGAGGGTTTTTATCAAATAAGGATGCATGTTGTCAAATGCTTTCTCTGCATCTGTTGAGAGGATCATGTGGTTCTTGTCCTTTCTTTTGTTGATGTGATAAATTACATTAATTGTTTTGCAGATATTGAACCAGCCCTGTATCCCAGGTATAAATCTCACTTTGTCGTGGTAAAAAAAAAATTATTTTTTAATCTTTGTTGGATCCGGTTGGCTAATATCTTGTTGAGGATTTTTGCATCCATGTTCATCAGGGAAATTGGTCTATAATTCTCCTTTTTAGTGGAGTCTGCATCTGGTTTTGGAATCAAGGTAATTCTGGCTTTATAGCAAGAGTTTGGAAGTTTTCCTTCCATTTTTTTTTTTTTTAACAGCTTCAAGAGAATAGGTGTTAACTCTTCCTTAAATGTTTGGTAGAATTCCCCTGGGAAGCCTCTGGCCTTGGACTCTTGTTTTTTGACAGATTTTTGATTACTAATTTGATTTCCTTACTGGTTGTGAGTCTGTTCAAATTTTCTATTTCTTCCTGTTTCAGTTCTGGTAGTGCATATGTTTCTAGGAATTTGTCCATTTCTTCCAGATTGCCCATTTTATTGGTGTATAATTGCTTATAATATTCTCTTATTATTGTTTTTATTTCTGCTGTGTTGGTTGTGATCTCTCCTCTTTCATTCTTGATTTTATTTATTTGGGTCCTTTCCTTTTTCTTTTTGATCAAACTGGCTAGTGGTTTATCAATTTTGTTAATTCTCTCAAAGAACCAGCTTCTGGTTACATTGATCTGTTCTACTGTGTTTGTTTGTTTGTTTGTTTGTTTGTTTTTGGTTTTGATAGCATTAATTTCTGCTCTAATCTTTATTATTTCCTGTCTTCTGCTTGTTTTGGGTTTTCTTTGCTGTTCTCTTTCCAGATCCTTAAGGTGTAAGGTTAGGTTGTGTATCTGAGATCTTTCTTTCTTTTTTAGGAAGGCCTAGATTGCTAGATACTTTCCTCTTCTGCCCACTTTTGCTGTGTCCCAGAGGTTTTGGGTTGTGGTGTTATCATTTTCATTGACTTCCATATACTTTTTAATTCCCTCTTTAACTGCTTGGTTAGCCCATTCATTCTTTACTAAGATGTTCTTCATTCTCCAAGTATTTAACTTTCCAATTTTTTTTCTTGTGGTTGATTTCTAGTTTCATAGCGTTTTGGTCTGAAGATATGCATGGTATGCTTTCGATCCTTTTGTACTTACTTAGGGGTGATTTGTTTTGCAGCATATGGCCTATTCTGGAGAACGTTCCATGTGCACTGGAGAAGAATGTATATTCTGCTGCTTTAGGATGAAATGTTCTGAATATATCTGTTAAGTACATCTGGTACAGTGTGTCATTCAAAGCCATTGTTTTCTTGTTGGTTTTTTGATTAGATGATCTGTCCATTGCTGTGGGGTTTTGAAGTCTCCTACTATTACAGTATTACTATCAATGAGTTTCTTTATGTTTGTGATTGATTTATATATTTGGGTGCTGCCACATTTGGCGCGAAATGTTTACAATTGTTAGGTCTTCTTTGTGGATAGACCCCTTGATTTTGATATAATGCCTTTCTGCATCTCTTGATACAGTCTTTATTTTAAAGTATAGATTGTCTAAGTATGGCTACTCTAGTTTTCTTTTATTGACCATTAGCATGATAGATTTTTTTCCATCCCCTTATTTTCAATCTGAAGTTGTCTTTAGGTCTCAAGTAGGTCTCTTGTAAACAGCATATAGATGGATCTTGTTTTCTTATCCATTCTGTTATCTTGTTATGTTATGTCTTTTGATTGGAGCATTGAGTCCACTGATGTTTAGAGTGAGTACTAAAAGATATGAATTTATTGCCATTATGATGCTTGAATGATGCTTGTATATATATATATACATATATATATATTTACTTTAAGTAAATATACTTAAAATATACATATACATATATATGTATATATGTATATATGTGTATATATGTATATATATACATGTATATATATATATATATATATATATGTTTTTTTTTTTCTTCTTTTCTCCTCTCAACAGTCCCCTTTAAAAATTTCTTGCAGGGCTGTTTTACTGGTCACAAACTCCTTTGATTTTTGTTTGCTGGGAAATTTTTATCTCTCCTTCTATTTTGAATGAGAGCCTTGCTGGATAAAGAATTCTTGTCTGCATATTTTTCTGATTCAGCACACGGAATATATCCTGCCACTCCTTTCTGGCCTGCCAAGTTTCTGTGGATAGGTCTGCTGCAAACCTGATCTGTCTTTCCTTGTAGGTTAGGGACTTTTTTTCCCTTGCTGTTTTCATGATTCTCTCCTTGCCTGAGTATTTTGTGAATTTGACTATGATATGACTTGTTGATGGTCAGTTTTTGTTAAATCTAATGGGGGTCCTCTGTGCTTCCGGGATTTTGATGTCTGTGTCTTTCCCAGGTTAGGAAAGTTTTCTGCTATGATTTGCTCACATAACTCTTCTACCCCTATTTCTCTCTCTTCCTCTTCTGGGACCCCTACGATTCTGATGTTGTTCCTTTCTAATGAGTCACTGATTTCTCTAATTCTTAAATCGTGTTCTTTTGCCTTCATCTCCCTCTTTTCTTTCTGCTTCATTATTCTCTATAAATTTGTCCTCTATATTGCTGATTCTTTTTTCTGCCTCATCCATCCTTGCCGCCGTTGCATCCATCAGTGACTGCAGCTCAGTTATAGCATTTTATTTCATTCTGGCTATTTTTTACTTCTTTTATCTCTTCAGAAGGGGATTCTAATCTATTTTTGACTCCAGCTAGTATTCTTATATCGTGATTCTAAATTCTGGCTCAGACATCTTGCTTGTATTTGTGTTGGTTAAATCCCTGGCTGTCGTTTCTCCATGCTCTTTCTTTTAAGGTGAATTCGTTCGTTTTGTCATTTTGAAGGGAGAAAGGGAATTAATGAGGTAGAAAAATTAAAATTAAAAAATTAAAATTAAAAAAATTAAAATTAAAAAATTAAACACACACACACACACACACACACACACAAATCTAATAAATGATGCTACATCCTAGGTGTGTTTTGGTCTGGGTGTTGGAAGTGGTTTGACAGATTAGAGGAAAAAAAAGGGGTGGGGGAAGAAAAAAATTGAAATCGTTTGAGAATTTGAACAAATGAATACACTTAAGTAGACTAAAATGATATGACAGGAGAAAATAGAATTTGAAAAAAATACACAGAAGTAAAGAATACAGTAGAAAAATTAAAGGAAAATATTTTAATAAAAATTAAAAATTAAAATGATTTTTTTCTGTATTAAAGAAAAAGAAACAAAAAAGAGAAAAAACATTAAAGAAAAGAAAAAGAATGAAATCATTTGAAAATTTGAAAAAGTGAATACACCATAGTAGACTAAAGTAAAATGATGGAAGCAAATAGAATTTGAAAAACTTTACATAAAAGCAAAAAGTATCATACAAAGTTAAAGAAAAATATATTTAATAGAAATTGAAAGTAAAAATGAAGTGTTTATCTTTCTACATTCAAGAAAAAGAAAATAAATGTAAAAGAAAAAAAAGAAAATCATTTGAAAATTTGAAAAGGTGGGTACACTGAAGTAGACTAAAATAAAATGATGGAAGTAAAATAGAATTTGAAAAAAAAATTACACAAAAGTAAAAAATATAGTAATAAAAATTACAGAAAATATTTTAATGAAAATTAAAAATAAAAATGAATTTTTCTCTTTCTGTATTCAAGAAAAAGAAAAGAAGTATAGAAAATTTAAAAAATAAAAGAAAATTGAATAGATGGACCTGTTGATAGATTGAAGTAGAACTGAAATTACTTTGTTTTCCCCTAGAAGTAAAACTATGTAACACTTTATAGTCCATAAACTAAGCCGGTGGTGAGACTTGTGTTCTTGAAGAGCAAAGTTGCCCTAGTTGGGCGGGTCTCAGTGTAAAGTCTCTGCTCTCCACTAGATGGCGCTGCTAGCTTACTGGGGTGGAATGTTGTGGTGCTTCTAGGTGCGTATAAGCATGCGTGGGAGTGGTGAAAATGATGCCACCCAGCTACCCAGTCTGTTCTCCTGAATCAGCAATCACTCACCCATCCTCTGTCTTCAGCTTTTGTCTATTCCCCACTTTTTTACTCTCCCTGACCAGGCCCTAGGCAGTACCTCTCTCCTGAGTTTTGTCTCAGATGTGGCTGTTTTCCCCAGCCCCTTCTGAAGGACTGCGACTTTGACCCATTCTGCCCCTCTGCAAAAGGGTCTCACTGAGCAATGGCCAAATGAGCAATGGCTGAATGTCCGCTGCACCCAGGAATGCTTGCTGGACACTGCTGCTGCTGGTTCCCCAAGACTACAACCAGGTGCCAGCCCACCCCCAAAAAAGTTCGGGAGATAGTGTAGCAGCAGCATTTCAGGGATTATGGAAAGTCACAACACACATCTGGCACCAGGCTTCACCCTTAATGACCTTGTTCCATCACCAGCGAATATAGCCATTTTCTGGGGTCTGCTGGGACCAGGTGGCTTCAACAGTCTCTACCAAATGTCCTTCCGGCAGTGGAATGGCTTTCTCTGTGTGGCCTGAGAACCTCCCTGACCCCACTGTGTTTCTGAGGATTCACCCTTCCCACCAGAGCACTGCCAGGTATCAAGCTGTGGAGTTGCAGACTTTGCACTCCCCTTGTTTACAGTCTTAATGGAATTTAAACCCTCTCCTTTTTCCTTTCTCCTTTCTCCTTTTTTAGTTCAGTCCCTGTGACTGTGTCCAATTTTCCACTTTCTTTCCAGCTGCTTTTTGGGAGGGGTGCTTTTCCCATATTCTCCCCCCACCCCCAGTCCCTGTCCTCTCATCCCCTGCAAAAGCACCTCCCTTCCTGCACCTTCTTGCTCCCCAAGTTCACCTCTCCATGCTGTGTAGCTGCTGAATTCTGAGGTTCAGATTGTGCAGATTGTTGTGTTAATCCTCCAATCTGTTTTCTTGGTGTGTAGGATGGTTTAGTGTTGGTCTGGCTGTAATTCATGGACACAAGACACACAAAAAACTTCCATGCTGTTCCACCATCCAACAATTCCATTTATAATTGCATCTAAAATAAGATTCCTAGGAATAAACTTAACTAAAGAAGTGAAAGACCTGTACTCTTAAAACTATAAAACACTTATGAACGAAATTGAAGAGGGCAAAAAGAAGTGGAAAGATATTCCATGCTCATGAACTGGAACAGCAAATATTGTTAAAATGTCTACTTACCCAAAGCAATCTACACACTTAATGCAATCCCTATCTTTTTTTTAATTTTTATTCATTTTTTGAGAGAGAGAGCATGACTGGGGGAGGGTCAGAGAGAGAGGGAGACACCAAATCTGAAGCAGACTCCAGGCTCTGAGCAGTCAGCACAGAGCCTCATGTGGGGTTTGAACTCACAAACCATGAGATCATGACTGGGCCAAAGTGAGACGCTTAACCAACTGAGCCACCCTGGCTCCCCTAATGCAATCCCTATCAAAATACCAACAGCATTTTTCACAGAGCTGAACGAACAATCTTAAAACTTGAATGGAACCACACACACACACACACACACCAAAAAAAAAAAAAATAGTCAAAGCAACCTTGAAAAGGAATACCAAAGCTGGAAGCATCAAAATTGTGGACTAAAAGTTATATTATAAAGTATATTCATCAAGACAGTATGGTACTGGGAGAAAACAGACATATAGATCAATGGAACAGAACAGAAAGCTGAGAAATGGACCCACAGCTATATGGTCAACTAATCTTGGATAAAGCATGAAAAAATATTCAATGGAAAAAAAATACACACCTTTCAACCAATAGTTTTGGGAAAATTGGACAGTGATATGGAGAAAAATGAGATTGGAGCACTTTCTTACACAAAACACAAAAATAAATTCAAAATGGATGAAAAATCTATATGTGAGACCTGAAATCATCAAAATCCTAGAGGAGAACACAGGCAGCACATTTAACATCAACTGTAACAACTTCTTACTAGACATGTCTCCTGAGGCAAGGGAAACAAAAGCAAGAGTAACCTATTGAGACTTCATCAAAATACAAAGTTTTGCACAGCAAAAGATACAATCAACAAAACTAAAAGGCAATCTATGGAATTGGAGAATATATTTACAAATGACATTTCTGATTAAGGGTTAGTATCCAAAATATATAAAGATCTTATAAAACTAAACACCAAAAAATAAAATCATCTCATTAAAAATGGGCAGAAGACATGAACAGACATTTCTCTAAAGAGGAAGATGGCCAACAGATACATGAAAAAATGCTCATCATCACTTACCTTCAGGGAAATGCAAACCAAAACTACAATGAGATTATCACCTCACACTTATCAGAATATAAAATAGAATAAAAAATGGAAGAAACAGCAAGTGTTGGCAAAGATGTTCAGAAAAAGGAACACTCATGGACTATTGGTATGAATGCAACCTGGTGCAGCCACTGTGGAAATCTTTATTTTATCTTCAGAAAGTTAAAAATAGAACTACCCAATAATCCCACATTCACACTACTGGGTATTTACCCAAAGAATACAGGAACACATCAAAAGGACACATGCATCCTTATGTTTATAGCAGTATTATTTACAATAGCCAGTCTATGGAAAGAGCATAAGTGTCCCTCAATAGATGAATGGATAAAGAAGAAATTATATATATATATATATATATATATATATATATATACATATATACATATATATATATAAATAATATTATTCAGCCATAAAAAGGAATGAAATCTTGCCATTTGTAGTGTCATGTATGGAGCTAAGTGTATAATGATAAGCAAAGCAAAATAAGTCAGAGAAAGACAAATACCATATAATTTCACTCATATGTGGAATTTAAGAGGCAATAAAAGAAGCAAAGGGGAAAAAAGAGACATGATCAAGAAACAGTCTCTTAGTTAAAGAGACCAAACTGATGGTTAGCAGAGGGGAAGTGGGTGCAGGAATAGCTCAAATAGGTGATGGGGATTAATGAGTACATATGTGATGAGCACTTGGTGAAGTATGGAATTGTAGAATCACTATATTGTACATGTGAAACTATTTTGTTTCTCCTGCTAATCTGCCAATTTAATTATTAGGCCATCCAAAGAGCCTAGAAGAAAAAAAAGAAAATAAGTTTTCCACTCCTACACTGAATAGCAGTAAACCCTTCTGTGAAGGGGAATCTAGCAGCACACTTCTATTTTTGTCACACTTCCAAATAATCCTTTTTCCTCAAGATCAGGGTCAACTGCTTTTGCCAAAATGGTGACTTTTCCTATTGCCTGCCGGTCCCTGGATGCAAAGTACCCAAACTCCCCAGCCAGAAGCCACCATAGTTTATAATCTAATGGAATTCTTCCTGTGTCACCTGGAAAAACTGAATCTTTGAGGAACAGAACCTCTAACTATACAAGGACCAGAGTTGCATGAAAGGAATATACAAAGTCCTGTAGTGGGCATTAAGGGTACTCCTGGTTTCATCCTCTGATTTTTGGATTGGGATCATAATGTTACATAAAGGTCTTTGATTCAATGTGTATAGTACATCTTGGAGGATGGTGCCAAATCTTGGTAGGATATTACTTTTGAGATGTGCAATAGCAATGCTTTCAGCAGGCTCTTATAGTGTTCTATCAGACTGGCAGCTTTTGAGTGGCTCTGAATGTGACATCACCAGTGGATCCCATGGTCACTGGCCTAATTTTACACTTTCCTTTGTTATATTATTTCCTTTGTTATGTTTTTATGTGGGGATCCTATGTTGGCTTGTTAAAGGTTCTGTAAAGTCCCCAAATATTAATATTGGAAGAGGACTTCAGGGCAGAAAAAGTGAATTCACTCTCAGAATCCTAGACTATTTTTATGAAAACAAATGGTTGTTTCTTCCACGATGAAATGCACTTCAATGTAGTCAACAAATGACTTATCAAGTTCTTTGAAATGATGTCATTTTATGATCTCAGTGTTTGTCTTTGTTGCCAGCAACTTGGACATTTAGCAACAATAGAAGAAGATCACTACTGGTCCATGATGACCAGAATAGTCTGGTGGCCCATGAATAGTCTACATCTGTGATACTATGGCCACTCCATTCCTGTGCCTATTTGCCAGCAATAGAGTAGCCAGAGACAGACTAGCTAATGTCAACTGACTAGTGACTTTTTTCTACCTTTAGTCAAGTGATTTTTCCATTGTATATACTCTCTTATAGGCATTAATATATCATAAACAGATCTTCACACTTCATGTTCACTGCTATACACTCATTAGCATGCCTCTACCCCAGACATCTCAATCTATAATCTTTCAATATTTGTTTTTTGTTTGTTTGTTTGTTTCAGGTTTCTGACTGGCTGGTCTGATCATTTGTTGCAGCCTAAATTCATATGTATTTTGACTTCAGTCTATTCTTTTTTTATACAAGATAGAAAAGCATGTTCATAAGCAGAAGCTCTACCTTTGGGAGAATTTTCCCTCACCTCTCTGTTTCAAGACTGCCTCTGAATGAAGCTGCAGTGTAGATGCTGTTTTTATCTTGTTCCCACATACTATGGTGATCCTTCTATAGGCCCAGGCTGAGATTCTTTCTCCTCCTTCAGCTGGTTGTAGGATATCTTTACACAGACACAGGTATAAGCTGATGGAGGCAGGTTAGCTCTGATAATGCTCAGTCCCAGATACATCACTTTCATCTTATGATGAACTTTTGCTGGGCCCTCCTGATGTCATTATTAGATGGTTCTGACAACCAACCATCATGTCCCTGGGGTGGCTCTGGGAGGTGTGATTAAGTATTGTCTCCGAGCTGGTGTCTATGATCTGCCAGGTGATGTTTTGGGGGGTGTGGGGACTCCCGGCAGCATGAGCAATGACAAGCAGAGTTAACAGAGTTACCAATATTAGGTGGGTCAAATGCGCTGTAGCTTGAGCTTGAGTGGGTTGTGTTGGTCCTGACTGATGGCCCATAGCGTGACAAAGTCCTTCCGGATCGAGGAGGGGTCCGCTGGCCGAACGTGGGTGTGATGGACCCAGGTCGCGATGCCGTCTACTTTGAGAGCGGTGGGGGTTGTCAACACCATGATGTAGGGTCCCTTCCAGCGCGCCTCAGGGGTCTCTCAGTGGTGCCTCTTGACGTAGACCCAGTCTCCTGGCCTGTACTGATGAGGTGTCGGGGTCGGGCCAGCCTTGTAGATGGCACGGAGGCGCGGCCAAATGTCCTCGTGTGCCCTCTGGAGCCCTCTCAAGGAAAGAAAAAGTTCTTGATCTTTAAACTCAGCAATAAATTTAGCTCAAAGGCTGGGAATAACAGGGGGTGGCCTGCCAAACATTATCTCATAGGGAGTAAAACCCAGAGTGTAAGGAGTGTTTCTAACCCGGTAAAGGGCATACGGTAGGAGAGTCACCCAGTCCCCACCAGTCTCCATAGTTAATTTGGTAAGGGTCTCTTTTAGGGTTCTATTCATTCTTTCTACCTGTCCTGAGCTCTGGGGCCTATAAGCACAATGTAATTTCCAGTTTGCCCCCACCGCCTTGGCTACTGCCTGTGTTACCTGCAAGATAGAAGCTGGTCCATTGTCTGATCCTACCATGGCAGGAAAACCATACCTGGGTAAGATGTCTTCTAGTAGCTTCTTAGCCACCATCTGAGCCATTTCATACTTGGTTGGGTATGCCTCCACCCAGCCAGAGAGGGTGTCTGTAAATAATAAAAGATATTTATAACCATATTTTCCTGGTTTGACTTCAGTGAAGTCGACTTCCCATTGGGCTCCCGGTCTGGTGCCTCTGAGCCTGGTTCCTTTTTTATTTGATGTGGCTCTCGCGTTGGTGAGTTGGCAGGTCTTGCAGGCAGATACAACTTGCTCTATTTTGGTGTCCTGTTGGTGAATCTTGATTCCGGCATGTCGGATTAAGTCTTTTAATTTTCGGGCCCCCATGTGAGTAGACCGATGCATGTGCTCTAATATTGAGACTCTGAGCCGGTCTGGCAGCACGGGCTCCTTGTTAGGTGTATACCACCATCCCTTTATCTCCTGGCCATGGGGAGTTTCTTGATCCGCTGTAACTCCTCCCTCCTGGGAGTATTTGGGCTGGTCTGGTAAAACTGGGTCTCCCGGGTCCGGTAGTTGTATGGTCATGGTGGGGACTGAAGTAAGGGCTACTGCCTTGGCTGCCTGTCCAGCCTTTCGATTACCTCTAGCTACTGGGTTATCAGCTTTTTGGTGCCCTTGGCAGTGGATAATGGCTAGCTTGGCAGGAAGCCATAAGGCTGTAAGCAGGTTAAGTATCTCCTGCTTATTTTTTATAGTCTGTCCTTCTGCTGTCAGTAACCCCCTCTCCTGATAAATTGCCCCATGAATATGAGCTGTGGCAAATGCATAACGGCTGTCTGTGTAGATGTTAAGCCGTTTTCCAGCTCCCAGCATCAGCGCCTTGGTGAGGGCTATGAGCTCTGCTCGCTGGGCTGACGTTCCGGAGGGTAGAGCCTCCGCCCATACAGTGTCCGTTTTGGTGACCACCGCTGCACCCGCATACCTGTGTCCGTCTCGCACAGAGCTGCTGCCATCAGTGAACCAAGTAGCCTCGGCATCGGGGAGGGGCCCGTCGGTCAGGTCCGTCCAGAATCCATGTACTTGTTCCAGGATTCCCACACAGTCATGTAGTGGAGCACCTAGGTCAGGGTCGGGCAGCAGGGTTACAGGATTGAGGGCTGTACTGGGGTGGAACCACACTCATGGAGGGTTGAGTAGGAGGCTCCAGTAATGAGTCACACGTGTGTTGCTCATCCATCTATCAGGAGGCTGTTTCAGGACCCCTTCAATGGCGTGTGGAGTCGTGATCCAGATCTCCTGTTCTAGGGTCAGTTTTTCTGTGTCCTTGACTAGGAGTGCTGTTGCCGCAATAATTCTTAGGCATGGCAGCCAGCCGGCAGCCACCGGGTCTAGTTTCTTGGACAGGTAAGCCACTGGGCGGTTCCAGGGGCCTAAGGCTTGAGTTAGAACCCCTCTTGCTATTCCCTTATGTTCGTCTACAAACAGGTGGAAGGACTTTGTAATGTCTGGTAGGCCCAGGGCTGGGGCACTTAGGAGGGCCTTTTTTAACTGATTAAAGGCAGTTTCTTCTTTTTCAGCCCATTTAAATGTTTTCCCCTCTTTGGTAGCTTCATATAGGGGCCTGGCGATCTCAGCAAAATCTGGAACCCAGAGGCGGCAGTAGCCGGCTGATCCTAGGAATTCCCTCACTTCTCTTCGGGAGGTGGGAATAGGGATCTTTAGGACAGTTTCTTTTCTGGCATCTTATAACCGTCGCTGTCCGCCCTCCAGGATATATCCCAGGTAACTTACCCTTTCCCTGCATATCTGAGCCTTCTTCGTGGATGCCCGGTACACTAAGGCCCCCAGGGTAGCCAGCAGGTCCTGGATACCTCGTTCACAGTCTTTGGCCATGTTGGCAGCAATCAGGATGTCATCTACGTACTGTAGAAGGGTGAGGCCAGGGTGCTCCCTTCTGTATACACTGTATACTGTATATACTGTATACAGTATACCACACCCTGGAGGGCGCCAAGGAGCTCAAGAGAGTATATGGGTTCCGCGACCCTCTTATTTACTTCCCTGAGGTCTTGTACCAGTCGGTAGTCATTTGTGTGAGGCTTTTTGACCAGCAGTAGGGGGGTGTTCCAGGCAGACTGGCAAGGAACTAGTACCCTTAGGCTTCGTAGTCTCCGGATGTGTGGCTGGATCCCCTTCCGGACCTCCTGAGACATGGGGTATTGTTTGATCCTTACCAGACTCTCTCCTGGCTTGAGCTCTACCAGCTCTACCAGGACTGGGGTCCCATGCCCCCCATCTCTGCCCAAACCGAGGGGAATTCTTGTAGCCATCTGTCTATATTATCCTCTCTCGGGAACACCACCTGGTGGAGGCGGTATTCATCCTCCAGTTTCATGGTCAGGACCTGGATGGGGTGGCCCTTGCCATCAGTGACCTGAGGCCCCCCTTGTCTGAAAGTTATCTGAGCTCCAATCTTGGTCAGTAAGTCCCATCCTAACAGCGGGTAGGGGCATTCTGGTATTACCATAAAGGAGTGGGATACCCGGCCCGTTCCCAAATCTACTGTTCTTCAGGTAGTCCATGAATACTGGCTCATACCAGTTGCCCCTTGTACCCAGGACTTCTTGCTGGCTAGTTTTCCTTGTGGGGTGCAGAGGACCGAATGTTGTGCTCCGGTGTCAACAAGGAAGTCAACAGGGGTCCCCTCCACTTTAAGAGTTACCCTGGGTTCAGGGAGAGGGTCCGAACCCCGACTCCCCTAATCACTTAGTTCATCTAGCTCTAGGACTTTTACTCGATCAGTCTTCCTTCCCTTCCTGCCGGCCCTTTTTGGGCAATCTCGGGCCCAATGCCCTATCTCCTTGCAGTATGTGCACTGATCCTTCTGCAGCCTCTGCTTCCCCCCCTTGGTGGTTCCTTTACCTTTTCTTGCGTTGTCTGCCAGCTGCTGGGGACGGCGGTCTTGTTCCTCGGGGAAGTCAGCAGTGGTAGCTAGTAGTATTCTGGCCAGGTCTCAAGTCTGCTTACTGCTGGCAGCCGCCATGGCGCGAGCCTGCTTGTCCTCAGGAGGCTCCTGGTTATTATATACCTTTTCAGCTACCACCAGTAAGTCCTGCAGACTTTTTTCTCCTAGTCTATCTATTTTCTGTAATTTTCTCCTAATGTCTATGGCCGATTGGTTTACAAAGGCCATGATAACAGCTGCCTTGCTTTCCGGAGCCTCTGGATCCATGGGGGTGTAGGTATGGAATGACTCCATGATCCATTCTAAAAAGGCAGCCGGAGATTCATTTTTTCCCTGTTGCACATTCCCTACCTTGGCCAAATTGGTTGGCTTTCTAGCAGCCATTCGGAGACCCCCCATTAGAGTCTGGCGGTAGACCCGGAGCCTCTCCTTACCTTCCGCCATGTTGAAATCCAACTGGGGCCAAGTTAAGGGGAAGGAGGCATCTATCTGAGCCTGGTTGGTGGTGGGATTCCCGTCTACACCCGGAACTAGTTTTCGTGCCCCATTGAGGATTCTTTCTCTTTCTTCAGTCGTGAACAGGACCTGCAAAAGCTGCTGGCAATCATCCCACGTGGGCTGATGGGTAAAAAGAACAGAGTCTAATAAATCAATAATCCCTGCCAGTTTCTCGGAAAACTTAGGATTCTGAGCTTTCCAATTGTAGAGGTCACTAGTGGCGAAAGGCCAATAGTGATGGGGCTGATTCCCCTCCGCGTCTGGGGGTCCGGTGGCTCGCAGGGGCAGAATAGTGGAATTGGCGGTGGAGGCAGATTGCTCCCTCTGAGCGCTTTGTCTGGTAAAGGGCAGGCTTCCCACTGGAGCGTTTCCGCCTCCCGCTCTCAGAGCAGCATCTGCCTCCCCCGGAGGGGGAGGATGGTGTTCTTCCGGCATCCTAGAGGGGTTATATGAGGGAGGAAAAATTAATTCTTCTTCAGTAACCCCCTGTAGGACAGGGTAGAGGGGTGCTGAAGGCTGAGTAAGACTTTTCTTCTTCTTTGTCCCCTGCAAAGCAAGAATGGGTTTTGGCTCCGGAGGGAGTGGGGCTAGGAAGGGCTTAACCCAAGAGGGTGGGTCTTCTACGAGGTCCTGCCAAGTGATAATGTAAGGGAGCTGATCAAGATAGCCTGTCTTAGGCCGAGAGATGATACTCTTGACTCGGTGGATGGTAGGGAGGTCGAAGGTCCCCTCTGGTGGCCATCCGACATTGAAAGTTGGCCACTCGCTAGAACAAAAAAACTGCCACCGACCCTTTCGGACTTACACACTGAGGTTGTTAGTTCTTCCCCTCACATCCTTAAAGTGATCAATCATAATACTTAGAGGAGTAGTCTGAGTCTGTCCATAACGTCTGTCCAGTAAATCCACAGAACAAAACAGAGAAACACAAAAACAGACAGAGGGCCCCTAGAAAGTCTTCCAACTCCATGGAAGCAAAACTGAAAGCTAGCTTAGACCTTTGAGGGGATTCCACATCCCTCCAAAGACAACGGCCTCATGCCGACCAGCGGGAGCGACCCGCCTCATCTCAGACCTTTCAGGGGGTTCCACGTCCCTCCAAAACAGATGAGGGGATTCCACGTCCCTCCAGAAGGGAGGATCGGAACATCTTCTGAAACTCCCGGCCCATGGTCCTCCTGTGCGTCCACTTAGACCGCATCGGGCACTACCAGAATTCCAGAAATGAGCTCACACAGAAAAGACAGAACAAACAGACACTAACCATGGCCAGTCAGGCTCTCCGGGTCAGGGGTCCCTCGGGGGTCTTGGGGATCCCAGGCCGAGCCCCCAAATGTTATGCCCAGAATTCGTGATCCCCAAATACCGCCAGCGAGCCAAGTCTGATGCAAAAGCAAAAGAGCCTTTATTCGAGCTAGCTCAAGCTCAGTCCCCTGCCTGCACTGATGCAGAGGTGAGATACCTGGGAGAGAGAGCAAGTTTCAAAAGTACAAAGGTTTTATAGGAGTCTAGGGGCAGTTGGTGAGGTAATGGCTGTGGCCTCAGCTGATTGGCTGGGGAAGGGTCGGAGTCCTGTTTTGCAGGTTGCTGGGCGTGTTTTGATCAGGAAGTTTGAATGGGTGAGTGGGAGGTTACTCAAGGGGAAGAGACATGGTCTAGGTGAAGGACACAGAAGAAGATGGAGTCGGCCGGCGTAGGCCCGCCCTTTCGATCACCAGATATAAGGATTTTAGAGCCAAGAAGCCTCTCTAAATAAATCTTGTTATTTCTTCACCAATTCAAGCCCATGCCTTTTTTGCTTGTCAGTTCTTCAAAAATTTATTTCTTGTCTAAGAGATATAAAAGCTATCTGCTTTAATCACTTTATGAGTTTCATATTTTTATGGGGCTCTCATATGTATGAAATTAAATTTTGTTTCTCCTGTTACTCTGTCGATTTAATTATTAGGCCATTCAAGGAACTTAGAAGGAAAGAAGAAAATAAGTTTTCCACTCCTACACCACATAGCAGTAAACCCTTCTGTGAAGGGGGATCTAGCAGCACACTTCTATTTTTGCCAAGCATCCAAATAACCCTTATCTCCCAACCAAATTGGCCTTCACCATCCCCAAGGCAAACCTTGAAGGATAATGGTTCAATTTGTGAGAAAGAAAGATCATAAACATAGAAAGCAGACAAAGCATAGTCTTAAGATTTTGTCTTTTCATCTCTATACTTATTTCTCTGCCTAGAAGCCCCACCCATACTGATATGGGGGTGTGGAAAGCTAAGAATCTGGAGAGCAGGTGGGGGTCAGATTGCAAAGATCATGAGCTACCATGTCATAGGTGACTTTTCCTGTCACTAGTGAAGAATGATACATTTGTGTGTATGGGTATAATCAGGAACTGAGGCTTCAGCTCCTCTGGGACACCTCAAATCTCGTTGAAATCCTCATTTCTGAAGTTAAATTTCATTTACATTCTTGGTGCTACATGGCTTGTTATATGTCACCTTCACACAGATGAGGAATTGAATGATTTTGAAACATTGGGTTCAAATAAGCGTCTGAGTTTTCTGTTTCATTTTGTTTTTTTTAACTAGCTATTGGTTAACAACAGTATTGAATTGATTTTTCTCCAATTTTTCCTTTCTGTTCAGCTAATCTGTGATCTTTCTGGTAGCAGAAATAGGTTTTTAATGGAGTCTGGAAGGAGCCTTGCATCTTCCAAGTACCACTCACTACTTCCTCCCCACTAAAGTTCTAGAACTTAAAATCACCTATGTCTAAATTAGTAATTAGTTAAGTGGGTTTAACAGCAAACTTGACAAACAAAAGAAAGGATTAGTATGCTTAAACCATGCCAATATAAATTGTATAAGTTGAAACACTTGGAGGGGAAAAATGATAATTATTACAGAATAAGTCCTCAAGGGAAAACATCAGATGGTCCAATTATATGTAATTAGAGTCTCAGAAGGAGTGAAGAAGCAGAATAAAGGATTATTTAAAGAGATACAATAAACTCAGCCAATTTCAAACAAAGAAAGTCACATGTAGACTCAACATAGCCAATATGCTGAAAACAATATTAGCGATAGCTAGGAAAAAGACATTCTGTTAAGTAGAAAAACAATAAGAATGATGGCTGACTTCAAATTAGAAATATTAGATGCCAAATGACAATAAAATATCTTCAAAATACTGAAAGAAAAATATATCTGTTAGCCTAGAATTCTATACTCAAAAAGATTCTTTACAAATAAAGGCAAAATAAAAATATTTTCATATAACAAAAATGAAAAGAATTTATCAGTAATAGACCATCACTAAAAGAAATAATGAAGTAATTTCCTTCTGGCTTAAGTGAAATTATCTCAAATGAAGCCCCAAATTTTAGAGAAAATTAATGAGCATAAGTAAATATGTAAATATGTAAATAAATGTAAATTCAGTTTTATAAATTAATTAAAATATAATATTCAAAGAAATTATAATAACATATTGTGGAATTTTTAGTAACGAGGAAATAAAATATATCACAATAATAGAATCAAACACAGCAGGGAGTAAATGAAATTATATTACTGCAATATGATTATGATATGTGTAAACTGTTGTAACATTAATTTGAGTGGAGTGTAACTAGTTAATGATATATATTGAAATACCTATAGCTGCTGAAAGAACCAAGAGTTAAAGTTAAAACGTAAATAGAGGGAATAAAAATAATTGGTGAATCCAAAAGCTAGAGATGATGAAAAAGGGAATAAGAAACAATTCAAATATAAAACAAATAACGAGGCATTAGGGAGGGCTAAGCTCAACATTCTGTGATCATATGAAGTGTCAATGGGCTTAACCACTTTATTATTTTTTTATTTATTTAAAAAAATTTTATTTAGTGTTTATTTTTTGAGGGAGAAAAAGAGAGACAAAAGATGAGCAGTGGAAGGGCAGAGAGAGAGGGAGACACAGAATCTGAAGCAGGCTACAGGCTCTGAGCTGTCAGCACAGAGCCTGACCTGGGGCTTAAACTCACAAACTGCAAGAGCATGACCTGAGCCGAAGTTGGATGCTTAACCTACTGAGTCACCCATGTGCCCCTTCACCACTCTATTTAAAAGACAGAGATTGTCTTCTTTAGAGAAGTGTCTATTCACGTTTTCTGCCCATTTCTTCACTGGATTGTTTCTCAGGTGTGGAGTTTGGTGAGTTCTTTATAGATTTTGGATACTAGCCCTTTGTCCGATATGTCATTTGCAAATATCTTTTCCCATTCCGTTGGTTGCCTTTTAGTTCTGTTGATTGTTTCCTTTGCAGTGCAGAAGCTTTTTTATCTTCGTGAGGTCCCAATAATACATTTTTGCTTTGCCAACAGGCACATGAAAAGATGCTCAATGTCGCTTCTCATCAAGGAAATACAAATCAAAAAAAAAAACACACTCAGATACCACCTCATGCCAGTCAGGGTGGCTAAAATGAACAAATCAGGAGACTATAGATGCTGGAGAGGATGTGGAGAAATGGGAACCCTCTTGCAGTGTTGGTGGGAATGCAAACTGGTGCAGCCACTCTGTAAAACAGCTTGGAGGTTCCTCAAAAAATTAAAAATAGATCTACCCTGTGCTATAGTGCTATAGAACCAGAAATAGCACTGCTAGGAATTTTCTCAAGGGATACAGGAGTTCTGATGCATAGGGGCACTTGTACCCCAATGTTTATAGCAGCATTTTCAAAAATAGCCAAATTATGGAAACAGCCTGAAAGTCCATCAACTGATGAATGGATAAAGAAATTGTGGTTTATATACACAATGGAATACTATGTGGCAATGACAAAGAATGAAATATGGCCTTTTATAGCAACGTGGGTGGAACTGAAGAATGTTATGCTAAGTGAAATAAGTCATACAGAGAAAGACAGATACCATATGTTTTCACTCTTATGTGGATCCTGAGAAACTTAACAGAAGACCATAGCGGAGGGGAAAGGAAAAAAAAATAGAGAGGGAGGGAGCCAAACCATAAGAGACTCTTAAAAACTGAGAAAAATCTGAGGGTTGAGGGGGGTTAGAGGGAGGGGAGGGTGGGTGATGGGCATTGAGGAGGGCACCTGTTGGGTTGACCACTGGGTGTTGTATGGAAACCAATTTGACAATAAATTCATATTAAAAATAAATAAATAAATAGCCTTGAATTAATTAACTAATTACTAAAAGACAGAGATTGTTAGAGTGGGCTAACAACAGCAACAGTGACAACATATTAATTATTCTTTATAAGCACATATATCAAATATCAACTATAAAGACATATATCAACTGACATAAAAAAAAATGTAAAAGCAGGGGCGCCTTGGTGTCTCAGTCCATCGAGCTTCTGACTTTGGCTCAGGTCATGATCTCGAAGATTGTGAGTTTGAACCTCCCATCTGGCTCTGTGCTGACAGCTCAGAGCCTGGAACCTGCTTTGGATTCTGTGTCCCTCTCTTGCTCTGCCCCTCCCCCACTCATGCTCTGTCTCTGTCTCTGCCTCAAGAATAAATAAAACATTATTTTTTTAAATGTAAAAGCATACAATAAGACACCAGTCATAATTAAATAAGTAAATTATTGTGATTCTATTGATTGCAAAATAGATTTCAAGATAAAGAGTTTCACCAGAGATGGAGAAGGATATTTCAGAATGATAAAAGTATTAATTTATCAAGAATAAATAACAATCAAATTATGTAGAAACCAATAACATAATATAGAAACATAGTTTCAAGCTACTTGAATCAAAAACTGAGTAAATTAAATGTAGAAACTGTCAAATCCATACTTGAGTTGATAATTAGAACACTCCTTTCAAGAATTGATAGAACATCCTGATAATAAGTCAAGAGATGGCCAACCTTAATTGGCATGCTTCTAAAATCAGGGATGAAAAAGCTTGTTTGTTCATAAATTGTAATTACAGAAAAAAAAAATTCCCAGGTTGACCCAGGGAGTGACTTCTACAACCATGATAGCCATTCTTGGCCGACAGAACCACAACTCCTAGTCCTCTTAGTTTCACATGATAGCTACTGCAAAGTCCTAAGCGCTGCCCTTTTCCCACCATCTCATTATCTGGAGTTTTCTTGTCATCTCATCCTCATCATGCCTGAATATTAGTCAAGGATAAAACTTCTGGTATTTCTCCCTTTTAGTACAAGCTGATACAATGTTTGTAAAAGTTTGTGAATTCCTAAGTATCAAGTATATTACACACCAATAAACAAAATCCACACTCAATTATATTTGATATCAACCTTTACCTACTTTGGTTTCCTTGAGAGACCACTGTGAACCCGTATTCTTAAGATTCTTAACTCTTTCATCTGAAAGGGTTTATAAAGCCTCACCTTAAAATAAGTTAAGTCTTAACAAAGCGTTTTACAGTCACATACGTATTAGGGAGGAAGCTAGGAATGAGCAATAGGAGGATGGACCTTAGATGTCCTGAGTGCCCCAACCAAGGACTGCCCAGGGACCACTCCATTCCATCCATCCAGCTGTTGGTCTGTGATTACAATATCTCCACAAAAGGAAGAGTTAAGTTTGTTGTGCCTGTTGCACTTGTGCAGAAAGCTGATGCCTGCCCTTATTTGACCTATGTCTCTGGAATAGAAATAATGTTGCAGCTTCCCACCCAGTGCAGGTATTTTTAATGCATCTTTTCTTTTTATTTATTTATTTATTTATTTATTTTTTATTTTTTTTTAACATTTATTCATTTTTGAGACAGAGAGAGACAGAGCATGAATGGGGGAGGGTCAGAGAGAGGGAGACACAGAATCCGAAACAGGCTCCAGGCTGTCAACACAGAGCCCGACGTGGGGCTCGAACTCACGGACCGCAAGATCGTGACCTGAGCCGAAGTCAGCCACTCAACCGACTGAGCTACCCAGGTGCCCCTAATTTATTTATTTAAATTCAAGTTAGTTACAGTGTAGTACAGTGTAGTAATGGTTTCGGGAGTATAGTCCAGTGATTCATCACTTACATGTAACACCTAGTGTTCATCCCAAAAGTGTCCTCTTTAATGCCCATCACCCATTTAACCCATACCCCCACCCACCTTCCTTCCAGCAACCCTCAGTTTTTTCTCTGTACTCAAGAGTCTCTTATGGTTTGCCTCCTTCCCTGTTTGTAAATTATTTTTCCTTCCCATCCCCTATACTCATTTGCTGTGTTTCTTAAATTCCACGTATGAGTTAAATCATATGATATTTGTCTTTATCTGAATGACTTATTTCATTTAGCATAATACACACTAGTTCCATCTACATTCTTACAAATGGCAAAATTTCATTCATTTTCATCGCTAATATTCCTATATATATATATATATATATATGGATATGTATTCCAATATACATATATGTATATGTATATGTATATGTATATGTATATGTATATGTATATGTATATGTATATGTATATATATATATGCCACTCTTCTTTCTCCATTCAATGGACATTTGGGCTCTGTCCATAATTTGGCTATTATTGATAGCACTGCTATAAACATTAGGGTGCATTTGGCCCTTCAAATCAGAATTTTTGTAGACTTTGAATAAATTCCTAGCAGTACAATTTCTGGGTCGTAGAGTAGTTCTATTTTTAATTTTTGGAGGAACCTCCATACTGTTTTCCAGAGTGGCTGCACACTGCAGTCACCACCAGCAGTAGAAAAGTGTTCCCCTTTCTCTGCATCCTTGCTATCATCTGTTATTGCCTGAGTTAATCTTAGCCATTCTGACAAGTGTGAGGCAGTACCTCATTGTGGCTTTGATTTGTATTTCTTTGATGACGAGTGATGTTGAGCATCTTTTCATGTGTCTGGAAGTATCTGGATGTCTTCCTTGGAAAAAAATGTCTATTCACGTCTTCTACCCATTTATTCACTGGACTATTTGATTTTTTGGATTTTGAGTTTGATAAGTTCTTTAGAGATTTTGGAAACTAACCCTTTATTTGAGATGTCATTTACAAATATCTTTTCCAATTCCATCAGTTGCCTTTTTAGATTTGTTGATTATTTTCTTCACTGTGAAGATTTTATCTTGATTAGGTTCCAAAGTTCATTTTTGGTTTTATTTCCCTTGCTTCTGGAGACATGTGTAGTAAGAAGTTGCTGCAGCTGAGGTCAAAGATATTGCTGCCTGTGTACTCCTCTAGGATTGTCATGATTTCATGTCTCACATTTAGATCTTTAATCCATTTTGAATTTATTTTTGTTCACAGTGTGAGAAAGTGGTCCTGTTTTATTCTTTTGTACGTCACTGTTCAGTTGGCCCAGCACCATTTGCTGGACAGACTGTCTTTTTTCCATTGGGTACGCTTTCCTGCTTTGTCAAAGATTAATTGATCATACATTTGTGGTCCATTTCTGGGTTCTTTATTATGTTCCATTGATCATAGGGTCTGTTTTTGTGCCAGTACCACACTGTCTTAATTATTACAGCTTTGTAATACAGCTTAGTCCAGAATTGTGATGCTTCCAGTTTTGGTTTCCTTTTTTCAACATCACTTTGGCTATTCAGAGTCTTTTGTGGTTCCATACAAATTTAGGATTGTTGTTTTCTAGCTCTGTGAAGAATACCGTTGTTACTTTGATAGGGATTGCATTGAATGTGTAGATTGATTTATGTAGTATTGACATTTTAACAATATTTGTTCTTCCAATCCAGGAACATGAAATATTTTTTCCATTTTTTTGTGTGTCTTCTTCAATTTCTTTCATAAGTTTTCTATAGTTTTCAGCATACAGATTTTTTACCTCTTTGGTTAGGTTTATTCCTAGGTATCTTATGGTGTTTGATGCAATTGTAAATGGGATTAATTCCCTGATTTCCTTTTTCTGCTGCTTAATTATTGGTGTATAGAAATGCAACCTATTTCTGTATACTTTTTTATGTCCTAGTCCATTTTTTTAATTTTTTAAATGTGAAATTTGTTGTCAAATTGGTTTCCATACAACATCCAGTGCTCATCTCAACAGGTGCCCTCCTCAGTGCCCATCACCCACTTTCTCCTCCCTCTCACCTCCCATCAACCCTCAGTTTATTCTCAGTTTTTAAGAGTCTCTTATGGTTTGGATCCCTCCCTCTCTTTTTTTTATCCTTCCCCTCCCCCATGGTCTTCTGTTAAGTTTCTCAGGATCCACATAAGAGTGAAAACATATGGTATCTGTCTTTCTCTGTATGACTTATTTCACTTAACATTACACTCTCCAGTTCCATCCCATGTTGCTACAAAAGGACATATTTCATTCTTTATAGGAGTGCTGATGAATAGGGGCACTTGTACCCCAAAGTTTATAGCATCACTTTCAACAATAGCCAAATTATAGAAAGAGCCTAAATGTCCATCAACTGATGAATGGATAAAGAAATTGTGGTTTATACATACACAATAGAATACTACTTGTCAATGAGAAAGAATGAAATATGGCCGATTTATTTGCATTGATTTTATATCCTGCGACTTTGCTGAATTTACATATCAGCTCTAGCAGGGGTTTTTTTGGTGGAGGCTTTCAGGTTTTCCACGTAGAGCATCATGTCATCTACAAAGAGTGAAAATTTGACTTCTTTGCCAATTTGGATGTCTTTTATTTCTTTTTGTCTGAATGCTAAGGCTAGGACTTCCAGTACTATGTTTAACAACATTGGTGAGAGTGGTCATCCCTGTTGTGTTCCTGACCTTAGAGGGAAATTTCAGATTTTCCCCATTGAGGATGATATTAGCTGTGGGCTTTTCAAATATGGCTTTTATGATGTTGAGGTATGTTCCTTCTATCCCTACTTGAGGGTTTTTATCAAGACAGAATGCTGTATTTTGTTAAATGTTTTTTTCTGCATCTATTAAAAGGATAATAGGGTGATTATTCTTTATTTTGTTAATGTGGTATATCACATTGATTGATTTGTAAATATTGAACCAGCTCTGAAACCCAGGAATATATCCCACTTGACCATAGTGAATAATTCTTTTAATGTCCTTGATCTGCTACAATATTGTTGTAAAATTTTGCATCCAGTTTCATCAGGGACATTAGTTTGTAATTCTCCTTTTCAGTGGGATATTTGTCTGGTTTTGGAATCAAAGTAATGATGGCTTCATAAAATGAGTTTGGAAGTTTTCCTTCCATTTCTATTTTTTGGAACAACTTCAAAAAAAAAAAAGGAGGGAACTGAGTGCATAGGGTGGTGTAGTGATCTCCAGTGTGCACTGGGAAATAGTCCCCTTCCTGGAGTGTTTTTGGAAGAGGGTTTATTGCCTCACCAAAGACAAAAATCCTGCAGGGGTCAGCCAAAGACCTTTCATCAGCAGGGTGGAGAGGCTCCACTCCGGAGTAGGGGAGTGAATCCACACCTTGACGGGTCCTTTAAGACTTTGGGTTTTGAATTTCAGCCATTCATCAAAGAAAAAAACTCAAGAGAGTTTTGGTGCAGGGTGAGATGACATCCCTCGTATTCTGTCAGGGCTTCCTGAATAGCGGGAGTTGAGATCCCTGGTCTGGGGATTAGAATTGGGGTGGTAACACTTTTCCTCCCAACATCAACATGGTAGGACCTCAGAGAGCAACATAGCAGCCCCCAGTGGAGGTAGGACCACTTACACCAAATCCTGCCTCTCTATACCTGGCAACTGCTTATTTACTGTGGCAAGACTGTAAGCCCACACCGCTGGCCTCACCTCTAGACCAGCACATGAAGCAACCCTGAGACACCAACAGACAACCATTTTTTCCCCTTTTTTTCCTCCTTTTTGTTCTTGTGGAATGGGCTCTGATTTCATCATATGAAGAACACTCTCTGACAAATAAGTTTTTTTCTGAGCTGCCTCCCAATCATAATTATTGCAGTGTAGCTATGACTTACTTGTCAATATAGGCAATTTTTCCTGGTCCTTGAGTAAATACACACATACTTTCTCACCTGAAGGGTATAAGAGCTTTTACGATAACAAGTGGTCAGAAATCCAAACAAAGGAATTTTAATATTTTTCAGAAAAGAGAACAGCTTAAATAAAATAAAATCTTGGAATTCTTTGTGATCTATGCTATTTCTACTCACTTTAATGGACTTGATGTGTCAACACAATTCCTAGAAAAACGGAAATGGACTGAAGTTGAGCCTACAACAAGCTTCACTACAATCAATCCACTGGCAAATCAAATTGAACAGCCAATCATTTTTTTCTCAAGGTATTTATGGTTTTTGCACTTACAAGATACTTCCCTTAAATATTGCTAATATCTTTAGAAGAGTGAATGTTCAGTGCTATAAACTTCTTCCCTATGAGAAAAATGTTGGATGGTTAACGTGAGGATACTATCCCATAGAACTTAAGCATCTCTGTTGGATTTTCCTGATTTGTATTAATCTGAATTTTCAACATTTCTTACAGTCATTATTTTTCCTTTATTATTATCAAATTGCAATTATTTTAAAAACTAGTAATAAAAGATATGTGATAGTCAACATCTTTCCAATGATGGATACCCTAGATTCAGCCAAAAACAAAAATCCATAGATATTAAATAACACAAAGATTATGTAACCCAGGGCATAGATTGGCAAATGCAAGCACTCAAAGCTTCCAGAAAATGACTGTGTAGAAGGGACTACAATGACATTGCCATCACCCTTTTGAGTTTCCAAGAGCTGAGTGCTCTGCAGCAAACGTTATAGCCCCTCAGAGCTGCAAGATCATATGATCAATCATTTCATTTTGCATGTGGGAAAACTGCAGACGAAAAGGATCAGTTGCTAGTATCACTCAATAAGGTCTTTGTGGTAAAGTTGACTTGTGTGTTTTCATTCCTGGTACTTCAGGTGTCCCGATGTTCAGCTCATGTCTAGCACTCCTTACCATATAACCTTTACAGATTAAAACTTTTTGAGCACAATGGCAACCAGCTGAGGCCTTTGGGGTTGAAGATCCAGTGAAGGGTTGACTTGGATTTATCTTAAATCTAACTAGGAATACCTTAGGTGGTTGCCATGAGAGGTTCTGTGTTTTGATAAGAATATTATAAGGCTTTAGAGAGAAGAAGATTTGGTTCAATTCCCAAATCTTCTTCTTAAAATAAGTGTGATGTGGGTACAAATTATTAGTGTCTTACCTTTTGGTGTGAATCCAAATCCTTTGATGTAATTTATTAAAAATCCAGAGACCTTACCCTGTAAATATTTTATATATTTATTCTCAAAGGAAAAGCACCATGCAAGGTACAAGGGAGACATTGGTAAAGCAGCCAGTGGTCTCTGCCTCTTGGGGGAGAAGACAATAAAATATTTACATTTTATGCTCATGTGCTATACTAGTGGAAATAATAGGTGCTATGGAATTAAATATGTAAAATATAAAGCAACTGAAAATTTCAAACTACTCTATCTTGGGAAATGTAAATGAAGAAATAACTATTGTATGTTTGGGAGACTGTAGAAAGTAACATTTAGAAAGTAACATCTCCTTGGTGTGTTTCTCTGCTGTACAGACTAGAAAAAGTGATTTTATTTTTCTATGATTCAGTTTGTTCGTCTGTAAAATAAGGATAATAAGAGAAACCTAAGATTTTTATGATTATATAATAAGTTGATTTTTTAAGGCACTTCAATAGTACCTGGCAGATGATAAGCATTCAGCAAATGCTAGATATTATACTTATTTTAAATTGTGTTGGTTTTGTCACCTGAAGAACAGTAACAAGGATGCTTTAGGGCCTAGGCATGGATGTAAGAAAACAGAGTGTTCAGGGAATGGAGAGTAGGCTAGTAAGAATCATAGCCAATATTTATTCGGTGTTTACAATGTGTCAAGTACAATGCTAAAAACTATACTATATTAACTCATTTAACATTATTTTATGGTGAAAAAATGAAGGTCCATAGTATAGTGCGTATAGAAAAGTCAGTCATTTTTATGCTTCTTATAGCTTATGGAAAATATATCTGTGTATAGGGATTACAATGTTTTATCTTTCTGCCAAGGCAAATAACCTTCTGGCATGCCAATTTCATTTATGCCATGGTAAATGTGATTTCTGGTTTCTCAGAAATCCCTTTGCAGGGCTTAGATGAACAGTGAACATACAGCCAGGTGCCCCTTATGTGTCAGTCACATAGTCACATCCTGAAAGGTCTACAACCCATATATTACTGCTAGCTCACAAGCCTCTCTGATCCAGACATATCTCCTTCCTCACTAGAAAAACAGAGAATGGTGTCCCCATATATCCAGAATTCTGTGCAAAGCATCAGGTGTGGAAAAAGAAGAGCAGAGTCCTAAATTAGGCAAACCCCTTCATCTTTGAGGACTAATAAAGGAGATCAACTAGAGTAATGTCAAAGTGCTTTGTGAACAATACAACATGGTGGTAGGGTAGCACAAAGTGCTGTTGTCAAAGTTAATATGTTAGTGACAAATTACGCATTCAGCTGGGCAAGAGCTTCTTTATTGCATTGTTTCCACCAAGCACCCTAATTTTCTCTATGAGCTCCCTCACACTAGGCTTATGGAAATTCAGTATCTCATTTGCCAGTCATCAGCTTTCACAGGTCTCTGCAGAGATATCAGATGCTTCAGACCACGTGGCCTCCTTAGGTCTGGAATCAATGTGCCTAGTTAGGGTCAGGCTCTTTGTCAGATTGGGCAGGAGGCCTGATGCTGAAAGTTATGCCTTTGCTTTATTTTTCTTACACATCTTGTGAACTGCTGGGTACTGCCAGAAAGCTCAGACTGAGGCCATCACTGCTTAATATCTCTCTTTCCAGACTCAGTCCTGGCACATCTCTCCCCTTCTCTCTTTACTCTTCAACTCCTCCCCCCATTTCCTCTCCTTAATAATATCCTCTATGTGATGGACATGGGTTTTTACAATTGATAGAAATGATTCCTAACCTTAGGCTGTTTTTGATTTTTGCCTTGAGACAAATCCCTGGGTATTGAATCATAAATATGAAAGGGACTCACTGTGTTTGGAGTGGAAAAGAAGGAAACATATGAAGATAACAATACAAAATTAATATATCATCCTGTCACATATATAAGTAATCATATAAGCCAGAATATTGAAAGAAAAATGCTTGTTGGGGTTAGAAATATCTGAGATCAAATCTTAGCAGTGTTTTATCACTTGCTGTGTGGCTTCAGATAAATTACTTAACCTTTCTGAATGTTTCTTCAGAACTCCATTTCAGCATGTGAAGTAAGGATTTATGGTGTATATGCCATAGAAATATTGTGATGATTAAATGAGATAACATGCAGAGTTCTAGGATATTTATTAGTTGCTTCATTTGAGTGTGTTCTCAATGAACTCATTGTATTGGTAAAAGTTATTCATAGGTCAAAAAACCCTTCCTGTGTATTTTCAAGATTGAATTACTGACAGGCCTAAAGTAGATCTTAGCAGTTACAGGAATTAAAAAAAAAAAGGATTTCGTAGTGCAGTAGGAGCACTGCTGGAGTTCCCCCATGTAAGTAGACAGAAACCTCTTCTTGATTCTGGCGTTATCATACTGTGTCCATGAGTTGTGGCAGAGAATAAAATATGCTAAAACATTTTGCTAAGAAGCCTCGGAAGCATTTGTTGAGGCAATTATGTAATTTCATTCCTTAAAATTAATGGGAATTGCATTTTGGCAGTGCTGCTTTATACTGTCTTTATACTCTCTAATGGGATCCTTCAGATGCTCATCATCCCTGCCGCTTGGGGAGATACCAGACTCACACTAGACATTGATAGGGGAACTTTTCCAGGTCAGGCTTCCAAAGGCCAGAGACACCTGAACAGATTGGAAAACCAACCACCATCTTCTCAAGCTTCCTTTGTAATCTGTGAAGCCTAATAAGATAGAGAGGGAATTAATAAATGTGCTTACTTCAATGATAAAAAGTAAATAAATGCATATGTAATCAAGGATGTTGACCTCATGTAACAGCATTTGTTCCTATGGCAAAATGAATGGATTTATTAACTGGGTGACTCCTGGAATTAAACCCAGGAAAATTGAGAGTTTAGAAAAGCAGTTTTGTTGTCTGCTGCTTGTCACTTTTTCCATATTTTGGGAAGGCTGAGAGAGAGGCTATAAGAAATAGAGAAAGATCTGTATCAATGAACATGACTTGAGAGGCTCAGCACATTTCTTCCTAATTGTCTTTGATGTGTCCTTTCTCCTCCACTTCTGACCCACCCATTCTTCTGTACCATATGATAAAGATACCACTGGATTAGTACTGCTAATGCCAAGAAAGACTAATGCTGGCACCTGATACTGCTGCAGGTTTAGAGTTCCCAAAATAGAGCCACTAGCTAGAGTAGGCTGGCATCACTGTGAGATGGTAACACAACAGAAGCAAAACAGGTGTGTGTAGACTGGAGAATTTGAGGAGATAAAGATCAGGAGGGTCCTAAAGAGAGACATCATGGTCAGGCCCACAAACCATCTATGCAGAGAACATTTAATGGGCACTAAGTCTTGCACTACACTAGGTGCAACCCAGAGTATAGGATGGGATTAAAAAAAAAAAAAAGTGAGGCAAAAATCTCTGCACCTGGGCAGAGTAATAGCTGTTCTAGGAGAATGGACCTGAAGCCCTTAATCAACAAAATATAAAAAATGTGTGTTTGGCCTCCTTGGATTTGGGGAGCTTGACTGTGACCTCCTAGACCACTCAGTGTGAGAAAACTCAAGGGGGATTTGTTAAAAGCTGCCCTTAGATAAGATAGAAATTAGAGCATATCAAATCTGAGTGCTCTAAGTGACTAATCTAGTGACCATGGATAAATTCCCTTTCTGTTATTTCTCAGATACAATCAGAGGAGATGAGTTTTATTTCATCACCCAGAAAAGTGAACATTTGTGTCTGAGAGGAGGTACATGAAGGCAGCATATCCATGTGTGAGTCCAGTGTGAGGTCTACTCTGTTCTCTCCTTTAAGCAAGTTGGTCAAGGGAAGACCTGTTCTTCTCTATCTTAGACTCCTTGTCAACCATTATCCTAGACAAATATATAATGTGGTCCTCCTGTTCTCCCCTTGGATTCTGTCACCTGAAGACACCTGAAAAGTAGTTCTTCTGAAGGGGGATGTGGTGGAGAAAGACCCCAGGAGACCTGGTTCTAGCACTGGCTCAACCCCACTACGTTGTCTTTTTACTGACACCACCTCTGACACAAAATGTATAATTTTTGCATGCTGGGTGTCCCAGAGTTTAAACTTCTTCTGACACAAACTACCCAGAGTTAGCACTGCATTTATAGGTTGAAGGGCAAAGTCCCACAAGACTGCCCTCACTTCAGATGCCAACCACAAATGGAGTGCCCAGGCCACCCACACTTCTGTACCACTTGGCTGGAATTAGGAGTTCTTACAACTCCCTTCAGGTTTGGGCATTTATTATAACAATTTGGAGAACTCAGAGAAAAATTTTACTTACATTTCCCAGTATTATAAAGGATACAACTCAGGAACAGCCAAATGGAAGAAATAAATAAGGGAAGGTATGAGGTGGGGAAATGGGCCATGAAAATTCCACAACCCATCCAGGCACTCCAACCTCTTACCAACCCAGGGATCTCCAAACCTTGATACTTGGGAGTTTTAATGGATGCTTCATTACATAGGTATGATTAATTAGATCACTTGCCTTTTCATGATTGGCTCATTCTCCAGCCCCTCTCCCCTTCTGGCAACAAGCCCCCAGCCAAAAGCTATCTGTTCCTTACTCTAACCCTGCACTACACACACACTCCACTGTGGCAAAGAGTCATCTTGGTGGCATACAAAATTCATTATTATCATTTGGGAAATTCCAAGTGTTTTAGGAAGTCAGTGACAGGAACTGGGGACTATATTTATTTTTTATCTTTATCCTTATCTTTATGTTTGTTTATGTTTATAATTTACTAATTATTCCACACCCACTGAGGTGTGAAATCTTGGGCAAGACAATTAAAACTTCAGGCTTTAGTTTATTTTGACAAAGAGGCCTGTGGCTTGAGGTGAACCATTCTATCTAAGTTATCTTCTAATTCTTCCTTCCAATTCTGACATTATTTAGATATATCATGCCAGTTCTACACTGAGGTGTTGTGCTGTGCCTAGGACCTCAAGGATGAAAGGGAAAAAATGGGGAGAATAAAATGTTGTAAATGTATGTTGGATACAGACAGCAGATGGATAAGATAGGTTACTTGTGGAGAGGTAAAGAGAAAAATTTAAGCTTTAGAATCTCAGTCCCATTGGAAAAATGTTAAAATATACTAAAAAGCTGACAGGAAAAAACTTACAGGAAGACAATAAGAAACCAAAAAAGAAGCAGGAAATGGAAGGAGCAGATCTGTTGACTGAACCCTAGAGCCTGGTCTTAACTGGCACCACAAGACTTTGGTGAAAATTGAACATTTTTCCATCTCTGACTTAAAATAAAAGGACAAAAGTGCCATATTCTCTCTCTCTCTCTCTCTCTCTCTCTCTCTCACACACACACACACACACACACACACGCACCAGGACTACAGCATGCAGTCTAATATAGCTAATATCAGTCACAAGGCTTGGTGCAGGCAGATCAAGGGCATATTGTTGTCTACATAAAGACTTCCCTCACCCACCTTCCCTTAGAGTCTGTAGGGCACTGAGGGCTGAAGGAAGCTGTGTTTTAACTTAGCTAAATAATAGGAGGCACCAGAGGAGCTGATAATGTGTTGTTTGGATGAAGAATTAGAACTAATTTGTTTAGAAAAGGATGAATGTTGAACACAGCACCCCACAAATTTCCTACAGCTATGTTCCTTGGTAATGATGTGTTTATCCTGGGCTACAACCCATAGTGAAATTTTGTATAAAATTTAAGATATAAAGCAAACACAGCTTCTATGACTATGGTTAGACATTATATGAAAATAGGGAAATATCTTAAATATCTTTTCTCAAATGCAAGCTTTCTTCACTCCTGCTTCAAATGTGCAGTAATTTTTTTTTATTCAAAAGTCAAATCTACCTGGCTTCACAATTGCCTCTTGACTCAAATATATACCACAACCTCTGTCTCCACCTACTTGCCATATAATCAAATTAGAACAGAGGCTTCTAAGCCTTGAGGGTTTATGGTGAGCCCAGTGAATCCCAGAATAGTTGTCCAAATGTCTTTCACTTGATGCACTCTAAGCTGAAATGGCTATCTCTCCAGGCACATATTGCCAGTTTCCCTTCTCTCACTATAAAAGCTAATACCCTTCTGGGTCTGGTGGAAGGAGAGATTGGATCTCTCAGCTTACATTCTAAATCTTCAAAAACAGATGAAAAACAGTACAGTTTAAATCTAGCTCTCGAAGGGTGTCAGCCACCATTTATTTATAGATAATTATCTATGGATTTCCACTCTTCTGAGGAATTTCTTTTCAAGTTTTTGTTTTGGGGAAAATTTTAAATTCTCTAAGCATGGCCCATTTCTAACTATGTTCATAAGGTTGGTGTGAAATTAGTAAAGCACTTCAGGAAAGCAAATCTGTTAGGAAGAAGTTGTGTTGTTCCTTCCAAAACCAAATAGAAGTGTGGCTGGACTCTGTCCTCATTAAGCTCCTGGCTCTGATTTCTCTCCTCTCCACTGTACACTGAGGGACAGCTGGATATGTGAAATAGATGCATATATACTTCCAAAAGTGACTGAGTAACAGAAGGAAACCTCTATTCTATTAAACAGTTACAAAATAGCTATTGAAATCTTGTTCTCTTGATTTGCAAAGTACAACACTGTTCTCCAACATAGTGGAGAGGTAACGAAAGTATATGAAAGAGCAACAATTGCAAATTAGTACATTCCAAATCTATTGTTTTGGTATTTACAATTATTTACATAAGGCTGAGGTGGAAATGGCATAGTTGCCTGATGAAATTTGGTGGGATGCTCAGAGAAGTTTCCAAACTTTTGGAAGAGCCCAGCCCACTTTTCCTCTTTGACAAAATTTCACTTTGATAGCCCCTTGTTGGTCCAGTCCAGCTCATGATGTTAAGGAAATGTTTATCCTTTCAGGTCTTCAAATGGGGCTGTGAGGCTGGTGTTTTCAGCTGGTCTCTCCACGTCCCCTTCCAAGACTCAACAGCAACAGTCTCCTTCCCCCAAGAACTCTTCAGAGAGGATCCTTTCCAAAACATTTTCCCACCTAGAGTCTGGAAAAAGTAAATGGACAAACATAACTATTTACTTTGCGATGCAAGAGGCTTTACACATTTTGTTATTAATAAAATAGATCTGCTTGCTTCTGCAAGATCCTCCCTAAATAAGAGGATCCTTTTAGTTCTGGTTAGAGACCACTTCCCTACTTGTAAAGTGACACTTGAAGCCTTTCAGAGAAGAATATAGTGGTTTATACACTCAACCAAGGCAGGGATACCCTTGGCTAGACTTTGTCTCAGGCAGTCAATGAGACTCTGAGGATCCCACCATGTTCTTCTGGGGACAAAAAATAAAGACAACTAAGGATTTGGTCATACAAGTTCCAAAGTTTATTCTGACACAAGTGCCTTATGACACCAGACAAATCTCTGACAGTTTAAAGCTTCATATTCCTCACTACAAAACATTTATCTTACAGTGTATCTGTGAGGTCTAAATGCATATAACAGTGACCAACACATGCAAGGAACAAATAACATCTACTTTACCCAAATACCTTAAAAACATAGACAAAGTAGAAAACTATTAAACTTATTTTATGGGGTTATCATAAAGATAATCATAAAACCTGGCAACAATAAGAAGAAAAGAAGAGGAAGAAGAAGAAGGAGAAGGATAAAGAGAAGAAGAAGGAGAAGAAAGGAGAAAAAAGGAGAAGGAGAAGGAGGAGGAGGAGGAGGGAATAAAGAAATACTATAAATGTAAAAGTATATATATTTTAAATTTGTATGTTAAAAATTTATAACATTTATAAAATCCTATAAAATTATAAAAGATTGATTATTAATTAGGCATAACATTTGAATAGACATTTCACCAAAGAAGATGTATAAATGGCCTACAAGCTTATTAAAAAGTGTTTGATGTCATTAGTCATCAGAGAAGCACAAATTGAAATGATTATAAATAAATACATACTGATTAGTATGACTATTTTTTTTAAGTTTTGCCAAATATTGGCAATAATGAGAATCAATTTTTATACACTTTTGATGGAAATGTAAACTGGTACAAAATTTCACCCATTTGATGGCTCAGCAATCCTATTCTCAGGTTTTTCTCTTTTATTCAAGAGAAATGAAAACCTGTCTACAAAGGGACTTGTACAAAGTTCATAGCAGCTTTATTCATAAGAACCCCAAAGTTGAAATCTATGTATCCATCATAGAATAATGAATAAACTCATTGTGATATGAATATATGATATATGATTATGAATACTATTTAGCACTAAAAATAGAATAAACTAGTGATATACACAGCAATATGAATGAGGTTCAAAAACCATATCTGAGGGAAAAAATCTTTATACACATAAAAAATGTGCTGTATTTCATTATACGAAGCTCTAGAAATAGTCACAATTAATCAATAGTGAATCAATCAAAATAGTGGTTTCATCTAGGATAGGGAGGTGGGAATTGACTGGAAAGTCACAGGAAGTATCTTTATGGGGTGTAGTGGGTTGAATTGTGTTCTCCCAAAACATGTTGAAATCTTAACATAAGGTAACTGAATGTAACCTTATTTGAAAATATGGTTTTTGTAGATGTATCGTTTTATTCCACACTGAAAAAGGGGGCCCCTAAATCCAATGCATAGTGTCTGATGTCCTTATAAGGAATAAGAAATTTGGAGACACACACACACACACACACACAAGGAAGAAAGCCATGTAAAGATGGAGACAGAAATGGATAAACCAAGAAACACCAAAGGTTGCCAGCAACCACCAGAAGTTAGGAAGAGACAAGGAAGGATTCTTCCTTAGAACTTTCAGATGGAGAATGGCCCTGAAAACATCTTGATTTAAGTCTTCTACATTCCTGAACTGCATTCAGAAATAAGTAAGAAAGAGATTATGTTCCTGTTGCTTTAAGCCACCCAATTTGTGGTAATTTGTTATGGCATCCCTAGAATTAAAACATGATGTGATGACATTGTACAACTTAATAAAGATTTGGATTATGCATTTGTCAAAAATTATCTTATGGTTTACTAAAGATTTGTACATTTTGTTATATGTTCTAAAGACATAAAAAATAAATAGTAAAAGAAATGAACAAATGTTAATGATATATAAGAAGAAGTTCAGAAAAAGTCTACTGATATCTGAAATTTACCTTGAAATCCATAAAAAATATTTATTTTTAGACAGGCATTAATAGAGAAATACTAGAGAAACTAGCATAAAATGCTGATAACTTAGTGTGTAAAGGAGTTTTCAATGTCAAAAAATGTTAAATTTTTTGTATGTTTGAAAATTTCACAATAAAATATTGGAGGAAAAAGTGAAATAAGATCCTGTGCTTTCTGATTCTGGATCCAGTGTTCTTTGTCTCCCATGGCAGAGTTCCTTTAAGTCAGAATTTCTGGAAATTGAATTAGCTACAACACCAGTACCTTAGAGTTTGTGTCTTGCATTGACCTACTACTGATTTGTGTCCACTGTCATCCACACCAGCCTGAGGGAACCAGAAGCAGTTGCTATCATGAGGTGTCCTGATGCCTGAGACATGAATTTGTGGGTTAAAGTATTGCCTAATCTCTGTAGAAGCTTCATTCATGCTTGTATGATTGGTTGGAAGGTTGGGACACATCAGAGAACCTCTTAACAACTGGTATAGCAGGACCATGCTCCTTTAGTTGAAGAATTTGACTATGGAAATAAAGTATGATTCAGGGGAGGAGATGTCAAAAGGTACATACAATGGGATGCTTCTTTCTGCTTTTTCTCAACTCAGAAGTCATTTTTCAAGGAACTGAAACACTTTAACACACTTGTATGTCAAGCCATTGTAGAAAAGGAAGGAAAGTCCAGAATATGCTGGGTAGATATTGCCTCCAATCTGGAATGAGGCAGAGAAGAGGGTGGTGATTTCAACACAACAGAACAAAAGCTCTATGTGTTATATTAAAAAATTCTCATGAACACAGTCAGTTGCAGGAAGTAATGATTTCTTGGGTCTCTTATCCAAAAGCACTGATGAAGTAGAGGCTACTGAAGAACACTTTAAAGTGATAAATGGTCTCCTGTTCTCAGTAACTAAGAGGACAGATTGAGGAATCAAAAATGATTGCCTCAAAGGAGGAAAGATTATGAATGAAGCAAAACCCTGGGAACTAAAATTCAGAGACTGACAAATTTAGAGCTCCAAAGGAGGAAATGTACTAAGGCCCTGGAACATAGCACAGACCTAGATTAGGACAGAGTTGAGAAGGATGGGAACCTTGAGTTTATGCAGGGCTCTGACACAGAAGAGCACTGGGCTATATCTGAGTCAGGCTTCTGGTCTTGGCTTGAAGGGCAACCTTTGTCAGTGACTTGTGACTTGTATAAGCCTTTCATTTTCATTAAGTTTCAGTTTTCTTAAATGCGAAATATCCTCATTCACAACATTAGATATAGGTGAACTTATTCTTTTAAAGAATATAAAGACTAAATATAAAGTAAGTTCATTGTTAATTGGTCTTAAGTGTAGCTGCTTGTACAATTTTCCTTTCTAAGGATGGTGGTGAAAAATAAGTAGTTGAGGGCCCCTAGAGAGTGTTTCTTTAGAAAAAACAGACTGGGATCTCTGGTCTTATATCCTGCTTCCTGTCAGAGGACCTGGATTGACATAGGGGCTGCTCCTGTGGTTCTTGCCTCTTTGAAAATCAGCCAAAGACGTGTGCTCTCTCTTGTCCTCACTTATCAGCTGAGGAAAATGCAACTATACCATTTGTGACAGTTGCCAGATAACTTACTTGGATAGTGATTTTTTTTTCTAGTAAAATCAGGAATATCCCTAATCTATTCCTCTTGTTTTTTCACCAATAGTTTATGACTCATGGCAGATGAATGATAGCTACAAACTCTTTGTTACTTCTCCAGCTGAGAGATGAAGTCTAATTCTTCTCCCCTTGAATCTGAGTGGGTCCCACAACTGCTCAGCCCAATACAATGTGGTAGACATTACTCTGTGCAAGTTTCCAGGCATAAGCCTTAAAATACTGGCAATTTATACTTCCTGTCTTTTAGAATGCTTGTTGGACTACACTGAGACCCCTATTAAGATGCCCAAGATAGTTACAGGGAGATGACATATAGAGAAAGAATTATTCCTGGCAAGTCCTATGTGTTTAAGTTAACAGAGTTCAGAACAAGTTTCCCCAGAATGTGCCACTTTGGCATGCATACTATTTTGAGTTGAAGACAAGTACCAAAAGTCTCAGGAAGAGATTTTGTTTGTTTTATCTCCCATTTAACTACCTAAAATAATTTAGATAGAAGGTTAGGTCCAGAAAGAGATCTATAAACAGAAATAACTGTATATTATGGGCTCAGTGTTGTTGGGGAGGGAAAATTCCTCTATCATTCAAAGTCCTTCTAGCTAGACTAAGAATCAAATTAATATGAGACAAATTAATAAGAGAAAATAAAATTTAATACCATACATATGGGGAATCCACATAGACATGGAAATTCCAAAGATAGGCAAATGATGCTTATATGAGCTAAGGAGCAGGTTAAGGGCCTGGGGACACAAATGGAAGAAACAGCATTAGTAGGAAAGTGAAAGGAGATGTTTGAAAAATATACCCCATTATGTAGATAATTATCTTAGGTAAAGAGGAATCTCTATTAATAGCTCTTTTCCTGGTACAAGAAGACTGTTGAAGGGGAAGTAAAGAGATTTTTCTGAATCTGGTGTATTTGGAGTGATTTTAACTCAAAATAATGTTTATATCAAAGTGGCCTATCTTGGAGCTGCCTGTGGCCCCTACAGTGTGGTAAGCTGGGTAGAGCTTAGCAGTCTTTTTGTTCAAATTCCTCTCTGTGTCCCATTGTCTCTGCTTATCATGACAAACATTTGTTAAGCGAACATTTGCTCACCAAATATTTGCTTTTTCCATCTTCCTATAAATTGTCTTTTTCCCCCTCTCTTTGAAGTCCTAGACCCTTACCCCCTTCTCCTTAGCACAAGATAGCATTTGAGCCTGAATTACAAGACTGTGTTTGAATCTACCATAACTATGGATGGCTCTGGTACATATGAAATTACTATTTTTTTCCCTATCAATCTGTTTTGTGCCACTTTAATTAACAGACCAGCCTACAGAAACTAGGAGGGTAGAGGGCAAAAAAAAAAAAATACCTCCCATACACAGCCTTGCTATGTTGGAAGACAGATAAATAGAGAAACCTTCTTGGACATTCCATCCACAGTAAATGGCTCAAAAAGAAACAAGTCCAACCCACAGCAAGGATCAGATGGTGTCAGTTAAGTTACTCCAAGCATTTCAGCTTTTTCAACCACTTCACCTATTGTTCCAGTCATCAAAGTCATGTTATCTCTGCTGTGCTGTGCCCAAGCTGTTGAAACAAAAATGTAAGCAGTAAAATGATTGGTGTTTGAGGTTACTAAATACTAGGGTTGGTTTGCTACACAACAGTATGTAAATGGAATGTGGCCCATTTCTGGCTTCTGCATGCAAACACATAGAATTTAATACATTAAACAACAACAAAAACACAAAAATGGGGAAGTCCTAGATCAGGTATTTTATCTACACCAGTAAACATCTTATCTGCTAGCTTCAACAGAAAGCAAACCATCCTGGTTTATTATGAAACTTCCATTGTCCAGAATATGATTTGTCACTTCACATAATGCTTATTTTATTGTCACAATTCCCCAGTGCCCAGGAACAAGCCTAGCAAATACAGATTTGGCCTCAGAATTTCAAAAGTCAAAGAGTTTAGTACTTCTCCTGCTCAACATGGGTATAAAGGCATTAACACCCAAGTAATTTCCATACAGATATCTCTGAATCCACTAACATGGATAGTGTTCAGTAAGTCCATCCACTCAACATAGCATGAGGAAAACAACCAAGCTTTATCTTGCAAAAAGGGAGTGGCTTCCTGCCTTTTGTTTTGATTTCTCCCTGAAAACCACTTTTTCAAGATGTCAAAGCAGTGCTAAAGAAAGAACCTAACAATCTTACAGAGAAATTCTTTGTTGAAAAATACCTTTACATTTGTATGTTTCCTTCTTTGTTTTATAACCCATCTACTGTAGCTACCTGTTTGTTCATTTTTTTTTCTTCTAGTGTTCCTCTATGCCTTTCTTCTTTCCACTGTTTACTCAGATGTAACTAAGTTGGCAGTATCTGTCTTTCAAAAGCCTGTGGCTGAATGAAAGCTTGACATTAGCTATTTATCATTGTAAGATTTCTTCCATTCCTACACCTCTTTTTTTTCTGATTTTGCTAAACAGGGTATGTTTGGCATTGCTGAAATTAATTTGTTATTTTTTAATAAATCAAGTCCTGAGTTAAAAACTAAACAATGAAATACATTTATTATTTTCCTCTCCTCTGTTTATTGTAGTGTGAAATTGTTTTCCAGGAAGTGATTTATTCTGGAAAGGCTTTTCCCTCTTGCTAGGTAATTGTGATATTTGGAAAGAAAATGCTAACTGGGCTTGCCTGTTATCAAAGATGTTATTATAGTGTGTCAAAAATTTTTTCTGACAGAATATTGAGCCCATTGTCTCTTGCATTTTCCATGGCTACTTTGCAATAAACCACCTCACTGAAATTGACTGTACTACTTTAAACAAATGGAGCAGAGAGAGAGTGACAGGACAGAGGTCCAATGTGCCTGAAGTCACCACCACTGTCTACAGATACTTCTCTATTTCAGCAATCCTTTGCAGAAAAGAACTGATTTGATTGTCTTGAAGGACAAAACAAGGTCATGTCAAGTTACAGCTATTGGAATCATATGTAATGCATGGAATTACAAGAAAATTGTCCAATACTAAAAAAGTCAGGTTGACACTGCAATTGTCTTAATTGGTTAGTTCTTGGCTGACAATCACAAGGACTGATAAGCTAGAAATAGATCAAATAAAAGTTTAGATCAGATATTTTACTTAGACTCTCCCACCTAGCTGGAACAGGAATTAAATAAGATTGACCTGGCTGTTTATGTAAATGGAGAATCCCAACTTGCTGTCCAGGACCCACATCTTTGTAGATATGACAGTGTAGGAACAGGTATACAGTTAGGCCAAGTGACATTCCAGATAAAGTAGCAGACAATCCTCTAACACATGGGCAAGATTCAAAAACACAGGTAAAGATGACCTCATGGGAGCCCATCTATATAAAGCAGGGTTCCACTTGCCTTCCTGAAATATAAATCTCTGATTTGGGGGAGTAAAGTGCTGAGATTAAGGCAAAGCCTCAAGCCAATGAGAGCTCTGGGATAGTTTTACTACAGCAGAGAATAGGATAGAAATGTATTCACAAGAATTGGGGTTCAGAGTGGATTTACCAAAAGAAAGAGTTATGGTTGTAGATCCTGCACTCTGGATGAGGATTGGACTATTAACAAGAACTAGATTAGCCCTTTGGCCTGAGCTCCTGATATGGAGCTAGGTAATACTTGACATTCCACCTTTAGTCAAGGCTGGTTCTAAAGCCTAGGAGAGATGTTAGTACTTCCTTCAGGTGGAAGTCGCATATAATCAATAACAGATGGAGATGGGAACCAACCTGTGCCTAGCAGGTTAGAACACCTTCATGAAATCAAGGCGATGGGTTTCACTTATGTGGGTATGAATGCTATTGAATAACAAAAGTTCAACTGAATATATTTCAAAAATTTAATTAGATATATTAATTGACTCATGAATTGGGCAACAATCCGTCTAGCAATTAGAAAGGAGCTCTGTTGAGCTGCAGAAAAGCTAAGGTTTTTAATGACAGAAAGTGAGTAGAAGAAAGTTATTAGCAAAGAATTCATTGTACTAGGCAAGGTTACTCTTTTAAGTAAAACAGAAGGGATCTATCAGTAAATTTCCCAATGCTGAGAAAGAAATTCTATGTTGACTGGTTAAAGGTCACATTTATGAAGGGAGGGGGGCTAAAGCCTCAATTAAGTTAGACATTAAGTCTTGGTTTGCTGGTGTGGGTCCTAAACATAAATGAATCCATTTTGGACCTGTAGTGTTCTTTTTAACGATTCCCCACTTTTTATCAAACTCTAAGCTAAACTCTAAGATGTGATTAAAATTTAAATAATTAGCACTACTCTCAGCTATCACAACTGATGTTTTCATAGTTTTTGTTGTTTCTTTCATGTGGTACACATAGGTCATGAAATTTTTTGCTAAACTTGTGTGATATTTACAGGCAATGGCTTTAGGTTCATATTCTTTAAGTTGGTCATTTTCTACATTGCTTTTTTGACATTCTAGTCTTAGGGCGATCATTTTCTTTGTGGTGGTTATGAACATGCACTTAAAGCTTTTGCAAATATACAACTCAAAGGATATTATTATAATTATTATAAGTAGGATAATTTCCAGTGTCTAGAGTGCACTCTGAATCCATGGCCCCAAGACCCAAGCTAATCAAAATAAAATAAATCAAGGAAAGACCCTGCTAAAGTCTTTTTAAGCCAAGTGTCTTGCTGGGTGATCTTATTTTTATTTACATTTACTCCTAACCAGGGAAGGATAGCTCTGCCAAAGGAAGCAAATTCTGAGTCATGAATGCCTGGTGTAGGCCCTTTATAACTCAACAATGTAAATCCAGGGGTTTCAACCAGTGAGAAGTCTTAATTCATTTGTGAAAATTTAGGAGCACAGTTAGATAGCCTAAGAAGCATTGTCCAGATGTGCAGCAGCTTTCTAGGTATTCATAGGACTATAAAGAATGATAACCATCAGAGACATAGATAAACCCTGTAGGGCATAGGCTACTCCCATTAGGGTGGTACTCTTAATAAATTTATTCACAGGAATTGTATTTATCTATTCAAAACCGGGGTCAGTCTGGTTTTTAGGGCATATGGGAAGAAAATATCTGGGTCTGAAATAAAAAATTATTTTAACTGCTTTTCAAGGATGGATACTGTTGGAGAGATCTCTTGGTGAGTGAGGCCAAATCACACATAATAATAGTAATTTGGGATTGTAAATGCGCTAAGATTATGTAGGTAATTGTTTCTAATTGGATACGTAGAACTATAATCAGAGAAATGGAAAAGCAAGGCACTAGATGTTCTGGCCATAAAAGTTGAGCTTAAAAAGAGACTCCTAAGGAGGGGGGGGGGGTTGAATGTGGTTTATAATGACATTGGAAATAGTAGAGAAATTGGTCACATGGAGGACCAGAAGGTCTATAGCATCATAAACAGATTGGAATCTTTGATGATTCAAATCTATGTATGTGAAAGATTACCCCCTTAGCCTGAAAGATATTGATGATAGCATTATCTTACCAGGCCAATGCCAGAGTGAAGAAGAAGAAGAAGAAGAAGAAAAGGGTTTTGAGTATGAAATAATACAGTATCTTGTGCAGAAGTAGTCTACCTAATGTAACTGCTTCTCTTTGTCATCAATTAGTTTTGAAGTTTTCCAGTGTCTGTACAGAACCGACTCTCAGGTGTAGCCTTCTTGTGCTGTGTATGTATACACAAGGCTCAATGCCTTCTAGTTTTGCACCAGTGTCATAGTCAGAAGCACATGATAAGGTCTATTCTAATGGGGTTTAGAGTGGTCATCCTCTGAAGATATTTCCAGAATACCCGGTTGCTAGACTCCCGACTGTGACCTTTCATTTGGGATCCAGAAAACCTTATTTAACCTATTGATAATAGGTTTGAGCATCAGGCACTAAAGACTTACAGTGACTAGTCATACTAACATGGATAACAAGGGATCAACAGAAAGTTGTATACCAATAGACATTGGTCTATTGGTGACTGTCTTCTGTGGAGTAAGTTTATGTATCCCAAAGTGGGTACTGTGAGCAGTCAGCGAGACCTAAGGCAATATCTTAGGCCAGAGAAATACAATAGTTTTGGCAAGTTTAGAGGTTTTAAGGATCCCATTAGTTCTTTTGACCTTGCCTAATGATTGAACATGGCAGGGACAGTGATAATTCCAAGAAGTCGTTTTTTGTTAAGATTCATAAGATTTTCCTAGTGAAGTGGGTGCACTGATCACTGGAGATTGGCAAGGTATAAATCAAGATGGAAGCACATTTACTACCAGTTTCTTTGTGCTACTATGGGGACATCAGCCTTTCAGGAAAGAAAATCTTCAATCCATCTGGAAAACATAATACAATATCAATAACACGTTGATAACCTTTAATAAGTGGAAGTTGAAGTCCAGTGGCAGGTGTTCAAAGGATCCAGATGGAAGAAGTCTGAGGACTTTGGGAATTAAAAAAAGTTTTTCTGGGACTATGGATCTGGTAAGTTAAATAGTAAGTTACTGTATAAGTAAGACACTTTCATAATTTTATAGATGTTATCTCACCAATGTCTGTAATTTTAGTTATCTTAAATGCATCTTGGTGGGCAAAGAAATGTAAAAACCAAAAAATGAGTTTTGCCGGGAGACAGGAAGAATTGAGCAGCTGTCTTGGAGTTCCCACAGCCTTGACTATTCGTTTACTTTAAAGCCATTGTTTACATATCTTAATTTCTCTGATTCAGGAGCAGGCTGTTGCCATTTTGCAAGGACATCAGGATAGTAAAAATCTGGCACTAAGGGGCAATTTTTGCAGAAGCAGAATGGACTTTATCCAATGTACTACAATCTTTATATATATTCTGTTGTTATTGTTTTTGCATAAAAAGACTCAACTCAAATTCAGTCATTTTTGTGTAAGCCTCAATTTTGATGACATCAATTTTAGAAGGAAGAAAATAGAAGTAAGATTATTTCCTTGTCCATCTTTTATTAGGGTCCCAGAGGACATAAGAAAATAACTTAATTTCCATAAGATTTCCAGATCTTGGATGACCCCAAAGACGGGCTGTCAGTATGAATATGAACAGTTTTCTTTCTGATAATTGGCATGCTCTGGTAAGAGCACAGAGCTCTGCTTCTTGGGCTGAAGTAGCTAATGGAAGATTTACTCTTTGAAGTAGTTCATATTAGGTAGTAATATCTTGGAAATTCCCTTTTCACGTTTACAGTTTGACCCACCACAAACAAGATTAAGTCAAGTTTAGATAAAGGGGTGTTTCATAAATCAGGATATGGTGTCACAAAATGGAGAGTTATTTCTTCAAAGTCATGGGGCTTGTTTTCATCAGATAGAGGTACTAATGTAGTACAGTTAAGGATGTTGCAATATGTAGGTTAGGTGGTAAAAGCAGAAAGATCTTGTGGGAAGTTAGTTGACTTGCAGGAAAACAAAGTCAACTGAGGTAAGAAGATTCTGGACAGACGGAAGAGTTTATAAATAAACATTATTTAGTAAGGTTAAATCTGCTGAGGTTTCAACTAACTTTGCAGCTTTGACTATAACTTTAAGACGACTCAGATAGTCATGTACCACCAAAATAAGTAGTGTGCTATAATATGCAATAGTCCTATGCTTATTACCATATTCTTGCATGAGACAATCTCTGGGGTGGATTATCTCTTTCAAGCATATAAAGAAAAATATTTCAAATAGTTAAGCAGCCCCAATGCAGGAAGTTCTTGCGGCACTTATTTCAGGCTTATAAAAGTCTTTCTATGTTTATCGTCCTAAGACAGGGCTTCAGGGACTACAATTTCAATAAGTTCACAGACTGAGGAAGATAATAGAGAAAAATTAGAAACACATAGTCTACAATAACCAGGCCTGCCTAGAAATTCATGAAGCTATAGCTTAGTTGTTCATCTAGAAAATTCCTAGGTTAGCTTGATTCTTTTTTGGAGATAGCTAAATTCCTTCAGTGCTTAGATTATGACTTAGGTAAGAAATTGTATTTAAAGATGATTTAGTTTTTTCCTTAGAGACTTTATGTCCTTTTCCATCTAACTGTTGTCGCAAATAAATGGAATCTTTTTTTGGATACCTCTTTGGTAACTGAGCATGGCAGAAGATCACCTATATATTGTAAAAGGGCCAATTTTCTTGGGGACTGGAGGGTATTTAAATCTTGGAGGAGCATTTGGGAGGAATAAGAAGGGAGAATAAGAAATACCTCAGTGAACTCTTGAGATATGACTATCCAGGTAGATTGTTTATTGTTCCAAGTAGAGGTAAATAGATACTGGATATCGGGGTCCACAGGAATGCTGAAAAAGGCTGAACAAAGTCTAGAGTATAAGTCATTTTGAGTCAGATGGAACATGTGACTAAAAGGTGTTTGGGTTTGGAAAAACTGGGAAACAGCAAATAAGTATCTTATTAATAGCTCTCAAATCCTGGACTCAAATTGTTATCCCCACCCATTAGGTTTCCTGACGGGCAATATCAGTGTATTACAGAGGCTGGTATAGCCTCTGTATACTCACTCAGTTCCTGAGTATACTCTGTATACACTCAGTTCCTGAGTGATTAAGACTTTCTATGGGTGTGATGCCTTGCATGGCATCAGGCTTTAATGGATATTGAATTAATTTAAGAAAGGTATAGTCATATCTATTTGAATTTGTATAGTTTCTTCACCTTTTTAAAATTTTTTAAAGTTTTTATTTTGACTTAAGTTAGTTAATATGCAGTGCTATATTCATTTCAGGAGCACAGTATAGTGATTTCATAATTCCCTACATCACCCAGTGATCATCGTGACAGGTGCACTCTATAATCCCCAAAACCTATTTTAGCCATCTCCCACCCATCTCCCCTCTGGTGACCATCAGTTTGTTCTCTATAGTTAAGAGTCTGTTTCTTGAATTTTTCTCTTTTTCCCCTTTGCTTATCTATTTTGTTTCTTAAATTCTTCATATAAGTGAAATCATATGGCATTTGTCTTTCTCTGACTTATTTTGCTTATTATTATACTCTCTAGCTTCATCCATGTCATTGAAAATGGCAAGATTTTTATTATTTTCTTATGAATAAGTAAATTTCCATTAATGGAAATTTACTTATTCATATATATGTATATGTATACGTATACATATACATATACATATACATATACATATACATATACACATACATGAATGGATATATATATATATATATTCATTCATCCATCAATGGACACATGAGCTGCTTCCATAATTTGGCTATTGTGAAAAAACAATCCCATTTACAATTGCCCCAAAACTAATAAAATACCTAGGAATAAACTTAGCTAAAGAAATGAAAGACCCATACTATGAATATTATAAAATATTGATGAGAGAAATTAAAGTTGATACAAACAAAAAGAAAGACATTTTATTCTCATGAATTGGAAGGGCACATATTGTTGGGAAGCCTGGGTGGCTCAGTCAGTTAAGAGTCTGACTTTGGATTTTGGCACAAGTCTTAATCTCATAGTTCATGGGTTCAAATCCTCCATAGGGCTTTGCCCTGACAGCAAGGAGCCTTGTTGGGATTCTCTCTCTTCCTCTCTGTCTGCCACTACCTCGCTTGTGCACTCTCTCTCCCTCAAAACAAATAAACATTAAAAAGTATATTGTTAGCACTTCCATATTCCCAAAGCAATCTACAGATTTAATGCAATCCCTATCAAAATATCAACAACATTTTTCACAGAACTAGAACAATCCTAAAATGTGTATGGAACCACAAAAGATCCTGAATAGCAAAGCAATCTTGAAAAAGAAAAGCAAAGCTGGACACATCACAATTCTAGACTTCAAGTTATATTATACAGCTGTAGTAATCAAAACAGTATGGTACTGTCACAAAAATAGAAGTATCGATCAATAGAACAGAATAGAAAACCCATAAATAAACTCACAACTATATGGTCAATTAATCTTTGACAAAGCAGGAAAGAATATCTAGGGGGAGAAAGTCCCTTCAACAAATTGTGTTGGGAAAACCAGACAGCAACATTGAAGAGAATTAAACTGGACTACTTTCTTACACCATACACAATAATAGGTTCTGCACTTTTTATTTTCCCAATGTCAGTATTAGAATTAGCCCACAGATTTTTGGGCACCTCAGTTAAATTAGCGATTCATTGGAACTATTATTATTATCATTATTAAATTATTGGAATTATTTCTATGCTATGTTAAGGACAAATTGTAAGGAACATAACATAACAGTTCAGGTTGGTCAGGAAATTCAAAGGTGAGGTTTCTATTGGAAGAAAAATATCTCTATTTATTATATTGATTTGGCATGTATAACATAACAAGAAAGAATGTCTTTTAGTAAAATTCTTAAAATTACCTTTACTGGTTGAGATAAAAATTTTCTCTTAACTTTATTAGATATCCCCAATGTGGAAATCTTTTTACTCTGAGGAGTTTGTTGTTCTATGAGGTTGGTTGGGGTTTAAGGTATAAAGGATAGTTCTGGTGCCAAACAGAATTTGGCAGGAATTTCCCATTAATTTTAGTTTTAGTTTACCCTTTGCTGTTTAATTGAGTTACTTGTAATAATTTATCACAGAACCCTTCAGAATCCTGTAAGTCCTGTGAGAAGAGCCCATATAAGAGCTCTCCTTTAGAGGTAGATATAAAAAATTTCAAGATAAACTTGCCTAGGACCTTTGAGAACAATCTCTCTACTAGTGACCTAATTAATTAGAACTGGGACATTCCAGCATCTTGATGATGGATCCTCACATGGGTGCAATATGAAAGGCTCAGGTGTTATTTTCAGTCTCTGGCCTTGAAGTTGCAACCACAAAGTTTAATAGCTTGGCAGTTCTTTGGTTGTGGCCTTGCTCCAGAATTTTTTTTCAAAATGCTCAGATATGGGCAGGAGTTCAGTCAGGCCAGCGAACTCTCACACTGTTTTTTGCCATTTTATCAATCCACTAACTTCAGGACATAATCCATTTACAAATAGGGCAGCTAGAGCAGGTGGGCTCAGCAAACCCTGAATTCAAGCAAGCCCTGAATGCCTTGGAAAGAAGGCTTCAAAATGGACTTAAAATCTTCCACAGATTCGTCTTTTGTTTATTTGCATGCTTATATAAGAGACCAGTCACTGGAGGCAAGGAGGACTCTAGAAATGTCTTATAAAACTTTAACTGCTGTTTTGTGACTTTTTCTCATCCCTGAGACAGTGAAGATCAAGGATTTTGAATAACATCCTCAGCGTTTGGCCACCTTGCTTCCTGCACCCATTAGGAGCTTTACCAGGTCCTACCAACATGTGTATAAGTTAATAAAGATCTGTCAGGTTGGATTCGTAGGACTCAATGACTTTAGATTATTCAATTAACTATTGGGCTTTCTCTCTGGATTTAGAATATTCTTTAACTATTGCCCTTAGTTCAGTCTTTGATCAAGTCGACCTAAAAAGGTTTAACTGCAATCTGAAGTAGTTTTATTTCAAATGGTAACTAATAGGCTTTTCAGAGTTATAAGGCAATTTATACAGAAAATTAGTAAAATGTGAGCACCCAGATAAAGAAGGAGAAAAAAGCAATAGGAGTCATGTCAGTGAATCTTTTAGGTACTTCTGTGTCTTTAATTTTTAATTAGAAATCTATAATGAATCTCTTAGTGAAGATATTTGAGAATCTTGGAGTCTTTTGGAGGCTTCTGCATATCAATTAAAAACTGGCATCTCATTTTATTTGTTTAATTTAGGGCCCATAGCCTTCAAGCACACTTCATAAATAAACAATCTTATCTAATTGAAACATTCCCTATTATGGCCATCTAGATTGTTTTCCTTAATATTTTGCCATTTTCCTAGATATCTACAGCTTTTGGGACTATAGATTTTAGACATGAAATAAGAAGGTGTGCCAGAAGGTGACATATTCTACTCTTTGTATTTAAAGTATCCCTTTTCTTTTAACTAGACCTGTGGATTTCTCAGAACCAAACTAATATTTAAGATAAATATTTCACAAGGTTTGAAATTGTGGAATGCTTTTCAATGTACCTATTGCATGGAAATTTTCTTGAGGTAGGCAGGTGACCTAGCGTCATATAAAATATTCTGTGACCAACTTATCATGGGAGTCTTGAAGTGGTGAGCACTGTAACAGCCATTACATGCTCAACCCATGCCCGCCAATGTTATTGGCTTTTTTTTTTTCACCAAGATTCCTATAAGCAGCTAGTCTTTATTTAAGACAAAATTTTAGTCACCCAAGGCCTTGCACTGTACCCAATCCTGTTTAAATCAGACCCAGTTCAATCCAAGACCCAGTTTTGTTTTTAAGTCAGACCCTAGTCCAACTAAAGCCAGTAACTGTCAGCAGTTCCCAATATGGAATCTAAAGATTAGGGAAAATATTGGGGTTTTCAACTCAAAAAAGGGATCTATGCAAAGTCAATTAAAATCAGAAATTAGATTTAAGAGAATAGAGAATAGAGAAGAACCTAGAGAAATTTACCAATGGCCCTCATAAACAATGAGAAAGAGAACTCAAAAGGGTTAATGCGTACCACAACTGTCTTTGTCATTATCTCTGAAGCTACTAGAAGAAAACTTTGATCCCACCACTGATGCCAAAACTGTTAAATAACAAAAATTCACCCAAATATATGTAAAGATATAATTGGATTCATTAATTAATAAATGGATTAGGAAGCATCTTATCTAGCAATTAGAAAAGATCTCCACTGAGCTGCAGAAAAGGGAAGTTTTTAAAGGCTAAAAGGGAGTAGGGAAAAAGTAAATTTAGTAACAAATAATGCATTGTTTTGGGCAATGTTTCCCTCCTAAGAGGAACAGAATGAATATATCGGTAAATTTCCTAGTGCTAACTAGGAAATTCTATGTAGACTCAAAAAGTTACATAGGGTGGGGTGCTAAAACTACAGTTAGGTTACTTTTATGTCTTAATTCACTGACGTAGGGCCCTAAAGAGTTGACTCCACTTTGGGGCTGTGATTTCGTTTTAACATTAATAACCATATTCTGGATATGATATAAATGATAAAAATCATTCAGTGCCTTTACAGATGCCATGGGACTCAGGAATTAAAGGGTGGCTGTAACAGTGAGCCTGACACATGGCAATTCTCATTTCTTTATTATGGATAATGGATAAATAACACATAAAAAACCATCAATACCTTGACACAATCCCTTCCCTAACTGAGAGTAGGGAATTATTATGATTGGCATGGGTGAAGATGCAATAAGATGTACTAGTGTTGTCCAGAGGATACTAGGACTACAGATACACCAACTGTGGGAGGGTGGACTGAGAGACACTGGAAATATATAAAAAAAAATAAAATAAAATGGTACCTCTTTAATGCTCCAAAAAAAGATATAGGGTATCAGAATGGATAAAAAACAAGACCCATATATTTGCTGTCTACAAGAGACTCATTTTAGACCTGAGGACACCTTCAGATTGAAAGTGAGGGGATGGAGACCTATGTATCTTTTGACTACTGGAAGTCAAAAGAAAGCTGGAGTAGCCATACATATATAAGACAAACTAGAATTTAAATTAAAGGCTGTAACAAGAGATGAAGAAGGGCATTATATAATAATTACAGGGTCTATCCATCGGGAAGAGCTAACAATTATAACTTACTATGCACCGAATATGGAGGCCCACAAATATAAAACAATTAATCACAAATATAAGCAACCTTATTGATAAGAATGTGATAATTGCAGGGGACTTTAATACTCTACTTACAACAATGGATAAATCATCTAGACACAGGGTCAATAAAGAAACAGGGACTGAGTGATACATTAGATCAGATGGACTTGACATATATATTTAGAATTCTGCATCCAAAAGCAACAGAATATACTTTCTTCTCAAGTCCACATGGAACATTCTCCAAGATAGATCATATACTGGGTCACAAAACAGTCCTTAATAAGTACAAAAGCATTGAGATCATGCCATGCACACTTTCAGATCACAATGCTATGAAACTTGAAGTCAACCACAGGAAAAAGTCTGGAAAACTTCTAAAAGCATGGAGGTTAATAAGCATCTTACTAAAGAATTAATGGGTCAAACAGGCAATGAGAGAAGAAATTTTTAAAAAATATATGGATACAAATGAAATTACAACAATCCAAACACTTCGGGATGCAGCAAAGGAAGTCCTAAGAGGAAAATACATTGCAATACAGGCCTATCTCAAGAAACAAGAAAAATCCCAAATACAAAATCTAACAGCACACCTAAAGGAAATAAAAGCAGAACAGCAACGACACCCCAAACCCAGCAGAAGAAGAGAAATAATAAGATCAGAGCAGAAATAAATAATATAGAATAAAAAAAAAAAAAAACAGTAGAGCAGATCAATGAAAGCCAGAGTGAGTTTTTTTGAAAAAAATAAACAAAATTTGATAAACCTCTAGCCAGACTTCTCAAAAAGAAAAGAGGGGACCCAAATAGATAAAATCATGAATGAAAAGGGATGTATTACAACCAATCCCTGAGAAATACAAGCAATTGTCAGGGAATATTATGAAAAATTATATGCCAACAAAATGGACAACCTGGAACATGGGCAAATTCCTAAACACCCAACACTTCCAAAACTCAAACAGGAAGAAATAGAAAACTTGAATAGACCCATAACCAGCGAAGAAATTGAATCAGTTATCAAAAATCTCCCAATGAAGAAAAGTCCAGGAGCAGATGGCTTCCCTGGGGAATTCTACCAGACATTTAAAGCAGAGATAATACCTATCCTTTTCAAGATGTTCTAAAAAATAGAAAGGTAAGGAAAACTTCCAGACTCATTCTATGAAGCCACCATACTTTGATTCCCAAACCAGACAGAGACCCAGCCAAAAAGAGAACTATAGGCCAATATTCCTGATGAATATAGATGCAAAAATTCTCAATAAGATACTAGCAAATCGAATTCAACAGCATATAAAAATAATTATTCACCATGATCAAATGGGATTCATTCCTGGGCTGCAGGGCTGGTTCAACATTTGCAAATCAATCACTGTGTAAATAACATTAATAAAAGAAAAGATGAGAACCATATGATCCTGTCAATTGATGCAGAAAATGTTTTTGACAAAATACAGCATACTTTCTTAATAAAAACGCTCAAGAAAGTTGGGATAGAAAGAACATACTTAAACATCGTAAAGGCCATTTATGAAAAGCCCACAGCTAATATCATCCTCAATGAAGAAAAATTGAGAGCTTTCCCCCTGAGATCAGGAATATGACAGGGATAGCCACTCTCACCGCTGTTGTTTAACATAGGGTTGGAAGTGCTAGCATCAGCAATCAGACAACAAAAGGAAATCAAAGGCATCAAAATTGGGAAAGATGAAGTTAAGCTTTCGCTTTTTGCAGATGACATGACATGGAATATGCGATAGACTCCACCAAAAGTCTGCTAGAACTGATACTTGACTTCAGCAAAGTCACAGGACACAAAATCGATGTACAGAAATCAGTTGCATTTTTATACACCAATAATGAAGAAACAGAAGTAGACATAAAGAAACTAATCCCATTCATATTGCGCCAAGCATCATAAAATACCTAGGAATAAACCTAACCAAAGATGTAAAAGATCTGTATGCTGAAAACTAGAAAGCTTATGAGGGAAATTGAAGAAGATATAAAAAAATGGAAAAACATTCCGTGCTCATGGATTGGAAGAATAAATGTGGTTAAAATGTCAATACTACCCAAGGCTAGCTACGCATTCAATGCAATCCCAATCAAAATTGCACCAGCATTATTCTTGAAGCTAGAACAAGCAATCCTAAAATTTGTATGGAACCACAAAAGACCCCGAATAGCCAAAGTAATATTGAAGAAGAAGACCAAAGCGGGAGGCATCACAATCCCAGACTTTAGCCTCTACTACAAAGCTGTGATCATCAAGACAGCATGGTTGGTATTGGCACAAAAACAGACACATAGACCAATGAAATAGAATAGAGACTCCAGAATTAGACCCACAAAAGCATGGCCAACTAATCTTTGAAAAAGCAGGAAGAATATTCAACGGAAAAAAGACAGTTTCTTTAACAAATGGTTCTGGGAGAACTGGACAGCAACATGCAGAAGAATGAAACTAGACCACTTTCTTACACCATTCACAAAAATAAACTCAAAATGGATAAAGGACCTGAATGTGAGACAGGAAACAATCAAAACCCTAGAGAATAAAGTAGGAAAGAACCTCCTTGACCTCACCTGTAGCAATTTCTTACTCGACATATCTCCAAAGGCAAGGGAATAAAAGTAAAAATGAGCTATTGGGATCTAATCAAGATAAAAAGTTTCTACACTGTAAAGGAAACCATCAACAAAACTAAAAGGCAACCAACGGAATGGGAAAAGATATTTGCAAATGACATATTTGATACAGGGCCAGTATCCAAAATCTATAAAGAACTCACCAAACTCCACACCCACAAATAATCCAGTGAAGAAATGGGCAGAAGACAAGAATAGACACTTTTCTAAAAAAGACATCCAAATGGGCAACAGGCACTTGAAAAGATGCTCAATGTCACTCCTCATCAGGGAAATACAAATCAAAACCACACTGAGATATCACCTCACGCCAGTCATTGTGGCTAAAATGAACAAGTCAGGAGACTACAGATGCTGGAGAGGATGTGGAGGACCATAACCCTCTTGTACTGTTGGTGGGAATGAAAACTGGTGAAGCTGCTCTGGAAAACAGTGTGGAGGTTCCTCAAAAAATTAAAAATAGATCTACCCTATGACCCAGCAATAGCACTGCTTGGAATTTACCCAAGGGATACAAGAGTGCTGATGCATAGGGGCACTTGTACCCCTATGTTTATAGCAGCACTTTCAACAATAGCCAAATTATAGAAAGTGCCTAAATGTCCATCAACTGATGAATGGATAAAGAAGATGTGGTTTATATATACAATGGAATACTACTTGGCAATGAGAAAGAATGAAATCTGGCCATTTGTAGCAATGTAGATGGAACTGGAGAGTATTTTGCTAAGTGAAATAAGTCAGGCAGAGAAAGACAGATACCATATGTTTTCACTCATATGTGGATGTTGAGAAACCTAACAGAAGACCATGGGGGAGGGGAGGGGGGAAAAGTTACAGAGAGGGAGGGAGGAAAACCATAAGAGACTCTAAAATACTGAGAACAAACTAAGGGTTGATGGGGGTGGGGGAGTGGGGAATGTGGGTGATGGGCAATGAAGAGGGCACCTTTTGGAATGAGCACTGGGTGTTGTATGGAAACCAATTTGACAATAAATTATATAAAAATATATATATATAAAATATAAAATGATACATCTTTTGCAATTTTTAGTGCTTTCTAACAAAGTATTCCATTTTATTTTTGTGAAAACCACTTTAAGTTTCCATTATTATTCACGTTTTATAGCCCAGAAAACAGACTCAAAGAGGCTAAATGACTAAAGAATTACACAGTTGATTGAGAAATTTAAATGTACAGTCAGACTGGAAAAAGGTAAAAAACTTAGAATGATTTTCTTTTTTACACCAAAGAATGGAGGCTCATTCTGTTGAAATAAGCTGGCAGCAAGGTGGGTCCAGGAAGTCAGCATCAATGACTGTGTTTAAGATTCTCACCCTCTTGAAATTCTGAGTAATGTTTGAACAAAGAGCTCTTTTCATTTTGCGTGTGTCCCACACATTATGTAGCAGACCCTGCTCATGGCTACTTGAAGGAAGTGAAAGAAGAAAGAACAGGAACACTGAAAATGCTACAAACAGGCAAGTGATGTCAATATTTCATAGTCAACTTTGTGGCAAATAATACATACTCCAAAAACATCACTCTCCTTAAGATAGAATTATTGGAAGACAGGATTTTTCTCCATGTATATTTCCTGGAAAGCATTATTAAAAAAAAAAGCCCAAAATGTATTTACTTGTGCTAAGCTTCACATCAGCAAACTAAGGCTTAATATCTACCCTAATTACAAGTGCAGCCTCTTCCAGGATATGACCTTTAACCAATCTGCAATTACCTGATCAACACTAGTGACTTAATCTGCCTACAGACTTCCCTCTTCCACCTGAGAAAGATTATATTGCCTGAAACAATCCATTCTGTTCTAGAAACTTCCTTTTCTTGCTCCACCTTTTGTCTATAAAAGCCTTCCATTTTGTACAGCTACTCAAAACTCTTTTCTTTCTGCTAAAATGGAATGCTGCCTGATTCATAAATCATTAAAGCCAATCATATCCTTAAATTTACTTATTTGAATTTTTTAACAGCATGATGGCAAACTTTCTGATGTGCCACAAGATCAAGAAAGTCTAGAAATGAGGAAAGGGTAAGGAAGACAAACACTTCAAAGACCCAGGGCAGGAAAGGCCAGAAGACAGAATTAAATTGAGAATAAAAAAGAGGCAACAGATCCTCTGCCCCTAGTTTGTCCTTTAAAAAGACATGAATTCCTAGCCATGGCCTATAAAAGTAGTTGAAATTTTATGTTTTTGCTTCATGAATACTGTTAAAAGTTTGAAGAAACATGATTTAGCTTAGTATGTGAGAAAATATTTTCAAGTTACATAACTTAGAAAAACAGCATTTACAATATGCAAATATCTCTCAATATTTGATAGTAAACAACAACAAAACAAAAACAGAACTAAAATAAAGGAATTCAATCAGACAGGGAGGGAATTTTTGAAGATATTTCACGAAAGAGAATGTACAGATGGAAAATAAGCAAATAAAAAATGCTCAAGATGATTACTCTTGGAGAAACACAAATTAAAATCACAATGCGATATATATATGTATATATATATATATCTCATATATATTTATCATATCTACATATATCTCATATATCTATCTATATATGTATCTAGATATGTAGTAACAACACGGACAATTTGTGGAGATACTGGATCACTAATACATTGTTTTGGGGAATAAAAAATGGTACAGCTCCTCTGAAAATCAGTTAGAGTTACTTTAAAAACTAAACATGTAACTGCCCTATGACCCAGAAATTGTATTCTTGGGGATTTATCACAGAGAGTATAAGACATATTTATATCGAACAAGAAGTCAGTGAAAATGGTGGAGTAGGAAGCTTCAGTCACCTGTCTTTCCATAGAAACAAAAAAAAATCAAGAAAAAACTATCAAATAACTTTCAGAACTCTGGAAAACAGTAAACAGTTATAGCAAATAAGTGAACACAGAATTAATAAAAAAGCAACAGTAAATGGTATAGAAGATTTATGACATTTCAACCTGCTTATGGCCCACCACTTCCTCAGTTCAACGTCAGTTTGGAAGATAGCAGCTGCATTTCAAATGTTGGGCCCTGGTTCCTGTTACTGAAAGAATCAGAGTAGATCTTGTTGAAAGGAGTTTTCTGTTTTAATTTGTCTCAGGGCTACTTGAAATAATTACACCAAGTTCTTATCTTTCTTTTGCCTAAATCAGAGCTAACTCAAGATGAAAAAGAAAAAGCAAATTTTCGAAAACACTGTAAGATAAATAAACCATCTACAGTCACTGGGAAAAACTATTATGATTGAGGCATACAATAGACCACAAAAACACAGCAGGAAGAGTTGGGGTGAAAGTTTCCCTGGGAAATTAAGGTATTCAAAAGGTTTCATGTTAGAAAGCCAGATGTATGGCCAGGATAGGATGAGAGATCAGAAAATACTTGAGGGGCGCCGGAATGGCATGGTCAGTTAAGCGTACTCTTGATCTCAGCTCAGATTTTGATCTCAGGGTCATGAGTTCAAGCCCCACATTGGGCTCAGCTCTGGACATGAAGCTACTTAAAAAAAAAAGCATAAGTTTTTAATCACAGTTTCTAGGGTCAGTGTAAGCAGAAAGTTAAGGCTAAGTCAGAGTTAAAAAAGGTCAAGTGTTGAAAGAGAGCTCTAGTACAAAACCAATCTGCAAGGCTACCTGGCCAACTCAGTTGGAAGAGCGTGCAACTCTTGATCTCTGGGTAGTGAGTTTGAACCCCACGTTGGGTGTAGAGATTACTATAACAACTAAATAGACTTTAAAAATGCAAAGATTCAAAATGGTGTTTCTCTGTCTCTTTCTCTCTTTCGTTTCTGACTTTTACTTTTAAGAATATCTCTGTCCGAGCAATATCCGAACACAAATTAAGGAATAGAGACTTTACATGACAAAGAACACAAGCTTTACAAATAAAGTTATAAAAGTCACTAAGCAAAAAGCTAGAGCAGGAAAACAAGATGAAAACTTTCAGAGGAAAGACTAATTTACTGTTATTACATAAAAATATTCAAAACTCGTTTTAAAGAAAAAATTGTGAAGTGTGCAAAGAAACAAGAAATGGTCTCCTTGTTAAGAAAGTAAAATTTTTCTCTACCCTTCTAAATTCTTCTACCTGGACTAGGAAGTAAATTGACATGAGACAGAGTAAGAGGAGAAAAAACAATCTTTTAATTACATGTTCACAGAAGCCCAATAATAAAATTGAGACCTAAAGAAATGACCAAAGCAGTCAGCTTTTGTAATTTTTAGACAAATTTTTAGAAAAATTTTGTAATTGTTAGACAAAGAAACACTAAATCTGTGAGGAATTGGCAGGACAAAGAAAAGTTACGTTTGGAAACTTCAATTCGTAAGGAATTCTAAACAGATTTTGGTGGGGTAGTAAGTTAGTAAAAGTACAGGGTTTGTTTATATAGTCTTCTAGACTGAATTTCCTACCTTTGGTAGTAAGGATATCTTTTTATCTCCTGTTACAGGAAGGTTGCCTTTCACATGGAAGACTTATTTCCTGTTTTCTGGAGATAAAGTGGGGGGGGGGGGTGTTGGAGAATCAGAGTGTATATTTTTATTGTTTCTTAAGTAACATTTAGTCAGAATATTCTAAGTGTCACAATTTGGACAACATACCCTTGGCCTCTATAGTCCCTTTATAGAAAAAACTAACAGTAACTGTTACTGAGGAAGCATACACATTGACTTGCTCAACAAAGACTTTAAATCAACTATCTTAAATGTACTCAGTGAGTTAGGGGGAAATCAAGGACAAAAGAGAAAGAAAGAAAGAAAGAAAGAAAGAAAGAAGGAAAAAACTAGGAAAATGATCTAGAAACTAATAGAGAATGTCAATGAAGAGATAGAGATAATTAAAAATAGCCAAATTTTGAAACAGAAATGTGTGGAATGAAAAATACACTAGAAAGTTTAAATAGAAGATTTGACCAACCAGAAGAGAAAAAGTCTGAGAAGCTAAAGAGGAATCAATTGAAATTATCCAGTCTGAGTAGAAAGAAAAGAGAATAAAGAAAAAGAAAAAAAAATCTGTCTACAAGATCTGTGGGAAACCATAAAGTGTACCAAAGTGTCCATAATCATTGTCCTAGAAGAAGAGAGAGAAAGGAGCAGAAACAATATTTAAAGAAATAATAGTTTATTGACAATTTCTCAAATTTGATGAAATATGTAAACCTACATTCAAGAAGCTCAATGAAACCAAAGAAATATAAACACAAAGATATCTACAATGAGACATTTTATAATTAAATTGTTGAAAGCCAAGGAGAAAGAGAGAATCTTAAGGGCAACAAGAGAAAAGGAGCTTATCATGTACACAGGTTCTTCAATAAGATTAACAACTGATTACTCATCCGAAACCAAACAGATCAGAAAGAATGTGATAAGATTTTGAAAGGGCCACAAAGAAAAGCTAACCTATAGTCTATGTTTTACTAAATTATACTTCAAAGCTGATAGGGAAATTAAGACATTCTCAGGGAAAAAAAAAAACTCAGAGAATTTGTCTTTAGACCTGAATGACAAGAATGAAAGAGACAGGAATATTATCTAACTCATTCCATAATACTAGTTTACTCTGACACCAATGCCACACAAAGATATAAGAAAATGAAACTACAAAATAATATTCTTCATTAATATAGATGCAAATGTAGTTAACAACAGAGAAGCAAACCAAAACCAACAAAATCTTAAAAAGTTTATGCACAACGACCAAGTGGGATTTTTCCCAGGGATGTAATAGTAGTTCAACAAAATAAATTAATCAGTGTTAGACATCGTATTAATAGAATAAGGGATAAAAATACATGATCTTCTCAATCGACAGAGAAAAAGCATTTGAAACCATCAAACACTGGTTTATGATAAAAATACTCTGAAAACTAGGAATAGAAGGACTTCCACTATATGAAAAGGCCATAATGCAAAAATCACAACTAAGATCATATTTAATATTGAAAGACTAAACCTTTCTTCTTAAGATCAAAACAAGGCAAGGTCACTTGTTTTCACCATTATTACTCAACATTTTACTAGAAATATTGACCACAGAAATTAGGCAAAAGAAATAAAAGGCACCCCGCCACACACATAAAAGAACAGAAAAATAAAGAAGTAACACTATCCATATTTGCAGATTGTAAATGAAGTTAGCAAAGTTTGATATCACAAGATCAATACACACATGTCTCTTGTGTTTTAATACATCAGCAATGGAAAATCCAAAAATTAAAACGAGTGTTTTTAAAATGGCATCCAAAATAGTATACATAGGAATAAATTTAACCAAGGAAATAAAACACTGAAAACTAGAAAATGTTGTCTAAAGAAATTAAAGAAAACTTAAATAAATGCAAAGGTATCCTATGTTTATGGATGGAAAAACTTACTATTATGAAAATGGTATACTATCCAAAATAGTTCAGAAACTCAATAAACACTATCAACATTTCAATAGCCTTGCTTTTTGGAAATGAAAATCCTCAAATTCATATGTAATTATAATGGGTTTCAAACAGCTAAAGTAATATTGAAAAAGAAAAGGAACACTGTTCTAGTCCATAATACTCAGAAGAAAAAAACACCCCAGGAACAAATCTTTATGACTTTGGGTTTCACAATGGATTCTTTGATATTCTTTGACAAAAGCATGAACAACCACAAAACAGAAAATAAATAGATAAATAAATAAATATGGCTCCATAAAAATTTAAAGCTTTTGTGCATGAGAGAACTTTTAAAAAGTAAAAAGATAACCTATGGAATAAGATAAAGTATTTACAAATCATATATTTGATGAGGAAACAAAGGACTTATATCAAGTACATATAGAGAACTCCTACATTTCAGCAACAAAAAGACATACACCCACTTTAAAAAATGGAATGAAAATATTTTAATAACAACAACAAAAAGGTATACAAATGTCCAAAAACCACATGAATAAAGGTCACTATCATTAGTTGTTAGGGAGATGCAAATTAAAACCACATTGAGGCCTCACCTGACACCTATTAGGATGTCTATAATAAAATTAAAACAAGTTGTTTAATGTGTGAAGAAATTGTAGGAATTTAAATTGGTTCAGATGTTACTCAAAATATAATTTGATGGCTTCTCAAAAAATTATACATACAATTACTATATAATCCAGAAATTTGACTCGTAACCATAAACTCTACATAGTTGATAAGAGGTATCCAAACAAATTTATGTTTATGCATGTTTTCCCCAGCACTATCCACTACAGCTAAAAAGTAAAAACTGCCTAAATGCTTATCAATGGACAGATGGATCAAAAATCTTGTCATATACATGTACAGTCTAATATTATTCAGCCACAAAAAGGAATAAATTGTTAATACATGCTGTGGCATGGACTAATCTTGAAAATGTTATGTTAAATGAAAAAAGTAAAAAAAAAAATGAAAAAAGTCAGCCAACAAAAAACACATATTGCTTTCCATTTATATGGAATATCCAGAATAGGTAAATATGTAGAGACAATGTAAATTGATTGTCATTAGGGACTGTAGGAATGGGGAAATGGGAAATAATTGTTTGGTATATTAGGTTTCCTTTCAGGGTGATAAAAATATTTTGGAACTTGATAGAAGTGGTGGTTGCACAACACTTTGCATGTACTAAATGCTACTAAATCATTTACTTTGAAATGGGGTACCTGGGTGGCTCAGTTGGTTAAACATCCAACTTTAACCAACTTGCAGTCATGATCTTGCAGTTTGTGAGTTCAAGCCCCACATTGGGCTTGGTGTTGACAGCTCAGAGCCTGGAGCCTGCTTCAGATTCTATGACTGCCTCTCTCTCTGCCCTTCTCCTGCTCACGCTGTTTCTCTCTCAAAAATAAATAAACCTTAAAAAAAGGTTGATTTTTGTATTATGTGAATTTCACTTCAATTTTTAAAAAGTAAAAGAATAGTAAAAATAAAATAGTAAAATAGTAAAAGAATAGTAAAAATAAAATAGTAAAAAGAAAAAAAATAATCCTGTGCATATTCTGTATTTGTAATAGCCAAAATACCAGGTGAAAAAAAATCTTCTAAAACTGAATTTTTAAAGGGGAGCCTGAGTCACTCAGTCAGTTAAGCATCCAACTTTGGCTCAGGTCATGATCTTGCAGTTCTTGAGTTCAAGTCCCATATCGGGCTCTGTGCTGACAGCTAAGAGCCTGGAGCCTGCTCTAAATTCTGAATCTCTCTGTCTCTCTTTCCCTCCCTTTCTTGCTCTCTGTCTCTCTTTCTCTCAAATGTAAATAAACATGAAAAAAAATTGAAGTGAATGGATAAAGACTATTGTGCATTCATTCTATGCCATACTGGTCAGTAATAAAAATGATTAAACTACTGATATACATACAGCAACCCAGACCAATCTTCAGAAAATTATGCTAAGTGAAAAAGCACAAAGTACATACTGCATAGTGCCACTCACTTCTTGAACTGTCAAAATTATATAAATGGAAAACATATAAGTGGTAGTCAGTTGCTAAAGAGAGCTGGGTTGAGAAGGAAATATGTGTAGCTATAAAAAGAATTTTTATGGTGATAAAATGTGGTATATTCTACTCTATCAATATAAACATCCTACAAGTCTGCAAGATGTTACCATTGGGTGATACTGGGAAAACAGTACAAATGATCTCTCTGTACTGTTTCTTGAAAATGCATATAAATCTACATTTGTCTCAAAATACAAAGTTTAACTTAAAACAAATAAACAAATATGTTATTTGCTTCCAGTTTTTTAAATACCTCTCTTACTTACAAGACTATAAAATTCATGAAAGAAGTTATGGCTGTGTCTTACAGTGTTACGGAACCAGGCTGGAACTCTGACAGAAAAACCAAGTGGCACTCGGAGATCTTGGTGGAGAGGAGATTTATTTAGCACCAGCGGGCTCAGAGGAGGCCATTTCTCCAAAGATCTGAGCCCCAAATGAAGGGGGGAAGGGTAATTTATAGTTGTCAGCTTCCATATCTGTGGTGGGTTTTCACACGCGTGGCAAACAGGGCAAGAAGAACCCAGAAGAGGGGTCTCTAAGATAGAGACCAGAGCTCGTTTTAGTCCCGTCGGCCATCTTATGGTGTAAAACTTTATACATTTTCCCAACGTCCCCCCTTTTCATGCCTTTTAAAAAATCTTTTATTAGGCATCACTTTTTAGCTCTAGGGGTTGGTACCCTTGGAGGGCTAAGATTCATGCTTCAGTTCAAAAAGCAACAGTGTTTTCAGTAAAACGTACCAAGGTATTTAGTATACAGGGGCCGATGGTCACAAGTAAAATAATGGAAAGGAAGGGCCCAGCCACAGCAGGGATCCAGGATGCCCAGTCTGTGAGATCCCATCCTCTCCATTGACTGATATTTTCCTGTTGTCTACGTTGAATTCTTTCCTTGAGTTCCTTAAACTTAGTCCTGACTATTCCTGATTGGTTTACAAAATAGCAACATTCCTCCCACAGAAAGATACAATTCTCCCCTTTTTCTGAAGTGAAGAGGTCAAGGTCTCACCTATTTTGGAGGGACACTGCTGCCAGGGAGTTTATTTGGCTTTGTAAGTTTACCAGGGTGTCTGCCATCTGTTCCATGTCCAATCTGTTGGTCTGTTAGCCCAACAGCAAGAAGTAAGATCAGGGCTATGACACCAGCAAGAGACAAGGGCTGGCAGAGTTGCATCCGAACCCTGAGGCTTGATCCACACATTGAATCCTCAAGCTTCTGCCATGCACAGGCCAGCCAACTTCTGGGGTGTGGCTGGAGCAGGGCTGGAGATCTCAGGGGCCAGTGTCTTTTTGAGGGTCAGTTTAAGTGGGCTGACTGGATCTGGATCACTTCACCAGGCTGAGGGTTCCTCTGAGTTGGCCTTCTTAACTCTGGAGTGATGGACCCATGGGGTGATATCTGAAACTGAATTGTCTATTTGGTTGTATATCTGTAAAGTCCACCTCCAAGTCTTTGAAAGGGGCGGGTTTCTGGTAACTGTCAGATAAGGTTTAGGGAAGATATGGTTTGCATATTTAGAAATCCATCCTGTTTTCCAGTTGTTTAAATAATCATATGCCCATTGGGGTCTTATTATCCCCACATAATAACAAGCACAGAAGATTGTCTATACATGAAATATTGTGGCAATTTTTCTGAAGTTTACCTCAAGTTTTCTAGTTTAGGCAAACAACAAACATTTAAAGGAAATCAAAACTAGAATTTAACATCCATAATTGTGCATTGTTGAAACATAGTTTTTCTCTCTAAACCCACCCCCTGTTTCCAGAGATAGCCAAATTGAGACCAATGCATTTGTAAAACAAGTTCAGTCTTAACAAACATGACCTAATTATTTACATAAGTTCAGCAAAAATAGCTATTGATCATGAGGATGTTTTAAAGTTTGCTTTGCTGGAAACTTTTATAAGGAATCTCAGGGTTGAACTTTTAGTAGCCTCTCCAGGCCAGAAGCCAAGCCAAATACTTGCCATAGACAGGCCTGCAATACCTATAGAATTGGGCAAACTCCTCTTCATGAGGTCCCCAAGATATCCTGAGGTTCCTGCACCTGCCAGCAAGTGACCTTCTTTACTTACCTGGTGAACCTGCTGGGAACTCTGTAAGCAAGGCACAAGCCCAACATTTCCCAGGGACTTTATGGCTCCATGTTTTATAAAGTCAACCCTAATTCCTTAAAGCTGTCTGGTCATATCTGAGTCTATGAATGTCATTCTCAAATATGACATTCCAGTCAAAGCCTTGATAAAATAACCAGTATTTCCAACGGTGGCCTGTTACAAGATGAACAGATTCTTACTGAACTTATTGCAAACAATTTTAATTTCCATGAAAGAAAGAATACTCACTGAGAGTTTTTGAATTTCAGGGGAGTTTTGTAGAGAGAAAAGATAAATGCTTCAGTTTACAAATGCATACTTTATGACATTTCTGCATATCATAGATATCTTAAGAGAAAGTTTCCTTAACCTGGAAGAGGAAACATTAGAGAACAAGCAATATTTTCAACAAGAATCACAAAACTATAATCTTCCTCAGTTCATTTAATGCCATGTTCCTAATTCTTGTTCAGTTTGAATGCAGCTTTTTAATTCTGGAAATTCTTACCCATTTGAGAATGAATCTTAAAGAAGTCGAATACCTGTATTTGTCCCCAAAGTCCTTTTTGTAAATCTCCTTGAAGAAGAAACACGTTTTGTGAGAGAATAAGAACAACTATAAATGACAAAACTCAGAAATAGACATTGTTAAAGATCTGATGAGGGGCGCCTGAGTGGTTCAGTCAGTTAAGTGTCCAACTTCGGCTCAGGTAATGATCTCACAGTTTGGGAGTTAGAGCCCCACGTTGGGCTCTGTGCTGACAGCTCAGAACCTGGAGCCTGCTTTGGATTCTGTGTGTCCTTCTCTCTCTGTCCCTCCCTTGCTTGTGCTCCATCTCTCTCTGTCCCTCAAAAATAAATAAATGTAAAAAAAAAAAGATCTGATGAGAGCTCATTATGATGCAATTGACAAAGAAATTCGGTTATTTCTGTGACACATAACACTTCAAATAATCAGAATATGAAGTGATGACCTTATACAAAAACAGTAAAACTCTAAGAATTGCATATATATTTGGGCAGTTACAGCACTTATCTGTGCAATATAATCTAAGGTTTACCATTGTATGACAGTGCTTTTCCAAGTAACTTAGCATCCCAAATAAAAGGGTCTAATTGGTCAAAAAGACTTCATTTACCATTTAAATCCTGGAAGTTTGTTCAAACCTTAGGAAGTTATAAGTACATCCTAAATAGGATTACAGATCATTACAAATCTTAAAACTTTATTTATTCAACCAAGGTGGCAATAAAAGATCCTAAAGGTGAATGCATAGCATTATATAGCTGTTACCAAAACTTAGCTCCTTTAACATTAAGAAGTTTTAACTAAGTAATTGAAGCCTTGATAAAGATGAAACCTAAAACTCTGGTTTTCCTGGAAGACAAACCTTTTTTTTTTTTTGCATTGTCTTATCAAGAGAAGATGAACAGTCCAAGCAATCTTTATCATTTGAGCAGAGAAAAAAGTAGAATTTCAACCTTATACCAGTGTACTTTTAAAATTCCATTCATCTCTGGATAAAGAAATTGTGGTTTATATACACAATGGAATACTACGTGGCAATGAGAAAAAATGAAATATGGCCTTTTGTAGCAACATGGATGGAACTGGAGAGTGTGATGCTAAGTGAAATAAGCCATACAGAGAAAGACAGATACCATATGGTTTCACTCTTATGTGGATCCTGAGAAACGTAACAGAAACCCATGGGGGAGGGGAAGGGGAAAAAAAAAAAAAAAGAGGTTAGAGTGGGAGAGAGCCAAAGCATTAGAGACTGTTAAAAGCTGAGAACAAACTGAGGGTTGATGGGGGGTGGGAGGGAGGGCAGGGTGGGAGGGAGGGCAGGGTGGGTGATGGGTATTGAGGAGGGAACCTTTTGGGATGAGCACTGGGTGTTGTATGGAAACCAATTTGACAGTAAATTTCATATATTAAAAAATAAAAAAAAAATAATAAAAATAAAAATAAAAATCAGAAAAAAAAAATAAATAAAATAAAATAAAATTCCATTCATCTCAAACTTAGTCCATCCTGAGCACACATAAAATTCCTTTCAAAAGATTTCTCTTGTGAACCTTCTACAACATTCCTTTGCCTTCAAACTTTGTCCCAAAGCCATTTTTCTCCAAATAACCAGTCTCATTTAGGACAAAATTTCTTTCTTCTACCCTCAACAAAAATGTGTTTCCATTCCTCATATCTTTCTTACATACCTCCTACTTTCCTACTTACAGGGTCGCTTTCCTTATTTCCATCTGTATTTTTTTAAATATATTTTATCTATTTCATTAATAGAATATTCCAAATGTAGAAAAGATAAGTTACATACATTATCCAAGTGACAAAAGTTACCTTAAATACATGACTATAATAGAAATATTGGCAACAATTTGGTGGAAAATGTTTTCCAATGAAATTCTATGTGTAAGTGAATATATATTTTCTATATAATAATTTCTGTATAATAATATTTTGTATCCTGCTTTGCTTAATTATAGCGCATTTATTTTTTAATTTTATTATTATTTTTAATGCTTATTTATTTATTTTTTTATTATGAAATTTATTGTCAAATTGGTTTCCATACAACACCCAGTGCTCATCCCAACAGGTGGTCTCCTCAATACCCATCACCCATCCTTCCCTCCCTCCCACCCCCCCATCAACACTCAGATTGTTCTGTTTTTAAGAGTCTCTTATGGTTTGCCTCCCTCCCTCTCTAACTTTTCTTTTCCCCTTCTCCTACCCCATGGTCTTGAGTACGCTTAGAATTTTAACTCTTAGGAAACCTTAGTCTCCAATTGAGGACTTAGTAATGAACTGAGAGGCGTTTATGCCAGAATTTTTTTTAGATGGTAAATTCATGAACCAATTAAGTACAAAGTATGTTTTCAAATAGGTCCAAATAGCCTTAATTTCTCTGCAGTAAGAACTTAAAAACACAAACCTATGTTCGGTAATCAAAGCTTTAGCAATTCATTCTATTTGGAAAAGACCTAGATGTCCAAGGGGCTGCACTTTACTCCTTGACTTTGAGGATGGGAGGAGGAGCCAATCGTGCCTGAGGCACTGAGGAGGGTATAGGAACCAGTTGTGTAGACCACACCCAAGTTGGTGCAGAAACAGCAGGGGGAGGGGAAGGCAGAAGAGGCAAGGTGCCAGTAGAAGGCAGAGAAGGAAAACCTAACTCAAAACCTTAACTCATACAGAGGAGCAGATGCCATATTTTTTCCACAAAAGTGGAAATATGAAGTCCACATCAGGCCAGAAAAGATGGAATTTCCCCAAAACAAATGGAGTTTCAGCAACTGCTTGGGAACATTCCTTAAAGTCCCCATCCCGAGGTAGACTAATCACACTTGGCTCCAATTATAGCTGTTAACCTGGGAATGAGGGAAAATGTCTCACATCTGTTAGGCAGAGGAACAGGGAGAGAGAGTCAGTGTCCCCTTCAGTCTGATTCTATCTCAGCCAGACCAATAAGGTCCCCTTCTCGAGGTTCCTCCTGATATCAGTTGGGTTTCTGGGATGTTCTCTGGTTGGGACATTAATTCTTTTAATGTCCTTTCTCCTTGCAGTAGGCTCATTGACCCCTTGGTAAGGAGGTTCTGGGCTTCCCCCCTTTTGGCGGCTAGAGCTTCCCTTTCCTTTTGTCCTTTCTCTCTTTTGCCTCTGGAGCAAACAGGGTGTAAGCCCCACATAGCCTCTCATAATAATCCGTGGGGGAACCCCCTTGCTGCTGGGCATATTCATGGGCTTCTCAGCCCCTGCTCTGATCCCCTGGAGGAGAGCGTCTTGGTAACAGCAGATGTGGACCAGGATCTGCAGAACATCTGTGCCTGGCCGAGGGCACAATCTGGCCGCTGGTCCTTGTGGGGGAGGGTTCTCAGGGTCCAGGAGGTGAGGAGAGATGGGCGTCACATCCAGGGCCAGAGGAAAACAGAAGGGGTTGTAGTTTCAAGCTCAGGGGCAGGGGGAGGGAACTCAGTGAGTCATAAGGTGGCAGAAATGGGATCTTCCTCTGGGTCTCCTGCAAACACTAGGGGAGTGGTGCGTTGCTTCTTTGGTTTCCTGGGTGAGTCTCCAGACAAGGCAGCTAAAACCTCTGCCTGACTCTCCTTGCTATGGATGAACCGCACCCAAGGTGGAGGATTTCGGACAATTTCAAGTCAGGAGTCAATGTGTAGAAATTGATCAGGGTGACCTGGGTCTCTGGAGACAACATGCCAGATGCAGCAGACCATTGGGACATCCATGGTTCCCTCAGAGGGCTTTCCTACACCAAAAGTGGGCCATTCTAACTCACATAGGGTCCTTAGCATACCAAGGGTTAATTCCATAGTCTCCCAAAAATCTCTTCTTTGTTCTGTCCTGACCCCATAATGTTCCCATGAGGTAGAGTCGCAAAGACAGAGGGTGTCTAAGGGTGTCTGTAGACTCACAAAGACAGAGGGTGCCCCCTCCAATAAGGAGAGCTGTCAGATGCCCATGTGGCCATATCCCAAAGGAACTTAGGTGACACTTAGCCTTAACAGTCTCAGCTTTGTGACTTATGATCGGAAACTATTCTGATGCCTCCATAGACTGTATGCCATTCACCATGGAATCATAGATGGGCCCACTCAGACTCCATGGGCTTTTGGGGACCTTAAGGGTGCCCACCCGTAGAACCACAGAATCGAACTCAGTAGGCAAGCTAGACTGAATCACACATTCACACTCACATACACACAAGAGATTATTACATTCCTTCCCACAGAATTCCTACTTGTGAGACCTCTGAGGTCTCCAGGGAGTGATTATGTCCCCCTTCCACTCTTGCGAGTGGGCCTGACTAGATTGGGCCCCAGCTCTACCGGTTCCGACATCTTTGGTTTTTGACAGTCTGTAATATTCAGTGCTATAGTTTCTGTGTCCAACCTATAGGATCATAAATATCTGGAAAATTGAAATAATTTAATGAATTGGACTGAACTCAAAGGAGTTAAGTGATTCCCCCAAAGTCACAAGCAGGTAATGTTGGAGCAAAAATTTTAACTCTTGATATAATTTCATATAATTTCTTTTGGGGGATAATTTGTAATAATGTATCTATTTTATATAATACATAATAATATAGATTATATGTCTTTTTTTTTTTTGTCTTCTAAGCCTAGGAAACTATTTTGTACTTAATTGGTATTTTACTAACTCAATGAATGATGGAATGAGAAAGGGGAGTTTGTTTATATAAAGAATTTACTTTTACCTGAGATAAGTGTTATGGACACTTCCTGACCAGTCAACTGAATGCTGAGGGCTGTGTGTCACTCCTGAAACAAGACTTTTGTTCTGGGAGGATCAGGATGTTGCCGACTAACTCTTAAACAGAATTCTGTATTCTCTTTACCAAAGGGTTAATTTGTCTTTTCTCATAAACTAACCCATTTAAGGAAGGCTGAAGCCTATTCACTCAAGTCTCAACTCAGATGTATGTGTAGGTTAGATACTTCTTCAGAGTCTGTCTCCAACACAAGAGCCATGGACTCAGCAGCTAGCCCCTCGTTTGGTCAGCTGCTATTTCTGTTTCCATCCCATCCTCGGTCCAGCACAATTATTTTGTTATGAAAATCTGAATATGTATAAAGGTTAAGAAATAGGAAACCAGGATTCTGCTGACCTTAGATCTGCACCTGTGGCGACATTACTCAATACCCATAGTCTGTGAGTGGACCACTTCAGAGTCAGCCAAAAGTTGCTCAGTCATTGAACTGGCAAAGGTAGAGATCCACTATTGCTTCTATGCAGAGCATTTTCATTATATGCTTATATAATTATGCTTCTGTGTACGTTTCAGAAAGAAGTAAACACTTTAAAAAAACACCAGTAGTTCCAAGTCCCTTTACTCTTAAATCTTCAAGGGTAAATAAGCACTTAGAAAGTGCCAATGTCATCTTGGATGTATTTATTACAGTCCCTAGCATGAACCAGGAACAATTAAGTACTTGTAAATATTTGATAATGGAGCATACCATAAAGGAGCAATGGCTACATATTGGAAAATGCCAACATACTAAGAATTGCTTGGACAACTAAACTTTTATATTTTTCTCCAGATATTTGATTTCATGTGGGAATCACCCTGATATACTTACAATAGGATCAAGAATATTAGAAGTTAAAGGAATCTTAGCATTGTCTCATCTATTCCAGAGGTCATAATCTCAAATGTCATCAATGGTAGCATAGATTAAAAAAAAAATCATGGCAAATAACTTGAGAGATGTTGAGGGATAGAAAGTCGGAAGACAGTGGCAAACTAAATATTGCAGGCCATAGAAAAAACATTCAAATTCACAATTTACAAAATATTCTGTAGACCAACATTACACATTTGGAGTTCAGATATAGCTTTAGGTCACCAATTTGCAATATCTGTTGATTTAAATCCTTAGTTGTACATTAGTAAAAAGGAGTTCTAAGATTACAAGGCCAGAAAACAGTAAAATTGAATCTAGAAACTAGGCCTGCTGAGTTCCAATCTGGTGTTCTTTCCAGTACAAAATAGAAATAAAACAGATCTGAACATAATAGTCTCTACCCTGTGCTTGGAGAAGGTGTAAATACTTAATTTGGTAGAAGATGTTTATTTGACTCTAAATTTAGCTTTGGTATATACATCATATCAAAAACAAAACTAAAGTGTGAAATAAAGGGACTGTTCAAAACTGTGTGGATGGCCATCCCACTCCTACTAATGACAAGCACAGCTTGTGCTGGCTTTGATGCCTCTACAAAGAGAAGATCAGACTGGGAATGTGTGGCTGCTTTGAGAGATAATCAAAGCCAGTTAGGAAGAGAAGGGGAGGAGAGAACATGGAGACAAGGAAAGCCTCAGAGAACAAGGAGGGCAATGTGAAGATATTGAGGGGGAACAGAATATGCCACCGCAGAACATGACACTTTGGCATGTGGATTATTTCAAGCTGAAGGCAATCAAAGTAAAACAGATTTAGGAAAAGTCTTCTGCCTAAAAGTATTTAGACAGGTGGCTATACTATAGGACAGCTATAGCTCTCTGTTTTATGTACAGACCACCTATCTAAATAAATCAGAAAGATTTCTCAGAATGGCATGACATATATTTATTTACCAAACATTTTGCTCTTCTCATTTTCCTGTTATTATCTTCCTCCCCTTGGAAGCCCCACACTCCTATCCTATTTCTCTCTATTTCAGGATTATATATAAGCCTCAATTTCCTGCCTGATGGGGATTCTCATAGCTTTACAAGGCCTCCATACTTTTGACATTTGGTGTTCCCCTGTTAAACTGTCTTATGTTAATTTTCTTATTAGAGCAGCTGCAGAATGGAGAAAGCCCTCATTCTCACCTTCTCTCTGGAAAGAGGAAAAAGAAAAGAAAGGAGGGAGACAAAAATTATGAAAGAGGAGGAAAAAATAGAAATAGAAAGAATATAGAAAAAATGAGAAAGAAAAGGAGAGAGAAAAAAACAGAAAGAAGTAATATACTGAGGAAACCATGGAATAAATGGAACATGTTTTATAAAATTTCATGGTTTTCAAAGTGTATAGTGTTCTATTATCTGCAAGGATATGAGAGCAATATCTTTTTCACTATAGCTAGATAATTTCACACATATTAGCACACTGGAAATCAACTCAACAGGACCCCAAAGCCTACTCATTGTACAGTGTTATTTTAAACAGAAATTTATTCCAATACTACACCCTCCATATCACTACGCTCCTGGCTCCACTCCACTCCAGCATTCAGGCAGTCTCCTGATAGCCTCCCACCTGTCTTCCTTTTAAAAGTTACCTACTTCCATCTTGTTTTCACAAAGACCTACCTAGTGGCTCAGGAATAAGTGCTTGATGAGGGAACAGTGGAAACTCTGGGACAACTGGCTGGGCGTAGGTCAGGCAAACTACTATCACATAATGTAATCCCAGTCCACACACTGTTGTTACTCTTACTTCTTAGCTGCCATTTATGGGATAAATATGGAGGCAACAAAAAGGGAATGGGATTCTATTGATTAAATAAGATGGTACTTGAAATCAAAATCTTCAAAAAAACAACCAAGACCAAATTCTATCTTGTACTTCTTCTTCCTTCCTTTGCACTTTGAAACTTCTGCTAATCAAAAGCAGCATTATGTCTCCATCCCATAAAGCTACTGCTATGTTTCCTTCTGTAGCAGAGTACTCTTTTTCTTAAAGGACTTGACATCTCTTATTTCACTTCTGTGACTCAGTTTACTGACTTTTCCACTTGTTACCTAGTTACTAGTAGGATCTCAGTAAATATGAGTCAAAAACTTACTATATAAAATTGATACGGTTAATCATACCTAATTTGTATGTATCTAGCTCTACTAACATATACCAGTGGTGGTCCTCCCTTTTTTTTATTTCACAACCAAGGCAAGGAACCTGATCCGATTAAATATTAATCCCAAGTAATCTCTCTTGTTTTTCGAGTACTTTGCCCTTTTGCTACCCTTGCCCTACTCTCTATGTCTCCAATCACTTTCAAGACCAGATTAACATTCCTGGTTAATAAAATAAAAACCACAAACACAACACTATATGTTCCTTATTTGGTTTCACATTTATTTATAGCTACAAGCCCATTTCTCTTCTTTATAGAACATTTTTTGAAAACTAACAATAGATGCTATCTTTATTTCCTCTCTTCTTATTCAACATCTTGATCCATTTCAAAGAAGGCTTCTGTCTTCTTTACTTAAATGTTAGTATCAAGGTGACCAATATTTCCTTGCCGCAAAGTTAATTGTTTGGTTTTCTACTAAGTACACAAACCACACATAGCAGGTGCTTTGACACCAGGGGTTTCTCACAAAGGATTTTTCCAGGGACTTGGGGGAGGATTAGAGTAAATTCCCACCACATCCAAATACACCTTCCTTGTTTATTGAACAAAGCTCTTTGTCCAAGTGCAAGTTGGATAATATTCCTGGAACTTGGAGGAGGCATAGAGGAATGCAAGAACAAGGACCATGGGTAGGATGGGAGTTCTAGTGAGATGAACATGGAGACTAGGGGGTGATCCTGTCATTGATGCATGGGCTGAAACACTTTCACTCATGATTATGTCCTTCCATGTTTATGTCACCAAATCTGGGGTCATTTTTTTTAAACTTTATTTGTTTATTTTGAGAGAGAGAGAGAAATAAAAAGAGCAGGACAGGGGCAGAGAGTGAGGGAGAGAGAGAATCCCGAGCAGACTCTGCACCAGCAGTACAGAGCCTGATGTGGGGCTTGAATTCACAAACTGTTAGATCATGACCTGAGCTTAAATCAAGAGTCAAATGCTTAACCTACTGAGCCATCCAGGTGCCCCTGTGTTCCTTTATGATCACACTTAAGATTTTTGTTTTTCCTCTAGATTCTGGGATATAAAACTCAGGAAGGTGAATTGGGTGCTACTAAGACACATGGCTTTAAGCTATAGGAGACTTATTTTGAGTTGAATTTCCCACAAACTGTGTAACTGCTGGGTGTATGAAATTCTTTAGAAATGCATCTCTCATTTTCTCCATCCACCTTTAAGGTGTATAGTAGCTCCCACAGAATTCTGTGGAGAAGGAAATATACTTTTCCCTCTACTCTTCTAGTTATTGGCTAAGACACTCCTGTAACAAAAAAAATAAAATAAGATAAAATGAAACAAATAAAACAAACAAAACACAAAAGCCAAATAAACAAACAAAAAACCCAAAACAAAACAAAAAGTTCTGGGAAAGATGGTAGAGTATGAGGACCCCAAGTTCAACTTGTCTAATGAGTATAACTAGATAACACACACATCAGTGTAAATAACACAGAAAAAAAAACTGGCAGAATGGACTCTCCATAGCTAAATGTAGACAAAAGTTCACATTGAAGAAGTTCCAAAGGGTAGAGACACAGTCAGGCGCTAAATGGACCTGCAGAACTGTCTGAATGGAGACAGAGATGCTGTGGGCATGGAAAGGGGAAAGAAAGACACTCATACCAGTCACCCTAGGCACAGAGAACCTGCATGGGAAAGATGATTCCCCATAACATTTGGCTTTGGAAACCACAGGGGCTAAATTTCATGAGTTCTTATAATCAGTGGGGCTTAAGATCTGGAACTTTAAAAATCAGGGAGCTAGCTCTGAGAAAGCTGGAAGGTGATAGGAAATTAAGTCTCTGCCCTTAAAGAGTTAGCACCCCACTGAGATACTGCATAGAAGTAGCAGTTTGAAAAAGGCCTGGGTTATACAGGAGGAAGATTGATTTACTAATCTGAGAGCATGTGCTAGAGGGACAGAGATCACTGAGGGACTTCTACAGGAAGAAAGGATCTGGAAGGAGCCATTTTTCTCCACCATTCTCCAGTACATTCAGATACCTGCAGCAATCAGGGCTGCAACAACATTTCCCATTTTACTTGTTAACAGTGTGACCCACCCCCACATTATCCTGTAGACACCTCCTTTCCAGCCAGGTCTCAGCTCCAGGTATCCTCTTATAGCAGACCTGTTCAAAACCTGCTAACACTACTGCCAATCTACCCCAATGTACTTATGCAGATCAAACTGGTCTGCATTGGTCCCTACAGCTGCAGGTACCCCCTTACAGTGGACTCATGTGGGCCTTGCTCTCACTAGGTGCCTTGCCCCCTCATTCTCCTGTGAACCTGCCCCATCCTATGTGTCCTTAGGAAGAGCACATCCGAAGCTGTGCCATAAGTATGACAGTGTGCAAACAACCCTGACAAGAGCCAGCAATACTCCAAAGTGACTCCTGTCCTGGGGAGAGGGAAAGATAAACACATACACCAGTCCAGTTGCACCTCAGCAGTGGGATGGGGGCAGATATTTGGTCTGACACCAGGTCCCACTCACCAATAAGAGTGGAGGATCTCAGTAAGACCCTTAACAAAGAGATAGAAAAAAATAAAAATAAAAATCAAATAAATAGTAAGAAAAAGAATGCAGAAGAAAATATTAGTGACCTGGAGGACAGAATGATGTAAAGCAATCAAGCTGAATAGGATAGAGAAAAAAAATAATAAAAAATGAAGATAGACATAAGGAAATCAGTGACACGATCAAATGCAATAAAATTTGCATTATAGGGAACCCAGAATGAGAATACAGAAAAGGGGGCAGAAAATTTATTTGAGGAAACAATATTTGAAAAATTCCCAAACATCAGTAAGGGAATAGATATCCAGATCCATACAGCAGAGAGATTTCTCAACAAAATCAATCCAAGGACATATGGTAATTAAAATGGAAAAATGAAGGGATAAAGACAGACTTTTAAAAGGGAGAAAACAGTAACATACAAGGGAAACCCTATAAAGTTATCAGCTGGTTTTTCAGCAGAAATGTTGCAGACTAGAAAGGAGAGACATAATATAATCAACGTGCTGAAAGGAAAAACCTGCAGCCAGAAAAACTCTGTCCAACAAGTATGTTATCCAGAGTAGAAAGAAAGAAAAAGTTTCCCAGAGAAACAGCTAAAGGAGTTTATGACCACTAAACCAGTCCTACAAGAAATATTAAAGGGGACTCATTGAGTGGAAAGGAAAGAGCATAAGTAGGAGTAAGAAAAGGAGGAATCACAAAACCAGTAAATATAAGTGTACCTATAAAAATAAGTCAAGGGATTCACATGTAAACTATGACATCACATACCTAAGACATAGTGAGGAATAAAGAATCAGTTCAAATTTAAGTGACCATAAATATAATATAGACTGCTATATGCATAAAATGTTATATACAAATCTAATGATACAACAAATCAGCAACCAATAATAAATATGCAAAAACAAAAAGAATGGAATAGAAGAATATCACTAAAGAAGCCAGAAATCTGTAAGAGAAGAGAGTCAAAAAAAACAAAAAGAGAGAAAAACTACAAATCAACCATAAAGCAAATCACAAAATAGCAATAAGTACATACTTACCAATAATTACTTTGAATGTAAATGGACTAAATACTGCAATAAAAAAACATAAGGTGATTTAATGGATAAAAAGTTTGTCTACAAGAGACTTATTTCAGACCTAAGGACACATGCAGATTGAAAATGGAGAGATGAAAAATTATATATTATGCAGAGTGGAAAGAAAGCCAAGGTAGCAATACTTATATTAGACAAAATCCACTTTAAAACAAAAACTATATAGCAAAAGACAAAGAAGGCCACTATATAATCATAAAGGGAGAGACCCAACAAGAAAACATAACAATTGTAAATATATATGCACCCCACATGAAAGCACCCAAATACATAAAGCAGCTAATAAACATAGTAACCCATAGTAATACAATAATACTAGGGAAGTTTAACACCCTGCTTACATCAGTGAATAGATCACCCAAACATAAAATCATCAGGGAAACTGGATTTGAATGCCACATTGGATCAAAGGGATCTAACAGATAAATTCAAAACATTTCATCCTAAAATAGCAAAATACACATTCTTTTCAAGTACTAATGAAACGTTCTCCAGAGTAGATCACACATTAAGTCAAGGGACACAAAATAAGTCTCAAAACAAGTCTCAAAAAATTCAAAAAGATTGAAGTTATACTATGCTTTTTTTCTGAACAAAATGTTACAAAACTAAAAATGAACCAGAAAAAATAAAAACAAAAAACAATTACCTGGAAAACACACAAATACATGGAAACTAAATAACATACTACTAAACATGAATTGGTTAACCAAGAAACCAAAATAGACATCAAAAATTGTATGAAGACAAATGAAAATGAAAATGCAATGGTCCAGAATCTTTGGGATGAAGCGAAAACTGTTCTAAGAGGGAAGTTTATAGCAGCAATACAGGCTTATCTCAAGAATCAAGAAAAATTTCACATAAACAGCATAACTTTATATCTAAAGAAGATAGAAAAAGAAAACAATACAACCAAAAACCCGTAGAAGGAAGGTAATAATATAAACTAGAGCATAAATAAATAAAATTGAAACAAAAGAAAAACAAACAAACAAATTAAAAACCCCACAGTGGAACAGATCAATGAAACCAGCAACTGTTTCTATAAGAAGATAAACAAAATTGGTAGAAACATTTGCCAGATTCATAAGAAAGAAAGAAAGAAAGAAAGAGGAGAGGAGAGGAAAGGAGAGGAGAGGAGGGAAAAGAAAAAAGAAGAGGAGAGGAGAGTAAGAGGGGAGGGGAGGGGAGGAGAAGAGAGGAGGGAAAAGAAAAGAGAAGAGGAGAGGAGAGGAGAGGAAGAGGGAAGAGGAGGGGAGAGGAGGAAAGGAGAGGAGAGGAGAAGAGAAGAAAAGAGAAGAGAAAGAAAAAGGAAAGAAAAGGAAAGGAAAGAAAAAAAAAAGAAAAAAAGAAAAGAAAAGAAAAGAAGAGAAAAGAAAAGAAAAGAAAAAAGAGAAAAGAAAACGGGTGTTCGGGTGCCTCAGTCAGTTAAGCATCTGACTTTTCTCAGGTCATGATCTCACAGTTCAGGAGTTAGAGCTCTACATTGGGCTCTGTGAAGAAGCTCAGAACCTGGAGCCTTCTTCAGATTCTGTGTCTCCTTCTCTTTCTGCCCCTTCCCTGATCACACTCTGACTGTTTGTCTCTCTCTCTCTCAAAAAAAATAAACATTTAAAAAATTAAAAAAATAGAATAGAATAGACCCAAAATCAGAAATGAAAGAGGAGTAATAACAACTGTCATCACACAAATTCAAAACATTATGAGAATATCATGAAAAATGAAATGCCAACAAAGTGGACAAACTAGAAGAAATGGAAAAAAAAATTTTTTTCTAGAAAACATAACCTCCCAAAACTGAATCGGGAAGAAATAGAACATTTGAACAAACCAATTACCAGCAATAAAATTGAGTCAGTAATCAAAAATCTCCCAGCAAAGTCCAGAACCAAATGGTTTCATAGGTGAATTCTACCACACATTTAAAGAGTTACTACCTATTCTACTCAAGGTATTAAGAATAAAATAGAAGAGGAAGAAAATCTTCCAAATTGATTCTAAGAAGCCAGTGCAACTTTGATACCAAAACCATATAAAGACAGTAAAAAAAGAGAACTACAGGGCAATATTTCTGATGAACATAGGTAAAAATGTCCTCAACAAAATATTAGCAAACTGAATCCAACAATACATTAAAGTCTCATTCACTATGATCAGGTGGGATTTATTCCTGGGTTGCAAGGGTGGTTTGATGTCTACAAATCCATCATTGTAATACATCAGATCAATAAAAGAAAGGATAAAATCATACGATCATTTCAATAGATGCAGAAAAAAAGAATATTTGACAAAGTAAAACATCCATTCATGATAAAAGCCCTCAACAAAGTAGGTTTAGAGGGAACATACCTCAACGTAACAAAGGCCAACTATGGAAACCTCACAGATAACATCATAATCAATGGTGAAAAACTGAACACTATATCCTAGGGGCAGGAAAAAGACAAAGATGTCCATTCACCACTTTTATTCATCATAGTACTGGAAGCCTTAACCATAATAATCAGACAAGAAAAAGAAACAAAAAGTATCCAAATTAGTAAAGGAGAAGTAAAACTTTCACTATTTGCAGGTAACATAATATTATATATAGAAAACCCTAAGGCTTCCACCAAAAAATATTTCTGGAACTGATAAATGAATTCAGTAAGTTCTCAGGATACAGAGTCAATATACAGAAATATATTGTATTTCTATACAGTCATGAAGTAGCAGGCAAAGAAATTAAGAAAACAATAGCATTTAAAACACACCACAAACATTAAAATAACTAGGAATAAAAAAAAAAAAACATTACCTAGAAACAAATTTAACCAAGGAGGTGAAACATTTGTACTCTAAATATTATAACAAACTGATGAAAGAAATTGAACACAACACAATTGGAAAAATATTTCATGCTCGTAGATTGGAAAAACAACTATTGTTAAAATTTTCATACTACCAAAAGCAATCTACACATTTAGTGCAATCCCTATCAAAATACTAACATTTTTTTTACAATCCTAAAATGTATGTCGAACTGCAAAAGACCCTGAATGAAAACGCTAAAAACCTTGTATAGCCAAAGCAATCTTGAAAAACAAAACAAAACAAAACAAAACAAAACTAGAGGTGTCACAATCATAGATTTGAAGATTTACTATAAAGTACAGAATACTATAAAGTATTCTTTAACAGAGGAGGCTAGAATATGCACTGAGAAAAAAAGACTGTCTCTTCAGCAAATGGTGTTGGGAAAACTGGACAGCTACATGCAAAAGAATAAAACTGCAACATTTTTTAAAAACATACCCCAAAATGAACTCAAGATAGATTAAGGACCTAAATGTGAGAACTAAATACTTGCAAATCCTACAATAGAGAACCGGCAGTAATTCCTCTGACTTCAGCCATAGCAACAGTTTTTTGTTTTTCTACATCAAAATAAAAAGCCCTGCACAGCAATGGAAACAATCAAAAAAACTAAAAGATAACTTACTGAATAAGAGGAGATATTTGTAAGTGACATATTCGATAAAGGGTTAGTTTCCAAAATATATTAAGAACTTATTCAAGTGAACACCAAAGAAGCAAAATAATCCAATTAAAAAATGGTAGAATACATGAGCAGTCATTTATCCAAAAAGGACATACCAAAAGATGGCCAAAAGACACATCACAGGTTGCTCAACATCACTTATCATCAGGGAAATGCATATAAAAACCACATTGAGATATTCTCTCACACGTGTCAAAATGGTTAAATTAAAAAACACAGGAAACAACAAGTGTTGGTGAGGATATGGAGAAAAAGGAACCCTCCTGGATTGTTAATGGGAGTACAAAGTGGTGCAGTGACTATGGAAAACAGAATGGAGTTTTCTCAAAAAATTAAAAATAGAAATACCCTATGATCCAGTAATTCAGCTACTGAGTATTTACCTGAAGAATATGAAAACTCTAATTTGAAAAGATATATGCACCCTTATGTCCATTGCAGCTTTGTTTACAATAGCCAAATTATGGAAGCAGCCCATAACTGATAGATGAATGAATAAAGAAGATGTGCAATGTGTATACAATGGACTATTACTCAGCCAAAAAAAGGAATGAAATATTGCCATTTGTAACAACATGGATGGAGATAGTATAATGTAAATGAAATTGATTTCACTTATATGTGGAATTTAGGAAACAAAACAAACAAAGGGGAAAAAAGAAATAAAAAAACTGACTCTTCACTACAGAAAAAAAAAAAAAACAGAGTTACTGGAAGGGAAGTAGTTTAGGGGTTGGTAAAATAGGTGATGGGGATTAAGAGTACACTTATCTTTTTTTAATTTTTTTTAAATTTTTTTTAACGTTTATTTTTGAGACAGAGAGAGACAGAGCATGAATGGGGGAGGGGCAGAGAGAGAGGGAGACACAGAATCCGAAGCAGGCTCCAGGCTCCGAGCCATCAGCCCAGAGCCCGACGCGGGGCTCGAACTCACAGACCTCGAGATTGTGACCTGAGCTGAAGTCGGACGCCTAACCGACTGAGCCACCCAGGCGCCCCAAGAGTACACTTATCTTGATGAGCATTGAGGAATATATAGAATTGTTGATTAATGATAGTGTACAACTGAAACTAATATAACACTGTATATTAACTATACTGGAATTAAAATTAAAAAATTAAAAATAAATAAAAATTTTAAGAAGGCACATTAACAGGAGAAAAACAAATTTAATATAATTTAATATCATTTGTATACATGGGAGATACCCAGGAAAACTGAGTAACTCCTCCAAATGGCCCAAGTTATCCCCTTAAATAACATTTCTAGCTAAAGACAAAATAAGATTTTGGATGGGAGAGGAGGCTAGTCATGAAAGTCTATGAGGAAAACCCAGTAAACAAGAGTCAGTTTGTCATTCAGATTTTCATTATTGTCTTCTCTATTGATAAGAATTTCTAGGGTTTTAGTCATCCTTTTCTTTCTGGCACACAGAGACACCCTTATAAATGGATATTTACCTTATAAATGTAAATGGACCGCACAAAGGGTAAGTTCTACTCAGTTTTCAGAGCTTTTCTTATGTTTGAAGTTTCTTAAAAATATTTGGCCTAAAGTAATCCTTATGCCAAAGAGGCATATTTTGGAGTGGCAAATTCTGCTCCCTTGGATTTCAATTCAGTTATTCTCTTCCTTTATCTTTAGCCAAATGTTATGCAGTATCTTCCACTTCCTACTCGTAAATATATAAATGCATACAACTGCCCATCCCAGTGACAGATTTTTATTTATTATCAAGTTGATTCTGCAATAAATTTTAATTATCATTAGTAACTGTCCTTTGGGGCAAATCTCTATGTCCCACTTATAGAAAAGAAGAGTTCTGACCCATATTTCTTTTTTTTTTTCTGACCCATATTTCATAGCTACCTAATATACATGTAGTGAGCTCTCACTTTGTGGCTTGGAACTCTGAGGAGAGAAGCTGGTCAACTACAGATCTTGCCCATGAAGAGCCTGTAGCCCAGTTGGTAGATGGGACCAGTACAGAAATGGCATCTTGCTTATGTTAGAAGTATTGTTTACATCTTAGAGATGAGAAGGAACATGGACTCCTGTCTATAAGCCAGATGGCCAAGTCAGCCATGTCAACACCTACTGTGAAAATGAGTAAAGGAAATCTCATTTAGAATGGAGTAAAAAAAAAAAAAACTGAAGAATGAGCTCTCTCATTCATGTACCACTTGTTGCAGGTGTGTAAGCAATAGAAATAAGGAAGATAAGAATTATCTTAAAAGGGAAGTTATTTTTCCCATAAGAATTTCTATCTCCTGTTTTTGAGAAAAAGAAGGGAGATGTCTTCCTGCCCCAGCAAGAACACACTAACCACCACTTAAAGCCAACGAGAAAAATAACACCTCAAACTCTTGTTCTTCTCAAATGAACTTTTGTTCAAAACAACCCTCCCAACTTCCTACTAAAACCTCATAAAAGTTGCACTTCCCTTTGTCTATTCAGACTTGCCTGTGGTATGCCACAGTTCACTTGTCTCAAATTGCAATTCCCCTGCTGTTCTAGAATAACCCTCTTTTGCTTATCAATAACTGGCTATTTCATTTTTAAGGTTGACACCACTAAATACAACATGACAGAACTGTAGTTCACTCACACACCTCAAGTAACTGCCACACAAGGCAGAGTAAGCTAAACTTAGTACAGTAAGAAATCTACATAAAGTCAAGGTTTCAGATAAAGGATTTTGGAATGATTCTAAGGGTTAGCCACATGATGGGGGTCTTGAAGGATGACTACAGAAAAGCTCAGGGGTATGTTGAGAATATTCTTGGGTGTGTCATTGGGAAAACATGGTTTTCATTTCCACTAAGCATACATTTGGGAGTGGAGCTGCTGGTTTACACAGTCTGCATGAGTTCAGCTTTAGTAACTATGCAAGCAGCTTTAAAAAAAATATATTGTTTCAGTTTACACTCCTACACAAGTGCATTTCCTTCCATTTGTATGTCCACATGGCCAGGGGTCACTTATTCAGAAGGACATTCATCACAGGATGTGGCACTGCAGTGTCACCTTTTGTTGCATATTCAGAAACCCTATATGCCTGAATCTGTTCCTGGACTTTTTCTTTTTGGCTAGTTCATCTATTTTTGCGTGAGTACAACACTATCTTAATTAGTCAGCTTTGTAATAGGCCTTGATATTTGGCTGTGTTAGCCTTTCACCTATGTTTTTCTTTTGAGAAATTTGTTCTTGTCCTTCTGCATTTTCATAAGAATTTTTGAATCAGCTTTTAAACTTGTACATACACCTACAACATAAAACCTGACAGGATTTGGATTGAGATGCTGTTTAATATAAAGATTTAAAAATGAACCTAGCTTTGAACAGTCCTATCTACTCTTTTCTGTAAAGGTTCACGTATGAGAAAGGATCAAATCTCTGCCTTCAGTCGATAAAGAATCTAAGATGAACAGGGATATAAAACTCAGTTTAGCATCAAGAAGCCACCAGTATTGTAATTTCCTTCTAACAGAATTGCAAAAGAAAGGCAGCTTAGGAAAAAATTCTGTGGAAGTAAAGCTGCCCAAGGAAGCCTGACAGCCCCATGTCCCCTAGAAAGGCTGGGGATGCACCTTTTTAAAGAAAAAAAATTCCTTCAATTTCAATTTGCTCACTTGATTGAATGGGCTGCTGTCCACCCAAAGGAAGTTTGCCCTGAGTATAATTAGGTCTGCACAAAGGGAGGCAGGAATATGGAGGTACAGAGCTGAGATCATTCCTCTCTTCATTCTTCAAACTTTTGCTTCAGGAAAGAGTTAGTGGGGAGAATGCTGCAGTCAGAGAGATCTACCCTCCTGTCTTCTGCATAACCAAACCTCTTCATAATACAATGTGATTTTTCCCAGTGTCTTCCTCAGTCACACAGCTGGCTATTGTCTCAGAGCAGCCTAAGCCCAGGGCCTGCTCAGGTGCTCCTTCACGTTCTTTCTTGCACAGACCATGGTGCTTAGGTGATTTTCAGCAGGAGGTCATTGCCTTTAGGAAGCAAATATTAGTTGTCCCGCACTATGTGGTTTTTACAGTAACATCCTGAGTTATAAGCATATTTCTTTCTTACTAGCTTTTTAATTGTATTCCAGGGGACCAGAGAGCACCTTTCTGGTTATCATATTTTATTCTTCCTACTCATAAGCACATACAATTGAGTGACCATGACTACTCTGAACACTTAATTCATATACAGATATACTTGATCCAGTAACATTTCTGGATTCCAAAACTCTGGAATTCAACAACTCTAATAACAAACTCTCCCCCTCTGAAGCCTCCTTTATGTTGGAAAAGGATCTGATAGGTCTCACCGTGAAATGTCACTTCTCCCTTGGAAGTCATTTGTGTTTTCCAGGTACTCACTACCAGTTATGATTGATTTAACTCAACTTTTTCTGCTTTTATTTTATCTTGCCCTGGCCAACATGTGACTGTGGTCATTTGGCTGCCTCCGCCCTGAGACCAGGAATTCTGGAAAGCTGAGTTCTACCCTGCCTGAGGGTAGAAAATGGTTCCCTGGAATCAATGAGACTAGGGAGGTGGGCAAAACCCATGGGAGGCCCTTTATTATTGTAACTAAACAAGGTGAATGCAGTCCTTGGTACCTTACAAATAAAGATTGTACCAGGTGGAGTTGTCACACAAAAGAAACTTTATTTGCAACAAATCAGAAGAAACCACTGGGAATAACTTCCAAAGCCATGATTCCCTGAGCAGGGTTTAGTGAGTTCATTTTATTTACAGTCAGGATGAATATTCAGAAAGAGTAGATTTGTCATCACCTGTAAAGACAAGCATAAAATTGAACAGTCATATTTGGAAAATATGCCAATACATGTACTTTATGTTATGTTAATGAAGCATGTGCTTCTTCCAGGGCAGAGACTATAACATTATAAAGGAGTAGAGGTAACTGTTGAACAAGAAAGGAGCTATGGGCATGTTCTGCAAGCGGGTATCAACTGAATATGATCTTGCACTCATTATCTTGAGTAAGGAATGCAGAGTCGTGTTTCCTTTTGAAATAGCACAGGAAGTTTTTAAACACTGATTTATTGTCTCTGATATGGTTAGGCTAGAGATTGTTAGTTTTTGCATTTCCCTTTTCCTTTAAATTCTTTACCTACTGAGGCTTTTGCATTTGTTTGTAATACTGACACTTCTTAGGAAGTTCTGCAAGAAGTATGCTTGGAAAAGTAGGGAATAAATCACAGAAAACAGCTGGGGGCTTAAAATGACTTATTTTTTTTTTAAGATTAAAAAAATCTTTATTTATTTTTGGGAGAGACAGAGACAGGGCAAGAGAGGGGGAGGGGCAGTGAGAGAGGGAGACACAGAATCTGAAGCAGGCTCCAGGCTCTGAGCTGTCAGCACAGAGCCTGATGCGGGGCTCGAACTCACGGACTGTGAGATCATGACCTGAGACAAAGTCGGATGCTTAACCGACAGAGCCACCCAAGCACCCCAAAAATGACTTATTTTGTGTCACAAAAGCTATGTCTCTTCTTTCTTTTTCTGGGGACCCATAACTCTTTCTGCTTACACTTTCAGGAAAGCACATGTGCTACATAATCAATGAATGGTGGGATAGCTGTAATCAATGTCACTTGTGGTGTTAGAGTATCAGTCAGGCACTGTCCCAGGCAATACAGATTTTGGAATTAGGTAGCCTACATTTTTACACTAACTGCTTTTCTGATCATCAGTCTCTTGATTGCAAACTTGGTTCAGAAATGTTATGAGACAATGGGCTACTTATGGTGCCCAACACATTGCTTTCACTAAATGTTAGTTCCCCTTTCTTTCATCCTGCCTTTCCAAATTCTCCTTCATGATGCTTCTGAGTATTCTCAGGCAGGATTTTTGTCAGTCAGTATTAGAGGAAGTCAGCACTGGCTTCAAGTCTCTGTTAGCTACTGAACTATTATTTTGATGTTACCAATATACAAAAAGTCATCTAATTCTGTTACAAATTGTGGGGGCAGGAATGAAATCGCATCTCCCAGAGGCAGGGTCTGGGCCTTTCATGGCACTGTATTCATTTGTTATAGTAACATAGATCTTATTGTCTGTGTGAACAAGGTACACTGCAGACAGCCATGTGTATGTGGGATTTCAAAATATCCAAGTGCTTTGCCTCAAGTAGTCAGGATATCTGGGTTTGTGACTTCCTCAGCTTTGTTTCCATACAGCTTCACAGAATCTGGCTTCTTTGAACCACAGGAACCAAGCCAGAGAGCAGCAGACTCTGTCCATTAAGTAACTGAGGAAGATCAGAATATGCCACCCAAAATATGCCACTTTTGCAAATTAATTATTTTAAATTAAAATTACTTAAGGGGCACCTGGTTGGTTCAGGCAACTGACTTGATTTTGGCTCAGGTCATGATCACGGTTTGTGGGATCGAGCTCTAGTTGGGTCCTTGGGCTCTCCAAGCAATATAAATTTACTAGTGGTCAAACTGTGTTCTAGGCAAGGCTTATGTTTCAGCACAAGGGAGACAGCACAAAAGAAAAGGTTCTTTGGGTTGGCTCCCTGAACAAATGCAGGGAATTTTGCTGCTCAAAGTGAGGCTCTCCACTGTATAAATATTGCTTATTCCTGGGACCTCTGACTGAAACTGACAAAAGATAGAATTTTTTACTATGTCAATTTCCTGGACCTCTGTCTAAAGAGTCTTGTGGAAGCAAGAGTGGTGAAAATCCTTTTCTTTTTCTAAATTTAGATTAGAAGAAGAAAATATTTGTGTGAACCAGTTCCTTATATACAGCAACTCTGGTAAAGATTTGCTCTAAATACCCTTGATTGCTATTGATTCTCTTCCTCTCAAAGGTAGTCATTGTTTCCTTTTGTCTCTGTCTTTTGTGTCATTTTGTCATAAGAATGCAATCCATAGGGCAAGAGGCATAGGTTCTATAATAAGCTTATTTTTTGAGCTGGCCACACACTGGTGAGTTCAGGCTTCTCAGCAAACCAGTGTCCATTTAAACTAACTTTGATATAAGTCTGCTATGTAAAAATCAGATGAGGTTTCCTTTTATCTTGTTCTATGTCTTGACAGTTTATCTTTGTAACCAGTGAGAATATTTTCTCTGACCTTCACCATCCAGAAGGTGCATGCAAAATAAATTGGAATTTTGAGACATGGTGTCACAATCACCATTCCTTTTGTCTAACTGTGCCAGCTCACAAAGGAATTTGTCACAAGGGGTCTTCACCATCTCAACCTTCATAAGTCTTGCTAGTGGTGAAAGAGTTCCATTCTAGTAGTACCTGCCTGACATCACAGATTAGTGGGTCTGTGACTGCAAGTGCCTCATGATCTCATGGGAAACAGGAGACACTATTTTTATGACACCCTTCTTATAACCTGTGTGTGACAAAAAGGTCTTTACTTTCTTAGGCTAACTTTGAGAGTGAACTTTCTGGATCTTATAAGGACTACATCTTTTGTACCCTCTTGGGATCCTTCTTGTGTTCACGGTACTCTATAAAAAAAAAAAGGTTTATTGGTTTGAGTCCCTATTAAGATTAATATAAGATCCTATTTGTCAATGACTAAACTGTAGACCCTTTGAACTGGAAAAGTTTCTATGTTTGAAAAAAAAAAAAACACTTGAAAAGTTCTCATCCTAAACAATTGTTTTATTGATACCTATGGAAAGGCCAAATTTAAAACTGTATACAAAGGATTGTGACCACTAGCCTTAGGGACTCTCTTAACAAGATGAAAGAGTGGAAATTAGTCATATCAACTATTGAAGTCTACATCCAATGCAAATTTCAAATCTGGCCCCAAATCTTCAGCAACTTTCTTTAGTTTCCCCAAATTTCTTTACCTTCTCCCCACAACATCTCCTAGACACCTTTTTGAATTCTCTTTCCATATAAGATTTACAGAGAGCACTCTAGCCTGATATTTAAAGCCAGAATATACAGATGATATATAAATGGCCAAAGTCAAGAAGTGCATTTAGCAGAATCACCTCGGACGGACATTAAGCCTCACTTTGTTGTCTCTTACAATTTATCTTACTTTCCAAGGCTCTATAATAAGTCTCCATAAGCTTTAAGTCTTCTTATGCAATGTTCTCATGGATATATTCTGGACCCACCACCACAAGTAATTTATTTGTCTCCTGGAAAGCAATAGATCTTTAAAATTGTAATGCCCTTTTATTTCCACTTTCCAAAAATCCTACCAAATTTAGGGAGAAATTAGAAATACTAGAAAAAATTTACAACCCCATTCATAAAGACCTTGTTTCACTGTGTTAAAAGATAAACTCTGGCATATTAAACAATGTAAGAGTTTATGTGAACAAAAATCAATTTGAACTGAGCAGCAACCAATCAAGTAGATAGAAAGGAGCACCAAGAAGCTGTACAAAATGAAAGACGTTACAGGCAGAAGAGAACAGGAAGAAAGAAGTTATGCTGGCAAAAAAGTGGGTTGGTTATTGCAAAGTTTCATTCTAGGGATGATAAGGATGTTCTCAGGCAGATTACTTACATAATGTTGACCAGGTGATTCCTGATTGACTAGTTTATGATGTTATTTCTGAGAGAGCCAAAACTGTAAATAAGTCTTGGTTTGATTTTGTGGGTTTTAGCATAAAAGAATCCATTTAGGACCTGTCTTCATTTTTCTTAAATGCTGATGCCCAGGTCCCACCCAACAGATTCAGACTTAATTGGTGAGGCCTAGGCTTCAGTTTACTGTTTCTTCTTTTTTTTTTAAGTTTATTTAATTTGAAAGAGAGAGAGAGAGCATGAGCAGGGAAGGGGCAGAGAGGGAGGGAGAAAGAGAATCCCACGCAGGCTCCAAACTGACAGTGAGATGCAGGGCTGGAACCCACAAACTCTAAAGTCATGACCTGAGCTGAAATCAAGAGTTGGGCGCTTAACCAACTGAGTCACCCAAGCACCCTAGTTGTGATTTTTAACAGCTACTAAGTGGTATTAATTCCTCCCATGACTATACTACAGTTATGAGACAAGCCAGGTGTCCCCCCCACCCCCAGGGAACAGGGAAAAAGAAACTTACAGAAGGAACAAAAGAACATAATTTCTTCTAGGCTTTCTTATAAATGCGTCAGCTGGAGGTCAATGTTTAATGGGCTAATAGAAGCAATAATAGACGTTTTCTCCCTGAGAAAAATTGGTCCAGGATTGGATCATACACTCAGAAAAGATTGTATTCGAAGGCCTTTTTTAAACGCTTGATACAGACTTTACAACGGCATTCTAAATTAAACTCTAGAATATAGAAATCTTTTGATTTTATTTTCATTGCTAATCTCCCTGGTATAAACAAATTAAAGAAAATATTTGAATGGTGGATAAGTCTTTCGACTTTGAAAAATTAGAACCAGCTGGGGTTGTTTAAAAAATCATGTTATCATAGGACCAGAGGTGTGGCTCCAGAAACATTTCATAGTCCATCTTTTATTTATTTATTTATTTATTTATTTATTCAATATACGAAATTTATTGTCAAATTGGTTTCCATACAACAACCAGTGCTGATTCCAAAAGGTGTCCTCCTCAATACCCATCACCCAGCCTCCCCTCCCTCCCACCCCCCATCAACCCTCAGTTTGTCCTCAGTTTTTCAGAGTCTCTTATGCTTTGGCTGTCTCCCACTCTAACCTCTTTTTTTTTTCCTTCCCCTCCCCCATGGGTTTTTGTTAAGTTTCTCAGAATCCACATAAGAGTGAAACAATACGGTATCTGTCTTTCTCTGTATGGCTTATTTCACTTAGTATCACATGCTCCAGTTCCATCCACGTTGCTACAAAGGGCCATATTTCATTCTTTCTCATTGCCATGTAGTACTCCATTGTGTATATAAACCACAATTTCTTTATCCATTCATCAGTTGATGGACATTTAGGCTCTTTCCATAATTTGGCTATTGTTGAGAGTGCTGTTATAAACATTGGGGTACAAGTGCCCCTATGCATCAGTACTCCTGTATCCCTTGGGTAAATTCCTAGAAGTGCTATTGCTGGGTCATAGGATAGGTCTATTTTTAATTTTTTGAGGAACTTCCACACTGTTTTCCAGAGCGGCTGCACCAATTGCATTCCCACCAACAGTGCAAGATGGTTCCTGTTTCTCCACATCCTCTCCAGCATCTAGTCTCCTGATTTGTTCATTTTGGCCACTCTGACTGGCGTGAGGTGATACCTGAGTGTGGTTTTGACTTGTATTTCCCTGATGAGGAGAGACATTGAGCCTATTTTCATGTGCCTGTTGGCCATCCGGATGTCTTCTTTAAAGAAGTGTCTATTCATGTTTTCTGCCCAATTCTTCACTGGGTTATTTGGTTTTGGGTGTGGAGTTTGGTGAGCTCTTTATTTTTTTTTTATTTTTTTTTCAATATATGAGATTTATTGTCAAATTGGTTTCCATACAACACCCAGTGCTCATCCCAAAAGGTGCCCTCCTCAATACCCATCACCCACCCTCCCCTCCCTCCCACCCCCCATCAACCCTCAGTTTTTTCTCAGTTTTTAAGAGTCTCTTATGCCTTGGCTCTCTCCCACTCTAACCTCTTTTTTTTTCCTTCCCCTCCCCCATGGGTTTCTGTTAAGTTTCTCAGGATCCACATAAGAGTGAAAACATATGGTATCTGTCTTTCTCTGTATGGCTTATTTCACTTAGCATCACACTCTCCAGTTCCATCCACTTGCTACAAAGGGCCATATTTCGTTCTTTCTCATTGCCACATAGTACTCCATTGTGTATATAAACCACAATTTCTTTATCTATTCATCAGTTGATGGACATTTAGGCTCTTTCCATAATTTGGCTATTGTTGAGAGTGCTGCTATAAACATTGGGGTACAAGTGCCCCTATGCATCAGTACTCCTGTATCCCTTGGATAAATCCCTAGCAGTGCTATTCCTGGGTCATAGGGTAGGTCTATTTTTAATTTTCTGAGGAACTTCCACACTGCTTTCCAGAGTGGCTGCAAAAATTTGCATTCCCACCAACAGTGCAAGAGGGTTCCCGTTTCTCCACATCCTCTCCAGCATCTATAGTCTCCTGATTTGTTCATTTTGGCCACTCTGACTGGCGTGAGGTGATATCTGAGTGTGGTTTTGATTTGTATTTCCCTGATGTGGAGCGACATTGAGCATCTTTTCATGTGCCTGTTGGCCATCCAGATGTCTTCTTTAGAGAAGTGTCTATTCATGTTTTCTGCCCATTTCTTCACTGGATTATTTGTTTTTCGGGTGTGGAGTTTAGTGAGCTCTTTATAGGTTTTGGATAATAGCCCTTTGTCCGATATGTCATTTGCAAATATCTCTTCCCATTCCGTTGGTTGCCTTTTCGTTTTGTTGGTTGTTTCCTTTGCTGTGCAGAAGCTTTTTATCTTCATAAGGTCCCAGTAGTTCATTTTTGCTTTTAATTCCCTTGCCTTTGGGGATGTGTCAAGAGATTGCTACAGCTGAGGTCAGAAGGGTCTTTTCCTGCTTTCTCCTCTAGGGTTTTGATGGTTTCCTGTCTCACATTCAGGTCCTTTATCCATTTTGAGTTTATTTTTGTGAATGGTGTGAGAAAGTGGTCTTGTTCCAATCTTCTGCATGTTGCTGTCCAGTTCTTCCAGAAGCATTTGTTAAAGAGACTGTCTTTTTTCCATTGGATGTTCTTTCCTGCTTTGTCAAAGATTAGTTAGCCATACTTTTGTGGGTCTACTTCTGGGGTTTCTATTCTATTCCATTGGTCTCTGTGTCTGTTTTTGTGCCAATACCATACTGTCTTGATGATCACAGCTTTGTAATGGAGGCTAAAGTCTGGGATTGTGATGCTTCTTGCTTTGGTCTTCTTCTTCAAAATTACTTTGGCTATTCGGGGCCTTTTGTGGTTCCATATGAATTTTAGGATTACTTGTACTAGCTTCGAGAGGAATGTTGGTGCAATTTTGATTGGGATTGCATTGAATGTGTAGAGAGCCTTGAGTAGTATTGACATTTTGACAATATTTATTCTTCCAACCCATGAGCATGGAATGTTTTTCCATTTCTTTATATCTTCTTCAATTACCTTCATAAGCTTTCTATAGTTTCAGCATACAGATCTTTTACATCTTTGGTTAGATTTATTCCTAGGTATTTTATGCTTCTTAGTGCAATTTTGAATGGGATCAGTTTCTTTATTTCCCTTTCTGTTGCTTCATTGTTACTGTATAAGAATGCAACTGATTTCTGTACATTGATTTTGTATCCTGCAACTTTGCTGAATTCAAGTATCATTTCTAGCAGACTTTTGCTGGAGTCTATCGAGTTTTCCATATATAATATCATGTCATCTGCAAAAAGTGAAAACTTGACTTTATCTTTGCCAATTTTGATGCTTTTGATTTCCTTTTGTTGTCTGATTGCTGATGCTAGAACTTCCAGCACTATGTTAAACAACAGCGGTGAGAGTGGACATCCCTGTCGTGTTCCTGATCTCAGAGTGAAAGCTCTCACTTTTTCCCCATTGAGGACGATGTTAGCTGTGGGCTTTTCATAAATGGCTTCTATGATGTTTAATTACGTTCCTTCGATCCCGACTTTCTCAAGGGTTTTTATTAAGAAAGGGTGCTGAATTTTGTCAAAGGCCTTTTCTGCATCGATTGACAGGATCATATGGTTCTTATCTTTTCTTTTATTAATGTGATGTATCGCATTGACTGATTTGTGAATGTTGAACCAGCCCTGCATCCCAGGAATGAATCCCACTTGATCATGGTGAATAATTCTTTTTATATGCTGTTGAATTCGTTTTGCTAGTATCTTGTTGAAAATTTTTGCATCCATACTCATCAGGGATATTGGCCTGTAGTTCTCTTTTTTTACTGGGTCTCTGTCTGGTTTAGGAATCAAAGTAATACTGGCTCCATAGAATGAGTCTGGAAGTTTTCCTTCCCTTTCTATTTTTTAGAATAGCTTGAGAAGGATAGGTATTATCGCTGCTTTAAACGTCTGATAGAACTCCCCTGGGAAGCCATCTGGTCCTGGACTCTTATTTGTTGGGAGATTTTTGATAACCGATTCAATTTCTTCGCTGGGTATGGGTCTGTTCAAGTTTTCTATTTCCTCCTGATTGAGTTTTGGAGGTGTGTGGGTGTTTTAGAATTTGTCCATTTCTTCCAGGTTGTCCAGTTTGTTGGCATATAATTTTTTATAATATTCCCTGATAATTGCTTGTATCTCTGAAGGATTGGTTGTAATAGTTCCATTTTCATTCATGATTTTATCTATTTGGCTCATCTCCCTTTTCTTTTTGAGAAGCCTGGCTAGAGGTTTATCAATTTTGTTTATTTTTTCAAAAACAAACCCTTGGTTTTGTTAATCTGCTCTAAAGTTTTTTTTTTTTAGATTCTATATTGTTTATTTCTGCTCTGATCTTTATGATTTCTCTTCTTCTGCTGGGTTTAGGCTGTCTTTGCTGTTCTGCTTCTATTTCCTTTAGGTGTGCTGTTAGATTTTGTATTTGGGATTTTTCTTGTTTCTTGAGATAGGCCTGGATTGCGATGTATTTTCCTCTCAGGACTGCCTTCACTGCATCCCAAAGCGGTTGGATTGTTGTATTCTCATTTTCGTTTGTTTCCATATATTTTTTAATTTCTTCTCTAATTGCCTGGTTGACCCACTCATTCGTTAGTAGGGTGTTCTTTAACCTCCATGCTTTTGGAGGTTTTCCAGACTTTTTCCTGTGGTTGATTTCAAGGTTCATAGCATTGTGGTCTGAAAATATGCATGGTATGATTTGAATTCTTGTATACTTATGAAGGGCTGTTTTGTGACCCAGTATGTGATTTATCTTGGAGAATGTTCCATGTGCACTCGAGAAGAAAGGATATTCCGTTGCTTTGGGATGCAGAGTTCTAAATATATCTGTCAAGTCCATCTGATCCAATGTATCATTCAGAGCCCTTGTTTCTTTATTGACCGTGCGTCTAGATGATCTATCCATTTCTGTAAGTGGAGTGTTAAAGCCCTCTGCCATTACCACATTCTTATCAATATGGTTGCTTATGTTTGTGAGTAATTGTTTTATATATCGGGGGCTCCTGTATTTGGCGCATAGACATTTATAAGCGCTAGATCTTCCTGATGGATAAACCTGTAATTATTATATAATGCCCTTCTTCATCTCTTGTTACAGCCTTTAATTTAAAGTCTAGTTTGTCTGATATAAGTATGGCTACTCCAGCTTTCTTTTGACTTCCAGTCGCATGATAAATAGTTCTCCATCCCCTCACTTTCCATCTGAAGGTGTCCTCAGGTCTAAAATGAGTCTCTTGTAGACAGCAAATAGATGGGTCTTGTTTTTTTTATCCATTCTGATACCCTATGTCTTTTGGTTGGTGCATTTAATCCATTTACATTCAGTGTTATTATAGAAAGATATGGGTTTAGCGTAATTGTGATGTCTGTATGTTTTATGCTTGTAGCGATGTCTCTGGTACTTGTCTCACAGGATCCCCTTTAGTATCTCTTGTAGGGCTGGTTTAGTGGTGACAAATTCCTTCAGTTTTTGTTTGGGAAGACCTTTATCTCTCCTACTATTCTAAATGACAGACTTGCTGGATAAAGGATTCTCGGCTGCATATTTTTTCTCTTCATCACATGGAAGATCTCCTGCCATTCCTTTCTGGCCTGCCAAGTTTCAGAAGAGAGATCAGTCACGAGTCTTATAGGTCTCCCTTTATAGGTTAGGGCACATTTATCCCTAGCTGCTTTCAGAATTTTCTCTTTATCCTTGTATTTTTTCCAGTTTCACTATGAAATGTCATGCAGAAGATCGATTCAAGTTAGTCTGAAGGTAGTTCTCTGTGCCCCTTGGCTTTCAATGCCTTTTTCCTTCCCCAGATCATGGAAGTTCTTGGCTATTATTTCTTCAAGTATACCTTCAGCACCTTTCCCTCTCTCTTCCTCCTCTGGAATACCAATTACACGTAGACTATTTCTCTTTAGTGCATCACTTAGTTCTCAAATTCTCCCCTCATACTCCTGGATTTTTTTATCTCTCTTTTTCTCAGCTTCCTCTTTTTCCATAACTTTATCTTCTAGTTCACCTATTCTCTCCTCTGCCTCTTCAATCCGAGCCGTAGTTGTTTCCATTTTGTTTTGCAGCTCGTTTATATCATTCTTAGCTCCTCCTGACTGTTCTTTAGTCCCTTGATCTCTGTAGCAATAGATTCTCTGCTGTCCTCTATACTGTTTTCAAGCCCAGCGATTAATTTTATGACTATTTTTCTCAATTCACTTTCTGTTATATTGTTTAAATCCTTTTTGATCAGTTCGTTAGCTGTTGTTATTTCCTGGAGATTCTTTTGAAGGGAATTCTTCCGTTTGGTCATTTTGGATAGTCCCTGGAGTGGTGCAGACCTGCAGGGCACTTCCTCTGTGCTGTCTTGAATAACTTGTGCTGGTGGGCGGGGCCGCAGTCAGACCTGATGTCTGCCCCCAGCCCACTCTTGGGGCCACGGTCAGACTGGTGTGTACCTTCTCTTCCCCTCTCCTAGGGGCGGGATTCACTGTGGGGTGGCATGGCTTATCTGGGCTACTTGCACACTGCCAGGCTTGTGGTGCTAGGGATCTGGTGTATTAGCGGGGGTGGATAGGAAAGGTGCACAGGGGCGGGAGGGGTAGGCTTAGCTCTCTTCTCCTTTGGTGATCTGCTTCGGGAGGGGCCCTGTGGCATCGGGAGGGAGTCAGACCCGCCGCCTGAGGAATGGATCTTCAGAAGCACAGTGTTGGGTGTTTGCGTGGTGCAAGCAAGTTCCCTGGCAGGAACTGGTTCCCTTTGGGATTTTGGCTGGGGGTTGGGCAAGGGAGATGGCGCTAGTGAGAACCTTTGTTCCCCACCAAACTGAGATCTGTCCTCCCAGGGCTCAGTGATGCTCCTTCCCGTTGTCCTCCATCCTTCCTGCTCTCTGAGCAGAGCTGTTAACTTATAACCCTCCAGATGTCAAATCCCGCTTGCTGTCAGAACACACTCTGTCTGGCCCCTCCACTTTTGCCAGCCAGACTCGAGGTCTCTGCTTGGCGGGGGGGCTGCCCTTCTGCCCCGGCTCTCTCCCGCCAGTCTGTGTAGCGCGCACTGCCTCTCTGCCCTTCCTACCCTCTTCCATGGGCCTCTCGTCTGCACTTGGTTCCAGAGACTCCGTTCTGCTAGTCTTCTGGCAGGTTTCTGGGTTATTTAGGCAGGTGTAGGTGGAATCTAAGTGACCAGCAGGAGGCGGTGAGCCCAGTGTCCTCCTATGCCGCCATCTTCCCTCAGTCCATCTATCTTTTGCCAGGCCCTAAACTTTCCTTATTCATCTCATAATGCCTGTAGATATTGTAAATATATATATATATATATATATACAGCAAATTGGAAATACAATTGTACTGCCTTTTAAAAAAAAGGAAATTTTAAAATAATAATTACCCTAGACTTCTGATAATCTAATATATTCTAAAACTCTTGGGAGAAAACTTATATTCTTCTTCCATCTCTTGAACAAATCTTCCCTTGTCTTTGAAATGTAAATATCCCAGGAGATACTAAGACACTGCCTACAATTAACCTGCCACTGAAGGGAGAGAAAAAAAAAAACTTTTTAAATGCAAGCTGCTGTAAAAGCTCCCCCGTCCAAACTGTAGCCCAGGGTCTCCATAAAATTACTTGTCAAGGGCAAATACAAATCTTAAAAGTCTCCACAAGTGGTTAAAAAAAATTAGCCACTTGAGTGGGTTAACTTAAATTATTCCAACTGCCAGAAATAAAATTTGGACCTAGTTGATATTTACAGAGTTTTGTATTATTGTGCCTGACTCACAGATCAAATTTTAGAATGTTAACTATAAGGTCTCTGTGTTTGTCTGAATGTTTGAGTGTGTGTGTGTGTGTGTGTATATATATACTTGTAGATATGTGAAATTTTCTTCCTCCAGATGATATTATCAAAATTAATTTGTAAAAAAGCTCTATAATTAGCTTAAAGAAAAAGCATCACTTATCAAATTAAATATTTCTAAACTCATAAAAATAATAAAAATCAACTCAAATGTTTTTCAGGTTCACATGGTATGAGATAATTTTCAGAAAATAAAAGCTAGTTTAAGTTTGTTGTTTTAATTAAAATTGGCATGCCTTCTGAGTTACTAGCATTAAATATACTGCAAACACACATTTTTAAAAAATTCTTCCTGGGTTGACTAGTCAAGTAAACTCATTATCTCTATTACAAAATTTATCAGCAAGAAAAATACCTTGAGATGATAGCTGACTTTGCATGTCTCATAAAATATTCATGAGTAATGTAAACATAACAAGTGAATTAAAAGTTTTTAAGTAAAATTTTCAACAATAATTATGTTATATAATACGTTGACTTTAGTTTCCTAAATCTCTTTGGTAACTTACATACTCCCTTAATGTTTTGCTAATCTAAGTGAAATGATGGAAATTCATTGAATATCTAGATAATTTCCAAGTAAGATAAAATACGGAAACATAATTTATTGAACAAAGGTTTATCCACTTTTGACTACTTATTACAGATAAACCAAAAATAAATCTTTCAGTAAATAAGTCTTGTGCCACATTGAAAAAATGTGTACTTTGAGATAGCTTACACTTTTAGAGGTTATTCTTATTCATAAATTTGTCAACCTAAAGAATGATACTACAACAGACAGTTCACAACTGTTTATACCTTAGTTTTCACTAGAAACTATGTTTTGCAAGAATTAAGAATTACAATATGCAATTAACTACTAGAAATAATAATAGGGAAATGTTTCTGTATGCAGAGAAAATAGGATGTACTTTTGGCTAAGAAAAGGAAAGAGGTAAAATGTATTTTTGTTAAGAGAAAAATGTGGAAATCTTTTTCTAAAATAAAAAAAAACTGTTTCAAAAGAATAAATAAAAGAATAAATGACAACTAAATAGACATAGATACTAGGAAAAGGAGACAGAAAAATATGGAATTTTACTTGTGTGGTCAAATTAGCTAAAAATGAATTTATTATAAAGGGGCTTTAAAAATAAGGTTTAATATCTTTCAGGAACTTCTTACTCAACATGTCTCTGGAGGCAAGGGAAACAAAAGCAAAAATGAACTATTGAGACCTCATCAAAATAAAAAGCTTCTGCACAGTGAAGGAAACAATCAGCAAGACTAAAAGGCAACCAACAGAATGGGAGAAGATATTTGCAAACAACATATCAGATAAAGGGTTGGTATCCAAAATCTATAAATAACTTATCAAACTGAACACCCAAAAACAAATAATCCAGTGAAGAAATGGGCAAAAGACATGAATAAACACGTCTCCAAAGAAGATATCCAGATGGCCAACTAACACATGAAAAAATGTTGGACATCACTCATCATCAGGGAAATACAAATTAAAACCACCTCACACCAGTCAGAATGGTTAAAATTAACAACCCAAGCAACAACAGATGTTTGCAAGGATGCAAAGAAAGAGGATCTCTCTTGTACTGCTGGTGGGAATACAAGCTGGTGCAGCCACTCTGGAAAACAGTATGGAAGTTCTTCAAAAAATTAAAAATAAAACTACCCTATGACCCAGCAATTGCAGTACTAGGTATTTATCCAAGGGATACAGGTATGCTGTTTTAAAGGGACAGGTGCACCCCCAATGTTTACAGCAGCACTATCAACAATAGCAAAAGCATGGTAAGAGCCCAAATGTCCATCAATGAATGAATGGATAAAGAGGAAGTGAGATATATATATATATATATATATATATATATATAATGGAGTATTACTCAGCAGTCAAAAATAATGAAATCTTGCCATTTGCAACTATGTGGATGGAACTAGAGCATACTATGCTAAGTGAAATTAGTCAGTCAAAGAAAGAAAAATATTATATGACTTCAGTCATATGAGGAGTTTAAGACACAGAACAGATAAACATAAGGGAAAGGAGCAAAAATAATATAAAAACAGCGAGGGGGACAAAACATAAGAGACCCATAAATATGGAGAACAAATAGAGGGTTACTAGAGAGGTTGTGGGAGGGGGAATGGGCTAAATGGGTAAGGGGCATTAAGGAATCTATCCTGAAATCATTGTTGCACTATATATGCTAATTAATTTGGGTGTAAATTAAAAAAAATTAAATTAAAAAAATTAAATAAGGCTTAAAATCAACTGTAAGCAAAAACTTAATTTTCTTCCTTGTGGCTTAAAAGAAGAAAGTTTTCTTGGTCTGTTCTTGATAAGATTATAAAAAGTGTTTCTTTATCTTTTAAGTAATGTGCCTAGAAAACAAAGATTGTATGTTTTATTGAAATGATTTCTCTGTTTCATATTGTCTTTATCAGGTCTTTGATTACTTAAGAAAACTGTTCTCTCTTTAAAAGAGCTATTGTCTCTATTATTTTCTGTATTTACCTGTGAAGTCTTTAATTGTCACTTTGACTAAATAGATAACTGAGTTATTTTTCAAAGTGACCTATAATCTTATTTAATTAAATGTGTTAAAACTTTTGATTATTTTTTAATGTTTATTTTTGAGAGACAGAGAGAAACAGAGCATGAGTGGGGAAGGGCAAAGAAAGAGGGAGACACAGAATCCTAAGCAGACTCTAAGCTCCGAGCTGTCAGCACAGAGGCCTGGGATCAAACTCACCACGAGATTATGACTTGAGCTGAGGTCAGTCATTTAACTGAGCCACCCAAGCACCCCTAAACTTGATTTTTGACAAACTTTCCAAAAATAAAATACAAAATTTAGACTTTTTGACCTCAAAATAACTTTGGGAATTTTTAGATGGTCCCTAGAATGTCTCAGAAAATATGTTCTCTCTCATTATAATAATAGAGATGATGAACTAGTTGTATTTGATATGCTAAATTACATGGGAAGCATTATTAAATAAGGAGCCATACTAACTCTTCTTTAGATTGTGTGGTTATACCTTATCAGTGTAAGTATTCCAGAAATTGCACAAAATTTCTAAAAATCAGATATATAATGTTCGTCATAATTCCAGTTATTATCTTAAAATGTTGTGTGTCATAGAAGTAATCAATTTGCCTTGTCAGTTGCATTACAATAAACACCTATTGGATCTTTAACCATGGTTTTTAATAGACAGGTGTTTTCCTCTGATGGTTTTGCAAAAGTGTTCCTGCAAAAGTGCTTTACCTTCAAAGAGATTCATGGAAAAGCCTAAGCAGTACAAGTTTCTGGTAACTTTCAGATCATTCTAATGAACTGGGTAAGAATTTAGAAAATTCTAGTGGAGAAACTGATAGCTTCATGAAACTATTAACAGAAGATTGAAGTTGATAAGAATTAATTACATGGGACTGAATAGACTGATGAGGATCATTATTAATTTTTATGACTTTTTGTTTGACATATTGCTGGTTCTTTGATACTTTTACCAGATTTAAGAAAATTTATCCCTCTTTTCTCTTAAGCTATCAGTAATTTGGTAAAATATACCTTTGTGAACAAAGATGAAATGATGACTTTTTCTCCCTACCTAACCCTCCACATCCAGAATTCAGAAACTCCTAGTGAATATTATTATTTTCATCAGAATGTAGTTATTTATGTAAGTTCAATATGAATCTGTTCTCTTGTAACAGGAAACAACTAGAAACATTACCAAGGCTTGACTAGAGAGTTACATTTGAGAGAGATCTGCATAAACCAGACATATCAACCAGGAATTAAGGTCGACTTTATGAAGCCAATAAAATCCCTTAAAAAAAACTGTCTGATACCTTGCTTACAAGGTTCCTAACAGGCTCACCAGGTAAGGAAGGAAGGTCATCTCCTGGCAGGTCCAGGAACTTCGGATGATTTGGGGAACCTCGAGACTGGGAAGATTTCACCGAAATCTGTAGGTATCTCAGGCAAAATCTGATAACAAGTTCCGGTCTTGGCTTCTTAGCCCCAAGAGGTTTTTTAAAAGTCCAATCTCAAATTTCCAGCAAAGCAGACTTGTAAAAATGTCAATATGGTAAATCACTATTCTTATTGCACTAATGTAAATACTAAGGCCAAGTTTACTGAAACAAAACTTATTTTGTAAATATTAGCCTTACTTTGATTATCTCTGATTGAAATGGGAGTAACTACAGAAAAAATATTTCAGTAATATGCCTTTGTGAATATCAGATTCTAGTGCTGTTAATTGTCTTTGAAGTTTTGTTTTTTACCTGTTACCTGGACTGGATCCTAAATTCTCATTTCCTCCAATATCTTTTTTTTTCCTCCAATATCTGACTACAACTCTATGAACTAAGGTTTCTAATTTTCTCCTACCCTTCTGATTTGGAATCATTAAGAACTAAACTTCCCTGTTTTCAAGGCCAAGCAAGCTAAAGCTGGGCAACTTAATATAAACTTCAGAGAAATCACAACAGCTGGTATATGAACAATCTTCATTCCTGTTGCTGTATGGGCCATTCAACAAAAGCACCAGAGACATTCAAACTGAAAACCAGGAAAGCTATCAGACTGCCACTGCCTGCCCTCATTTCATCTGAACATGCTTTGAGCCTGACCTCTAGAAATTTTCTAGACTGACTGAGTTCAGAACTCAGAAACTGGATTTACTGTCTGTTCTAATCATTAACCATTATTTTTGCTGTGCCTCTATAGAAATTCCTCTTATGAAATACCTTATTGTGCAATATAGGTCTTTGAGAGCACACCTTCATTGCCACCTCCTGGATAAGTTTAACTGAACTGACCTATTATCAGGACTAAGAGACTGGTTTAGTGAGAGAGCAATCTATCAACTCAGTTTCCAGACTACTAAAATTCTTAGGGAAATTTGAAAGGCAGAACTGAGGGGGAGCAGAATATATAAGCACAAAATGTGCCATTTTGACATATTAATTATTTTAAATTAAAGTTATTTAAGAAAGAGTATGAGAAGTATACTCCTACCCTCCTTTGTCCCCTTAAAATCAGGAAATAAATCTTCCATGTGAAAGGTACCTTCCCTGTACCAAGAAGATAAAAGGCATCCCTATCACAAGAAATAGGGAATTTGGGGCCAAGAAGTTTGTATAAACAAAACTTAACTACTTCTTCACTAATTTACTATCCCATCCCAAACTTCTATGCCTTTCCAGTTCTTCACAAATGCATTGTTTCCTTCTTTAAAAGGTATAAAAGCATGTTTCTTTGGTCGCTTCTTTAAATTTCATATTTTTATGGGGCTACCAATGTACAAAATTATTTTTATACTGTTAATTTGTCTTATGTCAAATGAATTATTAGGCCAGCCATAGTACCTAGAAGAAAGAAGGGAAAAGTTTTCTGCCCCAATATAACCAACATTACAGAGGATTTTTTCTCCACTTCCATGGGTGCACATGGAGGGCAGGTGGGCAGGATGGAGCAGTGGAGATAGCACGTGACTGAGACTCAAAGCCTTGTTTCTAGGGCCTGGTTCCTTCCTTTCTTGGCAAATTATTTAAACTTTCTGACCCCTAGTGCTCTTATCTGCAAAGTAAGAACAATAATACCTACCCAGAAGTATTTTTAAAAATAATGATTAGAATACTGCATGTTTGGGGGACCATACATTATAAAGCATTGGCATTTGAGTGTCTACAGAGCACATGTCTTGTGGGTGGCTGGATTATTGGATAGGTGAGATTCAGCCTCCCCAGACATGTCACATACTTCTTTGCAGTCCCACTAGCAGTTTATGAGATCAAGTCATTCATTGCTCCTGATATTCTTCATGGGTATTAGGACTATCCCTGCAAACCCTGTGCTGTGTGACCCACAGTTCTTCCCCCTGGAACATCTCCTCATGCCATTGCTGATAGGCTTGGCTCAAGATTATCTGACCCACAGAATTTCAGCAGTCATGACCCAAGCAGAAACTGAAAATGTGCTGTGTACTGTGGCTTGGCCTCTTGTACTTTTATGCCCCTCCACGAAAACAGCATGACCCATGTAGCCACCATTCCTTCAGTCTTCTGCAGAATAAGACCCATGGAGCAGAACTAAACCTAGCCAGAAGCCTAGAACCAGCCTGGCATAGTGGAGCCCAGCCTTGATAGAGTGCCTCACAACCCCCCAGTGGGCATCTGACACTCTTAAAGTTTGTTTGTTAGAAGACACACAACTGATGAAAACATTTGTTAAGGGAAAAACTGACATCTGCATGAGATAAATAATTTGTGGTATATTGATACAATGGAATACTATATGGCAATAGTAATGATATCACAAAAAAATAAGTTAAAAAATTATAAAGAAATATTTACAAATGAGGTGCCTGGGTGGCTTAGTCGTGTAAACATCTGACTTCAGCTCAGGTCATGATCTCTGGTTCCTGAATTTGAGTCCCACATGGGATGAACCTCAGCCCCCCTTCAGGTGAGCTTGAGCCACACTTTTGGTGAGCACAAGCCCAGCTTTGGGTGAGCCCCTCTTCACTCTCTCTCTATGCCCTTCCTGGATTCAGTCTCTCTCTGACCTTTGCTCACTTATGCCACACCCCCCCATCTCTTTATAAAAAAAAAATGCAATATGATGTTGTTTACACAAAGTTAAAATAAACACATATGATACAATGTATTACTTAGGCATAAACACATATGGTAAAATATTTTGGATATGTCAAGAAATCATGGTAGTTCCTATAGGAATGGATCTGGGACAGATGGATGATAAGGAATTTAAGTGGTTTTATTTCTTCTTTTTTTTAAGTTTATTTATTTATTTTGAGAGATAGAGAGAGAACAAAAGGGGAAGGGGCAGAGACAAAGGGAGAGAATCCTAAGCAGGCCCTGCACCCTCAATACAGAGCCAGACATGGGGCTCAAATTCATGAACCATGAGATCAAGACCTGAGCTGAGATCAAGAGTCAGATGCTTTAACTGACTGAGCTACCCAGGAAACCCCAGCGGCTTTATTTCTTAAAGTGAATGGGAAATCTATGTGCTTAACCTTTAATTTATTTTTTAATTTATTTATTTTTACTTTTTTTAATTTAGGAATAGAATTTAGATTCATCACTTGCATATAACACCCAGTTCTCATCCCAACAAGTGCCCTCCTTAATGCCCATCACCCATTTAGCCCATCTAGCCCATCCCCTCATCCAACACCCCTCCAGTAACCCTCAGTTTGTTCTCTGTATTTAAGAGTCTCTTATGGTCTGTCCCCTTCTCTGTTTTCATATTATTTTTGCATCACTTCCCTTATGTTCATCTGTTTTGCATCTTAAATTTCACATATATGTAATATCATATGATATTTGTCTTTCTCTGACTATTTCACTTAGCATAATATATTCTAGTTCCATCCACATTGCTGCAAATGGCAAGATTTCATTCTTTTTGATCACCAAGTAATATTGCATTATATATATATATATATACACATATCCCACATCTTTTTTATCCATTCACCTGTTGATGAACATTTGGGGTCTTTCCTTACTTTGACTATTGTCAATAGTGCTGCTGTAAACATTGGGGTGCATGTGCCCCTTTGAAACAGGACTTGTATATCCTTTGGATAAATATCTAGTAGTGCAATTGCTGGGTAGCAGTTTCTGGTGGAGATTTTTGGGTTTTCCACACAGGTCATATGTGAAGAGTGAAAGTTTGACTTTCTCTTTGCAGATTTGGATGCCTTTTATTTCTTTGTGTTGCCTGATTGCTGAAGCTAGGACTTCCAATACTATGTTGAATAACAGTGGTTAGAGTGGACACCTTTGTCATGTTCTTGACATTAGGGGGAAAGTTCTCAGGTTATCCCCATTGAGGATAATTTTACTGGTGGGTCTTTTGTATGTAGTTTTTATGATATTGAGATATGATCCTCCTATCCCTACTTTCCTGAGTTTTTTTTTCATCAAGAAATGTTGTATTTTGTCAAATGCTTTCTCTGCATCTACTGAGAGAATCATTTGGTTCTCATCCTTTTTTATTATTACTGTGATATTTCATATTGATTAATTTGTGTATACTGAACCAGCCCTGCATCCCAGGAATAAATCCCACTCAATCATGGTGAATAATTCTTTTAATGTATAGTTGGCTCCAGTTGGCTAGTATCTTGGTGAGAATTTTTGCATCCATGTTCCTCAGGGAAATTGGTCTTTGGTTTTCCATTTAGTTGGGTCTTTGTCTGGTTTTGGAATCAAGGTAATTCTGGCCTCATAGAATGAGTTTGGAAGTTTTCCTTCCTTTTATATTTTTTGGAATGGCTTCAAAAGAATAGGTGCTAAATCTTCTCTAAATATTTGGTAAAATTCCCCTGGAAAACCATCCAGCCCTGGACTCTCGTTTGTTGGGAGGTTTTTGATTACTTATTCAATTTCTTTACTGGTTATGGGTCTGTTCAAATTTTTACTTCTTCCTGTTTCAGTTTTGGTAGTTTATGTGTTTCTAGGAATTTGTCCACATCTCCCAGATTGCCCAACTTTTTGGCATATAATTGCTCATAATATTCTCTTATTATTGTTTGTATTTTGTATTTTTGTATTTTGTATTTTGGTTGTGATCTCTCTTCTTCCATTATTCTTTGATTTTATGTATTTGGGTCCTTTCCTTTTTCTTTTTTTTTTTAATTAATTTTTAAATGCTTATTTATTTTTGAGAGAGAGAAAGAGATAGAGTGAGATCAGAGGAGGGGCATAGACAGAGGGAGACACAGAATCCGAAGCAGTCTCCCAGCTCTGAGCTGTCAGCACAGAGGTTGACGCCGGGCTCAAACTCAGGAGCCATGAGATCATGACTTGAGTCAAAGTCCGATGTTTGACTGAGTTGCTCAGGTGCCCTGGTCTTTTCCTTTTTCTTTTTGATCAAACTGGCTAGGGGGTTATCAATTTTCTTAATTCTTTCAAAGAAACATTTCCTGGTTTCATTGATCTGTTCTATGTTATTATTATTATTATTATTATATCATTTATTTCTTCTTTAATTTTTATTATTTCCTGTATTCTTCTGTTTGGGGGCTTTATTTGCTGTTATTTTTCTTTTATATGTAAGGTTAGATTGTGTATTTGAGACCTTTCTTCCTTCTTTAAGAAGGCTTGGATTGCTATGCACTTCCAACTTATGACTGCCTTTGCTGCATCCCAGAGGTTTTGGATTGCCGTGTTTTCATTTTCATTGGCTTCCATGTACTTTTTAATTTCCTTTAATTTCTTGGTTAACTCATTCATTCTTTAGTAGGATGTTCTTTAATCTCCAAGTATTCATAGTCTTTGAAAAATTTTTCTTGTGGTTGATTTCAAGTTTCTTAGCATTGTGGTCTGAATATATGGAAGGTATGATCTTGATCTTTTTGTACTTGTTGAGTGCTGATATATAACCCAGTATGTGATCTATTCTGGAGAATATTCTGTGTGCATTTGAGAAGAATGTTTATTCTGTTGCTTTAGGATGAAATGTTCTGAACACATCTGTTAAGTCCACCCAGTCCAGTGTGTTATTCAAAGCCTTTGTTTCCTTGTTGATTTTCTGTTTAGATAATTTGCCCACTGTTGTAACTGGGGTATTAAAGTCTTCTACTATTATGGTATTATTATCAATGAGCTTCTTTGTGTTCATGGTTAATTGATTTATATATTTGGGTGCTTTCACGTTGGGGGAATAAATATTTACAATTGTTATATCTTCATGGATTGACCCATTAATTATGTTATAATGCTCTTCTTAATCTCTTGTTACAGTCTTTATTTTAAAATCTAGGTTGTCTGATACAAGTATGGCTACTCCTGGCTTTCTTTTGGTGACCATTAGCATGGTAGGTGGTTCTTCATCCCCTTACTTTCAATCTTAAGGTGTCTTTAGGTATAAAATGGGTGTCTTGTAAGCAACATATAGACGAGGCTTATTTTCTTATCCATTCTGATACCCTATGTCTTTTGATTGGGGCGTTTAGTCCATTGACACTTAGAGTGAATACTGAAAGATATGAATTTAGTGCCATTGTGTTGCCTTTAAAGTTGGTGTTTCTGGCGATGTTCTCTGGTCTTTTTACTCTTTGTTTCCTTTGGTCTTTTTTGTTTTGTTTCATATTTTCTCCACTCAAAGAGTCCCCCTTAAATTTTCTTGCAGGACTGATTTAGGGGTCATGAACTCCATTATTTTTTGTTTGTTTGCCTTGCTAGATGAAGAATACTTGGCTGCATATTTTTCGAATTCAGCACGTTGAATTTATCCTGTCACTCCTTTTTGTCCTCCCATTTCTGTGGATAGGTCTGTTGTGAACCTGATGTGTCTTTCTTTATAGGTTAAGGACTTTTTTCTCTTACTGCTTTCATGATTCTTTTCTTGTCTTATATTTTGTGAATTGGACTATGATATGCGTTGGTGATGGTTGGTTTTTTGTTGACTCTAATGGGAGTTTTTTGTGCTTTTTGGATTTTGATGCCTTGTCCTTCTTCAGATTGGGAAAGTTTTACAGTATAATTTGCTCAAATAAACTTTCTTCCCCCTTTTCTCTCTCTTCATCTTCTGGGACTCTGATGATTCAGAGGTTATTCCCTTTTGATAATTCACTGAATTCTCTAAGTCTTTAAAAAGAATTTAATGTTTATTTTAGAGATAGAGAGACAGAGCACAAGCATGGAAGGGGCAGAGAGAGCCAAAGACAGAATCTGAAGCAGACTGTAGGCTCTGAGCTGTCAGCACAGAGCCCGAGGTGGGGCTCGAACCCACAAACCATGAGATCATGACTTGAGCTGAAGTCAGACACTCAACTGACTGAACCACCCAGGCACACTGAGTTCTCTGTCTTGTATTATGCTCTTTTGCCTTTGTTCCTCTCCCTATTTCTGCTTTATTATTCTCTATAATTTTGTCTTCTACATTGCTGATTCGTTTCTCTGCTTCATCCATCCTTGCCATCATGGCATCCATTAAAGATTGCAGCTCAGTTATAGCATTTTTAATTTCATCCTGACTAGACTACATCTTTTATCTCTGCAGAAAGGGATTCCATGATTCCTTTCAATCCCAACTAGTATTCTTATTACCATGGTTCTATATGCTAGTTCAGACATCTTGTTTATATCTGTGTTGATTAAGTCCTTGACTGTCATTTCTTCCTGTTCTTTCTTTTGGGGTAATTTTTTGTTTTGTCATTTTTGATGAAGAAAGAAAATAAAATTTAAAAGTTTAAATTAAAAAAAAATAAAACACAACAAAAAATCAAATAGGGGAAGCTAGATCGTAGGTGTGTGTTAGTTTGCTTTTTGAAACAATCTTGACAAAATAGAGAAAAAAAGAAGAAAGGAAAGAAAAGAAAAAAGTAAGAAAAAATTTTAGAAGGTAAAAAAATAGAATAAAATGAAAGAAGAAAATGAAATCGAGTAAAAATTAAATAATAGAAATAAAATAAAAATAATTTATTTTTTTAATTTTAAAAAGAAAATAAAAATATTCTTTCTCTTTGTCCAAGAAAAAGAAAAAAAAGAAAAAAAATTAAACAAAAACAGAAACAAAAAATGAAACTACTAAATGAACCAGCAAACAGAATGAAACCCAAATGAAGTTATATCCAATTTCTCCCAGAACTGAAGCTATGAAGCACTCTATAGTTCATATTCTAAGCAGGTGAAGGGACTTGTGCTGGTCTTGTAGGGTATGCTTGGAGGGTGCCTTTGGGCAAGACTTGGTGTAATGGCTCTCTTCTTCTCTAGGTGGCATTGCTTAGCTTACTGGAGTCGACCAGTGTGCCGCACATGGCGTGCACATGCATGCTTCTGCTCGGGAGAGCTGGAAATGGCTTCACCCAGCTCCCTAGTTTCTGGAATAGGAACTTTGCCCTCTCACCAACCCATAATCAAGCACCCCTCCTTTGTTTCAGGGCTCCATCCACTCCCCACCTGTACACTGTTGTGTCCAAGCCGCCCCCCTGCCAGGCAGCACCTCCCTCAGAGTTTTATCTCAAATGGGGTAGTGTTTCAGAACCCCACACTTCAGAGACCCCAGTGGCTTGGACCCATGCTGTCTCTCTGGGTGAGGGTCTCACTGAGCAATGGCTGGGTGCCGGCATGCCAGAGGAAATGTTTATGCAATCATGTAGCAGTGGAGGTTCAGAGATTATGGCACATCACAACACACAGTTGGTGCCAGGCTTCACCACACTCTGGTGTCTTTGTTCCAGTACAGCAAACATGGCTTCTCACCAGGGTTCACTGGGATCTTTTCTTGTGGGGAGGTCATATGGCTTCTACCAAATGCTCTCCAAGCAGGGGAACCACTTCTCCTTATATGGCACATGGACCCCTCACATCCATTTGCCTGCTTCTGGGGATTCACCCTTTTACCTCACCAGAATACCAACATGCAGTGAGCTCTGGAACTTCAGACTCTGCACTCTACTGTTTACAGAATCCTGGTGGTATTCAAACCATCTCCTTTCTACCCATCAGTGGTTTTGGGAACAGATTTCTTGTTCAGTCTCCTGCAAGTGTTTTCACTATTTCTCTTTCTCTGTAGCTACTTTCAGGGGAGTGTTTTTCCTACACTGTCCCGATGTGCCACACTTTCCCCCTGTCTCTACAAAAACAGCTCCCTACCCTCCATGGCTTTTATCTATCCCAGATCACCTCTTCGCACAGAGTACCTGCCAAGTTATGTGGCTCAAGTTATGCAGATTGTTGTGTTAATCCTCATATCAATTTCCTAGGTGTGAAAAATGGTTTGGTGCTGATCTAGCAGCATTTCAGAGATGAGATAAGCTAAGGGTCTTCATGCTGCTCCACCATCTTAACTACAAGACCACCTAACTGTTACTTTTTATTCATAAAAATTTCTATTCATAATTTATGTAATTGAGCATCTACTTAAATGTAAAGTATTTGAAAGTTATCCTAAAAAATTGAAATCTCAAAATGTAAATTTTATCATTTTAAATATGCAAAGTTTGCTTGGTCCCATATTTGTGCCATGGTGGAAGAACCCAGGTATCCAGATCCTGTTGTAGACACTGTCTGCCTTCATCAAGACAGCAGTAGTTCTCTCTCCAAATAACTGGGGGACATGTAAACCCTTCCACCCAGGGCAAGAGGTTTGCCTCACTTTGAGTGAGCCATGTGGAGATAGAAACAGTCATGAAAAGCAGCAACATGACAACCAGAGCAGATTGTCAGAATGACCACAACCCTGTGCAATTTGTCCACATTATCCAGCCTGCTACCACTTGACAAAATATCATTTTCCATTTTGGAGTAAAATTTTTTTCAAAAACAAAAATCCAATTTATACACAAGATTCCATGAAAGTTTGGCATGCTGCTCTCCCCAGAACCGAAAGTGGTGAAATAAATTTCTGGGAAGCTGCCACTGTTTTGAAAGGTGAGTAATGCCAGAGAAGGAAAGCATTCAGTGTGAAATTTTCCATGGTCTTACTAGGATACTCACACCACGATTGTGAACTGGCAATGTGGATGGCAAAACCAGGAGTCTTCAAACATTATTCATTCAGAACTTTTATTTCTCTCTTCCCCCTGAAATAATTGTCTCTTTATTCTCAAGCCTCCATCTAAATCCAAAGTTTCCTTTCATTCTTTTCTTATATCTTTCATCTTTACTGAAGATTCTCAAGTCAAATTAAGTCTAAAATAACCATTCTTGGTTTTCATATCACCTATATGTGGACAAGAGTTTATCAAACATTCTTACAGTGCTTGCATGTACTAGGCACTAAGCTAAATCCTTAAGAAACTCTACCCCATTCAATTTTCATAACTGCCCTGTTATCTCTATTTTGCATGTAAGAAAACAAAGGCACAGAGAAATTGACATAACTTGTCCAAGGTCACACTTCCAGTAACTTGTTCAGCCAAGATGTGGCCCCAGGAAGTCTAACCCCCAAATCTTTCCTAATCCATAGTCTCAGCCACAACAACCCAGCTAGACATAAGGAGTCTTTACACTGACCCTCAAGAGAGTTGACCCTGACATTGGAGTTGAAGACTACATGTTCCTTTCCCATTTGGCTGCCATCCTAGTAAGTAACTGTCTGTACAACAGGACTTATGCCTTCCCTGGCTTTCCTGGCTTGTTCTGGTCCTTCTGTGTACTTCCCCAGCACTGGTATACATTTCATCCCCAGCCTATTGTAGTTTTTATGTCCATATCCCCCGAAAGGCTATAGCTCTAAGATGACAGAACTTACTGCTAATCTTGTTCACCCTGAGTGCACTGTATGTCTCACCCTGAGCCTAACACAGGACTTGGGTTGGAGTACTGCTTATTCATAAAATAATATGATTAAATTAGACATCTGTAAAAATATTCCATGAATCCAGCATCTTTTTAAGTGTAAGTTACAATAAAATAAAATCTTATCAATTATCATTGCTAGCCTAAGAGCAAAGGGAAAGAAATTACTAGACATCTCTGCACTCTGTTTCACCATCTGCAAATTGAGTTACTGGGTTTCCTTGCAGCCCTACAATACTGCGCCCCTATTGTTCATTTGATTCAATCAGCAATGTAGCAAGATAAGAAGGAGAATTGCTAAATCTTTGTTTCAGAAAATAGAGATTAGAGAATTTTTTAAAGTGTATTAATTTTTTAAACATACAGTGTTATATTAGCTTCAGGTGTACAACATGGTAATTGAACAATTCCATACATCTTGTGCCCACCATGAGAAGTATACTCAATTCCCATTTCCTATTTAGACCATCCCCCAACCCTCCTCCCCTCTGTTAACCATCAGTTTGTTCTTTATAGTTTAAAGTCTTTTTCTTGATTTGTGTCTTTTTTTTTCTCTTTGCTAATTTGTTTTGTTTCTTAAATTCTACATATGAATTAAATAATATTCTCTTTGTCTTCATTGATTGACTTATGTAGTTTACTATAATAATCTCTAGCTTGATGTTACTGCAAATGGCAAGATTTCATTATTTTTTATGGCTGAATAACATTCCATTGTGTGTGTGTGTATATATATATATATACGTATGTGTGTACACACACACACATATATATATACATATATATAATATGTAACATATACATTGTATGTGTGTGTGTATGTATATGTATGTGTGTGTGTGTGTGTGTGTATATATATATAATCTTCTTTATCAGCTCACAATTGATGCACATCTGAACTACTTCCATAACTTGGCTATTGTAAATAATGCTGAAAATAAAAATTGGGTGCATGTATCCTTTTGACTTAGTGTTGTTGCATTTTGGGGTAACTACCCAGTAGTGCAATTGTGGTTTTTAGGGTAGTTCTAATTGTAACTTTTTTGAGGAGCCTTCAAAGTGTTTTCCAGAGTTGCTGCACCAGTTTGCATTTCCACCAATGGTGCAAGAGGCTTCCTTTTTCTCCACATCCTTGCCCATACCTGTTGTTTCTTGCGTTGTTGATTTTAGCCATTTTGACAGGTATGAGGTGATATCTCATCGTAGTTTTGTTTTGCATTTCCCTGATGGTAAGAGATGATATATTTTCATGTGTCTGTTAGATATTTGTATGTCTTTCTTTGGAGAAATGTCTGTTCATGCCTTCTGTCCTTTTTTTCATGAGATTATTTCCTTTTTGTATGTTGATTTTTATACATTCTTTATATATTTTGGATACTAACCCTTTATCAGAAATGCCATTTGCAAATATCTTTTCCTTTTCCATAAATTGCCTTTTAGTTTCATTGATTGTTTACTTGGCTGTGCAGAAGCTTTTTAGTTTGATGTAGTCCCAATAGTTTACTTTTGCTTTTGTTTCCCTTGTTTCAGAACATATATTTAGAAAAAAAGATTCTATGGCCTATGTCCAAGAAGTTAATGCCTGTGTTTCTTCTAGGATTCTGATCATTTCAGGTTTAACATTTAGGTCCTTAATCCATTTTGAATTCATTTTTGTGTATAGTTCAAGAAAGTGGTCCAGTTTCTTTACTTTGCATGTAGCTGTCCAGTTTTCCCAACATATGTTTAAGAGACCATCTTTTTTTCCTATTGGATATTCTTTCCTGCTTTGTTGACTATTAATTGATTATATAGTTATGGGTTTACATCTAGGCTTCTTATTATGTTCTATTCATCTACTTTTGTACCAGTACCATACTATTTTTCTAACTACAGCTTTGTAATACAACTTGAAGTCTTCAATTGTGATTCCTCAAGCTTTGCCTTTCTTTTTCAAGATTTCTTCAGCTATTCGGAGATTTTGTGGTTCCATAAATATTGTAGGATTGTTTTTTCTACTTATGTGAAAAATACTATTGGCATTTTGATAGGGATTGGATTAACTGTGTGGACTTCTTTGGGTAGTATAAACATTTGAACAATATTTGTTTTTCCAATCCCCGAACATGGAATATCTTTCCATTTCTTTGTGTCATCTTCAATTTCTTTCATCAGTGTTATAGTTTTCAGAGTACAGTTTTTTCACCTCTTTGGTCAGATTTACTCCTAGGCATCTTATTATTTTTGGTGCAGCAATAAATGGGGTTATTTTCTCAATTTCTCTTCCTGCTGCTTCATTGTTGGTGTTTAGAAATGCAACAGATTTCTGGGTGGCTCAGTTGGTTAAAGTGACTCTTGATTTCAGCTCAGGTAATAATCTTAAATGTGTGAGATTGAGCCCCATGTTTGGCTCTGTGCTGACAGCGTGGAACCTGCTTGGGATTTTCTCTCTCCCTCTCTTTCTGTTTCTACCCCACTCACATGTGCATTGTCTCTCTTAATCCCTCTCAAAATAAATTAATAAACATTAAAAAAATAAATGCTACAGATTTCTATACATTGATTTTTTATCCTGCAACTTTGCTGAATTTGTTTATCAGTTCTACCAGTCTTTGGTGGAGTCTTTTATGTTTTCCATATATAGTATCATGTCATCTGCAAATAGCAAATGTATTACTTCTTCTTTAACAATTTGGGTGCATTTTATTTCTTTTTTGCTCTGATTGCTTCAGTAACATGTTGAACAAAAGTGATGAGAGTGGACATCCTTGTCCTGTTCACAAGTTCAAGCCCGGTGTTAGGCTCTGTGCTGACAGCTCAGAGCCTGGAGCCTGTTTCAGATTCTGTGTCTCCTTTTCTCTCTCTCGCTCTCTCTCTCTCCCAAAAATTAATAAACATTTCATGAAAGAAAGAAGGAAAACAAGCAGGCAAACAGTGAGTTGGTTTTCAAAGTAACCAGACCAGTGAGGCCAGTGGGGAGAAAAATTTTTGCAACTGTTTTTCCTGAAAATAAAAAGCAAGTGTGGGGCACTGTTGTGGCTCAGCCAGTTAAGCATCTGACTCTTGGTTTCAGCTACAGGTCATATCACAGTCATGAGTTCAAACCCCACATCGGGCTCTGTACTGACAGTGCAGAGCCTGCTTGGGATTCTCTCTCTCTTCCTCGACCTCCTTGATAACATCCTCTGACATTGAAACATGTGGAGTCTTATATTACCTTCTGCTCCATTCTCTTTGTGTCTTCATCTGTTGTGACTGACTGTGGCATCAGGAAACAGAATATATGGAAATTTTGGAATGAGAGGAGAAAGCCAAGCTCTCTATGACTGGGGCCAAGGTATCTCTCCTAATGGCATTAGACACACTCCACTGAACATCTCCTATATAAAAAGAAAGAATATGCTTTCATGTCCTGAAAGACATTAATTCAACTCCTACACTAATTCTATCTTTAGTAATAATATTACTGACAGAATAATGATTTTGAGATAAACAGAAATCTATAAAGATGTATTACTGACATCCCGCTTTCAATGAAAGCAGCAGTATACTTTGGATAAGTAACAGCATGTTTAAGACGAATTGCCATATATATCAGGGGTAACTATAAGGGACAGTGGGAGAAAGGCAAAAACCACTGAGTTTTCCAGAAAAGAAACAATGAAATCTGGGGAAAAGAACAAAGATAAAGCATGCTTGTCTTCTGATAATGGCATATCAAGTCTAGTATTCATGCCAGACTTGACCGTGGGGGTCCTTCTCCACAGCCTCATTCTCTTTCAACTCCCTTTTACACTAGTTGGCTTTTCTCAATATCATTGCCAAGATATTACATATCCTTTAGTTTCTGAAATGAAAAGTGTTTTCAATTTTCACCCTAGTCTTAGGGGATTGTCCTAGCAAAATTAGCCAAAGAAGAAAAGCTGACTTGTTTTATCTAGGAACATAATGGCTCATTACCAAGAATGAGAAGATGATCATGTAATGGTTCCAAATAAACACCAATGGATTGAGCCCAGCTGGTCCTAGAATCCCCAAAGAAGATTAACTTTTCCTCTGTTTGCAAGTATCCTGGCAGGAGCCTTTGCAGAAGCATGAAGTGAAAGACCTGAAGACACCCAGATCCTTGCCAAATCTCCTCCAAGGGAGACATTAGTTAAATGGGTCCCGTGTTCATGTTCTTTTCAGAGTAGTAAATCAGGTGTGATCAGAAGCACTGAAGATTCTGATGTGTAAAACTACTGGTTTGATTGTGAATGAATCCCTTTCTCTTTTCCTCTCATCTAGACTCCTCTTCCCAGGCAGTCATGAACTTCTTTAGGACCTGCTAAATGACCTCATATTTAGGATGATTATCTGACCAGACACATGGCTGCAGGCCAGTATTTAAATGTGAAAAGAGTGAGTCAAGAAAAGATGAAACCAGGAGATGAAGGCACAGAGAAAGAAAGAAGTACAGAGTTAAATAGGAAATGAAAGGTGAAAGTGAAAGAGGAAATTACAGAAAATAATATAGAGAGAATACCAGTGAGGAAGAGTAAGAAAAAAGAATGAGGAAAGGAAGAGAAGATGGGACAGTTGTACATGTGGGGATATTGATGGAGAGCAGGATAAGAGGAAGGAAAAAAAACATGAGCAATGATTTTAATGACAGAAAAAGTAGAAGAGAAAAAATATCTGCACAGGAGATGGAGGATAGTGAGACTAATAAAAAAGACTACAAGAGGGACAGAGGCAGGAGGATGCACCTTGGGGTAGTGATCAAGCCAAAGACTTAAAGACAATAGTGCTGGCTGGTTCAGAGGAAGATGGGCTCTGCACTGTCACCCAAAGTCCCCCATATAACTCTTGAAATGCAAACTGGTGCAGCCACTTTGGAAAATAGTATGGAGTTTCCTCAAAAAAATTAAAAATAGAAGTACCTATGACTCAGGAATTGTACTACTAGATATTTGTCCAAAGGATATAAAAATGCTGAATTGAAGGGGCACATGCTCCTCGATGTTTATAGCAGCACTATCAACAATAGCGAACTTATGGAAAGAGCCCAAATGTCCATCAACTGAAGAAAGGATAAAGAATATGTGGTATATGTATATATTCCATTGAATATAACTAGGAATATTACTAGGCAATCAAAATAGAATGAAATCTTACCATTTTCAACAACATACATGGAACTAAAGGGTATATGCTATGCAAAAAGTCAGTCATAAAAAGATAAATATTGTATGATTTCACTCATATGTGGAATTTAAAAAACAAAACAGATGACATAAGAGAAGCAAAAATAAGATAAAAACAAAGAGGCAAGCCATAAGTGACTCTTAAATACAGAGAACAAATTGAGGGTTGCTGGAGGGGAGGTGGGTGGAGGGATGGGCTAAATGGGTGATGGGCATTAATGAGGACACTTGTTGGGATGAGCAGTGGGTGTTATATGTAAGTGATAAAACATTAAATTCTACTCCTGAAATCACTATTACACTATATGTTAACTAACTTGGATTTACATTTTAAAAAATTTAAAAAAAAAAGTCCCCCACATGACTCTTGGCTCAGAAAAGCCACCAGCTGAGTTATGTGGTCGGAGTGGAAATAAGTAGAGTCCCTGTCCCTCCTCTCCTAGGGCAGCCACATCCCTGGCTTCCTGTTGGGCAACTGGTTGTCACAGTAATTCTTAAACTAGAAGTTGATTTCCTACTTTGATGTGTTGCTGTCATAGCCATAATGTAGGGATGGCAATGCAACCCCTCCATGAAATTTAATTGCAGGTAGATCAGTGGTTTAGGGAAGCTCCATGGTGACAGTCTGTATGAGCAATCTGTGTAAGCCCACAAACGTGACATGAAAGGCATCCTGGACAGGCAGGAGCAGCCCTTCTCATATTAGAGACCCTTTTTAGTTTTCTGCCTCAACCTCTTATTCTGGCAAAGAGCTCAAAATTATAGATGTTGACTGCCACAAAGTCAGCATTTCCAGAATCAAGGCCCAAGGAGGGCTAGGTGCCTCACAAAATAGACTACCAGGCCAAGATATAGAAGCATGTTCTAGAGCTGTGCATGAGAAATGAGGAGGTATGGGATTGATTAACTCCCTTAATCAAACATGCCAACTCCTGCTTGACAGTCCCAGTGTTTTCCTTCCTTCCATTCTGTTTCCCAAGGAAGCAATCAGCCAAAACATGCCAAGTGACATAGACCTCTTAACCTTGAGGTATTTCCAGTCAGGGTCCTCCAAGGACCATAAAATTCAGGCTTCTGGGCTGAGGCTAACAGTGGAGGTCAGAGAGAAGGTAAGTGGTGACACTGGAGCCACAACATAGATCAGTATTTCTCTTGCCTGCTAACTGTTATTTCAACTCATCAAATAAGAATCACTGATAGGATGACAGAATCATGTCTATGAGAAGTGACAGGACTATGAGTTCAGTTTCCTTGATCCTGATTTGGATACTGGCTCTCTTTCCAGGAAGGACTTTGCCTATGTCACCAGCCCCTCTGAGTCTATGTTTTCAACCATAAATTGAGGAGAGGGATGATGACCCTTCAGATTTGTTGAGAAGGTGAAAGGTGATGAGTGGCCAGTGTCAAGTGATGTCTCCAGGCATGCAGCTGGTGGCAAAATACATGCTAGCTACTATATTTTTCTCTTTGACACAGAAAGTATTAATTAGACCAATAATTTACATAATAATCTCATATAACCAAAGGAAAATTATTTTATTAAAAGATTTTGTTCTAAATTACTCTGCTTTTATATATTGTACAACACACAGTCCTGCTCTGGCCCCAACATGCATTATGTGGATCCTAAGGAGGAATCCACAGTCAGAGAAAGCCTCCTGGCTATGAATCTCCTTTCCTTCTACCTAGAGGCATCTCCCTTTATCCCTCCACCTCAGAGACTCAGGCAGTTTTCTCCAGTGACTCCACAGAAATCAGCATAAGTACAGTGGTGTCTTCAAGGCTTCAGTACTTTGTAAGAGATAATGACACCTCCAGATCCAAGACACAAAATTCACAAAATATAACACATGTTATTCACAGTAAACCATATACATCTGACCCTTTCTGAGTTGATTCCTTCCACCCATCCTCAGTGCAGAACAGGGTCCCTTCAGTGAACAACTTACAGCCCACCTGTGTGATGGGCTCCTCACTCCTGAGAGTGAGTTCTCATCTTCTTCAACCACTTTACAGTCCCCATCAATGCCTCTTCATAGCCGGTAATGGCACTTTCTGGTCAAGAGATGATCATTGACAAAGATTCTCTCCCTGACCAAATTCTAAATAGCTTTCTCTGATTTTTTTTTCAACTAGGTCTCAGTTTTTGGACTTTTTTTGTTCATCTCTGAATTGTCTGAGTTTAAGAATTCTGCTAGGGGTTCCTGGGTGGCTCAGTCGGTTAAGCGTCCGACTTAAGCTCAGGTCATGATCTCACAGTCTGTGAGTTTGAGCCCCACATCATGCTCTGTGCGGATAGCTCAGAGCCTGGAGACTGCTTCGGATTCTGTGTCTCCCTCTCTGACCCTCCCCTATTCATGCTCTCTCTCTGTCTCAAAAATAAATAAACGTTAAAAAAACAAACAAAAAAAAAGAATTATGCTAAGTCAGTTTAGCCACCCTCAATATCTTCTCACCCTGCATATATGATCGGAATCCTCATCCTCCACCATTCCCCAGATAATGTCTAAAAACCTTGATCTGCCTTAGCAAGAAAACTTTTAGGCCAGTTAAGCCAGAATACCCATTATCTTGATATTTCTCTTTGTAATTTTCCATCCATTGAGTCCCATTCTGCTTATTGGATGTAAATTCCTACTTTAACTTTTTGTATTTATAATTGATCCCAATCTCTCTCTCTCTCTCTCTCTCTCTCTCCCTGCAAGACCCCATTGAAGTGGTCCCTACACCTATCTTGATGGTTCCTGTTGAATATTCTGTCTTACTGTTTTTTAACAAGTAAATGAATATATTTTTCTTTAATATCATTTACTTAGCACATAGATAAATGTCTCTCAGACAACAACCACATGGCATTGTCCAGGCACATGCTCCACATTGAGCCCCAAAGAGGGACTGAAACAGCTTTTCACAGGGCTTATATTAAAGAAAAAGAAATAAGATCTATGATTGATCTAGGTTAAGCTAGGGAAACAGAATCTAAAATACCATGACTGTTTCTACTCCAGCCACATTCTTAAAGTGATGGGTAAAGTATCATTTTTCAGAAGGAAAATCTATCAAAGATCTTCCTCTGCATGTCGGGCCACCCTATCTGGTATTGTCTGTTTGCTCTCTTCCTTGACTAATTTCAACTGTAAAGGCTCAGTATGCTCAGTGTTGGCCTTGATGGAGATAGGGAGAAGACAGAAAATTAGTCCCTAAAAAATGCTCACTTCATTTTTTTTTGTAGGCTCATCCTTTTCTACCTGACCATGATATGTCAATCAAAGCTAGATATTAAGCTGACTTTTTTTTAAATCACTCAACATTTTTCCTAGGGTATCTCATCCAAAACTATGGATCTTATTACCCCTATAGGTAGATGGCACACAAGTGTTTATTTCCAGTGCAGAGCTTTGTTCTGACCTTCGGACTTATGTATCCAACTGCCTCCATGGTTTTTCTTCTGGAATGTCTCAACATACCTGAAAGAAAACATGTCCCAAGGAGAGTTTATGATCTTCTATCTCTCTGAAACTAGACCTCTTCTTTTAATGTGCCTTAACATTACAACTTAAAATAAATTGTCATCTAATAACATGTTAGAAAACTAGTACTTACCCTTGACCCTTCATTCTGCTTCACATCATAATCCAAACTATTACTATGTTTTTCTTCTTAAACATAATTTAAATTTATATTACTCTCTCCATCAAAATTCTTTCCCAAATAAATTTTATCTTCCGGCTGAATTTCTGAAAGAGTTGCCTATTTAGTCTAATAATCAACATTTCTATCAGAACAGGAATGCCCTTTCAAAAATTCAAACAAATCATGTTACCTACATTGGTTAAAACCCTCCAATTGCTATTCGGTGATATTTGGATAAAATATATATTCTTTGTGGGGCTCCTGGGTGTCTCAGTCAGTTGAGAATCTGACTTCAGCTCAGGTCATGATCTCACTGTTCCTGAGTTCGAGCCCCGCGTCAGGCTCTGTGCTGATAGCTCAGAGCCCAGAGCCTGCTTTGGATTCTGTGTCTCCCTTTCTTTCTGCTCCTTCCCTGATCTCTCTCCTTCTCTCTCTCTTTCTCTCTCAAAAATAAATAAAAATTTTATATATATATATATATATCCTTTGTGTGGTTTTTAAAACCTTTCCTGATAACACAGGTGGAAATGGATGTGGGGATGGAGCCTTGTGAAGACACACAGTGGTAATTGAATCATGAATGACCCCAAATGTTGGTTTTAGCACCAAGGTCAGCATAAAAGTCAACCCTCCTCATTTTCACAGTTATAGAGCAAAGAACCTGTGCTCAGCAAAGAACAAAGGTCTTTAATCTAATGAATCTGACCCTCAGATCAATAGTAGTAACATTTATAGCAGGCTGACTAGTGAGTAGTAGGGACAATGAATTTTCACATAAATTAGAAGGCTCAAGGGGCACCTGGGTGGTTGTTGATTAAGCATCCAAATCTTGATTTCGGCTCAGGTCATGACCTCATGGCTATGAGATCAGGTGCTGCATCAGGCTCCACGCTGAATGTTGGGCCTGCTTGTGATTCTCTCTTCCTTTCTCTCTGCACCCCCCCCCCGCTTGCTCTCTCCCTCAAAATAAATAAATAAACATTTTATAAAATTTAAAAAAAATGTAAAGTCTCTAATTATCCAAGCCTTGGGCTTCCCAGAGGTAAATTACTTATTATTCTGGAATATACAATAAACTAACCAAATGCACAAAGCATTTGTGTATAATGTGGCAAATATGTTTATAAACATGGATAGATGGAGGTAGCTCACAGATGATAAAAAAACCTCATATGAGTTTCCTAACCAATAAACCTGTTTTTTTTTCCTACTAAACGATCAGCTTAGCAGATATTATTTATTTTTTTAACAGCTGTGAGAACAGGGACGTTATGAGGATATACTCTAGTTGCCTGGGTCAGTTCCTATCTCTGCCACTTATGATGTACAGGACATTGGGCAGATTACCTCATTTATGCCTCATCTTTGCCATCTATTGTCATTTCTGTTCCTGGTGACTTCCCTTCACTAGGATACCAAAGAACAGAGACATAGCTCTGTCAGTGACAGGGTAGACCCAGGTTGTGTGCCACTTTCTCCAGCCTTATCTGGTGACAGAGGGATGCATTTGCATACACAGGGACTGCACATCCTCAAACTGGCAACCTTGTCTCTTTACAGAGAGACTCACAACCCACCTTGTTTATAATCTATCTATGGGTGACAGGAGAACTGATGGTAGGGAACTTTGACAATAGCAAAGTGAACAACTTGTTCTCAAAGGGAGAAGAGATCATAGGAATGGTCATCCCCTCAAAGATATTCCTGAGTCAGCTCAACATTCTCCAACAATACTACAGGGAAGAAACCCATCAGTAGCACTGAAAGCTGTGTTCTGAGGCTTGGAATTCAGCAATTTGAACCCAGATTTTATCCCTCTTGCACTCTTAATTCACTCATTTACTCAGTTATAAAACATCAGGACATTTGCTCTGAGCTGAGGTCCAGGCAAGGTGCCAAGGGCTCAGACATTAACAGGACATAGTCCCTGTCCTCCAAGACATTATAAAAGTCTTGGCAAAACATATGAGCAAATGAATGAAGTGAGAACAGAGTAAGTGTGTTAGAGTTGAGCCATGGGCATGTCTACTGAGGTACAGAGTGACCAGTGGTCACACTGCACCTGGAAATGAGGGAAGGTTGCATGAGATGATGACTTTCATGCTAAACGTAAAGAATAAGAAAGTGTTCTCCAGGAAGACAAGGGGAAATGAATGAAAGGCAGTAAAAGTGCAAGTGCAGAATGTGGAAGAATAAAATGATGTGTCCAGGAGAATTCAGGAGTTTGGTGAAAAATCAAGTCAGTTGCGAGAGAGGAAGTGGGCACAAGTGAGTATGAGGTAGGGAAAAGTCAGACCCAAAAGGTCATTAGAATGGGTATTCTGCCATTACACTGGGGAGATGACAAGGTTATGTGCTGGTGATATGGCCAGGCTCTGTATCTTATGTTTTTCTAAAGTCATATTTGGGCATTTTGACCCAATGAGTCCAGCTCCCCAAGACCCATATGAAGGTTTTGCCCATTTCATTGCAACTTAGGCCAGGAATGGCCGGGGGCAGATCATGTTCATAGCCACCAGAACAGGGATGGCCTTTTTTCTCCCGAATTCATTCCAGTCTCCTCTTATGCCCAACCATTGACCATAGCAGCTGAAATTGCTCAGGTTTTCTCAGAGAAAGGTGATAGATCAATTCCTAGCTCCTGAGACTGGCACTACCAAACCAATCTCAGACCCACTTTCTCATTTTATAATCACAGTGTACTGCAGGGAAACAAATAAAACCTATACAGTATTAATAAAATGACTTCATTGATTCACTTTATTTTTAAACAAAATTAAGTATGGGCTAAAAGGAACTGAAGTGTGAAGTTTGGCAATGTGGATGAAGAAGAGTGTACGCACAAATGATAAAGAAGGTGATATAAAATCCTTTAATTTGAAAAGACTTTTTTAAATGTACAAAGCCTAGAAGCCATCCATATAGTTCAATATGTAGTGTTGCCCAGAGATTTAATAATCGTTATAAATGATTATAGGAATCCCTGTGTTTGCTGTGTACTTTTCATAATTTATTTAATTAAATAATATTTCAAAAATTACTTGCATTACATTCATTTATGAAAAATATAATGAGAAAACAGAAACTTAGCCATGTAACATGGGATATGAGTTTCTATTATAGAATTCTGATGCCATCTAAGACCAAAAAAAAAAAAAATGGGGGGGGGGCAGAAAGAAAAGAAAAGAAAAAGACAGAGAAAATGACATACAGTGGAAAGGAAGGAAAAGAAACACAAGGTGAAGAAGAGAGGTAGAGATTGATGGATATTTGAAAAGAAGAGACCAAAGGTTTCAGGAAAAGGCGGGGAAGTGGTAAATTCACCCAGGCTCGGACCAGTCTGTCATGATGTTCTGTTTTATTAAATTGTACAGTGCCTGATGTGTAGTTTGTCCTAAGTGTATTTTTTGACTTGAATTGAGTCAGGAACTAAAGGAGAAAAGAACAGTACTAAATCTAGACATATAAATAGAAGAATGAAGAAGGGGAAACCCAATTATAAGATTCTAGAATTGAAGAATTGAGGAAAAGTAGAAAAAACACAAGTTTTAAGTGGTTCAAGAGATCAATTAGGTGACGGAGATGAGGGAGGGTGAGGAAAGGAGAGAAGACAGAAGGGCGCAAAAAGAGAATCAGAAGCTGTGTGCTTATAAAGTGTAAATCTTAAAATAGCCAATTATTTTACAAGCAGAATGAGTTTATTCAAGAATAGCAGGAGAATTGCAATTCAGTAAAGACAAACTCTAGAAAAACATGGGAAAATCTGAAGAGATAAAGGGATGGTCAGCTTTATTAAGTTTTAGGAGAAAATTTGGAATGTTTTTTTAAAACAAAGTTTATTGGAGAAAAACAAGAGTTCAAGTTTGTGGTGATTTCTTGTTGGTGGCCAATGATACTTAGTGAATCGCTACTGGGTCAAAGAGGAATTTTTGTCACCTCCTTTTCCTCCCTCTCCCCTTCCCCCTCCCTTTCATCCTTCTCCTCCTCTTCCTCCCCCCTTCTTCTTCTTCTTCTTTCTTCATTTTCCTTCTTATCCTTCTACTTTTCCGTCTTCTTCTAAAGCAGGAGACAAAATTACCATTTAAAAATACACTTCCTATGTCCATGGAATATGGCTGAGTAGAAGCACACGAAGCTCACCTCATCCCACGGATACAACTAGACAGCACTTACATCAGTGGAAATAACCCAGAAATGACCTGAAGATTGGCAGAATAAACTTTTCAACTAAATGCAGAGAAGAGGCCACTTAGAAGAGGATAGAAAGAGCAGAGATGTGGTCAGGAGCTAAATAGACTCATGGGCTATTTGAAGGAGAGAATCATGGGCACAGAGAAGGGAGAGGAACAGACCCCCACACTGGGGAGTCTACATGGAGAAGGTGAGTTCACATAGAATTTGACTTTGAAAACCAGAGGGGACTTACTTCCTGAGTTCTTACTAGCAGTGGGACTTTAAGCCTAGATATTTAAAAATCAGCAGACTCAGCTCTGGGAGACAGAGCTCCGAGAGTAATAAGAAAGTAATTGCATGCCCTTAAAAGACAGCACAACAAAGAGCCTGTGAAAATACAGCATAGAAGCAGCAGTGTGAAAAACTCCTGGGACCTATGGGAGGGGGACTTATTTACTAATTGCAGATTGTGTCCCACAGGGACAGAGATTAGTTGGAGACTCCTACTATGGCGGACACCATTTCCTTTACCTAATTCCCAACATAAACACAGCCACCTGCAGGAACCAGCACAGCACCCAGCATTCACTACCTAAATTGCTTAAACCATGGCACATCCCTCCAGAGAGGCCTGCTACAGTCCTGGAACTGTGAGTCCTCTCCTCCAGAAGACTAGAACAAACCTTATCAACACTATGCCTCCAGACTGTGAACTTTGGGGGCCTCAGTCCTGACTGTCATGATGGCCTGTCACCTCCCACAGAGGAGGGACCCACTTTGTTAAAACTGTTTGGGCATACTTTGTAGAGCAGTCATAGCTGTTCCTGTCTTGTCAGTGTCTTTGCAGCCCCTGTGGAAGAAGACCAGGGTGCACAACTTGCTGGCACTACACATTCCAACCATGCACACTTTGCAGAGTGGCCCTGGCCAGGCCCCGTCACAGCAATAAAGTCATGTCTCCTATTGGAAAGAACGAGTGCCACCTTGCAAAAAGTGTATACTCTACCCACTACTTTCAAGATTAAGATACTTAACTTATCCTCCGAACACAGAGAAACATAAAAAACAGATGGAGAGAGTTAGACAAAATGAGGAGACAGAGGAATATGTCCCAATTTTTTTAACAAGGACAAAACCACTGAAAAAGGCCTAAATAAAACAGATATAAGTAGCAAACCTGATTGATAACTTAAAGTAATGATCGTAAAGATACTCACTGGACTATGGAAAAGAGTGGAGGACATCAGTGAGACCTATAAAAAAGAGTTAGAAAACGTAAAAAAGAACCAATCAGAGATGAAGAGCACAATAAATAAAATAAAATAATACACTAAATTTAATAAATAGCAGACTAGAGGAAAGAGAATAACAAATTAGCAATATAGAGGAAAGAGTAATAGAAATTAATTAGGCTGAGGAAGTGATAGGGAAAAGCTATGCAGAGTGAAAATAGACTTAGAGAACTCAGTGACTCCAGCAAGTGTAATAACATTCATGTTATAGGGATCCCTGGAGAAAAATAGAGAAAGGGGGGCAGAAAATTTACTGAATACATAAAAGCCAAAACCTTTCAGAATCTGGGAAAGAACAGAGATTCTCTAAGAAAATCATCCCAAGGGGGTCCACACCAAGACATGTAGTAATTAATATGTTAAAATGTAGTAAGAAGGAAAGAATTTTGAAGCTATCAAGACAAAAAAGAAGAAGAAGAAGGAGGAAGAGGAGGAGGAGGAGGAGAAGTTGTTGCTGCATACATGGGAAACCTCACAAGGCTATAAGCAGATTTTTCAGCAGAAAATTTGTAAGCAAGAAGGCAATGGTATGATATATTCAAAATACTAAAAGGAAAGAAAAAATCTTCAGCCCCAAAGCAAGGAGAAAGAGGGATATATCCCAAATGAAAAAAGCAGGACAAAATCACAGCAGGAGATATAGGCAAAACTCAAAAAGTAATATGCCTTACAGAAATTTAAAGTAATGATCATAACAATACTCAATAGAATTAAGAAAAATGTAGATGACCTCAGGAAGACTATCAACAAATAGATAAAAAATAACATATCAGAGATGAAGAACTCAATAAATGGAGTTAAATACAATAGATGGAATAAATAGTATGCTACAGATAGCAGAGAGACATATCAGTGACCTGGGGGGTAGAATACTAGAAAGCAATCAAGCTGAACAACTGAGGGACCAACAAATACTGCATAATGAGAATAGAGTTAGAAAACACAGTGACATTATGAAGTGTAACAACATCCACATTGTAGGCATCCCAGAAGGAAAATAGAAAAGAAGTTAGAAAATGTATTTGCACAAATTGTAGCTGAAAGCTTTCCAAATCTCAGGAGGAAAACAGAGATCCAGATTCAGACACACAGAGATACCCCAATAAATTAAGTTCAAGGAGGTCCACACCGAGGTACATAATAAATAACATGTCCAAAAATAGTGATAAAGATAAAATTTTAAGGGTTGCAAGAGAAAAGAAAACAGTAGCATACAACAGAAACCACAAAATGTTACCAGCTGATTTTTAATCAGAAAGGTTACAGGCCAGAAGGGAGTGGCACGATATATTCAAAGTGCTGTAAGGAAAAAAAACTGCAGCCAATAATCTATCCAGCAAAACTATCTTTTAGACTAGAAGAAGAGATAAAGATGTTCCCAGACCAACAAGTTAAAAGAATTCATGGCCACTAAACCACCACTACAAGTAATGTTAAGGGGGACTCTTAACTTCCCATTGAGTGGAAAAAAAAAATTATAAGTTAGATCAAGAAAAATAGTACAAAAACAGAAAAAATATATACTAGTGAAATTCATTCAAAAGAAGCACAAAATAACATGATGATAACAAATATGTGAAACATGTAGGAGAGAGGATTTAATAACTTTAAAATTAAATGACCATCAGTTTAATATAAAGTACTATATGCAGAAGGTGTCATATATAAACCAAAAGGTAACCACAAATCAAAATACAGTAATATATATGCAAAAAATAAAAAGCAAGGAATCCAAGTATATCACTAAAGAAGAAATCCATTAAAGAGAGTAAGAGAAGAAAGGATCGAAGAAAAATTACAAAAATAACCATAGAAAAATAACACAATGGCAATGAATACATACCTACCAATAATTAGTTTGAATGTAAATGGACTAAGTGTTCCAATCAAAAGACATAGAATGAGAAAGTGAATAAAAAACAAGACCCATCTATGCTGCCTAAAAGTAAGTCATTTCTTACCTAAAGAAACCTGCCCATTGAAAGTGGAGGGATTGAGAAACAGATGGAGAAATATTTTTCATGCAAATGGATGTCAAAATACAATTGGAATAGCAATTTCATATCAGATAAAAGAGACTTTTTAAAGTTTATTTTTGAGAGAGAGAGAGCATTAGTGGAGGAGGTGCAGAGAGAGAGGGAGACACACAATCTGAAACAGGCTTCAGGCTTTGTCCTGTCAGTACAGAACCCAATGCGGGGCTCAAACCCAAAAACTGTGAGATCATGACTTGAACCAAAGTTGAACACTCAAAAAACTGAGCCACCCAGGAGCCCCTAAAATAGACTTTAAAACAAAGACTGTAAAAAGAGACAAAGAAAGACACTATATAATAATAAAGGAGACAATCCAGCAGGAAGATATAACAATTGTAAACATTTATGCACCCCACATGAGGGCAAACACTCAAATATATAAAATAGTTAATAACAAACATAAAGGAATGAATTGACAGTAATACAATGATAGTAAGGGATTTTAATACCATACTTTACACTGAAAGACAGATCATCCAAAAAAAATAAACAAAGAAACAATGACTTTGAATGACACACTTTACCGGATTGATTTAATAGATATATTCAAAACATTCCATCCTAAAACAGCAGAACACACATTCTTTTCAAGTGCACATGGAACATTATCCAAAATAGATCACATATTAGGCCACAAAACAGGTCTGAACAAATACAAGAATATTGAGCTCATACCATGCATATTTTCTGACCACAATGCTATGAAACTAGAAGTTAGTCAAAGAAAGAAAAAAAATTAGAAAGACTACAAATAGATACAAGTTACAAAATATGCTACTAAATGATGAATGGGTAAACCAGGAAATAAAAGAAGAAATAAAATACATGGAAACAAATTAAAATGAAAATACAAGGGTCCAAAACTTATGGAATGCAACAAATTACTCCTAAGAGAAAAATATAGCAAGACAAGTCTACTTTAAGAAGCAAGAAAAATCTCCAATAAACAAAATAACCTTATATCTAAAAGAGCTAGAGAAAGAACAAACAAATCCTCTAGCCAGCAAAAGTAAAAAAAAAATAATAGTAAAGACTAGAGCAGAATATGTGATACACAAACTAAAAAAAGGGGGAATAGAACAGATCAATGAAACCAGCACTTGTTCTTTGAAAGAATCAACAAAGTTGATAAACCTGTAACCAGATTTTCAAAAACAAAAACAGAGAGAGAGAAGGGAGGGGTACTCAAACAAAATCACACATGAAACAGGAGAAAAAACAACAACACCACAGAAATACAAACAATTTTAAGAGAATATTACAAAAAACTCTGTGCCAAATACTAGGATAACCAATAATAAATGGATAAATTCCCAGAAACACATAATATAACAAAACGGAAACATGAAGAAAGAGAACATTTGAAAAGATCAATTACCAGCAAGGAGATTGAATCAGTAATCAAAAAAAACTCCTAACAAAAAGTCCAGGACCCAACAGCTTCACAGGTGAATTATACCAACCACTTAAAGAAGAGTTACTATCTATTCTTGTTAAGCTAGTTCAAAAAATAGAAGAGGATGCAAAACTTCCAAACTTATTCTTTGAGGCTAGCATTACCTTGATACCAAAACCAGATAAAGACCCTTCTAAAAATGGGATAACAGACCAATATCTCTAACGAATATAGATACAAAAATCCTTAACAAAATTATAGCAAATCAAATACAACAATACATAAAAAAAAAAAAAAAAAAAAAAAAAAAAACTTACACCGTGATCAGGTGGTATTTATTCCTGGGATACAAAGGCGGTTCAATATTCCCAAATCAATCAACATAATACATCACATCAATAAGAGAAAGGGTAAAACACATACCATTTCAATAGATGCAGAAAAAAAACATTTGACAAAATATAACTTCTATTTATGGTAAAAGGTTTCAACCAAGTAGGTTTATAGGGAAGATACCTCAATATAATAAAGACCTTCTGTGAAAAACCAACAGCAAACATCATACTCAATAGAGAACCTTTCCCCTAAGGTCAGGAACAAGAAAAGAATGTCTCCTCTAACCACTTTTATTTATCATACTACTGGAAGTACTAACCACAGCAATTATAAAACAAAAAGAAATAAAAAGAATCCAAATTGGTAAGGAATAAGTAAAACTGTCACTATTTGCAGGTTACATGGTACTATATATATATTTATATATATATTATTTATATATGTTATATATAATAATATATATTATTTATTTATATATATATAAATGAATTCAGGAATGTCATAGGATACAAAATTCATACAATACACAGAAATTCATTGCATTTCTATGGACTAATAATAAAGTGGCAGAAAAAGAAATTAACAATCCCATTTACAGTTACACAAAAAATAATAAAATAACCTAGGAAAATTAACTGCTGAATGGATACAGAAGATGTTATATATATATATATGGATTATCACTCAATCATCAAAAACAATGAAATCATGCTAAGTGAAATAAGACAAAGACAAATACCATATGATTTCAGTCACGTGTGGAATTTAAGAAATGAATCAGATGAACATATGGGAGGAGGAAAATAAAAAGAGACAGAGAGTGTCTATACAAGACACTCTTAAAGATAGAGAACAATCTGAGGGTAGATGGAGGGAGGCTGGTGGGGTTGGGATAGGTGGGTGATGGGTATTAAGGAGGGCACTTGCCCTGAGCACTGGCTATTGCATATAAGTGATGAATCACTGAATTTTACTCCTGAAACCAATATTGCACTCCATGTCAACTAACTAGAATTTAAATAACAATTTGAAAATGGAAAACAAAAACAAAGCAAACCCTAGCAATAAACTATCTGAAGAAGTGAAAGAAAACCTTTACTCTGAGCACTAAAACAGTGATGAATGAAATTGAAGATAACACAAAGAAATGGAAAGACATCCCATGCTCATGGATTAAAAGAACAAATATTGTTAAAATTTCCATACTACCCAAAACAATCTACAGATTTAATGCAATCTCTCAAAATACAAACATCATTTTTTCACTGAAATAGAACAAGCAATTCTAACCTTTGTATGAAAACACAAAAGACCCTAAATAGCCAAAGCAATCTTGAAAATAAAAACAAAAATGGAACTATCACAATTGCAGACTGAAAGTTATATTGCAAAGTTGTAGTAATCAAAACAGTATAGTATTGACCCAAAATTAGACACATAGTCTAATGGAAAAAAATAGAAAGGCCAGAAATAAGCCCACAATTATATATCTATTAATCTTTAACAAAGAAGCCAAAAATATGAGCTGGGAAAAAGACAGTCCCTTCAGCAAATGTATTGATAACTGGACAGCAACATGCAAAAGAATGAAACTGGATAACTTTCTTATGCCATACAGAAAAATAAACCCCAATATTCAGGACCTAAATGTGAAACCTGAAGCCATAAAACTCTGAGAAGAGAGCACAGGCAGTATTCTCTGACATTGGTCATTGAAACATCCTTTTAGATATGTCTCTTGAGGCAAAGGAATTAAAAGTGAAAATAAATAGTGGGACTACATAAAAAAAAAACTTTGGGGTGTCTGGGTGGCTCAGTTGGTTAAGCGGTCGACTTCTGCTCAGGTCATGATCTCACAGTTAGTGGGTACGAGCCCCACATCAGGCTCTGTGCTGACAGTTCAGAGCCTGAAGCCTGCTTCAAATTTTGTGTCTCCCCTTCTCTCGGCCCCTTCTTGTTCGTGCTCTCTCTCTATCTCTCTCGCAAAAATAAATAAACATTAAAAAAATCAATTTGTTAAAAAAACACAACTTCTATACAATGAAGGAAATAACCAACAAAACTAAAAGATAACCTACTGAATGAGAGAAGATATTTGCAAATGACTTTTCCAATAAAGGGTTAGTATCCAAAATATATAAAGAACGTACACAACTCAACACTAAGAAAGAAAGAAAGAAAGAAAGAAAGAAAGAAAAATGGGCAGAAGACATGAACAGACATTTCTACAAAGAAGCCATATAGATAGACAACAGACATATGAAAAGATGCTCAACATCACTCATCATCAAGGAAATGTAAATCAAAACTATAGTGAGATGTTACCTTACACCTGTCAAGATAACTAAAATCAGAGCCTCAAGAAATAACTAGTGTTGGTGAAGACGAGGAGAAAAAAGAACGCTCTTGAGCTGTTGGTGGGAATGCAAGCTGGTACAGTCACTTGGAAAAACAGTATGGTGATTTCTCAAAAAGTTAAAAATAGAAGTATTCTATGATCCAGTAATTGTACTACCTGACATTTATCCAAAGAATAAAAAATACTCATTTGGAAGGAAACATGTATCCCTATGTTCACTGCAGCATAATTTACAATATTCAAATTATGGAAGCAGCCTAAGTGTCCACTGATAGATTAATGGATAAAGAATATGTGGTATAAACACACAATGTAATATTATTCAGTCTTAGGGTGAAATCTTGTTATTTGCAACAGCATATATGGACCTTGAGAATATAATTCTAGGTGAAATAAGCCAGTCAGAGAAAGACAAATGCTATACGATTTCCCTCATATATGGAATTTAAGAAACAAAATAAATGACCAAAGGGGGGGAAAGAGAGAGACACAAACTGAGATAGAGTGTCAACTATAGAGAACAGAGGGTTATCGGGGGGGGGGGGGGGTTATGTCGGGGGATGTGTGAACTAGGTGAATGGGATTAAAACTACGTTTATCTTGATGAACACTGAGTACTAAATAGAACTGTTGAATGGCTGTATTTTATACATGAAACTAATACAACAATGAATGTTAACTACAATGAAATTAAAATTAAAGAATGGTCCCCCTTGTCAAGATAATTCTTTTTTCTTCTAATTATGCAAGCTGCAACAGTGGTACATATATCAGAGCTCCCCTTCAGGGATTCTTGATTCCATTTTAAGTGGGTTTTTCTTAAACTCATTTTTACAAAAGTCACTCATTAAATAATGCAACCCCACACAACTGAAATATCTGTCAGAACACATAGGGTATTCAGAGAATGCCTAAGAGGAACTTTAACATTATGATGCCCCAGGAGCCTCCTGCCTCCCATCCTGCCCCATAACCTTCACATTTGACTTCAAAACCGTCTGAAATAAATGTTTTCTCCAGCAGAGAAGTGGAGCCATGGCAGGATGTTTACATTGTACAGCACTGGGATAGCTTCCTGGAATCATTACACATAGAAACTGCTCCCAAGGACCCAAGACCAGACAGCAGTAAGAGAACCATCAATGACAATGAAATGACCCATGTGCCTAAGGGCCAGGGTAGTGGGGTCTTTCCCTCCCTGGAAGGGTGAAACAGTCAATTGTTGGGGCTTAGGACAATAAATACACATAAACCAGTTCAAACTCTGGGATCGGCACCACAGTAAAGAGAGTAGAAAAAAAAGTTCCTTTTTCTTATAATTCAATGCTTGTGGGCCAGAAGGAAGTATGTGTTACATGCTTTAGTAGGCTGAATAAAGAGATCAGGTCATATCCATAGAATCTGTAAATGTTACCTTATGGAGAAAAAGGTTCTTTGCTGATGTGATTAAAGTAAGGATTTTGAGATTGAGAGGTTATTTTGGATTATCTGGGTGATCCCTAAATGTAATCACAAACATACTTATAACAGAAGAGGGGCACCTGGGTGGCTCAGTTGGTTGAACTTCCGACTTCGGCTCAGGTCATGATCTCACAGCTCGTGAGTTAGAGCCCTGTGTCGGGCTCTGTGCTGACAGCTCAGAGCCTGGAGCCTGCTTTGGATTCTGTGTCTCCCTCTCCATCTGTCCCTAACCCACTCACATCTGTCTCTGTCCCTCTCAAAAATAAACATTTAAAAAGAAAGAAAGAAACAAAAAATTCTTGACATACACGGAGAGGAGAAGGCAATATGACCACTGAAGCAGAAATTGAAGTGATGCAGCCAAAAGAAAGAAATGTTGGCAGTAACCAGAAGCCTTAAAAGGTAAGGTATGGATTCTTAGAGTCTCTGGGAGTAGTGCACCACTTCAACACCTTGATTTAGCCCAGTGAAAATGATTTGGCATTCCAGCCTCCAGACTGGCCAGAATGTGAGATACTTAGAGTATTTTAATCCACCAAATTGGTGGTGGTTTGTTATAGCAGCCACAGGAAATAAATACAGATGCCTACAATGTATGAAAACCTGTAACAAATGCTTTGCATAAATTAATAAATTGTTGGCACAACTGAGATTCTCGGTTCTAAGGTCTCCATGATTAGGTACCCAAATTTCTTGGCAAGTGGCCTAGACTGGAACAAGTATACAAATAAATAGAATATAAGGTCTTCTCTTTCCATACTGTCTTTGTGTTCCAATGCCAAGGCCATAAGAAGAGATGCTTAATAATATGTGTTCATTAAATTAATAAAATTATATAAAGGGAATAATATTTTCTAAATAATGTCTCAGGGCTTTTAAGATAAAAAGGAAATTAGATAAAGCTTGGAAAAACAGGAGATGTCATAGAAGAGGTGGAGAACATGTAGGAGGTGGTACTGTGAAGGGAGAGATGGGATGGGGGACAGGAGACAGGAGATTCCAAAAGAGCACCTCCACTGTGTACTGATAATTCTTGTTTGGCCAAGCCAAAGTCTGCCTTGTTTGTCTTCCCAAGTCATCCCTGCTTCCCTTCCTTGGCTTACCTGAAGCTGCTCTCTTTCTTGGGGAGCCCTTATTTTTTTGGGTTATCTATGCAAACTCTAGTCTTCCCTCAACCTCAATCTAAGAAGCCTCCTCATAGACTTTCATTTCCCCAGTTCTCCCTTTCAGAAGTGCCCCATATGAGTCAGTCTAGGATTCCTTAGCTTAACTCAGCTGAATCAGATTCACATTAATCAAAATTAATCTGTGCATTCCTTAAGTTCATGTTATTATGGGTCACTCAAGTATCAGGATTCAAAATAAGGATTCAGAAATGATTCAGAATTGATGGGCTAAAGCCAGGCATTATAAAATTACACATTAATTCATTTGACTAATTTATTCCAGGACTAATGACAGTTTCTAGAGGAACAAATATAAATAAGACACATGGTTTACCAGGATGGGGTCCCCCTTAAGGAAAGAACTTGCATTCTTTTATTCAGCCCTGCCAGCAGAGGTATAACTTTATTTACAAAACAGGTAACTGACCAATGAGCTAGAGTTTGCTGATCCCTGTTCTAGTTTATAAGTCATTGAAAATTGGAGGATATGGGAATAATGTGATGAAAAGATGGACATAGCTATGCAAAGAAAGAAAGTTTAAGTTTCCAAAGGTAATCAACAGTTCTTATTAAGTGCTCAAAATGAAGTAAATGCTCAGCAGCATTTTCACCCTTGAACCCTGTCAGAGTTTCCCCATTATTTATAGAATAAAGACCAAAAATATCAGCCTGGCACTGAAAGCCAGCACTTTGGAAGTGGCAATGTGAGCTAGAATTATGACTAGCCCAGCTCTGGCTTCTGCATTTGTAATGAAATATTGAATAAGGTTATAAATTTACAAGGACACCTAATATAAAATGAGTGAGAAGAAAGATAAGAGCAATAAATGGATTGGATGAGAGTATGTGATAGTATGGTTGCAGAGAGTTTTGCTTTTTAGGTATGGAAAGGGGTTGATAGGGACCAGTCTTAATGTCTGAGGCTTCCTAGGGGCATAGCTGAAAAATAGCAAGAAAACAAAGCTGAATCTAATTACAATATTTTGTTTCCCCAATAAAATATGGCTATATCATCAATTTTCCATTATTTTTCATATTATTTCTCAAAAAAATTCTGGTACAAAATATAATAAAACAAAATATCTAGTAGCATGGGTTAAAAATCAGACTTCTTGGTATCAAATCTTGGCTATTTCACTATAAATGGATCCTAAGCAATTTGCTTAACTTATCCAACCTAAGTTTTTTCCCCCTATTATAAATGTTTCTTTCCATTTCTGTGAGGATTATTTGAGGTAATGCATATAAAGAACTAGAACAATGGCAGGCTCCCAGTACTCAATTCATAGATGTTAGAATTATAATTATGATTAATCACTGGGTCCTCTATGAGATTCTCTGGAGGTTTTCCAATGAATAAGAAGCTATGAAGGTTGCTGAGGGCTTACCTCAAGACAGCAGGTCTCATACAGTTTTGAAGAATGCTGGTGAGTTAGTTATGTTGATTATTCTAATTATGGTATTTCTTTACACGGTGTTAACCCTGTAGGAGCACAACAAGACAAATATGAGAATAGCAAAGCTAAAAATATACTGGGAATCAAGATGAGTCTTTCTAAATATTTCTTGAGCACAGAATAAAGGTCTTAGAGAATTTTTAAAAATTCATTCTCATGTATTATTTCACTAATAAGCCTATAGATCAGGTAGAACAAATTACTCCCATTTCTTGTGAGGAAACCAAGGCTCATGGGGTCTAGACAATTTGCAAGGATTTAATCTTATCCATTTCTTGTAAGGATAAAACCACCCAGACATGAAGTCTATTTCTTCCTTCTCTGAAAATCCAAGGTCCTAGGGCAGGGAAGTTTTTCTTCTGGACCGAGTGAAGTTATCTTGAAAGTATCATGTATTCTACAGAATGAAAAAGGTGGGAAGGAATTCTATACACAGAAATCTCAGATTGTAACTGAAGGAGATTTTCCCGTTAACTTTGAGTCCACGGCTGGGGGCACATTCTTGACAGCTGGTTTTACCTTAAAGCTGAGTCCTGGAAGTGGAGGGTGCAGGAAAACTGCTGGAGCACATACAGTCTCCTCTTAGCCCTCTCTCCTGCTTTACTTTTTTTCTGCATCTTTCAGAATGAACTGCTCCTAAGATGATGAATAAGTAGTCTCAGAACAGAAGCTCCACTACCATATCAGTCACCTCTCCAGTGAAAACAGTAGTGAAGCTTAACTGGCAATGAATCCTCCTAACAAGATGCTCCTCGACATGTATACACTTTAATGAGCCTGCCGAGATCTGTGGCCTGACCCCAGAGCAGAGGAAGAGAGAGGATAATTAGATCCTTCTGTCACAGGACAGGGAGAAATAATGCACATGGTCAGATGAGCAGTTAATTCAACTAAAATATAAACCTCTCATCAGGAATCAATTACTCCTTGTGATGTCAAGTTGATTGATTGACAGGGGGTGGAGGTGGAGAACACAGGGAAAGGAGAGAGAGGTTGTGTGGAACTGCTGAGAGGGACAACCACATACTACTGCATTCAATAGCCAGCCCAACTGTGCTCACAGCACCCCCTTCAGGAAAGCGTAGCTGACCAACTCTGACAAGAGAGTAACTTCAGCCTTTTGGGATTGTAGGCAGAGGAAATCCTCCACAATTTTTGGAATTTATTATTCTGCTTCCAACCCTTACCCTTGCCTAGTAGGAGTGGATGATAAAGATAGATTCTCAGTCTCAATAGTGATTTTCAAGGAGGCACTTCTGCTTCCCTAGAGAATCTACTCTAGTGAGAAGATATATTCAAGAAGTGAGACTATATTCAAATAAGCGGAGGATTATTTTCCTGGTCCCGAGCATTTGAATGCTGGTAGGCCAGTTGAGAAAGATTATGAAAAGATAGGAAACTTGGAGATTGCTAAGAAAAGAAACTGAAAACATGAGGATCATGGCAAGTGGGGAGAACACAGCGGTTCAGAGTTTGGACTTCAGGGTAGATTTCTGGCTCGCAGTCTCAAATCCGTTACTGTGTAAACTTGGACAAATTACTTAATCTTATGTGCCTTGGTTTCTTCATTTTAAAACATGGAAATAATATACTTCAGGTTGAGGATGTAATGGCATGTGTCAAATGCTGACTCCACAACCAATGATTTTGACTTAATAGTTTCTCTATATTTTGGGGAGAAAAAATAATTTTACAAAATCATGAAAGTTACCTCAAACTGTCTCTTAGTTTATTTGGGCTGCTATAGTAAAATATGTGATAAACTTGGTGGCTCAAACAAGAAACATTTATATCTCACAGTTCTGAAATCTGGGGAGTCCAAGATCAAAGTATCAGTAGATTTGACGTCTGAGGGCCTGTTTCCCATTGATAGATGGCTGTCTTCTAATTGTGTCCTCATATGGCAGAAAGGACAAGAGATCTTTTCTATAAGGAAACTAATCCTACTTGGAAGAGTTCTATCTTCAGGATCTAATGAAGGCCCTACATCCTAATATCATCACATTAAGGATTAGGTTTCAACATATAAATTTTGGAAAGACATAAACATGTCATCTATATCAAGCTATCACCTCTCACTTGGGATGTTGAAATAGTGTCTTTCTGAAGACATTTTCTAATGAGAGGTGAACTCTGCTAACACTGAAGATGGGACGAGGATACAATAATTAAATTAATCATAATTAATTATGATTATTAAATCATAAATATATAGTGATACTAAAAGTTTAAAAAGACAAAAAGACATATTTGGTATCTTTTAAGGTTGATGTTGAGCAAAATAAGTACAATGAGTGAGGATGGGACAAGAACATTGCATTTTCCTGTAAAGAACAAAGATTTAGGGATTTAATGAATAAAATAAATTTTAAAAGAACAGGATAGATGGATGGATGAATAGATAGATGGACAGACAGATGTATAGAGAGTCATAACCAATGAGAGTAAATAATCATTGCAGGTAGGTTACTTGAGCTTGTGGGGTAGAAGTAAAGGATATGGTCAAAGTGGGCTACTTGAATTCATGTTGAAGATTTAACAGAGTTTGATGACAACAGAGTGTAGGGCATGACCATGAGTGTGTCATTGGAATTGAAAAAAGATCCCTAGAGACAAAAGGTTAAGGTTGAGAGGCCAGGTGTTCATTTATCACATAGACAGTGAAGGCCTCAAGATGACAGAAATAGAGGAGAGAGGGACTGTGAATAGTTACTGAGGACTTCAATAAGGATAAGGATAAAGTAACAGGAGGCCAGTGGGTGACTGTACCTTGTAGGGAAGGCATTGGGTCCCTATGGAATCTGATGGCAGCAGCCTCAAAGAGTGGTGCACATATCCCACTAACAGCAGCAAAAACTGTCCTTTGTCCTCCTACACCGTGCCCCAACTACTGCTTTCCTCTCATAGATGCTGGTTTTGATTCCTTTCTTATTGTGCTTTATTTTCTAGTGTTTGGTAGTCTCAGGAATGCTTTCTTTTACAAAATGCAAATGCGTTCCATTTGCTACCTTATTTACAATTACAATTGTCCCATTAAAAGAAGATTTGTTTCAGTATTCTTATAAGATGAAAAAATGAGCGGTTTTTAAGCATTATTTTTTTCTATATATTTCCTATTAGATTTTACCATGATTTAGGCTTTATACTTTTTAAACAGTTGATAGTCTGGAAACAAACTTCTAATTACCAGTGGATTAGAATCTTCCCAGATCAAATTCCTCTCAAAGTAGCAGGTTAGTGTGCTATCTTAAAGATCTTAGATTTCTTGTAACTAAAACGTTACTTGAACTCCAATGTTAAACTTATACAATGACTGAAGGAAAGATTTCCCTTCAAGAAAGATGTGTAGTAGCCTGTAATCTAATTTTCATGGCCACCATGGTAGGAACAGTATCTCCCTGGATGGCCAGAACCCCAGTCACAATCTAAATAATAACTTTTGGCAGAGGCCTGGCCTAGGTGACATGCTTTGCCTTTTACAAAGTTCTGGGCTGAAGAATCCCAGAGCAAAAAAAAAAAAAAAAAAAAAAAAAGTTGCTTCTTCAATCTTTGTATCTTCAGTCGTTTAGACACAGTAATAACAATAATAGCTACAATGTATTGAACATTTATCTTGAGAGTAGTAAAGAGGCACTTAACATGAATTTTTCCTCTTCTCCTCATTTTTCTTTTCCCCTCCTCCTCCACTTCCTTCTCTTTCTTCATTATTATTGTCATTGTGATTAGTGAGAACATATAAGATCTATTTCTTGGGGCGCCTGGGTGGCTCAGTGGGTTGGGCGGCCGACTTCGGCTCAGGTCATGATCTCAAGGTCTGTGGGTTTGGGCCCCGCATCGGGCTCTGTGCTGACAGCTCAGAGCCTGGAGCCTGTTTCAGATTCTGTGTCTCCCTCTCTCTCTGCCCCTCCCCTGTTCATACTCTGTCTCTCTCTGTCTCAAAAATAAATAAACGTTAAAAAAAATTAAAAAAAATCTATTTCTTTAGCAAATTTCAAGTATACAATACATTAATATAGTCACCATACCATGCATTAGATCCCCAGAACTTATTTGTCCTGCAGAGTTACAACTCTGTACCTTTGATCAACTTCCCCCTATTTCTCCTACTCTCCAAACTACCATCTACTTCTGTGGGTTTGTCTGTTTTAGATTCCACATATAAATGAGATCATGAAGTATTTGTATTTTTTTATCTGGCTTATTGTACCTTGCATAATGTCCTCCAGAGTTATACATGTTCCAAATGGCAGAATTTCCTTCTCTTTTTTAGGCTGAATAATATTCCATTGTGTATACTACACGTTATTTATCCATTCATCTGGCAATGGACACCCGGATTGTTTCCACATCTTGGATATTGTGAACAATTACATGTATGCACATTTAGTTCTCACATCATCCCTTCAGGTAGATGGAGATAACGAAACTGAGGCACTGAACACTTTAATCAGGTTCTCAGACCCCACAGTTAGTACAGTGAAGAACCCCAGAGATTTAGATCAGAAATAGAAACATGTGGGTGGTTTTCCTGGCTTCTGGCTCCAATCCCAGTTTTCCCCCTACATTCTACTTGTGAAGGTGATCACATACTGAGAGGCTAAATAAGATTTTAAGTAAGAGGGGGGATGTAAGCCCCATTCCCCCAACCCTTTCCTTGGTTGAGTCTATGGGAAACCCTTACTTATGGCGGGGGTTGGGGGGAACTGTGTAGAATTGGAAATATAGTCTTCTCATTCTAGAAGATCAGAATATGTGTCTCTCTGTGTCCACAGCCACCCAAAGGCAAATAGGTTGCACTTTGGGTAATCCCTACAGGTCCTAGAGTCCTGGATGTGATAAATGTTTCCGCTCTGGTCTTCTTTCAGGCAAATAATGAGGGCTGTACTTTTCAAAGACACCAGTGAAAAACCTCACCTTAGATTTAATACTAAAGAAAAAGTAAATGTTCCTTCCTAAGACTGAATGAATCCACATTGCTTAGGATCCTAACTAGGAATGACTTTTTCTTCCTTAACTCTTGTCCTGACACCCCCAAATACCTGCAGCTATTCATGGAATCTTACCCAGCCCTCATTCTTCCTGTCAACTTGTGGAAAAATCTTCAAGTAAACTTTTACTACCAAGCGTTTATGTCTCTAGAGGCAAGGCATACAAACTACCAAAACTGAAACAGTAAAAAATAGAAAATTTGAACAGACCCATCACCAGTAATCAAATTAGAAATCAAAAATCTCCCAAAAAACAAGAGTCTATGGCCAGATGTCTTTCCAGGGGAATTCTACCAAACATTTAAAGAAGAGTTAATATCTATTCCTTTGAAGCTACTCCAAGAAATAGAAATGGAAGGAAAACTTCCAAATTCATTCTATGAAGCCAGCATTACCACAACCAGACAAAGACCCCTCTAAAAGGAAAACTACAGACCAATTTCCCTGATGAACATGGATGCAAAAATCCTCATCAAGATACTAGCCAATGGATCAAACAATACATTAAAAGAATTATTCACCAGAACCAAGTGGGATTTACACATGGTGGCAGGGCTGGTTCAATATCTGCAAAATAATCAATGTGATACGTCACATCAATGAAAGAATGGACAAGCACCACATGATCCTCTTACTAGATGCAGAGAAAGCATTTTACATAATACAGCATGCTTTCTTTATAAAAACCCTCAAGAAAGTAGGGATAGAAGGATCATACCTGAAGATCACAAAAGCCATATATGAAAGTACCACCTCTAATATTTATCCTCAATGGGGATAAACTAAGAGCTTTCCCCCGCTAAGTTCAGGAACATAATGGGATGTCCACTCTTGCCACTGTTATTCAACATAGTTTTGGAAGTCCTAGACACAGAAATCAGACAAAAAAAAGGAATAAAGTTATCCAAATTGGCAAGGAGGAAGTCAAACTTCCATTCTTCACAGATGACATAATACTCTATGTGGAAAACCCAAAAGATTCCATCAAAATAGCGCTAGAACTGATCCACAAATTCAGCAAATTTTCAGAATATAAATTCAATGCACAGAAATCAGTTACTTTTCTACACTCCAATAATGAAACAACAGAAAGAGAGGTCAAGGATTTGATACCATTAAGAATTGCATCCAAAACCATAAGATACCTAGGAATAAACCCAACCAAGGAGGTGAAAAACGTATACACTGAAAACTATAGACACTTATGAAAGAAATCAAAGAAGACACAAAAGAGTGGGAAAATATTCAATGCTCATGGATTTAAAGGAAAAATATTGTTAAAATGTCGATACTACACAAAGCCATCTAGATATTCAATGCAAACCCCATCAAAATAACAGCAGCATTCTTCACAAAAGCTAGAAAGAAAAAATCCCAAAATTTGTATGGTACCAGAAAAGACCCCAAATAGCCAAAGAAATCCTGAAAAAGAAAACCAAAGCTGGAGGCATCAAAATCTTGGACTTCAACATGTATTACAAAGCTGTAATCATCGGTACAGTATGGTACTGCACAAAAACAGATGCTTAGACCAACTGAACAGAAAATAGAACCCAGAAATCGACCCACAAATGTATAGCCAACTAATCTTTAACAAAGCAAGAAAGAGTATCCAATGGAATAAAGACAGTATTTTCAGCAAGTGGTGCTGGGAAAACTGGACACCAACATGCAGAAGATTGAACCTGGACCACTTTTTTAACACCATACACGAAAATAAACTCAAAATAGATGAAAGACCTAAGCGTAAGACAGGAAGCCATCAAAATCATAGAGAAGAAAGCAGGAAAAAACCTCTTTGATCTTGCCTGCAGCAACTTCTTACTGGACACGTCTCCAGAGGCAAGGGAAACAAAAGCAAAAATGAACTACTGGGACCTCATCAAAATAAAAACTGCACAGTGAAGGAAACAATCATCAAACTAAAAGCAACCAATGGAATGGGAGAAGATATTTCCTTTTTTTTTTCAATATATGAAGTTTGTTGTCAAATTGGTTTCCATACAACACCCAGGGCTCATCCCAAAAGTTGCCCTCCTCAATACCCACCACCCACCCTCCCCTCCCTCCCACCCCCCATCAACCCTCAGTTTGTTCTCAGTTTTTAAGAGTCTCTTATGCTTTGGCTCTCTTCCACTCTAACCTCTTTTTTTGGGGAGAAGATATTTCCAAATGACATATCATATAAAGGGTTAGAATCCAAATTCTATAAAGAACTTATCAAACTCAACAACCAAAAAACAAATCATACAGTGAAGAAATGGACAAAAGACATGAATAACACTTTTCCAAAGAAGATATCCAGGTGGCTCACAGAAACATGAAAAAAATGCTCAATATCACTCATCATCAGGGAAATACAAATTAAAACCACCTCACACCAGTCAGAATGACCAAAATTAACAACCCAGGCAACAACAGATTTTGGCAAGGATGTGGAGAAAGAGGATCTCTTTTGCACTGCTTTAGTGAATGCAAACTGGTGCAGCCACTCTGGAAAACACTAGGGAGGTTCCTCAAAAAGTTAAAAATAGAACTACCCTTTGACCTAGCAATTGCCCTACTAGGTATGTATCCAAGAGATACAAGTATGCTGTTTCAAGTGGTGCCTGCAATGTTTATACCAGCACTATCAGCAATAGCCAAAGTATGGAAAGAGCCTAAATATTTATAAACATATGAATAAAGAAGGCATGGTATATATATATTCAATGGAGTATTTCTTGACAATCAAAAAGAATGAAATCTTGCCATTTGCAATAACATATATGGAACTAGGGGGTATTATGCTAAGCAAAATTAAAGAAAGACAAATATGTGATTTTACTCATGTGGAATTTAATATATAAAACAGATGAACATAAAAGAAGAGAAGCAAAAATAATATAAAAACAGAGAGGAGGACAAAACATAAGAGACTCTTAAATACAGAGAACAAACTGAGGGTTGATGGAGGGGTTGTGGGTAAGGGGATGGGCTAAGTGAATAAGGGCTATTAAGGAAGACACTTATAGGGATAGCACTGAATATTATACATAGGGGATGAGTCACTGGAATCTACTCCTGAAATCATTATTGCACTATATGCTAACTAACTTGGACGCAAATTAAAAAATAAAAATTAAAAAAAATACAAGAAAAACAACAAAGAAATAAGTAGAGTTAGTTTTAGTTAGAACAGAACTTAAGCAGTATTGTTTGTTTCTGGTTTTAATTGTTGGCGCCTATAGTTAAATAAGAGATCTCACTTATACTCAGATAGGTTTTATTTTCTTTGTTTTTTTGTTTGTTGTTAGAACAACTTAGCAAAACAAAATTCCAGCTTTTTTTTGGACAAAATTGTCTCACACATACGTCAAACAGGCCAAAACAAACAAATAAACAAACAACCATCAACCTCATAAATAAAAAAGGAAAAAAAGAAACCTTTTAACTTTGGCCTTTTTAACAATCTCATAAAAACTATTTATAGTGCAGCTAAGTACATGCAAAAAAAGTTACTAGAATGCTTGGAATAAGATTTTTTGTTGCTGTTGGTTTTGCTTTTTTTTTTACAAGTTTTTTTTTTCTCTTTTGAGATTATAATGAACATGGTCACACCACAGGTAAAGTCAGAAGTAGGAAAGAGAATGCTTTGAGAACTAATTTGGTCATCTGATATCATTAAAAATGGCTGACCCCCTAAAATTATGTACAAAAATATAAAATGTAAATAAAAAATACAAATTTTCCTTTTTAAAGTAATTTTAAGAAAAATAGCAACACCTTGGAAATTTTGGTTCTTTTTCTTCTCCCGTTGCAGATTCCCATTGTGGCTTTGGGTGGCAGGGCATGAGTGGTACCTGCCACAGCGCTGCCCATGTGGGACTACTGAGCAGGACGGCCCACACAAAGGTGACCTTGTTTAGAGTCTGAGATGGGAAGCAGAGGCTGTGCATGTTATGGGGTTGGGTGGGGGCTTTGTTTGTGCTAAGTTTAGTTTTTCCCTTTTTTCTATGCAGTCATCCTCCTCAGTCTTCTGCTTCAGGGTGTCCACATCTTCATCCTCATCATCTTCAGCTGCCATGTGCCCCTGGTTGCCTCAGTCTCCTCACCTTCCTCTCCATCTTGTTCCTCACTGTCTCCTTCCTCCTCCTCTTCCTCCCCACTGCTTTCTCTTTTTAATCTACGTAGGTTTTGGCCCCTAGTTCCACATTTTCCTCTTGAGACCTCCCATCAGCAGGCACATCTCTTCCATTCTCAACTCCTCCACAACTTCCTTCTTCTCTGGTAAGTCCTGGCTGGTGATATCAAAGCTGATGTCCACAACTACTTGTGACAGGATGGGGCACTTCTGTGACCTGATGCAGCAGATTAAAAAGAAAACAAGCTTTCGAGGATTCTGGCAATAAAGTGTCCAGAGCTCGAGGTGGAGGTGGTTGCAGCCAGCAGACCCATCCCCTTGGACAATGCAAAGATGGCTTTTCAGAGCAGCCAGGGGGGTAACATAGGTTTTAAATGATGATGTCCTCACTGTGGCTCTGGACTTAGACCCTGGGTAAGAGGATCACTTCATGTAGGTAACCGATGTCACTAGGAAACAGGGATGTTCCTCTCCAGAGTGAAGTGTACATCTGCTTTTATCTGCATATTCTGCTTTCACTAAGGACCTCTTCTTCATATCCCCCCAAATGAGGACATCATCCTGTGATTAAATCAGTTGCAAATAAGTTGGAATCAGTTCCAATCAGTTGGAAAAGTAAGATCCTGAAATACGATTGCTTTCTAAAAAAATCCACAAATTTAAATATTTTATAAGACACCTTGTCATAATTCTACATGAAATATATATCAGGTAAGTTTTGTTATAGAAGTGGAGACTAGGTCTGGAGCTTGTGGCATTGTGTGAGGAGTTAAACCTGAGAGTAGTGATACTGATGAGGGAATGTGGGACAAGCTGAGGGCAAAATACAGGCTAACAGCACCACCTGCCCCAGGTGGAATATGTGTGATATTTCTTGGACATTTCTGGCTACCCAAGAACAAAGGAAAGGTATTTAGGTACTTGCTGTGGTAATGTAGGAAAACAAAATAAATGAAAATTAAATTCTCTTCGTGCCTACAGCCCATTGACAAATCCTTGAAATCGGCAGATGCTTTGATGACACTTTCCTAGGGGCAAAAGAGAATTTTAACTTAACATTATCCCATCCTCAAGGATCCTGCAAGGCTAATTTAACATATAAAAATTCCTTTGGAAACTTCCTTTATCTCAGCTCCCCCGAGATATATGCTGGAAATCATACTCTAAGCTTAATGGCCAACTATACTCAAACTTATGATATACATCTGAAGGGTCTCATGACTGAAGTTTTACGAAACAGTAAAAAAAGGCATTTCCTTAGCAACCACTAGACTTTCAAGGTCCTGGAAACCTTTCTTCCAAAATACCTTAGACACTTACTCTATCCCTAACCCCTTCCCAACCTGAGTGTATATAATGAGTTACCTGTCACGATCCTAGTGGGCTTCCTGCCCACAGGCCCTGTCCCCATGTTTAAATAAAATCAACTTTTTGCACCAAAGATGTATTCAAGAATTCTTTATTGGCTGTTGGTTCCAGACCACCCCACCATCATCCCAAAACCTCATCATTTAGCACCCAATGTGTGGGGCTATGAATCTTTTCATCTGGACTCTGAGCTTCGGTGCAAATTTGCTGAATACTTGTTCTTTTCTTCCTTTACTCTCACTTCATGGGCTTTTTAAGAAGTATGGCCTTACTGGAACACTTTTATGTCAATTGCTCTGGATGGAATCCTCTATCCTATGGCTACTCTATGGGGAGGAGAAAGCCTTCTTTTTTGCTGAAAGTTGGTACCCTGGCCAGAAAGGTATAAGACCCAGAAACTTGATGTCCTCTCTTTATTCCTGTCCTTATACAAAATTGTCTGGTTTGGGCATGGGATGGCTACCTAAGCGACTAGCATGGCTGCCAATCTTAAGACTCCCATATGAGATTTCCTCCTCATTGGTCTAAGGTGATCCCCTCCACATCTCTGATCTATCTGCTCAGGCCTCAAGACCTCCATCGGGAGCCAGCCAAAACCAGTACCCAATTGAATTAAAACCCAACTCTGGACTGTTTCCTAAGGAAGTAGGCTATAAAGAATATATGTGTTGAAATGCATTTAGATCATGATGGAGTTTTTCTTTTACTGTTTTCAGTTAATGTCCTCTATTACCACTTAAATTACAAACTTGGTTAATTCCCTCTTGTTAAACACTTCTAGAGTTTTTCATGGCTTAAAAATGGTGGTTTCTTCTGTGCTTTCTCAGTAAGGCAAACTCAGGTCCATGTGCTGGTACCTATTTTTAGTCTAGAATACAATGGGGAAGTGGGAGGGATGGGGAGAATGCTGGCATCCCTCCTTCAGGGGTCCTTAGTTGGCTGGTCAGTGATCATAGCAACTTCGTTTGAGGAATGCCTCAGGTTGCTTTGATTCCAGGAACCTCTGACATATCCTGCGTGTGGGACAGCAACTGGGAGTCAGGGGGGATTCTTCTGGCAATGGACCTTCTCTCTACATTTCTGTCTACTTTTCTCTCTAGGAGGAACATGGGAGCTTCTTCTGTCCCCAAGGATTCTCCCTTGAGATGCATTTTTAAACCACTGGAAACATTTTGGATTGCAAAATTTAGGAAAGGACTGATCTGGAACACTGTCTGGCCTTAGTAAACAGGGCAAATGGGCCTTTTTATTTGGTATGCTAAGTTACTTGGAAAAGCACTGTCATATAATGGTAAACCTTAAGCTGTATTGTTTGGGTAAATGCTAGGACTGCTCAAATAAACTGCAATTCCTATAGTTTTAATATTTTGGTAATAAGTTCATCAATTGATATTTATGATTAGAAGTGTTATGTGTCCTAGAAATAACCAAATTTCCTTATCAATTGCATCATAATGAGCTCTCATCAGATCTTCCAAAAAAAAAGGACTTTTAGGACACAGTTATTTGACATCTTTAAAATTCTAAAACTAAAATGGGTAAGACTTTTCAAAACTAAAAAGGCTGCACTCAAACTGAATAAGAATTAGGAACATGGGACTAAATGAACTGAGGAAGATTGCAGTTTTTGTGACTCTTGTTTTATAGTATTGCTGTTTCTCTAATGTTTGCTCTTTCAGATTAAGAAAGCTTTCTCTTAAGATATCTATGATATACAGGAATGTCATAAAGTATTTGTAAACTGAAGCATTGATTTTTTCCCTCTACCTGAAACCTCTGAAATACAAAAACTCTTAGTAAGTATTCTTTCTTTCATGGAAATTACAATTATTTGCATAAATTCAATAATCTGTTCATCTTTTAACAGGACACTATTGGAATTACTGGTTATTTTACCAAGGTTCTGACTGAGATGTCCTATTTGAGAGACATGCATAGACTCAGATATTATCCTACAGCTTTACAGAACTAAGGTTGACTTTATGAAACATGGACTCATAAAGCCTCTTTGAAATGTTGCTTACAGAGTTCCCAGAAGCCTTACCAGGTGAGTAAAAAATGTCACTTCCTGGCAGGTGAAGGCACCTCAGGATATCTTGGGGGACCTCATGAAGAAAAATTCACCCAGTTCTAGACATATTGTAGACATGTCTAATGGCAACTACTTGGCATGGCTTCTGGCCTAGAGAGGCTACTAAAAATTCTATCTGGAGATTCCTTATAAAAGGTTCCAGCAAAGCAAACTTTAAAAGATCCTTATGATCAATCGCTATTCTTGCTGAGCTATGCAAAATAATTAGGCCAAGTTTGTTAAAACTGGACTTATTTTACAAATTAATTAGTCTTGATTTGGTTATCTCTAGAAATGAAGGTTTTCAGAGAGAAAAGTCTATGTTTTAATTATACACCCTTATGGATGTTAAATTCTAGTTCTGATATCTTTAAATGTTTGTTTGCCTAACTAGACAACTTGTGGTAAACTTTAGAAAAATTGTCACAATAACACAGGTATAGACAATCTTCTTGCTTGTTATTTTGTGGGAATAATAACCCCATAGACATATTTAAATAATGGGAATATGGGATGGATTCCCCCAATGATTGTATATAAAAATATTTTCTTGTAAACCTATCAATAGAGACTATAGTGATTTATTAAATTATGCAATTGAGGCCGAGTTAACTCATAAATCTCTAGGCAAACCATATGCTTTCTAAACCTAATCTGACATTACTAGAAACCCACCCCATATAAACCCCAAAGACTTGGTTTATCTGAAGTTGTAAAGTCTATACAACAGAGGATTTAACTTCAAAATAAAAGGGTCCTTACTTGGTCATATTATGTACTCCAACTGCGGTAAAGTTTGAGGGGCATACTTCATGGGCTCTTTCCTGTATCTAAGTAAAACCTGTACCCCTTTACAGGAAATCAATAAGCAAACTAATGTGCCTTATTATTCCTGTAAACATTTGAAAGACTTGAAACTTCTCTTATGATAGTGGTACCTTTCTTTTTCATCGCCCTTTCCCCAATTTCTGCTAACAATTCCTTCTTACAATAGGTCTTTCAGAGGATCACCACAGACATTTGAGTTACAAACTAGAAAGACCAATCTGATTCCTGCTGCCTGTTCTCACTCCCATCTGAGGAGGCTTCAAGGCTGACATCTAAATATCTTACTGACAGCACTGGTAGACACCCGGTTTGTAATATGCTCTAACCATTAACCTATATTTTTTCTTGTTTCTGTACAAGTACCTCTTATTAATATTTGATTGCTTAATGAACAAAACAGAGTCTATATGACGGCTAAACACCACCTATTACCCACTTAAGACCTTAAATGACTCTCAAAATAACATATTATTAAATACTAAAATAATTCAAATGCATAAAACAGTGCTACAAAATAGAATGGAAATAAATGTTTTAACTGCTGCATAAGGTGGAATTTGTGCTCTCATAAAAACAAAATGTTATGTATACATTCCAGATTACCACAGAAATATTTCTGGATTTCTGACATGAGTACTCAAATTGGCACTTTAAACAATCCCTCTCTTTCCTTTAATGAGTGGTTAAACATCTAGACTGGAGGATTTTTGTCAGCTACCAAAGGACTTTCATTTAGGTTAATCTTTCTAGTTATTCCAATTATGTTTTGTTGTTTTCTCCCATGACTCTCTGCCTGGTGACAAGACTCCATTACTTCAATAAGTTCAAGCCAACAGATGATCCTTTCTACTCGAGGAGATTCATACATGTTGCCCACATTGGATTCAGCTGCCTCTATGTTTTTGTAACTTCCCTAAATTTTCCCCAACTGATCAATATTGACCCATATAGGTAGGTACAACTCTATGCCCCTACTCAGCAGGAAGAAGCTACAGAAGATGAGACCTTCAGCAACCTTAGAGATTTAAGGGTTGAATTTGTTCAGGGAGATATGATGAGAGAATGTGGGGCAAGCTGAGAGCAAAATACAGGCTAACAGCACTCCCTCCACCCCATTAGAATATATGTGATATTCCTTGGACACTCCTGGCTACCCAGAAACAAAGGAAAGGATTCCATGGTGATGTGGGAAACAAAGGCAAATGAAAAATTAAATTCCCTTAGTGTCTGCAGCCCACTGACACGTCCTTGAATCTGGCAGAGTGACCTCCCTGTAGGAGTTCAGCTGTCTCACTTTCCTAGGGGCAAAAGAGAATTTTAGCTTAACATTATCCCAACCTTGAGGATCCTGTAAGACTACTTCCATTATCTCAACTGTCCAAAGATACATGATGGTAGTCCTACTCCAAGCTTATGGCCCCATGTTATACATGGGAAGGGTTTCATGACTGAAGTTTTAGTAAAGGGTAACAAATGGTATTTTCCTATTTCCCTAACAGCTAGCCCCTTAAGGGCTTGGAAACCTTGCTTCCAAAATACCTTAGAGACTTATTCTATCCCTGACCCTTTCCCAACCTGAGGGTATATGTTACACATCACGACCCTAGTGCAGCTCTTCCTGTCCACGGGTCCTGTCCCCATGTTTTAATAAAATCAACTTTTTTGCACCAAAGACGTCTTCAAGAATTCTTTCTTGGCCATCAGCTGTGGACCACCCACCATTATCCCAAAACTTCACTGTGGTATTCTGTTTTGCTTGCTTGTTTTATTTTTAATTAAGAAAAAAATATTGAGTAATTATCAAGAACCAAGTACGTTGCAGAAGACAGGCTAAAAGTTAGAAGTTTGAGGAAAATTTAATAAAAAGCAAACTGGGATTATCAGGCATTTAATAAGGAGGAAAAGATTAAGCTAACAAATAAGAACCTTGGAGATGATGTGAACATAAATATTGCCATTGGGACGCAAGGAGATTTACTAGTAAGGCTTGGCTGTTTGTTTTAATTGTGAAAGGATTTCAACTTTACAGAAAAATAGTGAATAGTATAACAAACACATTTTTACAAGTTAAGTTTAATAGTAGTTAATGTTTTATTGTATTTTCTTTGTTTCTCTTTGCAAATATATGTTAAAATAAAGATATCATTACATTTTACTCTGAAATAAGGTAGAATAAATCTGTAAACAAATCAAGACTTACAAATAAAAATTTTAATGTTGAAATCTGAGAACCCCCAGAAGACATGAGAGGGCGTTAGCTTTGCAGACTACGGTGTGGAAGCTATGAATTCTAACATAACTTGGATAATGGAGGGGTATTTTAAAAGTTGTTTAAAAGACTTAAAGGTGGAAAAATATGAAGCTGAGTGCAAGGACCTGAAAAAGAGACAGATATTTAAGGCAAGTTTAATTAAATTCTGCTATTTGGCATATGACTTAACCGTTTTTTCTATCTCCTCATAGTGACCTAAATTAAAGTTAAATTTTAAAATTGAGTCATAATTGGCAAATGGCACTGTATTAGTGTCAAGTATAAACCATAATGATTCAATTTGTGTATGTTGCAGAATTATCACCGCAAAAAGTTTACTTAATATTAATCACCATACAGCGGAGCCAAACCTCTGGCAGCGGATCTGACTCCCTCCCGCTGCCACAGGGTCCCTCCTGAAGTGGATCACCTAAGGAGAAGCGAGCTAAGCCTGCCCCTCCTACCCCCATGCACCTTGCCTACTCACCGCAGCTAATACGCCAGATCCCCAGCACCACAAGCCTGGCAGTGTGCAAGTAGCCCAGATGGGCCACGCCACCCCACAGTGAATCCTGCCCCTAGGAGAGGGGAAGAGAAGGCACACACCTGTCTGACTGTGGCCCCAGCGGTGGGCTGGGGGCAGACATCAGGTCGGACTGCGGCCCCGCCCACCAACTCCAGTTATACACCACAGCACAGGGGAATTGCCCTGCAGGTCCTCACCACTCCAGGGACTATCCAAAATGACCAAACGGAAGAAGTCCCCTCAGAAGAATCTCCAGGAAATAACAACAGCTAATGAATTGATCAAAAAGGATTTAAATAATATAACAGAAAGTGAATTTAGAATAATAGTCATCAAATTAATCGCTGGGCTTGAAAATAGTATAGAGGACAGGAGAGAATCTCTTGCTACAGAGATCAAGGGACTAAGGAAGAGTCACAAGGAGCTGAAAAGTGCTTTAAATGAAATGCAAAACAAAATGGAAACAATGACAGCTCGGCTGGAAGAGTCAGAGGAGAGAATAGGTGAACTAGAAGATAAAGTTATGGAAAAAAAGGAAGCTGAGAGAAAGTGAGATAAAAAAATCCAGGAGTATGAGGGGAAAATTAGAGAACTAAGTGATACACTAAAAAGAAATAATATACGCATAATTGGTATCCCAGAGGAGGAAGAGAGAGGGAAATGTGCTGAAGGGGTACTTGAAGAAAATATAGTTGAGAACTTCCCTGAACTGGGGAATGAAAATGCATTGAAATCCAAGAGGCACAGAGAACTCCCTTCAGACGTAACTTGAATCGATCTTCTGCACGACATATCATAGTGAAACTGGCAAAATACAAGGATAAAGAGAAAATTCTGAAAGCAGCAAGGGATAAACGTGCCCTCACATATAAAGAGAGACCTATAAGACTCGTGACTGAGCTCTCTTTTGAAACTTGGCAGGCCAGAAAGGATTGGCACGATATCTTCAGTGTGCTAAACAGAAAAAATATGCAGCCGAGAATCCTTTATCCAGCAAGTCTGTCTTTTAGAATAGAAGGAGAGATAAAGTCTTCCCAAACAAACAAAACTGAAGGAATTTGTCACCACGAAACCAGCCCTACAAGAGATCCTAAGGGGGATCCTGTGAGACAAAGTACCAGAGACATCACTACAAGCATAAAACATACAGACATCAAAATGACTTTAAACCTGTATCTTTCTATAATAACACTGAATATAAATGGATTAAATGCGCCAACCAAAAGACACAGGGTATCAGAATGGATAAAAAACCAAGACCCATCTATTTGCTGTCAAGAGACTCATTTTAGATCTGAGGACACTTTAGATTGAGAGTGAGGGGATGGAGAACTATTTATCATGCTACTGGAAGCCAAAAGAAGCTGGAGTAGCCATACTTCTATCAGACAAACTAGACTTTAAATTAAAGGCTGTAACAAGAGATGAAGAAGGGCATTATATACAGGGGCTATCCATCAGGAAGAACTAACAATGATAAATGTCTATGCGCCGAATACCGGAGCCCCCAGAGACATAAAACAATTACTCATAAACATAAGCAACCTTATTGATAAGAATGTGGTAATTGCAGGGGACTTTAACAGTCCACTTGCAGAAATGGATAGATCATCTAGACACACGGTCAATAAAGAAACAAGGGCCCTGAAGGATACATTGGATCAAATGGACTTGACAGATATATTTAGAAGTCTGCATCCCAAAGCAACAGAATATGCTTTCTTCTTGAGTACACATGGAAAATTCTCCAAGATAGATCATATACTAGGTCACAAAACAGCCCTTCATAAGTTTACAAGAATTGAAATTATACCTTGCATACTTTCAGACCACAATGCTATGAAGCTTGAAATCAACCAGAGGAAAAAATCTGGAAAACCTCCAAAAGCGTGGAAGTTAAAGAACACCCTACTAACGAATGAGTGGATCGACCAGGCAATTAGAGAAGAAATTTAAAAATATATGGAAACAAACGAAAATGAAAATACAACAATCCAAACGCTTTGGGACACAGGGAAGGCAGTCCTGAGAGGAAAATACATTGCAATCCAGGCCTATCTCAAGAAACAAGAAAAATCCCAAATACAAAATCTAACAGCACACCTAAAGGAAATAGAAGTAGAACGGCAAAGGCAGCCTAAACCCAGCAGAAGAGAAATCATAAAGATCAGAGCAGAAATAAACAATATAGAATCTAAAAAAACGGTTGAGCAGATCAACGAAACCAAGAGTTGGTTTTGAAAAAATAAACAAAATTGACAAACCTCCAGCCAGGCTTCTCAAAAAGAAAAGAGAGATGACCCAAATAGATAAAATCCTGAATGAAAATGGAATTATTACAACCAATCCCTCAGAGATACAAACAATTACCAGGGAATACTATGAAAAATTAAATGCCAACAAATTGGACAATCTGGAAGAAATGGGCAAATTCCTAAACACCCACACTCTTCCAAAACTCAATCAGGAGGAAATAGAAAGCTTGAACAGACCCATGACCAGCGAAGAAATTGAATCGGTTATCAAAATTCTCCCAACAAATAAGAGTCCAGGACCAGATGGCTTCCCAGGGGAGTTCTACCAGACGCTTAAAGCAGAGATAATACCTATCCTTCTCAAGCTATTCCAAGAAATAGGGAAGGAAAACTTCCAGACTCATTCTATGAAGCCAGTATTACTTTGATTCCTAAACCAGACAGAGACCCAGTAAAAAAAGAGAACTACAGGCCAATATCTCTGAAGAATATGGATGCAAAAATTCTCAATTAGATACTAGCAAATCGAATTCAACGGCATATAAAAAGAATTATTCACCATGATCAAGTGGGATTCATTCCTGGGATGCAGGGCTGGTTCAACATTTGCAAATCAATCAACGTGATACATCACATTAACAAAAAAAAAGAGAAGAACCATATGATCCTGTCAATCGATGCAGAAAAGGCCTTTGACAAAATCCAGCACCCTTTCTTAATAAATACCCTTGAGAACGTGGGGATAGAAGGAACATACTTAAAGATCATAAAAGCCATATATGAAAAGCCCACAGCTAACATCATCCTCAACGGGGAAAAACTGAGAGCTTTTTCCCTGAGATCAGGAACACGACAGGGATGCCCACTCTCACCGCTGTTGTTTAACATAGTGCTGGAACTGCTAGCATCAGCAATCAGACAACAAAAGGAAATCAAAGGCATCAAAATTGGCAAAGAGGAAGTCAAGCTTTCGCTTTTTGCAGATGACATGATATTATACATGGAAAATCCGATAGACTCCAACAAAATTCTGCTAGAACTGATACATGAATTCAGCAAAGTTGCAGGATACAAAATCAATGTGCAGAAATCAGTTGCATTCTTATACACTAACAATGAAGCAACAGAAAGACAAAGAAAGAAACTGATCCCATTCACAATTGCACCAAGAAGCATAAAATACGTAGGAATAAATGTAACCAAAGATGTAAAAGATCTGTATGCTGAAAACTATAGAAAGCTTTTGAAGGAAATTGAAGAAGATATAAAGAAATGGAAAGACATTCCTGCTCATGGATTGGAAGAATAAATATTGTCAAAATGTCAATACTACTCAAAGCTACACATTCAATGCAATCCCAATCAAAATTGCACTAGAATTCTTCTCGAAACTAGAACAAGCAATCCTAAAATTCATTGGAACCACAAAAGGCCCCGAATAGCCAAAGTAATTTTGAAGAAGAAGACCAAAGCAGGAGGCATCAAAATCCCTGACTTTAGCCTCTACTACAAAGCTGTAATCATCAAGACAGCATGGTATTGGCACAAAAACAGACACAGAGACCAATGGAATAGAATAGAAACCCCAGAACTAGACCCACAAACGTATGGCCAACTCATCTTTGACAAAGCAGGAAAGAACATCCAATGGAAAAAAGACAGTCTCTTTAACAAATGGTGCTGGGAGAACTGGACAGCAACATGCAGAAGGTTGAAACTAGACCTCTTTCTCACACAATTCACAAAAAAAAAACTCAAAATGGATAAAGGACCTGAACGTGAGACAGGAAACCATCAAAACCTTAGAGGAGAAAGCAGGAAAAGACCTCTCTGACCTCAGCTGGAGCAATATCTTACTCAACACATCCCCAAAGGCAAGGGAATTAAAAGCAAAAATGAACTACTGGGACCTTATGAAGATAAAAAGCTTCTGCACAGCAAAGGAAACAACCAATAAAACTAAAAGGCAAACAACGGAATGGGAAAAGATATTTGCAAATGACATATCGGACAAAGGGCTAGTATCCAAAATCTATAAAGAGCTCACCAAACTCCAACCCGAAAAACAAATAACCCAGTGAAGAATTGGGCAGAAAACATGAATAGACACTTCTCTAAAGAAGACATCCGGATGGCCAACAGGCACATGAAAAGATGCTCAACGTCTCTCCTTATCAGGGAAATACAAATCAAAACCACACTCAGATACCACCTCACGCCAGTCAGAGTGGCCAAAATGAACAAATCAGGAGACTCTAGATGCTGGAGAGGATGTGGAGAAACGGGAACACTCTTGCACTGTTGGTGGGAATGCAAACTGGTGCAGCCGCTCTGGGATGCAGTGTGGAGGTTCCTCAGAAAATTAAAAATAGACTTACCCTATGACCCAGCAATAACACTGCTAGGCATTTACCCAAGGGATACAGGAGTACTGATGCATAGTGGCACTTGTACCCCAATGTTTATAGCAGCACTCTCAACAATAACCAAAGTATGGAAAGAGCCTAAATGTCCATCAACTGATGAATGGATAAAGAAATTGTGGTTTATATACACAATGGAATACTACGTGGCAATGAGAAAGAATGAAATATGGCCTTTTGTAGCAACGTGGATGGAACTGGAGAGTGTGATGCTAAGTGAAATAAGCCATACAGAGAAAGACAGATACCATATGTTTTCACTCTTATGTGGATCCTGAGAAACTTAACAGAAACCCATGGGGTAAGGGAAGAAAAAAAAAAAAAAGGTTAGAGTGGGAGAGAGCCAAAGCATAAGAGACTGTTAAAAACTGAGAACAAACTGAGGGTTGATGGGGGGTGGGAGGGAGCGGAGGGTGGGTGATGGGTATTGAGGAGGGCACCTTTGGGATGAGTACTGGGTGTTGTATGGAAACCAATTTGACAATAAATTTCATATATTAAAAAAATATTATTTGCCATACATAGTTACATTTTTCCTTGTGAAGAGAACTTTTAAAATATACCCTTAGCAACTTTAACATATACAATATATTATTGTTAACTATAATTACCATCCCATATGTTGTATCCTCATGACTTATTTATTTTATAACTGGAATTTTATAACTTTTGACATCCTTCACCCATTTTGTCCACCCTCATCTTCTGTCTCTGGCAACTACCAGTTTGTTCTCTTGTATCTATGTGTTTTTATTTTATTTTTAGATTCCACATATAAGTGAAATCATGTGATATTTATCTTTTTCTATCTGACTTATTTCATTTAGCATAATATCTTCAAATTCCATCCATATTGTCACAAATGGCAAGTGTTCATCCTTTCTTTATGACTTCCATGTGATATTTATATATATACATATATCAAACAATTGTGATATTATATATATATACACATACACATATGTATGTGTGTGTATATATATAATCACAATTTCTTTATCTGTTCGTCAGTGGACACTCAAGTTGCCTCCATGTCTTGCCTATGGTAATTACTGCTGCAATAAACATAGGGGTTTACATATCTTTTAGTTAGTGTTTTTATTTCCCTCAGATAGTGGAATTGGTGGATCAAATGGTAGTTCTATTTTTTTTATATTTTGAGGAAATGTCACATGGTTTCCATAGTGGCTACACCACTTTATATTCTCACCAATAATGCATGAGGATTCCCTTTTCTCCACATCCTTGGGGACACTTATTTCTTGTCTTTTTGATGTTAATCATTCTAACCGGTGTGAGATGATATCTCACTGTGGTTTTGATTCGCATTTCCCTGATGATCAGTAATATTGAGCACCTTTCCTTATAAGTGTTGGCCATCTATATGTCTTCTTTGAAAAAAAAAAATGTCTACTCAGTTCCTCTGCCCACCTTGTAATCATTTTTGGGTTTTTTTTATTTATTTATTACTTTTTTTTGCTATTGAGTTTTTTGAGTTCCTTATATGTGTTGGATATGACTCTCATTCGTTATATGATGGACAAATCATCCATTCTTTACCTTTTTATTTTGTTGACGTAGTAATGGTATTTTTTTTGTTTTGTTTTGTTTTGTTTTGTTTCATGGTTGTTTACATTATTTTTTTCAATTTTTTCTTTAAATTGTAGTTAACATATAGTGTAATATTGGTTTCAGGAGTAGAATTCACTGATTCATCATTTACCTATTACACCCAGTGCTCATCATAACAAGTGTCCTCCTCAATATCCATCACCTATTTAGCCCATCCCCTGCCCACTTCCATTAATGCTCAGTTTTTTTCTCTATAGCTGAGTATATTACAGTTTGCTTCCCTCTCTCTTTTTTTCCTCCTTCCCCTATGTTTTTCTATACGTTTCTTAAATTTCACATATGAGTAAAATCCTATGGTATTTGTTTTTATCTGACTTATTTTGCTTACCATAATATAATCTAGCTCCATCTACATTGTTGTAAATGGGAAGATTTCATTCTTTTTGATGGCTAATATTCCACTGTTATATATGTGTGTGTGTGTATATATGAGTATTTTTTATTTTATTATAATGGAATGAGTATATATACATCACATCTTATTTAGCTGTACAGTAGTGATGGTATTCTTATTTTGAGATGGTTCTGTTTGTATTTAAAGGGAAAATTAATAACCTGATACCGCTGAAAACCATAAATTTCAGTGAAGGAGACATTTAAAGATATAAGATTTGTAAGGTAAATAAAAATCTTGTATTCATAAATTGAATTGGCATTACCAACAAGAATTTATGATTTATTTCTTTAATCAATATATATGATCTGCAAATACTTAGGCAAAATATCCACTTTAGTTGCAGTGGACACGTAACAGTTCCAAGAAAAGTAATCAGGTTGATTAAAGACTTAACTGGAAATGTACCAAATGAATCTAGGACATCTTACCATACTAGAAAGCAATGTATTTGTTAATGTGACTACAGTAATGTTAACAGACTCAGAATCAACTAAATGGGGCTCCCACTGGCCAAAGAAGAGATCACTTGAGAACCAGTAAACATTAGCTGAAATGGATAGACAAAAATTGTGTTTATGAGTCCATAAACTTTTTAAAACAAAAATAGTGGTGTGGTTATTAATGTTATTAAAGCAGCATCATTGTCAAAAAAAATTAAATAAATTCATCATATTAAAAAGTAAAAATACAGAGAAATATGTAAACACTTAAGTTGTCTTTCCTATACAAACTGTAACGAAAGATAATCTAATAGTTTATGAAGGTAAATTTATCTTCATAGATCTATCCCAGCTAGTAAATAAAGGTGGAATGACAGAAAGAATATCACAATTTGTCAACTTCCTATAAAGTGACTCGAAAGTACAATCACTAATGACTCCTAACATTTTTAAAAGATACATTTTCCAGACAGGTACACAATATAACCTAGAAAATATTTTTGCCCCAAATTTAAACCTGTATTTAGTTAAACATTTAGATATTATTGATAAGGGGCACCTGGGTGGCTCATCAGCATGGAGTCTGCTTGGGATTCTTTTACTCCCTTTCTCTCTACCCCTCCCCTCACTTGCACTCTCCCTTAATGTAAATAAATAAACTTTCTAAAAAAGAGAGAGTACGCCTTAAAAAAAGATACTGTTGACAGGATATACAGGAGTCAGAAGAAATTATATATTATCAATAACACAGGAATGAAATAAGTAAAAGCTATAGTATGGGAAACTTCACACTGAAAAACAATTCTTTCTTATTTAACAACAAAACTAAAAGAAAAAATATGAAGAGAAATGTATAGAGGAATCAATCTATCCCTTAAAATAACTTTTAAAAATAAATTAATGAAATTTCTATATATGAATCTTTCTTGGATCTTTTTAAAGCTTTTTATTTTAATTCCAGTTAGTTAACATAAAGGGTTATATTAGTTTCAGGTGTCCAATATAGTGATTCAACATTTCCATACATCACCCTGTGCTCATCACAAGTACACTCCTTAATCCCTATCACCTATTTAACTCTTAACCCAATAACTTGACTCTCCTAACCATCAGCTTGCTCTCTATAGTTGAGTCTGTTTTTTAGTTTCTCTCTTTTTTCCTTTGCTCATTTGCTTTTTTTCTTAATTGTCACATATGAGTGAAATCATATGGTTTTTGTCTTCTTTCACTGACTTATTTCACTTATCATTATGCTCTCTGGCTCCATCCATGTTGTTGCAAATGGCAAGATTCCATTCTTTCTTATGGATAAACACACACACACATATATGTGTGTATATATATATACACACACACATATATATACACATATATATGTAAATATGTATATATACATGTGTATATATATATATCACAACTTCTTTACCCATTTACCCATTGATGGACATGTAGGCTGCTTCCATAATTTGGCTATTGTAAATAATGCAATAAACATAGGGGTGCTTGTACATTTTTGTATTTGGGGACAAATACCCAGTAGTACAATAACTGGATTGTAGGTTAGTTGTTTTATTTTGAATTCCTTAAGGAACATACATACTGTTTTCCACAGTGGATGTACCAGTTTGAATTACCACCAACAGTGCACTTGTTCTTTTTCCTCCATGTCTTCACCAGCACTAGCTATTACTTATGTTTTTTTTATTTTAGTCATTCTTACAGGTGTGAAATACCTTGTTTTGAAGAAATAAGCATGTATAATTGATTTTATTAAAAAATAATTATTTTAATATATCATTGAGTTTGGCTTTTTTTAAGTATGGTAATAATATAAAGGGTATATTTTTTTAAAAGTGTGTGAAATTTGAATATAAATTATGTATTAGATAATTTCAAAATTAAATTGTTGAGTGGGATCATTGTATTTTATTAAAAATATTCCTATTTTTAGGAGATAGTTGCTAAAATATGGTGAAATATCAAGATGTATAAAAACTACTTTCAGTGATTTAGTAAATCAAAAAAAGAAAAATATGACTATTAATATACCACACTGGTAACAATTTGAGTGTGCATCAAAGACTTGGTCTCTAAGTAGTCCTTTCAGTAGAAAAGACAGAGATTCCTGTTATGAAAGGTGTGGTATGATCACTTCACTCTGCCTCTCCCAATTAGTGCAGTTATAAAAACCTGAAACGAATGCATGGAGCTACTTTGAGAAGTAAATAGTGGGGCACATGGGTGGCTCAGTTGACTGAGTGTCTGACTTTGGCTCAGGTCAATTCTCATGGCTTATAAGTTCGAGCTCCTCATGGGACTCTGTGCTGACAGCTCAGAGTCTGGAGCCTGCTTCTGATTCTGTCTCCTCTTTCTCTGTTCCTCCCCCATTTTGCTCGCCCTCTCTATCAAAAATAAATAAACATTAAAAATTTTACATTAAAAAAATAAGTAAATAAGGTGATTGGAGGAAAAGATCAAAATTTACACTAACATCAAAACGATGGTGGGTTTCACCCATTACTTCCTTCCAACATCCCCCAGTCAGGTTTCAAGGCAGCTTTAAAGGCAGAAGTGGACCCTGGACACAGGAAAAAAGATAGCTCCAGGAGCAGCCTTCTGAATTCTGGCTGAAGGAACAGGAAAAGGGTCTCCTGGCAGCCAGGATCACAGGGGCCTTAACTCTTAAGAAAGGGAAATTTCCTCCTCTTTATAAGAGAAGCTGTGATCCTGAACATGTGGAACAAATCCCCATTTGTTTCTCTCTCTCTCCCTCCCTCCCTGTGTTTCAATCACTTGTACCCAAACATAGGTGAAGTCATGGGAAGTGATTGGCAGAGTGGAGGTGAATAAAGCTCTAGTCTTTTGGCCAGAGGACCACAAAGGAGAGTCCTGGAAAACTGGAAAGTATTCTGAGGCTGAAGGGAGGGAAGAACTAGGAAAAGTGACCCCATAAAGTCTTTTATGAACTCCAGGCTCGGCCCTGAGTTGTGTATGAGTAGATATGACTCTAAACAGCATGCCAAGAGAATGTAACTAAAAGATGGGACATTATCCAGGTCTCACACTACCTGCTGGGTGACTGACATTAGGACAGATCAGAATAGCACTTCAAAAAATTTGAAATTGGAAATGATGTTGAAACCACAACCCACAGAAGTCCATCAGAATGTGTGGTCTGTACCCAATCTCCCTGATTGCCTTCAAAAATAAAGTTACCAAGATTCTCAAGATTTAAACAAGAATGAGTATCATAAAAAATATTCAAAATGTCCAGGATACAATCCAATTACTTGGCCTAGGGAAAACCAGGAAAACACCAACTCATATGTGAAAAGCCAACATGCCAACACTTGTTGACCCAGGGAGTAGAATTAGCTGATAAAGGCTTTAAAACACTTATAAAAAATATTCCAGCTAGAAACTGTGAATGTTCTTGAAATTAATGGAAAATAGAAAGTCATTGTTACATTATAACTTGATGTCATAATATCTAAGAAATTTACATCTAATAGAAAATGACATTTAACAAACTATGCCATTATAACATCTAACAAGCTTATTAATTTTTAAAATCATCTCTTAACCAAAAATATCTTCGTGGGGCACCGGGGTGGATCAGTCCATTAAATCTCTGACTCCTGGTTTTGGCTTAGGTCATGATCACATGGTTCATTGGTTTGGGCCCCATGTCAGGCTCCATGCACTGGTGGGGCAGAGCCTGCTTGGGATTTCTTTCTCTCCTTCTCTCTCTGCTCTAAATAAATAAACTTAAAAAAATCTTATAGGGGTTTGTTTGAATAGGGATCCTGTCCACACATAGCATTTTATTATGTTACTTAATTATCTTTGATTTCGTAACATCACACTCTTAATTTTTGAAGCTGTTGATTTTATTATAGACTAGGACAATTGCCCTATAAATGGTCCTATGTTATGAATTTGGGCAATTGCTTCATTGTGATTTTGTTTAATTGTTATACTAGCCTTATAAACTGGTAATCAGTTCTAAAGCCTTGGTTAGATTTAGGTTTTATTTCAAAGACAAAAATATTTTATATTTGGCACTGAATATCTCCTATTGAATTGCATCATGAGTCTTGTACAATCTAGCCATCACACATTTAATAATTCGAGATTGATCAGTGGCTCAAATGGTGTCAGTTTAATCTCTGTTATAGGCATTCTATTCTATAGGGCATTTCTATTATCAATTGCTCAATTGATTTTCTAATGATTTTAGCACCTACTAATGATCATTGTCTATATCCATTAGTTAATAGTTGAGAAAATGTTGATTTTTAAAAATTTACTCATTCCTTCTGTTCTTATTAGACAGAATTTAAAAAAAAGTATTTTACTCATAAAACATTTGCATATGCTACATTACAGTTTATTCAAAAAAGACAGAAAAAGTAAAAACCCACAGTTATTCACATTATTCAGAGTAATGAGTTAGGGCATTAGTTACCTTCAGCACTAAACAAAAATTTTCAAATTTATTTTATAAACTCATGAATTCGTATATATTTTGTTGTTTCAATCTGTATCAGTTTTCTTTTTTTATGTTCATATTGTCACTTTTTGGGACTATAAGAACCCTGTTAATAGTAGACTGCTGTGTCTTTCTCATATGACATCTTCTTATTTTATAGGACAAAAATATATCCTAGGATTATTTTGTACATTTTCTCACCTGAAATTGGTAAGTTCTCCAAAGAACCATGCTTCTTTTAGTGGGAAATAGCACTTAGAGGCTAGAATCTAGGTATTGGGAGTATGCTGTTATTCAAACTTCTTAATGATTCTGAAATATAGTTATAGTACACATTTTTTTAGTAAAGATTTTAAGGTTCAAAGAAGTTGATAAACATACTCAAGGTCATAAAGTTATTCAGTGATAGAACTCAAAAATTTTATATGTGCTATAACAGAGTACACAAAACAGAGATGTGACATTTGTGATTTGTAATCTAGTTGATCAAAAATGAAATGGTTCAAGTGTATTATGAGATGGCCAAGAATAACGGTGAATTTCATAGCAATGGAAACATGGTTATTGACATAAACTATAAAGGTAGAGATGATGTTTGAAGAGTTGGGCTTATGCCTTATTGGTAGAATAATTTGTACCAGTAAGAGGAAGAAAATAATAGCCCTGTTATTTTAGTCTGATTCTCAAAAACAGCACCTGAGATAAAAACCTGAATGGTAATGGTTTATTTTGGGATTCTAGGAAGTTGAAGTAAGGAAGCAGAGAGAATGAGGTAGAAGAGAGTAAAGGCCAATCAAGGGTGCATTATCAAAGTTGCTGCTAATGGTTCAAGGGCTCAATTCTGCCTCCGAGAAGTGTACCGAATACCACCCAAGTTGTTTATCTTGATGCTTGTCCATGGGCTTTCCTACACGTTTTACATAATACTCTTTGCACTTCTGCACTGTGTTTGTAGGTAGGTCGGTCCTAGAGAGGTTTTAGAGAAGACCCTCAAGCAGATAAAGAGGAGAGGTCTGCACTTAAAGACTCTGTCATTGTGCAGGGAACTATTTGTCACAACTCTGTCTTAAATGACTTAAATTTGGGGAAGTCGGTTGTCTTTGAACCCAGTTCTATGACCTTCTTCCATTCTGCTTTCTCTAGGATGTCCTCTCCTATTCTTACTACTGCTGAGGGTTTTTCTTGGACAGAGAAGCTTCAGAAGGGATAACAGTGAAAGGACTGAGTGGAGGTGTCACACATGTTTTCTGAATCCTGCCCATGAGCCTCCTTTGATTCCCTATGGGAAATGTAGTCCACAGAGTAGTCGCATTATTATCTCTAATTGGAGATGAGAAGAGTGGAAGAGCCCCTTTTTTATAAGGTCAGGTCTCTGGGCCTTCTAAAGATTTTTTTCCTGTATTTTTAGTTTTAGAGAACTCCACATAAAGTAATGAAACAAGTAGCATTCTTGGGGGACAGAAAATAAACACAGATTTTCTACACTAATCACATTCTCACTCACAGAAGAAAGAAGGGAAAGCACAAAAAGAAAGGCCTGGTGAGGAAGAAGAATAGTAAGGCAAGTGAGAAAATGCCAGCAGGATATCTGAAAATGATATCTCCCATGCCTTTCCTAGAAAAGTCCCCACCAGCTGAGTGCCATGTTCCACCTGCCCAGCATCCCCTAGCATTATTCTTCTTCCTTCTTTTCTCCATACCATCTAATCCTAATGTCTTAATAACAACATTCCCAACACCACTTCACATAAAAATTAAAAAAAAACCAAAAAAGCAAAAAACAAAAATACAAAGAAAATAATAAAGTCCTGAGAATATTGAGAATCCTTTATTACTGGCAGCAAATCACTATGTGTATTCAGGAGTATGATGCTGTGTGTCTATATATAGGTGCACAACCTCAAGAGTCCTTGCTGTATCTTTTTTTTCTCTTAACAGTTAAAAACTTTATGTGGTCTCTCACCAGACCTTTCATACACCCAAGACAGTATATAGTAGCTATGGAATGGCAAATGTTAATTAATAATAATGACAATTATAATGATTATTAAAGTGGCTAATACAGATATTTACAAGGAAAGGACAGCTGCTTTTATGAGAGTGAACAGAGCTGAAGAACTTCCAGAAGAGTTTTCATTCATTTTCTAACCAATTTATCAAGTTTCCATATATGACTTTTCTTCAAGCATGCACAAATGAATTTCTTTACTTCCTGAAAGAACATTAACAAATGAGAAAGTTTATTTATACATTTTTTAAAATTTTATTTATTTGTTGATTGATCGATTGATTTATAACCAAGTTAGTTAGAAAATAGTGTAATAATGATGTCAGGAGTAGATTCCAGTGATTCACCCCCTATGCATAACACCCAGTGCTCATCCCAACAAGTGTTTTCCTTAATGCCCCTTATCATTTAGCCCATGCTCCCATCCACAACCCCTCCAGGAATGCTCAGTTTGTTCTTTGTATTTAAGTCTGTTATGTTATGATCCTCTCCTTGTTTTTATATTATTTCTGCTTCTCTTCCCTTATGTTCATCTGTTTTCTATCTTAAATTTCACATATGAGTGAAGTCATATGATATTTGTCTTTCTCTGACTAATTTCTTAGCATAATACCCTCTACTTCCAGCCACATAGCTGCAAATGGCAAGATTTCATTCTTTTTGATTGCTGAGTAATACACCATTATATATACTCCATATATATACCGCATATTCTTTATCTATTCATCTGTTGATGGACATTTGGACTCTTTCCATATTTTGGCTATTGTCAATAACACTGCTATAAACATTGGAGTGTATGTTCCCCTTTGAAACAGCACTCTTGTATCCCTTGGATAAGTACCTAGTAGTGCAATTGCTACAGCACTCAATGAAAATCACTCTTGTGTTTCATTGTAAACTAATCACACTGGAAGTGTTTGAAAATATTTTTCCATGGATAAATAATAAAGGAAAGCTTTGAGGTGAATTTATATTTTTAATATCACTCAAGGAAAAATTCATAAATATCTTTGATCTATTATCTGACATTGTCCAGCATCCACAGAGGCTTCAACTTTATATGATATCATTGCTTTACAGTGCCCTGGAAGATTTTATAATCACAATTACTACTGAACTCAAATTGTTTCAGTGTTCCAGATAAAACTATTATTATTACTAATAAATACTATTTCTTTGAGAAAGCAGCTCCCAGTTGTTCTTTCCAGCTAGGTTTTGTAAGTTATTGTGAAACAGGCTGTTCCTGTCCTCACTTCTGTGAGGCAGGCAAACATCTGGGTACCTTTTCCATTCTGAGAGCTTCATTTCCTAAGACATCATGGCAGCTCAGGCAGCTCCTATTATGATATTTGTTCTCCATTCAGATAAGCTCCATTCAGCATAAAAGAGTAAAGAGCTGCAATTCTGATGGGGGAGAGGTCTGTGGGGAGTGGGAGTGGCAGACTGATTTCTGCCAAGAAAGTTTTTCCTCTGAAAATTTCTCACTACAAAGGTTATTCTTTTTTTTAATCTTGTGTATTCAATGTATCAATAATTATTTGTTAGGCATTACTCTTGGCGCTTAAGTAATAATATATGAGATGATAAAGACAGGAATAAAGTGACTTTCTTTAAATACAAATGGAAGGATACCAAAAGGATTGCCCATAAAAGAAATTAGCTAAAAATTAGATTTTATTAAAATTGAAAATTATTTGTGAAAGATACTATTAAAAGACTGGAAACTCACCCACTGTATGGAGAGGGGAAGTTGGTTTGCAAAGCATATATCTGACCAAACTCTTATTTAGAATATATAAATAACACTTAAAATTCAACAATTAAAAAAAAAATCTTAAAATAACTGAATGGATAATTCACCAAAGAAGATACGTATATAGAAAACAAACATAAGAGAAGACCTTCCACATAATTTGTTAAAAAAGAAATGAGATACTACAACATACCTATTAGAATTATTTTAGGAAAAAAAAAAACATGACAATACCTCATTTGTTACAGGTGTGAGTTTAAAATACCACAGTAACTTTGAAGGACAGTTTGGGAATTTCTTTTAATATCAAATGTAAACACCAGCATACCAGCAATCTCACTACTGGCTATATATACAAGTGTACTGAAAAAAAAAATACATTCATGGGGCGCCTGTGTGGCTCAGTCTGTTGAGGGTAGACTTTGACTCAAGTCATGATCTCGCATTCATAGGTTTGAGCCCTGCATCAGGCTCTGAGTTGATAGCTCAGAGCCTGGAGCCCGCTTTCAGTTCTGTGTCTCCCTCTCTCTCTGGCCCTCCCCTGCTCACACTCTGTCTCTATCTCTCAATAGAATAAAATAAAATGTAAAAAAAAGAAAAAAATACATTCACACAAAAACCTACATGTGAATATCTATAGCAACTTTACTCACAAATGCTAAAAACAGAAAACAACCATGATGTCCTTCAAAACATAAGGGGATAAACTAATTCTAGTCCATCCATCACATATAATAGCAATAAAAAGAAAGGAATAGTTTATTTATGAAACAACACAGAGGAAGCTTAGCTGCAGTTTGCTTAGTGAAAAAAGCCAAACCACAAAGACTATGTATTTTATGATTTAATTTGTATGACATTCTGGAGAAGGTGGAACGATAAAAATTAAAAAAAAAGCAGATTAATGTTTGCCAGGGATTGAGGAAACAGATAGTGATTCACTGCAGTGGGTCACATAGGGGATTTTTAGGTTATAGAATTATTTTAGCATGACTTGATATGTGTGCGTACATGGGTTAGGATGCATACACATATTTTGTATCTCTGTCTACTGAGATCTAAAAGCAGTAATACCCCAGTAATAATGAGTATTCCCACCATCCAGATCTCTGTTTCTAAATATCATTTTACAATAAAACAAAATATTTTTTGGAGAAATGGCTAATTCTATATAAGGGACATGGAAAATGCAAGATGATCCTGAAGCATCTTGTAATGTCAAAGTAAGGGAATATTAAAAAAAAAAACAACACTACTGGAAACATGAGCAAAATCTGAATGAAGTTAATATTTATTAATCACAGTTTTTTAGTTTTGGCAATTATAACACACTCATGAAAGATGTCAACACGGAGGAATTTCAGTACAGTGTATACACATTCTCTCTGTACTATCTTTGCAACTTTTCTTTAATTGCATTAGTCTTGGCAATCACCTGGCAGTTGTCTGGCAAATCATCTGTCTTTCTGCTTCAACATGGAGATGTTCCTGAGAATCTTACACATGTATGTGAGTGTGTGTGTGTCTTCATGCTTTTGTGGTACAGTCAAGGCCAGATGGGGGGCACCACTGAGGGAGAGCTAGAGCTGGAGAGAAATATCTCCTAAGCTTTCATTCACATTACTGCATTTCACAGTGTGAATGAGCCAGGCAGAGGATAGGACACTACATCAGGAAGCTGGTCATCCCCTGCAGGTTGATGTGGCTAATTTGCACCCTTCAATCAACAAAAGGGCCACCTCCTGTAAGATCATTCCCATTTGACTTTATCCATCTTATCAGTGTCCCATGAAAATAATTCTTTAAAACCCTAATGAAATATGGATCTATTGTCTAAACATCTCTAACATTTCAAGAAATCATGGAAGTACAAATAAGCTCCCTGGAACAATGAAGCAGAATAATAACCTACTTTAATAACCAACCTCTGAGAAAAACATCACTTCCTTTTCTCTTATTTCATTTTCCTCCCCTTTCCCACATTTACCCCTTCTAACATCAAGAGTAAAGCCTGTTGGAACCATTCTTAGATCAGCCAGGGAAGCTGCAGAGGGCTAAATAGTTTCATAAATAAACTCTGTTGATTCCTCCTTTCATCCTCTCTCCTTCTCTCCTGTGGCCCGGTGTCAGGACCTGTTTGACACCTTAATATCTCCTAATCAGGGAAGACACTTCTACTGATATGATGCAAGGGATAGAAGTGTAGATGAGGAGATGCCTCCAGCTTGGGAGAGGAGTTGGACCCAGGGAACTCAGCTGACATGTGGTCATCATGGGGAGAAATGGTGGCAGAACAGCATGTATCAGGAGCAGCAGAGGGGGAGGTGCAATTGGGACAGAGATTCTCAGTCAATAAAACACATTCACTTTGAGAAGAGGAAAGCTTACTGAGGTGTTCAAACAATAAAATTTTAAAATAAAAATGACTAGTCTTAACTTTTCCACTAGTGTTCCTCTGCAGTGGTCCCTTGAATCAATGGATGAGTAAGCTGTGGGGGCCACCTGATGCTAGATGGATCAGTGCTTTCCTCCTGCCTGGCGGTGAAGGTAAGGTCAATGACTCTGAGATGAGGGATACCTGACATTCTACAGGCTCTGCAATGGACCTTTGCCAGACCCTTCTTCCTCCTTCTCTCTGACCAAAGAATGCATCCTCACTCCTTCAAATTCAAGCCCATTGTGTCTCCCTTTACTTCACAGAGAAATAAATATCTGTTGTTTAGTGTTGCTGATGGGCCCATCCAGCTGTGTTTCAGCCTATAGCCCTTCTGTAGCTACTCTCCCTCCAACCCTAATTTCAGAGCAATATCTGTCATGTTCACTTCCATCTGCTGTTCTTATTGCTAAAACCTGAACAAGAACCAGGTATTCAAAAACCTGTAGGAGAGAGGATGGGGCTGGCGGTGGGGTTGCTTGGGAGAAGAGGCAGCCTTACTACAGCTGTGGTCATACTCTGTCACTTCATGTGCCCAGCCTCTGCCTCTTTCCTCCTTTCCAGGGAATGACAACTGTCCTCACCTTCAACCTGAGTCCTCCCACTGTTCATAAAATCAGGGCTAATCTGACACAGGACAAGTTTGCATTTTGTTGAATTTTTTTTTTGGCCATGATTACAAAAGCAATATATATTCATTGTAGAAAATGCATTGTCAAATAAGAAAAAAAGAGAAAGTAAAAAATACAAATTATACATAATCCCATTATGCAGAAACTATTTTTTAACACTCCTGTTTTATCAGCTTTTCCAATAGAAGACTTGGGAATAAGATTTCTGTAGTCAAATATGTTTGAGAAACATGGTGCATGTCAGGATCTCTGAAGGGCCCTGTGATGGATATCTGCTGGTCTGAATTTTCCAATTTTTTTTCACCACAGACACCACCCCCCATTTATTTTTTAGTAATTATTTGTTAGTAATTTGTTAAGAAAATGCTTGCTCTAAGTAGAGAAGCATTGATATAGTTCTCTGCATATATACATGTATGTAGTGCGTGTATTTGTGTGTGCACACCCATATACATATGCATAAAATTATTTAATACTGTTAAATATTATCGTGGTGTCTTCGTGGCTCCATCAGTTGAGCATCTGACTCTTGATTTCGGCTGAGGTCATTATCTCATGATTTGTAAGATTGAGCCCCATCTTGGGGTCTGTGCTGACAGCATGGAGCCTGCTTGATATTCTCCCTACACCCCCCCCACATTTAAAAAATAAATACTCTTTATTATTAATAACACATACATATTTTATCTCCTAACCTCACAACAGGATAAGCTCCTCCACTTTGTAATGACCACGAAGGATTCTTCATAGGAACATAACATACCTTATCAAAATCAAACCCAAATCTCCCAAGATGGTCCCTGGAGGGAAAACATTCCCATAGGGAGAGTATGTGTACTGTTAGGTCAAAGAAGATCCATTTGAAGATCAAAGAGGAAATAATTCTACCAAAATATTTCAGAACCCTTCTTGTATAAATTGGAAATTTAATAAAATATCCTTCATACTCATTATCTCAAATGTTGGGCATCCTTCTGAGAGTAAAAGGTGTTGGTACATACATCTAATTATCCTCCTCAAATGAGAAGAAAAGATAAAAGAATCCATTGAGTTAAAAATAATGAAAATAGGGGCGCCTGGGTGGCGCAGTCGGTTAAGCGTCCGACTTCAGCCAGGTCACGATCTCGTGGTCCCTGAGTTCGAGCCCCGCGATGATCTCGCGGTCCGTGAGTTCGAGCCCCGCGTCAGGCTCTGGGCTGATGGCTCGGAGCCTGGAGCCTGTTTCCGATTCTGTGTCTCCCTCTCTCTCTGACCCTCCCCCGTTCATGCTCTGTCTCTCTCTGTCCCAAAAATAAATAAAAAACGTTGAAAAAAAAATAATGAAAATAATCTCTCTCTCTATCTCTCTTTTGGACGGGGTCTTTGAAGCTTTGGATTGTGTTTTATTTTTGTAAATAATGAAAGAAGCTTGTTTTCTTTAAAGTTAAACCACCAATAATGAAAGTCATATCTTGGAATATGCTAAGATTTTGGGAAATAACTTCGTCCCTATTTAAATTTCCACTATTCACTCACATGTCCTGAGTTTCCCTTTTCACTTGTGCTGCTGGCAGTGAAAAGACCAACAGTATTTCCTCCTTTTCTCTCATCTCTCTTCCTGCCCATCTATTGTGCTCTAGAAGGCTAAACCAAGGACACCAGGCTTGTATGAAGTATATTTGGCTTCTGGAGAAAAATCCACCTTTTAGAACTTCCCTTTAAAGCCTGCAGCCACTTCCAGAGGGACACAGAACTCTTGCTTGTTACTTTCCGCCCCTTGGATTGTATACACCAGACTACCTACCAGATACCAGAATGTGGTGGAAGGCAATGGCCTGTCAACCTTCCTGTCCCTGCAGAGGCAGAAAACATGTCCAGTAAGGGCCTGGATCTCCATGGCTATTTTGCCAGTATCCACCCCCTCCTCCCCACCCCCAAAGACTGAGCTGCATCTTCATCATATCCCTGCTCTGCCTGCTCTCTGGTTTTCTCTTATGATTGTTCCCTCTTGTCTTTTCCAGCTGTCTTCATGACATTAATGTCCTTGCCGAGGTTTGGGCACCTTTGTAGTAGAGGAGAATTATTATTCCCTGAATGGTATATTAAAAGCCCAGCCATTGTGGGTTGTGAAAATATACTTTGCCTGAATTCTGTTTTATTTATCTTGATAATCTAAGATACAACCACAAAAGCTACACCTAGGTGGCCCTAGAAAACTTATTTTTGGGTTTCCTTAAGGTTTCAAGGTTCTTGAGAAGACTCAAGACTTCTCTGAGTGTACCTGCTCCTGTATTCAGTACCTCAGTCCCTGTGTGAGACCATGGGGGTATAAATAAAGCCCCATTAGGAATCCCCACGCCAATGATAATCAACTATATGAATTACTGGTGTAAACTTTTTAACCTTAAAGCTGTCCCAGTCCACAGTCATCAAATGAGAATTGTTTGTCTTAGAACAGTGCACAATTGACTGTAAACAATTCTCCAGATAATTGCTATGCATATTTCTGGATAATCCTCAAATTGAGTCCAAGAACATTATATTAATGTAAGGGCATTGAAGGTCAAACAGGTGAAATTACTTATGCAAGAGTTTTTTCCAACTCCGGTTCTCCTCATTGGTGAAGGAGCTGTTCTCCGTATAGAGTTAATGGGGATAACCAAGCACATGACACTTGAGAGTGGATAGATGATATTGACAGCTCTTTAGTCATGTATACCCACATCCTGGGATAGGAAGACACCACATGCCATGCAGGGTCACATAGGGCTTTACAGACTGAATATCAGGAGCTGTCAGAGGATGACTATAGTATTAAGAATGTGGGGTCCTCCTTAGTTCCAAAGTGGAGGAGCTTCTGTTGTGAGACCCCTTAAGCTGTGCCTTTCAGGACAAGAGGGAAAATGTTATCTATAGGTAGTCTTTCTAGGGTAGCAAGGATGCATGTATTTGACAAGACACTGCAGTGGCAGCAGGCACTGCAGAGGAGGCTGCTCTGCTCAAAGTGACACAGCCAAGAGCACCTCCATCAAACACCTCCTCAGGGCAATTTTGGAGAGTGTCATCCCTTAATACATAGGACTTATATGAGCTGGGAGGGGCAGCACAAAAGGGGTAAAAACAAACCCTAACATGGGCTCCCTGGGTGAAGCAGGATATGGATAAGGGCTACAGAAGTATGATATGCACCATTTTAATCAATAGATAAAAGCAAGTATCTATTTGTAGACCAAAGCCTACAGACAAATTGTGGTCCACCCTCATCATGGAGCCTAGTTAAAAAAATATATAATGTCAAATAAGCATATGAAAAAATACATCACTAGCTGTTATGAAATACAAGCTAAACCACACTGAGATACCACCATACATTTAATAGAATAGATTAGAATAGAATAAATAGATTAGATAGATGATAGATGATAGCTAGGTAGATAATATGTAATTGTAACTCTATCAAGTTCCTTTGTGCATGTGAAGCAGATGTAACTCCGCTAAATTGCTGATAGAAATGCAAAACTGGTATAGCCTCTTTGGGAAACAGAGTTGAGGGTATGGCACCTTGTACGTAGGCCTCGCAGTGGTGTCCAAACCCTTCTTACTTAGAGAAAGCAGATGTCTGTTGAACGATTCTTTACCGACATTGTCGTTTCCCAGAGTTCAATATATGACACTTGCCTTGTAGGCCCAGCATAAGTTCTCGGACCCTTCTTAGGGAAACAAGCATTTTGTTGAAAGAGGGGATACCCCACAGCGTTTCTGAGAGTTGAGTGTGTGACCCGTTCGGGGTAGGCCACGCATTGGTTTTCAAAGACAAGTCACGTAGTGAAAGGAGACCCTCAGTTGACTGACAGGTTCCCTAAAGTGCTGCTTCAGAGTTGAGTGTATGCAACTTCCTGCCTGGGCTCTGCGGGAGTTTTCAGAAATTGCTGAGTGAGTGAAAGGAGACTGTAGTTGCAAGATGGTTTCCCCACAGTGATTCGCAGCACGGAGTCTATGGAACATACCGCCTGGGCCCTGGATGGTGTGCAAACACCTGTCTGCTGGTGAAGTGCAGCTGTGAGTTGAAAGAGCGTTTCCCCAGAGTGATTCCCAGAGCTGAGCCCAGGGCCCTTTCGGGGTAGGCCCTGCCTTGGTTTTTCAAACAAGTCTTGGCGAAAAGAGATGCTAGTGGAAAGACAGTTTTCCCAAAGTGCTGCATGACAGAGTTGAGTCCATGGAGCTTGCCGCAGTCTCCGCCATGGTTTCCAAACACTTCTAACTTAGTGAGATGAGACGTTAGTTGCAACACGGTTGCACCCTCTGTCAAAAAGCTCTTTGACAGAGTTGCGTATAACTGGCACTCTCCGCAAGGGTTCGCAAACAATGCCAACTTTGTGACTCGCGGCGGTAGTTGAAAGAGGGTTTCCCTTCCGTGTCGTTTCACAAAGTTGAGTCTTTGGCACTTGCCCCGTAAGTGGCGCACGGGTTTTTAAACACTTGTAACTACGTGAAACGAGAGGCTACTTGACAGAGGAAATCCCCCACATGGTTGTTATGCATGGTTGACTGTGATACACAGTGGACAGCACGTTGGCTGTAGGCCCCGCATGGGTTTTCCAGCACTTCTAACTTTGTGAAACGAGATGGTAGTTGAAAGACGGTTTCCCCACAGTGTTGTTTGACAGATTGGAGCCTATGGCAATATGCACCTGGGCACCGCACGTGCTTTCAAACACCTGCAACTTACTGAAACCTGATGTTGGGCCTGATTGTTTACCCAGAGTTTCGTTGAACAGACTTGAGTCTGTGTGTGTGGCACTTTCCCGGTAGGCCCCGTGTAGTTTTCAAATACTATCTACGTAGTGAAACAAGAGTGTAGTTGGAAGATGATGCTTTTCTCGCCGAGGTGTCTCCCGGAGCTGAGGCTATTGCACTTCCCTCATGGTATCCTGGATGGGTTTTCAGATAGTTGTAGCTTTGTGAAACGAGACGAGAGTTGAAAGACGGTCTCCCTGCGGTTTTGTTTGACAGAGTTGAGCCCGTGGCACTATCCGCCTAGGCACCGCACGTGTTTTCAGACACCGGCAACTCATGGAAACCTGTCGTTGGGTGAGAGGTGGTTTACCCAGAGTTTCTTTTCACAGAGTCGAGTGTATGGCACTTTCCCTGGAGGCCCCACGTAGTTTTCAAACACCACTAACGTAGTGAAACAAAAATTCAGTTGGAAGGTGCTTTTCTCACCGAGCTGTCTCCCAGAGCTGAGGATATTGCTCTTCCCTCATGGTTTCCCGCACGGGTTCTCAAACAGTACCAACTCACCGAAGCAAGATCTTTAAAGAGGGATTCCCCACAGAGTTGTCTGCCAGACTTCAGTGAACGGCGCTTTCTGCCTAGGTCCCGCATGGGTTTTCAAGCACTTCTTAGTGGAGCCAGAGGTTAGGCAAAAGACCTGTCCAACCATCGTGCGGTGTCCCAGAGTTGAAGTGTACGGTGCCTTCCCGGTATGCCTCGTTATAGGTGTTGAAACACTTCTAAGGTAGTACATGCAGATGCTAGTTGAAAGGCAGTTTCACCACAGTGTTCCTTCACAGAGTTGAGTACACGCCACAGTCTGCATAGGCGCTGCATAAGTTGTATCGGCTTGAAACTTTTGTCTGCGTGAAACCAGGAGCTAGTTGAAATCTGGACTCCCCACAGGGTCGTTTCACCGAGTCGAGTGTAAGGCCCCATCCCCGTAGACCCCACATGTGTTTTTAGACTCTTGTTTCTTAGTGAAACTTGATGTTCAGTGGTTAAAAGACTGTTTCCTCACAGTGTTGTTTTACAGAGCTGAGTATACGGCACCTACGGTGTGGGCCCTGCATGGTTTTCAAACCCTACTTATAATGAGTCATGATGTGAGCTGGAAAGCGGCTTTGCCACAGAGCTGAGTATCACAGAGCTGAGTGTGTGACCCTTCCCTCACAGTTTCCCACCTGCATTTTCAAGCACAGCTGGCTTAGAGAAACAAGATGTTGCTTGAAGGATGGATTCCCCGCAGAACTGCCGGATAGACGTGAGTGTCGGGCACTTTCTGCATAGGCCCCACATCGGCTTCCCAGCTCTTGGAACTTAGTGACACAAGCTGTCAGCTGAAAGAGCTTTTCATCACAATGTGGTTTCATAGAGTTGAGTACCTATGGCACTTTCCTTGTAGGCCTCGCAAAGGTTTGCAACCATTTCTGAGTGAAAAAAAACATATTTGAAAGTGTTTCCCCACATTTCTCTTTTTCCAGAGTTTCATGTATGTCATTTTCCTCAAACGCCATGATTGTTTTTTCATAGACTTGTAGATTAGTGAACGTGATGATCGGTGAATGATGATTTCCCTACAGGGTGTTTTGGCAGAGTTGTGTATAGGACAGTTTATTCATAGGTGCCCTGTAGGCTTTCAAACCCTTTTTCTTTGTGAAACCGTATATTAATTGAAAGATGTTTTCTCTTTAATATTTTTCAGTCAAGTATATTTCACTTTCTTCATAGTTTTACCCATAGTTTTCACAATCTCCTACCTTGGTGGAACCATATTTTAGTTGATAGATTGTTTCTCGACAATGCTCTTTCGCCAAAGTGAAAAATTGCCCCTTCCCTCATAAGCCCCGCCTAGGTTTTCAAACCTTTCTTCCCTAACCCAGGTATTATTTGAAAGAGGCTTTCATCACCGTGTTGTTTCACAAATTTGAGGAAAAGTCACTTTCCTTGTGGTTCTCGCATGGGTTTTCAAACAATTCTAATTTAGTGATATCAAATATTAATTGAAAGATGGTTTCCCCACTGGTTGTTTCACTGGGTTGAATCCACGGCATTCTCCAGTAGGCCCCGCCCCTGTTTTCAAATTTTTCTCACTTAGTGAAACATGTTAGTTTAAAGATGGTGTCACCACACTGTTGTTTCACATTTTAGTATATGGCACTTTCTGTGTATCACAAGCATAGTTTTGAGAATATTTTTACCTTAGCGGAACAAACCGTAGCTGAAATTGGTTTCCCACTGTATTTTTCACAGAGTTGAGTCTATGGCACTGTGTGCATAGGCTCTGCAAGTGTTTTCAAACAGGTGTAATTTATAGAAAACAGATGTTAGTGAAAAGACAATTTCCCCCCAGTGTTTTCACAAATGACTTTATGGCACTACTGACATAGGCTACGCATGGGTTTTCAAACTCTTCTGACTTTGTGAAAGATGGTGGTTCCCACAGGGTCTCACTGAGTATGTGGCACTTTCGTTGTAGGACCCGCATGGTTTTCTAACACTTCTAGTAAAACAAGATGCTATTTGGAAGAAGGTTTCACCACAGTGTTTTTTCACAGAGTGGATTATAGGCCACTTTGCGCAAAAGCACCACAAAGGTATTGAAAGTTTTCCAACTTACTGCAAGATGTTAGTTGAAAGGTGTTTTCCCCACTGTGCTTTATACACTTCAGTTTATGGCACTTTCTGTGTAGACCACCCATAGGTTTCCAGACCATTCTAACCTAGTGAAAACAGATGTTACTTGACAAGTGGCTTCACCACACTGGTGTTTCACAGGGTTGAGTACATGGCAGATCGGTTTAGGTGTCACAAGCATTTTCAAGCACTTCCATCTTAGTTGAACCAGATATTATTTGAAAGATTGTTCCTCTACAGTGATGTTTCACAAAGCTGAGTCAATGGCACTTTCATTATACTTCTCTGTGCTAGGATGTCAACATTTCTAACTTTGTGAAGCAAGTTTTCAGCTGCAAAATGTTTTTCCACAGTGTGTTTACACAGCATTGAGTATATGTCTTTTTCTGTAAGTAAACTATTTTTCAACTTACCTTCTCTTCCACGGAGTGAGATTTGCTTGAAAACCTATGAAGAAAACTATGAGGAAAAGAATATATACTTGACTAAGAAAAATTACTATGCAGAAGCCACCTTTCAACAAATATTTGCTGCCACTAATTTAGAATTCATGGAAAACTTACGTGGGGAACTGTGAGAGAAGGGCATTAGGCTGAAGTCTGTCAAACAACATTGTTTCAAATAAGAGCTTTCAAATAACATTTTCACTACGGAAGAAGTGTTTGAAAACCTATGTGGAGCCTACAAAGAAGGTGCCCTTAGCTCAACTCAGAAACAACAGCAGTGTGGTGAAACCATTTTTTAACAAATACCGTGTTTAACTAAGAAATATGTGAAAACACTTGAGGGGCCTACGCCAAAAGTGTCATTACACTGAACCCTATAAAACACTGCATGGAAATCTGTTAAGTAACACCATATTTCACTGTTAGGTGTGACTTAAAACCAATGCAGGGACACATGAGGGAAGTGGCAAACGTCCTATGCGGAAAAGTGTCATACACTCAACCATGTGAAACCACACTATGGTGAAACCAGCTTTCAACTCTCATCCCATTTCACAAAGTTAGAAGTGTTTGAAAATCCATGTGGGGCGTACAAAGTGCCATATAGTCAACTCTGTATAAAAACACCATAGGAAATAAATCTTTCAACTAACTTTTCGTTTCATGGAGGCTGAAGTGGTTGAAAATCTATGCGTGTTCCACAAAGAAAGTGTCACGGCCTCAACTTTCGAAAATAAACACTGTGCTCAAACCGTCTTTCAAATAACTTCTGGGATCACTTGTCCCAAGGGTTGAAAACACTATGCAGAAGCTACAGGGAAAGTGCCTTCCAGTCTACCCTGGGAAAATCGGTGGCATAGCCAGCCATCTTCAGTCTACATCTTGCTTCACAAACGTAGAAGTGTTCGAAAACCTATGAGCGACCTACATGGGCAGTACCATACACTCCACTTTGTGAGACGACGCTGAGCTGCAACCCTCTTTCAACTGCCACCTCACTTCACAAAGTTTGAATTGTTTGAACCCCTGTGCGAGGCTTAGGCGAAAAGTGCCATTATACTCCCATAGGGTCAAAGAGCATTTGGGGGAAACCAAGTTTCAACCCACCTCTTGTTTCACTAGGTCAAAAAAATGTGTGACAACCCATAAGGCTGCTGTTCGGAAAGGGCCGTGTACTCAACTCTGTGAGACCACACTGTGGGGGAGCCATCATTCAAATAACCTTTGGTTTCATGAAATTACCGTGTTTGAAAACCTGCACAGCATCTGAGCAGAATGTGCCATGTCCTCTAGTCTGTGAAACAACACGTGGTAAACAGGCTTTCCATTAAATTCTGGTTTCACTAAGTTAGAAGTGTCTGGAAACCTAGGCGGAGCTCACAGGGAAAGTGTCACATTCTCAAGTGTGAAAAAAACCACAGTGTGCTGTAAAGATTTCAACTAATATCTTGGCACTCAACGTTAGAGGTGTTTGAAAACTTAGGCGGGGCCTATGCAGAAAGTTCCCTGCACTCACTTCTGTCTAAGAACAGTGTGGCCCTCCATCGTTTCCAGTACCATCTTCTTTCACTAAGTTAGTACTGTTTTAAAACCCCTGTGGGCCACCTTGAGGGAAGTGCATTTACTCAGCTCTGTGATACAGCTCTGTGGGGAAACCTTCTTGCAACTACCCTCTCGTTTCACTACTTTAGTCGTGTCTGAAAACCGTGCGGGGCCTACATGGAAAGTGCCATACCCTCAGCTGTGTTCAACAATATTGCAGAGGAACAATATTTCATTCAAAATTGGGTTTCAATAAGTTACCAAGTGTTTGAAAATGCGGGTGTTGCCTAGTGTGATAGAATCTTGTGCTCTGCTGTGTGAAAGAACACTGTCGGGAAACCGTCTTTCAATAAACCTTGTTTTCCCTAAGGTAGAAGTGTTTGACAACCTAGGCAAGCCTATACGGAAAGAAGCATCAACTGAACCCTGATATCAGCAATGTGGTGACAGGAGGATCTTTCAACTGACATCTGGTTTCACTAAGTTAAAATTTTTGAAAGTGATACAGGGCCTATATGGAAAGTGCAGTATACACACCTCTGTGACCCATGACAGTGAGGAAACCATCTTTCTGGTGACCAACTGTGGAAACCATTTTTCAATAATCTTGCTTCACTCAGAAATGTTTGAAAACAAATGCAAGTCCAACACAGCAAGAGCCATAGAGTCAGTAGAATGAAAGACTGTGAGGAAACCATCTTTTTACTCACTGTCATCTTGTTTCGTTAAGTTATAAGGGTTGTGCTTCCGATTCTGTGTTTCCCTCTCTCTCTGAAACTCCCCCATTCATGCTCTGTCTGTCTCAAAAAAAAATAAACGTTAAAAAAATTTTAAAAAAGTTATAAGGGTTGGGAAACTTATGCTGGTCTTAGGCAGAACGTGATATAGACTCAACTTTTAGTCTCAACAGTCAGGTGAAACCATCTTTCAACTAACATCTGGTTTCACTATGGGAAATGTCGTTTGAAGCTACTTGGACCTATGAAGAAAAGGCCATATATTCACCTCTGTCAAAGAACACTCTGGGATATCTTTCAACTATTTTTTTCACTAATTTCGAAGTGCATGAAAACTTATGTGGGGAACTAGCAGGAAATTACCTTATACTCCACTCTATGAAAAAATACCGTGGTGAACTATCTTTCAACCAACATATGGTTTTGTTATGTGTTTGAAAACTGTGCAGACCTATGCAGAAAGTGCCATAGACTCAATTCTCTGAAACAAAACTGTGGCGTAACCATCTTTCAACTAACATCTCATTTCACTACGTTAGAAAGGTTTGAAAAACCTTGCACGGCCCAGAAAGTGCCATGTTCTGTACTCTGTGAAGCTGTACTTTGAGAAAACCATCTTTCACCTCACATGTGTTTTCACTAAGTTACAAATGCTTGAAAATGGTTGTGGGGAATTAAGAAAAAGGACCATAGACTCAATTTGTTGAAATAATTCTGTGGAGAAATTATCTTTCAAATAATTTCTTGTTTCACTAAGACTTGTCTGAAAACTTATGCGGACAACTAAGATGAAAGTGCCATACACTTAACTCTGTGAAAAATCACTGTGAGACAAGGTCTTTTTGCAACATCTTTCAGGAAGTTAAGAGTGACTGAAATTCTTGGCCTAAAATGTAAAATGACAGTGCCGATACTTTCAAATCCTTGAAGGAACCCTGTGGAGAAACGATCTTTCAGCTAACCTTTGGTTTCTCTTTGAGTGGTGTTTGAAATAGTTACAGGGAATTAAAACAGAAGGGCCTTCTACTTAATTCAGCAAAAGAAACCATCTTGCAGCCAACCTCTTGTTTCACTAAGTTTTGAAGTGTGGGAAATCCGGTCCTGGTAACTATTAGGAAAGTGTGTGAAATACAATAGTGGAGGAACCATCTTTCAACTACTTTCTTGCTTCACTAAGTAGAAGTGTCTGAGGACCTATTCGGGTCTTCCTGGGCACAGTGGCATTTCCTCCACACTGTGACAAAACACGTGGAAAAGCCAGCTTGCATCCAACAACTTGTCGCACGAAGTTAGAAGTCTTTGAAATAAGAGACGAACTCCAAGGCAAGTGCCGTATACTCAACTCTGGTTTACAAAAACCACGGTGGGGAAATGGATTTCAAATTAACAACTTGTTTCATTGAGAAGTGTCTGAGCACCTATGCAGGGAAAATTCAGGAGAAATTCCCTATGCCCACCACTGTGGGGGGAGATGCTTTTGTCAATTAACCCCTCGTTCCCTAGGTTTCAAGTGTGTGAGAACCTAAGCCAGAAATAACAGACGGGTTCTAGACTCAAGTCCGTGAAAAATTATGGTCGGGAAAGCCTCTTTTAGTGAAAACCTTCCTTCACGAAGTTAGAAGTGTTTGAAAATGTAGTCCTAAATGTATAATGGCAGTGCCATACACTCAACTTCCTGAAATAAAACAACTGAGAAACCACTTTTCAACGAAAGTCTGGCTTCACATTGAGAGGTGTTTGAAATCCTTTACAGAGAACTATAAGCAGTATAAGAAGTGTAGGGCTTATAGTTAATTCTGGGAGAAAACCTATCGAGACACCATCTTTCAAACAACTTCTTGGTTCACATTACACGTGTTGAAAAACCTAATCTGGGGACTGTAAAGTTCCTTCAGCTTAACTCTGTGAAATAACCTTCTGGAGGAACCATGTTCAAAGAATCTCTTGTTTCACTAAGAAGTGTATGAAAACCTAGGCGCGTAATGATGAGGGCAGTGATATGTACTTAACTCTGTGAGGAAAAAAAAAATACCGGAGACATGACCATTCAAATAACGTTGTTCCCTAAGTTAGAAGTGTTTGAACATCTAGGCCTAAAAGTAAACCGAGAATATTATAGGCTCATCTCCTTGAATTAAAACCTTGTCGAGAAACCAACTTTCAACTAACGTCTTCTTTCCAGTTAGAAGTGTTTGAAAACCTTTAGATGGAAGTATAAGGAAAAGGCCACAATCCTAACGCTGTGAAAAACACAACGGGGACATGGTCTTTCAACCAACTTCTCATTTCAGACTTGTTGGAATGTTGATGCGGGGAACTACATGTAAGGAAACTGTCATAAACTCAACTTTGTGAAATAACAGAGCGGGGAGACCTCTTTTCAAATAATATCCTGTTTCACTAGGTTGGGGGTTGATAAGTTACACTGAGAACTTAGGCAAAGGGCCATACGGTCAACTCTGAGAAAACACAGGGGAAAACCATCCTTCCACCAACTCCCTGTTTCAGTAGGTTAGGAGGCTTTAACTCTCTATTGTGGGCAAGTATAAGGAAATTGCCATGAACTCCTTTCCTCGGTGTGAATCCACACTGTGGAGAAAACTTCTCTCAGCGACCCTTTTTCCTTCACAGTGTTAATAGTGTTTGAAAACATATGCAGGGAAGAATATGCAAAGTGCCACATACTTAACTCTGCAAAACAACTCCGTGCAGAAACCACCTTTCAAATAATTTCTTGTGTCCAAAAACGCGTTTCGAAAATCAAAGCTACTGAATAATGGGAAAGTGACATATTTGCACTCTGTGAAACAACACTGTGGCGAGCCCACTTTTCAGCTACCATTACGTTTCAGGAAGTTGAACTCTCCGAAAATAACACTTGGGAACAGGTCTTTCACCCAACTTCTTGTTGAACCAACATCTTAGCTGGCCGTATTTGAAAAACTGTGTGTGGAATTATGGGAAAGTCAATAAACTCACCTCTGTGAGATAGTACTGTGGAGAAACCGTCTTTTAAATAAGTTATTTCACGTACTTAGAAGTCTTCCAAAACCTTTGCAGGAAATAAAGGGGAATGGCATAGACTCAGCACTGTGAAATAACACTGTGGAGGAAACATCTTTCAATGAATCTCTCATTTCCCTGTGTAACAAGTGTCAGAAGACCTAAGCGGGCAACTATGAGGAAATTGCCATGTACCTAACTCTGTGACACAACACATGGAGACAGGACCTTGCAACTAACATTTTCTTTCACTACCTTAGAAGTGTTTTAAATGGAAGAGATGAACTCCAAACCATGTTTTTAGAGTTGTGCCAAATTCAACACTGTGAAACAATGGTGTGGAGAAACTATTTGTAAATTAACACCATGTTTCATTGAGTGACAAGGGTTTGCACAGCTATGCGGGAAAGAAAAAAGAGAGTTCCATATACGCAACACTGAGAAAACACTGTGGAGATAGCATCTTTCAACTAACCCCTTCTTTCCCCACCTGAGAAGTGTTTGAAAATCTAGGCCTAAACGTATAGGGACAGTACTATACACCCTCAACTCCTTGAAATAAAACTATGGAGAAACCATCTTTCCCTAACGTCTTGTTTCACTATGTGAGAAGTGTTTGAAAACCTATGCAAGGAACTCTAAGGAAAGTGCCATATCCTCAACCCTGTGAAACAACGTTGATAAACTGCCTCCCAGTGAATACACCAAACAACCATCTAGTTTCACATAAACCGCACTACAATCAACATTTAGTCAACACTCACCAAAGTCTGCACACCGAGCACACTCCACACACCTACCTCTTAAACACCACAGACACCACACTTCAGCATCCCACAGTGCCTAGGAAACACACAAACACCAAACACATCACACACGGACAAAACACATCCCAACATACCTCAAGTACCAGACACATTCAAATATCCTATGGAGAATGCTTTTATACTACCTAAAACTCGCATGGGACATACACCACATATAGAAACTCCAGGAAGGATGTATTATCACAGTGTCCTTGGGACACCTAATGCTATGCCATTTCCTGGTGCTTCTACACAAGAGTTTAACACTTCTGACTACATATCCCCAAGAGTTTTTCTAAAACCCTTTTAGAGCAAATGGTGCTTTTCAGCGGTAAAGCACAAGCGTCTACACAGAGAGTTTGTGGGGAAAGAGTTACTGTATGTTTATGAGGGACAAAAAAATGTCACTTAAAACACAGTGATGCTTTGACCCTTAAGCACGAGCCCTTTTGCTATGGTTAATAAAGATTATTTTTTAAGGTTTTTATTTAAATTCCAGTGAGCTACCATAAACTGTAATATTAGTTTCAGGCATAGAATTTGGTAATTCCACCCTTACATGCAATACCCTTTGCACACCACAAAGTGTACTCTTTAATCCCCACGCCCTATATAACCAATCATGCCACCGTTTCCCCTTTGTAACCATCAGTTTGTTCTCTATAGTTAAGAGTATGTTTCTTGGTTTGCCACTCTTTTTTCCCCATGATCATTTATTTGTTTTGGATCTTACATTCCACATATGAGTGAATTCATATGGTATAAGCCTTTCTCTGACTGAGTTGTTTCACTTAGCATTATACTCTTTAGCTCCATCCACATCATTGCAAAGGACAAGATTTCATTCCTTTTCATGGATAAGTAATATTCCATTGTGTATATATATCACATCTCTATCCATTCCTCTGTCAATGGACCCTTGAACCCTTTCCATATTTGCCTATTGTTCATAATGCTGCTAAAAACATTGGGGTGCCTGAATTCCTTCCAGTTGGCATTTTTGTACCCTTTGGGTAAATATCTAGTAGTGCAATTGCTGGAACATAAGGTAATTTTACTTTTTAAAGGGTAATTTCTTTTAATTAATTTATTTAAGAGAGAGCAAGAGAGGGGGAGGGGAAGAGAGAGACAGAGGGAGAGAGAACCCCAAGCAAGCTCCATACTGCCAGTGCAGAGCCCAACATAGCTCAATATATCATGACAGTGATATCCTGACCTGAATGGATAGCAAGAGTCAGATGTGTAACGGAGACACCCAGGTGCCCCAGGCCAGTTCTATTTTTTAACATGGGAGGAAACTTCATACTGTTTTCCAGAGTGGCTGCACCACTTTTCATTCCCAACAATGTAAGAGGGTTTCCCTTTCTCCACATCCTTGCCAGCACCTGCTGTTTGTTGCGCTGTTAATCTCAGCCCTCTGACAGGTGTGAGGTGATAGCTCATTGTAGGTTTGATTTGTATTTCTCTGATGGTGAGTGATGTTGAGCATCTTTTCATACATTTTTGGGGAAATTTTAACCTTGTGTGTTCCCCTGGGTGCTCCTTTCCCTACACCACTTTCCTCAGTGAGGGGCCCCTCTCCTCTGTAGCACCCTTGATCTCTTTCTCCCCCAAACCACCTCTCTTCACTTCCTACTTTCTTTGATGTGGCTTCTTTTCACCTTGTAGTTGTGGAATTTGTTCTGCCAGTTTTTAGGTTTCTTTCTGGAGTATTTAGAATAATTTTTTAGTTTTCTATGTTCAGGTGGCAAGCAAGAATACACTGCTGCCATACTAGCTCTCCCAACACACATTAATAAAGACTGTTTCAACAAATTTCCTATGAGATGTATGCAAAAGGCTACATAAAGACATTTGAACAGTGTAGTTTCAGGCCGTTAACCACAGGTAGGTGTGTGCACAGTCTGGTGTGTGTGTTGGGGGTATATGTATGGTATGTGTAGTATAGGTTTGGAGAGCTTGTGGCTGAATTCTTTTTCCTGTTCTGTATGTGTGGTATGTGTGGCATATGTGTGGTTTGTGTCTGTGCATGCCATTTGTGTGGTGTGTGTGGTGTGTATAGTGTGTCAGTGGTTTATAGGTGTTGTGTGTGTCTTTGTGTGGGCTGCAAGTGTGCCATATGTTTTGTGATTGTGCTATATGTGACGTGTGTATGTTCCATGTGTAATGTATGTTTGTGTATGGTCTTTGTATGGTGTGTGTGTTGTGTATGTGGTGCATGTGTGGTTTTATTGTGTGACATATGGGTGGGATTTGTGTAATTTAAGTGTGGTGTGTCTGGTGTGCGTGGTGTCTGTATGTCATATATATATGGATTATCATGGTGTGTTTCTTTTATATGTGGTGCCTGTGGTGCCTATAAGTGTGTTGTGTGTGATACATTTTTGGTGTGCTTGTGATGTATATGTGGAGTGTGATTGGGTGATATATGTGTGGGGTGTAGGTGTGTGTGTGTTGCATGTGTATTTTAAGTAATAAATAGTTTGGGGTACATATCTATGTGGTGTGTATGTGGTGAATGGGTGATATGTTTGTGTCTAATTGTGTGTCATGTGAGGTATGTGTTTGTAGTATATGTGTTCTGTGTGTTAGGTGTAGGTGTGTGGTATATGTGTTGTTTGTGTCTACATGTGCAGTGTGTGTGGTATATGTGTAGTTTGTGTGTGGAGGAGGTGGCATGTCTCTTATTTATATGCGCTGTGTGTTTGGTGTGTGGTGTATATATGTGGAGTGTGTTTGTGTTGTATATGTGTGACTTTTTGGTTATTATGCATTGTTAATGTGTTGAGTGTGGTAATACTGTTAGGGTATAACTGGGTGTGGGGGCATGTGTGATTTGGGTTGGACATGTTTGTGGTATATGCATGGTGAGTGTGTGGTGGATATGTGGTACATATGGTGTGCATGATGTATGTATGATGTACATGTGTATGTAGTATTCATGTGGCTAATGTGATGTGCGATGTGTGTGGTATGTGCAAGGTGTGGGTGTCTGTGTTAGAAGTGTCTTGAGTGTGGTCATGTGTGATGTATTTTTCATAAAGGTTTTGTGTTTGTGTGTTGTGTATTTCTGTATTGTGGTATGTGTGATATATGTGTGGTGTTTGTGTGTAATTCGTGTGTTTTGTGTGTTTCATGTATTATATGTGTGTGTTATATTTGTTTTGTGTATGTGGTGTATACATGATGTTTGTTTGATATGTGCATGTGGTGTATGTTGGTGTGTGTTGGTATATCTGTGGTGAGTGTGCACGTGTGTGGTGTACCTTTGGTAGCTATGTATATGGTGAGTGTGAGCTGTTGTGTTGAATGTGTGCTGTGAGTATGGTGTAAGTGTAGAATTTGTGGGTTGACTATTCTGTGTATGGGCATGTGTGCTGTGTGGTATATGTGTGGTGTGTTTGTCTCATTTTTCATTAGTTTTACTTGTGTTTGTGGAAGTGTATATGTGAAGAATTTGTGAAGTATCTGTTTTGTGTGTGTTGGTGGTATATTTGTGGCATGCTCTGTGTGTGTGTGTGGTATGTGTGCTTTGTGTCTCTGCTGTGCATGTTGCATGTGTGTTGTGTGTGCTTTGTGTCTCTGCTGTGCATGCTGCATGTGTGTTGTGTGTTTGTGGTTATGGGTGGTATATGTTATGTGTGTGGGGTGTATGTATGGTATGTATGTTTGCTTGGTATTTTTGTGATGAGTTGTGGTATTAATGTGGTGTATGGGTGTGGAGTATGTGTGATGTGTGTGTGAGGTGTGTGTGTTTTGTGTCACTAGTGCTTGTGTATGTGTGGTATGCAATGTGTGTGGTGGTAAGTGCATTATTTCCATGTGCTGTATGTGTTGTGAAGTGTGTGTGTGTGTCTTCGATATAGGCATGGTGCATGTGTTATGTGTGTGTGATGTGTGTGCAGTGAGGGTGGTATTTGTGGTATTTGTGAGATACATTCCCTGTCATATATGTGTAGTGTCTGAGTGACAAAAGGAGTGGAGTTTGTGTGTGCAGCATCTGTCTTGTGTATCTATGTGGTGTGTGTGTTGTATGGGTCATGAATCTGATTGTGCTTGCAGTATATGTTGGCATATTGTGTTTCTTAGGTTGTGTATGTATATGAGGTATATGTGGTGTGTGTGGGGGGGGTATTTGTGGGGTGTGTGTGTGTGTGATGTGTTTGATATGTGTGAGTATGGCATATGGGCATCAAGGGTGGTGTGTTTATTGTAAATATTTAATGTGTGTGTGGTATGTGTGGTGTGTTTTTGATGTGTGGTTGAATGGGTGTAATGTGTGTGCTGTATCCATTGTTTTCAGTGTGTGTGGCAAATATGTGGTGTGCATGTGGTGTGCATGTGTGGAGTACAGGTGTTGCATATGTGTGGACTACGTATAGTGTAAGTGTACAATGTGTGTGTGTGGCATGTGTGTGTGGTATTATGTGTGTGTGATATGTGTGCCATAAGGGTATTTTGTGGTATTTGTGACATACATATGTGATTTCCCTGCTATGCATGTGTGGTGTTTGAGTGGCGAATGGAGTAGAATTTGTGTGTGCCACATCTGTGTTGTGTATCTGTGTGGTGTGTGTGGTGTATCGGTCATTTAGGTATAGGTGTGTTGTGTGTGTGGTATATGCATGTCATGTGTGTGTTGTGTGTGACATGTGTGGTGTTTATGGTGTATATGAGGTGCATGCATGCTATCCCTGTGTGTGTGTAGTATGCTTTTGGTTAATAGCTGGTCTAGGCTTTGTGTGTGGTATACACATGGATGCAGTGTATGTGTGATGTGTTTTGTGTGTCTCCAATGTGTTGTGTGTGTTATGAGTGTGGTGCGTATGGTGAGTATGTGGTGTATGTACATTTGTGTGTTGTGTGGTGGGCATGTGGGTAATATATGCATGGTGTATGTGTGGTGTCCTTGTGGTGTAGGTGTGGTGTTGGGTGGTTATGGGTAGTTTATGGTGGCAAATATGTGTGGAAGGTTGTGTGGAATGTGTGGTGAGTGTGGTTTGTATGTCATGTGTGTGGTATGTGTGGTGTGTGTATGTGTTATGTATGGTATGTGTGGTATCTGTATGGTGAGGACTGGTGCATGGGATGTATGTGTGTGTGGTATATGTGTCATATGTGTGTAATGAAATTGTGGTGCATGTGGTATGTGTGGTGTAAGTGTTGCATGCCTTTTGGGTGTGTGGCGTGTGTTTCTGAAATAGGTGTATTGTATGTGTAATGGGATATGTGGTGTGGGTGGTGAAAGTGTGAAACATGTGGTGTGTGTGGTATCTGCTTGGCTTGTGTGCGCATGGTATCTGTGTGTTGTGTGTGTGTATTGTATTTTATACGTGCAATGTGTGTTGCATGTGTTGCATGTGGGTGTGTTGTCTAAGTGAGGTTTGTGTGCAGTGTGTGTGGACTATGTGTGTGCAGTGTTACAAGGTGTGTGGGTTCAGGCTGTGTGTGTGACATATATGTGGTGTGTGCATTGTAAAAGTTTTATGTGTGTGTAGAGTGCAGGTGTGTGATACATGTGTTGTGTATGAATACTGTAGCTAGGTGGTGTTTGGTGCGTGTATCATATGTGTGAGTGTTGTATATGTGTGGTGTGTGTGTGTGGTGTTTGTGTGGGGTAGTATATGTGTAGAATAGCTGTGGTGTGTCTGTGGTGTCTGTGTGGGGACTGTTTTGTAGCAGTCTTCGTTGTTTTCCAGGATATGTATTGTGTTTGTGTGGTATATGTGCAGTTTGTGTGTGTGATAAATGTGTGGTCTGTATGTAGAGTGTGTAGTATATATCTGTTGCTGTGTGTAGGTTATAAATGGGGTGGGCTTTTGGCATATGTGGATTGTTCTGTGTGTGTACATTGAGTGTGGCATATATATAATAATGGTGGTTGTCCCCATGATATGTATTTGATTTCTGTTTTGTGGGGTTGTTTCTTGTGTTTCTGGTTTGTGGTGTGTGTGTGTGTGTGTGGTGAGTACATACATTCTCTGTGATGTATGGTGTATGTGTTGTGTTTCTGATGTGTGTAACTGGTGTGCATGTGGTGTATTGGTCAAATGTAGGTTACGCTATGTGTATTTATTTTTGTCTGTGTGGGCATGGTTTAGTGCATGTGTCATGTGTGTGTATCCCCAGTGTGGTCTGTGAATGGTATATGGGTGGTGTGTGTTTTATATGGGTGGTGTGGAAGTGCTGTACATATTGTGAGATGATGTGCATGTGGTAGAAGTGTGTGGTATATTTTTCTCATGGATGTGTGGTATGTGTCACTGTGTGTGGTGTACGTATCATGTGAGTGCTTTCCGTGAGGCATGGGTGTGTGTTCACAGTACGTGTTTGAGGAGTGTGGTGAGTTTTGTGTGTATGTGTGGTGTGTGTCTGATGTGCGTGTGGTGTGTGTCTGTGTTTGGAATGAGTGCTGATGTGTGGTATACATGGGATGTATGTGCTCTCTGGAGTGTCTTTGGTACATTGGGGTGTGTGTGTGGTACATGTGTGGTGTGTGTGTGTGCATTATGTGTTGTGAGTGTGGTATAACTGTGGAGTGTGTGTGTGGAATAATGGTGTTTGTGGTGTATGTGTGGTGTGTCTGTGTACATTCTATGTGTTTTGCATGTGTAGTGTATGTATGTGGATCTATGGACATATGTGGTTATTGTGTGGTGTGTGTGTGTGTCTACGTTGTAAGTATATGGTTATTGTGTCATGAATGTGTGGTGTTTTTGTGGTATCTCTGTGTGTTGTAAACGAGTTGTATTTGAGGTGTGAACTGTGTATGTGTGTGTGTGTCCAATGAGTGCTGTACATGCGTTAAGGGTGTGACATGTGCTGTGTGTGTGGTATATGTGTGGTGTGCTGTGGTATATAAGCAGCATGTATGTTTTGGCTTTGTGACGTGTGGAGTGTGAAGGTAAACTATATGGTGTGTGTGTGGTTTGTGCATGGTGTAAAGGTTCTTTGGTTTTGTGTGTGTGGAATGTGTTTGTATGAAATAGACGTGTGTGTGCATGTGCTGAGGTATATGTATGACAGTGTATGTTTTGTGTGTGGTAAGGTTGTGCATGTTTTACATGTGGTGTGAGTGTGTTGTATGTGTGTTGTGCCTGTGGGATATCTCTAGTTTGGTGTGTGTGTGGTGTGTGGGAGTATTTGGTATGTGTAAGGTATGTGTGGTATGTGTTTGGAGCAGTTGTGATATACGTGCTTTTGTGTGTTTTGTATGTATGATCTGTGGGGTATATATGTGGTGTGTGTGTGTGGTTATGGCATTTGTGTGGCTTGTGTGGAGCATGTGTGGTGTGTCAGTGGTATATGGGTGGTCTATGTGTGCCTTACATATGGTAGGTGAGTTGAGATAATGTATATTTCTGGTGTGTTTGTTCTCCACTTGTAGTGTGTGTTCATGTGGTATTTGTGTGACCCACGTGTTGTTGATGTTTGTTATGCATATTTGCTGGTGTGAAGTGTGTATAATATACATGTGGTGTGCATTTGGTGTGTGTAGGTGGTGTTTGTGTGTTATATATCTAGTGAATTTTTGGTATCTATGTGGTATGTTTGTTGTATATGTGCTATGTGTGCTCTGTTTCTGGTTTGTATGCGTTATGATTGGTGAGGGTGTGGTATATTGTGGATTATGTGTGTGATATATATTGGTGTTTTATATATATTGTGTTTCTGGTATATGTATGGCATGCCTGTGTGTATGTGCTCTCTGTGTGATGTGCATCAGTGAGAGTGTGTGTATTATATGTGTGATAGATACAGGAGGTATGTGTGTTTCTGTGTGACATATGTATGGTTTGGGCAGTGCATGTGTGGTGTGTGTGTGGTATATATGGAGTATCTATGGTGTGCGTAGTGTACATGTTGTAGAGTTGTGGTGGGTGTGCAGTGAGGTGTATGTACCATGTGTGTGTAACTTACGTGTTTTGTGTGTTTCCTGTGCATGTACTTTGTGTGTTTAGTATAATTGACATGAGCTACTGTGTTTGTGTCTTTTATATGCAGAATATGTGTGGTGTGGGTGTTGCATATATGTGTTGTTTGTGTTGTTTATGTGTAGAGTGTGGGATATGTGCGACATTTTGTGGTGTTTGTGTGTTTTCTTTGTGACGTGTGTAAAATATGTGGCAGTATGCAGCATATGGTTGGTGGGATAGAGAAGTAATGTAGGTGTGGGTTGTGAAGTGTCTTGTGGTGTGCCTGGTGTGTATTAGGTGGTATTTGTGTGGTATACATGTAGGATGTATACAGTGAATGTGGGTTGTCTCTGTGTGTGTATTACAGGTGTTTTAAGTCTGTGACATGTGGGAGAATGTGGGCCACCAAAAAGATGCTAGAACTGATATATGAATTCTGCAAAGTTGCAGGATACAAACTCCTTGTACAGAAATCAGTTGCATTTCTATACACCAATAATAAAGCAACAGAAAGAGAAATCAAGAAATTGATCCCATTTACCGAGAACCATAGAATTCCTAGGAATAAACCTAACCAAAGATGTAAAAGATCTGTATGCTGAACACTAAAAAACTCATGAAGGAAATTGACGAAGACAAAAGAAATGGAAAAACATTCATTCTCATGGATTGGAAAAACAAATATTGTTAAAATGTCATTACTACCCAAAGCAATCTACACATTCAATGCAATACCAACCAAGATTGCACTTGCATTATTTTCAAAGTTTGAACAAACAGTCCTGAAATATTTATGGGACCAAAAAAGGACCCCAAATAGCCAAAGTAATGTTGAAAAATAAACCCAAAGCGGGAGGCATCACAACTCCAGATTTTAGCCTCTAATACAAAGCCCTAATCATCAAGATAGTATGGTATTGGCACAAAAATAGACACATAAACTAATGGAATAGAATAGAGAACCCAGAATTGGACCCACAAATATATGGCCAACTAATCTTTGACAAAGCAGGAGAGAATATCCAATGGAAAAAAGACAGTCTCTTTAGCAAATGGTGCTGGGAGAACTGGAAAGCAACATGCAGAAGAATGAAGTTCTACCACTTTTTACACCATTCACAAAAAATAAAATGGATGAAAGACCTAAATGTGAGACAGGAAACCATCAAAAACCTAGCAGAGAAAACAGGCAGCACCCTCTTTGACCTCAGCTGCAGCAACTTCTTAACAAATCTCCAAAGGCAAGGGAAATAAAAGCAAAAATGAACTATTGGGACCTCATCAAGATAAAAACTTCTGCACTGCAAAGGAAACAATCAAGAAAACTAAAAGGCACTGATGGAATGGGAAAAGATATTTGCAAGTCACATTTCAGATAAAGGTCTAGTATCCAAAATCTATAAAGAATCACCAAACTCCACACCCGAAAAGCAAATAACCCAGTAAAGAAATGGGGAGAAGACAAGAATAGACACTTTTCCAAAAAAGCCAGCAGACACATAAAAAGATGCTCAGTGTCACTTATCATCAGGGAATACAAACCAAAACCACACTGAGACACCACCTCACACCAGAGTGGCTAACATGAACAAATCAGGAGACTATAGATGCTGGCGAGGATGTGGAGAAATGGGAACCCCTTTGCACTGTCGGTGGAAATGCAAACTGGTGCAGCCACTCTGGAAAACAGTGTGGAGGTTCCTCAAGAAATTAAAAATAGAAGTACCCTATGACCCAGAAATTACACTGCTAGGAATCTACCCAAGGGATACAAGAGTGCTGATGCATAGGGGCCCTTGTACCGCAATGTTTATAGCAGCACTTTCAACAATAGCCAAATTATGGAAACAGCCTAAATGTCCATCAACTGATGAATGGATAAAGAAGATATGGTTTATATATACAATGGAATACTACTTGGCAATGAGAAAGACTGAAATCTGGCCATTTGGAGAAATGTGGATGGAACTGGAGGGTTTTATGGCAAGTGAAACAAGTCAGGCAGAGAAAGACAGATACCGTATGTTTTCACCCATATGTGGACCTTGAGAAAATTAGCAGAAGACCATGGGGGAGGGGAAGGGGAGGGAGGCAAACCACAAGAGACTCTTAAGGACTGAGAACAAACTAAGGGTTGATGGGGGTTGGGGGAGAGGCGAACGTGGGTGATGGGCGTGGAGGAGGGCCCCTAGTGGGATGAGCACTGGGTGTTGTATGGAAAACAATTTGCCAATCAATTATATTTTAAAAAATGAATAAATTAAATAAATAATTATTAAAGAAAAAATAAAATAAAGACTGTAACAAGAGATGAAGGACATTATATCATAATTAAGTGGTCTGTTCACCAAGAAGACAACTATTGTAAACATTTATGCTCCAAATGTGAAAGCATGAAAATATATAAATCAGTTAATCACAAACATAAAGAAACTCATTGGTAATAATACCATAATAGTAGGAGACTTCAACACCCCACTTACACAATGGACAGATCATCTAATCAGAAAATCAACAAGGAAACAATGGCTTTGAGTGTCACACTGGACCACATGGACTTAATATATTCAGAACTTTTCATCCTAAAGCAGCAGAATGTGCATTTTTCTCCAGTGCACATAGAGTGCTCTCCAGAATTGACCACATTCGAGGACACAAATCAACCATCAACAATTACAAAAATTTCGAGATCATACCATGCATATTTTCAGACCACAACAGTATGAAACTCAAAATCAATCACAAAAAAAACAATTTAGAAAGGTGACAAATACTTGGAGACTAAAGAACATCCAACTAAAGAATGAATGGGCTAAACAAAAAGTTAAAGGGGAAATAAAAAATTTCATGGAAGCCAATGAAAATAACACCACAACCCTAAACCTCTTGGACACAGCAGAGGCATCATAAGAGGAAAGTATATAGCAATCCAGGTCTTCCTAAGAAGGAAGAAAGGTCTCCAGTATACAACTTAACCTTACACCTTAAAGAGCTGGAAAGACAACACAAAATGAACCCCAAACCAGCAGAAGACAAGACATATTAAAGATTAGAACAGAAATTAATGCTATTGAAACAAACAAAAAAGGCAGAAGAAGAATTAAATGAAACCAGAAGCAGGTTCTTTGAAAGAATTAATTAAATCGACAAAACACTAGCCAGTTTGATCACAAAGAAAAAGGAAAGGATCCAAATAAATAAAATCAAGAATGAAAGAGAGATCACAACCAATACAGCAGAAAATAAAACAATAATGAGAGAAATTTATGAGCAAATATATGCCAATCAAATGTGCAAGCTGGAAGAAATGGACAAATTCTTAGAAACATATACATTACCAAAACTGAAACATGAAGAAATACAAAATTTGAACAGACCCATAACCAGTAAGGAAATCGAATTAATCAAAAATCTCCCAAAATACAAGAGTCCAGGGCCTGATGGCTTTCCAAGGGAATTCTACCAAACATGTAAGGAAGAGTTAACACCTATACTCTTGAAGCTGTTCCAAAAAATAGAAATGGATGGAAAACTTCCAAATTCTTTCTATGAAGCCATTACCTTGATTCCAAAACCAGACAAAGACCCCACTAAAAAGGAGAACTATAGACCAATTTCCCCGATGAACATGGATGCAAAAATCCTCAACACAATATTAGCCAACTGGCTCCAACAATACATTAAAAGAATTATTCACCATGACGAAGTGGGCTTTATACCTGGGATGCAGGGCTGGTTCAATATCAGCAAAACAATCAATTGTGATTCATCACATCACTAAAAGAAAGGATAAGAACCATATTATCCTGTCAAAAAATGCAGAGAAATCATTTGGCAAAACACAGCATTTTTCTTGATAAAAACCCTCAAGAAAGTAGGGATAGAAGGATCATACCTGGAGATGATAAAAGCCATATACAAGCGACCCAACGCTAATATCATCCTCAATTGGGAAAAACTGAGAGCTCTCCCCCTAAGGTCATGAACAAGACATGGATATCCACTCTCACCACTGTTTTTCAACATAGTAATGGAAGTCTTAGCCTCTGCAATCAGACAACACAAAGAATTAAAAGGCATCCAAAGCGGCCAGGAGGAGGTCATACTTTGACTCTTTGCAGATGACAGGATATTTGATATGGAAAACCCAAAAGATTCCAACAAAATACTGCTAGAACTGATTCATGAATTCAGCAAAGTTGCAGGATATAAAATCAATGCACAGAAATCGGTTGCATTCGTATACAGCAACCATGAAGAAACAGAAAGAGAAATCAAAGAATCGATCCCATTTTCAGTTGCACAAAAAAACCCATAAAATACCTAGGAATACATCTAACCAAAGAGATGAAAAATCTATACGCTGAAAACTATACAAAGCTTATGAAAGAAATTTAAGAAGACACACAAAAAAAGGAAAAATATTCCATGCTCCTGGATAGGAAGAACAAATATTGTTAAAATGTCAATACTACCCAAAGCAATCTACATATTCAATGCAATCCCTATCAAAATAACACCAGAAATCTTCACAAAACTAGAACAAATAATCCTAAAATTTATATGGAGCTAGAAAAGACCCCGAATAGCTAAAGCAGTCTTGAAAAAGAAAAACAAAGCAGGAGGCATCACAATCCCAGACTTCAAGCTACACTACAAATCTTTAACCATCAAGACAGCACGGTACTGGCACAAGAACAGACACTCAGATCAATGGAACAGAATAGAGAAGTCAGAAATGGACGCAAAAACGTATGGCCAACAAACCTTGGACAAAGCAGGAAAGAATATCCAGTGGAATAAAGACAATGTCTTCAGCAAGTGGTTCTGGGAAAACTGGAGAGTGACATACAGAAGAATGAACATGGACAACTTTCTTACACCATACACAAAAATAAAATCAAAATGAATGAAAGACCTCAATGTAAGACAGGAGGCCATCAAAATCCTCGAGGAGAAAGCAGGCAAAAAACTCTTTGATCTTGCCCGCAGCAATTTCTTACTCAACATGTCTCTGGAGGCAAGGGAAACAAAAGCAAAATGAACTACTGGGACCTCATCATAATAAAAAGCTTCTGCACAGCGAAGGAAACAATCAGCAAAACTAAAAGGTAACCGACTGAATGGGAGAAGATATTTGCAAATAACGAATCAGATAAAGGGTTAGTACCAAAATCTATAAAGAACTAATCAAACTCAACACCCCAAAACAAATAATTCGGTGAAGAAATGGGCGACAGACATGAATAGACACTTCTCCAAAGAAGATGTCCAGATGGCCAACCAACACATGAAAAAATGCTCCACATCACTCATCATCAGGGAAATACAAATCAAAACCACAATGAGATACCAACTTACACCTGTCAGAATGGCTAACATTAACAAATCAGGGAACAACAGATGTTGGCGAGGTTGTGGAGAAAGAGGATCTCTTTTGCATTGTTGGTAGTAATGAAAGCTGGTGCAGCCACTCTGGAAAAAAGTTTGGAGGTCCCTCAAAAACATAAAAATAGAACTACCCTACAACCCAGCAATTGCACTACTAGACATTTATCCACGGGATACAGGTGGGCTGTTTCAAAGGGACACATGCATCCCTATGTTTATAGCAGCACTATCAACAAGCCAAAGTATGGAGAGAGCCCAAATGTCCATCGAGGGCTGAAGGGATAAAGAAGAAATGGTATATATATACACACAATGGACTATTACCAATCAAAAAGAATGAAATCTTGCCATTTGCAACTATGTGGATGGAACTGGAGGGTATTATGCTAAGTGAAATTAGTCAGAAAAGACAAAAATCATATGACTTCACTAATATGAGAACGTTAAGAGACAAAACAGATGAACATAAGGGAAGGGAAACAAAATAATATAAAAACAGGAAGGGGGCAAAACAAAAGAGACTCATAAATATAGAGAACAAACTGAGGGTTGCTGGAGGGGTTGTGGGAGGGGGGATGGGCTAAATGGGTAAGGGGCATTAAGGAATCTACTGAAATCATTACTTCACTATATACTAATTTGGATGTAAATTTCATTTTATTTATTTTTTCTTTAATTTTTCAATATATGAAGTTTATTGTCAAATTGGTTTCCATACAACACCCAGTGCTCATCCCAAAAGGTACCCTCCTCAATACTCATCACCCACCCTTCCCTCCCTCCCACCCCCCATCAACCTTCAGTTTGTTCTCAGTTTTTAACAGTCTCTTATGCTTTGGCTCTCTTCCACTCTTTTTTTTCCCTTCCCCTCCCCCAAGGGTTTCTATTAAGTTTCTCAGGATCCACATAAGAGTGAAAACATATGGGATCTGTCTTACTCTGTATGGTTTATTTCACTTAGCATCACACTCTCCAGTTCCATCCACGTTGCTACAAAAGGCCATATTTCATTCTTTCTCATTGCCACATAGTACTCCATTGTGTATATAAACCACAATTTCTTTATCTATTCATCAGTTGATGGACATTTAGGCTCTTTCCATAATTTGGCTAATGTTGAGAGTGCTGCTATAAACATTGGGGTACAAGTGCCCCTATGCATCAGTACTCCTGTATCCCTTGGGTAAATGCCTAGCAGTGCTATTGCTGAGTCATAGGGTAGGTCTATTTTTAATTTTTGAGGAACCTCCACAATGTTTTCCAAAATGGTTGTACCAATTTGCACTCCCACCAACAGTGCAAGAGGGTTTCCGTTTCTCCACATCCTCTTCAGCCTCTATAGTCTCCTGATTTGTTCCTTTTGGCCACTCTGACTGGCGTGAGGTGATATCTGAGTGTGATTTTGATTTGTATTTCCCTGATGAGGAGCGACGTTGAGCATCTTTTCATGTGCCTGTTGGCCATCTGGATGTCTTCTTTAGAGAAGTGTCTATTCATGTTTTCTGCCCAATTCTTCACTGGGTTACTTGTTTTTCGGGTGTGGAGTTTGGTGAGCTCTTAATAGATTTTGGATACTAGCCCTTTGTCCGATATGTCATTTGCAAATATCTTTTCCCATTCCATTGTTTGCCTTTTAGTTTTGTTCGTTGTTTCCATTGTTATGCAGTAGTTTTTATCTTCATAAGGTCCCAGTAGTTCATTTTTACTTTTAATTCCCTTGGCCTTGGGGATGTGTCAAGTAAGAAATTGCTACAGCTGAGGTCAGAGAGGTCTTTTCCTGCTTTCTCCTCTAGGGTTTGAAGGTTTCCTGTCTCACATTCAAGTCCTTTATCCATTTTGAGTTTATTTTTGTGAATGGTGTGAGAAACTGGTCTAATTTCAATCTTATGCATGTTGCTGTCCAGTTCTCCCAGCACCATTTGTTAAAGAGACTGTCTTTTTTCCATTGGATGTTCTTTCCTGCTTTGTCAAAGATTAGGTGGCCACATGTTTGTGGGTCTAGTTCTGGGGTTTCTATTCTATTCCATTGGTCTATGTGTCTGTTTTTGTGCCAATACCATGCTGTCCTGATGATTACAGCTTTGTAGTAGAGGCTAAAGTCTGGGATTGTGATGTCTCCTGCTTTGTTCTTCTTCAAAATTACTTTGGCTATTCGGTGCCTTTTGTGGTTCCATATGAATTTTAGGATTGCTTGTTCTAGTTTCGAGAAGAATGCTGGTGAAATTTTGATTGGGATGGCATTGAATGTGTAGATAGCTTTGGGTAGTATTGACATTTTGACAATATTTATTCTTCCAATCCATGAGCAGGGAATGTCTTTCCATTTCTTTATATCTTCTTCAATTACCTTCATAAGCCTTCTATAGTTTTCAGCATACAGATCTTTTACATCTTTGGTTAGATTTATTCCTAGGTATTTTATGCTTCTTGGTGCAATTGTGAATGGGATCAGTTTCTTTCTTTGTCTTTCTGTTGCTTCATTGTTAGTGTATAAGAATGCAACTGATTTCTGTACTTTGATTTTGTATCCTGCAACTTTGCTGAATTCCTGTATCAGTTCTAGCAGAGTTTTGGTAGAGTGTATGGGATTTTCCATGTATAGTATCATGTCATCTGCAAAAAGTGAAAGTTTGACTTCATCTTTGCCAATTCTGATGCCTTTATTTCCTTTTGTTGTCTGATTACTGATGCCAGAACTTCCAGCACTATGTTAAACAACAGCGGTGAGAGTGGGCATCCCTGTCGTGTTCCTGATCTCAGGGAAAAAGCTCTCAGTTTTTCTCCATTGAGGATGATGTTAGCTGTGGGCTTTTCATAAATGGCTTTTATAAGTATGTTCCTTCTATCCCGACTTTCCCAAGGGTTTTTATTAAGAAAGGGTGCTGAATTTTGTCAAAGGTCTTTTCTGCACTGATTGACAGGATCTTATGGTTCTATTCTCTTATTGTGATGTATCACGTTGATTGATTTGCGAATGTTGAACCATCCTTGCAGCCCAGGAATGAATCCCACTTGATCATGGTGAATAATTCTTTTCATATGCTGTTGAATTTGATTTGCTAGTATTTTATTGAGAAATTTTGCATCCATATTCATCAGGGATATTGGCCTGTAGTTCTCATTTTTTACTGGGGCTCTCTCTGGTTTAGGAATCAAAGTAATACTGGCTTCATAGAATGAGTCTGGAAGATTTCCTTCCCTTTCTATTTTTTGGAACAGCTTGAGAAGGATAGGTATTATCTCTGCTTTAAACGTCTGGTAGAACTCCCCTGGGAAGCCATCTGGTCCTGGACTCTTATTTGTTGGGAGATTTTTGATAACCGATTCAATTTCTTCGCTGGTTATGGGTCTGTTCAAGGTTTCTATTTCCTCCTGATTGAGTTTTGGAAGTGTGTGGGTGGTTAGGAATTTGTCCATTTCTTCCAGGTTGTCCAATTTGTTGGCATATAATTTTTCATAGTATTCCCTGATAATTCTTTCTCCGAGGGATTGGTTGTAATAATTCCATTATCATTCATGATTTTATCTAACTGATCATCTCCCTTTTCTTTGTGAGAAGCCTGGCTAGAGGTTTGTCAATTTTGTTTATTTTTTCAAAAAACCAACTCTAGGTTTTGTTGATCTGCTCCACAGTTTTTTTAGATTCTATATTATTGTTTATTTCTGCTCTGATTTTTATTATTTCTCTTCTTCTGCTGGGTTTTGGGTATCTGTGCTGTTCTGCTTCTAATTCCTTTAGGTGTGCTGTTAGATTTTGTATTTGGGATTTTTCTTGTTTCTTGCGATAGGCCTGGATTGCAATGTATTTTCCTCTCAGGACTGCCTTCGCTGCATCCCAAAAGCGTTTGGATTGTTGTATTTTCATTTTTGTTTGTTTCCATATATTTTTTAATTTCTTCTCTAATTGCCTGGTTGACCCACTCATTCTTTAGTATGGTGTTCTTTAACCTCCATGCTTTTAGAGGTTTTCCAGACTTTTTCCTGTGGTTGATTTCAAGCTTCATAGCATTGTGGTCTGAAAGTATGCATGGTATGATCTCAATTCTTGTATACTTACGAAGGGCTGTTTTGTGACTCAGTATGTGATCTATCTTGGAGAATGTTCCATGTGCACTCGAGAAGAAAGTATATTCTGTTGCTTTGGGATGCAGAGTTCTAAATATATCTGTCAAGTCCATCTGATCCAATGTATCATTCAGGGCCCTTGTTTCTTTATTGACCGTGTGTCTAGATGATCTATCCATTTCTGTAAGTGGAGTGTTCAAGTCCCCTGCAATTACCACATTCTTATCAATAAGGTTGCTTATGTTTGTGAGTAATTGTTTTATATATTTGGGGGCTCCCGTATTCGGCGCATAGACATTTATAATTGTTAGCTCTTCCTGATGGATAGACCCTGTAATTATTATATAATGCCCTTCTTCATCTCTTGTTACAGCCTTTAATTTAAAGTCTAGTTTGTCTGATATAAGTATGGCTACTCCAGCTTTCTTTTGACTTCCAGTAGCATGACAAATAGTTCTCCATCCCCTCACTCTCAATCTAAAGGTGTCCTCAGGTCTAAAATGAGTCTCTTGTAGACAGCACATAGATGGTTCTTATTTTTTTTAATTCATTCTGATACCCTATGTCTTTTGATTGGTGCATTTAATCCACTTATATTTAGTGTTATTATAGAAAGATACGGGTTTAGAGTCATTGTGATGTCTGTATATTTTATGTTTGTAGCGATGTCTCTGGTACTTTGTCTCACAGGATCCCCCTTAAGATCTCTTTTAAGGCTGGTTTAGTGGTGACGAATTCCTTCAGTTTTTGTTTGGGAAGACCTTTATCTCTCCTTCTATTCTAAAAAACAGACTTGCTGGATAAAGGATTCTCGGCTGCATATTTTTTTCTGTTCAACACATTGAAGATCTCCTGCCAATTCTTTCAGGCCTGCCAAGTTTCAAAAAAGAGATCAATCATGAGTCTTATAGGTCTCCCTTTATATGTGAGGGCACGTTTATCCCTTGCTGCTTTCAGAATTTTCTCTTTATCCTTGTATTTTGCCAGTTTCAGTATGATATGTCATGCAGAAGATCGATTCAAGTTACGTCTGAAGGGATTTCTCTGTGCCTCTTGGATTTCAATGCCTTTTTCCTTCCCCAGTTCAGGGAAGTTCTCAGCTATTATTTCTTCAAGTACACCTTCAGCACCTTTCCCTCTCTCTTCCTCCTCTGGGATACCAATTATGCGTATATTATTTTTTTTAGTGTATCACTTAATTCTCTAATTTTCCCCTCATGCTCCTGGATTTTTTTATCTACCTTTTTCTCAGCTTCCTCTTTTTCCATATTTTTATTTTCTAGTTCACCTATTCTCTCCTCTGCCTCTTCAATCCAAGTCCTGGTCGTTTCCATTTTATTTTGCATCTCGTTTAAAGCGTTTTTCAGCTCCTCCTGACTGTTCCTTAGTCCCTTGATCTCTGTGGCAATAGATTCTCTGCTGTCCTCTATACTGTTTTCAAGCCCAGCGATTAATTTATGACTAATATTCTAAATTCACTTTCTATTATTTAAATCCTTTTTGATCAGTTCATTAGCTGTTGTTATTTCCTGGAGATTCTTCTGAGGGGAATTCTTCCATTTGGTCATTTGGATAGTCCTTGGAGTGGTGCCAACCTGCAGGGCACTTCCCTTGTGCTGTGGTGTATATCTGGAGTTGGTGGGCGGGGCCACAGTCAGACCTTATGTCTGCCCCCATCCCACCGCTGGGGCCACAGTCAGACTGGTGTGTGCCTTCTCTTCCCCTCTCCTAGGGGCGGGATTCACTGTGGGGTGGCGTGGCCCATCTGGGCTACTTGCACGCTGCCAGGCTTGTGGTGCTGGGGATCTGGCGTATTAGCTGGGGTGGGTAGGCTAGGTGCACGGGGACAGGAGGGGCAGGCTTAACTCGCTTCTCCTTAGGTGATCCACTTCAGGAGCGGGAGGGAGTCAGACCTGCTGCCAGAGGGGTGGCTCCGCAGAAGCACAGTGTTGGGTGTTTGCGGAGCAAGCAAGTTCCCTGGCAGGAACTGGTTCCCTTTGGGATTTTGGCTGGGGGTTGGGCGAGGGAGATGGCGCTGGCGAGCGCCTTTGTTCCCCGCCAAACTGAGCTCTGTCGTCCAGGGGCTCAGCAACTCTCCCTCCTTTTGTCCTCCAGCCTTCCTGCTTTCCTAGCAGAGCTGTTAACTTATGACTTCCCAGATGCTAAGTCCCACTTGCTGTTGGAACACACTCCGTCTGGCCCCTCTGCTTTTGCATGCCAGACTTTGGGGCCCAGCTTGGTCATGCTGCCCCTCTGTCCTAGCTCCCTCCCACCAGTCCGTGCAGTGCGCACCGCTTCTCTGCCCTTCCTACCCTCTTCCGTGGGCCTCTCATCTGCGCGTAGCTCCAGAGACTCCATTCTGCTAGTCTTCTGGTGGTTTTCTGGGTTATTTAGGCAGGTGTAGGTGGAATCTAAGTGATCAGCAGGACACGTGGTGAGCCCAGCATCCTCCTACACCGCCATCTTCTCACCAGCTAAAATGAGTTTCTTATAGGCAGTATCTAGATAGGTTTTGTCTTTTAATCCACTCTCACACCCTATGTCTTTTGATTGGAGCATCTGGTCCATTATTAATTGATAGGTATTTAGTGCCATTTTATTACTTGGTTTGTCTGTTTTTCTGGAGATTTTCTGTTCCTTAATAGTTTTTGCTTCCACTCAAAGAGTCTCCTTTTGAGCTCCTTTAGTTTTTGTTTGTCTGGGAAACTCTTTATCTCTTCTATTCAGAATGATAACCTTGCAAGATATTCATGACTTCATGTTTGTTCCCATTCATCATATTGAATACATCATATAGCTCCCTTATGAAACTCTGGAGTGTAAATATCAGTGGGCCTGGATAGATAGGCCCTGGAGGGCACATCCCTGCTCCTGGAGAGAAGGTAGGCAAAAACCCGAGGAACAGATAGCATGGAAACAGAAATTTAAAAAAAAACATCTGAGGTACACAGTGGGGAAATCATTCTTCTTGTACATCCCTGAGAGGCAGCCTTCATGCAGAAGACTCTCTGGGAATAAAAGAGCTGGCTGGTAACATTTCTCTCCACTACATGGCAGCATATACACAGAGCCACCTGTGGGAAGCAGTGCAGTTGCAACACTAGCTGCCTCCCTTTTTTATACCAAGCCCCAACTCTCTGCACACTGTTGGAACTGCTACTCTCAGTCAAGCTAGCCTCACTTCCAGGGAGGTGGGCTCCTCCCACAGAAGACCAGCAAAAAAACTTGCCCACACCACATATCCTGACAAGAGAGTCCTGTACGGCCTCAGTTCTATTGGAAATAGTATCAGCTCTTCATATCAGAGCACACATAGTTAAAACTTGCCACATTCAGGCCAAGGACCAAATACTGCTCACAGTAGGCAAGGAGAGCCTCTGTGGATGACTGGTCTAAAGGTTTGAGCAGCCAAAACACAATAGCAGAGTACCGACAGCACACATTAGAGATACTCTCTGAAGCACCAGGCCCTGAACACTAGATGACCTCTTCTTTATAAGGCCATTTCAGGAGCAGGAAACATAACTGAGTTTTCTAACACAGATACAGCAGAGACTTAGGAAAAAATGCCATGGTGGAGGAATTTATTAAGAATGAAAGAATAATATACAGCCACATCCTCAAATCTAAGCAAAACAGATAAAAACAACATACTTGATGTAAAATTTAAAAAACAACCATAAGAATACTCAGTGGGATTGAGGAAAGAGAAGAAGACATCAGGAAGATCCTTACCATAGAGATAAAAGACTTTAAAAAGAATCAATCAGAGATGAAGCATCTAATAGATGAGATTGGAAACAGTCTGGATTCAATAAACAGCAGGATAGAAGAAGCAGAGCAGCTAAAAGGTGATATAGAAAACAAAATAATGGAAAATCATTAAGCTGAAAAAAGAGAGAAAGAAGAATTATGGAACATGAGAATAGACTTAGGAAACTCAGTGACTCCATCAAATGTAATAACAATCATTTTACAGGAGTCCCAGAAGAATAAGAGAAAGAAAAGAGGACAAAACATTTATTTGAGGAAATAACAGCTGAAAACTTCCCTAATCTGGGGCAGGAAACAAATATCTAGATCCAGGAATCACAAGGAACTCTCAACAAAAAACAAAACAAAACAAAAAGAAGGTAAGCACCAAGACATATTGTAATTAAATTTGCAAAATACAGTGATAAGGAAAGAATCTTAAAAGCAGGAAGGCAAAACTAGTCCTTAACTTACAAGGGAAAATCCATGAGGCTAACTGCAGAATTCTCAACAGAAACTTGACAAGCCAGAAGGGAGGGGCATGATTTATTCAATGTGCTGTATGGGGGAAAATCTGCAGTCAAGAATACTCTATCGAGTAAAGGTATCATTCCGAACAAAAGGGGAAATATAGTTTCCCAGACAAACAAAAACTAAAGGAGTTCGCAACCACTAAACCATCCCTATAAGAAATATTAAAGGGGTTTCTTTGAATTGAAAGGAAAGAGCAAAAGTGACAAAGACAAGAAAAGATCAGAGAGGGGTGCCTCGTGGCTCAATCAGTTAAGCAACTGACTCCTGATTTTGTCTCAGGTCATGATCTCATGGTTTGTGAGATTTAGCCCTGTATCAGGCTCTCCCTCTCTCTCTTCCCTTTCCTCTCTCTCTCTCTCTTTTTCTCTCTATCTCTCTCTCTCAAAATAAGTAAATCAACATTAATATATTATACAAATAAAATAAAGGATCAGGGAAAATCTCCAGGAATGATGACAAGTATTGAGAGGGCAATGATTATCTGTGAATAATTACTCTGAATGTAAATGAACTAAATGCTCCAGTCAGAATGGATAAAAAGAAAAAAAAAACAAAATAAAGACACATCTATATGCTACTTATAAGAGACTTAGAAACACCTGCATATTGAAAGTGAGGTAATGGGAATATCATGCAAATGGACACAAAAGAAAGATGGGTAGCTATACTTGTAGTGGAAAAACTAGACTTTAAAACAAAGGCTAAGGAGAGATGAAAAATGGCAGTATGTCATAATAAAGGGGACAATCTAACAAGAAGATAAAACAGTTGCAAATATTTATGCATCGTACATGGGAACACACAATATATAAACCAATTAATAACCAACATAAGGGAACTAATTGATAACAATACAATAATAGTAGGGCACCTTAGCATAGTTACAACAATGGAGAGACTGTCTAAGAAGAAGATCAAAGAGGAAACTGATATGAATGACACACTGGACCAGATGAACTTAACAGATATACTCAGAACATTGTATCATAAAACAACGGAATACACCTTCTATTAAAGTTCACATGGAACATTCTTTAGAATAGGTGTTTATTAGGTCACAAAAAACACCTCAACAAATACAAAATTATTGAAATTGTACCATCAATCTTTCCTGACCACATCACTGTGAAACTAGAAGTCAATCACAATAAAAAATGTGGAAAGACCACAAATACATGGAAATTAAGCAACATTCTAGTTAACTATGAATGCGTCAGCCAGGAAATCAAGGAAGAAAAAAAAACATATATGGAAAACAAATGAAAGTGAAACACAATGGTCCAAAACCTCCAGGATGCAGCAAAAGCAGTTCTAAAGGGTAATTATATAGCAAAAAAGATCTATCACAAGAATACAAATCTCAAACAACGTAACTTTGCACCTAAAGAAGCTAGAAAAAGAGGAACCAATGAAGCTTAAAGCCAGCAGAAGGAAGGAAATAATAAACAAATAGAACAGAAATAAATCATATAGAAACAAACAGAAACAATAGATCATATCAATGAAAAACCAGAAGCTTGTTCTTTGTAAAAATTAATAAATTGATCAAACTTCTAGACAGGCTTTTCAAAAAGAAAAGAGAAAGGGCTGAAATTAATAAAATTACATATGAAAGAGGAGAAATAACAACCAACACCACAAATATACAAACAATTATAAGAGAATATTATGATAAATTTTATGCCAACAAATTGGCAACAAATTGGACAACCTGCAAGAAATGGATACATCCCCTCACCTAATTTTTTTTAGTTTCTCAATGACTTTGAGTTTTCCAGTCCCTCAGCCTAATGGTCCCTGCCTTCACTATGTTCCCTAGTTTGTCAATATCCCTTTTACAAGTTGATCCCCCACAATCTAACAATATATTTGACATGGTCTCACCGTATGAACAATATACTTACACTATTGTGGTCTCCGGTTGAATTGGCTTTTCTAGCAGCCTTCCACTACAAGTTCCTTGTGTTATTGAGTTTCTACCTAACTCACTCATCTACAAACCCATGAATGGCTACAGGGATAGCCATTTCGATCTTGTATTTTACCACTGATATTTTTACTCTAGCTCAGATTTTTTAGATATATGCTAAATCTCATTTATTGACATCAACCCCCTGTTCCAGCCTGCATGGATTTATTGCCTTTATGTTTAGTATTCCTTCCTCCATTTGAAAAATAATGGGAAAGTATAACAAGATTACTTGAATACTATTCTTTCAGGAGATCACAAAGGTTCTCAATAAACAAAGAAACAAATTAATTATTTGTGTAAACCTTAGGCCCAGACTTGAATTTCAGATTGTGTTCTGATATTTCTGTAAAATTTTTTTGCAGTTTTCAAAATTTTCTCACTGGGGGTGTGGGCAATCATGGGAATAGATTACTTGCTTCTTTGGCTACCTGGCCATTGTGTATTATTCACAATATTCAAGACCTTTTTCAAATGGTGGTACCGTCAGGATAGTTCTTTGTATTAAAATTTTAGTTGTATAATCTGGAGTTTGATTAACTTGTCTCTGGCCATCTAGGTGGTGAAATTGGACTTTTATGGCCTCTTTTTAATGATGTCTGGACTGGATTTTGCTGACATCACCAACCTCTGGGTTTTGTGTATAAGAGCTCTTCTTGCCACAGGTCTTTCTGACACAGAACTCTGTAAGTTTCCAGATCTCCAAACTCCCAAGGTAAAGACCTGACCATGATCCTAAGCAAGGACAAGAAACTCATGAGGTTGAGTAGCAGGAACAATACATGCCTTTCAGCCCCTTTAAGGAATTGCCATAAAGTGATTCATAGATCACTTTGACTCCAAAAGCTGCTATTCCTCTTCACACCATCCGTGCAGGAGGCTAGCTTATGCTGCAGCTGCCAGGAGATAAACAAGGGCCTGCTGAGCTGGCAGGGCCCTTCTACCATCCTAGGGCAACCAACTATGAGCCAGTCTTTGCATCAGAGAGTTTTAGCCTAAGATGCCAATCCAGGGGTGATGAAGACCATCACTTTTATATTGCAGATGTGGAAACAGAGGCTTGCTTGAAGTTATGTCATTAGCTACATTAGTTAGGATCAGATACAGCAGCCTGGTATTATTATTGCCCCTACAGTGTTCTTTTCTTGGTGACAAGCAGTTAGAGGATTTAGGTTGGGGATTGGCATCATGGCTGGTGTAGATGCTTTTTTTTTGTAATGGTAAGACTAATATCCTTAAACTAACTGGAAGCACGAGAGCGTACCTTTTCCAGTATCTAATTTGCTGAAGCCTTCTCTAACAGGATTTTACTCTCCCAACTTTGGAGTGAAAATGTTTTTAGAGAAGTCCTTCCTTCTGTTCAGTCACCCACAAATCAGGAATAACAGAGGGGAAACTAAGGTCTCCAAAAAGGGGTAATTGGCTGCTTGCCAATATCCCTTCTTCTAAATCTGAAAGTGGGGACACTTTCCTTATCAGTGATTTCCTCTTATCTGGAATATTTCTCCTAGAGGGACAGTTGTTTCTCCTGGAAATGAAAGTTCTCCTGCTGCTTTTCCTTCAAATTTTCCCAAAGCTGCTGACATCCCACCTTTTGGTGCTCTAGGTTCATTTTCAGTTCTTGAAGCTGAGATAGAGAGAGCAGAAGAACCTCCCTCAGACATTTCATTTCCTGGGAGAGCTTTGATGAGTAGAATACAGGAGTATTTGTATTGTGAGGCCAAAGGTCAGCAGGAAGATGAACCCAAGCACATCAATGATGACTAAAACTAAGACAAAGGAAGGCCAGCTTAAACTGCATCCTGGGGGATGCAAAGAGAGTGTAGGTTCACTATATCCATACATCCTGGAAAATGGGGTGCCTCTATGTTTTCAATGCCTGTAATTCTCTGATTTACTAAGACCTACCTTGCTTTTAGATAAAACACTCTGGTTTTTAATGTTCTCTGTTTAAGTTTTCCACATCCTCTGCAATAATCAATTCTTGAGTTTGGCCAAAGATCAACATCAAGATATTGTGTCTACAGTTCTTAGAACTTATTTTCATCACTTTGATAATTAGGACATCTGTTCTTTTCTTGGTTTGTGGTATCTCTCCGATATTCATGATTTCTCAAAGACTAGTGACAGGATTTTGAGAATAAGGCCGTAGGTGTCATTAGTCCTCTGGGAACTGAAGTCACCTGAGCCTGGCAGACTGCACTCATTTTTATTTTACTATTTTCTCCCCTGTGAGGTCTGTGCTAGTATTCTAGGCATGCAAGGGTGGCTTAATCGTTCTGTCTCCTTTCTTATCTATTATTTTTTTTTTACTCCCCTACCCCCCGGTAACTTTTCCCTTACATATTCCTGTTCTCAGGAGGCAAATTTATAAATATCACTTGATGTCTTTTTCCATTCTATAAGCATTCTTTTATTTTAGGTTTAATACTTTTGAAAACTGTCATTTGTTTTAAAAATATTTAATCCCAAGCAAGTGAACATGTAGTGTAGTAATGGTTTCAGGAGTAGAATGGTGATTAATCACTTACACATAACACCCAGTGGTCATCCCAACAGGTGCCCTCCTTAATGTACATCACCAATTTATCCCATCCACCTACCCAGTGTCCTGCCATCAACCCTCAGTTTGCTCTCTGTATTTAAGAGCATCTTGTGGTTTTACCTCTATGTTCTTATCTTATTTTTCTTTCCCTTCCCCTATGTTCATTTGTTTTGTTTCTTAAATTCCAGATATGAGTGAAATGATATTTATCTTTCACTAACTGACTTATTTCGCTTAGCATTATACATTCTAGTTCCATCTGCATTGTTACTGTTGGCAATATTTCATTCTTTTGATTGCTGAGTAATATTACATTGTGTGTGTATACCACATCTCCTTTATCCATTTGTCAGTTAATGGAAATTTTTGCTCTCACCATAATTTGGGTACTGTTGATACTAGTGCTATCTATTAACATTGGGGTGCAAGTGCCCCTTTAAATCAGCATTTTTGTATTCTTTGGATAAATACCTAGTAGTGCAATTGCTAGGTCATAGGGTAGTTTTATTTTTAATTTTTTTTGAGGAACCTCCATACTGTTTTCCAGAGTGGCTGCACCAGTTCACATTCCCCCCAGCAGTGCAAAAGTGTTCCCCTTTTTCTGCATCCTCGCCAACATCTGTCTCCTGATTTGTTAATTTTAGCCATTCTGACATGTGTAAGGTGGTATCTCATTGTGGTTTTGATTTGTATTTCCCTGATGATGAGTGATGTTGGGCACATCTTTATGTGTCTATTAGCCATCTGGATGTCTTCATGGAAAAGTATCTGTTTATGTCTTTTGCCCATTTCTTCACTGGGTTATTTGTTTTTTGGGTGTTGAGCTTGGTAAGTTCGTTATAGATTTTGGATACTAGACTTTTAACCTATATGTTATTTGCGAATATTTTCTCACGTTCTATCAGTTGCCTTTTAGTTTTGTTGATTGTTTCCTTCACTGTGCAGTAGGTTTTTACCTTGATGACGTCCCAATAGCTCATTTTTGCTTTGATTTCCCTTGCCTCAGAAAACATATCTAGTCAGAAGTTGCTGCAGCTGAGATCAAAGAGGTTGCTTCTTGTATTCTCCTCTAGGATTTTGATGGTTGCCTGTCTTACATTTAGCTATCATCCATTTTGAGCTTATTTTTGTGTATGGTGTAAGAACGCTGTCCAAGTTCATCTGCATGTTGCTGTCCAGTTTTCCCAGCATCATTTGATAAGGATACTCTTTTTTCCATTGGATTCTCTTTCCTGTTTTGGTGAAGATTAGTAAGCCATACATTTTTTGGCTCCATTTCTGGATTCTCTATTCTGTTCCATCGATCTCTGTGTTTTTTTGTGCCAGTACCATACTGTTTTGGTGATTACAGCTTTGTAATATAGCTTGAAGTCTGGAATTGTGATGCCTCAAGATTTCTTTCCTTTTTCAATATTACTTTTGCTATGCAGGATTTTTTTGTTTCCATATAAATTTTAGGATTGTTTGTTCTACTTTCGTGAAGAATTGTTATTTTAAGAGGGATTTCATTGAATATGTAGATTTCTTTGAGTAATATCAACATTTTAACAATGTTTGTCCTTCCAACCCATGAGCATGTAAGGTTTTTTCCATTTCTTTCTGTCAATTTCTTTCATAAACTTTCTATAGTTTTCAGTATACAGATCTTTTACCTCTTTGGTTAGGTTTATTTCTAGACTCTTTATGATTTTGGGTGCAACTGTAAATGGGATCCATTCCTTGATTTCTCTTACTGCTGCGTCATTATAGGTGTATATAAATTCAACCAGTTTCTGTACATTAATTTTATTCCTGCAACTTCGCTGAATTCATGTATCAGTTCTAGCAGTTTTCTGGTAGGGTATTTTGGGTATTCATATCATGTCATCTGTGAAGAGTGAAAGTTTGACTTCTTTGCCAATTTGGGTATCTTTTATTTCTTTTTGTTGTATTATTGCTGCAGCTATGACTTCCAACATGTTGAACAATAGTGGTGAGAGTGGACATCCTTATCGTGTTCCTGATCTTAAGGGGAAGCTCTCAGTTTTTACCCACTGAGGATATTAGCTGTGGGTCTTTTATATATGGTATTTATGATCTTGAGGTCTATTCCCTCTATCCCTACTTTCTTGAGGATTTTTTCAAGACAGGATGCTGTATTTTGCCAAAATCTTTCTCTGCATGTATTGACAGGTTCATGTGGTTATCCTTTCTTTTCTTAAGGTGATGTATCATGTTGCTTGATTTGCAGATTTTAAACAAGCCCTGAAGCCCAGGAATAAACCCCACTTGATTTTGGTAAATAATTATTTTAAAATACTGTTTAGTTTGGTTAGATAGTATCTTGTGGAGAATTTTTGCATCTACGTTAAGGAAATTGATCTGTCGTTCTCCTTTTTAGTGGGGTCTTTGGTTTTGGAATAAATGTAATGCTGGCATCATTGAATGAGTTGGAAACTTTCCTTCCATTTCTATACTTTAAAACAGATTAAAATATAGGTATTTTCTTCTTTATTTTTTTTTTGGCCTGATTTTTTAAATATAATTTATTGTCAAATTGGTTTCTATACAACACCCAGTGCTCATCCCAACATGTGCCCTCCTCAATGCCCATTTACCTACCCACTTTCCTCTACTCCCAAGCCCTCCACCAGCCCTAATTTGGGCGCATGTACCTCAATGTTTATATCAGTGTTATCAACAATAGACAAGTTATGGAAAGAGTCCAGTGTCCACCAACTGAAGAATGGATAAAGAAGATGTGGTTTATATATACAATGGAATACTACTTGGCAATGAGAAAGAATGAAACTTTCCATTTGCAACCATGTGGATGGAACTGGAGGGTATTATGCTAAGTGAACCAAGTCAGAGAAAGACAGATATCATAAGTTTTCACTCATATTTCAAATTTGAGAAACTTAAGAGAAGATCATGGGGGAAGGGAAGGGGAAAAAGTAGTTTCAGAGAAGCAAACCATAACAGAGTCTTAAATACAGAGACTTTAGGTCTTTTTAAACCTCTTGCAGCAACGTTTTTTAGTTTGCAGTGTACAAGACATTTGCCTCCTTGAAAGGTTTATTATTAGATATTTTATTGTTTGGGGCACTATTGTAAATATAATTATTTTCTTAATTTCCTTTTCAGATTTTCATTTCTAGCATAAACACAATTGTTTTTTGCCTATCTTGTACCCTGCAACTTTACAGAATGAGTTTATTGACTTTAAAGGTTTTTGTGTGTGGATTATTTGGGACTTTTCCATATATGGGAGCATGCCACCCACAAATATATGTCGTTTTATTTCTTTTTTTCCACACTATTTTTGCTCACCTTCAGTTTTAAAAGATATTTTGGCCAAGTGTAGAAACCTATACATTGCCTTCGGCCACCCCTGGATTTTGTGGGTCTGAGAGGAGCAGTGTTAGACAAGAGGTTCCCTATTTTGGGTCACCTCAAGTCCCAAAGTCTTGGATCCACTTGTACTGCCTAAGCCAAGGAAATAGAAATCAGCATGATCCCTTGTTCTTTGCAACCCAAGCTCCAGTTGGAGCTTGAGGCCCCTGCAGGGACTGTCTCATGGCCCTAGGAGCTGCCTAGACCCCAGAGATGAAAAAAGAGTGGGTCCCCCCCCAAAAAAACAGCCTAAAGAACCCCATGTAGAGTTAGAAGAAAGTTAATGGAGCCACAGGCACTCTTCTCCAGGCAGGATTGGGAGACTCCGTGTGGGGAGTGGGCCATGGGGGCTTTGGGGGCAGAGTCTCACTGGCTCTGAACTCAAGTTTTCAGTGCACTGGTCCTCATAACACATCCTCCTCCTGCTCTACAGGCAGAAGTGGAAAACTACCAAGTTCAAAGGTAGAGCCACAGGGTGTTGCACAGTGAGCCTTTCTTTATGTTTCAAATTCAAACCAAAGCTGCCATGGCTCCAACACCACCTCAATCACAACATGACCACTGTGTGCCACCCACAACCTGTGGTCAGGTCTCATTTGAAGTTAGTAGCTGGCTAGAGGTGAACCAATCTCTCCCTGCCTCCCTCCTTTTCTCTCTTTCTCTTTCTCCCCTCCTTTTCTGCCTCCTTTTCTCTCCGTTCCTCTCTCTCTCCCTTTCTCTTCCTCCTCCTCATATTCCAGGTTGTTTACCCTCATTTTTCTCTTCATGTTTCTCCATTCACCCCCGTCCCTGCCACAAATATCCCAAGACTGAGGCCACTGGACTACCTGGGTGGGATGGGAGTTCAGTGTCTTTTCAGGTGGTGCTTTCTAGCATCTTTAAAACTTTTACCTGGTTCAAAACAGCTGCTGGAATGAAGGGTTTTAATAGGTTATTTGAACAACTTTTCATCTCCCCTCATTCTGGAGTTATTCTAGCATTGAAAACTTAGGAGTCCACAGTAGAGTTCTTGGTTTCCCCCCACCCTAGACCCCACAGCAGAATAAACCCTTTATGAAGCATTTATAAGAACGTACTGGGTGCCACACTCTGATCTGTGTCATGAGCAAACCCCAGGTCTCTGTCCCATGAAGCCCTCTACTAAAAGTGTCGTGGTGAGGGCATAGCTGTTTAGTGTCCTTCCCACTGCCCACTTAGGCATCCTGACTTAGGGGGATTTTCAGTGAATGAAACGAGTGGAGCTAATAAAAAATGGAAAATGTATGACTTCAACATGAGATGCTGTGGTCTTCACCTAGAGCCCAGTGGCTTTCCAGGCATCACAGTCTACAATTCACTCTGGGTATAGAGAGAGCCCACCCTCAAAAATCACCAGAGGCAGCAGCTGCAAATTGGTGATAGTCCCTTATGGGATTTTCAGCCTAGCAGATCCTTAGTTCTCCAGCAATCAATACTCCCAGTGTCTCTTATTGGAGGAATCACCAGCCAGCAGCCCTGCTTTAACCTGGCTATACAGTCCAGTATCCCCAAGCTCTGCCTTCAGAGAGAATACATGCATATTTGTAGGCTAGGGCTTGTAATTAGACATCTCCCTTGTCTTCTAAGAGCCATCTCCTGTGACCAGCATCTGTAGACCCTGCCTTATTCCAGATAGCTGATGTAGAATTGTATAAAACTTTTGTACAAAAAACCCTCAATTTTGAGACAAGTTCCATTTAAAAAAAAAAACAAAAAACAAAGAGCTAATGAAATCAAACTGGGCAAAAAGACTTTTGAACTGAGCCAGAAATGGCCACTGCTTTACAAGAATTGCTTTTTAAAATTCAGTAGGATGACAGGAATCTGGAACATAAAACTGTTGGTGTGAACTTTCTGAAGACAGAATAGTTAACTGATGTAAAGCCAGTGTCAGAAAGCAAGAATTTCCTGTCCCTTACAAGGTCCTTCTAGCTGGCCTAAGAATCAAATGTACACGAGACTGATTAACATGAGAAAATCAAATGTAATACTGTACATACACACAGAGGTGGAAATTCCAAAGAGAGTCAAGCAAAATGATCCTGATCCAAGAAGAAAGGGGTATGGGTGTGAGACTTAAAAGCGAAGGAATTCAGTCCTCAAAAGAATTCAAAAATGTAAAATTTTGGTAAATAAATGTTTGCTGGGCCACTTAGAAACAAGACATATAGAGGACTTTGATCAAAAGGTCCTGCTAGGTTCCTTTCTGCCTACCATACCTAATTCATATCAGAATGAAATTATCTATGGTGACAGCTTTTTTCCTGGAGAAGTTTTCTTATCTAAATTCTTTTAAGCAGTTCTAGGGTTGGGGAGGTAAAGAGCTATTCCTGAATCTACTGGGTTTTGACTCCTTTTTAATTCAAAACAATTATGCTAAAATGGCCCACCTTGAAGTGACCTACCTTTGACCCCTATACCAGCCAAGAGGCTATTAAAAGTTTCATGTAAGAGGTTTTCCCTTTCTCCACATTCTTGCCAACATTTTTTTTTCCTGTGTTAATTTTAACCATTCTGACAGTTATGAGGTGAGGTTCTTCAAAAAGTTAAAAACGGAACTACCCTAGGACCCAACAATTGCACTACTTACCCAAAGGATACAAAAATACATAGGGGTATATGCACCCCAATATTTATAGCAGCATTATTAACAATAGTCAAACTATGGAAAGAGCCCAAATGTCCACTAACTAATGAATGGATAAAGATGTGATGTGTGTGTGTATATATATATATAATGCAATATTGCTCAGGCAACAAAAAGATTTAAATATTGTCATTTGCAATGATGTGGTTGGAGCTAGAGTGTATTATGCTAGGCAAAGTCAGAGAAAGACAAATACGGTATGATTTCACTCATATGTACAATTTAAGAAAAAAAAAGATGAACATAAGTAAGGGGGAAAAAAAAGAGAGAGAGAAGGAAACAAACCATACAAGGCTCTTACAAATAGAGAACAAACTGGGGCGCCTGGGTGGCTCAGTCGGTTGAGCATCCGACTTTAGCCCAGGTCATGATCTCAAGGTTTGTGAGTTCGGGCCTTGTGTCGGGCTCTGTGCTGACAGCTCAGAGACTGGAGCCTGCTTCGGATTCTGTGCCTCCTCCTCTCTCTCTGCCCCTCCCCTGTTCATGCTCTGCCTCTCTGTCTCTCGAAAATAAATGTTAAAAATTTTTTTGAAAAAGAAAAAACAAATATAGAACAAACTGAGAGTTGCTGGAGGGATGTGTGTGGGGCATGGGCTAGGACGATCAGTATTGAGGGCACTTGTTGTGATAAGCACTGGGTGTTGTATGTAAGGGATGAATCAACGAATTCTACTCCTGAAACCAATATTGCATTGTATGTTAACTAGCTGGAATTTAAATAAAAATTTGAAAAAAAACAATTAATGTAGAGATCCCTTATGAAAATTTCAGCATCCTGAGACTACGGTGAGGTGCAAAAGAAATGATGTCTCTAAAGTGTTCTAAAATTCCTCCACAGAGCAAGACAGCCTCTTTGCACACAAACCCAGTGATAGAATTCAAGTGATGGCATTCCATCCCTTTAGGGTTGTTCATTTGCTTGGGAAAATTAAGACTATCTTCTACCAAAATCTCACTTAAAACTAAAGGGAAGAGAGAAAATATCAGTGCAGGCTTTGACTGGTTTCCTGGAAGGAGATATTCTGTGGATCCATGAAGTCCTGTAACCACTTAGGCTTTTGCCTCTCAGAATTATTCCCTTCATTCCTTTTCAAAATTGAGACGTAACTGAAAAATATTATACTAGTTTCAGGTATACAAAATAATTATTTGATACATGTATATATTATGAAATGATATCCACAATAGGCCTAGTTAACATCCATCACCACACAGTTACAATTTTTTTTTCTTATAATGATAACTTTATGATATATTATCTTAGCAACTTTCAAATACATAATACAGGGTTGGAGAACTATATTATTAACTATAGTTACCATGCTGTACATTACATCTGACTTGGGCATTTTATGTTCCCATTATGCCTGGCTGCTAGCCAAGTAATATGGTATTCTATCAAGACCTGGGAGGTTACATTGACACAGGCAGGCTGGTGATGGAATCTGCAAGGAACAAGCAGGACGGGCTCAGCCTACTTGTGCTGACATAATGTGGCAATTTGGTTCAGAGAAATGCACATAGCATCAGAGACAGATCAGGAAGGAAACTCTCATGCTGCCACTTACCATCTCCCATGTAAGCTTGGACAAGCATTGAACTTTTCTGAGGCCCATTCTCCTTAGCTATTTAAAAATGTCTCTCTCATGAGATCAATACAAGGATTAAATATGAATATGTACAAGAAGCACTTGACCTTAGAGGATCTGACAACTGAGCATCTTTATCAGGAATTGAATGATGCAATTTTCAGACATCTTCTACCTGCTGTCCACCCCAGACACAAATCTGAATTTTGAAATGTCATTTGTGCCTGTAAAATAATCCCAGGACAAACCTTAGGATGTACATTTGGACCAAAAAATAGCAGGCTGAAACATGAGCTGACTTTCTCCGGAGAGTTGGGGGAGGGGAGTGGTTCAGAGCCACATCAAGGCACACACGCTCCAATCTTGTCTGTAGCCTTGGGTAATCTGGATCTGTTTCACCTTTAAATTTCACACACAGTTTGAAAGCTACTCTCTCTGATGGGGATAGAGCTTCATCCTGGGTTTTCTTTTCTGAAACTCCTAAGGTTCTGATGTGATGGTAGGGCCTTAATCATTGGTGTCCCCAATCTTATACCTGTTCCTCCAAGTCAGTTGGGTTACCACCCCACAGACTAGAAGGACTCTGCTGAGTCTTAACCACACTGGCACTCTGAAACCTTACTTGATTAAAAGCTCCATCTTAAAACCTCTGTGTGAGCCCTTGTGCTTAGGACTTATGACTCTTGTAGCTTCAGTGCCCTACCACAGATACGGTGCTGAGAACAAGTCCAACATTTACATATTGTATAATGAATATACACTGAGTGCCTAATATGTACTAGGCACTAGCTAATGAAGACAACAAGAAAACCTCTGCTTCCTCATGGAACTTGCACTCAGGAAAGGGAAAGCAGACTACAAATGAAATAAATAAGTGAAGCATATAGTGTGTTAGGTGATATGTGCTATGAAGAAAAATAAAGAAGAGATGAGGGAGTTGCAATTTTAAATACAGTATCCAGAAAAGGTCTCAAGACAAAAGACCTAAAGGAGGCGAGGGAGAGATCTAAGTGGATATGGCATTTGTTCTTTACATACCTTCAGGAACTGAACTGGATCATTCTTCTGTTCACACTCTTTTTGATCACAGTCTGCATGCCCCCCCATTCCCTCATTCATGTAAGCTTCTAGCCAAATTTTTCTCCCCCTTATTTCCTCCCATATTTACCCCATAATTTCCTCAACACAGACTATTTTTCCCCTAACATTTCATGAAACTGGCACAAGCCTCAGCATTTTATAAATTCCTACTAGAAGCTTGTGACAGATACCAAATTGCCTGGTGGTTAGCTGGAAGATATGTCTCCCTCCCTAATGATTTCTATCAAGAAATAACAATAAAACCAGCATAATGCTTGCCTCAAGAATTATCGGCCAAGAGGATAATTAATTTTTAAAAAACTTAAAAATTTCATCTATGTTCTTATTGAAATTGACTGACTAGAGCCAGTATTCTGGGCAAACGAAATGTGCTCTGTGATCTGAAGCAAGCCAGAGCCTCTATGAGCCATATTCCCAAATTACTTTCTAGCCCCATTCTGTGGCAGAAAAGGAGCAATATGTACAGTTATTCAGTTGGTTGGTGGGGCTCTGAGGAATAGCTTGTGTTCCACCTCCTGGAGCAAATTGCCAGGCTACCAGTAAGACTATGACACAGGCTGGTCCATAGATTGTATGCAGTCACTGGTAAGCACTAATAAACCTGCTCATAACCATGGCATTTGAGATGAAGTCCTGAAGAGTGAATGTAGTTATGATCTTGACTTGTACAAGGGCGATACATGAGATTTTCCATTATATTCTCTTCCTCAGCAATGAGAGGGCTGTGCTGTGATATATAGGTTTTTTTCCCCACATATAACATGAAACACAGCAAAAACTATAAAGGTTTTGGGGCTCCTGGGTGACTCAGCTGGTTAAGCGTTAAACTTCCGCTCAGGTCATGATCTCACCATTTGTGGGTACAGCTTGGAGCCTGGAGCCTGCTCTGGATTCTGTGTCTTCTCTCTGCCCCTCACCCACTCGCACTCTGTCTGCCTGTCTCTCTCAAAAATCAAAGACATTAAAATTAAAAAAAAAATAATTGTAAAGGTTTTTAAGTGAAAATAATTTTATTTTTATTTTCTTTTTTTCTCAGTTTGTGTTTTATTGATGCTGATACTCAGGCCTTGGTTGTGTACTCAATCCTTATTACTTGTAGAAGATTCAGTAATAGTACCAGCAATAGCTGTCACCTATTAAACATACATAGATGCCAGATTATGAGTTAGGTCTCTATCTTCACTATCTCATGTAATCTTCATTACATCTCTATGAATTATATATTATTGTTTTATCATAGATGAGAACATTCAAGCTTAGATCGAATAATTTGCTCAAGGCCATAGAGCTAATTTGTGTAAGAATTAGGAATTAAATATAAGTATGTTTGAAAACCTCAGTGATGTGGAAGGAGTGAAGGTGTTGGAATCAAAATGTCTTTAATTCACTTAGCTGTGGTAGCTTTTGTGGATGGAGTGTGGTTTATACATGTTTGGAGGTATTGCACAAGGCATATAGTAGTGTTGCACAAATGGAAGTATACCTTGTTGGCTCCCCTGTCAGTTCCCACCCCATACACTATCACAGACCCTCTAAAATGCTAGTTCCTCAGGAGAGTCATGACAACAGAGGTCTGCAGAGCCCAGGTTTTGAACTGCCATGTCCAAAGTTAACAAATAATTAACTTCCAAAATTATTATTTTGGTTTGTTCCAAAAGTCCCATTTGTTCAGGTCAGACTCTCAATTTTGCTGCTGGTGTAATAATTCCTTTACAATCCCTCAACACATGGGTTAAAAAAAAACCCATTTCCTTAGTAAGAAGAACTTGGAGGCTAAGCTCTACAACTAATCAACAGTATACACAGAAGGTTCTGAAAAGTGTATAGAGTAGGTTTTATTTACTTCCTCTTGAAGAGCATTTTGATTTTTTCTAAAAATGACTAAAAGGTTTGTCAAGAATCACTCTTTTTCATACGTTTGGATTCCATCAGGCTATTAAATATGAATTTCTGATTCCAGAGTAAGGTAAAAAAAAGATGAGTAGTCCTCTTAGATAATATTTGTTTAATGTGTACTAGTTTTCAGTGGGTGTGTGTGTCATGTGATCTCTTCACACATTTTCTGGTTTTAATCTTCACAGAAGTCCCTATATAGAGGTTTGGAGAAAAGAAATAATCATCATTCTTGTTTGAAACTAGAATTCTAATACCAGGTTTTTTAAAATGCCAAGGCTAGTACTTTATGCATGCAAGCATAGAATGGTCAAAAGAAGAGACTATCTCCAAGAGTAAAAGTGTTGAGGTAATCACCAAACTCAGGTCAAGTTGCCCCTATCAGCAGTGAAGTTAGGTAAAGAACAAATTAGCTTTCAATTTGCCAGGCAAGGATGGCAACAAAAATCAGCTTGATTTTGTCTTTTGGTTAGCCACTAGAGGGTGCCATTGCCCCTCTCTGTATTTGTGGTAGTGCACTCAGGATATCCACCCAGCTTGCCTAAAGGAAAATGTTCCGAGGAGAGGTCTCCAAAATTTCCGGACATAAATCCTCTGCATCTGCTTCCCATGAAATTCAGGAGATGATAAAGACAATTTTCCTTTAATCAAATAGGAATCTGAGCTTTATTTGGATACAAATAACTTTGAAACTATCTTTGAAGGATTTTTTTAAAACTCACTAGCAAATATAAAAATTGAATAAGTAAAACCCCGGAGGGAAAATAGTTCATGTTATCTTTCTTGGTATAGCTTTAATTTACTTTTTGAAACAGGACGGATCAATCTGTGAATAATCAGCTTTGCCCAGTTCTATCAGGAGAGTCAGAGAGTTTGAAATTTGATATAGAATATCATACCTCTAAAGTCATTCCCCAAGCACTACCACCACCAATTCTATATTCTCATTCAGCCACTTTACTGGACATGGGAATAGAACAGTGTCTTCTGTTTACAGAGACAGAGAATACAGAGTCTTGTTTTTACATTGAACACTTAATAACTGCCGGTTGAATATATGAATTAATGAATGAATGATTGAAATCTCTACTTAAATAATCCCAAACAGTAACAAGGTGATTATCGCCTTTCCCAGCTGCCCCTCCTGCCATGGTCTTGAGCTGTCCCACTTATATGGATCAGTAATGATAATGTTGAAGATCAAGAATAGATTATGTTTAGGTTTGTCCTTTTCCAGCCAATTGTTATAGACTCATAAGATGCTTCATAAATACCTGGTGAATTGAGCAAGTAGGAGCTGGCTCTAATTTGGAGTAATAGATGAAACTGACCCATGGAAAATAAAGTACAGTTTTTAAGGGAGAGATTAATGATAAAATCTTCTTGTATGTAATCATCTCCCATCAGCAACAGTGGCTTTCCACAACCTTAATTAATTTAGAAAAAGAAAGTTAGGCCTAGAGGCCTTGAAGGGTCAGGAGGAGCACAGGTTTTCCACATCTAGGTTGACTGTTGAAAAAAGAAAGAACAGCTTGTACTATTCTGGGTAGTATGAGCACTATAATTTGTGACCGCTCTATAGGTCATGTATCTATTTTTCTGTTTGACAAGGACAAAGAGCAGCTGGTGCCTGGTACAAACCTAGACTAGCTTGTTCAGGCTGTGAACTATGGAGATAGAGACTTGGCTTTTAATCTAAGCTATAAAAGAGGTAGGGTGTGTGGTTACTTCTTGCATGTCTGCACAAACTTAACTGGAGCTAACAGGTTTCTGGCTGCAGGTGGGAAAATGAAGCTTAATGATTCTAAGAACTCTGTCCTTAATTTTCTGAGTATGAAAAGAAAGATTTTACACCTTTTTCTTTTCTGTCTCCATTCGCACTATGACCACCTTCAAATCAATTAAATCTAACAAACATCAATGATTTCTTATCAAATACATGGCTCTGTGCTAGGCACTGAGGAAGTGAGGTAAAAATGGCATGCTACCTGTGCATCCAGGATTGATTTAATACTGAAGGCAGGCAAGTAATCAAATAGAGTGTTATTGGTGATAATACATCTGTGCACAAAAATTACAAGATGCAATAGAGATAAGGAAATTTACTCCATTGCTATAGAATAAGAGTTGTAGAAAACTTCTCAGTTAATGGAAATAAGAACACTGTACTAAATAATGCAATGGCTTTCCACACGTAATCCCAATTTCCCCCTCCTGGTAAATCAATTAGAAAAGAGCTGATAGGTAAAAGAACCATCTCATCTACATACTATGTATTCCTTCCAGCATCTCCCCAATCCTCTCCCACTCCATGCCAAGGGATAAGCCTCCTAGTTCTGACTGTCTACCTTGCAGCCATTCTACTAATGCTCCTAGGAGGATACCATTAGTGTCTGTGTGCCCATTTTAATTTTATTTCATTATTTTTTCCTATAAAACTCTCTGTGATTTTCATTTTATTTCCTTTTGGACACACACACACACACAGAAAAGATCTTGGAAAATGTATTTAGCTAGAGTGTTCTTGTCTTTTGTAGGCCAAAAGTGCCAATGTTTCCCTTAGGATAAAGGCATTGTCAAAGACCCATGTAGTTATGCCACAGGTTGATGCATGTAATTGAATTGGAAACTTAGGTAGTCCAATACACAAGGTTTTCTGCCTACTTTTAGTTGTTCTTTACATGCTCAGTAATTCCATTCTCACTTTTCCCTAGTCCCTTCTTCATGACACCTTCCACAAACCCTCATTTCACAGGCCCTTTCCCTGCCTGCCTGTTATACCTTAACAAATAGGCATCCTCATATAAACTGTCAAGTGAAAATAGTATACCAATTTTTTAATGAGTTTGATGTTCTTTATTCAAGGGAACATAATCCATGGATTTGGGGCAGTACAGTGCCTTAGAAAGTGGAGAACACTTAGGCAGTACTTAGGCAGTACAGTGCCTTAGAAAGTGGAGAACACTTTCCAAGGAATTTAGGCAAGAGCAAGTTCTACAGAGCATTAAAAGAAGACACTTGGAAATGTGGCATGATTGGGCATAATTAGCTAGGGGATCAGGGATTTCCTATTAAAGCTAGGAGGTCCTATTTTCTAGGATAAGGTGAGTTTTCTAAAGCTGAGTTGGAGGATTGAGATTGTTGTATGTTAGATTTCCTTGACTGTGAGATGTTTCTCCTGAGGTCAGGCTGACTTAGGTTTAGATTTGTGATATGGGCCAGACCATTGGGGCAGCCTTCCATCTGTGGGTCCTGATATATAAACACTTTATCAACACCGTGACACTTCTGCAGACAAAAAAAAAATGGGATAAAGGAGAAAGAGGAAAGTTATAATGCTCTATTGCTATAGGATTAGCACTATAATTCGCTTTTGGGCATAGATGCAGAATAAGTGATGTGGGGATGGCAAAGCAAGTCTGTGTGTCTGGAAAATCTCATATTCATGGAATGAATCAATGCCTTCAGATCCTAGTGAAAAGAAGTGAGTAATAAATACATAAGTGAAAAAATATAGTGAAATACATCTTCCATGTTATATGATGAAAATTTATGAAGGTTTTAAAGGAAATTGCATATAACAACTGAGTACTCCACCGTGTGGCAGCAATTTCTTTTACATTATCGCAATTCTCTGATGCCAGTTTCCCTGAGTTAACCATGCGGTATTTGAAAATGGAATTATGTACAAATGTCACACTGGGCCTCAAGACTAAGAAAGCCAAAAACTGATCCTATAAGGGTACTCGTCTCAAATCCTCAATTCTAGGATTTGTGATGAGTATCAGCCAAGCACTTCTTTTCCATTTGCTTTAGGTTGTCTTCCTTACTTGGGTCTGTCATGATCATCTATGTGGAAGTGAGCCCCTAACTCCAGAGAGAAACTGGCAAAGATGTTCACTCTAAAGTAATCTAGGTTATGTTTAGACCACAGCACAATCAGGAAGCTTCTGAATGTATAAGCATCCTGGAGGGGTTTGCTAAATTTCAGATTTTTTTTTTAATGAAGGGAAAGTGTGAACACAGTCCCACACTACCACAAATTATGCAGTCCATTTTCCCACATTTGGGGAAAATGCAGGGGTCAGCACATCCAGAGTGCAATAGATAAGCCTTGCCCTAGGAAAACCACCCTTGTGATTATGGTATCTTCCCTGCCAGGTAAGTATTGCTAAGTGTCAGATTTCAATGTGCAATAGGTTTGAAAACAAAACACACTTAGGAAGCCTTCAAACAGAAGGGCAGTCTGAATTCGTGGTTTTTATTATGTGTCATATAAACAGGGACAGTTTATTTAGCAAAAACTTGGAAGTATTATGGTTGCCAGAGGAAATAGGAACATAATCCATTACGCTTCAGTGCTAAATGAATTCAAACTGTGACTTGTTTTCCTTAGCCACCATGAGCTTTGTTTTCTGATGGGATTCAGTTGAATCTGGAGGGGGAAAAGGAACTAAAATAACTGTACACCTCACAGTCTGGATATGGCAACTTTTAAAGTCGAAGGCAGGACCTAGAGTTAAACATTATCATGTTGCCAGAGAAGAACAGAGCACTTTAAATTGTTCCCAGTTTTCATGGCTCTGGCTGCAGGAAGTGGCATGGAGAGGAGAAAAATGGATCAGCCTTATTTCAGTTGAGACTCCTTATTCAACAGGGTACAGCATCCTACATCCTTTTCACTCATCTTTGAATTTTGCACATGCCAGTCCTCAAGGCATTCCTTGTGGAAAGTTACTCCTGCAAAACCCAGGATGGACTCCACAGATTTTGTGGTAAATCATTTGGGGAAATATTATATACTTTATCTCCTTCTTGAAGATTCATAATTCTCTTAGTCATCTTATAGACTCTGAGAAGTTCTTAAGTCAAAAATTTTTATTTTTTTTTGTATTCCTTTACAAATACTCTTTTAGTCCAGCATTTTTGAAATTTATATAACCATTTTTAAAAGACAAACAGGGTAAATGTGTAAGGGCCACTAAGGAATCTACTGCTGAAATCATTGTTACATTATATGCTAACTAATTTGAGTGTAAATTTTAAAAAATAAAAAATAAAATTAAAAAAAAAGATAAACTGAAACCTAAAAACTCCACCAAAAAACTATTAGAAGTAATAAATGAATTCAGTAAAGTTGCAAAAATTAAAGCCCAGAAATCAGTTGGGTTTCTACATGCTAATTAATACCCCCAAATCAGTTGTGTTTCTATACACTAATAATGAAGTAGCAGAAAGAGAAATTAAAAAAAATCCATTTACAATTGCAACAAAAAATAATAAAATACTTACAAATAAACTTAATAAAAAGATAAAAGACTTGTCATCGGAAAATTATACAACATTGATGAAGGAAACTGAAAATGACATAAACAAAAGGAAAGATATTCCTTGCTCCTGCATGGGAAGTATCAAAATTGTTAAAATGTCTGTACTACCCAAATCATCCCTATCCAAATACACATAACATTTTTCACAGTACTAGAACAAATAGTACTAAAATTTGTATGAAACCCCAACAGACCCTGAATAGCCAAACCAATCTTAAGAAAGAACAAAGCTGGAGGTACACAATCTCAGATTTCAAAGTATACTACAAAGCTCTAGTAATCAAAACAGTATGGTACTGGCACAAAGCCAGACATAGATAAATGGAACAGAAAAGAAAGCCCAGAAATAAGCCCACATTTTAAGGTCAATTAACCTATGACAAAAAGGCAAGAATATACAATGGGGAGAAGTAAATTTCTTCAACAAATGTTTTTGGAAAAATTGGTCAGCTACCTGAAAAAGAATGAAACTGGACCACTTACACCATACACAAAAATAAACGGAAAATAGATTAGAGACCTAAATGTGACACCTGAAACCATAAAATTACTAGAAGAGAACACAAGCAGTAGTTTCTTGACATCAACCATAGCAACATTTTTCTACATATGTTTCCTAAGGCAAGGAAAACAAAAGCAAAATTAAACTACTGGGTGTGGACTTATTTTTTAGAAAGTGCATTGTAAGCCCTAGGGAAGTGAATGGGGTAATTGCTGAAATGTCAGCGATCTTCTGGTCTCAAGAACATAAGTGCTCTATGAAATTCAGAGGCCCATGATCTCCCAGGAGCCTGGGAGTGACCCACTGTAATTGTCTAGCAGTCCTTGAGACTGTACATCTTCCCTGCATGCTTTCATGTAAACACCAGATGTATGTTTGATCTATGTCTGGAGGCTCCTTGTGTTTTCCTCCCATGCTTTGACTTTCTTTGATCTTTATAACAGGTGAACATGAAGTAAAGACTACGTGAAGTTTGCTGCTGCTGCTGTTTTGCTAGCAGAGGACAGCCCTGCATGTCCGCTCAGTTTCGGTGTCTGAAAACTTTTTCTTCAGTGACTGGCTACAAGTGGCACCCCAGCAGGTACCAGCAGACAACTGGATCTCTGCTGTGAAACTCATCTCTCAAACCAAAAAACAGGAATAGGACATCTGCTATTCAGGTAGGAACTATTGGCACTGAAAAGCCATGACATTCATTCAAGTAGGAACTACCTGAACTTAATGCCCACCATGAGATGAAAAATTTATCCCTAATCTTTTCTGTTCCAATCAGGCATGCAGAAACCCCTCGTTGTCTTGTTTCTTTTAATTTTGTTTTCATGTTCCCTTGTCATGGGGATTAGCTATTTAAACAGCAGAATATACATAAGGAGCAACTCCATATGCTTTTGCACTAATCAGGATGTAAAGTCTCAGACAAAGATCTGACCCAATTGCTCTCTATAATTTATCAGCAATGCCCATAGTACCCTGCTGAGGGGTCCCTTGAAATGGCCAATTGGGAGTGCATAGTGTGCTGCTTAAAAATGCTCTTGGTCCAATAAAAATCTCTCATTTACACACCTGGAATGCCACATTGCTATTCATATTTTACAAGAAAAACCTGATTGAAATAGCTGGCAGGACTTGGGGAAAAAGAATAAAAAAATAAAAAAGTTATACCTCTGCTCATCTCTCTGAGCTAACAGGCTTTAAGACAGTGAGACCTCTTTCTCTGTCCCCTGAGCTTTTATTCATCTCCAGCCTTGTTGGTGGCACCTTACCTCTTCTGCTTTTCTTTCCCTCCTCCTACTTCTATACCCCCTGGGATGCAACCTACATGACTGACTTCTATACCTTCTAGGTGCCTCTGGCACCATCACTGTCAAGGAGCAAGGAGCACACCCTTGGACTTAAACCACCCACTTCAAATTTCTTCACCAAATCCCAAATAAAAATTGACAATGGTAAACATATTGCTTGACTTTTAAATGGACTCAAATGGAACATATTCATTATATAAAATACTTTAAGTTTATTGATTTAATTAATTAAAAATATCAACACTATAAAAATTCTTCTACCTAAGTTTACTAAAGATAAAATAAGCTCATGTTGTCTTTGTTGCAATTTGTTAACAAAATGACAACTTAAAATGATGGCTAATTCTCCTCAAAGATTTTCATGGATAATTGTTAAGATAGCTTTCAAGGCCCTTGTAACCTAAAACTTTAAGGTTTTATTTGGAAGATAAACTGGATTAAATTCATTGCACATTTAGGCCTTTTCCAAATTGGATGAAACTCTAAAGCATTACTCACTAAACATAGGTTTGTGCTTTTGGCTTCTTATGATAAAAGAACTAAGAATATTTAAATCTGTTAAAAAAACTTGTTTCATGCTTAATTGATTCATAAACTTGCCATCTAAAAAATCCTACTATAACAGTTCACAGTTGGTTGCTACTTAGTTTTCACTGGAGACTAAGGTTTCTAAGAGTTAAAATTCTGCTAAACATAATTAATACTGATGAAAATAATAAAAGTTACTGTTTGCATAAAAGTAGGAGATATGTAAAAAAGATATAAGGAATGGGAATGCATTTTTTGATAAAGGTTAAAATGAAAGTAATTTTGCCCAAAATGAGACTGATTGTTTGAAAAAATATGGCTTGGGACAAAATCTATATACAAAGAAAAGTTGTAGAAGGTTCGTAAAAAAATCTTTGGGAAAGAAATTTATATATGGTTAGGACAAACTGAGGTTGAAATAAATGGATTTTAAAAATTCACTGATACAATATTAAAATTCTGCTTTTCTCTCCATTCAAAAAGTTTTTTTGGATTGTGGATCTGCTCTTAAAAAAATGTAAACAAATTTCATTTCTCTTTTGCCTGCCAAAAAATTCCCAGGAGGAGCCAAGATGGTGGAACAGCATGGAAGCTTTTTGTGTGTCTCGTATCCATGAAATACAGCCAGACCAACACTAAACCATCCTACATACCTAGAAAACTGGAGGATTAACACAACAATCTGCACAACCTGAACCGCAGAATTCAGCAGGTATGCGGCACAGAGAGGTGAACTTGGGGAGCAAAAAGCTGCAAAAGGTAGGGAACCGCTTTTGAAGGAGGAGGGAGGATGGAGACTGAGGAAGGGGGGAGAATATGGGAAAAACACCCCTCCCCAAAAGCAGCTGGAAAGAAAGTGGAAAATTGGAAAGAGCCACAAGGACAAAACTAAAAAGGGAGAAAGGAGAAAGGAGAGAGTTTAAATTCCATAAAGACTATAAACAAGGGGAGTGCAAAGGCTGCAACCCCGCAGCTCTTTACCTGGCAGTGCTCTGGTGGGAAAGGTGAATCCCCAGGAGCACAGTGGGGTTGAGGAGGTTCTCGGGCCACAAGGAGAAAAGCAGTTCCACTGCTGGAAGGACATTTGGTAGAGACTGTTGAAGCCACTTGGTCCCAGAAGACCCCGGAAAGCAGCCACATTCACTGGTGCTGGGGCAAGGCCATTAAGGGTGAAGCCAGGTGCCAGATGTGTGTTGTGATTTTCCATAATCCCTGAGATGTTGCTGCTACACTATCTCACAAACATTTTCTGGGATGGGCTGGCACCTGGCCGCAGTCTTGGGGCACCGGCAACAACAGGCACCAGCAGGCGTACCTGGGTGCAGCCGATATTTGGCCATTGCCCATTCAGCCATTGCTGGGTGAGACCCTCCCACAGAGGGGCAGAAAGGGTCAAAGCCACAGTCCTTCAGAAGTAAGGGGCTGGGGAAAACAGACACATCTGAGATAAAACTTGGGAGAGAGGTACTGCCTGAGGCCTGGTCACAGAGAGTGAAGAAGCGGGGAGTGGATGAGAGCTGAAGACAGAGGATGGGTGCATGATTGCTGATCTGGGAGAAGAGAGTGGGTGGCCGGGTGGTGCCATTTTCACTGCTCCTGCGCATGTGCATACGCAACTATGAACCCCACAACAATCCACCCCAGTAGGCTAGCAGCACCATCTAGTGGAGAGCAGAGCTGTTACACTGAGCCCCACCCAAATGGGCCATCTTCGCTCTTGGGGATCACAAGTCTCACCGCCGGCTTGGTTTATGGACTATAGAGAGCTTTCAAGAGAGCTACATAGAGAGCTACATAGACCGACTTCTAGGGAAAAACGAAACAATTTTAGCCCTACTTCAATCTGTTGGCAGGTTCATCTGTTAAATTTTCTTTCTTTTTTTTTATTTTTCCTTTTTCTCTTTTACAACTATTTCTTGCTCTTAAATATAGAAAGAGGAAAGATTCATTTTTGTTTTCAGTTTTTATTAAAAATATATTTCTTTAATTTTTCTTACTATATTTTTTAATTTTCTGTAAATTTTTTTCAAATTCTACTTCCATCATTTTATTTTGGTCTACTTCAGTGTACTCACTTTTTCAAATTTTCAAACAATTTCCTCTTTTTCTTTTTCTTTTTCTCTTGTTTCTTTTGTTTTTCTTGAATGCAGAAAGAGAAAAAACTTCATTTTTACTTTCAATTTCTATTAAAAATAGTTTTATTTCATTTTTACTATATTTTTTACTGTTATGTAAATGTTTTATAATTCTATTCTACTTCCATCATTTTACTTTAGACTACTACAGCGTATTCACTTTCTCAAATTTTCAAAGGATTTTTTTTTTCTTTTTCAATCTTATTTCTCTTTTTTGTTTCTTTTCTTTTTTCTTAAATACAGAAAAAGAAAAAAATGAAAAAATTCATATTTATTTTTAATTTCTATTAAAATATTTTTCTTTAATTTTTTTCTACTATATTATTTTTGAGTATATTTTTTCAAATTCTATTTTACCACCATCATCTCATTTTTGTCCACTTCAGTATATTCATTTTTTCAAATTCTCAAATGATTTCTTTTTTTCTCTCCCCCCTTTTTTTCTCTAATTTGTCAAACCTCATTCAACACCCAGACCAAAACACACCTACAATCTAGCATCATTTATTCAATTTGTGTGTGTGTTTTTAATTTTTAATTTTAATATTTTATTAATTGTAATTTTTTTTAATTTCAATTTTTCTACCTCATTAATTCCTTTTCTCCCTTCAAAATGACAAAACTAAGGAATTCACCCCAAAAGAAAGAGCACAAAGAAACGACAGCCAGGGACTTAACCAACACAGATATAAGCAAGATGTCTGAACCAGAATTTAGAATCACGATAATAAGAATGCTGGCTGGAGTCGAAAATAGATTAGAATGCCTTTCTGCAGAGGTAAGAGAAGTAAAAATAGCCAGAATGAAGTTAAAAATGCTATAACTGAGCTGCAATCACAGGTGGATGCAGCGGCAGCAAGGATGGACGAAGCAGTGATATAGAGGAGAAAATTATAGAGAATAATGAAGCAGAAAAAAAGAGGGAGATTAAGGCAAAAGAGCATGATTTAAGAATTAGAGAAATCAGTGACTCATTAAAAAGGAACAACATCAAAATCATAGGGGTCCCAGAAGAGGAAGAGAGAGAAATAGGAGTAGAAGAGTTATGTGAGCAAATCAAAGCAGAAACCTTTCCTTACCTGAGGAAAGACACAGACAGTAAAATCCAGGAAGATTAGATTCAACAAAAACTGACCATCAACAAGTCATATCATAGTCAAATTCACAAAATACTCAGGCAAGGTGAGAATCATGAAAGCAGCAAGGAAAAAAAAAGTTCCTAACTTACAAGGGAAGACAGATCAGGTTTGCAGCAGACCTATCCACAGAAACTTGGCAGGCCAGAAGGGAGAGATGGGATATATTCAGTGTGCTGAATCAGAAAAATATGCATCCAAGAATTCTTTTTTTTTAATATCAAATTTATTGTCAGATTGGTTTTCATTCAACACCCAGTGCTCATCCCAAATGGTGCCCTCCTCAATACCCAACCCCCCCCTCCCTCCAACCCCCCATGAACCCCCAGTTTGTTCTCAGCTTTTACGAGTTTCTTATGCTTTGGCTCTCTCCCACTCTAACCTCTTTTTTTTTGTTCCCCTCCCCCACGGACTTCTGTTAAGTTTCTCAGGATCCACATAAGAGTGAAAACATGGTATCTGTCTTTCTGTAGGTATGACTTATATCACTTAGCATAACACTCTCCAGTTCCATCCACGTTGCTACAAAAGGCCATATTTCATTCTTTCTCATTGCCATGTAGTATTCCATTGTGGGTATAAACCACAATTTCTTTCTCCATTCGTCAGTTGATGGACATTTAGGCTCTTTCCATAATTTGGCTAATGTTGAGAGTGCTGCTTTAAACTTTGGGGTAAAGCGTCCCTATGCATCAGCACTCCTGTATCTCTTGGGTAAATTCATAGCAGTGCTATTGCTGAGTCATAGGGTTGGTCTATTTTTAATTTTTTGAGGAACCTCCACAATATTTTCGAGTGGTTGTACAAATTTGCAGTCCCACCAACAGTGCAAGATGGTTCCCATATCTCCACATCCTCTTCAGCATCTATAGTCTCCTGATTTGTTCATATTAGCCACTCTGGCATGAGGTGATATCTGAGTGTGGTTTTGATTTGTATTTCCCTGATGAGGAGCGATGTTGAGCATCTTTTCTTGTGCTTGTTGGCCATCTGGATCTTTTCTTTAGAGAAGTGTCTATTCGTGTTTTCTGCCCATTTCTTGACTGGATTATTTGTTTTTCAGGTGTGGAGTTTGGTGAGCTCTTTATAGATTTTGGATACTAGCCCTTTGATATGTCATTTGCAAATATCTTTTCCAATTCCGTTGGTTGCCTTTTAATTTTGTTGATTGTTTCCTTTGCAGTGCAGAAGCTTTTTATCTTCATTATGTCCCGTCGTTCATTTTCCTTTCAATCCCCTTGCCTTTGGGCATGTATCAAGTAAGAAACTGCTGCGGCTGAGGTCAGAGAGGTTTTTTCCTGCTTTCTCCTCTAGGGTTTTGATGGTTTCCTGTCTCACATTCAGGTCTTTTAACCATTTTTGGTTTGTTTTTGTGAATGGTGTAAGAAAGTGCTCTAGTTTCATCCTTCTGCATGTAGCTGTCCAGTTCTCCCAGCACCATTTGTTAAAGAGACTGTACTTTTTTCCATTGAATATTCTTTCCTGCTTTGTCAAAGATGAGTTGGCCTTATGTTTGTGGGTCTAGTTCTGGGGTTTTCTATTCCATTGGTCTATTCTATTCTATTTCATTGTGTCTGTTTTTGTGCCAATACCATGCTGTTTTGATGATGACAGCTTTGTAGTAGAGGATAAAGTCTGGGATTGTGATGCCTCCTGCTTTGGGCTTCTTCAAAATTACTTTGGATATTTGGGGCCTTTGTGGTTCCATAAAAATTTTAGGATTGCTTATTCTAGTTTTGAGAAGAATGCTGGTGCAATTTGATTGGGATTGCACTGAATGTATAGATAGCTTTGGGTAGTATTGACATTTTGACAATATTTATTCTTCCAATCCATGAGCATGGAATGCTTTTCCATTTCTTTCTATCTTCTTCAATTTCCTTCATAAGCTTTCTATAGTTTCAGCATACAGGTCTTTTACATCTGTGGTCAGGTTTGTTCTTAGGTATGTTATGCTTCTTGGTGCAATTGTGAATGGGATCAGTTTCTTTATTTGTCTTTCTGTTGCTTCAATGTTCCTGTATAAGAATGCACCTGATTTCTGTACATTGATTTTGTACCCTGTGACTTTGTTAAATTCATGTATCAGTTCTAGCAGATTTTGGTAGAGTCTATCAGATTGCCACGTATAATATCATGTCATCTGCAAAAAGTGAAAGCTTGACTTCATCTTTGCCAATTTGTTTGCCTTTGATTTTCTTTTGGTGTCTGCTGACGCTAGCACATCCAACACTATGTTAAACAACAGTGGTGAGGGGCGCCTGGGTGGCTCAGTCGGTTAAGCGTCCGACTTCAGCTCAGGTCACGATCTCGTGGTCCGTGATTTCGAGCCCCACGTCGGGCTCTGGGCTGATGGCTCAGAGCCTGGAGCCTGCTTCTGATTCTGTGTCTCCCTCTCTCTCTGCCCCTCCCCCGTTCATGCTCTGTCTCTCTCTGTCTCAAAAATAAATAAAACGTTAAAAATTAAAAAAAAAAATAAAAAATGGTGGTGAGAGTGGGCATCCCTGTCACGTTCCTGAACTCAGGAAGAAAGCTCTCAGTTTTTCCCCACTGAGGATGATATTAGCTGTGGGCTTTTCATAAATGGCTTTTATGATGTTGAAGTATGTTCCTTCGACCCCGACTCTCTCGAGGGCTTTTATTAAGAAAGGAGGCTAAATTTTGTTAAATGATTTTTCTGCATCAATTGACAGGATCATAAGGTTCTTATATTTTCTTTTATTAATGTGATGTGTCACATTGATGGATTTGTGAATGTTGAACCAGCCCTGCAGCCCAGGAATGAACCCCACTTGATCATGGTGAATAATTCTTTTTATAAACTGTAGAACTCGATTTGTTAGTATCTTATTAAGAATTTTTCCATCCATATTCATCAGGGATATTGGCCTGTAGTTTCCTTTTTTTACGGGGTCTCTGTCTGGTTTAGGATCAACGTAATGCCGGCTTCATAGAATGAGTCTGGAGGTTTTCCTTCCTTTTCTATTATTTGGAATAGCTTGAGAAGGATAGGTAATAACTCTGTTTGAAATGTCTTGTAGAATTCCCCTGGGAAGCCATCTGGTCCTGGACTCTTATTTGTTGGGAGATTTTTGATAACTGATTCCATTTCTTTCCTTGTTATGGGTCTGTTCTAGCTTTCTATTTCTTCCTGTTTGAGTTGGAAGTGTGTGGGTGTTTAGGAATTTGTCCATTTCTTTCAGGTTGTCCAATTTGTTGGCATATAATTTTTCATAGTGCTCCCTGATAATTGCTTATATTTCTGAGGGATTGGTTGTAATAATTCCATTTTCACTCATGATTTTATCTATTTGGGCCATCTCCTTTTTCTTTGTGAGAAGCCTGGCTAGAGGTTTATCAATTTTGTTTATTGTTTCAAAAAACCCACTCTTGCTTTCATTGATCTGCTCTGTTTTGTTTTTTTTTCTAGATTCTATATTATTTCTGCTCTGATATTTATTATTTCTCTTCTTCTGCTGGGTTTGGGGTGTCTTTGCTGTCCTGCTTCTATTTCCTTTAGGTGTGCTGTTAGATTTTGTATTTGGGATTTCTCTTCTTTCTTGAGATAGGCCTAGATTGCAATGTGTTTTCCTTTCAGGACTGCCTTCACTACGTCCCAAAGCGTTTTGATTGTTGTATTTTCATTTTCATTTATTTCCATATATATTTTTAAATTTCTTCTCTAATTGCCTGGTTGACCCATTCATTTTTAGTAGGGTGTTCTTTAACCTCCATGCTTTTGGAGGTTTTCATCCTTTTTCCCGTGGTTGATTTCAACCTTCATAACATTGTGGTCTGAAAATATGCATGGTATGATCTCAATTCTTGTATACTTATGAAGGGCTGTTTTGTGACCCAGCATGTGATCTATCTTGGAGAATGCTCCATGTGCACTCAAGAAGAAAAGTATATTGTGTTGCTTTGGGATGCAGAGTTCTAATTATATCTGTCAAGTCCATCTGATCAGCCCTGATATCATTCAGGGCCCTTGTTTCTTTATTGATCCTGTGTCTAGATGATCTGTCCATTGCTATAAGTGGAGTATTAAAGTCCCCTGCGTTACCACATTCTTATCAATAAGTTTGCTTATGTTTCCGATTAATAGTTTTATATATTTGGGGGCTCCCATATTTGGCGCATAGACATTTATAATTGTTAGCTCTTCCTGATGTATAGACCCTGCAATGATTATATAATGCCCTTTTTCATCTCTTGTACAACCTTTACTTTGAAGTCTAGTTTGTCTGATATAAGTATGGTTACTCCAGCTTTCTTTTGACTTCCAGTAGCATGATAGATAGTTCTCCAACCCCTCACTTGCAATCTGAAGGTGTCCTCAGGTCTAAAATGAGTCTCTTGTAGATAGCTAATAGATGGGTCTTTTTTTTTTTTAATCCATTCTGATACCCTATGTCTTTTGTCTGGAGCATTTAGTCCATTTATATTCAGTGTTATTATAGAAAGATTTGGGTTTAGAGTCCTTGTGATGTCTGTAGGTTTCATGCTGGTAGTGATGTCTCTGGTACTTTGTCTCAAAGGATCCCCCTTAGGATCTCTTGTAGGGATGGTTTAGTCGTGATGAGTTCCTTCAGTTTTTGTTTGGGAAGACCTTTATCTCTCCTTCTATTCTGAATGAGAGACTTGCTGGGTAAAGGATTCTCGGCTCCATATTTTTTCTGTTCATCACTCTGAAGATTTCCTGCCATTTCTTTAGCCTGCCAAGTTTCAGTAGATAGATCTTCCACTAGTCTTATGGGTCTCCCTTTGTAAGTTAGAGCCTCTTTATCCCCAGCTGCTTTCAGAATCTTCTCTTTACCATTGTATTTTGCCAGTTTCCGTATGATATGTCATGCAGAAAATTGATTCAAATTATGTCTGAAGGGAGTTCTCTGTGCCTCTTGGATTTCAATGCCTTTTTCCCTCCCCAGATCAGGGAAGTTCTCAGCTATTATTTCTTCAAGTACACCTTCAGCCCCTTTCTCTCTTTCTCTTCTGGAATTCCTATAATACGGATATTGTTCCATTTGATTGCATCTCTTAGTTCCCTAATTCTCCCCTCATACTCCTGGATTTTTTTTATCTCTCTTTTTCTCAGCTTCCTCTTTTTCCATAATTTTATCTTCTAAATCACCTATTCTCTCCTCTGCCTCTTCAATGCAAGCTGTCGTTGCCTCCATTTTATTTTGCAGCTCATTTATAGCATTTTTTAGCTCCTCCTGACTGTTTCTTAGTCCCTTGATCCCTGCATTAATGGATTCTCTGCTGTCCTCTATACTTTTTTCAAGCCCAGCGATTAACTTTATGACTATTATTTTAATTCATTTTCTGTTACATTGCTTAAATTGTTTTTGATCAGTTCGTTAGCTGTCGCTATTTCCTGGAGTTTCATTTGAGGAGAATTCTTCCATTTCGTCATTTTGGATAGTCCCTGGAGTGGCGTGGAACTGCAGGGCACTTGCCCTGTGCTGTCTGGAGTAAGTTGTGTTGGTGGGTGGGGCCGCATTCAGACCTGGTGCCTGCCCCCAGCCCACCGCTGGGGCCACAGTCAGACTGGTGTGTACCTTATCTTCCCCTCTCCCAGGGGCAGGACTCACTGTGGAGTGGTGTGGCCCCGGTCTGGGCTACTTGCACACTGATAGGTTTGTGGTGCTGCTTCTATGGGATCCGGCATATTAGCTGGGGTGGATCTGCAAGTTGCATAGTGGCAGGAGGGGCAGGCTCAGCTCACTTTGCCTTGGGTGGTCCGCTAGGGAGGGGCCCTGTTGCACTGGGTGGGAGGCAGATCCGTCCTTTTCCATGGTCCTCTTGTCTATGCTTTGCTCTGGAGAGTCCGTTCTGCTAATCTTCTGGCAGTTTTCTGGGTTATTTAGGCAGATATGGGTGGAATCTAACTGATCAGCAGGACGTGGTGAGCCCAGTGTCCTCCTACGTCACCATCTTCCAAAGCCAAGAATTCTTTATCCAGCAAGGCTGTCATTCAAAATAGAAGGAGAGATAAAAAGTTTCCCAGACAAAAATTAAAGGAGTTTGTGACCACTGAACCAGCCCTGCAAGAAATATTAAGGGGGACTTTCTGAGGGGACAAAAGATGAAAATATATAATAAACAAACAAACAAGCAAATAAATAAATAAATAAATAAATACTAAAAGCAACAAAAGATTAGAAAGGACCAGAGAACACCACCAGAAACTCCAACTCTACAAGCATCATAATGGCAATAAATTCATATCTTTCAGTACTCACTCTAAACGTCAATGGACTCAATGCTCCAATCAAAAGACATAGAGTAACTGAATGGATAAGAAAACAAGATCCATCTATATTGTTTACAAGAGACCCACTTTAGACCTAAAGACACCTTCAGATTGAAAGTAAGGGGATGGAGAACCATCTATCATGCTAATGGTCAACAAAAGAAAGCCGGAGTAGCCATACTTATATCAGACAATCTAGACTTTAAAATAAAGACTGTATCAAAGGATGAAGAAGGGCATTATATCATAATCAAGGAGTCTATAGACCAAGAACACCTAACAATTGTAAACATGCGCCAAATGTGACAGCACCCAAATATATAAATAAATTAATCACAAACAGAAAGAAACTCATCAATAGTAATACCTTAATAGTAGGAGACCTCAATAACCCACTCACAACAATGGACAGATCATCTAATCAAAAAATCAACAAGGAAACAATGGCCTTGAACGACACACTGGACCAGATGGACTTAACAGATATATTCAGAACATTTCATCCTAAAGCAGCAGAATATACATTCTTCTCCAGTGCACAAGGAACGTTCTCCAGAATAGACCATATACTGGGACACAAATCAGCCCTAAGTAAGTACAAAAAGATCGATATCATACCGTGCATATTTTCAGACCACAACACTATGAAACTTGAAATCAACCACAAGAAAAAATTTGGAAATGTAACAAATACTTGGAGACTGAAGAACAACCTACTAAAGAATGACTGGGCTAACAAAGCAGCTAAAGAGGAAATTAAAAAGTATGTGGAAGCCAATGAAAATGATAATACCACAACCCAAAACCTCTGGGATGCAGCAAAGGCAGTCATAAGAGGAAAGTATAATAGCAATCCAGGCCTTCCTAAAGAAGGAAGATCTCAGATACAAAACCTAACCTTATGCCTCAAGGATCTGGAAAAAGAACAGCAAAAAAAAAAAAACTCATAACATGCAGAAGACAGGAAATAATAATGATTAGAGCAGAAATCAATGCTATTGAAAACAAAAACAAAAAACAAAAACAGTAGAACAAATCAATGAAACCAAAAGCTGGTTCTTTCAAAGAATTAACAAAATTGATAAACCGCTAGCCAGTTTGATTAAGAAGAGAACGGTAAAGACCCGGATAAATAAAATCAAGAATGAAAGAGGAGAGATCACAACCAACACAACAGAAAGAAAAACAATAATAAGAGAATATTATGATTAACTATATGCCAATAAAATGAGTAATCTGGAAGAAATGGACCAATTCCTAGAAACATATACACTACCAAAACTGAAACAGGAAGAAATAGAAAATTTGAACAGACCCATAACCAGTAAGGAAATCGAATTAGTAATCAAAAATCTCTCCAAAAACAAGGGTCCAGGCCAGATGGCTTTGCAGGGGAATTCTAATAAACATTTAAGGAAGAGTTAACACCTAGTCTCTTGAAGGTGTTCCAAAAAATAGAAATGGAAGGAAAACTTCCAAATACGTTTTATGAAGCCAGCATTACCTTGATTCCAAAACCAGACAGAGACCCCACTAAAGAGAACTATAGACCAATTTCCCTGATGAACATGGATGCAAAACTCCTCAACAAGATATTAGCCAAGTGGACCCAATGATACATTAACAATATTTTTCACCATGACCAAGTGGGATTTATACCTGGGATGCAGGGCTGGTTCAATATCTGCAAAACAATTAACGTGATGCATCCCATCAATAAAAGAAAGGACAAGAACCATATGACCCTCTCAATATATGCAGAGAAAGCATTTGAGAAAATGCAGGATCCTTTTTTGGTAAAAACCCTCAAGAAAGTAGGGATAGTAGGAGCATACCTCAAGATCATAAAAGCCATATATGAACGACCCAACTCTAATATCATCCTCAATGGGGAAAAACTGAGAGCTTTCCCCCGAAGGTCAGGAACAAGACAGGGATGTTCACTCTCACCACTGTTATTCAACTTAGTATTGGAAGTCTTAGCCACTGCAATCAAACAACACAAAGAAATAAAAGGCATCCAAATCGGCCAGGAGGAGGTCAAACGTTCACTCTTCACAGATGGCATGATAGTCTCTATGGAAAACCCAAAAGATTCCACCAAAAAACTGCTGGAACTGATTCATGAATTCAGCAAAGTTGCAGGATATAAAATCAATGCACAGAAATCGTTTGCATTCCTATACACCAACAATGATGTGACAGAAAGAGAAATCAAGGAATGGATCCCATTTACAGTTGCACCAAAAACTATAAAATACCTAGGAATAAATCTAGCCAAAGAGGTGAAAAATCTATACACTGAAAACTATATAAACCTTATGAAAGAAATTGAAAAAAATACACAAAAAAAGGCGAAAATATTCCATGCTCCCGGATAGGAAGAACAAATATTGTTACAATGTCAATACTACCCAAAGCAATCTACATATTCAACGTGATCCCTATCAAAGTAACACCAGCATTCTTCACAGAGATAGAACAAATAATCCTAAAATTTGTATGGAGCTAGAAAAGACCCCGATAGCCAAAGCAATCTTAAAAAATAAAACCAAAGCAGGAGGCATCACAATCCCAGACTTCAAGCTGTACTACAAAGCTGTAATCATCAAGACAGTATGGTACTGGCAGAAGAACAGACACTCAAATCAATCGAATAGAACAGAGAGCCCAGAAATGGACCCACAAACGTATGGCCAACCAATCTTTGAGAAAGCAGGAAAGAATATCCGATGGAATAAAAACAGTCTCTTCAGCAAGTGGTTCTGGGAAAACTGGACAGCAACATGCAGAAGAATGAACATGGACCACTTTCTTACACCATACACAAAAATAAACTCAAAGTGGATGAAATACCTCAATGTAAGACAGGAAGCCATCAAAATCCTCGAGGAGAAAGCAGGCAAAAGCTTCTTTTATCTTGCCCGCAGCAATCTCTTAGTCAACACGTCTCTAGAGGCAAGGGAAACAGCAAAAATGAACTACTGGGACCTCATCAAAATAAAAAGCTTTTGCACAGCGAAGGAAACAATCAGCAAAATTAAAACGCAACTGATGGAATGGGACAAGATATTTGCAAATAACATATGACATAAAGGGTTCGTGTCCAAAAATCTACAAAGGATTATCACACTCAACACAAAAAAAAGATAATAATAATAATCCAGGGAAGAAATGGGCGACAGACATGAATAGACACTTCTCCAAAGAAGACATCCAGATGGCCAACCGACACATGAAAATATGCTCACCATCACTCATAATCAGGGAAATGCAAATCAAATCCACAATGAGATACCACCTTACACTTGTCAGAATGGTTAACATTAACAACTCAGGCAACAACAGATGTTGTCGAGGATGCGGAGAAAGAGGATCTCTTTTACATTGTTGGTGGGAATGCAAGCTGATGCAGCCACTCTGGAAAACAGCATGGATGTTTCTCAAAAATCTGAAAATAGAACTACCCATTACTACCCGGCAATTGCACTACTAGGCATTTATCCATAGGATACAGGTGTGCTGTTTCGAAGGGACACATACACCCCCATGTTTATAGCGGCACTATCAACAATAGCCAAAGTATGGAAAAAGCCCAAATGTCCATCAATGGATGAGTGGATAAAAAAGTGCATATATATTACAATGGAGTATTACTCAGCAATCAAAAAGAATGAAATCTTGCCATTTGCAACTATGTGGATGGAACTGGAGGGTATTATGCTAAGTGAAATTAGTCAGAGAAAGACAAAAATCATATGACTTCACTCATATGAGGACTTTAAGAGACAAAACAGATGAATATAAGGGATGGAAGCAAAAGTAATATAAAAACAGGGAGGGGCACAAAAGAGAAGAGACTCATAAATATGGAGAACAAACTGAGGGTTACTGGAGGGAATATGGGAGGGCGGATGGGCTAAAGGAGGTGGGTTTTGCTAGCAACTATATAAAGCTACATATTTGTCTTAAAAATTTCTTATTGCTACCCTGGTTAAATAAATAATTAAAATTTATAATAATCTATAATCCTATTTAGGATAGGCTTTTTAACTTTGTAAAGGTTAACAAACTTCCCAAGAATTAAATTGTAAATAAAATCTTTTTAACAGTTGAGCCTTTGTATTTCTTGTTACTTAGAAAGCCCTGTCTGGCAAATAATAAGAAAACTTAGGTTATATTGCTTTTGGGTCAGTGCTATAATTGCTCATATATATAATTCCTAAAATGTTAATATGTTTTTTTATAAGATAATCATTTAATATTCTAATTATCAAGATGTTATGTGTCACAAAAACAACTAAATTTCCTTTCACATATATCAGAGTAAACTTTCAAATCATATTATTAACCATGTCCATTTTTAAGACTTTTTTCATTTATAATTATTGTTCTGAAGCCCTTACAATATGTGTTTCATCCATAGAGGCTTGTAAAAAAACTTTTAGGACAAATACAGATATTTGACATCTTTAAGATCATAAAACAAATGGTAAAAATATACAAAAGTATAAAACTACATTCAAACTAAACAAAAATTAATAACATAAAATTAAGTAAACAGAAAATTTTATCAACTATAAAAGGACTCTTATCTGGGCTCGTTTCTTTCTGTTAATCTAATCATGTTTTGCTGTTTTCTCCTATGTGTGTTCACCTGATGCCAAGACTCCTTCACTGCCAGAATTTAAAGCCATAATTAAACATATTTAAACTACTCTTATTAAAACAAAAGGGGGGGGAATGCCACCCCTAGGGAAAGATTAATGAGAACTCTATCCACATTAAATCATTTACGATTACATAGAAATTTTCATTCTGCAATGCTCAAACATTTTCAGATGGAACAGGAACTTCCAAAACCCAAGGTATAATATAGATTGCCCAATGAGGGGCCAACCTGGAAGGGTCTAATACAATTGTTAATCTCGGAGAGAGGTTTTGTGGTTGTGCTTTCTCCTCAAGATCCTGTGTGTGTACCTGCTTGGTTAATAAAACCACATCATGAGTTGGCACAAGAGACTCAAAAATCCAATAACAAACTTCAAAATGATCGCAGTGTCACCTCCCAACGAGATGTCAAATCCAAATAAGAGGAAGATTGCAAGACATCTCCTTGTGTGATGTTTAAAAAAAATAACCTCATAGGCTAAAGAGGTTTTAGCCATCACAGGCATGCCTGTGACTCCTAAAGATATGATTCTGTCCATCATCTCTTGACTTGCTACCAACTCATCTAAGGTAATACTGCTGCTACTGTGTCGCCTTCTTTATCTGTTGCTTCTACTCACCCACACTCTACTTTTACCTATTGGGCTCAAGTTCTTAGCTCTCTTATGTTTGATTTAGTCTCCTGGGAAGATCCTAAAATTCCTGTTTCATCTAATGACTCCTCTATTAACAGAAGACACTGGGTTCCCATTAACGCTGATGATTTGTTCACCTACTCATCCCATAAGCGCCCAATAAATTGGACTTTTTCTCACTTGGGCATCCCTCTGTTTCTATTATGATCCTAATACTCGCCATACTTAACCAAAGCCTCTGTGTCCCTCTTCACAAACAATGATATGTGAATAGCATACTTAAAACACCAGAAGATGAATCTTGGGTAAGTACTATCAAAGATCAACATTTTGTTCTCACAATAAAAATAGGAGAAAACCTAACTGAAGAAAAATGCCAGTGCCTCCAGTGCCAGCCAGACCCTGGCTGGAGATGGGGTCCTATGATGGCTCCTCATGGGACTTCTGTTCTTGTAATTTTACCAAAATACCCTATTTAACAATACTATCCTTAAAAATTGGGTACTCAAAGGACTGATGGTCATAAAAAGTAATAAATCTCTGGAGGGATGCATCTAAAATTGCTCACTTCCTTTCCATTATGACACTGATAAACCCATATAGAACCCTCGATTTGCAGGTCCAATATTAGACTCAAATACTCCACTAATGCCTATTCCTCTATTCAAACTTTCTCTTGTAGGATTGGCCTGCCATTTACTAAAAAAAAATGTATACATAATCCTGCTACATTGGTACATGGTAAATTCAACTGGTTCTATATCGACATAATCAATGGGCATACACAACTTGTATGTGACTCAGGTTTCACAACCTACTGTCTCACTCCCACTTTATACAATGAGTCCTGGTGTCCAATGCATAGACGTTTTAATCAGGCATTCGACTCACCACCCTTAAATGTCTCCATTAACAACTTAAAAATCAGATTGCAAAAACAATTATAAAAGCTTCAAAAAAAGGCCAACAGGCCACAATTAACACTCTCAATTATATTTCTAACTGGATCAAACGAAAAAAACTGGTTCTCTGATTTCAATCTACACTCCTGGTTTAGCACTATTATATTATTGCTAATAATCTTTTTTTTATTGCAGTTTTCAAAATGATGATGTCTCTTTGCTCCTCTAACAGGTCACTCAAGATGTTCTTCACCAATACCCAGATGCTCACCACTTCAATGACAAGTCATGGTCTTGCTAATAGAAAAAGGGGGTGAGATGTGGAGTTATTTTTAGAGCGTATTGTAAGCCATGGCAAAGTGAATGGGGTAATTCCTGAAATATCAGTGATGTTCTGGTCTCAAATCTGTTGAACATGATAGCACTATGAGATATAGAGCCCCATGATCTCCCAGGAGCCAGTTAGGAAACAGACCCACTGTAATTGCCTAGCAGTCCTTGAGACTGCACATCTTCCCCGCATGGTTTCACATAAACACCAGATGTATGTTTGATCTATGTCTGGAGGCAAACATTATACCAGGCGAACATGAAATAAAGACTATGTACAGTTTGCTGCTGCTGCTGATGCTGTTTTGCTAGCAGAAGCAGCCCTGCATGTCCACTCAATCTTAGTGTCTGAGAACTTTTTCTTTGGTGTGAGACTACAATTGGGACTATAGAAAAATTAAAAAAAACTCTTACACAGCAAAGAAACCCATCTTAATGGCAAAGGCAACCTACTTAATGTAAGAAGATATTCTCAAATAAGATTATATATATATAAAATAACGGGCTAATATTCAAAATATATGAATAACTTATAAAACTTAACACCAAAAGAACTAAATAATCTGATTAAATAATGGATAGAGTATCTGAATAGATATTTTTCTAAAGAAGATATTGGAATAGAAAAAGACACTTGAAAGATGTTCATCACACATCATCAGGGAAATGCAAATGAAAACTACAAGAAGATATAACGTCATACCTGTCAGATGGTTAAAATAAAAAAAACATAAAAAATAAGTATTAGTGAGAATATGGAACAGAGAGTTACTGGAGGGGATATGGAAGGGGGGATGGGCTAAATGGGTAAGGGGCACTAAGGAATCTACTTAAATCATTGTTGCACTATATGCTAACCAATTTGGATGTAACTTAAAAAAATAAATAAAACCATAAAAATAAGTATTAGTGAGAGATAAATATTATTTAATACTTATTAAAAAATAAGTGTTAATGGAGAAAATGGAAGTCTTGTGTACAGTTGGTAAGCATGCAAACTATGGAAGCAGTCACTATGGAAAACAGAATGGAGGCTTCTCAATAAAATTAAAAATAGAAATACCATATAATCCAGTAGTTCCATTACTGGCTATTTACCCAGAGAAAATGAAAGCACAAATTTGAAAAACTATATGCACTCCTATGTTTATTGCAGCATTATTTACAACAGCCAAGCTATGGAAGCAACCCAAGTGTCCATCCATAGATGAATGGCTGAGGAAGTGGTATGTGTATGTATAATGGAATGTTACTCAGCTATAAAAGCGTTTGAGATTTTTCCATTTGCATCAACATGGATGGGCTACAGAGTATTATGCTAAGTGATATAAGTCAGACAGAGAAAGATGAATACCATATGATTTCATTTATATGTGGAATTTTGAACAAACAAATGAATAAACAAACAAAAAGCATGAGACCTATAAATACCGAGAAGAAACTGATGGTAGCCACAAGAGAGAGGGTGAAAGTGGGTGTGCAAAATGAATGAAGGGGAGTGGGCGATATGGACTCCCAGTTATGGAATAAGTCATGGTAATAGAAGTTATAGCATAGGGAATATAATCAATGGTATTGTAATAGTGTTATATGGTGAGAGATGGTAGCTACACTTGTGGTGAGCATAGAGTGATGTACAGAATTGTCATATTACTATGCTCTACACTTGAAACTAATTAATGTTGAATGTCAACTATACTCAAAAAAATAATTACAGAGATAAACAGAGACATACTAATTTTATTTCATTTGAGCAAAAATCTATTTAAATTGAGCAATACCAAACTGAATTGGTTAGGAGTTCTCTGACAGGAGCTGATAAATGACATATAAAGAAGATGGGGATGTAAAAAAAAGAAAGAAGAAAAAAGAAAACAAAGAAAGAGAGAAAGAAAGAAAAAGAAAAAGAAAGAAAGAAAGAAATTATGTGATTGGCAATAGCTTAAAGCCTCTTTGGCTGTTTGTGGTTGATTTTCCTTAGGTTCCAATTAAGTAATCTTGAGGGCTTTACATGTTTAGATTTTGATTTGCTTAGGTAGACAATGGCATTAAAGCAACCTCAGTCTACTGGCCTCCTGTTTAAATTGACACCATGGAGCCATATTTATAGAACAATTAACATTGCAAGGAATCAGTGTTAAGCATACACATTTTGAGCAAGGAAAACAAAAGGAACATGCATCTCACACAGCAAATTAATGTGAAACACAACAACTTGCAGGTGAAGGGCAGTGCTGAAGAATATTTGTATAAATCCATGCTCTAGGGACCCTCAGGGAATATTGTGATGAAGGCAAGTCAATGCTGGCCAGGTGATTCCTTGCTTACAAGTGAGGTGGAGACGATTGTTAATTTCAGTTCAAATGGAAGTTAAATTACACAATGAGGGCTCTCACCAATAATTTCCATTAAACTCCAAGGGAGGTCATCCTGTCAGATCCCAAAAGCTCTGGACATGGTGTACCTTCAAACCTTATTAGAACCACACAATTATTTATCTAGGGAAACTCCCTATGTAGAAAAATCTTATGGGTCCTTAATGGGGTGCCCGCAACACTATTGAAACTGAAAGTAGGAGTTAAGATGGTGGAGGAATAGTGTGACCCTAAACTTGTCTGGTCCTTGAAAACAGCTAGATAGTTATCAAAGCATTCCAAACATCAAAGAAATCAGCCAGAGGTCTGAATGAACAAAAACTGCAAGACTACATTTAGAAAATGTCCACTGTTTACAAGATAGGAGATGTGGAAAGTTTACTGGGAAAAACATCCTCTGGTTGGTGGGCAGGGGAGGGAGTCTGCTGAAAGTAATATAAACAGCTGAGCACAAAATCTGAACTTTTAGCGCTCTGCTATCATGGGGGAGGTGCCTAGCTTAAAGGTGTTCAAGTTATGAAGTGAGGGTAGAATCCCAGGAGTGACCGTGAGGCCTGAGTATCCCTTAGGTTGCAAGAAATAGGGGTCACACAAACATGCTGTGTTGTTTCAAGACATAGAGGAGACTTGCCTTAGCTGAGGGCTGGAAGCAGGGGTTCCTGCTTTCTGCTCTGTTTTGACATAAACTCTGAACATCAGTGCAGTCACACCTCTGCTTTTTTCACCCTGGAGGTCATACAAAACTGTGGTCAGACCCCCCTCCAGAAGAGCAGTGCAGGTCTGCGCCCTGAGAATCTCTAAAATTTGGCTTTGAAACTCAGTCCTGCACCTGAAAGGAAAAAAAAAAAAAAAAAAAGCTTGGACACAGGCTGAGTGAACATGGAGTTCTGACGGAAACCACGGACACAAAAATGGTGATTCATTGCCCTTCTGTGGGGGTTCCCTGAAGAGAAGGAGGTGCTAACATTCAGCTTCTGGGCTATAGAGCATGAGCAGCCAGATTTATTTCCCCTCTTCATTCCCGCTTCAAGAACCAAAAGGCTTCTGGCAACAAAACAGGGCTACCTAGTCGAGGCCAGGGTCACTTACACCAAACCTCACCCCCTGTACCTCAGAGGTGCATTTCCACTGAAACAAGTCACCCTTAGAATCCACACAAATAACTCCTTTGCACCAAATCTATCATAGTACTGCAAAGTTTCAGGTCTAGCGAAAAATAGGAACTAACGTCTGTTTTACTTTCATTCTTTATTTTTTACTATTCTTTTCAATTTTCTCTCTTTTTACTATTATTATTATTTTAATTTTATATATACATAGTCTTTTATTGTTATTTATTTTTTCCTTTATCGTTTATTATATTTTATTTTAAGATCTAGATTCTTTTAACAAGCAAGTGAAAACACACCTAGGATCTAGTGGTTTTTTTTCCTTGCTTTTTGTTTTCTTTGTGTGCGTTTTTTTCTTTTCTTTATTCATTCTTTTTTCCAGAAAAAATTATGAGACAGAAAAATTCACCCCAAAAGAAAGAACACTCAGTAGAACTCATAGCCAAGGATTTAATCAACACAGATATAAGTTAAGATGCCTGAACTAGAATTCAAAACCATGATTACAAGAATACTAGCTGGGAAATAAAGTTAAACTACAAAAAAAAAAAAAAAGAATACTCACTGAGGTTGATAAAAGCACTGAAGACACCAGAGAATTGCTTTCTGCAGAGATAAAAGAACTAAAATCTATTCAGGCCCAGATTAAAAATGCTATAGCCAAGGGGCACCTGAGTGGCTCAGTCAGTGAAACATTTAACTCTTGGTTTCAGCTCAGGTCATGGTCTCATGGTTTTGTGAGTTTGAGCCCTGTACTGGGCTCTGCACTTGCATTGTGGAGGCTGCTTGGGATTCTCTCTCTCTCCCTCTCTCTACCCCTCCCCCCCTTGCTCTCTTGCTCTCTCTCTCAAAATAAATAAACTTTAAAAAATGCTGTAACTGAAATGCAATCTCAAATAGATGCCATGACTGTGAGGATGGACAAAGCAGAGCACTGAATCAGTGATACAGGACATAAAATTATGGAAAATAATGAAGCTGAAAAAATAGGGATACAAACGTTAAAGATCATCAGACAATTCTTAGAGAACTCAGTGACATATTAAAGAGCAATAATATTTGTATCATAGGAGTCTCAGAAGATTAAGAGAGAGAAAAATGGGCAGAAGCTTTATTTGAGTAAATTGTAGCTGAAATCTTCCCTAATGTGGGGAAAGACACAGACATCAAAATCCAAGAAGCACAGAGAACTCCCATTAAATTCAACAGACCATCACCAAAGCATATCATGGTCAAATTCACAAGATATTCAGACAAGGAAAAAATCTAAAAACAGTAAGGGGATAAAAAACGTCCTTAACCTACAAGGGAAGACAGATCAGGTTTACTGCAGACCTTTCCACAGAAAACTGGCAGGCCAGAAAGGATTGGCAGGATATTTTCCACATGATGAATAGGAAAAATATGTAAATAAGAGTTCTTTATCCAAGAAAGCTGTTATTCAGAATAGAAGGAAAGATAAAGAGTTTCCCAGGCAAACAAAAACTAAAGGAGTTTGTGACCACTAAAGAAGCCCTGCAGGAAATTTTAAGGAGGACTCTTTGAGTGGAAAAAATAACAAAAGACCAAAAGCAACAAAGACCAGAAAGGGCCAGAGAACATCACCAGAAACTCTACAGGTTACACAGTAGCACTAAAGTCATATCTTTTAATAATCACTTTGAATGTAAATGGACTAAATGCTCCCATCAAAAGACGTAGGGTATCAAAATGGATTTAAAAAAAAGATCCATCTATATGCTGCCTACAAGACTCATTTTAGAACTAAAGATACCTGCAAATTAAAAGAGACACGATGGAGAACCATCTATAATGTTATTGGACGTCAAAAGAAAGACAGAATAGCCATACTTTTTAAAATTTTTTAAATGTTTATTATGTATTTTTAAGAAACAGAGAGAGAGAGAGGATGAGCATGGAAGGGTTAGAAAGAGAGGGAGACATAGAATCCAAAGCAGGCTCCAGACTCTGAGCTGTCAGCACAGAGACTGATGCGGGCTTACCCATGAACCTTGAGATCATGACCTAAGCCAAAGCCATATGCTTAACCAACTGAGCAAACAAGGCACCCCCAGAGTAACCATACTTATATCAGACAAACTGGACTTTGAAACAATGACTTGTAACAAGAGATGAGAAAGGGGGGGCTTATCCTCAAGAAGATCTAACAATTGTAAATAATTATGCTCCCAACCTGAAAGCACCCAAATATAGACATCAATTAATCACATAGAGAAACTAATTGATAATAATACAATAATAGTAAGATACTTTAACATCCCACTTACAATAATGGACAGATCATCTAAGCAGACAATCAATAAGGAAACAATGAATTTGAAATGACACACTGAACCAGAAGACTTAACAGATATATTCAGAACATTTCATCCTAGAGCAGAAGAATACACATTCTGTTTGACTGCACATGGAACACTGTGACATACTGGTCACAAATCAGCCCTGAACAAGTACAAAAAGATTGAAATCATAGCACGCATATTTTCAGATCACAATGCTATGAAACTTTAAGTCAACCACAAGAAAAAATTTGTAAAGTCTTCAAATGCATGGAGGGTAAAGAACATCCTGTTAAAGAATAAATGGGTAACCAGGAAATTAAACAAGAAATTAAACAAGAAATTAAAAAATACATGGAAGCCAATGAAAATGAAAACACAATGGTCCAAACCCTTTAGGATGCAGGATAGGAAGTGCTAAAAGGAAAATATATTGCAATTCAAGACTATCTCAAGAAGCAAGAAAGTTCCCAAATATACAACTTAACTTTACATCTATAGGAACTAGAAAAGGAACAGCCTACAAAGACTAAATCCAGCAGAAGAGAAAAAATAAAGAAATAAACAATATAGAAACAAAAGCAACAGTATAACAGATCAACAAAACCAAGAGCTATTTGTTTGAAAGAATTAACAAAATTGATAAAGCCCTAGCTAGACTTACCAAAAATAAAAGAGAAAGGACCCAAAAAAGTAAAATCCCGAATGAAAGAGGAGAGATCACAACCAACACCACAGAAATACAAACGATTATAATACTGTGAAAAATTATATGCCAACAAACTGGCCAACCTGGAAGAAATGGACAAATTCCTGGAAACTCACACAGTACCAAAATTGAAACAGGAAGAAATAGCAAATTTGAAAAGCCCATAACCAGCAAATAAATCGAATTGGAAATTAAAAAATCTTCCAACGAAGGTTTGGTTAAGTGTCCAACTTTGGCTCAGGTCATGATCTTGGAGCCTGGAGCCTGCTTTGGATTCTGTGTCCTCCTCTCTTTGTCCCTCCTCTGCTCATGCTCTGTCTCTCTCTCAAAAATGGATAAACATTTAAAAACATTTTTAAAAATCTCCCAAAAAAGAAGAGTCCTAGGCCAGATGGCTTCTCAGAGGAATTCTTCCAGACATTTAAAGAAGAGTTAATACCTATTCTTTTCAAACTATACCCAAAAATAGAAATGGAAGAAAAGCCTCCAAACACGTTCTAAGCCAGCATTACCTTGATTCCCAAACCAAAGACCCCACTAAAAAAGAGAATTATAGGCCAATATTCCCAATCAACCTGAATGCCAAAATTCTCCACAAGACACTAGCAAATCAAATCTAACAGTACATTAAAATAATTTTTCATCATGATTAAGTGGGATTTATTCCTGGGATGAAGGTTGGTTCAATATGTGCAAATCAATCAACATAATACACTACATTAATAGAAAAAAGAGATAAAAACAGTATGATCTTCATAGCCCTAATACCTAGCATAATGTTTGTCACATAATAGGAATTCTGGGAACTGTTCACCAGTTCATTCAATGCATATTTATTCTCAAATAACAATGATGAGATGCTGATTCATTTTCTGGATGTTGCTATTTAGACAGTAAGATTTATTAAGAATTATCTAGGTGGAAAATTGATAATAAAGAAATTTGAATAAATAGACAACTCTTGATTTTCATTGAAAAAGACTGGTGAATACATTACCACATTTCTAAGAACTTACATGGTGTGAGTGATTTGGGGGTAGCCATTTCAACAGAAAAAAGCCTGTAAATTCAGACTTATGACCCTATTCACAAAGACAGTAGAGAACATTTTTTGGTTTGCTCATGTTTGATAAAAGCATAAGCCAACATGAATGAATTTAAAATGAATTCCTGGAAGTTAAAAGCATATTAGAAAGTATATAATGACTGAACACATTAAAAATCCAGGAGATTGAGATTCTACCAGCATAAAATAAATCTCATTTTGTAGTTAAAATTCCTAAATATTGAAAATATTTGGAGTTTTGTTTTGTTTTGCTTTTAGATTTTCAACTCTGAAAACCTTCTCTGCCCCAGACAGGGTTTATTGACCTTTTGTGTTAGATCTCTATCACAGTTCTTACACATTACATAAAAAGGATTGGATTTTTAGTCAGACTCCCTTTGTTTGAGTTCAAATTTCCTAAGGATGGCAATCATGTCTTATTCATTTTTATGTCCTTATGGATAGTATTTGGCACACAACCAGTGTTTAATAAATACTGAATAAGGGGAACTCTTTGTTCATTGTTCTCTCCTCCCTGCCCCCAAACATATCTGGATTATCAAAAGAATGGATACCTTGAGAGATGTATAGTTTAAAAATACCTTTGGCTTATATTTTGGTTGAGCTCATGTTTACCACCAATTTAAGACTTATTCTTTCATGATTTAGTTACCTAACTTCTTCCTGTTGTATTTGGACTCTCAACCTCAGTACTGTAAACATTTTGGACTAGATAATTCTCTGTTGTGTGTGTGTGTGTGATTCCCCATGCATTATAGGCTGTTTAGCAGCCTTCTTGACCTCCTCCCACTTAGCACCCACTTTGTTGTGCAATCAAAAATGCCATCAGACATTGCCAAGTGTCCCCCATGGGTTTAAATCACTCCAGGTTAAAAACCACTGCTTATGTGGGCCTGGTACAGAGGAATAAGGAAAACAAAACAAAGCAAAGCAAAACAAAACCTGAAGACATGTCAATTGGCACATACATTATATGAGTCAAAACTGAGAATTAGAATCCAATCTTCAGTCAGATTACAATGGGAATAAAGTCTACTTAAGGTTAATGGTGGGAATCACATGAAATAATATGTATAAGCATACCTGATAGAGTTCTTGGCCTATTGGTCTTGGGAAGTACTCGTGAATATGAATGTTGATGTAGAAAGAAACTGGCAACAAAGACATTTTGGGTTTGCTGTCAGTATGTTCAACTGCTTTAGTGGTGATTTTCATGTTCCAGTATTTCTAGTTTTTATCCCCTGAATCTTTTCTCGGATGTCCCACTCTAGTTGCTGCATCAATAACCACATCAAAACATAGCTTATCTATCAGTGTGCTTAGGTAGAACCTCTGCATACAGTAAGGGAAAATGCACATTAGTAATTTAAGCATTTCATTATGGATAACTACAGCAGTAACGTGTCTTCATCAACATGTGAATAATTTTTTTTTAAGTTTTCTCTTAGAAATAAAGTAATATCACCATGATATCCTTCATCTTTAGAAAATGTTCAAAGGAAGAATTACTTTATTTATATCAACACAGAACATTGTTGACATGCAAAATGAAAGAACAAAGTGGCCTGTTTTTAGGACTTGAAATCCTCTCACTTCTTTATTTTGTGTTACTATTTACAAAAAGAATGAAATCCTTAATTACTTTTAATGGAATTATTCACTTTGTTAAAGTTTTAATTTAAGCCTTATTCTCTTAAAATTCATTTTGACATAAGTGGAGCGTCTCTACCACCAAATTTGACATTTGAAAAAAGTCATTACATAAAATCAAATGCTTTAGATCTTCAAATGCAAATCAAATGCTTAGTTTTTATTTTGACATAGAAATGGAATTAGGAAGGGGAATTAAATCTAAATCTACATTTGTTTGTTGATAAGTCATTGAAAGATGATACCAAATTATTAAACAAAAGGACACTGTTACTTTTAATATTTTTAAAGATTTTTAAATGCCAGCTGGTTAATAATGTATTAGTTTTAGGTGTACAATAAAGTGATTCAGTATTTCCATATATCAAATAGTGCTCATCACATGTGCACTCAATCCTCATCACTTACTAAAAAAAAGCACAGTGCCAGTTCTAAGGAAAACTGTACTTTAAATTTAATCTTGTAAAATATCTTTATCTCATATCCAAATTTTTTCATTAATCAAATTTAAACAAGGAGAAACTTAAAAAATACACAAGTGTACAACATGCATTTTCTAGAAACTTGAATGCCAAATAATTCGTCAAACTGGGTATATAGCTTAAGTAGCAGATTCTGCCTCATTTCCTAGCCCAGCTTGGATATGAAAGGTCATGTTGTCCTACAGAACAAGTCTCCATGGTCTTGGTTGTACCTTCATTTTGCTGTCAAAGAAGGAAAGAATAAAGAACCATTTCTCGTGCTTTTAGACAGGGCAGCTCATCTTTCGACAAACTTGCTGCATTCTTCCTGGTTTTTGAAACAGCCCACACAGTGTTTACCACCCTGAGACAGCATTTGAGAAGCATTTGAGATCATATCTGAGACAGAAGCAGTACAGAGGCCAAAAGGAAGCTATCCACTCCTACTCAAGTGTCAACAGAATATTGAGGTCTTAACTCAATAATGAGGTCTTAACTGCCCCTTATTATTTGCCTTGGTGTAGATGCCTTAAAAACATCTCCCTTCTTTATGGCTTCTTTGAAGCCTTCTATAAGCCTCTGCTCTTCTCAGTCACATGACAATTCCACACACTGCTTCAACATCTGCCAGTCTTATGACTATGACTTCTTGCTTCTCATGGAAGCTCTTATAAAGAAGCCTAGTTTACTTGGCCTGTATTCACAGTGACCACAGTTGAGGACTTACTCTTTGGAAGGAGAATTTACTCTTTTGTAATATCTGTAAAGAAATTATACAGGGGGTCTTGCATACTTAAGGAATGTAACTTTTCTAGTTATCATACAGCTAATATCTAATATCTTGCTTTTAATCAGTACTGGAAGTTGTGTTCACATTGATCTAAGCTCAAATACAGAAATATTCCCATTTTGTGATGCAGTTTCTGAAAAAAGTGTTTTTCCTTGTCAATATGCTCTGCAGTAACAATTAAGATGTCTGCACCAGTCACTCTGAGAGATGGTGAGATGATTTCTCACCAGCAGCTGGATTAAAACTACTTCTGCTGACTGTTCACTTGCAGCTAAAATGAACTAGAAAGAATGAAGACATTAAGTAATTCTAATTAACTACATAGACAATTTTTAGCACTCACATAATCCTTTAAAATAGGTCTATTATCCCCATTTCAACCAAAGCATAAAGTAGTTAAGAAATTTGTTCATTGTCTGACAGCTAATAAGTAATGGAAGCATGGTTAACATATAGCTCTGCTTGATTCCAACATCTGTGTTTTCCGTCACTCGGCTTTCCTGCCCCAGACTAACTACATTCACATAAGTCCTACTTCTGGAACTTAGTTACAGCATCTTGTTTTGCCTCACTTACTCCACTCATTTAAAGGTAACACCTACCTTAGAGGACATTTGTAGAAATGAGAAAGATAATGGTTGTGGAAGTGAAGATATTTGGATATTTAGAATACATCACTGTTATAACAGGGTGTGGTGCATTGTTGAGCTTATAGTAATGCTTATGGAATGGCTTCCAAGAGAAGCTTTTCATAACTGAATTTAAAAAATCATGTCTCCATCTTTATGCTCTGATCTCTTTAGAAAGTCAGTTTGGGTTACATATTATTTTGTGACCTAGTTGAGTTTGAAACAAAACACCTTGGCATGGGCTTTGCCAACCTGGATTAATAGTTTGTCACTCTGACCCTCAAGGAGGAAACAACAAAGGTTGGGACAACATCTGGCATGCTTATCATGGGCAGTCATATGGTAAAAAAAAACCTGAAGTCAAGGTTTGAACACAAACTAATGCTATTTAATAGTATTTCAAAAAATTGGATACTAACACTTTATGAATGCTGCAAAAAACTGCCAAATATTGGAAATATTGGATGACCAAGGGAAATAAGATGTAAAATAAGAGTCGGTGAAAATAAATGATCAAGCTTGAGGGTTGACCCATGTGAAGATCATGTGAGAGTTATTTTATAAGCACAGCATTCTTCTCAAAATTTTCCCAGTGCAGACACCATTTTCCCTGCCTGCCTTATTTAGAAACTGTTTTCTCTTTATGTTCTTTCTTAACCCTCTTATAATTATTTAAATACCTTAAGAGAAAAAATTTCATGCTCTAATATTTTCCTGTTTGTTCTCTGGCCTCCTCTCATTGGAATGTGAGCTACCTATATGATAAGATGTGTCTTTTTTTTTTCTTTTTACCATGCTTGAGATTCTATTGTCTTCCTGCCCTTCACTTCTAAAAGGGAAGCCCTTATGGAACGGAGTCACAGGGTTCTAATAGCAAGTGGATGATCAGTTTCTCAGATATTTTACTGATAGAATCTTATAATGGAAATAGAACTTGTTTCTAAGTCAAACTTAACTGACTTCATTTCAAATTTCGGCCTTACTTTTTAGCTTTGTGATTATAAACAAGTTACATAAGTACTCTGTATCTCAATTTATTTATGTAACAGTAGAAATAATAATTACAGTGTAACTAGTTAGTGTAGTTCTTACAACATTCAGGAGGGAAACAATGTAGATCTGGGTTTGCCATATAGGAAGCACTTGATAAATTGTTCCCTGCTACCCCCATCTTTGCTCCCCATGATTACTCAATTTTTATCTAAGGGGGATGAAAGAAAAAGGAAAGTAGGAAGCTATTGCTATTAGCCTTAGCAATAGTCATGTCAGTTATACTCAAATTTAACCCTCTTCTCCCTTGGGTTGGCAGCCTTCTCATGCTAGAGGAAACAGTTAATATTTAATTTAGTATTAGCCGTAGTATCTTTAAATGATGGCTCATTTTCTGGAAGAGGGGTTGTCCAGGGCTTTATGCTATGGAGAAAAATGAAACAGAATCCCTTCCTTCAAGGAGATTACAGTCTTGAGATAGCAATTCTTTTTTTTTTTTAAGTTTATCTATCTATCTATCTATCATTTTGAGAGAGAGACAAAGAGAGAATGAGTGGGGGAGGGGTAGATAGAGAAGGAGAGAGAGAATCCCAAGCAGTCTCCACGCTCTCAGCACAAGTCCTGACATGGGGCTCAATCCCACAAAGTGAACTGTGAGCTCATGACCTGAGCCGAAATTAAAAGCTGGACATTGAGCCACTCAGGTACCGCACTGAGACAGCAATTCTTAAAATTTTAGGTTTCACACAGGATATAAGAGGTTTCTTGGGTTTTTGCTGTTGTTGTTTGTTGTTTGTTGTTATTTGTGTGGATATAATCATCAGTAGGCAACATCTGATCAAAACACATTTCCTTTAATATTTGCAGACTAACGTCCCTGAATTCACATAGTGCAAACTTCTGAAGACTCAACCAAAGATTTGTGAAAATGTTGGAGAAGAGATAAAGCTCTTTCCTGGGGAAAATGCTGATTTCTCCTGCTGGCACCATTTCTTCCAGCTTCCCTCCACCTCAAATTGTGATGGGACATGCCACCTGCCCCTCAGTCAAGGCAAGTCTAAAAACCACATTCTCAATCCTCCACATCACAGTGGCAGCCTGGCTGCTTCCATAACTGAGAACAACACCACTTAACTCTCACTAAAATCCAGAACAGTGTCTGTGCTTTAAGACATTCAGTAATGTGGTTGGTGTTTCAGAAACGCTAGTAAATTAGACACAGCCTTTTACAGGTAAGACGAGGTCAGAGAATAAATAAGAAAATTTTACAAACTGGAAACATTTCCTTTAAGGCACTTGCATAATTAAAAGGGGACTGAGAAAGAAAGTAAAGAGAAATATGTTCTAAATAGGGCAGACACGGAATACATTCACAAGATATCTAACAAGAATATTTAACAAGACATTTCAGCCTTAAAATGCAAGTCAAGCGAAGACGAGCAAAAACAATCCAGATGGAGGAGCCATTGGTTTAAAGGCTCTGAGGCAAAAAAAAATAACTTGGTGCATTTAGAGGAAACCCGAAAGAGTTGTGAGTAGTGTGAGAGAACAGCACTTGCGGAAGAAGCCTGAGGGGTGGTTTGAAAATGGAAGTCCCTACATCTCCAAGACCTGGACTGACCCTTTGAATTTCTTTTTTTAAAAATATAATTTATTGCCAAATTGGTTTCCATACAACACCCAGTGCTCATCTCAACAAGTGCCCTCTTCCATGCCAATCACCTACTTTCCCCTCTCCCCCCACCCTCATCAATCCTCAGTTTGTTCTCAGTATTTAAGAGTCTCTTATGGTTTGCCTCCCTCCCTGTAACTCTTCCCCTCTCCCTTCCCCACGGTCTTCTGTTAAGTTTCTCAAATTACACATATGAGTGAAAACATATGGTATCTGTCTTTCTCTACCTGACTTATTTCACTTAGCATACATAATACCCTCCAGTTCCATCCATGTAGCTGCAAATGGCCAGATTTCAGTCTTTCTCATTGCCAAACAGTATTCCATTGTATATATAAACCATATCTTCTTTATCCACTTGTCAGTTGATGGACATTTAGCCTCTTTCCATAAAGTGGCTATTGTTGAAAGTGCTGCTATAAACATTGGGGTACATGTGCCCCTATCCATCAACACTCCTCTATCCCTTGGGTAAATTCCTAGCAGTGCTATTTCTGCATCATAGAGTAGTTCTATTTTTAATTTTTTGAGGAACCTCCACACTGTTTTCCAGAGTGGCTGCACCAGTTTGCATTTCCACCTACAGTGCAAGAGGGTTCCGTTTCATTACATCCTCACCAACGTCTATAATCTCCCGATTTGTTCATTTTAGCCAGTTTGACCAGCATGAGGTGGTATCTCAGTATGGTTTTGATTTGTATTTCCCTGGTGAGGAGTGACATTTAGCATCTTTCCGTGTGTCTGTTGGCCATCTGGATATCTTTGGAAAAGTGTCTATTCATGTCTTCTGCCCATTTCTTCACTGGATTATTTGTTTTTTGGATGTGGAGTTAGGTGTCTTCTTTATAGAGTTTAGATACTAGCCCTTTATCCAATATGTCATTTGCAAATGTCTTTTCCCATTCCATCAGTTGCCCTTTAGATTTGTTGATTGTTTCCTTTGCAGTGCAGAAATTTTTATCTTAATGAGGTTCCAATAGTTCATTTTTGATTTTAATTCCCTTGCCTTTGGTGATGTGTCAAGTAAGAAATTGCTGCAGCTGAGGTCAAGGAGGTTTTTCCCTGCTTTCTCCTCTAGGGTTTTGATGGTTTCCTGTCTCACATTCAGGTCCTTCATCCATTTTGAGTTTGTTTTTGTGTATGGTGTGAGAGAGTGGTCTAGTTTTATTCTTCTGCACGTTGCTGTCCAGTTCTCCCAGCACCATTTGTTAAAGAGACTTTTTTCCATTGGTTACTCTTTCCTGCTTTGCCAAAGATTAGTTGGCCATACAATTGTGGGTCCAATTCTGGGTTCTCTATTCTATTCCACTGGTCTAGGTGTCTATTTTTGTGCCAATACCATGTTGTCTTGATGATTACAACTTTGTAGTAGAGGCTAGAGTCTGGGTTTGTGATGCCTCCCACTTTGGTTTTCTTCTTCAATATTACTTTGGCTATTTAGGGTCTTTTGTATTTCCATACATATTTTAGGATTGTTCTAGCTTTGAGAATGGTGGCACAATTTTGAATGGGATTGCATTGAATATGTAGATTGCTTTGCGTAGTATTGATGTTTTAACAATATTTATCCTTCCAATCCATGAGCATGGAATGTTTTTCCATTTCTTTGTGTCTTCAATTTCTTTCATAAGCTTTCTATAATTTTCAGCATACAGATACTTTACATCTTTGGTTAGGTCTATTCCTGGGTATTTTATGGTTCTTGGTGCAATTGTGAATCGGATAAGTTTCTTTATTTCTCTTTCTGTTGTTTCATTATTGGTGTATAAAAATGAATCCTATCTCTGTATTAATTAAGGGACTGATACTGTTCAGCCCACCATGGTTTGCTATAGTTGAATCTAAGTGATAATACTGGAATGTTTTGCTGTTGGGCAACTACTGGCCAGTATGGCTTAGAAGGAATAATGGAATAAAAAATTTATCAGAACAAGGGGATTATGGATCATTTCTGTAGTTATCAGTTATCTCCTCTTCTTCAAATTCTTTGTATCCACGTGCCCCCAATTTCCCCATCTATTCTATGATTGATTTCTTTTTGCTACTAGCCCAAATAGGCCATCACTGGGAAATTTTCAATAATCTACAACCATAAATCCCTACTGGCCATATTATTAAAAAATATCTTTCACCAAATCAAAAAAAATAATTTTAGTTTATGGTTGAGGTTTGGGTGGAAGTGGAGAGATGATTCATTAAAATGAATCACACTAAGGTGTAAATAACTAAGATTTCACTTTCTACCTCACAATGACATTGACATTTTTGGAGAATAGTCCAATACTCACAGAATAATAATTCTGTGATAGTAGAATTCTAGAAAAGGTAAGTTTGACTTTGTGTATATTAAACTTATCTGGGTTAAGTGAAAGATTAAGATCTACTACCCATATTTCAAGAACTCACCTAAGTTTTGATCCTATTTTATTACATCATAATCACCTAACCCAAAATTAGATAAAACATTCCTTTCCAGTAAATACGAACTTAATGGAACTAAATTCTTAAGCTAAATGCTTAGCTTTCCTCTAGGAAATAACCAACTCTATTTGTATAACCAGTGTAGACTGCATTTTGGAAGGGTTTTTAAGCATTAGAAAATGTAGGCCATTGATTCACTGAGGAGCTGTATAATCCTATTTGAATAATTTTATATTCTCTGAGTCTTTTCCCTCATTAGTAAAATGATGAAATTGAACTAGATATATAATGTTGGGGATTACAGGATTTTCTGATCTTGTATTATTTATGAGCTCATGAAATACATGTTTTTTTCTTTTTTAGAATACACTAGTTAAATCACACAGGCTTCTTTTGATACATTAGTCAATACTTATCTTAATCACAGCATCCTTCTTAGTGTCAGCTGAAAATGTAAGTTTTCTAAAATGTCCTCTTGTTCTACTAAAGAACACCTGAACTTTATGCCAACAAAGAGAAGGATTTTTTTAAGTATAGCAGTAAAACAATGTAATAAGATCATAAATATTTTTGTCAAATACATATTTTCTAATTCTTGTATTTTTATATTTGCTTTATATTTGAAAAGTGAACACCAAAACAGTTTCTTCTGTTTTATGCTACAGAGCACAGTTAAAACACATTCAACAGGAGCTAGATAGAGTTTATGAAGTGTGATGCATGCAGCTAGGCAGTAGCAGGGCACTGAGGATGATTTTAACACAACTTGAAGATTTTTATGGAGTTGGCTGAGTAGTATGTCCCAGGAGTTAAATCGAATCATGATTTTGACCAAATTAGATTTCTGATCTAATAAAAAAGAAGGTGGGGAACAATCCTGAAAGGAAGAAGCTTAGCTTATTTCTTAAATCTGTTGCTTGTAACTTTTCCTTTTAGGGGGGGGGGTGGGAAGAGAGAGAGAGGGAGACACAGAATCTGAGTCTCCAGGATCTGAGCTGTCCACACAGAGCTCAACACAGGGCTCAAACTCACAAACCATGTGATCATGACCTGAACCCGTGGGACACTCAACCGACTCAGCCACCCAGTTGCCCCATTACACCTTTTCCTTTTAAGAGTTCATCAATACCCTCCATTCCAGACTTTTTAGTCATGAAAGTACTTCACTTTGATTTGGAATACAATTAATTGCATCCATTTTTTAAAACGTTTATTTATTGAGGGAGGGGGGGGAGGGGCAGCGAGGGGAGAGAGAGACCGAGAGAGAGAAAGAGAGAGAGAGAGAGGGAGACACAGAGAGAATCCCAAGCAGACTCCATGCCATCAGCACAGAACCCAACGTGGGGCTTGATCGCAGAAACCATGAGATCATGAACTGAGCTGAAGTTGGACACTTAACTGACTGAGCCACCAAGGCACCCATCGTTTTTAAAGCTTTTTTATTTTAATTTCAGTATTGTTAACACACGGTATTATATTAGTTTCAGGTGTATAATATAGTTATTCAACAATTCTATACATTACTGAATGCTCACCATGATAAATGTACTCTTTAATCTCCATTGCCTATTTCACTGATCCCCGCCTCCCACCTCCCCCCTGGTAACCCTCAGTTGGTTGTCTTAGTTAAGAGTTTGTTTCTTGGTTTGTCTTTCTCTATCTCCTTTTTCCCTTGCTCATTTGTTTTGTTTCTTAAATTCTACATATGAGTGAAGTCCTATGGTATTTTCTTTATCTGACTGACTTATTTCATTTAGCATATATTCTCTTGCTCCCTCCATGTTGTAAATTTTAAGATTTCATTTTTAAATGGCTGAATAATGTTCCAGTGTGTGTGTGTGTGTGTGTGTGTGTATACCACATCTTCTGTATCCATTCATCTCTTAATGATTATTTGAGCTGCTTCCCTAATTTGGCTATGAGCTATTATAAATAACACAGCAATAAACATAAGGGTGCTTGTTTCCCTTTGAATTAGCATTTATGTATCCAGTAGTGTAATTAGTGGCTCATAGGGTAGTTATATTTTTAACTTTTTGAGGAACCTCCATACCGTTGTCCACAGTGGCTGCTCCAGTTTGCATTCCCACCAGACCCCAAATAGCCAAAGCAATCTTGGAAAAGAAAAGAAAAGTTGGAGGCATCCCAATTCCAGACTTCAAGTTATACTACAAATCTGCAGTAATCAAAACAGTATGGTTCTGGCACAAAAATAGACACATAGATCAATGAAACAGAATATAAAATCACAGAAATAAACCCACAATTATATGATCAGTTAATCTTTGACAGAGTAAGAAAGAATATCCACTGATTAAAAAGTGTTTTCAACAGTGTTGGGAAAACTGGATAGCTATATGCAAAAGAATGAAGCTGGATCATTTTCTTACACCATATGCAAAAATAAACTCAAAATAGTTTAAAGACCTAAATGTGAGACCTGAAAGCATAAAAACCCTAGATGGGGAGCCTTGATGGCTCAGTTAATTCTCTGACTCCTGTCAGATTGTATAAATATATTTTCTTACACCAAAGAGTGTTCTTATTTTATATTTCTTTTGATTATGTGTCCTAACATTCTTTTAAATTGTACACTTTGCTATTTTATCCTAAAGAAAATTATGTTCCACATTCCAGGAAAATCTCATTTTTTCTGTCTCTGAATTCTCAGATGCCAATCATCTTTTAAGCATGTGGGACATTAATCATTATGAAGTAACTCCTTAATTTCTTAAAAAAATTTTTTTTAAATGTTCATTTATTTTTGAGAGAGTGCCAGTGGGGGAGGGCCGAGAGAGAGAGAGACAGAATCCAAGATAGGCTCCAGGCTCTGAGCTGCCAGCACAGAGCCTGACGTGGGGCTTGAACTCATGAACTGAAAAATCATGACCTGAGCTGTACTCGGAAGCTTAACAGACTGAGCCACCCAGGTGCCCCATTAGTTTATGAAAATCAGGCTGTTAATCTAAGGGAAAAGGCCAAAAATCAAGTTAAAGGTAACCATTCATGTATTTTAATTATGTACCAAATTTTCCTGCATGAAGTTATGTGGTTTACTTAATTTTTTTTTCTATGTAAATAGGAGAATTTTCAAGATCCCTGTAGAAATTCTACACTGAATAAAGAGGTATGCTTATTTAAGCTACTTAACAATTTTTAAGGAAAGAAAACATTTTGTGTTCTTCACCATCTCTTAGTTACACAGACTAAGCCTGTATAGATGTAGTTCTAGGAAGTAGATTTAGACTGGAACAATCCTAGGGATCCACCTCTGAAACATGGTTTGTCTCTCTTCATTTAAATACTCAACAAGTGAAAATTAACATCGATGCTGTTGTTATCATCACTATGATAATGATGATGATGATGATATACCATGTGTTGTACTAAGTGCTTTATAATACCTCATTTAATATTCACAGCAGACTCTTTGTATAGATAGGTAGTATTTTCTATATGCTATAGTTAAGGAAAATGAGGCTCAGAGAGGTTAAGTAACCTGCCAGAGATCACATAGTTAGAAAGGAATAGAGTTAAACTAAGTCAGTGATCCCCCAAAACTTGTGCTGTGCATTATGTCATATGATTTCACTGGTGGGTAGTATTCCATAAATACCTACAGTCACAGAAAATTAAATCCAGGGACCTAAGATTAAATGGATTTCATAGTTTCTTCTATGTACTTTTAATGCCCCATTATAGTCCTGGAACTTCTCCCATCTAATTCAAATTAATTTTCCATTCTTAGTAAGTTTAAATGAGATTAAAGCAGAATTTTCAGGTCAATTTTCATTCAGTCCAAGCTCTTCAAATTCAGATAAAATTATGCCTGTTTCTAACAAGTTGAGTATTTGTTCCATGAATACTTGTTTTGTTTTTTTTTTATTCTTAGTTTCTACATTTTTGCTGCAAGATGGCCCATTCAAATTGGCAAAAAAAAAAAAAAAAAAAAAAAGGAAATGTATTACCTCACATAATAAACTCAGAAAATAGCGTGGGCTCCAGGTTGGTTGTTTCCTTCTAATCAATGTCTTCTGGTACACAGGACTCTTTATATATTTTCCTCTTAGCAGCAAAATGGCTGCAGCAGTTCCAGGAGTCATCTACAGAAATAACAGAATCCAGTGAAAGAAGAGAAATCATTTCTCTGTATCAACCTTTGTTAAGAGCAATAAAACTTGTGGAAGGGGGATAGAAATCTCATGATTAGCTGGGGTGTAATGGGTACTGGACAATCAATAACATTTTCTACTTCAACTTGTAGACTGCTTCTACCTGAAATAATTCACACTTAACCATAGTTCTCACATCTATTAATTTATAGCAATGCTTTTAGATGGATATTACTTAGATTCCCAGTTCTACAGATACAGAAACTGAGACCCAGAGAGGGTGTTTGTTCTAAGTGAAATTGCTAACACAATGAATTAGGCCTGAAGTGTAAGCTCTTTCCACTAAAAAAAATGGGCATAGATTAGTAGCTAATTATAGCATTGTTCCTTTTATTTTAAGACATGACTTCTGAATCCAAATTCTTCAACTGTATGGCTGGAATGAATTGTCAAAGATGCACGTAAAAGTGTATATTTTCCTACCCTTTATTGACTAATCAATTTCCAAAGCAGTGATTCTCAACCCTGGGACCTCATTTAAAAAAATAAAAATAAATAAATAAATAAATAAACAAATAAACAAATAAGTAAATAAATAAAACAACTAAACGAAAACACTGGGGAAATAAAAAAAATACTGTTGCTCATGCCCTTTCTCATATAAACTAAATAACAATCTTTGTAAATGGGATGGAGAATTTTTTAAAGCTCCTTCAGCTGATTATTATGTATCCAAGATTTAAATCATACTCCTAAAAATAAAATAGGAGTTTCTGTCTTGAAACAGATTTATCATAACCTAAACCTTCCTTCCTGTATCACCAGTGAGTCTCTGTCTCTCCAGCCCTTGAGAGTTTGTACTTTAATAGTACCAAACTGTTTCTGAATTTGTGAGTATACCTGAACCTTTATAAATATCTATATTTTTGCCAGAAATGCTTGTTCAACCATGACCTATTGATAAATACAGCAACTTGATAAACTCCAATTCAGCTTTTCAATTGTAGCTCAGATAAAACATCTTTTGGAACATCTTTCTGGACCCAATTTAATAGATAAAGATGATCCTTGTTTGTACTGTTTCCCTATCTTCTATTTACATGTCTGAGTTCAATAACAAAACCACATACCAAGTAAAGTGAAATGAGTACCATGTCTCCTCTAAAGGGCAAAGAGCTTTTCAAAAACAGATTCAATTTCATTATCTTGGTATTCTCAGCACTCAGTATGATGTCCAGTACTTAAGAAACAATAAATATTAGTTGAGTTAATTTCCTTTACTTTTTCTTCAATTTCAAGAAAATGTTTCTTTCTAATTATTATTTTATTTTCAATATGCATTCCCTATTCAAGGCATTCTTAAAAAAATACAGAGCAGCAGCATATCTTCAAAAAAAATTTTTTTAATCTACTTGTGTATACCCAAAATGTCTTTCTTACCATTTATCATTCAATATTAGCAACAGTATATTGTGTTAATTTATTCTCTGATAGCTCCACTAAAACAAATGATAAAAGAATCACTCTTTCCCCTGGAAGAAAAATCATACTGTCACCAGAATATCAATTTGATAAAAGTCTACTGTATTCTTGTCTATCACATTTCAAGTTTGGGATACACTAGGAAATCTGATAGTTACTCTGAGTTTAATCAGTGCAAGAAGTAAACAGGGATTTGAATATGGTGCAATGGTTTTTACGATATCTCATTGAAAGTAGTAGTTTGATATGTGTCTAGTCTGAAAAGTCAAGTGAGTATTGCTATAGATACATTTAAATTCAAAATGTACATGAAAAGATAGGTGGATTTTCATACTCTTGCAGCCTAGCTTTCACAAGAATATTCTACCAAATAGGAAAAAAAAATAATTAGGCATACTAAATTGAGAGTACTTGTAATATTGTGAATTCAGAGGGAAGAAAAGTCATCCAGAATGAAAAATATTAATGACAGGAAATGCAAGCCTATGCAAGATAGAGTTAATTATTGATACAAAAGACTGAAGCCTTCTTACTTTGTCTTGGCACTTGTATATAACACCAAAAGCCCAGGCAACAAAAGCAAAAGAAATAAGATGGCATCAAATTAAAATTCTCCTCAGTAATAAATGGAAAATTTGAAGAGACTGACTACCAGCAATGAAATTCAATCAGTAGTGAAAAATCTCCCAAGAAACAAAAGTCAAAGATGAAAGGGCTTCACAGGAGAATTCTACCAAACATTGAAAGATGAGTTAATTCTTATTCCCTTCCTCCTCCTCCTCCTTCACCTCCTCCTCCTCTTCCTCCCCTTCTTCCTCTAATTCTTCTTCGAGAGAGAGGAGGGGAGAGGGACAGAAGAGAGAGAGAGAGAGAGTCCCAAACAGGCTTCAATTTCAGAGTGCAGCTCACTGCAGGGTTTGATCTCACAACCCTGGGATCATGACCTGAGCCAAAATCAAGAGTCAAACACTCAACTCACTGAGCCAACCAGGTGCCCCAATACCTATATTTCTCAAACTATTCCAAAAAATAGAAATGGAAGGAAAATTTCCAAGCTCATTCTATGAAGCCAGCATTACCCTGACTCCAAAACTGGACAAAGACTACACCAGAAAAGAGAACTGAAGGTTACCCCTGATAAACATGGATGCAAAAATTCTCAATAAATTACTAGCAAATCAAATTCCAACAGTATATTAAAAGAGTCATTCACCACAATCAAGTGGTTTACCCTTGGTTTTCAAGTGTTCAATATTTGCAAATCAATGTGATACACCACATTAATAAATGAAAGGATAAGAGCCATAGGATCCTTTCAATAGATGCAGAAAAAGCATTTGACAAAGTACAACATCCACTCATGATGAAAACCCTCACAAAGCGTTAATAGAAGGAACCACCTCAACATCAGATACAAGAAACCCACAGATAATATCATCCTTAATGGGGAAAAACTGAAAACTTTTCCTCTACAATCAGGAAAAAGGGACGTCCACTCTCACCATTGTTATTTAACGTAGTGCTGGTAGTACTAACCTCAGCAATCAGACAACATTAAGAAATAAAACGTATCCAAATCAGCAAGGAAGAAGTCAAACTCACTATTTGCTGGTGGCATGATATTCTATACAGAAAATCCAAAATACTTCAGCAAAAAAATTGCTAGAAATGACACAATGAATTCAGTAAAGTCAAAGGATACAAAATTAATGTACAGAAATTTGTTGCATTTCTATATACCAGTAATGAAGCAGCAGAAAGAGAAATGAAAGAATTGATCCAATTTACCACTGCACCAAATCCCACAAAATACCTATGTAAAAGCCTTACCAAAGAAGCAAAGGATCTATACTCTGAAAACTATAAGACACTGATTAATGAAATTGAAGATGACACAAAGAAATGGGAAAACACTTCATACTCATGATTGGAAAAACAAATACTAAAATATCTGTATTTCCCAAAGCAATCTACACATTTAATGCAATCCCAGTATTGTATTTTTTATGGAGCTATAACAAATAATTCTGGAATTTGTGTGGAACTACAAATGGCACCAAATAAAGCAATCTAAAAGTGAAAAAGCAAAGCTGGAAGCATCACAATTCTGGACTTCAGGTTATATTACAAAACTGTAGTTATCAAGAAAGTCTGGTATTGGCACAGTAATAGACACGTAGGTCATTGGAACAGAAGAGAAAACCCAGAAATGAACCCATAACTATATGTTCAGTTAATCTTCAACAAAACAGTAAAGAATATTCAATAGAAAAAAGTCTCTTCAACAAGTGGTTCTGGGAAAAGGGGTAAGCAACGTGCAAAAGAACGAAACTGACCACTTTCTTACACCATACACAAAAATGAATTCAAAATGGATGATAGACCTAAATGTGAGACAGTAAACTATCAAAATCTTAGAATAGAACACAGGCAGTATCTTCTTTGACATTGGCTATAGCAACTTCTTACCAGATATGTCTCGAGTATACGGAGACAAAGCAAAAAATAAATTATTGGGGCATCATCAAACAAAAAGCTTTTTCATAGTGAAAGAACAATAAAAAATTAAAAGTCAGCCTTTGTAATGGGAGAAGATAGTTGCAAATGACATATCTTAAAAGGATTGGTATCCAAAATATATAAAGAGCTTGTAAAACTCAACATCCAAAAAACAAATAACCTATTTAAGAAATAGGCTGATGACATAAATAGACACTTTTCCAAAGAAGATATATAGATGGCCAACAGACACATGAAAATATGCTCAGTATTACTCATCATCAGGGAAATGCAAATCAAAACTACAAAGAAATATCACCTCACATCTCTCAAAATAGCTAAAATTCACAACACAGGAAACATTAGGTGTTGTTGAGGATGAGAGGAAAGAGGAACCCTCTTATGCAGTTGGTGGGAAGGCAAACTGGTGCAGCCACTCTGGAAAACAGTATGGAGGGTTCTCTAAAAGTTAAAAATAGAACTACCCTCTAATCCATCAATTTCACTACTAGGTATTTACCCAAAAGATATAAAATACGGATTCAAAGGGATAAGTGCACTTCAATGTTTATAGCCACATTATCAATAGCCAAATTATGGAAAGATTCCAAGTGTCTATCAACTGATGAGTGGATGAAAATATGTACATATACACAATAGAATATTATTCAGCCATAAAAAAATGAAATCCCACCATTTGCAACCGATGTGGATGGAGGTAGAGAATACAATACTAAGCAAAATAATTCAGTCAGAGAAAGACAAATATCATATGATTTCACTCATATGTGGAATTTAAGAAACAAAACAAACAAGAAAGAGACTCCTAATTTTAGAGAACAAAGTGATGGTTACAAGATGGAAGGTGTGTGGAAGGGAGAAATGGGTGCACCTGTCATGATGAGCCCAGAGTGATGTATGGAAGTGTTGAATTGCTGTATTGTACACCTGAAACTAATATACAGCTGTATGTTAACTAAATGGAATTAAAATTTTACAAATTATGCAAATAAGCTTTTTTTTTTTTTTTTTTTTACAGATTTCATTCATTCTAGAAAGAAGTTGCTATGGACGACGTCAAAGAAGTTACTGCCTGTGTTCCAGGATTTTTATTGTTTCAGGTCTCATATGTAGGTCTTTATCAATTTTGAATTTATTTTTGTGTATAGTGTAAGAAAGTGATACAATTTCATTCTTTTGCATATTGTTGTCCAGTTTTCCAAACCATTTATTGAAGATACTCTTTCTTCATTGTATATTCTTTCCTGCTTTGTCAAAGATTATTTGACTATATAGTTGTAGGTTTAACTTCTGGAATTTTTTACTGTTCTATTGATCTGTGTATCTATTTTTGTGCTAGTACCAAGTTGTTTGATTACTAAAGATTTGGTTTTTTTAACTGTATTCTTTTGTTTTGAGAGAGAGAGACAGAGAATCCCAAGCAGGCTCCACACTGTCAATGCAGAGCTGAGGTAGGGCTTAAACCCACGAACAATGAGATCATGACCTGAGCTAAATCAAAAGCCACTCAACTGACTGAGCCACCCAGGTGCCCCTTTGATTACTAAAAGCTTTGTAATAACGTCTGGAATTGTGATACCTCCAGCTTTGCTTTCCTTTTTCCAGATCGCTTCAGCTATCTGGGGTCATTTGTGGTTCCATGCAAATTTTAGGATTGTTTGTTCTCGCTCTGTGAAAAATGTTAGTGGTACTTTAATCAGGATTGCATTAATGTGTATGTTGATTGCTTTGGGTAGTATAGACATTTAAACAATATTTGTTCTTCAAATCCATGAACATGGAATGTCTTTCCATTTCTTTGCATTCTCTTTTCATTCATCGTGTTTATAGTTTTCAGAATACAGATCTTTCACCAATTGGTTGGGTTTATTCCTAGGTGTTTTATTAATTGTTTGGGAAATTGTAAATGTGATTGTTTTCTTAATTTCTCTTTCTGCTGCTTTATTATTATTATATAGAAGTGAAACAGATTTCCATACATTGATTTTGTATCCTGCCACTTTACTGAATTTGTTTATCAATTCTAGCAGTTTTTTGGTTGAATCTTTTGAATTTTATATGTAAAGTATCATGTCATCTACATATAGTGAAAGTTTTACTTCTTTACTGATGAGGATGGCTTTTATTTCATTTGTTGTCTGATTGCTGTGGCTAGGTTCCAGTACTATGTTGAATACAAGTGGTGAGAGTGGACATCATTATCTTGTTCCTGAACTTAGGAGAAAATCTCTCATTTTTTCTAAAATAAGAATGATCTTGGCTTTTTTCATAGATGGCCTTTATTATGTTGAAGTATGTTCCCTCTAAACCTACTTTTTTGAGTGTTTTATCATGAATGTATGTTGTACTTTTTCAAATGCATTTTCTGCATGGATTGAAAGAATCTTATGGTTCTTATACATTCTCTTATTGATGTGATGTACCATGTTAGTTTATTTGCAAATATTGAAAAACCCTTGCAACTCAGGAATAAATCCCACTTCGTCACGGGGAATGATTATTTTTATGTATTATTGGTTTCATTATGCTAGTATTTTATTTAGAATTTTTGCATCTATGTTCATCAAGGATATTGACCTGCAGTTCTCTTTTTTAGTGGTGTCTTTATCTGGTATCAGAGTAATGAATGAATGAACAAATTTAGAAGTTTTCCTTCCTTTTCTAATTTTTTGAATAGTGTGGGAATAAACTGTATTAATTCTTCTTTATATGATTGGTAGAATTAACCTGTGAAGTCATCTTGTCCTGGACTTTTTGTTGTTTTTGTTTTTGCGGGTTTTTGATTATTGAATCAATATCTTTGCTGATTATTGGTCTGTTCATTTTTAAAAATTTTTCCTGTTTCAACTTCAGTAGGTTATATGTTTCTAGGAATTTTTTCATGTCTTCCCATATGCCAACAAAAAGTTTGTCCCATTTGTTGGCATAGTTTTTCATAATATTATTTTATAATTGTATTTCTGTGGTATTGGTTGTAATTTGTCTTCTCTAATTTGTGATTTTATTTGAGTCCTTTTTTTCCCTTCACAAGTCTGGCTACAAACTTAACAATTTTGTTGATTTAATCAAGGAAACAACAGTTTTCATTTACCTGTTCTATTGTTTTTTTTTAAGTTTCTGTATCATTTATTTCTGCTCTAAACTTTATCATTTCTTTCCTTCTCCTCTTTTTAGATTTTGTTTTTGTTCTCTTTCTAGCTCTTTTAAGTGCAGGGTTAGATTGTATATTTGACATTTTTCTTGTTTCTTCAGCTAGACCTGAATTGCTATAAACTTCCCTCTTAGAATGACTTTTCCTACATTCCAATGGTTTTGGACCATTGTGTTTTTATTTTATTTGCTTCTATGTACTTTTCTCTTTTTTGTTTTATTTTCTGATTGACCCATGCATTGTTTAGTAGAATGTTCTTTAACTTTCATGTATTTGTGTTCTTTCCAGATTTTTTTCTTGTGGTTGACTTCTAGGTTCATAGTGTGGTCAGAAAGTTGCATGGTAAGACTTTGATATTATTGAATTTGTTGAGGATTGTTTTATGGGCTAATATATGGTCTATACTGGAGAATTTTCTGTGTGGTTTTGAAAAGAATGTGTATTCTGTTTAGGATGGAATATTCTAAATATAACTGTTAAGTCCCTCTGTTCCAGTTAGTCATTCAAAGTCATTGTTTTCTTGTTGATTTGGTTTAGATAATATGTCCATTGATGTAAGTGGGATGTTAAAGTACCCTACTATTATTGTATTACTATTAGATCCTTATTAACTGCTATTATTAACTGTTATTATGTATTTGGGTTGTCCCATGTTAGGTGAATAAATATTTATCATTGTCATATCTTCCTTTTGGATTGTCCCCTTTATTATTATATAGTGTCCTTCTTTGTTTCTTATTATAGTCTGTTTTAAAGTTTACCTTGCCCAATAGCTCCTCAAGCTTTCTTTTGACATCCATTTTCAGGATACATGTTTCTCCATCATCTCATTTTAAATCTACACGTGTCTTGAGGTCTAAAATAAGTCTTTTGCAGGCAACATATAAATGGGTCTTGGTTTTTTTATCCATTCTGTAACTATACATATCTTTTAATTAGATTGTGTTGTCTACATACATTCAAAGTAATTATTGATAGATACATATTTTTGTAATGTTTTTGTGGTTTTTCTGAAGATTTTCTCTGATGCTCTTTTGTCTTTCTTTCATGGTTTTCATGTCTTTTTTTAGTAATATATTTGGATTTCTTTTTATTCCTTGAATATTTATTAGTGGTCTTTTTTTTAAATTAACTTTATTTTTTATTTTTTAAAAATTACATCCAAATTAGTTAGTATATAGTGAAGCAATGATTTCATTAGATTTCTTAATGCCCCTTACCCATTTACCCCATCCCCCCTCCCACAACCCCTCCAGCAACCCTCAGTTTGTTCTCCATATTTAGGAGCCTCTTCTCTTTTGTGCCCCTCCCTGTTTTTATATTACTTTTGCTTCCATCCCTTATATTCATCTGTTTTGTCTCTTAAAGTCCTCATATGAGTGAAGTCATATGATTTTTCTCTTTCTCTGACTAATTTCACTTAGCATAATACCCTCCAGTTCCATCCACATAGTTGCAAATGGCAAGATTTCATTCTTTTTGATTGCTGAGTAATACTCCATTGTATATATATATGCACTTCTTCTTTATCCACTCATTCATTGATGGACATTTGGGCTCTTTCCATACTTTGGCGATTGTTGATAGTGCTGCTATAAACATGGGGGTGTATGTGTCCCTTCGAAACAGCACACCTGTATCCTATGGATAAATGCCTAGTAGTGCAATTGCCGGGTAGTAATGGGTAGTTCTATTTTCAGATTTTTGAGAAACATCCATGCTGTTTTCCAGAGTGGCTGCATCAGCTTGCATTCCCACCAACAATGTAAAAGAGATCCTCTTTCTCCGCATCCTCGACAACATCTGTTGTTGCCTGAGTTGTTAATGTTAACCATTGCTGTCCAGTTTTCCCAGAACCACTTGCTGAAGAGACTGTTTTTATTCCATCGGATATTCTTTCCTGCTTTCTCAAAGATTGGTTGGCCATACGTTTGTGGGTCCATTTCTGGGCTCTCTGTTCTATTCGATTGATTTGAGTGTCTGTTCTTCTGCCAGTACCATACTGTCTTGATGATTACAGCTTTGTAGTACAGCTTGAAGTCTGGGATTGTGATGCCTCCTGCTTTGGTTTTATTTTTTAAGATTGCTTTGGCTATCGGGGTCTTTTCTAGCTCCATACAAATTTTAGGATTATTTGTTCTATCTCTGTGAAGAATGCTGGTGTTACTTTGATAGGGATCACGTTGAATATGTAGATTGCTTTGGGTAGTATTGACATTGTAACAATATTTGTTCTTCCTATCCGGGAGCATGGAATATTTTCGCCTTTTTTTGTGTATTTTTTTCAATTTCTTTCATAAGGTTTATATAGTTTTCAGTGTATAGATTTTTCACCTCTTTGGCTAGATTTATTCCTAGGTATTTTATAGTTTTTGGTGCAACTGTAAATGGGATCCATTCCTTGATTTCTCTTTCTGTCACATCATTGTTGGTGTATAGGAATGCAAACGATTTCTGTGCATTGATTTTATATCCTGCAACTTTGCTGAATTCATGAATCAGTTCCAGCAGTTTTTTGGTGGAATCTTTTGGGTTTTCCATAGAGACTATCATGCCATCTGTGAAGAGTGAACGTTTGACCTCCTCCTGGCCGATTTGGATGCCTTTTATTTCTTTGTGTTGTTTGATTGCAGTGGCTAAGACTTCCAATACTAAGTTGAATAACAGTGGTGAGAGTGAACATCCCTGTCTTGTTCCTGACCTTCGGGGGAAAGCTCTCAGTTTTTCCCCATTGAGGATGATATTAGAGTTGGGTCGTTCATATATGGCTTTTATGATCTTGAGGTATGCTCCTACTATCCCTACTTTCTTGAGGGTTTTTACCAAAAAAGGATCCTGCATTTTCTCAAATGCTTTCTCTGCATATATTGAGAGGGTCATATGGTTCTTGTCCTTTCTTTTATTGATGGGATGCATCACGTTAATTGTTTTGCAGATATTGAACCAGCCCTGCATCCCAGGTATAAATCCCACTTGGTCATGGTGAAAAATATTGTTAATGTATCATTGGGTCCACTTGGCTAATATCTTGTTGAGGAGTTTTGCATCCATGTTCATCAGGGAAATTGGTCTATAGTTCTCTTTAGTGGGGTCTCTGTCTGGTTTTGGAATCAAGGTAATGCTGGCTTCATAAAACGTATTTGGAAGTTTTCCTTCCATTTCTATTTTTTGGAACACCTTCAAGAGACTAGGTGTTAACTCTTCCTTAAATGTTTATTAGAATTCCCCTGCAAAGCCATCTGGCCTGGACCCTTGTTTTTGGAGAGATTTTTGATTACTAATTCGATTTCCTTACTGGTTATGGGTCTGTTCAAATTTTCTATTTCTTCCTGTTTCAGTTTTGGTAGTGTATATGTTTCTAGGAATTGGTCCATTTCTTCCAGATTACTCATTTTATTGGCATATAGTTAATCATAATATTCTCTTATTATTGTTTTTCTTTCTGTTGTGTTGGTTGTGATCTCTCCTCTTTCATTCTTGATTTTATTTATCCGGGTCTTTACCGTTCTCTTCTTAATCAAACTGGCTAGCGGTTTATCAATTTTGTTAATTCTTTGAAAGAACCAGCTTTTGGTTTCATTGATTTGTTCTACTGTTTTTGTTTTTTGTTTTTGTTTTCAATAGCATTGATTTCTGCTCTAATCATTATTATTTCCTGTCTTCTGCATGTTATGAGTTTTTTTTTTTTTGCTGTTCTTTTTCCAGATCCTTGAGGCATAAGGTTAGGTTTTGTATCTGAGATCTTCCTTCTTTAGGAAGGCCTGGATTGCTATTATACTTTCCTCTTATGACTGCCTTTGCTGCATCCCAGAGGTTTTGGGTTGTGGTATTATCATTTTCATTGGCTTCCACATACTTTTTAATTTCCTCTTTAGCTGCTTTGTTAGCCCAGTCATTCTTTAGTAGGTTGTTCTTCAGTCTCCAAGTATTTGTTACATTTCCAAATTTTTTCTTGTGGTTGATTTCAAGTTTCATAGTGTTGTGGTCTGAAAATATGCACGGTATGATATCGATCTTTTTGTACTTACTTAGGGCTGATTTGTGTCCCAGTATATGGTCTATTCTGGAGAACGTTCCTTGTGCACTGGAGAAGAATGTATATTCTGCTGCTTTAGGATGAAATGTTCTGAATATATCTGTTAAGTCCATCTGGTCCAGTGTGTCGTTCAAGGCCATTGTTTCCTTGTTGATTTTTTGATTAGATGATCTGTCCATTGTTGTGAGTGGGTTATTGAGGTCTCCTACTATTAAGGTATTACTATTGATGAGTTTCTTTCTGTTTGTGATTAATTTATTTATATATTTGGGTGCTGTCACATTTGGCGCATGTTTACAATTGTTAGGTGTTCTTGGTCTATAGACTCCTTGATTATGATATAATGCCCTTCTGCATCCTTTGATACAGTCTTTATTTTAAAGTCTAGATTGTCTGATATAAGTATGGCTACTCCGGCTTTCTTTTGTTGACCATTAGCATGATAGATGGTTCTCCATCCCCTTACTTTCAATCTGAAGGTGTCTTTAGGTCTAAAGTGGGTCTCTTGTAAACAATATAGATGGATCTTGTTTTCTTATCCATTCAGTTACTCTATGTCTTTTGATTGGAGCATTGAGTCCATTGACGTTTAGAGTGAGTACTGAAAGATATGAATTTATTGCCATTATGATGCTTGTAGAGTTGGAGTTTCTGGTGGTGTTCTCTGGTCCTTTCTAATCTTTTGTTGCTTTTAGTATTTATTTATTTATTTATTTATTTGCTTGTTTGTTTGTTTATTATATATTTTCATCTTTTGTCCCCTCAGAAAGTCCCCCTTAATATTTCTTGCAGGGCTGGTTCAGTGGTCACAAACTCCTTTAATTTTTGTCTGGGAAACTTTTTATCTCTCCTTCTATTTTGAATGACAGCCTTGCTGGATAAAGAATTCTTGGCTTTGGAAGATGGTGACGTAGGAGGACACTGGGCTCACCACGTCCTGCTGATCAGTTAGATTCCACCCATATCTGCCTAAATAACCCAGAAAACTGCCAGAAGATTAGCAGAACGGACTCTCCAGAGCAAAGCATAGACAAGAGGACCATGGAAAAGGACGGATCTGCCTCCCACCCAGTGCAACAGGGCCCCTCCCTAGCGGACCACCCAAGGCAAAGTGAGCTGAGCCTGCCCCTCCTGCCACTATGCAACTTGCAGATCCACCCCAGCTAATATGCCGGATCCCATAGAAGCAGCACCACAAACCTATCAGTGTGCAAGTAGCCCAGACCGGGGCCACACCACTCCACAGTGAGTCCTGCCCCTGGGAGAGGGGAAGATAAGGTACACACCAGTCTGACTGTGGCCCCAGCGGTGGGCTGGGGGCAGGCACCAGGTCTGAATGCGGCCCCACCCACCAACACAACTTACTCCAGACAGCACAGGGCAAGTGCCCTGCAGTTCCACGCCACTCCAGGGACTATCCAAAATGACGAAATGGAAGAATTCTCCTCAAATGAAACTCCAGGAAATAGCGACAGCTAACGAACTGATCAAAAACAATTTAAGCAATGTAACAGAAAATGAATTAAAATAATAGTCATAAAGTTAATCGCTGGGCTTGAAAAAAGTATAGAGGACAGCAGAGAATCCATTAATGCAGGGATCAAGGGACTAAGAAACAGTCAGGAGGAGCTAAAAAATGCTATAAATGAGCTGCAAAATAAAATGGAGGCAACGACAGCTTGCATTGAAGAGGCAGAGGAGAGAATAGGTGATTTAGAAGATAAAATTATGGAAAAAGAGGAAGCTGAGAAAAAGAGAGATAAAAAAAATCCAGGAGTATGAGGGGAGAATTAGGGAACTAAGAGATGCAATCAAATGGAACAATATCCGTATTATAGGAATTCCAGAAGAGAAAGAGAGAAAGGGGCTGAAGGTGTACTTGAAGAAATAATAGCTGAGAACTTCCCTGATCTGGGGAGGGAAAAAGGCATTGAAATCCAAGAGGCACAGAGAACTCCCTTCAGACATAATTTGAATCAATTTTCTGCATGACATATCATACGGAAACTGGCAAAATACAATGGTAAAGAGAAGATTCTGAAAGCAGCTGGGGATAAAGAGGCTCTAACTTACAAAGGGAGACCCATAAGACTAGTGGAAGATCTATCTACTGAAACTTGGCAGGCTAAAGAAATGGCAGGAAATCTTCAGAGTGATGAACAGAAAAAATATGGAGCCGAGAATCCTTTACCCAGCAAGTCTCTCATTCAGAATAGAAGGAGAGATAAAGGTCTTCCCAAACAAAAACTGAAGGAATTCATCACCACTAAACCATCCCTACAAGAGATCCTAAGGGGGAATCCTTTGAGACAAAGTACCAGAGACATCACTACAAGCATGAAACCTACAGACATCACGACTCTAAACCCAAATCTTTCTATAATAACACTGAATATAAATGGACTAAATGCTCCAACCAAAAGACATAGGGTATCAGAATGGATTAAAAAAAAAAAAAAGACCCATCTATTAGCTATCTACAAGAGACTCATTTTAGACCTGAGGACACCTTCAGATTGCAAGTGAGGGGTTGGAGAACTATCATGCTACTGGAAGTCAAAAGAAAGCTGGAGTAACCATACTTATATCAGACAAACTAGACTTCAAAGTAAAGGTTGTACAAGAGATGAAAAAGGGCATTATATAATCATTGCAGGGTCTATACATCAGGAAGAGCTAACAATTATAAATGTCTATGCGCCAAATATGGGAGCCCCCAAATATATAAAACTATTAATCGGAAACATAAGCAAACTTATTGATAAGAATGTGGTAACTGCAGGGGACTTTAATATTCCACTTATAGCAATGGACAGATCATGTAGACACAGGATCAATAAAGAAACAAGGGCCTTGAATGATATCAGGGCTGATCAGATGGACTTGACAAATATAATTAGAACTCTGCATCCCAAAGCAACAGAATATACTTTTCATCTTGAGTGCACATGGAGCATTCTCCAAGATAGATCACATGCTGGGTCACAAAACAGCCCTTCATAAGTATACAAGAATTGAGATCATACCATGCATATTTTCAGACCACAATGTTATGAAGCTTGAAATCAACCACGGGAAAAAGGATGAAAACCTCCAAAAGCATGGAGGTTAAAGAACACCCTACTAAAGAATGAATGGGTCAACCAGGCAATTAGAGAAGAAATTTAAAAATATATATGGAAATAAATGAAAATGAAAATACAACAATTAAAACGCTTTGGGACGCAGTGAAGGCAGTCCTGAAAGGAAAACACATTGCAATCTAGGCCTATCTCAAGAAAGAAGAGAAATCCCAAATACAAAATCTAACAGCACACCTAAAGGAAATAGAAGCAGGACAGCAAAGACACCCCAAACCCAGCAGAAGAAGAGAAATATTAAATATCAGAGCAGAAATAAACAACATAGAATCCAGAAAAAAAAACAAAACAGAGCAGATCAATGAAAGCAAGAGTGGGTTTTTTGAAACAATAAACAAAATTGATAAACCTCTAGCCAGTCTTCTCACAAAGATAAGGGAGATGGCCCAAATAGATAAAATCATGAATGAAAATGGAATTATTACAACCAATCCCTCAGAAATATAAGCAATTATCAGGGAGCACTATGAAAAATTATATGCCAACAAATTGGACAACCTGGAAGAAATGGACAAATTCCTAAACACCCACACACTTCCAACTCAAACAGGAAGAAATAGTAAGCTTGAACAGACCCATAACCAGCAAAGAAATGGAATCAGTTATCAAAAATCTCCCAACAAATAAGAGTCCAGGACCAGATGGCTTCCCAGGGGAGTTCTACCAGACGTTTAAAGCAGAGTTAATACCTATCCTTCTCAAGCTATTCCAAAAAATAGAAAGGGAAGGAAAACTTGCAGACTCATTCTATGAAGCCGGCATTATGTTGATTCCTAAAACAGGCAGAGACCCAGTAAAAAAAGAGAACTACAGGCCAATATCCCTGATGAATATGGATGCAAAAATTCTCAATAAGATACTAGCAAATCAAATTCAACAGCATATGAAAAGAATTATTCACCATGATCAAGTGGGATTCATTCCTGGGCTGCAAGGATGGTTCAACATTCACAAATCAATCAACGTGATACATCACATTAATAAAAGAAGAGATAAGAACCATATGATCCTGCCAATCGATGCAGAAGAGGCCTTTGACAAAATTCAGCAATGTTTCTTAATAAAAACTCTCGAGAAAGTAGGGATAGAAGGAACATACTTAAACATCATAAAAGCCATTTACAAAAAGCCCACAGCTAACATCATCCTCAACGGGGAAAAACTGAGAGCGTTTTCCCTGAGATCAGGGGCACGACAGGGATGCCCACTCTCACCGTTGTTTTTTAACATAGTGTTGCAAATGCTAGCAATACCAATCAGACAACAAAAGAAAATCAAAGGCTACAAAAATGGCAAAGATGAAGTTAAGCTTTCACGTTTTGCAGATGACATGATATTATAAATGGAAAATCCAACAGACTCCACCAAAAGTCTGCTAGAACTGATACATGAATTCAGCAAAGTTGCAGGATACAAAATCAATGTACAGAAATCAGTTGAATTCTTATACACTAACAACGAAGCAACAGAAAGACAAATAAAGAAGCTAATCCCATTCACAATTGCACCAAGAAGCATAAAATACCTAGGAATAAATCTAACCAGAGTGTAAAAGATCTGTATGCTGAAAACTATAGAAAGCTTATGAAGGTAATTGAAGGTATAAAGAAATGGAAAAACATTCCACGCTCATGGATTGGAAGAATAAATATTGTCAAAATGTCAATACTAACCAAAGCTATCTACACATTCAATGCGATCCCAATCAAAATTGCACAAGCATCCTTCTCGAAACTAGAACAAGCAATCCTAAAATTCATATGGAACCACAAAAGGCCCCGAATAGCCAAAGTAATTTTGAAGAAGAAGACCAAAGCAGGAGGCATCACAATCCCAGACTTTAGCCTCTACTACAAAGCTGTAATCATCAAGACAACATGGTATTGGCACAAAACAGACTCACAGACCAATGGAATAGAATAGAAACCCCAGAACTATACACACAGAAGTATTGCCAACTCATCTTTGACAAAGCAGGAAAGAACATCCAATGGAAAAAGACAGTCTCTTTAACAAATGGTCCTGGGAGAACTGGACAGCAACATGCAGAAGATTGAAACTAGACCAGTTTCTCACACCATTCACAAAAATAAACTCAAAATGCATGAAGGACCTGAATGTGAGACAGGAAACCATCAAAACCCTAGAGCAGAAAGCAGGAAAAGACCTCTCTGACCTCAGCCGTAGCATTTTCTTACTTGACACATCCCCAAAGGCAAGGGAATTAAAAGCAAAAATGAACTATTGGGATCTTATGAAGACAAAAAGCTTCTGCATAACAAAGGAAACAACCAACAAAACTAAAAGGCAAACAACAGAATGGGAAAAGATATTTGCAAGTGACATATCGGACAAAGGGCTAGTATCCAAAATCTATAAAGAGCTCACCAAACTCCCCACCTGAAAAACAACCCAGTGAAGAATTGGGCAGAAAACATGAATAGACACTTCTCTAAAGAAGACATCCAGATGGCCAACAGGCACATGAAAAGATGCTCAACGTCGCTCCTCATCAGGGAAATACAAATCAAAACCACACTCAGGTATCACCTCACGCCATTCAGAGTGGCCAAAATGAAGAAATCAGGAGACATAGGTGCTGGACAGGATGTGGAGAAAGGGGAACCCTCTTGCACCATTGGTGGGAATGCAAATTGGTGCAGCCACTCTGGAAAACAGGGTGGAGGTTCCTCAGAAAATTAAAAATAGATCTACCCTATGACCCAGCAATAGCACTGCTAGCAATTTACCCAAGGGATACAGGAGTACTGATGATAGGGGCACTTTTACCCCAATGTTTATAGCAGCACTCTCAACAATAGCCAAATTATGGAAAGAGCCTAAATGTCCATCAACTGATGAATGGATAAAAAAATTTTGGTTTACATATACAATGGAGTTCTATGTGGCAATGAGAAGGAATGAAATATGGCCCTTTGTAGCAACGTGGATGGAACTGGAGAGTGTGATGCTAAGTGAAATAAGCCATACATAGAAAGACACATCCCATATGGTTTCACTCTTATGTGGATCCTGAGATACTTAACAGAAACCCATGGGGGAGCGGAAGGAAAAAAAAAGAGGTTAGAATGGGAGAGAGCCAAAGCATAATAGACTGTTAAAAACTGAGAATAAACTGAGGGTTTATGGGGGGTGGGAGGGAGGGGAGGGTGTGTGATGGGTATTGAGGAGGACACCTTTTGGGATGAGCACTGGGTGTTGTATGGAAACCAATTGACAAAAAACTTCATATATAGAAAAAAAATAAAGAAAAAAAGAAATACAAAAGAATAGTTTGAAAATTTGAAGAAGTGAATCCACTGTAGTAGATTAAAATAAAATAATGGGAGTAAGATAGAATTTGCAAAAAATTACATAAAAGCAAAAAATATAGTAATAAAAATTAAATAAAACTATTTTTAAAAGATATTGAAAGTAAAAATGAAGTTTTACTCTTTTTGCGTTCAAGAAAAAGAAAAGAAAAAGAAAAAAGAAAAAAAGGAAATTGTTTAAAAATTTGAAAAAGTGAGTACACTGTAGTAGACTAAGATAAAATGATGGAAATAAAGTAGAATTTGAAAAAATTTACACAAAAGTAAAAAAATATAGTAATAAAATTTAAAGAAAGATATTTTTAATAAAAATTAAAAATAAAAATGCGTCTTCTCTCTTTCTGTATTCAAGAAAAAGGAAAGAATTGTAAAAGAGAAAAAGGAAAAAGAGAGAAAAAAAATTGAATTGATGAACCTGCTAACAGATTGAAGTAGGACTGAAATTGCTTTGGTTTCCCCTAGAGGTCAGTCCATGTAGCTCTTTATAGTCCATAGATTAAGTCGTTGGTGAGGTTTATATTCTTGAAGAGTGAAGTTGGCCCAGTTGGGCAGGGCTTGGTGTAACAGCTCCACTCTCCCCTAGATGGTGCTGCTAGACTACTGGGGTGGATTGTTGTGGTGCTTGTCGGTGCACATGTGCATGCGCTGGAGTGGTGAAAAATGGCGCCACCCAGGCACTCAGTCTGTTCTTCCAGATCAGCAGTTATGCACTGGTCCTCCGTCTTCAGCTCTCGTCCACTCCCTGCTTTTCCACTCTCTGTGACCAGGCCCCAGGCAGTACCTCTCTCCCAAGTTTTGTCTCAGATGCATCTGTTTTCTTGCCCCTTACTTCCAAAAGACTGTGGCTTTGACCAGCTACACCCCTCTGTGGGAGGGTATCACTGAGCGATGGCCGAATGAGCAATGGCCGAATGTTGGCTGCACCTGGGAACCCCCCCACTGGATCCTGCTATTCTTGGTGCCCCGAGACTGCAGCCAGGTGCCAGCCCGCCCCCCAAGAAAATCGGGAGACAGTGTAGCCTCAGCGTTTCAGGGACCATGGAAAATCGCAACATACATCTGACACCAGGCTTCACCCTCAGCAACCTTGCCCCAGCACCAGCAAATGTGTCTGCCTTCCAGGGTCTGATGGGACCAGGTGGCTTCAACAGTCTTTACCAAGTGTCCTTCCAGCAGTGGAACCGCTTTTCCCTGTGTGGCCCAAGAACCTCCCCAACCCCACTCTATTCCTGGAGATTCACCTTTCCCACCAGAGCACTGCCAGGTATCAAGCTGCGGAGTTGCAGCCTTTGCGCTCCCCTTGTTTAGTCTTAATGTAATTTAAACCCTTTCCTTTCTCCTTTCTCCCTTTTTAGTTTAGTCCCTGGGGCTGTTTCCAATTTTCCACTTTCTTTCCAGCTGCTTTTGGGGAGGGGTGCTTTTCTCGTTTGCCCCCCCCCCCGCCCCAGTCTCTGTCCTCTCTCTGCCCGCCAAAGGGGTTCGTTCCCTACCTTTCAGGGCTTCTTGGTCCCCAAGTTCAGCTCTTCGTGTTGCATACCTGCTGAATTCTGTGGTTCAGGTTGTGCAGATTGTTGTGTTAATTTTCCAGTCGGTTTTCTAGGTGTGTAGGATGGTTTAGTGTTGGTCTGTTAATTGTCTTTGATATATTGTTGTCATTAGGTTGGTGTATAAACTCTTCTGCATATAGCAGTCTATATTCAGTTGATGGTTGCTTAATTTTCAACCCATTCTTCTCTCCTCCCCACATTTTAGGTATAAGCTGTCATATTTTACATCCTTTTATCTTGTGAGTTCCTTGACTGATTTTTAACAGAAGTCTTCACTTTTACTGCTTTTGTGCTTCCTATCTTTAATACTGTCACTTTTGGTCTCTCCTTTCTACTCAAAGTGTCCTTTTTAAAATATTTCTTGAGGAGCTGGCTTAGTAGCCGTGAACTCCTTTAGGTTTTGTTTGGGAAACTTTTTATTTCTCCTTATATTCTAAATTTTAGTTGCAGATTTTTCCCACTCAGCACTTTGAATACATCATGCCACTCCTTTCTGGCTTGGAAAGTGCCTGCTGAGAAATCCCCTGCTAGCCTTATGGATTTTCCTTGTAAGTTACTGTCTTCTTTTGTATTTCTGGTTTTAAGATTTTTTTCTTTACCAGTATATTTTGCCAACTTAATTACAATATGCCTTGGATTTGGTCTGCTTTTGTTGATTCTGTTGGGGTTTCTCTGTGCCTCCTGGATCTGGGTATCTGTATTCCTTCCCCACGTTAGGAAAGTTTTCTGCTATTATTTCTTCAAATAAATTATCTTCACCCCTTCTCCATCTTCTCCTGAGACTCCTATAATACAAATGTTATGTTTGATGGAGTCATTGAGTTCCCTAATTCTAGTTTCATTTTGCATAATTCTTTTCTCTCTTTTGTTCTCTCTTTCTGGTTTAGCTTACTTACTTTCCATTACTTTGTCTTCCAGGTCACTAATTCATTCCTCTGTTTCTTCCATCCTACTGTTCATTCCATCAAGTGTGTTTCTCCTTTCATTTATTGTGCCTTTTATCTCTGCCATGTTATTCCTTATTTTTCTATTAAGCCTCTCACTCATGTCTTCCACTCTTTTCTCAAATCCAGTGGACATCCTTATAATCATTTCCTTAAATTGTCTATCCGCCTTGTTAATTATATCTATTTTTCTTAGATCTGAGGCCATGGCCTTGTCCTGTTCTTTTTTTTTTGAGATGCATTTCTCTGTCACCTCATTTTGTCTGCCTCTCTGTATCTGTGTGTTAAAAAATGTCAACTGTGTCTTCTGCCTTTGAATGTTAATGCCTTTATGAATAAGACATCCTAGAGTGCCATGCAGTGCAGTGTTCCCTCTTTACCATAACCTGATACTTTAGGACACTATCTTGTGTGTATTTCTTTGGCCCTGATGTGGTGTTTGAGTTGCTTCTACTTTTAGTGAAGTCATCTGCACTGACTCTGCTTTTTGTGGGCTGTGTTTGTTCCCTTTGGTGTTAGTGAGCCTCAGGAAGGCCATGCGTAAGGGGGGCATGCCTGCTGGGGAAGGTGAGAATGGAGTTGTGGTGTTAACAAAATTTGTGCTGGACCACTACCTCTATATAGGATCCCCAAAAGCACTGCAACGAGAAGGGGTTGTGTTCTGGGTCTGCCAGAGCCAGAAGCCTAGGTGTGGCATGCAATGATGGCTGAGCATGGCTGGGCCAGGTGCCCAGCTGCAACTGGGTGCCTGGCAACTGGGAGTTCATAGCTGGACACAATGTGACTAATGTGCTTGGATTACTTGGCAGCTGTGCACTCAGCTTCTGGTATGGCACATGCACAGCTTTAAACAAATTTGTGCTGAGCCCAGAGCTGAGACTAGCAGACTTGGAGTGGGCTAGTATTCAGGAGAACTTGTGGGAATGGCACACTGCTAGCATGTTGGCAGCACGTGTCTGTGTAGCCTCGCCTTTCACAGGTGGCTCTGTGTTATGTTGGAGGATAAGGGAGGATATTGGCACCTGCCAGCTCCCTCATTTCCAAAGAAGTCCTCACAATGTGCTCCAAAATCAGTATGAATATATATGTCTCTTGTTTGCCCCCAGTATTGTGTAAACTGCCATTTTTATGTTTTCTGTCTGCACACAAGTGCCTAGTTTATCACACATCTAGAAACCTACTGAAATACTTTCCATCTCAGGGGCTGGAGGTGCCATCTTTGCACTGTCCCTCTGTCCCACTTCAGATCACCTGTATCTCTTGGAAAGGAACTTGTACACTTGTCTGGTGCCCCAATTTTTGCATCTCCTACCTAAAAGACATCTCTAAGTTGCCTAGTTCTGGTTCCAGCAGAGCTTATACTTACAGGTCCCTCAGGACTGTAATAAATGTAGAAAAAGTTATCAACCAGCTACCACACACAGGGCACAGCAGAAAGGCAACAGACTGAAGTACCCAGTCTTTTGGTAAAAGAGTTTATTGGCTTATTAGCTTATTTTCATAGGTTCAGCCTGAGGTGCAGGCTTTAATTAAAAATGCATCTAGAGCTGACTATAATACTCTCCAGAGACCTTGGTAGGTTGATGCTGTTATCCTTCACTCCCTCAGTTGTCTCCCCAGAGAGCCATTATCTCTGAAAGGGAAGACTATGCTTGTGTCTGGTTACCCAGTTTTTACGTCTTGTACCCTGGCTATATGGCTTGCCTCCCAGGGAATACCTCTTGATTTCCTGGCTCTGGTGGCCAGCAGGATTGTATTCATGGTCCCATGGGATGGTAGCAAATAAAAAGAGTTCTTGGACAGCTTCCAACCACAGGACACAGTGCAAAGACAGCAGACTAGCACACCCCAGTCTTTCTATGGAAAAAAAAAACCTATTTGCCAGTCTTAGAGCTTCAGATTTAAGGACAGCTTTCTGATTTGATAAACATCTAAAATCCTACTAAGGTGTTTTCCATGGATAGAGACTGGTGGGCACAATATTTGTATTCTCCTTTTGCCTTACCCCAGGTCATTGGTATTTTGGGGGAAGGAGTACTTGTGCACTCATCTGGCATCCCATTTTTTTGAAGTTGCCCCCACGGGATGCCTTTTGATCATCTGGCTGTGGTGGTAAGTGGGGTTTTAACTCACAACTACTGCAGGACTGTTATAAATAGAGAAACAATTCTTAGCTGGCTAACGACGCCCCCCTCCCCCCAAACACAGAGACAGCTGACTGAAACACATGCCTAGACTTATTGTGAAGGATTCATATTAGCCATATATTCTAGGTTGTCCAATTTTTTGGTCTATAATTATTCATAGTAGTCTCTTATGATCCTTTGTGTTTGTGTGGTATCAGGTATAATACCTCTTCTTTCATTTCTAATTTTATTTGAGTCCTCTTCCCCCACCCCCCTTTTAAGTTTAGCTAAAGGTTCATCAGTTTGGTATATCTGTTTTTTTTTTTAATTTAAAATTTTTATTTATTTTTGGGAGAGAGAGACAGAGTGTGAGCAAGGGAGGGGCAGAGACAAGGGAAGACACAAAATTCAAAGCAGGCTCCAGGTTTTGAGCTGTCAGCACAGAGCCTGACGTGGGGCTTGAACTCATGAACTGTGAGATCATGACCTGAGCTGAAGTCAGACACCTAACGGACTGAGCCATACAGGTGCCAGTGTTTTGTTTATCTTTTTGAAACAACAGCTATTATTTTTAATGATCTATTTTTTCCAAATTTCTTCTTATTATCTCTCCTTTTACCATATCAACTGAGTTTACAATTATGTCATGCAACAATTCTTTTGCTTGATTGTTTCTTTTGCTGATTTAAACAACCTTAGGAAACATTTTTATAACTCCACATTCTAAGAAATGTCAACATTATTTTAAATTCAAAAAAAATTAAATAAAAGTATACTAATGCCAAAACTAAAATTATTGTCCTCTCTTTGCTATTAACAAATCTTTAAGTTCTGTCCTTATTTTGCAAAGTAAAATATTCAAATAAATAAATCTGAATCTCAAATAGAAAAAAAGCTAATGTTTTTGTTAATTATTTTCATAGAATTATATTGATTATTTTCCAGTTAATTCCATTGTGTTTTTGTTTTGTTTTGGTAGGTAAAGAATTCTTAAACCTGTCTCATGGAGGTCCATTCACGACCTCATTATACAGCATACTATGAAATTTGAGTACAAAATTTATTTGGCTTGTTGCAATAGGAAATCTTAAACAGTGAAGGAAGAAAATAAGTAGAAAATTCATGTTAGTATTTGTTTCAGGGGGAATTATTTTGGTGTTCCAGGCAAAAGGCAGACTATTAGTGCAGAAATCGTCCTTACAAGCACCAATAAAGCCTGAACTTTATATAAATATGTATGTCTGTGCACACATGTGCTGTAGTTTTTTTTAATTGTTTTTAATTGTTGATTTTTGAAAGAGAGAGAGAAACAGAGTGTGGGCAGGGGAGGGGCAAAGAGAGAGACACACACAGAATCTGAGGCAGGCTGCTGGCTCCAAGCTGTCAGCACAGAGCCCAGTGCAGGGCTTGAACTCATGAACAGCAAGATCATGACCTGAGCCAAAGTCAGAGGCTTAACTCACTGAGCCACCCAGGTGCCCCTTTGTACTGTACTTTCCTAGCTGATCTCTCTAGATAGAATGGAAAACTCATATATACCAAAATCAAAGAAAAAAATGGAAATTCAATGCTGATGAAAGCCCCAGTAGTAAGGGAATGGGAGTTTATTATACAGGTTTCTGCTACAGACCTGATTTGGTCTTTCATAAGGGAAATTCGAAGGAAGAATTCTGCATAAGAACAAGATCTTCAAATAGGTGAGGCCTTAGTAAAAAGAAGATGAGAGACATCCACTGATGTGGACCTCCCAAAGTTCACTCTTGCTGGCCCTGGTGATTTTTCTCAGTGTTGTCCTTTGATCCTCTAGGCCAGAGTAGCTGAACCTTTATGATTCTAGCTTCCATCTTACTCTCGAGATGTGACGATGCCACCTTTACTACCATCATTTCTTACAGAAGGACATTAGGAATATGGTTTTACCCTATTTTTCTTGCCTTCTGTCTATTACATACAAGTGAGTATTAATATATTAATTATATTAAATAGCTACCAGTAAAGAAAATCTATGAATTTGGACTTTAAGGCTTGGGTTCCATTGAGGGAAAAGTGTGCATTTGAGAAGGATACAAGTAACAGAATAAGGAGGAACAGCATATAGTACCAATTAATGAAAGACAGTAGGCAGGCACAAGAAAAACTTCTCTGTGGTTTAAAATATGTGGGAGAAACTGATAGCAGAGTTTAGAATAGCATCTGGAAAGTCAAAACTCACTATGCATAAAAAAATATTTCCTATCATTGATGATGATGATGATAACATTTTTTAAAAATTTTTTTTAACGTTTATTTATTTTTGAGACAGAGAGAGACAGAGCATGAACAGGGGAGGGGCAGAGAGAGGGAGACACAGAATCTGAAACAGGCTCCAGGCTCTGAGCCGTCAGCACAGAGCCCGACGCAGGGCTCGAACTCATGGACGGCGAGATCGTGACCTGAGCCGAAGTTGGACGCTCAACCGACTGAGCCACCCAGGCGCCCCAACATTTTAAAATTATGTACCGTGTGCCAGTTGTTTCATTTATGGTTTCTCATTTATCCTCATAAACATATATACAATTGCATATACCACTGTGTTCGTTTCAGAGAAACTGAAGATGAAACTCATTCACGTAAGGTCTTGCCCAAATTCCAACAGCCAATATGTGGAGGAAATGGCACTGGAGTCGAGATCTGTCAGAATCTAATGTTCACATTTTTTTCATTAGTGCTTTGCCTAGCAGATTTGAGGTTGTTCGGCTAAGACTTCTATCCAAAATATGGAAAAAAAATGAGTGGAATGTCAAATTTAATGTGTCAAAGCTGGGCTTCCAAGCATTCCCCCTCCAAAACACACCCATATAGGTACACACCAGTTGTTTCACCTGCAACCTTTCCATGTCAGCTGCTATAAATCCATAATTTCAGCTTCTGAAGCCCTAAATTCTGAAAGTATCTTTGGCTCCTCTTTTCGCTCATGTTCCACAGATAATCTAACAAGAAAACTTAAACTCTATGTTCAAAATATATCCAGAATGTGACTACTTCATACCATGTTTCTTGCTACCACCCTAATTTGAGTTTGTATCATCTTTTACTTGAATTTTTGCAATAGCCTCCAAACATAGAAGACAAAGTGATCCTTTTAAAGGGTAAGCCAAATCATGTCATTCCTAGGCTTACAAACTTTCAATGCCTGTGATCTTCCCACCAGCCTTCCCTGTGTCCCACACTGCAGAACTTAGAAAGTAAGAAATTAAATGACTTGCCTAAGTTCACAGAGCTATAGTTAAAAAGTTGATGTTAGAACTCAACTCAATGCAAAAAAAGAAAAAAAATGAGAATAGTAAGTTATGGGTTCTTTAGTCACATTTAACACTGACAATAAATGAATATAAATAAATGAATACTGACAAATTATTCAAATTAATTAATAATGGAAAAGATATGGGAAGAGAGCTGTTTTACCTACCAAAATAAAAGTTGGTCAAAGGCAGTGATTAGTTCTAATTTTAGAATCTTTCAAGGATCTGTCTTAAATGAATGAACCACTCTTCCTCAAAATGACTAATTGTATAGCACAATGACTGACTTTCAGAGTATATTCTCTATTCTAGGTAATGGATACGACCCCTTAAAATGCATTACCATCAGGATTCTACTATTTCCACTCTGCTATATCCAGCAAGTTATTAAGAAAATCTTTGATGGTACATACATTTATAAATAAGAAGTACTTAATAATTAATTATAAACAATTAATTATACATTTACAATAAATCATAAATAAATAAAATATTTATGAACAAATAATTACAAATAATTTATAATTGTAAATAAATTAATTATAATAAGTGATGAAAATATTAGCTCAGTAATACCTTTATACTCTTAAAACTCCCAAACAGCTTTTTCCTAAGGTCTGCTATTCTGCTGAAAATGTTTCTTTACATCCATCCTCCTTTCTACTCCTACACACATGTGAAATAAAACCTTTTAGACCGGACATCCTCCTTAGGTAAACAAACATTAACCACCAACTTTGCACTGGGCCTCACTCAGAATAGTATGTATTAACCTATTCTGGATGCTAAAAATGAGAGTTTTCCAATTAGCACTGGATAATACAAAAAGCCCCTTACCAGAGGCAGGAGGCCCTATTTCCACCTTTCCAATAAACTGTAGAGGTAAGTGAAAATTGAGCTGGTAAGCTTATATGGCAAATGTCCATTTTCCTTTGGAATTATTTCACTCCTGCTTATCAGCCTGTTTGATCTCGAGAAGGCAATTCAGTTGGTGTTCATGGTTCTGGTTGGCAATATTTTTATTAGCAGCCCTCACTGACATGACACCCCAGTAGTAGCAAGAGATAGATGTGAATAGACCAATATAATAAATTTTCTATTATATATGTATATGTTAACCCCAAGAACCCTTTTGAAAGTATTACATTCTTTCCAACCAATCATTTTTAAAGGTATTAAAAAAGTAATATAGCAAGTACTATTTTGAGTTCAAATCTCTGAGTTAAAAGTCTCTTGTGTTGTGTCATGTCACATTAGAGAGCTATGCTTATAAATCACTCATTCTTTCTCATTTTATAGATGGGTCAAAAAAGGGATCAAATCATTTACGTAAAGGCACAGAACAAACAGTACTGGCACCAAGCCCCATAATTCCACGATCCAACACAGTGATGCGTAAGGCCATTTGTGCAGTTCTGATGAACAATGTATCAACAAAAAGAGGTGGAACCAGAGGCCCAAAATGTTACCTTACTCTAATTTCCTTTATTGAAGTAGCAGAAAAATTGCTCCCTATATTTCACAGTGAAAATTAGTAATCTTGAAGCAGTTCTTAAAATGTTATATTATGGGATGCTCTCTGTGAAATAAACACTTGCCAGATTACCTCCATTCCTAACAAACATTTGTATTCAAGAAGATAGTTTGTCTTTAATTATGTAAAAAAGGATTTAGTCAGAAATTGGAAAATAGAATATCCTCAACTAAGAACTCCTTTGATCTTTTGAAATAGAAGATAAAAAGCAAAGTCAACAAAAATCATTCAAGTACATGGGGATAGTGCCTAGGGAGATTATTAAATTCAAGGTACCATGTTTCCTGTAGCTTGAGTGAGATTTACCACAAAGAGCCTAAAGAACAAACTTAGTCATTGTAGACGTACCTCTCTCATGAGATACAAAAGAAGAATGAAAGTGTGGACTATGATCCAAAGAACCTCATGTTTATTACCATCAGCTGCAGGACTTTAAGTCCTTTAGCCTTTCTAGGGCTCAGTTAACTTTTATCTTAAAGCTAAATGATCATATAATGGTTCTCTTCAGTTTTAAAATTCAAAAACTTTACCTTTTCACTTCAAAAAAGTATTTACTCTGAACATCACCTCACCTTTACCCACAACCAAAACACACACAATTCAAATTTCCTCCATTTTGAATATCCTCACACTGTTGCATAAACTATAAAACCATTCTTCCTTCTGAGATAATGTGAACATTTCACAAGACCAGTCTAATCATATCATTCCCTAGATTGAAACACATCATAATTCTAATATCTCAAACTTACTGAGAGGTTAACCATGTTCCAGGCACTGTTCTGAGTGCTTTATGTAGTTTAACCTGTTCAATTATTTCAACAACTTTATGAGTGGGTTTTATTATGATTATCACATTTTATAGAAGGATACCTCAGTTTCCTAAACAGACAGTCCACAATCTTAAACACTCTAAGTTGTTGCCACTTCCCATAAGATTTTGGAAAACACATTGTGCCTATTACCCTTAGGTTAAAGTTCAATTCTTAGCAAAGCTGGAAAAGCCTTTCAGGGATTGAGTCCATGCTTAACCTCATTTCTAGTTATCTTCCTAATAGTCTGCTGCAACTATATAGAACTCACTGAAGCTCTTCTGAAATGCAGCCTTGAGGTGATTGGGAGAGCATGCTGTTTCCTCTACCTCTGCCATTCCTCTCTTTGCCTAGATAACAGAAATGTCATAGTACAGAATTCACCTCCTCCAGGAAACTGATGCGTAGGTGCCCCTCCTCTTGTGTTCCTATACATTATTGCACTACTCCTATTGTAGTATGCCAGATAGAATATTTAAATTACCTGTTTATGTTTTCCTCTACTGTTAACTTTTTGAGTGGAAACTATATATTACTAAAGCCTAACATCTTTTCAAATACTTGTTGAATTAATGAAAGAAGGAAACTTTTTTCCCTCTTCCCATCTCACATTCCTAATATTGTCATGTTACTTCTGTGGAAACTTTTCTTCTCCATTAAAACTTACCCAGTTTCTGCTCTTTTTTTTTTTATCATAGTCTTAGTTTACTTGTCCATTTGTCTAATAGTAGCTCACATTTCCCCACCAGCTTCCCAAAGAAAGACTTCAAGCAATGAGGTAATCTCATTGAGGTAAATGAGATATTTCTAGGCAAGTGATACCACAAAAGGGCCTCTTTGTTTTATTAATACATAAGGCCTTGTGACAGCATTATGACACTTCTGGTTTTCAGAAATGTATGGGTTTTGACATTCTATCAATTAGTGTTATCACTGTTATTCCTTGGGAAAATACAAAAATAACTTTAATTCAGAAAAAGATTATTTTATTAATTATAAATATTGGCCTGAAATTTCCAGATTTGGAACATACTTCTGAGATTCTTATTTTATTTAACTCTCCAATTTGTATATGGGTTTTTTTTAATAAAGATATAACTTTGACAATTCCAACCAGAGCAAAAAGCATGAAAAAGATTGGGGGGTCACAAAAATAAGTTGTTTCTTTCCATGGGAGAAAGTATAAAAGACATTGATAAGAAAATTCTTCACTTTAGAGTTGGTACCATGCCCATTTAAAATCAAGGGCTACTTGGCACTTCACGACTTACACAGTTTCTATATTATATAGTTTCTTGGACTTAAGGTTTGAAGTTTGAGGATTGTAAACACAAGAACAAGACAGAATATGACTGCACCAGCCAATGTTTTTGCAAATTTGAATCATTCTATGTCCTCCTAAGCCTTCAAATACTGTTCTTGTAAAAGACTGAAGAAAACAGGTTGCCAATAAGGAAACAGGAAGCAGCACATTCCTAGTCTGGACAAACCTTGATAAGCCAGACAAAACCAGATCTACTGGAGATGTGTTCTGTGTGAAACAATATGAGCAAATCTTTCTGGATTTGATGACATTAAATTAGATTCAGAGATATCTAGATTTTGGCTGGGCATCTGAAGTTTTGTCTTGCATGGAATGACAACTTATTGCAGAAGCAATTTTTTTTTTACAGCAAACAAACTTCTTTGCCCATGTCACATTAACAGATAAGTTTAGCCTTAAAATTTTATGGAATTATTCCCTTTGGTGTTTAGAGGATTTTGACTTTAAGGATTTTGTAAATGACCTAACTCTAAAATCTAAAAAGGGCAAGTCAGAATAAGAGTCTTTTGCCAGACCATTTCTCATCTGATCCTGTTTCTAAGTGAATTCTTGGTGCACCAAGGAATTTCCTTTTTTCAGTCCCTTCATCCTGGGGCATTATAGCAAATGATGATTGTTAATAACAGTTGGCATATTACATAGAACATTTACATACATTATCTAGGTCATGATTTGAGGATTAACACAACAATCTGCACAATCTGAACCACAGAACTCAGCAGGTATGTGGCACAGAGAGCTGAACTGGGAGAAAAAGAAGCTGCAGGGGGCAGGGAGCTGTTTTCGCTTACAAAGAGAAGACAGAGATTGGGGGAGAGTATGGGAAAAGCATCCCCCCTCACCAAAAGCAATTGGAGAGAAAAAGAAAGTGGAAATAGTCACAAGGGTCTGAACAAAAAGGGATAAATGAGAAAGGAGAGCATTTAAATTCCATTAAGACTCTATAAACAGGGGAGTGCAGAGTCTGAAACTCCACAGCTGGATACTGGTGGTACTCTGGTGGGAAGGGTGAATCCCCAGGAGCAAAGACCAAAGTCCAAGGGGACCTCAGGCCACATGGGGAGTGATAGTTCACCTGTTGGGAGGACACTTTGTAGAGGCTGTGTAGTCTCCCCATAGGCAAAAGTCCTAGAAGACCCCAGAGAACAACCACATTTGCTCGTGTTGAAACAAGGACTTTAAGGGTGAAGCCTAGCCCCAGATATGTGTTATTATTTACCATAATCCCTGAAATGCTGCTGCTACATGATTGTGTGAATTTTTGGGGGGATGGGCTGGCACCCAGCCACAGTCTCTGGGCATTGCCAGCAGCACAGTCTCATGAACATTTCTGGGGTTGGGCCAGTACCCGGCCATTGCTCAGTGAGACCTTCCTCTAGATGGTCTGAGCAAGTCAAAGCCACAGTCCCTCAGAAGTGAGGGGTTGGAAAACAGCCCCATCTGAGGTAAAACTCAGGAGGGAGGTGCCACTTGGCAGCCTGATGGCTTGGTCACGGACAGAGTAGAAGTGGAGAATGGATGGAAGCTGAAGACAAAGGAGAGGTGCTTGATTGCCGGTTGGGGAGAACACAGAGTTAAGACACTAGAGATTGGGTAGCTGGGTGACACCATTTTCATCCCTCCCACGCATGTGCTTACATGCTTACATGCACCAAAACAATCCACTCCAGTAAGCTAAGCAGCTCCATCTAATGGAGAACAGAGCCATTACACTAAGCCCTGCCCAACTGAGCCAACCTTGCTTTTGAGGAACACAAGTCTCTCTGATGGCTTAGTTTTTGGATTAAGGTCTTTCATAGTTTGACTTCTAGGGGGAAATTGACGTAATTCCAATCATATTGTATTCTGTTTCTAAACCATGTATTCAATTTTTTTTCCTTTACTTATTCTTGAATACAGAAGAGAAAAAATTATTTTTATTTTCTTTTTAGTAAAAATGTTTTTCTTTAAATTTTTTTCTGCTATATTTTTTACTTTTTTGTAATTTTTAAAAATTCTATTTTACTTTAACCATTTCGTTTGATTCTATTGTATTCATTTTTTTAAATTTTCAAATGTTTTCCTTTCTTTCCCCCCTTTTTTTCTTTTCTTATGTTTCCCTTTTTTCTCTAATCTGTCAAGCTTCTTTCAACAACTAGACCAAAGGACACCTAGGATCTAGAATCCTTTATTTGATTTTTTGTGTTGTTTTTATTTCTTTATTAATTATTTATTTTTTTTAACTTTGTTAATTCCTTTTCTTCCTTCAAAATGACAAAGCGAAGGAATTCACCCTGAAAGAAAAAAAAAAAATGACAGCCAGGAACATAATCAACACAGATACAAGCAAGATATCTGAACCAGAATTTAGAATCATGATAATAAGAATACTAGCTGGGGTTGAAAATAGATTAGAATCCCATTCTGTGGAGATAAAAGAAGCAAAAACTAGCCAGGATGAAATAAAAAATGCTATAACTGAGCTGCAAACTCGAATGGATGCCATGGCAGCAAGGGTGGATGAAGCAGAGCAGGGAATCAGTGATCTAGAGGACAAACTTATGGAGAATAATGAAACAGAAAAAGGGAGGGAGACTAGGCAAAAGAGCATGCTATAAAAATTAGAGAACTCAGTGACTCATTAAAAAGAAACAACATCAGAATAATAGGGATCCCAGAAGGTGAAGGCAGAGTAAAAGGGGTAGAAGATTTATGTGAGCCAATCATAGAGGAAAACTTTCCCAAGCTGGAGAAAAGCACGGACATCAAAATCAAGGAAGCACAGAGAACTCCTATTGGATTCAACAAAAACCAACCATCAACAAGACATATCAGTGTCAAATTCACAAAATTCTCAGGCAAGAAAACAATCATGAAAGCAGCAAGGGAAAAAAAGACCTTAACCCACAAGGGAAGATGGATCAGGTTCACAGCAGACCTGTCCACAGAAATTTGGCAGGCCAGAAAGGAGTAGTAGGATATATTCAATGTGTTGAATCAGGAAAATATGCAGTCAAGAGTTCTTTACCCAGCAAGGCTGTCATTAAAAATAGAATGACAAATAAAAAGTTTCTCAGACAAACAAAAATTAAAGGAGTTTGTGACCACTAAACCAGCTCTGCAAGAAATTTTAAGGGAGAAACTCTGAGGGGAGAAAAGATGAAAAAACAAAACAAAACAAAAACAAAAACACCAAAAGCAACAAAGACTAGAAAGGAGCATAGAACACCACCAGAAACTCCAACTCTACAAGCAACATAATGGCAATAAAGTCATATCTTTCAGTACTCTAAATATCAATGGACTAAATGCTCCAATCAAAAGACATAGGGTAACAAAATGGCTAAGAAAACAAGATCCATCTATATGCTGTTTACAAGAGACCCATTTTAGACCTAAAGACACCTTCAGATTGAAAGCAAGAGAATGGAGAACCATCTATCATGTTAATGGTCAACAAAAGAAAGCTAGAGTAGCCATACTTATATCAGACAATCTAGACTTTAAAGACTGTAACAAGAAATGAAAAGGGGCATTATATCATGATTAAGGGGTCTATCCCCCAAGAAGACCTAACAATTGTAAACATTTATTCTCCAAAGATGGGAGAACCCAGATATATAAATCAATCAACAACATAAAGAAACATTGATAATAATACCATAACGGTAGGGGATTTCAACATTGCACTTACAGCAATGGACAGATGATCTAAACAGAAAATCAACAAGGAAACAATGGCTTTGAATGACACACTGGACCAGATGGACTAAACAGATATATTCAGAACATTTCATCCTAAAGCAGCAGAATACACATTCTTCTCCAGTGCACATAGAATGATCTCCAGAATAGATCACATACTGGGACACAAATTTGCCTTCAATAAGTACAAAAATATCGAGATCATACTATGCATATTTTCAGACCACAACACTATGCCACTTGAAATCAACCACAAGAAAAAATCTGGAAAGATAACAAATACTTGGAGACTAAAGAACATCCTACTAAAGAATGAATGGGCTAACCAAGAAGTTAAAGAGGAAATTAAAAAGTACATGGAAGCCAATAAAATGATAACACCACAGCCCCAAAACCTCTGTGATGCAGCAAAGGTGGTCATAAGGAAAATGTATAGCAATCTAGGCCTTCCTAAAGAAGGAAGAAAGGTCTCAATACACAACCTAACCTTACAACTTAAAGAGCTAGAAAAAGAACAGTAAATAAAACCCCAAACCAGCAGAAGACAGGAAATAAAAAAGACAAGAGCAGAAATCAAGGAGCATACCTCGAGATCATAAAAACCATATATGAACAACCCAATGCTAATATCATCCTCAATGGGGAAAAACTGAGAGCTTTCCCCTTAAAGTCAGGAACAAGACAGGGATGGCCACTCTCAACACTGTTATTCAACATAGTATTGGAAGTCTTAGCTTCAGCAGACAACACAAAGGAATAAAAGGCATCTAAATCAGCCAGGAGGAAGTCAAACTTTCACTCTTCACAGATGACAGGATACTCTATATGGAAAACCCAAGAGATTCCACCAAAAACTGATAGAACTTATCCATATATTCAGCAGAGTCATAGGCTATAAAATCAATGCACAGAAAACAGTTGCATTTCTATACACCAATAATGAAGCAACAGGAAAAGAAATCAAGGAATTGATCCCATTTACAATTGCACCAAAAGCCATAAAATACCTAGGAATAATCCTGACTGAAGAGGTACAAATCTATACACTGAAAACTATAGAAAGCTAATGAAAGAAATTGAAAACACAAAAATATGGGAGAATATTCCATGATCCTAGAGGAAGGACAAACTTTTAAAATGTTGATACTACCCAAAGCAATCTACATAGTCAATGCAATCCCTATCAAAATAACACCAGCATTCTTCACAGACCTGGAAGAAACAATCCTAAAATTTGTATGGAGCCAGAAAAGACCCTGGATAGCCAAAGCAATCTTGAAAAAGAAAAACAAAGCTAGAAGCATCACAATCCTGGTCTTCAAGATGTTTTACAAAGCTGTAATTATCAAGACAGTATGGTACTGGCACAAAAACAGACACTCATATAAATGGAACAGAATGGAGAACTCAGAAATGGACCCACAAATATATGGCCAACTAATTTTGACAAAGCAGGAAAAAATATCCAATGGAGTAAAGACAGTCTCTTCAGCAAGTGGTGCTGGGAAAACTGGACCGCGACAGTGAAGAATGGACCTGGACCACTTTCTTACACCATACAAAAAAATAAACTCAAAATGGATGAGAGGCCTAAATGAAGACAGGAAGTCGTCAAAATCCTAGAGGAAAAAGCAGGCAAAAACCTCTTTGATCTCGGCCACAGCAACTTCTTACTCACCAGGTCTCCAGAGGCAAGGGAAATAAAAGCAAAAATGAAGTCTTGGGACCGCATCAAAATAAAAAGCTCACAGTGAAGGAAACTATCAGCAAAACTAAAAGGCAGCCAAAGGAATGGGAGAAGATATTTGCAAACAGCATATCAGATAAAGGGTTAGTATCCAAAACCTATAAAGCACTTATCAAACTCAACACCCAAAAAAACAAATAATCCAGTGAAGAAATGGACAAAAGACATGAATAGACACTTCTCAAAGAAGACATCCAGATGGCTAACAGACACATGAAAAAATGCTCAACATCACTCATCATCAGGGAAAAACAAATCAAAACCACAATAAGATACCACCTCACATCTGTCAGAATGGCTAAAATTAACAACTTAGGCAATAGCAGATGTTGGTGAGGATGCAGAGAAAGATGTTGTCTTTTGCACTGCTGGTGGGAATGCAAACTGGTGTAATCATTCTGGAAAACAGCATGGAGGTTACTCAAAAATTTAAAAAACCCTACCCTACAACCCAGCAATTGCACTACTATGTATTTATCCAAGGGATACAGTTGTGCTGCTTTGAAGGGGCACATGCACACCAATGTTTATAGCAGCACTATTGACAATAGCAAAAGTATGGAAAGAGCCCAAATGTCTATCGATGGATGAATGGATAAAGAAGAATTGGTATATATATACAATGGAGTATTACTCAGCAATCAAAAATAATGAAATCTTGCCATTTGCAACTACATGGATGGAACTGGAGGGTATTATGCTAAGCGAAATTAGTCAGAGAAAGACAAATATCATATGACTTCACTCATATGAGGAATTTAAGATACAAAACAGATGAACTCATATGAATAAGGGAAGGGAAGCAAAAATATATAAAAACATGAAGGGGGACAAAACATAAGAGAGTCTTAAATATAGACAACAAACAGAGGGTTGCTGGAGGGCTTTGGGTGGTGGGTTAATTGGTAAGAGACATTAAGGAATTTACTCCTGAAATCATTGTTGCACTATATGCTACCTAACTTGATGTAAATTAATTAATTAATTAATTAAAATAAAATAACAGTGTACTCTTGATTTTTTTAATCTATTTCACCAATCTCCCTGCCTCCCCTTTGACGATCACAAATTTGTTCTCTGTATTTAAGATTTTGGATTTTTTCGTCTCCTTTTTTTGTTTCTTTTGTTTTGTTTCTTAAATCTGCCTATGAGTGAGATCATATGGTATTTGTCTTTCTCTGACTAATTTCACTTAGCCTTAGAACATCTAGGTGTATCCATGTTGTTGCAAATGGCAAGATCTCATTCTTTTTTTATGGCTGAGTAACATTCCATTATATATCTATATGTGTATATGGAAACACATTGTTTCCATACTTGACTATTATAAATATGCTGCAATAAACCTAGGTGTCATGTATAGTTTCAAATTAGTGTTTAATTTTCTTTAGTGTTTAATTTTCTCCCAGCAGTAGAATTGGGAGATCATATAATTCTATTTTCAATCTTTCGAGGAAACTCCATACTGTTTATCACAATGGCTGTGTCAATTTGCATTCTCAACAGCACAGGAGGGTTCCTTTTTCTCCACATCCTCACCAACACCTATTGTTTGTGTGTCTGATTTTAACCATTCTGACAGGTATAGGGTGATATCTCTCTGTGGTTTTAATTTGCATTTCCCCAGTGATTAGTGATGCTAAGCATCTGTTCTTTGCTGTTGGCCCTCTGAATGACTTCTTTGAAAAAATGTCTATTCAGGTGTTCCAGACATTTTTAAATCAGAATATTTGTGTGTGTGTGTGTTAAATTGAATAAATTATTTATATGTTTTTGATACGATTCCCTTATTGGATATACCATTTGCAAATATCTTCTCCCATTCAGTAGGTTGCCTTTTTGCTTTGCTTATGGTTTCTTTCACTGTACAAAAGCTTTTTATTTTGGTGTACTACCAATAGTTTAATTTTGCTTTTATTTTCTTGCCAAGGAGACATATTTAGAAAAATGTTTCTACAGTGAATGTCAAGGAAATTAGTGCCTATGTTTTCTCCTAGGAGTTTTATAGTTTCAGGTCTCACATTGGGGTATTTGTTCCATTTTGAGTTTATATTTGTGTATAGTGTAAGAAAATGATTCATTTTCCTTCTTTGCATGTAGTTGATCAGTTTTCCCAATACCATTTTTTCTTTTCCCCATTGCTTATTCTTGCTTTCTTTGTCTAGATTAATGGACTATATATGTGTTGGTTTATTTCTGGGCTCTCTATACTGTTCCATTGATGTAGGTGTCTATTTTTGTGCTTGTATTATATTATTTTGATTACTACAGCTTTGTAACTATATTTTGAAATCTGGGGATGTGATACCTCCAGCTTTGTTCTTCTTTCTCAAATTTGCTTTGGCCATTGGGGTTTTTTATGGTTTCACATAAATTTTAGGATAATTTGTTCTGGTTCTGTGAAAAATGCTGTCGGTATTTTGATAGGGATTGCAGTAAATTTGAAGATTGCTTTGGGTAGTGGACATTTTAACAATATTAGTTCTTCCAACACATGAGCATAGAATATCTTTCCATTTGTTGGTATGATTTTCAATTTCCTTTCTTTTTTCTTCAATTTCATTAATCAATATATTTTTTAATGTTTATTTATGTTTGAGAGAGAGAGAGAGAGAGAGAACACTAGCAGGGGAGGGGCAGAGAGAGAGAGGCACAGAATTTGAAGCAGGCTCCAGGCTCTGAGGTGTCAGTAAAGAGCCTGATGTGGGGCTAAAACTCACAAACTGTTGAGATCATGACCTGAGTCATGACCTAAAGTCAGACACTTAACTGACTGAGCCACCCAGGTGCCCCAATTCAATATTTTATAGTATTCAGAATATGGATATTTCACCTCTTTGGTTTAGTTTATTCCTAGGTATTTTATTATTTTTGGTGCAACTGTAAAGGGGATTTTTTCTAGTTTCTCTTTCTGCTACTTCATTATTAATATATAAAATAAAAATGATTTCTGCATATTAATTTTGTATTCTGTACTGAATTCATTTATTAGTTCTAGCAGGTTTTTGGTGGAATCTTTAGGGTTTTGTATATATAGTATGGTGTCATTTGCAAATAGTGAAAGTTTTACTTTTTCCTTATGAAAATGGGTGCCTTTTATTTCTTAATCTCGTCTGATTACTAGGACTTTCAATACGTTGAAGAAAAGTGATGAGTGGACATCTTTGTATTATACTTGTTTGCAGAGGGGAAGCTCTCAATTTTTTACCATATATATTAGTTGTGGGCTTTTTCATATGTTTCTATTATGTTGAGGCATGTTTCCTTTAAATCTACTTTGTTGTTGAGTTTTTCTCATGAATAGATGCTGTACTTTTGTCAAATGCCTTTTCTGCACCCATTGAGATGATATAATTGTTACCTTTTTTCTTGTTAATTTGATGTAATACATTGATTTTTGAATAGAGAACCAACCTTTATTCCTGGAATAAGTATCACTTGATCATGGTGAATGATTTTTTTAAAAGTATTGATGGATTTAATTTGCTAATATTTTGTTGAGGATATTTGCATCTGTGTATATCTAAGATATTCACCTGTAGTTTTTTTTGTTTGTTTGTTTGCATTTTTTTTTTTTTTTTGGTTTCCTTATCTGGTTTCAGTATCAGGATAATGCTGTCCTTGAATATAAATTTGGAAAGTTTCCTGTCTCTTCTATTTTTTGAAATAATTTGAGAAGAATAGGTATTAAATCTTTAAATGTTCAACAGGATTCACCTGTAAAGCCCTATCTGTTCCTGGACATTTGTTTGTTGGGAGCTTTTTTATTACTGATTTCATTTCATTGCTAGAAATCAGTCTGTTCAAATGTTCTATGTCTTTCTGGTTCATTTTGGAAGGCTTTTAATTTCTATGAATGTATACATCTCTTTTAGGTTGTCCAATATGTTGGTATGTAGTTTTCCATAATATTTTCTTATAATTCATTGTGTTTTTGTGATGTTGATTGTTATTTCTCTTCTTTCATTTATCATTTTATATATTTGAGTTCTTTCTTTTCCTTTTTTTGATGAGTCTGGCTATAGGTCTGACTAAATTTTGTTGATCTTTTCAAAGAACCAGCTCTTGGTTTCATTGACTTAGTCTATTTTTTTTTTTTAGTCTAAATTATTTATCTTTGCTCTAAGCTCTATTATTTCCTTCCTTCTACTGGCTTTGGGCTTTGCTTTTCTTGTTCTAACTCCTTTAGGTGTAAGGGTAGACTTTTTATTTGAGATTTCTCTTGCTTCTTAAGGTAGGCATGTATTGCCACAATCTTCTTTATTAGAACAGCTTTTTCTGTATCCCAAATATTTTGTACCATTGTGTTTTAATTTTCTTTTGTCTCCATGTATGTTTTGATTTCTTGTTTGATACCTTAGTTGACCCATTCATTATTTATTAGCATGTTATTTTGCCTCCATGTATTAGTGTTCTTTCCAGATTTTTTCTTGTAATTGATTTCTATCTGCATACTGTCGTATTTGGAAAAAATGCATGGTATGATTTCAATCTTTTTTAATTTATTGAGACTTGTTTTGTGGCCTAAGATGTGATCTATTCTGGAGAATGTTCCACGTGCACTTGAAAAGAGTAAATATTCCACTCTTTTGGGTGGAATGTTCTAAATACATATGTTAGGTCCATCTGGTCCAACGTGTCACTGAAAGTCACTGTTTCTTTGTTGAGTTTCTGTCTGGATGTTCTATCCGTTGATGTAAGTGGGGTATTAAAGTCCCCTATTGTTGTATTACTGTCAATTTGTTTCTTTACATTTGTTAACAGTTGCTTTATGTATTTTGGTGTTTCATGTTGGGTTCATAAATATTTACAATTATTATATCCTCTTGATGGATTGTTTCCTTTATAGTGATGTAATGTGTTTCTTTGTCTCTTGTAACAGTCTTTGTTTTTTAAAGTCTTTTTTATTCAAAAATAGAAATCCCAGTCATTGTTTTTTAAAGTCTATTTTGTTCAAATAGAAACCCCAGGTTTCTTTTCACTTCCATTTGCATTGCATGTATTTTTCTATACATTCATTTTCAATCTATAGGTATCTTAAGGTCTGAAGTGAGTCTCTTGGAAGCAAAAATTAGGTGGGTCTTGTTTTTTATCCTTTCAATCACCTTATACCTTTTGATTGGAGCAAATAAAGTCATTATTGATAAATAAATATTGCTATTTTGTTGCTTATTTATGGTTGCTTTTGTAGTTCTCTTTTCCTTTCATCTGTTCTTGCTAACTTCCCTTGTGGTTTGATGACTTCCTTTAGTGTTATTCTTGAATTCCTTTATCTCTATTTTTTGATTTGTGGTTGCCATTAGCTTCATATGTAACATCTCCTGCCCATACCAGTCTATATTAATCTGATGGTTGCTTAAGATTGAACCCATTCTAGAAGCAATAACATTTACTCTCCTCCCTCATGTTTTAAGTATATGTCAGACATTATTTTATTTTCTGAATCTCTTGATTAATTTTTATAGATGAAATATATTTTACCCCTATTTTGCTTTAATCTTCATACTGGTTTTATAAGTGATGAATCTACTACTTTTATTATACATTCGGATTTACATGTGAGATATTTTTCCTTTCATAATTTTCTTATTTTTGATTATGGCTTTTTTATTTCCATTTGAATAATTCCTTTAATGCTTCTTATAAGGTTGTTTTAGTGGTTTTGAACTCTTTTTAACTTTTGTTCTCTGGGAAACTCTTTATTTCTCCTATTCGAAATGGTAACTTGTCTGGGCAGAGTATTCTTGGTTGCAGGGTTTTTTTGTTTTTTTTGTTTGTTTTTTTCCTTTCAGTTCTTTGAATATATTATGGCACTCCCTTCTGACCTTTAATGTTTCTGCTGGAAAGTCAGCTAAGAGCCTTATGGGGTTCCCCTTGTATGCAACTTTTTTTCTTTCTTTTAGTCACTTTTATCACTACTTTTTGCTATTTTAGTTATGTGTTTTGGTACAGAACTCTTTGGGTTAATTTTGTTGGGGGTTCTCTGTGCTTCCTGGGTCCAGATGTCTATTTCCTTCCCCAGATTAAGCAGTTTTCAGCTATTATTTCTTCAAATAAATTTTCTGCCCCCTTCTCTCTCTCTTCTCCTTCTGGGATCCCTATTATGCAAATGTTACTACGCCTGATGATGTCACTTAGTTCCCTTAACCTACTGTCATTTTTCAATATTCTTTTTTCTTTTTGCTATTCAGTTTAGTTGCTTTTCATTATCCTGTCTTCCAGGCCTCTGATCTGTTCTGCTTCCTCTAATCTGCTGTTGATTCCCTTCAGTGTATTTTTTTTTTATTTCAGTTACTGCATTCTTCATTTCTACTGATTGTTTAAATATTTTTTATCTCTTTGTTAAAGGACTGATTGAGATCTCCCACTCTTCTGAAGTCTACAGAATATCTTTATGACTATTACTATAAATTGTTAACTAGGCATGTTGTTTAATCTCCATTTTATTTAGTTCTTTTGCTATGATTTTGTCCTCTTCTTTCATTTGGGATACTTTCCTCTGTCTTCTCTTATTGTTGAAATCTCTGTATTTTTTCTATATTTTGTGGAAGTAAGCTATGTGTCCTGATCTTTAAAGTGTTGGTCTTATGAAGAAGAGGTCCTGTGGTGCCCTGTAGTACAATGTCTCCTGTTCACCAGAACCAGTTGCTTCAGAGATGTCTCTTATATGGGTCACATTGCCATATTGTTGTGGTTGAGCTCCTTGCCTTCAGTCTAGTTAGCTTCAGTGGCCTACTTTGCTTGTTATGGGTGCAATAAACAGGGTTTAGTCCTTGTGCTATTTAAGGGCCAATTTGGAGCCACCTGGGACTTATAGTTGGGCATTGTCAGCAGTCAAACCAGCTACCTACCCTCAGCCCATCTGCTAGGTCTGCAGTTGCACTGACCTGCAAAATACTGTCTCTGCTTTGTTTCCTAAGATACTCTCATTGGTGGGTAGTGCCAGCATTCAGACCAAACGCCTGCTCAGCCCATCTGCTGGGGCTGTAGTCACACTGATTGGCAGGATACCCTCTGCACTCTAGCTATAAGTTTGGCTGCTAGGAGTATGGGCACACTGGTGTGTGCATTTATCTCTCCCATGGCAGGAGTCATTTTGGAATGGCACTGGTCTTTGCCAAAGCTGCTTGCAGGGTGTGTTGGGGCAGACTCTGCTTTGAAGGGACTACTTCTGAGTGAGGAGGCTTGCATAGGATAGATCCATAGGAGAATGTGGGGGTGGGGCACATGGTCTAAAAAGATAGGTAGAGAATGTTCATGCTGGTTCCTGTAAATTTGCTTATATATAAACTGGGTGAAACAAGTGATGTTACAGCTCTTCTACTCTTGGAGAAGTCTCTTAAAACTCCCAGCCCTTCCAGCACAGGTGCTGAAGTCAAATAAATCTATACGGATAGCCCAGGCACTTTTCAAACTGCTGCTTCTGTGCTGTATCTCAGCAGAATTCTTTGTTTTGTCATCTCTTTAAGGGCAGGAACTCAGTTTGCCATTGCCCTCTGGTTCTCCCAGAGCTAAGCCCACTGAATTTTGTTTTATTTTATTTATTTATTTATTTATTTATTTTTTATTATGAAATTTATTGTCAAATTGCTTTCCATACAGCACCCAGTGCTCACCCCAACAGGTGCCCTCAATACCATTACCCACCCAGCCCTCCCTCCCACCCCCCATAAACCCTTAGCTTGTTCTCAGTTTTTAGGAGTCTCTTATGTTTGGCTCCCTCCCTCTCTAACCATTTTTTTTTCTTGCCCTCCCCCATGTTTTCTGTTAAGTTTCTCAGGATCCACATAGGAGTGAAAACATATGGAGTTTGTCCTTCTCTATATGACTTATTTCACCTAGCATAACATTCTCCAGTTCCATCCATGTTGCTACAAAAGGCCCTATTTCATTCTTTCTCACTGCCACGTAGTATTCCATTGTGCATATAAACCATAATTTCTTTATCCATTCATTAGTTGACGAACATTTAGTCTCTTTCCATAATTTAGCTATTGTTGAGAGTGCTGCTGTAAACATTGGGGTACAAGGGCCCCTATGCATCAGTACTCCTGTATCCCTTGGGTAAATTCCTGGCAGTGCTACTGCTGGGTCATAGAGTATGTCTATTTTTAATTTTTTGAGGAACCTCCACACTGTTTTCCAGAGCGGCTGCACCCAGTTTGCATTCCCACCAACATTGCAAGAGGGTTCCCATTTCTCCACATCCTCTCCATCATCTATAGTCTCTTGATTTGTTCATTTTAGCCATTCTTACTGGCGTGAGGTGATATCTGAGTGTGGTTTTGATTTGTATTTCCCTGATGAGGGGCGATGTTGAGCATCTTTTCATGTGCCTGTTGGCCATTTGGATGTCTTCTTTAAAGAAGTGTCTATTCATGTTTTCTGCCCATTTCTTGACTGGATTGTTTGTTTGTCGGATGTGGAGTTTGGTGAGCTCTTTATGGATTTTGGAGACTAGCCCTTTGTCTGATATGTCATTTGCAAATATCTTTTCCCATCCCGTTGGTTGCCTTTTAGTTTTATTGATTGTTTTCTTTGATGTGCAGAAGCTTTTTATCTTCATGAGGTCCCAATAGTTCATTTTTCCTTTTAATTCCCTTGCCTTTGGGGATGTGTCAAGTAAGAAATTGCTGCAGCTGAGGTCAGAGAGGTATTTTCCTGCTGTCTCCTCTAGGGTTTTGATGGTTTCCTGTCTCACATTCAGGTCCTTCATTCATTTTGAGTTTGTTTTTGTGTATGGTGTGAGTGGTCTAGTTTCATCCTTCTGCATGTTGCTGTCCAGTTCTCCCAGCACCATTTGTTAAAGAGACTGTCTTTTTTACAGTGGATATTCTTTCCTGCTTTGTCAAAGATTACTTGGCCATACTTTTGTGGGTCTAGTTCTGGGGTTTCTATTCTATTTCATGGGTCTATGAGTCTGTTTTTGTGCCAATACCATGCTGTCTTGATGATTACAGCTTTGTAGTAGAGGCTAAAGTCTGGAATTGTGATGTCTCCTGCTTTGGTCTTCTTCAAAATTACTTTGGCTATTCGGGGCCTTTTGTGGTTCCATACAAATTTTAGGATTGCTTGTTCTAGTTTTGAGAAGAATGCTGGTGCAATTTTGATTCGGATTGCATTGAATGTGTAGATAGCTTTGGGTAATATTGACATTTTAACAATATTTATTCTACCAACCCATGAGCACGGAATGTTTTCCCATTTATTTGTGTCTTCTTCAATTTCCTTCGTAGGCTTTCTATAGTTTTCAGCATACAGCTCTTTTACATCTTTGGTTAAGTTTATTCCTAGGTATTTTATGCTTCTTGATGCAATTGTGAATGGGATCATTTTCTTTATTTGTCTTTCTGTTGCTTCATTATTAATGTATAAGAATGCAACTGATTTCTGTACATTGATTTTGTATCCTGCAACTTTGCTGAATTCATGTATCACTTCTAGCAGACTTTTGGTGGAGTCTGTAGGGTTTTCCATGTATAATATCATGTCATCTGCAAAAAGTGAAAGCTTAACTTCATCTTTGCCAATTTTGATGCCTTTGATTTCCTTTTGTTGTCTTATTGCTGATGCTAGCACTTCCAACACTATGTTAAACAACAGCAGTGAGAGTGGACATCCCTGTCGTGTTCCTGATCTCAGGGAGAAAGCTGTCAGTTTTTCCCCATTGAGGATGATATTAGCTGTGTGCTTTTCATAAATGGCTTTTATGATGTTGAAGTATGTTCTTTCGATCCTGACTTTCTCGAGGGTTTTTACTAAGAAACGTTGCTGAATTTTGTCAAATTCTTTTTCTGCATTGTTTGACAGGATCATATGGTTCTTTTCTTTTATTAATGTGATGTATCACATTGATTTGCGAATGTTGAACCAGCCCTGCAGCCCAGGAATGAATCCCACTTGATCATGGTGAATAATTCTTTTTATATGCTGTTGAATTCGATTTGCTAGTATCTTATTGAGAATTTTTGCATCCATATTCATCAGGGATATTGGCCTGTAGTTCTCTTTTTTTACTGGGTCTCTGTCTGGTTTAGGAATCAACATGATGCTGGCTTCATAGAATGAGTCTGGAAGTTTTCCTTCCCTTTCTATTTCTTGGAACAGCTTGAGAAGGATAGGTATTAACTCTCCTTTAAATGTCTGGTAGGATTCCCCTGGGAAGCCATCTGGTCCTGGACTCTCATTTGTTGGGAGATTTTTGATAACTGATTCCATTTCTTTGCTGGTTATGGGTCTGTCAAGCTTTCTATTTCTTCCTGTTTGAGTTTTGGACGTGTGTGGGTGTTTAGGAATTTTTTCATTTCTTCCAGGTTGTCCAATTTGTTGGCATATAATTTTTCATAGTATTCCCTGATAATTGTCTGTATCTCTGAGGGATTGGTTGTAATAATTCCATTTTCATTCATGATTTTATCTATTTGGGCCATCTCCCTTTTCTTTGTGAGAAGCCTGGCTAGAGGTTTATCAATTTTGTTTATTGTTTCAAAAAACCGACTCTTGCTTTCATTGATCTGCTCTACTGTTTTTTTTTTTCCTTTGGATTCTATATTGTTTATTTCTGCTCTGATATTTATTATTTCTCTTCTTCTGGGTTTGGGGTGTCTTTGCTGTTCTGCTTCTAGTTCCTTTAGGTGTACTGTTAGATTTTGTATTTGGGATTTTTCTTGTTTCTTGAGATAGGCCTGGATTGCAATGTGTTTTCCTTTCAGGACTCTCTTCACTGCATCTGAAAGCGTTTTGATTGTTGTATTTTCATTTTCATTTGTTTCCATATATTTTTAAATTTCTTCTCTAATTGCCTGGTTGACCCATTCATTCTTTAGTAAGGTGTTTTTTAACCTCCATGCTTTTGGAGGTTTTCATCCTTTTTCCTGTGGTTGATTTCAAGCTTCATAGCATTGTGGTCTGAAAGTATGCATGGTATGATCTCAATTCTTGTATACTTATGAAGTATACTTATGTGTACTTTTGTGACCCAGCATGTGATCTATCTTGGAGAAGGTTCCATGTGCACTCAAGAAGAAAGTATATTCTGTTGCTTTGGGATGCAGAGTTCTAAATATATCTGTCAAGTCCATCTGATCCAATGTATCATTCAGGGCCCTTGTTTCTTTATTGATCCTGTGTCTAGATGATCTATCCAATGTTTTAAGTGGAGTATTAAAGTCCCCTGCAATTACAACATTCTTATCAATAAGGTTGCTTATGTTTGTGATTAATTGCTTTATATATTTGGGGCTCCCGTATTTGGCACATAGACATTTATAATTGTTAGCTCTTCCTGATGTTAGACCCTGTAATAATTATTTAATGCCCTTCTCCATTCTTTGTTACAGTCTTTAATCTGAGTTGTAGTTTGTCTGATATAAGTATGGCTACTCCAGCTTTTTTTGAGTTTCAGTAGTATGATAGTTCTCCATCCCCTCACTTTCATTCTGAAGGTGTTCTCAGGTCTAAAATCAGTCTCTTGTATATAGCAAATAGATGGGTCTTGTTTTTTTATCCATTTTGATACCCTATGTCCTTTGGTTGGAGCATTTAGTCCGTTCACATTCAGTGTTATTATTGAAAGATATGGGTTTAGGGTCATTGTGATGTGTGTAGATTTCATGCTTTCTGTGATGTCACTGGTACTTTGTCTCACAGAATCCCCCTTAGGATCTCTTGTAGGGGCTGGTTTAGTGGTGGGTGATAAATTCCTTCAGTTTTTGTTTGTTTGGGAAGACCTTTATCTCTCCTATTCTAAATGACAGACTTGCTGGATAAAGGATTCTCAGCTGCATATTTTTTCTGTGCATCACATTGAAGATTTCCTGCCATTCATTTCTGGCCTGCCAAGTTTCAGTAGACAGATCCGTCACGAGTCTTTTTGTTCTCCCTGTATATGTTAGAGCATGTTTATCCCTACCTGATTTCAGAATTCTCTCTTTATCCTTGTATTTTGCCAGTTTCACTATGATATATCATGCAGAAGATCGATTCAAGTTAAGTCTGAAGGGAGTTCTCTGTGCCTCTTGGATTTCAATGCCTTTTTCCTTCCCCAGTTCAGGGAATTTCTCAGCTATGATTTGTTCAAGTACACCTCAGCCCCTTTCTCTCTCTCTTCCTCTTCTGGATTCCTATTATAAGGATATTGTTGCGCTTGATTACATCACTTAGTTCTCTAATTCTCCCTTCGTACTTCTGAATTTTTTATATCTCTTTTTCTTAGTCCTCTTTTTCCATAATTTTATCTTCTGATTCATCTATTCTCTCCTCTGCCTCTTCAATCCGAGCTGTGGTAGCTTCCATTTTATTTTGCACCTCATTTATTCCATTTTTTAGCTCCTCATGACTATTTTTTAGTCCCTTGATCTATATAGCAATACATTCTCTGCTGTCCTGTATGCTTTTTTTCAAGCCCAGCGATTAAATTTATGACGATTTTTCTAAATTCATTGTCTGTTATGTTGCTTAAATCGTTTTTGATCAATTTGTTAGCTGTAGCTGCTTCCTGGAGTTTTTTTTGAGAATTGTTCCATTTCATCATTTTGGATAGTCTCTGGAGTGGTGCAGAACTGCAGGGCAATTCCTCTGTGCTGTCTGGAGTAACTTGTGTTGGTGGGCGTTGCCGCTGTCAGACCTGATGTCTGTCCCCAGCCGACCGCTGGGTCTACAGTCAGACTGGTGTGTACCTTATCTTCCCCTCTCCCAGGGGCAGACTCACTGTGGAGTGGTGTGGCCTCTGTCTGGGCTCATTGCACACTGCCAGTCTTGTGGTTCTGCTTTGATGGGATCTGGCTTTGGCCGGGGTGGATCCGCAAGGTGAACCATGGCAGGAGTGGTAGTCTCAGCTAGCTTTGCCTTCAGTGGTCCGCTTTGGGAGGGGCCTCACACCACCGGGAGGGAGGCAGAGCAGTCGGAGGGATGGATCTACAGAAACACAGTGTTGGGTGTTTGTGCGGTGCAAGAAAGTCCCATGACAGGAACTGGTTCCCTTTGGGATTTTGGCTGGGGGATGGGCGAGGGAGAAGGTGCTTCCCAGTGCCTTTGTTCACCAACAAGCTGAGCTCTGTCCTCTGGGGCTCAACAACTCTCCCTTTCACTATGCAAGCAGAGCTTTTGACTTATAACATTCCAGATGTTAAATCCCGCTGGGTGTCAGAACACACTCCATCTGGCCCCTCCACTTTTGCAAGCCAGACTCGGGGGCTCTGCCTTGCCAGGTGGGCTGGCTGCCCCTCCACTGCCCTGCCTCCCTCATGCCAGTCCGTGTAGCACGCACTGCCTTTCCACCCTTCCTACCCTCTTCCATGGGCCTCTCATCTATGCTTGGCTCTGGAGCGTCCATTCTGGTAGTCTTCTGGTCGTTATCGGGGTAGATTAGGCAGATGTGTGTGGAATCTAAGTGATCAGCAGGATGCGGTGAGCCCAGTGTCCTCCTAACGCCGCCATTTTCAGCCCGCTGCATTTTAGAGTGTTCAGAGTTAATCCCTGCTCACTGTAAAAACTCAAGGAGTTAAGCCCTACTGGTTTTCAAAGCCAAATATTTTGGAAATTCACCTTCCTGGCATGGGTCCCCCTGCCTAGTATGCCTGGTGTGGATTCAGGGATTTTGTTCCAAGCTGTGTTTCCACCTCTCCTACCCTTTTTGATGTGGCCTCCTCTCTATGATTAACTTGGAAAGTCTTTTCTGCCAATCTTTGTGTCGTTTTCTGAGTTAGTTGCACTGATGTGTCTCAGTTTGTTCATGGGTTGAGGTGAGCTCAGGATCTTCTAACTCCATCATGTTCTTCGAAGCTGTCAAGATCAACTTTTTTATACTCACTTGCCAGCATAAATATTCTTACATAATGCTTGCAGAAAAATTTTCCTTGTTTTTAAAAGTGATTATTTGGGTTCACTCAGAAAATGCATGTCAGGATTCTTGTATTATAAAATTACTAGTTGTGGGATTCCTGGGTGGCTCAGTCAGTTAAGCATCCAACTTCAGCTTAAGTCATGATCTCGTGGTTCATGAGTTTGAGCCCTGTATCTAGCTATGTGCTAACAGCTCAAAGCCTGGAGCGTGCTTTGGATTCTATGTCTTCCTCTCTCTCTGCCCCTCCCCAGCTCATGCTGTCTCTCTCTCTCTCTCTCAAAAATAAATAAACATTATAAAAATTATAAATAAGTAAATGCATTTACTAATTATAATGTGTCAGTAACTGCTGTTACCCTCTTTAAAAAAGTATAATTAATTTTGAAGTTTTCTGGATTGCCACTTGCTTTGTGAATAATGAAAGGAAATCCATTCATGCGTTGTATTTGTTTTAGCCATTTCTATTTAGGCTACAACTTGTAGCTAATTTTTATTCTGCAATTAATTAATTCAAAATAAGTAAATACTTTTCAAAATTAAAAAAATATATAAAAGTAACTTAAAATTAATTATTTAATTAAAAGTAAAACATTGTTACACAAAATTTTGATATCCTTTCAAGGTGATGTCTAGATTTCATGATCCATATTTATTCACACATTTAATTTTTTTAAATTCACAATACATTTATTGTACACATAAGGTAAAGCTTGCCATCAGCAGAAAATAAGTTCTGCTTTACGTTGGAGTTCAAGGTAGAAGCTGTTCATTTGTACAACTTCAGTGGAAAGAATTTTGTAAGAAATTATTGTTGGCATGAAAGATTTCACATAAATTCTGTAATGAAATAATTACTGTGCAGAAAGTCTGGTTTTTATGGTTGTATTTTTCCAGTCTATTAAGACACTAACAAGGAAGATATTTAAACCTGCTTTATATAAAATATAACCATAGTGCAAGGCACATAGATAAAAGGAGTATGGGTCTCTGATGACTACAGAGTTACCCTATGCCCTAGGCTGCCTATCTTAGGACTTCTACATGAGAATAAAAATAACTTCTTTCTTAAACAACTATTTTGGGTGCTCCCCTATATACAGTTGAATTTAATAGCATCAGAGCAGCCTGAGGTTGATAATAAACAAGTTATTTTTAAGGTCAGATAAAGGTGTTTTTGGAGAAGTCAGAACTTGAGTTGCAATTTCTAGATCCTCACTTTATGTATGATTAGTAAAAGAGCCTCATGAATGTATCAGGATAGGACAGATAGCTACATGCTGTGATAGGAAGTATGAGAGAAATTTGGAAACACACTTGACCACTTAGCTCTTTCAAATAATACTAAAAATACTGCTATCAGACCATTAGGTATCTGCAATAGCAAACTTGGCCACAGTCTTAGCTCCTTGTCTATATAAATATTTTTATTATGGCATTTGTAGTAGGAGGAAGAGGAGAAGAAAAGAAAGGAAGTTGCATGGCTTAATATGTGTGAGGAAACTTTCATCTGTTGTGTGTTCTTGAACTTAAGGTCCGTTTTCCAGTTTTTACTATGCTCTAAGCCAAATTTCATGGCTGTTGCCCCCACTCAACAACAGAAGACCCCAATTTCTTGAAGTCTTTGATACATCAAAAGTATCTAAAAATAATCTATTATATATGAATGACCTGTTACGTACCTCCTACACTTCCATGTTTCTGTTACTTCATGCTGCACACTGCTTGTGATTGCTGGAATCTTCTGGTTGTCAATATTATATGACAACTTATACTCCAGTGTATAAAACACTCAAGTACACACAGACTTATTTTCATTCTTCTCCAACAGATTTATAGTGAAGCAGATCTTTGAATTTTTCTTTTCTTTTCTTTTCCTTTCTCTTCTTTTCTCTTCTACTTCTCTCTCTCTCTTTCTTTTTTTACAGAATGAGGAATTTATAGTTACTATAGTAGTTTTTCATGGGGAGGAAGTGAGACACACAAATCCAAAGGTTTCTCCTGTATCTTTCCATGACACTTATAGATCTAAATGACTTATCCATGGTCAAAAACACTAGTAACTAGTGAATCTTAATCAAACCCAGATCTCTGATTTCATGTTGACATTATATATATGATTTTAATGGATAGATTAGATAGTCTCATTCCATCTCATAATATTGGTAATATTAAAGTGAACATGCCCCATCTAGGTACTAGAAAAAAAAAAGATGAATCAGAAACCTCTTAAGTATCACTTCATTCTTCAAGTGCCCTCTTATTCCTTGGTCCAGAGGCTGGATCATTTCTTTATGGGCTCTACAGAAACCTGAAAGCACCTTGTCTCATGCTGGTGCAGGAGAAATTTACCACTCATTTCCTACCTTTGTTGGGATGCCATGTAATGTTCACATGTGTGTAAGCTGTAAAAACTTGGTGTCAATGCCCTATAGAACATACCTTTAGTGAATGTAAAGTATTGTGGAAAATTTTTTGCCTTTCCTTCACATCAATGGACTATTCTGATGTACAGTTTATTTTTTTAAGATTTTATTTTTAAATAATCTCTACACCTGAGATGGGGCTTGAATTTACAACCCCGAGATGAAGAGTCTCATGCTTTATTGACTCTCAGCCAGATGCTCCCTGAAATACAGTTTATATAGCTTCTTAAGGACTGTCTTTTAGGATCAAGCATTCTTATCTTGACTCTTCTTCCTTCCCTGCTTCACTGCCTGTAGTGTAAGGGGGGGGGGCACATCACTGATAAGATTAAAGTACTTCCATATGTGTCATTTAGAAGTAACTGTCATTTAGAAGTATCACAAATTATGCTGTACTATGTGATGAAATCAATTAAATTTGAGAAGGCTTGGTATTTTTTTAATTTTATTTTTTATTTTGTAAAATTTACATCCAAATCAGTTAGCATATAATGCAACAATGATTTCAGGAGTAGATTTCTTAGTGCCACTTACCCATTAGCCCACCTCCCCCTCCCCCAACCCCTCCAGTAACCCTCTGTTTGTTCTCCATATTTATGAGTCTCTTCTGTTTTGTCCCCCTCCCTGTTTTTATATTATTTTTGTTTCCCTTCCCTTATGTTCATCTGTTTTGTCTCTTAAAGTCCTCATATGAAAGCTTGGTATTTTAATGACAAAATGATAATGAGAAGCTGTACAGAGTAAAAAAAAAAAGGGTTAAATTCTGGACTGTTACTGCTAGAACTCTCCTTTTAAATGGCCTTGTTAAACTTCCTCATTTTAATTTTTATAAATTGATTTAGATATTTACTTAGTTTTTGAAAGACGGAGAGAGGCACGAGCATGAGTGGTGAAGGAGCAGAGAGAGGGAGATACAGAATTTGAAGCAGGCTCTAAGTTCCAAGCTGTCAGCACAGAACCTGACACGGGGCTCGATCCCATGAACTGTGAGATCAAAACCTGAGCTGAAGTCAGATGTTTAACCAACTGAGCCACTCAGGTGCTCCTAAACTTCCCCATTTTAGAAATGAGGAAAACTAAGAGATGTTAAGTCACCTCTCCCAACTCACACAGCCAGTTCATGACAAAGTCTGGGTAGCATCGAGGCCCCCAACTCTCAACACTGTGCTTCTTACATCACACTGCAATACTGATCCTGACTAATGATATCAACATTCTGTCCACTTGGCATTATTGGTACAGGGAACAAAGAGTGAAACATTAGACCCTCACAGCTTGGTGAAAAATATCCAGGAAGGATTCCAACCTGACATGCTCTGTTCTCCCACATCATTTTGGTCGTTAACCAGTTTGCACAGATTCTTTCATTCCAAAAAGAGGTAGCCATGATTACTGTACATAAATATTAAATATACCTAATAGCTTCAGGCTTGAATGTAAATTATTTTGAATCAGGTCAATTCTCCAGAGTAATCTGGAGTTCATCTCTAAGTAAATGAACAACTAAAATTTCATTTCTTGAATTGGAGAGTCAGAGGAAAAAACCTCAGAGCATGTAACTACAGCAACACTTGAGTGTCTGCCTGAAACAGAAACCAAACTACAATCCATATGGCTTCCTCCTCATCTTTGGTTCCAATCCATGAATAGAAAGTTGGCTCAGAAATTTGTGTCAATTTAATTCAACAAACATCTGTTGAGGATTGACTATATGCAAGAACCTGAGCTCATGGAAACAGCAATCTCTGAGAATCTGCTGAAGCCCTTCTCTTCCATAAAAGTCTTCCACAAATGCTGTATATCTCTCTCCCTGAGTGACAATAGCACTTAACCAAACTAAGTTTGTGAATGGGAAAATCAGTGTGGCATAATTAGTATGCCACATAATTAGTACTTTTTTTTTAAAGTCTTTAAACTCTATAAAGGCAGAAACTGTATAGGTGTATGTTTTGTTTACTGTTGTCATCCTTGTCTAACGCACTGCACAGCAGGTACTAAGCATTTATTAAATACTTGTTGAATCAATTGTTGAATCAATTAGTCTTGTTCCACACCCTGTAGGGTAACAAACTTGTTCCAATTTGCTGGAGACTTTCTTGGTTTATCACTAAAAGTCTCACATCCCAGGACATGCCTAAGTCCCAGAGAGATGGGAATGATTGGTCACTCACCCCATTATAGGAATTTACAAGCTGGCAAACTTGTGAAAATCATGTCTTCTAAAAGTACATACCTTGAGACTCTGCTGGGTCTGTAATAAATAGTAAATATATATTTATCCTGATACTTTCCAGATACTTTCTTTCCAGATACTATCTAACTAGAACTCTTTCAAAAGAGATTGCTTTCCCAGACTATTCCCAAAAATCTACTAATACTATCCTCACATGACTAGAATTATCTTGGAGAATCTTTTCTCTGGCAAGAAATAAATTCCTTTGTTATTAAAATCTGACTTGCTGAGATGCTCAAGGGACCAAGGATCAGGGTAGTTCACAGGAAAGAGGAGAGCATAGTGACCCAGCAATTCCTGTGAATGGCCATAAATGTCTCACAGAACATCAAAGTGAAGAGAGGCAGTTTCCTTTAGTTATTAGTAAGTGACTGTATCTTGTAACCCTTCTTTGATGCAGAAAAACTGGCAGTCTCATTTTTTGGTCCCATAATGTGAAGTTGTGGTGATAAAAACTATATAAGATACATCCATACTATTTTCCACAGTGGCTGCATCAATTTGCATTCTCACCAAAGGTGTACAAGGTTCCATTTTCTCTGCATCCTTGCCCAAACTTATAATTTCTTGAGTTTTTATTTTAGCCATTCTGACAGGTGTGAGGTGACATATCATTGTGGTTTTGATTTGCATTTTCCTGATGATTAGTGATAAGCATTTTTTTGTTGCTGTTAGCCATCTGTATAACTTCTTTAGAAAAATGTCTATTCAGATCCTCTACCCATTTTTTAACCAGATTATTTGGTTTTGGGTGTTGGGTTGTATACATTCTTTATATATTTTGCATATTAACCCCTTATTGGATATGTTGCTTGCAAATATCTTCTCTTTTTCAGTAGGTTGTCCTGTTGTTTTGTTGATGGTTGCCTTCACTTTGAAAAAGCTTTTTATTTTGCTGTAGTCCCCATAGTTTACTTCTGTTTTTGTTTCCCTTGCCTTAGGAGACATGTCTGGAAAAATGTTTCTATGACTGATGTAAAGAGATTACTGCCTATTTTTTCTATTTGTATCAATACATTAATCTATTCTGAATTTATTTTTGTGTCTAGTGAAGATCCAGTTTCCTTATTTTGCATGTATCTGTCTAATTTTCCCAGCATCATTTGTTTAAAAGACTGTCATTTTCCCACTGCATATTCTTGCCTCCTTTGTCATAGAAAGTGTGGGTTTATTTGGAGCTCTCTGTTCTATTCCATTTATCTATGTTTCTATTTTTGTGCCAGTATCATACTGTTTTGATTACTATGCCTTTGTAGTATAGCTTAAAATTTGAGATTATGATACCTCCAGTTTTATTCTTCTTTTACAAGATTGCTTTGGCTATTTGGGGTCTTTTGTGGTTCCACAAAAATTTTAGAATTATTTGTTCCAGTTCTGTAAAAAGGTGTTTTTGGTATTTTGATATGTATTGCATTGAGTAGTATAGACATTTTAACAATACTGGTTCTTCCAATCCATGAGTATACAATAGATATCTTTCTGTTTGTGTTATGTTTAATTTTTTTTCATCAGTGTTTTTATAGTTTCAGTATACAGATCTTTTACTTCCTTGCTTAAGTTTATTTCAATGTATTTTTTTTCAGAGAAAGAGATAAAGAACTCTTATGCATGAGCAGAGGAAGGGCAGAGGGAAAGGGAGTGAGAGAATCTTAAAGAGACTCCAACTGAGCACAGAGTCTGATGCAGGGCGTGAACCCAAAAACCGTGAGATCATGATCTGAGCCAAAATCAAGAGTCAGAAACTCAACTGACTGAGCAGCCCAGGCACCACTATTACTATGGATTTTATTATTTTTGGTTATTTGGTTATTTTGGTTAATTGTTATTATACTAGAATTTTAAAAAATGAATTAAAAAACCCATAAAGGTATTATTCAGTAGCTCAAGATTTTATACTAACCTGTTTAATTTTATTTCGCTCTTATCTCATCTCTCAAATAAGTAATCAATGCATACATTCTAAGTGTATCAAAAGTAAAAAAGTATATAAAAAAAACTTCAAGTAATGTTCTCACCCCACACCCAACCCTGCTAAAATCCTCTTTCCCCCAAGTGCTGTAAATGATTTAGTGTATATAATTTCTGATTGTGTTTGAGAATACAGAGAAATGTAAAAACATATTTATTCATAAACAGAATCATTCTTCTGCACTTCTTGTTGCATATACATTTCTCAGAGAAGTTTCTATTATTTTTAATACAGATTTACTGCATTATTTTAACAACTGTAAAGTGTACCATCACATGGATGTAATAATTTACCCACTGTCTCATTGGTGCATAGTTTATTTCTAAGTTTTTTCTGTTACTATTACACAATCAAAAAAATCTGTGCTTGCTTAATTGCTATATTGAAATATATGGGGAATTTTAATATATTCAATGAAAGGATTGATAATTGGTGGGGTTTTTTTGGAGGATAAGTTGGCATTATCTGGTGTACCTGCTTGACCATATCCTTACCAACTTTAGTTGGTAATTAATCTTTTAAAAAATTGCCAATATAGCAAGGAAAATATATCACACTGTCCTTTTAATATTACTTGCCTTAATTATTTGTTAGATACATTTTATACATTAAATCAATAATTCCTTTTGAAGTAACTTACAATATACAAGTCCTTTTCTAGGTGCTCTTATTAGGGTAATTCATAGATGGGGATAGAGTGGTAAAAAACCAAACAAGTTCCCCATTCCATGGTATTTATATTCTATGCCAGGGAAACAGAAAATTAAAAGTAAGAAACACATGTGTTGGGTGTTTATAATTCTATGTCAAAATTAAGTAGGGAATGTAAGATAGACAGTATCTTGGTGTGCCTGTTTTATATGCAGTGGGAATGGGAGGTATTTCTGACTAGATGACATTAAACAGAGACCTGAAGGAGAAGCTGAGATGGCGGAACAGCATGGAAGTTTTTTTGTGTCTTGCATCCATGAAATGCACCCAGGTCAACACCAAACCATCCTGCACACATAGAAAACTGATTTGAGGATTAACACAGCAAGCTGCACAACCTGAACCACAGAACTTAGCAGGTACACAGCACAGAGAGGTGAACTGGGGGAGAGAGAGAAGCTGTGAAAGCCTTTGTGTCCAGAGAGAGGACGGAGACTGGGGGGAGAATACAGGAAAAGCACCACCCTCAAAGAAGCTGGAGAGAAAGTGGAAAAGTGGAAACAGCCACAGGGATTAAACTAAAAAGGGAGAAAGAAGAAAGGAGAGGGTTTAAATTCCATTAAGACTCTATAAACAGGGAGAGCAGAGTCTGAAAAGCCATAGCTTGATAACTGGCAGTGCTCTGGTGGGAAAGGTGAATCCCCAGGAGCAGAGTGAAGTCTGGGGTCTTTAGGCCACATGGGGAGAGGCAGTTCCCCTGCTGGGAGGACATCTAGTAGAGGCTGTGCAGCTAACCCAAAGGCAAAGGTCCCAGCAGACCCAGGAGAACAGTCATATTCGCTGGTGCTGGAAAAAGGTTGGGGGTGAAGCCTGGTGCCAGATGCATGCTGTTATTTAACATAATCCCTGAAGTGCTGCTGCTGCTGCCGAATTGCATGAACTTTTTCTGGGGTGGGCTGGCACCCAGCTTCAGTCTCGGCATCAGCAGCACTGTCCTGCAAAATTTCCTGGATGCAGCTGACACCCAGCCATTGCTCAGTGAGGCCCTCCTGCAGAGGGGCAGAGCAGGTCAGAGCCTCAGTCCTTCAGAAGTAAGGGGGCGGGAGACACAGCCACATCTGAGATAAAACTCAGAGGGAGGTGCTGCCTGGGGCTTGGTCATGGACAGTGTAGAAGCAGAGAGTGGATGGAAACTGAAGACAAATGATGGGTGCACAACTGTTGATCAAGGAGAATAGAGTTCTGATGCTAGAGACTGAGTAGTTGGGTGATGCCATTTTCACGGCTCCTGTGCATGTGCATACACACCTACAAGCACCACAACAATTCATCCCAGTAAGCAAAGCATAGCCATCTAGTGGAGAACGGAGCCATTACACTAAGCCCCGCCCAACTGGGTCAACCTTGCTCTTCCGGAACAAAATTCTGTCTGCCTGCTTAATTTACAGATGATAAAGTGTTTCATAGTTTGACTTTTAGGGGAAAAAAAAGTAATTTCAATCGTATTTTAGTCTGTTCACTAGCCCATCTATTCAATTTCCTTTTTTTTCTTTTTCCTTTTTCATCTCCTTTTCATTTATTTTCTTTTTCTTGAATACAGAAAGAAAAAAATTATTTTTATTTTTAATTTTTATTAAAAATATCTTTCTTTAATTTTTTCCCTACTATATTTTTTACTTTTGCATAATTTTATCAAATTCTATTTTACTTCCATCATTTCATTTTATTCTAATTCAGTGTATTCATTTTTTTTCAAATTTTCAAATGATTTCCTTTTTTCTTTTTTTCTTTTCTTTCCCTTTTTTTTTCTCTAATCTGTCATGCCCCTTTCAACACCCAGAGCAAAACACACCTAAGGATCTAGCTAAGCATCATTTATTTTATTTTTTGTGTGTGTTTGTTGTTTTTAATTTTTTAATTTTAATTTTTTAATTTTAATTTTTTTCTATGTATTTTTTTACCTCATTAATTCCTTTTCTCCCTTCAAAATGATGAAACGAAGGAATTCACCCCAAAAGAATGAGCAGAAAGAAATGACAGCCAGGGACTTAACTAACACAGATACAAGCAAGATGCGAGAACCAGAATTTAGAATCATGATAATAAGAATACTTGCTGGAGTCAAAAATACATTAGAATCCCTACCTGCAGAGATAAGAAGAAAAATATTCAGAATGAAATAAAAAATGCTATAACTGAGCTTCAATCTCGAATGGCTGCCATGGTGGCAAGGATGGATGAGGCAGAGCAGTGAATCAGCAATATAGAGGACAAAATTATGGAGAATAATGAGGCATAAAAAAAGAGGGAGACTAAGGGAAAAGAGCATGATTTAACAATTAGACAAATCAGTGACTCATTAAAAAGGAACATCAGAATGATAGGGGTTACAGAAGATGAAAAGAGAGAAAAAGGGGTAGAAGGGTTATGTGAGCAAAACAGCAGAAAACTTTCCTAACCTGGAAAAGACACAGACATCAAAATCCAGGAAGCACAGAGGACTCCCATCAGATTCAACAAAAAGTGACCAACAAGGCATATCACAGTCAAATTCAAAATACTCAGGCAAGGAAAGAAGCAAAGGAAAAAAAGTCCTTAACCTACAAGGGAAGAGAGATCAGGTTTGCAGCAGACCTATCCACAAAAATTTGGCAGGCCAGAAAGGAGTGACAGGATATATTCAATGTGCTGAATCAGAAGAATATGCAGCCAAGAATTCTTTTTTCCAGCAAGACTGTCATCCAAAGAGGAGAGATTAAAAATTTCCCAGACAAAAAAAATTGAAGGAGTTTGTGACCAGTAAACTAGCCCTGCAAGAAATTTTAAGGGGGAATCTCTGAGGGGAGAAAAGATGAAAATACATACATACATACATACCAAAAACAAAGACTAGAAAGGAACAGAGAACACTACCAGAAAGTCCAACTCTACAAGTAATATCATGGCAATAAATTCATATCTTTCAGTACTCACTCTAAACATCAATGGACTAAGTGCTCCAATCAAAAGACATAGGGTAACAGAATGTATAAGAAAACAAGATCCATCTATATGCTGTTTACAAGAGACCCACTTTAGACCTAAAGACACCTTCAGATTGAAAGCAAGGGGATGGAGAACCATCTATCATGCTAATGAAACTCATTGATAATAATACCATAATAATAGGGAACTTCAACACCCCACTTACAACACTGGACACATCATGTAATCAGAATACCAACAAGGAAACAATGGCTTTGAATGACCCACCAGATGGACTTAACAGATATATTCAGAACATTTCATCCTAAAGCAGCAGAACATACATTCTTCTCCAGTGCATGTGGAACATTCTCCAGAATAGACCACATACTGGGACACAAATCAGTGGTCAGCAAGTACAGAAAGATTGAGATCATACCATGCATATTTTCAGACCACAATGCTATGAAACTCAAAATCAACCAGAAGAAAAAATTGGGGAAGGTAACAAATGCTTGGGGACTGAAAACACATCCTACTGAAGAACAAATGGGCTAACCAAGAAGTTAAAGAGGAAGTTAAAAAGTACATGGAAGCCACTGAAAATGATAACACCACAATCCAAAACCTCTGGGACCCAGTAAAGTGTGTAATAAGAGGAAAGTATATAGCAATCCAGGCCTTCCTAAAGAAGGAAGAAAGACCTCAGATATACAACCTAACCTTACACCTTAAGGAGCTCAAAAAAGAACAGCAAAGAAAACCCAAAACCATCAGAAGACAGGAGATAATAATGATTAGAGCAGAAATTAATGCTATCAAAACAAAACAAAACAAAAAAACCACAGTAGAACAGATCAATGAAACCAGAAGCTGGTTCTTTGAAATAATTAACAAAAGTTATAAACCACTAGCCAGTTTGATCAAAAAGAAAAAGGAAAGGATAAAAATAAATAAAATCAAGAATGAAAGAGGAGAGATCACAAGCAACACAGCAGAAATACAAACAATAATAAGAGAATATAATGAGCAATTTTATGCCAATAAAATGGGCAATCTGGAAGAAATGGACAAATTCCTAGAAACATATACACTACCAAACTGAAACAGCAAGAAATAGAAAATTTGAACAGACCCATAACCAGTAAAGAAATCTAATTGGTAATCAAAAATCTCCCAAAAAAACAAGAGTCCAGGGCCAGATGGCTTTCCAGGGGAATTCCACAAAATATTTAAGGAAGAGATGACACCTATTTTCTTAAAGCTGTTCCAAAAAATAAAAATGGAAGGAAAACTTCCAAACTCTTTCTATGAAGCCAGCATTACCTTGATTCCAAAACCAGACAAAGATCCTACTAAAAAGGAGAACTATAGACCAATTTCCCTAATGAACATGGATGCAAAACTACTCAACAAGATATTAGCCAAGTGGATCCCATGATAAATTAAAAAAATTATTCACCACGACCAAGTGGAATTTATACCTGGGATGCAGGGCTGGTTCAATATCCGCAAAACAATGTGATTCATCACATCAATAAAAGAAAGGACAAGAGCCATATGAAACTCTCAATAGATGCAGAGAAAGCATTTGACAGAACACAACGTCCTTTCTTGATAAAAACCCTCAAGAAAGTAGGGATAGAAGATCATAAAAACCATATATGAAAGACCCAATGCTAATATCACCCTCAATAGGGAAAAACTGAGAACTTCCCCCCTAAGGTCAGGAACAAGACAGGGATGTCCACTCTCGCACTGTTTTTCAACATAGTATTGGAAGTCTTAAAAACAGGAACTTGATCTATTAAGGATGGTTACCCTTTATTCTTTATTTATATTTCTCTCAGTTTTTGTTTACAAGTACTCCATGCATAGTGCCTTTTTTTTATGAACAGGAGTTTTAAATTTCCTTGTCTAGTGGAAGGAGATTTTCCTGAATAAGTCACTTTCATTTTTCCTGTGAAAATAGAGGTCATAAGCATTCCAGATAAATTACCCTCAACTGCCTTATTTATTTTTGTTTCTATTGTGGTTGAACACAATATTATGTTAATTTCAGGCACACAGCATAGAGATTCAACATTTATATACAGCACGAAGTTACCACTACAACAATACATAGCTACCATCTTTCACCATACAAAATTGTTAACATATCACTAACCATATTCCCTAGGCTGTACGTTAAATTCCGATATCTTATTTATTGTATAACTAAAAGTTTGTACCTTTTAATCCCCTTCACCAATTTTTCCCATCCCTCTTTCTCCTCTAGCAACAGACCGTTCTCCATATTTATGTTTCTGTTATGTTTTGTTTTTTGTGGTTTTTTTGGATTGCACACACAAATAAAATCACACAGTATTTATTTTTCTCTGACTTATTTCACTTAGCCTAATACCCCTTATGTCCATCCTTTTTGTTGCAAATGATCAATTTTATTCTTCTTTGTGACTAATACTCAATTTTGTGCTTGTGTACATGTGTGTATTTATAGATATATATCACATCTTCCTTATCCATTTTTCTATCAGTAGCTATTTAGGTTGCTTCCATATTTTGGCTACTGTAATAATACTGCAATAAACATAGGGGTAAATATATCTTTTTGAATTGGTATTTTCATTTTCTTTGGATAAATACTTAGAAGTGGAATTGTTGAGTTGTATGGTACTTCTGTTTTTGATATTTTTTATTTTTTTGGAGGAAGCTCCATACTGTTTTCCATAGTAGCAGAACCATTTTGCATTCCATCCAACAGTGCACAAACATTTCTTTTCCTCCACATCCTCACCAATACTTGTTATTTCTTGTATTTTTGCCTAGCCATTCTGCCTGAGATAGGGTAATGTCTCATTATGGTTTTGATTTGCATTTTTCTGATTAGTCAGTTGAGCATCTTTTCATGTGTCTGTCAGCTATCTCTGTCTTCTTTGGAGAAATGTCTGTTCAGGTTTTTGCCCATATTTTTAATTGAATTGTTTTTTCCTATTGAGTTGTATGAATTTTACATATTATGGTTGTTAACACTTTATTCAATACATCATTTGCAAATATCTTCTCCCATTCAGTAGCTTGTCTTTTCATTTGTTGATGGTTTCTTTCACTATGCAAAAGGTTTTTAGTTCGATGTAGTCCCATTTGTTTGTTTTTGCTTTTGTTGCCCTTGTCTGAGACAGATCCCCAAACATATTGCTAGGTGTGATGTCTAAGACCTTACTGCCTATGTTGTCTTTTGGGAGTTTTATAGTTTTCAGCATTACATTTAAATCTTTGATACATTTTGAGTTTATTTTTATGTATGGTATAAGAAAGTGGTCCAGTTTCATCTTTTGCATCTAGTTGTCCAGTTTTCCCAACACCATTTATTGAGAGACTGTCTTTTCCCCCATTATATATTCTTGACTCTTTTGTTATAGATTAATCGACCATAAAATTGTGGGTTTATTTCTGAACTCTGTATTCTGTTCCATTAATCTAAGTGTCTGTTTCTGTGCCAGTATCATACTGCTTTACAGCTTTGTAGTATAGTTTGAAAACAGAAAACATGATGCTTCCTGCTTTCTTCTTTCTCAAGATTGCTTTGGTTATTCTGGGTCTTTTGTGGTTTCATACAAATTTTAAGGCATTTTGTTCCAGTTCTATGGAAAATGCCCTTGTTATCTTGGAGGGTATTGCACTGAATCTGCAGATTGTTTTTTATGGCCATCTTCATATTAATTTTTATAATATTTGAGTATGACATATCTTTCCACTTATTTGTGTCATGTTCTATTTCTTTCATCAACATCTTATAGTTTCAGAGCACAGGTCTTTCACTGTTGGTTAAATTTATTTCTAGGCTAACTTTATTCTTTTTAAAGTTTATTTATTTTGAGAGAGAGAACGTATGAGTAGGGAAGGGGCAGAGAGAGAGGGGGAGAGAATCCCAATCAGGCCCCACGCTGTGAGCATGGGACCTGACATGGGGCTTGAACCCATAAGCTGAGAGATCATGACCTGAGTAAACAGTCAGACACTTAACTGACTGAGCCATCCAGACACCCTTAATTTATTCTTTTTGTTGCAGTTATAAATGAGATTTTTTTAAGTTTCTTCTTCTGATAGTTCATTATTAGTGTACAGAAATGCAACAGGTGTTTTTATATTAACTTTATATTATTAAACTTTACTGAATTCATGTATTAATTCCAATAGTTTCTTAGTGCAGTCTTTAGAATTTTCTATATATAGAACCATGCCTGAAAATAGAGTTTTACTTCTTTTCTTTTCAAATTTGGATGCCTTTTATTCTTTTTCATGTCCGTTTGCTACGCCTAGGATTTCTAGTACTATCTACTTTTATTAATAAAAGTGTCAAATGTGAACATCCTTATTTTGTTTCTAATCTTAGAGAAAAATCCTCAGCTGTTCACTGTTGAGTATGATGTTAGCTGTGGGCTTCTCATTTATGGACATTATTATGTTTAGATATGTTCACTCTTTATTAACTTTGTTGAGGTTTTAATCATACATGGATGTTGAAATTTATCAAATGCTTTTTCTGAATCTATTGAGGTAATCATGATTTTTATCCTTATTTTTGTTAATGTGTTGATTGATTTGAGATTTTTTTTGTGTATTTTAAATTTACTTGGGGAAAGGGAGGGTAGAGAGAAAGTAAGAAAGACTCCCAAGCAGACTCTGCACCATCAGCATGGAGCCCAATGTGAGTCTTGAACTCACGAACTGTGAGATCCATGACCTGAGCCAAAATCAAGAGTCAGATGCTTAACCAACCTGAGCCATCCAGAAGCCCTGATTTGTGAATATTGAACCATTCTCTATTCCCTGGAACAAATCCCTCTTTATCATGGTGTATGATAATTTTAATGTATTGTTGAATTTGGTTTTCCAATATTGTGTTGAGGATTTTTGCAGCTATATTCATCAGAGATATTGACATCTAATTTTCTTTATTTTGTGGTGTATTATTCTAGTTTTGGTATCAGGGTAATGCTGGCCTCAAAGAATGAGCTTGGAAACATTCCTTCCTGTTCAATATTTTGAATAGTTTGAGAAGAATATGTATTTCCTCTTGTTTAAATGTTTGGTAGAATTCACCTGTGAGTCATCTAGTCTTGGGGTTTTATTTGTTGAAAGTCTTTTTATTACTGATTCAATTGACTTTTTTTCCCATTACTAGGAGTTGGTCTATTCAGATTTTCTGTTTCTTCTTTATTCGGTATTGGAAGATTGTAGTTTTCTAGGAATTTATCCATTTCTTCTATGTTGTCCCATTCTATTGGCATACAATTGTACATGATCCTTTGTATTTCTGTGGCATCAGTTGTAACTTCTCTTTTACTTATAATTTTATTACTTTAGGCCTTATTTATTTATTTTTGATGAGTCTGGCTAATGATTTATCAATTCTGTTTACCTTTTCAAAGAACTAGCTTTTAGTTTCATTGACTTTTTTCCCATTTTTTGTTTCTATTTTATTTATTTTTGCTCTATTATTATTTACTCTTTTCTAGTAATTTTGGGCTTTGTTTGTTCTCTATTTCCTTTAGGTATAAGGTTTGAGATTTTTCTTGTCTTGAGGTAGGATTGTATTGCTATAAACTTTCCTTTTAAAACTGCTTTCGCTGCTTTCTATAGATTTAGGACTGTTGTGTTTCCTTTTTCATTTGTCTGAAGGTATTTTTTTTTTATTTCCTCTTTGACTTAACTCATTGGTTGTTTAGTAGCATGTTGTCTAACTTCCACACGTTTGTGTTTTTTCCAGTTTTCTTCTTATAATTGATTTCTAGTTTCATATTCTTCGGTTCAGAAAAGATGTTTGATATGATTTCAATATTCAATTTATTGAGACTTGTTTTGTAGCCTAACATGAGTTCTATCTATCTAAACTGAAGAATGTTCTGTGTGCACTTTGAAAGGAATTTTTATTATGCTTTTGGATAGAATGATGTGCACATACCTAATAAGTCCATTTAATGTAATGTATCATTTAAGGCCAATGTTTCCTTATTGATGTTTTTGTCTAGATGGATGATCTATTTGTTGATATATATCAAGGTTTGAATTCCCTACTATTATTGCATTGTTTTTCATTTCTTTGCATGGAATATGTTTTTTCATCCCTTCACTTCAGCCTGTGTGTGTTTACATTTGAAGTGAGTCTCTAATAGGCAATATATATATATATACATTAAAATTATCATACACCATGATAAAGTGGGATTTGTTCCAGGGAATGCAAGAATGGTTCAATATTCACAAATCAGTTGGGGCTTTTGGATGGCTCAAGTTGGTTAAGCATCTGACTCTTGATTTCGGCTCATGTCATGGATCTCACAGTTCGTGAGTTCAAGCCCCACATCGGGCTCCATGCTGACAGTGCAGTCTGCTTGGGAGACTTTCTTTATTTCTCTCTCTCTATATATATATATATATCAGGCAGACTATGTCTTTTATTTGAAGCATTTATTTCATATACATAAAGTAATTATTGATAGGAATGTGTTAATTACCATTTTGTTGATTGCTTTTTTTAAAAATTGCCTCATTTCTGACTGATCCCCTAGCCTTCCTGATATTACTGAAGTAGCTCTTTGACTTACAGTCATGTCTTGAGGAAGGTACAGGTCTCAGGAATCACCACCAGCAACTCTCAGCCTTTCCAGAACATGACTGTATTCCATGAAGCTCCACAGCTATACATCAGATACAACATTTTTTCCCTCAGGTGACAAAAAAATGAGATTTGGATCAATTTACTGGGGCTCAGAGATAACCACAGAGTTGATATATTTCTAGGCTATCATATAGTTTGTTCTGGAAATGGTTTAGTGAATAAATTAGTCATACATTTCTCTTCATTCACATCTTTATTAGATTCCAAGAAAGTATATGACAAGGGAATGCAGAGTATATAAAAAAAAAACTGGTCCCTCAAAACTTTGGAGAACAGATAATCCAGAAGATTGTGATGTTTACAAACTCCTTATATTTTTTTCTATATCTGGATACATCAGCTTTGAAGTAAACCCCTAGAGTATGTTTCTCAGATCTGGGTGAGCATCAGAACCACTTGTATGGTTTTCTGAAAATTCAAACTTCAAACCAAGAAATTCAATAGGTCTGAGGTGAGCCTTGGAGACTGTATCTTTAAATTTTTTTAAATTTATTTATTTCAAGAGAGACAGAGCACGAGCAAAGAAGGGGCAGAGAGAGAGGGATAAAGAGAGAATCCTAAGCAGGCTCCACACTGCCAGCACAGAGCCAGACACGGGGCTCATACTCACAAAACTGTGAGATCATGATCTGAGCCAAAACTAAGAGTCAGACGCTTGACCAACTGAGTCACCCAGGAGCCCCTGGAAACTGTATTTTTAAAACCAAATGACCAATTCAGGTGTCCATACCTTCTTGGGAAGCCTGAATGAAAATATCAAGCACATATCACTCTATTTTGCCAATTGTCTATATATGTCCATTGCAACTGCTCTATTTCCAAAACAACTTCAAAGTGCTTGAGTATTATGGGCTGTTTAATCACCTTTTTAAGAATATTGAGTGACAAATGTCTTATAAAATTGAACATACATGCTTTTAGACTTTCAGTTTTGTGAAATGAAACACTAAGTTTTGCTTCTCAAAGGATTAAGGGCCTTTTGTGACAGCACACCTTAAGTTTGTGAGTTTTTGTGGTTTGTTCTTGAATATGGAGTCTTTTAACTTGCTTTTGTTCTATTTCTTCCCGCTGGTTTATTATTTCCTCAGAAATAGGAATATTTCCTTTTTTTCTATCAAGAAAAATACTGAAAGCAGAACGCTTTGTAAACATATACTATCTGACCACATGCTCCAGAAATCAGGAAACTAAATAAATCACTATTACTTTTCCAGAGTTCGTTGACTAAACAGCATAATTATGTTCTCTGTGTACCACACATAAGAGATAATGTCTTATTAATTAACAATCATTATAAAAAGTACATCAGCTCTAAGGACAAATGAAAAGAGTTCCTTGAGTAAAGTTTCAAACCATAAAGAGGATATGTAACTGGTGTGGCTAGAAAATAAAACCCATATTGAAATTCACATACCAGAATACATAAAGTGATTTCTTTCTGAAAGATCAAATTTGAGGGGGTGGTGAAAACATGGAAGACATGTAGAGGACACAGTTCCAAGCAGCCTTTGCTCTTTTTATGACCCTACAAAATCACTGTAGGAGTATGTCATTCCAACCCAAATAACAAGACATAAAAATACTCTCCTTTGCCCTCATCTCCAGACAACTGCAAAACCAAGTTTATGATTCTCTCAGGAATCCATGATTCATTTGGATGAATCAGAGGCCAACACAAACTGTCAATTCTTCTGAACCACACTGGGACAGAGTAGCCCACATATCAGACCTCCATCTGGGGAATTCTGTCTTACTAAATTCATCCTAAGTCCAGTTGGATGCTTTTGTATGTTCCCCATTATCCAGCTTCTTGTTTACCTCTTTGGTCTTAGTTTCTCCCTGGGTCCTATCCCTTACACCATGTGCTCCAGCAAGACTGACAAAAATATCACAGTGTAAGCATCCTTGTTTTCTTCCCTTTTCAACAATTTAAAAGGAGTCTGTATTTGAATTACTTAGCTCTTGTGTTAGTTCTGGAACCATTGTGTGAAGATAATGGAGACAAAAGAAGAAGCTATGAATGGGTGAAATAATATATATAAGACAGAAAAAGGAAATGATCTTCCCAACATTATGCCTTCTGCTAATGCCTGTTATGGGTAACAAAGAGAATCTTTTCATTGAGGGAATAGGCACGCAACTTTGTGGTGTGTTTTATGTTACAGAGCCCTTACCTACTGGATCAGGCCAAAGCTAGATTTTACATGAAAACATTATTGATCAATTCTATCTCCTTTGTTTTCTTGATTCCTTTACCAGTTCTTCCTAAAGAAGGAATTTTACTATGTGTTGTGTGAATCATTATAATTTCAAGCTTTTTGGTGTTAGCATTTTGTTTTTTTTTTAATACATCACTACATTTAAGGACAAAAGCAAGAAGGCCTAGATTATTCATACTACAATGAGATTCTCAGAGTTCCATCAAATGTACCTCACCTCCTTTTTAGATCTTCTTACATGCCATTCCCTAGTTCTAGGACATTTTTCAATCTATCATTTATCTAGAAAACTCTAATTTATCCTCAGTTTAGATTCTTCCAAGAAATCCTCCCAGATCTTCCCTAACTTTTCCTCCTAAATCTATGTTACATGCATTCCTGTAATAGTCTGTACTTCTGGCCATGATATCAACTCAAGAATGATATGGACTAAATCTATCTTGGTAATTTCAAAACCCCCAGAATATAGCATAGTACTTGACACAATAGGAATGCAATTTTAAATTAAAAATGAGTGAATGTGTGAGGGGCAGCTGGGTGGCTCAGTTGGTTAATCATCTGACTTGATTGTGGCTCAGGTCTATGATCTCATGGTTCATGAGATCATGCTTGGTATTCTCTCTCCTTCTCCCTCTGCCTGTCTCCCACTCATTCTCTCTCTCTCTCTCTCTTTCTCTCTCTCAAAATAAATGATGTTTAAAAAATGAGTGAATGTGTGAATGCTAACATGCAAGATATGTTGGATGGTATTTTTATTATGTGATCCTAGAATACTCTTGTACATAATATAGGATTGGAGCAATTTTTCTCACCAGGTGGACAACTGCACTGTATCCCATATCTAGCTCCCATCAAGTCCTTCTCTGCCACCTTTCCAAAATAGCGTCTCAGATGGGAGGAAGGTGTTCCATATTGCATTTAGAAAGAACTTGACTTATCATCACTAAACTGTGAACTGCTTAATGGAAGGGACTGTGTCTTATTTACCTCTTTATTCCAAAACTCTGGCATAATGCAAGGCAAACAGAAAATGTTCAGGAAATATTAAACAGGCAAATAATCTTAGTTTTCTGGATCATAGTCTAGTGCCATAGAAACTCATTAAAAATGAAGTTCTGATTCTGACTTTCCTACCTACCTTTTTTCATTGCTACTTTTTAATATTGTGTTCACCTTCCTCTAGAATCAACTTATTGTCCTCTTCTATTGCCATTCACATCCCATATATGCTATTCTTATTATGTAGAATACCTTCCCTATCTCCTCTGTGTATCCCAAACCCACACAATTCACTGAAGTCCTCAGTTGATTCACAAGGCTTTCTTTCCCAGACTCTTCCATTCCTGTTGACCTTCTTCACTGGATTTCATAAAACTCAAAACCACAAAAATGTCATCTCCTCTAGGGCATAAGCTCTCTCTTAGAAACTTGGAATGCAGAGATAAATAACGCAGTGTCCAGAACAAAATTGGCATACTATAAATGTTTTTGGATTTTTAAATAAGTCAATATAACAGAGTGGGGGGAAATAAAAATTCTTTCATCACTTTCTGTAGTCCATAGCTAAATTTAAGATTAAAGAAAAGTAGATTGGGACCAGGAACATTCATTGGCTGTTAATGTAAGGAAATTTACAAATTTACCTAATGCACCCAGTAGGTTAATATTTTTTTTTTACTTTTCTTTTTGTAATTAAAAAAACTCTATTTATTTAACATACAGTGTAATATTAATTTCAGGTGTACAATACTTTCGGGTTTTTCAACACTTACATGTAACACCTGGTTGGTGTTCATCACAACAAGTGCACTCCTTAATCCCCACCACCTGTGTAAACCATCCCCCACCCACTTCCTTTCTGGTAACCATCAGTTTTTCCTCTATAGTTAAGAATCTCTTTCTTGGTTTGTCCCCCTCTCTCTTTTTTCCCTATGCTTGTTTGTTTTGTCTCTAAAATTCCACATATGAGTGAATCATATGATATTTGTCTTTCTCTGACTGACTTATTTTGCTTAACATAATACTGTATAGCTCCGTCCATGTTGTTGAAAATGCCAAGGGTTCATAGTATTTTAAGGCTGAGTAACATTTCATTGTATATGATTACCACATCATCCTTATCCACTCATCAGTGGATGGACACATGGGTTTTTTCCATAATTTGGCTATTGTAGATAATGCTGCTATAAACATCAGGGTGAGTATATTCTTTTGAATTAGTATTTTTGTATTCTTTGAATAAATACCTAGTAGTGTAATTGCTACATACTAGGGTAGTTTTATTTTTAACTTTTTAAGGAAATTTCATACTGTTTTTCAGAGTGGCTGAACCAGTTTGCATTCTCACCAACAGTGCGGAAGGTTCACCTTTCTCCACATTTTCACCAACACCTGTGTTGTTGATTTTAGCCATATTGATGGGTGCAAGGTGATATTTCATTATTGTTTTAATTTGTATTTCCATGATGATGAGTAATGTTGGGCATCTTTTCATGTGTCTGTTAGCCATCTGGATGTCTTTGGGAAAATATCTATCCATGTCCTCTGCCCATTTTTTAAATTGGATTATTAGTTTTTTTGGGTGCTAACTTTTACAAGTTCTTTATATATTTTGGATACTAACCCTTTAGCAGATATGTCATTTGCAAATACCTCTCCCATTCCATAGTTTGTCTTTTCAGTTTAGTTTAGTTTCTGATTGTTCCCTTCACTGTTACAGAAGCTTTTTATTTTTATGTAGTCCCAATAGTTTGTTTTTGCTTTTGTTTCCTTTACCTCAGGAGGCATATCTAGAAACATGTTGCTACAGCTGACGTCAAAGAGGTTACTTCCTTTGTTCTCATTTAAGATTTTTATAGTTTCCAGTCTCACATTTAGGCCTTTAATCCGTTTTTTAATTTATTTTTGTGTTTGCTGTAAGAAAGTGGTTCTGTTTCATTCTTCTGCATGTTGCTGTCCAGTTTTCCTAACACCATTTGTTGAAGAGGTAGTCTTTTTCACTTTGGATATTCTTTCCTGCTTTGTTGAAAGACCATAGAGTTGTGGGCTTACTTCTGGGTTTTCTATTCTGTTTTGTTGATCTATATGTCTATTTTTGTGCCATTACCATACTGTTTTGATCATTACAGCTTTGTAATATAACTTGAAGTCCAGAATTGTGATGCTTCCAGCTTTTCTTTTCTTTTCAAGGTTTCTTTGGCTATTTGGGGTCTTTTGTGGTTCCATACAAGTTTTAGGATTCTTTGTTCTAGCTCTGTGAAAAGTGTTTTTGGTATTTTGATAGAAATTTAATTCAATTAAATTTGTAGATTGGTTTGAGTTGTATAGACATTTTAACATTATTTTTTGTTCTGATCCATGACCATGGACTGTCTTTCCATTTCTTTGTGACCTTTTTTATTTCTTTCATCTGTGTTTCATAGTTTTCAGAGTACAGGTTTTTCACCTCTTTGGTTAGGCTTATTCCTTGGTATCTTGTGGTTTTGGGTACAATTGTAAATGGGATTGATTCCTTAATTTCTCTTTCTGCTGTTTCATTATTGGTGTATAGAATAGCAACAGGTTTATGTACATTGGTTTTGTATCCTGTGACTTTTCTGAAATCACGTATTAGTTCTCACAACTTTTTGTTGTTTTTTTTTAGGTTTTCTACATAGAGTATTATGTCATTGGCAAATAAGAAAGTTTTACTTCTTCTTGCTGATTTATTGGTTTTGGTATTGGGGTAATGGTGACCTTATAGAATGAATTAGGAAGATTTCCTTTCTCTGTTTTAAAAATATGTTGAAAAAATAGGTATTAAATCTTTCTGAAATTTGTAGTAGAATTTACCTGTGAAGACTTCTAATCCTGGATGTTCTTTTGTTGGGAGTTTTTTTCTTTAATTATTGTTTCAATTTCATTGCTAATAATCAGTCTTTTCAAATTTTCTATTTTTTTTTCTGATTCAGTTTTGTAAGTCTATATGTTTCTAAGCGTTTGCCCATTTCCATGTTGTCCAATATGTAGGCATTTAATTTTTCATAATATTCTCTTAAAATCCATGGTATATCTATAGTGGTGGTGGTGTTTTCACCTTCTTCATTTGTGATTTTATTTAACTCCTCTCTTCTTTTTCTCTGACTAAAGGTTTACCAACTTTTTTGATCTTTTTAAAGAACCAGCTCCTGGTTTCATTAATCTGTTCTATTGTATTGTTAGTCTCTATTTCATTTATCTATCCTCTAAGCTCCATTATTTCCTTCCTTCTACTGGCTCTGGACTTTGCTTTTCTTGTTCTAACTCCTTTAGGTGTAAGGTTAGATTTTTTGTTTGAGATTTTTCTTGCTTCTTAAGGTAGGTATGTATTGCTACAATCTTCCTTCTTAGAACAGCTTTTTCTGCATCCCAAATATTTTGCACCATTGTGTTTCATTTTCTTTTGTCTCCATGTATGTTTTGATTTCTTGTTTGATATCTTGGTTGACCCATTCATTGTTTAGTAGCATGTTATTTTGTCTCCATGTATTTGTGTTCTTTCTGGATTTTTCCTTATAATTTATTTCTAGCTTCATATTGTTGTAGTTGGAAAAAATGCATGGTATGATTTCAATCTTTTTTAATTTATTGAGACTTGCTTTGTGGCTTAAGATGTGATCTATTCTGGAGAATGTTCCACGTGCACTTGAAAAGAATAAATATTCCACTCTTTTGAATGGAATGTTCTAAATACATCTGTTAGGTCCATCTGGTCCAATGTGTCACTGAAGGCCACTGTTTCTTTGTTGATTTTCTGTCTGGATGATCTATCCATTTATGTAAGTGGGGTGTTAAAGTCCCCTATTATTGTTGTATTACTGTCAATTTCTTTCTTCATATTTGTTAATAGTTGTTTTATGTATTTTGGTGTTTCATGTTGGGTTCATACATATTTACAATTATCATATCCTCTTGATGGATTGTTTCCTTTATAGTGATGTAGTGTGTTTCTTTGTCTCTTGTAACTGTGTTTTTTAAAGCATATTTTGTCCAATGTAACTATTGCTACCCCAGATTTCTTTTCATTTTCATTTTTATGGTTAATGTTTTTCTATACCTTCACTTTCAATCTGCATGTATCTTAAGGTCTGAAGTGAGTTTCTTATGGGCAAAAATTAGGTGGGTCTTGTTTTTTTATCAATTCAATCACTTTATGTCTTTTGATTGGAGCAATTAATTCCATTTACATTCAAACCAAGTATTGATAGGTATGTACTTATCGTCATGTGTTTTATGGTTATTTTTGTAGTTATTCTCTGTTTCTTTCTTCTTTTACTAGGAGAACTTAATCTCAACATCATCCATATAGGATAGGCACTAAGAGTATACCAAATTTACAGCTGAGGAAACTGAGGCACAGAGAAGTTATAAATTATTAAAAGCCATGCAGTTGGAAAGTGTTAAGCCAATATCCAACCAAGTCAGTCTGGTTTTGTCTAATTAATCCATTCTAAAACTCTGTTGAAAAATTTTGGTATTTAGACCATAATGTTTAACATTCATTTCTTTCCAGTTATTTTTTAGTGTTTTCACATTTCCAGACGTTTTGCATGTCTATTTTCTGTGATTCTTCAAACACTTAACATCTGTATATTTTTCCAAGACCTCTTAAAGAATCACTCATGGGGTGCCTGGGTGGCTCAGTCAAGCATCTGACTCTTGATTTCAGCACAGGTCATGGTCTCACAGTCCCCGCTATGGGTTCTGTCCTGGGTGTGAAGCCTACTTAGGATTTTCTCTCTCCCTTCCCCTCTACCCCTTCCCCACTTACACTTTCTCTCTTTCAAAAAAAATAATAATAGAAAAAGTCTCTTATATTGGGTCTCCACTTACATGTGACTGATTTACCATTTCTAATTTTAAAGTCCTAGATGGAAATTAATGAAGCAAAAGAGAGTCGGCTGTCAATTTGACAGTTTGTGAACCCAGGCATGGGCTCCCTTCTCACCCTTCTCTAATTTCCAATTAATTTCACAAGACTTTTTCACCTTCAATAGAAGTTCTACTATGCTCTTGTTCTGATCTTTGATACTTTTTGTATCTAGTGTCACATACTTGCCTTGATCAACAAATTTTATTGTCTATTGTGTAACCATACTACAATAGTCCTTGGGGGATCAAAGATAAAAATGGTATAATTTGACCTTGAGGAGCTAATAGTTTAGTAGTAGAAAAAAAGTTTCTTAGAAAATAATGCAAGACTGCAGATAGCTTGTTATCAATTTTGCAGAGTACATAGAGGTTTTCCTTGTCCTACTTGGAACTCTCACTTCCAAATTCATTCTCCTCCCCTCTAAGATTCATCTTTCCACCACTGGAAAATAATATATCAAAATGTTAATAGGAGTTATTTGTCTGGATGTGACAGTACAGAAGATTTACACTTTCCTTTTAGTAACAATTTTATGTACTTTATGCATTTTTTTTGTTTTGGTTTGGTTTGTTTACAATAAGTAGAAGCCCGTTTAAATGTCAAGATCTTGTCCTGGACTAATATTCTCTCCATCACCCTCAATTACATGTCAAGAAGTAATGTTGAGAAAGTTGCCCCTCTTGGGGGTACATATTTCCACCCAAGGCCAAAATCACATTGTTTTCCTTAAGTTGGCAGTATTTCATGTCGAGGATGTCTCCCAGTTTTCTTAGAGTTTGTCCTGCCACTTGCTCTCACATTTCCATTAGGCCATTTTCTTTTACTAGTTCATATTTTTTCATACGTTTTGTGTGAGCATAGCTCATAGCTTTCTTTAGAATACATTATATTTATAGTGTCACTAACACTTAGGCCACAGCAGGTATTTTCCCCTTAAATTATCTTTTTTGCCCTTATTACAGTCCTTTGAAAATTCTGAATTCTGGAGACAGTAACCAATGTTTCCAGGGCCAATGGTTTAAAAATAACAAAAAGAAATCAATAAAAACATCTAAGTTGTATTTTGAGGCTAAGCAATGTGACATTAGAAGTCTAGTACTCCATTATCTTGTCCGAGGATACATTGATTCCTTGATCTTACTTTATAGGTCCTGGGACTTGTGGTATGAAGCCATTATTGAGTCTACCAATATGCAATCTTTGGGTGAGTAAATATACACCTAACCATCTCCCAGTCTCAATTACTATCTTTTAATGTAAGAAAGCAACATATTTCAAAGATGCTAATTATTCCTTTTGACTTCCATATGGTTTTGTTGTAAAAAAAAAAACACACAATTTTTCTCTACAATATTCTTTATCTCACACCTTCTTATTGACAATGTTTTCTGGGAAGATCTTCAAAGAAGTTACACCCTTATTAATGATGATTTCATTTTACTTTTATCATAAACTAGTATTTTTTACTCAGAAAAATAAATGTAAAATGTTAGATTTAGAAGGAACTTTCCAGATTCTCTTACCTAAACTCCTGAAGAATTAAAAGCCCAAGAAACTAATTGAAGTCAAAAGTAGAACTGATTCCTTACATAGCCTTTTTCCCACTTCACAAAGAACAGAGCACATTTTCAAGACCCTGAGAATCTGCTTTCAGACTTCATATTGAGTAGAAGAATAGAGCTCATTAAATTAAAAGAAAGACTGTTATCATTTCTCATAAATAAATTTGTTACAGTCATATATACATACATATACACATATACATGCATACATATGTGCATGCACGTGCACACACACACACTTTTTTTCACATAGGTTTCTTCAGTTTCAAATAAAAAAAAGAAGAAACTTGGCCAAAATGTGGAAAAAGCCAAAATTACTGGAAGATCTAGAAAATCAGGAAGAAATTAACTGAGGAGAAGGTTATAAAGCAAGTAGATGACTTCCAAAGCTGTTGTTCTTTTCCCAGAAAATGCTAATAGATGCCATAAGTTGTAAGAGAATAGCTTATCACAAAGTAAATTTGGGTGAAATTACTTTTTGTAGAGATTCATTCATTTGATGCTCCATTTTGCAGGCTGGCATAGTGAAAAAAATGACCTAAAATAATCTTCAGTATGGAATATGGTTCAGTAAAAGTTTGTGTCACAAATATACACATGTTAAATGTGTATGTTGAATAGTACATCACTCTTCTTTAAATCTAGATTTTAGGAGAAAACTTTTAGTGAGGGATTTGGTGAACTGTGTTAAAGAATGTGTTCCTCGCAAGTTAATGGTAAAGATGAACTGAAGGCCTTTAAGAATTTTGTTAAAATATTAAAAAATCAAAATATAAGCTAACAACAATTTCTGTTATTAAAAAGACCATAAATAATGACTAGAATTTTTTGATCATCACCTTGCCTCTCTTCAGACTCACTTCCTCCCACATATTTTCTGCTCAACCAAGTATATAGAGGTAGCATAAACATCCCCAATACTATCATTTGTACAAAATCCCTATGGTCTCAAAACTCACTACTTTTTGGACTATATCATAACATGGATACTTCTTAAATATGGTCTTATACTTCTTTAAATCTGCCTTAGAGTCTAGATAAGAAATAAGCAAGTTGAAAGTTTAAAAATGGATGTCAAATAACTTCCAAATTAGTATATATCCTTCTTAAACCTTTCTTCTGAGCTTTATTCTCTCAATTCCAAATATTTTCTCTACATCTCCACATAAATATATTTTAGTAACTTCAAACTCATTTCAGTTAAAATAAAATGCATATTTCTTCTCTGTACTCACTACCCAAACATGCTTCTTTGTCTGTGTTCCATAACCCAGTAAATGGTCCTGTATCTGTTTTGTTTATGACAGAAACCTAAAAAATCATCCTTGGCTTTTCCCTTTCACCACTGCAGACCACATATATTCCAAGTCCTGATCCTTCAGTACCTGACACACTGTTGCCAGACTCTCTACCTCTTAGTCTCATTCTTCAGGCATTGATCAGAGATATCTAGTTAAAATTTAAAAAATGATAAGGGCATTATTCTGCTTAAAATCATTCTATAAGTTCCTATTACTGAGGAGAAATTTGTAAGTATTTCACATGGATTTTTGGTTACCTACATGTTCCCTGCTCTCATAAAACTCTGTCTCTTAGCTTTCACATCTTTCATATTATCACGGGGATAATAATACCTTATAGGATTATTATAAGGATTAACTGAATAAGAAGTATTTGTTAAGGCACTTACAGCTCTTCTTGGCATAGAATAAATGTTGCATAAATGTTTATTAAACACACAAGTCAATAAATCTCATTTTGAACCATCCATCCCTTATTTTATTTTCTCGACCACATTGACACCCTTTTAATTCCTTGACTATTTCCGCGCACCTGGGTGTCTCAGTCGGTTAAGTGGACAACTTTGGCTCAGTCTTTATCTCCCAGGCTGTGAGTTCAAGCCCTGTGTCAGACTCTGCTGACTACTCAGAGCCTGGAGCCTGCTTCGGATTCTGTGTCTCCCTCTCTCTCTGCAGCTCCCTGCTTGCTCACTTTCTCTCTCTCAAAAATAAATAAACATTAAATTTTTTTAAAAAAATTCCTTGACTACTTCAAACTTGTTTTCCCATTAGCACCTCTGCCCAATTTAATTTCTCTACCAGCAATTACTATCTCCCATTTCATCCTGTTGCCTCCACTCATTCTTTGGGCCCAGTTTAAAAAGGGAAGCTTTTGTTGACATTCCACCATCCTGACTAACTTAAAGCACCCTACTACATATTTTGTAGCACCCTCTAGTTTTCCTTTGTTGACCCTATTACAATTGTAATTATTTGTGTGTTTCCTGTTCAATGCCCATGTGCTTAACTAAATTAGAAGACCCAGGAAACTAGCACTAGGATTGTGTTTATGTTGCTCATGTTCTAACCCTAGCATTTATCACAGTATGTAGCAAATGGTAAATTCCTAATACATATTTAGCAAATGAAGAAATGAATTAGTGAATGAAAAAATGATATCATAACTAGCCATCTATATACACAATCCTTTTCCCCTTGAGTTCCATATATACCTTGTAAGAAAATGGCAGTGTAGTCTCGATAATTTATGAAAGATAGATTGCCAAAGCTGAGCTTTAGACACAGGGCTTCAAACTGGCTTTGTGTAGTGTGACAATTTGTTTAAGGATGTCAAAGTGTGAATATTAACACACAGTGTTACTTTATCTTAAAAGATGTAGCAAAAGTAATGAGTCCCAGAGCAATGATAAATTATTTCCTTAGCCTTTAAGCAGTTCAAAGAAAGTTATTCTGCTTATAAGATGCTCTCTTGTTATTCGTCACTTGACTATGAGTTGATTAACTCTTCCTAAAGTGGTAGGTTTGTCTCAGGGACCTTAACTGGCCAAACATCCTTTTCTACATGTTGGGGTTTCTGAAATCAAGCAGATGGAGTCATTTCTATATCATCTAGCTGTAAGGTATGTGTAAGATTAAAACCAATAAGAAAAAATTTACTTTCCTTTTAATGATTTTAGAATTTTTAAGCAATCTCTATTTCCAGGGGAACAGTGCAGTGAAATCGCATCACAAGAGTGACTTAAAAAATATACTTCTACTTACCCCCTAAAAAAGCATCTATTCATTTGTATACTTGCTCTTACGTTATGAAACATCACAGTTTTGGTTTGGGTGATTTATGAAGTGATCAAATCAACTGTGAGCCAATCACTCTCCTTGTAGCAGCAAGAGATATAACCATTTTCATGGCAGCAGTATGTTTTGATATTATGAAGTAAACTGTCTCCTCTTGGATACCAAATGGTACCAGGAAAAAGTAATTTACCTTCTTTAGGTTACACAGCCCCAGAGGATAAAATACTCACCTAGATGAGAAAATTTGTTTGTTTTCCCTTATCATTATGAAATGCTCTTCTGATACTGTGTTCTCTTTGTCTTGGTCCATCAGATGGCTGGCTTTTATCACCCATTTTTATGCTCTTCTCTCCTTTCAGTGTATAGCTGGGAAAGAATTCAGTGTCAAAAGGAAGAGTGTCATTTTCACTGAAAATCAAAGCCACAACTCAATGGAGTAATATTCATATTTGCATCTCTAAAACACAGTATCAACACCAATGATAAAAGTGCATTTCCGAAAGAGAAGCAGAACAGAAAGGTATAAACATGTTCAAGTAGGCTGATTTGCAGTCACATAGAAGCGGCCTGAGAATAAACATTCTGAATGATATTTTTTACAATGACTCATTTCAACCATTTATAACTACTTTACTAACTCTACAGTACTAACTCTAGAGTTTAATTTGGCATTTAAGGGTTCTGAAACCCCTTAGTGAAAATGAGGAGATGACCTCTTTCAGGAGATCCATGAGTTCTTTTCAGTCATGAGGGTATCATGTTATGTCCTCAAAAACTCAATTTCATAAATTATCTTTTGTGTCTTCCAAGAGTTAATGTGACCGTCCTCTTCCCAAATGACTCACTCTCTTTTCATCTGCAGTGACAGGTGTGCAATGGATTTGATTGCATCAAAAATAAGCACTAGCTAAAATAAAATGTTTACAGAATTAAAGGCAGGAGAAATATTAGACATATATCAAGATGGGCACGTATAAAAATACACAAGGGTGTCCTGACCCATTATGGTTTTCATGGAAGAATTAACTTCAAATAGGCAATGATTTTTGTGGTTTGCTTTATTTTTTTTCTGGGAAAAGTACTATATTAATTGAGAGAAATTAAACAGACCATATGTATAGTTATTAATTTGGTAATGTGATTTTGACCCCAAGGTTTATTTACAGGCCTCAGTTTGCAGCCATAGAAAATTAACATTTAAAAAGTAACAGGGGCACCTGGATGGCTCAACTGGTTGAACGTACGACTTTGGCTCAGGTCATGATCTCACAGCTTGTGAGTTCAAGCCCAACGTCGGGCTCTGTGCTGACAGTTCAGAGCCTGGAGCCTGCTTAGGATTCTGTCTCCCTTTCTCTCTGCCCCTCCCATGCTCATGCTCTGTCTCTCTCTCCCTAAAAAATAAATAAACATTAAAAAAAATTAAGTAACAAATACAGCATTTAAAATATGAAATTTTTCTAACCTAATGACATCTTATATTAAAATAATATTTTGGAGTAACATCAAATTAAAAGAAAAATAATGTGAAATTATGATGCTGTAAATACAGTAAGTTGTAAAGGAAATGGAGTACCCTAATATAATCCAGAGGAATGCTCACTTTCCCTTTTACCCCCACACTTAAAAAGAAACACAGAGCTAGAAAGGCCTTAAAGATAATCTTGTCTAATATTTTAATTACAGATAATACCCTCTGCTCTGGTTAGATTCATATTTAATCTAACTGATCACCAACAACCTTATCAGCACAATTATCTATTTAGCTAATGAGTTTTAGTTTTCCTGAAAAATCACACATGTAATATCAAACATGGAAAAGAGGAAGAGAGAAACAAGGATGTATCTAAGATAGAAATGAAATAAGGGGTGGACTTGACAGTATACACCTCACCCCCTTGGGATGTGCAATAACCAGGAGGCAAATTCCAAAACTCTAGCTCACATCTTGTTCTATATATTTTTTGGGAAGCCTAGATTCCATCTCACTACTAAGAAATAGCTAATCATTTCTGCAACTCTTTTTTTTTTTGTATTTCACTTCTGCAATCTTTTTTTCACTTCTATTTTAATTTTATTGTATAAAAAATAAATTAGTAAATGTTACACCAACATGCTATTTGCATCTCTTTCTTCAAGTAAAGCTGGGATTTTATATGCTTGCTCATTTATTCCATCAATAATTTATAGATTGAATATTATCTGCTACAATTTGTATTAGATAATGGGGTTGCTACATTGGAGAGAATATAATTGTTCTTGCTCCAACATACAGAAAGTTAAGTTTTGAATACAAAAATTAGCAAATTAGCAAAATTAGTAGGCATTTTTCTTTCTTTCTTTTTCTTTCTTTCTTCTATCGATTCTGAATTGAAAAAGATGAGCAATGAAAGGATAAGAGACTTCTGCTTCTAGACAAGGTGGAGCAATAGGGACTAGAGTTTTTTTCCTGTCTGAAATAACCAAAAACTAGACACAATGTGTGAAACATCAGGCAATACATAAGGCAATAAAGTACAGAGACTGGGAACACATGAGGTCAGCTCTACAAATTCTTCAGCTTACTACCTTCAAGTAGTTCTAGGCTACAACAGAAGTTAGGGGAACCTAGGCAGAGTGCAACACATTCTTTGAGTTGAGAAAGATGAGCCCGAGAAAGATCAAGGTAGCTGAAGTTGGCACAATAGAGTACTGGAGAAGACAAAGCTGAATAAAGAATTCTCAGTGTCTTCATAGGATCCTTCTGAAAATATAACAGAGTATCAATAAACTCATGTATGCTAGAAAACTACCCAAAACGGTGAGAAAAACAATCAAAAGACTTAGAAGTTACAAAGCTGAGCACTCACACAAGGACAGTAATAACGCCTTTTCTTATCAGCCAGACTAGAAAACTTCCTAATTCATGAGGTATTAGATAGAGTACCAGAAGTGTCTTGACTCAGTAGTGCAGAATAGTTAGGCTAAATAAATCACTGCTCGGATCCTACTTAACACATTTTTAAAACAAGATCAAAAAAGATCAATCTGTTTCTAGTAACTTAACTACACCCTCAGAGCAAAGCTTAAGAATATTTATAAGATATGAAAATATCTAGCATTCAAAAAGATAAATTTAAGAATGCTAGGCATCCCATCCTCAAAATTGGAGGAATTAAAAGAAGACGATACCAATCATCATTGGTAGAGAAGAGAAAGAGAAGAGAAAAAAGAAATCAATCAAAACAGCCAAAAACTGTCACAGATGTTAGAAGTTGAAGACAAGGACATTAAAAGGGTCTTTATATATGTATTCCATATGTTCAAGAATTTAAGCAGCGACATGAAAAAATATAAAAATGGCAAACTCAAGTTTCTAGAGATGAAAACTACAATGTCTGAAATAAAAAATACACTAGTTGGGAATCATAGTAGATCAGACATTTTCAGGAGAAAAGATTCTTGAACTTGAAGACAGAGAACTAGAAATTGTCAAAAATTAAACATAGAGATTTTTTAATCTATATTTTAAATTCTTTTTTGAATTTAAAAAATAATCAGTGAGCTATGAGACTACAGTAGCAGCCTAACATCATATAATTACTATCACTGAAAGAGTGGAGGGGCAGGAAGAATATCCAAAGAAATCATGGTCAAAATTTTTCAATGTCTGATGCAAGGAACTTAAGAATTTCAATGAACCCCAAGAATAAAAATATAAAAACAACATCAAGTCATATCATAATCAAATCCCTCAAAACTAGTGATAAAGAGAAAATCTGAAAAGAAGCCAGAGGTTTTTAAAAAATTGTTATATACAAGGAATACAAATATGAATGATGGCAGTTTTCTTGTTGGAAACAATGCAAGTGAGAAGACAATGGAGCAACATATTTAAAATAATACAAGGGGTGCCTGGGTGGTTCAGTTCGTTAAACATCCGACTTTGGCTCAGGTCATAATCTCATGGTTCATGGGTTTGAGCCCCAGCCCTGCATGGGCTCTGTGCTGACAGCCTGGAGCCTGAAGCCTGCGTCAGATTCTGCATCCCCTTCTCTCTCTGCCCCCCCCCTCTCAAAAATAAATAAGCATTAAAAAATTTAAAGTAATGCAAAACAAAAATCTCAAGGAGCATCTTTAAAAGAGGAAGTAAGATGGCAGAGGAGGAAGGTGACCCTAAGCTTACCTCTTCCCTTGAACACAGCTAGGTAAATATCAAATCATTCTGAACACCCAAGAGAACCCAAAGCTGCACATCTACAAACCAGAAAAATGACCTGTGGAAGGTAAGAACTGCATAGAATTCATGGGGGGAAAAGAGCTGTGGGTGCTCCCGGAGGAGGGAGCCCTGCCAACAGTGGGAGTAGTGAGGGAGGAGGAGGAGGAAAAAAAAAGTGCAAGAAAAAAGAAAGAGCAAAAACACCCTCAGGGGGACTGCATAAGAAAACTATTGCCAAAACCTTTGGCAAGGAAAAAGGAAAGGGTTACAATATCACCAGTTTGCTATAAACAGTGGAGCACAGATTCTGGTTTCAGAGGTCTGTGATATTTCCAAGTTTGTACCTGGGGAGTTGAGCAATGCTCCAGTGGGAGAGCAGAGCTGATCTTCAGCAGCGGGCAACATGAAGATGGCTGGGAAACGTGAAAAAAATGCCTCCCCTGTTTGGAGTGCATGTGGCCGAGGTGCCTCTCCTTGGGCAAAGAACCCGGCAGTCACCATCAAACTAGCCTGCTCATCAGTCTAGGAACAAAGTCACTGGTTAAGGTCTGCAAACCCTGGCACCATCTTTGTGTTGGGATTTACCATAAACCCCAAACTGCTGTGTGGTCATGCAGCTGTCTTCTGGGACAAGCTGGCATCAGCTACAGCTTGGAGTACTTTTGGGAGAGGTGGAGAGGTGATGCAGCCTCTTCTTGGGCAAAAGGATCCTGTGGGTGCCACTGAGCTATCCTGATCACCAGTATAGGAGAACAGATGCTGGCAGAAAGCAGCAATCCCTGGAGCCAGCTGTCTATTTACCATAAACTCTGAACCTCTGCTCAGTCATGTGGCTGTCCTCCACCGTAAGCCGGCATCAGCCACAACACAGGAGACCCTTCTCCAGAGGATCAGTGTGGGTTGGTAGTGTGGAGGTCTTTGAAGTGTGGAGTTTTGAAAGACAGCCATTCCTGAGGTAAAACACAGGAGTGCTGCACTATTTGTCCAGTGGACAGCTTAGACACAGACAGGGTGAAGGTCAGGATCTGATGGAAACCAGGGACACAGGCAGGGTCACTGTTTGCACAACTGTGATGGCTTACTGAAGAGGGGTGGCATGCATTTCCCACTCTGGAGAAGAGAGAACGAGGCAAAGCCATTTTCTCCCTGCATCCACCAGCTTGATCCACCTCAGTGAGTTAAATGATGCCACCAAATGGAGAAGGGAGCCACTAACCAAGTCCCACCCCTGTGTGCCCTGGAGGCACATGTCCACTAGGGCAATTGCATCTGAGAATCAGAATAGCAGGGCTCTTTCCTAGAAGACCAGCACAAACCCCTCGTCCACACCAAGTCTACTGATCATAGAGTGCTGCAAAGCTTCAGCTCTAAGGGAAAAAGATCTAGTGTTCTTTGTTTTTCATTTGTTTGTTTTGTGGGTTTTTTTGTTTCTTTTTGTTCTTTTCTTTTTGTCTTTGTTTTCGTTTGTTTTATTTGATTTCTTGATACAAAAGGAGAATTTTTTCCTATTTTTATTTTATTTTTTATTATTTTAATTATTTTATTTTATTATATATATTTTTAATTTTTAATTTTCTTTTTTGTACCTTTTTTTGTATCAAGCTTCTCATAACAAGCAAACCAAAACACACCTAAGACCTAGCTTCCTTTATGTATTTTATTTAATTAAATTTTTTTGTTGATGTTTTAAATGTTATTTTATTTTATTTAGCTGTCTTTTCTTTCTCTCCAAAATGACAAGACAGAGAAATTCAACCCAAAAGAAATAAGAAGAAATTATGGCCAGAGATTTAATCAATACAGATAAAAGTAAGATGTCTGAACTAAAATTTAAAACAGTTATAAGGCTATTAGCTAGGCTTGAAAAAGGCAAAGAAGATACTATACATTCCTTTATTATAGATATAAAAGAATTAAAATCTAGTCAGGCCAAAATTAAAAAAAATACTATAACCGAGATATAATCCCAAATAGAGGTCATAAAAACAAGGATGGATGAAGTAGATGCATGAATCAGTGATATAGAAGATACAATTATGGAAAATAATGAAGCCGAAAAGAAGAGGGAAATAAAGGAAATGGACCACAAAGATAGACTTTGGGAACTCAGTGATTTATTAAAACATAAAACGTTTGTATCAAAGGAGACTCAGAAGATGAAGAGAGAGAAAACGGGCAGAAGGTTTATGCAAATTATAGCTGAAAACTTCCCTAATCTGGAGGAGGACACAGACTTCCAAATCCAAGAAGCACAGAGAACTCCCATTAAATTCAACAAAAACCAATCATTGCCAAGGCATACCATAGTCAAATTCACAACATAAATAAACAAGGAAAGAATCCTGAAAGCAGCAAAGGAAAAAATGCTCTTAACCTACAAGAGAAGGTAGATCAGGTTTCCAGCAGATCTGTCCACAGAAACATGGCAGGCCACAAGGAGTGGCAGGAAATATTCAACGTATTGAATGGGAACAACATGCAGCCAAGAATTCTTTATCCAACAAAGCTGTGATTCAGAATAGAAGGGAAGATAAGAGTTTTCCAGACAAAAACTAAAGGACCTTGTGACTCCTATACCAACCCTGCAAGAAATTTTAAGGGGGACTCTTTGGGGGGGGGGGGGGGGCAAAGCAACAAAGACTAGAAATGACCAGAGAACATCACCAGAAACACCAACTCTACAAGGTACACAATGGCACTATTCATAACTTTCAATAATCATTCTGACTGCAAATGGATTAAATGCTCCAATAAAAAGATATAGGGTATCAGAATGGATTAAAAAACAAGATCCATCTATGTTCTCCCTACAAAAGACTCATTTTATACCTACAGATTGAAAGGGTGGGGATAGAGAGCCATCTATCATGCTCATGGATGTCAAAGCCAGAGTAGCCATACTTATGTCAGACAAACTAGATTCTAAAACAGACTGTAGCAAGAGATAAAGAATAGCATTATATCATAATTAAGGGGTCTATCCATCAAGAAATTCTAACAATTATAAATATTTATGCCCCCCAACTTGTAACACCAAAATACATAAACCAATTAATAACCAACATAAAGAAACTCATTCACAATAATACAGTGATAGTAGGGGAATTTAACACTCCACTTACAACAATGGAAAGATCACCTAAGAAAAAAATCAATAAGGAAACAATAGCTTTAAATGACACAATGGACCAGATGGACTCAACAGATATATTCAGAAGAATTCCGTCTAAAGTAACAGAATACACATTCTTTTTTGAGTGCACATGTGACATTCTTCAGAATATATCACATAGTGGGTCACAAAACAGCATAAGTGTTTTGTATATAAGTGCAGTATATAAGTGCAGAAAGATCAGGATGATACCATGCATATTTTCAGATCACAGTGCTATGAAACTTGAACTCAATCACAAGAAAAAATTGGAAAGCCCTAAAATACATAGATGTTAAAGAACATCCTACTAAAAAATGAATGCGTTAATTAGGAAATTAAATGAGAAATAAAAAAAAATACATGGAGGCAAATGAAAATGAAAACACGACAGGCCAACCCCTTTGGGAGGTAGCAAAGGCAGCCCTAAGAGGAAAGTACATTGCAATTCAGGCCTATCTAAAGAAGCAAGAAAGGTCCCAAATACACAGCCTTACCTACACCTAAAAGAAGTATAAAAGGAACAGAAGAGAAAGTCTCAAGCCAGCAGAAGAGAAATAATAAAGATTAGAGCAGAAATAAACAATGTCAAAAAAAACCAGTAACATATCAATGAAACTAAGAGATGTTTCTTTGAAAGAATTAACAAAATTGATAAACACCTAGACAGACTTATCCAAAAGAAAAGAGAAAGGATCCAAAAAGGTAAAATCACGAATGCAAGAGGAGAGATCACAACCAACACCACAGAAATACAAAAAATTATTAGAAAATACTATGTAAAATTATATGCCAATAAGCTGGGAATTCTGGAAGAAATGGACAAATTCCTAGAAACTAACACACTACCAAAACTTAAATGGGAAGAAATAGAAAATTTGAACAGATGCATAACCAGCAAAGAAATCAATAATCAAAAATCTCCCAACAAACAGGAGTGCAGGACCAGATGGCTTCCCAGGAGAATTCTATAAAGCATTTAAAGAAAAATTAATACCTCTTCTTTTGAAGGTATTCCAAAAAATAGAAATTGAAGGAAAGATTCCAACGCATTCTATGAGGTCAGGATTATCTTCATTCCAAAACCAGACAAGGATCCCACTAAAAGGGAGAATTACAGGCCAATATCCCTGATAAACTTGGATGCACAAATATTCAACAAGATACTAACAAATATAATTCAACAATATTATCAAAGAATTATTCACCATAATCAAGTGGGATTTATTCCTGGGTGCCAGGGCTTGTTCAATATCGGCAAATCAATCAACATGATACACCATATTAATAACAGTAAGGAGAAGAACCATATGATCCTGACAATAAATTCAGAAATACAGCATCCATTCTTGATAAAAACCCTCAATGAAGTAGAGGTAGATGGAACATACCTTAATATCATAAAGGCCATATACAAAAGGCCCACAGTTAATATGAACCTCAATGGGGGAAAACTGAGAGGCTTTCCTGTATGGTCAGGAACAAGACAGGGATGACCACTCTCACCATTACTATTAAGACAGTACTGGAAGTCTTAGCCTAAGCATTCAGACAACACAAAGAAATAAATTGCGTCCACATTGGCAAGGAAGTAGTCAAGCTTTTGTTATTTGCAGAAACATGATACTCTTTGTAGAAGACCTGAAAGACTCCACCAAAAAAGTTGCTAGAACTAAAACATGAATTCAGCAAAGTTACAGGATATAAAATCAACGTGATTCTGTTGCATTTCTACATACAAATAACAAAACAGCAGGCAAAGAAATCAAGGAATCAATTCCATTTGCAATTGCACCAAAAACAATAAAGTACCTAACTAAAGAGGTAAAATACTTATCTCTAAAAACTATAGAACACTCATTAAAGAAATTGAAGAGGATACAAAGACATGGAAAAGCATTCCCTGATCATGGATTAGAAGAAAAAACACTTAAAATGTCTATACTACCCAAAGCAATCTACACACTTAATATAATCCCTATGAAAATACTACCAAAATTCTTCACAGAGCTAGAACAAACAATCCTAAAATTTGTATGGAACTAAAAAAGGCCCTAAATAGCCAAAGCAATTCTGAAAAAGAAAAACAAAACTAGAGGCATCATGATTCCTGATTTCAAGCTACCTTACAAAGCTGTAGTCATCAAGACAATATGGTACTGGTACAAGAACAGGTACATAGATCAGTAAAACATAATAGAAAACCCAGAAATGGACCCATAATTATATGGTCAACTCATCTTTGACAAAGTAGAAAGAATATCCAACATAAAAAAAAAATTCCCTTCAACAAATGGTGCTGGGAAAACTGGATGGCGATATGCAGAAGAATGAAACTGGACCACTTTATTACACCATGCAAAAATAAATTCAAAATGGATGAAAACTTAAATGTGAGACAGGAAACCATCAAAATCCCAAAGGAGAACACAGGCAGCAACCTCTGACCTCAGCCCGAGCAACTTCTTACTAGTCACATTACTGAAGGCAAGGGAAACAAAAGCAAGCATGAACTATTGGGACTTCATCAAGATAAAAATCTTCTGCATAGAGAAGAAAACAACAAAAATAAAAGACAGCCTACAGAATGGGAGTAGATATTTTCAAATGACATATCAGTTAAATAGTATCCAAAACAAAATCTATAAAGAACTCACCAAACTCAACACCCCCCCCCCCAAAAAAAACCAAACCGGTTAAGAATTGGGCAGAAGACATGAATAGACAGTTTTCTGATGAAGACATCCAGATGGCTAACAGACATATGAAGGAAGCTCAACATCACTCATCATCAGGGATATACAAATCAAAACCATGATGAGATACCACCTCATACCTGTCAGAATGGCTAAGATTAACAACACAAAAAACAACAGATATTGGGAGGATTCAGAGAAAGGAGAACCCTCTTGACTTGCTGGTGGGAATGCAAACTGGGTACAGCCACCCTGCAGGACAGTATGGAGCTTCTACAAAAAACTAAAAATAGAACTACCCTATGATCCAGCAATTGCACTATTAAGTATTTACCCAAAGGATACAAAAATACAGGTTCAAGGAGCATTATCAACAATAGCCACACTATGGAGAGATCCCAAATGTCCACTGACTAATGCATGGATAAAGAAGATGTGGCATACATCCACATCCACATTCCATTGGTATATCCAATGGACTTTAAAAAAAAAATGAAATCTTGCCATTTGCAGTGACATGTTTGGAGCTAGAATATATGAAGGGAGATAAGGTAATCAGAGAAAATGTATTTCACACATGTGGAATTTAAGAAACAAACAAGTGAACATATGGGAAGAAGGGGGAAAATAGGATAGAGTGAAACAAATCATAAGGGACTCAATGATAGAGAACAAATTGAGGGTGATGGAGAGAGGTGGGTGGGAGTTGTGCTAGATGGGTGATGAGTATTAAGGAAAGTACTTGTGATGAGCCCTGGATGTTTATATGTAAGTGATGAATCACTGAATTCTACTCCTGAAACCACTATTGCACTGTATGTTAATTAACTAAATTTTAGGTTTTAAAAAAAGCATCTTAAAAAAAAAGAAAAAGGAAAGAATTTCAAATGATAATTCTACACCCATCTAAAAATATCTTTCAAAAATAGAGGTAAAATAAACCCTCTTATGAAAAATGGAAAGAATTAATCTATAGCAGACCCACACAATAAGAAGTGTTAAAGAAACTACTTTAGGATAATGAAAAATGACACCAGATGAAAAATGCATCCACAAAAAGAAAGGAAAATACGAAGGTCAGTAAACAAGTAAATATGTTTGTCTCTTACCATTTAAATCTCTAAAAGATAACTGAGAGTGACTTCTACTTCTAGAAAAATAGAGTATACATTATTTTCCTAACTCCTCCAAGAACAACTAAAACCCCGGGTGATTATATATAAAACGAACAGAAAGAGATTCTGGAGGATGGAGTGAAGAGGGCACACTGGGACGTTGAAACCCAAGAAATGACATCGTGGTCAATTCCCTGACTTTTCTTTATGTCTCATGTATCCCAGACTGGGTGCTAAAGAAGCCAGCAACCAATAAAATGCCAATAGGTACAGACAAAAAAAAAGCACTGAGAAAATCCTAGTCTCTCTAGCCATAAGACTAGAAAAGGGTCAATCCAAGAAGAAAACAAACAAAAAAACCTTAATGGTGAAGACCGAATGCTATCCCCTTAAGATCAGCAACAGACAAGGATGTCTGTTCTCACCACTCTATTCAACATTACATTGAAGTCTATCACCAGTGCAATAAATGAAAAAAATAAAATAAAATAAAATAAGAAGTTGAGGTGTTATGGACCTCTTGTAGCCCATCCAACTTAGAATCCATGAACTCTGGTATTATTATTTTCTCTAATTTTTACTTTTTTTATTTGAGAGAAAGAGAGTAGGGAGAAAGGCAGAGGGAGAGAGAGAATCTTAAGCAGAATGTTCAATGCAAAGCCTCAGACGGGGCCTGGAATCATGAGCTGAAATCAAGAATTGGACGTTCAACTGACTGAGCCATCCAGGCAACCCTAAAGACCCCAGTATTAAAACATTGCATTAGAAGTACACTTAAAGACTAAGTTCCTGCCCAATAAAGAAATTTCCTCTACAACACATTTCAGTTAGGGCCTACCATCTTCTGCATAGAGAGATCCAGTGCCAAGAACTATGGGCAATGCTGTATAGTCATAAGAGTTGATAGTTTCAGGAAACAGTTGCTCTTAGAAGCACCATATTTATCATCACATAAGGCATCTGGGCAGAGTAGCTCAGAAGACAAGCTATGGAATCTGACTGTGGAATCTGTTCAAATCCTGACCTCTACCATATTAAACTTCCCTAATCCCTAAATCACCACACTGTGTGCCATAAAAATCCACAGTGCCACCACACTGAAATCCATAAAAATCCACACAAAAATTACTCAGGTTATCTTATATTTTTTATCCTTTTGTTTAATAAAGCCATTTGAGGCATCAAGGATAAAAACATGAACAGAAATATTAAACTTATCAAAAATCACTGCTTTGAGATTTTAGAAAATTCCTCCTGATTCTTTACCAGTGAGTGATGTATAGTTGCCTTTATTTTCCTCTGAAAACTTGGAGCCTGCCCAGCCAGACACTGGGAGGAGATCTTCTTTTACTCCTTTGAGATTTTCCAGGTCATATAACTTTTAAATATATATATATATTTATATATTTATATATTTATATTTATATTTATTATATATTTATATATAGATTTAAATTTATAAATTATAAATTTAAATTAAATTTATAATTTATAAATTTATTTACAAATTTTTATATATATCTTTAAAAAATATATATATATATAAATCTATCTATCTATATATAGAGAGACATATATATTGCATTCTCTTAAGGAAATATTGTCATGAATAAAATATTCTCCATATTCTTAAAAATATTAAACATCTTAGAAATATTAAACATCTGTTTTTAATAAAACATAAACAGAACGTCATAGACAATGTGTTCAGTGACCACAGGCTCCCATTTTATTGGGACATTCCCTGCAAGAATGCTGTCATCCTGATGCCCTGCAGGTGGGGATTGTGAGCTTAGAAAGCACAAAGATCTGTGTTTGAATCTCTTAACTTGAAACTAGCAGTTTAATTTGGAGCAATTTATTAATCCTTTCCTCAGCTATAGACTGGAAATAATAAAATACCTACCTTGCAGTGTTTTTTTTGATGATAAGTTGAGAATATAAATGTATCACAGAATGCATCCTTGATTAGAATTAGATACTATTTATCATTACAATTGCATGGTACTTTTACAGTCATAACAAGACCAATTAGAGACAACTAAGTTCAGTCTTATCCAAAGGCTGTTTTCAATTTAATAATTCGAAGAAAATAGCATTGAATATTTTAGGCAATGAGATTTGAAATGACTATAACTGTAACTTGTCTCCAAGGATGCTGGTAAGAAAATTATTTTCAATGTTTGATTTCAATTCCAGATTAAGTATGTTTTAACTACTTTATAACACTATAGTGAAGTTTTTCTCAAAAAATATTAGAGTGAACCATTATGTTTGTGAATAGTTTATGAAACTGGATTAACCAGTTTGTGTGAAGCTATTAGATTTGTTTTTCCAGCTTTTTAAATATTTGAAGAGTAACTATGATTTTAAGATGAGTACAAAGATATAACTAGTACCATCTAAAATTACTTATCTATGAGAATCAGGATCATTCCTAAACTTTGAGCCAAATGAAATACAAAAATAAATAGGTTGCTGTTAAATATTAAATAAGAAACTATTAAATAATTGCTATTAAGTAATTGACTGATGTAAAATTGTAAAACTGGCATTATAACTTCCAACTCCAAATATTTGTATTCATCAGGTCTTATCTTATTAACTAATTTTATAATAAGCTAAATGTGATTTTGAATTATATTTATTACTCTGACCCTAGAAAAATATGATAATATTTAGCATTTATCTGTGGGTAAAGGAGAATTTTATTATGAACAAAATTTAGAATCACTGTTCTAAGGTGTAGAAATGGACATTACTTACTAATCACTTAATCTTAAGGAATTTACCTATGATAAAATGAAATGTATACATATAAATCTTAAGCCATATAATCTTAATTACAAATTATTATTTTTTGAGATGATTTGTCAAAACTGAGAAACTATAAAATGAAAAACTTTAGACTGAGAAAAAAATCAAATGATTGAATATAGACCAATGGCAGACAAGAAGTATTAGAGAATAGCTAGGTTTTATTAAAGGGAATGATTACTTTGTTCCAATGAGGAAGAGACAACTAATGTTAATTTACTTGGGTTAGTGGCAGTGAAATAAAAGGCTGATGGAGATGTGGGGGTTGGAGGTGGTAGAGTGTGCTTAGTGTGCTTAGAATCAGTCTTTGGAGTAGCAGAAGTATCTCCATAGCTGGAGGGAGACAGCTTGGCAGCTGCAAAGTGCGTGGATATGAATTGAGGGAGAGAAAAATGGCTGATCCACGGAGGGGAGAGAAAGACAAAAGGGAGAGAAAGGCAGAGGGGTTGAGATAGTGCAGCATCAAGTTAGCACAAGAGAAAAGCCTCTCTGGACCATAGACTGGGGAGTGAGATGTACTGAGTGTCTCAGTTCTTTTTTGCAAACAACTTTTGGAGCTCAAACTCAGGTTTTGGAAGTACATGACTTTCTTCAGAGTGCAGCAGTGGCATGAACTCCTGGGGCAGAGGGAGCTGGCCCTGGAGTGCATAGTATGGTGTACTGTTCTCCAACCCTGAAAGTGCACTGGGAGAGAACAGTCCCCTTCTGAGAGCACTTATAGAAGAGGGTTTATTGTCTTCCAGATGACAAGAGACTCTGCAGGTGCCGAAGGCCTTCCATAAGCAGGGTGGAGAGGATCTATTCTGGAGGAGTGGAGTGGATCCACACCATGCCAAGTCCTGTAAGACTAGTTTTGAATCCCAGCTGTGTGCCAAACAAAAAAATGCAAGAGAGTTTGGGGCAGGACAAGCTGACTTCCCTTGCTATTCTGTGAGGGATGCCTGAACAACAGGCACTAAGATCCTTGGTCTGGGAATGACAGATTGGGGTGGCTCCATTTTTCCTCCCAACACCAACATGGTGGTATTTCAGAAAGCAAAACAGTGTCCCCCAGTGGAGGTAGGATCTGCTGACACAAATCTGGCCCCTCTGTGCCAGCAACTGCCTATTGGCTGAGGCAAGACTGACTGTGAGCTAATACAAAAGCCTCTCCTCCAGAAGACCAGTACAGCCATCACCACCCCAGGCACCAACAGTCCATTCTGTTTTTCTTTTTTCCCCTTCTTCTTTTTATATTTTGGAATAATGCTCATAGTTCCTTATTTTTTTTTAATTTCTTTTTCTCTTTTTGGGGAGATAGTCTGTTTTATTCTTTTCTTTCTTTTTCTTTACTTCTGCTTTCTTTATATTTTTTTCCCTTTGAAATCAGCCTTATAGTTTTTTGATTTGCTGTTTTTGTGTGTGTGTGTGTATGTTCCCTTTCCTTTTTTCTTTATTTAGGATCAGGCTTTCCCCATCCTTCTTTTCCCTCAGGGTTATAATAACAAACAAATCAAAACACACCTAGTTAAATACCCAAATACTCCACTGTTTCAAGCAAGAAGCTCTGCAGAGGACTAACCAGTTGGAAAGAGCAGTCAAAACACAACATCAGAGTACACACAGCATACGCCAAAAACATTTCATGGAGTGCCAGATCCTGGACAGTGTACAACCCCCTTTTAATATAGTAGTACTCTTTGGTGCAGGACACATAACAAGCTTTAAAAACATGCAAAAGACAGAAACTTAACCAAAGTGACAAGATGGAGGAATTCTCACCAAAAGAAAGGTCAAGAAAAAATCACAGCCACGGATTTGTTCAAAATAAGTATAAGCAATGTATCTGAATACGAATTTAGAACAACAGTCATAAAACTACTAACTGGACTTAAAAGGCATAGAAGACACTAAGGAAAACCTTGCTACAGAGATCAAAGACCTAAGAATTAGTCAGGATTAATTAAAAAATGCTATAACTGAGATGCAAAATAAACTAGATACAGTGACAGAGAGAATAGTGAAATCGAAGATAAAATAATGGAAAATAATGAAACTGGAAAAAAGGAAAGGAAATTACTAGACCATGAGGGAGACTTAGAGAACTGATTCCATGAAATAAAACAATACTCATATCATAGGATTACCAGAAGAAAAGCATGAAAAGTGGGCAGAAGGCTTATTTGAACAAATTATAGCTGAGAAAATCCATAATCTGGAGAAGGAAACAGGCTTCCAAGTCCAAGAGACAAAGAGAATTCCCTTCAAAACAAGAAAAACAAGCCAACACCACAGCATATCATAGTAAAACCTGCAAAATACAAAGATAAAGAGAGAATTCTGAAAGCAGCTGGGACAAAAGGTCCTTAACCTACAAGGGTAGACACACAAGGTTAGTTGCAGACCTGTCCACTGAAACTTGGCAGGCCAAAGGGAGTGGCAGGAAGTATTCATTGTGCTGAATAGAAAAAAATGCAACCAAGAATCCTTTATCCAGCAAGGCTATCATTCAGAATAAAAGGCAAGATAAAGATTTTCCCAGACAAACAAAAACTAAAGGAGTTAGTGACCTGCAAGAAACCAGCCCTGCAAGAAATTGTAAGGGGGACTCTTTAAGTGGAGGAAAAAACAAAACAAAACAAAAGGCGAAAAGCAACAAAGACCAGAAAGAACCAGAGAACATCACCAGAAACACCAACACTGCAGGTAACACAATGGCATTAAATTAATATCTTTAAATAATCATTCTGAGTGTGAATGGATTAAATGATCCAATCAAAAGACAGGATAACAGAATGAATAAGAAAAACAGGATTCATCCATATGCTGCCTACAAGAGACTCATTTAAAAAATTTATTAATGTTTATTTAGTTTCAAAGGAGAGAGAGGCAGAGCATGAGCAGAGGAAGAGCAGAGAGGTGGGAGACATAGTATCTGAAGCAGGCTCCAGGCCCCAAGCTGTCAGCACAGAGCCTGACATGGGGTTTGAACTCGCAAACTGTGAGATTATGACCTGAGCTGAAGTCAGACACCCAACCGACTGAGCCATCCAGGCACCCCTAAGAGACTCATTTTAGACGAAAGGACACCAAAAGATGGAAAGTGAGGGGATAGAGAACTATCTATTATGCTAATGGAGATCAAAAGAAAGCTGGAGGAGCCATACTTATATCAGACAAGCTAGATTTTAAAACAAAGACTGTAATAAGAGATGAAGAGGGCATTATTTCATAATTAAGGAGTCTATCCATCAGGAAGATCTAACAATTGTAAATATTTATGCCCCCAACTTGAATTCTCAAATATATAAATCGATTAATAACAAACATAAAGAAACTTACTGATGATAATACCATAATAGTAGTGAATTTTAATACCTCTACTTACAGCAATGGAAAGGTCATCTAAGAAAATCAACAAGGAAACAATGGCTTTGAATGATACACTGGACCAGATGGACTTAACAGATATATTCAGAACCCTTCATCCTAAATCAGCAGAATACATCTTCTCAAGATGTATTTCTCCATACACGTGGAACTTTCTCCATAATAGATCACATACTAGGTCACAAAACAGCCCTCGACAAGTAAAAAAAAAAAAAAGATTGAGATCATATCATGCATATTTTCAGATCATAACGCTATGAAATTTGAAATCAAACACAAGAAAAAATGTGGAAAACCCTCAAATACATAGAGCTTAAAGAACTACTAAAGATATAATGGGCTAACCAGGAGATAAAAGAATAAATTAAAAAATACATGGAAGCAAATGAAAATGAAAACGTGATAGACCAAAACCTTTGGGAGGCAGCAAAGGCAGTCCTAAGAGTAAAGTACATTGCAATTCAGGACTATCTCAAGAAGCAAGAAAGATCTCAAATATACAACCTAACATTACACCTAAAAGAGCAAGAGAAGCAACAACAAAGAAAGCTCAAAGCCAACAAAAGAAGGGAAATAATAAAGATTAGAGCAGAAATAAATGATATAGAATCAAAGAAACAAACAAATAAATAGTAACAGAACAGATAAATGAAACTAAAAGCTGTTTTTTGAAAGAATTAACAAAATTGATAAACTCCTATCCAGTCTACTCAAAAAGAAAAGATAGAAGACCTAAATAGATAACATCACGAATGAAAGTGGAGAGATCACACCAACACCACAGAAATACAATTATTAGAGAATAGTATGAAAAAATTATACACCAACACACTAGGCAGTCTGAAAGAAATTGACAAATTCCTAGAAACTCATCCACTCCTAAAACTGAAATGGGAAGAAATAGAAAATTTAAACAGGCCCATAATCAGCAAAGAAATTGAATCAGTTATCAGAAGTCTCCCACATGGGGCGCCTGGGTGGCTCAGTCAGTTAAGTGTCTGACTTTAGACCCAGTCATGATCTCTCGGTTTGTGGGTTCAAGCCCCGTGTTGGGCTCTGTGCTGACAGCTCAGAGCCTGGAACCTGTTTCGGATTCTGTGTCTCCTTCTCTCTATGTCCCTCTCCTACTCATGCTCTGTCTCTGTCTCTCAAAAAGAAACAAATGTTGAAAAAATATTATAAAAAAAAGAAGTCTCCCACAAATAAGTGTCTTATGCCAGATAGCCTCCAGGGGGAATTCTACCAGACGTTTAAAGAAGAGTTAATACCTATTCTTCTCAAACTATTCCAAAATATAGAAATGGAAAGAAAGCTTCCAAACTCCTTCTATGAAGCCAGCATTACCTGATTCGAAAACCAAAGACCCCACTAAAAAGGAGAATTACAGGCCAATATTCTGATGAACCTGGATGCAAAAATTCTCAACAAGATGCTAACAAATCAAATTCCACAGTATATTAAAAGAATTATTTATGATGATCAAGTGAGATTTATTCCTGGGCTGCAGGGCTGGTTAAATATTCACAAATCAATCAATATGATACACCACATTAATAAAAGAAAGGATAAGAACTATATGATCCTTTCAATAGATGCATTAAAATTATTTGACAAAATACAGCATTATTTCTTGATAAATACCCTCAAGAAAGGAGGGATAGAAGAAATATACCTCAACATCATAGAAGCCATATATGAAAGGCTCACAGCTAATATCATCTGCAATGGGGAAAACAGAGCTTTCCTCCTAGGGTCTAGAAGACTACAGATATGTCCACTGTCACCACTGTTGTTCAACATAGTGCTAGAAGTCCTAGCCTCAGCAATCAAACAACAAAAAGAAATAAAAGGCATACAGATTGGCAAAGAAGAACTCAAACTTTCACTCTTCACAGATGACATGATACTCTACATGGAAAACCTGAAAGACTCCACTTTATAATACTGACCTATGGGTTTTGTTTTGTGCCAGTATCATGCTATATTCATAATTACACCTTTGTAATATAGCTTAAAGCCCAGAATTGTGATGTCTCCGGCTTTGGTTTTCTTTTTCAACATTACTTTGGCTCTTTGGGTCTTTTCTGGTTCCATAAAAATTTTAGGATTTTTTTGTTCTAACTCTGTGTCAAATTCTGGCATTAGTTTGGTAGGGATTGCATTGAATGTGTAGATTGCTTCGGGTAGTATGACATTTTAACAATATTTGTTCTTCCAATCCATGGACATGGAATATTTTTCCATTTATTTGTGTCTTCTTTAGTTTATTCCAAAAGTTTTCTATGTTTCTCAGTGTACAGATCTTTTAGCTCTTTGGTTAGGTTTTTTCCTAGGTATCTTATGGTTCAGTGCAATTTATAGTTGCACTAAATGGTTGTGTGTTCATTTCTGGATTTTCTATTCCGTTCCTCTGACCTATGTGTCTATGTTTGTGCCATATCATACTGTCTTGATCACTACAGCTTTGTAATATAACTTGAAATCCAGAATTGTGATGCCTCCAGCTTTGTTCTTCTTTTCCAAGGTTTTTTTTTTTTTTTTTTTTTTTTTGGCTATTTGGGTCTTTTGTGGTTCCAAAAATTTTTAGAATCGTTCTAGGTCTTTGAAACTACAATGAGATATCACCCCACACCTGTCAGAATGGCTAAAATCAACAATACAAGAGACATCAGGTGTTGGAAAGGATGTGCATAAAGGGGATACCTCCTGCACTGTTGGTGGAAATGTAAACTGCTGCAGCCACTCTGGAACACAGAATGGAGTTTCTTCAAAAAGTGAAAAATAGAACTACCTTATGATTCAGTAATTGCACTACTAAAAAACATAAATACCAATTCAAAGGGATATATGAACCCCAATGTTTACAGCAGCATTATCTGCAATAGTTAAATTATGGAAACAGCCTATGTCCATTGACTGATAAATAATTAAAAGATTAAAGAAGGTAAATAATTAAAGAATAATATATAACATATATATTATTATATAGTATATTATTATATAGTATATTATTATATAGTGTATATACTATATATAGTATAATATATAATTTACATATATATGTGAGAGAGAGAAAATATTGGATATATACATGAAATATGCATATATATGTATGGAATATTAGTCAAAAAAAGAATGAAATCCTGCCATTTGCCTGACATAGATGGAGCTAAAAAGTATTATGCTGAATGAAATAAGTCAGAGAAAGACAAACACCATATGATTTCACTCATCTGTGGAACTTAAGGAACAAAACAAACCATCATAGGGTGAAAAATAGAGACACAAACCAAAAAACAGACTCTTAACTATAGTGAACTGATGGTTTACAGCAGGGAGGTTGGTGGGAGGATGGCTTAGAATGGTGATGGGGATTAAGGAGTGCACTTGTGTTGAGTACTGGATGTTGTATGTAAGTGTTGAATCATTATATTGTACACCCAAGACTAATATTTCACTGTATGTTAACTGTTTTTAAATAAAAACTTTAAAAAAGTGTCTATTCATGTCTTCTGCCCATTTATTCACTGGAATATTTGTTTTTCAGGTGTGGAGATTGGTGAGTTCTTTATAGATTTTGGATACTAGCCCTTTATCTGATATGTCATTTGCAAATATATTTTCCCATTCCATCGGTTGCCTTTTAGTTTTGTTGATTGTTTCCTTTGCAGTGCAGAAGCTTCTTATCTTGATGAGGTCCCAATAGTTCATTTTTGCTTTCAATCCCCTTGCCTTTGGAGATGTGTTTAGTAAGAAATTGCTGCAGCTGAGGTCAAGGAGGTTTTTTCCTGTTTTTTTCCTCTAGGGTTTTGATGGTTTTCTGTCTCACATTCAGGTCCTTCATCCATTTTGAGTTTATTTTTGTGAATGGTGTAAGAAAGTGTTCCAGTTTCATTCTTCTGCATGTTTCTGTCCAGTTCTCCCAGCACAATTTGTTAAAGAGACTGTCTTTTTTCCATTAGCTACTCTTTCCTGCTTTGTCAAAGATTAGTTGGCCATACATTTGTGGGTCCAATTCTGGAGGCTCTATTCTATTCCATTGGTCCATGTGTCTGTATTTGTGCCAACACCATAGTGTCTTGATGATTACAGCTTTGTAGTAGAGTCTAAAGTCTGGGATTGTGATGCCTCCTGCTTTGGTTTTCTTCTTCAATATTACACCTTTCTAAAGAAGACATCCAGCTGGCCAACAGACACATGAAAAGATGCTCAACATCACTCCTTATCAGGGAAATACAAATCAAAACCACACTGAGATACCACCTCACGCTGGTCAGAGGGGCTAAAATGGAAAAATCAGGAGACTATAGATGCTGGAGAGGATGTGGAGAAACGGGAACCCTCTTGCACCGTTGGTGGGAATGCAAACTGGTTCTGCCATTCTGGAAAACAGTGTGGAGGTTCCTCAAAAAATTAAAAATAGATATACCCTATGACCCAGCAATAGCACTGCTAGTAATTTAAAAATATATATATTTATTTATTTTTGAGAGACAGGGAGAGACAGAGCGTGAGCAGGGGAGGGGCAGAGAAAGAGAGGGAGACACAGAATCAGAAGTAGGTTCCAGGCTCTGAGCTGTCAGTACAGAGCCTGACATGGGGCTCCAACCCACGAACCATGAGATCATGACCTGAGACAATGTGGGACGCTTAACCGACTGAGCCACATAGGCACCCCAGCACTGCTAGGAATTTACCCAAGGGAAACAGGAGTGCTGATGCATAGGGGCACTTGTACCCCAATGTTTATAGAAGCACTTTCAACAGTAGCCAAATTATGGAAAGAGCTTAAATATCCATCAACTGACAAATGGATAAAGGCGTGGTTTATATATACAATGGAATGCTACTTGGCAATAAGAAAGAATAAAATCTGGCCATTTGTAGCAACGTGGATGGAACTGGAGGGTATTATGCTAAGTGAAATAAGTCAGGCAGAGAAAGACAGTTACCATATGCTTTCACTCATATGTGGATCTTGAGAAACTTAACAGAGAACTATGGGGGAGGGGAAGAGGGGGAAAATTACAGAGAAGGAGCAAGGCAAACCATAAGAGACTTAAATACTGAGAAAAAAATGAGGGTTGATGGGGGGTGGGGGAGAGGGGAAAGTGGGTGATGGGCATTGAGGATGGCACCTGTTGGGTTGAGCGCTGGGTGTTGTATGGAAATAAATCAGATAATAAATTATATTTAATATAAAAAAATTTAAGAAGCAAAAAAAATCCTCAAGAATATACAAAGACATAAATAGAAAAGCACCTAAGTTTGGCAAGAACACAAGGTTAATACACATAAATTATTTGTATATACATACTAGCATCAAACAACTGAAAATGAAATTAATAAAATGATTACACACAATAGTATCAACATACAATAGGAACAAACACGAAAGGCATGAGAAATGTCTACATTGAAGACCACAAAAATTTGCTGTGATAAATTTTAATAAAGTTTAGTGAATGGAGATATATACTGTGCTTATAGATAGGAAAACTCAATATTTCATAATGTCAATGTCAATTCTCATGAAATTGATCTATATATCCAGTGCACTCCTGGGTGGCTCAGTAAGTCAAGCATCCAATTTAGGCTCAGGTCATGATGGTTGGTGAGTTCAAGTCCCACAGATTGCTCTCTGCTGTCAGCACAGAGCCCACTTCTGATCCTCTGTCTCCCTTTCTCTATGCCCCTCCAAGTGTGGTCTCTCTTTCTCTATCTCTCAAAAACAAACATTTTTTTAAAAATATGTTTTTTTTAAAAAAAATGCAACCAATAGTTTGATATAACTTAACAAGCTAATTTAAAATTTTATAGAATGTCTTTATTTTTAAGTTCACTTATTTTTGAGAAAGAGAGCACAAGCAAGGGAGTGGCAGAAAGAGAGGGAGAAAGAGAGGGAATCACAAACAGGCTCCATGCTGTCAGCGTGGAGCCCAGTGTGGGGCTCTAACCCATGAACCATGAAATCATGACCTGAGCCAAAATAAAGTCTGACGCTTAACCAACTGAGTCACCTAGGTGCCCCCAAATTTTATAGAATTTAAGAGGACCTAGACTACACTAAAAAAGTTTGAAAATGTTGAATGACTTACACTACCTGACTATAAGACTTACTTTAAGCTACAATAGTTAAAAGAATGTAATAATTAGCATAAAAATCAACAAAGACATCCATGGGACATATTAGAGAGCCCAAATGTAGAACTGGACTTATGCATTCATTGGATACCTGACAAAAGCATCAATGAGGAAATAAAAGTCCTTTCAACAAATAATGTCATTACAATGAATACTCAAATATAAAAAAAGATAAATCTTTATTACCTAAGTCACAATATGCAAAGATTAATTTGAAATAGGTCATATGTCTCAACATAAATGCTAAAAATATGCTTCAAAAATGCTTTTGAAGAAAACACAGAAAAGACTCTTTGTAACTTTGGAGTTGAAAAATGTTTCTGGTTTGAACACAAAAAACAATAAACATGAAAAAATTGATAAATTAGATTTCATAAAATTTAAAACTTCTATTCATCAAAAGATACTATAAGAAAATGAAAAATCAAAACACGGACTTGGAGGATATATTTACAACACCTATATTTGATAAAGATAACATAAGGCTGGTGTCCAGATTATATTTTTTATTTATTTATTTTGAGAGAGAGAGAGATCAGAGCAAGTGGGGGAGAGGCAGAGAGAGAGAGGGAGAGAGATTCCCAAGCAGTTTCTGAGTTGTCACGTGGAGCCCAGCACAGGGCTTGAATTCACTATGAGATCCTGACCTGAGTTGAAATAAACAGACACTTAACTCACTAAGCTACCCAGGTAATCCACCCAGAATATATTTTTAAAAAGCTACTACTCAATAATAAAAATACAAACACAAAAAGGGGCAAAAAATTTTGAAGAGACTCTTCAGTAAAGAGGATATACAAATGACAAAAAAGAAAAGAAAATGTCCTCAAAATAATTAGTTATCAGGGAATTGAAAATTCATAACATAATAAAACCAAAATATACCCATCAGAATGGTTACGGTTTTTAAAAGAATAACAAACCAAATATTGAAGATCATGTAGAGAAACTGGAATTTTCATATATATTGGTGGGCATGTACAATGGTACAATGGAAAGAAGTCTGTTAGATTTTCTTTTTTTAAAGTTTATTTACTTATTTTGAGACAAAGAGGGCATGAGTGGAGGGAGGGGTGCAGAGAGGGAGGGAGAGAAAGAATCCCAAGCAAGCTCCACTCTGTCATCACAGAGCCTGATGCTGGGTTAGATCTCATGAAACTTCAGTTCATGACCTGAGCCAAAATCAAGAGTCACTTATCCAACTGAGCCACCCGGGTGCCTCAGGAGTCTGTTAGATTCTTATAAAACTAAACTTATCTTATGTCCTATTCTTAAATATTTACCCAAGAGAAATAAACATGTGTTCAAAAACAGGACTTGTACAAGAATATCCGTAGAAACTTCATTAATAGTAGCTACAATTTGTAAATATGTTAGGTGTCATCAACAGAAGGGATCAACAAGCTATTGTATCTTTGTACAAAAGAATACTACTCTGAAATTAAAACAAGTAACAAACTTGTTACTATGTAATAGTATAGATGAATCTCAAAAAACTTCTCATGAGTCAAAGAAGTCTTACACATGAAAGTACATATTGCATTTTTCCACTTACGTAAAGTTCTAGATGAGGCAAACTTAATCTATTAGTGGTTGTCTCAGAAAGCTGAGGTCAGTAATTAACTGAAAAACGGCACGAGGGAACTTTTTTTAGGATAATGGTAATGCTCTATACCTAAATCAGTGTTTGTGTTGTAAGGTGTATGCATTTATCAAAGTCAGCTAATTTTAAGATTTGTGCTTAGGGTTGTACACAAATTTTGCTTCAAAAGAAAAAAACACGAATGTTTTATTATCGGTAAGTCTCCTGATGGCAATTTACTTTTAAATGCATCCAAAAATAATATGGACTAATGGGTGGTTAGAAAAATGGAGAGATCATAGATATGGTATTAAGACAAATATAGTAAAATATTAATGGTGAAATTTGTGTGGTGGGTATCAGTGTGTTCACTGTAAAATTTTTAAAAATTTTCTGTGTATTAGCACATTTCCATAGTAAAATGTCAAGAAATAAAGTACTTGTACATGTGTGTACCTAAAGTGTATATATTTCACTGTATATGTTCCTCAAAACTGAGGGCCAGCTCCATGATACTGGTCCAAAGGGCAGAGGCTGTTAAGATTTTTTTCTTTCTTTATTAACTGATATATCCTAAGTGGATACAACAGGACCCAACACATTAGAAGTAAATACTCAGTAAATATTTGTTGAACTGTATAAGTGACAGCATGTGTATATATGTGTGTGTGTACTGTGTATGTGCACACTGTGGGACTAAGCAAGGAAGCCATTAGATTGAGATGGCTTTAAATCTGCGATGGCCTATGTAAGCAAACAAAAAGATACACCTGTACTACCTCAAGGTTACAAAATAAAAACACTAAGGATAACCAATCATGAACATCTTTAAGCTATATCTAGTCAAATAATTTTCTTTCTTTGTTTCTGTACTTTCTCTTCATGGCTTTCCTCTGGTTTCTGTCTGCAAAGCACTCCTAACAACTTCCCGTCTGGTGCTGCCAACTGGAATCGATTTTTGCTCAGATAAACTCTTAAACTTATTGATATGCCTGTTTACTGCTTAACAGTTCACATATGTGTGTGCATATATATATATATAGAGAGAGAGAGAGGGAATGAAGGAGTGAACAGAAAAGAGAGAGAGATGGGGATGAAGAGAAGGAGGGAAAAAGAAGGGTTGGAGTTCCCAAAATAATTTTTCTCATGATTTTTCCTGAAGTCAACTCAATCATTAACAACTAAACAATTTTGGAAAGGATAAAAATCATTCTACCCACGGCCCTGAGCATGAGGTCACACCTCTAATTCTGGAGGGTTCTGTCCACCTCAATGGCTCTATATCCTCTCCTCCTACTTTGAAATATTTACTCACTGTAAACAGGGCTATGTTATGACCTTTGTTGATCCTAGGCACCTCTGCTTCTGTGGACTTGTTCCTCTATGAAACACATTATATTTTATGACCATGTTGGTATAAAGACAAATATATTTATGACTGGATTTATTATTATATACTTATTTTCATTTTTCTTCAGATTTAAAGGATATTAATATCATTTCCATTTTTATGGGACACACAAGTATCATGGGACCTAGGTACAGTTCTTTTTTTGCCCAAATGGTAAACTGGCCCTGACTGGAAGGGTTCCCATTTGAATTTGTTTTGCCTTCTAATATTTTCCTTTCCCTCCTCAACTTCCCAGCCATGTCAAGTCATCTTTTCAGTGGTGACAATATGTAATTTGGATTTTTTACCCAGATTCCAAAACTTAAAAAAAAATAATTTTCTAAGAAAATTTCCTTTCTTCAGCAAGCAACCTTTTAATTTCTCTGAGTGTAGGGAAGTCAGCCTGCTACACATTTATCTTCTCAGGCAGAGCTGCCTTGATCAAAGAGGTTTTATTAAATTGAGAGAGAGCAATTTAATATGTTCTGTGCTTTTGAATGATAGCAGTGCTAATATGCTCTTCTTACTATTACCTAATACAAATGGAAAGCCTGTTCCTTTTCCTGCAGTCCAAAAGGAATTAAAAAAATATATATGATTAGTAATCTTTTCTTACATTAAAAAAAAGCATATCAGGGAGTCGAGTAGTTTTGGAAAATATTACCTGGATTACCTTTTCCTAGTTCTAAGACCAAAGAATGTGGAAGCTGATTATTATTCCAGTAGAAACATAGACTAAACCATTCAGTACAACATATCTATTTTGAGAACCTACATATACTGTGCTCAGTCCTAGCAGTGGTGATATATAAAACGTGAGTAAGACACAGTTGTTGCTTTTAAAGAACTTGAAGTCTACATGAAAAAATAAATATGGCAATAAATATCAATAAAATTTGTTACATTCTAGTTAGGAAATACGTAGAGAATGAGTATTGTGTAAACAAAGAAAGCTTCAGGGACTATCCCTAATTATCTTTTCATCTCATCAGAGGGTTATCATATATCCACATCTACTTCAATGTAATTTGAGATACATATCTGTAGGCAGAGTATATTTTCCATTCCATTATTGGCTTGGCTATCTGACTTGCCTGGGACAATGGAAAATAAGCAAAAGTGATATTGTGTCAGTCACAATCAGAAGCTTTAAAATGAAGGAACTACTTGTTTTGGTTTGGTCCTTTGCAGTATTTCCCTTTGCCATGAAAATTGAATGGCCAAAATACGGGCAGTTCCTTCTTCTGGATCTTAAACTGGGAATATATAAGCAACCAAAGAGAGTGTAACCAAGCTGGGCTACACCCAAGCCACTCTATACACTGATAGGCAAAACACAAATGCTTATTTTGGTAAGCTATTGAGACTTTTAAAATTATTATTACAGCAAAGTGTGCAAATACAAGTAAATTTGGCCATGATAATTTATCACACATTTTTCAATATTGTCAAATTGGTTTCCATATAACATGCAGGGCTCATCCCAACAAATGCCCTTTCAATGCCAATCACCCACTTTCTCCTCTCCCCCACCTCCCATCAACCCTCGGTTTGTTCTCTGTATTTAAGAGTCTATTATGGTTTGCCTCCCTCCCCCTCTGTAAATTTGTTCCCCTTCCCCTGCCCCGTGGTCTTTTGTTAAGTTTCTCAAGATCCACATATGAGTGAAGACATATGGTTTCTGTCTTTCTGCGACTGACTTATTTCACTAGCATGACACTCCCCAGTTCCATCCATGTTGCTACAAAAAGCCATATTTTATTCATTATCATTGCCAAGTAGTATTCCATTGTATATATAAACCACATCTTCTTTATCCATTCAGCAGTTGATGAACATTTAGGCTTCTTCTGATATTTGGCTATTGTTGAAAGTGCTGCTATAAACGTTGGGTACACGTGCCCCTATGCATCAGCACCCCTCTATTCCTTGGGTAAGTTCCAAGCAGTGCTATTGCTGGGTCATAGGGTAGATCTATTTTTAATTTTTGAGGAAACTCCACACTGTTTTCCAGAGTGGCTGCACCAGTTTCATTCCCACCAATGGTGCAAGAGGGTTCCCGTTTCACCACCTCCTCGCCAGCATCTATAGTCGCCTGATTTGTTCATTTTAGCCACTCTAACTGGCGTGAGGTGGTATGTCAGTGTGGTTTTGATTTGTATTTCCCTGATGAGGAGTGACATTGAGCATCTTTCCATGTGTCTGTTGGTCATCTGGAAGTCTTCTTTGGAAAAGTGTCTATTCATGTCTTCTGCCCATTTCTTCACTGGATTATTTGTTTTTTGGGTGTGGAGTTTGGTGACTTCTTTATAGATTTTGGAGACTAGCCCTTTATCTGATATGTCATTTGCAAATATCTTTTCCAATTCCATCGGTTGCCTTTTACTTTTGTTGATTATTTCCTTTTTAGTGCAGAAGTTTTTATCTTCGTGAGGTCTTAATAGATCATTTTTGCTTTTAATTCCCTTGCCTTTGGAGATGTGTCGAGTAAGAAATTGCTGCAGCTGAGGTCAAAGAGTTTTTTTCCTGCTTTTTCCTCTAGGGTTTTGATGGTTTCCTGTCTCACATGCAGGTCCTTCATCCATTTTGAGTTTGTTTTTGTGTATGGTATAAGAGTGTGGTCTAGTTTTATTCTTCTGCATGTTGCTGTCCAGTTCTCCCAGCACCATTTGTTAAAGAGACGGTCTTTTTTCCATTGGCTACTCTTTCCTGCTTTGTCAAAGACTAGTTGGCCATACATTTCTGGGTCTAGTTCTGGAGGCTTTATTCTATTCCACCGGTCTATGTGTCTGTTTTTGTGACAACACCATAGTGTCCTGATGATTACAGCTTTGTAGTAGAGTCTAAAGTCTGGGATTGTGATGCCTCCTGCTTTGGTCTTCTTCAAAATTACATTGGCTATTCTGGGTCTTTTGTGGTTCCATACAAATTTTAGGATTGTTTGTTCTAGCTTTGAGAAGTATGCTGGTGTGATTTTCAGGGAAGATTGCAGCGTAGGTGGACGCTGGGCTCACCGTGTCCTGCTGACCACTTAGATTCCACCCACATCTGCCTAAATAACCCAGAAAACTTCCAGAAGACTAGCAGAATGGACTGTCTGGAGCCAAGCGTAGACAAAAGGCCCATGGAAGAGGGTAGGAAGGGCGGAGAGGCGGTGCATGCTACACGGACTGACGGGAGGGAGCTGGGATGGTGGAGGGGCAGCCAGCCCACCAGCAAGGCAGAGCCCCCAAGCCTGGCTTGCCAAAGCAGAAGGGCTGGACGGAGTGTGTTCGGACACCCAGTGGGACTTAACATCTGGAATGTTATAAGTCAACAGCTCTGCTCCAAGAGTGGGAGGGCTAGAGGACAACAGGAGGGAGAGTTGAGCCCCAGAGGACAGAACTCAGCTTGGCGGGTAACAAAGGTGCTTGCCAGCGCCATCTCCCTCCCCCATCCCCCAGCCAAAATCCCAAAGGGAACCATTTCCCATCATGGAACTTGCTTGCACCATGCAAACACCCAACACTGTGCTTCTGTGGATCTATCCCTCTGATGGGTCTGCCTCTCTCCTGGTGCCACAGGGCCCCTCCCAAAGCAGACCACCTAAGGCAAAGTGAGCTGAGCCTGCCTCTCCCGCCCCTGTTCACCTTGCAGATCCACCCTGGCTAATATGCCAGATCCCATCAAAGCAGCACCACAAGCCTGGCAGTGTGCAAGTAGCCCACCACTCCACAGTGAGTCATGCCCCTGGGAGAGGGGAAGATAAGGTACACACAAGTCTGACTGTGGCTCCAGTGGTGGGCTGGGGGCAGACAGCAGGTCTGACTGCGAACCCACCCCCCCAGTGCAAGTTACTACAGACAGCACAGGGGAAGAGCCCTAAGTTCCGCGCCACTCCAGGAACTATCCAAAATGATGTAAGGGAAGAATTCTCCTCAAAAAAACCTCCAGGAAGTAGCGACAGCTAACGAACTGATCAAAAGTTCGTTACTGATCTGTTACATTTAAGCAATGTAACAGAAAATGAATTTAAAATAATGGTCATAAATTTAATTGCTGAGGTTGAAAAAAGTATAGAGGACAGCAGAGAATCTATTGCTACAGAGATCAAGGGACTAAGAAACAGGAGGAGGTAAATAATGCTATAAATGAGCTGCAAAATTAAATGGAGGCAACACAGCTTGCAATGAAGAGGCAGAGGAGAGAATAGGTGAATTAGAAGTAAAATTATGGAAAAAGAGGAAGCTGAGAAAAAGATAGATAAAAAATCCAGGAGTATGAGAGGAGAATTAGAGAACTAAGTGATGCAATCAAATGGAACAATATCCATATTATAGGCATTCCAGAAGAGGAAGAGAGAGAGAAAGGGGCTGAAGGTGTACTTGAATAAATCATAGCTGAAAACTTCCCTGATCTGGGGAAGGAAAAAGGCATTGAAATCCAAGAGGCACAGAGAACTCCCTTCAGACGTAACTTGAATCAATCTTCTGCACGACATATCATAGTGAAACTGGCAAAATACAAGGATAAAGAGAAAATTCTGACAGCAGCTAGGGATAAACATGCTTTAACATATAAAGGGAGACCGATAAGACTAGTGACGGATCTATCTACTGAAACTTGGCAGGCCAGAAAGGAATGGCAGAAAATCTTCAATGTGATGAACAGAAAAAATATGCAGCTGAGAATGCTTTATCCAGCAAGTCTGTCATTTAGAATAGAAGGAGATATAAAGGTTTTCCCAAACAAAAACTGAAGGAATTCATCACCACTAAACCATCCCTACAAAGAGAATCTAAAGGGGATCCTGTGAGAAAAAGCACCAGAGATATCACTACAAGCATGAAACCTACAAACATCACGATGACTCTGAACCCATATCTTTCTATAATAACACTGAATGTAAACGGACTAAATGCTCCAACCAAAAGACATAGGGTATCAGAATGGATAAAAAAACAAGACCCGTCTATTTGCTGTCTCTTATAAGAGACTCATTTTAGACCTGAGGACACCTTCAGATTGAGAGTGAGGGGATGGAGAACTATCTATCACTCTACTGGAACTCAAAAGAAAGCTGGAGTAGCCATACTTATATCAGACAAACTGTACTTTAAGTTAAAGGCTGTAACAAGAGATGAAGATGGGCATGATATAATCATTACAGGGTCTATACATCAGGAAGAGCTAACAATTATAAATGTCTATGCGCCGAATATGGGAGCCCCCAAACATATAAAGGAATGAATCACAAACATAAGCAACCTTATTGATAAGAATGTGGTAATTGCAGGGGACTTTAACACTCCACTTACAACAATGGATAGACCATCTAGACACAGGATCAATAGAGAAACAAGGGTTCTGAATGATACATTGGATCAGATGGACTTGACAGATATAATTAGGACTCTGCATCCCAAAGTAACAGAATATACTTTCTTCTTGAGTGCACATGGAACATTCTCCAAGATAGATCACATGCTGGGTCACAAAACAGCCCTTAAGAACTACAAAAGAATTGAGATAATACCATGCATACTTTCAGACCACAATGTGATGAAGCTTGAAATCAACCACAGGAAAAAGTCTGGAAAACCTCCAAAAGCGTGGAGGTTAAAGAACACCCTACTAAAGAATGAATGGGTCAACCAGGCAATTAGAGAAGAAATTTAAAAATACATGGAAACAAACAAAAATGAAAATACAACAATCCAAATACTTTGGGATGCAGCGAAGGCAGTCCTGAGAGGAAAATACATTGCAATTCAGGCCTATCTCAAGAAACAAGAAAAATCCCAAATACAAAATGTAACACCACACCTAAAGGAAATAGAAGCAGAACAGGAAAGATATCCCAAACCCAGCAAAAGAAGAGAAATAATAAATATCAGAGCAGAAATAAACAAATATAGAATCTGAAAAAACTGTAGAGCAGATCAATGAAACCAAGAGTTGGTGTTTTGAAACAATAAACAAAATTGAAAAACCTCTAGCCAGACTTCTCAAGAAGAAAAGGGAGATGACACAGATAGATAAAATCATGAATTAAAATGGAATTATTACAAACAATCCCTCAGAAATACAAACAATTATCAGGGAATAATATGAAAAATTATATGCCAACAAACTGGACAACCTGGAAGAAACGAACAAATTCCTAAACACCCACACACTTCCAAAACCCAAACAGGAAAAAAATACAAAGCTTGAACAGCCCCATAACCAGCGAACAAATTGAATTGGTTATCAAAAATCTCCCAACAAATAAGAGTCCAGGACCAGATGGCTTCCCTGGGGAGTTCTACCAGACATTTAAAGCAGAGATAATACCTATCCTTCTCAAGCTCTTCCAAGAAATAGAAAGGGAAGGAAAACTTCCAGACTCATTCTATGAAGCCAGTATTACTTTGATTCCTAAACCAGACAGAGACCCAGTAAAAAAAGAGAACTACAGGCCAATATCCCTGATGAATATGGATGCAAAAATTCTCAATAAGATACTAGCAAATCGAATTCAACGGCATATAAAAAGAATTATTCACCATGATCAAGTGGGATTCATTCCTGGGATGCAGGGCTGGTTCAACATTCGTAACTCAATCAACGTGATACATCACATTAATAAAAGAAAAAATAAGAACCATATGATCCTGTCAATCAATGCAGAAAAAGCATTTGACAAAATTCAGCATCCTTTCTTAATAAAAACCCTCGAGAAAGTCAGGATCGAAGGAACATACTTCAACATCATAAAAGCCATTTATGAAAAGCACACAGCTAATATCATCCTCCATGGGGAAAAACTGAGAGCTTTTTCCCTGAGATCAGGAACACGACAGGAGTGTCCACTCTCACCGCTGTCTTTTTAAATTTTTTTTAACGTTTATTTACTTTTGAGACAGAGAGAGACAGAGCATGAACAGGGGAGGGGCAGAGAGAGAGGAAGACACAGAATCTGAAACAGGCTCCAGGCTCTGAGCTGTCAGCACAGAGCCCAACACGGGGCTCGAACCCACGGACCGTGAGATCATGGCCTGAGCCGAAGTCGGACGCTTAACCGACCAAGCCACCCAGGCGCCCCTCACCGCTGTTGTTTAACATAGTGTTGGAAGTGCTAGCATCAGCAATCAGACAACAAAAGAAAATCAAAGGCATCAAAAATGGCAAAGATGAAGTTAAGCTTTCACTTTTTGCAGATGACATGATATTATACATAGAAAACCCTATAGACTCCACCAAAAGTCTGCTAGAACTGATACATGAATTCAGCAAAGTCGCAGGATACAAAATCAATGTACAGAAATCAGTTGCATTCTTATACACTAATAATGAAGCAACAGAAAGACAAATAAAGAAACTGATCCCATTCACAATTGCACCAAGAAGCATAAAATACCTAGGAATAAACCTAACCACAGATATAAAAGGTCTGTATGCTGAAAACTATAGAAAGCTTATGAAGGAAATTGAAGAAGATGTAAAGAAATGGAAAAACATTCTGTGCTCATGGATTGGAAGAATATTGTTAAAATGTCAATACTACCCAAAACTATATACACATTCAATGCGATCCCAATGAAAATTGCACCAGCATTCTTCTCGAAGCTAGAACAAGCAATCCTAAAATCTGTATGGAACCACAAAAGTCCCCAAATAGCCAAAGTAATTTTGAAGAAGACCAAAGCAGGAGGCATCACAATCCCAGACTTTAGCCTCTACTACAAAGCTGTATTCATCAAGACAGCATGGTATTGGCACAAAAACAGACACATAGACCAATGGAATAAAATAGAAACCCCAGAACTAGACCCACAAAAGTATGGCCAAGTAATCTTTGACAAAGCAGGAAAGAATATCCAATGGAAAAAAGACCTTCTCTTTAACAAATGGTGCTGGGAGAACTGGACAGCAACATGCAGAAGGATGAAACTAGACCACTTTCTTACACCATTCAGAAAAACAAACTCAAAATGGATAAAGGACCTAAATGTGAGACAGGAAACCATCAAAACCGCAGGAGACCGCAGGAAAAAAACCTCTCTGACCTTAGCTGCAGCAATTTCTTACTTGACACATCCCCAAAGGCAAGGGAATTAAAAGCGAAAATGAACTATTGAGACCTCATGAAGATAAAAACCTTCTGTACAGCAAAGAAAACAATCCACTAAAACTAAAAGGAAACCAATGGAATGGGAAAAGATATTTGCTAATGACATATCAGATGAAGGGCTAGTCTCCAAATCTATAAAGAGCTCACCAAATCCACACCCAAAAAACAAACAATCCATTGAAGAAATGGTAGAAAACATGAATAGACACTTCTCTGAAGAAAACATCCAGATGGCCAACAGGCACATGAAAAGATGCTCAATGTTACTCCTCATCAGGGAAATACAAATCAAAACCACTTTGAGATACCACCTCATGCCAGTCAGAGTGGCTAAAATGAACAAATCAGGAGACTATAGGTGCTGGTGAGGATGTGGAGAAATAGGAACCCTCTTGCACTGTTGGTGGGAATGCAAACTGGTGCATCCACTCTGGAAAACAGTGTGGAGATTCCTCAAAATATTAAAAATAGACCTACCCTATGACCCAGCAGTAGCACTACTAGGAATTTACCCAAGGGATACAGGAGTGCTGATGCATAGGGGCACTTGCACCCCAATGTTTAAATCAGCACTCTCAACAATAGCCAAATTATGGAAAGAGGGATTTTTTGTAGACATAAAATAGATGGATTTTTTTTTTTTATCCATTCTAATACTCTATGTCCTTTGAATAGAGCATTTAGTCCATTTACACTCAGTGTCATTATTGAAAAATGTGGGTTTAGAGTCATTGTGTTATCTGTAGGTTTCATGCTTGTAATGAGGTCTCTGGTACTTTGTGGTCCTTTCAACATTTCACTCACAGAATCCCCCTTAGGATCTCTTGTAGGGCTGGTTTAGTGGTGATGAACTCCTTCAGTTTTTGTTTGTTTGGGGAAACCTGTATCTCTCCTTCTATTCTGAAAGACAGGCTTGGTGGATAAAGTATTCATGGGTGTATATTTTTCCTGTTCATCACACTGAAGATTGCCTGCCATTCCTTTCTGGCCTACCAAGTAGCAGATAGATCTGCTACTACCCTTGTGTGTCTACCTTAGTATGTTAAGACCCATTTATCCCTAACCACTTTCAAAATTCTCTCTTTATCCTTGTATTTTGCCAGTTTCACTATGGTATATCATGCAGAAGATCGATTCAAGTTAAATCTCAAGGGAGTTCTCTGTGCCTCTTGGATTTCAATGTCTGTGTACTTCCCCAGATTGGGGAATTTCTCAGCTATAATTTGTTCAAGTACACCTTCAGCTCCTTTTTCTCTATTCTTATTCTTCTGAGATTCCTATGATATGGATATTATTCTGTTTGATTGAATCACTTAGTTCTCTAATTTTTTCCTCGTGATCCTGGATTTTTTTATCTCTCTTTTTCTCAGCTTCTTCTTTTTCCATAATTTTATCTTCTAATTCACCCATTCTCCCCTTGCCTCCTCAATCCATGCTGTGGCTGCCTCCATTTTATTTTGCATCTCATTTGTAGCATTTTTTAATTCAACATGACTATTTTTTAGTTCCTTGATCTCTGCCACAAAAGATTCTCTGTTGTCTTCTAAGCTTTTTTCAAGCCCAGGGATTAATCTTATTACGATTATTCAAAATTCCTGTTCACTTATATTGCTTATATCTGTGTTGATCAATTCTTTAGCTGTCACTTCTTCCTGGAATTTCTTTTGAGAATTCTTCCATTTCATAATTTTGGCTAGTTTTCTGTCCTTTATCAGTTTTAAAAGCTTGTTTTGTGCTCTGCACCTGTGAGCACTTCTATACTAAAAAGGGGTCATACACTGTCCAGGGCCTGGCCCTTCAGGAGGTGTTTTTTGCAGAGTGTTACTTGCTCTCTGTTGTTGTGACTTTAGTTATTTTATTTCCCTACTCATAGTGATTTTTGGACCTTCCACCAAGTGTGCTTTGATTTGTTTCTTGAAGTCGCCCTGGAAAAGAAGACAAACAAACAGGAATCAAAAACACGTAAACACAGAAACAAATAAAACAACCAACCAAACAAACAAACAAAAACAAAAAGAATCCAAATGCAAAAAACCAGAAACACTAGCTATAAGTAAAGAACAGGGTGGAGGCGTTGTTGATGGAAGAGCACATACAAAGAGAAATCACAGGGGAGGGGAAAAAGAAAAAATAAATATTGACCAGGAAGAGAGACTAAACAGCTTAATCCAGAGAGAGAAAAAGGAAAATAAAGAAGGAGGTGGGGAAAAAGAAACGAAGATAAAGTTATATGGCTTTATTTCAGAGAGAGAGAAAGTAAAGAAGGAGGTGTAGAAAATGTATCAAGAGAATGGATTAAATATGTCTGCTTATACAAATAGACAACCAGAGTAACCAGCCTAGAGGAGGGAAGATATAGGAAGGAAAAAAGGAAGGAAGAATATATGTAAATAATAAGAATTGTCTTAGAAATAATCCAGGCAATGCAACAGCACTGGTCTGGAGGAGGGGACTGTCTGCTTCCTCAAAGGGTATCCCACTCCAGTAGATAAGCAGTTACCTGGTGCAGAGGTGCGTGGTTTGGTGTAGGCAGGTCCCGCCTCCACTGCAGGTCCGAGGACTGATCCCTGAGACCCCACCTTGGTGGTGGTGGGGAGAAAAATATGACCCCCCCCCAGTCTCTTCTCCAGGGACCTAGTGTCCCAAATCACTCCATTCGAGCCATCCTCACTGTGCCACAGGTGCAGATGAGTCAGTGTGTCTCATTCTGCCAACCCCCTTGCCCTGGCTCTTGGCTAGGATTTAAACTCCTGCTACATGTGCCCCCGGAACTGGGGAAGTGCCTTTTTATGTCGCCTGATTGTGGTCCTGGCTGGTTTGGTCCTGTCCAGCAGTATTTTAGGTTACCGCTTTCTCCTACTGCAGATGTGCCCTTGAAATACCACCGAACCCAGGGTTTGCTCCCCTCCTCCCTGGGTGTGTGAATAGGGCAGCCAGCCCCTATCTGGAGAAAGTCCTGCAGTTAGAGATGGGATCCCTCTCCATCCCAGTCCGGTTTTTCTGTTGTTCATATACAGTCCTTTGCTTCCCCAGCCATTCTTTCTTTTCCCTTTGTCTCTCCTCAGAAGGGGATCCCTCCCTTCTGTGCCTACTCGCCCGTTTTATCTCCCCCAGTTTGCGATCACCTACCTATGGCCGATCAGGTTGTCCCAGTGTCTCCCTGGTAGGCTCATTCTCTTTTCCTCCCGGACTCTTAGGGTTCAAAGTCCTTTGGCTTCAGCCTTTCTTTGTTTGGGAGATGTGGGAAATACGGATCTCCCTACTTCTCTGCCATGTTGGCCCCTCCCTCCTTATCACACATTTTCTATATGACCATCCCTATATCTGAACCTTAGAAGCAGAAAATATGCTACTTGACTGGAATTAATAGAATTACTCAGAAAATAGAACAAAGAAAAACCATGCTGGTTTACCATAGTTCTTTAAAAAGATCCAGAAGATCATTTCATAAAAATATAGTGATAAAATCTGATTTTGTGAACTTCTTATGAAATTTGTACACTCATTCCTTTCTAATGCTTTTGTAATGGCCCCAAGTCTTCAGGAAAATAATTACATGAACTGTAAAAATGTTTCCATTTGGCACAATAATACCATTACTGAAAATGTGGTTTAATAAAATAATTTTTTTAAATAAGATAAAACATCGCACTGACCTTTTTCCCCAAAAATTATCCACAATGGTAGAAAATTATAAAATTATACATAATTATACTTATTAATGGGCATATTTAGTAACTATGGCAAACCAGTTTTATGGAATGTTATGAACATTAAAACTGTACTTAGGAACACTATATAGCAATGGGGCAAAGTTTATGAAAAAATGCTATTGAAGAGAACCAGATTGAATTGGAATACACACTATAATTATAAGTATTTAAAATATGTAGGCATATGGATTAAAATGAATATTAGAAGTCTTTGATATCTCATCATCTTAATTTTAATACTTTTTGATATGTCTGAGATGGGACTGAAAAAGACAAAACTAACCTATTACAGCAAAGAGACAACACTCTCATGCCAGCAATCCTCCATAATCATGTTTAGTCTTTCATTGCCAAAAATTCTCTAAAGTGTGATTGCAAATCTGTGTCTAATATACAAAAATATCTTTGCTTTTTATAATCAAAAGCTTAGTTCAGAGTATTGAGCAATTGAAGTATATATTTTCAAAGACTGAGAACCAAACTGGAAAATATGATAGATTAGATCCAATTAAAACAATTAAGAATATTTAGCCTGGAGAAGAGGAGATTTAAGGAGGTGGAAGATTTTTCTACCAGTGCATAAAGACTTTAATTATTCTTTGTAGAAGAAATGGCAAAAATGTAATAGGTAAAAATCAGAAAAAAACTACCAAACTCATAAAATTGAAAGGCTAAGAAATTGATCCAAATTTAAATAAAATGAATGGAAATGCAATATTTTATCATGAAATGGATCCTAAGGCAGAAAGAACAATAACTGTTGATATAGGTAGCAAAATTTCAGTGAGGTATGTGCAATACATGGTATTGTTACATCAATGGTTATTTCATTTTCAGACAATGTATGATGGTTATGTTGAAGAGGTTCCTTGTTCTTGAGAAATATACACTGGAGAATTTGTGGGTGATGATACAACATGCCTGAAGCTTGTTCCAAGTAGTTCTGAAAAGAATTAAAAAGATGATAGATAGATGATAGATAGATAGATAGATAGAAAGATGGTAGAGAAAAAATGTGGTAAAATGTTAAAAATTCAGGAAATCTTAGGGAAAGACATACAGATGTTGCAAATTTTATATAATCTTGAGACTATTTTGACAAAAATTATGTAAAAAATTAAACTGTGGAAAGAATCAGAAAAATATTAATAGCAGAAATTAAAGTTAAATTGTTCCAATGTGAGAATTCTCCTTACCTCTGGGAGAAATAAATCAAACATTCTTTGGATAAAAGAATCTCCTCCATCCAGGCTCCTCAAGATTCCCAAAGATCAAGTTCATCTAATTATGAGAGCACAATAAGAATATTTACCAATCCATGAGTAAATAATTTACCAAGAAACAGTCAGCAAAAATGACAATAACAACAATAAAAAATTAGAACTCTCAAGATTTTAGATAAGTATATTCAATACATTTAAGGAGATAAAAGCTAAAATCAAAAAAAAAAAAAAAAAAAAGACCAAGAAATAACATGTTATCAAAAATAAGGGGAAGTGGGTATGAGGTGGGTAAGATAGATAATGAATATACCTATCTTGATGAGCACTGAGAAATATATAGAATTGTTGAATCATTATATTGTACACCTAAAACTAATGTAACATATAGCTAATATAATTAACATAACATCTTAATTGAATAAAATAGATATAAATAAAACATTACAAAATAAATGATAAAAATAACTAGGCATATTTCACAATGTACCAAGAAATCTTTTAGAAATAAAAAATACAATTCTTGGGATTTAAAATCTGTAGAATAATTAAGGGAAAAACTACTTAAATGGACAATAGATCTAAAAATCTGTCACTCAGAATGTAGCCACTAGACATGAAAACATAAAAGAATATAAAAGAGTAGTAAACAAAGTAGAAGATAAAGTCTAGTACATAACCACTTTGCAATTTCAGAAGAGACAAAAACAAAGAACAAAGAATAGGAAAAAGCAATGTTGGAAGAGAAATGGCAATAAAGACAAAGAGAAGACTATAAAAGCATACAAAGAGAAAATTACAAATCCTCTAAAAGAAAAAAAAAAAATAGGCGGCTTTTCTCAGTAGCAATGATAGTACCCAAAATAGAATATCTTTAAAGTGCTAAGAGATAGTAAATATTAACCTAGAAGTGTGTAATTTACTGGACTACACAATTTATGCTTTACAATACCTTAATGAAGAGTATATCAACCATTACCTTAATTTGACCCTTACTGAAAGGCCACATTTTAATCAGATGCTAGCTTTTCCCAATTTTGTCTTTTAATAGTCAAGATTGAGCAGTACTTGCTTCTTCTAATTATTTGAAACCAAGAATTAAGAGCTCATTCTATTCCTCTTCATTCCTGCTTGTAAACTGGCCAATTTCTTTCTGAGTATATGTCTTTATTTTAAGAATTTACTAAAGACAGACATAGTAACCAATACATATGACAAAAAAATTCTGATCCTTTCTTCCACAGCAAAAAGTTTATTAAATAAAAGATCTTCAGTCCCAAAAACGAACAGTGCTAATTTCACTTAATGTTTTGCCACTGCACAAGGATTGTCACCCTTCCAGCCTCTAATAATCAATTTTCTTGCTATTCACACCCTGATTTTATCTATCTATCATCTATCATCTATCTATATCTATATATCTATATTTATATCTATCTATATCTATATCTATCTTGAGTAATATCTATATATCTATATCTGTATATATATATAGATATATATCTACATATATATAGATATATATCTACATATATATCTATATATATATATCTACATTAAGCCAATTTTTAAAATATATTTTAGGTTGCTGTTAGGCATCCTACTTTGGGTACCAATTTCTTTACAGGTCAAGATGGCCTAAGTAATTAACAACTGCCCAAATGTCAGCGTCTCTAAATAATAAAGATATATTTCTCACTGCGCTGTTTGGATAGAGGCTCTATTCCACATCATACTCATTTGTGACACAGGCTAAGAAAGAATCCATCATTGGGAATGTCACTTTTTGTGGTAGAAACCAAGGTATATTCCCCAGAACGCTCTTGGAACAAGTACTTTCTGCTCAGCTGCAAGGAACAGAGTCATCAGACAGCTTCCTGCCTGTCAGGGCCAGGATTAGACTCAGGTATATCAGGCAAATTAAGTACTTGCCTCACATGAAAAATTTAAAGGAGTGCCAAAAAAAAAAAAAACCTCAGTGATTAATATAAATCATATTTTAATGAAATATTTTAAAAATCAAAATTAATTAAAATTTCCATGATAAAAAAAATCAAATTTTAAATAAATACTGGCTGTCAGCTCCTTCAGGGTCAGCCTCAAATACAGAAAACCCTTTTCCCCCAAGGTCACAATTTCTCATGCAGCCAGCATCTTTCTGATGAGTGAAGGAGATTGTGGTATAAAGTCTCACTAACCATTAAATCCCAAATCATAATGTTGAGTGAAAAAAGCAAGTTGATGACAAACACGACTGTATGATACTTGTTATTTAAAATTTTATAAATAAAAACAGGCATATGTACTAAAGTTATAACAAATATATATATATATAGTACAAAATTCAAAATAATGATTAGCCTTCACCATTAGAAAAAAGACATAACTTAAAATGGTAGACTCATAGGAGGCTTAAAAGATATTGATTATGTACATATATAATATATATATATTACATATGAATATAGATAGATAAACATTATGAATGATTTCATAATTAAACATCTAGAACAATATACATGATATAATCCCATTTAGACATATATATAAACACTAGAAAAATGCATGCATACACAAATATACACAAAATATTATCATTGTTCTTTGAGCATTTTAAGTCATCTGGCTCCCCAATTTTTAAGTCAATATTATAAAAAGGAAAAAAAATAATTATTGTTTTAAATAATTGTGAATATAATAGTATATCTCTGTAATTTTATAACTTAAGGGTATACTTCTATTGGTTAGACATAAGAAATATTTATCCAAAATCCTGAGTCCATACAGAAACTGCAGAACAACACAATGCCTTTGTTTACCCAAGCCTCAAGTTAAATGTCAAAAATTTAGCATTGTCAGTTTATGTGCTTGAATTTGATGAGCAAAAAAACCTAAAATATCACTCTTTTCTTTCCAACTAGTAAATGTACTCTTGGCATAATAAGCTTTTGATCTCTATAGTGTACAAGGAAATTGATTAGATACTTCTCAGGTCATATTGGCTTTTTGACTCACTCCCATTTATACATCTTGACCTGATGTGTGGTAGCAAAAGTGGGTCTTGACAGCCTATTGAGCCTTAAATCAAACATGAGAGAGTGAATTTAAGTAGAAAATTTTTCTTAGGGGTTTCTGTTACATCAGATTGTAATGCTGCTTTTATTGTACTTAAACTGTGTTCAGGGTTATGCAGGCAAGACAACTTCTCAGATCTACTTGATGCACAGAATTTTATAAAAACTCATCAAAAAATTTCTGGTAAAGAGAAGTGGGTTGGAGTGGGCTGTCATTTTTATAGCCAAAGTAGTATTATGGGAGCCGCATGACTTTGAAACAAAAGGTCAGGCTACTCAACTCGAAAAAAGTCTCAAGGTAGTGTCATTATGATCCAGTCAGCACCTGCAGCAGGTAAATGCAACAATATTGTAGAAAAGACCAACACAGCAGAAATTGCAACAACCAAACTTATTTAACCTTTACTTAAGGATCTTCTAATTTCTTTTTCTGGCATCTGTTTTCTACTTTGTTTCACTCCAGTAAAGTGTAAACATCATGAAAACAGAGACCTTGCTTATCTAATTCATTGCTGAATCTCCAACATGCTTAAAATTTAAGACTATGTAACTGACTCATCAAAGTTACTCAACCATCACTCCTGATTCTGATGGAGACAACACATAGAAAATCCAGCCTAAAGAGGTAGCTGTCATCCAGGGAAATGAACTCACCCATCCTTGTCTGCATATCCAACATCCTATGAGTTCTTCTCTCCTACCTGGTCATATTTCTTCTCTTCAGGTTTTCATCAGCTGAAGAGCATCATCTCTTCTTGTCTGAACCAATAAAATAGAGTAAAAGTCTTTTCAGCTTGTGATCTCACTTATTTCCCTATATTTGTAACTCTGATTTGATTAAATTCATCTGTGTGTGGACAGAGTTTCTTTACTTAATGAAAAATAACAGTATAGTACATTAGGACATTCTGAGATTTAAAAATTTCCAAGGCAGAGTAGAGTTAGAAGATATATATGGGAATCTGCTGACAAGTGCTGGTAGTTTTCATTATTTTTTCAATAATTTAACACTCTTGTCAAAAGTTAGAACGTGTGGATCACTGGATCTACAATTTAACATTAAGGAATTTGTATGATCTCTTGACAAAATGTTGAAATGTTAGCTTAATTGAGATCCTAAGCCTTATTTTGAGAACAGGTACCAACTTTTTTAGAACAAAATTAGTTTTTGTTTTTTTTTTTTTTTTTTTACTTTTGAAAAGAAGAGAGAGAGAGACAGAGGTGTCAGCGGGAGAGGGGCAGAGAGAGGGAGATACAGAATCTGAAGCAGGCTCCAGGCTCTGAGCTTTCAGCACAGAGTTCAATGCAGGGTTCAAAATCACAGACCACGAGGTCATGACCTGAACTGAAGTTGGACACCTAACTGACTGAGCCACCCAGTGCCCCAGAACATGTCCCTACTGATTTAAAAAATTTATAGTTTCTCATTTTCCTTTCATTTTCTATTTAAATTTATGTACTTATTTTGAGAGAGAGAGAGAGGAAGAGGCAGAGAGAGAGAGGAAGAGAGAGTGAGTCTCAAGCTCCACACTGCCAGCATGGAGCCCCATGCAATGTTCAAATTCATCAACCATGAGATCATGATCTGAACCGAAATCAAGAGTTAGAGGCTTAACTGACTGAGCCACCCAGGCACCCCCAACCTGTTTTCTAAACACATTTCAAAGACATTTCATCAACTGTATATCTTATAGCATTACTACTGAATTCAACTTTCTGCTTTCAGTCAATTTTTAAACTTTAAGGAAAGACAGTTAAATCATTCTCCTTATTTTCTTCCTTTTGGGATTTGCTAATCCTCTCTAATACTTCAGTTTGAAGTTTCAATTGCTATATTCACGTTCATATTTACAAAAACATATCCCCTCTCTTATTTATCAGTTGCATCCTCAATGAAACCTTTTTAAATGAATCCTTTGATTTGTTTTCTCTTCAGTAACTCCTGTTACACTTCATTGCCTATAGGTATTATCCTCTAATTTTATTGTTGGTTGTATACCTGTAATTGTTTTTGTTGTTCACAAAGCAGAGGACCAGGGACTGTGGAATCAGACAAGTGGGTTTGAATCTCTACTCCTACTCTTTTTTTTAAGTTTATTTATTTGGAGAGAGAGTGTGTGCAAGTGGAGAGAGGGGCAGAGAAAGAGAGGAGGATGAGAATCCCAAGCAGGCTCCACAATGTCAGCACAGAGCCCAATGAGGGGCTTGATCTCACAAACTGTGAGATCATGACCTGAGCCAAAGTCAAGAGCCAGACCCTCAACCAACTGAAACACCCGGGTGCCCCATACCTGCTCCTACTCTTAAACAAGACTTTAAGTTTGCTATTTCAGCTCTTTAAGCTTTTATAATGCCTTTATAAGGTAATGTCTATTTCATATAGTTGTTACGAATATCTGTATTACATATGCAAAATACCTAATACAGGATAGTTAAAAACTATATGCTTCCTCCTATTTGAAGTAGAAGATAAATGAGCTCTGCTTTGGATTGTTGAATTTGTGGTGAAGTATTGTGGTCCAGACAGAAGTCTGGGCTGAAGCTAGATTGCAAAAACTTCCAAATCTATAAATAGTAATTAAATTCATAGGAACAAATGAGACCACCAAGAAAGAAAATGTAGAGAAAATAGAGAAGAGAGACTAAGAAAGAACCGTAAGGAGCAATAATACTTAACAATACTTAATGTCCATTTCTCTTCTTGTTCCCTTCCATTGGCATCTCCCAAGGCCCAACACTGGGCAGGTTGTTTGCTTTTCTCTTCATCGGTCATTCATTTATTCATTCATTCAGGTGACTTACCCAGGATCTGTAAATATGCACAGCCTTGTTGCATTCTTTAGAAGTACAGTAATGAACCAGACAGAAAAAAATTCCCTACTTACACAGAGCTTACAATCTTGTGCATCAGTCAAGCAATTAATCAACCAATAAATGAAATATCAAAATAACAAAGAAAACGTCAGATAGCAATAACTGCTTTGATGACAATAAAAAACAGATGAAAAGATAGCAACCAGGTCTGGGAGTACTTAGGTTGTTTATTCAAGAAAGCCCTCTTTTTGTTGGGGAATTTAAATTATATCTGAATGACAAGAGGGCAACAGCACATAAAAGAACTCAGGGAAGAGAGTTAGAGGAATGGAGGAAAATGAGTGCATAGGATTTAAGTGAGGAATCAGTTTGGCCTGTTTAAGGCTTAGAAAGGCCACCATACTTAATGTATACAACTTGACAAGTTTGGAGATAAGTATACATTCATGAAACAATCTCCACAGTTTATGCCATAAACAGAGACATAATCCAAAAGTTTTCTCCTGTCCTATTGTTATTATTATTGTTGTTGTTGTTATTTGCATTTTATAAGAACACTTTACATAATACCTCAATAAAGTGGTTTAAACATGAACAACAACAAAAAGGCTAGCTTTGCTAGAGGTAGTAAGTAAGGAAGAGACTAATAAAAGAAGAGACCAGAAATCCATTCAGGAGCCAGAACACATAGTACCATGTAGACTGTGTATTTTATTCTAATTAAATGGAAAATCCATTAAAGTGTTTTAAGTTGACTAATATGATTTGCATTTTTTAAAAAGATCCTTTCCCTTTAAAAGCAAAAATGAACTACTGCGACCTTATGAAGATAAAAAGCTTCTGCACAGCAAAGGAAACAACCAACAAAACTAAAAGGCAACCAACGGAATGGGAAAAGATATTTGCAAATGACATATAGGACAAAGGGCTAGTATCTAAAATCTATAAAGAGCTCACCAAACTCCACACCCGAAAAACAAATAATCCAGTGAAGAAATGGGCAGAAAACATGAATAGACACTTCTCTAAAGAAGACATCCAGATGGCCAACAGGCACATGAAAAGATGCTCAACGTCGCTCCTCATCAGGGAAATACAAATCAAAACCACACTCAGATATCACCTCACTCCAGTCAGCGTGGCCAAAATGAACAAATCAGGAGACTATAGATGCTGGAGAGGACGTGGAGAAACAGGAACCCTCTTGCATCGTTGGTGGGAATGCAAACTGGTGCAGCCACTCTGGAAAACAGTGTGGAGGTTCCTCAAATAATTAAAAATAGACCTACCCTATGACCCAGCAGTAGCACTGCTAGGAATTTACCCAAGGGATACAGGAGTGCTGATGCATAGGGGCCCTTGTACCCCAATGTTTATAGCAGCACTCTCAACAATAGCCAAATTATGGAAAGAGCCTAAATGTCTATCAACTGATGAATGGATAAAGAAATTGTGGTTTATATACACAATGGAATACTACGTGGCAATGAGAAAGAATGAAATATGGCCCTTTGTAGCAACGTGGATGGAAGTGGAGAGTGTGATGCTAAGTGAAATAAGCCATACAGAGAAAGACAGATACCATATGTTTTCACTCTTATGTGGATCCTGAGAAACTTAACAGAAACCCATGGGGGAGGGGAAGGAAAAAAAAAAGAGGTTAGAGTGGGAGAGAGCCACAGCATAAGAGAGTCTTAAAAACTGAGAACAAACTGAGGGTTTATGGGGGGTGGGAGGGAGGGGAGGTTGGGTGATGGGTATTGAGGAGGGCACCTTTTGGGATGAGCACTGGGTGTTGTATGGAAACCAATTTGATAATAAATTTCATATATTGAAAAAAAAGATCCTTTCCTTACAATCATAAAAGAATATTATGAAAATTATATGTGAACAAATTGGGCAATCTGGAAAAAAATGGATAAATTCCTAGAAACATACAAACTACCAAAATTGAAAGAGAATAGAAAATTTGAACAGGCCCATAACCAGAAAGAGACTGAATCAATAATCAAAAGTATCCAAAGCCAGGTGGCTTCCCAGAGGAATTCTACCAAATATTTAGAGAAGAGTGAATAACTATTCTCAATTTTTTCCAAAAAATAGAAATGGAAGGAAAACTTCCAAACTCATTCTACAAGGCCAAAATTACCCTGATTCTAAAACCAGACAAAGACCCCACTAAAAAAGGAAAATTAAAGGCCAATATTCTTCATGAACATGGATGAACAAATTCTCAGCAAGATAGTAGCAAACCAAATCTAATAGTACATTAAAAGAATTATTCACCATGATTGAGTGGGATTTATTCCTGGATTGCAGGTGTGGTTAAATATTTGCAAATCAATCAACATGCACCACATTAATAAAAGAAAAGATAAGAACTATGGATGGTGTCAATAGATGGAGAAAAATCATTTGACAAAATACAGCACCCATTCTTGATAAAAACCTTCAATGAAGTAGGGATAGATGGAACATACCTCAACATCATAAAGGCCATATAAAAAAGACCTACAGCTAATATCATCCTCAATGTGGAAAAACTGAGAGCTTTTCCTCTACAGTCAGGAGCAAGACAAGGATATCCACTCTCATTATTGCTATTTAACATAGTACTGGAAGTCCTGGCTGCAACAATCAGACAACACAAAGAAATAAAAGGCATCTAAATCGGCAAGGAAGAAGTCAAACTTTCATTATTTGCAGATGACATAGTTTCTGTAGAAAACCCAAAAGACTCCACCAAAAAAATTGCTAGAACTAATACATGAATTCAGCAAAGTCACAGGATATAAAATCAATGTACAGAAATTTGCTTGGTGTCTATACACCAATGAAGCAGCAGGAAAAAAAAATCAAGGAATTAATTCCATTTTCACCTGTATCCAAAATCATAAGAAATAAACCTAACCAAAGAGATAAAAGATCTATACTCTGAAAACTATTGAACACTCATGAAAGAAATTGAAGAGGATACAAAGAAATGGAAAAATGATCTATCCTCATGGACTGGAAGAACAAATGTTGTTGAAATATCTGTATTACCCAAAGTATCCTACACATTTAATGCAATCCAAATCAAAATATCATCAGCATTTTTCACAGAGCTATGACAGACAATCCTAAAATTTGTATGAAACTACAAAAGACCCTGAATAGCCAAAGCAATCCTGAGAAAGAAAAGCAAAACTGGAGGCATCATGATTCTGGACTTCAAGCTATAGTACAAAGCTGTAGTCATCAAAACAGCATGTTACTGGCATGAAAACAGATACAGAGATCAATGGAACAGAATAGAGAACCCAGAAATGGACCCACAACTATATGGTCAACTCATCTTTGATAAAGTAGGAAAGAATATCCAAGGGAAAAAAGACAGTCCCTTCAACAAATGGTGTTGGGAAAACTGGATAGTGATGTGTAGAAGAATGGAACTGGATCCTAAATGTGAAACAGGAAACCATTGAACTCCTGGAAGAGAACACAAGCAGTAACCTCTTTGATCTCAGCTGTTGGAACTTTTTACTAGTCACATCTCTGGAGGCAAAGGAAACACAAACATAAATGAACTATTGGGACTTCATCAAGACAAAAACTTCTGCTCAGTGAAACAAACAATAAACAAAGTTAAAATATAGCCTACGGAATGGGAGAAGATATTTGCAAATGACATATCTAATAAAGGGTTAGTATCCAAAATCTATAAATAACTTATCAAATTCAACACCCAAAAAACAAACAACCCAGTTAAGAAATGGGCAGAAGGCAAGAATAAACATTTTTTCCAAAGAAGGTATCCAGATGGCTAATAGACAGATGGAAATATGCTCAACATTACTCATTATCAGGGAAATACAAATCAAAACTTCAATGAGATACCACCTCACAACAGTCAGAATGCCAAAAGTAACAACACATGAAACAACTACTGTTGGAGAGGATGTGGAGAAAGTGGAAATTTCTTGCACATTGGTGGGAATGTAAACTGGTGCAGCACTGTGGAAAACAGTATGGAACTTTATCAGGAAGTTAAAATAGAACTATCTTAGGACCCAGAAATTGCTATAGTAGTTATTACTCAAAGGATACAAAAGTACAGATTCAAAGGGATACATGCACCCTGATGTTTATAGCAGCATTATCAACAATAGCCAAATTATGGAGAGATCCCAAATGTCCACCGGCTGATGAATGGATAAAGAGATGTGATAGATGATAGATAGATAGATAGATAGATAGATAATAGATAGATAGATTAGACAGATATAATGCAATATTACTCCACCATCAAAAAGAATGAAATCTTGCCATTTGCAATGTGGATGGAACTAGAGTGTATTATCCTAAGTGATATAAGTCAATCAGAAAAAGATAAATACCATATGATTTCACTCTAATGTGGAATTTAAGAAAAAAACACATGAACACATGGGAAGGAAAAAAAGAGAGAGAGGGAAGTAGCCAATGAGAGTCTTGATGATAAAGAACTAACTGAAGGTTAATAGAGAGAGGCACGAGGTGGGCTAAATGAGTGATGGGTATTAAAGAGGGCACTTATTATGATGAGCACTGGGTGTTATATGTAAGTGCTGAATCTACTCCTGAAGTCAGTATTCCACTATGTATTAAACAACTGGAATTTAAGTAAAAATTTAAAAAAATAAAATAAAAGATCCTTTCTTGCCCTTTGTAAGTTGAATGTATTAGGAAGATCTGTTATGATACTGATAAAGTAGACCAAGCAGGAGATGATGGTGTTTTGAAACAGGATATAGTAGAAAAAGAGAGATATTGATGGGTTCAAGATACATTCTGGAGAATGTATAATAATGATTGATGACAGGTTGGATATTGTGGAGTGAGACTAAGACTTGAATTGATGATGATAAAGAGATGACAAGTGGAACATAGATTTTGGGCTTGAACAGTTAGATAGATAGCAGCACTGTTTACTCAAATGATAAGGACTTCAACAACAATAGGTTTGGGGACCCTGGGTGGCTCAGTCAGTTAAGCGTTTGACTCTTGATTTCGGCTCAGGTCATGGTTCATGAGATTGAGCTCCGCATAGGCTCTTCTCTGACAGTGTGAAGCCTGCTTGCGATTCTCATTCTCTCTCTCTCTCTCTCTCTTTCTCTCTCTCTCTCCCTCTCTTCCTCCCCTGCTTATACTCTCTCTCTTTCTCTCTCTCAAAATAAATAAATAAACATAAAAAACAATAGGTTTGAAGTGTGATGGCAATCAAGCATTTTATGTTAGCTGTGATAAGTTGGAAACACCTACTAGCATTGGATCTCATCAAATAGTGAGCTGGACATACAAGGCTGGAATTCAGGGGGGACATCTGGGCGAGAAGAAAAATATAAGGGTGTAAACATAAATGTCAATAAAAGCCACAAGAGATAACCTAAGTAGAAGATGGATAATGAAAGGACAACATAACCAAGACATAGAGTAACATCTGCAACTCAAGCGAAGTAGAATTTAGAAAAATCAGTAAGGTAAAGAAAAAAAAATGATAAAACACATTAGTGCTGCAGCCTGCAAAGGAGGCCAAAGAGAAAATTTTGAAGGAAGTATTACAGTTGCTGAGATTAAAATAGATGGGGATGGGGAAGTAATAATTTTGCCAAACATTGAAATTTCTAATTCCTTCAAATACTAATCCATGACTTTGACAAGAGTAGATTAAGTGGGTTAGAGAGGATGAAATCCTAATCAGAATAGATTTTGGAGGGAACATGGAAAAAGTAAAGCAATGACTACAGACATCCTTTCTAAGAGTCTGCTAAAAAAAAAAAAGAATAAAGGGAAATAAAGACAAAAGGCTGTTATCTGGAGATATATGTAAGATCAAAGGAGGAAATACCAGCTCTTCTATGTATCCTTATGGGATTCAGTAGAGACAGAAATAAGGGAGGATAGTGGAAGGAATAAAGTTCTTAAAAAGCCTAGAGAAGATAGAATCCACAGTAAAAATGAAAAACTTATCTTTGATAGGAGCATTGAAACTCCATATGCTGTAAGGAAAGGGATGATTAACAGTACAGGTAGAGATTCAGGGAGATTGGTAATGGAAAGATGGAGTTCAGTTGGGTTTGCTTCAATTTTTCAGTGAAATATAATGGAAGATCATCAGCTGAGAGTAATGGGGAAAAAGTGGTGTGGGAAGCCTAAAGTGAGAAAAGAAATTGAAATAGTCACTTTAGAAACATGGAAAACAAACACATTACAAAAGTTTGGTAAAATTATGGGACAGCATTAAGTACCTGTTTGAGACATGAACTTAAAGGATGCCAATCAGCATGGCTATGTTTTCTTCAGCATATATTCAATTACATTTAAGCAGGAATTAGGTATTGCCTCTTCTGTTAGTAACCATCCCAACGGTTGGGATCAGTTTCCATTAGTTACATTCCAGTTTATTTCCTTGGGAGACTAGGTGGGACAGAATAATTGATATACCAGGTGATCTATTTTCTGAACCACAGTATCCTCAGCCTATAATACTAATTCCCAAAAACTCACATATTTATCTGTCCTAGAGTTAGTAGCACTATAGTCTCTAATTTAGTTATAATGTCTCTTTCTAGCAGGGGAGTAAGGCTCTCTGGCATTATGAGGAATGAATGAGAAAAAAATAAATTTCTCTATATACATCCCAGGGTCTGAGAGAAAAAAATTAGAAGTTTTCCGGAGATGCCTCTAATCGTCATGCTGGCATTTGGATAGTTGGCCTGAAGTGAAAAGGAGGATAGAAAAAGTGGCTCCGGTATCAAGAAAGGATTGAACTGGCTTCCTGGTTACCTGAATTTTCCAGAGGTACCCAAGGCTCCAGGCTTCCAATAGAAAGTTCTTTCCAAGAGCCACCCTGAAGAGCCCCAGGCCCCATCAATCCCCTCCAGGGATGCTGGTTATCTAAGCCCTCACAGATAGATGTCCCCACGGGCATTCAGGCTTCCAGTGATTGTCTCCAAACAAGGGGCATGGCTTGTGGGGCTTTGACCTCTGTTGTCCTGAGGGCAGTCTCAGTTCTAGTCCCCTAATTGGCCACAGAAGTGGCATTTGGTGCCAGGATCTTGGGAAGTCTAGTCTGACATAGTAGGTAGGTCACGACTAAGGCCTCAGATTTTTTAAGCCTCCTTCCTGTTTATTTTATTTTATATTATTTTATTTTATTTATGTATATATTTTTTAAATCTCAGTTGTAATATACTCGATTGGCAGCTCCTAAGAGCTCCTCCAGGGTTCCTTCCAGGCCAACAGCCAATTTTTGCATTTCCTCTGAATATGTAGGGCTGATTGAGTGACAAATTTGTCCTTTAAAATCATCTTAGCCTTACGGTGTCATGGGAGATAGCCCTATATTTAATGAGAGCCTCCTTCAACTTCTCCAGGAAGGCCATCAGACTGTCATTTTGTGTTTGTAAAATAATGGCTAATTTACCATAATTTAAGGGCTTAGTCTTATATTTCCTTAATTTTTTCAACACACAAGCTTGGAAGTGTCAGCGATACCATTCCCCGATGGGATGGTCATAGTCCCAATTAGGATCTCGGGGTGGAACTGTCTGGGCTCTAGTAGGGAGTTGGAAATTCCCTATAGGACCTCCAGTACCCATGGTAATTAATGAGTTTCTCATCCCCATATCCCTTAGCTGCTGCCTGAACCCCACATTCTTCTTTCTCATTAACAGTCTGATTCAACAAAAGCATTATACCTTTTCGGGTCAACTCAAAAATATACATAATATTCTAAAAGCCTTCTATATACTTATCCAATCAGAAAATTTACCTATATCTCCTTTTATTTGTCTTAAACCTTGTAATGTAAAGGTTTCTCCTCCTGACATTCTAGCTTCTTGTAAGGGAAACATGCCTATTACATTATAGGGAGGGCCTGGATAAGGTGGGCAGCAGGGAACAGAATTGCATTTTTTTAATATAGATTGAGGACATGAAGAAGAGGAGGTTGAGGTGGAAGACTTCTTTCCTCCTTCTCTAGATCTGCTTTGGATACAGGTAAGGAGCACTTAACTGTTTCCCCTCCTGATTGCTGGTCTTCAGAAAGGGTTGCCATTAAATCAGGATCCACCTTACATTGCTTACATGTATCTCAATTTTTTCTTAAGGCCCCAAAACACTGAACATAGGGGATTTCTCTCCATTTCCCCTCACATTTACACAACAAGTCCAATTGCAGGATAGTATTATAATTGATATTTCCTTCTGGTAGCCAGATTTCCTCCTCTTTCGTTTTGGGGCCAAGCCTTTGTGCAAAAGAAAATGAGTCATAATGCATTCCAAAGGAGTAATGGCCTTGGTTGGGGAATTACCCATCTATAGGAAAAAGGGAGAAAGGTGTCCCTTATCTCAATTTCCTATGGCTGGCCAGGAGAAACCTCATCTCCTGGTCCCATGTTTTGGCTGGTTATGTGACTGGCAGCCAAAAACCTTGTCAGTCCCATGAGGTGCTAGGAGCAGTCACTCTTACCCAGGCTTACCCTAACTCTGAGAGCTGACGTGGCCTTCCCTGATTTCTCCTACCATTCCATTTCCTGCCTTCAGGACCTTGGGGGTATGGACTGTGACCAAACTAGACTTCCCTGGTTGTTGTAGGATGCACTAATTTTATTTTGGCCCAACAGTAACTTATGGTCATCAACCTTTAAGTAGGAAAAAGGGGATTAAAGGACCAAAGCCAAGGTCTATTCCCCTGTCTTTTTCAACAACGCCCACATAAATATGTTCCAGCCATGTGGATATCCATTTTTGGCACACAATGGGGTAAGTTTATAAAACAGCTCCCATGTATCTCAGTAAAAGCCCTTCATATATCATCCATCCCTCATAATGGCATAGGATAAATAGGAAAAACACAAATGTGGAGGACTTGGAGGCTGGCACAAAGGGTATTGCCATCACTTTCCCAGCCTTTGAATCAAAGCAGGAGGAATTTTAATCTTAAACCAGTGTACGTTTAAAATCCATTCATTTGAACCTTAGTCCATCCTGAGTACATATAAAATTTCTTTCTAAAGATTTCCCTTCATTAACCTTCTATAACTTTCCTTTCCATTTAGATTTTGTCCCAACCTATTTGTCTCCAAATAAACAGTATCATTTAGGACAAAATTACTTTCTTTAACCTTCAACAAAAATGTATTTCCATTTTTTATATCTTTTTTACATATCTACTTTTTTACATACAGAGTTGCTTTCTTTATTTCCATCAGTTTTAACTACACTTAATAGAATTTTAACTCTTAGAAACCTTAGTCTCCAGTGAAAACTAAGTAGTAACCAACTGTTAACTCTATGTTACATCAGAAATTTTTTTAGATGGCAAACTTATGAATCCATTAAGCATAAAGCATGGTTCCCACAGATCCAAATATCCGTAGTTCTCTGCAACAAGTCAGAAGCACAAACCTACATCTAGTTATTAGTGCTTTAGCCTCTTATCTCATTAGATATCCAATGAATTCAATCTCAATTTCTCCTGCAAGCAAAAATTTAATGTTTTAGGTAACTCAAGACTTTGAAAGCAATATTAACAATTACCCATGAAAACTATGAGACAGACAAAATTAGCCATTACTTTAAGATCATCCTTTTGCTAACAAATTGGAACAGAGATAACATGAGCTTATTTGACCTTCAGCAAATCTAGGTAGAATAAGTTTCATATTTAATGTTGATAGAGAGGTCTACCTTAGACCAACAAACTTAAATTAGCTTAAACATCAAATATGTCCCACCTGCATCTGCTTAAAAGACAATCTGTTCCCCTTAGTCAATTTTTACCTGGGATCCTGATGGGGAAATATGAAGTGGGCAGTCTAAGTGGTGCTTTTGGCTCCTTGACCTTAAGTGTGGGAGGAGCTGATGGTACCTGAGGCATTGAGGCCAGTTATTCAGGCTGCACCCCAGGTGGTGCAGAAACACAAACAGAAGGTGGGAGAAGGGGAGGCAGAAGAGAGAGATGCCTCCAGGAGGTAGAGAAAGAGAGTTCCTGGTTTTAAATCTTCTCAGCTCAGACAGAGGAGCAGACGCCATGGTTTTTTTTCCCCCTTCCATCAACAAGTGGAAATATGCAGTCCATGTGAGACCAGAGAAGACAGAGAATTTTCCTGAAACAAAGGGAGTTTTGGCAGCTGCTCTGCTTGGGAATATTCCTTAAAGTCCCTGTTCTGGGGTAGACTGACCAGAGATAGCTCTAACAGTTGGTTTTTGAGGAATTACCCCCATCCTGGTATCCTAGATGTGGTCCCTCCAAGTGTATGGTGTTACAGGAAAAACATGAGGGAAGAGGTTGTTTTGTCCTCCTGGCCACTGCCCTCAGGTCAGGATAACCCCCTGACTCAGATCAGGTCTCTGTAGACCTGATTCTGCCTTAAGTTATATGGGCTCATCACAGAATCACAGGCTAGGACCCACTCAGGCTCCTTAGCCAAAACAGTGGAGCAGAGGCACTCGCACACACATTCAGACAGATTTCAGACTTCCACCCAAGATTTCCCTGTCCTATGTGGTGATGTCACTTGGGAGGTGATCAAGATCCCCTTCTGCCTCTAGGGTGGGCCTGAATTTGGTCCTGGGCCCCTGGGGACACTTACCTGATCTCATGTTCTGTCCTGGCAGAATTTTTTGATTCCCCCTGGAGTCTGTTCCAGTGCAGTGGTAGCCAACTATTGTCAGGCCCGGCCAGGGTCAGGGTTCAGTTAAATAACTGGCCACATGCCTTCATTTCCATTGCAGGGGTCTATGGTAAGTGGCCTCTCTGCTGGCCTCCAACAATGGTGGCTCAAGGGACCAGCATGGCTGTTGGCTTCCTAGCCAATGCACCAAAAATGTTACAGCAGATACTTGGCACCCAGGAAAGACAAGCGACATGCTCTCAGGCAACCAGAAAATACTGTTTATTTTGTACCAGTGCTGGCCCAGAGGAGTCACCTCCAAAGGCTGAGCATCTGGCTTGGATTTTACTGATCTTTTATACATATGTGCTTCTGGGTTGGGCAGGATCAGTATAGTCAAGCTTCTGGCTGATGCAAGAGGCAAGCAAGATTGCAGAAGTCAAAACCACACAAGGGGAGTATCCCATCTTGGACATCTGGCTGGCCCTTTTTATCTGTGTTTACCAGCTTTCCTTCTCAAGAGAATCTGGGAAATACATTTTGCAACTTCCAGCCCCAGAAGCATAGAAATGTGTAGGAATAGGAGAGCAGATGTACAAATTAGTACAAATAAATGATATATATATAATTTAATATTAGTATGTTTAACATTAGGAAATATAGATTTAAAAAATACTTGTTCTTGCTTTAGCCAGTTTCCTTAGAAGCAAATTCTGATATAACGATTGTATGCAAGTGACTTATTAAGAAAGTACTTTCAGAAGAAACTAGTGAGGGAGTGGGTGAAAACAACAGGGAAGGAAAAAGAAGTCAAGCAAAGATGTATTGCAGGCAAAGTCTCCCAGAGGTGAATTAGCCTGGGCCTTAAGGCTGAAGGTTAATCTAAGCACCAACTTTTATCCTGAGAATTATTTAATCTCTCTTTTTTTTTTTGAAGCTTGAGGCACATACATCAGTGCAAACACTTTCCCAAAATGGCATTAGTAACTTTCTTACTGGCAGGTAAGCCAGCAGACCAAAAGAGTTTTAAGTTTTTAAACCCCTCAAATTCTTCCACTGAAGGTGCCCTGCACCTCTAATTAGAGGCCCATATTAGAGGCAATCAATACCAATAAAATATCTTATCCATAAGAGGAAGGTGAGTATGAACAGGAACCTCTTGCTGTTTTCCCAACTCTCTGGGGCAACCTCTGCCAATCCGATGGCAAGGAGTAAAGATGGTCTATTTATTTTATTGGACAGGTGATTCCTCAAGCTTCTCCTGTGCATAGACCAGCCAGCTTCTGGGGTGTGGCTGGAGCGGGGGCTGAAGATCTCAGGAGCCAGCATCTTTTTGAGGATCAGTTTAAGCAGTTGACCGGGTCTGAGTTACTTCACCAGTTAAGGGCTCTTCAGAGTTGGCCTTCTTAACTCTGCAGTGGGCCTATGGGGTGATTCCTGAAACTTTGAGGGCTGTAGGAGTTGTTAGGATAATGATATGAGGCCCTGTCCACTGTGGTTTAAGAGGTTCCTTTTTCCAGTCTTTGACCCATATGGAGTCTCCTAGCAAAAAAGGGGTGGACAGGGTTCCCTAAGGAAATTGGGGCCCTCCCTATGGTGTATCTTTGTAATCTATTTAGGACTGTTCCCAAGGTCTGAAGCTGTTCTCTTATTTCCTTATCTCCAATTTGGTGTAGGTCTCCTGGGAGTTTTCCTATGCATGGGGGAGGCTGTCCATATACTAACTTGATGGAAGAGAATCCCAGTGCCCCAGTGTGCAACAGGCACGCAAGAGGGCCAATGGCAGTAAATATGGCCATGGGAGATTAGTTTCTTGGTGGAACTTAGCCAGGTCCTTTGAGGGTGCGATTCATCTGTTCTACCTTTCCTGAACTCTGGGGCTGGTAAGCAGTATGCAGTTTCCCGGTAATGTTGAGGGACCTGGTCAGGGTTTGTATGATGTCTGCCACAAATGCAGGTCCATTGTCACTGTGTATGGTTAAGGGCAGACCAAACCAAGGCACAATGTCCCATAGAAGAGCTTTGGCCACCTCACGACTTTGTTCCATCCTGTTCAGGAAGGCTGCAACCCATCCTTAATACTACAAGGAGGTACCTGACTCCTTTGCTTGGTAGTATATCTGTGAAGTCCACCTCCAAGTCTTCAAAAGGGGTGGCCCCCATCCTTTGTATGCAGGTGGGGCCATGGGGCAGACTGGGCATTGTTCTTGGCACATATTACACATTGTTCGCTGACGGTCTGGCATAATGCCTGAAGCTGGCTGGTATAGTAATTCTTTTTGAGGATGGCCTCTAGTGCAGTTTTCCCATGGAAAACACCTTTGACCAGGTGACACCACCACACCAAAGGTGTTGTGACACCACAACACCAAAGGTGTTTTCCCATAGATGATGGGACAAATATGTGTCCGTTTGGCATGACCCACCATCCTTTTTTTTTTTTTTAGTGTGCCCCCTTCTGTTGAGACCCAATTTCTTTCCTCTTTTGTGTAAAGGGGCAGAAGGGCCTCCATTGGGGGTGCAAGGGTCATGATATAGGTGAGAGTTTTGCCTGGGTCATCACAGGCAGCAGCTCTGACTGTTTTGTTGGCCAGGCTATTTCCTTGAGTTACGGGGTCATTTCTGATGTCCCTTACAGTGTAGGATAGCTACCTTGTCTGGAAGCCATATGGCTTCAAGGAGTTCTAGTATTTCTTCCTTGTTTTTGATAGTCTTTCCTGCAGCAGTAAGGAGGCCTCTTTCTTTATAGATGGCATTGTGTACATGCACAGTAGTAAAGGCATACCGAGAGTTAGTGTAGATGTTGATTCGTTTGCCCTTGCTGTGGATAAGGGATTGGGTTAGGGTGTATAGTTCAGCTCGTTGTGCTGACCATCCTTCTGGTAATGCCTTGGCTTCTAAAACTTCGGTAGTTGTGGTTACCGTGTATTCTGCTTTTTGGGTGCCCTCTTGTAAATAGCTGTTCCTGTGGCTGAACAGGGTGATCTCTGGGTTTTTTGTAGCCTGGTCTCAGAGGTCTGGGCAACTGACATAGATTTCATCCATTACTTCGAAACAGTCATGGTCAGGTTCCCCTTCTTCCATGGGGAGGAAAGTGGCTGAACTTAATGTCCTTACTGTTTCAAGAGTGACCCTTGGGTTTTCACAGAGAAGCCCTCGATATTGTGTCAGCCGAGAGCTGGAGAGGAAACGATATCCCTGTGTGTTCATGAGGGACATGACCACATGTGGGACTTGACATTAAGTTTTTGTCCTAGGGTAAGTTTGTCTGCCTCCTTGAAGGGCAGGACGGTGACTGCTAGTGCCCTAAAACATGGTGGCCATCCTGCAGCCACAGAATCAAGCTTTTTTGACAAGTAGGCTATTGGCTGTTGCCAGGGCCCTATTGTCTGAGTGAGGACTCTGAGGGCTATTTTATCTTTTTCATGTACAAAGAGGTTAAAGGGTTTTTCTATGTCAGGTAAGCCCAGAGCTGGGACTCGCCCCAGAGCCAACTTTATTTCTGTGAAAGTGGCCCTTGCTTCTTCAGTCCAGGTGATCATTCTGCAGTCCAATAGATTGCAAAAGGTTCTTGCTATGGCTGAGAATCCGGGAACCCAAATGTGACAGAACCCTGCAGCCCTCGGGAGCTCTCGTAGTCCCTCTTAGTTTGGGATTGGGGTAGGGAGGCGATGACCTTTTTTCTCTCCAGCCCTAGTGTTCTTTATCCTTGGGTGAGGAGGAAGCCTAAGTATTGGACTTGCTGTTGGCAGATCTGTGCCTTTTTCCATGAGACCCAATACCCTGAGTCTGACAGGAGTTAAAGGAGGGCCCTTGTGCCCTCTGTACAATTTTCTCAGGTATAGCTAGCAAAGAGGAGGTCATCTACATACTGGAGAATGTGGCCTCCATTAGAAGCTGGTGAGGTCTCCAACCAATGTCTCTCCAAAGAGGGTAGGTGAGTTTTTAAACCCCTGTGGGAAGCATGTCCAAGTCAGTTGCATCTGACACCCTGTGTCTGATTCCATCCATTTGAAGTCAAACAAGGGTTGGCTCTGGGGGGCCAAGTGGAGGAAACCAGCTGGCAGAGCTTGGGATCTGGCTGAGGAGTGTGTATGGGTTCAGGAACACCAGGTACAAGGCTCAAACTGGTCAATACCTTGCTCCCATTTTCTTGACTGGAAAGAGTGAGGTGTTCTAGGGTGATTGGCATTCAACCAGAATGCCTGCTTTCTTGGATGCCTGCCCTTGCCTCTTGTGGGGACGGGGTATTGCCACTGTGTCTGCGGTTGAGCCCCTGGGATTAACTCTACAATGACGGGGGGCTGGTTGTGGGCAAGTCTGGGGGAGGGGGGTTGTCCTCAGCCCGTATAGTGGGGACGGCAGTCCTGAATTTGGGCAGGCTGCTCAGTTGGGCAAAGGCACAGAATAGCCTCCATTTTTTATTTAATTGGAGGCTGGTGCATCCTGTTATCTCAAAGTTTATTTGGGCCCCAAGCTTTGAGAGTATATCCTGGCCAAGGAGAGGGATAGGACACTCAGGTAGGTAGAGGAACTTATGACATACCATATGGCTCCTGAGTTCACATAAAAGTCATAGTTTGGCCCCCTACTTTTATTTTGACCATGGGCTCATGGGGGCCAAGAAGAAGTGAGCCTTGTCCCCCTCAATCTGAATCAATTCCTGTTAGGCCTATGAGGTCTTTTATTTTTATTTTTTTAAGTGTTTATTTTTGACAGAGAGACAGAGCATGGCAGGGGAGGGGCAGAAAGAGAGGGAGACAGAATCTGAAGCAGGCTCCAGGCTCTGAGCTGTCAGCACAGAACCTGACGTAGGGCTCGAACTCACAGACCATGAGATCATGACCTGAGCCAAAGTCCAATGCTCAACCGACTGAGCCACCCAGGCACCCCCTTATGAGGTTTTTTTTTTTATAAGGTTCTTGTGCATATAGGTTGGGTTTCTGGGACTTTCCCTGGTTGGGACGTTTATTTTTTTATTGTCCTTTCTCCTTGCAGTAGGCACAATGACACCTTGCTAAAGAGGTTCTGGGCCTCCCCCCTTTTGATGGCTCTCTTATGCCTCAGGATCAAACAGGGTGTAATGCAGTAAACCTCACATAGCTTCTCATAATAATTCCTAAGGGATTTCCCTTGCTGTTGGACATATTCATGAGCTTCTTAGTCCCTGCTTGAATCCCCTGGAGGAGAGCCTCTTGGTACCAACAGATGTGGACCGGCATCTGGAGAGCACCTGCACCTGACCAAGGGTGCAAACTGGCCACTGGTCTGGGGGACAGAGGATCTGCCAAGTCCGGAAGTGGTGGGGAGACTGAAGGTGGTGGAGTATCAGGAACCTGGGGGTTCATTTGGCAGGGGCAAGATCAGTTCTTCCTCTGGATCACCGGTGAGAATTTGTGGAGGTCAGGACTTCTGTTGACCTTCCTTGGGCCACTTTGTGGAGGCGACTAAGACCCTAGCTTGTCCCTGTTTGTTGCAGGTAAATCGTGCTCAAGGGGGAAGAGTTTGGGCAATCTCTAACCAGGAGCCAATATACAGGAACTGATCAGGGTAACCTGGGTCTCTGGCGACAAGATGCCAGTGGAGGTGGACCGGTGGGACATCTAAGGTCCCTCTGAGGGCCATCCTACACCAAAAATGGTCCATTCTAACTCACGTAGGGTTCTTAACTTGCTGGGGGTTATCTTAATTTTTAGTCTCTCCAAAACCCCTTCTTTGCTCTCTCCCGACCCCATAATATTCCCAAGAGACAGAGTCACAAAGACATACAGAGGGGTAGGAGTGCCCCCTCTAATGAAGAGACCAGTCAGATGCCATCTGGCCATGTCCCAAAGGAACTTAGGTGATACTTAGCCATAGTGGTCTCAGCCTTGTGACTTACAATCAGAAACTATTCTGATGCCACCATAGACTGTATGCTGTTCACCACGGAATCACAGATGGACCCACTCAGACTTCGTGGGCTTTTGGGGACGTGCCCATGGTGCCTGCCCATGGTGCCACAGAATCAAACTCAGCAAGCAAGCCAGACTGAGTTGCACATTCACACTCACATATAAACCAGAGGTTTTACATTCCCTCTCACAATGTGCAATGTCTGAGGTCTCTAGGGAAGAGGAGGCTCCCCCTTCCACCCCTATGGGCTGGCCAGACTGAATTGGGGCTCCAGGCCTTACCAGTATCTAATGTCGGGTCAAGGTCCTCACCTGCCAAGTCTCCTCGAGTCTAGTGGGAATGGCGGAGTGGGGCCAGCCTGAGGAGACCGAGCATGATTCCTCATTCCATCACTGCCTCATCGTTTTCCCGGCGGGATTAGGTTTCCTGGTCAGGGAACCAAATGTTATGGAAACTGGTCTGGATCACCCAGAGGAAGAACCAGGCAGCACTCAGAGATCTTGGTGGATTGGAGTTTTATTTTACACCAGTGGTCTCAGAGGAGACAATCTTTCCAAATGTCTGAGCCCTGAGCACAAGCATGGGGGACAATTTTGTCTGTTACTTCTGCATTCCTCATTAGTAGTAATTTGGTGCATGTGGCAAGCAGGGTGGAAAGAAGAACCCAGAAGGGGAGTCTTTGGTCAGGGACAGGAATTTCCCTATCAGTCCTGTTGGCCATCTTATAACAGATTTTTCACTAACAGGATTACTGAGATAAAACATCATATTCTACCATTTTTCCTGCATAAGGTAGTGTAGTTTTAAAACTAAAATTGTCACCTGTGCAATAATCTTGTTTCTCAAATTTTAAGACATGACCTTCCTAAAATCTCAAATCCTCCACCTGCACTTAAAACAATGTCACTGAACATTTCCACCTGGTTATCCAACTCTACTTCAAAGTGAAAATGCTAACTAAAAATGTAACAAGAATCTCTTCACCAAGTAGAGATCCCTGAAACAAGATTTGGAAATGGGAAGTAGATATTTTCCTGGGATTTCTTTCTTACTTCAAGTTCTCAGGTGTTTTCTTATAGAGACTGCTGGAAAAATTGGCAGTGCATGGTGACCTGAGCTTGATCCACATCTGAAACTTGGCCCCAATTTCATGGTGAGATTAGAAATCACAAAGCAAACAAGCAACTAATCAAATGACAGTAAAAACAAAAACCCTAGAGAACTGCCTTGTCAAATGTGTTTGTGAAGCACATTTTTTGATGAGAATTTGGAATGATGGTAGGATTCAGAGCTGACAGCCGAGAAAGAATTCTTAAAGACTTCTTTGGTGAAAATGTGATTTTATTAAAGCACAGGGACAGGACCCTTGGGTAGAAAGAGCTGCCCAGGACCCTGTGAAGAGACTGGTTATACACTTGGGCGTTGGAGGAGGTAAAGTCAAAGGGAAATTTCCAAAGCGATTTTCATATGCTAAAGAAGATTCACAGGATACTGAAGGCCTAGCTATTTTCAAGCTAAGGTTGTTTTTCCCTCAAGCAAAGCATTAACATTAAGACAGTAGGAAATTCCTGGAGAAATGTTTTACTCTATCAGCCTCAAGTATTTGTCAATGGTCTGCAGGTTATAAGGAAATTTAATTTTACCTGCCATTTCCTTCTGCCTTTGTTTCCTACATCAATTTTTATACTGAAGATTTGGGTGTGCCCTTGGAGTAGATCAATCCTTTGTTCTTACAAAACTCTCTGAATGCTCCAATTAGTTATGAAAATTTAAAGTAGAGACAAATAGATCCATGAAGATAGTTACTGTCCATGAAAATATAAAAACTTGGGAAAAGTTAAATGTAAAAGTACATTCACAGCAACATTAAAAAGGAAAACAAAATTGTCCACTAATGAATCTGTTTGAGTAAATTATAATGCAACCCTCTGAATAATTGTATGCCATCATTAAAAATAATAATCTAGTCTAATATTACTAAATGGAAATATATCTCTAAGATATAAAGTTACAAAATGCAAATGTTAGATTTAAATGTTATGATTTCAGTTATATCAAAAGAAAAATAAAAGGGTCTGTGTATAAATAAAGAGAAAAATAAGAAACGGTATACAACAGTTAATACCAGTTATAGCTGAGGAGGGAAATTGGCAAAAGCAGAGGAGATGAGTGCTCCTCCCTTTAGGTGGTTTCAAAGAAGAATTATGGATTTTTTAAATTTTGTGTGTTTGTTTTTCTCTGAATTAAAAAAAAAGATAGGTATAAATATCTAACATAACCTCAGTTTTATTCATCGACTTGTGAGTTTGACAACATTAAATTTAAAAGAAACCACTTAAAATTGAGGCGCCTGGGTGTCTCAGTCAGTTAAGTGTCCGACTTCGGCTCAGGTCATGATCTCACTGTTTGTGAGTTTGAGCCTTGCACCGGGCTCTGTACTGACAGCTTGGAGACTGAAGCCTGCTTTGGATTCTGTGTCTCCCCTTCTCTCTGACCCTCCCATACTCATGCTCATGCTCTGTCTCTCAATAATAAATAAATGTTAAAAAAAAATTAAAAACCACTTAAAAAGCCTCAGCTTAACATAGTGACTAGACAATGCATTTCTTAAGATTCTCTTTAAAATAGTCAAAAATAGATATCAAAGTACTAAATCTAGTAATATTCTCTTGTTTGATAAATATCCATTAACTTTGAGGATGGATTGAGAAGGAATTTTCAGACTAACTTTTACTTGTCCTACCTTTTACTATATTCTTTGGCACTATCTTACCTAGTGATTGCCTGCACCATCTGGGCCTTTCTTATAGATATAAGGCTGCTTGGTCAAGAAAAAAAAAGAAAGAGAAAAAAGCATAATAGCATGAGAAGGATATTCTAAACCAGCCAAGGTGGTCTCACCATCCTTTAACCCCCACAACACCTCTCTTTACATTCATCAAGATCCACAGCTCTTGAATAGCATTTCAACAATTAGAGGGAGATGGCAGCTCATTGCATCTTGAGGTGATTGGTTGCCAGCGGAAAAGGATTGTAAAAGGACCTGAGATATCGAGCTCGTTGTATCTTCACCAGTTACTTATTTAACACCTACTGTATGACAATGCTTTATGTTCCATAGAGGTGATAAAATAGTAAACAATATAATGGCCAATGACCTGGTTAGGTATTTTCACTAGTATTCTCTTGGCACTTAAATTAACTCCTGCCATATGGTAAACATTGTATTTCTGACAGGCTCTCAAGGAGGGAGGGAGGGATGAAGGGATAAAGGGAGGAAGGAAACTTAGAACCTACTCAGATAACCAAACATTAAAAATACGAGTAAATCAGCTTCCATAATGTCAGAACAAAGACCTCAATTAACTACTCGAAAACAATAAAAATACAGCCAAAACATCTAAAATGAACCATTTCCTAAATCTGGCAATTAACCACAGTCACAGAATGAAATGAAAATTTATCCAAGAGACCCTACTGAACCTTGATAATGATGAAGGAGCATAAGGCAGGCTGAAGGCAAATTACAAGGTAGCACACCCCTTCCCCCAGGTGGGATATGTGTGATATTCTTCAGGCACACCTGGCTGCCCAAGAATGAAGAAAACAAATGGTTAACTGATACAAATCGCAGTCTTACAGGACATGGGTCTCCATCAGTTTACAAATATCTTAGTAAATTACAAGAAAAAGGCAATCTTAACAATAGCCTTATCTCCAGAAACCTGTAGACTCAGTTTTTTGGAGCCCCAACATAACCCCTCCATAGTGATATGGGAAACAAAAGCAAGAAAGAAATAGCAGGTAATATTAAATTTCCTTATAACCTGCAAACCATTGACAAATACTTGAGGTTGGCAAAGTGAAACATTTCTCCAGGAATTCCTACTGTCTTAATGTTAATACTTTGCTAGAGGGAAAACAACCTTAGCTTGACAATAGCTAGACCTCCAATATCCTGTGAATCTTCTTTAGCATATGAAAATCTCTTTGAAAACTTCTCCTTGACTTTACTTTCCCAAACTCCATAGTATATAACCAGCTGCTCTTCATAATCCCAGTGCAGCTCTTTCTGCCCAAGGGTCCTATCCCTGTGCCTTAATAAAATCACCGTTTTTGCCCCAAAGACATTTTCAAGAATTCTTTATTGGACATCAGATCCCAGCACTGCAAACCCCACCATCACCCAAAATCCTCATCAGAATCGTGTTTAAAATTTTTTAACATAGTCTGCGGGTTATAAGGAAATTTAATTTTACATGCTATTTCCTTCTTGCCTTTGTTCCCCGTATCACTATGGAGAGGTAATGCTGGGGCTCCAAAAAACTGAGTCTACAGGTTTCTGGAGATTAGGCTATTGATAAGTTTAATTTTTCTTAATTTACTAAGATATTTGTAAAGTGATGGAGCTTCGAACAATTTAACCATATGTTTTCTGTACTTTCCTTTGTCCTTTGGCAGCCAGGAGTGCCTGAGGAATGTCACACATATCCCACATATGTGTACAGGTGGAAGAGGAGGTACAGGTGGAAGAGGAAGGAGAAAACAAAATGATAGCTTGTGCTTGATCCTCATCTTGCCTTATGCTCCCTCATCAATTCCATGGGAAAATGAGGAGTTATTGAAGCATTTTTAAGCAGGCAAGTTACATGATGAAGTTAGCGACCAAGTTACAGAAATCATTCTGGTTTATAAAAGGAACATAGATGTAGATAGGCATGAATGACCAAAGAGAGATTACATGTGAGGTTATTTCAGTAGTCCAGATAAAGAGAAGACAGTGATGAAGACAGGATGGGTACATATAAATAAATAGATTTAAAAGATATTTTAGAGGTAAAATTTGTAAGAATTTGTTGGTGCTTACCAAGATTCTGACTTGAGCTGTTACGTGTTTAGTGGGTTTTTAAAAATTATCACTATTATTATTATTATTGAGATAGAAAACATTGAGGAGGAGGGTAGATGAAACAAGAGTTTAGTTTAGAATGGGTTGATCTGCCTTCCCATATAACTCAGGAGTAAAGTATGAGAAGATAGAAGGGCCTAGGGAAGACTGCTGGGGAGAATCTATGTGCTTAAGGAACGACCAGAGAAAGTGGGGAGGAAAAGTAGAACTGAGAAAGAATGTTCTGGAAAGAGAGAGGAATACCAGAAGAATGGGTGTCAAGAGAAAATTTTTCAAATAGGGAGAAATGATCAACAGTGTCAAACGCAATTGAGGTCAAGTAAGATAAGAGCAGAAAGAGTATTCTTTCAATTAGTACAAGGAAGTTGTTGCAAACTTGGAAGAGAAGTTTCCATGAAAACATGGGAAGTGTAAAATTGGAGTAGACTGTGGAGGAAGTGGGAAAGAAAGCAAATACACAAGTATAAACAGAATAGTTAAAAACTCAAAAATTTTCAACTGCTGGAGTGTAATAGGGAGTTAAGAGAAGCAATTCCTTTATCACTTAAAAAAGAATTATCAATCTATATTGAAATGTTGATGTAAATGAACAATACAGAGAGTAGTTGACTAGACAAAGAAAATAGTAGTGCAATTTCCTTGAAAGGGCAAGAATACATATGATTAAGAACAAAGGTAAAGAAATGGATCTTACAATAGATGCTAGTCTCTTAAAAAGAGACATTGAATGTGTCTCCTTTCTATTGGAATGGAAATGGAAAGTATATGTATGAGGTCAGCATAGACTTGACAGTATAAAACTGAGGAACTTGCAGAATGAAAGTTTTTCTTTTTTTTCTTTATCTTTTCTTTTTTTTTCTGAGGGGTGGAATGTGGAGTCTTTTATGGAAAATGAGAAGTATTAGTGAGAAGTGTTGGAGGCCTGAAAAACATTTGAAATCATTAAAAATGAAAGATTTTTTGAGGATCTAGATAGGACAGAAGAACCATGTCTGATAATGTGACAACGGTGGCCTGTTGTGTGATTTTCCCCAATGGTGTCAAGGTTGCCAAGTGCTCATGTGGAGATGAACAATTGGCCAAACAGTGGTTGTGATTTTGTCACATGGGTATAGTAGAAGAAGCACAATATGGCAGGTGAGTAATGAAGTTAATGTGTGAAGTTTCTAAGCTAGACAAGGAAGAAAGTATGGACAGGAAGAGGCTGATGGGTAATAGATAACAGAATGATTAAAGGACTATAGGTCCCTGTAACTCAAACAACAGGCATATTGAATAAACACGGGTGGGATATTTGAATTAATGATCTTAGTGGTAAACAGGGCAAACAAATTTTTGTATGAATTTTAGCTTGTGTAAAAAGAGAGTCAAATTATTGTTTCTTTCATTTTTTGACATCAAGAAACATGATTTTATTTTTTAATACTTTTTAATTTTATTTACTTTTGAGAGAAGAGTGCAAGCAGGGAAGGGGCAGAGAGAGAGGGAGACACAGAATCGTAAGCAGGTTCCAGCCTCTGAGCTGTCAGCACAGAGCCTGACGCAGGGCTCAAATCCACAAACTGCGAGATAGTGACCTGAGCTGAAGTCAAGTCACTTAACCAACTGAGCCACCCAGGCGCCCCAACAAACATAAGTTTAAGTAAAATTACACTCAACTGCAACTTTTCACCTCAGACTGTCAATGATTAAAGTTCTTAATAATACTATATTAGCAACACTGTGGAGAAACAAGCATACATATATGCATTGCTAGTAGCTGTAAAGATTAATATAATCTCTATAAACAGCAATTTCACAAATTCAATCAAAATTATAAATGAATATCCTTTGACACAATAGTGTCACTTGTAGGGATTTTACCTAAAATTGGTTCACATATAAGAAAAATATCAAATGTACAAAATTATTTACTGTAACATAGTTTGTGTAAACAGAAGGTTGAAATCAACCTAAATGTCTTTAAATAAGCAAACAAATAAATTATGCTCTGTTCCTCTGATAGAATTAAGGGAATTCATAAAAAATGATATAAAGATGTTCTTTTATGTCAATATGAAACAAATTTTTTTAAGTTTACTTATTTATTTTGAGAGAGGGAGAGGGAGTGCCAGGGGGCAGAGAGAATGGGAGAAATAGAGAATCCTAAGCAGTCTCTATTCTGTCAGCTGGAAGTCTGACGTGGGGCTTGAACTAACAAACCATGAGATCATGACCTGACTCAAATCAAGAGTCAGAAATTATAACATATTCTTAAATGAAGTGGAAGAATGTATACACTATGGGATTAGTTATTAAAAGAAAGGAAAGAAGGAAAAACTATATATACTTAAAATTATATATAATTGAGGGGCGCCTGGATGGCGCAGTCGGTTAAGCGTCCGACTTCAGCCAGGTCACGATCTCGCGGTCCGTGAGTTCGAGCCCCGCGTCAGGCTCTGGGCTGATGGCTCGGAGCCTGGAGCCTGTTTCCGATTCTGTGTCTCCCTCTCTCTCTGCCCCTCCCCCGTTCATGCTCTGTCTCTCTCTGTCCCCAAAAAAAAAAAAAAAAAAAAAAAACGTTGAAAAAAAAATTATATATAATTGAAATATATATTATATATACTATAATAACTGTAATATATGTATAATTGGAAATGCATAAAGTAATGTATTGAATGATACTCAGAAAACTGAAAAATTACTTTGCCTTTGGAAAGAGAAATTTAGTGGTCAGGAAACAAAGATGGAAATTTCTCACTCTACTTCTTTATATACATTTTTAATTTGTTACATGTAATCCACTGGTAGACTTTAATTCAGAATTTATTCCTATAAATCATTATACATATATATATTAAACTCAAAATGAAAAAAAGAAAATAACAACAATATTTTAAAGATATAAAATAAGGAAATCATCATTACAATAAATATAAGTGGGTTAATCTTTCTTAATAAAAGTGTTAACTATAATAATAGATACACGTTGGTCTTCCAAACACTGAAGTTACAATATTTGAAAAGATTATTTTAATTCCCAAAGCAACCTTATAAAGAAAATCTTTCATTATATTTATTAATGAGATGAAAAAATAAAAGTACAGGGGGTAATTTTCACAAGGACACATAACTAAGAAATGAAGAACACTGTCTCTAAAATCAGCAGAATATTATGATATTAAATATACAATTATAAACCTTTTAAAGAAAAATATTTTCACACTGGGTTAAAGAATAACCATCCAGGAGAGTCTGAGTAGCGCAGTCAGTTGAGCCTTCGACTCGATTTCAATCATGATCAGGTCATGATCCTAGGGTTGTGGGAATGAGTCCTGCATCAGGCTCCACACTGAGCATGGAGCCTGCCTAAGATTTTCACTCTTTCCCTCTGCTCCTCTCCCCTGCACTCTCTCATTCTCTGAAAAAAAAAAAAAAAGACAACGTAAACAAATTATAAAAAGAATAACTGTCCATATGCCACTTACAATAGCAAACACAAAATCACAAAACTGTTGAAAATAAAAGAAATTATAAATATATGTGTCAGAGTGCCTGGGTAGCTCAGTCAGTTGAGCGTCTGACTTCAGCTCAGGTTATGATCCCATGGTTCATGAGTTGGGGCCCTGTATCGGGCTCTGTGCTGACAGCTCAGAGCCTGGAGCCTGGTTCAGATTTTATGTCTCCCTCTCTCTCTGCCCCTCCCCCACTCTCTGTCAAAAATAAATAAACATTTAAAAAATTACTATATATATATAAGTCAGATAAATATAAACATTTATCTGTCAAAAATAAATAAACATTTAAAAATTAATACATATATATATATATGTCAGATAAATATAAACAAAAACACAAGAAGTGACTGAGAATAATACAGGCTTAATTAGTAATATCTGAAAATAGAAGGAAGGATAAAAGAATAAAGAGCTAGAGGAGAAAAGAAAGAAAGGGTAGGAAGAAGGAAGGGAGAGAAGAAAGAAGGGAGAAAGAAAGAAGGATTAATAATAGAGAAGTAGACTTTAACTTCTGGTAAAGGTGGTCTAGACAATTTGAACCAATCATCTCACTGAAGCCAACTGAAAAAAAGAAGAAAAAGAAAAAAAAATGATGTCAGAAGAATCAAAGAGCTAACAAGTGGCCTGGTTTTGTCCAAATCTAAAAGCTGAACAGAGGAAGCCAGGTTTTTTAAGCCACTCTTGCCTTGAGGGCATTTGCAAAATGGGTTTTGACAGGTTTGTATTGAAGGAGTACAAAAGCTAAAGCTAGTGCATGGTAATAACCTTCTTCAATTTCTTTATCCATTCATCAGTTGATGGACATTTAGGCTCCTTCCGATATTTAGCTATTGTTGAAATTGCTGCTATAAACATTGGGACAAGTGCCCCTATGCATCAGCACTCCAGTATCCGTTGGGTAAATTCCTAGCAGTGATATTGCTGGGTCATAGGGTAGATCTATTTTTAATTTTTTGAGGTACCTCCACACTGTTTTCCAGAGTGGCTGCACCAGTTTGCATTCCCACCAACAGTGCGAGAGGGTTCCCGTTTATCCACATCCTGTCCAGCATCTATAGTCTTCTGATTTGTTCATTTTAGCTACTCTGACTGGAGTGAGGTGGTATCTCACAATGGAATACTACTTGGCAATGAGAAAAAATGAAATATTGTCTTTTGTAGCAACATGGATGGAACTGGAGAGTGTTATGCTAAGTGAAATAAGTCATACAGAGAAAGACAGATACCATATATTTTCACTCTTAATGTGGATCCTGAGAAACTTAACAGAAGACCATGAGGGAGGGGAAGGAAAAAAAAAGTTAGAGAGAGAGAGAGCCAAACCATAAGAGACTCTAAAAACTGAGAATAAACTGAGGGTTGATGGGGTGTGGGAAGGAGAAGGGGGTGGGTGATGGGCATTAAGGAGAGCACCTGTTGGGATGAGCACTGGGTGTTGTATGGAAACCAATTTGACAATAAATTTCATATTTTTAAAAAAACCCTCTTCAAGCTAGCCAAGGTCTGATATGACTTCCAAAGGGCTCTATCTTTTTTTTTTTTTAATTTTTTAAATGTTTTTATTTATTTTTGAAGGAGAGAGAGAGACAGAGCATGAGCGGGGCAGGAACAGAGAGAGAGGGAGACACAGAATCCGAAGCAGGCTCCAGGCTCTGAGCTGTCAGCACAGAGCCCGATGCAGGGTTCAAACCTTCAAACTGTGAAATCATGACCTGAGCCGAAGTCGGATGCTTAACTGACTGAGCCACCTAGGCACCCCCAAATGGCTCTATCTTTAGAACAAAGATTAAGTGTAAAACAGCTTTCATGTAGATTTGTGACCTACATTTACATATCACCCAAATGGCACAGGGAATGGCACGTAAGGACTAAGAATCCACAGAAATAAAAGACAACTAAAAACAACTCACAAAGACTTGAGATAGAAGAATTATCAGAATTTATAATTATAAAATAACTAGGTTTACAATGTTTAAGACTAGAGAAAACATGTTTGGAAATACAATAAGGAGAAAATAATACAAAAGCAAATTAAGAGACAATAAAACTAGAAATAAAAACTCACATTAAGAAAAACAAATGAGTTTAAAATACTATACTCATTTATATAAAAGAAAGAATAAAGACATTAAATTTAAACCTAAGAAATGTAAAACATGGGGTTAAAATGGCATCTGGCTGGTATCTCTGCAGCTTTTCCCCAGCTTTCAAAAGTTATAACTTTTGAATTCCCAGAAAAATACAGGATAAAATAGAAAAGTTAGACTGATAATGGTAATATCAGAATAGGAAAAGAATACTCACAAAGAATTTAGATGATGAAACTGGGGAAAAACCCACTGTAGCTTCTTTTCACTTATTTATCCAAGTGTTGCCAAATAAGACGGACATACTCTTAAGATAGTAAGAAAATTCCCATATCCACCACTGCCTTTGATCCAAACATCCAATGAGAAAGGCACTCCTTCTTTTATTCCCTGCAAACAATCTTTTTTTTTTTTTTTTTTGGCAGCACTTTGTGCTGAAACTGTAGTTTTCTAGCTGAACTTGCAATTAATCTTGCCTTATGACCTCATTCTGGACAATTGATGTGAGCAGGTATTAAATTGGGTAAGATTTCCAGGAAAAAAATTTCAAGTGGCAAGTTCTTGTTGCACATGTTTTTACCCATTTCACTTGTCCTTTCCCCTTCTTACAGCTATGTGGAGATATGGCTGCTACTGTAAGAATAAAATCCCCATGGTTAGGATGGTGGAACAGGAAGACAGGAGGAGCAGAGTCCAAGTGGCCCCATTTAACCTTCATACCAGCCCTGACTACCTACCTGTGGCCTTTTTGTTATACGAAAAACAAACAAACAAACAAAAACATGCACTTATGCGTTTAAAGCCTGTTTTTTTTTTCCTGATACTTAAAGATGAATTCTTTTTGTAAGTTTCATATTTAGGGTGTAGACTCTACAGAAAACTGGAGTTCTCTCACCATGTGAAAGCTGTTTTCTGAGTGGACAGAGGAACTGTTCTCCCATACTACTGCCACATTGACTTCCACTGCCTTCAGAATACATTTCAAACTCCTTAGCCTACATTCAAAGGTCCCCATAATAGAACATACTCAACCTGCTCAGTCATTTGCCTGAATGTTTCTTACAGACAATCCACCAGGTTTTTGCCAGGAAAACTTCATGAATTCTCCAAAGCCACAGACATTCCTGACCTTGAGTCTCACTTCTCACTTCTGTAAGACTTCCCAGACTGTCTTGCTCATATTGATTATTCCTTTCTATGAACTCTCTTTGTACTTACTAGTTATGTCTCTTACTTTTTCAATTAATGTTCTACAGTTTTATTTACTGCATATGGATATATCCTGTATTCCAACCAGATTTGATGTTTCTAGATACACTTTCTTTAACATGTACTGCAGTGCAATAGGCAAGACATGTCTGACATTATTGAACGAATGAAAGAATGAATATATCTTCTAATATCCTTGATTATAGTGATGATGATGCAAGTTTCTTTTCAAAAGGCTTAACCTCCATGTTTCACATCTTGCTTTTTTCTACTTCAAAAGAATATGAGGCATAATGTGATAATACATCCTAGTGAGTCACCTAGGCAACTCCATAATGACATCCTAGGGAATATTGGACACATGTTGTTTCTCATCTTCTCTTATGAAGCATCCTATAAAAATAAGGAAAATGCATTACTGTGTGGTATTCTTTGTCTTCTTCCATGTGCATTTTACAATATTAAAATGGTTCTAGAAATTTAGATACTAAAAATAAGTTTACTTGGTTGTATGTTACATACTCAAGTACAATAAAATAATTTTACTGCATTTTCCAGATAGAGTGGAGAGAAGAATCATTATAATTCCTACTTCAATTTTGGTTTTTAAAAAAATGAATAATTATAATCATTTACTAATAGCCACTAACACTTGTGAGGTATTTACATTTGTAAGATGCTTTCATATCTATTTCCTCATTAATACCTCTTAACAAGATAATAATTATTGCCATTTATATAGGAAGAAACTCAAATATGTTAAGTGACAAAACTGGAAGTGCAAACTGGAAAATGTTCACAGGTCTTATGATTCCAGTGCTCAAGTGCATATCATTATTCCCTTTGGGCTTCAAAGGAAGAGCTTTCATTGAAAGCTAAATTTAAAATCAGGAAAAATAAAGTATTTCTATGGGTTTAAGCTACTTAGATAATTTTTAAAGTTTATTTAAGCAATCTCTATGCTTAACGTTGGGTTTGAGCTCATGATCTTGATGTCAAAAGTCACATGCTTTACCAACTGAGCCAGTCAGGCACTGCAAGGACCTTAGATACCCTAACTCCTTTCTACCTTTTTTTATGAGAAATGCCATTACACTCTGGCATGGTATTTAATGTCATAAGCTCTAGAGCAGAATACCTAGGTTTGAAGACTTATTAGCTATCAGATGCCAGGAAAGTTACTTAACTTCTCTGTGCCTCAAATTCCTAATATATTAAATTTATGTAATGATATACCTAATATATAGTCAAATTTCAAAATGTTATTATTACTTTCTCAAAGATGACTACCCCTTAATTTATTATCTATATACTATGTGTTGTGCTCAGCACATTATCTTTGTGTCTCATTTGATTTTCTAAGTGTTCAATCTTTCAAGACAAATACAGTAATTCTCATTTTACAAATAAAGATACTGAAGTTGAGGGTACATCGATAGCAAGCAAGGTTTCACCACTAGGTATTCTGCCTAGATTCATCTAACCTCAATCCTGTTATTTCTCTCTCTACTGCATCTTTGAAAAAAAATGAGCTGAATTTCCTGTGGGCCTTAGTTTGGTAAAATCTTAGAGATAGTGTGTATAATGTTCTCAGAGGACAGAGAACTCAGATCAGAGGAATCAGAGCACCTTTGTGCTTGGCCAATGCAAAGTCTGAATCAGGACTGCATGTGCTCCCTAAGTATTCCCAGGAGGAAAGCTGCTGTTCATCTCAGGTTCTCTAATCATTTTATGGAACTCCAATAAGCCACTGCTTTGGACAGTGATTCTTAGCCTAACTAAAAGGAAGACAGATTTATGCCAACAGGAGAATCAAGAGCTTAAGCTCTCCTTCCCACCACCACCTTCATCGAACATATATAATTCTAGGAAATCCAATAGATTCAAAAGAATAATATACATAAACAAATTTAGGTATCTTTTCTTTTGTATTATTAAACCAAAGAAAAGATACCTAAATTTATTTATGTATATATAACTTGACTTGTGAAAGGTTGTGGAATGGATAAGAGAAATGTAACCTAAAGAACTGTAGAAATAAGAATAAAAGTTGTACAGGGGCCCTGGATGGCCCAGTCAATTGAGTGTCTGACTCTTGATTTTGACTCAGGTCATGATCCCAGGGTTGTGGGTTCGACCCCCCCTTTCAGGCTCCATGCTGAACATGAAGCCTGCTTAAGATTCTCTCTCTCTCTCTGTAAAATAAAAACAATAATCTTAAAAAAGAGTAAAAGTTGTTCAGGGTATGAGAACAGATTTGTAGTAGCAGGATATCTCTAAAGTGGGACCTTGGCTTAGGAGGTAGGGGGATTGGTTTAGGGATTAAGATTAGAGTTGTTATAAATACTGGTGTGTAAATGCAAATGTTTGGGGCACTTGGCTGGCTCAGTTGGTTAAGCCTCCAACTCTTGGTTTTGGCTCAGGTCATGATCTCACTGTTTGTAAGTTCAAGTCCCATGTCAGCGTCTGCACTGAGAGCACAGAGACTGCTTAGGATTCTCTCTGTCTCTCTGTCCCTCCCTCTCTCCCTCTCCCTTCCTCTCTCATTTTGAAAATAAATAAACTTAAAAAATACATTTAAAAAAATAAAAAAATAAATGCAAATGTGCAAGGTACGTCCCTTTTCTTCTTTTAACCAAACCTTTAAATCCAACCTTGTCAAATAATTCATTTCACAAAAAACTCAATTTCTACCTTAATTGAATCTCCCAAGGCAGTATAAGTCCAAGAAATGTCCAGTGTTTGCAAGGAAGAAGAAGGACCTCTAGCCTCTAGCCTATTATGGCCATCGTGGACATTCTCACTGTCAAAGCCCACAGTATCTAAAAGGCCAGAAAGTCTTTGCTCAGTACTATTTGTTTGAAACACGAATTGCTGCCAAGGCCAATTTTTGCCAGGGCCAAGAATGGTAAAATGCATAGTCCAGCATCCTTAGGTACATTGTATGGCCATTCCCTTACACCTTTTGCCTACTCAAGTGATAGGACATCCATGTTTGCTCTCCTCCAAGCCTTACCTATTCTCCAATTTGTTTTATAGTCTTAAAGTTACTTTCCTTATCCATTATAATTACTCCTGTTGTCTTCAAAGTTACTCCCTTCTTCTCAAAGGCAATAAGTACAACTTCAATAAACTCAAAGAAATTTTCAACACAAAGAATATTTAACAGCAAAATGTTCACTACCTAATTTTAACTGAAAACTATGGTATAAAAACTATGTCAGATGAAAAACTTTCATTTAGAATTTGTGTACATATTAATATATAGGAAATTTAAAAAAACTAGAAAAATACATGAAAAGCAGACTAGGAAAACATATTAAAATGCTAACAGTAGGGGTGCCTGGGTGGCTTAGTTGGTTAAGTGTCTGATTTTTTTAAATTTTTTTTAACGTTTATTTATTTTTGAGACAGAGAGAGACAGGGAATGAATGGGGGAGGGGCAGAGAGAGAGGGAGACACAGAATCCGAAGCAGGCTCCAGGCTCTGAGCCATCAGCCCAGAGCCCGACACGGGGCTCAAACTCACAGACCGTGAGATTGTGACCTGAGCTGAAGTCCGACGCTTAACAGACTGAGCCACCCAGGCGCCCCAAGTGTCTGACTCTTGATTGAAGCTCAGGTCATGACGTCATGGTTTGTGGATTCAAGTTCCATGTTGGGCTCCATGCTGATGGCACAGAGCCTGCTTGGAATCATCTCACCTCTCTCCCTATTTGTGCATGCATTCTCTCTCTCTCTCTTTCTCTCTCTCTCAAAATAAATAAACTTTTAAAAATGTCAACAGTAGTTATTTTATCTTTATACAGATTATTTTCCACATATTCTAGAGTGTTATTGTGGGTACAGTCACAGAGAAATCTAGAAGGCACACCAGGAACGCAGAAGAAGCATGTAACTCTACTTGAGGAAGTTATGGAATTTTTCAGGAAATTTTATTTGAACTAAAATTGCAAAATAACCAGCCTCAGAATCCAAGGTTCATGATGTTAAGAGGCCAACTAGTTTTTAAGGTGAACACTCAACTGGTATTCCTTCATTTTCTCAGAGACTGTCACAGATTTGGTTCTCTGCATAGCAAACATCAAAATGAAATTACACATACAAGTGATTCATCAGGGGAAATAGAAAGAGAATAAGTAGCAGGGATAGTGAAGAAACCTTTCAGATACCTATGAAACAAAATAGTGAAGAAGGGAGGATTGGGTAGAAAGAGCCTCAGATAAAGTGCTGCTCTGAGGTCTTGAGAGCCCAAGCAAAGATTGCCCATCAGAGAAGTCCTACATCAGGCATAAATGGTTTAATTTTGGATTCTTCACTATTCTCAATCATTGTCTGGGAGAATCCCTGGGGAGCATGTGACTCAATTTTAACACTGCAGAAGATCCAAAAGTATGGCAGATGGAAAGTGCCATCTAACTACTGTCCTTGCTGTAAGCTCTCCTGGAGATTTTAGATGATCTTCACTAGATTTTACAGTCCACCCCTTACACTTCAAATCCACACCCATACACATGTTCAGGAGTTCCTTCTCACCTGCAGGGAAACTTAAAAGAAGTTAGTAAGATGAGATACAGCACCAATTTGTTACAGTTGGTCTTAGGGCCACACAGATATTCATCTTCCCCCTCGTCCAGTATTCATCTTAAATTCTTTTTGATGTCAACTACCACCTCTGTAGGTTTTCAGAATTTTACCAGTTATATGATCCAAACCATGCCATTATTTTTGAGTGGTCTGATCCCTTGGTAATAATACACTTCTTTTTTTAAATTTTTTTTAAGTTTATTTATTCTTGAGAGATAGAGACAGAACATGAACAGGGGAGGGACAGAGAGAGAGGAGACACAGAATCCCAAGCAGGTTCCAGGCTCTGAGCTGTCAGCACAGAGTCTGACGCAGGGCTCAAACTCATGAACCACGAGGTCATGACCTGAGCCGAAGCTGGACACTCAACCGACTGAGCCACCCAGGTGCCCTGGTAATAATACACTTCTTAGGCAGGGGTTGCTGTATGTGTTACAATTACATTTGGTGTGGGAATTACATTGACATAAGTAGTTAAAGTTGGTGTGGAAGAACCAAGACATGTGCAACTGGATCATCTGGACCCCACTTGTGTTACCCCCATCACCATTATGTATAAATAACCCTATCTTTTCATGTTGATCTAAGGCAATTACTTCTAACAAAATAGTGATTCTTCTTCTCATCTGGTAATCCCCTATACACAAGAAAACTGAAGTGCAGTCATAGTTTGTACTTTAGGGGAATCCTTATTGTGTTCCCTGACAGGAGTGTGTGTCCTTCCCAGATCAGAATGTCTAATCTGCATAGCCTAGAATTGTCAGGACAGGAAACACAAAGTCCCCCTGTGGACCACCATGAAATGGAAACACCATTTCATTTTATTCTTATGAAGGACCAATTCCAGTCCTTCTTATGAATTAATTTCGGCAAATATCTGCCTAATAGCAGTTCTGGACACATGGTCACATGGTACTATATTAAGGCCAAACGTAGCCCCTAGGAGAACTGAATAAACATGTGATTGTTTCTGTCCTAAGTCTAATTTCTGAGGGTGGAAGCCCTCAGATGTCCCTATAGTGCATTTCAGTGGTCCCAGATTTTCTCAACAAGAGCCCTGATATTAGTTTAACCTATTTTTCTGGGCTGAGCATTTAAAATTCTCTAGAGACCTGCAATTGTATTAAGGTTTGAGCTTGCTCCTCAGCTGTGCTCACATTTCCATTGCATGAACTAAAGGCCAAGAAGCCTGACAGCTCCCTTAGTTTTAAAATGGCTCTCATTTTTTCATTGTCCCTCTGCCAAGCGTCAGTACAACTTATGGATAGCTAGCCAACTGTCCTGTCATCCTAGACATTGTTCTGGCCATACTTTTAAAATGCCTGAATCATTTCACATCAATCACATCCCCATCCATTAGGACTTTTTACCAGATCAGCACTGGTGTAAGTTTCAGCCATTGGCCTACTACGTTTTCTACTTTGTGTCAGGGGTTGTCCATGCCTCACATTCTACATGGGATGGAGTCCCCGTTGTCAGTGGAACAGTGAGTAAGCCAATCCTCAAGCTCCATCTTATAATCTGCTTTGTTGGGACATTGCTGATATCCTTGATACATTTCTCCAGGAAGATGTCAAGGTGGAATTAGGCATGTTAGAGATTTATTGGGAGAAAATTTCTGTGAAAAAATAAAGGGGACAGGTAGAAGGAGAAGAGTATGCAGTGAAAAATAATGATGGACTCATCCAGGAGCAGATACTATAAGTACCCTTGCCCTGATTGTGGAGGAAGTTCTTCCACTAAACCTTAATTCTGCTTCCTGGGGAGAACTCCTTCATCCATTTATTTCCATGAACATTGGTTTGATTTGAAGGGATAGTTTTCTTTATTACCTCCCATGTCATATGTGAAATTACTACTAGGTACTATGCATTCTCTGAGGGATATTCATTTTTGGTTCTAGTTTAGAAATCCAAAGTTTCTGACTTGATCAGTCTCAAACTTTTTCAGAGTAGGTTCGTGGTTTCTTTGGCAATATAATTTACTCAAAAATTTAGTAATCTCCAGAAATATTTTTTCTGCCAAATCTATGTACCAACAACTCCACCCATAAGTTAATTTCTAGACATGACACATAAGCTGACATTGTTTTCTTGCTCTCTTGTTCCTATGCTTCTCTTTTACCTTAATTGGTCTCCATTATAGCCATCTGAATACAGGATTGAGTGAGAAGTCCATATCTCAATCTGTTCTTTGTTTGATCAAAAAGCCTTAATGGAAAGTCTTTATGGGAGACATTTGAGCAATGGAAATCTTTTCTTATGCTATTTCCAAACCTGAAAGGTCACAACTTTCTGTATTCTCTCTCTTTATTTTAATCTATGCTAGCAAACCTATCAGTTATTGAGCAAGTTCATTTTTTCTTCTTCTTGCTATACCTTGCTAAAAGCACCAGGGAGCAGCCAACACAAGAACTTGTGACTTTTCCTAAATAATTCCCTTAAAGCTTTAGGCCTAGTACATCCAGCCCTGAAATTTATCACAGGCAAATGACTTACCAAATGTTTTATCACAACACGGAAAGACTAAGTTTCAAGCTTAACTGCTAAAGCCACAGAATTTAGGTTTCTTTTATGAGCAGAATCTGACTCCAAGGTACAAATTTAGATAATTGTAAGGATGGTCTAAACTGTTAATAACAAAAGGATCAGAAGTGGCTTAAGAACTATGGAAGTTTATACCTTTCTCATAACACATTCTAGGGATTTTTAGGCAGATTGGCAATTGATAGTAGCTTTATCATCTTCAATATGTGACTTCCAGGGTAGCTCTGATGATCACCATTTCAAATCTAAAGAGCATGGAGGCACACATATAGAAGTCTAAGAGAGACATGCATTACTTCTGCTCACATAAATTTGGGGGGAATTCTGTCACATAAGGTAATTCTAAGGGGCTTAAGGAATGCATTGCTGCAGTCATAGCCTAGATACAATTCTACTGAAGCTATAAAAGAAATTAAGAATGTTTGCTAATTAACAGCTTAATCTAATTTTTTTTATGTGTGTCAGGTATTTCAAATTGTTTTTTTCCTCAAAAACACATACAGAATAGGACTCCTTACCCCCCAAACCAGCTCTTTGTCCTGTATTTTCTACATCTCTTAATGGCATTACCATTCTTCTAGTTATCCCTTCTCAATATATTATAGTAATGGTTGGCCCTTTCCTCTCTCTTGTTATCCATAACAAACTAACTGCCAAGAAATGTTTCTTTTTCCCTTGGATTTTGCCTTCCATGTCTGTCTCCTTATTTCTGTTTCTACATCACCAGTTTGGGTCAGTCTTCATTACTACTCACCTCAATTATTGTTATTACTTCCTGAGTTTTCCAGACAACTTCAATGTTTTTCAATTTTCCATAATATAATGGATTAATACTTCCAAAGCATATCTTTGAACTATCACTTTTATGTTCAATGGCTTCTCAGAACGTATACAAAATTAAATTCAAATTAGCCTGCTATCAATCTGAGTACTCTTGTCTTCCATGCCTTTGACTTTTACACTAAATTTTACAAAAATAATTGGCTGAAAATTCCCAAATATATCCTGTGTTTTCTCATTTCCAAGCTTTTGTTAATCCTATTCTGTGCTTTGAAATTCACCTTCACCCTATTTTTAGGAATAGTTTAGGATTAGAAATAACTCTGGCCACCAGATGTTTAATCTCAGCTCCACTAGTAACTCATTAACCTTGGCAAGTCATTTAAAATCTCAGAGCCTTTGTTTCATTGTTTCTAAGACAAGGATTAAAACAGGAATGAATTCAATAACTTCAATAAAGTGCTTATGTGCTTATGTTTAATTAAAGTCAATTTGCTTTCTCCTTTTTTTATATTGAAATTTTGCCTACTTCAAGTATTAGTTCTTCCATTAAGCTTATTGTATTAATTACAGTATCACTAGCTTTATCACAGATACATTCCTAAACAGCAATGTGTTCATGTGATTGAGCTTACCGTCTCATACCTCTGATATTTCCAAAAGATAAGCATGTTCTGGGTAGCCCACTGTTCCAAAGTAAATATGAGACCTTGGAGTAGATCTCAGTACAATCTATTGGTTAAAACCAAGACTATGGTCTAGCCAGGCCCTAGTCAACTTATAAATGTACATGTGAGAATAAATATTTGTTGTTTTAGGCCACTGAGTTTGGAGTGGTTTATTTTGAAGTATTACTATAACAAAACTGATAGAAACATGTTGTAATACTAAATATAGAACACTCAACAGGCACCCAATAAACTGTAAAAATTTTATTTAAGTAAATCTTAAGTCTAATCAAAATACCAATAATTGTGTCCCCCTAAAGATTTTCTATCTTTTCTAATTTTTCTAAATGAGAAGATTGTATTCACAGAAAATTTTTTTCAGAAGGCACTCAGATTTTTTTTTCACATCAGAAACTAGTGACTTGAAAAACAGCACCTCAATGCAGCTGTTCATATTATAAGTCAGTCATCTTGAAAATGACAATAATAACCAATGTATTACATTGCAGTGAACTAGCAGTATGTACTATACTTCTCCTTTAAGGTGACTCGTGTTGAATAAAATACGACTTCAATTTTGTTTTTTAACTCTGTTAGATATTTTATTTTCTGTAATTACTTCTAAAATTAGTTGACCTGTATCTAACTCCATTTATTTATTTATTTATTTATTTATTTATTTATTAAATGGTGAGTACTGCCTTTTACTTTATTTATTTATTTATTTTTTTATTATAGGATTTTATTGTCAAATTAGTTTCCATACAACACCAGTGCAAATCCCAAAAGATGCCCTCTTCAATGCCCATCACCTATGCTCCTCTCCCTCCCACCCCCCATCAACCCTCAGTTTGTTCTCAGTTTTTAAGAGTCTCTTATACTTTGGCTCTCTCTCCCACTCTAACCTCTTTTTCTTTTTCCTTCCCCTCCCCCATGGGTTTCTGATAAGTTTCTCAGGATCCACAAAAGAGTGAAAATATATGGTATCTGTCTTTCTCTGTATGGCTTATTTCACTTAGCATAACTCTCCAGTTCCATCCACATTGCTACAAATGGCCATATTTCATTCTTTCTCATTGCCACGTAGTACTCGATTGTGTATATAAACCATAATTTCTTTATCCATTCATCATCTGATGGACATTTAGACTTTTTCCACAATTTGGCTATTGTTGAGAGTGCTGCTATAAACATTGGGGTACAAGGGCCCCATGCATCAGCACTCTTGTATCTCTTGGGTAAGTTCCTAGCAGTGCTACTGCTGGGTCATAGGGTAGGTCTATTTTTAATTTTTTGAGAAACCTCCACACTGTTTTCCAGAGTGGCTGCACCAGTTTGCATTCCCACCAACAGTGCAAGAGGGTTCCCGTTTCTCCACATCCTCTCCAGCATCTATAGTCTCCTGATTTGTTCATTTTGGCCACTCTGACTGGAGTGAGGTGATATCTGAGTGTGGTTTTGATTTGTATTTCCCTGATGAGGAGTGATGTTGAGCACCTTTTCATGTGCCTGTTGGCCATCTGGATGTCTTCTTTAGAGAAGTGTCTATTCATGTTTTCTGCCCATTTCTTCAATGGATTATTTGTTTTTTGGGTGTGGAGTTTGGTGAGTTCTTTATAGATTTTGGATACTAGCCCTTTGTTTGGGGATATGTCATTTGCAAATATCTTTTCCCATTCTGTTGGTTGTCTTTTAGTTTTGTGGATTGTTTTCTTTGCTGTACAGAAGGTTTTTATCTTCATGAGGTCCCAATAGTTCATTTTTGCTTTTAATTCCCCTGCCTTTGGGGATGTGTCAAGTAAGAAATTGCTACAGCTGAGGTCAGAGAGGTCTTTTCCTGCTTTCTCCTTTAGTGTTTTGATGGTTTCCTGTCTCACATTCAGGTCCTTTATCCATTTTGAGTTTATTTTTGTGAATGGTGTGAGAAAGTGGTCTAGTTTCATTCTTCTGCAAGTTGCTGTCCAGTTCTCCCAGCACCATTTGTTAAAGAGACTGTCTTTTTTCCCATAGGATGTTCTTTCCTGCTTTGTCAAAGATTAGTTGGCCATACTTTTGTGGGTCTAGTTCTGGGGTTTCCATTCTATTCCATTGGTCTATGAGTCTGTTTTTGTGCCAATACCATGCTGTCTTGATGATTACAGCTTTGTAGTAGAGGCTGAAGCCTGGGATTGAGATGCTTCCTGCTTTGGTCTTTTTCTTCAAAATTACTTTGGCTATTCGGGGTCTTCTGTGGTTCCATACAAATTTTAGGATTGCTTGTTCTAGCTTTGAGAAGAATGCTGTGCAATTTTGATTGGGATTGCATTGAATGTGTACATAGCTTTGGGTAGTATTGACATTTTAACAATATTTATTCTTCCAACCCATGAGCACAGAATGTTTTTCCATTTCTTTATATCTTCTTCAATTTCCTTCATAAGCTTTCTATAGTTTTCAGCATACAGATCTTTTACATCTGTGGTTAGGTTTATTCCTAGGTATTTTATGCTTCTTGGTGCAATTGTGAATGGGATCAGTTTCTTTATTTGTCTTTCTGTTGCTTCATTACTAGTGTATAAGAATGCAACTGATTTCTGTACATTAATTTTGTATCCTGCAACTTTGCTGAATTCATGTATCAGTTCTAGCAGACTTTTGGTCGAGTTATAGGGTTTTCCATGTATAATATCATGTCATCTGCAAAAAGTGAAAGCTTGACTTCATCTTTGCCAATTTTGATGCCTTTGATTTCCTTTTGTTGTCTGATTGCTGATGCTAGCACTTCCAACACTATGTTAAACAACAGCAGTGAGAGTGGACATTCCTGTCGTGTTCCTGATCTCAGGGGGAAAGCTGTCAGTTTTTCCCCATGGAGAGTGATATTAGCTGTGTGCTTTTCATAAATGGCTTTTATGATGTTGAATTATGTTCCTTTGATCCCGACTTTCTCGAGGGTTTTTATTAAGAAAGGATGCTGAATTTTGTTAAGTGCTTTTTCTGCATAGATTGACAGGATCATATGGTTCTTATCTTTTCTTTTATTAATGTGATGTATCACATTGATTGATTTGCGAATGTTGAACCAGCCCTGCAGCCCAGGAATGAATCCCACTTGATCATGGTGAATAATTCTTTTTATATGCTGTTGAATTCGATTTGCTAGTATCTTATTGAGAATTTTTGCATCCATATTCATCAGGCATATTGGCCTGTAGTTCTCTTTCTTTACTGGATCTCTGTTTGGTCTAGGAATCAAAGTAATACTGGCTTCATAGAATGAGTCTGGAAGTTTTCCTTCCCTTTCTATTTTTTGGAATAGCTTGAGATGGAGAGGTATTATCTCTGCTTTAAATGTCTGGCAGAATTCCCCCGGGGAGCCATCTGGTCCTGGACTCTTATTTGTTGGGAGATTTTTGATAACAAATTCAATTTCTTTGCTGGTTATGGGTCTGTTCAAGCTTTCTATTTCTTACTGTTTGAGTTCTGGAAGTGTGTGGGTGTTCAGAAATTTGTTCATTTCTTCCAGGTTGACCAGTTGGTTGGCATATATTTTTTCATAGTATTCCCTGATAATTGTTTGTATCTCTGAGGGATTGGTTGTAATAATTCCATTTTCATTCATGATTTTATCTATTTGGGTCATCTGCTTTTCTTTTTGAGAAGCCTGGCCAGAGGTTTATCAATTATGTTTACTCTTCCAAAACACCAACTCTTGGTTTCATTGATCTGCTCTACAGTTTTTTTAGATTCTATATTGTTTTTTTCTCCTCTGATATTTATTATTTCTCTTCCTCTGCTGGGTTTGGGGTCATTTTGCTGCTCTGCTTCTATTTCCTTTAGGTGTGCTGTTAGATTTTGTATTTGGGATTTTTCTTGTTTCTTGAGATAGGCCTAGATTGCAATATATTTTCCTCTCAGGACTGCCTTTGTTGCATCCCAAAGCATTTGGATTGTATTTTCATTTTCATTTGTTTCCATATATATTTAAATTTCTTCTCTAATTGCTTGGTTGACCCATTCATTCTTTAGTAGGGTGTTTTTTAACCTCCATGCTTTTGGAGGTTTTCCAGACTTTTTCCTGTGGTTGATTTCAATCTTCATAGCATTGTGGTCTGAAAGTATGCATGGTATGATCTCAATTCATGTATACTTATGAAGGGCTGTTTTGTGACACAGTATGTGATCTATCTTGAAGAATGTTCCATGTGCACTCGAAAAGAAAGTATATTCTGTTGGTTTGGGATGCAGAGTTCTAAATATATCTGTCAAGTCCATCTGATCCCATGTATCATTCAGGGCCCCTGTTTCGTTATTGACCGAGTGTCTAGATGACCTATCCATTGCTGTGAGGGGGGTGTTAAAGTCCCCTGCAATTACCACATTCTTATCAATAGGGTTGATTATGTTTGTGAGTAATTGTTTTATATATTTGGGGGCACCCATATTCGGCACATAGACATTTATAATTGTTAGCTCTTCTTGATGGATAGACCCTGTAATGATTATATAATGCCCTTCTTCATCTCTTGTTACAGCCTTTAATTTAAAGTCTAGTTTGTCTGATAGAAGTATGGCTACTCCAGCTTTCTTTTGACTTCCAGTGGCATGATAAATAGTTCTCCATCCCCTCACTCTCAATCTGAAGGTGTCCTCAGATCTAAGATGAGTCTCTTGTAGACAGCAAATAGATGGGTCTTGTTTTTTTTATCCATTCTGATACCCTATGTCTTTTGGTTGGTGCATTTAGTCCATTTACGTTCAGTGTTATTATAGAAAGATATTGGTTTAGAGTCATTGTGATGTCTGTAGGTTTCATGCTTGTAGCGATGTCTCTGGTACTTTGTCTCACAGGATCCCCCTTAGGATCGCTTGTAGGGCTGGTTTGGTGGTGACGAAGTCCTTCAGTTTTTGTTTGTTTGGGAAGACCTTTATCTCTCCTTCTATTCTAAATGACAGACTTGCTGGATAAAGCATTCTCGGCTGCATATTTTTTCTGTTCGTCACATTGAAGATCTCCTGCCATGCCTTTCTGGCCTGCCAAGTTTCAGTAGAGAGATTGGTCACGAGTCTTATATGTCTCCTTTTATATGTTAGAGCACCTTTATCCCTAGCTGCTCTCAGAATTTTCTCTTTATCCTTGTATTTTGCCAGTTTCACTATGATATGTCATGCAGAAGATTGATTCAAGTTACGTCTGAAGGGACTTCTCTGTGCCTCTTGGATTTCAATGCTTTTTTCCTTCCCGAGATCAGGGAAGTTCTCAGCTATTATTTCTTCAAGTACACCTTCAGCACCTTTCCCTCTCTCTTCCTCCTCTGGAATACCAATTATGCGTATATTATTTCTTTTTAGTGTATCACTTAGTTCTCTAATTTTCCCCTCATACTCCTGGATTTTTTTATCTCTCTTTTTCTCAGCTTCTTCTTTTTCCATAACTTTATCTTCTAGTTCACCTATTCTCTCCTCTGCTTCTTCAATCCGTGCTGTGGTCGTCTTCATTTTATTTTGCAGCTCATTAATAGCATTTTTTAGCTCCTACTTGCTGTTCCTTAGTCCCTTGATCTCTGTAGCAATAGATTCTCTGCTGTCCTTTATACTGTTTTCAAGCCCAGTGATTAATTTTATGACTATTATTCTAAATTCACTTTCTGTTATATTGTTTAAATCGTTTTTGATCAGTTTGTTCGCTGTCATTATTTCCTGGAGTTTTTTTTTTTTTGAGGGGAATTCTTCTGTTTGTTCATTTTGGATTGTCTCTGGAGTGGTGCAGAACTGCAGGGCACTTCCCCTGTGCTGTCTTGAATAACTTGCGTTGGTGGGCAGGGCCACAGTCAGAACCGATGTCTGCCCCCAGCCCACCACTGGGGCCACAGTCAGACTGGTGTGTGCCTTCTCTTCCCCTCTCCTAGGGGTGGGATTCACTGTGGGGTGGCGTGGCCCATCTGTGCTACTTGCACATTGCCAGGCTTGTGGTGCTGGGATCTGGCGTATTAGCTGGGGTGGATCCTCAAGGTGTACGGGGTCGGGAGGGGCAGTCTCAGCTCGCTTATCCTTTGGTGATCTGCTTCAGGAGGGGCCCTGCAGCACTGGGACATAGTCAGACTCGCCAGAGGGATGGATCCGCAGAAGCACAGCGTTGGGTGTTTGCGCGATGAAGTCAGTTCCCTGGCAGGAACTGGTTCCCTTTGGGATTTTGGCTGGGGGATGGGCGAGGGAGATGGCGCTGGTGAGTGCCTTTGTTCCCCACCAAGCTGCGCTCTGTCGGCTGGGCTCAACAACTCTCTCTCCCGTTGCCCTCCAGGCCTACCGCTCTCAGAGCAGAGCTGTTAACTTATAACCTTCCAGGTGTTAAGTCCCGCTTGCTGTCAGAACACACTCTGTCCAGCCCCTCCACTTTTGAAAGCCAGACTGGGGGCTTTGTTTTGCTGGCTGGCCGCCCCTCCGCCCCCGCTCCCTCCCGCCAGTCCGTGTAGCGTGCACCGCCTCTCCGCCCTTCCTACCCTCTTCTGCCCTTCCTACCCTCTTCCCTGGACCTCTCGTGTATGCTTGTCTCTAGAGAATCTGTTCTGCTAGTCTTCTGGCAATTTTCTGGGTTATTTAGGCAGTTGTGGGTGGAATCTAAGTGATCCGCAGGACGCGTGAGCTCAGTGTCCTCATACACTGCCATCTTCTGAGTACTTCTAACTCCATTTAATCTAGGACTTCACTTTTAACTGCATTTCAAAGTTTTATGAAGTCCTCACAACAACAACACAAAAAATAGTTACTGCTTATTTACTACCTAGTATACTCCATACAAATGCAATGGCAGGTACTTGTAACACACTATCTTGTTTAAATTCAAATTATAAACTAGCCTTGTAAAATATGTATTAGTTTCCCCACCAAGTTTAAGTTACTTTCATTAGGTACCACACTTGGTACAGGTCACAATCTGGGTGTAAACACAGATATGCCTGACTTCAAAAACCATCCTTTTCCCATTGTGCCACACACTTAGAAGAAAACTATATTTAGACTTAGGCAAGATTATATCAAAACTAACATCACTCATAGATTTTTAAAAGTAAATTGTGTCAGTTATTCATATTTAACTTTGTTTAAACCTGAATATTATATATATATATACATATATATATGTGTATATATATATATATATATATATATATATATATATATATGTATGTTAGTGTCAGGCGTTGTGCAGGGTAAAGATAGGAGTTAGAGTCAAAAAGAATTTTTGCAGTTTAAGGCATTATTGGGAACTAAGGTTCCGGGAGAGGTTCTGTGACTCAAGGAGGGAGTCAGGGAAGTCACGCCCGGGTATAGTGGAGTAGGGTTTTTAAGCTGTAGCAGTTCCGGGTTTAGGCTCGGGTGGGTGTTTCTCTCGTGCCATGTTGTGCTATTGCTCGGTAATTGGTTGACCTTCAGTTCCTTCTGGAGAGCCATTCAGGGCTTTCCGTTGGATTGTGCTGGCACTTGGTGATTGGTTGCCCTTCGGTTTCTTCCGGAGCGCTGGCGAGAGGGCTGTCCCCTTCCAGGGACATCCTAACAATATATATATGGCACATCTGTTTAGCTAGAGGTCACTTTTTCAGCAATCTCTGGGACTCTTGTGAATTCATTCATCTATTTATTTATTGGCCAAGGTCATTAACCTTGAGCATGTTCTGTACACTTTTCTAGAGACTTGGGAGATAAAAATGAGAACCCATTGTCCCTACCAGCAGGGAATTTACAGTCTAATTAGGAGATCGACATGCAAATAAATAATGAAAAGTCAATAATTAGAAAAATACTAGTTAAATAAGATTTATGCCCATCATATTGGCAAAATTAAAATTCTGTATAATGTTAAGTATTGGCAGGGATACAGGAATCCTCAGTTATGGGGATCATGATACTGTAGTACTCATCTTTGTCTAATAATAAATTTTGTTTTAAATATGTTAAATTTGAAATTTCTGTGTAAAACTCAACTGGAGACATTCAGTAGGAAATTGGATATAACAAGTTTAGGACTAAAAGAGTGTCTTCCAATGGAAGTATAGCTCTAGGAGTTTTCCATGGTGTTAAGCCAAAACAAAAGCAAATGAAACTAAACTTAAAAGTTCTCTGAGTAGAGAAGTTTCAAAGACTGGGCCCAAAATTTCATGCCTGCAGTGAAGAATCTGTGAGATAAGTTTATCATGAGGTTTTACTATGCCAACCTAAAAAAGGAAATGTGTTGAATGGGAATTGGCTCATGAGAGATAAAGCTTTGTGTTGGCTGACCTAGCTTCTCAGGCAGTCCTTGGACTGTGCAGCTTTTCCTTTCTTTGGATTATGAACTTCTCAGAGAATTTCATGAAAGCTATAAATCCTTCCCCAGAGAAAAGCAGAAACACACTTCAGAGTGTCATTTCAGAGTTTATATATCCTCTAATGGTCCCCAGTTTATTTTTTTTAATTTTTTTAACGTTTATTTATTTTTGAGACAGGGAGAGAGAGAGCATGAACAGGGGAGGGGCAGAGAGAGAGGGAGACACAGAATCTGAAACGGGCTCCAGGCTCTGAGCTGTCAGCACAGAGCCTGATGCGGGGCTCAAACTCATGCACCGTGAGATCATGACCTGAGCCGAAGTCGGATGCTTAACCGACTGAGCCACCCAGGCACCCCGATGGTCCCCAGTTTAAAAATAATTTGGAAAGATTAATTATAATTATGACTCTTTTTCATTTTCTTTCCTTTTCATCTAATCAGGTTTTTCATAATCTATCAACTAATGACAATGGAGTTCATTGAAGACTGTAGGAAAGATTATCTTGGCATTAAGGTTGATTCCACTGTAGCATACACTCATGGTTATCCTAGACTGTCTCATTAGGTTTAGAGTAAAAAGGAAAAACTTCATTCTGTTCCTAGTCCTGGGCCTAAATATTAAAAAGGCCTAAATTCCCTCTTTTTCATTTTCTTGTCTTGGCATTTATATGATGTGTTAGACTACTATTTATAAAGCTAAGATGTCTTCAAGACTCCACTTCAGAGGCCAAGTGGCTTATTAATAGTGACAAAGAAACTGAATTTGTGTCTCTTGGATAAGGGAATTAAATGCCTATTGAGAAAAATTACCTGCTAGATTTAATCCCATGGACTGGATGACTTCCATTTCAAGTAATGAAATATTTAAAAAAATACTAAAACCTTGGAATGGTGAAAAGTCTCTAGATAAAAAGTACATTCCTCCTCCATAAAATTATTAAATATGATAGGAAATCATGCTTAATCCAATGCATTTGTTCACTGTTAGTATGTTACTATTATTTAAACTATATTATTTTTTGTTTTTGGTCTAAAATAATGGCTTTTTCATTTTCCCCCCATGGAGTGGTAGGGGGTGGGGGGCTACTCCAGATAACAGCTATGTACCTTTGAACAAATCCTTATACTTTTCTGATTTTCTGATTTGTAAACTGAGGACAATAATTTTCCTGCCTATCTGCTAAGGTTGTTTCAGGGATCAATGAGGTAAGGTACATACAAAACATTTTTGTTGAGTTTAAGGCTCAATTTTTAAACAAAGAAACTGACGGTTAGTTAAGTTGTCTTAAGGAACAGTGTTTTTACAGGGTTGGCCCAAGACTTTGACTCAAATTTACTGTGGTGGAATATTGGAGCTTCTTTGTTTTATTAAATGAGTACATGGATAAACTGATTAAAGGGTGTGTGTGCAAGGATGGAGTGTGAAATCCTGCCTGTGTCCTCAAGGGACCACATGGATTAAGATTAGATGGTTGTTCTTACATGGTTGAGTAATATTCCATTGCGTGTGTGTGTGTGTGTGTGTGTGTGTGTGTGTGTGTGTATTTACACCACTTCTGCTTTATCCATTCATTGATCAGTGGACACATGGGTTGTTTCTATAATTGGGCTATAATAATGCTGCAATAAACATAGGGGTGTAGATATGTTTTCCAATTAGTGTTTTCATATTCTTTGGATAAATAGAGTAGTGGAATTACTGGATCATATGGTAATTCTATTTTTAACTTTTTAAGGAATCTCCATATTGTTTTCCACAGTGACTGTACCAGTTTGCATTCCCACCAACAGTGCAAGAGGGTTCCATTTTCTCTACATCCAGTTGCTGTTTCTTGTGTTTTTTATTTTAGCCATTCTGAAAGACTTGGGGAGATATCTCATTGTAGTTTTGATTACATTTTCCTGATGAGTAGTGATGTTGAGCATCTTTTCATGTGTCTGTTATCTAACTGTATGTCTTCTTTGGAAAAATGTCTGTTCATGTCTTCTGTCCATTTGTAATTGGATTATTTGATTTTTTGGTGTTGACTTGTATAAGTCCTTTGGCATTTGAAAAAAACATGGATGAATTCTAGAGGGTAAAATTCTAAGTGAAATAAGTCAGTTAGAGAAAGGCAAATACCATATTATTTCACACATATGTGGAACTTAAGAAATGAAAAAATGAAAAAGAAAAAGGAGACAAACAAATGAAAGCAGACTTTTAAATGTAGAGAACAAACTTGTGGTTACTAGAGGAGAGGTGGGTGTGGGGATGGGTGAAATAGGTGAAGAGGACTAAGTACGCTTATCATCATAAGTGCTGAGTAATGCATAAAAATGTTGAATCACTATATTGTACCTGAAACTAATACAACATTGTACATTAATTAGATTGGCATTGACAAAAAAAAAAAAAAGGTTAGATGGTTGTTGAACCACTGTATAAAAGGAGAGGACCCTAATCCTAACAAATACAGGGATTTTGCTGTGTTTGTTTCATTTGTTTGTTTTTGCAAAGCATTGTTTACAAATTTGAAGACAGAGCTGGGTTGCTTGACACAATGGCAGAGATATGAAAGGCATGGAGAAGGAGAGAAACCCTAATGTTTGGTCGTTAAATAAGTGCCTTTGGATGAAAACAAAAAAATCAAGTGGGAAATTGTAATAAATTGTGCTGTTCTGTGGTGTGAGATACAAACTTTTCTTCTCAGTCCCACATGAAATCTTTATTACAATCTCTCTTGCTCAGTGTTTTGTGGAGGTTTGCTTTAGGGGGCAATGCTACAAAGCCCTGCATTCTACATCAAGGCAGAGGCAGAACTAAACCAGAAGCTGTCCCTTGGAGGGCAGCCAGATAAGAAAGAGCTACATGAGCACTAACAGAAATAAAAAGTTGAACACAGAGGTCCATAAGTATTAGCAATTATTTTATTATTGTAACGAGCTAGTTCCCAAGTCTAACAGAGAAAAAGTAACAAATTAGCTTTTCAGAGAAGAGAGTGGCTGTTATAATATATTGTCTTTCAACTCCTCACCATGGTTACAATGACTATTTGGCTCTTTAAACCTACATGGGAAAAAAGGGGACACATTCGTTCAATGTGTTCTGTTTCCATCATTAAACTTTGTTTTTCCTCTATATCCTTTCTCAGCCAAAATATATATCAGCCACCTCAGAATTAACTTTATAGAAACCATTCCTTCTCCTTGTTATGATCAGTTATTCATTCTAATGTACGATAGCAGTAAATATCTTTCTTTGATCAGAAAATCAAAATGAGTCTATGAAGTCAGTTTAAGATAAACAACAACATAAGCATGTGAAAGATTCATCTATCAAAGCCCTTGAAAGTTTTTGTGAATTTTATTTAAAAATAAATAAGAATTTAGTTTTGATTATCCTTAGGATATCCAACTTTATCCACCATACAACCAGAGTTGATGTTTGCTTTTACTTCAGTATTCCTGATAAAAATCTTAAACTAGATGTGTCAATTGGTTCATGAGGCATCTTACACATATCTTTGATAGAACAATTATTGACATAACACAACACTTCCTTTTTGTTATGTCTCTAACACAGATATGGAAGTTGTTGAACTTTTGGATTTTTTACAGAGACTGAGGCATACTAGGTTTAGAGGATAAGAGCTGGGAGAGCCTTATGGTGATATGAGTAACAGTATTGTACAAAAAGGAATTGTCATCTCCAAATGCCAGCATGCCCTCATTGAGAGACACTCCTATTCTACTGAAAGGCTCACAGATACATGGGAAGAGAATTTGAACATATTAGTTTTTGACTCAGCTATGTGAAGGGCTGCAAAGATTAAACTACTATGGTCATTATGCAACCCTACTTCACTTCATAGGTGATTAGTAGGGAGTCAAATAAGATATTATCTAATCTATTGCAACCAATCATACATCATAGGCTTATGATGCTGGTTCATTTATCAGGGCAACTAAATATGCTAAGACCCACATCCAACTTTATTACCAAATGAGGTAGAAACTGAGGGTCATTAACTACTTATCTTTAAAAATTTGATTGAGTTTTACTTTGAAATATTAAACCATTAAAATAACAGAAAAAGAAGAAAATTATTTTATATTGAAAGATTAAAAACAGTTAAAGCCAGTATTGTCGATTTCCTAATTACTGAAGAAAGAATACTAAAGAAAATATTTTTACAAAAATTGTTTGGTGATATCCAGGGTCAGCAAGAAAGAAGTTATTTGATCAATTGTCAATGACCACTATGGATGTAGAAGGGGCACTCAGGCCTCATATTTACTATTTGATGTATTTTAAAGGTTATTAAATTTCTTACAGTATGTGTTATAATTTTAATTATAGTGAATCAATAAATATATCTATAAAACTATCAGATATTGCATATTATGTCTATAATAAGTGATGAATCCATTATTAAGGTAATTTTAACAGTTAATTTAAATATATGATGGTGGATTATTGAAAAGCTTCCAGAGGGGGTTCCGGAAGATGGCGGCGTAGGAGGACGCGGGGCTCACAGCGCGTCCTGCCGATCACTTAGATTCCACCTACACCTGCCTAAAGAACCCAGAAAACCGCCAGAGGATTAGCAGAAGGGAGTCTCCGGAGTCAAGCGCAGACCAGAGGCCCACGGAAGAGGGTAGGAAGGGCGGCGAGGCGGTGCGCGCTCCACGGACTGGCGGGAGGGAGCCGGGGCGGAGGGGCGGCTCGCCGGCCAAGCAGAGCCCCCGAGTCTGGCTGGCAAAAGCAGAGGGGCCGGACGGACTGTGTTCCGACAGCAAGCGCGACTTAGCGTCTGGGAGGTCAGAAGTTAACAGCTCTGCTCGGAAAGCGGGAAGGCTGGAGGACAAAGGGAGGGAGAGCTGCTGAGCCCCCGGACGGCAGAGCTCAGCTTGGCGGGGAACAAAGGCGCCAGCGCCATCTCCCCCGCCCATCCCCCAGCCAAAATCCCAAAGGGAACCAGTTCCTGCCAGGGAACTTGCTCGCTCCGCGCAAACACCCAACTCTGTGCTTCTGCGGAGCCAAACCTCCGGCAGCGGATCTGACTCCCTCCCGCTGCCACAGGGCTCCTCCTGAAGTGGATCACCTAAGGAGAAGCGGGCTAAGCCTGCCCCTCCAGCCCCCGTGCACCTTGCCTACCCACCCCAGCTAATACGCCAGATCCCCAGCAACACAAGCCTGGCAGTGTGCAAGTAGCCCAGACGGGACACGCCACCCCACAGTGAATCCCGCCCCTAGGAGAGGGGAAGAGAAGGCACACACCAGTCTGACTGTGGCCCCAGCAGTGGGCTGGGGGCAGACATCGGGTCGGACTGCGGCCCCGCCCACTAACTCCAGTTATACACCACAGCACAGGGGAAGTGCACTGCAGGTCCTCACCACGCCAGGGACTCTCCAAAATGACCAAACGGAAGAATTCCCCTCAGAAGAATCTCCAGGAAATAACAACAGCTAATGAACTGATCAAAAAGGATTTAAATAATATAACAGAAAGTGAATTTAGAATAATAGTCATAAAATTAATCGCTGGGCTTGAAAACAGTATACAGGACAGCAGAGAATCTCTTGCCACAAAGATCGAGGGACTAAGGAACAGTCACGAGGAGTTGAAAAACGCTTTAAACGAATTGCAAAGCAAAATGGAATCCACTATGGCTCGGCTTGAAGAGGCAGAGGAGAGAATAGGTGAACTAGAAGATAAAGTTATGGAGAAAGAGGAAGCTGAAAGAAAGAGAGATAAAAAAATCCAGGAGTATGAGGGGAAAATTAGAGAACTAAGTGATACACTAAAAAAAAATAATATACGCATAATTGGTATCCCAGAGGAGGAAGAGAGAGGGAAGGGTGCTGAAGGGGTACTTGAACAAATTATAGCTGAGAACTTCCCTGAACTGGGGAAGGAAAAAGGCATTGAAATCCAAGAGGCACAGAGAACTCCCTTCAGACGTAACTTGAATCGATCTTCTGCACGACATATCATAGTGAAACTGGCAAAATACAAGGATAAAGAGAAAATTCTGAAAGCAGCAAGGGATAAACGTGCCCTCACATATAAAGGGAGACCTATAAGACTCGTGACTGATCTCTCCTTTGAAACTTGGCAGGCCAGAAAGGCTTGGCACGATATCTACAGTGTGCTAAACAGAAAAAATATGCAGCCGAGAATCCTTTATCCAGCAAGTCTGTCATTTAGAATAGAAGGAGAGATAAAGGTCTTCCCAAACAAACAAAAACTGAAGGAATTTGTCACCACGAAACCAGCCCTACAAGAGATCCTAAGGGGGATCCTGTGAGACAAAGTACCAGAGACATCACTACAAGCATAAAACATACAGACATCACAATGACTCTAAACCCATATCTTTCTATAATAACACTGAATGTAAATGGATTAAATGCGCCAACTAAAAGACATAGGGTATCAGAATGGATAAAAAAACAAGACCCATCTATTTGCTGTCTACAAGAGACTCATTTTAGATCTGAGGACACCTTTAGATTGAGAGTGAGGGGATGGAGAACTATTTATCATGCCACTGGAAGTCAAAAGAAAGCTGGAGTAGCCATACTTCTATCAGACAAACTAGACTTTAAATTAAAGGCTGTAACAAGAGATGAAGAAGGGCATTATATAATAATCACAGGGTCTATCCACCAGGAAGAGCTAACTATTATAAATGTCTATGCGCCAAATACCCGAGCCCCCAGATATATAAAACAATTACTCATAAACATAAGCAACCTTATTGATAAGAATGTGGTCATTGCAGGGGACTTTAACACCCCACTTACAGAAATGGATAGATCATCTAGACACACAGTCAATAAAGAAACAAGGGCCCTGAATGATACATTGGATCAGATGGACTTGACAGATCTATTTAGAACTCTGCATCCCAAAGCAACAGAATATACTTTCTTCTCGAGTGCACATGGAACATTCTCCAAGATAGATCATATACTGGGTCACAAAACAGCCCTTCATAAGTATACAAGAATTGAAATTATACCATGCATACTTTCAGACCACAATGCTATGAAGCTTGAAATCAACCACAGGAAAAAGTCTGGAAAACCTCCAAAAGCATGGAGGTTAAAGAACACCCTACTAACGAATGAGCGGGTCAACCAGGCAATTAGAGAAGAAATTAAAACATATATGGAAACAAACGAAAATGAAAATACAACAATCCAAACGCTTTGGGATGCAGCGAAGGCAGTCCTGAGAGGAAAATACATTGCAATCCAGGCCTATCTCAAGAAACAAGAAAAATCCCAAATACAAAATCTAACAGCACACCTAAAGGAAATAGAAGCAGAACAGCAAAGGCAGCCTAAACCCAGCAGAAGAAGAGAAATCATAAAGATCAGAGCAGAAATAAACAATATAGAATCTAAAAAAACTGTAGAGCAGATCAACGAAACCAAGAGTTGGTTTTTTGAAAAAATAAACAAAATTGACAAACCTCTAGCCAGGCTTCTCAAAAAGAAAAGGGAGATGACCCAAATAGATAAAATCATGAATGAAAATGGAATGATTACAACCAATCCCTCAGAGATACAAACAATTATCAGGGAATACTATGAAAAATTATATGCCAGCAAATTGGACAACCTGGAAGAAATGGACAAATTTCTAAACACCCACACTCTTCCAAAACTCAATCAGGAGGAAATAGAAAGCTTGAACAGACCCATAACCAGCGAAGAAATTGAATCGGTTATCAAAAATCTCCCAACAAATAAGAGTCCAGGACCAGATGGCTTCCCAGGGGAGTTCTACCAGACATTTAAAGCAGAGATAATACCTATCCTTCTCAAGCTATTCCAAGAAATAGAAAGGGAAGGAAAACTTCCAGACTCATTCTATGAAGCCAGTATTACTTTGATTCCTAAACCAGACAGAGACCCAGTAAAAAAAGAGAACTACAGGCCAATATCCCTGATGAATATGGATGCAAAAATTCTTAATAAGATACTAGCAAATCGAATTCAACAGCATATAAAAAGAATTATTCACCATGATCAAGTGGGATTCATTCCTGGGATGCAGGGCTGGTTCAACATTCGCAAATCGATCAACGTGATACATCACATTAACAAAAAAAAAGAGAAGAACCATATGATCCTGTCAATCGATGCAGAAAAGGCCTTTGACAAAATCCAGCACCCTTTCTTAATAAAAACCCTTGAGAAAGTCGGGATAGAAGGAACATACTTAAAGATCATAAAGGCCATTTATGAAAAGCCCACAGCTAACATCATCCTCAACGGGGAAAAACTGAGAGCTTTTTCCCTGAGATCAGGAACACGACAGGGATGCCCACTGTCACCGCTGCTGTTTAATATAGTGCTGGAAGTTCTAGCATCAGCAATCAGACAACAAAAGGAAATCAAAGGCATCAAAATTGGCAAAGATGAAGTCAAGCTTTCACTTTTTGCAGATGACATGATATTATACATGGAAAATCCGATAGACTCCACCAAAAGTCTGCTAGAACTGATACATGAATTCAGCACAGTTGCAGGATACAAAATCAATGTGCAGAAATCAGTTGCATTCTTATACACTAACAATGAAGCAACAGAAAGACAAATGAAGAAACTGATCCCATTCACAATTGCACCAAGAAGCATAAAATACCTAGGAATAAATCTAACCAAAGATGTAAAAGATCTGTATGCTGAAAACTATAGAAAGCTTATGCAGGTAATTGAAGAAGATATAAAGAAATGGAAAGACATTCCCTGCTCATGGATTGGAAGAATAAATATTGTCAAAATGGCAATACTACCCAAAGCTATCTACACATTCAATGCAATCCCAATCAAAATTGCACCAGCATTCTTCTCGAAACTAGAACAAGCAATCCTAAAATTCATATGGAACCACAAAAGGCCCCGAACAGCCAAAGTAATTTTGAAGAAGAAGACCAAAGCAGGAGGCATCACAATCCCAGACTTTAGCCTCTACTACAAAGCTGTCATCATCAAGACAGCATGGTATTGGCATAAAAACAGACACATAGACCAATGGAATAGAATAGAAACCCCAGAACTAGACCCACAAACGTATGGCCAACTCATCTTTGACAAAGCAGGAAAGAACATCCAATGGAAAAAAGACAGTCTCTTTAACAAATGGTGCTGGGAGAACTGGACAGCAACATGCAGAAGGTTGAAACTAGACCACTTTCTCACACCATTCACAAAAATAAACTCAAAATGGATAAAGGACCTGAATGTGAGACAGGAAACCATCAAAACCTTAGAGGAGAAAGCAGGAAAAGACCTCTCTGACCTCAGCCGTAGCAATCTCTTACTCGGCACATCCCCAAAGGCAAGGGAATTAAAAGCAAAAGTGAATTAGTGGGACCTTATGAAGATAAAAAGCTTCTGCACAGCAAAGGAAACAACCAACAAAACGAAAAGGCAACCAACGGAATGGGAAAAGATATTTGCAAATGACACATCGGACAAAGGGCTAGTATCCAAAATCTATAAAGAGCTCATCAAACTCCACACCCGAAAAACAAATAACCCAGTGAAGAAATGGGCAGAAAACATGAATAGACACTTCTCTAAAGAAGACATCCGGATGGCCAACAGGCACATGAAAAGATGTTCAACGTCGCTCCTTATCAGGGAAATACAAATCAAAACCACACTCAGATACCACCTCACGCCAGTCAGAGTGGCCAAAATGAAGAAATCAGGAGACTATAGATGCTGGAGAGGATGTGGAGGAACAGGAACCCTCTTGCACTGTTGGTGGGAATGCAAATTGGTGCAGCCGCTCTGGAAAGCAGTGTGGAGGTTCCTCAGAAAATTAAAAATAGACCTACCCTATGACCCAGCAATAGCACTGCTAGGAATTTATCCAAGGGATACAGGAGTACTGATGCATAGGGGCACCTGTACCCCAATGTTTATAGCGGCACTCTCAACAATAGCCAAATTATGGAAAGAGCCTAAATGTCCATCAACTGATGAATGGATAAAGAAATTGTGGTTTATATACACAATGGAATACTACGTGGCAATGAGAAAAAATGAAATATGGCCTTTTGTAGCAACATGGATGGAACTGGAGAGTGTGATGCTAAGTGAAATAAGCCATACAGAGAAAGACAGATACCATATGGTTTCACTCTTATGTGGATCCTGAGAAACATAACAGAAACCCATGGGGGAGGGGAAGAAAAAAAAAAAAAGAGGTTAGAGTGGGAGAGAGCCAAAGCATAAGAGACTGTTAAAAACTGAGAACAAACTGAGGGTTGATGGGGGGTGGGAGGGAGGGCAGGGTGGGAGGGAGGGCAGGGTGGGTGATGGGTATTGAGGAGGGCACCTTTTGGGATGAGCACTGGGTGTTATATGGAAACCAATTTGACAGTAAATTTCATATATTAAAAAATTTAAAAAAAAAAATAAATAAATATATGATGGTAAAAATAAAACTATAAAGGATTAATTAGGATCCAAAGAGAGAGAGAGGGAGGGAGAGAGAGAGGGAGAGAGAGAGAGAGAGAGAGAGAGAGAGAGAGAGAGAGAGATTGATATTTTTTGGTTGGTTTAATTATTTTGGAGTAGGGAGCACAATGCCCTGGAAACAAAGAGTATTATTCTTAACCTCTGATCCATGACTTACGACTTCAGGGGAAAAAATTTTTTGCTTACAACATATATTTTCATTGATTCTTATCTTCCCAGTATTGTAGATGAAACTTTAAAAGTATTCACTTTAATGTTTTCAAAACATGATTTAAAAATCCAGGATGAGTTGAAGACTTTTGGCTTAGTGAATTATTTCTGGATTTCCAGGGATCTGGAAATCTGATATTTCTGAATTTACCCAAAATACTTCTCTGATTCTTTAAAGCCTGAAATTACACTAACTTTTCTTACAGTTTAAGTAAATGCCTAATTAGACCCAGTATCTTGATATTAAATACCATAAAGTTTCTCACTGGACCTCTCTGATATCCAGTAAGTTTATTAGTTCTACTGATGCTGAATAGATAGTGAAGGAATACCCCAAAATATAATAAACAGTGAATAAGGGCAATTATACTATGAAAATATGGAATTGGTTGGCAGTCCTACATTGAGATCTAGAAGCAGATTAGTTTGAATTAAAAAAAAAAAGACAATTCAATTTTATTCTAAAATTAAACTAAATATATTGGCGATTACAAAACTTAGCATTGTGATTAGGCTTACTATCTCTTACTTAAGAGTAGTTAGTATTCATTGTAAGAATGGTGAACCAAGAACATCAATTACCCAGTTAGTGAGATAAAAATGTCATTACTCTTATTTATTATCACTTGAGTGTTGACCACATACTTACCATACCTCTGAACCACTTCTAATTTATTCCCTTTCCTTTACAATTTATAATCTTTTTTTAGCCAACCCGATTCTTTTTGTATAAGATAAGAACATTGGATCTTCAAGAGACCAAAAAAGATCTTATTAAGTGATCATCATAGGACAAATAATAAATCAGAGTCATACTAAAAACAACTATCTAAGAATGAGAAAATATGAATTTTTTTGGAAAAAAATGTAATATATCTTGGAAGTTATCTTAGAGTATAAGAAAAAAATTATTAAGGTTTCCAGAGACTCTCTAATTTTAAAAATTATAAAAATTCATAGATTACACTGGGAGTAGATTTTTAACTGAAAGAATGTAAAAAATGAAATTTGAAAAATTCTAAACATGAACCAAAATACAGAATATGCTGTACTATAAATCTCATGGAAACATTGCTTGTTATAAAATATTTTAGACATAAAGTATAAAAATAAAGTAACATACTTCTATATATTTATATTAAATAACAAAATATTATATATACAGAATACACTACATTAGTTTTCCAAATCTCAAGTTCAATGTTGTTATTACTGATCTATAAAATTAATCAGAGAGTTTAAGGGAAAAGAAAAAAATATATGAATTAAAATATTAATAAGATGAATCAAATCTAAATTCTGGGTGTTTACCAGAATATTCTTCCAATCAAATGGTGATTACTTTTAATTCCAGCCCCTACATGGTACTTTTAGAATGTAGTTGGTCACAACACAACTAGACTGGTCACAATATAGATTTTCCAGCATTTAATCACATGCCTTTGCTAAGTAGTATAAACAAAATACTATTGCTAAGATGCATCTTTATGTCTCTCAATTTATAGACTACTTCCTCTTATCTCCCTTACTTTTTCCTAAAAATATCCCTATGAAATTGCACTTGGAAATTGAGAATCCAAGCTGTTAAGTGACTTGCCCAAGAATACAAAGTACTATTAGGCAATAGATGAAGATCAAATAGATAATCTGCCTCTGGTTCTCATACACTCTCCACCTTATCACTCTCATCTTTGATACCTCTCATTAGCTGAGGATGCCCTGATGAGAATATTGCAATTTTTAGCATAATGAAACAAAGCAATAAATGGAAGGTATTCTAATTCTCAGGATTCCTGTATATATTGTGGGGGTATTCATTCATTCAGTGCCTACCTGATGGTGCCTACTATTTGTCTGGTACTGTTGTTGATATTGAAGGTATACAGTATCAGCAATGAACAAAACAGACACAAATTTCAGTCTTCATTTTAGTGTGAAGAGATAGATATACAATAAAAATAATAGTATAATATGTAATAAGTTAAAAAGTAGTAAGTTCTCTGAAGGAAAAATAAATTTAAAAAGTAAAGAAGGAAATGGAAAATGCCAGGAAGGTGGGAGGTTGGAAGGTGTGAACAAAGAAGGTAAGAACCTTGAGGATATCTTGGGAATGGAATTCAAAGTAAAACAAACAGGAAATGCAAAGACACTGAGACAAGAATATACATGGAGAGGTTAAGGAATGGCCAAAAACAACCTATCATAATAACAAATAAAAGTTATAGTAACAGTGGGGTACTAGATGGAATGAAGCATTGTAGATTATTTTAAGAACTTTGGCATTTCAGGGCATCTTGGTGGATCAATTGGTTAAGCGTCCAACTCAATTTCAGCTTAGGTCATGATCTCACTGTCATGGGATTGAGTCCCATGTCAGGTTCTGCACTGAGTGTGAAACCAGCTTAATATTTTCTTTCTCCCTCTCCCTCTGCCCCTCTCCCACTCATGCACTTTCTATCTCTCTCTCTCAACCTCTCTCTCCCCCCTTCCCCCCCAAAAGAAAGAATACTTACATTTAAATGGAGTAACCTCAGAGAGAAAGAGAAACCCTCTTGCACTGTTGGTGGGAATACAAACTGGTGCAGACACTCTGAAAAACAGTATAGAGGTTCCTCCAAAAACTAAAAACTACCCTACAATCCAGTAACTGCACTATTAGGTATTAACCCAAAGGATACAAAAATACAGATTTGAAGGGGTACATGCACCCCAATGTTTATAGCAGGATTATCAACAATAGCCAAACAGGAGAGAGCCCAAATGTCCATTGACTGATGAACGGATAAACAATATGTGGCTGGCACACACACACACACACACACACACACACACACACTGGAATATTACTCAGCCATCAAGAAGAATGAAATCTTGGCATTTGCAACAGCATGGATGGAGCTAGAAGGTATTATGCTAAGTGAAACAAGTCAATCAGAGAAAAACAAATGCCTTATAAATTCACTCATATATAGGATTTAAGAGACAAAACATATTAACATATGGGAAGGTGGGGAAGAGGAGAGAGGGAAACAAACCAGAAAACACTCTTTACAATAGAGAACAAACTGAGAGTTGACGGAGGGAGGTGGGTGGAAGATTGGCTAAATGGGTGATAGGTATTAAGGAGGGCACTTGTTATGAAGAGCACTGAGTGTGGTATGTAAGTGATGAATCACCGAATTCTACTCCTGAAACTAACTGAAATTGACTAACTAAAATTTAAACAAAAAATTAAAATAAATGGAGTAACCTTAGAAGGAAAAAAATTATTGTCAATTAGATATAGATATAGATATAGATATAGATATAGATATATAGATCTATATCAGTTTGGTTAAAAATTCTAAGAAATGTTATGCTCCTATTCTACATTCCTAAACTTTAAAAAGGAAGGATGCACAAGACATTATAAACATAACTCCATTAAATGCTGAATTATAATTTAGTAGTGGTTCTAAATATGGTAATTTAGTAATTTTGAATTGTAAAACAAATAATTCTTAGTTCTAAGAATTTAGCTCTAAGAATTTAGTTTAGTTAACTAAAATTTAGTTCAGCTAAGTTTATATCTCTTGAAAATGATTGATCCTCAGTAGTCAAGATGAATTACACACTAGAGGAAAAAATAAATAGAATGGATTCACTGAAATATAGAATTTATATAAGTTCATATGTGATGAAAGAGAAATCAAAAGATATGTTTCAAGTCCAAGTTTAAACATATGTGTGATTCAAATCACAAAATTGAATCTAAATTCCTTCTGTTTTGTCTCACTCCAAAGAGTGTCATGAAGATTAAATGAGACTCTGTGTATATGATTGTTTATGTGTGTGCAAGCACTACAAATCACTGTAGATATAGAGTAAATTATTGTAAATATAGCAGTAATAATACAATTTTAAAATAAATGACAAGAAATTGGATTTACATGAATAAAGTAATTGGGATTGTTTACTCTGGAGGACTTCTCTTCCTTCTTCTTAATAGAGGTTGTTGCCCAGAATCCTATCTAGAATTCCACCCAATCTTGCTCTCTTCTTCTCTTGTTCAGCTTACATGTTTCCCCTGAGCTCAAGACCCATACTTCCAGGAGCTTATTGAGTATATGCATAAGTATATAATCAAACTAATTTCATTATCTTTCTCCCAGGCTATCTCTCCCCATGTAGTCCTACTCTTAATGAATAGAATTGTCATCTACTCAATTTCTCAAGTTCCAAATCTTGTACTTTTCCCAATCACTCAAATCCTCCATCAATTTGAAAGTACTTACTGTACACTTAGTGCTTAATGGCATGATATAGTCTTGGCTCTGCCATCTACTAGCAGTGAGACATCAGCAAAAATCATTTAACCTCTCTGTACCCCACTTAACCAACTGAGCCACCCAGGCACTCCATGCAATCTTTTTTTTATAAGAAAAAAAATTTATTTCACATTCACTTATTTCTCTTTTTTATTACTTTTTATTTTCATTCCAGTATAGTTAACATAAAGTGTTATATTAGCTTGAGATGTACAATATGATGATTCAATCATTCTATACATCCCCCAGGGCCCATCGTGACAAGTGCACTCCTTAAACCCATCACTTCTATCACCCATTCCCCCACCCACCTCCCCTCTGATAACCATCAGTTTGTTCTCTATATTTAAGAGTCTCTTCATTGGTTTGTCTTTTTTTCTGTCCTTATTTTTTCTTTTCTTATTTGTTTTGCATCTTAAATTCCACATAGGAGTGAAATCATATAGTATTTGTCTTACTGATTTATTTCACTTAGCATTATAGTATCTAGCTCCATCTATGTCATTGTAAATGGCAAGATTTCATTCTTTTTATGGTTTAATAATATTCCATTGTGTGTGTGTGTGTGTGTGTGTGTGTGTGTGTGTGTATACCACTTCTGCTTTATCCACTCATCTACCAATGGATATTTGGACTTCTTCCATAATTTGGCTATTGTAAATAATGCTTCTATAAACATAGGGGTGCATATATTCCTTTGACTTAGACTTTTTGTACTTTTTGGGTTAATATATAGTAGTGTGATTACTGGATCTTAGGATGATTCTACTTTTAAATTGTGGAGGAACCTCTATAGTGGTTTCTAAAGTGGCTGCACCAGTTTGCATTCCCACCGACAGTTCAAGAGCGATCTTTTTCTCCACATCCTCAACAACACTTGTGATTCTTGTATTTTTTATTCTAGCCATTCTCACAGGTGTTGAGGTGATATATTGTTGTTTTGATTTGTATTTTCCTAATGATGAGTGATTTTGAACATCTTTCCATGTGTCTGTTGGTCATCTGGATGTCTTCTTTGGAGCTGTCTCTTACTGTTTGTTGCTGTCTCTTACTGTTTGTTTTTAATTGGATTATTTGGATTTAGGGTGTTGAGTTTTATAAGTTCTTTGTATATTTTTGATACCAACCCTTTATCAGATATGTTATTTGCAAGTGTCTTCTCCCATTCAGTAGGATGCCCTTAAGTTTTGTTGATTGTTTCCTTCACTGTGCAGAAGCTTTTATTTGGATGTAGTGTCAATAGTTTATTTTTGATTTTGTTTCTCTTGCTTCAGATGACAGATCTAGAAAAATATTTCTATGGCCAACTCCAGAAAGAAAAACTACTACCTGTATTCTCTTCTAAGATTTTGATAGTTTTAGGTCTCACATTCAGGTCTTTAATGCATTTTGAATCTATTTTTGTGTATGGTGTAAGGAAGTGGTCTAGTTTCATTCTTTTGCATGTTGTTTTCCAGTTTTCCCAGAACCATTTATTGAAGAGGCTACTTATTGATGTACTTAGATTCCTTTCTCTTTACTTTTTGCATATCTATTACTGGTTTTTGATTTGTGGTTATCATGAGGTTTGTACATAATAAATTCTGCATATAGCAGTCTATATTAAGTTGATGATCACTTATGTTTGAACTCATTCTTAATTCATTCCCCTACTTCCCCGTGTTTTAGATACATCCTTTTATTTTGTGAATCCCTTGACTGGTTTTTACAGATATTTTTCATACTGTTATTTATCATATTTCCTTTCGCTCAAATCAAAGAGTCCCCTTTAATATTTCTTGTAGAGCAGGTTTAGTGGTCATGAACTCCTTTAGTGTTTCTTTGTCTGAGAAACTCTTTATCACTCCTTCTATGCTGAATGATAGCCTTGCTGGATAGAATATTCTTGGCTCAAGATTTTTCCAGTTCAGCACCCAATGGCTTGTATCATGCTATTCCCTTGTGACCTGAAAAGTGTCTGCTGAAAACTCTGCTCATAGCCTTATGGGGTTTCCCTTGTATATAACTTTTCTTTCCTCTTCCTGTTTCTAATTTTTTTTCTTTATCACATTTTTTGCCATTTTCATTACTATGTGTCTTGGGTGGACCTTCCTGGGTTGAATTTGTTGTGAAATCTCTGTGCTTCCTGGATCTGGATATTTGTTTCCTTCTTCATATTAGGGAAGGTTTTTTTGCTATTATTTCTTCAATAAATTTTCTGTCCCTCTTTCTCTCTCTTCTCCCAGAATCCCTATAGCATAACACGTATGTTATTATGCTTGATGGAATCACTGATTTCCCTAACTATATTCTTGTTTTATATAATTATTTTTTCCTTCATTTGCTCAGCTTGATTAATTTCCATTACTCTGTCTTCAAGGTCATTAATTCATTCCTCTGCTTCCTCTAAGTTGCTGTTTATTCCATCAAGTGTATTTTTTATTTCATTTATTATGTTCTTCATCTCTGATTAGTTGCTCTTTGTTTTCCACCACTTCGTTAAGGGTCTCACTGATGTTTCCCACTCTTTTCTCAAGTCCTGTGCGTATCTTTATAATCATCACTTTAAATTATCTATCAGGCACATTACTTATATCTTTTCATTTAGGTGTCTTGATGTGGTTTGTCCTACTCTTTCATTTGGGATATGTTCTTCTGTCTCTTCATTTTGTCTAACTCTGTATTTGTTTCTCTGTGTTAGGAAAGACAGCTACATCTTCTGCACTGGAAAGGAGAGGCCTTATGAAGAAAAGTTCCTGAACTCTTCCACGTAGTCACCCCTATTCACAAGAACTGAAGCTTCAAAGGTGTCTCCTATGTGTGATTCATGTGCCTTGCTTTTGTAAATGACCTGTTTTTTTCTTCATTCCAGTCACAATGGCTCTCTCTGCTTATTGTTGGCAGCATTTGGTCCCTGTGGTGTTAGTGGACCAGTCTGGGAATGCTATGGGCTTGAGTTGAGTCAGATCAGGTATTTGCCAGAGATGCAGTAGCACTAAATTTCAGGGTACTTTCCCTGTAATATCCCTGAAAATCTTTCATTGGTGGGTGGGGGCTGCAGTCAGATCAGTTCTCTGCCCATTACTGGGGCCTCTGTCTGAGTTTTGTGTTTGGTTATATTTCCTTCCTCCAGGGAAGGAGTCACTTTTGAGGGTCTATTTGCACACTGTCAGGCTTATGACACCACACTTTATGGGCTCTGGCTAAGAGTGTATTGGAGAAGGCAGAACTCTCAAAGCACAGTCTGGTGGCTTGTGGTGGGGCAGGAGTGCTAGCAAGCTTTGAGTGCCAAGGGATAGGCCTTGCACCAATGGAACTGAAGAGGCCCATCTGGTTCTGTGACAGGGCAGTAGTATTAGCAAGCTTAGTGCACCCCTAGTCCTCTGAGGGAGGGACATGCAGCACTGGATTGAGGCTTCCCACTGAAAGGGTGGATTGGTTGAAGCACAGAGTGTGTGGGTAGGGTGGCAGTGCTAGCAACTTAGGTAGCCAATCCTCAGATGCCCATGTATTTACACTGGGGGGTGGGGTAGGGAAATGGTGCCTTCCAGTTCCTTTGTTCCTGGAGGAGTTCCCTGGCAATATCTGTTCTTCTAGGACAGGCTCGGAGAAGAATAAATAACTCTCCCTTCTGTATCCCCCAGGCACCTTTCAAATGGCTACTTATATACTGTATCTCCAGGGGCTGTTTGTTGTTGTGTCTTTTAAGGGCAGGGACTCAGTTTACTCTCATCCTTATGACTCCTATAGCCACACCTAGTGATTTTTTTTTTTTAATTTCTGCTTTTAAATCCCATCGGTTGTAAGAATTCATGAAATTTGGCCCCTCTGATTTTTAAAGCCAAATGTTATGAGAATTCATCTCCCCCTTATGGGTCCCCTGTGTAAGGGTCTATTTCTCTTCCATCTCTGGGTGCATGGCATCCTGAGGGCCCATGAGACATCTTGCCCCACAGAAAGTCTTATGAGTCCATTTATTTCCTAATCACGTCTTTGCCCTTCCTACATTTTTTCATGTGGCCTCTTCTCTACATTTAGTTGTGGAGTTTATTCTGCCAGTCTTTGGGTCATTTTCTGAGTTATTTGCACTACTGTGAGTGCTCTCTAGTTGTATCTGTGGGATGTGGAGACCTTAGGGTCCTCCTGCTCTGCCATCTTCCCCCTCTCCCTTATATGTAATCTTCTGCTTAACACAACTCAGTTAAAATTCAGTTGTATCAGAACACCAGAACTTGAATTATAATGATTTTGAGTTTCAAAATGAAGGTAGTATGAGAATCTGTTTAAACATTAACTGAGATCAATTAATCTTCTAGGCTTCAAGTCAATTTCTCAAAATGAGACTTTCCTTTTTACTTATCTTAAGTGATTCATCAAAGTATTACTCAGAATTTATAACAGAAAAGCCAAGAAATGTTTTTAGAAGCTTCACATGTTTAGACATATCTGAATCTATCTATCTATCATCTATCTAATCTATATTTTTGTATATCTGAACACATCAGGTGTTTCCATATGTCAATGCCTTCATAACACATTATTTACTTTGCCTAGTCAGTTCATTCTTTCCCTCTTCACCTGACAACATTTTAGTCATCCTTCAAATCCAGTTCAAATATGCAGTTAACTTTTAAAATACATGTGGCAGTAGCTTATTGATATTATTTAACAAAGTAAAAATAAATCTCTGAGAGTAGGGAGAAAGAGAAAGACAGAGGGACAAAGAAGGAGGAAGTAGAAGAGAATGGGAAAGAGAGAAAGCAAGCAATCTTCTTTAAAGTTTAAGAGCTTAAACACCTAGATCAATGAATTTTACCATGCTAAACTGTATTTTGTTAAAAAGAAAATACAGTATTATGGAGATGACTACATAGGAGCTGGACTGGATGTACAATTCCAAGTTTAATATGCTATGATTGGAAGCTGGACTTTGAAGCTCAATGATCTGTAGGAGAAGAATCTAGGGCCTGACATTTATGAATTGTGGAAGCTCAAGAAACTCACATCATATCTCTCCATTTTAGTTCCCTTAAACTTAAAATAGCATTCATATGGACCTCTTTTTACATGATTGAAGGTTAAATTAGACAATAAATGTGAAAGGGTAGTCTATGTAATACTGGATGCAAAATGGTTAAGAAATAGTCAGTGGGAGATATTTAATAATGTTAACCAGGAAGTGCCATGACATTCAGACTTTTCTGGAATTAGGAGCTATCTATTTTCAATTTTAACTTCAATAATGAAGTTACTTTTCCCACAAAAAAATATCCCAGGCAGAACGCAGAATACAGAATGCTGATCAATTGGAATGCACAGAGCACTCATGTCAGACAGTATAATGTGGAACAAGCATAAAAAGGCCGTTTCTGAATAATTAATGCCAGATATGCAGAGTGGAATGAAGAAAGCAAATTTTTCCTGTTGATAAAATGAATAAGGTTTTTTTAAAATGAAATTGGAAAATATGCAGAAGCTCAGAATGAGTTCTTTGGAAAACAAAATCTATAACAAAACATAACTGTCCTAGCACAAGTACTAAATAATTATTCAACCTGCATTTACTGAGCTCCAATTGGTACAAGACTTTGCTATACTAATGGGAAAGACACAAGACACTTGTGGCCAAGGCAAGCCTGGAATATACAAAAAAGAAATGACAGAATCTGAATAACAAGAAAAAAAAAGATTGGATCCATATATCTTCTAATATGTTAGATACAACCACTTCAGTTAGACATAGCTTGTCTCATGGAGATAGAAGGAAACTTGAAATTAACACCAACATAGTTTGTTATATATAATTTACTTTTTAATTGTCTGGTAATAGTCTGACTAGTGTTGAAACAGTCCTTTTTGATCCTTTTTCACCTTTTCCACAAAGTTCAAAGTGCAAAAATCTCCTCAAGTATTGTTATGTATTGCTCTCTGAACTAAATATTCACTATATATCTATTACAGTAACATTTTTGGTATCCAGAATAGACCTACAAGCTAAGAAATGTACAGTTAAAGAATATGGTCTGGGAAAGAAATTCTCATAACAGCAGTGTGAAGGTCCTTCATGCAATTTGGAGAAAAATATAAATTATCAAGGAATATTAATTAGCCTCATTCATTCACATCTCTTCTATTACTATAGATCATATATTTTGTCCCAATTCCCAAGTTCCTTAGAGCGAGATAAATAATGGCTTAATACAAAGTTTCTAACATAGGCTGTATATAATTGACTAAAGATTGAAAAATATTTCTACCAGAATCTGGGCCCAAAAGATGTGGTTAAGAAAACAATTTGGAAGTTTCTTTGTAGCATGGCTGAAATCACTCATAGAACACCATGACCCAGGGCATTGAAAGACATAAATACTTTAGGCAATTCCTGTTTTAAAAATATCACCAGTCTGTTTGGTTTGAAGAAGTTGCTGTTCTAACCCTTCTTCATACATATAAATAGCACAGAAAAATAAAAGATTGCAAGTAAATTAGAAGAAGGCCCAAATGACCTTTAATATAATATTATGTGCCCAAACCACAAGGTGTTTAAATTAGTAGCTTAAAATGTTCCATTTGACACATATCATGGGAAGTAAAATCTTTTTTTTTTTCTTACTTGCTTCAGCTACATTCTTCCAAATTCTTGACCAGCTGAACTGTTTGTTCCAGGTCATCAAATCCCTTAATAATTTAAATTCCCAAATCAGACTTACAAAGGATATGGCTAGGTACATACTGCTGTCGGTTCACTTAGCAGGAAAAGAATGCTACACATATATACTTGTATGTACACAATTTCCTTCAGAAGCATGCAGTAAGTTAATATTTCCACAAAGTTAAGTATAAATAGGAATTTTACTATGTAAACCAACATATGACACCTATGTCAAAGCCTGGTTTAATTTTCAAAGTCTAAGTTCTTTACAGTCTTTTCCAGGTGAGGCCAAGCTGTATCATCTCCCCTCAGTTCTCTGGAAGGCACATGGCTTTGCACCTCCACAAGCCTTAGATAAAATTACATAAGCCAGGCTTTCTCAAAGTGAAATAAAAATAATCAGTTCTATAAGATGTGAGCTGTTGTCACTCAGCAGGGAAAAGAACTCATGGTCAAACTGGGCAATAGTTAGCTCAATAAAGCTAAATAGGTTTTCATTTCTTGTTTGCTGATTGGTAGGTTTTCTCACAAATGTTAATGCTCGTTTTTCATAATGCTATTGTACACTGTAAAAGGAAATAGGTGAAGAATCAATGTTAAATGTGGTGTAGCCTTTCCCAAAGTTATTTGAACATCTCATGGGAGTGGTGTTATGAAGCAAACCTGGTTGGAAAATACTTCCTCTTTGCAGGAAGCACCTCTCAGTCTTTCCCTTTGGGAATCTTTTAACCTAACCCCACTTCCCCAAATATCATTCCTCCTACAACTCCAATAGGTTCTCTGTGCCCTCATGCTGTTCTGGACATTCCTATTAGGAAAAGCTAATTCTCCTCCAAATGTAGGCAATTATTAAACTTAACTCTCTGAAGATAGAGCCTGCTGGCCTTGGCCCTGAGCTCAGTGCAATTTTTATTAATGCTGTATGTCCTGCCCAGCTACTGACTCTGTGTACCATGCCCCTGGCTGCCACCATGCTTGGGGGTGATCACCTACAATTAGCGACTTTTAGTACAAATTTTACTAACACCATGTGTGTGGGCTGCCACACACATACACCAAAAGTCCCTGGCCACCACTACCACCCCAGTGTGCTATGGCCCTAACAGTCACCTGGCTGTGGGAGATCTGGCCTAGGCTTAATGCAAATTTATCTAACACCACAGACCTGCCCAGAGCCCTTCTGCTGCCATGTCTCCCTCCCCCAGCAGGCCTGTCTGGATCTCACTAATATTACAGAGATCAAACACAGCACACAACAGGCAAACTCAGTGCAGATGTCTGGACAGAAAGGAAAAGTGACTCAGACATGGTAGCAGGATGCAAGCAATGTACACAGGAGACTCCTCTGAAGTATCAGGTTCTGGTGAACAAGGGATACTGCATTACAGGAACTACAGGATCTCCTTTTCATAAAGCAACTACTTTCAAGAGCAGAAGACATAGCTAACTTTCTCAACACACAAAAACAGACACAGAGAAGTAGACAAACTAAGGATACAGAGATATATATCCCAAATGTAAGAACAAGAAAAAATTACAGCAGGAAATCTAAGTGAAAGAGAAATAATTAATATGTCTGATATATAATTTAAAGTAGTTATCATCAAGATACTCACTGTACTTCAGACAAGAGTAGAGGACATCAGTGAGACCCTGTACAAAGAGATAAAAAAACAACATGTCAGAGATGAATAACTCAATAAATGAAATTAAAGATGCGATAGAATAAACATTAGTCTACAGGAAGCAGAGGAATGTGTCAGTGACTTGGAGGATACAGTAATGGAAGCAAATAAAGTTGAAAAGGTGAGAGACTAATACTGTATAATGATAATAGACTTAGAGAACTCAGTGACTCCATTAAGTATGCAAACATACCCATTATAGGGATCCCAGAAGGAGAAGTGAGAGAAAAGGGACAGAAAATATATTTAAATAAATAATAGCTGAAAATTTCCAAAATCTGGGGAGAGAAACAGAGATCCAGATGCAGGAGGCACAAAGATCCCCCAACAAAATCAATACAAGAAGGTCCACACCAAGACACATAGTAATTAAAATGGCAAAAAGTAGAGATAAAGAAATAATTTTAAAGATTGCAAGAGAAGACACTTACATACAAAGGAAATTCCCTAAGGCTATGAGCTGATTTTTCAGCATAAACTATGCAGTCCACAAGGGAGTGGCATGATGTATTCGAAATGTTGAAAGGGAAAAATCTGCAGCCAAGAATACTTTACACAGCAAGGCTGTCATTCATAATAGAAGAAAAGATAAAATTTCCCAGAAAAACAAAAGCTAAAAGAATTCAGGAACACTAAACTCTTCAAGAAATGTTAAGGGAAACTCTGTGAATGGAAAATAAAGACCATAAGTAAAGTAAGAAAAATAGAAAGCACAAATTAAAAGGTTGTAAAAGATGATGCCAAATATCTTTTATGTGGAGGGAAGTGGAGTAAAGAATGAATTCAAACTTAAGCCGCCATCAGCTTAATATAGAGTGCTCTATGTAGATGTTATATATAAACCAACTGGTAAATACAAATCAAAAACTATAACAGATATGCAAAAATTGAAGAGTAAGAAACCCAACTTTGGTAAGATAACTTACCAAAGAAAACCAGTAAACAGCAAAAGAAGAAAAGATCAGAGAAAAACTATAGGAATAACCATAAAAATATGACAATATGGCGATAAATACATATCTATCAATAATTATTTTGATGGGCACCTGGGTGCTTAGTTGGTTGAACATCAGACTCTTGATTTTGGCTCAAGTCATGATCCCTGGATCATAGGATTGAACACTGGGCTCTGTGCTAAACATGGAGCCTGCTTTTGATTCTCTCTCTCTTTCTTTCTCCCTCTGCCCTACCCCCTCTTCACACTCTTTCTAATAATAATAATAATAATAATAATAATAATAATAATAATATCTTTACTGTAAATGGAGTAAATGCTCCAATAAAAAGACATGGGGTGACAGAATAGATTAAAAAAAAAAGAGCTATCTATATGCTGCCTACAAGAGACTCATTTCAGACACAAAGACACATGCAGATTGAATGTGAGGGGATGGAGAAATATTTATTTTGCAAATGGATGCCCAAAGAGCCAAAGTAGTAATTCTAACTTCAAACTAAATGGACTTTAAAACAAAGTCTGTAAAAAGAGACAAAGAAGGACACCATATAATAATAAAGGGGACAACTACATTGTTGTTGGGAATGCAAACTGGCACAGCCACTCTGGAAAACAGTATGGAATTTCCTCAAAAATTTAAAAATAGAACTACTCTATGATCAGCAATTGCACTACTAGGTATTTACCCAAAGGATATAAAAAACAATAATTCAAAGGGATGCATGCACTCTGATGTTTATGGCAGCATTATCAATAATACCCAACTTATGGAAAGAGTCAAATGTCCATTAACTGATGAATGGATAAAGAACATGTAGTATAAATATACAATACAATATTACTCAACCATAAAAAATAATGGACTCTTGACATTTGCAAGGACACAGATGGAACTAGAGAGTATTATGCTATGTGAAATAAGTCAGAGAAAGGCAAATACTATATGATTTCACTCTTATGTGGAATTTAAGAAATAAAACAAATGAACATGGGTGGGAGGGAAATGAAGCAAACCAGGAAACAGCCTCTTAACTATAGAGAACAAATTGATGGTTACTGAAGGGGAGGTGCACAGATGTTGGGTGAAACAGGTGATGGGTATAAGGTAGTAAGGAAGGCACTCATGATAAGCATCAAGTGTTTCATGTAAGTGATGAAACACTAAATTCTATATCTGAAACTAATATTGCACTGTATGTAAACTAGCTGGAATTTAAATTAAAACTTGAAAGGAAAAAAAAGGGTACAATCAAACAAGAAGATGTAACAATTGGAAAATTTATGCACCCAATATAAAATTACCCAAAAACAGAAAACAGTTAATAACAAGCATAAAAGAAATAATTGATAGTACTATAGTAATAATAGGGGATTTTAAACCACACTTACATTGATGATCATTGAAACAGATCATTCAAACAAATTCAACAAAGAAGCAGTGACTTTGAATGAAACACTAGACCAGATGATTTCACAGATATACTCAGAACATTCCATCCTAAAACAGAAGAATCTACATTCTTTTCAAGTGCACGTAGAACATTCTCCATAATAGATCCCATGTTAGGCCACAAAACAATCCTCAACAGATTCAAATTGATATAAGTCATACCATGCATCTTTTCCGACCACAACACTATGAAATGAGAAATCAACCACAAGAAAAAATCTGGAAAGAGCACAAATACACGGAGGTTAAATAACACGCTACTAAACAATTAATGGGTCAACAAAGAAATTAAAGAAGAAATCAAAAAGTACATGGAAACAAATAAAAATGAAAATGCAATGGTACAAAATCTTTGGGATGCAGCAAAAGCGGTTATAAATAGCAATACAGGCCTAACCCAGAAAGCAAAAAATTTTCAAATAAACAACGTGACTTTACACATAAAGGGGATAGGAAAAGAACAACAAACAAAACAAACCCCAAACCAGTAGAAGGAAGGAAATAAAAAGATTAGAGCAGAAATAAATGATATAGAAAATAAAAACACAATAGAAAAGATCCGTGAAACCAGGTCTTTAAAACCTGAACAGAATTAGTAAATCTTTAGCCAGACTCATAAAAAAAGAGGATTCAAAAAAATGAAATCACAAATGAGAGAGGAGTAACAAATAACACCACAGAACTACAAAGAATTGTAAAAGAATATTATGAAAAACTGTATGCCAAAAAAAGTAGATGATCCAGGATAAATGGATAAATTCCTAGATATATCATGTACCAAATCTAAAGCAGAAAGAAATAAAAATTCGAATAGACCATTTACCAGCAAGGAGATTAAATTAATCAAAACACTCTCAACAAACAAAAGTCCAGGAGCAGATGGCCTCACACACAAATTCTACCAAATATTTAAAGAGTTAATACCTATTCTACTCAAACTATTCCAAAAAGTGCAAGAAGAAAAATTTCCAAATTCATTCTGTGAGACAAGTATCAGATTCTGTGAGGCAAGTACCAAAACCAGATTAAGACACTACAAAAAGGAGAGAGAGAGAGAGAGAGAGAGGGCGAGAGAGAGAGAAAACCATAGGCCAAATTCTCTGATGAACATATAAAAATTCCTCAAAAAATACTGGTAAGCAGAATCCAGCAATATAGTAAAAAAATCATTCACCACGACCAAGTGGAATTTATTCCCAGGATGCAGGGGTGGTTCAATATTGACAAATCAATCAACATGATACATCACATCAATAAGAGAAAGGATAAAAACCAAATTATCATCCCAAAGATGCAGAAAAAGCATTTGACAAACTACTACTTCCTTTAAATAAAAACCTCAATATAATAGGTTTAGAGGAGACATACCTCAACATAATAAAGGCCATATATGAAAAACCCAAAATGAACATCATACTAAATGGGTAAAAACTGAGAGCTTTATCCCAAAGTTCAGGAACAAGACAAGGATGTCCACTCTCAACATTTCTATTCAAAACAGTACTGGAAGCCCTGGCAACAGCAATCAGACAACAAAAAGAATTAAAAGGCATCCAAATTGGCAAGGAGGAAGTAAAAGTTTCACTATTTGCAGATGTCATGATACTGTGTACAGAAAACCCTAAAGGCTCCATGAAAAAACTACTAGAATTCATAAATGAATTCAGAAAAGTTGCAGGATACAAAATCAATGTCCAGAAATCTGCATTTTTATACACTAATAATGAAGCAGCAGAAAGATAAATCAATAATCCCATTTAAAATTGCTCCAAAAATATGGGAATGCAATTTGGGGCAGCCACTCTGCAAAACAGTATGGAGGTTCCTCAAAAAACTAAAAATAGAACTACCCTATGACTCAGCAATTTCACTACTAGGCATTTACCCATGGGATACCGGTGTGCTGTTTCCAAGGGACACATGCACCCCCATGTTTATAGCAGCACCATCAACAATAGCCAAAGTATGGAAAGAGCCCAAATGTCCATCAGTGGATGAGTGGATAAAGAAATGGTATATATATATACAATGGAGTATTACTCAGGAATCAGAAAGAATGAAATCTTGCCATTTGCAACTACGCGGATGGAACTGGAAGGTATTATGCTAAGTGAAATTAGTCAGTCAGAGAAAGACAAAAATCATATGACTTCACTCATATGAAGACTTTAAGAGACAAAACAGATGAACATAAGGGAAGGGAAACAAAAATAATATAAAACCAGGGTGGGAGACAAAACAGAAGAGACTCATAAATATGGAGAACAAACTGAGGGTTACTGAAGGGAGTATGGGAGTATGCATAGCCAAGGGCTAATTCAACCATATGCCTGGGGGGTTGTCCCTAACACTGATGGCATAAGAATATATGAGCAAAATAGAAGCGACAGAGCTGAGGGCGGAGGTGCTTGTGCATGCAGCTGCCTGGGACTCAGAGTCGGCTGTCTCCCTTTTACAGCCGCCTTTTACAGTGTTGTGGTTTTTAAAGTGGTTTCTCTTGGGCTGTGCTCTTTGGCGTGCCTCTCTGCTTGGCCCCTGTTAGCGGATGGGACTCTAACTCTCCTCAGCCGGCAACCCAGGCTGTGAGCCCAGAATGGCAGACGTCTGCAATCAACGTTGGGGGTGGGGTTCGTGTCTGAACTGCGCTAGTCCTGGCCTTTCCAGCTCCTCGACCTGCTTGTGGAAGTGAACGAAGACGCCTTGAAAGGGGCTAGCCCCGCTAAAGCGAGGGAGTCTGCCACCATCCTGTGCCTTTGGTGGAGACATGAACGCAGGCAGGGAAAGCTTTTTAGCGACGAGCAGGAGAGGCCTTGGATGAGCCTTGGATGCACTTTGGCGAGTGTGGATGTTGGGGACGGGCTAACTAAGCGGGTCATCCTGTCTGGGATGGCTTAGGGAGTATTTTGGCTTTCTCCGGTTGGCCCTAAGTGGGCCAGGGACAAAAATATACGTAAGCCGGCAGTTAGTGACCAAGTCTTGAATGTGGGGGCCTGTAGCTGGAGAGGTTGTGGGTCTGCTCTATGACATAAGGTGGGTCTGCCGGTTGTTGTGTATGCAGTCTCACTGCGTGGTAGGGCTCAGAGTCTGAGATACTCCACCTGCTGACCTACCACAGGAACCTTCCCAGGCAGGCCTGCTGGCGACAGCCACTCTGGCCCTGCTTGAATGTCAAAAGCTCCTGAATTGTTCCCTCGTGTCTGAATTGTTCCCTCATGTCTGGGGGTACTCCTGTGACCAGCTGTCCTCGCTTGGACTCTTGTAGGGCTAACCTCATTGGTTGCTTTATCCAACAGCCATCATCTTCTTACTTGTGTATTTCATACTTGTTAACATGACCCTGCAATTTGTAGATTCTTCCAGGAAGTCTGGAATCTGACTTCCAAAAGGATAGTCTTGATGGAATGGGCTCGTGCCTCTTGCTGTGTTACTGAATTAGACAAAAGCCTTCTGGCCAAGGAGAAATGACAGGTCTGCAGGGCGCTTCTGGGGAAGCTCCCTCTCAGTAATTGACATAGACCCTAGTGTGTCTCCTTTTATTGTCTCTGAACAGTGTTGTCTGCACATTATGTGTAGAACAGTACTGCCATGCCAGCACCTTGAAGAGACCAGCCCAAGGGGCAAAGTCAACATGCTGAGAATGGCAGAGCAGAAAGATCTAAAGAACCAGAGTTACCGAATCAACTAATATTGCCTGTGCCCATCTTGGGACTTTTCCTTATAAACGACCTTGTTTGTTTTTATTATGGAAAACTTCAAACATATAAGAGTAAGGTGAATAGTGTGATGAAAACCCATTCTTCCCTCCATGCATTTACTCAACTTCATTTACCCACCTCATTCTGTTTTTTTTAAATTCATCCCCACTTGCTCCCAGCCTCCACTGGATTGTTTTGAAGCAAATTCCATATCATTTCACTCTTAAATACCTAAGATTATCTGTAAAAGAAAATGATTTTTGGCAGAATAGGAAAATCCATAGAGAAAGTAAATTAGTGGTTGCCTAGGACTGGGGAAGTCTGAGGGGAAATGAGTGACTGCTAAATGGATATCGGTTTCTTTTGGAGGTGATGAAAATGTTCTAAAGTTGATTGTAGTGATAATTGTAAAACAGTAAAATAAAACCATTGAATTGTAAAAAAAAAAAAAAAAGACAAAGACTATATGAGCAAAATAAAGAGAACCCCTGACCCCCAAACTAAGCCATTAGCCAAAGAAAAGAAAAAAGAAAGGAAGAAAGAAAGCGAGGGAAGGAAGGGAGGGGAGTTGAGAGGAAGAAAGAAAAAGAAAAATAAGTAAAGAAACCTGTATACTGGGGGAGGAGGTGGACAACAACAGCAACAAAAAACTGAAACAGATACACAATTTGACACAATTAGATACCAAATATTTACTATAAGAATATATATATATAAAATAAGAAGATAATAGAGCACTGATAGGTTTCTGCACTTTGATAACATGGGTTCTAAATTAATTTTAATATCTGCTGACATGCACAATTAGCAAACATTTATGGCCTTAATTAATACTGTGGCCCAAATTACACTTATATCAGGGTTCCACTAGATTTAAACAAGGTATCCCCTGTAATCTTAGGAGAATAAAATAGAGAACAAAGAAATATGCCTATTTTAATCATTAAAACTATTGCCTTGTCTAAATTTCCCATGGACATAAGCACCCATTGCCTTAAAATATCCTATAGTAGGCATGAATGCTCAATGAGTAATAAATTAAATAATTAATAACGAATAATAAATTAAAATTAAATTAAATCTTTCACCATTACAAATGAGGTTGAAAAAATGGGACCCCGGGGACAATTATTCCCTAGTTAAAATAATTAATAGTGCCTAATAATTTAAAACAGAACCTTCAAGGCACTCCTGGGTGGCTCAGTCAGTTGAACCTCCGACTTTGGCTCAGGTCATGATCTCACAGTTCGTGAATTCAAGCCCCACATCGGGCTCTACACTGACAGTGTGGAGCCTGCTTTGGATTCTCTCTCTCTCCTCTCTGCCCTTCCTTCACTCATGCTTTCTCTCTCTCTCTCTCAAAATAAATAAATAATTTTTTTTAAAAACACAGAGCCTTCAAGAATTAAAACCCATTATATAAGACTTATTTGGAGAAGAAGTAATTATCTCCACTGCTTCTCCTTTTAACAGCTATATTTGGCCTTTCTAAAACTTGGAAAAAATGAATGGTGTGTCACAATGTTTTAGCACAAATTTAATGCTGTAGTCCCATGCATTAACGCCCTCATAACAAATATAACTGAAGTTACTGATTCCATCTCATCAGCCATTGGCATATATTTTGCTATTATAGATTTGGCTTGTATGTTCTATTCAGTGACTATTTCAACAGCCTCTCACTACAGTTTGCCTTTACCTTCAAAGTCTCTTATGGTCTAAACTGTGTCCCTCTAAAATTCATATATTGAAGTCTTATACCCCTTAGCATTTGACTATATTTGGAGATAAGACCTTTAAAGACGTAATTAAAGGGTTGCCTGGGTGGCTCAGTCAGTTGAGCATCCAACTCTTGGTTTTGGCTCAGGTCAAGGTCTCATGGTTCATGGGATTGAGCAGCACGTGGGGGCTCTGTGCTGGCAGCATTGAGCCTTCCTGGGATTCTCTCTCTCTCTGCCCTTACCTTGCTCATGCTCACTCTCTCTAAATAAATAAATAGGTAATTAAGGTTTAAAAAAGGCCATGTGGATGGGTCCTAATCCAATATGAGCAGTGTCCTTACAAGAAGAGGTTAGGACATGGACAATACACAAAGGGGTGACAACATGAGGACACAGCAAAGAGGCAGCCATCTGCAAGGCAAGGAGAAAGCCCTCAGAAGAATCCAAACCTGAGACACCTGGGTGGCTCAGTTGGTTGAACATCTGACTCTTGATCTAGGTTCAGGTCATGATTTTGCAGTTTGTGAGTTCAAGCCCCATATTGGGCTCTGTGCTGACAGCTTGGAGCCTGCTTGGAATTCTCTGTCTCCTTCTCTCTCTGCCCCTCCCCTCATCGCATGCAGGTGCATGTCTTTTGCCTCTCCCTCTCTGTCTCAAAAATAAATAAACTTAAAAATAAAGAAGAAACCAAACATATTGACAACTTGACCTTGGAATTCTAGCCTTCAGAACTGTGAGAATGTACATTTCTGTTGTTTAAGCCAATCAGTCTTTTGTTATGGTAGTGCTAGCAGACTAATGCAACACTTTTACTGAATTTTTCAATAACCTTGCCTTGAACACAGTCTTTGCAGGTAAGATCTTACTGGCATGTAACTTTCTCCTGGAACACAGATATGAAATGACAGTGATGCCATCCTCCTCTAAGAGATTTATTTGACACATTCATTAAAGACACAAATGCATAGAAAGTAGCTACAAAAAGGTGAAGAACCATTGTCCCACCACTTCACTTAAATTCCGGAAAATTATTTGGTAATCTGTGAGAAGCTCCATCCCCGGCACTGTCAAGAAACAGCTATTTACCTTCTTAGCAACCATGATAGTAAACAAGCCAACATGTTTGAGGTCTTTTGGGGTTTTGAAGGCAACACATTCTTTATATGCCAGTATTTATTTAAGTTGCAAATTGACCTACCTATAATGAGACCCCTCCAACAAAAGGCTCCATAATTTGTTCAAATTGCAATATAACGGGCATTCCCAATAGTGCTTTCCAGAGACTCCCTCATTGTAAAGGCTTTAGAAACTTCTATTCATGTCTCCTAGAGACTCTGGCCACCCATAATGACCTTAAGTTTCCCATGTACTTATGATGCAAGAAACTGTCCTCTCCAGCTCCCTTATGTATCATTAGAGTGGCAACTGCTGGCTACATTCTGGGCTTTCCTGAAAATACAGACTTTCACAGGCCCTGGGTCCATGACCCCCATGACCTATAGGTAGTTTCTTGGGTTACAAAAGCAGCACCCTATAAACTTAACAAGGCCACTGAACCTGCCTTGCTAGAGTATGGAGTCAAACTTGGGTCTCCTGGCATATCCCACTTGTGAGGTGACCTCCCCTATACTCAGTCTCTTGTCATGGTGCTAGAGGAGATGACTTGTCTCACAGATCCTTTGGCTACCTAGGGAGCCCTTTGGTCTTAACTGAGTGAACAGCAAAGGGAGTCCATCTTTAGACATAACATATTTAGAGTTCAATGGAGAGTTACTGCTTTTCATATATCAGCTGGGATGTCAGCACAATTGGTCAAACTTCAGGCAGTTATCTTGGCACCAAATGACTTGAACAACAATTAGCTCCAGTTGCACATTTTTACAGATTCTGCCATTGTCAATGGTTTGGCTGTCTGGACCAAGAAATTGCAGAATCAACAATTCCTTATACAAGGTTTTACCCTTTTAGGTAAAGAATCCTGGGAATCTGTTGCCTTAGATATCTAAAATATAAATTAACATTACATATGTCTCTGCACATACTAGAAACACAATACAAGGCATCAACAAGACACTCCTTATTCTGTTCAGATTTCCAGAGTTCACTGACAGTGACCAATACACTCATTTTACACAAGACAGACAATGCTACTCTCTTGAATAAGGCTTTCAATGGAAACTCCCTTACCAGGCACACGTAGCATTATAATGGCTCACTTCAGTTAAAAATCAATTAAATGAAACATGGCACATTTCAGTCATTAGTCATACGATGACTGGGGTGAATTGTAATAAAGATTCTGACTCTATTTTTTTTTTACATTTTGCTGCCAATAGCTTTTAAGCCTCGCTCCACTCTTTTCCCCTTCTGCCATACATCTGAACAACAGAATAAGAAAGCCCAGGTACTTCTTCCTGTGCCACCTGCAAGAAGTTCAAAATCATGCATAAGAAACCTCATCTATGCTACCCATAACCAACCTAAAAACTCTAAACTAGATTCGTTTTCTGGCTCTCTCAAGTCATTTTTGGAATTCTTGGCAGCTGTCCTGCTCTTTCCAGAAAGCCTCATTATATAAATAATAGGCCTTCCCATACCCTCTTGGTGGTGTGTGGCATCATGATCTCAATGACTCCACAAAATTTTTGGTGAAAGTATAATCTACTTCAGAGTGACTACAACCTCCACTAAATGAGTATATACTTATTTTTAACTATCCTCAGATAAATAAACCTTGAAGCACTGCTCTAGAACACTTTAATAACACTCTTCCCAACTCTTCTTTTGTTCTGTTCTTTTTTTAACCTATGAATAAAACAGTATTATTTTTTATTATTTCATACAGGCAATGTTTATCTACATGTCTACAACTTAAGTGCCATTTCTTTTTCAATTTCCTACCTTCTGTCTAGGGTCATTTCTTTCCTTCTTCCCTTTAGCATTATCTTTATGGCTTTATCTTTCCTTTATCTTATGGCTTCCTTTGTTGCCCTTTCTTTGTAGATGGTGCACCTTGTTTTTGTGGATGCTTTGAAGAACTTCTCTTCAGTTTTATGCTGTTTCATCACACTCAAAATGTGCAGATGTAGATTTTTTTCTAATTTATCTTGTTTGGTATTTACTTTGTTCCTCTTAAGTGTGGATGCCCATATTTAATGAAATTATTTTCAGCCATTGTCTCTGCATATACAGTGACCACTTAGACAACATGAGTTTGAGCTGCACAGGTCCACTTATATTTGGATTTTTTAAATAAATACAGTGCTATAAATGTATTTTTCTCTTATAAGTTTAATAATGTTTTTATTTTCTCTAGCTTACTTTATTGTAAGAATACAGTATGTGATACATATAAAAAATATGTGTTAACTGACTATGTTATCAGTAAGGCTTCTGTCAACACTAGGCTATATAGTAGATAAGTTTTTGGGGAAATCAAAAGTTATACGCATAGGGGTTGTAACTCTTAACACCCATGTTGTTCAAGAGTCAGCTGTATTGCCTCTTTCCATTTTATCTCTTCTCATTTTTTGGCAGTTCCTTTAACTTATATTACACCTTATTCTGTCCTCCATATTTCTAAAACTTTCTTTTATATTTCCATCTTTTTATCTTTCTCTGTTCTACATTCTGAATAATTTATTTCAGTTCACTAATTATTTCTTCAATGGTGTCTGACATGCTCTTTAAACTACACACTGATTTTAAAAAATTAACAATTATATTCCTTTCTCTGTTTTGTTCTATTTTTTAAAAGCTTTCATTTAAACTCATTAGTTAACATACAGTGTAATATTAGTGTAATATTAGTTTCAGGTGTATGATATACCTCCAATTATATTTGATTTCTTATTCAAATATTGCTGGTAATTTTTGAAATTTCTCTGTGCTTTTGTGTTTTTTACTCTTTTAAAAATATATTTAGGGGCGCCTGGGTGGCGCAGTCGGTTAAGCGTCCGACTTCAGCCAGGTCACGATCTCGCGGTCCGTGAGTTCGAGCCCCGCGTCAGGCTCTGGGCTGATGGCTCGGAGCCTGGAGCCTGTTTCCGATTCTGTGTCTCCCTCTCTCTCTGCCCCTCCCCCGTTCATGCTCTGTCTCTCTCTGTCCCAAAAATAAATAAAAAACGTTGAAAAAAAAATTTAAAAAAAAAATATATTTAAATATTTCGTTTATAGTTATATTGACAATTTCAATATCTGACATCCCTGGGGAAATCTCTCTGTGGTTTTGCTAAATTTCAGTCATGAAAGCTTGAGTGTAATCTAAAAAATTCCTGCAGTCTTAACAGAAGTTGCTATCTTTCAGAGAGGATTTACATCAGTTTCTACCAAAAGCCAAGGTTTGATGTCAACCTGGAATCAATAGAGTTAATGATAAAGATTCTAAAGAGTGAATATAAGATTTTCCATCTTGCAATGGACAGATAATTTAACTCCTTATTGCTTCACTAATACAAGCATTTTCTTTCAAACCAACCTCCTTTTCCAATTTGTTCTCCAGTTACTGCTCACTGCTGCTACTTCAGCGTAAACTCAAAAATTTATTAAAATATTTGTCTGTCTAGGGAAAGTGCTCTGCAGTTCCATGCCACCCCAAGGACAACACAAAATGATAAAATGGAAGAACTCTCCTCAAAATAAACTCCAAGAAGTAGCAACAGCTAACGAATTGATCAAAAATGATTTAAGCAATACAATGGAACAAGAATTTAGAATAATAGTCATAAAATTAATTGCTGGGCTTGAAAAAGGTATAGAGGACAGCAGAGAATGTATTGCCACAGAGATCAAGAGACTAGGAAATAGTCATGAGGAGCTAAAAAATGCTATAATTGAGATGCAAAATAAAATGGAGGCGACCACAGCTCGGATTAAAGAGGCAGAGGAGAGAATAGGTGCATTAGAATATAAAATTACGGAAAAAGAGGAAGCTGAGAAAAAGAGGCATAAAAAATCCAGGAGTATGAGGGGAGAATTAGAGAATTAAGTGATGCAATCAAATGGAACAATATCCGTATCATAGGAATTACAGAAGAAGAAGAGAGAATGGGGCTGAAGGTGTACTTGAACAAATCATAGCTGAGAACTTCCCTGATCTGGGGAAGGAAAAGGCATTGAAATCCAAAAGGCACAGAGAACTCCCTTCAGACGTAACTGAAATTGATCTTCTGCATGACATATCATAGTGAAACTGGAAAAATACAACAGTAAAGAGAAAAATCTGAAAGCAGCTAGGGATAAACAGGCTCTAACTTATAAAGGGAGATGCATAAGACTATTGGCAGATCTATCTACTGAAACGTGGCAGGCCAGAAAGGAATAGCAGGAAATCTTCGATGTGATGAACAGAAAAAATATGCAGCTGAGAATCCTTTATCCAGCAAGTCTGTCATTCAGAATAGAAGGAGAGATAAAGGACTTCCCAAACAAACAAAAACTGAAGGAATTCATCACCACTAAACCAGCCCTACAAGAGCTCCTAAGGGAGATTCTGTGACTGAAATGTTTCAAGGACCACAAAGTACCAGAGATATCACTACAAGCATGAAACCTACAGACATCACAATCACTCTAAACCGATATCTTTCTATAATAACACTGAAGGTAAATGCACTAAATGATCCAACCAAAAGACATAGGGTATCAGAATGGATAAAAAAACAAGACCCATCTATTTGCTGTCTCTTATAAGAGACTCATTTTAGACCTGAGGACACCTTCAGATTGAAAGTGAGGGGATGAAGAACTATCTATCATGCTTCTGGAACTCAAAAGAAAGCTGGAGTAGCCATACTTATATCAGACAAACTAGACTTTAAATTAAAGGTTGCAACAGAGATGAAGAAGGGCATTATATAATCATTACAGGGTCTATCCATCAGGAAGAGGTAACAATTATAAATGTCTATGCACCAAATATGGAAGGCCCCAAATATATAAAACAATTAATAACAAACATAAGCAACCTTATTGATAAGAATGGGGTAATTGCAGGGGACTTTAATACTCCACTTACAACATTGGATAGATCATCTAGACACAGGATCAATAAAGAAACAAGTGCCCTGAATGATACATTGGATCAGATGGACTTGACAGATATATTTAGAACTCTGCATTCCAAAGCAACACAATATACTTTCTTCTTGAGTGCACATGGAACATTCTCCAAGATAGATCACATACTGAGTCACAAAACAGCCCTTCATAAGTATACAAGAATTGAAATCATATCATGCACACTTTCAGACCATAATGCTATGAAACTTGAAATCAACCACAGAAAAAGTCTGGAAAACCTCCAAAAGCATGGAGGTTAAAGAACACCCTACTAGGGACGCCTGAGTGGCACAATCGGTTGGGTTTCTGATTTTGGCTCATGTAGTGATCTCACAGCTCGTGGGTTCAATCCCCTCATCAGGCTCTGTACTGACAGCTCGGAACCTGGAGCCCGCTTCGGATTTTGTGTCTCCCTCTCTCTCTGCCCCTCCCCCACTCACACTCGGTCTCTCTCTCCTTCAAAAATAAATAAACATTTAAAAAAAACAAAAGAACACACTACTAAAGTATGAATGGGTCAACCAGGCAATTAGAGAAGAAATTTAAAAATATATGGAAACAAATGAAGATGAAAATACACCAATCCAAACGCTTTGGGATGCAACAAAGGGAGTCCTGAGAGGAAAATACATTGCAATCCAGGCCTATCTCCAGAAACAAGAAAAATCCCAAATACAAAATCTAACAGCACACCTAAAGGAAATAGAAGCAGAACAGCACAGACACCCCAAACCCAGCAAAGAAGAGAAATAATAAAGACCAGAGCAGAAGTAAACAATATATAATCTAAAAAAACTATAGAGCAGATCAATGAAACCAAGAGTTGGTTTCTTGAAAAAATAAACAAAATTGATAAACCTCTAGCCAGGCTTCTCAAAAAGAAAAGGGAGATGACCCAAATACATAAAATCATGAGTGAAAATGGAATTTTTACAACCAATCCCTCAGAAATATAAGCAATTATCAGGGAACACTATGAAAGATTATATGCCAACAAACTGGACAACCTGGAAGAAATGGACAAATTCCTAAGCACCCACACACTTCCAAAACTCAAACAGGAAGAAATAGAAAACTTGAACAGACAACATAACCAGCAAAGAAATGAAATCAGTTATCAAACATCTCCCAACAAATAAGAGGCCAGGACCACATAGCGTCCCTGGGGAATTCTACCAGATATTTAAAGCAGAGATAATACCTATCCTTCTCAAGCTATTCCAAAAAATAGAAAGGGAAGGAAAACTTCCAGACTCATTCTATGAAGCCAGCATTACTTTGATTCCCAAACCAGACAGAGACCCAGTAAAAAAGAGAGAACTACAGGCCAATATGCCTGATGAATATGGATGCAAAAATTCTCAATAAGATACTAGCAAATCGAATTCAACAGCATATAAAAAGAATTATTCACCATGATCAAGTGGGATTCATTCCAGGGCTGCAGGGCTGGTTCAATATTCGCAAATCAATCAGTGTGATACATCAAATTAATCAAAGACAAGAAAAGAATCGTAAGATCCTGTCAATCTATGCAGAAAAAGCATATGACAAAATTCAGCATTCTTTCTTAATAAAAACCCTCGAGAAAGTTGGGATTGAAGGAACATACTTAAACATCATAAAAGCCATTTATGAAAAGCCCGCAGCTAATATCATCCTCAATGGGGAAAAACTGAGTGCTTTCTCCTTGAGATCAGGAACACGACATGGAAATCCACTCTCACCACTGTTGTTTAACATAGTGTTGGAAGTGCTAGCATCAGCAATCAGACAACAAAAGGAAATCAAAGGCATCAAAATTGGCAAAGATGAAGTCAAGCTTTCACTTTTTGCAGATGACATGATATTATACATGGAAAACCCTATAGACTCGACCTATAGCTAGAACTGATACATGAATTCAGCAAAGTTGCAGGATACAAAATCAATGTACGGAAATCAGTTGCATTCTTATACACTAACAATGAAGCAACAGAAAGACAAATAAAGAAACTGATCCCATTCACAATTGCACCAAGAAGCATAAAATACCTAGGAATAAACCTAACCAATGTTGTAAAAGATCTGTATGCTGAAAACTATAGAAAGCTTTGAAGGAAATTGAAGAAGATATGAAGAAATGGAAAATCATCCCATGCTCATGGATTGGAAGAATAAATATCGTCAAAATGTCAATACTACCCAAAGCTATCTACATATTCAATGCAATCCCAATCAAAATTGCACCAGCATTCTTCTTGAAGCTAGAACAAGCAATCCTAAAATTTGTATGGAACCACAAGAGGCCCCGAATAGCCAAAGTAATTTTGAAGAAGAAGACCAAAGCAGGAGGCATCACAATCCCAGGCCTTAGCCTCTACTACAAAGCTGTAATCATCAAGACAGCATGGTATTGGCACAAAAACAGACACATAGACCAATGCAATAGGATAGAAACCCCAGAACCAGACCCAAAAAAGTACGGCTGACTAATCTTTGACAAAGCAGGAAAGAATATCCAATGGAAAAAAGACAGTCTTTAACAATTGTGCTGGGAGAGCTGGACAGCAACATGCACAAGAATGAAACTAGACCACTTTGCTACACCATTCACAAAAATAAACTGAAAATGGATGAAGGACCTGAATGTGAGACAGGAAACCATCAAAACCCTAGAGGAGAAAGCAGGAAAACACCTCTCTGACCTCAGCCATAGCAATCTCTTACTCAACACATCCCCAAAGGCAAGGGAATTAAAAGCAAAAATGAATTACTGGGACCCTATGAAGATAAAAAGCTTCTGCACTGCCAAGGAAACAATCAACAAAACTAAAAGGCAACCGACAGAATGGGAAAAGATATTTGCCCATGACATATCGGACAAAGAGCTAGTATCCAAAATCTATAAGAACTCACCAAATTCCACAACTGAAAAACAAATAATCCAGTGAAGAAATGGGAAGAAAACATGAATAGACACTTCTTTAAAGAAGACATCCAGATGGCCAACTGGTACATGAAAAGATACTCAACGTCGCTCCTTATCAGGGAAATACAAATCAAAACCACACTGAGTTACCACCTCACGCCAGTCAGAGTGACTAAAATGAACAAATCAGGAGATTACAGATGCTGGTGAGGATATGCAGAAATGGGAACCCTCTTGCACTGTTGGTGGGAATGCAAACTGGTGCAGCCACTCTGGAAAACAGTGTGGAGGTTTCTCAAAAAATTAAAAATAGATCTACCCTATGTTCAAGCAGTAGCACTGCTAGGAATTTACCCAAGGGATACAGGAGTGCTGATGCATAGGGGCCCTTGTACCCCAATGTTGATAGCAGCACTCTCAACAATAGCCAAATTATGGAAAGAGCCTAAATGTCCATCCACTGGTGAATGGATAAAGAAATTGTGGTTTATATACACAATGGAATAATATGTGGCAATGAGAAAGGATGAAATATGGCCTTTTGTAGCAACATGGATGGAGCTGGAGAGTGTTATGCTAAGTAAAATAAGTCATACAGAGAGAGACAGATACCATATGTTTTCACTCTTATGTGGATCCTGAAAAAGTTAACAGAAGACCATGGGGGAGGGGAAGGGGAAAAAAAAGGTTAGAGAAGGAGGGAGCCAAAACATAAGAAACTCAAAAACTGAAAACAGACTGAAGGTTGATGGGGGGGTGGTAGGGAGGGGGAAGGTGGGTGAGGGGTATTGAGGAGGGCACCTGTTGGGATGAGCACAGGGTGCTGTATGGAAACCAATTTGACAATAAGTTTCATATAAAAAATAAATAAATAAGTAAATAAATAAATATTTGTCTATTTAGAAAATGATTCTTGGAGATTTTCCTTAACTCCTTTTAGTCAAGCAATTCATTAGAAAAGTATTTTTTATTTAAGATATACTTGGTTTGTAGTAGATGGGCCTTCAGAATTTACCTTACTCCTAGAAGCAGGTGTTTAATGATTAGAATTCCAGCCCCATTCACTGGAGAGGTTTTCAGGCACATAGGCCAGATGTGTCTCATAACTAGCACCCCAGAAGCAATTGCCTCATCCACGTATACATCATAGGAGTAGTCCTTCTCTAACATTTAAGCAGAAATAGGAGATTCATTATGTAGGTCTTCCAGACTCCATTCTTTGCATTTTCTATTATATTTCTTTTAAAAAATATTATTTTTAGTTTTATGTGACTGGTTATCTCTTGACTGTTTTATTTGCTTTTTCTTTCATTTTTAGGGCATTTAGTATTATTTTTTAAAATGCATCAGTATGCTAGTAATAATTACTAAAGAGATACTTTATTCAAGTTGTATGTCATGATGATAAACTAAAAACATTTTACACTCTTTGCCTGGTCTTCTCAATCTGAAAATTTCATGTACACATTGAATACAATGATTACTTTTGACTCAGATTTTAATTATAACTACATTTTTATTTAATGGCTCACCTTTCTGAGCTACAATTTCCAACTAGCAAAATTACTGTACAGAATTTAGAGTGGCTGTGTGCCACCTCAGTTGTTTAGGATATAACTAGGTTACAATTATGACAGCAAACCAGTTCCAAAAAGCAAAATTAGTTTAGTAGCAATTAAATTCAGAGATCCATTCCAAAGAAAGCTAAGCAATAACTTTAATTGAGTTGTACATAAAATGAAAAGGGTTCCAAGCAAATGTTTCTAAATATTTTGTAGAAAAGTGACACTTATCTATAATTTTTTCATCCTTCTTCAGCCACAGAGATAAAAAACTATATATTGAAATTTTACATGAAAAGATCATAAATTGTTAAGTAGCTCACAAAAATGTCAAGGTGAACTTCATTTGTTAGTAAACTCTCAAAATACAGTTTTTCACATTTCTTAAGGGGAAAAATTAATTTCCACATTCTATCTATTGCGACTTTTCAAGAGTGAAGCAAGATGAAAAAAAATTTTATGTGATTAAAATTACCAACAACTATTTCTTACAGTCTCCTATAATAATTAAAAAGACTCCATGGAATAACTATTTTTCTCCCAGAAGGTGTTTTCTGCCTTTGAATTTTATCTTCATTAAAGTAAATGAATGCTTTATGAATTTGTCTTCATAAAAGCCCCACTTCCTGTCATAGTGGAATAACAGATAGGGAACTCATATTCCTGCTGTACACAACTCTAAAAAACGCAGGGTTTTGATTTGTGAGAAAAAAAAAAAAAGAGGCACATGGCAGCACCATATTTGCCCACACATTCTCTATGAAGATATATTCACAATATGGCATTTGGAGGTTAAGCCAAACAGACCAGTATGATCTCTGAGCTGAGACGTAGAGACTGAAGTTCAGAGTAATGAAGCAGTTGGAATTAACAGGGTATATTACTTTGCTCACAAATCTGCAATGTGGGCAGAACTCAGTGTAGATATCTAATTTCCACTCCACTCAGTCATTTGGGGGAGGTCAAAAGCTGCTGGTTGGAATCATCTGAAGATTTTGTTCACTTACATGCCTGGTGGTTGACACTGGAAAGATTCAAACTATTGGAGGCTGGAACAGCTGGAGCTTCTTGGGCATCTCCATCTCTGTGACTACTATATATATTTTCTCTATCCAGAAACTTCATGTAGTCAGGCTTCTCATATGTCAATTCAGAGCTTCCAAGACCTGTGTCTCAAGAAAGGGAAATAGGCAGAAGCTGAATTGCCTTTTCTAACCTAGCTTTTGAAGTTATTCTGCTTCTCACCTAACATATTAGAAGTGAATCACAAAGAGTGCCCAAATTCAAGGAGAGGGGAATCTTTGTAGGAGGAATGTCAAAACATTTGCAGACATGTTTTAAAACTACTTCAAGATCCAGAATCACATGAGATTAGTCTTAGATGGAGACAGAAATGACATTTCATGCAGAAGAAATAACTTGATAGATTGAGGTAGGGAGAGGAAGCAGTAAGAGATGGTGGTTGTCAGAAATAGGTAATTGCTGGAATATAAAATTACACTGAATGCAAAATGCAGACCAAATTTCATACTGTCAGAGTTGAAGAAGCCAAAATTTCTTGAAGAGCAGGGCCTTTGGGCTGTGCCTTAAGAAGGAATGATGCACAACATCTTAAGGAGAAATTAGAAAGATGAGTAAGAATATCAAATTGGGCCTTAGTGTAGCTGGAATGGTTAAGGGAGAGGGTGCAGGTAGCCACAGTGTAGTGAGAAATTAAAGCTCAGAGGTTAACTATAAAAACAGAGTACAGACAAATTTTGAAAATGGAAACATCTGGTTTTGGGTGATTTCAGTCTAGAAGGGCAGTTTGAATAATGACAATACATTTGTGTAACTTTTTTTAATTTTAAGGAAATTTTTAAGGAAAATAATGCAAAGCTAAAGGGCAAAAGTAGATAAATTGATTTAAAAAGTCCTATAAAATGTCTGTTTTGGTATAGAAATAAAAGAAAACAGTATAGAAAATTAAGCATGAAAGGACACAAGGAAGTGATAGAATAGGGGACAGTGACAAAGCAAAGAAAAAGAGTAGAAGTGAAGTATGATTCTCATAACCAGTAAAAATAGTGAATCCTTGGGGGAAAGGAAGGAGAAATTTTATCATCAAAATATTCCACCTAAAGAGGTATAAGAGGAAATATAAAAGGAAAAAGTTAGACAAAGTGCTCTGTTTTAATAAGCAAGGTTTTAAGGTCATCAAACTTAAATTCATAATAAATATAAAACTACAGATTCTATCAGAAATTAGTTGTTACTTGTGGGAAATACAAGGCCTTTTTCTAGTATGCAATAACAATATCCCAATACATGATAATATGCTAGGATTTCAGCATAGCTATTGGTTAATAAGATTTGCTATATATTTTTACAAATTATACTACATTTGTAAGCTAAATGCAAGAGACCGTAAACCAACATATAAGAGAATATGGGTTGAATAGATTTCTGAAAGCATATTTTGAAGTAAGCTTTAACATTTTTTACTATATCAGGGAGCCTGGGTGGCTCAGTCGGTTGAATGTTTGACTTTGGCTCAGGTTATGATCTCACAGTTCGTGGGTTTGAGCCCCACATCGGGCTCTGTGCTGACAGCTCAGAACCTGGAGCCTGTTTCACATTCTGTGTCTCCCTCTCTCTCTGCCCCTCCCCTGTTCACGCTTTATCTGTCTCAAAAATTAAAAAAAAATTTTACTCTATGTTTATCATACTCTCAAATAGAATTTATTAATGAATTTTGTGGATAGATCTGTTTCTTGTTTTATGTAGAAAATAAGGGTTTCTTTTTCAGTTACTTGTTCTGGCTTGATAATGAATTTACAAAAACATGTAGGCACTGTGTAAAACAATTTACATGTATTATTTCTAACCCAAACAATAACCATTCAAGTAAGTCTTAATTTTATCCCTGTTTTAAATCCCTATTTCATTGAATTTTGTGGAGATTAACTGACTACAAAGACTGAATAGTTTTTAAGTGTCAGGACAAAATCTTGAACACAGCTCTGGATACTAATGATGCACTTCATCACATTAACGATCTAAGCAAAATATGAAGTTAAGGATAAATTTAAAACCATATCTAATTAGAGACTTTTGGGAAGATGGCAGGGTAGGAGGATCCTGGGCTCACTTTATCCCACAGATATACTGAGATAACAGCCACATCAGTGCAACTACCTCTAAAAACAACCCAAAGACTGGCAGAGCAGGCATTCCACAGTTAATAGTAAAAATGAAGCCACATTGAAAAGGATAGGAATGGCAGAGACATAGTTGGGAACCAATGAGGTTAACCACAAACAGGAGGAATACCAAATCACGGAGAAGGGAAAAGTCTACCAGTCATGCCAGGCACAAGGGACTGTACTAGGAAGATGAGTCCCCATAACATCTGACTTTAAAAAGTGGTTGGGCTTGGGATGTAAGGCTAGGTACTTTAGAAATTAGCAGGCTTAGCTCTGGGAGAAGCAGAGGGCAACAGGTAACTGATTCCCTGCCCTTAAAGAGCCAGCATAATAAATAACCTCACCACATAAGCATAGCAGCAACAGTTTGAAAAGTGCCGGGGTATACATGAAGATTTATTTACTAATCTCAGAATGTGTGCTGGAGGGGGAGAGATCTCTAGAAGACTTTTGCAAGAAAAATAGAGTTGGCAGGTATCATTTCTCCTCTCAACCTTCCAGCCTAGGTAGTCAAACACTTGAAGGAACCACTGTGAACACTTCCATTCTAACCTGCTAACACAGCCTGCTCCACCCACACTTTCTCCTGTGGATCCATTCCATCCACCCCTGTCACTTAGCAGGTATTCCCCCAAAGCAGGTCCCGGCCTGACACATCCTGAAAGCATCCTGGGCAAGGACATATACCATTCAAAAGTGAACCCTGCCCTGGGAATAACGGAAGATAACCACATGCACCTGTGTGTCCACAATCCTAGCAAGTGACCCTTATAGCAAGCACTGCCCATTAGTGCATCTGCAGCCCAGCAGACATCTGGTCAGAATTCTGATTGTTCTAACAAACAAAAGTCTCTCATGGGACAGGGTAAGGAGAGCACCCTACATTTTGGAACAACTGCAGCCCTGGAAAAAGAGCTGAGGGCAGGCATCTGGTCTGCTTGCTGACACTCCCCAACTATAAGCCTGAGGCAACCCAAGACTGACCTCTTAACAGCACAGGAATCCAACCCTGTCTGGGCTAAAATGGGCCACTGCAGCTGACTGGACTTAAAGCAAACACAGCTCAGCCACAACAGTGTGACACAAACAACCCACATGGGAGACACCCCTGAAGCACCTGGTTCTGGTGAACAGGGGGCATTGTGCTACAGGGCACCATAGTATCTCTTCTTCATAAGGCCACTACTTTCAAGATCAGGAGATATAACTGATTTTCCCAATACATAGAAACAAACACCGAGTGAGACAAAATAAAAATACAGAAGTATGTCTCGAATGAAAAACCAAGGAAAAAACAAACAAAGAGCTAAATTAAATGGAGATAAGCAATATGCCTCATAAAAAAAATAAAGCAATGGCCATAAAGATGATCACTGGACTTATGAAAAGAGTGGATGATCTCAGTGAGATCATCAACATAGAGATTAAAAATATAAAAAGGAACCAGTCAGAGATAAAGATCAACAACTGAAATAAAAAATACACTATAAAAAATCAACAGGAAATTAGAGAAGGCAGAAAATGATTCAGCAACCTGGAAGACAGGGTAATGGAAAGCAACCAAATGGAACAGGAAAAAGAAAAAAAAGAATAATAAAAATATGAGAATAGGTTAAGGGAATTCAACAACATCATCAACCTAAATAACATTTGCATTATAGGGATCCTAGAAGGAGAACAATGAGATAAGAGAAAATAAAAATTAAAGAAATGATAGCTAAAAACTGCCCTAACTGGGGGTAGGAAACAGATGTCTAGATTCAGGAAGCACATGGAGCCTCCAACAAAATCAACCCAAGGAGGTCCACACCAAGAAACATAATAATAAAAGTGGCAAAAAGTAGTGATAAAGAGAGAATTTTAAAAGCAGCAAGATACAGGGTGCCTGGGTGGCTCAGTTGGTTAAGCATCTGACTTCAGCTGAGATCAAGAACTCACTGTGGGTTCGAACCCTGTGTCGGGCTCTGTGCTGACAGTTCAGGGCCTGGAGCCTGCTTTGGACTCTGTGTCTCCCTCTCTCTCCGTTCCTCCCCTTCTCTCACTCTCTCTGCCTGTCTATGTTCTCTCATGTGCTCTTTCAAAAATAAATAAATATTTTTAAAAATTTTTTTAAATAAACAAAAGCAGCAAGAAAAAATAAAACATTCACTTACAAAAGTAACCACATTAGGGTATCAGCAGAATTTTTTCAGCAGAAACACTACAGACCAGAAGGGAATGACATGATATACTCAAAGAATTCAAAGGAAAAATCCTGCAACCAAGAATACTCTACCTGGAACAATTATCATTCAGTATACAGGAAGAGATAGAGTTAACCAGAAAAACAAAAGTTGAAGAGTTCATCACCACCAAGCCAGTCTTATAAGAACCATTAAAGGGAATTCTTTGAGCAGAAAGAAAAGGCCATGAAGAGGAATAAGAAAATTATAAAAGGAAAAAATTTGACAAGTAAATACAAACATATACTAAGTAGTAGATAAATCACTTATAAAGCTAGTATGGAGGAAAAGCACAAAGGCAGTAAAATCAATTATATCTATAAAAATTGGTCAAAGGTTTACAAAATAATAGCATGTAAAGTATGACATCAAAACATAATATGTAGGGGGTATAATAGCTAATTTAGTGCTTTTAGAATGGGTCCAAACTTAGGTGACCATCAATTTATGTAGACTGCTATATTCATAGATGTAATTTGAACCTAATGATAACCACAAATCAAAACAGATACACAAAAAAATAAAGAGAAAGGAATCCAGCATAACACTAAAGAAAACCATCAAACCACAAAGGAAGAAGGCAAGAGAAGAAAGGAATAAAGAACTACAAACACAACCAGAAAATAACTCACAAATGACAATAACTACATACATCTCAATAATTACTTTAAATGTGAATGTACTAAATAATCAAAAGACATAGGGAGACTGAATGGATAAAAAAGACCCACCTGCATGCTACCTACAACAAACTCACTCCATACCTAAAAAGACATGTAGATTAAAAAAGAAGGGACAAAAAATCACTTACCATGTAAATGTCAAAAGAAAGCTGGGTACCAACAACTTATGTCAGACAAAATAGACTTTAAAACAAAGACTTTAACAAGTGACACTGAAGGACACTATGTAATCATAAAGGAACAATCCAATAGGAAGATGTAACAATTGCAAATATTTACACACCCAATATGGCGGCATCTAAATACATAAAGTTACTATTAACAGTCCTAAAGAAAAAAACTGACAGTAACATAACAGTAATAGGGACCTTAACACCACATTTACATCAATGGACAGATCATTCAGACAGAAAATCAAGAAAGAAACAGTGGCTTTGAGTGACACATTGGACGAGATGGACCTGACAGATATATACGGAAAATTTCATCCAAAAATAGATGGGAAAGTTAAAATAGTGGAGTACAAGTAGGACCCTATGCTTGCCTCATGCCTTGAACACAGCTATATAAATATCAAATCATTCTGAACACCCAACAAATAGATCTCAAGACTGAGAAAACAAACAGAACAACTAGAAGGAGAGGAGAAGCCATATCATGAAAGGTAGGAGGAGCAGAGATGTGATTTGGAGAAGGAAAGGATCATGGGTGCTATGGAGGGCAGGGAGCCCTGATCACAGAGAGTGGAGAGAGAGACACACACACAGAGACAGAGAAACCCACAGGCGATCACAGAAGTGAAAGATTTCACCAAAAATATTGACTGGGAAAATAAGAGGGTCTCATTATTTTATTTTATTATTTTATTTTTTTAATTTATATCCAAGTTAGTTAGCATATAGTGAAACAATGATTTCAGGAGTAGATTCCTTAATGCCCCTTACCCATTTAACCAATTCCCCTCCCACAACCCCTCCAGTAACTCTCTGTTTGCTCTCTGTATTTAAGAGTCTCTAATGTTTTGTCCCCCTTCCTGTTTTTGTTATTTTTGCTTCCCTTCTTTTATGTTCATCTGTTTTGTGTCTTAAATTCCTCACATTAGTGAAGCCATATGATATTTGTCTTTCTCTGACTGACTAATTTCACTTAGCATAATACCCTCTAGTTCCATCCATGTAGTTGTAAATGGCAAGATTTCATTCTTTTTGATCGCTGAGTAATGCTCCACTGTATATGTACCACATCTTCTTTATCCATTCACCCATCAATGGACATTTGGGTTCTTTCCATACTTTGGCTATTGTCAATAGTACTGCTATAAACATTGGGGTACATGTGCCCCTTCAAAACAGCACACCTGAATCCCTTGGATAGATACCTAGTAGTGCAATTGTTGGGTTGTAGGCTAGTTCTATTTTTAATTTTTTGAGGAACCTCCATACTGTTTTACAGAGTGGCTGCAACAGTTTGCATTCCTACCAGCAGTGCAAAAGAGATCCTCTTTCTCTGCATTCTCGCCAACATCTGTTGTTTCCTGGGCTGTTAATGTTAGCCATTCTGACAGGTGTAAGGTGGCATCTCATTGTGGTTTTGATTTGTATTTCCCTGATGATGAGTGATGTTGAGCATTTTTTCATGTGTCAGTTGGCCATCTGTATGTCTTCTTTAGAGAAGTGTCTATTCATGTCTTTTGCCCATTTCATCACTGGATTATTCGTTTTTTGGGTGTTGATTTTGATAAGTTATCTATAGATTTTGGATACTAACCCTTCATCTGATACGTCATTTGCAAATATCTTCTTCAATTCCGTTGGTTGCCTTTAGGTTTGCTGATTGTTTCCTTCACTGTGCAGAAACTTTTTATTTTGATGAGATCCCAGTAGTTCATTCTGGCTTTTGTTCCCTTGCCTCCAGAAATATGTTGAGAAAGAAGTTGCTGTGGCTGAGGTCAAAGAGGTTTTTACCTGCTTTCTCCTCTAGGATTTTGATGGCTTACTGTCTTACATTTAGATTTTTCATCCATTTTGAGTTTATTTTTGCGTATGGTGTAATAAAGTGGTCCAGGTTTGTAGGCACATGGATGGCTCAGTCGGTTGAGCATCTGATTTAGGCTCAGGTCATAATCTCACTTCTTGAATTGAGCCCCAGGTCAGGTTCTGTGCTGACAGCTTGAGCCTACTTCAGATTCTGTCTTCCTCGTTTTTTGCCCCTCCCCCACTCACACTCTATCTGTCTCTCAAAAATGAATAAACCTTAAAATAAAGTGGTCCAGGTTCGTTTTTTTCGCATGTTGCTGTCCAGCACCATTGGCTGAAGAGACTATCTTTATTCCATTGGGTATTCTTTCCTGCTTTGTCAAAGGCTAGTTGGCCATATGTTTGTGTGTCCATTTCTGGGTTCTCTATTCTGTTCTGTTGATCTGAGTGTTTGTTCTTGTGATAGTACCATACTGTCTTGATGATTACAGTTTTGTAAAACAGCTTGAAGTGCGGGATTGTGATGCCTCCAGCTTTGGTTTTCTTTCTCAAGATTGTTTGGCTATTCGGGGTCTTTTCTGGTTCCATACAGATTTTAGGATTATTTGTTCTAGCTCCGTGAAGAATGCTGGTGTTATTTTGATAGCGATTTCATTGAATATGTAGATTGCTTTGGGTAGTATTGCCATTTTAACAATATTTGTTCTTCTTATCCAGGAACATGGAATATTTTCCCCTTTTTTGTGTATTTTTCAATTTCTTTCACAAGGTTTCTATAGTTTTCAGTGTATAGATTTTTCACTTCTTTGGTTAGATTTATTCCTAGGTATTTTATGGTTTTTGGTGCAATTGAAAATGGGATCTATTCTTGATTTCTCTTTCTGTTGCTGCACTGTTGGTGTATAGGAATGTAACCGATTTCTGTGCATTGACTTTATATCCTACAACTTTCCTGAATTCATGAATCAGTTCTAGCAGTTTTTTGGTGGAATCTTCTGGGTTTTCCATATAAAGTATCACGTCATCTGTGAAGAGTGAAATTTTGACCTCCTCCTGGCTGATTTGGATGTCTTTTATTCCTTTGCGTTGTCTCACTGCTGAGGCTAAGACTTCCAATACTATGTTGGATAGCAGTGGTGAGAGTGGACATCCCTGTCTCGTTCCTGACCTTAGGGGGAAAGTGATCAGTTTTTCCCCATTGAGGATGATATTATTGGTGGGTCTTACATTTATGGTCTTTATGATCTTGAGGTATGATCCTTCTATCCCTACTTTCTTGAGGGTTTTTATCAAGAAAGAATGCTGTTTTGTCAAATGCTTTCTCTGCATCTATTCAGAAGATCATGTGGTTCTTGTCCTTTTTTTGCTGATGTAACATATCACACTGATTGTTTTATGAATATTGAACCAGCCCTGCATCCCAGGTATAAGTCCCACTTGGTCGTGGTGAATAATTTTTTTTAATGTATTGTTGGATCCAGTTGGCTAATAACTTTTTGCGGATTTTTGCATCCATGTTCATCAGGGAAATTGGTCTATAGTTCTCCTTTTTAGTGGGGTCTTTGTCTGGTTTTGGAATCAAGGTAATGCTGGGTTCCTAGAAAGACTTTGGAAGTTTTCTTTCCATTTCTATTTTTTGGAGCAACTTCAAGAGAATAGGTGTTACCTCTTTAAATGTTTTGTAGGATTCCCCTTGAAAGCCATCTTGCCCTGGACTCTTGTTTTTTGGGAGTTTTTAAATTACTAATTTGATTTCTTTATTGGTTATGGGTCTGTTCAAATTTTCCATTTTCCCTTTTCAGTTGTGGTAGTGTATATGTTTCTAAGAACTTGTCCATTTCTTCCAGATTTCCCATTTTATTGGCGTATAATTTCTTGTAATATTCTCTTATTATTGTTTGTATTTCTGCTGTGTTGGTTGTGGTCTCTCATGTTTCATTCTTGATTTCATTAACTTGGGTCCTTTCCTTTTTTTTTTTTTTTTTTTGATCAATCTGGCTGGGCTTATCAATTTTGTTAATTCTTTTAAAGAAACAGTTTATGGCTTCATTGATTTGTTCTACTGTTTTTTTTTGTTTTGTTTTGTTTTGATATCATTAATTTCTGCTCTAATCTTTATTATTTCCTGTCTTCTACTGGTTTTGGGTTTTATTTGCTGTTCTTTTTCAGCTCTTTAAGGTATAAAGTTAGTTTGAGTATCTGAGACCTTTCTTCTGTCTTTAGGAAGGCCTGTATTGCTATATATTTCCCTCTTATGACCGCCTTTGCTGAATTACAGATATTTGGGGCTGTGGTGTTATCATTTTCATTGGTTTCCATATACCTCTTAATTGCCTCTTTAACTTCTTGGTTAACCCTTTCCTTCTTTAGTAGGATGTTCTTTAGTCTCCAGGTATTTTTTATCTTTCCAGATATTTTCTTGTGGTTGACTTTGAGTTGCATAGCATTGTGGTCTGAAAATATGTAAGGTATGATCTCAATATTTTTGTACTCTTGAGGGCTGATTTATGTCCCAGTATGTGATCTATTCTGGAGACCATTCTATGTCCACTGTAGAAGAATGTGTATTCTGCTGCTTTAGGATGAAATGTTCTGAATACATCTATTTAGTTCATCTGTTCCAGTGTGTCACATTGTTTTCTTTTTGATTTTCTGATTAGATGATCTGTCCATTGCTGTAAGTGGGGTGTTGATGTCCCCTACCATTATGGTAGTATTATCAATGAGTTTCTTTATGTTTGTGATTAATTGATTTATATATTTGTGTACTTCCATATTTGGAGCATAAATGTTCACAATTGTTAGGAGTTCTTGGTGGATAGACCCCTTAATTATGATATAATGCCCTTCTTCACCACTTGTTACAGTCTTTATTTTAAAGTCTAGATTGTCTGATATAAGTATGGCTACTACAGCTTTCTTTTGTCGACCATTAACATGATAGATGGTTCTCTATCCTCTTTCTGTCTGAAGGTGTCTTTAGGTCTAAAGTGGGTCTCTTGTAAACAGTATATAGATGGATCTTGTTTTCTTTTCCATTCTGTTACCCTGTCTTTTGATTGGAGTATTTAATCCATGATGTTTAGAGTGAGTACTGAAATATATGAATTTATTGCCATTATGTTGCTTGTAAAGTTGGAGTTTCTGGTGGTGTTTTCTGGTCCTTTCTATTTTTTGCTGCTTTTGGTCTTTTTGTTTGTTTTCTTGTTTGTTTGTTTGTTTGTTTGTTTGTTTGTTTTCGTCTTTTCCCTCCTCAGAGAGTCCCCCTAAATGTTTCTTCTGGACTGGCTTAGTGGTCATGAACTTCTTTAATTTTTTTTGTCTGGGAAACTTTTTATCTCCCCTTCTATTTTGAATGACAGGTTTGCTGGATGAAGAATTCTTGTGTGCATATTTTTCTGATTCAGCACGTTGAAAAAATCCTGCCACTCCTTTCTGGCCTGCCAAGTTTCTGTGCATAGGTGTGCTGTGATCCTGATCTGTCTTCCATTGGAGGTTAAGGACATTTTTCCCTTACTGCTTTCATGATTCTTTCCTTACCTGAGTATTTTGTGAATTTGACTCTTATACATCTTGTTCATGGTCGGTTTTTGTTGAATCTAATTGGAGTCCTCTGTGTTTCCTGGATTTTGATGTCTGTGTCTTTGCCCAGATTAGGAAAATTTTCTGGTATGGGTTGCTCACAGTACCCTTCTCCCCCTTTTTCTCTCTCTTCCTCTTCTGGGACCCTTATGATTCTGATGTTGTTCCTTTTTAATGAGTCACTAAGTTCTCTAGTTCTTAAATCATGCTGTTTTGCCTTATTTCCCTTTTATTTCTGCTTCACTGTTCTCCGTAAGTTTGTCCTCTATCTCAATGATTCGCTGCTCTGCTTCATCCATCCTTGCTGCCATGGCATCCATTTGAGATTGCAGCTCAGTTATAGCATTTTTTATTTCATCCTTGCTAGCTTTTACTTCTTTTGTCTCCGCAGAAAGGGATTCTAATCTATTTCAACCCCAGCTAGTATTCTTATTACCATGATTCTAAATTCTGGTTGAGGCATCATCTTGTATCTGTGTTGATTAAATCCTGGCTATCATTTCTTCCTGTTCTTTCTTTTGGGGTGAATTCCTTTGTTTCATCATTTTGAAGGAAGAAAAGAAGCTAATAAGGTAAAAAAAATTAAAAATTAAAAACAACACAACAAAATCAAATAAAGGATGCTAGTTCCTAGGTGTGTTTTATTCTGGTTGCTGAAAGGAACTTGATAGATTATAGAAAAAAGGGAAAGATAAAAAAAAGGAAAAAAAGAAAAAAGAAGGAAAACGTTTGAAAATTTGAAAAAAATGAATACACTAAAATAAAATAAAATGAAATGGCAGAAGTAAAATAGAATTATGATTATTTACAAAAAAGTAAAAATATAGTGGAAACAAAATTAAACTTTTTTACTAAAAATAGAAAATAAAAATACACATTTTATCTTTCTGCATTTAAGAGTAAGAAAATAAAAGAAAAATAGTGAGTATATGGACCGGCGAACAGAATGAAATATGATGGAAATTACATCCATTTTCCCTTAGAAGTCAAACTACGAAGCACTTTATAGTCCACAAACTAAGCAGGCAGAGAGACTTGTGTTCCTGAAGAACGAGGTTGGCCCAGTTGGGTGGAGTTTAGTGTAATGGCTCCGTTATCCACTAGATGGCCCTGCTTAGTTTACTGGGGTGGATTGTTGTGGCGTATGTAGCTGTGTATGAGCATGTGCAGAAAGGGTGAAAATAGCATCACCCAGCTATGCAGTCTCTAGTATCAGAACTCTGTGCTCTCCCACCAGCAATTGGTCACCCTCGTTTGTTTGTGGCTACCATCCACTCCCCACTTTTACACTGTCTGTGACCAGGCCATCAGGCTGCTAGGTGGCACCTCTCTCCTGAGTTCATCCCAGATGTGGCTGTGTTCCCAAACCCTCACTTCTGAGGGATTGTGGCTTTGACTCATTCTGACCCACTAAGGGAAGGTCTCACAGAGCAATGGCTGAGTGCCTGCCTGCCTCCAGAACATTTGTGAGCCCACACTGCTTGCAATGTCCAGAGACTGCAGCTAGGTGCCAGCCTGCTCCAGAAAAATTCATGGAATCATGTAGCAGCAGTGTTTCAGGGATTAAGGTAAATCACAACACACATCTGGCACCAGGCTTCCCCCTTAATGTCCTTGTTCCAGCACCAGTGAATGTGGTTGTTCTCCAGGCTCTGCTGGGACTTTGCCTGTGGGGTGGCCACACAGCCTCTACCAAATGTCCTCCCAGCAGGGGAGCTGCCTTCCCTGTGTGGCCCAAGGACCCTTCAGACCTTGCTCTCTGCTCTTGGTGATTTGCCCTTCCCACCAGAGTACTGCCAGGTATTGAGCTGTAGAGTTTCAGACTCTGTGCTTCCACTGTTTATAGAATCTTAATGGAATTTAAACCCTCTCTTTTCTCCTTTCTTACTTTTTTGTTCAGTCCCTTGTGAACTCTTTCTTTTTTCTCCTGCCGCTTTTGGGGGGGGAGGTTTTCCCACCCTCTCTCCCTGTAGCCATCCTCTCTCCACAAGCAAAAACAGCTCCCTACCCATCATGGCTTCTCTCTCCCCCAGTTTACCTCTCTGAACAATGTACCTGTCGAGTTCTGTGATTCACGTTGTGTAGATTGTTGTGTTAATCCTCAAATCAGTTTTCTAGATGTGCAAGATGGTTTAGTGTTGATCTAGCTGCATTTCAGGGATGAGAGATGCAAAAAAAAACCACTTCCATGTTGTTCCACCATCTTGGTTCCTCCAAAAGAGGGGCTCATTATTATGAGTTTTTACAACTAGCAGAGCTCAGAGAGTGGAGATTTAGGAATCCAGTCTGTGGCCAGTGTAGAGTCTGGCATGTGTGGTGCTGTTCCTGTGGAGAAGGAGGGCAGTGGCCTGGGAGAAGATGGTGTGATCTGAGGATCCCCTGGGACACACGGAGAGAGGTGTTTCCTCCGTGTTGGAGTGCATCAGAGAGGGGGGATCATTGCTTCTCAGAGGACAAAATACCCGGTGGGTACCATTGCACTCCCTCACCCATTAAGCACAGGTATAGAGATACCTGCTTGTTGCTGTGCCTTACTCTAAAATCCAAGATCCTATGTATTGGTGTGACTGCCCTTCTTGGACAAACCAGCCATAGTGCAGTGAGACCCTACCCTAGAGGACCAGCACAGGTCCATGCCATGCTGATTATCTAAAGTTCAGAGTTTTGAAACTCAGCTGGTATGCCTGAGTTAAAAGACAGGTACACTGAATGGCCAGGTAGGCAGACAGCCCCAACACAGACAAGGTGAAGGCAGGGATCAGAGGGATACTGGAGACACACGTGGAGATATTGTTTGCTCTTCTGTGAGGGCTTCCAAGACACTGGCAGGTGTGAACTCTCATCTCTGGGGGTGACAGAGAGAGCTGATGCCTCACTCAGTACAGGCTGAGTTCAGTGAGTAGAACATCAACAACAGTGGAGCCACGTACAACAAGCCCCACCCTTCTCCACTTTTCAGGTGCTTTTTAACTAGAACAAATATGCCTGAGTACCAGACCATCAAGGCCATTCCACAGAAGACCAACACAAACCTCCCTGCAAATACCAAGTTTACTAACCATAGAGTGCTGAAAAGCTTCAGCTCTAATGGAAATAATATCAGACCTCTTTTAGCAAGCAGACCAGATAACACCTAGTTAAAACTTGCCACACTATGGACAAGGTTCAAACACTTTCCACTTCAGCCAAGGAGAAACTCTGAAGAGGACTGATGTGAAGGAAAGAGCAGCCAAACACAGTAGCAGAGTGCACACAGCATACAAAAGAGAAACTCCTGAAGTGCCAGGCCCTGGACAGTATATGACCTCTTCTCCATAAAACCATTACTCTCAGTAGCAGGAAACATAATACACTTTCCTAACACAGAGAAGAAGACAGAGACATAAACAAAAGGCTAAGATGAAAGAATTCATCTTAAAAGAGAGAACAAGAAAAGGTCATGGCCAGGGATCTAATGTAAACATATAAGCAATATGCCTAACCCAGAATTTAAAACAGTCAGAAGGATATTGCTGGACTTAAGAAAAGCATAAAAGACACCAAGGAGTCCCTTAATGCAGAGATAAAAGACCTAAAATCTAGTCAGACCTAAATAAAAAATGCTATAACCAAGATGCAAAAGCCACTTGCTGTAATGACCACAAAGATGGAAGAAACAAAGGAGTGAATAAGTGATATAGAAGATAAAATTATGGAAAATAGGGAAACTGAATAGAGAGAGGGAAAGAAAAATCATGGATCATGAATGTTGACTCAGAGGATTCAGCAACTCCATAAACCATAATAACATTCATATCATAGGAGTCCCAGAAGTAAAACAAAGGGAAAGGGGGCAGAAGGTTTATATGAGCAAAGTATAGCTGAAAATATTCCTAATCAAGGGGAAGAAGCAGACATTCAAATCTCAGAGGCAGAGAGAACTCCTATCAAAATTAACCAGAACAGACCAACACCAAGACATATCACAGTAAAATTTGAAAAATACAGAGATAAGGAAAAAAATCCTAAAAACAACAAGGGAAAGGAATTCCCTAACCTACAAGGGAAGACAAATAAAGTTAGGAGTAGACCTCTATCAGAAATTTGGCAGGCCTAAAGGGAGTGGCATGATATATTCAACATGCTGAATGGGAAAACATGTTGCCAAGAATACATTAACTAGCAAGGCTGCCACTCAGAATAGAAGGATAGATAAAGAGTTTCTCAGACAAACAAACACTAAAGGAGTTCATGGCCACTAATACAGCCCTACAGGAAATATTAAAGAGGACTATTTGAGTGGGAAAGAAAGACCAAAAATGACAAAGACTACAAAGGAACAGAGAAAATTTCGAAAAACTACAACTTAAAGGTAATACAATGGCACAAAGATCATAGCTATCTATAATCACTCTGAATGTAAATGGACTAAATGCTCCATCAAAATACATAGGATATCTGAATGGATTCAAAAAAATCAAGACTAATCTATATGCACCTACAAGAGACTCATCTTAGACGTAAAGACACCTACAGATTGAAAGTGAGGGGATGGAGAAGCAATTATCACACTAATGGACATCAAAAGAAAGCCAGAGTAGCCATACTTATATCAAACAAACTAGACTTTAAAACAAAGACTGTAACAAAAGATGAATAAGGGCACTATATCATAATATATCATAATAAAGGCATCTATCCAACAAGATCTCACATTTGTAAACATTTATGCCCCCAAATGGAAAACACCCAAATATATAAAACAATTAATAAAAAACATAAAGGAACTCATTGATAATAACACAATAGTAGCAGCGGATTTAACACCACACTTACAACAATGGACAGATCATCTAAGAATAAAATCAAAAAGGAAACAATGGCTTTGAATGACACACTGGACTAGATGGACTTAAAAGCTATATTTAGAACATTTCATCCTAAATTAACAGAATACACATTCTTTTCAAGTACACATGGGACATTCTCCAGAATAGATCACATTTCACAATATTTGACAATAAGTCACAAATCAAGCCTCAACAAGTACAAAAAGATTAAGATCATATCATGCATATTTGATGACCACAATGCTGTGAAACTTGAAGCCAACCAGAAGAAAAAATTTGGAAATACCACAAATACATGGAGGTTAAAAACAATCCTACAACAGAATGGGTGGGTTAACCAGGAAATTAAAGAATAAATTAAAAAATACATAGAAACATATGAAATATTTAAAAATACACAGAAAGAAAGAGGGGCACCTGGGCGGCTCAGTCAGTTAAGTGTCCGACTTTGGCTCAGGTCATGAATTTGAAAACTGTGGGTTCAGGCCCCACGTCGGGCTCTGTGCTGACATCTCAGAGCCTGATCCTGCTTCAGATTCTCTGTCCCTCTTTCTCTCTACCTCTTACACCCTCTGTCTTCCTCTCTCAAAAATAAATAAATATTTTTTAAAAATGTTTATGACATAGAAACATATGAAACAGTATGGTCCAAAACCTTTGGGGTACAGCAAAAGCAGTCATAAGAGGGAAGTATATAGAATATAGGTCTACCTCAAAAAGGTAGAAAAATCTCAAAACTCTCAAACATAATGTAACCTTAAACTTAAAGTAGCAAAAAAAAGAATAGTAAATGAAACCTAAAGCCAGAAGAAGGAAAATAATAAAGATTAGAGCAGAAACAAATGATAGAGAAAAAAACAAACAAAAACAGTAGAACAGACCAATGAAACTAGGAGCTGGTTTATTGAAAGAATTAAAAACTTTATAAACCCCTAGCTGGACTTATCAAAAAGAAAAGAGAAAGAATCCAAATAAATAAAATAAAAAATGAAAGGGGAGATATTACAATCTACACCACAGGAAAAATTATAAGAGAATATTATGAAAAATTATATGCCAACAAATTGGGCAATCTGGAAGAAATGGATAAATTCCTAGGAACATATAACCTCCCAAAACTGAAACAGGAAGAAATATAAAATTTGAACAGACTGATAAACAGAAAAGAAGTTGAATCAATAATCAAAAATCTCCCAAAAAACAAAAGTCCAAGGCCAGATGACTTCCCAGGGGAATTCTACTAAACATTTAGAGAAAAGTTAATACCTATTCTTCTCAAACTTTTCCAAAAAATATAAATGGAAGGAAAACTTCCAAACTCATTTGACAAGGCCAAAATTACCTTGATTCCAACACCAAAAAAAAAGACCCCCTGCTAAAAGGGAAAAATTACAGACCAATATCCCAAATGAACATGGATGACAAATTTCTCAGCAAAATACTAGCAAATTGAATCCAACAATACATTAAAAGAATCATTCACCACAGTCTAGTGGGATTTATTCCTGGGCTGCAGGAGTGGTTCGATATTTTCAAATCAGTCAATGTGAATCACCACATTAATAAAATGATGATCTGTCAATAGATGTAGAAAAAATGACAAAGCATTGCATCAATTCTTAATAAAAACCCTCAACAAAGTAGGGATAGAAGGAACATACCTCAAAATCATAAAGCACATATGAAAAACCCATAGCTACTTTCATCCTCTCTGGGGAGAAATTGAAAGCTTTTTCCCTACAGTCAGAAACACGACAGGGATATCCACTCTCACCATTGTCATTCGATATAGTACTTGAAGTCCTAACCTCAGCAATCAGAAAACAAAAAGAAATAAAAGTCATCCAAATTAGCAAGAAGTCAAACTTTCACTCTTCATAGATGACGTGATACCCTACATAGAACCTGAATGACTACACACATACACACACACACACAACACAAAATCTCTAGAACTGATACAGAAATTCAGTAAAGTAACAGGATACAAAATCAACATACAGAAATCTGTCCATTTCAATACAATATTGAAGTGGCAGAAAGAGAAATATAGGAATCACTCCCAGTTACTATTGTACCAAAACCCATAAGATACCTAGGAATAAACCTAACTAAAGAAGTAAAAGATCTGTACTCTGAAGACTATAGAATGCTTATGAGAGAAATTGAAGAAGACACAAAGAAATTTTTTTAAAAATCATGTTCATGGGTTAGAAGAACAAACACTGTTAGAATGTCTATACTATCCAAAACAATCTACACATTCAATGCAATCCTTGCAAAAATACTACAAGTATTTTTAACAGAGCTATACAAACAATCCTAAAATTTGCATGGAACCACAAAGGAGTCTGAATAGTGAAAGCAATCTTAAAAAAGAAAGGCAAAGCTGGAGGTATCACAATTCTGGATTTTAAGCTATATTACAAAAGCTGTAGTCATCAAGCACAAACACAGACATAGATCAATGGAACAGAATAGAAAACACAGAGGGGTGCCTGGGTGACTGTCATTTAAGGGTTTGATTCTTGATTTCAGCCCAGGTCATTCATGAGATCAAGCCCAGACAGCTCAGAGCCTGCTTGGGATTTTCTCTCTACCTCTCTCTCTGCCCCTTCCCAGTACTCTCTTTCTCTCCTTTCAAAATAAATAAACATTAATGAAAAAACACAAATGGATCTATAAGGCCAACTCTTCTTTGAAAATGCAGGAAAGAATATCCAATGGAAAAAAGACAGTCTCTTCAACAAATAGTGTTTGGAAAACTAGACAACAAAATGCAGAAGAATGAAACCATACAACTTTCTTACACCATACACAAAAATATATTCAAAATGAATGAAAGACCTAAATGTGATACAGAGAACCACCAAAATCCTGGAGGAGAAAAAAGTCAGTAAACACTTTGACATTGGCTATAACAACTTCTTGCCAGGCACATCCCCTGAAGCAAGGGAAACAAAAGCAAAAATAAACTTTGAGACTTCATCAAGAGAAAAAGCTTCTGCAATCGTGAAGGGAACAATCAACAAAACTAAAATACAACCTTCAGAAAAGGAGAAGATATTTGCAAATGGCATATCTGATAGTTAGTATCCAAAATATATAAAGAACTGATGCAACTCAATACCCAAAAACAAATAATCCAGTTAAGAAATGGGCAGAAGACATGATTAGGTGTTTTTCCAAAGAATGCATACAAATGGCTAAGAGACACATGAAAAAATGCTCAACATCAGTCATCTTCAGGGAAATATAAATTAAAACTATGATGAGATACCACCTCACAAATCAGAGGGGCTAAAATTAACAACACAAGGAAGAACAGATGTTGGAGGGTGCAGAGAAACACACTGTTGGTGGGAATGCAAACTTGTGCCGCCACTGTGGAAAACAGTATGGAGGTTCCTCAAAATGTTAAAAATAGAACTATCCTATGATCTAGCAATTGCATTACTAGGTATTTACCCAAAGAATTAAAAAAAATAGTGATTTGAAGGGATATATGCACCTCTATGTTTATAGCAGCATTATCAACAATATCTAAATTATGGAAAGAGACCAAATGTCCACTGACCAATGACTGTATAAATAAGATTTGGTATATATACACACACAATAGAATATTACCCCGCCATAAAAAAAAGAATGAAATATTGCCATTTTCAAGAACATGGTTGGAGGTGGAGTGTATTATGCTAAGTAAAATGTCAGTCAGAGAAATATAAACACCATATGATTTCACTTATATGTGGAATTTAAGAAACAAAACCGATAAACATAGGGGAAAGAAAATAAAAGACACAGACAAACCATAAAAGAGACTCTCAACAATAGAGAACAAACTGAGGGTTACTGGAAGGAAGTGGGCAGGGGGATGGCCTAAATGGGTGATGAGTATTTATGAGGGCACATGTGATGAGCACTGGGTGTTGTAGGTAAGTGATGAATCACTAAATTCTGTTATTGAAACTAGTATTATACTGTATGTTAACTAAATAGAATTTAAATAAAAACTTGAAACAAAAAAAAGCAAAAATAGTTATTCTTTGGAGTTGTTTTCTGAAGACCCCTGATACAGATGTAGCCACATCAATGTGCAAATTTTGTTTGTTGATGAGTTAGTTTATATCTAAAGCTGAGTGGGGAGAACTTTTTGGTTTCTTGTTTTCACATTAACTTTATAGTGATTTCAATAAAAATATTTTCAGGCCCTTGAACCTTTAAAAAATTGTGAAAATGCTCATAATTAGAAAAACACTCCTGTTATAAGATCATGTGAGAAGTCAGCATCTTAATAATTTAAAATAAATATAAAGAGAAAAGGGAAAAAAAAAACAACACAGAAAAATACACATTCTTTTCATGTGGACATGGAACATTCTCCAGAATAGATCACACATTACTCCACAAAATAAGCCTCAACAGATTCAAAAATATCAAAGTCAACCAAGAAATCAAATAGGAAATCAAAAAATACATGAGACAAATGAAAACGAAAACACAACTGCCTCAAATCTTTGGGATGCAAAAAAGACAGTTCAAAGAGGGAAGTTTATAGCAATACATGCTTACCTCAATAAACAAACACAAATTTCAAATAAACAACCTAGTCTTACACCTAAAGGAGCTAGAAAAAGAACAAAGTCCAAATCTAGTAGAAGGAAGGAAATAATAAAGATTAGAGCAGAACTAAATGAAATAGAGACTTAAAAAGCCCCTATACAACAGATCAATGTAGCCAGGAGCTTGTTCTTTGAAAATATCAATAAAATGAATAAACCTTTAGCCAAACTCATAAAGAAAAAAAGAGACAAAAGTCAAATAAATTAAATCAGAACTGAAAGAAGAGAAATAACAACCAACACCACAGTAATACAAAGAATTACAGGAGAATATTATGAAAAACTATATGCCCATAAATCGATCAACCTAAATGAAATGAATAAATTCCTAGAAACACATAACCTTCCAAAAGTGAACCAGGAAGAAATAGAAAGTTTGAACAATTACTAGCAATGAAATTAAATCAGTCATAAAACAAACAAACAAACAAACAAACAAAAAACTACCCATGTCCCCAAAAAAGGTCCAGGACAAGATGGCTTCAAGGCAAATTCTACTAAACATTTTAAAAAGAGTTAATACAGGGACACCTGGGTGGCTCATTCGGTTGAGCATCTGACTCAGCTCAGATCACGATCCCAGGGTTGTGGGATTGATTAAGCCCCGCTTAAGATTCTCTCTCTCTCTCTCTCTCTCTCTCTCTCTCTCTCTCTCTCTCTCAAATAATAAATAGAATAGAATGGAATAGAATAGAATAGAATAGAATAGAATAGAATAGAATAGAATAGAATTAGAATTAGAATTAATACAGGGAAAAAGAAGGATGGGATGATAGCAGAGGAGGAGGACCCTAGGCTCACCTCATCCCAAGGGTACAACTTGATAACACTCACATCAGTATCAGTAACTCAGCAAATGACCCAAAGACTGGCAGAACAAACTCCACAACTAAATATATAGAAGTCACATCAAAGAAGGTAGGGAGTGTAAGGAAGCAGTGGAAAGGTAAATAGATCACAGGGCTCTCTGCTGGAGGAAGGGACTGGCAGGCACAGAGAATGGAGAATATCACACCCAGGAGCTTGCTTGGGAAGACAAATTCCCATAACAGTTGGCTTTGAAAACTAGAGAGGCTGAGTTTCAAGTTTCCTGAGTTCTTACAACCAGCAGGACTTAAATCAGTGGGCTCAGTTTGGGGAGAGTCTGGAGGACAATAGGAAACTGAGTCCTTGTCCTTCCTCTTTTAAAGAGATGACACAGCAAACAGCCTATGAGCAAACAGCTTAGAAGTAGCAGTATGAAAAATGTCTCGGTCATGCAGAAGAGTTATTTACCAATTTCAGAATGTGTCCAGGATAGACAGAGACTCCTCCAGAAACAAAAGAGCTGGTAGGTGCCATTTCTCTACCCCACGCTTCAGTTTAAACACAGGACCATCTACGGGAACCAGCGTGGTGCTGACATTAATTATCTAACTTGCTTGTACCAAGCCCAGTCTCTCCCCCGAGACTTTGGTGGATTTTCCCTTCCCAGTCACACTTACCTCAGTCCCAGTGCTGTTGGGTCCCTCTCCTGGAAGACAGGGCATACCTTGCCAACACCACATCTCCTGACCCACCTGCTTTGTGGGACCTTGGTCCCAGTTGTGGTGATGGTGGAACCCCTCTAAGGAGGAACCAGCATACACCTTGTTCAAACTGTGTGCCCTACCCACACATGTTTTGCAGATCCTAAGTTCACCCTTCCCACATTTATAACTATGTATCACTCATATCTGAGTAAAAAAAAAAAAACAAAAAAACAAAAAAACAAAAAACAGAGAGTAACCCAAATACTGGCAGAAGAAACTCCACTAATAAATGTAGAGAAGAAGCCACATCAGAGACATTAGAAAGGGCAGAAATAGGTGGTCTGGCGCTGCACACAGAAAGGAAGAATCTCCAGTTGAAGAGAGGGGAAAGCCCCAAATGGAACAGGAAAAAGAAAAAAATTATAAAAATTGGGAAGAGGTTAAGGGAACTGATCAACATCATCAAATAATAATTGCATTATAGGGATACTAGAAGAACAAAGAGAGAAGAGGGAAGAAAATGTTTTTAAAGAAATAATAGCTGAAAACGGCCTTAATTGGGAGTAGGAAACAGACATCTACATCCAGGAAGCACAGACACTCTCCATCAAAATCAACCCAAGGGGGTCCACACCAGGAAGCCTTCATGGGGATATGGAATCCCCATAATTTCTGTCTTTGAAAACCATCAGGCCTGAATTCTATGAGTTTGTATATCAGCAGAACTTGGAGCCTGGAGCTTTAAGTCAGCTGAGCCACCTAACTTAGCCCTGAGCAAGCTGGGGGCACAGGAGGGCCACTGATAGCCAGATCCCCACCCTTAAAGAGACAACAGCCTGAAAAGATGCAATATAAAAGTGACAGCTTACACAACAGAAGGGTAATCCATTTATACTTATTTTGTTGGGGGACTTTTCTGAGAACAAAAGAGCTGGCAGGTGCCATTTTCCTCCCCTGACCCCCAGCATAAACACAGAGCTTTGTGGTACTGAGGAGGCAGCACTGTACAGACACATAATATCTAATCTGCTAGCAGTGTGTCCTGTACACAAGTTCTCCTGAAGATTCACCTACTCCAAGCCTGCTGGCCTTGACCCTGGGCTAAGCACAAATTTTGTTAACTCTATGCATGTCCTGCCCAGCTGCTGTCTCTGTGCACCTTTCCACAGTAGACGCCTCATTTCAAGGGATCTGGCTTGGGACTAGTGACTCAGTACAAATTTCCCTAACACCACATATGCCCAGACCAGCTGCTGCATGCACAGACATCTCACACTCCAGCCACAATATTCCACACAGAGCTGTTGAATACAAAGACACCCTGCCCTATGCACAGACACTGAACATGCCTAGCTACTGCCACTGCTATGTGCCACACTTCTGGCTGTTGCTGCACTTCCAGGGATCAGCCTAGGACTAGCTGCTCAGTGCAAATTTTGCTAACTCTGATCCCACACCCACAATTACTCCCATTACTCTGAATGGATCTCGCCCATTCGGAACCACCCTGTCTGGGTTTCACTAACATCACAGAAAGTAAGGAGAGCCCACAATAGGCAAAGAGTCAATCTAGACATCTGGACTAAAAGGAAAGGCAACTCAGGTATAATAGCAGGAGTTAAGCAACACAAATAGGAGATTTCCCTGAAATGCCAGGTTCTGGTGAATAGGGGACACTGCTCTGTGGGTGCTAAAGGACCTTGTCTGCATAAAACCACTACTTTCAAGAGCAGAAAACATAGCTGACTTTCCTAACATACAGAAACAGACACAGAGAGGTAAACAAACAAACAAAAAAGAGACAGAGAATTATGTCCCAAATGAAAAAATAAGACAAAATCACAACAAGAGATCTAAGTGGAAGAGAAATAAATAATATGTCTGGCAGAGAATTTAAAGGAATGAATATAAAGATACTCACTGGACTTCAGAAAAGTGTAGAGGACATCAGTTAGACTCTGAAAAAAGAGATAAAAAAATTATATCAGAGATGAAGCACTCAATAAATGAAATTAAAAATACAATAGACAAAATAAACAGGCTACAGGAAACAGAGGAATATATCAGTGACCTGGAAGACAGAGTAATGGAAATGAATCAAGCTGAACAAATGAGAGATAAATACTGCATAACGAGAATAGACTTAGAGAACTCAGTGACTCCATCAAACATAAGGACAATTGCATTATAGGGAGTTCAGAATGAGAAGAGAGAGAGGGGGGAGTAGAAAATGTACTTGAAGAAATAATAGCTGAAAACTTCCTGAACGTGTGGAGGAAAACAGATCCAGATTCAGGAGGCACAAAGATCTCCCAACAAATTCAACCCAAGGAGTTCCATACCAACACACATAATTAAAATAGCAAAAAGTGGAGATAAAGAAAGAATTTTAAAGATTGCAAGAGGAAAGAAGACACTTACATACAAAGGAAATCCCCTAAGATTATGAGCTTATCTTTCAGCAAAAACTTTCAGGCCACAAGGGAGTGGCTTTATGTATTCAAAGTATTGGAAAAGAAAACCCTGAAGTCAAGAATACTTTACCCAGCAAGGTTATCATTCAGAATAGAAGGAGAGATAAGGAGTTTCCCAGACAAATAAAGGTTAAAAGAATACATGACCACTAAACCAACCCTCCAAGAAATGTCAATGGTGACAATGTGAGCAGAAAACAAAAACTATAAGAGTAGGAAAAATAGCACAAAACCAAAAGAAAGGTATATCTGTAAAATCAGTCAAGAGAAGTACAAAATAAAAGGATGTACAAAATAATACCAATGAATTCAAAATTAAGTGACAATCAGCTTAATACAGAATGCTATATGCAGAAGATATTATATTTGAACCTAAGGGTAATCACAAATCAAAAACAAGTAATAAATATACAAACAATAAAGTAAGGAACCTAAGTATATCACTAAAGAAAACCAGGAAACCATGAAAGAGAGACAAGAAAGAATCAGAGAAAAATTATGAAAACCATCACGAAACAAGTAACAAAATGGCAATAAATACATATCTATCAATAACTACTTTGAATGAAAATGGGCTGAATACTCCAATGAAAAGATGTAGGGTAACAGAGTGGATGAAAAATCAAGAGCCATCTGTATGCTGCTTACACAAGACTCATTTCAGACCTAAAGACACCTGCAGATGGAAGGTGAGGGGATGGGATATTTATCAGGCAAATGGATGTCAAAAGAAAGCAGTAGAAATACTTATATTAAAAAAAATAGACTTTAAAACAAGGTTTGTAAAAAGAGACAAAGGATACTATAAAATAATAAATGGGACAACCCAACAAGAAGATATAACAATTGTAAATATATACGCACCCAACAAGCACCTGAATACATAAAACATTTAATAATAAACATATAGTGTTGGAGAAGTGGATAAAAAGTACGCCAAGGATGGCTGATTGGACTAAAACAAACTCTGGTCTCTAGCTTAGATACCCCTCCTCCGGTTTCTTCTTCCTTTGTTTGCTGTGTGGGTGAAAACCTCCACAGATATGGAGGCTGTCGGCTATAAATTACCCTCCCCACTTGCATTCCGGGCTCACACCTTTGGAGAAACAGTCTCCTCTGAGTCTGCCAGTGTAAAGTAAGCCTCCAGTTCACCAAGATATCCGAGTGCTGCTTGGTTTTTCCACCAGTGTTCCAGCCTGGTTCCGTAACATACTTGGTTTCCTGACCAGGAAACCCAACTGTGCTGGCCCATTGTTGCCACTGGTTTGGGAGAACAGCGAGGCGGTGATGGAATGAAGGATCACAAGGGAGAGTGCGCACCCTGCCTAAATTTTGGCAGTCTGCTTCTCTGTCCCCTTCAGGCCAGCCCCGCTCTGCTGTTCCCGCTGGACTCGAGGAGACTTGGCAGGTGAGGACCTGAACCTGACGTTGGAACCAGAAAGGCTGCAGCCCAATCTAGTCAGGCCCACTCGCAAGAGTGGAGAGGGGACCTGATCACTCCCCAGGACTTCAGAAGTGTCACAGGTAGGGATTCTATGGTAAGGAATATAATAACATCTGGTGTGTATGTGAATGTGAATGTGCGACTCAGTCTAGCTTGCCTGCCGAGTTCGGTTCTGTGGCTCCACAAGCAGGCACCCTTGGGGTCCCCAGGGGTCCACGGAGTCTGAGTGGGCCCATCTGCGATTCCATGATTGATGGCGCTTGGTCTGTGGCAATATCAGAATGTTTCTGATCATGGGTCGCAGGGCTGGTACCTGTGGGGCTGATCCTCACCTGAGTTCCTTCAGGACACTGCCAGACAGGCATCTGGCTGGTCTCCTCATTGGAAGGGGTGCCCCTGTCCCTCTGTCTTTGTGACTCCACATCATGGGAGCATTGTCGGGTCAGTATGGAGCCACGAGAGCCAGGCAAAGGTTTTAATCACTTCATCCAGAGACTCACGCAGGGAGTCAAAGAACCCACCCACCGCTCCCCTAATGTTCCCCTCTTCATGACTCTTTAGACTCCCTCCCCTCTCCCCTGAGCTTGAAACTCCTCCCCTGGTGGACTCACTGCTGCCACCTCTGATGCTGTCACCAGCCTCGCAGCCAAGATGCTGCTGGGGCAGCCGCCCATTTCTCCTCCCCTTCCAGACCAGAAAACCCTCCCCCACATGGCTCCCCAGCCAGATTGCGCCCTCGGCCAGGCACAGGAACTCTACAGATGCCAGTCCACATCCGCTGATTTCAAGAGGCCCTCGGGGGGGGGGGGGATCAGAGCAGGGGGCTGAAAAGGCCATAAATATGTCCAGCTGCAAGGGGAAAAGACATTAAAAAGAATAAATGTCCCAAACAGGGAAAGTCCCAGAAACCTAGTGGAAATCAGGAGGAACCTTGAGAAGGGGACCTTATTGGTCTAGCCTAGATAGAACCAGACTAAAAGGGGACACTGACTCTCTCTCCCTGTTCCTCTGCTTAACAGATGTGAGGGATTCTCTCTCATTTTTCAGGTTAACAGCTATAATTGGAGCCACCTTTGGTTAGTCTACCTCAGGACAGGGACTTTAAGGAATATCCCAAGAAGTTGCTGCTTCTGCCTTCCCCTCCCCCTCACGTTTCTGCACCAACTTGGGTGTGGTCCTATACCATCCTCAGTGTCTCCGGCACCATTGGTTCCTCCTTCCACCCTCCAAGTCAAGGAGCAAAGTGCACCCTCCTTGGACCACCCATTTCAGATACCTCCACTCGTGCCCCAAATGAAAATTGACACTGGGAAAAAAATTGATTGATTTTTAGGTGGATGCAGGTGAAACATATTCGATGTTTAAACTAATTTAAGTTTATTGGAACTGTCTTAAAGTTATCAGCAAAGGTCAAATAAGCTCATGTTATTTCTGTTGCAATTTGTTAATGATAGTTAATTTTGTCTGTCTCAAAGTTTTCATGGGTAATTGTTAAGATAAGTTTCAAGGTCCTTGGTAACCTGAAACTTTTCCAATAGGATGGAATGCTAAAGCTTTGAATATTGAACATAAGTTTGTGTTTTTAACTTCTTATTGCTGAGAAATTAAGGCTATTCGGACCTATTGGAAAACATGCTTTGTACGTAATTCGTTCATGAATTTACCATCCAAAAAAATTCTGATGTAAACACCTCTCAATTGGTTACTAAGTCCTCAATTGGAGACTAAGGTTTCCTAAGAGTTAAAATTCTGCTAAATGTACTTAAGACTGATGAAAATAAAGAAAGTAACTCTGTATGTAGGAAAATAGGAGGTATATAAGAAAGATATAAGGAATAGAAATACAGTTTCATTGTAGGTAGAAGAAAGTAATTTTGTCCTAAATGAGACTGGTTATTTGGATAGAAATGGCTTTGGGACAAAATTTAGAAGCAAAAGAAAGTTATAAAAGGTTGAGATGAATGGAATCTTAAAAGTACACTAGTATAAGGTTGAAATCCTGCTTTTCTCTCCGCTCAAATGACAAAGTTTTCTTGAACTGTTGATCTGCTCTTGATAATATAATGCAAACAAAGGTTTATCCTCCAGGAGAATCAAAGTTTTAGGTCTCATCTCTATCAGGTCTTTGATAACTTAGTTAAAACTTCTGAATGTTAAAGGAGCTAGGTTTTGATAACAACTGTATAATGCTATACAATCACCTTTGGGATTTTTTATTGCCACTTTAGTTGAATATATAAAATTGTAAGATTTGTAATGATCTGTAATCCTATTTAGGATGAACTTATGACTTCCGAGGTTTTAACAAACTTCTCAGCATTTAAATGGTAAATGAAGACTTCTTGACCAATTAGGTCCTTTTATTTGGGATGTTAAGTTACTTGGAAAAGCTCTGTCATACAATGGTAAACCTTAGATTGTATTGCACAGGTGAATGCTGTAACTGCCTGAATATATGAAATTCCTAAAATTTTAATGTTTTGATATAAGGTCATCACTTAATATTCTGATTACTTGAGATGTTATGTGTCACAGAAATAACCAAATTTCTTTGTCAATTGCATCATAATGAACTCTCATCATCTTTAATGATATCTATTTCTGAGATTTTGTCATTTATAATTGTTCTTATTCTCTCACAAAATATGTTTCTTCTTCAAGGAGATTTATAAAAAGGACTTTGGGGATAAATACAGGTATTTGACATCTTTAAGATTAATACTAAAATGGGTAAAAATTTCCAGAACTAAAAAGCTGCATTCAAATTGAACAAGAAGTAGGAACATGGGATTAAAAGAACTGAGGAAGCTTATAGTTTTGTGATTCTTATTGAAAATATTGCTGGTTTTCTAATGTTTCATCTTCCAGATTAAGGAAGCTTTCTCTTAAGATATCTATAATATACAAAAATGTCATAAAGCATGCATATGTAAACTGAAGCATTTATCTTTTCTCTCTACATAATTCCCCTGAAATTCAAAACTCTCAATGAGTATTCTTTCTTTCATGGCAATTACAATCATTTGCATAAGTTCAATAAGAATCTGTTCATCTTATAACAGGTCACCATTTGGAAATACTGGTTATTTTACCAAGGCTTTGACTGGAATGTCATATTTGAGGATGACATTCATAAACTCAGATATGACCAGACAACTTTAAGGAATTAGGGTTGGCTTTATAAAACATGGAGCCATAAAGCCCCTTGGAAATCCTGCCTGGTGCCTTGCTTACAGAGTTCCCAGCAGCCTCACCAGATAAGTAAAGAAGGCCACTTCCTGGCAAGTGCAGGAACCTCAGGATATCTTGGGGACCTCATGAATAGGAATTCACCCAATTCTACAGGTATTGCAGGCTTGTCTGATGGCAACTATTTGGCTTGGCTTCTGGTCTGGAGAGGCTACTAACAATTCAACCTGGAGATTCCTTATAAAAGGTTCCAACAAAGCAAACTTTAAAAGATCCTCATGATCAATCGTTATTCTTGATGAGTTTATGTAAATAATTAGGCCAGATTTGTGAAGACTGGATTTGTTCTACAAATGCATTGGTCTCAATTTGGCTATCTCTGGAAGGGGGAGGGGGGTTTAGAGAGAACAACTATGTTTCAACAATGCACCATTATGGATGTTAAATTCTAGTTATGATTGCCTTTAAATGTTTGTTGTTTGCCTAAACTGGACAACTTGAGGTAAACTTCAGAATATCGTCACAGTATTTCATGTATACGCAATCTTCTATGCTTGTTATTCTATGGGGATAATAATAAGACCCATGGACATATGATTATTAAACAACTGAAAAACAGGATGGATCTCTAAATATGCAAACCATATCTTCCTTAAACCTGATCTGACAGTTATCAGAAACCTGCCCCTTTCAAAGACTTGGAGGTGGACTTTACAGACATACAGCCAAAGAGAGGATTCAGTTTCAGGTATCTCCCCATGGGTCCATCACTCCAGAGCTAAGAAGGCCAACTCAGAGGAACCCTCAAACTGGCGAAGTGATCCAGATCCAGTCAAACTGCTTAAACTGACCCTCAAAAATACACTGACCCCTGAGATCTCCAGCCTTGCTCCAGCCACACCCCGGAAGCTGGCTGGCCTGCACATGGCAGAAGCTTGAGGAATCAACACATGGACTGAGCCCAGGAGTTTGGATGCAACTCTGCCAGCCTTTGTCCCTTACTGGTGTCATAGCCCTGATCTTACTTCTTGCTATTGGGCTGATAGAGACTGCACCAACAAGCTGGGCATGGGACAAAAGTTGCATGCCAGGTCTCACATACCTCCTCTGGATTGGAGGGTTACTAAGTATTGCCTGTATATTATGATAACCTCTCTCACCCTCACAACTGCTGCTTACCCACTTTGTCCCCAGGATTGTTACATGACAATAAGGGGAGGTCAAGGGCATTCAGTGCCTTCACCTCCCTCCACAAAGAGTGCTACAACGGAAAAACACCCACTCTCTGTCAGTCACCTGGTGCCCCAAGGACTAAGTATTGGACTGTAGAGATAACCCCAAATGTTAGGAACCCATGTCACAACAAGGGCCTTCATAGGGCTTGCTACACTTACATTCCTCAATGGGGGACCTCGGGGGATCTTGGATGGGGGAGGGATGCAAGACAGGGCCCTTCAAAAGGTTATAAAGGATACCCAAGACAGGGTAATAGAAGCCATAAAGGTGACCACTCCCCTGGCAGCCTACCAGGGTTTGAACCTTTCAGCTCTAAATCAGATGCTTACCAATTCCCCACTCCAGTGTTGGGCCAACACTACAAGTCCTCCATAAAATAGATAATCACACCCAAACCTGCTGGATGTGCTTGCCCCTCAGCCAGAGAGCTTACTTAGCCACTCCCCTCCCTTTGACTGGGAACCTCCTGAAAATCTCAAAACCAACACCTCTGTCCTAATTGGACCCCTGGCCACTGGGATCCGTCTCACAAATGCCAACAATCTAATCTGTACAGGCCCAGAAGGTATAAATGCTACCTCTCTATACAGAAGAAATATAATCTTAAAGAGGAGTACAACCCTATGTTCCACCCCTGGGGTGTCCTATCTATGTTCTAATTTGGCCTACCAATGCTTAGAGGCCAACTGGACTCAGATATGTTATTCCATCTTCCTAACCCAAGAGATATCTGTATACACTGAAGATCAGCTACTAACAACCTTTAGACCCACCTCCTGGGCTAAATGGGCAATCCTGCTACCCATTCTGATAGGAGCATGAATTGCAACAGGAATAGGAACTGGAATAGGAGGCATAGGTTCATCCATAGGACTATACCATAGACTATCTCAAGAGTTAAATGAAGGCATGGAACAGGTGGCAGATTCTCTGATAAATTTACAAAGCCAAATAAACTCTCTGGCAGCAGTGACCCTCCAAAATAGGTGAGCCTTCAACCTCCTCACTTCAGAGAAAGGAGGGACTTGCATCTTTCTGGGGGATGAATGTTGCTATTTCGTAAACCATTCAGGAATAATTACAACTAAGGTTAAGGAACTCAAGGAAACAATTCAACATAGACATCAGGAAAATATCAATCAATGAAAAGGATGGGATCTCACAGATTGGGCATCCTGCCTTCCTGCCCTGGTAGGGCCCCTCCTCTCCATAATTTTACTTGTATCCATTGGCCCCTGTATACTGAATGCTATGGTATGTTTTATTGAAAACACTGTTGCTTGCCAAACTACTGCACATATCTTAACCTTCCGAGAGTACCAACCTATAAAACTGAAAGATGATGCCTATTAAAAGTTTTTTTTTTTTTTTAAGGCATCAAAGGGGGGAATGTTGGAGAAGTGGATAAAGTATGCCAAAGATGGCTGATTGGACTAAAACAAACTCTGGTCTCTAGCTTAGAGACCCCTCCTCTGGTTTCTTCTTCTTTTGTTTGCTGTGTGCGCAAAATCCCCCACAGATATGGAGGTGGTCGGCTATAAATTACCCTCTCCACTTACATTCCAGGCTCAGACCTTTGGAGAAACAGTCTCCTCTGAGCCTGCCAGTGTGAAATAAATCTCCAGTCGACCAAGATCTCTGAGTGCCGCTTGGTTTTTCTGCCAGCTTTCCAGCCTGGTTCTGTAACAATAGGAACATATCAATAGTAATACAACATTGTAGGGGATTTAAACACCCCACTTACAGCAATGGACAGACCATCTAAGAAGAAAATAAAAAACAATGACTTTGAATGACACACTGGACCAGATGGATTTAACAGATATATTCAGAACATTCCATCCTAAAACAGCAGAATATACATTATTTTCAAGTTCATATAAAACATTATCCATAATAGATGACATATTAGGCCACAAAACAAACCTCAACAGATTAAAAAAGATAGAAGTTATATCACGCATCTTTTCTGACCACAATGTTGTGAAATTAGAAACCAACCACAAGAAAAAATGTAAAAAGACCACAAATGCATGAATGTTAAATAACATGCTACTAAAGAACAAATGGATCAACTAAGAACTCAAAGAAGAAATTAAAAAAGTACATGGTATGGAGAGGGCCAACATGGAAGAGAAGTAGGGGGATCCATGTGTCCTGCATCTCTCAAACAAAGAAATGTAGAAGCCAAAGGACTTTGAACACAAGAGCCTTGGAGGAAAAGAGACTGAATCTACTAGGAAGAAAATGGGAAAGCTGGAAAAAAGATAGGTGGGTAACTGTGAACTGGGGGAGATAAAAAAAAAAGTCCACGTGGGCATGGAGGGGAGGGACCCCCTTCTGTAGAGAGACAAAAGGAAGAGAAAGAGTGGCTAGGGAAGTGCAGGACTGTAGCTGGACAGGAGAAAGATCTCACACTGAGACAGAGAGATCCGATGTCTAACTGCGGGGCTTTCTTTGGACTGGGGCCAGCTCCCTGTTCGAGCACCTAGGGAGGAGGGGAGCCAGCCCTGGGTGCGGTGGTAGGTCAGATGTTCTGTCCACAGCTGGAGAAAGTGGTTCCCTCCCTGGAGGGCTGCATGATAGCACAGAATCTGCCTGCATCCACCACCCCCGGGCACAGTGGCTAGGCTGAGAGCTCAGTATGCAGGAGGATAAGGCAGCCATTTCCCTGGAGTGCTGTGGGAAAAGACAAAGCTTGCCTGCATCTGCCACCCCAGGGGCTCCTGGCAAGGGCAGCAGCTCTCAGTCCGCAATAGGAGAAGTCGGTCCTCCCTGAAGTGCCGCAGCACAGACAAAGCCTGACAAGACCATATATCACCACACTGAGAGGCGCTTCCTCAGTGCCAGAGTGCACGGAGCTGGGATTTGAATGCTAGCCAAGCACAGGATCAGGGGAGTAGATGGAGCAAGAACTGCCCTGTCTGCACCCACAGCACAGGGAGGATGACTCAAATGGAGTCCACTGGGTCTGGTTCCATGGAGAAGAGACTGGGAGATCACCATCCACCCCTCCCCCTCTCACCAAGGCGGGTCCTCATGGATCACTCCCAGGCCAATAGTGGAGGTGGGTTCAGAATACGGCAAATCACGCCCCCTTACACTGGGTAAATGGGTATGACTGAGAGCCACAGACCCTGTGGACAGCTCCTCGTAACAAGCAATGCATCATTGCCTGGATTAACTATAGGTCAATTATGGATATATAGATATATTCCCCACCCCATTTCTCCTCCTTATCTCTTCCCTCCCCTAGGCTGGTTACTCTGGTTATTGTCTGTCTAAACAGGCATATTTAATCCATTGTCTTGATACATGTTCTACACCTCCGTCTTTACACTCCTTTCTCTCTCTCTGGAATAATCACCATATAGTTTCTCTGTCTGGGTAATTTTATCTTTGTTTCATTTTCCCTGCCTCCTTCTTTATTTTCCTTTCTCTTTCTCTGGACTAAGCCTTTTAGTCACTCTGCATAATCAATGTTCATTCCCACCCCCCACCTACACCCCACTCCTGTCATTTCTCTCCTTGTATATGCTCTTCCATTAGCACCACATCCACCCTCTTCTTTACTTGTAGTCGGTGTTTTTGGGTTTTTTGCTTTTAGTCTTTAGGTTTTTGTTTTTGTTTATTTGTTTGTTTGTGTTATTTATTTGTGTGTTTGCATGTTTTTGTCTCCTGTTTGTCTGTTTTCCTTTACAGGGCTACTCCAAGGAACAAATCAAAGCACACCTGGTAGAGGGTACAAAATATTACTATAAGTAGGGTAATAAAATAACCAAAGGCACAACAACAGAAAGCAAGTAACAATACCTGAAAAAAACACCTCCTGAAGGGCTAGGCCCTGGACAGTGTATGACTTTCCTTTAATATAGCAGTACTTGCAGGTGCAGAGCACACAAGCTTTTAAAACACATTAGGGACAGAAAACTAGCCAAAATGACTGAACAGAAGGATTCTCCTCAAAAGAAACTCCAGGAAGTAGCGACAGCTAACGAATTGATCAAAACCAATTTAAGCAATATAATGAAACAAGAATTTAGAATAACAGTCATAAAATTAATTGCTGGGCTTAAGGAAAGCATAGAGGACAGCAGAGAATCTATTGCTACAGAGATCAAGGGACTAAAAAACAGTAATGATGAATTAAAAAATGCTATAAATGAGGTGCAAAATAAAATGGAGGCAGCCATAGCATGGATTGAAGAGGCAGAGGAGAGAATAGGTGAATTAGAAGATAAAATTATGGAAAAAGAAGAAGCCGAGAAAAAGAGAGATAAAAAAAATCCAGGAGTAAGAGGGGAGAATTAGAGAACTAAATGATGCAACCAAACGGAACAATATCCATATCATAGGATTTCCAGAAGAAGAGAGATAAAAAGGGGCTAAAGGTGTACTTGAACAAATCATAACTGAGAAATTCCCTGAAATGGGGAAGGAAACAGGCATTTAAATCCAAGAGGCACAGAGAACTCCCTTCAGACGTAACTTGAATCAATCTTCTGCACGACATATCAGAGCGGAACTGGCAAAATACAAGGATAAAGAAAAAATTCTGAAAGCAGCTAGGGATAAATAGGCCCCAACATACAAAGTAGACACATAAAGGTAGTAGCAGATCTATCTACTGAAACTTGGCGAGCCAGAAAAAATGGCAAGAAATCTTCAATGTGAGGAATAGAAAAAATATGCAGCCAAGAATCTTTTATCCAGCAAGTCTGTCATTCAGAATAGAAGGAGAGATATAGGTTGTCCCAAACAAACAAACAAACAAACAAACAAACAAACAAAAAAACTGAAGGAATTCATCACCATTAAACCAGCCCTACAAGAGATCCAAAGGGGCTCTGTGAGTGAAATGTTGCAAGGACCACAAAGTACCAGACACACAACTACAAGCATGAAACCTACAGATAACACAATGACTCTAAACCCAAATGTTTCTATAATAATACTGAAAGTAAATGGGCCAAATGCTCCAACCAAAAGACATAGGGTATCAGAATGGATAAAAAAAACAAGACCCGTCTATTTGCTGTCTACAAAAGACTCATTTTAGCCCTGAGGACACCTTCAGACTGAAAGTGAGGGGACGGAGAATTATGTTACTGGAAATCAAAAAAAGCTGCAGTAGCCATACTTATATCAGACAAACTGGACTTTAAATTAAAGGCTGTACCAAGAGATGAAGAAGGGAATTACATAATAATTACAGTGTTTATCCATCAAGAAGAGCTAACAATTATAAATGTCTATGCACCAAAAATGGGAGCCCCTAAATATATAAAACAATTAATCACAAACATAAGCAACCTTATGGATAAGAATGTGGTAATTGCAGGGGACTTTATACTCCACTAACAGAAATGTATTGAACATCTAGACAGAGAATACATAAAGAAACAAGGGCCCTGAATGATATATTGGATCAGATGGACTTGACAGATATATTTAGAACTCTGCATCACAACGGAACAGAATATACTTTCTTCTTTGGTGCACATAAAACATTCTCCAAGATAGATCACATACTGGGTCATAAAACAGCCCTTAATAAATATAAAAGAATTGATATCATACCATGCACACTTTCAGACCATAATGCTATGCAACTTGAAATCAACCACAGGAAAAAGTCTGGAAAATCTCCAAAAGCATGGAGGTTAAAAAACACCTACTAAAGAATGAATGGGTCAACCAGGCAATAAGAGAATAAATTTAAAAATATATGGAAAAAAATGAAGATGAAAATACAACAATTCAAACACTTTGGGATACAGCAAAGGCAGGCCTGAGAGGAAAATACATTGCAATCCGGGCCTATCTCAAGGAACAAGAAAAACCCCAGATACAAAATCTAACAGCACACCTAAAGGATCTAGAAACAGAACAGTAAAGACACTCCAAGCCTAGCAGAAGAAGATAAATGATAACGATCAGAACAGAAATAAACATTATAGAATCTTAAAAAACCGTAGAGCAGAACAATGAAACCAAGAGTTGGTTTTTTGAAAAAATAGACAAAATTTATAAACCTCTAGCCAGATTTCTCAAAAAGAAAAGGGAGATGACCCAAATACATTAAATCATGAATGAAAATGGAATTATTACAACCAATCCCTCAGAAATACAATTATTAGGAAATACTATGAAAAATTATATGCCAACAAACTGGACAACCTGGCAGAAATGGACAAATTCCTAAGCACCCATAAACTTCCAAAACTCAAACAGGAAGAAATAGAAAACTTGAACAGACTGATAACCAGCAAAGAAATGGAATCAGTTATCAAACATCTCCCAACAAATAAGAGGCCAGGACCAGATGGCTTCCCTGGGGAATTCTACCAGATATTTAAAGCAGAGATAATACCTATCCTTCTCCAGCTGTTCCAAAAAATAGGAAGGGAAGGAAAACTTCCAGACTCATTCTATGAAGCCAGCATTACTTTGATTCCCAAACCAGAGACCCAGCAAAAAAAAAAAAAAAAAAAAAAAAAAAAAAAAAGAACCACAGGCCAATATCTCTGATGAATATGGAGGTAAAAATTCTCAACAAGATACTAGCAAATCGAATTCAGCAGCATATAAAAAGAATTATTCACCATGATCAAGTGGGATTCATTCCTGGGCTGCAGGGCTGGCTCAATATTCACAAATCAATCAGTGTGATACATCACATTTATAAAAGACAAGATAAGAACCATATGATCCTGTCAATCGGTGCAGAAAAAGAATTTGACAAAATTCAGCATCCTTCCTTAAAAAAAAACCCTCAAGAGGGTCGGGATAGAAGAAACACACTAAACATCTTAAAAGCCATATGAAAAGCCCACAGATAACATTATCCTCAATGGGGAAAAACTGAGAACTTTCCCCTGAGATCAGGAGCATGACCGGGATGCCCACTCTCAACGCTGTTGTTTAAAATAGTGTTGGAAGTGCTAGCATCTGCAATCAGACAACAAAAGGAAATCAAAGGCATCAAAATTGGCAAAGATGAAGGAAAGCTTTTACTTTTTGCAGGTGACATGACACTATACGTGGAAAACCTGATAGACTCCACCAAAAGTCTGTTAAAACTGATACATGAATTCAGCAAAGTCGCAGGATACAAAATTAATGTACAGAAATCATTTGCATTCTTATACACTAATAATGAAGCAACAGAAAAACAAATAAAGAAACTTCCCATTCACAATTGCACCAAGAAGCATAAAATACCTAGGAATAAACCTAACCAAAGATGTAAAGGATCTGTATACCACAAACTATAGAGAATTTATGAAGGAAATTGAAGACGATATAAAGAAATGGAAAGACATCCCGTGCTCATGGATTGGAAGAATAAATACTGGTAAAATGTCAATACTACCCAAAGCTATCCACACATTCAATGCAATCCCAATCAAAATTGCACCAGCATTCTTCTTGAAGCTAGAACAAGCAATCCTAAAATTTGTATGGAACCACAAGAGACCCTGAATAGCCAAAGTAATATTGAAGAAGAAGACCAAAGCATGAAGCATCATAATCCCAGACTTTAGCCACTACTACAAAGCTGTAATCATCAAGACAGCATATTATTGGCACAAAAACAGACACATAGACCATGGAATAGAATAGAGCCTCCAGAATTGGACCCACAAAAGTATGGCCAACTAATCTTTGACAAAGCAGGAAAGAATATCCAATGGAAAAAAGACAGTCTCTTTAACAAATGGTCCTGGGAGAACTGGACAGCAACATGAAGAAGAATGAAACTAGACCACTTTCTTACACCATTCACAAAAACACTCAAAATGGATAAAGAACCTGAATGTGAGACAGGAAACCATCAAAACCCTAGAGGAGAAAGCAGGAAAAAACCTCCCTGATTTCTTACTTGCTACATGCCCAAAGGCAAGGGGATTGAAAGCAAAAATGAACTACGGGACCTAATGAAGATAAAAAGCTTCTGCACTGCAAACGAAACAATCAACAAAACTAAAAGGTAACCGACAGAATGGGAAAAGATATTTGCACATGACATATTGGACAAAGGTCTCGTATCCAAAATCTATAAAGAACTCACCAAACTCCACAACTGAAAAACAAATAATCCAGTGAAGAAATGGGCAGAAGACACGAATAGACACTTCTCTTAAGAAGACATCCAGATGGCCAACAGGCACTTGAAAAGATGCTCAACATCGGTCCTCCTCAGGGAAATACAAATCCAAACTACACTGATATACCACCTCACGCCAGTTACAGTGGCTAAAATGAACAAATCAGGAGATTATAGATGCTGGCGAGGATGTGGAGAAATGGGAACCCTCTTGCACCATTGGTGGGAATGCAAACTGGTGCAGCCACTCTGGAAAACAGTGTGGAGTTTCCTCAAAAAATTAAAAATAGATCTTCCCTATGACCCAGGAATAGCACTGCTAGGAATTTACCCAAGGGATACAGGAGTGCTGATGCATAGGGTCCCTTGTACCCCAATGTTTATAGCAGCACTTTCAACAATAGCCAAATTATGGAAGGATCCTAAGTGTCCATCAAGTGATGAATGGATAAAGAAGTTATGGTTTATGTATACAATGGACTACTACTTGGCAATGAGTAAGAATAAAATATGACTTTTTGTAGTAACATGTATGTAACTGGACAATGTTATGCTAAGTGAAATAAGTCATACAGAGAAAGATAGATACCATATGTTTTCACTCTAATGTGGATCTTGAAAAACTTAACAGAAGACCATGGGGGAGGGGAAGTGGGAAAAAAAGTTACACAGAGGGAAGGAGGCAAACCATAAGAGACTCTTAAATACTGAGAATAAACTAGGGGTTGAAGGCAGGTGGGAGGGGGGGAAAGTGGGTGATGGGCATTGAGGAGGGCACCTGTTGGGATGCGCACTGGGTGTTGTATGGAAACCAATATGCCAATAAATTTCATATTTTAAAAAAAGTACATGGAAACAAATGAAAATTAAAACATAACAGTCCAAATACTTTGGGTTCAGGAAAACCTCTTCCAAGAGGGACATTTATAGCATTACAGGCCTACCTCAAGAAGCAAGAAAAATCTCAAGTAAACAACCTAATCTTACACCTAACAGGGTTAGAAAAAGAACAACAAAGTAAACCAAAAACTAGCAGAAGGAATGAAATAATAAAGATTAAAGCAGAAATAAATGATATAGAAATTAAAAACACAGTAGAACAAATCAATGAAACCAGGAGCTGGTTCTTTGAAAAGATCAACTAAATTGATAAACTCTAGGCAAACTCATCCAAAAAAAGTAGAGAAAGAACTCAAATAGATGAAATCACGAGTGAAAGAAGATAAATAACAACCGACACCGCAGAAATGCAAACAATATAAGAAAATATTATGAAAAACTTCAACAAATAGACAACCTAAAAGAAAGTGGGTAAATTGCTAGAAACATATAATCTACCAAAACTGAATGAGGAAGAATTAGAAAACCTGAACAGACAAATTATCAGCAGAGATATTTAGTCAATAATTTATAAACTCCCGAGAAACAAAAGTCCAGGACCAGTTGGTTTCACAGGTGAATTCTACCAGGCATTTAAAAAAGAGTTAATACCTATTCCATTCAAACTACTCTAAAAAATAGCATAAGAAGGAAAACTTCCAAGTTCATTCTATGAGGTATCACCGTGATACCAAAAACAGATAAAGACACCACAAAAAAAGAGAATTACAGGCCCATATTTCCGATGAATATAGATGCATAAATACTAAAAAAAAAAAAACATTAGCAAACAGAATCCAACAATACATTAAAAAAAAATCTTTCAGCATAATAAAGTGAGATTTATTCACTGAATTTAAGAGTGGTTCAATATCACAAATCAATCAACATGATATATCACATAAATAAGAGAAAGGCTAAAAAACCACATGATCATCCCAATAGATGCAGAACAAATATTTGACGAAGTACAACCATCCATTCATGACAAAAGTCCATAACAAAGTTTTAGAGGAAACATATCTCAACATAATAAAGGCCATATATGAAAAACCCACAATAAACATCATACTCAGTGGGTAAAACTGAGAACTTTCCCCCTAAGGTCAGGAATGAAATAAGGACGTCTGCTCTCAAAACTTTTATTCAATATAATACTGGAAGTCCTGGCCATAACAATTAGACAACAAAAAGAAATAAAAGGCATCCAAATTGGTAAGGAGAAGAAAAATGCTCACTATTTATAGATGACATGATATTCTATAAAGAAAACCCTAAAGACCATCAAAAAACTACTAGAACTGATAAACAAATTCAGTAAAGTCACAGGAAACAAAACCAATGTACATAAATCTGTTGTATTTTGATACACTAATAATGAAGCAGCAGAAAGAGAAACCAAGAAAATAATCCCCTTTAAAATTGCACCAAAAATAGTAAGATACCTAGAACTGAACCCAACCAAAGAAGCCAAAGACCTGTACTTTGAAAACTATAAAATATTCAAGAAAAAATTGAAGAGGCCACAAACAAATGGAAAGATGCTCCATGTTTATTGAATGGAAGAATAGATAGTATTAAAATGTCCATACTACCCAAAGCAATCTACACATTTAATGCAATCCCTATCAAAATATCAATAGCATTTTTCATAGAATTAGAAGACAAAATCCTAAAATATATATATATACAGAACCACAGAAGACCCTGTCTTCAGTTATATTATAAATTGCAGGCTTCAGTTATATTATAAATCTGTAATCATGAAAACATCATGGTACTGGCACAAAAATAGACACATAGATCTGTAGAACAGAATATAAAACTCAAAAATAAACCCACAATTAAATAATCAATTAATCTTCAACAAAGAAGGAATGAATATACGGTGGGAAAAAGCTATTTTCTTCAACAGATGGCGTTGGGAAAACTGGACAACATACAAAAGAATAAAATTAGACCACTTTCTTTCACTATATGCAAAATAAAGTCAAAATGAATTAAAGACCTAAATGTGAAACCTGAAACCATAAAAATCCTTGAAGAAAGCACAGGCAGTAATCTCTCTGACATTGGCCATAGCAACATTTTCTAGATATGTCTCCTAAGACAAGAGAACCAAAATCAAAAATACACTATTAAAATAAAAATCTTTTGTACAGTGAAGGAAACAATCAACAAAACTAAAAAGCAATAAATACAATATATATCAATATTACTATAAAAGAGTGAGGTTGTAAGAAGAAGCATCAGAAACTAATAGTCCCAAAATAGGCAACCTATGGAATGGGAGAAGATATTTTGCAACCTGTGGAATAGGAGAAGATATTTTACAAATGACATTTCCAATAAAGGGTTAGTATCTCAAGCATATAAATAACTCATAAAACACCAAAAAATTAATAATCCAAATAAAAAATTTGCAGAAGACATGAATAGATATTTTTCCAAAGAAGATATACAGATGACCAACAAACACATGAAAAGATATTCAACATCACAAATCATCAGGAAAATCATCACCTCATACCTGCCAGAATGGCTAAAATCAAAAACACAAGAAATGAGTGTTGGTAAGGATGTGGAGGAAAAGGAATCCTTGCGCACTGTTGGTGGGAATGCAAACTCTTGCAGCCACTGTGGAAAACAGTGTGGAGGTTTCTCAAAAAGTTAAAAATAGAACTATCCTGGGGCACCTGGGTGGCTCAGTAGGTTAAACATCTGACTCTTGATTTTGGTTCAGGTCATGATCTCATGATTTATGGCTTGTGAGATTGAGCCCCACTTCTGGCTCTATGCTGACAGCACAGGACCTGCTTGGGATTCTCTCTCTCTCTCTCTCTCTCTCTCTCTCTCCCTCTCCTACTCTCTCTCTGCTCCTCCCACATTTGTGTCCCCCCCTCAAAATAAATGAATAAATTTAAAAAAAAAGAACTATCCTGTGATCCAGTAATCTTACTATGGGGTATGTACTGTAAAAATACAAAAACACTAATTCAAAGGGAAGCATGCATTCTTATGTTTATAGTAGCATTATTTACAATAGTCAAAATATGGAAGCAGCCCAAGTGTCCACTGATAAATGAATTGATAAAGAAGTGATCTATCTAGATATTTATGTATGTATATGTATATGTATATCTAGATATAGAGATAGAGATAGATATCTAGATATCTAGATATAGATAGATATAGATATATATGTATGTATATACATATGTATATACATATATATGTATGTATATATGTATGTACATATATAGATATATATGTATATATAATGGAATATTTTAACCAGAAAAAAAGAATGAAATCTTGCCATTTGCAATAACGTGGATGAAGCTAGAGAGTATAATGCAAAGCAAAATAAGTCAGTCAGAGAAAGACAAATACCATATGTTTTAACTTATATGTGGAATTTAAGAAGCAAAACAATAATGATAAAAAGAGACAAACAAAAAACCCATAACCTTAAATACAGAGAACAAACTGGTGTTTACCAGAGGGAGGGTTGGTTATGGGATAGATGAAATAGAAAGGGGTTTAAGAGTACACTTATTTTGATGAGTGCTGAGTAATGCATAGAATTGTTAGATCATAATATTGCATACCTGGAACTAATACAACACTGTTAGTTATACTTTAATAAAAAAGACAAAAAATAGAATTAGATAGTGGTGATGGTTACATAAGTGTAAATGTGCAAAAAATCACTTAATTCGACACTTTCAATGAGTGAATTTTATACTATGTGAATTATATCTCAATAAAGCTCTTTAAAAAACGTACCTAATAATGGCTCTAATCTCTCTCTTTTATTTCACACAGGAACAGACACAAAAGCGTACTAGCATCCAAGAGGATCAATGTTTGATAATTAGGTCAGAAAGACCCAATTGGGAGAATAAATTTACAATGTCATTTTTTTTATGAATACAGGTGAGTTGATTTTTTAATTTGCTTGTATTTACTGTTATTCATTCTCAAAAATTCTTCCAATAGCTAATATTGACTAATATAAAGCATACACTTATAATCTAGACTGTTTCCATATATCCATGTTTCTCTCTCAGAACATTGTATATATGTATATATGTGTATCTATCAGTACATCTCTACTTGTAACTATCCAGTTATAGATTATTTATCTCTACATATAGATAGATATACACTCATTCAGAAATAGGTATCACTGTGAGAAAATATTCAGCAGTCTCATATTATTTTGAGAGACATCTTTCAAGAAATATTGGTTTGTTCCATAATAGCCATCTATTATTTGAAAATTCTTATTCTGATTAAAGGTAATTGGTATGATATTTATATCTGTAAAAGAGTGTGTGTCTTAGGTTTACATTAAAGTAAATTCTTAGAGTCAATTTAATTTTCCACTTTGCAATACACTTTCAAAATAGGCTAATAAATATGCAATTATTATCTGAGTTCATAGTAAGGAACAACTATGGCATACAATTTTTATATGTCACACACTAAGAAAGGGCTTCTAAGTGTCCCAAGAGCACATGTAGTCCAGGAAACCATAAGATGTTATTGGTTGCAAATATGAATTCTGAGTAAGTTCATGACTAGGGAAAAATGGGACCCTATTTTAAGACTAACACTTTCTAATGCTTCTTTTTACAACCCCTGCCATCATGACATAGTGCAGAGAAAAGTAAAGCAATATTTTCTCATTTTACTTCTATTCTTTCAAAAGGATAGAGTAGGGGGAAATTGTAAGGTGATTTCTCACACTGAGTGAGAGCTAGCACTGCTCACTGAATATACCTTAATGTAATGAAGTTGGTGATGTTTTCTGGAAATAAAATCCTATTTTTCTTAAGCTGACAATGGAGGCAAGAAAGCTGTTTTGAAGCTTCACAGATTCTTGCTCACTAGACATACATATTTCCCATAATTATGAAACCAAATTCACAATGCTTCCCTCTGGCACAACAGTAGAGCATGGAAATCAGTATGAAATTTGGCATCTGATCAAAAAAATTATCATTAAAAGTGGAAGAATCATTTTGATATGGTCATAAGTAGTGCTCTAAATCATAGCCAAAGCTCCTCAACTCAGGAAATTTTTTTGAATCCTCATTCAATGCATATGACAGTGTTAGGTGGATCTATAGGTTACAATTTGCATGTCATATAAAACCCTGAAGTTCTTTGAGTTTGTAATTGTTAATTCTATGTACCATAAAATTAAGTATGTTGTACTTAAGCAGGAAATAACTCTCTAATGCCAAAAAAAATTTAAAGGAAAATATATTAAACTATTTTATTACTCTAATATATACACTGTGAGGGAAACAAAAGAGGTGGAAAGGAAACAGTCTTTCTGGTGAAACTGATGGACTTTATCATGTCCCACATTTGTTATATAATAGCTATGAGACCTTGGTTAGTATCTGTGAGGCTCTCATATGTAAAATGGAATAATTCATATTTTATAAGACTATTGGGAGGATCATAATGACTCAGGCCAAATTCCTAAGATATAATGGGTGTACTAGAAAAGTGCAGCTATTAAATTAGATGAAATAGGGCTTATAGTTGATTTTACATTTTAAAACAGAACTTAAGGGATGCCTGCCTGGCTCAGTCCATAGAGCTGTGTTACCCTTGATCTCAGGGTTGTAAGTTCAAGGCCCATGTTGGCATGGAGCCTGCTTTTTAAAAAAAACAAAAAACAGAATTTAATATATACCTGGTCATTGTGTGTGTGTGTGTGTGTGTGTGTGTGTGTGTGTAATTTCCAAATAATTATAGAAACCTTGGATTACATGTGATTTATATGTCATAAAGCTGAATTCTCTGCTTAATGCAAAATCTGATATACAACTTTCTTGAAATGAATTCATTCAGCTTCGCTTAAAGATTTTCAGTTGCTGACTTCCAAAAGGCTGCCTTTGTTTTCAAGGAAGGGATAACATTGAATTAAACATAGCTGCTTCCTGGTAGCTTTTCTATTGGTTCCAACACTTTTCTCCTTCCTTAGCTGCTACTTGGTCATTTCTTGATGCATTGCTTTCCTATTTGCCTTCCAATAGAAATATTCAAGCTCATCAGTCCTGCTCTGAACCTAGCTCTGAGGACTAAATGCAATATAGATGTGGGTTGGGTCACATCACAGTTCAAGACAATTGTTAGTTATCTCTCTTTTTTTAAACATATTCTTTGTTAAAAAAAATATTTTGTGTGTAACTGAAGGGACATTAACAATTCGAGGAACTCCTTCTTATTGTTGGTTCATGTTAAATTCCATTAACTGTAATTCTTAGTTCTTAATAGATTCTTTACTTGATTCTCTGATCATTGCTAGGTGGCAGAGAATAGAGTCATGACAGTCATTTGAGATTCCTCAAGCTCATAGTGCTTGGTATTCCTGATGCAATTCCTTCCTCCTTGAAAACAAAACTATAAAACTCTCCAGGCACAATTTGTAACAGAATGTAGTTAAATCTGCACCATAAATGTACTCTATGTCAGTGTAATTTACTCACATCACCTCTATGTAATTCAATCTTAAAGTCACTAAAATCTCAAAGATGATTCAAATGCTGGTTTGAGGAATAATTCATTACTCATTTGTGTTTTTAAAGATGTAGATGGTTATGTTATCTCCAAATGAAATTAACACATTCAGTAAGCAATACAATATTAAATATCAAAGGTTTTGCCATTATGGCAAGGTCAAATGTGGTATTTTCTACTCTATTGATTCACATTTATGACCCAAATGAGGTTACTGCTTATGCACAAATGAGATTACTTTAATGCACAATTAAATCAAGGTTAGACAGAAAGACTTCTCTGGTACAAGACAGAGCACCAAGAAATTATATAGTACTCTTGAAATTTGGATTAGGATCACTCTTAATAATACATTATCTGTTTTCCTTAAATATTAACAGAGTAAAACCTTATCCCTATTATTGAGTCTAATTTCTAAACTATACATATTGATAATGTGATCATTTTAAGTTACACTTAACTGTAGCTATGTAGCGATTCACTTTTTAAAATGGACAAATGCTCTTTAGTACATTTAATTGAGATACGTAAAAAAATAAGCCTTATCAGAAAACTTCCTAATTTTTCTCTTAAAAGCAAAAATTCTGTTTAAAAATATGCTTAAATTGGGGCGCCTGGGTGGCTCAGTTGGTTAAGCGTCCAACTTCAGCTCAGGTCATGATCTCACACTCTGTGAGTTCGAGCCCCACGTCGGGCTCTGTGCTGACAGCTCAGAGCCTGGAGCCTGCTTCAGAATCTGTGTCTCCTCCCTCTCTCTGCCCCTCTTCTGCTCATGCTCTGTCTCTCTCTGTCTCAAAAATAAATAAAAACATTAAAAAAAATAAAAAAAATATGCTTACATTAAAGTGCTCATATCCTAAATTAGTTAAATATGATAAATAATATCACTAAAATGTGCTTTAAAGGATAAACTATTTATACAGTAATAGATTTCAATAGATTTATATTTTTGAAAAAATAGGTATCTTACTATTTATGTTAAGTTATAATGAAATACAAACAAATATATCAAACAGTAATTTGTAAATTGTGTGATAGTGAATCAAGGATGTTTTTGTTATCTGACATTTATGTGTACATTAAAAAATAATTTTTCATATTGTTTTCCCATTATTTTGAAGCATACCTACAAAAATTACACAACTGGATTTGATGTTTAATGAATAATAGTAGTTGATCTTCCTGAATCCATATTTTGTGTTATAGTGAGATAAGTATATTGGAGTGAGCTAATCTAATTGCACTCATAGTGACCTCATTTGAAAAAAAAAAAAAAAAAAAAGCAGCCACAGAAGCATATGACACACACTGAACAATTTCATTATTGTTTCCAAATCCTGGGTTTTCTGGACAGATATGTGTCATTAGAATGGCTATGATGCATGGTGTATGCAACTGCTTATCTTAGTGTCAGCTTTCACATGAAAAACTATTATACAAATGCCACCATTATCAGTATGACTCAGTGTAAAAATTCAAACACCTGGGGAAATTTTTGCTACAGATTTGGAAATGGTAAGGAACATTTCCTTCAAGATATGCTGTCTTTTAATTCTCTCTAATCTTAGAAAATTTGCGATTTCTGTATAATGATTCTCCAATCTACATGGCCACCATTAATCTCCTCCTTAAGCTCAAGGTCTGTTGCTTGGATATTGCCACTCTGTCCACTGCCAAACCAAATTCTATTTATTAGAAACACTAATACTTCTATGCAAAGCTATCTTCCCTCATTCCCCCCTTTTCTTTCTTTCTTTCTTTTTTTTTACATAGACACCATTTTTCCAATCCTCCAGGTTCAAAAGTAATCATTACTTTCCTGTATTTTCTAAAATCCACTTTGTCCACAAGTGTAGTCAAAGCTTCCTCTCCAATATACAACTTGTTCTCCTTTTTCATTGCCATTTCCCTATACAAGACTTTCACTAATTTACGTGCAGACATTAAGTTCCATGAGAAAAATCCAAACCTTAGTTTTAAAACTTAGATCCTAATCCTGTCCAAGTTCCCAATCACAGCCTAAAAATCTTAACCTTCAAACTCAGGTACATGATGAATAATCCTTCAAAATTGTAATTAGCTCAAATAAAAGGATATTCTGAAAATAGTCAAACAAATACATGCAAATTAATTTATTTTTTCAACGACAGTATTAGTTTGTCTTCCTAATGTGTTGTGTTAAATGTCAAACAGGGCAAAATTTGGGGAGAAATGAATAATATGGAAGTTAAATAACAGGATACATGCATTTTTAATTTTTTCTGGAAGAAGATACAGCAAAAATGAAAGAAGGGAGAAAGGAAATTAGGGATAACTAATTTGTGAAGTTTTTATATACACTATCTATAGTATTATATAAGTGTGATATATAATATATGCAATATAGACTATTGCAATAGCCTTATAAATCACCTTTCTACCTGTTTGCACTTCCTTCTACAATTTGTCTTGATGAATCTTCCAAAACAATGCACTGCACACATTATTCTCATGCTCAGCGTCTTTCATTGGTTCCTCATTGCCTGAAATGAAAATCTTCCTGCAAATAAAATACACAAACCTGGGTTTGGAACTTTTAAGACTGTAATAGATCTACCCTTAATCCATCTTCCTTGTTAAATTGGTCCTAAACTGAATTAATCTTTTGGCTGCACTAACTCTTCTTTCCATAACCATAACCAGAATCACAAGGCTTAATACTTCTGTGTTATTTGCTCCTCCATCTCTGTTGGTTAGGTATCCAATTGTAATCATGTCACTTGAATCTATTTCTTTGCTTCTATTTCCATTGGAATAGCATGCGTTATTTCCTGTGTTAAGTAGCCTCTCCCTGACTCCTGTCTCTTAACTTTCATTTTCCTATACTCAGTTTTAAGATTCATTTTCTACTCTTGGCTAGACCTTCACCTGGGCCTGTAAGAATCTCTATTTCTTCCAGTTATCTACCTTAGACTCTTGTGGTAGCTCAACCTTGGCAGAACTAGGAGTCTCTTATCTGTGTATATTCATCCTCATTGCCTTGGTGGTTCTTCTTAGATGTAATATTTTGCTTTTCTAAGTCTATGTCACTGGCTTGCTTCCCTTCACCTAAAAAAAACCTTACTGGATAGCACATTTGATCCACTTAACCCAGTACATACAGATTCTCTCAAGAACCATTCTTCTGGCTCTTTCTTCTAGTTTTCCTCACATTATTTCTTTAGCATGAATATATGAAGCTGATCAACACTCTACAAGGTTCAAATCATCTATAAATACAATAATTCTTTGATATCAATGACAGATTTATAATAGACAAAATGTGATCATTACTAAATTTCTTTGGAAAATCAGCTAAACCCAATTACAAATATCATGTGCTTTACCAACAAACTAAATTTTAAAATCTCTCTCAAACTCATCCATTCTTCCTTCTATATCAATCTAAGTATGTTGAAACCTTTCTGGATCAAGTAGATTTTACTTCATCCTAACTAATTATAAAAACAAACAAACAAACAAACAAAGCAAAACAAACAAAGAAAAAACAAGAAAGGGGGGCCTAGGTGGCTCAGTCAATTGAGTGTCCCACTTTGGCTCAGGTCATGATCTCACAGTTCGTGATTTCAAGTCCTGCATTGGGCTCTGTGCTGACAGATCAGAGCCTGGAGCCTGCTTCAGATTCTGTGTCTCCCTCTCTCTCTGCTCCTCCCCTGCTTGCACTCTGTTTCTCTCTCAAAAATAAATAAACATTAAAAAACTGAAAATAAAAACAACAAGAAAAATAGCACTTTAAAGAATTCTGAGTTCGAAGAAAATATTGAGACAGCTTTATTACAGAGGTAGGTACCTAGGCCTGATGAGTGCTTCTGACATGTAAAATAAGTTAATTGAATACCTACATTAAAATCTAGGCATTTCAATGTGTATATTTCCAAAAAAGGGTTGAAGTGGTGGTTATGGTAGTAGTAGTGGTGTTAATGATAGAATATTGACTTTCCTATAATTTTAATTGTCTCTCATTATCTAAGCCATCATTCTATTACTTTCTAACCAGGTTCAATATATAAATATAAATATAAATATAAAATACATATGAATATGAATATGAATATGAATACGAATACACATACTATTTTTAAAATAACATATAAGTCCTAGTTGTGACTAGATTCCTGGTGCCTTCCTTTTTCTTGGTTAAAGTAACATTTAGTGACCTTAGTAACCATGGTTACATACCTGGCTCTGGATTTGATTCTCCAGTTTCTGAAATTCTTTTCTTTCCTGTTATTCAGTAAACAATCTGTCACTTTTTATATGCTTGATACCTATCTGAGAACATGTATTTGTTCTATTTCACCTTTCTCCTCTCATGTTTACATCCCCCTCTTACTGCTAGTTTTACCCTAACAAAATATAGATCACCCATACTTTTTATTTGTTGTTATATAGTGATGTTTCTACATAAACTTAATTTCCCCATGCATAAAATGGACAAAAAGTGTTAAAGACTTCATGTATTTTCCAGATGAATAAATTAAAAGCATAAAAATATTTCACTAAAATTGCAATGCAGCAAGCATTGCACAGGAACTGAAACACTGAAAGATATTAGTAAGTATTTTGGGAAATTGCACTTAGGAACTGAAACAATATGGCATATTAATAATATCAAATCTTAGACAAAATACTTCTGGAAGAACTGCAAATACATTGTTTGCATATGTTCTTGGTCAATCAGATAGTAAATTTAAAATCCATATGGAATGACTTTATCTGCATAGAAGAGCTTTCTCTGTTTTGCTTACATGGGTGACATCTAAAGTTATCCAAAAGTTCCTTGATAAATCAAAACCAGGAATTTTCAGGGCTAGTTTTTGGTTCTCAATCTACCTTAAAGAAACTTTTAGCATTGAACAATATCATTTTGAACACATGTACCCAACAGAGCTCATTAGATGGTAAGAGAGGTTGTTAAGGATGTGTTAAGGCTCTTACAGTGCTGTATCATTGTTGTAAGGGCATAGTAAATTTCAATCCCATCTAAAGAATTCCTGTGATGATATTGACATAAATTTTAAAGGCTTTTTCTTAGATTGACTCCAAGCCATTATTATTATTATTATTATTATTATTATTATTATAACTACTAAATAAACTGATCATTTACAATTTATTCATATGATGATATCATTGGCAAAGAGTTAAAAGTATCAGTTATTCTTACCACATCTAGCAAGGAGGTGAATTGTTATCCATTCATTATTTAAGTAGCATTCATGTAGGTAAGAGGCTAAAGATACATCTTTCGAATTTTTGGTTTTATCTTTTGGGGTCTATTAGATCTTAGACTTTGAGGGGTAACTGAGTTATAACTCTGTCTCTATACCATGAGATCAGGGTGGATGACTCATTTGCTTACTTCTATATCTGTAGTTTGTAACACAGTGCTTGGTGCGTAAAAGGAACTTAATGAATAATTGTTGGAGGAGTACATGAATGAAGGTTCATGTAGCCAGCCACAATGACCTAATTAAAAAGAGACTTCATGAAGCATCTGGCTTAAACTTCAGGAAATAAAGTTTGCTAGATTTAAAAAATTATAACTAACAAAAAGAGACACTTTACCTCTAAGGTTTTGTTTTCTCTCCCACTAACTCTTACTTATTTTTGAAGACCTCTCCAATGTCTTCCTCTCCAGAAATTTTTCTCTGATTCCTTCTCCAGTCTAAGCTAAGAGTTTGTCTGCTGTAAAAATATAAATCATGGTGTATATGAGGAATTAAAATCAGTTTGGTATTATTTGAAAATAAGAGAGAGTGACATGAATTGAAGTTAGAGAGTTAGAAGGAGGCCTGGCCACAGAGGGCCTTGTCCTAATGCTAACAGGCTTAAAGATCATCCTGTGGGTGATGTAAAGTCATTGATGGGATTTACCAAGTAGAGGCATTGACATATTTTAATTCAAGATTTGGGGAAATGATAAAAGTGGGAGAGGAAGGTGGAGACAAGATGGGCTGCTGAGATTATTTTAAGAGTCTAGATAAGCTGATAAGGGTCTGAATAGAACAAGAGTAAGAGGAGAGAACAGATTCAGTATCTATCTAGAGGGTAAAATGAAAAGGACTTGATAATGGTTTACATTTAGGGAAAAGAGAAGGGTCATTCTAATTCATTAGTTCAAGTATTTATTGACTATCCCCTATATTTTAAGTACAGTACTAGGTAGAAGAAATAGATGGTAAACAAGCACTATCCCTACTTTCAAGAAGCTTATAGTCTAGTGGGAGAGATACTAGTATTAGGTTGAGCAAGAGGATAGATAATGATGACTTTTAAGTTTCTGGCTTAGACCACTGAATGGATGATAGTGCTATCAAATGTGAAAGAAAATATAGGAGAAGCAAGTAGGGAAACAGATATCAAATATTAAGAAATCAACTTCAAGGCAATGCATAAGTATATAATGTAAACTATAATCATAGAATCTCATTTATTTAAAATTAGTACTTAAAACTAAATTATCTCCTAAAACTAACTTTCTATCATTCCATACTCTTTATTTATAGGAAAATTCAAATCCAAAGCTTCAAATTAACAGAAAATTTTTTTTCATCTTTAATGGGCCCCTTTAATATCAAATGATATCATTTCTAGGAAATTTTTTAATTAATTTTTTATTTTTTTGTTCTCCAGTTAGTTAACATACACTGTAGTCTTGACTTCAGGAGTAGAAACCAGTAATTCATCTCTTACATATGACACCCAGTGCTCAACCTGAAAAATGCCCTCCTCAATGTCCATATCCCATTTAACCCACTCCCATAAACCCTCAGTTTGTTCTCTGTATTTGAGTCTCTTATGGTTAGCCTCCTTCTCTGCTTTTATCTTATTTTTCCTTCTCTTCCCCTATGTTAATCTGTTAAGTTTCTCAAATTCTACATATGAGTGAAATCATACGATATCTATCTAGGAAAATTATTTTAAACTTTGAGCTCCCTCTAGTGAATTAAAAATGTGATTTGCCTTGCGAATTTTAGAACCCCAAAAATATTTTCAGAAATTCAACTTTCCCTTGCTACTGCTAAATACTGAGAGAGCACAGAACAAGGAGATGATTAAAATGGAATGCATTAAACATGACTGAGACTATTGAAAGTGGAAACAAGTTCAGAAATTTAAAGAAAAATGATTGGCTAGGAACCAAGAGCTCATGAGCAACGATAAACAATGAAGTAGAATGGTCTTGAGGTGACCTCTTGATAGAGGGCTCAGAAGTGCAGACTGAGAAACTCAGATTTGATTTAATATGAAAGAAGACATTTCTATAATAATCAAGAAGATGACCTAAGCATAATGTTGGAAAAAAAATTATCATGGTAGCTATACAGAAGATAGAGTAGAATTCAGAAGAATGGAAGCAGGGACACCAATGTTGTGATATAGGCAATTAGTTGACAGGATCATGAAGTGAATAGCCAGTGCAGCAGAGGCAGTTTCAGTGACTCATTCCATGCAGGAAATGCCATCTAGAAAAAATGGGTAAGAAGGGAGTAATTTGTTGCAGAAATGTGCTTACATTTTATAGAGTTCTTGTAAGGTTATTTGGAAAATGTCACACTTGAGAGATGCTCTTCCACAAGGAAGGCATAGAAAAATCTTGGTATGTAGAAGTAACATGAACAGCTTCACTGATCTCAGCCCTAGAAAACAACATATTTGTAGAAGGAAGAACAAGTGAAAAATCTTATATCTGAAAGTACTGTGAGAGTATAAAGGACTTAGTAAGATCATCTGGAATGATGTCACATTCACTGTAGAAATGTTGAGGAATCAGAAAACCATGATTACATTATTGACATACTCACTGATTGCATCAAGAAATGCCAGGTTTTCCAGATTACTAATGGCGGAAGTAGGAACAAAAGCACAAAACATACCCTATAAATGACAACATACTTCAATGGCAAAATGTCAAGACACTAAAGTTTATGAGGTTAAGCCAAGTTTCCCATTTAATTCAACTATACTTGATGAAGAAAAAATGGTCGTCTGGCAAATAGAATTTTAGAAAAATATATAATGTCAACTTAAATAGGGCCTGGGCACTCAATGTTAGAATGATTGTAGTCTGAAAAACTTCTTTTCCAAAAGTTTTATCTTTTTCAATGGTGCAAAAGAAAGTGTAGATGACTTATAAGGAATCTATATGAATTCTGGTCAACGTTTTTAGAACAAGAGTAAATAGGGGCGCCTGGGTGGCTCAGTCGGTTAAGCGGCCGACTTCGGCTCAGGTCATGATCTCGCGGTCTGTGAGTTCGAGCCCCGCGTCAGGCTCTGTGCTGACAGCTCAGAGCCTGGAGCCTGTTTCAGATTCTGTGTCTCCCTCTCTCTGACCCTCCCCTGTTCATGCTCTGTCTCTCTCTGTCTCAAAAATAAATAAAAACGTTAAAAAAAAAATTTAAAAAAGAACAAGAGTAAATAAAGCCATATTGATATTAGCTATGCTGTTAATACAAGCAAAGCTGAAACAGTTCTATTGGCCTCAGGACAGATGGGTTCTGTGTTGGCCAGATTTATACAGTGCATAACATATGGCAAGATAAGGATGTTTTTCATATTTTTAGAGTAGAAATATGATCATATAAAAATATTTATTGTATCAACAAGTAGAAAAATACACACTTCACATGTATGCTTCTATAGATTTAATTTAATATCCAAAGTGTAGCATGTAGTTTATTTACAATTAAAGAACTCCAAGTAAATTAATAAACTCAAGAGGTCAGATAGAAAAATACTATCCAGTGACTATGGAGAAACATGTAATAAGCACCCTGCTGAGTATCTGGAATTATATCAAAAAGTTTAGATATGGATAATTATCTTAAAATTGTAACAAATGTTGCATAAATACAGAATAAATATACTAACTATAAGCACACACTGGTAGAAGAGTTGTATCAGACTGTGTGGCGGCCTAGCAGAGTGGCTCCTAAATGTCACAGCTGGACTGACTGTATGGCCATTTGGGAACATTTTAAAAAGCCAGACAACTTGGTCCTAAGATTCAGTAGGTCTGGAGTAAAGCATAGCAATATGTATTTTTTTTAATCCCCAGTTTATTTTTATGTTCAGCCATGTTGAAGTCACAGGACTAGAGACCTGACTGAATAAACCAATTAAAGCTCATTAGAAGAGGTGGGCCTTGACTAGCAATTCACTCACACAATAGTCTACCAAGTATTATTCACTTAATAGTAGTTATTTGCCAGGTGCTAGGAATATAAAAATAAAAGGACAGTTGCAATAATTTACTATTAGGGCAATTGTAATGATTTATATAAAAGAGGTATACACCAGATGCCAGGGAACTCATGAGAGAAACATTCATATCAAGCAGGATATTCAGAATCATTTCCTGGAGGAAGTGAAGCTGCAGTTGAAGCTTGAAAGACAGAGAAAAGAAAAGGGTTTAGAGAAGAGAAAGGAAATTAATGGAACGGCAAGTATGAAGAGAGCAACACTAAAAAGAAAGCTTAGAGGCAGATGTTTATTAAAATTAATAGTTTCAAAAAAAAATAAAATAAAAAAATAAAAAAAATTAATAGTTTCATAATTATTAAAAATTTTAAATATATAAATCATTTCATAATTATTCTGGTACATTTTTCAAATGAAATCACATCTATTTGCATAATAGAATAGTCCCCAGAATATGTTAATGTTATTTTTGTCTTTCCTATTTTTTGGAAAATTTGGGGGAATGAAAAAAATATAGTATAAAGATCTGAATCCCAACTTCACCATTTACTAACTATATATCTTCAGGGAAAACATTTACCCTCAGACTCAATTTCTGCTTTTACAAAATGAGCTTATTATTACTTCTTAACGTTTTTAAAATATGGATTTTTGCATTCACTATTTCCTCTGCACTGCCACCTCTGTTCCCAGTATCAGCAAATGGTGCCACACATAATCTAATTATCCAAACCAGAAACTGTGACATTATGGTTGATTATTACTCAGGGCAACTGATAGTCCATATGGCACCCTGTGTGATTTAGGAAAGCTCCTCCTTCCTCCTGGCAGACACAGGCCATGTCAAGCACATAATCAGGTGAGCTGGGCTCATATTAGTCTTCAACATCCACTCATCTCCTAGGCTGTCACTCTTGTGCAAGGACTCTTGTGCAAGGACCTGCAGAACTGAGTACAGCATTCATATCCCTCTTTTGCCTCAATGTCACATCCTACCATTCCCCCTAGTACTATCTTTATTGCTTTCCCAAGTTGTACACTTCTTACTATGCCCCCAAAGCTCCCCTGCTCCAAAATACAAACCACTAATACATGGATAATCTTCACAGCCTCCTCAATACCTTTCCTCTTGCTTCTTCTGTAACCTACAATGCAGCCAGAATAATTTTTTTCAAAATCAAATACAATCAATCATCAATCTCTCTAATAAAAATCTGGCAATGATTTCCCATTGCCCTAGGAAAAAGTAGAAGGCCATTTCCTGGGCATTTCAAGAGTATACAAATCCTTCATTTCTGGCTGGTTCTCTGCTTACTTCTCTGGACAACTTTACTGCCACTCCCCCTTAACTACAATTTTTGCCAGCTTCATGGAAATTGTTCTGGTTTTTCTGCTTCTTTGTTCATGCTGTTCCTTCTCTGAAGCATTCTATCTCTTAACTTAGCCAACCTCTTCTCTTTTTCTTTTATTTTCTTTTTTTAAAATTTACATTCAAGTTAGCATATACTGCAACAATGATTTCAGGAGTAGATTCCTTAATGCCCCTTAGCCATTTAGCCCATACCCTCTCTCACAACCCCTCCAGTAACCCTCTGTTTGTTCTTCATATTTAGGAGTCTCTTGTTTTGTCCCCCTTCCTGTTTTTATATTATTTTTTTCTTCCCTTCCCTTGTGTTCATCTGTTCTGTGTCTTAAAGTTCTCAGATGAGTGAAGTCATATGATATTTGTCTTTCTTTGACTGACTAATTTTGCTTAGCCTAATACCCTCTAGTTCCATCTATGTAATTGCAAATGGCAAGATTTAATTCTTTCTGACTGCTAAGTAATACTCCATTGTGTGTGTGTGTGTGTGTGTGTGTGTGTGTGTGTGTATGTATAAAATACTACATCTTCTTTACCCATTCATCTGTAGATGGACATTTGGGCTCTTTCCATACTTTGGCTACTGTTGATAATGGTGCTATAAACACTGGGGTGCCTGTGTCCCTTCGAAACAGCATACCTGTAACCCTTGGATAAATACTTAGTAGTGCAATTGCTGGGTTGTAGGGTAGTTCTAGTTTTAATTTTTTGAGGAACTTCCGTACTGTTTTCCAGAGTAGCTGCACCAGTTTGCATTCCCACAAGCAGTGCAAAAGAGGTCCTCTTTCTCTGCATCCTTGCCAACATCTATTGCCTGAGTTGTTAATGTTAGCCATTCTGACAGGTGTAAGGTGGTATCTCATTGTGGTTTTGATTTGTATTTCCCTGATGATGAGTGATGTTGAGCATTTTTTCATGTGTCAGTTGGCCATCTGGATGTCTTCTTTGGAGAAGCATCTATTCATGTCTTTTGCCCATTTCTTCAGTGGATTATTTGTTTTTTGGGTGTTAGTTTGATAAGCTGTCTATAGATTTTGGATACTAACCCTTTAACTGATATGTCGTTTGCAAATATCTTCCCCCATTCCATCAGTTGCCTTTTAGTTTTGCTGATTGTCTCCTTCGCTGTGCAGAAGCTTTTTATTTTGATGAGGTCACAATAGTTCATTTTTGCTTTTGTTTCCCTTGTCTCTGGAGACATGTTGAGTAAGAAGTTGCTGCAGACAAGATCAAAGAGGTTTTTTCCTGCTTTCTCCTCGAGGATTTTGATGGCTTCCTGTCTTACCTTTAGGTCTTTCATCCATTTTGAGTTTATTTTTGTGTATAGTATAAGAAAGTGGTCCAGGTTCATTCTTCTGTATGTAGCTATCCAGTTTTCCCAGCACCACTTGCTGAAAAGACTATATTCCATTGGATATTCTTTCCTGCTTTGTCAAAGATTAGTTGGCCATATGTTTGTGGGTCCATTTCTGGGTTCTCTATTCTATTCCATTGATTTGAGTGTCTGTTCTTGTGCCAGCACCATACTGTCTTGATGATTACAGCTTTGTAGGACAGCTTGAAGTCCGGGATTGTGATGCCTCCTGCTTTGGTTTTCTTTTTTCAAGATTGCTTTGGCTATCCGGGGTCTTTTCTGGTTCCATACAAATTTTCGGATTATTTGTTCTAGCTCCGTGAAGAATGCTGGTGTTATTTTGATAGGGATTACATTGAATATGTAGATTGCATTGGGTAGTATCGCCATTTTAACAATATTTGTTCTTCCTATCCAGGAACATGGAATATTTTCCCCTTTTTGTGTGTGTATTTTTCAATTTCTTTCATAAGCTTTCTATAGTTTTAATTGTATAGATTTTTCACCTCTTTGGTTACATTTATTCCTAGGTATGTTATGGTTTTTGGTGCAACAGCACATGGGATTGATTCCCTTATTTGTCTTTCTGTTGCTTCACTGTTGGTGTATAGGAATGCAACCGATTTCTGTGCATTGATTTTATATCCTGAAACTTTGCTGAATTCATGATTCAATTGTAGCAGTTTTTTGTGGAATGTTTTGGGTTTTCCATATGAGTATCATGTCATCTGCAAAGAGTGAAAGTTTGACCTCCTGGCCGATTTAGATGCCTTTTATTTCTTTGTGTTGTCTGATGGAAAAGGCTAAGACTTCCAATACTATGTTGAATAACAGTGGTGAGAGTGGACATCCCTGTCTTGTTCCTGATCTTAGGGAGAAAGTTCTCAGTTTTACCTCATTGAGGAAGATATTAGTGTTGGGTCATTCATATATGGCTTTTATGATCTTGAGGTATGATCCTCTACCCCTACTTTCTTGAGGGTTTTTATCAAAAAAGGATACTGTGTTTTGTCAAATGCTTTCTCTGCATCTATTGAGAGGACCATATGGTTCTTGTCCTTTCTTTTATTGATGTGATGAATCACGTTGTTTTGCGGATATTGAACAAGCCCTGCATCCCAGGTATAAAGCCCACTTGGTCGTGGTGAATAATTTTTTTAATGTATTGTTGGATCTGGTTGGCTAATCTCTTGTTGAGGATTTTTGCATCCATGTTCATCAGGGAAATTGGTCTATAGTTCTCCTTTTTAGTGGGGTCTCTGTCTGGTTTTGGAATCAAGGTAATGCTGGCTTCCCAGAAAGACATTGGAAGTTTTCCTTCCATTTCTATTTTGCTTTAACAGCTTCAAGAGAATAGGTGTTAACTCATCCTTAAATGTTTTGTAGAATTCCCCTGGAAAGCCATCTGGCCTGGACCCTTCTTTCTGGAGAGATTTTTGATTACTAATTTGATTTCCTTACTGGTTATGGGTCTGTTCTAATTATCTGTTTTTTCTTATTTCAGTTTTGGTAGTGTACATGTTTCTAGGAATTTGTCCATTTCTTCCAGATTGCCCATTTCATTGGCATATAATTGCTCATAATATTCTCTTATTTTTGTTTTCATTTCTACTATGTTGGTTGTGATCTCTCCTCTTTAATTCTTGATTTCATTTATTTGGGTCCTTTCCTTTTTCTTCTTGATCAAACTGGCTAGTGGTTTATCAGTTTTGTTAATTCTTTCAAAGAACCAGCTTTTGGTTTCATTGATCTGTTCAGTTTTTTTTTTGGGGGGGGGGTTTCAATAGCATTAATTTCTGCTCTAATCTTTATTATTTCCTGTCTTCTGCTGTTTTTGGGTTTTATCTGCTGTCCTTTTGCAGCTCTTTAAGGCGCAAGGTTAGGTTGTGCATCTGAGATCTTTCTTCATTCTTTAGGAAGACCTGGATTGCTATATACTTTCCTCTTATGACCGCCTTTGCTGTGTCCCAGAGGTTTTGGGTTGTGGTATTATCATTTTCATTGGCTTCCATATACTTTTTAATTTCCTCTTTAACTTCTTGGTTAGCCCATTCATTCTTTCTTAGTATGTTATTTAGTCTCCAAGTATTTGTTACATTTCTAAATTTTTTCTTGTGGTTGATTTCAAGTTTCATAGCGTTGTGGTCTGAAAATATGCATGGTATTATCTCGATCTTTTTGTACTTGCTTAGGGCTGAATTGTGTCCCAGTATGTGGTCTATTCTGGGGACCATTCCATGTGCACTGGAGAAGAATGTATATTCTGCTGATTTGGGATGACATGTTCTGAATATATCTGTTAAGTCCATCTGGTCCAGTGTGTCATTCAAAGCCATTGTTTCTTTGTTGATTTTTTGATTGGATGATCTGTCCATTGCTGTGAGTGGGGTGTTGAAGTCTTCTACTATTATGGTATTACTATTGATGAGTTTCTTTGTTTGTGATTAATTGATTTATATCTCTGGGTGCTTCCACATTTGGCGCATAAATGTTTACAATTGTTAGGTCTTCTTGGTGGATAGACCACTTGATTATGATACAATGCCCTTCTGCATTTCTTGATACAGTCTTTATTTTAAAGTCTAGATTGTCTGATATAAGTATGACTACTCCGGCTTTCTTTTGTTGACCTTTAGCATGATAAATGGTTCTCCATCTCCTTATTTTCAATCTGAAGGTATCGTTAGGTCTCTTGTAAACAGCATGTAGATGGATCTTCTTCTCATATCCATTCTGTTACCCTATGTCTTTTGATTGGAGCATTGAGTCCATTGATGTTTAGAGTGAGTACTGAAAGATAGAAATTTATTGCCATCATGTTGCTTGTAGAGTTGGAGTTTCTGGTGGTATTCTCTGTTCCTTTCTAATTTTTGTTGCTTTGGGTCTTCATTTATTTATTTATTTTTTATATTTTCACCTTTTCTCCCCTCAGAGCCCCCCTTAAAATTTCTTGTAGGACCGGTTTAGTGGTCACGAACTTCTTTAATTTTTGTTTGTCTGGGAAACTTTTTATCTCTCCTTCTATTTTGAATGACAGCCTTGCTGGATAAAGAATTCTTGACTGCATATTTTTCTGATTCAGCACACTAAATACATCTTGCCACTCCTTTCTGGCCTTCCAGGTTTCTGTGGATAGGTCTACTGCAAACCTGATTTGTCCTCCCTTGTAGGTCAAGGACTTTTTTCCCCTTGCTGCTTTCATGATTCTCTGCTTGCCTGAGTATTTTGTGAATTTGATTATGATATGCCTTGTTGATGGTCGGTTTTTGTTGACTCTGATGGGAGTCCTCTGCACTTCCTGGATTTTGATGTCTGTGTCTTTCCCCAGGTGAGGAAAGTTTCCTGCTACTATTTGCTCACATAACTCTTCTACCCCTTTTCTCTCTTTCCATCTTATGGAACCCCTATCATTCTGTTGTTGTTCCTTTTTATTGAGATACTGATTTCTCTAATTCTTAAATCGTGCTCTTTTGCCTTAATCTTCCTCTTCTTTTCTGCTTCATTATTTTCCATAAATGTGTCCTCTATATCACTGATTCTCTGCTCTGCCTCATCCATCTTTGCTGCCATGGCATCCATCCGTGATTGCAGCTCAGTTATAGCATTTTTTATTTCATCCTGACTAGTTTTTACCTCTTTTATCTCTGCAGAAATGGATTTTAATCTATTTTGGACTCCAGCTAGTATTCTTATCATTATTCTAAATTCTGGTTCAGACATCTTGCTTTTATCTGTGTTGGTTAAATCTCTGGCTGTCGTTTCTTCCTGCTCTTTCTTTTGGGGTGAATTCCTTCGTTTCTTCATTTTGAAGGGAGAAAAGGATTTAATGAGGTAGAAAAAAATTAAGATTAAAGAATATTAAAATTAAAAAAAGTTAAAAACATACACACACACAAAATAGAATAAATTGATGCTAGATCCTAGGTGTGTTTTGGTCTGGGTGTTGAAAGTGGCTTGATTGATTAGAGAAAAAAAGGGGGAAAATGGAAATCATTTTAAAATTTGAAAAAATGAATACAGTGAAGCAGACTAAAATGAAATGTTGGAAGTAAAATAGAATTTGAGAAAATTACACAAAAGTAAACAATATAGTAGAAAAAAATTAAAGAAAAAAGTTTTAGTAAAAATTAAAAATAAAACTGATTTTTTTCTCTTTCTGTATTCAAGAAAAAGAAAAGAAATGAAAAAGAGGAAAATTTTAAAAAGGAAACCATTTAAAAATTTGATAAAGTGAATACACTGTAGTAGACTAAAATAAAATGATGGAAGTAAAATAGAATTTTAAAAATTTACATAGAGTAAATAATACAGTAAAAATTTTTAAAGAAAAACATCTTTAATAAAAATTGAAAATAAAATGAATTTTTTCTCCTTCTGTATTCAAGAAAAAGAAAAGAAACAAAAAAGAGAAAAAAGAAAAATAAAAAACCTAAATCGTTTGAAAATTTGAAAAGATGAATACACTGAAGTATAATAAAATAAAATGATGGAAGTAAAATAGAATTTGAACAAATTTACACAAAAGTAAACAATATAGAAAAAATATAATGAAAATTTTTTAAATAAAAATTGAAAATAAAAATGAATTTTCTCTTTCTGTATTCAAGAAAAAGTAAAGAAATAAAAAAGAGAAAAAATGAAAAAAGAAAAAAAAGAAAGAAAATTCAATAGATGGACCTGCTTACAGACTGAAACATCACTGAAATTACTTCGTTTTCCCCTAGAAGTGTGACTATGAAGTGCTTTATTGTCCATAAACTAAGCAGGAGGTGAGACTTCAGTTCTTGAAGAGCAAGGCTGGCTTAGTTGTGTGGGGCGTAGTGTAACGGCTCTGTTCTCTACTAGATGGTGCTGCTAGCCTACTGGGGTGGATTGTTGTGGCTCTTGTGGGTGTGTATGTGCATGCACGGGAGTGGTGAAAATGAGATCACCCAGCTACCCAGTCTCTAGTATCGGAACTCTGTTCTCCCCAATCAGCAATCGCACATCTGTCCTCTGTCTTCAGCTTTCCTCCATTCCCCTCTTTTACACTGTCCGTGACCAAGCCCCAGGTAGTACCTCTCTTCCTAGTTTTGTCTCAGATGCGGCTGTTTTCCCTGGCCCCTTACTTCTGAGGGACTGCTGCTTTGACTATTCTGCCCCTCTGTGGAGGGTCTCACTGAGCAATAGCCGAGTGCCACCTGCACCCAGGAATGTTTGTGGGATTGTGCTGCTGCCGAAGCCCGATATTGTGGCCAGGTGCCAGCCTGCCCCAGAAAAAGTTCATGAGACAGTGTAGCAGCAGCATTTCAGGAATTATGAAAAATCACAATACACATCTGGCACCAAGCTTCATCCTAGTGACCTTGTTCCAGGACCAGTGAATGCCCCAGGTTGCCTCACAGCCTCTACCAAATGTGCTTCCAGCAGTGGAACCACCTCTCCCTGTGTGGCCCAAGAACCTCCCAGACCCCACTGTGCTCCTGGGGATTCACCCTTCCCACCAGAGCACCACCAGATATTGAGCTGCAGAGTTGCAGACTCTGTGCTCCCCCTGTTTACAGTCTTAATGGAATTTAAACCCTCTCCTTTCTCCATTCTCCCTTTTTTAGTTCAGTTCCTACACCTGTTTCCAATTTTCCACTTTCCCTCAGCTGCTTTTGGGGAGGGCTGCTTTTCCTGTATTCTCCCCACTGTCTCTGTTCTCTCTTCACACCTCCCTGCCCTCTGCAGCTTCTCTTTCCCCAAGTTCACCTCTCCGTGCCGCGTACCTGCTGAATTCTGTGGTTCAGATTGTGCAGATTGTTGTGTTAATCCTCAGATCAGTTTTCTAGGTGTGCAGGATGGTTTAGTGTTGGTCTGGCTGTATTTCATGGATGTGAGACACACAAAAAACTTGTATGCTGTTCCACCATCTTGGCTCCCTCCCCTTGTTACAGCCTTTAATTTAAAGTCTAGTTTGTCTGATATAAGTATGGCTACTCCAGCTTTCTTTTGACTTCCAGTCAAAAGCATGATAGATAGTTCTCCATCCTCTCACTTTCATTCTGAAGATGTCCTCAAGTCTAAAATGGGTCTCTTTTACACAGCAAATAGATGGGTCTTATTTTTTTTATCCATTCTGATACCCTATGTCTTTTTATTGGAGCATTTAGCCCATTTTCATTCGGTGTTATTATTGAAAAATATGGGTTTACAGTCACTGTGTTATCTGTAGGTTTCATAGGTTTAGTCATGTCTCTGGTACTTTGTGGTTCTTGCCACATTTCTCTCACAGAGTCCCCCTTATGATCTCCTGTAGGGCTGGTTTAGTGGTGATGAATTCCTCCAGTTTTTGTTTATTTGGTAAAAATTTTATCACTCCTATTCTGAAAGACAGGCTTGCTGGATAAAAGATGTGTCATGTCATCAATTTAAGTTATGTCTGAAGGGAGTTCTCTGTGCCTCGTGGATATCAATGTCTGTTTCCTTCCCCAGATTGGGGAACTTCTCAGCTACAATTTGTTCAAGTACACCTTCAGCTCCTTTCTCTCTCTTCTTCTTCTGGAATTCCTATGATACAGATATTGTTCTGTTTGATTGCATCACTTAGTTCTCTAATTCTCCCCTGGTGATCCTGGATTTTTTTTTGTCTATTTCTCAGCTTCCTCTTTTTCCATAATTTTTTTCTAATTCACCTATTCTCCCTTCTTCCTCTTCAATCTGTGCTATGGCTGCCTCCATTTTATTGTGCACCTCACTTTTTTAATTCATCATGACTATTTTTTAGTTCCTTGATCTCTACAGCAATAGATTCTCTGCTGTCTTCTATGCTTTTTTTCAAGCATAGCGATTAACCTTATGACTATTATTCTACATTCTTGCTCAGCTATATTGCTAATATCTGATTTGATCAATTCTTTAACTGTCACTTCTTCCTGGAATTTCTTTTGAGGAGAACTCTTCTGTTTCATCATTTTGTCTAGTTTTCTGTCCCTGATGAGTTTAAAAAATTTTTTTTTAACGTTTTATTTTATTTTTGAGACAGGCAGAGACAGAGCATGAACAGGGGAGGGTCAGAGAGAGGGAGATACAGAATCTGAAACAGGCTACAGGCTCTGAGCTGTCAGCACAGAGCCCGACATGGGGCTAGAACTCACGGACCGTGAGATCATGACCTGAGCCGAAGTCGGCTGCCTAACCGACTGAGCCACCCAGGCACCCTGTCCCTGATGAGTTTAAAAGCTTGTTATGTGCTCTGCACATTTTAGCACTGCTATATTAAATGGGGGTCATGGAGTCTCCAGGGCCTGGCCCTTCAGGAGGTGTTTTTTGGAGAGTGTTACTTGCTCTCTGTTGTTGTGACTTTAGTTATTCTATTTCCCTACTCGTAGTGATGTTTTGTACCCTCCACCAGGTGTGATTTGATTTGTTCCTTGAAATAGCCCTGGAAAAGAAAACAAACAGAAAAACAAACAGAAAACAAAAACACACAAACACACAACCAACCAAACAAACAAACAAAAATCCAAAAGCAAAAAACCAGAAACACCAGCTACAAGTGAAGATCAGGGTGGAGGCGGTGCTGATGGAAGAGCGCATACAAAGAGAAAAATGACAGGGGCGGGGAAAAAGAAAAAAATAAACATTGACCAGGCAGAGAGACTAAATGGCTTAATCCAAAGAGAGAGAAAGGAAAATGAAGAAGGAGGTGGGGAAAAAGCAAGGAAGATAAAGTTACCCAGACAGAGAAACTATATGGCTTGATTATTCCAGAGAGAGAGAAAGGAAAGTAAAGAAGGAGGTGCAGAACATGTATCAAGAGAATGGATTAAATATGTCTGCTTAAACAAATCAACAACCAGAGTAACCAGCCTAGAGGAGAGAAGAGATAAAAAGGGATAATATATCTAATTAACAAGAGATGTCCTGGAATTTACACAATGTAATCTATTCAGCCATTAAAAAGAATGAAATCTTGCCATTTGCAACAACATGGATAGAGCTGGAAAGTATAATTCTAAGCAAAATAAGTCAGTCAGAGAAAGACGAATACCATATGATTTCACTCATATGTAGAATTTAAGAAACAAAACAAATGAGAAAAGAGAGAGAGAGAGAGAGAGAGAGAGAGAGAGAGAGAGAGAAACCAAGAAACAAACTGTTAACTATAGATAACAAACTGATGGTTACCAGAGGGGAGGTGAGTAGGGGGTTGAGTGAAATAGGTGATAGGAATTAAAGAGTACACACACATAAATAAGGATAGTCCCTTTTGTGACCACAGTAAAGTTACTAACTTCAATAAGTTTAAAATATATTTAGCACTTTTAGCTAATATATCATACATAGTCAATTTTGCAAGTTGACCCAAAATGTCCTTTAGAGCATCTCTCTCTCCTTCAGTACCCTATACAGTCCACTATCAGGTATTGTGTTTATTTGTCATGTTTCTCTAGATTTATTTAAGTGTACACACAAACACACACACACATATCTATCTATATCTATATCTATATCTATATCTATATCTATATCTATATCTATATCTATGTCTATATCTTCTTTATCCATTCATTCCATTCATCTATCGATGGACACTTGGGCTCCTTCCATAGTTTGGCTACTATAAATAATGCTGCAGTTTGATGGAGGGTGAGGGGGAAGGGAAGTGGGTGATGGGCATTGGGGAGGGCACCTGTTGGGATGAGCCCTGGGTGTTGTATGGAAACCAATTTGACAATAAAGTTCATAAAAAAAGAAAAAATAATAATGCTGGAGTAAACATAGGGGTGCATATATCTCTTCAAGTTAGTGTTTCTGTATTCTTTGGATAAATATCCAGTGGTGTGATAGCTGGATTGTAAGGTAGTTATACCTTTAAGTTTTTGAGGAAGTTCCATACTGTTTTCCACAGTTGCTGCACCAGTTTGTATTCCCAGCAACAGCTCATGAGAGTTTTTTTTTCTCCACATCCATGACAATACTTATTGCTTCTTGTGTTTTTTATTTTAGCTATTCTGGTAGGTATGAGGTGATATTTAATTGTAGTTTGACTTGCATTTCCTTGATTGTCAGTGATATTGAATATTTCTTCATGTGTCTATGGGCCATCCGGATGTCTTCTTTGGAGAAATGTCTATTCATATCTTCTGTCCATTTTTTAATTGGATTATTTTTTGGTGTTGAGTTGTTATCAGTTCTTTAAGTATTTTGGATACTAACCCTTTAGTGTATGTTATTTGCAAATATCTTCTCCCATTCAGTAAGTTGTCTTTTAGTTGTTTTGAATGTTTCCTTCACTGTGTAGAAAATTTTTATTTTGATGTAGTCCCAAGAGTTTATTTTTGCATTTGTTTCCCTTGTCTCAAGAGATAAATCTGGAAAGAAGTTGCTATGGCCAGTGTCACAGAAATTACTGCCTGTGCTCTCTTCTAGGTGTTTTGTGATTTCAGGTCTCACATTTAGGTTCTTCATCTATTTTGTTTGTTTTTGTGTATGGTGTAAGAAAGTGGTCCAGTTTCATTCTCTCGCATGTCCAGTTTTCTCAACAGAAGAGAGACTGCCTTTTCCCCTTGGATATTATTTCTGCTTTGTCAAAAATTGCTTGACCATATACTTGTGGATTTATTTCTGGGTCATCTGTTCAATTGACGTATGTGCTTGTTTTTGTGCCACTATGATACTGTTTTGATAACTATAGTTTTGTAGTATAATATCAAGTCTAGAATTGTGATACCTCCAGTTTTTTTCTTTTACAAGATTGCTTTGGCTATTTGGTTTTTTTTTCCTTTTGTGGTTCCATACAAATTTTAGGATTGTTTGTTCTACTACTGTGAAAAATGTTAGTATTTTGATAGGGACTGCATTAAGGAATATCTTTATTCTTAAGAAACCCTCATTAAAATATTTCAGAATAAAGATACATAATGCATGTAATTTATTCTCAAATGGTTGAGAAAAAGAAACCTAGAGTGCAAATGATAAAGCAAGTGGGGGTAATCATACAACATTCTCTATTAGTTTCAGACACAATTTCTAGTACTCATAGTTGAAACCATCTAACAAGTTTCCTACTAACAAATATTATCACCAGAGAAGCTGGCTGAGAGTCATAATATACAAAGTTTAAAAAGATAATATAGATTCTCTATTCCATTTGTTTAATGACTTGAAAGGCCAAGGAGAAAACAAAAATGACTGGAATGGAGTGTGTACACAGAAAAAAGTGATCAAAGACATCTGTCCACCTATGATTTCAATTCTATCTTCTTCCTGTATTCTCCAGGATCATACTCCCTCTTCTCCCTATATTTTCAATCTCTCCAATTTCAATGGCTCCTTCCCCTCATCCTATACACATTTAAAGTTTCTCTAGTCTTACAAGAAAAGTAAAATGAAATCTTTCTTTTATCTTGTCTTTTTAACTGCTTTCTTCCCTTTGCAATCAAAATTCTTGAGTGATCTGCTTATCCTTCCTTTCTTTCTTCCAGAGTAGATGTTAAATGCCTACAATGTGTTTGGCTCTGTGATAAGATAAATGATAGAACCATAGATGATAGATATATAGATAAGTTATATAGATAGGTAATATTTGTATACATATATGTGTATATATATATCTGTGTATATAATTAGATAAATATATAAAACATGTTATCTATATCTTTATAAATTTATATCTATGTAAATCTCTCAAAGAAAGTCTTCAAACACAATGTTGTGTTAGTTTCTAAATTTATGTAATTGATATAAATCAACTTTTATAGGTGCTCACAAGTGAATAGCATCAGAGAAATGTTCTAAGTGTTGAAAATTCTTCACTGAACTTATTATTTAGAAGAAATTATGTGACTTTGCTGATTTCATAAAATTAAAGGGACAAGGTCCTAATAACAGTGAGTTGATGAATCAATGGTAGGTGAGGAAATGTTTTCCCATAGTTCTTTGTATCTCCCTTGTCATGCACTTAATTTTTATTTCTTATTTAATTGTTCTCATCTTCCCTGCTAGAAGAAAAGCTTCATGAGAGAAGTTACTGTGCTGTATTATCAGCTCTTAGCACATGGCCAAACACAGCATATGCACTTAACATCTACATTGGGAGAAGTAAAGGACAACAAACAGGCCACCCAAGAGATTCAATAGGTGAAAAGATGGGCTTTGGTCAAAAGAGATATATATTGCTAAGGTTAAATAAAGCAGACAATGAAATCCATCACTCAAAGCTCACTTAATGCATTTACTGAACTTAATGTGTGTTCAGGACTTTGTTAAATGCTGGGGCAAGTGGAAATGGGGATAGAGACTAAAATATGTACCAAACACAGTTCTCAATAATGATGCATTAGGTTATAAAGTATAATTAGATTTTAATTACTTATTGTCTCAGAAGAGAAAAGAAAAACCTTGAAGGTATGAAAGGCTAACATATATAAGCATAATAATTCTAAGTTTCATATATATAAAGAATAATTAAATTAATAATAATAAATTTATTATTTATTATATTATATATTACAAATATAATATAATATTATTATAACATAATATAATATAATAATTAATTAATTAAATTTAAATATTTAAATTAAATAAATTAAATATTAAAATAAAATATTTTAAATATATTTAAAATATAATTTTAAAATTCAAGTAGTGATTCAAATCCATTTATCCAAGTATTTTTTGCTCATATAAAAATGTTATTATTTTAATAACTTTTGAAGTAAAATTGACACAAAATATCCCATTTGTTTCAAGGATACATCATAGTGATTTGATACTTTTATATATTATGAAATTATCGCCATGATAATTCTAGTTGCTATCTGTCCTCATACAAAGTAATTATGATATTATTGATTACATTCCTTATGCTGTACATTATGTCCCTATGATTTATTTATAACCGGAAGATTGTACCTTTTTTAAAAAATGTTTATTTATTTTGAGAGAGAAAGGGAGAGTGGAAGAGGAGCAGAGAGAGGGAGAGAGAGAAGGCTCCATGCTGTCAGTGCAGAGCCTAATGCAGGGCTCTATCTCACAAGCTGTGAAATCGTGACCTGAGCCAAAATCCAGTCAGACACTTAACCGACAGAGCCACACAGGAACCTAAGAAGTTTATACCTCTTACTCCCCTTCACCTATTTTACCTGTCTCCCCAACCTCTCCCCTCTCTAATAACCAACAGTCTGTTTCCTATATCTATAACCTCGCTTATATTTTGTTTTGTTTTAGATTTCGCATATAATCAAAATCATATGGCATTTGTTTTTTTGTCTTATTTCACTTAACATAATACCCTCTAGTTCCATTCATGTTGTCACAAATGGCAAGATTCCATTCTTTTTATGGATGAGTAATATTCCATTGTATACATATACCACATCTTTATATATTTGTCTATTGATGGACACTTAGCTTGCTCCTGTATCTTGGCTATTGTAAACAATATTGCTATGAACATAGGGGTTCATATATCATTTTGAATTGATATTTTCATTTTCTTCAGATAAATATCTAGAAGTGGGATTGCTAGATCATGCAGTGGTTCTATTTTTATTTTTAAGGAAACACCACACTCTTTTCATAATGGGTGCATCAGTTTACATTCCCACAAACAGTGTACAAAGGTTTCCTTTTTTCCTACATCCTAGAAATTGTTATTATCTTTGTGATAATAACCAATCTGACAGGTATAAGTTGATATTTCATTGTGGTTTTGATTTGCCTTTCCCTGATGATTAGTGATGTTGAGCATCTTTTCATGTACCTGCTGGCCATCCATCTTTGGAAAAAATGTCTATTCAAATTCTCTGCTGTGGGGAATAAGTTTAGGAATTCCTGAGCTTGCACCAATGAGTTAACAAGGTTTAGGATGAAAGCATCCAAGATTAGGTAAACAGGGCGAAAATGCCTCTAGCATAATACAAAAGCATAAGAATGGGAAGCCAGGGAATGAAAGCATTCAAGATTAAGTAAACAGGGAGGAAGCACCCCCAGCATAGTACAAAAGCAGAAAGCTGCTTTCACAGGACAGAAGGTCCAGAATAGGTAAACAGGTAAACTGGGCTATAGACCTCTGCAGCAGGGTGAAATTGCCTGGAGTGGAGCTAATTAGCAAAAGAAAGGTGCCTTGTTGACCCTGAGGTAGACTGCTCTATCTGTCTTATCCCCTAAGTAAGTTAAGGTAAACAGACTTGGGCGCCTGGTGCCTATAGTAAACAACCATCTGCTCAGCACTGAGATTTTGTGTTGTATTGACCAAAACCCCTAACACTGCATATCTTTGAAACCCCCTTTCTCTCATACACATGAGTTAAAGGCCACTGTTTCATCGTCTCTTTCTGCACATCCATCACGTTTGTAAGACTTCTGATTGTAATAAAAATGGAGCAAGAACCCTTACTCAGGTCTCTTGCCTCCTCCCAAACATTAGCCTCTCTCACATTTAATTGTGTGTCCACTCTCTTGCTGGACAAGAGAGAACTTCAAACTCAAGGTCTGAGACACTTTGTCCATTAATTTTTTTTTTATATTTCTTTTAAAATATTTTCTTTTAGAACATTTAAAAAATGTTTTATTTCTTTTTTGAGAGAGAGACAGAGTATGAACTGGGGAGGGGCAGAGAGAGAGAGGGAGACACAGAATATGAAGCAGGCTCCAGGCTCTGAGCTGTCATCACAGAGCCCAAGGCAAGGCTTGAACTCACAAACCATGAGTTCATTACCTGAGCTAAAGTCAGACGTTTGACTGACTGAGCCACTCAGGTGCCCCTGTGTATTTTTTAATTGGGTTGTTTCGTTTTCTGATATTAAGTTCTGTAAGTTCTTTATGTTTTGGATATTAAACTCTTATCAGATACATCATTTGCAAATATCTTCTCCCATTCAGTAATTTGCCATTTTGTTTTGTTGATGGTTTTTTTTTACTGTGCAAAAGCTTTTTAAAAGTTTAATGTAATTCCATTTGTTTATTTTTGTCTGTGTTGCTCTTGCCTGAGAAAGTTCTGAAAAATGTTGCTAAAACCAATGTCCAAGAGCTTACTATCTATATTTTCTTTTAGTTTTATGGTTTAATGTCTTACATTCAAGTCTTTAATCCATTTTGAGCTTATTTTTTAATTAACTGATTAATTAATTATCTTTTTAATTTACATCCAAGTTAGTTAGCATATAGTGCAATAATGATTTCAGAAGTAGAATCCAGTGATTCATCCTCTATGTATAACACTCAGTGCGCATCCCAACAAGTGTCTTCCTTAATGCCCCTTGCCCATTTAGCCCATCCCTCCACCCACAACCCCTCCAGCAACCTTCAGTTTGTTCTCTATATTTAAGAGTCTCTTATGTTTTGTCCCCTCCCTGTTTTTTTTAATAATTTTTGCTTCCCTTCTCTTATGTTCATCTGTTTTGTATCTTAAATCCTACATATGAGTGAAGTCATATGATATTTGTCTTTCTCTGATTCATTTTGCCTAGCATAATATACTCTAGTTTCATCCACATTGTTGCAAATGGCAAGATTTCATTCTTTTTGATTGCTGAGCAATAATCCATTGTATATATATGCCACATATCCTTTATCCATTGATCTGTTGAAGGACATTTGGGCTATTTCCAAACTTTGGCTATTGTCAATAGTGCTGCTATAAACATTGGGTGCATGTGTCCTTGAGTTTATTTTTGTGTATGGTGTAAGTTAGTAATCCAGTTTCATTCTTTTGTATTAATTGACTATATATGAATGGTTTATTTATGTACTCTATATCCTATTTCATTGATCTGTGTGTCTGTTTTCATGCCAGTACCATACTGTTTTGACTACTACAGCTTTATAGTATAGTTTGAAATCTGAGATCATGATACCTCAACATCTTAGTTCTTTCTTCTCAGGACTGCTTTGGTTATTTATGGTCTTTTGTAGTTCCATACATATTTCAGGATTCTTTGTTCCAGTTCTATGAAAAATGCCATTGGTATTTTGATGGAGATTGCATTAAAACTGTAGATTAATTTGGATTGTATAGACATTTTAACAATTTAAATTCATCCAGTCCATAAACACAGTATATCTTTGCTTTGCTTTCTAATGTCTTCAATTTCTTTCATCAATGGCTTATAGTTTTCAGAGTACAGATCTAACAGTTAAAGTTATTTCTAGGTATTTTTTATGCAATTGTTAAAGGCATTGTTTTCTTAATTTCTCTGATAGCTCATCGAATGTACAGAAATGCAACAGATTTCTGTATGTTAATTTTTAATCCTGCCACTTTAATGAATTCATTTTTTACTTCTAATAGTTTTTGGTAGAATCTTTAGTGTTTTCTATATATAGTACAATGTCATCTGCAAATAGTGACAGTTTTATTTCTTCATTTCCAATTTGGATGCCTCTTATTTATCTTTTTAAGTTTATTTATTTTGAGACAGAGAGACAGACAGACAGACAGAGAGATTGGGAATCCCAAGCAGTCTCCATGCTGTCAGTGCAGAGCCTAATTCAGGGATCAATCCCACCACTGTGAGATCATGACATGAGCCAAAATCAAGAGTTGGATGCTCATTGACTGACCCACTCAGGTACCCCTGATGGCTTTTGTTTCTTTTCTTTGTCTGATTGCTGTGGCTAGGACTTCCAGTGCTAACTTGAATGAAAGGAGTGAGAGCGGGCATCCTTGCCTTGTTCCTAACCCTAGACAAAAGGTTTTCAGCTTCTCACAATTAAGTATATACCCACCAAAACCGCTTTTTAAAATACATACACTTCTATACCCCCTTGTTGAGAGTTTTTATTATAAATGGCTGTTGAATTTTGTCAAATACCTTTTGTTTATCTATTGAGATGATCATATGATTTTTATCCTTTGTTTTTGTTAATGTGGTTTATCACATTGATTGATTAGCAAGTGTTGAACGATAAATCTCGTTTGATCACGGTGTATGATCCTTTTAATGTAGTGTTAAATTTAGTCTCCTAATATTTTGTTGAGTATTTCAGCAATTATATTCATCAGGGATATTGGCCTTTAATTTTTGTTTATTTATTTATTTTTTGGTGGTGTTTGCCTGGTTTTGGTATCAAGGTTATGTTAGCTTCCTAAAATGAGTCTGGAAGTGTTTCTTCCTCTTTGTGCTTTTTGTTTTTGTTTTTGTTTTGGGGTAGGGGGGATTAGTTACTGACTCTGCTTTAAGTCTTTGGTAGAATTCACTTGTGAAGCTATGTGGTCCTAGACTTTTTTTTGGGGGGGGGAGGGAGTTTTTAAATTACTGATTCAATTACATTATTTGCTATAAGTCTATTCAGATTTTCTACTTCTTCATCATTCAGTCTTGAAAGGTTGTGTGTTTCTAGGTATTTATCCATTTCTTCTAGGTTTTCCAGTTTGTTCATAGTAGTCTCTAACAAGCCTTTGAATTTCTGTGGTGTTAGTTGTAACTCCTTTTTCATTTTGGATTTTATTTATTCAGGGCCTCCCTCTTTTTTTCATGATGGGTATGACTAGAGGTTTATCAATTTTATCTTTCCAAAAAACTGGCTCTTAGTCTCATTAATCTTTTCTATTGTTTTTAGTCTGTATGTCATTTATTTCCACTCTGATCTTTATTATTTCCTTCCTTCTACTAACTTTGGGCTTTGTTCTTTTTCTAGTTTCTTTAGATGTAAAGTTACATTGTTTATTTGGAATTTTTCTTATTTCTTGAGTTAGGTCTGTATCACTATGAATTTACCTCTTAGAACTACTTTTGCTATGTCCCATAGATTTTGGAAAGTTGTGTTTCCATCTTTATTTGTTCCAAGGTATTTTTTATTTCTTTTTAAATTTCCTCATTGACCCACCAGTGGTTTAGTAGCATGTTGTTCAGTCTCTGAAGATGGTGTAGGCATGGACAGAAGTCCTGAGTCTCACTGCACCAGGGCCACCTTGGTGGGTGGACAGGAGCTGGTGTAGGCATGGTCTGAAGGGTTCCCAGGCACAGTGCTCCAGGGTCACTCTGGGACAGTTGGAGTTGGAGTTGATGCAGTCCAGAGAACCCTGAAATGCTGTACATGGGGGGATGCTTTGGCAGGATGGCTGGAGTTAAAGTGGGCATAGGCTATGGGTTCCCAGGGTTCACCAAGCCAGGTTTGCCTTGGCAAGAGGGCTGGAGTGGGTATGAGTCAGAGGTGTCCTAGAGTATACTCCACCAGGACCATTTTGGGAGTTGGTTGGAACTGGCACAGGGGTTTGAAGTGTACAGGCAGCCTTAGTAGGCATTGCTCCCATCCATACTATCAAGGTGGAATGGAAACATAAAAAAATAGCACTTACCAGTGCCAACCACAGAGAGTGTTCCAGTAATCTCCCATCCATTTAGTGGATGCCCCAGGGTTAATGTTGATTCCCTTCACTTATAGTCTAGTACTTTAAATGGCTTTTTTTTTCTGGACCCCACGATAGGCAAAGTCTGCATGTTATAGTTAGTTGTAGTGTCAGGGGTGGGGTTCATTACTATGTCTCTGTCTCTCCTACTCTTCTCTACTGATTCTTCTGTCATTTATTGCAGAGAAGCTGTTTAATCAGCCCTATGTTTAATCTATGTAGGTATAGATTCAATGTTTCCTGGGAGGAGGTGAGTTCAAGGTCTTCCTACCCAACTCTTTTAGATCACCTCCCTCTTCACAAGTTTTTTTTTTTTACCTCTACAGTATATTGTATCAGATTTTTTTGAAAGTCACAAAAGTAATGCATGTTCCTGAAAATAATACAAAAAAATCAGATTTGTATGAAGAAAAATTTATAATCCTTTTCACCACCATGCCACTCTGACCCCTTGAGTAACCTAACCTAACATCATTATCATAATCTAAATTAACATCATTCCATCATTCTGTGTTCATTTAACATATAACATGTTTGTAGAAGCACTTTCAACAATAGCCAAATTATGGAAAGATTCTAAATGTCCATCAACTGATGAATGGATGAAGAAATTGTGGTTTATATACACAATGGAATACTACATGGCAATGAGAAAGAATGAAATATGGCCTTTTGTAGCAACGTGGATGGAACTGGAGAGTGTGATGCTAAGTGAAATAAGTCATACAGAGAAAGACAGATACCATATGTTTTCACTCTTATGTGGATCCTGAGAAACTTAACAGAAGGCCATGGGGGAGGGGAAGGAAAAAACCAAAAAGGTTAGAGAGGGAGGGAGCCAAAACATAAGAGACTCTTAAAAACTGAGAACAAACTGAGGGTTGATGGGGGGTGAGTAATGGGTATTGAGGAGGGCACCTGTTGGGATGAGCACTGGGTGTTGTATGGAAACCAATTTGACAATAAATTTCATATGTAAAAAAAACATAACATATATATGTATATATAGTTATTTTCAATTTTTATGAAAGTAGGATCAATATGAACATTATATTAGAATTTGATTTTTAAATAAATAGTGTAACATGAACATTTAGAAAGTATTTACCTGAAAAAATATAAATATATTTTCCAACATTTCATGATAATATTTACAGATAAACCCCAAATTGAAAGACTTATACAGTAAAGATCCATATATTTACTGCCGAGGTTCAAGTACTAAAATTTTACTATATTTGCTTGATCAAATACTATCCACCTACCAATTTCTTTATCCATCTCTGAAACATCTCATTTTTTGACACATTTCAAAGTAAGTGACAGACATCAATATACTTTCCCCTGTTTTTCCACATGTATATCATTAATTAGAGTTCAGTATTTGAATACAATTCTTATTTTTTGTTCTAAACTTATACACAAGAACTGCACAAAGTACCAATTTTGACTCCCCCCCCAGATTAGTTTTGCCTGTTATAGACTTTTATATAAATGGAGTCATACTACATGTATTCTTATGTATAGGACTTCTTTTATGCATAATATTTTATATAGTCAATCGTGCTGTTATATAAATTAGTAATTTCTTACTAACTAATATTGTATCAAGTTAAACTTCAGTTTTTCATCAGACAACAGGCTGTGTTGAGCTTTTGGCTAGAATAAATAGGCTCTTGTGAACACAATTTCCAAAAACATCATTTAATGATTCTTTTTCATTTATTTATTTAAATTCAAGTTGGTTATTTATTTAAATTCAATTTATTTAAATTCAAGTAGCATTGGCTTTAGGACTAGAACCCAGTGATTCATCACTTACATATAATACCCAATGCTCTTTCAAACAAGTGTCCTCTTTAATGTCTATAACCCATTTAATCCATCCTCCCACCCACCTCCCCTCCAGCAACACACAGGTTATTCTCTGTATTTAAGAGTCTCTTATGATTTGCCTCCCTCTCTGTTTTTATCTTATGTTTCCTTCCCTTCCCCTATGTTCATCTGTTTTGTTCCTTAAATTCCACATATGGATGAAAACATATGATATCTATCTTTCTATGACTGACTCATTTTGCTTAGCATAACACACTGTAGTTCCATCTGTATTGTTGTAGATGGCAAGATTTCATTCTTTTTGATCACCAGGTAATATTCTATTCTATATATTTACCACATCTTCTTTATCCATTCATCAGTTGATAGACATTTGGGCTCCTTCCATAATTTGGCTATTGTTGATAGTTCTGCTCTAAACTTTGGGATACATGTGCCCCTTTGAATCAGCATTTTTGTATCCTTTGGATAATACCTAGTAGTGCAATTTCTGGGTTGTAGGATAGGTCTATTTTTAACTTTTTGAGGAACTTCCATACTGTTTTCCAGAGTGGCTGCACCAGTTTGCATTCCCACCAAGAGTGCAAAATTGTTTGCCTTTCTCTACATCCTCGCCAACATCTGTTGTTGCCTGAGTTGTTAATTTTAGCCATTCTGACAAGTGTGAGGTGGTTATCTCATTGTGATTTTGATTTGTATTTCCCTGCTGATAAGTGATATTGAGTATCTTTGCAGGTGTCTGCTAGCCATCTGGATGTATTCTTTGGAAAAATGTCTATTCATGTCTTCTGACCATTTCTTCACTGGATAATTTATTTTTTGGGTGTTGAGCTTGGTAAGTTCTTTGTAGATTTTGGATACCAACCCTTTATCCAATATGTCATTTGTGAATATTTTCTCCCATTCCATTGTTGCCTTTTTTTTTTTTTATTTTTTTTCCCCTTCACTGCCTAGAAGCTTTTATCTTGATGAGGTCCCAATAGTTCATTTTTGTTTTTATTTCCCTTTCCTCCAGACACATGTCTAGTAACAAGCTGGTGCAGCCAAGGTCAAAGAGGTTGTTCCTGTTTTCTCCTCTAGGGTTTTAATGGCTTCCTGTTTCACATTTAGGTGTTTCATCTATTTTGAATTTATTTTTGTGTATGGTGTAAGAAAGTGGTCCATTTTCATTCTTCTGCATGCTGCTATCCAGTTCTGCCAGCACCGTTTGCTGAGGAGACTGTCTTTTTTCCATTGGATACTCTTTCCTGCTTTGTCAGATTAGACGGCCATACATTTGTGGGTCCATTTCTGGGTTCTCTATTCTTTTCCATTGATCTATGTGTCTGTTTTGTGCCAGTACTATTCTGCATTAAGGATTATAGCTTTGTAATACAACTTGAAGTCCAGAATTGTGATGCCTCCAGCTTTTCTTTTCTTTTTCAACATTACTTTGACTATTTGTGGGCTTTAAGATTGTTTGCTCTAGCTCTGTGAATAACGCTGGTATTATTTTGATAGGGATTGCATTGAATGTATAGATTATTTGGGTAGTATAGACACATGAAAAGATGCTCAACATCACTCATCATATACATATCAAAGCCACAATGAGATACACACCTGTCAGAATGGCTAAAATTAACAACACAAGAAACAACAGGTGTTGGCGAGGATGCAAAGAGGGGAAACCTCTTGCACTGTTGGTGGGAATGTAAACTAGTGCAGCCACTTTGCAGAAAAGTATGGAAGTTCCTCAAAAAACTAAAAATAGAACTACCAAATGATCCAGCAATTGCACTTAGGTATTTACCCAAAGCATACAAAAATATAGATTTGAAGAGGTACACACACCCTAATGTTTATAGCAGCATTATCAACAATAGCCAAACTATGGAAAGAGCCCAAAATTCCCATTGACTGATGAGTGGATGAAGAAGATGTGGTGTGTGTGCATGTGTGTGTAATGGAATATCACTCATCCATCAAAAATAATGAAATCTTGCCTTTTGCAACTATGTGTATGGAGCTACAATGTATTATCTAACTGAAATAAGTCAGAGAAAGACAAATATATGATTTCACTCATATGTGGAATTTAAGAAACAAAAGAGATGAGCATATGGAAAGGAGGGGAAAAGAGAAGAGATGGAAACAAACCACTAGAGACTCTTAATGATAGAGAACAGACTGAGGGTTGATTGAGGTAAGTGGGTAGGAAATGGGCTAGATAAGTGATGGATATTAAGAAGGGCACTTATTGTAATGAGCACTGGGTGTTGTATGTAAGTGATGCATCACTGAATTCTACTTCTGAAACCAATATTGCACTATATATTAACTAACTAAATATAAATTAAAATAAATAAATATCTCTGCTTTAAAAAAAGAATGACAATAGGCTGGTGACTTTGAAGTTTTGGTGAATGTTTTGGTGGAAGAGATTAGCAGTCACCTTAGTAAGGGAAGAAAGCAATTTTCTTGGTTCAGGTATCCAAATCATTATGAACCGGAGATTAAAAAAAAAGTTGTAATAAAGGTAGCCACAGAAATCTCATTGTTTTCGCACTTAATTATAAAAAGGCAAATATCAGGGCGCCTGAGTGGCTCAGTCAGTTAAGCACCCAACTCTTGGTTTGGGCTCACGTCACAATCTCACAGTTCATGAGTTCGAACCCTGCACTGGGTTCCATGCTGACAGTGTGGAGTCTGCTTGGGATTCTATCTCTGCCCCTCCCCCATGCATGCTCGCTTTCTCTCTGTCTCTCAAAATAAATAAAAATTTTAAAAAAAATTTTAAAAAGGCAAATATAATTGGAGTTGAGCCAAATGAGGGGACATAAACAGGTCAAGTTTAGAACTACAATCAAGTATATAATGAAATTAAGAAGACTTAACTAATAATATACTTATCTGTTATATTTCTTCATGCTAATTAGCCACAAATATTAAATAGTTATATGTGTGATGATTTATAGCATTAATTTTACCCAATCAAACCAAGTATTTCTAGATCTATTTAATGAAAGGAAATAGCAGAGCAGAAAGTTCATAATGTTTCTAAAATCTCCATATTAATTCAAACCAGGCCTTCCATTCCTCTATCAGTATCTACAGACTTGTACTTCCAGGATCATCATCACCACCATCATCATCACTTACAATCTTATAAGCATTTACCACATACCATATTTTATACCAACTTTAGTATCTCAATGTATTCCTACATGAATCTTACTAGGTATTATCTAATCCACTTTGAAGATGAGACAACTGTGCAAAGAATTTATTTATTTTTATTTTTATTTTTTGTTTATTTATTAATGAGAGACAGAGAGAGACAAAGCATGAGCATGGGAGGGGCAGAGAGAGGAGGAGACACAGAATCCGAAGCAGGCTCCAGGCTTTGAGCTGTCAGCACAGAGCCAGACGCGGGGCTCTAACCCACAAACCGTGAGATCATGACCTGAGCCAAAGTCGGATGGTCAACCGACTGAGCCACCCAGGCGCACCAGCTGTGCAAAGAATTTAAATAACTGGTAAGGAATCATATGACAAGTAAAATGGAAAAATATTATAAAATAGTTTGCAACTTCCAGCAAAACTTTGTTGGCAGCTTACTTACAAATCATTCCACTTCTCCAGCAGGTCATAAGGAAATAAGGACACTAAGAAAAAAGCAAATTCCGTTTTCAACAAAAGTAGAAGACAGAGGAAACACCTCCAAGTTAAATTTGCATATAAATGCTGCCCAACACAGAACTGGTAGCAGAACCTTGCAGAAAACTGTGATGGGAGGGCAGATGGGGCACCTGGGTAGCTCAGCTAGTTAAGCATCTAACTTTGGCTGAGGTCATGATTTCATGGTTCATGAGTTCAAGCACTGCGTCAGTCTCTGTGCTGACAGGACAGAGCCTGGAACCTGCTTTGGATTCTGTGTCTCCCTCTCTCTCTGCCCATCCCTCGCTCACACTATATCTTTTTCTCTCTCTCTCTCTCTCTCTCAAAAGTAAATAAACATAAAAAAAAAAGAAAACTGTGATGGGGTATGATAAAAGTCAAAAGGAAAAAGTAGGGAGAGCAGTGAGAAAATAAACTAGCAGATCTCAAAAGACATCAACATATAAACTCTGAAGAGGGACCCACTCTGAGTGGAAACTGCTATAAGCATGGTTGAGGAGCACTGGAAGAGGGAGAAAGGGAGAGGATTCAGCAGTTACCCAGTGAAAGATCAGAAAATCATTAAAAAAATCTTCTGAATTTAAGGGAGTCCCTGAAGAGACCAGTGCTGTCTTTTGGTGGCAAGGGCAGAGTAGAAAGAACCTATAGAAGTTTAGCTATAGCAATAGGAATATCCCTGAGCCAGGTCAGGTTCAAAAGGTAGAGGGCATCTGATGGTTTCACAGAGCTCCAAGGCTATAACAGAGGTGGCAGCCTTTGAGTTGTAAAAGTGCCAGATTACCCTAGTCTTTCTCCTTCCCCAACATGAGCTTCTCAAAAATAGCTGGCTGATAAAAATAAAACTTAAGTATGAAAAACAGATACAGTATCCACACAACACCATGTTTTTAAAATGGAAAAGAGTAACAAAACATTCCAGAAAAAAAAAATCAACAGAACATATTATCATACTTCCCTGATGATAAGTAATGTTGAGCATCTTTTCATGTGTCTGTTGGCCATCTGGATGTCTTCTTTGGAGAATGTCTTTACATGTGTTCTTCCCATTTTTAAATTGCATTAGCTGGGTTTTGGGTGTTGAGTTGTGTAAGTTCTTTATATATTTTGGGTTTTAACTCTTCAGCAGGTCATTTGCAAATATCTTCTCCCATTCTGAAGGTTGCTTTTTAGTTTTGCTGAATGTTTTCTCTGCTGTGCAGAAGCTTTTTATTTTTATGTAGTCCCAATAGTTTTTGTTTTTGTTTCCCTTGTCTCAGGAGATATATCTAGAGAAAAGTTGGTGTGGCTAATGTCAAAAAAGTTCCTGCCTGTGTTCTCTTCTAGGATTTTTATGGTTTGAGTTTTCACAAATGTCTTTAATCCATTTTGAATTTATTTTTGTGTATATGAAAGTGGTCCAGTTTTCCCAACATCATTTGTTGAGGAGACATTCTTTACCCATTGGATATTTTTTCCTGCTTTGTCAAAAATTAGTTGACCATATAGTGGTGGGTTTATTTCTGAGTTTTTTATTCTGTTCTATTGATCTATGTATCTATTTTTGTGTCAATACCATATTGTTTTGATTTCTATAGCTGTCCAATATAAGGTGAGGTCCAGAATTGTGATGCCTCCAGCTTTGCTCTTCTTTTTCTTTTCAATATATGAAATTTATTGTCAAATTGGTTTCCATACAACACCCAGTGCTCATCCCAAAAGGTGCCCTCCTCAATACCCATCACCCACCCTCCCCTCCCTCCCACCCCCCATCAACCCTCAGTTTGTTCTCAGTTTTTAACAGTCTCTTATGCTTTGGCTCTCTCCCACTCTAACCTCTTTTTTTTCCTCCCCCTCCCCCATGGTCTTCTGTTAAGTTTCTCAGGGTCCACATAGGAGTGAAAACATATGGTATCTGTCTTTCTCTGTATGGCTTATTTCACCTAGCATCACACTCTCTAGTTCCATCCACGTTGCTACAAAGGTCCATATTTCATTCTTTCTCATTGCCACATAGTACTCCATTGTGTATATAAACCACAATTTCTTTATCCATTCATCAGTTGATGGACATTTAGGCTCTTTCCATAATTTTGCTATTGTTGAGAGTGCTGCTATAAACATTGGGGTACAAGGGCCCCTATGCATCAGCACTCCTGTATCCCTTGGGTAAATTCCTAGCAGTGCTATTGCTGGGTCATAGGGTAGGTCTATTTTTAATTTTTTGAGGAACCTCCACACTGTTTTCCAGAGTGGCTGCACCAATTTGCATTCCCACCAACAGTGCAAGAGGGTGCCCATTTCTCCACATCCTCACCAGCATCTATAGTCTCCTGATTTGTTCATTTTGGCCACTCTGACTGGCGTGAGGTGATATCTGAGTGTGGTTTTGATTTGTATTTCCCTGATGAGGAGCAACGTTGAGCATCTTTTCATGTGCCTGTTGGCCATCCGGATGTCTTCTTTAGAGAAGTGTCTATTCATGTTTTCTGCCCATTTCTTCACTGGGTTATTTGTTTGTCGGGTGTGGAATTTGGTGAGCTCTTTATAGATTTTGGATACTAGCCCTTTGTCCGATATGTCATTTGCAAATATCTTTTCCCGTTCTGTTGGTTGCCTTTTAGTTTTGTTGGTTGTTTCCTTTGCTGTGCAGAAGATTTTTATCTTCATAAGGTCCCAGTAATTCATTTTTGCTTTTAATTCCCTTGCCTTTGGGGATGTGCCGAGTAAGAGATTGCTACGGCTGAGGTCAAAGAGGTCTTTTCCTGCTTTCTCCTCTAGGGTTTTGATGGTTTCCTGTCTCACATTCAGGTCCTTTATCCATTTTGACTTTATTTTTGTGAATGGTGTGAGAAAGTGGTCTAGTTTCAACCTTCTGCATGTTGCTGTCCCGTTCTCCCAGCACCATTTGTTAAAGACACTGTCTTTTTCCCATTAGATGTTCTTTCCTGCTTTGTCAAAGATGAGTTGGCCATACGTTTGTGGGTCTAGTTCTGGGGTTTCTATTCTATTCCATTGGCCTATGTGTCTGTTTTTGTGCCCATACAATGCTGTCTTGATGATTACAGCTTTGTAGTAGAGGCTAAAGTCTGGGATTGTGATGCCTCCTGCTTTGGACTTCTTCTTCAAAATTACTTTGGCTATTTGGGGTCTTCTGTGGTTCCATATGAATTTTAGGATTGCTTGTTCTAGCTTTGAGAAGGATGCTGGTGCAATTTTGATTGGGATTGCACTGAATGTGTAGATAGCTTTGGGCAGTATTGACATTTTGACAATATTTATTCTTCCAATCCATGAGCACGGAATGTCTTTCCATTTCTTTATATCTTCTTCAATTACCTTCATAAGCTTTCTATAGTTTTCAGCATACTGATCTTTTACATCTTTGGTTAGATTTATTCCTAGGTATTTTATGCTTCTTGGTGCAATTGTGAATGGGATCAGTTTCTTTATTTGTCTTTCTGTGGCTTCATTATTAGTGTATAAGAATGCACCTGATTTCTGTACATTGAATTTGTATCCTGCAACTTTGATGAATTCATGTATCAGTTCAGAAGACTTTTGGTGGAGTCTATCGGATTTTCCATGTATAGTATCATGTCATCGGAAAAAGTGAAAGCTTGACTTCATCTTTGCCAATTTTAATGCCTTTGATTTCCTTTTGTTGTCTGATTGCTGATGCTAGCACTTCCAACACTATGTTAAACAACAGCGGTGAGAGTGGACATCCCTGTCGTGTTCCTCATCTCAGGGAAAAAGCTCTCAGTTTTTCCCCGTTGAGGATGATGTTAGCTGTGGGCTTTTCACAAACGGCTTTTATGATGTTTAAGTATGTTCCTTGTATCCCGAATTTCTGAAGGGCTTTTATTAAGAAAGGTGCTGAATTTTGTCAAATGCCTTTTGTGTATCGATTGACAGGATCATATGGTTCTTATCTTTTCTTTTATTAATGTGATGTATCACGTTGATTGATTTGCGAATGTTGAACCAGCCCTGCATCCCAGGACTGAATCCCACTTGATCATGGTGAATAATTCTTTTTATACGCTGTTGAATTCGATTTGCTAGTATCTTATTGAGAATTTTTGCATCCATATTCATCAGGGATATTGGCCTGTAGTTCTCTTTTTTTTACTGGGTCTGTCTGTTTTAGGAATCAAAGTAATACTGGCTTCATAGAATGAGTCTGGAAGTTTTCCTTCCCTTTCTATTTGTTGGAATAGCTTGAGAAGGATAGGTATTATCTCTGCTTTAAACGTCTGGTAGAACTCCCCTGGGAAGCCATCTGGTCCTGGACTCTTATTTGTTGGGAGATTTTTGATAACTGATTCAATTTCTTCGCTGGTTATGGGTCTGTTCAAGCTTTCTATTTCCTCCTGATTGAGTTTTGGAAGAGTGTGGGTGTTTAGGAATTTGTCCATTTCTTCCAGGTTGTCCAGTTTGTTGGCATATAATTTTTCACAGTATTCCCTGATAATTGTTTGTATCTCTGAGGGATTGGTTGTCATAATTCCATTTTCATTCATGATTTTATCTATTTGGGTCATCTCCCTTTTCTTTTTGAGAAGCCTGGCTAGAGGTTTATCAATTTTGTTTATTTTTTCAAAAAACCCACTCTTGCTTTCATTGATCTGCTCTACAGTTTTTTGTTTTTTGTTTTAGATTCTATACTGTTTATTTCTGCTCTGATCTTTATTATTTCTCTTCTTCTGCTGGGTTTAGGCTGCCTTTGCTGTTCTGCTTCTATTTCCTTTAGGTGTGCTGTTAGATTTTGTATTTGGGATTTTTCTTGTTTCTTGAGATAGGCCTGGATTTCAATGTATTTTCCTCTCAGGACTGCCTTTGCTGCATCCCAAAGCATTTGGATTGTTGTATTTTCATTTTCGTTTGTTTCCATATATTTTTTAATTTCTTCTCTAATTGCCTGGTTGACCCACTCATTTGTTAGTAGGGTGTTCTTTAACCTCCATGCTTTTGGAGGTTTTCCAGACTCTTTCCTGTGGTTGATTTCAAGCTTCATAGCATTGTGGTCTGAAAGTATGGATGGTATGCATAATGGTCTGAAAGTATGCATAATTTCAATTCTTGTATACTTATGAAGGGCTGTTTTGTGACCCAGTATATGATCTATGTTGGAGAATGTTCCATGTGCACTCGAGAAGAAAGTATATTCCGCTGCTTTGGGATGCAGAGTTCTAAATATATCTGTCAAGTCCATCTGATCCAATGTGTCATTCAGGGCCCTTGTTTCTTTATTGACCGTGTGTCTAGATGATCTATCCATTTCTGTAAGTGGAGTGTTAAAGTCCCCTGCAATTACCACATTCTTATCAATAAGGTTGCTTATGTTTATGAGTAATTGTTTTATATATTTGGGGGCTCCCGTATTTGGTGCATAGACATTTATAATTGTTAGCTCTTCCAGATGGATAGACCCCGTAATTATTATATAATGCCCTTCTCCATCTCTTGTTATAGCCTTTAACTTAAAGTCTAATTTGTCTGATATAAGTATGGCTACTCCAGCTTTCTTTTGGCTTCCAGTATCATGATAAATAGTTCTCCATCCCCTCACTCTCAATCTGAAGGTGTCCTCAGGTCTAAAATGAGTCTCTTGTAGACAGCAAATAGAGGGGTCTTTTTTATCCATTTATGGTTTTTTTATCCATTCTGATATCCTATGTCTTTTGGTTGGTGCATTTAGCCCATTTACATTCAGTGTTATTATAGAAAGATATGGGTTTAGAGTCATTGTGATGTCTGTATGTTTTATGCTTGTAGCGATATCTCTGGTACTTTGTCTCAAAGGATCCCCCTTAGGATCTCTTGTAGGGCTGGTTTGGTGGTGACTAATTCCTCCAGTTTTTGTTTGTTTGGGAAGACCTTTATCTCCTTCTATTCTAAATGACAGACTTGCTGGATAAAGCATTCTCGGCTGCATATTTTTTCTGTTCGTCACATTGAAGGTCTCCTGTCAATCCTTTCTGGCCTGCCAAGTTTCAGAAGAGAGATCCGTCATGAGTCTTATAGGTCTCCCTTTATACGTTAGGGCACGTTTATCCCTTGCTGCTTTTAGAATTTTCTCTTTATCCTTGTATTTTGCCAGTTTCACTAGATATGTCATGCAGAAGATCGATTCAAGTTACGTCTGAAGGGAGTTCTCTGTGCCTCTTGGCTTTCAATGCCTTTTTCCTTCCTGAGATCAGGGAAGTTCTCAGCTATTATTTCTTCAAGTACACCTTCAGCATGTTTCCCTCTCTCTTCCTCCTCTGGAATACTAATTATGCTTATTATATTTCTTTTTAGTGTATCACTTAGTTCTCTAATTTTCCCCTCATACTCCTGGATTTTTTTATCTCTCTTTTTCTCAGCTTCCTCTTTTTCCATAATTTTATCTTCTAGTTCACCTATTCTCTCCTCTGCCTCTTCCATCTGAGCCGTGGTCATTTCCATTTTATTTTGCATCTCGTTTAAAGCGTTTTTCAGCTCCTCCTGACTATTCCTTAGTCCCTTGATCTCTGTAGGAATAGATTCTCTGCTGTCCTCTATACTGTTTTCAAGCCCAGCAATTAATTTTATGACTATTATTCTAAATTCACTTTCTGTTATATTATTTAAATGCTTTTTGATCAGTTCATTAGCTGTTGTTATTTCCTGGAGATTCTTTTGAGGGAAATTCTTCTGTTTGGTCATTTTGGATAGTCCCTGGAGTGGTGCGGACCTGCAGGGCACTTCCCCTGTGCTGTGGTGTACAACTGGAGTTGGTGGGTGGGGCTGCAGTCCGACCTGATGTCTGCCCCCAGCCCACCGCTGGGGCCACAGTCAGACTGGTGTGTGCCTTCTCTTCCCCTCTCATAGGGGTGGGATTCACTGTGGGGTGGCGTGGCCCATCTGGGCTACTTGCACACTGCCAGGCTTGTGGTGCTGCGGATCTGGTGTATTAACTGGGGTGGGTAGGCAAAGTGCAAGGGGGCAGGAGGGGCAGGCTTAGCTTGCTTCTCCTTCAGTGATCCACTTCAGGAGGGGCCCTGTGGCAGCAGGAGGGAGTCAGACCCGCTGCCGGAGGGGTGGCTCTGCAGAAGCACAGTGTTGGGTGTTTGTGGAGCAAGCAAGTTCCCTGGCAGGAACTGGTTCCCTTTGGGATTATGGCTGGGGGATGGGTGAGGGTGTGTGCCCTGGCGAGGGGATGGCGCTGGCAAGTGCCTTTGCTCCCCGCCAAACTGAGCTCTGTCATCCCGGGGCTCAGCAACTCTCCCTCCTGTTGTCCTCCAGCTTTCCAGCTTTCTGAGCCGAGCTGTTAGTTTATAACCTTCCAGATGTCAAGTCCCACCTGCTGTCGGAACACACTTTGTCCCGCCCCTCTGCTTTTGCAAGCCAGACTCAGGGGCTCTGCTTGGCCAGCAGGCCGCCCCTCTGCCCTGGCTCCCTCCTGCCAGTCCGTGTAGCATGCACCGCCTCGCCGCCCTTCCTACCCTCTTCTGTGGGCCTCTCGTCTGCGCTTGGCTCCGGAGACTCCGTTCTGCTAGTCTTCTGGTGGTTTTCTGGGTTATTTAGGCAGGTGTAGGTGGAATCTAAGTGATCAGCAGGATGCGCGGTGAGCCCAGCGTCCTCCTCCACTGCCATCTTCCCTAGCTTTGCTCTTCTTTTTAAGATTGCTTTAGCTAATCAGACCCTTTTTGGTTCCGTACAAATTTTAGGATTATTTGTTCTAGTTCTGTGAAAAATGCTGTTGGTATTTTGATAGGGATTCCATTGAATGTGAAGACTGCTTTGAGTAGTATAGACATTTTCACAATATTTGTACTTCCAACACATGAGTATGTAATGTCTTTCCATTTCTTTGTGTTGTCTTTAATTTCTTTAATCAGTTTTTTATAATTTTTAGAGTAAAGGTCTTTCACCTATTTGGTTAGGTTTATTCCTAGGTATCTTATTATTTTTGGTTTAGTTGTAAGGAGATTATTTTCTTAATTTCTCTTTCTGTGGCATCATTATTGGTGTATAGAGATGCAATAGATTTTTGTATATTGATTTTGTATCCTACAACTTTACCAAATTCATGTATCACTACTAGAAATATTTTTTTTTTTTGTGGAGCCCTTAGGGTTTTTTATACACAGTATCATGTCATCTGCAAATAGTGAGTTTCACCTCTTCCTTGCCAATTTGGATTCCTTTTATTTCTTTTGTGTCTGCTTACTATGGCTAGGACTTCCAGTACTATATTGAATAAAAGTGGTGAGGGTGGGCACCCTTGTCTTGTTCCTGACTTTACAGGAAAAGCTCTTGATTTTTTTGCATTAAGGATGATGTCGCTGTGGGTTTTTGGTATATGGCTTTTATGATGTTCCCTCCAAACCTACTTCGTTGAGGCTTTTTTATCATGAATGGATATTGTACTTTGTCAAGTGCTTTTCCTGTGTGTCTTGAAATGATGATATGGTTCTTAACTTTACTCTTATTGCTGTGGTATATCATGTTGATTGATCTGTGAATGTTGAACCACCCTTGCAGTGCAGTAATAAATTCCACTTGACCGTGGTGAATAATTTTTAGTTTATTGTTGTGTTCTGTTTGCTAGTATTTTGTTGAGGAATTTTTTGCATGTATATTCATAAGGGATATTGGCCTGTAGTTCTCTTTTTAGTGGTGCCTTTATCTGGTTTTGGTATCAGGGTAATTCTGAACTCACAGAATCAATGTGGAAGTTTTCCTTCCTCTTCTATGTTTTTGCAAAGGTTGAGTAAAATAGGCATAACTCTTCTTTAAATGTTTGGTAGAATTCACCTGTGAAGCAATCTGGTCCCGGACATTTGTTTGTTGGGAATTTTTTGATTACTGATTTGATCTCCTTGCTGATAACTGGTCTATTCAAATTTCTATTTTTTCCTATTTCAGTTTTGGTAGTATATATGTTTGTAGGAAATTACCCATTTCTTCTAGTTGTCCAGCTTTTGGGCATATAATTTTTCATGGCATTCTCTTATAATATATATTGTATTTATATAATATATTTTATTATATATATATATATATATATATATATATATATATGTATTTCTGTGGTGTTTGTTGTGATTTCTCCTCTCACATTTGTGATTTTATTTATTTGGGTCCTCCCTCTTTTTTTCTTGATAAGTTGGGCTACAGGTTTTCAATTTTATTGATTATTTTTCAAATAACCAGATCCTGGTTTCATTGTTTTCTTCTATTTTTTTTAAATTTCTATATCATTTATTTCCTCTCTAATTTTTATTATTACCTTCCTTCTACTAGTTTGGGGTTTTGTTTGTTGTTCTTTTTCCAGCTCCATTAGGTGTAGAGTTATTTAAATTTTTCTTGCTTCTTGAGGTAAACCTGTATTGCTATAAAATTCCCTCTTAGAAGAGGTTTTGCTGTACCCAAAGATTTTGGACTGTTGTGTTTTCATTTTCATTTGTTTCCATGTACTTCTTTACTTTATTTTTCATTTCCTGGTTGACCCATTCATTATTTAGTAGCATGTTATTTAACTGCCATATATTTGTGGCCTTTCCAGATTTTTATTATAGTTGACCTCTATTTTCATGGCTTTGTGGTTAGAAAAGATGGATGGTATTACTTCAATCTTGAATTTGTTGAGGGTTTGTGTGTGTGTGTGTGTGTGTGTGTGTGTGTGTGTGGCCTAATATGTCATCTATTCAGGAGAATGTTCCATGTGCACTTGAAAAAAATATGTATTTTGCTCAATATGTATTTGCTGAACTCACAAACCGCAAGCCAAAGTCAGACACTTAACTGACTAAGCCACCCAGGTGCCCTGTTTTGTGGTTGGTTTTGAAGATTTTCTCTGATCCTTTCTTGTCTTTCTCTCTTCCATGGTGTGCTGATTTTCTTTAGTAATATATTTGGATTTCTTTCTCATTATTCTTTGCCTACTAATTAGTGTTTTTTGATATATGGTTACCCTTAGGTTTCTATACAACCTCTTTTGCATATAGCAGTCTACATTAAGTTGATGGTCATTTATTTTTGAACCCATTCTTTACTCCTCTCCTCCCTATGTTTTAGGTTTATGTTGTCATATTTTATATCACTTTATTTCATGACTTTCATTACTCTTTTTTAACAGAAATATTCATTCTTAACTCCTTTTGTGTTTCCTACTTTCATACCATCATTTTTGGTTTCTCCTCTCCATTCAAAGATACCCCCTTTGTATCTCTTACAGGGTTGGTTTAGTGGTCATAAGTTCCTTCAGTTTGTGTTTGTCTGGGAAAATCTACCTCTCCTATTCTGAAGGACAGACTGGATAGAGTATTCTTGCCTGCAGGGTGTTTCCTATTCAGCTCTTTGAATATATCATGCCATTCCCTTCTGGCTTGGAAAGTTTCTGCTGAAAAATTCCCTGCTAGTCTTATGGATTTTCCCTTGAAGTTACTCTCTTGTCTTTCTGCTTTAAAATTGTTTTATTTACCAATATATTTTGCCAATTTAATTACAGTATGTCTTGGTGAGGCTCTGCTTTGTTGATTTTGATGGAAGTTCTCTGTACCTCCTGGGTCTGGATATCTACTTCTTTTCCCAGATTAGGGAGGTTTTCAGCTATTGTTTCTTCAGATAAATTTTGTCCCCTTTTCTCTATCTTCTTTTGGGACTCCTATATTACAGATGTCAAAGATGTTATTACATTTGATGGAGCCACTGAATTCCCTAAGTCTATTCTCATTTTGCATAATAATTTTCTTTTCTTGATTACTTTCCATTACTCTTCCACGTCATTAATTTGTTCCTCTTCTCCTAGTCTGATGTTCATTCTAACAACTGTGTTTCTCTTTTGTTTACTGAACTCTTTATGTTATTCCTTACCTTTGTGTTAAGGGTCTCACTCATGTCTTCCATTATTTTCTCAAGTCCAGTGAATACCCTTATGATTATTGCTTTAAATTATCAGCCATGTTACCTATAGCTGTTTCACTTAGATTTCTGGCCATGTCCTTTTCCTGTTCTTTTATTTGGGATAAATTTCTCTGTCTTCTCATTTTGTCTACATCTCTGTGCCTGTTTCTCTGTGTTAAGAGAGTCAGCTATGTCTCCTATTCATGAGAGTAATGGCCTTATGAAGAAGCAATCCAATAGTGGCCTACATGTAGTGCCTCCTGTTCCCCACAGCCCAGTGCTTCCAGGAGTGTCTCTAATGTGTGCTGTGTGTGCTCTGATGTTTTATCCTGTCTGCTTTATCCTTCAGGGCAGTTGTCTGAAGAGGCTTTCTTTGCCTGTTGTGGGCAGTGTTTGGTCCCTAGCATGAATGTGGTGAGTTTTAATTAGGAGTGCTCTGGTCTGTTTATGAAATGAGATCTGTTGCCACCACTGCCAGAACCAAGACTCTGAAAAACTCCTGAATCAGGAGATAGGATGGTCAGTGAACAGGGGTTTGGGCTGGTCTGGAGGAAGGCACCCACTAAGCTGGGATGGAGGCAGGCACGACTGGAAGGGGCGGTTCCACTGGAGCATGGGCAGGTGGGGAGGAGCAGAGCTTGTTGTAAGCAAGTTATGTAGCAAGTATCAGCACTGAGCTAGTTCCCACAGATGGGCCTGTGCTTATGCTGAGGGAAAGGGGATGGAAATTGTGTCGGCCAGTCTCTTTGTTCCCAGAAGTGTCTCTTGTCGAACACTGTCTCCCTGGGACACAGTGCATGATGAGCAAGTGACCTCCCCTCTGTTGTCCCAGGTACTCTTCAGATCATGTCTCCATGCTCTATGTCTGTGAGTTGTTTGCCTGCCTTTTCTGCAAAAGCAGTCCAATATCCTCCAGGGTCTAAGCCCAAGCCCACTGAACTTTAAAACTCCAAGCTTTAATCCCTGCTGGTTGCAAGAACTTAAAAAATTTGGGCCTCCTCACTTTCCAAGAAAATTGCTATGGTGATTCATTTCCCCCACATGCTGCCCTGTGTGATAGTCTGTCTCCTGCCCTTCTTCACGACTGTGTCTTCCACCCCACCTTGGTGGCCATAATCCATTTATCTCCCAAACTACATGTCCACACTTTCTACCTTCTTCAATGTGGCCTCTTCTCTACCTTTAGTTGTGGTGTGTTTCTTCCAGTCTTCAGATCAATTCTTGGTTATTTAGGACGATTTGCTAGTCATCTAGTTGTGTTTGTGGGATGAGGCAAGCGTAGGGTCCTTTTACTCCACCATCTTCCTACCTCTTGAAGCAATTGCTATTCTGAAGGAAGACCACAAAGCAAAAGTACAAAAATTCGGGTAAGAAATGGCCAGAAAACAGTAGGTTATGAGGTGACAAGAGTGGATAAATCAAGAACTTGGAAAAACCAAGTAAAAATGGGAGGTGGGGATTTTTTTTTCAGAAATAAAGATTTAATTTGAAGGACAACAGATACTGAAAAAGCCTTTGAGAAAATTCAAAGTCATTTATGCATCAACCAATAGGATATTGTCTGAGTAAACTATAGTTTATATGCACATAATGCAGTACTATGCAGCTATAAATATTAATGAGAAAGATCTGTATGGACTTACATGAAATAATTTCCAAGATGTATTAAATGAAGAGAGCTACTTTTTATATGGTAAATAAGTAGAAAAAGAAAAGCAAACTTATCTGTTTATACAAAAGGAACACAGGAAGAATAAACCAGAAAACAACAAAACTGATCACCCATGGGGGTTGGGGTAAAGATGAAAGGGAAAGAGGAAGGCATGAAATTTCTCTGAGAAAGTATAATTTTTTGTAGTTACCACTTCTAGAAGCATGTTCTATATATTATAGAAATAAAAATAAATCACCAGGAGGTAAAGGAACAAAAATATTGAAAAGAAACTGAAACAAATGTATACAACTCTATTTTACATGAATAACATAATAGTGGAAATAAAATAAAAACACAAATCTAAAAAAAAAACCCTAACATGCTATTTACCTATATCTCTTCAGTTGGGGTGGAGAAATGAAAAAGAACAGAAAAAAAGTTTAATTTTTTATAGGTATTTTTTAATAGTAATATGGGTAAAACAATTCTGGAGTTATTTAGGTACACTGTTGAATTGAGGAAATAAAATAAGTGCTTTTGAATGTTTCAATGTGAGGAGCCAGTGTTCTCACTGTGTAAGAGGAAAATACAAACAGAATGGGGGGAAGGCAATGCAAACTATGGAGATGATTTTATTTGAAGGTATCAATAAAGAACTAATGACATCTAGTATCTTCATAGATAATTAGATTACAGAAGTTATACATACATGTTATACAGATTATATACGTATAATAGATTATAGGTGCACATACACACATGCACACATTTCTTAGCTCTGTCTACTGAAAGGGGCTAGAAACAGAGATGATACTCCAATGAGCACATTGACTGCCTGGGTATGGGTTTCTAATTATATTTTTCACTAAAATGAACGTTTCCTCAGAACAACAAAAACAAAAAAGAATGATTCAATGGCTGGGACAGGATGCAAAATGATCCTAGAATATATTAAGTCAAAAAATAAGAAAGTGTTAAGAACAAGTGATTAGAGCATGTTAAAAGGACAAAGAACCCAGTGTACAGGAACTCCCATTGGCAGAACTAGTTTAATTTGAGTACTGGGATAAAAATAGTATTGAAAAATAAACATTTTGAACTTAAAAAACTGAAATCCATGAATCCATTTTGTTAATGACTGGGTAAATACATACATACATACATACATACATACATGAGGTAGAACTTTTCCTTGCAGAAGTATGCTGACTGATAAAGGTAGAGGGAAAATTGGAGCAGGAAAATAAAAAAAATTCAACTATAGTAATAAAGATTGGAAAGAGAAAGGAGAAATTACATGACGAATAAACTGAACAATATCTTGACCAACTAAACAAAATCATGGGAGTTTACTGTATACCAACTAAAATTTTTCTCTACATTTGAAATTATTTTCAAATAAGAAGGTTTTCTTTTTCATTGGAGGAGAACAAAGAACATAGACACCAGATATAGTAGGTTGAATTGTGTCCCTCCAAAAGACATGTTCAAGTCCTAACCTCTGGTACATGTAAAGATGACCTCATTCAGAAATAAGGTCCTTGCAAAAGTAATTAGGTAAAGATCTTGAGATGAAATCAAAAGGATTAGGGTGGGCCCTAAATCTAATGCCTGGTATCCTTATAAGAAAAGGAGAGAATACAGAGACACACAGAGAAAAAGGACACATGAAAACAGAGGCAGATATTGGAGTGATACAGATAAAAGGCAAGGAGTACCAAGGATTTCTGGGTGCTACCAGAAACTAGGAAGAGGCAAGGAAGGATTCTATCCTAGAGCCTTCAGATGGAGCATAATCTTGTTGACACCTTGATTTCAGACTTGTAGACTTCAGAACTGTGAGAGAATAAATTTGTGGTTTTGAGACACAAAATTTGTTACAGCAGCCCTAGGAAATTAATATATCATGAAAAATACTAGGGCTATAGAAGATAAATACCAAAAATAAAAAAGAAAGAAAAGAATTAGAAAGAAAATAAATATATAAAGCAGGCAAAAGAGAACCAATTCTTACATGAATGAAGTCTCCAAAGAGGAAAATAAAAATGGAACAGAATAAATATTTTAAACTATAATTCAAAATAGAAAATATTTTCATAAAATAAACTGAATCTACATATGGAAACAGCACATCATAAAATAAACTGAATCTACATATGGAAACAGCACATCATATAACAAAAGTTAAAGACAATGGAATCAAACATCTCTACAGTCAGGAAATAGAGTAGAAACATTTATAAGATACACAAGAAGAGTAAGTACCCAGGATTTTGCATTCACCTAAGCACTCCTTCAAAAATAGAGAAAACCAACAAATTTGAACATATAGGAACTTCATTAAGTTCTTTTGGAAACTACTAAAGAAACAAGGATATGGCTGTGGAATCTTAAGTGAGTGATAGATATTTTTAACCAATGAAAATCTAAAATGAAAACAAACATTGGGAAAAGAGATAGAATATAGTATTTATTAATGATATAAATTTAAAATCAAAAGAGAATGGGGAGAAAAGGGACAAAGTAGAAAATGCCTTGTGATTGATTCATTTGTATAAGTGGATGTCAAAGAATATAAAATCAAAAATCAAATAAAAGTACAAGCATATAAAAAAATATGGGAAATATTAGAGAAGGTAACACTATTGATTAAATTGAGTTGTAGAGAAAAGGGGAGACAGAAAAAGAAGATACAACTATCTTGAAATGATGTATTATTTGAATTCTAAAATTAAAATTACTTTTAAGTACTTTTATCCCCATTTCCTCACAGAGAAACTCTGTGGCTAAATCCATGGTTACAGTATTTTTAATTCTTAAAAATTTTTTATTACTAAAATTTATTTTAAAGCCTGTCTCATGTCATTTTTTATAAGTATGGTATTTACTAATAAACATCATTTCTTTCATTTCTTCATTGACAAGAATAAAAATTTGGGGAAGAGATAAGAAGAACATGCAGAAGAATGAAAACTGGCAGAGGGCCAAAGTCATTTGAAGATAACTACCAAGGAGAGTAGAATAGAAGATTGCCTTGATGAAGAACAACAAAACTGCAGACACCAGGTTGAGAAGCAGCACAGGGGCAGAGAAAGTAAAAGAGCAGGAGTAGGATTCCTCATAGCAATACAAAATAAATGACTGTTCTTGTTTGAGACTTTTCTTCTCTTTAATTTCCATTTACTAAAATTGGTACATTTGGGTAGCTATTTATGACGAGGAATATTACTGTGTTTTCTATTTTCTAAATTTAGCTATGCCATTTATCTTGTGTTTTCACAATAATTGGTGCTGTGAAAAGATAATGGCTTCCTCTAAGCCTGGATTTCCTCATTTTCAATGAATTGGTTAGTTTTTTTAAGAAGTCAAAATAATGGACTAATGAAGTTTGTGAGGAATGACTTTGGCTTATAACTGAAAAAAAATGTCTGCAGTTCAAGATATGGTCTGTCATCAAGTAGGAATTTTTTATTTCTGCACACAATTTTGCACCTTATAAGTTTTATTTTTTTGCTGTATATTTTGCAAGTTATAAGGATTATATGGATTATATGAATATATTTTGGGAGGATCCACTCCAATGCATGTAGTGTAACTACAAAACTAATAGTATAACCACAAAAGTTTTGTTTCCTGTATTATAACTTTAAACTTAAAATTATCATAGTTCCTTATTTTAAGCTCAAGTATACAATTACTACTGATCTTATCAACTTCACCAGGAAAGTATTATTCCTGGGGTTTAACCTAGCAGAGACATAGCTACTATTTTACATAGCATATATACTCCTATTCCCCTTCCTAGATAGATAAATTTGAAATTTATATAATTAAAAATTTTAAGATAAATAGCTGGTGCTTATGACCCCTGCTCCAAAAGATCTGATTGCAGAATGTAGTAAAATAACTACCTTCTGATTCTTGATTTTCATTATCCTTCCCAATATCATAGTAGTGTTTTCTTAATAGCACAAATAATGAATGACTCATATTAAACAGTGTCAGCTATAGATTAACTGTGACAGGTCTTTATTTTTACTACTGTTATTTGCCAATCTTTCCTAATTCTATAATACTTCACGTAAATATAGACTTTTAATAATAATTTGGAAAAATTCCTAAAAATCACATTACATTAAGGAGAGAATGCCAGACTATAGAATTAAAAATGAGATTTTTCAAAACTAAATAAAAGCCATCTATTTAAGTGTATGAAGCCCTAAGAACAAAAAAAAAAAAAAAGTAACAAATGCAAAATGTGTAAGCTTTGGATAATTATATGCTAAATTGAAGAGCCAAAGAAATGAGAACTATAGCCATAATTAGTGCACAAAGTTGAAATTAGTAATTAGTACATAACGTTGAAGAATAATTCAAGGCACATAAAAGGATATCTTAAGTTGACAGTCATTTTAAAATGCTACATTAAAGAGAATCACAAGTACATATTAAGTATGTATGAAAAGTAATTATCTTTAAGGAACATTTTAAAGATTTATAAAATTATACAGGCTATTGAATTCATTCATACATTAGTGTGAATTTAATTTTTTTTATTTAGATTGTCATTTAGGATTCTGCAGGAAATGAGACTTTGGAAATATGTCAGATATAATTTCTTGAATTCCAATCAGCCATCTCCCTACTTCTATTCCTTTATAACAGAACCCCAATTTTGTTCACATTTTGGTAGCAAAGTACTCAGAGAGTGGAGGAATCACAATTAACCTAATCAAATTTCCCTTGAGTATCTGGTTTAGTGGTGGGCAGATTACCCAGTTGTAGCCAATAAGTCTTGATAGGATGTCTACAGGGTCAGCTTTTGGATAAGGATTCTTTCTGGATCAAAAAAAAAAAAAAAAAAGAGGAAGGGGAAGGAGGAGAAAGGAGGAGGAGGAAGAAGAGGAAAAAGAAGAGGAAGAAGAAAAGGAGGAAAATGAGAAAGAGAAGAGGGAGGGGGAAGGAGAGGAGGAGGAGAAAAGAAAAAAACATGCCAGTAGAAACACTGTATTAACTTTGGATGCAGTTATGTGAGACTCTGATACCTACAGCTTCAATAGCCATCTTTGGACACTAGGGGACAAGAATAAGACAAAACCTAAGCCTATGACACTAGCTGACTGGCAAGATGGGGAGTTTGGGACCTAGAAGATATTACTGAGCCACTGATTAACCAACCCTAGAACTACGTCCCTCTAGAATTTGTTATGTGAGATAACATCTGTTATATGTCTCATTTGCTCAATGACCCTGTTTTGTGGACCCTGTTACGTGGAGCCAAAATATACTCTACCTGATATGGCTATAAAAAGCAGTATATGGGGCACCTGGGTGGCTCAGTCACGGTGAAACATCTGACTCTTGTTTTTGGCTCAGGTCATGATTTCATGGTTTGTGGGTTTGAGCCCTGCATTGGGCTCCATGCTGACAGCCCGGAGCCTGCTTGAGATTCTTTCTCTCCCTCTCTCTCTCTCTGTCCCTCCCCCCTCACTCTCTCTGTCTCTCTTTCAAAATAAATAAATACACTTCAAAAAAAGCAGCATATGGCCAGGCACATACCCTAACCCTAACCCTACCACTAAACTTTAATCCCTAACTCCTAACCCTAACCCTTACCCCAAACCTAACCCTCTGGAGAGCTCTTTGAACTGCAGGATACTGGGCACACACCATCACCTTAACCCTAACCCTAACTCTAATTCTAAACCTATACCTGGATCCAAAAAAGCAGGTTCATGAACACATGATTTAAAAAAAAAAAAAAAAAAAAAAAAAAAAACCTGAGAAGCAGCCTATTTATTCTGTAGAAGACCTCAAACATTTAAATATTGGTAATATTTCTAAAAATGGATGTGAAAGTAGAGATAAAAACAAAAGGAACAATTGAACAATTTTTTAAAGAATAGTTATAGATCCAAACCCCATCCTTGCCTCAGCTCAGTAGATGCTGTCATGTCTGTTCTCATCCCAGCAGAAGTCTGGGGTTTTATTCTCTGGATAGGTCTTTGAACTGCAGGCTGCCAGGTACATACCCTCACCCTAGCCCTAACCCTAACCCTAACCCTAACCTTAGATTTGAGAAAAAACAAAAAGATCACACACATACCCTCCCACACACCCCCCACACGAATATTACTCAGCCATAAAAAGAATGAAATCTTGCCATTTGCACTGATGTGAATGGAACGTCTTCTCTCTCTCTTCTCCTCCCCCATTTGTATTCTCTCTCTCTCTCTCTCTCTCAAAATAAATGAATAAACTTAAAAAAAAAAAAAGAACTATCCCATGATCCAGTAATCTCACTTCTGTGTATATACTGAAAAAATACAAAACACTAATTCAAAGGGAAGCATGTATTCTTATGGCAGCATTATCTATAATAGCCAAAATATGGAAGCCCAAATGTCCATCGATAGATAAATTGATAAAGAAGTGACATATATATGAATATTTTTCACCAGAAAAAAGAATGAAATCTTGCCATTTGCAATGACATGAATGGAGCTAAAAAGTATTATGCTAAGCAAAGTAAGTCCATCAGAGAAACACAAATACCATATGATTTCACTCATAGGTGGAATTTAATAAACAAAACAAATGAGAAAAGGGGAGGAAAAAAAGAGGTAAACCAAGAAGCAGACTGCTCACTACAGAGAACAAAGTGATGTTTACCACAGGGAGATTGGTAGAGGATAGGTTAAATAGGTGATGGGGATTAAGGAGTGCACTTGTTTTGATAAGCACCAGGTGTTGTATAGAATTGTTGAATCATTATACCGTATACGTGAAGCTAATATTATACTGTATGTTAACTAATTGGAATTTAAATTGAAACTTGAAAAAATCACTATTCATTATGGGTGGTCAGTGCATCTGTGGATAATAATCCAAAAGTTATGTGGGGCACTGTATTCAGAACCCACGGGAGTATGTTCAAGCAGGCCAGAGAGCGACCTTTGTATATTCACATCAAATGCCAGCTCTCACTTACAATCATCACTTTGTAAATACAGAAGACTTCCAGCTCTCAAAGTTGTATAAATAATAAAGAAAAATCCAAAGTAACCAAATCATAGGTCAGGATGGCCCAACATGCCTTTCTGAAAAGGGTCTCAGATCAAGTAAATGTTTCTACACTATTCCATATACACCTTGTCAACTACCAAACATTTTGAATTGTAAAAAATAGAGCAACACAATGTGTAAAGTGAAAATAGCTCTATATTGAAACCAGAAACCTTAGTAGTGAGTTCTGGCTCTACTAATTATTAGGTCTAAGACTTTAAGCTTCACTTTTCTCATTTGCGAAATTGAGATAATACTTATGAATTTTTATGAGCATTATATGTGATAATATAAAAAATGTTTTATCTATTGTAAAATAACATGCAAAGCAAATTATTTAGTGACATACTGTAGGTAGATGTTTGTAAAATGAGAGAAAGTTTCCTTTATTCACTGTAAAACTGGATAGACTTGACAAAAGTTAATCACCCTTTCAAGTTTAAGGCAACTTTATGGGTTTCTTTTCATGTGATGTCCACTGCCAAGATAGAGAGGCAACACCAAAGAACAGCTCATGCCAAAATACATGTATTTATGAAGACCCTAAATTGTATTGTAATTTTTATGTTATTTTATTTTATTAATATAAAAATATGCCATTTATTTCTTGTAATTCATGATACAAAAGCCAGACAAAATCATTACAAGAAAAGAGAATACCTAGTAGTGCAATTGCTGGATGGTAAGGGAGTTCTATTTTTAACTTTCTGAGGAACGTCCATACTGTTTTCCAGAGTGGTTGCACCAGTTTGCATTCCCACCAACAGTGTAAGAGGGTTCCCCTTTCTCTGCATCCTTGCCAACATCGGTCATTTCCTGTGTTGTTAATTTTATTCATTCTTACAGATGTGAGGTGATATCTCATTGTAGTTTTGATTTGTAGTTCCCTGCTGATGAGTGATGTTGATCATCTTTTCACTTGTCTATAAGACATCTGGATGTCTCCTTTGGAAAAATGTCTATTCATGTCTTCTGCCCATTTTTTAACTGGATAATTTTTTGGGGGGGGTGTTGAGTTTGATTGTTCTTTATAGATTTTAGATTCGAACCCTTAATCAGATGTCATTTGCAAATATCTTCTTCCATTCTGAAAATTGCCTTTTAGTTTTGTTGATTTTTTTTTTCCTTCACTGTCCAGAAGCTTTTTATTTTGAATAAGTCTCCATAGTTCACTTTTGGTTTTGTTCCCCTGGCCTCAGGGAACATATCTAGTGAGAAATTGCTACAGCCAGTATCAAAGAGATTACTGTCTGTGTTCTTCTCTGGGATTTTGACTGTTTCCTGTCTTACATTTAGGTCTTTCATCCATTTTAAATTTATTTTTGTGTATGGTGTAAGAAAGTGGTCTAGTTTCATTCTTTAGCATCTTGCTGTCATTCCCAACACCATTTGTTGAAGAGACTGCCTTTTTTTTCCATTGGATATTCTTTTTTGCTTTGCCAAAGGTTACTTGACCTTATAGTTATGGGTCCATTTCTGGGTTTTCTGTTTTATTGATCCAAGTGTCTGGTTTTGTGCCAGTACCATACTGCTTGATCTACAGCTTTGTAATATAACTTGAAGTCCGGAATTGTGATGCTTTTCTTTTTCAAGATTGCTTTGGCTATTCAGGGTCTCTCGTGGTTGCATACAAATTTTAGGATTGTTTGTTCTAGCTCTGTGAAAAATGCTGTTGGTATTTTGATAGAGATTGCATTGAATGTGTAGATTGCTTTGGGTAGCATAGACATATTAACAACATTTGTTCTTCCTTTTTTTAGAAGAAGAAAAACTTTATTTATAGATGTCAATGGTTTGCTTACAAAATCCTAAATAATCCATAAAACAGGAACCAGCACTTATAAGTAAATTTAGCAAAATTTCTGGATATAAAGTTGTTATGTAGTAATTAACTAATTTTATATACTAGCATGAAACAGTTGAAAAGTGAAATTTAAAAAAAAAAAAGGCATAACAGATATAGTTAAAGTTCCCTGCCTTTATCAGCCCTCATTCAACTGAGCTCTGTCTTCTTGACAACCCTCTCAACCTTCTTCCCTTGCTCCAATAGGTGGCCACAACAGCCCATAAGAAATAAATAAGAATTGATATATAAATACTTATCAGAATTAAAACAAATTCTATAAAACACTTTGAGAATTAAATTTCTAATGACCTATAGGCAAAAATGAAAGACTTCAGAGAAAGGTATGGGGATTGAAAGAAATTTAGGGTTACTTTAGAGTGACCAAAGAATCACAAAGAATAGATGGATGAGAGAGTCAAAGAAAGGTCTTATTTTGGGGCACTGGGTGGCTCAGTGGGTTGAGCAACCGACTTTGACTTAGGTCATGATCTCGCAGTTCATAGGTTCAAGCCCTGTACTGGGTTCTGTGGTTACAGCTCAGAGCCTGGAGCCTGTTTCAGATTCTGTCTCCCTCTTTCTCTGCCCCTCCCCCACTTGTACTCTGTCTTTCTCTGTCTCAAAAATAAATAAACATTAAAAATTTTTTTTAAAAATGTCTTATTTTATTTAACTCCAGACTGGCTCTTTGTCTTAAGAAGCAAAGAGTAAAGTTAAATATAAAGAGAACTGTGTTAGCTATGATTATCATATTTTTGTTTGTTAATTGGTAAGAGGAAAACTGGAACTTTTTGAAATATTTATTTATTTAGCATTCTAGAAAGAATATTTCTATATAAATTAAAAGTTCACATATTGTAACTTTCAATGACAGAGTAGGTATAGGATAATTTTTGTTACAGGAAATTAATGTGTTCACTTTATTTTTTTTTTTAATATTTATTTTTGAGAGAGAGAACAGGGAAGGGGCAGAGACAGAGAAAGACACAAAATCTGAAGCAAGCTCCAGGCTCTGAGCTGTCAGCACAGAGCCTGACATGGGGCCCAAACCCAGGAGCCAAGATCATGACACAAGCCAAAGTCAGACGTTTAACTGAGTGAACCACACTGGCACCCTCACTTTATATTTAAATAAGTTACTTTGTTTCAGTCCATCACCATGTAAATTGTAGAGATTATTTTGATGATCAGTATAAACGAGGATTTTTCATCTATTCTTCCAATTAATGAGCATGGAATATTTTTCCACGTCTTTGTGTCATCTTCAATTTCTTTCATAAGTGTTCTCTGGTTTTCAGAGTACAGATCTCTTACCTCTTTGGCTAGATTTATTCCTAGGTATTTTATTATTTTTGGTGCAATTGTAAATGGGATCAATTCCTTGATTTCTCTTTCTGCTTCTTCATTATTGGTGTATAGAAATGCAACAGATTTATGTATGTTGATTTTATATCCTGCAACTTTACTGAATTTGTGTATTGGTTCTAGCAATTTTTTTCATGGAGTCTTTGGGTTTTCTATATAGAGTATCATGTCACCTGCAAATAGTGAAAATTTGACTTCTTCCTTGCCATTTTGATACCTTTTATTTCTTTATGTTGCCTGATTGCTGAGGCCAGGACTTGTTGAATAAAAGTAGTGAGAGAGAGTAGTGAGACTGTCTTGTTCCTAACCTTAGGGGAAAAGCTCTTAGTTTGTGCCCATTTAGGACGATACTAGCTGTGGGTTTTTCATATATCACTTTTATTATGTTGTGGTATGTTCCCTCTATCCCCACTTAGTTGAGAACAGAACAATATTGGAGATTTAAAAATTCTAAACAAGTACTTAACAAATCAAATGTAATATATTAAATGTTACATCATATTTAAGTAGATTTATTCCAGGAATACAAGGTTGGCTTATAGTAACTAATTCATGAAACTCATATTAACAAACTAAAAGAGAAATACCATATGATAACTTCAAAAGGTACAGAAATATTATTTGACAAAAACCCACATCTACTCCTAATAAACCTCTCAGCAAACTAGGAATAGAAGGGTACTACCTCAATCTGATTAGGAGAACCTATGAAAAAATGTGCAGCTAACATCATACTTATTAATAAAAGATTGAATGTTTTCCATCCTAAAATCAGGGAACCACCAAGGACCCCTACTCTTATCATTCCAATTAAAAAATCAATTCTATTTATAATCACTAGAAATGTACAATATAAAACAAAAATTAGGCATAAATATAAGATGGCCTTCAAAATTTCTTCCCCACAGTATACATGATTTGTATAATTTCGTCTCCTTGAATGTGGATGAGACTGTCAAAATGACAGCAATATATTTTACTTCCATGATTATGTAACATTTATGGCAAAAGGAAATTTGCAGATGTAATTAAGATCCCAAATCAGATTATTTTGAATTAATCAAAATGAGGATTTCTGGGTTGGCCTGACCTAATTTGGCAGAAGCCCTTAAAAAGCGTGAGTAAATTTCTCCTGCTGACCTCAAAGACAGAAATATCCATGAGTTCAAAAGCTGCAAGGAACTGAATTCTGCCACCAACCTGAATAAACCTGGAAGAACACCCGGAGCCTCAGATGAGAATGCAGTCCTGGCTGATCCATAGATTGTAGCCATTAAGAGCCCTAAGCAGTGGATGCAACCAACATGCCCAATTTCCTGACCCACGGAAACGGATAATAACTGGGTGGTGTTTGAGCCACTAATTTTGTGGTGATTTATTTGTAAGCAATAGAACACTTACACAGATACCATTTACAATAGTATCAAAACATATGAAATAATTGGAGATAAATATGACAAAATATGTGAAAGACCTATACAATGAAATCTTCAAAACACTGCTGAGAGAAATTAGACCTACAGAAATAGTGATACATGTCTTCTTCACAGAAAGATGGGAGAATTAATGTTGATGAGTCATCAATTCCTCTCCAAATTTATCTGTTTTCATTCCCAATTATTATCAAAGCAGTCTTATTTTGAGAAATAAGCTGATTCTAAAATTTATATGAAATGCAAAAGATCTAGAATAACAAAATTTTTAATGAATAATAAAGTAGGAGCAGTAACACTTCAAGTACCAAAGAACTACTATACAGCTACAGCAATCAAGACACTATAATACTGACCTAAAGATTGCCAAATAGCACAGTGAAACAAAATGGAGAGTCCATAAATAGACCCCTACATATATGAATAACATTTTCAACAATGGTGCAAAGGCAACTAGGAAAGCATATTCTTTTCAGCAAGTGGTGCTGGAACAACTGGATATCCATATTCAAAACAAATAAAAACTTTGATCTATACTTCATGCCATATTAAAAAGTAGCTTAAAATGATTCATAGATATAAATGTAAACACAAAAACTATAAAAACTGAAGAATCACAAGAGTAGACTTTTGTGACCTTGGGTTTTTTGCAACATCATTTAAAGCATAATTCATAAAAGTATAAATTGATGAACTACACTTTACCAATTTTAAAAACATCTGCTCTTCAAAGGACAGTTAAGAGAACTTAAAGATAAGGCACAGACTAGTAGAAAATATTTTCAAATCATATATGACAATGGACATGCATGAGAATTCATAAAGAACTCTCAAAATTCATAATACAGAAATTAATGCAATTTTTAAAAAGCAAAGCATTTGAACAGACACACCAAAGAAGATACACAGATGGCAAATAAGTATGTGAAAGATGAGTAATATCATGTGATTAGGGAAATGCAATAAAGCCACAATGAGATGCCACCTATGTATCTATCAGAATGGCTAAAATTAAAAATACTGACCATACCAATTTTTGTCTAGGATAGGGAAGAATTAGGACTGTAATATATTTCTGGTTGGAATGTAACTATTCTTAGGTAGCCATTCATTTCTAGGTATATACCCAGGAGAAGGTAAAACATATATCCATACAAAGACTTGTGCACATATTTCATAGTAGTTTTATTTGTAATACCAAAACACTGGAAACAATCAAAATGTTCATCAACAGGTAAATGGATAAACAAACTATGGTATATCCACACAATGAATTACTACTCATCAATAAAAAGAATGAACTAATGATACATATCACAATATAGATGAGTCTTAAAATAATTATGCCGAGTAAAAGAGGGTAGATGAAAAAAAGCATATACTGCATTATATTAAATTCTAAGAAATAAAAATGAATGTAGAACACATTTGCATCTAGATCCTTCATTGCTGATATGACTTTCCAGTAAATTACTGATTCTAGGACTGGGGAGGAAATAGACAAGATGAGTCTGGAGCGTCTTTTAATGACAGAAAGTAAGAAAGTGCTAAAACACACACACACACACACACACCACAACACAAACTCTTCCAATGCCCAAAGCTGGAACAACTTGAGCAACAAAATAAAATAGTATTGAATTATAACCCAAAGTATAAAATAAATATCCATGAGCTCATACTGATATAAATACAAGATTAAAGAAATTAGTAAATGGGGAAGAAGGGGGTAAATCTCCTATGCAGAAGAATTCCAAATAAATTATGTAGACACTCCACCCTAAAGAAGGAAGAACAGAACACCCTATTCCCCCATACTCCCTTAAGTGGGGGCTTCTCATAGTGACTTCCCTCTAAGGTTCACAGCATGGAAAGAGGGAAAAAAGAGTAACTGTGCAATGAGAAACCTGACAAATACTACTTCATCCAGTTGATTAAGGTTAACATCAAGAGTGTTAGGTCTGATTGACAGTATGTACGATGTGACCAATATGGTATTTTACTGCTGTGATTTTCCTCCTCAAAACCCATAAACCCAGTATAATCATGAGAACAACATAACATTCCAATAAAAGGGCATCCTGCAATATGCCTACCAGACTCCTTAGGACTGTTAACATCATCAAAATAGGGAAAGTCTCAGAAACTGTCACAACCAAGAGGAGCCTAAGGAGACATGACAACAATGTAATATAGTGTCCTAGAAAAAACCCTGGAAATAAAAGAACATTAGGTAGAAACTAAGGAAATCTGAATAAACTATGTGTGTTAGTTAATAGTAATGTATCAATATTCATCCCATAATTGCAACAAATATACCATATTAACATAAGATGTTAATTGGAGAAATTGTATACAAAGGATATAGGGGAACTCTGTATTATCTGCTTAATTTATCTGTAAATCTAACACTGTTCTAAAAAGGTAAAGCTTTGGGGTGCCTGGGTGGCTCAATTGGTTGAGGGTGCAACTCTTGATTTCGTCTCAGGTCATGGTCCCAGCGTCGGGATCACACTGAGCATGGATTCTGCTTAAGATTCTCTCTCTCCCTCTGACCCACTCCCTCGCTCCCTCTCTAAAACAAACAAACAAACAAACAAACAAACAAACAAACAAACAGTAAAGGCTATCAGTAAAAAACTGAAGGAGACAGTCCCAAAGCATATATGTAGGTGTATAATTTAACATGTTTAATAAATTAGATATGAATTAAAAAGAAAAACTAATGTATAGTGACAGAAAACAGGTAAATGGTTGCCTAGGGACAGGTGGGAAATGGCAGGGACAGGAGGAGATAAGAAAGAGCAGTAGGAAAGGATTGAAAAGCGGTGTGAATAAACTTTTGGTGCAAAAGGGTATATTTATCATCTTTTTTATGGAGATGGTGTCACAGATACGCAGATATGTCAAAACTTCATGAAACATACATTTTAAATATATGCAGCTTATTGTATGACAGCTATACCTTAATAACGCTTTTCTTTTCAAAGTATAAACAAACTGACTTCCAAACTTGAATTCTCTTCCCCAAAAATAGTCTTCAAGAATATTTGGAGTTAGTCCTGTCACATCTGAATTTGATAGTAAATTTTGTTTCACTCAAAGATTCATATATTTGGGAATTCCCATGCCAACAATGCCAATCACCCAGCATTAAATTTCATGGCGTCATGGTGATTTAGGACATGCTGGGCTTCTTTATTACTGTTTTCCCACTTCAAAATTTTAAATCTTATAGAAACAAAGTAGTCAGTCTGGCTGGCTTGAGGGAATTTTTATAACCAATCAAAATCGAGCCAAATATAGTTTGTCATTTAAAATGAAACCCAGCACCAATCTTATGGCTATAGCAATATGAAAACCAAATTCCAAACCATCTGCTATTTAAAAATTACACCCCAAAGAAGGTTGCCATTTTGATTACCTGGGTTTAAATCTAACTAGGCTACTACTACCTTTATAATGTTGGGTTACTCTATGCCTCAGTTTTCTCAACTATGAAATGGAGATAATAGTATCCACTTTACATGATTGTTGAAGGATTAAATACATTAACACATGTAAAGGTCTTAGAAGGCTACCTGGCAATTCTATACAGAGTGTACAAATTCTACAGATTCTATGGCATAAAATGTAAATGAAAATATATGTTGGCACAAAAACTTGTACACAAATGTTCATAGCGACATTATTCATAATAACTTTAAAGTGGAAACAACCCAAATGTCCAACAAGTGATAAATGGATAAATAAAGTGTGGTACATCCACACAAATTAAATATTATTTGGAAAGGAATTTAAGTATTGATACATACTACAACATGGCTGAATTTTTAAAACATTATGCTAAGTTTAAGAAGCCAGGATAAAAACACCACATACAGTATGATTCCATTTATATGATATGAAATGTCCAGAAAAGGCAAATTCACAGCGAAGGAAAGTAGATTGTGACTGCTGGGAGATTTGGGGTGGGGAGAATGAGGTGTGATTACTAATGGGAATGAGGTTTACTTTGGGGGTAATGCAAATGTTCTAAAATTGATAGTGGTGATGGCTACTCAACTGAATATGCTTAAAAAACATGAGATAGTATGCTTTATAATGGGTGAAATATATGGTATGTAAATTATATCTCAATAAAGCATGTGAAGTGGTTTAAAATAGATTGAAAAGAGAAAAGCCTGAAAGCAACAATGAAAGTATTAATAATAATAAACTGGTTCACCTCTCTAGTCTCATTTTCTTCCATTCTCATATTTATTCTAAGATTAATCCATAATGGATGGCCTCCTGGCAGTTCCCATATTATGTCTTCCTATTTGATGTTCCATGAACATACTCTCTCTGCTTCCTGGAATTCACTTTACCCCTCTTCTACCTCCCTAACTCCTTTATATCCAAAATTTGTTAGAATAAGCTAATTGCTAGAACAAACAATTCCAAAATCCAGTGGCCTACAGGTTTATTTCTCATTCATGTAGACCTGCCCCAGGTGATTTAGGGATCCAAGATCCCTAAATGGGTTTTGCCCCAGGTGATTTAGGGATCCAAGATCCCTAAATGGGTTTTGCCCCTCCTGGAGTCTTGGAGTCTTCCACTGTATTCTCTATATCTGAAAGAATCTGTGGGGCATCAGCACAGACAGGATATTGAGGAACTTTCCAAATGATTGATTCAGTTTTGAATATGGTATTTTGGATGACATCAAGATACCCAATGGTCATGGGTTCAGCAGATTGATACTTTATAACTCTGTATCTCAAATATATTGCAATACCCTCCCCCCTGTCTACCATATCTTATGAAGTAAGAAGTGATCTACCTAGAAAATAAACCTGAAAGATAATTATTTTTAAGAATAAGTATGTTGAGGAACTCTATTGAAGAACTTACCATGTAGCACAGAATATAAGAATATAAGAATATAACCTAAGGAAAACTTTCCTAAAATAGTATTAGAAGTTGGAATGAATTCCTTAGGACAAATCAAACTATGGTACCCAACATCTAAACTTCCAGAACAGGTCAAGAGGTATTATCAACTATCTTCCACTCCTAAATTTCTCTGCCACATTGAGGACTGTTTGAGAGAAGCAAGACACCTTGGATGTATTGAGAGAAATTTGAAAGTATTCGCTTTCACGGAAGTCATAAGAGAGAGGATCTCTTTTGTATTATTTAGGATCATCCTTGATGCATTCACTCTAAAACATAATAAAGCCAAATATCTTCCTCGATGTTAAATCTTTACAAAACTGAAATCCTGAAAGAATCCATTCGCTTTTCCAGTTAGATTGGGCATGATTCTTAATTGGTACTAAAACATCTGTGTATGAAGTTCCATCCCACAGCACCTGCCATTCAGAGTGGAATCAGACTAGCGGTTGGGAATAACAACTCCAGAATTTCAGATCAGGCCTGTAATTGGTGTAGGAGAGGCTTTGGGCGGGGCATCTCGATAGGGAGGAGACGTCATTAGAAACCTGTGGGGCCAGTCTACAGCTGTCACTACTCGAGTTAAGCTTTATAATATTTGAGTGTTCGAAGTTCTGGAGCGTAAGCAGCATTCTCAGTACGAACTAGTTTCACTTGGCATTTGAATGAAATAGGTAAACCAATGGCGTTTCGTCCTCTTAGACTGCCGAGAAACCAAGTAGTCCCAGGGTTTTAATGAGAAGGAAAGTAGGACGGCGTCAGGGATTGGGAGCTACAAGGCACGCACTGGGTTGAAGCCAGAGAAAAAGTCGGAAGATAGAGCTGCGCCTGTAATTGCTTTCGAAGCCGCAGCCACTCGAGTGCCGGATTGTAAGTACTCTGCGCCTCCCATCCTCGGACTGAAGTCGGAGAACTCTCCCAGCTAGGCGACGAGATTCTGCACAACTACCTTCTTTTGCTCTCCCCACCAGACTAAGGGACAGAACAACTGCCACCCTTCCTCTGCCTACCAGATGGGGAGGCAAAAGCAGTAGCTGACCAGCGCCGCCTCCTTCCGACCCGGGAGGTGGGGATCTCCCCACCCCGCCCCGCCGGGTCCAGCCAAATTCAACATTAATTTTCTCCTCCCGCTGCTCCTATATTCCCTACACCCCCACCTCCTTCCCCTATCCCTCCTCCTTACAAACAGGGGAGGAGATAAGGGGAGTCCAGGTCGTCATGACAGAGCTGAAGGCAAAGGAACCCCAGGCTCCCCACGTGGCGGGCGCCGCGCCCTCCTCCACACTGCTCCGAGCGCCCCTGCTGGGACTCCGGGACGCTGGCCCTTTCCAGGAGAGTCAGACCTCGAACTCCTCGCCTGTAGTCTCAGCTATACCTATCTCTCTGGACCCGTTGCTCTTCCCTAGGCCTTGCCAGGGACAAGACCTGGACCCGAAGACACAGGACCAGCAGCCGCTGTCAGACGTGGAGGGGGCGTATCCCAGAGTTGAAGCCACAAGCAGTGCAGGAGCTGGCAGCTCTAGACCCCCAGAAAAGGACAGAGGGCTGCTGCACAGTGTCTTGGACACACTACTGGAGCCTTCAGCTTCCGGGCAGAGCCACACCAGCTCTCCTGCCTGTGAGGCCGCCAGCCCTTGGTGCCTGTTTGGCTCTGAGCTTCCTGAAGACCCCCGGGTTGCCCCCACCACCCAGGGGGGGTTGTCTTCGCTCATGAGCCGGCCAGAGGGCAAGGCTAGCGACAGCTCCGGAACGGCAACTGCCCACAAAGTGCTGCCCAGGGGTCTGTCACCGCCCCGACAGCTGCTGCCCCTGACCTCTGGGAGCCACCATTGGTCTGGGGCCTCAGTGAAACCAGCTCCGCAGCCTGCTGTGGTAGACGTAGAGCAGGAGGATGGCTTGGAGTCCGAAGGCTCCGTGGGTCCACTTCTGAAGGGCAAATCCCGGCCTCTGGGAGGCACAGCAGCTGGAGGAGGAGCTGCAGCCACCGCTCCTGGGGTGGCCGCAGGAAGCGTCACCCTGGTCCCCAAAGAAGATTCCCGTTTCTTGGCGCCCAAGGTCGCCCTGGCGGAGCAGGACGCGCCAGCGGCGCCCGGGTGCTCCCCGCTGGCCACCACGATGATGGATTTTATCCACGTGCCCATTCTGCCCCTCAACTCGGCCTTCCTGGCCGCCCGCACCCGTCAACTGCTGGAAGGGGAGAATTATGACGGCGGGGCCGCGGTTGTCAGCGCCTTTGCCCCGCCGCGGGGCTCACCCTCGGCTTCTTCCACCCAGGTCGCTGCTGGCGACTTCTCCGACTGTGCGTACCCGCCCGACGCCGAGCCCAAGGATGATGCGTTCCCGCTCTACGGCGACTTCCAGCCGCCAGCCCTGAAGATCAAGGAGGAGGAGAAAGGCACCGAAGCCGCTGCCCGCTCCCCGCGGCCGTACCTGGTGGCGGGTCCCAACCCCGCAGTCTTTCCGGATTTGCCGCTGGCGCTGCCGCCGCTCCCTCCGCGAGCGCCGTCGTCCAGACCCGGGGAGGCCGCGGGGGCGGCCGCCGCACCCGCCAGTGCCACAGTCTCGTCCACGTCCTCGTCTGGGTCGACCCTGGAGTGCATCCTGTACAAAGCGGAGGGCGCGCCGCCCCAGCAAGGCCCGTTTGCTCCGCCGCCTTGCAAGGCGCCGGGCGCAGGCGCCTGCATGCTGCCGCGGGACGGTGCCTCCACCTCAGCTTCTGTTGCTTCCGCCGGGGCGGCCCCTGCGCTCTACCCGCAGCTCAGTCTCAACGGGCTCCCGCAGCTCGGCTACCAGGCTGCAGTGCTCAAAGAGGGCCTGCCGCAGGTCTACCAGCCCTATCTCAACTACCTGAGGTGAGGGTCCCGGGCGGGGCGCGGAGTGCCGTACGCATCCCGTGAGTAGCAGCCCGGCGCCTTCGTCGCCGCTCCTCCAGGTCCCAGGATCCTGCTCACCCAAGTGGCCGCAAGGGGGTGGGTGGCCGGGGCGGCGCACAAGGGTAGTTTGGTTTCCTTTTTCTTCCCTCCTCTCCTCACTATTTTGGGGACACAAGGGGGGCGCATAATATGCCGTTTTTGGAGCGTGCCTCCTCGAAAATGTCTTCTGAATTTTACAAATCTGCGAGATTTCGAGGCGAGATCAACCCTAATTTAAAATGTGGAGCGTCACTATAGGTGCGCAGTAATCCAGTGGAGCCGGGGCGGGGGGGGGGGGGGGGGGGGGAGGGGGGATGCGGCGAGTTGGGGGCTTTACAAAATGGTTCTTTTCTTTGAAGGATGTTTACTGGGAATGTCTTTAGTAGAGACTTTAAGGCACAGTTCCTCCGGGAGGGGTGGTACTTAATGTTTGGTAGCTAGCCAGAACCGAAAGCAGAACCTGACGGGTTTTGGACCTTCAATGGCTGTATTATCATACAAATTTCAAGACTCCAGTTATGTGTAATATAGTTACATTATGGATTTAAACATCAATCTCTCCAGTGCACTGTATTCTAATATTGTTTCGGATTCGCTACAACTTTTTTCACACAGGTTTTCAAAAACATTTCAATTTACATACCGAAGGAGTGTGATTTTAAAATCCCATAATGTTCGGTTTAGACTCTTCTGTGTTGTGAAAGGTAAAACAGTGTCAGTATATTGAACAATTCTTTAAAATGGCAAACACATACTCGTTTAAGTAAACAGCCATTACGGGGTGTTTTAAAAACTGAAAACAAAAGCAGTGTTAAGTACGATTGAACTAAAACAAAAACACGTTTACTGTTACGATGTGTACAGGAAGGGCATAACATTACATTCGTCAAAGAATAAGTTGATTATTCTATATAAGGAGTTTTGTAGAAAGAATTAAAAAAAAAACAATGGACCTTAGCTTTTCTGAACATTAAATTATATATTATTCTTTTAAGTTGGTGCTGCTGATGAATGACTAATAATTTACAAATGCGATGGATCCTGTAACGGTACACCTAGTTTGCATGCCTTTCAAGGGTGTGTATACATATGGTGCTATATTAAAATCCTCTTTCACTCTGTCAATTTTCTTAAGAAAACTTTAGTATTAGACAGTGGTGCACCCAAAAAATAAATGGAGTACTTTGTTTTGCATTTCAAGGCCCGATTCAGATGCCAGCCAGAGCCCACAGTACAGCTTCGAGTCCTTACCTCAGAAGATTTGCTTAATCTGTGGGGATGAAGCATCAGGCTGTCATTATGGCGTCCTCACCTGTGGGAGCTGTAAGGTCTTCTTTAAAAGGGCAATGGAAGGTAGGCTCTTTATTTTTGGTTTAATTGTAGACCAAGATTTATTAGATTGTAAATCTGATATTTTTTATATTTTAATTGTCCCTTCTAAGAAATGGTGATATTTCCATATAATTTAAAATATATGACTGTGTTTTAACAGTATGTTTTTATTTATAATACTCAAAATTGAATGTGGTTTGAACATTCCATACTCTTAACTAACGCTTTCGATATTAGACTCAAGTTATACTAATCTTGGGGACAGTGCTGCTATTGTTCATTACCCATTTAGCTTTAAAGAAATCGCTTGGCTGTAATTGTATTTTCATATTTCTATTATATATTATATGAAATATGTACTAAGCTTAAAATTTTGATCAAAAGAAAAATGGTAAAAATCATCAAAATTATGTATATGTACTATGTGTATTTGTATATATATATAATGCAGTTACAAATTTTCTACATGATTTTGTCTTTTCTCTACATGCATATTTATTAATACTTATATAATGGTAATTCTAAACAAATTTTTAAAAATTCTCATTTTGTTTGGCATATCTTTATAAATAAGTATATAAGGGGATAGGAGTAAACAGTTTAAAGCAAAAGAAAATTGTGGACATCGAAGTAACAATTTCTGTTACTTTGCAACAAGACTTTCATGTTTTTAAAATTGTCTAAATTACATATTTATCTAATGATTTTGGATTGACCTACATAATGTATTTTGGATTTGAGCTCTAATAGAAAATATTTTTAAATTTCTCTATCAACACTAAATTCTAAGCAAATACATTTCTATTTGAAGATAAAAATACACTTAAAGATCATTTCACATTTAAATTCTAACAATCAGTATATATTATAAGGAGCCGAAATGAGTTTAAAGTTCCCTCTGGAGTGCTGAGATCACACCTAGACAAGGAACCAAAGATCTGAATGCTTGCTTTTTTGCTTCCTGTTTGTGAGTTTTCTGATTTCAAGAGTTTTCTACTTATAAATAGGAAAGGAGGGAATGGGAAATTTTTACCTTAAGGGAACTTTCAAAGGAGTTTGATATGTATATTTAATATGCACCAAGAGAATAAAATCTAAAAGGCATTTTAAATTCACTATTTTTGTAGATGCCTAACAGATGATTCTTTACAACTATTAAGCCTTTTTTGATAAAAATGATTCCCAACTATTTATTAGTAGTATTTGTAATAATTCTACTTAAATTAATTCTTCTTAAAGAATATTTGCTTTGTGTATATCTAGAATATGATTTTTTTTCCACAAAAGATGAATGTATTTAACTGTTACTGAACATACGTATTCAGCTTCGGGGGTTTTAATTGCATTTTAAATTAATTGAATCACTGTGTGAAAAGAGGCTACATGAGAAAATGGACACAACTGAGAGTGGCCTTAAGTTTCCTTTGGACATTATTTAGTCATAGTTACAAGTTGAATTTCTTTGTATGAATGAGTTGATTCTCCAGTGCATAATTGGAGTTACTACTCTCATCGGACTTTGGTTAATTTCTTGAATGCTTCTTTCAACATTAATATGATTTCCTTCATTCTTACTGTCTCCTTAGAGTAGTCTAATTTTGTAAGTGAATGACTCCCATAGAATCCCCTGAAGACCAGTTTTTTCTAGCCCAGCTCCATCTCTTTATAGATAAGCAGGTCCCAAAGACATAAATTTCAGTTTCCAAGGATCATACAACTACTTAGTAACTAATTGTTGGTTACCATAGGTTAGATACTCTTTCATTGCAGTGCTTATAAATCAGAGATGGTGTGCACAAGAAGGTATATGACAAATGTTACTTAATTTTCAGAAGTTACTTCAGAATGTGCATATAGAACCAAAAGCACCCTAACTTAAATACAAATTCTTTTATAATATTATAATAGCATCTAAAACCACATAAAATGTCTTTCCAGATTTACTCTTAGAAAGCATTTGTTGAACAACTATTATTGACATGGTCCTCTTTTAGTCCTGAGTAGTAAAAATGAAGCACCTTTATTTGGCAATGTTTATGAAAAAAAAACTCAAGGTATATGTTTATAAATCATTCACGAAACTAGAACAAGATTACAAAACTATATGAGTAAGTTCATTCAACAGTTATTTTATACCTCTTATATTTAGATCTGTGCTTTAGATATTCTTCCCCTGACTTCACCTCTCCCTGCCTTACATATAAAATGAAGATAACAGTAGCTGCTCCTCAAAGTTGTTATGAAGATTAAATGGGTATATACTTGCAAAGTATTGAAATAAATGTCTAGCATATTGTCAGTTTCAATTGGACTACAGCTTCTGTAGTCAAGAAGTTTATAATAGAGTTTAAGAGGTAACATATATGCATGTAAGTCCTTTTGGCATGTAAAATAGAGATTGACTAAATGCGCAGATAAGCAAATCTGTAAAATGGTTAAGTTTGTGAGTTGGTGTGTTTCGTCAGGGGGAAGTTAGTTGTAGGATGGAATGTACATGTTGTATAATGATGGCAGAAGATTTCATGGAAAATATGAACTTCATTTGGTTATTAAAGGACAAGTAAGATTATTGATCTCTGGACATTGAGTAGTGCTTTTAAGTGTATATGTTCAAAGAGGAATAAAGAGATTAAGATTAGACTAAGACTTGAAGAGTTATATGAGGAAATCATTAAAATTAAAGGATGGGAAGTTTAAGTGCTGGTGTTTGGATGAATTTGGAGAAAATCAGTGGTTTAAGGCAAGATAATAGAAGTTTCTGGGAATTTTCATAAGTAAAAAGATGAGTAAAAGGATTTAATAATTGTAGAGGTATAGCCAATGTGAAATCTTAAAGTAGGGCTGTGTGATCAGCTAGTTCAAGGTAGACTATGTGTGGATGCCAGTATGTCCAGAAGTTGAAAGTCAGTGGTCAAAAAATAGATATTGTTACCAGGAATAATAATGATAACAGCATTTTAGAGTGCTTTCCATGCAGCAGTGACTATTTAAGTGTTTTATGGGTGTTCTAATTCATTTAATCCTTATAATATACATATTAATTATTATTTTTAGTTTCCAAAAAGGTAACTAAAACCCAAAGGTGTTAAATTGCCTTAATCACAATTAGGAAGTGGTAGACTCAGGATTCAAACCCAGGTAGTGTGACTCCAGAATCCGTGCTCTCTACCAACTACACTACATTTCTCTTAATAGGAAATCCTGTTTAAATTTCAAAGAAAAACAATAGAGCATTGTAAGAAAAAATGTGAGCCAAATGATAAAACATCTAGGAAGGTAAAAGTGGAAGTAAAGGAGATTGCAAGATGAAGGGTGATTAAAAGTGTGTGATATAAATGGGGGTGCCTGGGTGGCTCAGTCGGTTAGGCAGCCGACTTCGGCTCAGGTCACGATCTCGCGGTCCATGAGTTTGAGCGACGCGTGGGGCTCTGTGCTGACAGCTCAGAGCCTGGAGCCTGTTTCAGATTCTGTGTCTCCCTCTCTCTCTGCCCCTCCCCTGTTCATGCTCTGTCTCTCTCTGTCTCAAAAATAAATAAACGTTAAAAAAAAATTAAAAAAAAAAAGTGTGTGATATAAATGGATGGATGATACTAATTTCACCAAGAACCAGTTTCCCTACCTCTCTTCCAAGTTGGGAGTGAGAGACATTAAAGCCTGTAAAGAAGTCACCCGGGAAAACTGGGTTTCTCTTGGTATAAGACAGAAGAGAGAAGAGGCAGGGAAAAAAAAATCACTTAGGAAGTGGGTACAAAGGGATCAGAAGAGATGACCTCTCTTACCCTAAGAAAATGAATTAGCCAAAAGCAATTGGTTGAATAGCTCATTGCATTCCTTTACTAAAGGCTGGAATGGACCAGAAAGTTGTCGGGAATTGCTCTAATACCTTTCAAGGAGATGAAGTCATAATGACCCACCAGTTCTATAAATGCAGGTCTGTGATTTTGTATTAAGAAGGAAAAGATAATTTCTCATTGGCTTACCTCTGTATGTACTGTGACTAACTCAGTGTTAGGAATACATTAGATATTCAGTAAATTTTGTTCTAAATGAACCAGTCATCATAACTGATGACGCCAACCTCTTATTCTTTGGATACTTTTTACTGTGACAGTATTTGTAGTGAATAAATTTGATGTAATATGGGTAAACAAATATTGTAATACAGTAAAATATTATTTAGAAGACACTAGTTATGTAGGTAATGATGGATTTTTAATTGTACTACATTATTAGCCTCATTTTTATTCTAGTTATTTTGAGGTATAATTGACAAATAAAATTGTAAGATATTTAAAGTGTACAATATGATGATTTAATATATACGGTGAAAAGATTCTCCCTGTCAAGTTAAGTAACACTTCCATCCCCTCACATATATATTTTTTTCTTTTTGGCAAGAACATTTAAGTTATACTCTCTTAGCAAATTTCGATTATATAATACAATGTTCTCAACTAGTCACCATGTTACACATTACATCCTCAGACTTTATTCATCTTTAACGTTTGTATGCTTTTACCAACCTCTCCCTACTTCCATTTCCCAGCCCCTGGCAACCATTTTTCTACTCTTTCTATGAATTTGATTTTTTTATTCCATGTGTAAATGATACCATGTGTCATTTGTCTTTCTCTGTCTGGTTATTTCATGCATAATGTCCTCAAGATTTAACTATTTATTTTGTTCATGTATTAATAACCAAATACTTATTGAGCACCTGCCATATGCCAGGCACTATGCTAGGTGCTAGCTGAAAAAATAGTAAAACAGGGCAGACCTGGGTCGCTGCAGCCCTCATGGTGTGTACTGTAGTGGAGGCAGGAAACATTCTACCAATTAGCATTTATATAATGAATTATAGATGTACTGAGTTGAATAGTTTAAGCAATATCTGGAAAACTAGAGAATTGACCCCTCTGTCAGAAGCTGGGGATGATGGAAAATGCCTTTTAGATTTGGAGAGACACCATCAGACCACAGAGGAAACTGAACAGAAATGAAATATTTTTATAACTAATGCATTTCTTTCAAAAGTTGAATATAATTGGTATCAGAGACTAAAAATGAAACTGATTTTGTGATACATTCTCTCTGCTATGGCTTTCAAAAGAGAAATAACACTCAAATTCATTTAAAGATTTTATTATTTTTAAGAGAAAAATCAAGAGGGAGGTACATAGATTTTCCATATACTTCTTCCCCTGGCATAGCCTCCCCTATTACTGACATCATCCACTAGAGAGGAACATTTGGTACAATTGATGAACCTACATAGACATACCATAATCACCCCAAATCCATAGTTTGCAGTAGGGTTTGCTTTTGATATTGTACCTGTAAGTTTGGATAAATGTACCATAAAATATGTCCATAATTATGGTATCATACAGAGTAGTTTCACTGCCCTAAAAATTCTATGTTCCATTTATTCATTCTCTGCCCCCTTATCCTTGGAAACCACTGATCTTTTTATTGTCTCTATAGTTTTGCCTTTTCCAGAATGCCATACAGTTTCACTTACTGATATGCACGTGTTTCCTCCATGTCTTTTCATGGCTTGATATCTCATTTCCTTTTAGTGCTGAATAATATTCCATTGTCTAGATGTAGCACAGTTTATCCATTCACCTGCTGAAGGGTATTTTGGTGCTTCAAAGTTTGGGAAATTATGAAGAAAACTATTGTAATGATCGATGAGTAGGTTTTTGTATGGACATATGTTTTTTATTTCTTTGGGTAAATACCAAGGAGTGCAATTGCTACATTGTATGGATGTTTAGTTTTATAAGAGACCTCCAAATTATCTTCTAAAATGGCTATGCTATTTTGCATTCCCATCAGCAATGAATAAAAATTCTTGCTGCTCTCCATCTTTGCTAGCATTTGGAATTGTCTATGTTCTGGATTTTAGCCATTCTAATAGGTGTATAGTGGTATCTCATTGTTTTAATTTGCATTTCCCTGATGACATATGATGTGTAGCATGCTTTCATATGCTTATTTGTCATCCATGTATCTTTGGTGAGATGCCTTTTAAGGTTCTTGGCTTGTTTTTTAATCAGCTTATTTTCTTATTGTTGAGCCTCAACAGCTCTTGTATATATTGGATAATAGTTCTTTATTAGATGTGTCTTTTGCAGATATTTCCTCCTACTCTGTCTTTTTACTTTATTGGAAATATCTTTTGCATAGCAGAAAATTTTACTTTTAATGAAATCCAGTTTCTCAGTTCTTTCTTTTATGCATCATGACTTTGATGTTGTATCTAAAGAGTCATTACCAAATTCAAGGTCATCTAGATTTGCTCCTATGTTATCTTTTAGGACTTTTATAATTTTGTGTTTTACATTTAGGTCCATGATCTGTTTTGAATTAATTTTTATGAAGAGTGTAAGGGCTGTGTCTAATTTCACTTTTTTTCCATGTAGATGCTCAGTTGTTCCACACTATTTGTTGAAGAGATAGTTTTGCTCCACTGCAACCCCTTTATTATTATGTCAGATATCAGTTGACTATATTTATTTGGGTCTATTTCTAGGTTTTCTGTTCTGTTACATTGATCTATTTGTCTGTTCTTTCACCAATACCACTTTTCACCAGTGTTTTGATTACTGTATATTTATAGTAAGTCTTGAAGTCAGGTAGTGTCAATCCTCCAACTTTAATAATGTGTTGATAGTCTGTCTGGGTCTTTGGCCTCTGCTTATTAACTATAAATCAGTTTGTCAGTAACCATGAAGTAATTTTCTGGGGTTTTAGTGAGATTGCATTGAATCTGTAGATCATAGTGGGAAGACCTTACATCTTGACAATATTGAATCTTCCTATCCATGAACGTTCCATTTATTTACTTCTTTTATTTAATTAATGTGAGTTTTGCGATTTTCCTCCTATAGGTCTTGTACATATTTGGTTACATTTATGTTGAGTACTTCATTTTTGGGTGCTAATGTAAATGACATTGTGTTTTAAATTTCAAATGCCACTTGTTCATTGCTAGATTTAAGAAAATGACATTTATATATTAGCCTTGCATCCTGCCACTTTCCTATAGGTGCTTATTAGTTCTAGGAGTTGTTTTGTCAGGTTTTTTACAAATTTATTTTCCACATATAAGATCATGTCACCTGCAAACAAAGACAATTTTATTTCTTTCTTCCTAATGAGTATACCTTTTATTTCCTCTTTTTGTCTTATTGCATTAGTAGGACTTCCACTACAGTGTTGAAGATGAGTGGTGAGAGGAGATACCCTTGTTTTGTTCCTAGTCTAATGGGAAAGCTTCTAGTTTCTTACTAGTAAGTAGGACATCATTTGTAGGGTTTTTTGTAGATATTTTTTATAAAGTTGAGGACGTTCACTTCTGTTGCTATTTCATGAGTGAGTGCTGGATTTTTTCAAGTGCTTTTTCTGCATCTATTGATATGATCATGTGATATTGCCGTTTTAGTTTGTTGATGTGATGGAATACATTAATTTTCAAATGTTGAACCATTCTTACATACCTAGGATAAATCCCATTTAGTCGTGTTGTAGACTTGTTATTAAATTTTTTAAATTCAGTTTGCTAAGGTTTTTCTTGAGGATTTTTGCATCTATGTTCATGAGAGATATCAGTCTGTAGTTTTCTGGTACTGTCTTTGGTTTTATATTAGCATAATACTTGCTCATAGATTGAGTTAGGAAGCATTCCCTCATTTTCTAACAGATAGTGGTGAATTGGGATAATCTCTTCCTTAAATGTTTGGCAGAATTTATCAGTGAACTCCTTTGGGCATGGTGCTTCCTGTTTTGGAAAGTTATTAATTGCTGATTCAATTTCATTAATAGATATAGGCCTGTTCAGATTGTCTATTTCTTCTTGTGTGAGTTTTGGCAGATTGTGTATCTCAAGACATTGGTCCATTTCATTTAGGTCCCTTTCATTTAGATTTGTGGGCATAGAGTTGTTTATAGTATTCCTTTATTATCTTTTTAATGTATATAGGATCTATAGTGATACCCCCTCTTTCATTTTTGATATTAGTAATTTGTGTTCTCTCTTCTTAATTAGGTTGGTTAGAGGCTTATACTGATTTTATTGATCTTTTCAAAGAACTAGCTTTGGTTGTTTTTTTCTTTACTGATTTGCTGTTTTTAGTTTCATTGATTTCTGACCTAATTTTTATTATTTCTTTTTTTTTTTTCTTTAAATGGCTTACTTTGCTCTTCTTCTAGTTTGCTAAGGAGAAAGCTTTGATGATTGTAAATTTTGGATCTTCTTTTCTAAAATATCTAGTTAATGCTATAAATTTCCCTATAAGCACTGCTTTTGCTATATGTATGCCACAGATTTTGGTAATTTGTGCTTTCGTTTTTACTTCAGAATACTTTTAAATTGCTCAAGATTTTTTTTTTCTTTGAATCATGTGATAATTAAAAGTATGTTGTAAAATCTACATGTGTTTTTTAATTTTCAGGTGTGTTCTGTTGAAGGCTTAATCCCATTGTGGTCTAAAAGCAGACATTTTATAATTTCTATTTTTCTATTCTTCAGATTTGTTAAGGTGTTTTTTATCTTGATGAATGTTCTTAGTGAGCTTGAGAATGTGCATTCTGCTGCTGCTGAATGAAATAGTCTATAGATGTCAATTATAACCAGTTGAATGATGTTGTTGAGTTTAACTGGGTCCTCATTAATTTTTTTTTCCTGGTAGATCTGTCCATTTCTGTTAGAGAGGTGTTGAGGTGTCCAACTATAGTAGTGGATTCATCTCTTTCCCTTCGTAGTTCTATCAGCTTTTGCCATACAAAAATTTAATGCTCAACTGTTAGATGCATGCACATTAATTAATGATTGTTATGTCTTCTTGGAAAATCAACTCCTTTATCATTATGTTATATCTCTCTTTACACCCAATAAGTTTCCTTGTTTTGAAGTCTACTCTAATTATACGTTCAAATTTTCATTGGCCAACTCATGAATTATTTTCCCTGTCTTTAGAGCTCTATAGTGCTTTCTCCATATTTTGTAGTCCATAAAATTATCCAATAGTCGCTTCCACCATAATTTCTTTGACTAAAATTTGGGCTCTTGGGGTATTGGGTGGCTCAATTGGTTAAGTGTAGGACTCTTGATTTCAGCTCAGGTCATGATCTCCCTGTTCATGAGATCCAGCTTCTTATTGTGCTTTGTGCTGACAGTGCAGAGCCTGCTTAGGATTCCCTCTCTCTGTCTCTCTCTCTCTCTCTCTCTCACCCACCCTCTCACCCTCTCTGTCTCTCTTCCATTCATGTGTGTGCATGTTCTCTCTCTTTTAAAATAAATAAAATGAATAAACTTAAAGTGTTGTTTTTAATTGGGGCTTTTGAGAAGGTAATTTACCAATAATCTTATTTAATTTTCTCTCTGGTGCAGTCTACCCTGTGACAGTTTTTCTGTTATCTTAAAAATAAACATGTAGTAATGCAATGGATTGGGCTTTTTTTTTTTTTTTTTTTTTTTGTAAGAGAAAGAGAGCATGTGCATGTGCAAATGGGGAGGGGTGGAGGCAGGGGGTGGGGAGAGAGAAAGAGAGAAAGAAGGAGAGAGAATCCCAAGCAGGCTCCACGCTCAGTGCAGAGCCCATTGTGGGGCTTGATCCCATGACCCTGGGATCATATCTGAGCCGAAATCAAGACACTCAATTGACTGAGCCCCTGGACTGGAATTCTAAACTCTATAAATAATAATAAATATTATTATTAATAAATACTTGGATAATTTATCTTCTGCTACACGTCTCTCAGTTTAATATTTAGCATGAGTTGTAAGCTGGTGTTAAGCACAATTTTTCAATAAGACCCATTAAGGTCTCCACTTCACTGAAAAAAAAGGGGGTAGAAAGATCACATTGAGGATCTTCTGCTTAATATTAGGTTATTTGGGTTTGTCTGTTATTAACAATCCTTCAGAACCTGCATCTTAATACCCCTGCAAGAATCTGAAGGCAAGGCATTGGTATTAAGACCTACCTGTTAATGCTAACAGCTAGTGCTTCTGCTTCAGCCTTTGAGATATTATACCTTAATTAGTCAAGTAACACAATAATACATTCTCCTTTAAAAAGGTAAAATATTACCAGTAAGGCTTAAGTCCTCTTTGATCAATACTTCTAATCTGTGCCCTTCCCTACCATTATTCCCTATCTCTATCTTAGTTTTTAATGTGTGTATGATATGTTCATATATAAATGATATCCTATATATAATTTGTGTATTATCCTTCATCATGTTTTCATGCAACAGTGACGTGAAGCTCTGTATATTTATTTATAGTCCTAGCTTGTTCTTTTAACTATTGTATAAAAGTTCATAGTATAAAAATCCTTTTATTAAGGCATCACTATCACACCGTTACTTGAGTAAACTTTTTTGTGTCTTCTTGAGTGCATGCCTTGTTCCTCTTTCCAGAACATAATTAAGTATTTTGATACAGCTCTAAATGAACTATATGATTAGCTTCCTTCATGCTGCTAAAGTGGTTTAAGCCATTAATTTTTTTACATACTACATTTAAAAGTTGCTTATGCTAGAACTAGAAAGATGAAAGTGTACATAGTCCCTATCTTTGACATGTACAAAGCCAGAAAGAAGAAGAAAAACAAAACAAAAAAAACTTCTGTACAATTAGTGAACACGAGAATAATACTTTGACTTGAATTATGCCAAAGCCATGGTGACACACCATAGTATTCAATTAGACAAATTGAGAAGAATTGCATTTTGTTCCACTAACATATCCTGATGTTGTGTAAGAGGCTTATTCATTTATACTTAACTACGCTTGAGCATCATGTAATCCTTCTAAGAGTCTATCAGGTGGAGACATCACAGATGAGTAGCTCACTACAAGGTATAAGGGTCAAGATTCAAACCCAGGACATCTGACTCCAACTTCTGTGTTTGTGTGCCTCTCTGCTATTTCTCCACAATGTTTTGTATTTGAATAAATATTAATTACTTTATAATTTTTCAGAAAAAAACATGATCTCTTCCAGAGGATTGGTTTTCAAATTGTGCTCCTTAACTCGGTCCCATTCCTTTTTCAAACTAGAACAACTCTGCTTTTGTCTGTTTATTTGCTTTATTCTTCCACTTAAGATTTTATTTGAACAAAGGATTTTCTGCCAACTTTTTCTTTTACATACCATTTCATCATGACAGGAAACCCTTAGGCCTCAAACAAATGTTTATTCAGGTACTTGAATGAATCCTAAACAGTTCCTTGACTTTATTTGCTGATGCCTTTTTTGACATCTCTGCAAAGGTAGGGTGAATGTTTGGTCAAGATTTCAAATCCAACTATTTAATATTTGAACAGAATATCAACGTTATCATCTGAAAATCACATATGAGTTATAGAGCTCTGTCTTTATCAGCAAAACAAAGTAATTCCAGGGAATCTTTTATCAATCACTTTTTTAAAGGACAGATTGAAATAATTGATACTTAAGACAGTAACTCTAATGATTTACTTCCCTGGATTTTTAAACTTTATCTTCATTTAGAATATTCGAAAGCCACATACTCTATAGATCTTCCATATCTGCCTAATTTGTATAAGGGTAGATAAACACAATATCCTTCTTATTGCTGAATGACCCTCATATAATAAACTACATAGTGCATATTTCACATAATTTATCAGCCTATTGTGTTTTCCTTTTTATGTTAACTCCTACAAAGTAAAGAAGTAAATTTTCATGCTCAATTTTTTTAATGTAATAAACTTAGGTGTTTGGTTCTCTACTGCTGCTACAGCCTTTTGTGTTATGTACTTTATATAAAATTTTAATAAATTATAATGTTTTTGAAGCATAATACTCAATCATATCATTTCTTCAGAAAAAAAATACTTTCAATGTTATTTTCTCTTCTGTGATAAAGTGATTTATGAGACTGAATAAACAAGTGGTAAGTATGGACCAAGACTGAATTCCTTTGAAAATGTCTTAAGAGCAATCACTCCAGAAAAGCACATGAAAATGTTATATATAATTATAAGGTATTCTGGGATCCTGGACCATGTCCCATGCTTTAGCTAAGTTGTACTTGTGCTCATTCCATTCTTTCTGTTTAGAACAGCCATTATTACAACTCTTTATGTTAAAATCATGTATTCTCAACAGTCCATCTAACATGCTCCGTTCCCCACAAAAACATTATTATTATTTTTTGGTCTCCCTAATTAATATGATTTTTTTTTACCCTCAAGATCCAAACCACATTTAGTTTATTACCTATGTTGTATTTATGGTTATCTCCCTGATGGAATTTAAAGCTCCATGAATTTAGACACGATAGCTTATTTATCTTCTGTAATCTTCTGCAGAACCCAACATGGTAGTAAATATACAGGAAGGACAAATAACAATAATTGTTTCCTAAATATTTATTGTAATTTTGAGGGCTGCTACATTGCAAAACTACAGCAGCATCATGTTCAGTATAATCAATAAGTTTATTTCTTAATACATGTCCAGAATCTCTAAGCTAAAATCTTTTGGGCTAGATATGTTTCAGAATTCAGAATTGTATAGATTTTTAAAAAATTATCTAGAACAAAACTTCATAATGAAACACATTAATATTTATGCAGCAAAATGTATGAATGAAGCCTATAAAATGTGAGTTTGGGCCAGGTTCAGCTGCCAAATGAAGTCAGGTCAAATAAAGTACCATTGACAAATAACTACAACAAAACTTTTGTTAGCATGTCTTTGTATATTGAAATTGTGAATGAGTAATTGTGATGAGCACTGGTGTTGTATATAAGCGATGAATTTACTCCCGAAGCCAAGAGCACACTGTATACACTGTATGTTAGCTATGTTGACAACAAATTGTATTTTTAAATATTTTTTTTAATTTTTTTTAACGTTTTATTTATTTTTGAGACAGGGAGAGACAGAGCATGAACAGGGGAGGGTCAGAGAGAGGGAGACACAGAATCTGAAACAGGCTCCAGGCTCTGAGCCGTCAGCACAGAGCCCGACGCGGGGCTTGAACTCACAGACCGCGAGATCATGACCTGAGCCAATGTCGGATGCTTAACTGACTGAGCCACCCAGGAGCCCCAATAAATTGTATTTTTAAAAAAAGGTGTTTAGCAGAAGGACACTTCATCTGCCTTTTCAAGCAGAAAGTGATGTTAGAAAAGCAATGTAACTCCCTTTTGCAAGACATCCCTTTGTGATGTAAAGAGCATTTTGAAAAACAGTTATGTGCAGATGATTGTTGTTATTTGATTTTGTTGTGCAGGCATTATAAATACATTACAAGTAAAAACTTTTACAACTACATACTTAAACACTTGGAAATAGAATTTTCTAACTTAAAAAATCTAGAGGGTTTCAATGGGTAGGTTCTGAATATGTTTAATAATAAGAGTGGTATTTATGTAACCTTTATTACATGCTGGGAACTTGGCTCTATGTATTACATGAAGCACAAAAAAGTTAAATCACTTGCACAGGTAAATAGCAAATAGAGCAGAGATTGGAACCCAGTGAACTTTCTCTCTTATCCATTACATCTTATCCATTATCTATTGTCTCTTTGTCCTAATTATTTGTAATGAAAACTGATTTACTTCAGGGAGGGCAGAAATTTTCTAGCTGAATTTCAGAGGAAAATAAACTTTGCATAATTAATAGGTGGGATTGAAAAAATGAGTATAATCACTAAATATTCAGCGCTGCAAATAGTCCCATTCACTGTCCATGTCTTCTGGGTGGCTACCTTCCACCTTCCTCTTAGCCTTCCAACACTCCCACCTTCACTTTCAACTGATGATGTTGCTTCATAATTTTCTGAAAAAACTTTCTGAAAATGCTACTACCACATATACTCATGTAGCATCTAACCTATAATCAACTTTTCCTCTTGTTACTAAAGATCTGCATTGCTCGTCAAGACCAGCCTTTTCCCCTTGTGTACCAGGTTCAGTCTCCTGCTGTTGACTCAAGAGCAGCCTCCCAAAAGTTTTCCCCCTCTCTGCTTAAATCATAATTTCCCCCTTTCTGGTATATCAGCATGTAAACTTGCTATTATTTCTCCCATTGTAAAGCCAAAATATTTCTGTTGGCTTTATTCTTCTGTCTACTATTTCTCTATTCCTTTTGCAGCTAAACTCCTCCAATGAATTTTCTTCCCCCATTCTCTCGTAAACCTAATCCAGTCAGTCTTTTGTCTCAGCCAATCACTCCACCAAAATTTCTCTTGTTAAGGTTACCAGATGGCAAAAATCTGATGGGTAATTCTCAGTCCCGTCTTACTTGATCTATCAGTAGCATTTGACAGTTGATTGCTCCAGCTTCCTGAAAATACTTTTTTTTTCCTCTTGGCTTTCAGGACACAACACTCTCTTGATTTTTTCCCCTCTTGGTTCCTCTTCAGTCTCCTCTTCTTTAGCTTTTAACTTTAGAGGGCCCAGTGCTCAGTATTTTGACACCTTAGACATTCTGTTTACATATTTCCTTGGATATATAATCTAGTCTCATGGTTTTAGAAAACCATCCTGATCTCTCTCAAATTTCTATCTCTAGCCCAGACCTCTCCCCTGAATTCTATATTTCTCCCCTGAATTCCAGAATTTATATATCTAACTGCTGACTTGAGATCTTCATAGATAACTACTGAATATCTCAAACTAACAAGTCCGAAAGTAAGCTCCTATTCTACTGCATTTCAATACCTATTCAGCTGTTTCTTATGCATAATGAAGTACTGCTTTACTCATAGGGGAGCCAGAGTCTTTAAACTGGGAGGTGACATGGTCAGCTTTGTTTTTGAGAAGCTTTGATTTAAAACAGTAAATAACATGGACAGAAGATGATGCTAGGGAGCCAGTTTTAAGATTATTTAAAATATTATTTGATCTAGATTAGGGGCCTTTGGTCCTTTGCTGAGAAGCTACTTTTAATTCCTGAAAACAGTGAAGTTAAAGTGTAGGAAGCATATACTAGGCAGTTGCCCCTACTAAGAATGCTCCCTTTTCCAGAGAGAATTCTAAGAAATGTGACAGCATAGGGAGGGAGGATGGAGACTCTGTTTTTTGTGTTTTTATTATATACCAGGTACCATGGTAGACACATGGTGCTCTATTCATTATATCCTTTAACTCTCAGGAGTTGCTGGAGAAGTTATTACCATTCTCTTTCTGCAAGTGTAAGAATTGACAGGGAGGGAAGGTAACTTGCCTAAGGTCACACAGCCAGTTAGTGGTGGAGTTGGTAATCAAACCCAGTTCTTCCAGACTCCAAAGACTAAATTACTTTTATTATACCATACCATTTAGCACTGTGTTTGAAATAAAACATGGTAGGACCTGGGAAGATGGAGGTGTAGGAGGATGCTGGGCTCACGTTGTCCTGATCACTTAGATTCCACCCATATATGCCTAAATAACCCATAAAAACGCCTGAAGACTAGCAGAACGGACTCTCTGGAGCCAAGTGTAGACAAGAGGCCCACGGAAGAGGGTAGAAAGGGCGGAGAGGTGGTGAGCGCTACACAGACTTGCGGAAGGGAGCCAGGGTGGTGGAGGGGCAGCCTACAGGGCAAGGCAGAGCCTCCAAAGTCTGGTTTGCAAAAGTGGAGGGGCCGGACTCCATGAGTTCTGACAGCCAGCAGGACTTAACATCTGGAATGTTAAAAGTCAACAGCTCTGCTCTCAGAGAGCTGGGAGGGCTAAAGGACACCAGGAAGGAGGGTTGTTGAGCCCTGGAAGACAGAGCTGAGCTCGGTGGGGGAACAAGGTGCTGGGAGGCGCCATCTCCCTCTCCCATCCCCCAGCTGAAATTCCAAAGGGAAACAGTACCTGTCACCGAACTTGCTTGCACTGTGCAAACACCCAACACTGTGTTTCTGTGGATCCATCCCTCCAACAGGCTTGCCTCCCTCCCGGTTCTGCAGGGCCCCTTCCCCAGGGGACCACCATCAGCAAAGCTAACTAAGCCTGCCCCTCCCGCCCACCTTACAGATCCACCCTGGCTAATACATCCTTGGCCAGATCCCATCTAAGCAGCACCATAAGCCTGGCAGTGTGCAAGTAGCCCAGACAGGGGCCACATCTCTCCACAGTGATTCCTGTCCCTGGGAAAGGGGAAGGTAAGGTACACCCAGTCTGACTGTGGCTCCAGTGGTGAGCTGGGGACAGACAACAGGTCTCATTGCAGCCCCATCCACAAACACAAGTTACTCTGGACAGCACAGGGGAAGTGCCTTGCACTTTGGAGCTACTGCAGAGACTAGCCAAAATGATGAAACAGAAGAATTCTCCTCAAAAGAAATTCCAGGACGTAGCGACAGCTAACGAATTGATCAAAAACTATTTCAGCAATATAACAGAACAAGAATTTAGAATAATAGTCATAAAATTAAATGCTGAGCTTGAAAAAAGCATACATGACAGCAGAGAATCTATTGCTACAGACATCAAGGGACTAAGAAATAGTCATGAGGAGCTAAAATATGCTATAAATGAGGTGCAAAATAAAATGGAGGTGGCCATAGCACAGATTGAAGAGGCAGAGGAGAGAATACTTGAATTAGAAGATAAAATTATGGAAAAAGAGGAAGCTGAGAAAAAGATAAAAAAAATCCAGGAGTATGAGGGGAGAATTAGAGAACTAAGTGATGCAATCAAACGGAACAATATCTGTATCATAGGAATTCCAGAAGAAGGAGGGGAAGAAGAAGAAGAGAGAGAAAGGGGCTGAAGGTGTACTTGAACAAATCATAGCTGAGAAATTCCCTGATCTGGGGAAGGAAGAAGGCATTGAAATTCAAGAGGCACAGAGAACTCCCTTCAGACATAATTTGAATCAATCTTCTGCACAACATATAGTGAAACTGGCAAAATACAAGGATAAAGAGAGAATTCTGAAAGCAGCAAGGGATAAATGGGCCTTAACATACAAAGGTAGACACATAAGGGTAGTAGCAGACCTATCTACTGAAACGTGGCAGGCCAGAAAGGAATGGCAGGAAATCTTCGATGTGATAAACAGAGAAGATATGCAGCAGAGAATCCTTTATCCAGCAAGTCTGTCATTCAGAATAGAAGGAGAAATAAAGGTTTTCCCAAATAAACAAAAACTGAAGGAATTCATCACCACTAAACCAGCCCTACGAGAGATCCTAAGGGGGATTCTGTGCATGAAATGTTGCAAGGACCACAAAGTACCAGAGACATCCTACAAGCATGAAACCTACAGACATCACAATGACTCTAAACCCATATCTTTCAATAATAACACTGAATGTAATGGACTAAATGCTCTAACCAAAAGACACAGAGTATCAGAATGGATAAAAAACAGGACCCATCTATTTTCTGTCTGCAAGAGACTCATTTCAGCCCTGAGGACACCTTCAGATTGAAAGTGAGGGGATGGAGAACTATCTATCATGCTACTGGAAGTCAAAAGAAAGCTGGAGTAGCCATACTTATATCAGACAAACTAGACTTTAATTAAAGGTTGTAACAAGAGATAATAGATGAAATAAAGGTTGTAACAAGAGAATAATGACAGGGTCTATCCATCAGAAAGAGCTAACAATTATAAATGTCTATGCGATGAATACGGGAGCCCCCAAATATATAAAACAATCAAAACATAAGCAACCTTATTGATAAGAATGTGGTAATTGCAGGGGAGTTTAATACCCCACTTACAACAATGGATAGATCACCTAGACACAGGATCAATAAAGAAACAAGGGCCCTGAATGATACATTTGATCAGATGGACTTGACGGATCTATTTAGAACTCTGCATCCCAAAGCAACAGAATATACTTTCTTCTTGAGTGCACATGGAACATTCTCCAAGATAGATCACATACTGGATCACAACACAGCCCTTAATAAGTATAAAAGAATTGAGATCATACCATGCACACTTTCATATCACAATGCTATGAAACTTGAAATCAACCACAGGAAAAAGTCTGGAAAACCTCAAAAGCATGGAGATGAAAGAATGAATGTATCAACCAAGCAATTAGAGATGAAATTAAAAACTATATGGGAACAAATGAAAATGAAAATACAACAATCCAAATGCTTTGGGGTGCAGTGAAGGGAGTCCTGAGAGGAAAATACATTGCAATCCAGGCCTATCTCAAGGAACAAGAAAAACCCCAAATACAAAATCTAATAGCACACCTAAAGGAACTAGAAGCAGAAAGCACAGCACCCCAAACCCAGCAGAAGAAGAGAAATAATAAATATCAGAGCAGAAATAAACAATATAGAATCTAAAAAAACTGTAGAGCAGATCATTGAAACCAAGAGTTGGTTTCTTGAAAAAATAAACAAAATTGATAAACCTCTGGCCAGGCTTCTCAAAAAGAAAAGGGAGAGGACCAAAATAGATAAAATCATGAATGAAAATGGAATTATTACAACCAATACTTCCAAATTACAAGCAATTATCAGGGAATACTATGAAAAATTATATGCCAACAAACTGGACTACCTGGAAGAAATGGAAAAATTCCTAAGCACCCACACACTTCCAAAACTCAAACAGGAAGAAATAGAAAACTTGAACAGGCCCATAACCAGCAAAGAAATGGAATCAGTTAACAAACATCTCCCGACAAATAAGAGGCCAGGACCAGATGGCTTCCCTGGGGAATTCTACCAGATATTTAAAGCAGAAATAATACCTATCCTTCTCAAACTATTCCAGAAAATAGGAAGGGAAGGAAAACTTCCAGACTCATTCTGTGAAGCCAGCATTACTTTGATTCCCATACCAGACAGTGACCCTTAAAAAAAAGATGAACTATAGGCCAATATCTCTGATGAATATGGATGCAAAAATTCTCAACAAGATACTAACAAATCGAATTCAACAGCATATAAAAAGAATTATTCACCATGATCAAGTGGGATTCATTCCTGGGCTGCAGGGCTGGTTCAATGTCCACAAATCAACCAATGTGATACAGCACATTAATAAAAGAAAAGATAAGAACCATATGATCCTGTCAATCTATGCAGAAAAAGCATTTGACAAAATTCAGCATCCTTTCTGAATAAAAACCCTTGAGAGGGTCGGGATAAAAGGAACATACTTAAACATCATAAAAGCCATTTATAAACACCCCACAGCTAACATCCTCAATGGCGAAAAACTGAGAACTTTCCCTCCTGAGATCAGGAACATGACAGGGATGTCCACTCTCACCGCTGTTGTTTAACATAGTGTTGGAAGTGCTAGCATCAGCAATCAGACAACAAAAGGAAATCAAAGGCATCAAAATTGGCAAAGATGAAGTTAAGCTTTCACTTTTTGCAGATGACATGATAGTATACATGAAAAACATGATAGACTCCACCAAATCTGCTAGAACTGATACATGAATTCAGCAGAGTCACAGGATACAAAATTAATGTACAGAAATCAGTTGCATTCTTATATACTAATAATGAAGCAACAGAAAGACAGATAAAGAAACTGATCCCATTCACAATTGCACCAAGAACCATAAAATGCCTAGGAATAAACGTAACCAAAGATGTAAAAGATCTGTATGCTGAAAACTACAGAGCTTATGAATGAAATTGAAAAAAATGGAAAGTAATGGAAAAACATTCCAGGCTCATGGATTGGAAGAATAAATATGGTTAAAATGTCAATACTACCCAAAGCAATCTACACATTCAATGCAATCCCAATCAAAATTGCACCAGCATTCTTCTCGAAGCTAGAACAAGCAATCCTAAAATTTGTATGGAACCACAAGAGACCCCGAATAGCCAAAGTAATATTGAAGAAGAAGACCAAAGCATGAAGCATCACAATCCCAGACTTTAGCCTCTACTACAAAGCTGTAATCATCAAGACAGCATATTATTGGCACAAAAACAGACACATAGACCATGGAATAGAATAGAGCCTCTAGAATTGGACCCACAAAAGTATGGCCAACTAATCTTTGACAAAGCAGGAAAGAATATCCAATGGAAAAAAGAGAGTGTCTTTAACAAATGGTCCTGGGAGAACTGGACAGCAACATGCAGAAGAATGAAACTAGACCACTTTCTTAACACCATTCACAATAATAAACTCAAAATGGATAAAGAACCTGAATGTGAGACAGGAAACCATCAAAACCCTAGAGGAGAAAGCAGGAAAAAACCTCTCTGACCTCAGCTGCAGCTATTTCTTACTTGACACGTCTCCAAAGGCAAGGGAATTAAAAGCAAAAATGAACTATTGGGACTTCATGAAGATAAAAAGCTTCTGCACTGCAAAGGATACAATCAACAAAACTAAAAGGCAACTGATGGAATAGGAAAAGATTTTTGCAAATGACATGGGATAAAGGGCTAATATCCAAAATCTATAAAGAACTCACCGACTCCTCACCCGAAAAACAAATAATCCAGGGAAGATATGGCCAGAAGACATGAATTGATACTTTTCCAAAGAAGACATCCAGATGGCCAACAGGTACATGGAAAGATGCTCAATGTCACTCCTCATCAGGGAAAGACAAATCAAAACCACAGTGAGATACCACCTCACGCTGGTCAGAGTGGCTAAAATGAACATATCAGGAGACTATAGATGCTGGAGAGGATGTGGAGAGATGGAACACTCTTGCACTGTTGGTGGGAATGCAAACTGGTGCAGCCACTCTGGAAAACAGTGTGGAGGTTTCTCAAAAAATTAAAAATAGATCTACCCTATGTCCAAGCAGTAGCATTGCTATGAATTTACCCAAGGGATACAGGAGTGCTGATGCATAGGGGCACTTGTACCCCAATGTTTATAGCAGCACATTCAACAATAGCCAAATTATGGAAGAGCCTAAAGTCCATCAACCAATGAATGGATAAAGAAATTGTGGTTTATGTACACAATGGAATTCTACGTGGCAATGAGAAAGAATGAAATATGGCCCTTTGTAGCAACATGGATGGAACTGGAGAGTGTGATGCTAAGTGAAATAAGCCATACAGAGAAAGACAGATACCATATGTTTTCACTCTCATGTGGATCCTGAGAAACTTAACAGAAGTGCATGGGGCAGCGGAAGGGAAAAAAACTTAGAGAGGGAGGGAGCCAAACCATAATAGACTCTTAAAAACTGAGAATAAACTAAGGATTGATGGGGGGTGGGAGGGAGAGGAAAGTGGGTGATGGGCATTGAGGAAGGCACCTGTTGGGATGATCACTGGGTGTTGTATGGAAAACAATTTGACAATAAATTTCATATTTAAAAAAAGAATTAAACATAATAATAACAATTGTTTAAGAAATTTATCGGGGTGCCTGGGTGGCTCAGTCGGTTGAGTGTCCGACGTCAGCTCAGGTCATGATCTCACGATCTGTGAGTTCAAGCCCCTCGTCAGCCTCTGTGCTGACAACTCAGAGCCTGGAGCCTGCTTTGGATTCTGTGTCTCCCTCTCTCTCTGCCCCTCCCCTGCTTCTCTCTCTCTCTCTCTCTCTCTCTGTCAAAAATAAATAAACATTAAAAAATTATTTTTTTAAAGAAATTTATCATAAAAGGCTTAAAAATATGATGATAGTATAATCTTATATATTTGGGAGACTAGACCTAAATAATGGGTAGGAAAATGCTAATTTTTTGGTCATAGAATTCTGTTTTTTTGCAAAGCCAATTTCAGGTGAAGCCAGAGTGGCTCTAGAGATTTATAACAGAATCTTAAGTCACCTGGTGTTCTAAAGCAGAAGTTTGAAGAAAATAAGGAAATTAAATGTTGATTAATTCAGGATTGCAATCTCAAAAGGAAAAATAAATTCATAGATATGAAAGAAAGAACAGTTTATATATATGTAAAAAGTCATAAGCTTGGGGTGCCTGGGTGGCTTATTTAGTTAAGCATCCTACTCTTGATTTTGGTGCAGGTCATGATCTCACAGTTCTTGAGATTGAGACCCACTTTGGGCTCTGTGCTGACAACACAGAGACTGCCTGGGAGTCTAGCCGCACCCCCCCCCCCCCACTGCCCTGGCCCCACTGGTGTACATGCACGAACTTTCTCTCAAAATAAATAAACAAAATTTTAAAAAGGTCATAATGTTGAATCAGAGTACCATAGTCTCGCATCAGAGTACCACAATGATTTAAACAACCTTGTTGACATATAATTTTGTAATTTTTTCTGATTATTTTGTAGATATCTTAAATATTTCATCTCTCAGTAGTATGTGAACTTTTCTTAAGGTAATATGGTTGTGTGGGTTTTTAAAGTCTGTGTGCAATTTCTTCCCTAAATGCCTACTGGTTAGCTAAATAAATAACTGAAAGTATCAGGTGTAACTAGATAGATAATACATACAATTCGTTGTTTTAAAAGTTAAAAGATGTGTAGATAATTAGGAAAGAGATCAGAAGAGATCCAGCGGCATTGTTTCATTTATAAAGAGAGGAGTAAGACTAGCCTCAGGAAGGAGCAACTGGTCTACAGTCAGAAAGAAAGTAAAGGGAAATAAAGAGAAGAAATAAGAGGAAAATTTTTTTAATAGTAACATTGAGGACTTAAGAAAGTTAAATATTGGAATGTCACCTGTAACATTCTGTATCCTACTTGATTCCTCCTTTAGAATATATCTAGAATATGACCTCTTAATCACCATGATTATTCTCCTTTGGATTTATTATGATAGACTCTTAACTGTTCTCATTTCTACACTTGCCCTCCTAGAATCTATACTTCAATTAGAAGCCAAAATGATGCTGTTAAAATATAAGCCAGATTATGTCACTCCTCTCTGCTCTAAACTCTGCAACAGCATTTTATTTCCTTCAGAGAAAAATTAAAATTCTTATAGTGATCTCCAAGGCCCTATTGAGTCTTGCCCTGTTATAGTCTGACCTTCCTTTCCACTACCATTCCCTCTGGCTCAGTCAGCTCTAACGTTACTAGCATAACCAAACCCAAGTTCATATGCCAGATGTGCAACAAAGCCAATCACTGAGACATCGAGTATGCAGCAAGGAAGGTTTTTTTGTTTTTGTTTTTGTTTTTGTTTTTCAGTAGGCAGCCAAATGAGGAGACAGGAGTCTGTCTCAAATCTGTCTCCCTGAAGGGAGAGTAAGAGATATTTAATGGCAAATGGGAAAGGATCTGGGTACAGGAGAAAGGAACTTCAAAATAGGATGGGTTTAAGTCATTTTGTTGTCTGTGCCTGCACAGATCTTCTAAATACAATCTTCCTATGACTCATGACCATAAAATGACATCCTTAGCATGATCCAAGCATGGAGTTTTAGGGCCCTTCTATGCTAAAAGTTTGTCCATTGGACACTTGTACATGCTCAAAGAGGTCAGTGGTCCTGATCAGCTCTGGCAGTTTCTTTTGAAGACTTGAGTCTCTGTAAAAGAATTATATCAACATTTTCGTATCATGGTGTCAAGCAAGAATGTTATCTATAGAAGCATGGTGGCAGGCTACATTCCAAGAGCAGGTATATTTGGGTAAAAAGTTGCAGTTGTACTTATTAGTCCTATGAGCCCTCTGGTTACTGATTTCACTAGTTCCCTGACAATCCAGACCATCTCTCTCAGGGTCTTGGCAATTGGCTCTTTTTTTTCTAATTCCATTTCCTGACATTCCTTATTCATCCAGCTCATTCTAATGTACAGCCTATGTGAATGTCCTAAACGTACCAAACTTTGGTGACTGCCAGTCTCCCACTGAACAGTTACATTCTCCCACTAGAGTCTTGTCAAGTTGTTTGATTGACCACTGTATCATTAATAAGTATATCTGATTTTAGGGAAAGGCATACTTATAACTGATTTGCTAAAAGAAAAGGAAGAAATATTTGGGTAAGAATTGGCTTTAGAGTCTTAAGATAAAAAATGATGGCAATATATGAAATAAGAATGAGGATCATAGGAAAGAACTATAAGATTAAAATATAGCTGGATGAGGTAAGATCCAAAAATGTTATAGGAGAGTTAAAATCTATATTAGAAACTATGAAGAGAATAAAATAAGTTGTGTAGAGTTCATATTTAAGGCATTACTTCACAATGAAGGAAAAGGACATATTGATGAAAATTTTAAGCTATGATTTTTTATGTTTACTATGTACCAGTGTGCTAAGTAATTTCTCTAACTAATTCATTTAATCCATATAACAGCCTTAGATAGTGTTTATCTTCATTTCCATTTTATAAATGGGAAAACTAAGATAATTTTCTCAAGGTATTAGTGGTAGGACTAGAATTTGAGTCAGAGTCTATGTGACTATAAAGCATTTGGTCTTACAACTGTGCTGTTGAATAAGAGATATGATTAATAGAGAACATATATTCAACACATAATCAGGGTTTCTGAAGAATAAACTAAAAAACAACTTAAGCAAAAGTATTAACTAATTATGGAAAGTAAGCTCCTGGGATCTTATCATCAGCACCTAGAACAATGTCAGGACATGGTAGATATTCAATAAATGTTTGTTTATTGAACTGTCCTAGCTGCTAGCTGTTAATTATTAATTATTGCCTATTGTTATTACCTATTATTATTATTCTATGTAATAGTGCTACATATTTTAACACATTATTTTATTTAACTCTCAAACAACTTTTGAACTCTTATTTCAACTCTTATTATAAGGAAAATGAAGCACCAAGAAGTTAAATGATTTATTCAAGGTCTAATAATAGTTGGTAGAATTTGGATAACAGAAGTAAATTTAAAAGTTAAATAAAAACGGTACTGCAAAGAATTCTATCAGAATAAGTTGTTATTCTTAGATGAACGTAACACATATTCTCACTTATGTGTAATAGCTTAAGAATATGCCCAACTTCTACTGAAGTACATGTTTGCCTGATACTTGAGAGAAATTGGATTCTTAAGGTGGCCTCTGGTTCAGGATGAAGCTTAACAGCATTCTTGTGTAAGAGATGGAAGGTGCCATTCTCTATGCTCTTGATACCTGCCCCTGCCAGTGTGATGTAACTCTCAAGCAGCCCTCTTTCATGTGTCACATGCTCATGTCTGATGCCCAGTGCCCACATCTCTGTTCTTGACAGACATATTTTGTGCCCTCTTTGTTCTCAGCCCAAGACTCTTTACGTCTAATTTATTTTTAGGTAGTTTCATTACCTGACTAGTCATTTTCCCCTTGGGAAAATTAAATACCTGTGTAGTATCTATTTTGTTGTAAGGATTACATGGAATAAGCCAGTTAAGTTCCTAATATATTGGCACATAATATGCTCAATAAAATTTTGTTTTCTTCCTTCTCTCCCTCCCCACACACCTTTTCCTTCACTTTAATAAACAAACAAACAAAACACTTTGGATCTTGTATGAAGATACTTTTAAACTTACTACTTCATTATTGTCTGGCTCCCTTTCACACTCGGTCAAATAGTCATTGTTCCCTCTCTCTCCTTTCCAGTTTTACATACCCAGCCCCAGATTGGCTAATGTGAAAAACTAGTCCAAGCCTTTATCTCACTCTGCTGTGTCTTCAGAAAACTTTGGCTTCTAGAAAACATCCAGAAAATTTGAAAGAATAGTATGAGGAATATCTATATATAACTATTTAAAAGTAAGTTGCAGATATCATATTTCACCTCTCAAGATTTTAGAGCATATCTTCTAAGGACAAGAACATTCTTCAATATAACCTTGATATTATCACAATGGAAAATTTAATACTGATATAATAATTGTATATAATATATATCAATGTTCAGATTTCCCAAACTATTCCAAAAATGTGCTGTATAGGTTGTTTTTTTTCATGTAGGATCTAATCAAGAACTATGTACTTCATTTGGTTAAAAAATCTCTCTCATCTCCTTTAATCTAAAAGGATCCACCTACCTCTTTTTGTCTTTCAGGACATTGACACTTTTGAGGAGTCCAGGCCAGCTGTTTTGTAGAAATTCCCACAATCTGGATTTGTCTGGTTTCTTTTCCCCACATGATTAGATTCAGGTTAAACGTTTTGACAAAAATCATATGCAGGCCAGGGTTGTATGGCCCTTTCTTTTATATGCTTGAAAATTATTGAGAACCCAGAGTTTTTGTTTATGTGGATTATATCAATATTTATCATATTATAAATTTAAAATATTTTTTTAACTTATTAGCTCATTTGAGAAATAGCAAACCCATTTGATATTAATTTTCCAGACCTAAAATTTTAATGAAACAACTTGACATTGTTTTACATTTTTACAAGTCATTTTAATGTCTGCCTTAATAAAATGCAGCTGCATCTCATATCTGTGCCTACATTCAGCCTGTTGCAACATGTTGTTTTGATTGAAGCATATGAAGAAAATGTGGCATCACACAGACACATAGTTGAAAAACAGAGGAGTATTTTAACTGTCCTCTCAGACTTGACAAGTGGTCGTCATTTCCTTAGGGATTGCAAAAGGATTATTTTCTGCTTCCATTATTCTTTCTTATTTTATCAGTTATAAATCTTTTTTTTATATTTCTTTGTATAAATTAGTAATCTTAAAATACTGGAAGGCCTAGTAGATGCTCAGTTATTTCCATTTAATTATCAATTTTCAAAGTAATCAATTTGTACCTTAGCATCCTCCAGTAGTTTCCAGTGAGTATATTTTGTTTATTTCTCTTCTTCTTTCTTTTCTTAATGTCATCATGTAGTAATGACTTTTTATGTAGTCAATATATTTTAATCACTTGAACTAGATTCCTTCTGATGTTCAAATTGTCTTTGGTCTGTGTGGCTTTGACACAGTTTCATTAACCCTCAATAACATCAAACTCTGTCACAACAAAGCACCACAGGCTCAACTTGTACATTTCCAGCCACAACCTAGATCAGCCATTTCTCCAAGGATCTCTGGTTTCTTTCAGATAAAAATGATATTAGATACAGCAATCTGGATCCCAGTGTTTATTGTTGCTACAGTTGTGTTTGCTTATAGGCATTTTTAGTGGACTGACCTAGAAAACATCTTTTTAAAAAAGTGGGGCAATAATGAGTTTATTCTAAAGTTTCTCAGAGGGCACTGTTGACATTGGGGTCAGCTAATTCTTTGTTGTTGGGATGTCCTGTGCATTGTAGGAGGTTTAACAGTATCCCTGGCCTCTCCTTAGTAGCACCTACTTCGTCAGTTGTCTGAACCAAAATTGTCCCAAGGCATTGCAAAATGTCCCAGCGGTAGATTAGAGAAGGGGGCAAAAATACCTCTAGCTGAGAAGCACTGTTTTGCAATTTTATTTATAGCAATATTAAAATAATTCTATTATTTTATCCATGTTTATGTATTTGTGTGTGTGTGTGTGTGTGTGTGTGTGTGTGTGTGTGTATACATATTTCACAATGCCAACATCAACATGACCTCTAACGACAGTACCTCTGTGGGCTTGTTGTTCCATCTTGTCTATGAAATTATGAAATCTTGGTCCATTCCCATAGTTTTTAATCAAAAGAACAGTCTCATTTTAATAACCACAATGCACAGGTCAGCATGATACTAAAATCATAAAAATTCCAAACTCTCACCTAATTTAAGGTTTCTCCTTTGCCAAAGCTTAGCAATGCTTGGGGCCTGACGTTGCATAGAAGAATCAACAAGATCACCTTTTTCTGTTTACCATGTTCACATTCCTAAGACCCCTTAACAACTGATTTTCACCTTTCAATGTAAAAGGCATAGGAAGAGAGGGGTTAAAAGGAGGGGCACAGTTGTACTTGGCACATACATATATGACTATCAGTGGAGTTCTCTGTTTGGTGGATGATTATAACTGTTTCTCTAGCAGGATACTTGGTGGGATTGTTGGGATATTTCACCGGAAACTTCAGCTATAATCCTGTAATGTAGGTGATACCTCTCTTCTCTCTGGACACTCCTTCTATCCTCAGTCTCTGGACTTCAAATGGTTGGCTTTACACAGACTCCCTCTGTGTTGGATCACAGTATCCTCTAGTCTGTCCTCTTAGGTGGAACTATTTTTAAAAAGAAAGTACAAACTTTTTATTGGCATGAATAATCTTAGAAAAGTGCTCAAGTTAAAGGTGTAGAGCTTAATGAATTATTATTGAGTAAATGAAACTAGGATGTCATCACCCAAATTAAACCACTTACAAATCATTAGCTTCCCAGAAGCCTTCTTACACCCCTTCCAGTCACTCTCCACAGGTAACCACCTCTCAACTTTTAACATTATATATGGTTTTGACTGTCTGAGAACTTTATATTAATGGAATCATAGAGCATTTTTCTGTGTCTACTTATTTTACGCATTATACTTATGGAATTCATCCACATTTCTGCACAGGCTAGATATTTTTTCTCATTGCTGTATAATAATGTACTGAATAACTAAAACAGAGTTTGTTTATACATTATGCTGTAGATGATCATTTGGGTTTTCAGTTTGGGACTAATTATAAACACTACTTCTATAAATATTCTCGTACAGATCTCTCTTTTTTTGGCAAATATGCATACCTGCTTTTACAGATGAGTTTTGCATTTGGCTTTCCCAGGACTCTAGGAGTTTTACTGGTCTTAGACCAGTATTTGTTCCTTGGCACAGGTTCATACATCATGTGGTAGTGAAAATCACCTCTTGTAAAGGCCAAGATTTTTGTATGTTTTATTGTTAGTTATGGGTGACTCCTCTCCCCACCCAAAGTTTTGGGCAGATTCCTGGCTTCATCAGCATAGTCTGTGTAGTGTTTTCTAGCCCTATTTTCATGGATAAGACAGCCTTCAGATTCTCCATTTTATGCAGGGTTCAGTTCCCATGCTCTTCTTCTGGTGGGCCTGAGGCCACAAATCCTGGCTCCTTGTGACTGTTAAACTCCAGTTCTTGGCTCCTAGGTCCTATGTCTACACCTAAAACTTTTTTTGAACATTCCAGTTTCCTCTCTGCTTATCTTTTTTAATTTCTGGATTATTGGGATACCCCCGTTTTTTGTTCTAGACTATAATTAAACAACATTATTTCCATGACGTTTTATTCAGCATTTTTGTGTTTGTGGTGGAAGGAATGCCCCCATAAGTACCAGGTCATGTTGTCTCAACCCTATGCTTCACAAGTGATACAATACCAACTTCCTCTTCTTTGTTCTTTATCTGTTAAATATATATATTCATTCTTCCTGCCATTTTACTACATATTTCCCCCTCCTTTTCAAAGGAAGACGTGAAAAAGTTGTGACTTCTCTCAAATCAAAGGGAAATGCGTTCACTTGTGCTTATAAGGCAACAAAAATAATACAGAAGTCTTATTTTAAAGGTAAATCTCTTTTTAGCTTCTAATAGATTTCATTTCAATCAAAATGGAATTTTATCGTGTATCCGAAATTCTTATGCCATTAGGCATATAAAATGATCCAGTCACATTTTAATAATGCTTTTATTTTCACAGAATATGATCCTTTTAATGATAGTAACACTTAAAGTTATATTAATATATTAAATTAAAGTTCTATAAATATAAGATATTAAATTAAAGTTATATAAATATATATTAAATAAGTATATATAATATGTTATATATATAATTATGATATATTATAATATATATCATATATTTATTTATAAATATAGATATAGATATATAGATATATAGATAGGGAGCAGTTAGAAGTAACATAAATATAGCCATTCAATAATCTGTTTTTTCAGATAAATATAAAAATTTCAGAAATAATAAAAACTTATGTCTTTACAAAGGTAGATGTTAAAAATAAGTTTGTAATAAATGAACAAAGAAAAAAGATATAAACAGATGCTTAAGTATAGAGGAAAAACTGGTGGTTATCAGAGGGGAGATGGGAGGGGGGTTAGGTGAAATAGAAAGGGTTAAGAGTATCGTGATGAGCACTGAGTGGTGTATAGAATTGTTGATTTACTATATTGTACACCTGAAACTAACACTGTTAATTATATTGAAATTTAAAAATTATAAAAAAACTATAAAAATAAGCTTGTTAAGACTCTACTTATAACTCATGGTCTATTAATATAAAAAGGCAGGAAATTCGTTGAAATAATAGGCATTGTGTATAAAAATGTTGAAAGATGTTAAATACAAATCTGGAGCAAGGCATTTTTAAAATTTACCATATATGACAATAAGTGAAATACTACTGTAGAGCCTATATCATTGAGTACACCATAGTTATGGCTATAAGTGAAACAAAAAATATAGTTATGTGTACATATATTCAACAAATATTTATTGCAGTCTTATTTAACACAAAACTTACAAAAGACCTAGTTTTTACCTTCACAAAACCTAGGGAAGGCAGGCAAACAGTATTTATAGTAGATACATATTGAATATTTAGTTGGTAACGTAGAAGAAATGTCTAGGCCTTTCTCGGATCAGTTAGACCAGTTAAGAGTTTGTTCAACAGGTAGACTTAGAAAAGGGAGGAGAGTCATAAAGGTATGAGAGACTTTGGGGAAATGTAAGGATGTTAGTACAACTAGAACATAAAACAGAATATGAAATTCAAAAGAAAAGATGTAATAGTAATTACCATTTGCTCTTCCCACCCTGAAATATATGAGATTTTCTAAGGAGAAAGAGAAAATGTGGTGTTCTATTACAGACTTTTGGTAACATTGCCCCAGGTTTCAGAAGGGGCAGATGATGTATATATTAAAAGGGGAGATTTAGACAGTATCTCCTGTTTGGGTGAATTCTCCTATTATTTAACATTGTGCCATTCATTCTGTTTGTGGTGGCCCATAGCTTATAAATACTCCCGGATGTCTTGTAACTCCTGGTGGTGAAGGTATGGGTAGATAGCAAGGATATTAGAACGTACTAAGTAATTTGAAGACTGACTTTTTGTAAATTGTTTTAGAGTGACAATGTTGTGTTGGACTGAGGAGCAGCAACAATTGAGCCTAAATCTGTGATTTATGAGGAATGAGCAAGTGGATCTGTTTTTCAAAACCAGAATGTAAATTGTCTAAAGAAAAGTGGTAGCACTACACACTATGCTGGATTCATAACCCTCACAATTCAATGTTTTGAAGATGTCCTGGATAAAGTTTTGACAGAGCCAATGCATTTGGGCATGAACTTTCTTCACTTGCATGTACAGCCAGGTACCTGATGGAGTGACACATATGACAGAGTGGTCCTTTCTGTATTCCTTGCCTTCTCGGTGGCTCTGAGTCCTGGCCAAGCTTTCTGGTTGCAGAGGCAATGCCTGGGCCCCATGCCAAATTATCTTAGCTCTAGTTGGAACTGGTTGGGTGAAACATTTCTTAAGCCAAAAGGCCTCCTTGGAAAGGTTAACCTCTAATTTTACCCCCTAAATTCTGCTTGCATGATGCTATACCAGCATTGCAGTTTTGATAGCCTAACATTAGTGTTAAAGTTGACCATAGCGTAACTTTCAGATTTCTTTAAGCCTTTCCATTTTGTTACAGGCAGCCCATGATGATATGAATCATGCCTACCCCTCAAGGTGGTGCCTTCATGCCAATAGCCTTTATTATCAGAAATTTTCCTCCTTTTCAGACGTCAAATCTTGGAATGCTTAGCTCTCCCCCCCCCCCCACCAAGAGTTATAAGAATTGCATTCTATTTGATAACTATAATTTTCTCATTTATACTTAAATCTATGTTTAACTTTATTTAGTACTCATCAGCAATCTTTCATGCCAGATTTCTCTCCTCGTGCATTCTCTATTGTAACTCATCCATTATTGGTTAAGTTATATCTTTAGGAATCTCTTCAGAGTGTGTACTGGGCTCTCATTTCCTGATTTTATGCATATCTGAGAATGTCTTTCAATTGCCTTTCAAACCGAAGAACTTCACTAAGTATAGAATTTTGGGGCTACATCTAGAACAGATCCAGTACTGTATTTGGTATTTAGAGATGTGACAATAATCATAGTTGTAGCAGACATTCATTTATTACTTGCTATTTGACAGACTCTTACATGAGATTGTTTAATCCTTAGATCCAATTCTGGGTACTAATATTACTTCATTTTACTTGTCAAAGTCATCTAGCTACTAAGTAAGGAGTTTGAAATTTGAACTTAAGCAGTAATGCTCCAAAATCCTTACTCTTGGGGCACCTGGCTGGCTCAGTTGGTTAAGCGTCAGACTCTTGATTTCGGCTCAGGTCGTGATCTCGCCATTGGGTTCTGTGCTGGACGTGGCGCCTGCTTAAGATTCTCTCTCTCCCTCTCTCTCTTCCCCTCCTCACCTCTCTCTCTCTCTCTCTCTCTCTCTCTCAAAACAAAAAATCATGACAACAACAACGAAAAAAACCAAAGTCCACACTCTTAATTTTCTATACTACCTTTCAGGTTAATAATAATAAATTTCAGGTTAATAATAATAAATTTCTATACTACCTTTCAGGTTAATTAGGCTCAAATGTCTAGCTGTGTGACTTTAGAAATGTTACTTCTCTGTGCTTCAGTTAACTCTATAAAATGGGACTAATGTTAATAATAAGGATGCTATGATGATAAATGAGTTGATACATGCAAATAGTTTATAACAGTGCCTAGCAGATAGTAAATACTTGATAGTGGCCTGCTGCTGTTGTTATTACCTTATAGATAGTAAGATCCAGATACAAACTTCGAATAATCAATCTTATTTCAAGTAACTCAGTAAATACTTGATAGTGGCCTGCTGCTGTTGTTATTACCTTATAGATAGTAAGATCCAGATCCAAACTTTGAATAATAAATCTTATTTCAAGTAACTCTGCTGTTTAAAACTATAGTATAGTATCAAAAATTAGGTGGAAATTAGGCATGGAAATTAGGCATTTATATTTAGTGGGGAAAAGTGATTATTCAAACAGTATTGGGACATACATGATAAGCAATAAATGCTTGTTGAATGTATGAGGGTTGTATAAGAGTGTATATGCATTCACTTAATGAATATTAACAAGTAAGTATTAAGTATCCTCTAGGTCTGTATAGGCCAACTAGAATGAAACACAAAAATGATAGGGCATGATAATGAAATTGTAGATGATTTTCTTTTGAATTTCCTTAATTTGTTCCACAATTTCGCGAATAATACAATTTATAAAATTAACAATTTGACCAGATAATCACTGTATTATTTTTTATATATGTTGAGTGAGTTTGAAGTAACTACAAATAAGTGGTTGGAAGGGCAGAGCTCAGAGTGAGGTTTTGGAGCCATGAGAAGATAATGAAACTACCCATATGGTGTGTACAGTGGAGTAAAACATATAAGAAATAGGCAAAGGACAAGATGTTGGCAAATGGAACTTAAAGGAACCATTAGAAAGACACATGAAGAGTCAGAAGAGACATGCCCCCCAAAACAAAGCAGGAGACAGGTGGGGAGAGAAATTATCAGTGGCAAATTATACAGAAGGTCAAGAAAGAATCCACAGTATTTAGGAATGAAGAAATCTTTTTTAAGCCGTTTTATAAGAACAGTGAATATATATAAGCCATATTATAGTATGCTGAGGAGTAAAGGAAGTTGGGTAGTTAGAGACTGAAAATGTAGATGATTTTTTCAACAAGTTAGATGACCAAGGCATGGATCCTGGAAGAATTTAGAGTGAGACAGAATTCCTTTTATTTTTCCCTTATTGCTGCTAGAATTTTTTGGCATGGAAACACTTGTGAAAGGAGGATATCATTGGAGAGGAAGAGTCTAAAGATTTTAGGAGAGAAAGGGCAAGATTTGAAAGCAGGTAGGAAACAATGGTTACAAGAGCATAGACTGAGAACCTTGGTAAGAAGAACTCCCTCTGAGCACTGAAAGAGAAGGTGCCATTGTAAATCATTTAAGAAATTGAAATACTATAATCAGCAGTATCCCAGATGCTGGTGTTTCTTTTGGGCTTTTGGTTTTTCCTAAATATTTGTGACCTAGGGGTAGAAGGCAGGAGAGCCTCCCTTCAAAAAAACAATTACATCCATGTGCACTGTTTAAGTTTTTTCTCTGTATAGAATGGAAAATCTTGCTCCCTACTTCCTGTTCTCTCTTCTTGTGAGAAATCAGTGTAGGGTCCAGATGAATAACAGATGGATGGATAGGTTAATTGACTGATTGATTGATTTACACATACTTTATTCCCACAGTCACTCCTGTAGCCTGCAAATATAACTTGTGGTAAAAAAATGAGCAGAGTCAAATCAAAAAGTAGCATGCAGTGTACACTCTACTAATCTGATGGACATGAGTGTGAAACTTCATAACCATCCTTTGTTAGGAGGAAAGCCCTAAGTCTATGCCTAAGACTCCTAAACAAGAGAATGAACATTAGTAGGAGAGAGTACATGGACATAAGTTTGTGGAGGAATATATATTTAAGAAAAGACCATCTGTGCTTATCCCAAAATGCCCCAGGCCAAGACCATTTTGTTGCTAGCTGTCTGACAGACATGGCCTTTTTTCCCTTTGTGCTTTGTTCACATCCTTGCCCTTGCTTGATAAAGCAAATGTTTAAGGTACCTCTGTGTTCCTTTACCACAAACTTTGGCCAGAAGAGTGAATCTGATTTTAATGCTGACTAATATAAAATATTAAAGGAAATTCCATAATCCTTTAAAATTACTTTTCATACTTCCAAAATATAAGTAAGCTGAAGAGGTTAAAAAGACTCAGTCTGTGCTACAGGAATTTATTGGAAAATGAGTGCCAAAAAGTAAATTTTTCAGTTAATTAATGTTTCCATGTTTAAGCTGAATTTTTTAAATTCAATCTAATTAAGTTAGATTGTTCCATGCTTTATTAAATGGAACATGTTTGTGGTTTAAAAGGATCATGGTTGTTATGTTTTCATTCATATGTGTATCTTGAGAAACTTAAGACCATGGGGGAAGTGAAGGGGAAAAAAAGTTACAAACAAAGAGGAAGGGAGGCAAACCATAAGAGACTCTTAAATATAGAAGGCAAACTGAGGGTTGATGGGGGGTGGGAGAGAGGGGAAAGTGGGTGATGGGCATTGAGGGGAGAACTTGGGATGAGCACTGGGTGTTGCATGGAAGCCAATTTGACAATAAATTATATTAAAAATAAAATAAATAAAATAAAATAATCATGGTTGAATATTAAATTAATATCCCAGACCTTTTGAAGGAAACTCCACAAATGATCCCATGGTCACACATAGTATGTGCATTTCTTCTACAATTCTTCTGTCTTTTCCTTCATTCAGTACTTCTCAGTGTTTTAAATTTTTCTCATTTATCATTATTTCCATTTATTGTGTTTTCTAATTTGCAGCCAAAATAACCTAGGCAGTAAAGTCAGCACAATCAGTGACATCTTTTTTTTTTTTTTTAATGTGCTATTCACAATCATTTGACCCTGTAAGTAAGATAGCTCCAGGATTTTCCAATAGAATTAAGTGTATAGATTTTATAAAATGTCTATTTCAGAGACTTCTTTAGTTCTTTAGTCTGTTTCTTGAAGGTTTAGATGTCAGAAAGAAAAAAAAGTTTTACTATAGTTTGACTATCTTACATAACTAAAGCTTATCAACAACATGTAGATAACCTTGAAATGAGAAAGGGCTAAGGGCAATCTCATACTGACACCATTAAGAAGATGAACAGAAATATTATACAAAACATTTTTAAAGGAGTCATAAAATTAATTTATATGCTGTGTGCACCTCATTAAGGCTCATGAAGACACGGGTAAACTATTAAACAGGGTTTGGAGCATCCCCAACATTCACTTATGCCAGGCAAGAGGCGGAGAGAGACAGTAATGCACTTGCTGATGTGCATTTGTTGTTGTTGTTGTTGTTGTTGTTGTTGTTGTTGTTGTTGTTTTAAGTTTTCTATGCATAAAATTTCCAAAGGTCTTTAGATATCATATATAACTCTTGTTTTTGTTTTGTTTTCTAGGACAGCATAATTATTTATGTGCTGGAAGAAATGATTGCATTGTTGATAAAATCCGCAGAAAAAACTGCCCCGCATGTCGCCTTAGAAAGTGTTGCCAGGCTGGCATGGTCCTTGGAGGTAATACTGATGTTTTCATCAGTAATATGCTGTTGAATATTTACACTCTAAAACCGTGGGCCGGGAAATCCTAGTTTTCTTATTCATCTTTGTTCTTGTTTTGCTTTTCCTGTCATGATTATTGGTGTCTGAATGATGCAACCATTAATATCACATTAGCTATAGATTCTCATCTTTTTTAGGTATGTTATGAAAAGTAATAAGCCTTCATTTGTCTATATTGCCTATACGGAGATGCTATGAGAAGTTCACCAGCCTCTTATTAAGTAACATAGGTTGGATCTAGTCTCTACCACTCACTGTCTGGGTAGCCTTGGATAAGTCACTAACTCCTTCTGGGCATCAGTCTCCTTATTTGTAAAATGAGAGTACTGAGGTTCTTTTCAGAATCAAAAACTGATTCTGTGAATTGGTCAAGTACATTGGTCTTTATCCATCTCCCTCTCTCTCTCCATCAATCCCCTCCCACCCTACTTCCCTTCCTCATTCTCTTTAAGTAACTATATATGGAGCCCTTACCACTTACCAGGTACTCTTCTAAATTCTGGGGGTATAGCAGCACACACACACACACACACACACACACACACACACACAAAACAGAAACAGAAACAAATCTCTACCCTAATGGAGCTTACATTTTGGGTAGAGGAACAATAAGTATGTATGTCAAATTATTGTAAGTGTTATCAAAAATATTAAGCCGGATGAATTAATAGGAAGTATCAGGGAGAGGAGTCACTTCTGAATCCTTTAATTAATATTTTCATTTCACTTGGCAATTTCTTTTTCTTCCCCCTTCTAAGTATATTTTCTTTTTCCCTCTCTAAGTTTTTATTTATTGTTTTTCAAATTTTATTTTTTATGGTTCCAAGTTTTTATTTAAATTACAGCTAGTTAACATATAGTATATTAATTTCAAGTATAGAATTGAGTGATTCATTACTTACATACAACACCCAGTGCTCATCACAACAAGTTCCCTCCAAGATAACCACCATCTACTTCTCCCATCCCCCTGCCCACCTCCCCTCTGGTAACCATTGTTTGTTCACTATAGTTAAGAGTCTGTTTCTTGGTTTTTGCTTCTCTCTTTTTATCCCCCTCTATTTTCATTTGTTTTGTTCTTAAATTCCACATATGAGTAAACTCATATGGTATTTGTCTTTCTCTGACTTACTTCACTTAGCATAATATTCTCTAGCTCCATCCACGTCATTGCAAATGGCAATAGTTCATTTTTTTTAAGGCTGAGCAATATCCCATCGTGTATACATACCACTTCTTCTTTATCCATTTATCAGTCCATGGACATTTGGGTTCTTTCCATAATTTGGCTATTGTTGATAATGCCTCTATAAACATCAGGGTGCATGTATCTCTTTCAAATTAGTATTTTTGTTTCCTTTGGGTAAATACCTAGTAGTGCAGTTGCTGGCTCATAGGGTAGCTCTATTTTTAACTTTTGAGCAACATCCATACTGTTTTCCAGAGTGGCTGTGTCAGTTTACATTCCCACCGACAGTACAGAAGGGTTCCCATTTCTTCATATCCTTGCCATCATCTGTGGTTTTCTGAGTTGTTAATTTTACCTACTCTGACCCATGTGAGGTGGTATCTCAATGTGGTTTTGATTTGTATTTCCCTGATGATGAGTGATCTTTTCATGTGTCTGTTGGCCATCTGGATGTCTTCTTTGGAAAATTGTCTATTCCTGTCTTCTGCCCATTTTTTAAAATGGATTATTTGTTTTTCAGGTGTTGAGTTTTATAAGTTCTTTGTATATTTTGGATACTAAACCTTTATCTGACATCATTTGCACATATCTTCTCCCATTCCCTCAGTTGCCTTTCAGTTTTGTAGATTGTTTCCTTCACTGTGCAGATGGTTTTACTTTGATAAGGTCCCAATAGTTTATTTTTGCTTTTTTATCTCCCTTGCCTCAGGAGATATATCTAGTAAGAATTTGCTATGGCCAATGTCAAAGAGGTTACTGCCTGTGTTCTTCTCTACGATTTTAATGTTTTCCTGTTTAACATTTAAGTCTTTTATCCAATTTGAATTTATTTTTGTTTATGGTATAATAAAGTGGTTCAGTTTCATTCTTTTGCATGTTGCTATCCAGTTTTCCTGACACGCTTGTTGAAAAGACTGTCTTTTTTTCCATTGGATAGTCTTTCCTAGTCTCTTGAAGATTAATTGACCATATATAGTTGTGGGTTCATTTCTGAGTTTTCTGTTCTGTTCCACTGATGTGTCTGTTTTTGCACCAGTAACATACTGTCTTGATCATTACAGCTTTGTAATATGACTTGAAGTTGAGAATTGCGATGCTTCCATCAGTTAACCATTTCTTAAGCAATATCTCCGGCATCATGAGTTTGATGTAATGGTTATAATTTTTCTAAAATACATTAAAATGAACTCATAACCTTTTTGTAGTGTGTGTATATATATATATATATATATAATAGAGACATAGTTAACCTAAAAGTTACCTTAGTTTCAGGTGTAAAACAGTGATTTGACAGGTCTATGTGCTGTGCTCACCACAAGTTTTGCTACCTTCTGTCTTCATACAATGCTATTACAATACCAATGATTTAATTCCCTATGCTGTAGCTTTCATCTCCATGACTTGTACATTCCATGAGTGGATAACCTGTACCTCTCACTCTCTTTCACCTATTTTGCCAATCCCCCCAGCTCCCTCCACTTTGGCGACCATGTTTGGTCTCTGCATTTATGGGTCTATTTCTGCTTTTCTGTTTGTTTCTTTAGATTTCACGTGTAAGTGAAATCATATGTTATTTGTCTTTGATGTATTTCACTTAGCATAATAGCCCCTAAGACTATGTATGTTGTTGCAAATGGCAAGATTTCATGCTTTTTCATGACTAAGTCAATTGCACATATATATCACATCTTCTTTATCCATCTATCTACTTATGGACACTTGGGTTGCTTCCCTAATTTGGTTGTTGTTTATAATGCTGCAATAAACATAGGGGTGCAAATATCTTTTTGAATTAGTGTTTTTGTTTTCTTTGAGACCCTGTGGTTTAATTACTGAATCATGTGGTATTTCTAACTTTTTGAGGAACCTCTATACTGTTTTCCATAGTAGCTACAACAATTTTCATTCCCACCAGCAGTGCACAAGGCTTCCTTTTTCTTCATATCCTTTTCAGCACTTGTTATTTATTGTCTTTTCAATTCTAGCTATTCTGACAGGGATAAGGTAATACCTCACTGTAATTTTGGTTTGCATTTCCCCGATGTTTAGTGATTTTGACCATCTTTCATATGCTGGTTGGCCGTGTATGTCTTCTTTGGAAAAATGTCTATTCAGGTCCACTGGCCATTAAATTTTTTTTTAATGTTTGCTTATTTTTGAGAGACAGAGATAGAGAGAGAGTATGAGTATAGGAGGGACACAGAATGCAAAGCAGGCTCCAGGCTCTGAGCTGTCAGCACAGAGCCTGACTCAGAGCTCAAGCTCCCAAACCTGGAGATCATGACCTGAGCTGAAGTTGGACACAACCAACCTGACCAGGAGCCACCCAGGAGCCCCTCTGCCAATTTTTAATCAGATTTTTTTTTTGGTGTTGAGTCATATAAGTTATTTATAAATTTTGGATATTAATGCCTTGTCAGATATATCATTTGCAAAAATCTTCCATTCAGTAAGTTGCCTTTTTGTTTTGATGATGATTTCCTTCACTGTACAGAGGCTTTTTATTTTGGTTTGGTCCCAATAGTTTAATTTTGCTTTTATTTATCTTGCCTGAAGAGACATATCTAGAAAAATGTTTATAAGAACAATGGCAAGATATTATTGCATGTGTTTTCTTCTAGGAATTTTATGGTTTCCAGTTTCACATTTAGGTGTTTAATCCATTTTGAGTTTATTTTTGTATATAGTTTAAGTAAGTGATCCAATATCATTCTTTTGCTTAATGCTGTCCAGTTTTCCCAGCACCATTAAAGAGACTGTCTTTTCCCCCCTGCATATTGTTGTCATAGATTAATTGATCATAAAAGCATTAGTTTATTACTGGGCTCTCTATCCTATTACATTGATCTGTGTCTGTGTTGGTGCCAGTACATGGTGTTTTTATTACTACAGCTTTGTAGTATATCTTGAAATCTGGAATTGTTATACCTCCAGCTTTGTTCTTCTTTCTCAAGATTGCTTTGGCTATTTGAGGTCTTTTGTAGTTCCATACAAATTTTAGTATTACTTTTTCTAGTTCTATGACAAATGCTATTGATATTTTGATAGGGATTTCACTGAATGTGTAGATTGCTTTGGATAGCATGGACATTTCAATGATACTGAACTTCCAATCCATGAGCCTGCTATACGTATTTGCATTTGTGTCCTCTTCAATTTGTTTTGTTAATGTCTTATAGTTTTTTTTTATTTTATTTAAATCCAAGTTAGTTAACATATAGTGTAATATTGGTTCCAGGAGTAGATTTTAGTCATTTATCACTTACATATAGCACCCAGTGCTCATCCCAACAAGTGCCCTCCTTAATGCCCTTCACCCACGTAGTCTATCACCCCACCCACCTCCCCTCCAGCAACCCTAAGTTTGTTCTTTGTATTTAAGAGTCTCTTATGGTTTGCTTCCTCTGTTTTTATCTTATTTTTCTTTCCCTTCTCCTATGTTCATCTGTTTTGTTCCTTAAATTCCACATATGAATGAAGTCATATGATATCTATCTTTCTCTGGCTGACTTATTTCGCTTAGCATAATATGCTGTAGTTCCATCCATGTTGTTGCAAATGGCAAGATTTCATTCTTTTTGATTGCCGAGTAATATTCCAGTGTGTGTGTGTGTGTGTGTGTGTGTGTGTGTGTGTGTACATACATACCATATCTTCTTTATCCATTTGTTAGTCAATGGACATTTGGGCTCTTTCCATAATTTTGCTATTGTTGATATTGCTGCTATAAACATTGGGGTACATGTGCCCCTTAGAATCAGCACTTTTGTATCCTTTGGATAAATACCTAGTAGTGCAATTGCTGGGTTATAAGGTAGCTCTATTTTTAATTTTTTCAGGAACAAAAACACTGTTTTGCAGAGTGGCTGCACCAGTTTGCATTCCTAACAACAGTGAAAAAGGGTTCTCCTTTCTCTGCATCCTCAGCAACATCTGTTGTTTCCTGATTTGTTAATTTTAGCTATTCTGACAGGTGTGAGGTGTTATCTCATTAGAATCTATAATTGAAAATCTATCCCAAGCCAAAAATAGTCATTCACATAATATAACCATTTTAATATTTTTCCCATTAGAGTTTTTTTAATGATTCTCCATAATATAACAACTTGCTGTATTATGTAATTATAAAATATATTAAGCCTACCAAATTAATAAAAATAAACAAGTAAATACCTATATATCTGTCACTCAATTTTTAATTGATATGATCATTTTTCATATATTCTTCACTCTAAGGAATAATATATTAACAGATATTTTAAAGCTTTTGATATGTTCTTTCACTAAACTCATTAGATTAATTTCTTATAAAATTTCCTTGTCTCTCTTTTTTTAAAATCAGGTAGTCTCTACAAACCTTCCAAACTACCCCTGAAGTTATTTCAAGTTAATTTGTCTTCCCCAAACACCATATTGTCATTCAAAATAATTTAGGGAGTTTCATAGTGTTAGATGGTTCATAGGACTAATATATAATGCAGTATCTTTGATTCTGAGGGCTATCTGGGATATAAAAAAAAGAAAGAAGAAGGAAAACCTTACTGTATTTCAGGCATATTTGAAGGAAAGATTGATTGAATTCTAATGTTATCTTGTGGTCAGTATCACAAACTGAGAAATATGGTTTGTGCATTTAAATATCTCATAAGTAGATCTGCACAGAGGTTTATTAGAAAGAAGTGGCACCACACTCTGATATGTCATAGTCCTGGTATTGGTCTGCCTGGCAGAGTTAATAGCAAAAGTCTGTGGAGTCAACAGTCCAGTTCTTATAAATCAGAAAGGTATGCAATTTCTGGATCAGATTCTAACTGCTAGTCCTGTATTAAATTTCTGGAGTAAGGGTAAGTGTACTTGTATTCTACTGAGAATGTGAGAGCTTCCTTTTGAATGATAATCAGGGTTGCTTCTAGTTGGATTCTTTCATAATTAGAAGAGTTTCACTTAAGTAATAATAGCCTACATACTACTAAAAATGGAGATACATCCTTTCCTTCCTTCCTACATGTTTACCACTCTGAGGTTTCTCATTTCTGATATAGAGACCATTTAAATAACAAAAGATGAAACAAAGAGTAAACCTTGAAAATTTTTTTAAAGATTTAATAAAATATATGGAAGAATTTCAGAAGCCAGAAATAGTAATGTTTTCACAGGTCATGACATAGATATCGCAGGTTGTAATACCAGCTTTAGTGGCTGTGTGCTGATTATAAGAATTGTGTTTGAGTTATTGGGTCTCTTAGTTGCATATAAGTCTTATTTTTAATAAACCACTTTCCTTGCCTTCACCAGGTCACAATAAACTCTTGCATTTTGTTATTGCTATACAGTACTGAGTAGGAAAGATAGTTACATGCTGAAGTATGGTAATATATCTTCTAATTTAGGTGTTATGCTTCCAACTTCTTTCCTTTGGAAAAAATTTTTGTGTAATGACTCACAAAAAAATTCTAAAATGAATACGGCTCTGTATTTTGCATTTGTGGTAAAAATGATGAATTATTATAAAGGTAATTAGCTCTTACAAATATAAGTAACTTTCTACATAAAGGAATGATTAAATACATAGTTAATGTTAGCTGAAATTTTTTTAAAGCTGGAGACTATTTTTATAGGGTTGTTATTTATTTATTTATTTTGGTAGAAAGCCTTTTCTTCAGATTTTAAAGGGTTATGCTAGAAAGCTAGTTTCTTTCCTGCCCCCTTTTGCCCCTATATTCACCTCCCATGTCTCTTGGCAAAGAGAATAACTTTCTGGGCTACAGAATATGGGTTGTGTAGTAAAGTGTTGTTGTTTTTTTCTCTTCCTATACTTGAAAGCCAGAAAGTCTTTTTTTTTTTTTTTGAAGAATTTCTGAACAGTACCTTCTTTGGAAGTATAGAAACTTAGTCTGTGCCTTTAATTACTATAAAAACTGAAATCATCTGTCCTCTCTTTGATGCAGGAATTGGTTTGGGTGATGCCTGCCACCTAACCTCTTTGGACTATCTTCCTCTTATGAGCATTTCCTTTTCTACCCAAACCCTGGTCTTTGAATGAGCAACCCCCATACCAAGATAATACTTCTCACACTATTTCCTCAGTTCACTAAATTGAATGAAACCTACAGCCAAATAGTGTCACTTCCTGATTGTTCACCCTAAACCCCCTTTCACACATACGGGATAAGGATATTCCTCAGAATATTCATTCTCATTTCTTTGTGTTTTTTGTTTGTTTTGGGGGTGTTTTTTGGTGGTTTGGTTTTTTTTTTGTTTGTTTGTTTGTTTTCAATTAGGGACTGCTTTTATGGCTGCCAGCTAAAACTGTTCAAGAGCATCTAGCAGTATTTACTGTTTTTAGACCCCCTTAAAAAGTTAGGGTTGAGGGATATAAAGATTCTCCTCCATTTGTAGTCTAACTTTATTTGGATAATTGAGACATTTACTATTTAAAACAATTCTAATATAGTTTGGGTTTTTTTTTTTAAATATTCATTTTAATTTTATATTTCCTGTTATCTAGCATTTGTATTTTTTTAAGTATAAATGCAGGCATGTTGGTTTAATCTGGGAAGTAGAAAAGCAAGCTAAATCTGTGCCAAAAGAGGTTGTTAGAGCATAGTCCCAATGTACTGATCCCAGCAACATCATCCTTTTGATAATTCGAAGTAAAACACAGATCTAGACATGATTTCTCACAGCTACTATTGAGATAATTGCCTATAAATCCAACTAAACAAGAGCAAAGCTTATTATGATCCTCATAATATCAAAGGATTTGCACTATTCCCTGTCTGCTGATCTTTACCCTCTATTTTCTCATCCAATTCCCAGAAAGCTTTCCAGCTTCCATAAAATTTACATTTTAATATCCAATATAGTATTCTGCCTCTATGCAATGTGCCCAACATTATCACATGAACACCTTGTGTCATCCACAAAATAAAAAATATAACATTTTTTTTGCCAGAAATAAAAACAAATAGAGAGGCCATGGCAAAGTAAACATTCACTTCAGAACTTAGTCCATAATTAGTAATCTATATTACTTTATTCAGTCTGAAAGATTTACGTATATGTTTACCTATTTGGTTTTTTTTCCAACTCAGTCCTTCATTCAGTTTACTTGTTTTTGAGATAAAATTTTTGTAAGTTCTTTATGTGGGAAATTATTAATGATAATTTCATTTATCCATTTAAAGTATCTTTCTTTACCCTTCACTTTCAAAAGATGATTTTGGTGATTTAAAAATTTTAGGTTGTCTTTGTTTTTCTCCACGCTGTAAAGATGCTCATCTACTACCTTCTGGGAGTATCATTTTTTCTGAGAATTCTCCCATTTATCTAACAGCTGTTTCTTTGAGGCAATATTTTATCTATATTTATGTAAAATGTTTTTTATACTTTTTCTACAAATTCACTGTAACAACCAGTAATAAGTTAGCTTCATTTGTTCTACTTGTAAATCATGATTTATAAATTTGTGTCTTTTGTACATACCAGGAGGATCAATACCATCCCAGTATTCTTCAAATATTGCTTCCCTCCACATTGCCTTTTTCTACCTCTAGAACACTTACTAGACATATATTAGCACATTCTCTCTTCCAAATATCCTTACCCTATATAATATTTCTCATATTGTTATCTATGCTATATTCTGTGAAATTTAGTCAGTTATATCTTCAAGTTTACCATCTCTTAACTTTAGTGGTGGTATTTTTTTAAACATTATACTTGTTTCTTTTATAAATTTGTCTTATTTTTACTAAAATAAAAAAGCTTTTACTTTTTTGTGTTTCCATTCTTTTTTCATATAACTTTAATAAGTTGTAAACAAATTTGCCACAAATATTTGTATTCACTAATTCCAAAGTCCCATAACTCCGAATCTAATTATGCCACTGTAGCATGATGGTTTAAAAAAAAGCCGTTATTATTTACAGAATTCCCCCATGATTGTAGTTATACTCCTTTATAGCAAATTTCAGGCTACCAGAGTTTTAAAAATTGGCTCTCAGTATTCCTGAATATTTAATAAGTTTTCATAGGCCATTATGAGCCAGTTCCAGTTCCAGCACCCTGCTTATTATCTCTGTTACTTCTTACTCATTGTGCCTTTTGTAATTTTGGATTATAAATTCATGTCTGGCACAGCTTAATTTTATTTTCTTTCTTTCTTTCTTTCTTTCTTTCTTTCTTTCTTTCTTTCTTTCTTTCTTTCTTTCTTTCTTTCTTTCTTCTTTCTTAATTCTTTAATTCTGTGTGGCCTTAATTGAGGGAGTTTCTGTCCAAAGAATTCTTATTTTATTCTTCCAGGCACTTTAAGGATTTCATTAATGCTCTAGGATTCCTGTACCATGCAGGTAGAATAATTTCAAGCTGCCAATCTGGCTGAAGAAGGCCTTTGATTAAGAGTGATCAAAGGAGAGATGTTTTATACTGAACTAATAAGGATGAAACAGACAAGCTGTCTTCTCATGTCCCCTTTGTCAGTGGATAGAAATAGTCTTCATTTTGGACTCCTTGATACTTTGCTGACTTTGTGAGTTTAACTATGCATTTAAAAGTATGTTAGTTATATTTCATCCATCATATTAGGTGTTCTGGAGAAGGGATTTATAAGCTACCTAATTTTCTACATTTCCAGAAGAGTTTATATAGAATTTTATGCCAGTTTCAATCAAATATATTAACTCTGCTTTAAAATTTTAAAATTTGTCAATAGGTTAAAAAAGAATTTTTTATGAATATAATTTATTTTCAAATTGGCTTACATACAACATCCAGTGCTCATCCCAACAAGTGCCCTCCTCAGTGCCCATCACCTACTTTCCCCTGTCTCCCAACCCCCACCAACCTGCAGTTTGTTCTCTGTATTTAAGAGTCTCTTAGGGTTTGCCTCCCTCCCTTTCTGTTTGTATCTATTTTTTTCCCCTTCCTTTCTGCCATGGTCTTCTGTTTGTAAAAAAGAATTTTTAAAACACCTCTGTAGGCGATGGTATAGCATTATACAAGTATGAGGATGCACAGTCAGCACAAGTAGGGTTTGACTTAAATTTCCCCACCAATAGCTGCAGGACGCACTGCAACCTTTACACATCTCTGCTTTCTTTTCCATTAAGATCACATAATGAGGTGGGTGCTTGGGTAGCTCAGTCAGTTAAACATCAGACTCTTGATTTTGGCTCAGATCATGATCTCACAATTTCTGAGTTCAAGCCCACATTGGGCTCCTCCATGCTAACAGAGTCCGTTTGGGACTCTGTCTCCTTCTCTCTCTGCTCCTCCCCCATGCACGTGCACACACTCTCTCTCTCAAAATACATAAAACTTAGAAAAAAAAAGATTACATAATTAGGGTTATTATGAGGGCAAATGAAATGATACATCTAAAGCATGTAGCGTGGCGTCTGGCCTATAAAAAAGTTTAGTAAATAGTAGCTTAAAATATCTTTCATATCATGGAGTCATTTATGCAAATATTGTCATTGTTAAAATAATATTTAACTTTAATGCAGAATATTTATTGTATCTTCTAAAAGTTTTTAATTATTTATCTGTAGGAACCATTAAAAAATCAATGCAGGTATCTTGGAATTGCATTAATTTACCGAATCATAGATAGTAGAGTGTATTTAATTAGTGTAAAGTTATTGAATATTGTCATATCTATTTACGTTTCAAACTATGTTTTTCCCATGGAAACATAATCTTGAAAGAAAATGTATATATTTTTATGTGGTAGGAAATTTTTCTAAATGATTGCAAATATTTCTCAGTTAATTTTTTTTTTAGCTTTGTAGAAAATGTCCTACTTGTTTTGATTTTTAGAAATGCTTTTAAAACTGTTTGGGATAGAGCCTGTGACTCCAGGAACATGTTGAAGTTACAAAAGATATTCATCAATTTGATCTACCAAAGGCAAAAGAGAATCTGTGTTGCTTAGGATGGGACTGAGGGAAGTAGGAGGAGTTAGATGGAAAAGGAAGTGAGTGGGATGTTACTGTGTGTACTACTTCCCTTGGCCAACCAAATCTTTACTAAAATTCTATTCAAACATGGAAAATGTATGGAATGGGCCCCTTCTCACTCAAATATATATACATTGCCATTGTTTTTAGGCATGTAATATAATTGAAAGAAAATGAGATTCTTATATTTTTCCTTTGTTGATGACCTGTGTTTTCTCCCTCTGTTTCTTAATCCTTTAATTTCAGTATTTTCATCAATATTTAGCTCTATCTTAATCTATTATTTTTTCCTGAAACAGAATAAGCCCTTTTTGATTTGAAATTTCAAGTCTTCTTATATATTAGCAAAGTATTCTGTATTACCTCCAAAATTTTTTTTCAGAGAGAGAGGTGGGGGGGGCGGGGAGGAAGAGAGACAGCATGAACAGGGGTGAGGGACAGAGGGAGAGAGAATCCCAAGCAGGCTTCATGCTCAGCACAGAGCCCGATGCAGCACTCTATCCTGCAGTCCTGGAGATCATCACCTGAGCTGAAATCAAGAGTCGGATGCTCAAGCAACTGAGCCACCCAAGTGCCCCAGAGACTTTTTGTTTCATATTTTCTTTCCTTTTTTTCATAGTCCTCAATAATAATTGGTACATGAGCTCTTTTCTTTGTCTTCCACACCTGCCATCCTTTCTCTACTCAGTTTCATTTTAGTTATTTTATACTTTATTTGGTGATTTTTCTTAAAATCTCAGGGTCTGAACGTCATGTCTCTGGTTACTTTTTGTTTTACCCTGGCAGGTCTCCTCCTTTATTCTCCTAATAAGGTTTTTTTCATCAATAATGGCCTTATTTCTTCATTTTTTTCTCTTCCGTCTCCCATTTTAACTTACTGTTTTGTAATTTATTTCATCTTTTATTTCTCTTCTTTGGATTCTTGAAACTTAGATGCCATTTTATTTTTGAAATATAGTGAAAGTTTGCTTAAGTCCCTTTCCTACAGTAATTCTCCCTCCAATTTGTATTCATCTGATTCTTGATTTTTACATTTTCATCATTTCTAAAATTAATTTTTATTAAATTTCATATGATATGTCTGTTACTTACTACACAGTTAAGTCTATGTAATTCTATCTTTGCCTGGTAATTGACTTAGTATCTGATAGTGATTTCCCCTTGGCTTTCTCTTGTTTTGATTAAACCTTTATAATTTGAGCCAGAAGGCTTGATATCTTAGCTATTTGGTTTGATATGAAAGACAGGGAAACAGTGGTTGGGGACATAAATGTAATAATGTCAACAGCTGAAGTTTAACTTCTGTTGTGATAGAATATTATTTTCCATTTTTAAAACAATAATTTTTAGAACTGGTAAACATAATGATTTTTTCTTTCCTGGCACCTAAATTTAGTTATTATATTTTAATTTTAATCTTTTTAAGCTTAATTAACATAAAATATTATATTAGTTTTGGGTGTATAACATATTGATTCCTCAGTTCTATACATTACTCAGTGCTCACCACAATAAGTGTAGCTACCATCTGTCACCATACAGTATTAAAATATTATTGATTATATTCCCTATGTTATCTTTTTCATCTCCATGACTTATTTATTTTATAACTAGAAGTTTGTACCTCTTAACTCCCTTTATCTATTTCACACACCCCCTTATCCACCTTCCCTCTGGAAAGTTCTCTCTATATAAGAGTCTGTTTTTAGATTACCATGTAAGTGAAATCATATGGTATTTGTCTTTCTCTGTCTGACTTATTTCACTTAGCATAATATTAATGGTCCATCTATTATGGCAAGATCTTATGTTATTTTATGGCTAAGTAATATTCCTGTGTGTCTATGTCTGTGTATATCACATCACCTATTTATCCATTCATCTATCAATGGACACTTGTATTGTTTCCGTATTTTGGCTATAGTAAATAATGCTGCTATTAATGTAGGGGTGCTTATATATTTTCAAATTAGTGTTTCTTTTCTTTGAGTAAAAACCCAGTAGTTGAATTACTGGATCATATGGTATATCTATTTTTAATGTTTTAAGGAACATTCATGTTGTTTTCCACAGCAGTTGCACCAATTTACATTCCCACCAACAGTACACAAGGATTCCCGTTTCTCCACTTTCTTGCCAAGACTTTTTATTTATCATTCTTCTGATTCTAGCCATTTTGAATGGTGCGAAGTGATATCTTGTGACTTTGATTTATGTTTCCCTGATGATTGGTGATGAGCATCTTTTCATGTGTCTGTTGTACATGTCTGTGTCTTCTTTGAAAAAAAATGTGTATTCAGGTACTCTGCCTATTTTTTAATCAAAATTGTTTTGTGTTAGGTTGCATAAGTTCTTTATATATCTTGGATATTAAGCCCTTGTCAGATAGATCATTTACAGAGATCTTCTTCAATTCAGTAGCTTGCCTTTTTGTTTTGTTGATGGTTTCCTTTACCATGAAAAAACTTTATTTTGCTGTAGTCCTAATTTAATTTTGCTTTTGTTTCCCATGCCTCATGAGACATATCTAGAAAATGTTTCTATGGCTGATGTCAAAGAGATTATTGTGTGTGCTTTCTTCTAGGAGTTTTATTGTTTCAGGTCTCACATTTAGGCCTTTAATCTTTGTATATGATGTAATAAAGTGGTCCAGTTTTATTCTTTGTATGTAGCTGTCTAGTTTTGTCAACACCATTTATTGAAAAGACTATCTTTACCCCTATTGTATATTATTGCCTCCTTTGTTTTAGATTAATTGGCCATATAAGTATGGGTTTATTTCTGGGCTCTCTATCCTGTTACATTGATCTATATATCTGTTTTTGTGCCAGTACCATACTGTTTTGATTGCTATAGCTTTGTAATAAAGTTTGAAATTCCAGGGCATGGTATCTCCAGCTTGTTTTTCTTCCTCAAGTTTGCTTTGTCTGTTCAAGGTCTTTTGTTGTTCCATACAAATTTTACAATAATTTGTATTATTTGTGTGAAAAATTTTGTTGGTATTTTGGTAGGGATTGCACTGAATCTAGATTTCTTTGGATAACATGGACATTTTAATGATACTAACTCTCCCAAGCCATAAATGTGGTATACATTTCCATTTGTTTTCTTTTATCAGTGTTTTATAGTTTCAGAGGATATGTCTTTTACCTCCTTGTTTAAATTTATTCCTAGGTGTTTTATTCTTTTTGGTGTAGTTATAAATGGTATTGTTCTCTTAATTTCTCCTTCTGCTACTTTGTTATTAGTTTATAAAAATGTGATATATTTCTGTATATTAACTTTGTAGGCTTCAACTTTACTGAATTCATTTATCAATTAATAGTTTTTTGGTGGAGTCTTTCAGGTTTATGTATATAGTTTCATTGCTTCATAGCATTTTCGTTAAGATCGAGTGTAATATCTGTGCATAGTATCATGTTAATGCGATAATAACTGTTTTACTTCTTCTTCTCCATTTTGGATGCCTTTTATTTCTTTTTCTTGTCCAATTGCTGCAGTTAGGACTTTCAGTACTGTGTTGAATAAAAGTGGTGAGTGTAGCATCCTTGCTTTATTTCCTAATCTTAATCTTACAAGAAAATCAGTTTTTCACCATTGAGTATGATTTTAACTGTGGGGTTTTCATATATGGTTTTTAATATGGTGAGTCCTGTTCCTTCTAAACCCAGTTTGTTGAGAGGTTTTAAAGTGAGTAATTGTTGTATTTTGTAAAATGATTTTCTGTATCTTTTGAGATAATCATATGATTTGTAACCTTTCTCTTATTAATGTGATGTATAACACTGATTTGCAAATATTGAACCACCTTTGGTCTCTGGAATAAATCCTGCTTGATCGTGGTGAATAATTTTTTTTAGTATTGTTGAATTTGGTTTGCTAATACTTTGTTGAGGATATTTGCATCTATGTTCATCAGAGATACTAGCCTACAGTTTTGGAGTCTTTGTCTGGTTTTGCTATCAGGGTAATTCTGGTCTCACAAAACAATTTTGGAAGTTTTTCTTGCTCTTTGATTTTTCAGAATAGTTTGAGAAGAATAGGCATTAACTTTTCTTTAAATATTTAGTAGAATTCACCCATGAAGCCATCTTGTCCTAGACTTTGTTTGTTGGGAGCGTTTTGATTCCCGATTCAAGTTTCATTACTAGTAATCAATCTGTTCAAATTTTCCTTTTCTTCCTGATCCAGTTTTGGAAGAGTGATTGTTTCTAGGGATTTAGCCATTTATTCTAGGTTGTCCAATCTGTTGGCATATAATTTTTCATTATATTCTTTTATAATCCTTTGTATTTCTCTGGTGTTGGTTGTTATTTCTCCTCCTTAATTTCTGATTTTATTTCAGTCCTCTCTTTTTTTTCTTGATGAATATGGCTAAAGTTTTATCAATTTTGCTCATTTTTCAGAGAACCACCTCCTGGTTTCAATGATCTTTCCCATTGTTTTTTAAGTTGCAATCTCATTTATTTTTGCTCTCATCTTTATTATTTCCTTCCTTCTACTATATCTGGCTTTGTTCTTTTTTTTAGCCCATTAAGGTGTAAGGTTAGGTTGTTTATTTGACATTTTTCCTTTTTCTCTGGAAGTTGTCAGGTATCACTCTAACTGTTCTCTAAGAACTGCTTTTGCATCTTCTGAAAGACTTGAGATGTTGTGTTTTCATTTTCATTTGTCTGAAGGTATGTTTTCATTTCTTCTGATTTCTTGGTTGATCCATTTATTGTTTAGTAGCATTTGCTTAACCTCCATATATTTGTGTTCTTTCCAGATTTTTTCTCTTAATTGATTTTTAGTTTCATAACATTGTGCTCAGAAAAGATGCATGGTATAATTTCTACCTTCTTGAGTTTATTGAGACTTGTTTTGTGATCTAACATGTGATCTATTATGGAGATTGTTCCATGTGCACTTGAAAAGAATATGTATTCTGCTATTTGAGGATAGAATATTTTGTATATATCTGTTAGATTCATCTGGTATAATGTGTCATTTAAAGCCACTGTTTCCTTGTTGATTTTCTGTCTGGGTGATCTGTTCATTAATGTAATGGGGTGTTAACCCCTACTGTTGTATTACTATTAATTTCTCTCTTTATGTTGTTAATATTGGCTTTATATATTTAGGTGCTTCTACACTGGGTACATAAATATTTGTAATTCTTGTATCCTCTTGTTGGGTTTTTCTGCTTGTCATTATGTAGTGCCCTTCTTTGTCTGTTGCTACAGTCCTTGCAGAGTTTATTTTGTCTGAAAGAAATATTATTACCCCATCTTTTTTCGGGTTCCATTTTCATAGTATATATTTTTCTATCCTTTCACTTTCAATCTGCATATATCTTTAATTCTGAAATGAGTTTCTTTTAGGCAGCATATAGATGGGTCTTTTTTTTTTTTTTCGTTTTTTTTCCCCATTCAGTCACCCTGTCCTTTGATTGGAGCATTTAGTCCATTTACACTTAAAGTAATTATTGATAAGTATATACTTTTTGCCATTTTGTTAATCGTTTTCTCATTGTTTTGTAGTTTTTCTCTGTTCCTTCCTTCTCATGCTCTTTCCCCATGTGGTTTGATGGCTTTCTTTAGCGTTATGCTTGGATTCCTTGCTCTTTATTTTTTGTGTATCTACTATAGATTTTTGATTTGTGGTTAGCATTGGTTTCAGATCTAACATCTTGGGTATGTAGTAGTCTATATTAAGTTGATGGTCTCAAGTCAAACACATTCTAAAAGGACTGAATTTTTATTCCCCTCTCAATGTTTTATGTATATGAATGATATCATATTTTACATCTTTTTCTTTGGTCATTCCCTTGACTGATTTTTGTAGATAAAATTGATTTTGCTACTTTAGTGTATTAACCTCATTACTGGCTTTATAAGTGATTAATCTACTACCTTCTAATTATTAAAAGTGATATATCTAGAGATTTTTATAGACATATCTTCTTTCTGGTCATATAACTAAATTATCTTAATACTTTTATAGAATTATATTGTAATCCCTTGAGTTTTCTAGCTATAATATTATCTTCAAATAAACTAATTATTAATATGTTCACTGTTGGGTTTTGGTAAATAGTGTTTATATCTTTCTACCTGTACTTTGAGGTTTTTATTTGTGTGTTTTAGTAGTGGCTCTTGGATCTTAACAAAAAGCTTTTGCATTAGTTTCCTACTGCTGTAACAAATTACCACAATTTAATGATTTAAAACAACACACATTTATTATCTTAAATTTCTGGTGGTCAGAAGTCTGAAATGGGTTTTACTGGGCTAAAATCAAGGCATTAGCAGTACTGCATTTCATTTGTAGACTCCAGTCGAAAATCTCTATCCTTGCATGTTTCAGCTTCTAGGGCTGCACAATTCTTTGACTTGTGGTGCCAGTTCATCTTTAAAGCGAACAATAGTTTAGTCTTTGTCAAGACATCATCTCTTTTGACTCTGCTGTCTCCCTTTTCCCCATTTAAGAAACTTGAGTATCACACGGTCCTGAGTCCACCTGGGTGTTCCAAGCTGCTCTTCTTAATGTCAGCTGGTTAGCAATCTTAATTCTATCTGCAATTTTAATTGTCTCTTATTCCTGCCATCTCTAAGGAACCACGATTCTGCCTTTCAAAGCCTCTTGTCATTTGTTGATAAAAATTAAGTGATTTTCTCCTTTGATCTGATATAATGAATTTTGGTGGTAGATTTTCCAGGATTGAACCATCCTTTTCTTCTCAGAACAAGCTCTAATAGAGTAAGGTATAGTGTTCTATTTTTAATTCTGCAGAATTCAAGTTTTTAGCTCATTTTAAAATTTTACCTATAAAATCATGACAGCTTAATCTTTATTTCTGGGATGATGCTTTTAAGGATAAGTTTGCTTTTAAAATGTATAGGGAAGGTTTTGACTTTTTTCTTTAAGATAGTATAAGAGAGGGGTGTCTGGGTGGCCCAGTCAGTTGAGCATCTGACTTCCACTCAGGTCATGATCTCCCGGTTTGTGAGTTCAAACCCCGTGTTGGACTCTGTGCCGACAGCTCAGAACCTGGGGCCTGCTTTTGGTTCTGTGTCTCCCTCTCTCTCTGTTCCTCCCCTGTTTTCTCTCTCTCTCTCTCTCTCTCTGTCTCTGTCTCTCTCTCTCTCTCTGTCTCTGTCTCTCTCAAAAATAAATAAACATTAAAAAAAATTTAAAAAAGATAGTATAGGGGCGCCTGAGTGGCTCAGTCAGTTAGGCAGTCGACTTTGGCTCAGGTCATGATCTTGCAGTTCGTGAGTTCAACCCCCGTGTCAGGCTCTGGGCTGACAGCTCATAGCCTGGAGCCTGCTTCGGATTCTGTGTCTCCCTGTGTCTGCCCCTCCACTGCTTGCACTCTGTCTCTCGCATTGTCTCAAAAATAAACATTTTTAAAAAATTGAAAAAGATAGTATAAGAGAAATGTCTGCCATAGAGAAGATAAGACTTAGGGTGTGACATTATCAGAGTCAGTTTTAATAATTTATATACTAGGGGCACCTGGGTGGCTCAGTCGGTTGAGTATTCCACTTTGGCCCAGGTCATGATCTCCCGGTTTGTGGGTTTGAGCCCTGCATCCGGCTCTGTGCTGATGGCTCAGAGCCTGGAGCCTGCTTTGGATACTGTGTGTGTGTCTCTCTCTCTCTCAAAAATAAACATTAAAATTAAAAAAAATTGTATTCTATAAAACTCTCCATTTTCTAAATTATCAAATTTATTTAGGAGTGTTTCATTTAATATTTTCTAAGTCTTGGAATTCTTCTAGTGTCTTTAAAGTTCCTTTACCAAACATTATATGATACATTTTTCCTCCTTTTCTTTATTGTTTGACTTTCTTTTTTTTGACTAATGTCTTAATTGAATGCTTAACTCATTTTTTCATTCATTTTCCACAACAAAACCATATAATTCTTTCTATATATGTTTTTGCATTTAAGTATATCTCATGAGTTTTGATTTGAAATGTCTTTTGTTGTTAATGTCCAGAGGAATAATAATTTTTTTTTACATAAATTTCCTCTTTGGTCAAAGACTACTTACCTAGAAAAATGTGTCAAGTGCCAAGTTAACTTTGATTTTTAATAAAATAATGTTATGAAAGGATATAATGTTTATTTTTTCAGAATTTATTAAAGATTTCTTGTACTGTATCAGTTTTAAGTTCTCTATCTATATTATTAATTGTGTATTTAATGTGTAAAATATGAAAGAAATATAGGGATATTCCTACTCTGGGTATTTTTTTTAAGGATTTTCCTGTTTTCAGTGTTTGGTTGCTGTGTTTGCTTTATAAAGGCTTATGCTTATGTTTTCTTTGAGGAGGCTACAATTTATCCTTAATATCCTCACTTTGTCTCATTTTAATGTCTTTGGACTTTAATTCTGTTTTTATCTGTTACTAATATTGCTTCCTCTGCTTTTCACATATTGTATTTGCCTTGTTCACTTCTTTTCATCTTTTAATTTTCAACTTATTTTCCTGTTTTTATTATTTTTCTTGTAAACTGCAAATAGATATTTTTTGACCCAGACTTTCTTTGACATTGACATTTGTTAGGATAATCAGTATATAAGCTTTTATTTCTTCCAATACATTTTATGTGTATTTTATGTGTTTACTTAAGTATATTTGTTAAATATTCCTTTTCTTAATTTTCTGGGTTGGTCAATTTTTCCTTCATTTTCTTTTCCCCATTCAATCCTCAGTCATCCATTGTTAATTTCAATGTGTTTTTCCATTTTGCTAGTGCTTACATGCTCCTTCTGATGAGTCATAATTAAATCTATATTCCCCTTTAATTGTATCAAAATTAATAAGTATGCCTATAACATTTTACCAACCTTTTTAAATAATGCATGCTAAATAAGTTCAGAACCTTTTTCTCTGCCCTCTCAACTCCCTACAATTTTTTGTAAAACAGTTCAGAATTTTTACTACTAGGCTACATGTAAGCTATCATTTTCCCAGGAAACCTCTATCTTGAATATTGAGTTTATCATTCCCTTGTATCATTTTATAAATTTTCTGAATATATATTTCCATCAACAATATATTCCTTAGTTTTGAAGATTTTCTCCCCCACTTTATAGAAATAATATCATATGGCATATATATTTCTGTAACTTGAATTATTTGCCTAACATTAGTGAAGTTCTTTATTCTGATGTGTATTATTCTGGTTTATTCATTTTTACTGAACTATATTATTACATCCTATGACTATCATTAACCTATTCTCATTTTGATAGACATTTGTATCCACTTTGAAGGCTATTACATACAGTGCACCTGTGAAACTTTTGCACATTCCATCCCTCAGAATAAAATTCATCAGGGTGAGTAAGAGATCCTATTAAGTCATTCTTTCTGTCTTTTCTTATGTTCCCATGTCTACTCCCTAGTATCTGATCCCAGGTCTTCTCTCCCTCCAGGAAAACAATGAAAGCTCCCAGACATATCATCTCCTAAAGATAGACACAGTAGTTGGGAAAAATGGTACAGTGGAAGGTCGTTACTGTACCTATACCACTATTGTCTATTTAGCTTACCCAAACCTGCAGATGCTATTATTTTTCAAAGTACATAAATAGTTTTGTAATTAATACAAAGGCATTCTATGTTGTTATTTAATTCTGATTACTTTTTGCCATTATTTTCTCAACGAAAAGCTAGAGGTACAATTATATGAAGTTCTATAGATTTTTTTTTCATTTTTGTTTTTGAAGTATAGCTGTGTATGTTATATTAGTTTCAGGTGTGCATCATAGTGATTCAACAATTCTACACACTACTTACTTCTCATAACAATAAGTGTAGTCACCATCTCTCACCATAGAAAGTTATTACAATATTATTTACAAAATACCCTATGCTGTACTTTTAATGTGTGTGACTTAATTATCTTATAACTGGATGTTTATACCTACCTATGTAGCCCATGCCCCAACCCACCTCTTGCATTCTTTTTTTTTTAATTGAAGTATAGTAGACACACAATGTTACATTAGTTTCAGGTGTACAACATAGTGATTCCACATTATGTTATACTATGTTCACAAGTGTAGCTACATCTATCACCAAACAGTGTTGTTACAATACTACTGATTATGATAAATATGCTATAACTTTTATCCTGGTGAAATATTCATTCCAAAAGTACAACCCTGTGTTTCCCACTCTCCTCCTTCCATTTTTCGCATCCCCCCATCCACCTTCCCTCTGGCAACCATCAGTTTCATTTGTGTATTTTTATGGGTCTTTTTCTGCTTTTTGTTTGTTTATTCATTATTTTTTGTTGTTAGATTTCACATATAAGTGAAATCATACAAGTCTTTCACTTAGCACAAATCCTTTAGGTCCATCCATGTTGTCATAAATGGCAAAATCTCATTATTTCTTATGGCTGAGTACTATTCCATCGTGTGTGTGTGTGTGTGTGTGTAGTGTGTCACACATCTTTATCCATTCATTTATCACTGAATACTTGGTTTGTTTCCATATCTTGGCTATCATTAATAATGCTTCAATATATACAGGGGTGCATATATCTTTCCAAATTAGTGTTTTCATTTCCTTTGGGTAAATATCCAATAGTGGAATTACTGGATCATATGGTGTTTCTAATTGTTTGAGTACCCTCCATACTGTTTTCCATAATGGTTGCACCAGTTTACATTTCTACCAACAATGCATGAGGGTTTCCTTTTCTCCACATCCTCACTAACACTTACTTCTTGTCTTTTTTATTCTAGCTATTCTGGTGTAAGGTGTAATATTACATTTTCTTGTGGTTTTGATTTGCTTTTCCCTAATGATTAGTGATGTTAAGCACCTTTTCATGATTCTGTTGGCCATTTGTATATCTTTGAAAAAACTCCCTGTTCAGATTCTCTGCCCATTTTTAAATCAGATTGTTTATTTCTTTTGCTGAGTTGTATATGGTCTTTTTTTTTTTTTTAGATATTAACCCTTTACTAGATTATATCATTTTCTAATATCTTCTACCACTCAGTAGGTTGCCTTTTTGGTTTGTTGAGTTTCCTTCACTGTGCAAAAGCTTTTTTATTTTAATGTAGTCCCAATAGTTTAATTTCATTTTTTTCCATTGCTTTAGGGGATATATCTAAATATGATGCTAAGGCTGATGACCAAGTGATTACTGTCTAAAAACACAGCATTCTTTCTTGATAAAAACCCTCAAAAAGTAGGGATAGAAGGAACATACCTCAACATCATAAAGGCCATATATGAAAGGCCCATAGCTAATCAACCTCAATGGGAGAAAACTGAGAGCTTTTCCCCTAAGGTCAGGGACACGAGAGGTATGTCCACTCTCAACAGTATTGTTCAACATAGTACTTGGAAGTCCTAGCCTTAGCAATAAGACAACAAAAAGAAATAAAAGGCATACAAATAGGCAGGGAAGAAGTCAAACATTCACTCTTCACAGACAACATGTGATCCTTTGTGTGGAATACCCAAAAGACTCCACACACCACACACACACACAAACTGCTAGAACTGATTCATGAATTCAGCAAAGGTGCAGGATATAAAATCAAAGTACAGAAGTAGGTTGCATTTCTAGGCACCAATAATGAGGCAGCCAAAAGAAATCAATTCATTGATCCCATTTACAATTTCACCAAAATCCATAAGATACCTAGGAATAAACCTAACCAAAGAGGTAAAAGATCTGTACATGGAACACTATAGAAAGCTTATGAAAGAAATTGAAGAAGACACAAATAAATGGAAAAACATTCCATGCTTATGGTTGAGAAGAACAAATATTGTTAAAATGTCAATACTACCCAAAGCAATCTACACATTCAATGCAATCCCTATCAAAATAACACCAGCATTCTTCACAGAGCTAGAACAAACAATCCTAAAATGTGTATGGAACAACAGAGGACCCTGTATAGCCAAAGTAATGTTGAAAAAAAAAAAAAAAAGCAAAGCTGGAGGCATCACAATTCCAGACTTCAAACTGTATTACAAAGCTGTAATCATCAAAACAGTATGGTACTGGCACAAAGCCAGACACATAGATCAATGGAACAAAATAGAGAACCCACAACTGGACCCACAAATGTATGACCAACTAATATTCATGAAGCAGGAAAGAATATACAGTGGAAAAAAGACAGTTTCTTGAGGCAAATGGTGTTGAGAAAACTGGAGGGTGACATGCAGAAGAATGAAACTGGACCACTTTCTTACACCATACATAAAAATAAATTCAAAATGGCTGAAAGACCAAACTAAGACAGGAAACAATCAAAATCCTGGAGGAGGAAAGAGGCAGCAACCTCTTTGACCTCGGCCGCAGCAACTTCTTACTAGACATGTCTCTGGAGGCAAGGGAAACAAAAGCAAAAATGAACTATTGGGACCACATCAAGATAAAAATCTTCTGAACAGCAAAGGAAACAATCAGTAAAACTAAAAGGCAGCCTATGTAATGGGAGAAGATATTTGCAAATGACATATCTGGTAAAGGGTTAGTATCCAAAATCTGTGAAGAACTTATCAAACTCAACACCCAAAAAAGAAATAATCCAGTGAAGTAATGGGCAGAAGACATGAACATAGACATTTTTCCAAAGGAGACATCCATATGGCTAATAGACACATGAAAAGATAGTCAACATCACTCATCAGCAGGGAAATACAAATCAAAACCATGATGAGATACCACCTCACACTTGTCAGAATGGCTAAAATTAACAACACAAGAAACAACAGGTGTTGGCAAGGATGTGAAGGGGGAACCCTCTTACACTGATTTTGGAATGCAAACTGGTGCAGCCACTCTGGGAAACAGTATGGAGGTTCATCAAAAAACTGAAAATACAGCTACCATATGACCCACCATGTGCACTACTAGGTATTTGTACAAAGGATGCAAAAGTGCTGATTGAAAGGGGAATGTGCACCCCAATGTTCACAGCAGCACTATCAACAATAGCCAAATTATGGAAAGAGCCCAAATGTCCATTGACTGTTGAATGGATCAAGAAGATGTGGAAAATATATACAATGGAATATTACTTCGTGATCAAAAGGAATAACATCTTGTCATTTGTAACTGCATGGATGGAACTAGAATGTATTATGTTAAGGGAAATAAGTCAGATAAAGACATCATGATTTCACTCATATGTGGAATTCAAGAAATAAAACAGAGGAACATTGGTGTAGGAAAGGAAAAATAATATAAAAACAGAGGGAGGCAAACCATAAAAGACTCTTAAATACAAAGAATAAACTGAGGGCTGCTGGAGGGGCTTGAAGTGGGGGGATGGGCTAAATGGGTGACGGACATTAAAGAAGGCACTTGCTGGGATGAGCACTGGGTGATATATATAAAATAATGAATCACTAAATTCTACTCCTGAAACCATTATTACACTATGTTAACTAACTTGGATTTAAATTTTTAAAAATAATAATAAAGAAATAAAATTTTACTTTAAAAATTCTTTGGGATTCTCTAAAATGTCTGTGAAAGCCACATATTACTTTGGAATTAGAAAAAAAAATAAATTGTATTTATTAAATAAGATTACTGTCTATAGTTTATTATAGCAATTTTGTGGTTTCATGTCTCACATTTAGGTCTTTAATCCATTTTGAGTTTATTTTTGTATATGGTGTAAGTGGTCCAGTTCCTTTGCATGTAGCTGTCCAGTTTTCCCAGCACTGTTTATTGAAGAGACTGTATTTTCCCCATTGTATATTTTTACCTCCTATGTGGTAGATTAATTGACTATGGGTGTGGCTTTATTTCTGTACTCTACTGTGTTTCATTGATGAGTGTAGTTTATTTATGTGCCAGTACCATAATATTTTCATTAGGCTAGCTTTGTAGTATATCCTGAAATCTGGAATTGATATATCTCTAGCTTTGTTCTTTGTCAACATTTCTTTGACTATTCAGGGCATTTTGTGTTTCCATACAAATTATAAGATTATTTGTTCTAGTTCTGTGAAAAATACTATTGCTATTTTGGTAGAGATTGCATCAAATCTGTAAGTTGTTTTAGGTTGTTTGGACATTTTAACAATATTAATTCTTCAAATCCATAAGCATTATGTTTCTATTTGTTTTTGCCATCATTTTCTTTGAACAATGCTGTATAATTTCAGAGTTCAGGTCTTTCATCTGTTTCATTAAATTTTTTCCTAGGTATTTCATTCTTTTTGATATGATTGTAAATGGAATTGTTTTCTACATTTCTCTTCCTGCTACTTCATTACCAGTATATACAAATGTAACAGATTCCTGTATGTTAATTATGAATTCTAAAACTTTACTGAATTAATTTATTACTTCTAATAGTTTTTAGTGGAATCCTGAGGGTTTCCTATAAATAGTATCATGTCATCTAAATTTGTGACAGTCTTACTTCTTCCTTACCCATTTAGATGACTTTTGCTTCTTTTTCTTGTCTGATTGCTGTTGCTAGGATTTCCAGTACTGTGTTGAATAACACTGATGAGACAGGACATCCTCGTCTTGATCCTGATCATAGAGGAAATGTTCTGTGTTTTTCATGGGTATGATGTTAGCTGTGGGTTTTTCATATATGACCTTTATTATATTGAAGTACATTCTTTCTAAATCCACTTTTTTGAAAGTGTTTTTAACATGAATATATGCTATATATTTTGTCAGATGCTTTTCCTGTACCCACTGAGGTCATTATACAGTTTTTATCCTTGGTTATTTGAAGTTAATCACTTTGATTGATTTGTGAATATTGAACCACCCTTGTATCCCTGGAATAAATCTCACTTGATTGTGGTGAATAATTTTTAATGTATCCTTGAATTCTGCTTGCTAATATTTTGTTGAGAATTTTTGCATCTATGTTCATAGCCCTTAGTTTTCTTTCCTTGTAGTACCTCTTTTGGTTTTGGTATCAGATTAATGCTGGCCTCATTGAATGAATTTGTAAGTTTTTCTCCCTCTTTAATTTTTTGGAATAATTTGAAAATAATAGGTATTCAATTTTCTTTAAATGTTTCATAGAATTCATTGGCCATCAGGTCCTGGACTTTTGTTTGTTAGGAGCTTTTTAGATCACTTATTCAGTTTCATTGCTAGTAATGTCTGTTTTACTTTCCTTTTCTTCCTGATTCAGTTTGGGAGATTGTTTATGTTTCCAGATATTTATCGATTTCTACTAGGTTGTACAATTTGTTAGCATATAATTTTTTGTAGCAGTCTTATACTCTGTTGTATTTCCCTGGTGTCAATTGTTATTTCTCCTCTTTTATTTCTGCTTCTATTTATTTAAATACTCTCTCTTTTTCCTTGATGATTCTGGATAAAGTTTTATAAATTTTGTTTACTTTTCTAAAAATAAGCTCTTAGTTTCATTGATCTTTACTCTTGTTTGTTTTGTTTTTTAGTCTGATTTTTTTTTATTCTGCTACAATCTTTATTATTTCTTTCCTTCTACTAGCGTAGGGATCTGTTTGTTCTTCTTTTTCTAGTTCCTTCAATTGTAAGGTTGTGTTGTTTACTTGTAATTTTTCTTGTTTCTTGAGGTAAGCCTGTATTGCTATAAACTTTCCTCTTAGAACTGCTTTACATGCATCCCAAAGATTTTGGGTCATTCTGTTTTCATTTTCATTTCTCTCCATGTATTGTTTTTATTTCCTCTGTGATTTTTTGGTTGCCCTATAAATTGTTTAGCCTCCATGTGTTTGTGTTCTTTCCAGTTTTATCTTGTTACTGATTTCTAGTTCTATATTATTGTGGTCATAAAAGACACTTGATATTTCAGTCTTTTCAAATTTATTGAGAATTGTTTTGTGGTCTAACATGTGATCTCTTCTGGAGAATATTCCATGTGTATGTGAAAAGTATGTGTATTCTGCTGTGTTTGGGTGGACTGTTCTGTGTATATCTATTAGGTCCATCTGGGCTGTGTGTCATTCAGAATCACTATTTCTGTGTTAATTTTATGCCTGAATGATCTATCCATTGATGTAAAGGGGATACTATGTCCCCTAATGTTATTGTATTGCTGTTAATCTCTTCGAGTCTGCTAATATTTGCTTTATATATTTAGGTGCTTCTATGTTGGGTGAATAGATATTTACAGTTTTTGTATCTTCTCACTGAATGGATTCCTTTATTGAAATGTAGTGTCCTTTTTGTTTTGAAGTCTATTTTGTCTGATATAAATATTGCTGTCCTTTTTTTTCTGACTCCTTTTGCATGATACATGTTTTTCCCTCTTTCCACTCAAAAAATTTCCTTCAGCATTTCTTATAAGGTTAGTTTTGTGTGATGAACTCCTTTGACTTATGTTTGTCTGTGAAACACTTTATCTCTCCTTCAATTCTGAATTATAATCTACCAGTAGAATATTCTTGATAGTAGGTCTTTTTCTTTCACTACTTTGAATACATCACGTCATTCCCTTCTGTCTTGCAAAGTTTCTATTTGAAAATCAACTTATAGCCTTATGGAGTTTCCCTCACATGCAACTGTTTTCTGTTTCTGCTTTTAAAATTTTGCTTTACCATTAATTTTTTACCATTATAATTACCTATCTTGGTGTGGACTTCTTTAGGTTTATCTTGTTAGGGGATCTCTGTTTTCCTGGACTTGGATGTATTTTTTTGCTCAGATTAAGGTGATTTTCAGCTATTATTTATTGAAGTAACTTTTCTGCCCTTTTTATTCTCTCATTTCCTTTAGTGATTATTATAATGCAAATATTATCACTCCTGATAATGCCACTGAGTTTCCTTAACCTCTTCTCATTTTTTATTCCTTTTTCCCTTTCTTGTTAAGCCTGGTTGCTTTCCATTACACTGTCTTCCAGATCTCTGATGTGTTATTCTGCATCCTCCAATCTGTTGTTGATTTCCTCTAGTGTATTTTTTATTTCAGTTATGAATTCTTTATTTATGACTATTTCTTTTTGTATTTTCCATCTCTTTGTTGAAGATCTAACAAATCATCTACACTCTTCTCAAGTCCAGTGAGTATGTTTGTGGCCAATAATTGAATTATTTATCAGACATATTGGTTATTTTCATTTCATTTAGATGTTTTGCTGTGCTTTTGTCTTGTTCCTTCATTTGGAAGATATTTCTCTATGTCGTAATTTTTCCTCTCTGTGTTTGTTTATGTGTATTAGGTAGGTCACGTATGTTTTCTGGTATTAAGTAATGGCCTTGTGAAGAAGAGGTCCTGTGGTACCCTATAGTATAAACCATCCTGGTCACCAAAACCAAGTGCTCCAGGGATGCCCCTGTAAGAGCTGTGTATACCCTACTGTTGTGGATGATTTGCAGTTACTTTCAGCCCAACCAGCTGCAATGACCTGCTGTGGGCACACTGGACAGGGTTCGGTCTTCGATCTTTGATGGTCTTGTCTGAGGTCATAATGGGCTTATTAGTGGATGGAGCCAGCAGTCAGACCAAATGTCTACAATTAGCCACTCTGACACAGTTTCAGGTATATGAGGGGTAAGGCTTGTTTCCTGTGCAGGTAGCCAAGAGGCTGGGCTGCTAGGACTGTGGACATGCTGGTATATGAAGTTATCTTCCTTCTGCTTCCCAGAGCCAGATGGATTGATGGATGCCTACTGAGGCAGGTGGGGTTAGGTGGAGTGAGTCTCTACAGGGAAACTCAGCAGTTGAGTACACAGTTTTAACAAGGTAGATGGAGAATATTTGCACTAGTTCCCACAAGGATGGGCTTTAAGCCCACTGATTTTTAAAGCTCTTCATGTTAAACCATGCTGATATTGAAAGCCCAATGTTATATGGACTCATCTTCCTGGCACAGGTGCCCAATGCAGGTGGTGCCTAGTGTGGGGTCAGATCCTCTTGCTTTTCCATGCTTGTGATGTCCCTCCCATTTGTGTCAATACCACGAAATATTTAGTAACCAGCTGTGTTTCCACTCCTCCTACACTTTTCTTTTATTTTTTTAATTTTTTTTAATGTTTATTTATTTTTGATATAGAGAGAGACAGAGCATGAATGGGGGAGGGTTAGAGAGAGAGGAAAACACAGAATCTGAAGCAGGCTCCAGGCTCTGAGCTGTCAGCACAGATCCCAATGCGGGGCTTGAACTCACGGACCAGGAGATCATGACCTGAGCCGAAGTCATGACACTTAACCGACTGAGCCACCCAGGTGCCCCCCTCCTACACTTTTCAATGTGCCCTCCTCTCCACGAACAACTGTGGAAGTTCTGTTCTGCCAGTCTTCAGATCATTTTCAGTGTTAGTTGAATAAATATAGCTGTTATCTTGGTATATCTGGAGGACAAAGTGAGTCCAGGATCCTCCTAACCCATCCATCATCTTATATTACTCTCAACACATTCCTAAAGGAATGAAACCCAAAACAAGATTCGGTATTTACTGAAAATTATGTTTTAAGTAATGTAGGCTGTAGCATTAGCTTTTGGAAGGCAATCCTGTCAGAATATTTACCAATACTGAGCTTAGTCTTTACTAAAAGCCATTTGTCTTTTCATGTTGCTGCAAAACTTCATAATCCTCCATTGGATACTGGTGTAAATATCTCACACCACACCAACCTGCCAAATGGCAGTGTAATTATTTTTTTAAGTTTATTTATTTTGAGGGTGTGTGAGAAAGAGAGCATGCAAGTGGAGTAGGGGCAGAGAGAGAGGAAGAGAGAGTCCCAAGCAGGCCTCATGCTGTCAACACACACCCAACACAGGGCTCAAATCCACAAACCATGAGATCATGACCTGATCCAAAACGAGGGGTCGGATGCTTGACTGAGCCACCCAGGTGGCCCTGGTGTAATTAATTATTTAATCCAAATCTGAGACCTAACATTTTATTTATTCAATTTCATCTTATTAGATTGATGCTAAAACCTCCTAAACTATAATTCTAATTATAGAATTATAATTCTAATTTCTGTTAAGAAAAATAACAGTCTGCTGAAAGATTTGGATGATATATATTTATATGATCTTTTCTTTTTTTCTTTTGTGTAGGTCGAAAGTTTAAAAAGTTCAATAAAGTCAGAGTTATGAGAGCATTGGATGCCGTTGCTCTCCCACAGCCTGTGGGCATTCCAAATGAAAGCCAAGCCCTAAGCCAGAGAATCGCTTTTTCACCAAATCAAGACATACAGTTGATCCCCCCATTGATTAACCTGCTAATGAGCATTGAACCAGATGTGATCTATGCAGGACATGACAACACCAAACCTGATACCTCCAGTTCTTTGCTGACAAGTCTTAATCAACTAGGCGAGAGACAACTTCTTTCAGTAGTCAAGTGGTCTAAATCATTGCCAGGTAATAATAATTTGTATATAATAGCATGAAATGGAAATTTTACCATATTTGTTGTACTAGGAAAACTGTTAAGGCCTGTTCAGTAAATTAAGTATTGTCTAAACAGCATGTTATAGTATGCATTTCAGCAGTGTGAAATACTTATCTAGGATCCTAAATAATATGTTGCTTGTCTAGGACCCTACTGTGTGCTATGGAAATACAATAGTCATAGATAATACTTTGAGTCTTGATGATTCAAGAATTACGTGATTGAAACAATTAAGGAAGAGCATAAGTTTGTATGTTAAAGCACAGATGTTATAGTAGTTCAGAGAAAGACAAATTGAACATCTTCTTAAAAGTGTGTCTTCCATTCTAAGTGCTAATTTAACCAAATTTAACAAACTTCAAATGGTTGAAAATAAAACTGGATGTTTCTATTCATATAATATGTCAAAACAGTATTCAGAGTACAGTGGGGTGCTTAAAGTTAATTAAGAAACATAACTGATAAACATATGTAAATAATTTGGACATAGAGAAATGAATTTCTTCCAGTCACTATTTTCTCTAATTTATACTCAGACAAAGCAGATAACAGAATTTGGGTTGTACCATCATGAAGGGATTTAAGTCACTTTATTTAATAACTAGTTTGCTTCCTTAGCACAGCTCCATATGAGCCTAGAGGTTGAAGGAATTACAAGGATGCATTTTTCACTTGGCTAAATCTGAGACTGCAGAGCCAGGAGAACACATGGGTAGCCATTACTTGTGGAAGCATTAATCCCATAAGTAAAAATAAAGCAGTTTTTTAAATTACAATCTCTTCACACCAAAAATATCCTTATGCTTTTTTAGACCAGTTTATTTTACCAGTATCTAATCAAGAATTGAACATATGCCATTTTGGTCTACAAGTAAATTCAACAGCCTTTTTTAAATAATTTTTTTCTCAATTTGCCTTAATATATTTCTGTTATTATTTTACCTGAAATGTTTGAAATACTTGTTATTGAAAATCCAAGGTTATGTGAAACAGAAAGAAATATAGGTTCCTGTTTGTTGAATCTTTTAAAAAATACACTTTGATAAAAATTAATAAAATTCACTATTCTAATGGAGATAAAGTAATTTTATAGAAAATTCCAAATAACCAGGTTCTTATTAGCTCCATTGTTACTGAAAGTCTTGGACAGGTAATTTTTTTCTGTTAGAAAACTTCTGAATTTTTAAAACTTGCTGTAAAGTGGTTATCAAATTTGATAGATCTCTATTAAATTATTGCAATAGCATTGAACTTCTGTTTAAAAATATGAGTAATATGTGTTTAACTTTTCTTAGTTTTTATATTATTTGGAAAAGTGATTTCTTTGATTTTGATTGATACAGTTTGTATTTTTTGCATTTTGGAGGTTCTTTACTATTTAAAAACATTCTACTATCAATTGGCAAATTTAGAAAATAACCAGTTATAGCTTAAAAGATAATTTATTCACTTTGGGTAAAAGCTAGTGTACATTTTAAGTTGAAACACTTCTCTGTGAAGCTATTTCATCCTCACATTTCCAAAAACAGTGAGAGAAAATTTTTACACTGAATTTAGTGGCAACTTTTTTAATAATTCCAAAATGTAATTTGTGTGTAAGTAAAAAAGAATGATGGCATCTACCAGTATTACAGGTACTGTTTCTATTACCTGTAACAATAAGGGAAGCTTATTTGATAATCTATTTTGATAATTTCGATTAGCAAATGATTGTGTGGCCTGTGCTCTTTTAAACTATATTTGCATGGTCTACATAGTGTATGAATGATGAAAATGGTCAGTGAACCATATATATTGATCTTTTTGAAAGGACTCACGTATATAAAGTAATCTGGTATCATTAGCTACTCAATACCTTTCAGTTGACTTTTAGCCAGAATAGTTTTTATTCATTTGATTCACTCAGTAAGTGTCTATAGCATGCTGTATGCATGATGTAACAATTAAACAGTAATGTTAGAAAGAAAAGCCAAAAGTCTGAGCTCATAGTGTGAACACATTTGGATGCAACATATCCTAGCATTTGGTGATCAATTTTTCATGAGAGAAACTTATTTTATCCATTCACTCACATGTTAACTTGGTTAAATGAGGTCTGTTAATAAGTCAGGATGTCAGTTTACTTATTTACAGTGCAAGAATGATGCTGCTAGTAAAACATGTTGGCAGATCAGGTGATTCTTTCACAATAGGAAAGAGTATTTTGGAAGTCAGATTAAGATCAAATGTAAAACAACAACAACAACAACAACAAAAGTAACAGTATGCCTAAGGGCTCCATGGTGTATATCTACAGGTCCCTGAGAGAATGCTTGTTGCCTGGTCAGGGCTTCCTCATTTTTTCTTTATTTGTGCTCTTCTATTTTCTTGGACCCATGAAGGTAATTGCATCCTATCCAACATCTCTCTCATATGTCAGAGATATCATTGCTCCTATGTAATGGAGACTTGCAAGATGCTTTAGCTTCATGGTAACACATTTAAAATATCTCTTAAGATATATTACATCTGACATATTGTATCAGTTATGTGAATGATTTTACATTGACATTTAGCCGTAACATCAGTGGGTAATATTTTCTTATTTGGAACTTGAAGCAACACAATATTTGCAAATTTTAGAAAAATGAACAAGACAGAGGTCAGGAGGATAGAAGAATAGGAGAATCTTGAGCTCACCTCGTCCCAGAGACACGCTGAAATAACAGCTGTATCTGTGAAACTAACTCTGAAAATGATGTGAATGTTGGCAGAACAAACCTTCCACAATTAATCATGGAGAGGAGACCACATTGAAAAGAAGAAAAGGGGCAGGGACATGGTTGGGAACCAAAGGCCCGTAAGACTAACCACAAATGGAAGGGACACCGTAGCATGGTGAAGCAACAGGATCAGACCCTACACCAGGCACCTGCAGCACTGGGGATGTGCACTGGGAAGACAAGTCCTCCTAACATCTGACTTTGAAAACCAACGGAGCTTAACTTGGCAAGCTTTGAAAATCTGGAGGGCCTAACTCTGGGTACATTGAAAACCAGTGGACTTAGCTTCAGGGAGACCAAAGGGGCATAGGAAACTGGGACCTCCTCTACTTAAAGAGCTAGCATAGTAAGTAACCCTACTGACTCAACACAACATATAGCGCAGTTTGAATAGTGCCTGGAATATACATGGAGAGTTATTGACTAATCTTAGAACATGGGCTGGAGGGACATGCATCAATAGGAAATTTCCTCAGGAACAAAAGTGTTGGCAGACATCATTTCTCTTCCCCTCCCCCAACCTAGCTGGACACTTGTGGATATCAGCAGGAACACCTGCTATCTTGCCAGCACCATGCACCCCAAGTCACGTTTCCATGCAAACCCACTTCATCTCTTCCACTTCAGCAGGCATTCCTCAAAAGGAGCTCCTGCCCTTATATACTGTGCAAACAGCCCAGCAGGGACCAATGCCATTCCTAAGTCACTCCTGCCCTGGGGATAGCAGGGAATAACCCTCAACACCAGCACATGGGCACTTCCAGTAGCTGAGCATTTTAGCTGGCCACTCAAAGAGAGCCCCCTGTTTACTGTGCCTGTTGCTGTGACAGCCATCCTGGATGGAAAATTTGATCTGACTGCCAGCCCCAACTACCAACAAAAGCTACTCAGGGGGCCACGTAAGGAGAGTACTCTGCCAATTGGTGTGTACATAGTTGCAGAAAACAGAGTACTGACAGCTAGCCTGACTGCCAACACCAACTGTCGAGAAACCCATGATTATCTCAGATATGCCTTACAAAAGCACAGGGACCAAACCCTGTCCTGTGAAACCACAGCAGGTAAAGCCAGTCATTGCAGCTAACTGGACTGAAAGTTCAGTCAGCTAGTGGATTAGCCACAACAACAGTGCTCACACAGCCAATATCCAGGAGACACCCCGGGAGCACATGGTTCTGGTGAACAGGGGACATTGACTACCAGGCACCACAAAACCTCTTCTTCACAAGACCACTACTTTTAATACCAGGAAACATAGCTGTCCATCTACCTATAAACAAACAGAGTTAGCCAAAATGGGGCAGAAGACTATGTCCCAAATGAAAGAACTGGACAAAATCATAGTAAAAGATCTAAATGAAATAGAAATAATATGCCTGATAAATAATTCAAAGTAATGGTCATAAAGATATTCACTGGACTTAAAAAAATAGTGGTGGATCTCAATGAGACCTTCAACAAAGAATTATAAAATAAACAAAAAAACAGTCAGAAATGAATAATACAATTACTGAAATAAAAGTATACAGGAGAACTAACAGCAGATTAGAGAATGCTGAACAAATCAGCATCTGGATGACAGAGTAATGGAAAGCAAACAAGATGAACTTAAAAAAGAAAAACTGAATCATAAAAATTAAAGCATGGTTAAGGGAACTCAGTAACATCATTAAGTATAATAACATTCATGTTATAGGGGGTACAGAAGGAGAAAATAGAGAAAAGAGGAAAGAAACTTATTTGAAGAATTAAAAGCTGAAAACTTCCTTCCCAGACAAGGAAATAGCATTCAAGTCCAGGAAGCATAGAGAGCCCCTAAGAAGATGAACACATGGAGGTCCACACCAAGGTAGATAATAATTAAAGTGGCAAAAAGTAATGAGAAAGGAAAAATTTTAAAGCAACAAGACAAAACAGTTACATACAAGGGAAATCAGTTGTATTTCTATACACTTATAATGAAATAGCAGAAAGAGAAATTAAGAAAACATAACCATTTACAACTGCATCAAAAACAATAAAATATCTGAGTAAACTTAACCAAGTAATATGAAAGACCTGTACTCTGAAATCTATAAAATATCAGTGAGGGAAATTGAAGACAACACAAACAAATGGAAAGATATTCCATGATCAAGGATTGGAAGAGCTGATATTGTTAAAATGTCCATATTACACAAAGCAATATTCAGATTTAATTCAATCCCTATTAAAATACCAACAACGGGGCACCTGGGTGGCTCAGTGGGTTGAGCGTCCGACTTCGGCTCAGGTCATGATCTCACGGTTCGTGAGTTCGAGCCCCGCATTGGGCTCTGTGCTGACAGCTCGGAGCCTGGAGCCTTCTTCACATTCTGTGTCTCCCTCTCTCTCTGCCCCTTCCCTGCTCATGCTCTGTCTCTGTCTCAAAAGTAAATAAACATTTAAAAAATAAATAAATAAAATAAAGGGGCGCCTGGGTGGTGCAGTCAGTTAAGCGTCCGACTTCAGCCAGGTCACGATCTCGCGGTCCGTGAGTTCGAGCCCCGCGTCAGGCTCTGGGCTGATGGCTCGGAGCCTGGAGCCTGTTTCCGATTGTGTCTCCCTCTCTCTCTGCCCCTCCCCCGTTCATGCTCTGTCTCTCTCTGTCCCAAAAATAAATAAAAAACGTTGAAAAAAAAATTTAAAAAATAAATAAATAAATAAATTAAAATACCAACAGCATTTTCCACAGCACTTGAACAAACAATCCTAAAATTTGTACGGAGCCACAAGAACCCAAAGAGCCAAAGCAATCTTGAAAAAGAACAAGGCCGAAGGTCACAATCCCAGACTTCAAGAAATACTACGAAGTTGTAGCAATCTAAACAGTGTGGTACTGCCATAGAATCAGACCTATAGATCAAAGGAGCAGAATAGAAAACCCAGAAGTAAACCCACAACTATATGGCCAATTAATCTTCAACAAAGGGGAAAGAATTTCCAATGGGAAAAAGACACTCTTTTCAACAAATGGATTGGGAAAACTGGATAGCAACACGCAAAAGAAAGAAACTAGATCAGTTTTCATACTATACACAAAAATAAATTCAAAATGGAGGAAAGACCTAAATGTAGACCCGAAACCATAAAAATCCTAGAAGAGAGCACAGGCAGTAATTTCTCTGAGAGGAGCTGTAACATCATCTTCCTAGATATGTCTCCTGAGGCATGGGAAACAAAAGCAAAAATAAACTATTGGGACTACCTCAAAATAAAAAGCTTCTGCAGTGCAAAAGAAACAACTAACAAAACTAAAAGTCTGCTGAATGGGAGAAGATATTTGCAAATGGCATATCTAATAAAGTTTTAGTATCCAAAGTGTATAAAGAACTTATGCAACTCAACACCAAAAAAAAAAAGCCTAATTTAAAAATGGACAAAAGACATGAATAGGCATTTCTCCAAAGAAGACATATAGATAGCCAATAGACACATGAAAAGATGCTCAACATCACTCATCTTTGAGGAAATGTAAATCAAAACCACAATGAGATATCACCTCGCACCTGTCAGAATGGCCAGAATGAAAAAGATAATAAATAACAAATATTGGCAAAGATACAGAGAAAAAGGAACCCTTGTGCACTGTTGGTGGGCATGTAAATTTGTGCAATTACACCAATTTATGGAAGTTCCTCAAAAAGTTGGAAATATCATATGATCCAGTCATCGAAATTCTGGACATTTATCCAAAAAATACAAGACATCAATTCAAAAGGATATATGTTTATTGCAGCACTATTTATAATAGCCAAATTATAGAAGTAGTCCAAGTGTCCATTAACAGATGAATGGATAAAGAAGATACAGTTCTCTCTCTCTCTCTCTCTCTCTCTCTCACACACACACACACACACACGCACACACACACACAGAAATACTATTCAGCCATAAAAAAGAATGAAATCTTGCTATTTGCAACAACACAGATGGAGTTAGTATTATGCTAAGTGAAATAAGTCAGTCAGAGAAAGACAAATTACGATATGATCTCACTCATATGTGGAAGTTAAGAAACAAAACAAATAAGAAAAGGGGGAAAAAGACACAAACCAAGAAACAGACTCTTCACTATAGAGAACAAACTGATGGTTACCAGCAGGGAGGTGGGCAGGGGAATGGGTGAAACAGGTGATGGGGACTAAAGAGTACATTTCTCATGATGAGCACTGAGTAACATATGGAATTGTTGAATCACTGTATGGTACAGCTGAACACTACTGGAGTTAAAATAAAACTTAAAATGAAAACACTAATTGAAAAGATACATGCACCCCTGTGTTTACTGCAGCATTATTCATAGAAAAGATATGGAAGCAACCCAAGTGCTTATTAATAAATGAATGGATAAAGAAGATGTGGTATAAATATATAATGGAATATTACCAGTGATTTAAAAAGTGAGATCATACCATTTGAAACAAAACCTTCAGGCGGACATGTTTCTCTCAATTTACACATTTTGTTTCCTTTTTGGATTTGTTCTTCCATTCACACCGTAAATTTGGCATTTCCTGAGTTCCATCTTCTACTCCAGTAGTTTCTCATCCTACACAGACTGGATGAGCCCATTTATCTAGTGTACCTAAAAGGTATTAAGCCAGAGAAAGACATAACATATGATTTCACTTAGATGTGGAATTTTAAAAAAGGAAGAAATAAAGACACCAAAAAAAAAAAAGACTTAAATACAGAGAACAAATTGGTGGTTGCCAGAGAGGAGTGAGGGGGGGATGTATGAAATAGATACAAGAGTCTAAAAGATACAAACTTGCAGTTATGAAATAAGTCATGGAGATGAAAAGTATACTGTAGAGAGTAAAGTCATTAATAATGTAAAATATTGTTTGGTTGCAGGTGGTGACTACACCTGCAACAGTGTAGTTATGAGCACTGTGTAATTACAGTGATGAGCACTGTGTAATTTATAGAAATGTTGAATCATTATGTTGTACACCTGAAACTAATACAACACTGTATGTTAGTTATAGTTAATTTTTTTAATGAACAAGACATATTCCTTCTGTTAAGGAATTTTCAATCCAGTGGAATAAATAAGATACACAAACAACTATAGTGGTATGTGAAAGTGACATAAGATACAGATATAAAGAAAAGAGAGACAGAAGACATTTTTATCTTCAGGGACTAGAGAAAGGCTTCAGAGTCAAGATGTCAGTTACATTGTACCTTGAAGAAGTGAGACTTTGGAATAGTGTGGCTTATGATGTAAAATAAGGAAAGCATGAGGTATGTTTGGTGAATTATTCTCAATCTTTTCTATTCATAACACAAAAAAATGTTATCATACCTTCCTCCACAGCATAGTAATGATAACATTTAATACCTGCTAATTGAGAAAATACAATTATATATATGGTTTTCAAACACTACTACAGTATTGGCCTCCTGGGGGGCTCATCAGCCAAGTATTAAGAAGCCACTGACAATAAATTTACGTTGGAGAGAGTAGTAGAAGGAAATTTAGAGTCATAGTTATGATTTGATCAAGGAGGGTCTTGAAAGTCAGGGTACGCTTTGGAAATTAAATTAATAAGTCCTCATTGCCAATTCAGGTTCACCTTGAAATATTCTTTATCCTATATATCAATACATTGTAGCAGACTTTATGTGACAGAGGGGTTTGGGGAAAATATTGGCTTTTTAGAAATTTTGTCCTGATTTTTCTGTTTATTTTGTGAAAAAATCTATTAGGGCTAATACTTTAACATTTTTAAATATTGCATTTTTGAAAACATATCTTGCTCCTTAATCTCAGTTGGCCAGACTACTTTCAATTAACAGTATCAGAAGACTGCAACAGTCTTTGCCTTATTTTCTGCCTTGAAGCATGCCAAAATATCTTTGAGTCAGGGACAGCCATTGCATATGTGACAAAGGATTTTTTCTTTCATCTCAATTAAAATAAATAAATCAACTTACTCCCCGCCCCCACAAGTGGTGGGAAAGAAATGAGATTAGCCTATGAGTAAAGTCAAGGTTTGAGAATACTGTTATAAAGCCTTTCAAAAAATGATTTTTCTAACATCCTATTCCACTGAAATTAATATTGTTGATGTCAACAAATTTTTTTTTATCAAATCTAATGAATACTTTCAGCCATTACCATGTTTTGCATGCCTCTGGAGACACTAATGAAATAACCATTTCTGGCTGATACTCATACTTTGGCATTTATCATTTCCCTTGAGGTGGATATGTTTTTTACAAATTTTGTTTCCTTTGTGGATTTGTTCTTCCATTCACACCATAAACTTGGCATTTCCTGAGTTCCATCTTCTACTCCAGTAGTTTCTCATTCTGCACAGGCTGGATGAGCCCATTCATAGCCTTGTCTTCAACTAACACTATATTCTGATGACTCCTAAATACATACTATAAACCCAGACCCTGTAATGAACTATTGGACCACCTATTTCAACTATTTATATATTTCCACATGGATGCATTTCCAAGTCAATATGACCTTCTACTCCATAAACCTAAAACCTGTATCTTGAAATGGTGCCTCAGACAGAATCTTGGGTATCCTGAGCTCACTTTTCTCCTTCACCTCCTATCCATTTAGTTATCAAATTTTGTCAACTCTATTTATTAAATATAGGATTCATTATACATGCTACATCCACTGCTACTGTCATGATTCAGTTTAGGTCCTTGCCCTTTTTTCCTAGATTTCAGTTGTAGCTCTTTGACTAACCCGATTACCAGTTTCACCCTGCCCCCAAACAATCCTTTTCTGCCATCAGAATCATCTTTCTAAAAACAATTATAATCAATTATATCATTCCTTTTTCTTTCCATAACAAAGTCCAAACTTATTAGCCTTAACATTCAAGAATCTTTTGTGATTTGGCTCCTGAATTTACAATGTTATCTCTCATTCTTCCTCTTCAAGCAACTCTAAAGTTCCCACAATGCTCTTTGTTTAATATCCTGCCTTCTTACATATTGTTTCTCTACCTGAAGATTCTTCCCTTTTCCCACATTTCCCCCGTGCTGGTCTCTAACTAGCCCTCAGGATTCTAATCATCTGCCACTTGAAGTGTTCCCTGAGCCTTCCCAGACTGAGCCAAAGGCCAGTTTGCTCTACCACATCACTCTTGCCTTTATCAACCATACTACTATCACTCTGAATTATAATTATGTTCTCATTTTTTTTTCTGTCTCCAGACTGCAAATATTAGTCTTTCTAGTCTCTATGCCTAATTGCAACCATAAAGCTTCATCCCAAAGGGGTGCTTAAAGGGTATTTATAGAAATTTGAATTACAGAATTGATATAAAAGGAACTATGCTACTTTAAATCATTAGCCATCAAGTCCTTATTCATTAAAAACAATCATATATCTGTTGGTGATTATACTTACAGTGCTGTAGCTTTTCTATGCTCCTCAAAGTTCATTCATACTTTGTGTCAGAATGTGCTGAGGCGTTTAATGCTCTGCCTTTGTTGTGGATAAAATGTTTCAATGCAAGACAGCTTTTACAGGAGCACGATCTATATATTTTACCAAAACCCTGGAAGTAACACAGGAGAATTTAGAAGATCATACATGTCATGTATTACCACATAGTTTTTTTTTTTAATCATTAAAGATTGAACAGCTTGTAACAGGGCTTTTGTCAGAAACTATCAGGTCAAGTCACTTAAAAGGAAAGGGTATTTTTCTTTACTACTTGTTAAACACAATTAAGAATCATCCATCACTTCTCTATGTGTAGTTTCTTATTTTGATCATCACTGCAAATGTACTGACTTTACCTGATCATTATCATCAATGGGAATTTGATCTCAGTGTTCCCTTCTTTGTTTCAGTATAAAGTAATGAATGATATTACAGTTAATGGGGGGGGGGGGAATTATACTTCTGTACCAAGCATGTTCAAGTCAATTTAACAGTGTACATTTATCACAGGTAAGCCCTCTAAAAGGTGGCTATTTTAAAAAGCTGTTTTCTGAGTTCTTTTTCATCCTGTTAAATGGAAATAATACACTTTCTGCTATAAATATTGGTAATTTCAAAAGTTTTAAGTTATTTCAGCAAGATTTGCCTTTTATATTATAATCTACTAAAAATCTTCCTTTATTTTTACTTCTTAGTAATTTATTTTTACTTCTTAGTAATCCCAGAATGCAAAATAAGAAAAATAAGCAACTTCTACAAAATAAAGGGCAGGATAAAGTAGACATAAACCTGTAAATATAAGTGGAATCTGTTTTTTAAAAAGAACAAATTATTTAACTGTTATGATGTAAAAATTTTCAAATTAGAGATTAACATCTCTAAGGCCTAGAGTGAAAAAAATGTAGCATAGTAACTCAAATATTTAAGTAGTATTAAACACTTTTTTAAAAAAGTTATGGAACTAAGAAAGGAATAAAGAATAAAAATATGTTCCTGAAGATGATAGTGAAAAATTTGTTAATGTTTTAATACATGTGACTAATTGAACCTAATTTCTATGAGACTGTATATATATATATATATATTATATATTATATATATATATGTTATTATACATATATATAAAATATATAGTCTGGAAAAATAAATACATATATGAAATATGTTGTTCTGGAAAATGTATATTCCAGATAGAACACTTGCTTTTGCTTTGAATTTTGTTGCTATTAATAATATTTACCCTTTAATGTTATCACATAGGTTCCATAAAATATAAATAAATATATAAGTATATATTTATAGATATTAAGTGTATAATATATAATAAAATATCTATTAATATGTAACATATCACAAATATATTAGCAAATTTATGTATGTTAATAAATAAGTATGAATACATACATATACAGTTATTTTTATATATTTACTAATATATAAAATGCCTTCTGGATCTTATTGTTTTAATATTAGAGATATCCCATCAGACTGATCGGTGGTCTTCTTAAAGCCATTTCTCCATCAGCAATTCTATTACAGGATCCATTGGTAGAATAATAATAAGCATCTTACTAGTGCTCCAAAATATGCATAATTATCCCATTTGAGTGTCATAGCCACTCTGTGAACTAACTTTCTTTATCATTTTGATTTTACTTATGAAGAAATATAGATATAGTAATATTAACTGACTTAAACAAGCTGGCATTCAGTAAGTGGTAGAGCCAAAACTGGAACTCGAGCCTTCTCTCCAGAACTCCTAATTTAAGGAGATAGACCAGCAATAGGAAGATCTACATATGTGTCCCTTTAAAGAGTTTTGCTTTGCAAAAAATTTAGGAAAACTTATTAATCTCTTATGAAATGATTTTAAATTCATAAAAGAATTACCCATTTTCATAAAGCCTATAAAATATTATTTATAAGCACTCTTTCTTTGCATTTCTTTAGTTTCTATAGGTCTATTGTATTAAAAGTGATTCATAATTGTTTTGAAAGAGAAATAATATATAGACATGAACTTGAAGATACATGTATGTCATATGAAAATAAAGAATTATGAAAATTGCATGCCACATTTTTCTTGGTTAGTTGTTTAGGGAGTTTTTCTGCACCTGAATAAATCAGGATGTAAGCAAAAAAAAGCCAACTCTGTTAATTTTAGCAAACACTTCTGGCTATCAGAAACAGAACACAAAGAAAAAATAATTTCCTAGAAGGACCCCAGAAATTCAGTGAATACAAACTGGAATAAGTTTGGAAAATAGGCAGAAACCAAGCTGTCCCTGCAGAAACAAAAAAAAAACAAACATCACAAATGCCCCCACTGGATTCTTCCCTCACTGGGTACCACTGCCATCCAACCACTGCCATCCAGAATAGAGCCTAACCATACATTTGTCTTTGTTTTACTTTTTTTTTTTTATTCAAAGTCTAGGTAGTATGTGTTCAGTGGGTCAAATCCAGATCACAAGCTCAGGGAAGTAGAGTTCTTAGCCAGTTTCACTGGGGACACTTGCTCTCACCAAAATACAACCAATGGGAAACTCTATCCACCTAGAGGAAGAAAGGAAGACTGAGAGGGAGGGAAGACAGAAAGTTAGATACTAAAGAGTTGACACCCCTCACCACCACCCCCCAAAAAAAGAGGCAGATGTCTACTGTGGCATTCCTAATTATGAATTTGCATGAGAGTTGTTTTTGGTTGTGTGAGGCTAAGATTTTATAGAAGGGAATAGCAGTCTTCTATTCACAGGAAGATGGGACTATCAGGAGTGTATGGAGAAAAGATAACCTTCTTTTCTACCTGCCTTGAGATGATTCACAGAATCAGGAAATACATTTGTTTTATCCTGTAAGGAATCAAGTTTTGTTTGGGTTTTACTTTTGAAATACGTCATTTGTAAGTAGATTTCAACAAATTCTTAGGCAGAACAGATGTTATTAAAGTAGCTTTGTGGAAAATAGTTGATGTTCCCACCAAAACACTTGATTTTTATGTACCTTTAATAAAAGATTTCATCTACTCTCATTGTTTCCGCATACTCAAAAACAAAGAATTTCCAAGTTCATACTTATAGTTCATCTATCCATATTTATTTTTAAAATTTTTACTGTTTATTATTAAAGTTTTTTAATTTTTTTAATATTTTAATGTTTGTTTTTTTAATGTTTTAATGTTTTTTTTGAGAGAGAGCACAAGCGAGAGAGGAGCGGAGACAGAGGGAGACACAGAATCTGAAATAGGCTCCATGCTCCAAGCTGTCAGCACAGAGCCTGTCACCTTGCTCAAACTCACAAACCTCAAGATCATGACCTGAGCTGAAGTCAGATGGTCAACTGACTGAGCCACCCAAAGCCCCTCTATATTTCTAATTCATTTGTTTAACTGCTATCTAGACATTTCAAAAGTCGCTCCAACATATCAAAACTTAAGATTTTGTCCCTAGCCTATTTCTTCTCTATTTTGTCTCAGTAATGCTGTTTTCCTCCACCATTCCTGCAAAAATACTGAAATATCTACTAGGCTCCTTCTTTCTCCTACCTATATACAATCAGTTGCCAAATCTCTTGGATTTTACCCTTTAAATATTTCCCTGATGTACTCCCTCCTCTGTATTCCTACCCGTTGGCTTATCTCAGACTTTTATCATCTCTCATCTGGCCTTTGGCAATAGCTCCCAACTTTTTTCTGTAACTCCAGACTTATTCCCTTGAATATGTCTTCCACATGGCTACCAAGGATGCCTCCACAACACAAATAAGGCTATTGTTGCTCCTTAATAGATATATCTGACCACAGCCTCCATCTCCAAATTTACCTCTTTGCCTCTCCTTTAAGTTCATCAGCGCTGGGCTGGTGATCTTCTGCAAAGCAGGCAAAAAGAATTGAAAAGAGATGAAAAGAAGGTTTTGACCACTTAAGTCAATGCATTTGCCCTCTCCCTGCTGTCTTCCCTCTGCCACCAACACCAGAGAAGGATACACTCTCTCTTTTTCTCTCCCTAAACCTTTTAAACCACATGATAGTTTAAAGTGAGACTGGATTAAGTTCCAAAAAACAAAAGTGACCATAAACTATGGAATCTACCTAAGACATAATTAAAGGATGTTAAATAAAAATAAAGCACGATTGAAAGCAGTGGTTTTACAAAATAAAACCAGTTTTTTTTTAAAGTCCAAAGACTCAAGATTCTTTAACAAACTGATTATACTCTGCTTGAGCATGATCTCTTTGGGAGTTTTTCCTGACCTGCTTCCCAATTCCTGGTGCACATAAGTATGTGCTTGTCTCTCCTGTCAACTTATGAGTTTCTTTTAAGGGTAAGGGTTGGGTCTTTCATTTTCCTAACCCCGCCATTTTAACACAGTGCCTAACAGACAAGTGATTCTCAATAAATGAATATTGTATGTGTCAATGATGGATGACTGTCAATCAGTGAATTCCCAGAAATGCTAAAACATAGTGACCATTTTTAATGACTTCCAATGTTATTCCTTTTTAATTTCTCAGGTATTATTTATTAATATTTCCTCATTTGTAGTATAAAATATATTAAAATTAAAAACAACATATTACCCTACTTACATCTATTTTCAAATTTATATGTATTTTCAGCATTTTAACACAAGTGATTTTGGGGATCATTTTATTTTTTAATTTGTTTTGTAGGTTTTAGAAATTTACATATTGATGACCAGATAACTCTCATCCAGTATTCTTGGATGAGCTTAATGGTGTTTGGACTAGGATGGAGATCTTATAAACATGTCAGTGGGCAGATGCTATATTTTGCACCTGATCTAATACTAAATGAGTAAGTAGTAACTTGATTTTTGTTCTTATTATTGCAGTGTATATGTAGGATAATCTTAGAAATTACATTTCAATAGATGATTATACTATTGGTATCCTAAATAAAAGAATTTTCCTGAAAACTTTATCAGAATTATCTCAGGATATAGCTTGATATAACAAAATTAATAAAATTGTTATCATTATATTAGTAATTTGATATTTGGAGTTTTCCCCTTTTGTTTCAATGTGTCAAGAAACATACTTAAAGATAAAATGAAATTTTTAGTTTACCAAATTAAAATTTTATACCTTTGTACTGATGAAGATAATTATGTAAATTAGAAATAATTTTGCTTGAAAATATTGACTTACCTTCAGAAAATAAAGACATTATCTCTCCTCCTAGAGGAAAAATCACTAATAATTTATTTTAGAAATTAAAAGATAAATATTTCAATTTTCTTGGCTGTATTTAAATTACTATAATTAATTTTCTATGTATAACCTTAAACTGAATAAGAATCTTTTCGTGGAAATACTTATACCATTCTAATGATGAATGCTGACTCAGAATTTTATAGCATATAAGTTACTTGTATAAGTCTTTATAGTAATGGATAATTTTCATATATTTTAATTCCATTTTGCCCTATAATCCCTTGAAATAGGTAAGGAATCAGCATCCTACATTTTACAGTTCAGGAAATAAGCTCAGAGGAATTGCATATCCTGCCAAAGAATCTGAGTGGCAGGATTAATGTTAGTTCTTCTGAGTCAAAATCTAGTTTTCTTTTCACTATTTGTGTTAGCCGCATGTGACTAATGTAGATATTGCAGAACACATGGTTGAGAAAATACCTTTAAAAAATGTCCCCAACCTTCAGAATTAGTGTTTGGCCTTGTCAATTGTTTAATCCTTTGTAATGTTCTCTTTTCTTGATCACCATACATTTCCCCTAGAATAGTTCACAGCATAACTGTTCTACACTGAATACTCTCAACTGAATACACTGAACTATTCTATACTCTTCAATTTCTGTGAACTGAATCCATTCTCCCATTGGATTACATGTAAAATTTTATATATTTTTAACAGAAAAAAATCATAAATAAATGATTTCCTCAGCTCCACATTCTCAACTCCTTAGGTTTTTAAAATATAATAATAAAAGTGAGAAGCAACATGTGTATTTAATATGATTTTCTAACTTTAAAATTTCTTAACTTCAAAAAATTCAGCATTGTGAATGATTTACTTTATTGGTTTATTTTGCTTAAACTTCAAAATATTGAGTGTGTTTACAAAAAGACATTTTTAATAATATATAAATTACCAAATGCCATTTTCTCTGGTAAATCACACAAACTGGCTAAGACACCATGTGTATGTTTTTTCCTTCTTGCTTTCTCTTGTGTGTGTTGTGTGTGATATAAGACAGAGGATGAAGGAATCATCATTCTATTCACTATGCCTCACCATGTGGCAGATTCCACAGGAGTTTGTCAAGCTTCAAGTTAGCCAAGAAGAGTTCCTGTGTATGAAAGTATTGCTACTTCTTAATACAAGTGAGTGACTACAAGCAATTTTTATAAGATATTTACTTTCTTAATTTTTAATTCAATGGGAAAGTCTCAAATAACAATATGATCATATCCTTATACATGAGGTATAAATCTTAGATTGTGACTGCAAAGGAGAACCACCTAATATACTGTCATAGACATTAATAAACTTACTTCACACTTGTCAGGTTTTACATGAGAGTAAAATAGTCCACAAGTTCAGCCAATTATATATATTTTTTCAGATAAAACATGATTAAATGACATTTTCATATTCACCTAATTAAGTTTATGAACTAGATAATATTACATAAACACAAACGATCTTCCTTCCACTCCCACTCCATAAAGGACTTACTATATAAAATACACAATTTTGTTTGGAACTATTCTCTTAATATCAGAATAGGCTGTTATAACATATATCTACAAAGATCAGTGGCATAACACAATAGTTTATTTGTCACTCATATTCACAGTCCAGTGGGTTAGGAAGAAAACCCACATTCCTTCCGTCTAGGGACTCCACTCTTACATAGCAGCTTGGAGTCCTCCATTTAATCTGAATAGAAGGTAAGCACCTAGTGATAAAAGATATGGAAGTGAGGCCTGAGAGTGTTATATGTCACTTTTACCCACATTCCATGACCCATATTAACTGTAGGAGAGACTAGAAAATGCACTTTAGCTATACACCCCAAAGAAACATGAAACATAGATTGGTCACCAGAAGGACAGGCAAATATCCATCTCACTCTCTCATACACAAAGAACACACATACCTCTGCCTCAGTGGATTCCCAAAGATCTGGGTGAGAAAATTTTTAAAAACTGCTTTCACTTTCCACCTTTTTCTGTGTCCTTGGAACATGCACAGGTAGGCTCAGCCTTTGAATTTCTGAACTGATCCTTCTGTCACTCATAGTGATTTGAAAGAGAACCACTGAGAGCTAAGACCTTAGGTAGAAGGTGAGCCAAGGGTCTTTCTCAGTAGCATCTTTTCAAGTACTTCTTTCTAATAGCACAAATCTCAAATAGTGGAGGGGTGGGGGTATACATCAGGAGAAAAGGCACAAAAAGCACTAATGCCTTAAAAAGAAAGTTTTCCTCATGAAAATTTATGAAAACACAAGGACAAATACAGGATCTAAGGATCCATAGCCCTATCCCCCTACCTTGAAAACACTATTTTGAACAGAGGCCCTCAAGTCTAATTTGATAAAATATCATAAAGGGGACTAAAGTATTGATATGGAACTAGCCAAGAGAGTCAACTAAAATAAACTTAATATTACAGTATTTAACCCCTTTCTTGACAGTAATGAATCCTATAGCAGTTATGTTATAGATAATCCTAGATTTCCCAAATTAGTTGATATTATTAACATAATTCTATATTATAGATAGGCTACATTGTGCTGGAGGTCCAAACAGCCCTAAAATCTCAGTAGCTTAACAAAAAAAATGTTAAGTATATACTCTTCCCGCTATATGTCCAATGCAGATCAACAGGGAGGCTCTGCTCATTGTTGTCCCTCAGGTGCCCAGGTACATGGGAGCTATATCTTGACATGCATTTCTCCAATCACTAGAGCATTGGTAAGGAAGGAAGTGGTGAGGAAAGGAAGTGACATACCTATAACTTCCATTCACACACCATAGAAAGCAAGATTCTTGGCCACTTGCAGCTTCAACAAAAGGGAAACAGCAATATTTACTGAATAGTATTTATGATTTCTACAAATTCTAATAAAAATCATAATGGGATTTTTGAGGAGAGACTTGGCAAAGTTTTTGGGAAGTCATATTTAAATCTTAAAAACTAAGTACATAAGTATTACAAAAATTTTGAAGTGGAGACGAGAGTTAGAAATCTACACTAATTAACACAGCATGGGAGAATAGATATACTGAATTGTTAGTAAAGTCAGACTTGTATATATTAGAACTTAATATACTGTAGTGGAAACATCACAAATCAATGAGTATGGAGCAAATAGATATTGTTAGGAAAAATCAGTTTTATGTTTGAGGAAAACTCAGTTTGGATATTTAGCTCAAGTTATATCCTAAAATAAATACCAGATAATTGAGTTATATGTTCACACTTTAAAAGTTAAAAACACACTGTAAGGAATACAAATGATTTTGAGATTTCAAATAAGGAATACCTTTTTAAAAATAAATGCAATTTATTTGGAGAGTTGACAAAAGAAAAGTTCAATGATTTGATACATAAGTATTTAAACCTCCAATGTGCCACTAAAAATTAAAATAAAATCTCCCAAGGAAGTATGACAAGTTGAACACACCACTGTTCACTCTAAAACTACACTAAAATATTACCAAAGTGATTTTTTAAGAACTAAAAGAGAATGAGAAGCTCAATAGCTATGACATTCTACAAGCCAGCAAACAGAACTAATTTAGCATACCTGAGAAAGTTGGATTCTAGGCCAGAAGTAAGAAAAACCAAGAGGTTTAATTTGAAATATCAAATCTTTGGCATGGTTCTCAGTTGGTGACAACAATGATTTTTTGAGATGAGAGTGAAGGTAGAGTTAAAAACACAAAGCTCTTTTTAAAATCTGGGTCCAAAAATCATTTAACCACAAAATTTTCCCTCTCCAACTCAGGCAGAGACCTTAGGTTATCCTCCTGAAGAGGATATAACAGAGGGTAAATGAACTGATGAAACTGTAGGCACTGTTGAGGGTGAGGGGTCTTATAATGACAACAGATTAATTATATACCAAATGTTGAGACACCGTCTTCCTGCATACTCTTACCCACCATCTCTCAGAACATTGTCTTCCAGGTTTATATCCTCTAGACAGGAGAATGAAAGACTCTTCTCTGCAGAATCTGTTAATAGCAGGTGTTTCTCTTTGAAATTGCTCAGCCATTTTGCCCTGAACTAAAGCTAACAGTCAATAAGTGCTACCCACTGAAACAGAACTATGAATCAGCCTTTTAGTTTTGCACTCTTGAATATAAATAACCAAGGCATCTGAGGGAGGCCTTGACATCAAAGACAAAGACAAAACAGAAAGAAAAAAAACAAATTTGGAGAAAACAGAGATGATATAGGAAGATGAAAACCTCAAAAAAAAATTTAAAAATCATCCCTTTTTAGAAAGATAATAGAACATATTGCACCCAAGAAACAACTATTTGGAAACAGAATTTACAGTACAGGCATTGGTAGACAAAGTTAGAAAACCTCTCAAAAATAGAGCAAAGCCCCAAAAAATATAGAAAATCAGAATCAAGGAGGCCCAATACCCACTTAGTTGGAGGACTAGAAAGAGTGAACAGGAAAATACATAGGAGGAGAAATCATAAAGGAAATAGTCTTTTCAACAAAAGGTATTTGGAAAACTTCATTTAAAAATAAAAGAAGCTGGACTCTTATTAACTTAAAATATATCAAGACATAAATCTAAGAGATAAAACTATGAAACTATTAAAAGAAAACATAGGAGTGCCTGGGTAGCCCAGTCAGTTAAACGTCCGACTCTTGACTTTGGCTCAGGGCATGATTTTGAGGTTCATGAGTTTGAGCACCACATCAGGAATTCTTGCCTGGGAGTCTCTGTCTCCTGTCTCTCTGCCCCTCCCCCACTCATGGTCGCTCTCTCTCGCTCTCTCAAAAATAAATGAACTTTAAAAAAAATAAAATAGAGGAAAATAGAGGAATAGAGGAGTCATGATGTTGACTTTGGCAATGATTTCTTGGATTTGCCACCCAAAACACTGGAATTAAAAGAAAAAACAGATAAATGGACTTCATCAAATTTAAAACTTTGGTGCATCAAAGGTCACAATCAACAGAATAATAAGGCAACCCACTTTATGGGAGAAAAAAATTGGAAATCATGTATCTGATAAAGAAAAAGTATTAACATCCAGAATATGTAAAAAATTACAATTTAACAATTAAAAAATTTTAATGGGCAAAGGCTTAGACATTTCTCCTATGAAGGTATACAGATAGAAATTAAGGAACAACATCATTAGGGAAATACAAATCAAAACCACAGTGAGATGCCACTTCACACACCCATTAAGATGATTATTTACTGTCACTAAAACAAAAAGTTCTACTAGAAATCATAATATATACTATGTGACTCAACTGTAGTAGGATTTTACATGACTAATAAATACTGAATATTTATATGACTAATATTACGAAAATGATATTAGGAAGATGAGAAATAGGATGTTGTGTGTGTGTGTGTGTGTGTGTACACATGTGCATGCACTAATGATGTGGAGATGATGGTAGATCTGAAAGATGGAAATAGAGTTACAGCCTCATTTTCCGTAGTGGAAAATCAAAAGTTAAAAATAAAAAAATCAAGAATCAACACTACAGGGCAAGATGGTAGAGCAGAATGCAAGTTCTCAGCTTGTTTAATCCTTGAAATGCAGCTAGATCAGCACCAAACCATTTTGCATACCTAGGACATTGATCTGAGGATTAACCCAACAGTCTGCATAACTTGAGCCACAGAACTCAGCAGGTACTCTGCAGAGAGGTAAACTGGGGGAGAGAAAAGCTGTGGAGGGCAGGGAGCTGTTTTTGTGGACAGAAGACAGAGAAGGGTGGTGGTGGGGGAATGTGGCACACCAGGGGAGTGCAGAAAATGCACTCCCCCAAAAGTAGCTGGAGGGAAAGAGTGAAAGCACAAGGGACTGGACAAGAAATCTGTTCCCCAAAACCCCTGATGGGGAGAAAGTTAAGGGTTTCAATACCATTAGGATTCTATAAACAGTGGAGCACAGAGTCGGAAATTCCAGAGCTCAGTACCTGGTGGTGCTCTGGTGAGGAAAGAGGGCAAATCCCCAGGAGCAGGCAGCAGGGTCTGAGGGGCCCTTGTGTCATAAGGGACAATCAGCAGTTCCCCTGATTGGAGAGAATTTGGTAGAGGCCATACAGCTTACCCACAAGCAAAGATCCCAGAAGACCCCAGAGAGCAGCCACGTTTGATGGTATTGGGACAAAGATGCCAGGCGGTGGAACCTGGCACCAGCTGTGTGTTATGATTTGTCATAGCCTCTGAACCTCTGCCACTGCCCAATTGCACAAATGTTTTCTAGGGCAAGCCGGCACCTGGCCACTGCTCAGCAAGACCCTCCCCCAGAGACTAAGTGTGGGTCCAAGCCACAGGGTTCTCTGAAGTGAGGGATCTTGAAACACTGTCCATCTCAGATAAAACTATGGAGGGAGGTGCCACCTGGCAGGCTGATGGCTTGGACACAGGCTGGAGGTGGGGTGTGGATGGAAGTCTGAGAAAAAGGAGGGGTGCTTCATTGTGGGTCAGTGAGAGTGTAAAGTTCCTATGCCAGAGACTAGGAAGCTGGGTGAAGCCATTTCCACCTCTCCTGCACACACACATACATGTACATGCACGTGAGCACCACCCAGATCGACCCCAGTAAACTAAACAGCGCCACCTAGTGGAGAATGAAACCATTACACCAAGCCCTGCCCAGCAGAGTCCTCCAAGCACATCCCCTAGAAGACCAACACAAGTCTCTCTGCCTGCTTAGTGTACAGACCATATAGAGTGCTTCATAGTTTGAGTTCCCAGGGAAACTGGATATAACTTCAGGTTTCATTCTGTTTGCTGGTTCATCTATTCATTTTTTATTTTGTTTTTCTTTTTACTTCTATTTTTGTTTAATTTGGGGTTTTTTTTCTTTTTTTTTTTGGACACAGAAAGAGGAAAACTTATTTTTATTTTCGTTTAAAAACTTTAAATTTTTTTACTATGTTTTTCATTGTTTGTAAATTTTTTATTCTATTTCACTTTATTTCATTTTATTCTACTTTATTCTATTCTTTTTTAATTTTAAAATTTTTTAGTATATTTTTTCTTTTTTCCTTTTCTTTCCATTATTTCCCTTTTTCTCTATTCTATCAAGCTTCTTTCAACAAGCAGATGAAAACACATCTAGGATTTAGCTTCTTTTATTTTATTTTTTTGTGTTTTTTAATTTTTATTTTTTTATTAATTTTGTTATTCCTCCAAGATGACAAAACAAAGGAATTCACCACAAAAGAAAGAACAGTAAGAAATGACAGCCAGGATAGAATAATAAACACAGATAGAAGCAAGATTTCCGAACTAGAATTTAGAACCACGATAATAAGAAGCTAGCTGCAGTTGAAAAAGCATAGAATCCCTTTCTGCATAGATCAAAGAAGTAAAATCTAGTCAGGAGAAGTTAAAAATGCTAACACGTAGGGGCGCCTGGGTGCCTCAGTTGGTTAAGCGTCCAACTTTGGCTCAGGTCATGATCTCGCAGTTTGTGAGTTCAAGCCCCGCGTCAGGCTCTGTGCTGACAGCTTAGAGCCTGGAATCTGCTTCAGATTTTGTGTCTTCCTCTCCCTCTGCCCCTCCCCTGCTCATGCTCTGTCTCTCTCCGTCTCTCAATAATAAATTAACGTTAAAAAAATTTTAAAAATGCTACAACCTAGATGCAGTCTCAAATGGATGCCACAGCAGCAAGGATGGACAAAGCAGAGCAGTGAATTAGCAATATAGAAGACAGAATATGGAGAATAATGAAGCAGAAAAAAGAGGGAAACTAAAGCAAAAGAACACAACACAAGGCTTAGAGAACTCAGTGATTTATTAAGAAGGAATAACATCCAAGTTACAGTAGTCCCCAAAGATGAAGGTAGAGAAAAAGGGTCAGAAGGTTTATGTGAGCAAATTATAGCAGAAAACTTTCCTAATCTGGGAAAAGACACAGACATCAAAATCCAAGAAGCATAGGGAACTCACATTAGATTTAAAAAAAACTGACCATCACTACAACATATCATAGTCAAATTCATTAAATACACAGTCAAGGACTGAATTATGAAAGCAGCAAGGGAAAAAAAGTCCTTAACCTATAAGGAAAGATAGATGAGGTTTGCAACAGACCTATCCACAAAAAACCTGGCAGTCCAGAAAGGAGTGCAGAATATAGTCAACGTGCTGAATTGGAAAACTAGGGAACCAAAAATTCTTTATCCAGCAAGGCTGTCATTCAAAATTGAAGGAGACAGAGTTTCCCAAACAAAACCTAAAGGAGTTCATGACTACTAAACCAGCCCTGCAAGAATTTTAAGGGGAACTCTTTGAGTGGATAAAAGATGAAACAAAACAAAAAATACTAAAAGCAACAAAAACTAGAAAGGACAAGAGAAAATCACCAGAAACTCCAACTCTGTAGATGACACAATGGCACTAAATTCATATATTTCAGTACTCACTCTAAATGTCAATGAATTAAATGCACCAATCAAAAGACATAAGGTATCAGAATGGATAAGAAGACAAGAACCATCTATATGCTGCTGACAAGAGACCAATTTTAGACCTAAAGACACCTACCGATTAAAAAAAAGTAAGGGAGTGGAGAGCCATCTATCATGCTAATGGTCACCAAAAGAAAGCTGGTGTAGCCATACTTATATCAGACAAACTAGATTTTAAAATAAAAACTGTAGTGAAATGAAGAAGGGCATTATATCAAAATTAAGGGGTCTATCCACCAAAAAGAGCTAACAATTTTAAATATTTATGCCCCAACCTGGAAGAACCCAAACATGTATGTCAGTTAATTACAAACATAAAGAAACTCATTGATAATACCATAATAGCAGGAGACTTCAACATCCCACTTATAGCAATGGACAGATGAGTAGAAAATCAGCAAGCAAACAATGGTTTTGAATGACAAACTGGACCAGATGGACTTAACAAATATATTCAGAACATTTCATCCTAAAGCAGCAGAATACACATTCTTCTCAAGTGCACATGCAGCATTCTCCAGAATAGATCACATACTGGGACACAAATCAGCCCTCAGCAAGTACACAAGATGAAGATCTTACATTGCATAGTTTCAGACCACAATGCTATGAAACTTGAAACCAACCACAAGAAAAAGTTTGGAAAGACCATGAATATTTGGAGATTAAAGAACATCCTACTAAACAATGAATGGGTTAACCAAGAAATTAAAGATAAATTAAAAAGTACATGGAAGCCAATGAAAATGAAAACATGACAGCCCAAAACCTCTGAGATGCAGCAAAGGTGCTCATAAGAGGAAAGTATATAGCAATCCAGGCCTTCCTAAATAAGGAGGAAATGTCTCACATATACAACCTAACCTTACACCCTAAGAGCTGGAAAAACAATAGGAAAGAAAGCCCACAACCAGCAGATGATGAGAAATAATAAAGATTAGAGCAGAAATCAATGATACCAAATTTAAAAAAAAAACAGTAGAACAGATCAATGAAACCAGGAGTTGGTTCTTTGAAAGAATTAACATAATTGATAAACCACTAGCCAGATTGATCAAAAAGAAAAAGTAAAGGATCCAATTAAATAAAATCATGAATAAAAGAGGAGCGATCACAACCAACACTGCAGAAATACAATAATAAGAGAATGTTATGAACAATTATATGCCAGTAAAACGGGCAATCTGGAAGAAATGGACAAATTCCTGGAAACATATAAACTTCTAAAACTAAAAAAAGAAAAAACACAGAATTTGAACAGAAGAAATTGAATCCATAATCAAAAATCTCCCAAAAAACAAGAGCCCATGGCTAGATGGCTTTCCAGGAGAATTCTACCATTTAAAGAAGAGTTCACACCTATTCTTTTGAAACTATTCCAAAAAATACAAAGGGAAGGAAAACTTCCAAACTATTCTACAAGGCCAGCATTACCTTGATTCCAAAACCAGACAGAGACCCTACTGAAAAGAAGAACTACAGACCGATTTCCCTGGTGAACATGGATGCAGAGGATTCTCAACAAGATACTCAACAACCAGATCCAACAATATATTAAAAGAATTATTCACCACAACCAAGTGAGTTTTATACCTGGATGCAGGGCTGGTTCAATATCTGCAAATCAATCAATGTGACACATCACATTAATAAAAGAAAGGACAAGAACCACACGATCTTCTCAATAGATGCAGAAAAAGCATTTTACAAAATATAGCATCCTTTCTTGATAAAAACCCTCAAGAAGGTAGGGATAGAAGGATCATACCTCAAGATATAAAAGTCATATATGAAAGAAACACTGCTATTATCATCCTCAATTGGGAAAACCTTAAGCTTTCTCCTTAAGGTCAGGAACATGACAAGGATGTCCACTCTCACTGTTGTTAGTCAGTATAGGGTTGGAAGTCCTAGCCTCAACTATCAGACAAATAAAATGTATGCAAATCAGCAAGAAGGAAGTCAAAGTTTCACTTTTTGCAGATGACATGATATTCTATGTGGAAAACCCAAAAGACTCCCCCCCAGAAATGGCTAGAACTGATCCATGAATTCAGCAAAGACACAGGATATAAAATCAATGAACAGAAATTGGTTTCATTCCTATACACCAATATTGAAGCAACAGAAAAAGAAATCAAGAAATTGATCCCATTTACAATTGCATCAAAAGCCATAAAATACTGAAGAACAAACCTAACCAAAGAGGTGAAAAATCTATATGCTGAAAACTATAGAGAGCTTATGAAAGAAATTGAAGAAGACACAAAAAAATGGAAAAACATTCCATGCTCATGAATTGGAAGAACAAATGTTAAAATGTTGATACTACACAAAGCAATCTACATATTCAATTCAATCCCCATGAAAATAACACCAGCATTCTTCACAGAGTTAGAAAAACAATGCTAAAATTTGTATGGAACCAGAAAAGATCCCAAATAGCTAAAGCAATCAAGAAAAAGAAAAACAAAGCTGGAGTTGTCACAATTCTGGACTTCAAGATGTATTACAAAGCTGTAATCATCAAGACAATATGGTACTGGCACAAAACCAGACAGATGGATCAATGGAACAGAATAAAGAACCCAGAAATGGACCCACAAATGTATGGCCAACTAATCTGTGACAAAGCAGGAAAGAGTATCAAATGGAAAAAAGACAGTCTCTTCAGCAAATTGTGTTGGGAAAATTGGACAGCAACATGCAGAAGAATGAACATAGACCACTTTCTTACACCATTCACAAAAATACTCAAAATGGATGAAAGACCTAAATGTAACACAGGAAGCTATCAAATTCTAGGAGAAGAAAACCGGCAGCAAGCTCTTTGACCTCAGCCACAGCAAGTTCTTACTTGACATGTCTCTGGAAGCAAGGAAAACAAAAGCAAAAATGAACTATTAGGACCTCATCAAGATAAAAAGCTTCTGCACAGCAAAGGAAACAACCAACAGAACTAAAAGGCAACCAAAAGAATGGGAGAATATATTTGCAAATGACATATCAGATAAAGGGTTAGTATCCAAAATCTAAAAGGAACGTACCAAACTCATCACCCCCCAAAAAATAATCCAGAGAATGGGAAAAAGACATGAATAGACACTTTTCCAAAGAAGACATTAAAATGGCTAACAGACACATGAAAAGATTCTCAACATCATCATCATCAGGGAAATACAAATCAAAACCACAATGAGATAGCACCTCACACCTGTCAGAATGGCTAAAATGAACAACTCAGGCAGCAACAGGTGTTGGCAAGGATATGGAGAAAGGACTTACACTACTTACACTGCTGGTGGGAATGCAAATTGGTGCAGCTGCTCTGGAAAACAGTATGTAGGTTCCTCAGAAAAATTAAAAATAGAACTACAATATGACCTAACAATTGCACTACTAGGTATTTATCCAAAGGATACAGGAATGCTGTTTTGAAGGGCACATGCACCCCAATGTTTATAGCAGCTCTATGGACAATAGCCAAAGTATAGAAAGAACCCAAATGTTCATTGACTCATCAATGGATAAAGAAGATGTAGTACTTGTGTGTGTGTGTGTGTGTGTGTGTGTATACACACACATGTATATATAATGGAATATTACTTGGCATTCACAAAGAATGAAATCTTGCCATTTGTAACAATGTGAATGGAACTAGAGTGTATTATAAGTGAAATAAGACAAATATCACATGACTTCACTAATATGTGGAATTTAAGACATAAAACAGATGAACATAAAGGAAGGAAAGGAAAAATAATATAAAAACAGTGAGGGAGGCAAATTATAAAAGACTCTTAAATACAGAAAACAAACAGGGTTGCTGGTGGGGTTTGGGGTAGGGGGATAGGCTAAATGGCAAGGGGCATTCAGGAGGACACTTGTTGGGATGAGCACTGGGTGTTATATAAAGTGATGAATCAATAAGTTCTGTTTTTGAAATCATCATTACACTATATGTTAACTAAGTTGGATTTAAATTTAAAAAGTAATAATAAATGTTCTGGAACCAAATAATGGTGATGGTTGCACAACTCTGTGAATATACTAAAACCACTGAACCGTATTCTTTGAAAAGGTGAATTTTATGGCATATGCATAATATCTCAATAAAAATTATACTCTGTGGAAAAAAAAAGGAAAAGGGAGTCAACACTACAATGATGCTATTTAAATCTGTGGAAGGAAAAGTTAGAATAGCTGAAAGAGTTAAACACATTTGCTTCTTGAGCATGAGAAATGTTGGGTTGCCTGGGCACTATTCTTTGCCCTAATAAGGTTGCAAAACTGTGCTAATATATAAAATATTTAAAAATTAAGCAACAAACTTCAAAAAACATTTGAAATATATTTTAAGCCCCTATAGATAAATGAGTACAAAATAGAAAAGTTTTTAAAAATTACTAATATGCATAAGAATATTGTTCAGCCTACTAATAATTTAAGAAATGAAAATGAGATTTTATTTTTATATGTAAAAAGCAAAGATTACCTAAAATTAAGATACTCAAAACTAGTCACAAAACAGTTAAATACTAAGAAGTTTAGCAATGTATATTATGAGTGTTAAGAAAGTTAATATCTTTTACTGTAATAATTCCATGTCTAAGGATATATCCTTTTAAAAAATAAAAAAAAAATTAAATTTATCGTAAACATCGTTTGGTAAAATATCTCAAATATCAAATGATAAGACAATTAAATAAATTGTACTCCTACAGTTTCGTGAGGTCAAATTATATGTGAGAATTAAAATATTCATTTTTAAAGAATTCTAAGAGATGTAAGTAAATGTTCTCAATATAATGTTAGGAAATATACTAAAATATTGGATTGTAGGATCTGGTGAATTGTAATTTTATATGTATTTTATGTACTTTCTAAAAGTTTTCCAATGATTATGTTATTTTTAAGTTAGCTAAATCAAAAATAAAGATCCTTGCTTTTTTTTTAAAAAGTGTTCTTATCTAAAATAGCACCTGGCTAACTGCCCATGACTCACCCTCTCCCATTTTGCCACTATGATATTTGCAAGAAATCCTAAAAGTCACTTGTGGAATCAACAAGAATCTGAGAGAAAATTCTCCAATCATATATTACTGGATGTAATAAATTAAGGAAACAATGAATTAAGGTAAGGAGCTCAAAGCAAAGAGAAATATTTATGAGAGCTGGTTCAACATAGATCTGAAATGTAGGAAAATGAGTAGGAGAGGAGAAAAAAATTGAGAATATCTCAGAAGCATAGGATGAGAGCCTAACGATTAGATTATCATATCCCCAGAACTTGTTAGTGGTTGATACTAAAAGTATGTGAGGCTAGCTGGGATTAGGCCTGATTTTCTCTTAAAGAGAATAATTGGTTCAAGTGCCAGTTCTAAATACTTAGATGGATAGAGTGAAGGCTCTGGGTTACTAGTTTCCATTCTTGAGCGCCCAACAGGAAAATAGTACTTCAAGAATCAGAAGAAAAAATTATTTTTTAAGTGTTTAGTTAAATTCCAGTTAACATAGAGTTATAGTAATCTAAGAGATTATGTGGTTTTTCTTTCAGCAATCTAGATATAGTTGCAAGAAAAGGCAGCTGTTTCACTTAAATTTGAAGATTTGTTTGTGAGATAAATACAACCAAAGAAAAAGAAAACAAGAAAATTGGGAGTTCTGATGATAATTTCCTGAAGATATCAACCAGGGCATCTCAAATAAGTGATATCAGAAGGAACTAAAATATTAAGGAAAAAAAGCTGTTGGTAAATTGACAATGTAGGGGAACTAGCAATAAGAATAGGAAGCTGTGTCTAAAATTTGGTGATCAGAATTAAAGATTACAGAGGGAAATGTCTGAATTACCAGTTAACATCACCATGGGAATAAGAGGCATTCCCAATAAAATAAGCAACAAAATAGGAATATTTGCCATAGTTACCATTTTTTAATATTGTTCTGGATGTCCTAACAATGCACTGACTCATGAAGCAGAAACAAGAGCTACAACTATTGGGAAGGGGGAAATGAGGATATTTTTAATATAGTGTTTTTGTATACCAAGAAAAAAAAAGGAAAAGAAAAAGACAATCTACCAAAACTACTTGAATTAAAAATAGAAATTAAAAGAAATAAATAAAAATAGAGTATCACAAAGAGAAGTATTGTGGTATCAATAGCTTTCTCCTATCAGCAGGAAGGAGTTAGGAAATTTAATAAAGCAATGTTAAAATTACAAAAAAAATAAATTATCCATGAATAATCTCAATGAGAAATGCTTCAGATTTATAAGACTTAAACTTTACAGAGTGATCCAAGTATTTGTTACAATACCTCTTCTTTAAAAAAGGACCCAGAATACATGTAATTGTAAACTAAATCAAACCATTCCTGACAAGGATGTGGAATGAGCAAATGCTAAGTTAAGTGCATAAGCATTGATACAGCTCTAAAATAAGTAAGCTAAAAATTTCCTTTAATTTATGTAGTTGTTTTTATCATATTCTTCAAGACAATTATGTTTATATGTCCTAAAACTATCAATAACACTCCTATTTAAGGTGTTCATATTTTGGGTTGTTTATCCAAAGAATTCATCTTTTTAAGCATAACTATTACTTGTAATTATCTTCTTACAGTTCCTTTGGAAGGGTTAAGAAGTCAAAACCAGTTTGAAGAGATGAGATCAAGCTACATTAGAGAGCTCATCAAGGCAATTGGTCTGAGGCAAAAAGGAGTTGTCTCTAGCTCACAGCGTTTCTACCAACTTACAAAACTTCTTGATAACTTGCATGATGTAAGTATTTTGTTTTCTAGGAAATAAATGATTGTTTTCTGAATTTCTGTAATATTTTAAATATTAAATCTACATTTTACTTTATATGGTTTCTTCAAGGTCATAATTTGTACTTATATCTTAAAACAGTATTTACATCACACTGCTCAGAATTTATATTGTGCTTTTTTTCATTTTCACTATAGATCATCCAAATATCCTTTTACTAGTATTTGTATAATTTGAGAGTAATTTAATGATTTATAGGAATTATACACCTTCCTGAGCATATTCTAAAATAATTTTGCCTTATGTTAGAAAATTTAAATATACAAGACAAGCAAAGGTATAGGTGTGGAAAATAAGACTCTTATATCATTTTGGATGGAATTATAAGTTAATAACAGTGCTAGTAGACAATTTGACAATCTACTCATCGGGTCAAATTTGAAACCTTATTCCTGAATATGGACAGATAGCTAAGGATTGTTAGCTATATGGGTAAAGCCTCTGTAATGAAAGGCAGAAAGCAAATAAACAGAGAGAAAGTAATGAAGGAAAAGGCACCAGAGCAGAGAACACAAAAGATATTCAAAAAGAATTAAGATATTTAGAAATGTATGATATTGCATCCATGAAACAAGAATAAAAAATAGTTGAAAAGGAACATTTACCAAGAAATTACTTTTGGATAATTTAATATAGAAGAGCAGAAATTTAAATTTTAATAGAAGGGCTGACATATATACCTCAGGAAAACTCAAAAGAAATAACAAAAAAGATAAAGATGAAAAATTAGAAGAGATAGAAAATTTAGGGGATTAATTGCAGGGAGTTCATTCTTAATTAAAAGGAATTTATAAAAGAATAGATAAAATCAAGCAGAGAAAATTTTATAAAAAATCATAGAATAAAAGTTGCTAGACCTTAATTTTCTGACTGTACAGCCCCAGTGTACAAAGCACAGCACAACTGAACAAAGGCACATTAATGTAGAATTTTAGAATACCAGAAATAAAGAGAATATCCTAAAATATACCAATGAGAAAAGAAACAAATCACATAAAAATTATCAGGATTCAGAATGATGTTGTACTTCTCAATGCAATATTAGAACCCAGAAAACAATGCCTTTGGAATTTTGAAGGAAAGGAAAATATTCAAAGAATTTTATACCCAGGCCAGCCATCAAACAAATATGATGGCATCATAAAGGTATTTTCAGACATGCAAGGTCTCAGAGAACTTATCTCAAATATAACCTTTCTCAAGGACATCTACAGGATGTTTTAACAACAAACACTGGGGTAAGCCAGTGAAGTAGAAAATCAAATACAGGAGAGATGCAAAGGGATATTTTAGCATAGCAATCATTAGCCTAGCTTGAAGCAGTAATGCACAGGGTTTCGGAATACTAGTATTGGGGAAAAAAAGATGGAACTGAGGGATTACCAGTAGGTGTGAACATACTGAGGTGAGTTTTTACAAATTGTGTCAATTGACCGTGGCTTTGTGATAAATATACAGGAAACAAAGCAAAACAGAAACACAAGGTTATTAACTCTAGCAAAATAAAAATAAGTCATATAATAAAGGAAATTTAATCCAGCAGGAAACAATAAAAATATTTATAATGTAATTGCTAGATATTGATTTGGTCAAAAACTGAGATACAACTATACAGAGAATGAGGAGAAAAGAAAGTGTGCATAGTTGGGAGGGGTGTCTCATATAAGGGAGCTAAGTCTCATTTTTCATAATAGAAAATCAATAACATCACATTTTAAAAACAAAATTTGTTAGAAATACAGAGATAAGTATTTAGAGACATGGGCTAAAGAAGTTAAAAGTGGTTGCATCTTGGAAACTAGAATAAGGATGGGAAGAATTCTATAAGGAAACTGCTGGATTTTGTTGCTGCTGCTGGGTTCTATTTGACTTTTAAAATTACTTACATTAATTACTTTGCCAAAAGTTAAATTAGATTAAAATAAATTATGCTGGGTTACTTGTATTGACAGAGGCAGAGTCAATATATTGTTATGCAAAAAATCCAGTCCATTAACAAATAGACTTTATTAAATAATTGCATTTTTGGAAATATATATGCATTGTGTATATTGTGTATATATACCTGGCTATGTTTGTATACATGTATAAAGAGGAAAAAGAATTTGAAAGACACCAAAATGTTCATATCACTTATCCTGTGGGATTATGAATGACTTTCATTTCTTTAAATCTTTCTGTACTATCAGAATGTTTCACTGTATGTAATATTTTCATATTACTGTAGAGAGTGAAGGGAGTTATTTTATCAAGAAAACATCTTGATAGGTATTTATATTGTTAGAAAAATAAGTTGTCATGTTTGATTAATATATGAATGCATTATTTTTCTTATACATGTTTTTTATCCATTTGTGAAACCAACCAATATGAATGTATTAATTTTTTACATGTTTTTTATCCATTTGTGGAACCAACAGCTTGTCAAACAGCTTCATCTGTACTGCTTGAATACATTTATCCAGTCCCGAGCACTGAGTGTTGAATTTCCAGAAATGATGTCTGAAGTGATTGCTGCACAGTTACCCAAGATCTTGGCAGGGATGGTGAAACCTCTGCTCTTTCATAAAAAGTGAATGCCATTTTTATCTTTAAAAATTAAATTTTGTGGTATGTCTATTTTTCTTTTAGTCTGCATTGTGAGGTCTTGATTTTTACAATGTTCTTCTCAAAGCCTTACATTTATAACGTATCATATTGTGTAAATTTCAGAGAGAATTGTGAACTTTTAATTGTTTTTCTTTATAAAGCATAACTAGAATTTTTAAAGTGTTTTGTGTAGCCATATATTCTTTAAGAGTTTACAAGATTGAAAAAGTACTAAAAGTGATTGCTAACATAAACTTAATCATATTCATAGTATTTCACACCATTTAGGTGAAGATTTTTAACTTTTGCATCTAACAAATCTTCTACTTTAAAGGAAAAAAATCTTACACATAAAAATAAAAAGTTATTGTATATGTTCCTTCTAGGTAGCTCCCTTTGTCTCGATTATATTTACAAAAATGAGCCTTTAAATAATGGTATGCAAAATTTTGCCTACATGAACATATATATACATTTTTGTGAGGAGGAAATTTATAACCTTTATCAGGTTTTCTAAAGGGTTTTTAGTGCAAAAAGTATAGAGAAAAAGAGTTTAAAATCCCTGAAGTAGATTGAGGGTTTGATATTAGGAAAAACAGCTCATATATATAGACTCTGACTGTTTCCCAGATTGGAAACACAGACTCTAAGGAAGTTATTAAGGAAAGCCATATCATTATGACAATAGTATTAGCGGTTTTGTAGTTTTTTACTAACCTTTTTTGGGACTTGTCCTTTAATGAGGCTTGTGAATCAAATCTGAAGAGTCTGTGGCCTAATGCTACTCCTTACCATCTGGAGCAGGTAGAAAGTCACTTAACCTTACTGATTTTCAATTTCCTCACCCTTACCACTGGTATAATATATTTCCTGAAAAATGTTCCTTTTGGTCAAAGCTTCTTATTCACTTCTTAATCAAAAAAGAAAAGAAGGGGAGGGAGGAAAGGAAGAGGAAAAAAATAAATATTCTCTTTCTTCATTCAGAAAGTCATAATGATAAATCACAGATTGAAAATTTTTGAGTGCCTCTGATCCAATTCTAAGATAGGTATTTCAAGAAATACTAGATACTGGATTAAAATAATACAACCAATTATAATAACTAGAAAACACACAATTCACACTGTTATATGAACTTAAAAAATATTGCATTAGAATATGGACAAGAGTATTTTTATGAGATGAGTCACTGGAGAGCCATTTATTTTTTAAAGATCTATGTATATATCTGTATATGTAAATACAGATAAATATATAAAAAATAACAGGAAGAACTAAGTTCATACCACTGATAAAATTCAATAAAAATAATCATTGTTTTATTTTCTGTTTCTTTTATCTCTATTATATATATGGGTATATATATATATATATATATATACCCATATATATGTGTATATATGTGTGTGTGTGTGTGTGTGTGTGTGTGTGTGTGTGTGTGTGTATTTTAACAGCTCAGAGTAACTAGTAGGCCAAATTATTTTTCTAAAATTTTAAAAATTGGACATTATCTTACAAATAAGATGTATCGCCATATGCAAATTAATGGTTGTTAATAAGAAAGAGTAACTTTGAAAACAATATAGAAAACATTTACTGACTTCTCTGATTTCTTAATACATTTTGGGCTACCCATTCTCTTTAACTGATAAATTTTTGCAGTTTACCAAGGGACAGTAACATCTCTTAATGAATACTAATGTGATCCCCCAAACGAGGTAAAGTGGTTTCATCTGAAAAAAAATTGGCATGACAGTGTTTTCAAAACTGTTTTTTACCAGCTAATTCTCTATTTATAAAAAGAATTAGCTATGGCATGTCTATAAATAGTGAATTCACATAAGACATTTGAAGTAGGGATTAAAATAAACTCCAACCAAGGCTCTTGGCTTGGGTTCATTACATCTATGTGACAAATATAGTCAATAATATACAAATTTTATAATATTTGGTTATAACATTCAGTAAGAGTTTAAACCAAGTATTCCAAATAGTGTTAGCATTAATATAAAAACAGTCTCTTCCTTGGTAAGTCTAACTACATGTCTTTTTCTGTGAATACATATGTATAACCATAGACTATAGCTATTCAGTTTTTCAAAATCTTTATACACACAAACTCATACTCTTGCTATCTTCAGTCCAAAGTTAACTTCCTAAAAAGGATCTAATCTTGCCATTTCCTCACTTTAAAATGTTCATTGACTTCCGGTCACCCATTACAGTGATTATCAACTATAGCTTCATGTTACAGTCTCAAAGTGAGCTTTTTAAAAATACCTTTGCCTGGGCTCCATCCTCAGTGATTTTATTTTAATTGCTTTACTCTTATTAATTCAGTGACACAGTAGTTATTCTGAAATGATGTTCAAACATCAATTTCTATAACTTTACTGTCTTCGTCCTCTACTATCTTACATTTATCTTATGTTCCAGCCATACAAATCTTTTTACCATCAATTTTTCTGCCTGAATTTTCCCCCTTTGATACTAGTCACATTCATATCTCAATTTTCAAGACTCAGCGAAGCATTATTTTTGTAATGTTCTTCCCTGCATCTTCCAGGTGGTGGTTTGCTTCCTCCTAAGGTTTACCAGGTATTTTGTGCACATCTGAATTATAGTAGTGTGTTCTATAATTCTGACTGTAGTACAAGACTGGGAGCCAGTTTGAGATAGAGCAATTGTGTCTCTTGACTGGGAGTTGCATGGCATGTTCTCATTTTTGGTATCACCATGGATCTATATCATTCTTTTGTTACATCATTATATGTCCATATTCATGATTTTATGGCTTTCTCTTCCCATACTCCTTATCTACATTTCTGCATTTCTCTTCATCTCTAAAAATTTTCTACTTCTTCCTACTTTGTGAGATCTCTCCTCATACTGATTATACCTTAGGAGAATATAAGTATGTTTTATATTTATTAAAAACACTGACTGACTCTCACAAATATCCAGTGACAAAGAGTTTTATGGAAGTTTGCATAATTTAGTTCTAAAAGCAGAGGCACCTTTGAGGCAAAATGGCTGTTAGTGCTCCCTGAAAAGTCTCAATTTTGGACCTCATTTATCTGATGTAATTGTTTGGGATTTTTGAGATTTAGAGTGAACTATGGAAGTCTTGTTTTTCTTGGTCTGAAAAATTGACTAAATAGATATGTTGTTTAGGCGTGAGTAAGAAGAGATAATAGATTTTTTCATGAAATAGACTGGCTTCTGAAAAGTAATGGTGTTATTACCTGAGATAAAGGTGGTTGATATGTTCTTATCAATGAAATAATTGAAGTAAATTCCAAGGACCAGTTCTTTTCAATGATTTCCATAATTATGAACTTGAAAGTCGAGCCTCTGACAGTGTACATCCTAATTCGCTTCTAAGAGATTATTTTTAAATGGAAAGTTGTTAGAGACTTTTTAATTTCTTATATAATTTTAATAGTAAAATATTTTACTTCTTACCTGAAAACTAAGGATATATAGAATATATGGTGAAAAACATCTGTAATTGTATAATTCAGAAATAAAAAGTTGCATTTTGGGGAAAAAAATGAACACTTCATGCTCCCTGTTTTAAATTTCAAAACTGAATGAGTGGAGTATTATTTCCTTTCCTAAGAAAGATTACACAAATGCAAACTCAGTATATAGCCCTAACTCAATATACAATTTTTTCTCATTTCTGATTTCACTCAACAAATATTGAGTACCTGTTATTAACAGAAGAAAATGTGGTAAAAAGCATTATGGGAATTTACAGCTGAAGGAAGACTATAACTCAACAAAGTTAAAGCCTAGCAGTAGGTATAAATCACAGTGTCTGGTAAATAGTAGGCACTCAAATATTTGTTGAGCACACAAATGAAAATACAGTTTGGATGTGATAAGTGCAAAGCATTATTTATGTATAACTTCACTAAGACAAATAATGCAGCTAAAGATATTAACTTTAAAATACATATCAGGGGCACCTGTGTGGCTCAGTTAAGCATCAGACTCTTGATTTCAGCTTAGGCCATGCTGCATCAGGTGTGGAGTCTGCTTAAGATTCTCTCTCTCCTTCTGCCCCTCCACCTGTCTCTCTCTCTCTCTCTCTCTCTCTCTCTCTCTCTCAAAAAATAAAATTAAAAAAATAAAACCTAAAATAAATTTCAAATAACCCCTTAATTTGTGTCAGTAATTCATTTGCATTAAATCTGAATGTACATTTGTTGAAAAGGTTTCAATATGTTTTCCCCCCACAAATGTCATCCCAATAAATACATTTAAAAATTTTCCCCAACACAATAAAGGCAATCTGCCACTGGGAATAGTACCTCTCAGAATGTATTACATTGATAAGTAAGAAAATGTAGATGTACCCAAAAAAAAAAAAAAAAAAAAAAGAAATGTCATTAGCCTTTCACATTCAAGTAAGACTCAGAGAACAGTTGATGATGTGGTCATTTTATCTGATTCTTGTTATTTTAAAACAATATTTGGATGACACAAATCCTTTTCTACCTACACATATTTAATTTCTAACATAACTTAAATTTTTAAAATTTCATTCAACTATGGGGTGAAAATGTGGTGGCCAAAAGGGTTGGATTTTGCTGTTGTGGTTATTGTTGTTTTGCAACCTCCTAATAATGTTTGATGTTCTTGATGTTGATATTGATTCACAGTGTAGATGTCAAAATACTGGATTTAAAATTTCAGGCTAAACTTTAAAAAATAAAGGTTTTGAAAAAGAACATAACATCACCAAATGGAAGATCTCTAGTTTCTAAATCCTCCTTTACTTCCATTCCTATGCAGTCATCATAACCTTTATCTTCATTTTGCAGGTCATGTTCTTTCTACTCGTTCTAAAATGAAATTAATCATAATACGACAGGTCATATATCAGAAAATACTTTAAGATTGCTGAAATAGATTATTGAGTTAAAAATAGTTCCCTTAAAAAGGTTTGAGAAGCCATTTGAATTTGGATCAATTATACCTCCAGTATCAGTTGTTATGTGGCTAATTTTTTGTTTTTATTAAAAACATTGCACTTTTTAATTAGGCAGTGCTCTAATTTTTTACATTTAACATTAAAATGTTACACAAATTATATGCAAATATGTTGTTTTCTGCTAAAACAGTGGCTTTCATGGCATATCAACCTGTAACTTCTAAATTATCCATTACAGTGATATATTTCATGATGGGTACTGTGGAAGAACTGACCCAGGCCTATGCCCCTTCTCTGTCATTTTTACTAAATGAGATTGAGCAAGTCATTTAACCTCTCTCATTAAACCTGACTTTGACAAGTTGTTTTGCAATTAATAGAAATGAAAACAAAAAGTATACAGGTGTTCAGAAATAGTAATTGCTATTATTGTGTTTTTGTTAAACACAATATAATTGTGTTATACACACAATTTTATAATTTTATCACACAATGAATTTTATCAAATTCATCTGGCATATTCTATGGTGAAAACAAGGAATCTAGAAAATGCGGTTGCTTCATTGCTATCTCCATGTACACACAAATATTTGATGGATTTGATTTGAAATTAGAGCTAGAAGTATTCAGTTTCTTTGCCCAAAAAGAAAAAGTCTTTTGAGTTTGAGGCCTATATTATTAGAAATTTAAAGAACCTATCACCCTTTCACTATAATATTAAGAATAATGGTACTGATTTTGTCATTTTTAAAGTTATCTCTAAAATATTGAGATCTTGACTAGAATACAGACCCTCCAAATATCTATGTGATATACTATATGCTCAGATAATTTTTATTATAATAATTTCACAGAAGGGAAGAAGGGGTCTAGAAATCATAGTGAAATTATCAACCCCAAAAATAACATTACTGTCCTTAAGAAGGTTAGATACAAATTGTCCGAAGAGATCTTGTCTGCCTTGGTCTGATATCTTGCATTCCTTTGGGTGAGATGGCTATTAGATTTCTAAAGGTTTTGTTCTGAATATCTAAGCAATTTCTCTAATCTACATGTAGTCTTTAAAACACCAGATTTTAGGAAGAATATATATTCTTTTAAATATCTTTACAATCTACATGACATTGAGGATAAGTGCTTAAAACTTGAAATTTTTTCTCAAGTTAAAAGATAATTCATTTTTGTATTAGAGCATTCAACAACCATGTCTCCACTGATAAAAGTAAAATGGACAAGCAGACAACCCAAGGAAGGGCATAACTTTCTTTTTTCCAAAGTATGCCTTTTAAATAGCCATTAGATGTGGGGAATTTCTACAACTCTTAAATTTTATAGGAAATACATAACCAGATAATCTAGTAAGAGTTTGCCAAATTCTAACTTGCTTATTCTCACTAGAGTAAGCCATGTAATGATTTTAGTGAAAAAAATATATATATATCATCCAGCCTCTGTAGTTTCACTGTATTTTCCTTACTCAAGTTTTGGTGAAAAGGACAGTTTCTGTCTCTACCTAGAATCTACCGTCTATTTAATGCACCAGTATTCCACACTCCCTGCTCTTTCTCAAATCCAAAAGTTGAATAAAAAGCAGTAAAATAAATGATTCACCCTGTATTATGGAAATCTAGCCTGGATAGGTCTACATCCATAACATGAATTCATAATATGAACTGGGCCTTAGGTAATTGCATTTAAGTTGGATCACATCCCTATTTAAGCTCAGGAAAACATCCCTACAGACCATCATGTACCTGGGGATAATAGAATCTGTACTTCCAGAGTTAGGCCTGAAACAATGCGGCCTTAAAATTTTGTCCTCCCTGTCATTGGAGAAAATTTAAGAATTTGGGAGTTTTGGTGGTACGTAAAAAAGCAGTTCATAATAGCAATGACGTATACTTTATCTAAATATCCTGTAGCCAAAGAAAAATACAAATCTGTTCTCCTTGAAGTTGATCACATTTCAAGGCTGAGCTCTGGGCAAATGCCTGGAGGCTGCGCCCAGGCTTGTCCACAGCTTTATGCAGCTGTGTAGTTGGAAGACTGTTGCAGAACTGCTGGATTAGTCCCAGAATGTCAAGCTCATGTTGAATTTACTGGCTTTTGTTGCTTTTATGTCATCCTGACCTTACCGTGAAACATGCTTTTGTTTGCTCTTTTTCCACTCACGGAGAAATAGGGAAAGCATTACTTTTAAGCTAGTTGAAAGCTTTAACTGACAAAGCACTTTCAGAGATATCTGAATTAAGTCACTAAGAAAGCATACCCCATTCCATTTTACCGTTTAAAGGAGGAAAAAACATACCCCATAATTGCTTTAAATAAGATGCATGGTATTTTGCAATGTTACATCAGCATCATGGTCAATATTTAGATATATATGAGCAAAATATTTAAATGGTATTGTAAATAGTTGTCAAGGCCTGTTTTATAATCTTCTGAAATTTCTCTTAATACATCAAATCTGACTCATCCAATTTAACAAACAGAAATTACTCTAAATGAAGCCCACTTAAAAATGTTTTTCCTTAGTTGCATATAAAACTTAACATCTCTTTTTCTATGATATTTACTTAACTGTGAAGGGTTTTTTGTTGTTGTTGTTGTTGTTATAATTTATAGAAAGCAGTGGTTTTAAAATTTTTGCCACTAAAGATACCTTTTACTGTCCACTTCCTAGAAAAGCTTGTATTTTAAAGTACATCTCTAGCAAACTATATTCCAATTAAGGAATAGTTGCTTTGTTTTCTTCATGTTTTATTATTCAAAGACCTCAATTTGAGCTGCTGAGCAGCATGACAATTATGTCCATACTGATTTGATGCAGTTTTAACTTGGTAAATACAAAAAAAAAATTATAATGGCCAAATAGTCAATGGATATATCTATCATAGTTTTCCTAAAATAGGTTAAGAACTGAAGATATCAGGTCATAATATATTATACAAAAGTAAATCTCCTTCTGAGGGCTTCGAAATTCATGAGCAAGACCAAAATGGTTTATGGAAATTTATTACAAACATACTATATTCTTGCCAAAATAGAATATGCAGCTCTACAACATGAAGACACAAGAGGTATATTCTCCATAGGGTAAAGATACTATTCAGATTAACTTAAAATGGTAAGCCCTATATTGATATAACTAGAAAGAGATTTTCACATGGCAGGCTTTAAAACTCATCACTTTAACCAATAAAGTATCTCCTTATGACCTGAGTATTCTGTGCATTTTGACTTTTTTGATATGTGCATATTCATAAGAAAAATCAGAGTGAAAAGTTTTTTAAAAAGCTTTTCACTGTAATTTGGAAGAAACAGAAGAAAAATATAAAATTTCTTACTTTGAAAGTAGTAAATATGTCTTACAAAAGTGCAATGGAGAACTCCTCCAAATAATATCTTAAATATTTTTCCTTATTGAGCAAGCCATTATGCTAATGGCACAATCCCATGGGCGATTATGTCACAGGATAACAATGCTAAATGTTAGGGAAATTATCACTAGCTATCCCAAGTATATAAAATATAAATATGCCCATAAGCTTGCTTTTTAAGTTCTTCATTTTTTAATGAGGCGTAGAAAAAAAATACTGATTTCTAACACTGCTTGGCTCTCAATTAGTTGGGTGTCTTAATGCTTAAAAAGAAAGCAGTGGGGAGTCAGGATAGGGTGAAAATGAAGGAAGAAAGAGACAAAGAAATGGAAAAGGCTAGGACCAAATTATTCCTTTCAACTCTGAAACTACAAATTTCCTGTTAATAGTTTATATCAACATAAAGCATCCAACTTTAAGTTATTTATGTTAATAGAAGAAAAGCCCTTAAACACAAGGGGAAAAATAGATTTTGTTTGCAGTGTTGAAGAATCTTGCCTTAGGCATCATTTTATTCTTCAATAACTAGTTATGAAGCATTTACTATGTGCAACTCTGCCAGACTGTGGAGGTAACCAATGAATACATCAAACACAGTTCCTACCTTCTTTGAACTCACAGTTGGATGGAGACTAGATAAATAGTTACTGTGTGGTAAGTGCAATGATGGAGGAGGTACAGGGAGCTATTGGAGCATCTATGAGGGGCACCTAGTTTGATTTAAGAATGGGCAAAGGCATTTGGGATAGAAGATATAAGCCCTGGTCTAAAAGTGGCTTAGGAATTAGCTGAGCATGCAGTCAGAAGATGCCACAGGCAGGAAAAGAAAAGTATTCCAAATAGGACATAACAGTATATGCAGAGACCTTGATGGTGAGAGAGAGTATAAGGTGGGGCTGACGATGAGGCTGAAGAAGAAAACAAGGTCCAGATGATCAGTGGTCTTGTACTGGGTATTAAGTTGTGTAGTCTTGATTCTGATGTAAGCAGGAGAGCAGCATAATTCAGATTGGCATATAAGAAAACTCACTCTTAGTGCAATATGGAGAATAGAATTGGAGATAGATAATTAGCCTGGAGGCAGAGAGAACATTTTTGAGGAAGTTGCAATATTTTGGTGAAAAATGGTGGTCATAAACATGAAAAGTTAGAGATGATCATGACCTCTTCCCTAATTTTCCAGAGGTTTTAAAGAAACATAACTTAGAAGCATTGGCAGCTTTGGGAAAGTAGGTGAAATACACCATATAAATTGTCAAACACAAGTTCAGATGTCTATTTATTCTGCTGTGTTGAAATATCAAATTTGTCATCAATAAAGACAATGAAAATTAAGAACTTCAACTTACCAATTTCTAGAATTCTATCTATCCAAACATCTCCATCCCTCTACCAATATTCTTACCTTCGCATGTCTATTGAACTTCAAGATCACCTGGTCTGTGCACAAAGGTAAGATTAAAACAGTTCAAGACTCAGCAAATAGGGAAGGGAAACTAAGCTGTGTTAAAATGAAAAACACATCACTTGTATGGATCCTTCTTCAGATGTCATTATTCAGTATAATTATAAAAAGGCACCTGCAAAAAATGCTTCTCTGTAAGGGGTCTGATGTCTTCTTTATGAAAATTTATTCATGATTTCTTCACCAAGTGTGGGGAGTAAAGGAAGGAAGGCTGGTGAGTACATACAATGTGGAGCAAACTTGGCAGTTAAGAAAATATATCCATTTCTTAGTTTCACAGAGCCTTATAGGGATTACCTCATTCGGTTTCCATCAAGGGCTGTTCTTTCTTTTTACTTCCACTAACCAGCTAGAAAGAAGAAGAAGTTTGTTTATGCAAACAGTGGTTATGGGAAGTGGTTTTTCATTTTTTTTTGTTTTTTCTCATGGTACTCACTGGCCTCACTACTCCCTTGCCATTCCTGGTTATAGAGCCCACCGCGATCACCTCATAGTCAAGTCTATGGTTCATAGATTGATCTGCTCTCTCTTCACAGTACTGCAGGATGCTGTGACTTAGCTGACTTGATACCTTCCATTTGCTAGTTCCACATATCCTTAGGCCCAGCTGCCTTCCCCATCTGGCCTCTGTATGCAGTTGCCTTGCCCCTTCAGGAAAGTCATAGCTCACTACTACCTGCTCAGCTCCCACCCAGCTGGCACCATGCTGAATCCAGGCTTCTCTGAGATGCTTGTAGACTTTACACCCATACACAAAATTCACAATTTTCTTGGACTTTTACCTGTCTGGATGTTCTGTTGCCCATCCCACCTTCTTCAAAAGTAAGACATTGTCATCTGACCTCCCTGACCTACCTCGTCCTTCTGAATCACAGAAACCTCTCACTTCCTATCTGTCAGAGGCTTCCTGTGAGTCTTCATTTGAGTTCTCTTCACTTATTTCTAGTAACTCCCTGTTTGAGTCTACCTCTTAAGGATACTTTTGAGATTTAGAAAACCTCTTTCTTTAGTGGGGGTTGAAACCCAATTCTCCAGACTTGCTCTGTCTTTCAAAGAATAATTGTGGAAATCAGCTCAACATTGACTTTCTTTAAGCATCTGCTGTAATAATCCTAATTCTTGGAGCAACATAGCTGCTTCCAAATGGCCAGGAAATAGGTCAGATGCCAAAAAGAAAAAAAAAGCAAAGATTAATATATTTCAATAAATATAAATTTTAGATATACTTTGGAAAATCATATGAGATTTTCTGTCAAGATGGTGAGACTCTCCATCTGGATATGCCTAACAGTTCTAGCACTGGCTGGTGACAAATGCATAGCCGTAAAAATTACATGATGGTAGACTCATAAAAACATCACACACTTATTTTCAATCTAATGCCTTAGAACCCACCTGAAATATTTAGCAGACTTCTTTGCACATGAATTTTTTATATTTTGTTATGTTGAAATTGATGAAATATTCAGTTATCCACTCTGTTCCTTGTTAGTAAAACTAGTGTAATATTTGGCAAGAGATGCAGGGAATCATCATTTCCCTCTCTCATGACTCACACCCCTTTTTGTTCCATTGTTACTACCTTATTTTGAGTAAATAGTAGGGGACTAAGCACATACACCAGACTTATACTTTTAAGGATATTTAACTCCTGTATACTTCTTGTATCCAGTTTCACACATTTAGCTCCTCATTTCTGAGTGGGGAAGCCAATATTTCAAATTGGAAGTTCACCTGAGGCTTTTGCTGGGAAAGTGAGACTCTCTCTTCATCTATGTATGTCTGGCACTGGTTCCCAAGCAACGGTTGGATGACAAATGCAAAGCTATAAAAATTAGGTGATAGTGGACACCTAAAACCATCATCACATATTTATTTTCAGTCTAATCTCTCTATTTTAACTACAGGTGGATTTTGAAGGAAATATTTTGTGATTCACATGAAAAAACGGATATTTGACAAGTGTCTTACATTAAATTGGCTGGCAGTTTGAAATGAATCATCTTTAAATATGTTTTCTTAAAAATAACTACAACTAATTTTTATTATTCTAACTATTCTCTGTGATAATAAAGAATAACTCGTGTCTATATATCTCTTTATTGATGAATTAGAGCGCCAAAAACCTCAATACAATTATATAAAGTTATATACAAGGTGCATAAGAATCTTCAGTACATTATTCTTTACCAGTCACTTTAAATTTATAATCATTTCAGTTTGTTCAACAGTGTACATGGAATAAGGTGAGATATTAATATGGATGGTTTGGCATATGTAGACAATACCCATGACTGTGTGTATATTTTAATGAAGCAAAGAGTGATTCTCAGATAATTAAATTGAATCCAACTAGTTCATGATGGCAAAATATACATTCAGCTGGTATCTAGTAAAATTGATAATGCACTATTTTGGCTACTCACATTGGTAAAGTAAAAAGTTTGATACTTATTATACAAATATTAAGAATTTTCACATGAAATTTGATGCACTTAACATTAAACTGAAAGGGAATATAATCTGATTGTTACTAACAAAGTATTTTAAACTAGTATCATGCATTGGTTTCACTACTAGAAATATAATTTAATATAATATTGGAAATATGCAAATATACTTATTTAATAAACTAAGTGTCTAGAGAGTATAAGTAATTGTGATAGGCCTTTGGAAACACAAAAATAAAAGTTGAATAGATTTCTTGCTTTTAAGTTCCAGGTGATAAGAGGCTAGATATAATTTGAAACTTAAACATACTTCTTTTTATTTAACCAGCCACATTTGAAATAGAATGTAGAAACCAAGAAGTTTTATTGGATTATTTGGCCATGAAAATATTCCTTCAACATTAAAAATATTATTCATTTATTATTGTTTAACACTATGTTTTCAGTTTTTAAATTAAACATGTCTCCACATTCAGATTTATAAATGAAAATGAAAAACATTTAAATGAAAGTTAAATGCTAATTTAAATGAAGGTTAAATGAAAGTTTTAAATGAAAAACTTCATATTTGTGTATAAAAATACACTGGTTTTTAGATATCTGATTTTGATAGTTGGCATTTTTCTAATTTTACATTTAGCTATTTAATGAATAAAGAGAAAACATGGTAAATGACCATGGGTGTCAATGGGACACTTTATTCCCTGGTGTCAGAGTTACTATAACAACTAAAGAGTATATAGATCACTCTACTTGCTTTTAAAAAGCAACATTTTATTTAAATGGTGGGATGTTAATTTTACCTAATCAGATGAAGTCAGATTTTGTCTTACAAGTGATCTACTTCAATTATTATAGATGAGTAATCAATATGCATTCACTAAGTACTACCATTTTTTTTTAGCTGTCACTTATTTGAGTAGCTACTATGCACCGGGCCTTGTAATAGGGAGTTTTACCTATATTATCTCTAACTCTTACTGTAATTCTTGCAAGCTAAATATGAGTTCCATTTTACAGAGGTGTAAATAGAGGTTCAGAGTACTTCATTAAATTTGAAAATCTATTTCTTGCAAAAAGAAAAAAGCTTCTGTCATATTTTTCCAAATTAAATTATTTTTCCTGGCATACGCGTTAAGTCTTTTGTAATGGTTTTACTTGATATATGAAGAAACTTAATATTAATAAATGTGCTGCCTGTTTAAACCTCATCAAGATGAATATCTTTGGAATTTTTTATTTTTTAATTAAAAACTTTTTTATTTTAATTCTAGTATAGTTAAAATACAGTGTTATATTAATTTTAGGTGTACAATAGAGTGATTCAACAATTCTATATGTCACTCACCGCTCATCATGATAAATGTATTATTCTTTAATGGTATAGAGACCATGGTGGGCTTTACCCAGTGCACGAGGGTTCCTTTTTCTCCACATCCTTGCCAACACGTGCTTTGTTGTGTTTTTTATTTTAACCATCTGACAGGAGTGGGATGATATCTCATTGAAGTTTTATTTTAATTTTTTATTTAAATTCCAGTTAGTTGACAGTGTAATATTAGTTTCAGGTGTACACCACCATAATACTTCCACACTTTCTAACAACACTTGGTGTTCATTACAAGTGTACTCCTTAATCCCCGTCCCCTATTTAACCCTCCCACCCCCCACCACCTTCCTTCTTATAACTGTCAGTTCTTTATAGATAAGAATCTGTTTCTTGGTTTGCCTCTCTTTTTTCCCCCATGCTCTTTTGCTTTTTTTTCTTGAATTCCACATATGAGTGAAATCATGTTTTTGTCTTTTTCTGACTGACTGCTTTAACTTAGCATAATACTCTGTAGCTCCACTCATGTCACTGCAAATGGCAAGATTTCATGTTTTTCATGGCTAATACTCTATTGTATATCTATACTACCTCTTCTTTATCCATTCATCAATGGACACTTGGTCTGTTTCCATAGTTTGGCTATTCTAGATAATGCTGCAATAAAAACCTCACACCTGTCAGAATGGCAAAAATCAACAATACAAGAAACAACAGGTGTTGGTGGGGATGTGGAGAAAGAGAAAACCCTTCTATACTGTTGGTGGAAATGCAAACTGGTGCAGCCACTCTGGAAAACAGTTTGGAGGGTCCGCAAAAAGTTAAAAATAGAACTACCATATGATCCAGCAATTTCCTTACTAGATATTTACCCCCATCCAAAAAAAACAAAACCCTAATTCATTGTAGTTTTATTGTGCATTCCTTTGATGAGTGATTTTGAACATCTTCCCATGTATCTGTTGGCCATCTATATGTCTTATTTGGAGAAATGTCTGTTCATGTCTTCTCCATTTTTTTAATTGGATTATTTGGTTTTGGGTGTTTAATTGTATAAATTCTATATATATTTTAGATACCAACTCCTTATCAGATATGTCATTTGCAAATATCTTCTCCCATTTCATAGGAAGTCTTTTAATTTTGTTGGTTGTTTCCTTTGCACTGCAGAAGCTTTTTATTTTCAGGTAATCCCAATAGTTTATTTTTGCTTTTGTTTCCCATGCCTCAGGAGACATATCTAGAAAGATGTTGTTACAGTTAGTCTCAGAGAAATTACTGCCTGTGCTCTATTCTAGGATTTTTATGGTTTCAGCTCTCATATTTAGGCCTTTAATCCATTTTGAATTTATTTTTGTGTATGGTACAAACCTGGTCTAGTTTCTTTCTTTTGCATGTTGCTGTCCAGTTTCCCCAATGTCTTTTGCTGAATAGAGTGTCTTTTTCCCATTGGAAAATCTTTACTCCTTTGTTGAAGATTAATTGACCATATAATTGTGGATTTACTTCAGGATTTTCTGTTCTGTTCCACTAATCTATGTGTCTATTTTTGTGCCACTACCATATTGCTTTTATTGCTACAACTTTGTAATATAACTTGAAGCCTGGAATTGTGATGCCTCCAGCTTTGTTCTTTTTCAAGACTGCTTTGGCTATTTGAGTCTTTTGTGGCTCCGTACAAATTTTAGGATTGTTCTCATTCTGTGAAAAATGCTGTTGGTATTTTGATAGGGACTGCATTAAATGTGTAGATTGGGTACTATAGACATTTTAATAATATTTGTTCTTCCAATCTGTAACCATGGAGTGTCTTTCCATTTCTTTGTGTCTTAAATTTCTTTCATCAGTGTTTTTAGTTTTCAGAGTACAGGTCTTTCACCTCTTTGGTTAAGTTTATTCCTTGGTATCTTATTATTTTTTGGTGAAATTATAAATGGGATTATTTTCTTAATTTTTCTGCTGCCTCATTATTTGCGTATAGAAATGCCACAGACTTTTGTATATTGATTTTGTATTCTGTGACTTTACTGAATTCCTTTATCAGTTCTAGTAGTTTTTTTGGTGGAATTATTAGAATATTCTATGTATAGTGTCATGTCATCTACAAATAGTAAAATTTTTATGTCTTCATTATCAATTTGGATGCCTTTTATTTATTTTTATTGTTGGATTGCTGTGGCTAGTACTTCCAGTCCTATGTTGAATAAAAGTGGTGAGAATGGACATCATTGTCTTGTTCCTAGCCTCTCAGTTTTTCCCCATTAAGGATGATGTTCACTGGGGATTTTTCATAAATGGCTATTATTATGCTGATGCATGTTCCCTCTAACCCTACTTTTTGAGAGTTTTTATCATGAATAGATATTGTACTTTGTCAAATGCTTTTTCTGCATCTATTAAAATGACCATATCCTTTCTCTTATTGATGTGATATATTACATTGATTGATTTGCAAGTATTGAACCACCCTTGCACCCAGGGAATAAATCCCACTTGATCATGGCGAATGATTTTTTTAATGTATTGTTGGGTTCAGTTTGGTAACATTCTGTTGAGGATTATTACCTCTATGTTCATCAGAGATATTGGCTGGTCTTTCTTTCTTTCTTCTTTCTTTCTTTCTTTCTTTCTTTCTTTCTTTCTTTCTTTCTTTCTTTCTTTTTTTGTATCTTTATCTGTCTTTGATATCAGGGTAATGCTGTCCTCATAGAATTAATTTGGAAGTTTTCCTGTCGTATTTTTTGGAAAATTTGAGAAGAATGGTGTTAAGTCCTCTCTAAATGTTTGGTTGTTTGGTAGAATTTTCCTGGGAAGTCATCTGGTCCTGGACTTTTGTTTGTTGGGAGTTTTTTGATTACTGATTCAATTTCATTTGCTAGTAACTGGTCTGTTCAAATTTTCTATTTCTTCTTGGTTCAGTTTTGGTAAGTTACATATTTCTAGGAATTTATCCTTTTCTTCTAGATAGTCCAATTTGTCGGAATATAATTTCTCGTAATATTCTCTTATAATTATTCATATTTCTGTAATAATTACAATTATTAAAATTATTTCTCTGCCTTCTTTAATTTTTGGTTTTGTTTTTCTGGGTTCTCTCTGTCTCCCCCTCTCTCTCTTGTTGAGTCTGGTTGTAGGTTTATCATTTTGTTGATCTTTTCAAAGAACCAACTCTTTGTTCCATTGAGCTGTTCTCTTATATATATATTTTTTTATTATATATTAAATATATATATATATATAATTTATAACTTATTTCTGGTCTAATCTTTATTAGTTCCCTCCTTCTACTGGCTTTGGGTTTTGTTTGTTCTTTTTTTAGATCCTTTAGGTGTAACCTTGGTTGTTTATTTGAATTTTTTTTTTTTTGCTTCTTGAAGTAGGCCTATATTACTATAAATTTCTTAGACTCACTTTTGCTCCATCCCAAAGATTTTGGATCATTGTGCTTTCCTGTATTTGTCTCCATGTAATTTTTAATTTCTTTGATTTCGTGGATGACTCATTCATTGTTTAGTGTCATGTATTTGTGCTCTTTACAGATTTTTCCTTTTGGTTGATTTCTACTTTCATAGCACTGTGGTCAGAAAAGATGCATGGTACGACTTTAATATTTTTGAATTTGTTGAGACTTGTTTGTGACCTGAAATGTGATCTATTCTGGAGAATGTTCTATGTGCACTTAAAAAGAATGTGTATTCTACTCTCTTAGGTTGGTATGTTCTTAATATATCTGTTAAATCTATCTGGCCCAGTGTGTCATCCAAAGCCACTGTTTGCTTGTTTATTTTCTGTTTGGATGATCTATCCATTGATGTAACTGGGTGTTAATGTTCCTGACTTGTTGTATTACTATCAATTAGTTCCTTCATGTTCATTATTAAATGTTTTATGTATTTGAGTGCTTCCATTTGAGGCACATAAATATTTACAATTGTTATATTTTGTTGATGGACTGTCCCCTTTATCAGTATATAATGCTTTTCTTCATCTCTTGTGACAGTCATTGTTTTAAAGTCTATTTGGTCCAATATAGGTATTGCTACCCTGGCTTTCTTTTGACATCCACTTTCATGATACTTGTTTCTCCATCCCCTCACTTTCAATCTGTGGTTTCTTTAGGTCTGAAATGAATCTTGTGTAGACAGCATATAGATGGCTCTTGTTTTTTTAAATCCATTGTGACACCTTATGTCTTTTGATTGGAGCATTTAGTCCATTTACATTCAAAGTAATTATTGATAGATATTTATTTTTATATTGTTACTTGGTTTGTGATAGTTTTTGTAGTTTTTTTTTTCTGGTCTTTCTCTTGCTCTCTTTCATGACTTGCTGGCTTTTTTTTTAGTATTATACTTGGATTCTTTTCTCTTTATTCTTTGTGTATCTATTACTATTTATTGAATTGTGGTTACCTTTAGGTTTGTATATAACATCTTCTGTAAATGCAGTGTATATGAAGCTGAGGGTGGCTTAAGTTTGAACCCATTCTGTACTCCTCGCCCCCTACAATTAGGTATGTGGTGAGACTTGTTTTATGAATACCTTGACTGATTTTTACACATATACTTATTTTTACTGCTTTTGTGTTTCCTACTTTCCATATTCCCAGTTATGGTCTTTCCTTTCCACTCAAAGAGTCCCCTTTAACATTTCTCATAGGGCAGATTTAGTGGTCATGAACTCTTTTGGTTTTTGTCTGAGGAACTCTTTATCTCTCCTTTTATTCTGAATGATAATCTTGCTGGAGAGAATATTCTTGGCTGCAGAGGTTTCCCTTTCAGCACTTTGAATATATTATGCCAGTCCTTTCTGGCCTCTAAAGTTTATGCTGAAAAATCTTCTGCTAGCCTTAGGGAGTTTGCTTTGTATGTAACAGTCTACTTTTGTATCACTGCCTTTAAAACATTTCCTTTATCACTACTTTTAAAATTTTAATTACTATGTGTCTTGGTGTGGACCTCCTTGGGTTGATTCTGTTGGGGAATCTCTGTGCCTCCTGGATCTGTATATGTTTCCTTACCCAGATTATGAAAATTTTCAGCAACTATTTTTCGCATATATTTTCTGCCCCCCCCCCTTCCCTCTTTTCTCCTTCTAGGATCCCTATAATGTGAATGTTATGCTTGATGGAGTCACTGAGTTTCCTACATCTATTCTTGTTTTGCATAATTCTTTTTTTCTCTCGCTTGCTCAGTTTACTTTCCATTTCTTTGTCTTCCAGGTCACTAATTCATTCCATTGATTCATATAGCCAGCTACATATTCCATCTAATATATTTTTTATTAACTTGTTTTATTTTTTATTTTTTATTTTTTTAAATTTACATCCAAATTACTTAGCATATAGTGCAACAATGATTTCAGGAGTAGATTCCTTAGTGCCCCTTACCCATTTAGCCCATCCCTCTTCCCACAACCCCTCCAGTAACCCTCAGTTTGTTCCCCATATTTATGAGTCTCTTCTGTTTTGTACCACTCCCTGTTTTTATATTATTTTTGTTTCCCTTCCTTTATGTTTATCGTTTTGTCTCTTAAAGTCCTCATATGAGAGAAGTCATATGATTTTTATCTTTTTCTGACTAATTTCACTTAGCATAATATCCTCCAGTTCCATCTACATAGTTGCAAATGGCAAGATTTCATTCTTTTTGATTGCCGAGTAATACTCCATTGTATATATACACACCACATCTTCTTTATCCATTCATCTGTCGATGGACATTTGGGCTCTTTCCAGACTTTGGCTATTGTTGATAGTGCTGCTATAAACATGGGGGTGCATGTGTCCCTTCAAAACAGCACACCTGTATCCCTTGGATAAATGCTTAGTAGTGCAATTGCTGGGTTGTAGGGTAGTTCTATTTTTAGTTTTTTGAAGAACCTCCATACTGTTTTCCAGAGTGGCTGCACCAGCTTGCATTCCCACCAACACTGCAAAAGGGATCCTCTTTCTCCACATCCTCACCAACATCTGTTGTTGCCTGAATTATTAATGTTAGCCATTCTGACAGGTGCAAGGTGGTATCTCATTGTGGTTTTGATTTGTATTTCCCTGATGATGAGTGATGTTGAGCATTTTTTCATGTGTCAGTTGGCCATCTGGATGTCTTCTTTGGAGAAGTTTCTATTCATGTCTTTTGCCCATTTCTTCACTGGATTATTATTTGAGGGGGGGATTGAGCTTTATCTGATATGTCGTTTGCAAATATCTTCTTCCATTCTGTTGGTTGCCTTTTAGTTTTGTTGATTGTTTCCTTCGTTGTGCAGAAGCTTTTTATTTTGATGGGGTCCTAGTAGTTCATTTTTGCTTTTGTTTCCCTTGCCTCCGGAAACGTGTTAAGAAGTTGCTGCAGCCAAGATCAAAGAGGTTTTTGCCTGCTTTCTCCTCAAGGATTTTGATGGCTTCCTGTCTTACGTTTAGGTCTTTCATCCATTTTTCAGTTTATTTTTGTGTATGGTGTAAGAAAGTGGTCCAGGTTCATTCTTCTGCATGTCGCTGTCCAGTTTTCCCAGCACCACTTGCTGAAGAGACTGTCTTTATTCCATTGGATATTCTTTTCTTCTTTGTCAAAGATTAGCTGGTCATACATTTGTGGGTCCATTTCTGGGTTATCTATTCTGTTCCATTGATCTGAATGTCTGTTCTTGTGCCATCTAATATATTTTTAATTTGAACTATTATGTTCTTCATCTATGATTAGTTCTTTTTTATGTCTGTGTTAACGGTGTCACTGAAGTCCTCCACTCTTTTCTTAAGTCCAGTGAGTATCTTTATGATCATTACTTTAAATTCCCTTTCAGACATATTATCTCTGTTTTCCTTGGCTCTTTTGCTGTGATTTTGGCCTGTTTTTCATTTGGGACATATTCCTCTGTCTCATTTTGCTTAACTTTCTGTGTCTGTTTCTGTGTGTTAGGAAAGTCAGCTTTGTCTCTTGCTCTTGAAATTAGTGGGTTCGGCATGCACTTTTAAAGTTGTGCTGGTCCTCTTCCACAGGGGATGCACAGCAGCCATTCAGACCTGGCTGGCCTGGGAAACTCTGCAAAACACGCACAGGCATGCACACAGTGCCACAAGGTGTATGCAGCATTTCTCTGCCAATAGGGATACACAGCTCTTGCAGAGACCAGGCATCCCAGGGCCACTCTGCAAAGCACACAGGTGACTGGGAGTGCAGTTCTAATAAGGTGCACTTCATCTGGAGAAGGTCAGAAGATGCAGTGTTGGCAAGGTTTGCACATGTCTTCTGGGAAAGAGGACTCAGTACCAGTACTCAGGCAAGCCCAGCTGGAAGGGGAAGGGTGCAATCTAACTGAGTTAGGTAGCGAATGCTGGGGCTATGCTGGCCTTACCAGATGGCTGAGTAATTATGCTGGGGCCAGGGAAAGAAATGGCGCCTTCCAGCTCCTTTTTTCCTGGAGAAGTCTCTCAGTGAGCTCTAAGTAAATTTACCTCTCATGTGCCCCAGGCATTTTTCAAACAGCTGCTTCTAAGGTGTATTTCTATTGTTGTTCTGTGTCTTTAAGGGCAGGGCTCTCTCTCACCCTCCAGGGTGTCCCAGAGTTCCAGGCTTTAAGTGCCACTGATTTGTAAAGTTCCAGGCTTTAAGTCCCACTAAGAACTCACAAAATCCATCCCCTCTGATTTTCAAAGCACAATGCTGTGGGGATTCATTTTCCCAGTCCAGGCTCCCCTCTCCACGCCCATACTTATTTCCTCCAATGGCCAGACCCACAGGGTTTAGCTCCCCACCACTTCTCTACCTTTCCCACCCTTTTCCATGTGGCCTCTTCTCTACATTTAGTTATGGAGTTTGTTTCTCAGTCTTCAAGTCATTTTCTAGGTTATTTGCACTAATGTGAGTGTTATCTAGTTGTATCTATGGGATGGGGTGAATTTAGGGTTCTCCATGTTCCCCAGAAGTACCAGGGACTGAAATTCATAATACAACTATAGAGAGCTTCTGGAAGGGGGGTGGGTAATAGTCAATTCTCTGGGGAAACCAAAATATAAATAGCACTAATTTCCCAGCATCACAGCCTCTGATAAGGAATTAATCAAAGATCAAAAGAAAATTCCTCCCCTATTAAATTTATGATTAAGAGTTTAATCTCATTTAGTTACTGGAAATATATACATATTTTGAGACAGAATACTTTCATGCAAGTAATTAATTGCCATTATCTGTGTAGTTGAATTGGTCTCTTCATTCACAGAGATATCACTTTTGAATAAAAGGTTAACTGATAGTCCCTAGGTCTATAAAAGTTACCATAATACAGTGCTTTTTGAAATATATACCATCTTAAAGAAAATATACCTTAATGTTCTACTCAAAATTAGGGAGTTATATAAAGTATGATGAATCTTTGAAAGTCAAAGATTCTCTGATTTGACATATGACTTCAAGGTAGCTCCAAATGACTTGGCAAGGAATGTTTTTTAATGATTGGAATGTTGGGGATAAATTCATATTCTCAATATTTCCATTATAGTTACTAAAGAGTTTTGATTAAAATGATACATTAATGTCTTTCAAAGCTTCCATTCTTTGTCTTCACGTTTTAATTCTTGTGTGCCAGAGGTTAAGATAAATAACCATCTAAACCTTATTAAAGGTAAGACAGATATAGACACTAAGTATTTCTGTTAAAAAGAAAAAACAAAGGGGGCAATATGCTGGAAAAAAAGAAAAAAAAATCAGTGTAAATTGAATTATTCATAGAATTCATATTTAAATTTTGAAATTCTTAATTTATTAAGACACTTTTAGCAGAACTGCACAATAAAAATGTTTCCTTTTAATAAGATTAAAATCTGGGACACCTAGGTGGCTCAGCTGGTTAAGCATCCAACTGTTGATTTTGGCTCAGGTCACGATCTCATCATTTGTGAGATCGAGCCCCACATCAGGACCTGTGCTGATGAGCACGGAGCCTGCTTGGGATTCTCTCTCTCTACCTCTCTCTGCCCCTCCCCTGCTGTCTCTCAAAAAAAATTAAATCAAACCAGCCTCGATGATACACAGAACAGAGGAAATGTTTTTACTTGTCAGATTTATTTAGATCTTCACAAATCTTACACCTTTCCTGATGATCACAATGATTCAAAGATGCAATGTTTTTACTGAAACATTGCAGAGTAATGAACAATTTGCCACAGAAAAGAACATTTTTTAAGAACTTGGATCAATGTCAATAAATGGTTAGATTTTATGTAAAATTTTTTATGATATACAAACAAAAATTATTATAAAGTTTTTCAAGTTCCTAAATGACATTTTAGTTGTTGAAATTATGGATAGTTGAAATTATGGATAGTAAGAAACATATATGTAAATTCCCACAAAATTAGAGAAAATATAGAATAACTAAGGTAAAAATCAATAAATTATGGAACAAAATTCAAAGAGAGGGGAAAACTATAATGAAATATCTATATCTATTTAGCCAGAGAGTATTTACATTTAACTTAATCGAATTTCTGATTTTGTTGGAAGTGTTTGCAGTGTTGATTTACCAAAGGATAATTATCACTAAGAATTTCTAAAAAATAAAAAAGTAATAACCTGGTTGATAAAAGGTTAAGGTATGCAAGTAAGAATATACAGGTAGTGAACCAAAACATAATACCTGCGAATCATTTAAACAGAGATGGCCTTAACATCAATTTAAGATGGTTGTTAATAGCACCTAAATACATGTAGTAAAACAAACAGCATTACTACACTCAGTTTTAAAGAATAAATCTTTCACTTCTCTAAAATAATGCTTTGTGATCTTAGTAATCTATCTTCAACTCTCTGAACCTCAGTGTCTTCACCTATCAAGCAGAGAATATTTCAGCAAAAGGTTTCATGTTTAAATGAGACAGTGCCTATAAAATTCCTTTGCACATTATAAAACACTATACAAATATAATTCTTCTAAGTAATGGTCCTCTGTGGACCTTAAGCCTGCTCACTCTCTTGTGCAGCTTGAGAGGTTGCTATGTAGACCCACGCACTGTGATGGGAGATGGTCATCGAGGAGCTGCTTTTTGGAAAAAGTTATGCCAACGAATGGTTATTTTCACATTCTCAAGAATTATTAGTTTCATCCTTTTACTTTTTTTAAGTTTATTTTGAGAGAGAGAGAACACGTGAACAGGAGAGGGGCAAAGAGCAAGGGAGAGAGAAAATCCTATGCTATAAGCCCAACGTGGGGCTCAATTCCACGAACCATGAGATCATGACTTGAACTGAAATCAAAAGCCAGACACTTAACCAACTGAGCCACCGGAGCACCCCACTTTCCTCCTTGAAATAGAGAATCATGTTCATTATTATTTAAGAGGACTTCATTTTTAAAGCAAATTTTATGAAAATAAAAACATTTTATAAAGTTCATGTATACTTACAAAAATCTCTACAAGGAGCTTAGTAAATAGAGTGCTTATATTTGCAATGAAGAAACTGGCCTACCTAGGGTGATCAAGGAAGAAGGAAGAGGTTACTGTTTAAAAATCATCTGATTTGGCTATCTAAACTGTGTTGAATTCACTAGATTCTTGTCTGGTGATTTATTTCACTTTTGCTATGAAGCCTCAAAATGTAATTCTTCCAATAACTAAGAAAATACTGACTCATATTCAGAGACTATTTATACATCATGCCATTTTCATATTTTTAGAAACCTTTTTGCATAGAGTTAAATTACATACATCATGTGGAGCTTTCAACTTATTGCTGTCCCAAGTTATCTCTACTTAAGTAGGACTTACACTCAAGTTATTCTGGGATAGGAGATGTTTACTCTTAATTCTGCACACATGCATGAGTGCAACTCATGCACACAATCTAGAAAAAAATGTATGTAAGTACCTTTTACAAAAGACAACAAAATTTATCCTTTCAGGCTAAAATATAGAGGAAAGAGATTGGAAACTTGAAGGAAAAAAATTCCGTTCTAAATGACTCTGACATTTCTTATGAGCTGGTATGAGTTTCCCTACCTGAAAGATGAGGTCACATGATATATATGTATCTCAAAAATTTTGGAAATATGGACAAGAGTGGTTCAATATTTTAATAGATTTTTATTTAATTTATTCTATAAATTCTTAATAGTTATTATCTTTGTTTAACTTGTTTCCATTTAATTTTTGAAAAATGCAAGAAACACTTGGCTTCTTTATTTCTTGTGTGTCTATAAACAATCTAAAGTAATTTGGGGTACTTACAAAAATTTTACAAAATGACTTAACCTTGATTTTACCCATTTAAGTATAAATTTGGATAGATTTTTTATATAACACAAATGAATCTTAAAATAGTGATACTTTGGCTTGTGTGATTTTGAAAGTGATACTTTCAAAATCCAGTGTATATTTCCTGCATGAAAACTATTTTTTTCTGTACTCTATTTTCAGTAAAGTTTAACTTTCTTTTAAGAAGCATTTTTTGTTTGATATTCAAAAACAATTTTTCTTTTTTCTTTCTTTCCATCTCCTCTTTATCCATTCCTTTTAATAAAACCTTGGTTCTAAAAAAAGTCATCTTTTCCATTGTACTTTCTTAAGATTGAATATGACATTACAATTCAAAATACTAATTTGCATTTTAATTCTTCTTAGCTATATTCAGACAATCCCATTTTTTTTAAGTTAATTTATTTTGAGAGAGCAAGACAGAGTGCTGAGGGGAAGAGAAAGAGGGAGAGGGAGAAAATCACTAGCAGGCTCCACACCATCAGCATGGAGACTGATGAGGTGCTTGAACTCACGAACCTTGAGATCACAACCTAGGCTGAAATCAAGAGTTAAATGCTTAACTGACTGAGCCACCCAGGCACCATATGTTTTAACTGCTCAAAATATTAAGCAAACAGCTTCCAATCGTACTTCAAGGATAAACTGTTCTTTTTTTAAAAAGTTTATTTATTTATTTATTTAGAGAGCATGTGAGTGGGGGAGGAGAGAGAGAGAGAGAGAGAGAGAGAGAGAGAGAGAATCCCAAGCAGGCTCCATGCTCATAGCACAGAGTCCTGACATGGGGCTCCATCCCACAATCCTGGGTTCATGACCTGAGCTGAAATCAAGAGTTGGATACTTACTAACTGAGCCATCCAGGCACCCCAAGGATAAACTTTTTAAACATAAATATGGAAGTTTATTTTATTGATTAAATCAATCTTAATTGTGAAATAATTTCTACTGAATATTTTAACAGTATGAATGCTAAATGTAAAGATTAGTCATTTAAAAATCTTCAAAATATGTATGTCAAATTAATAGTGTCTTCTATGTTAACTTGGAAGTCATTATGTTTTCATCTGTTCTTTGAATCAGTATATTTCTCTATATGAAATTAAAAATTGGTTTTTAATATTTATTTTTGAGAAAGAGAAGGAGACAGAATGCAAGTGAGGAAGGGGCAGAGAGAGAGGGAGACACAGAATTTGAAGCCAGTTCCTGGTTCTGAGCTGTCAGTACAGAACCTGATGCAGGGCTTGAACCCAGGAGAGATAAGACCATGATCTGAGCTGAAGCTGGATGCTTAACTGACTGAGCCACACAGGCACCCCTCTGTATGCAATGAAATGATAATGAAATGATAAGAAAATGTACCTCTAGAGGATGTATAAATTAATCCATCTTGTAATAAACAGAAATTTATTATTTAAAACTTTACTGTTAAAATGCAGTGTCAGTGCTGATATATTTTGTTTCTGCATATTGAATTCATTATCACCACATTCCAAACACCACAATCTAAATTCATAGTTAATACCCAGATTTGTGTTGCTTATATTATACACTTATTTTCTTGTTTTTTTTTTCTTTCAATATTCTGTTTAAGCTAATTTAAAATAAAAGTATAGCCAGTCACATTAGATTTACATAGACCTCTAAAGATCATTTGGCCCATGGATTCTTTTTCTGTGGTCCATGGACAAGCTTTAAGGAAGCTTAAGATCTCAACAGTCTGTGTATAATTTGGTGCCTGTGTATAAATGTGTTTTCCATTACTTTCATTAACTTCTCAGAGGAGTCAGCAATGAAAAATATGTTAACAAACAAATCAGTTCCACCATCTCATTTTGCAAATAGATAATCTGAGATTTAAGAGAGCATGTGACTCATCCAAGGTCATAGAGGATTCATAGAGGATATAAACGTAGGCATTGAAACCGGGCACTGATATGTAGGTTAATGACAGAATGTTATTGATTTGGTAGAGCTCCCAACAGATGGGGTTTTCAGCCAACAAAGAGGCTGGTAAATTGTGGGTTCCTCTTAGTTTTGTTCACATGAAACTGAAGTAGTGAATTGAACCTTCCATTGCAGGTAGCACCCACAATGTTATTAAGCTACAAATATAATGTAATTATAATTTGTTATCCATATTATGCCTTAAAATGTGGATTTGTGAAAAAATTGAAATTAATTTTCATATTTCTGAAGATAAATAGGATTGTTCTGGGGCACAATTTCTGATTATTCTTTTTTTTCAATCAAAATAAATGATAGTTCTATGTTTAAGTTTTTGAGGAAACTCCAAACTGTTTTCTACAGTGGCTGCACAGTTTGTATTCCCACCAACAGTGCACAAGTTTCCTTTTCTCCACATCCTTGCCAACACTTGCTGTTTCTTGTGATTTTTTTTTATATCCCATTGTAGTTTTTATTTGTATTTCTCTAATGATAAGTAATGTTGAGTATCTTTTCATGTGTCTGTTTGGCCATCTGTATGTCTTCTTTGGATAAATACCTGTTCATTTCTTCTGCTCATTAAAACAATTTTTTTAAGTTTATTTTGAGAGAGGCAGAATCAGCATGAATGGGGGAGGGGCAGAGAGAGAGGGAGTGAGAGAATCCTAAGCAGGTTCCATGCTGCCACTGCAGAGCCTGATGTAGGGCTCAAACACACGAAACCATGAAATCATGATCTGAGCTCAACCAAGAGTCAGATCTTAACTGACTGAGCCACCCAGGCACCCCTGATCATTTTTTAATTGGATTATTTAGTTTTTTGGGTGTTGAGTTGTATACATTCTTTATAATATTTTGGATAATAACCCTTTATCAGATGTATCATTTGCAAATACTTTCCCCTCCAAATACAAAAGACTAATTCAAAGGGATACATACACCCCTATGTTTATAGCAGCTTTATCTACAATAGCCAAATTATGGAACCAACCCAAGAGTCCATCAATAGATGAATGGATAAAGAAGATATACATTATTCAGCCATAAAAAAATGAAATCTTGCCATTTGCAACAACATGGATAGAACTAGAGAGTATAATGCTAAGCTTAATAAATCAGAGAAAGAGAAATACCATATGATTTCACTAATATGTGGAATTTAAGAAACAAAAAAATGAGCAAAAGGGAAAAAAAAAGAGACAAACCAAGAAACAGACTCTTATATATAGGACAAACTGATGGTTTCCAGAGGAGAGGGAAAGGATGGGTCAAGTAGGTGATGGAGATTAAAGAGGGCAATTGTCATGATGAGTACTGGTGTTAAATGGAAGTATTGAATTACTACATTGTACACTTGAAAGTAATATAACACTGTATGTTAAGTATTCTGAAATTAAAATAAAAATTTAATTAAAACGTTATAGCTGTAGGCATTTCTGCTCCACTGATAATAATCTTTAACCTATTCACTGGTAAAGGTGTGGAATCTTTTACTTTCTTATTCTTTGGGGCTAAAGGGGAGAAAAAAATAGAAACAAAAGTCAGAACAAAGTTTAGTACATGGTTTATCAGTTTGGGAAGTTACATCTTATCTATACCCCTCATCACTAATTTCTACCAAACTCAGTGGGGTGATTCCAAGTATAAAATGAGTAGAAGAATAATCTCCGTAATATATATTTTGTTTTGAAATATTTCAAAGCATGGCTTAGTAGGTTTGGAAGCAGAATGAAACTACATTCCAAACTGTCTTCCAAAACTGAGAAGTAAAAAAAAAAAAAAAAAAAAAAAAATTTAGGTTATCATCTAAATGCTTGATCCAGTCAGTAATCATTAAAATATAATTATATTTTAATGAATGAAAAGCTAAATTGTCTTAAAATAATTGGGGGGAAATGAAATAGAAAATATTTCCTCAGACCAATAAAGACCTGAAAATGACAGGAAGGAATGTCCCTCACTGTTGCCTAAAGCATTAACCAATATACATTGAGCTCCTATTATGTGTCATTTAAGAATTTAAAATGTTATCTAAGTAGAAATTAATATCTATTCACAATTATATCATGGTCTTATTAGAGATGAAGAATATTGCACACACGAGAAAAATTCAAGGAAATTTAAGCCATAATATGAATAAATCTTAAATCATAGACTTCAATTCCAGTGTTAAGAGTTCAAAGTAGAGAGAGGCTAGTGTAGACCAAAGGAACCTAGTCTGGAAAGGTCTGTTGTAGTAGACAGGTTGACCCAAAAGGAAATATCAAGTCAAAGTTACTGCATGAAACCCTCATAGTTACAAACTTTCTTCAAAGTCTTTGGAGATCAAAGGCAACGAAAAAGCCAATAAAAACAGAAAAAGTACTCTATTTGAGAATTTCATATCATAATAACTAAAGTGAAGCTAATTTAGTCAGAAAGGGCTTAACGCATTTACCTTAAGAAGGAAAACTACCATCACTTGTCTATGTCATTAAAAGATGTTAAATAAATAAGAAAAATAAGAAAGATTATTGAATGAGAAAAGAAAACCTAAAACTTAAAAAAAAGCAACAACATGTAATATCACATTAAAAATGACACAGTTCAACAAATCTTGTCCCTGCAGTCACCTGAAAGGGAATTTCATTTAAGAACTATTTTAATAGCTAATTTTTTCTCCAAACTGTTGCTGCTATTATGAATTATGTTTCTTCTCGAAATAAAAATGTCAACACCAGAGGAACTAAACCAAAGCACATCAACATAGCAGCAACTCACTTTATGAGGGCAGCCTACAGAGAAAGAGAGGGAGAGAGAAACACAGAGAGAGAGCACGTGCATGTGCATGCATGCACCAGAGTGCTTGACAGCCCCAAAGAGAATGCATTTGGATGGGAGGTTGGGGAATAGTCCCATAGCAGACTGTGGTCTCTTATAAGGTCATATTCACTGCCAGGAACAGCAACTGAAAGAAAATGTAACATGGGATGCCTGGGTGGCTTAGTCAGTTAAGCATCCGACTTCGGCTCAGGTCATGATCTCACAGTTCGTGAGTTCGAGCCCTGCATCGGGCTCTGTGCTGACGGCTCAGAGCCTGGAGCCTGCTTCACATTCTGTGTCTCCCTCTCTCTCTGCCCCTTCCTTGCTCATGCTCTGTCTCTCTCTGTCTCAAAAACAAATAAACATTAAAAAAAATTTTTTTTAAAAGAAAGAAAATGTAACAAATCAGCTTCTCAATTAGGATAACAAAGGTAACAAAGGTTTCAACTTCCTATGTACAGTACTTTTAGAACTCTATGTTCTAGCTCTGAAGGTCAATAAGCATTCCCATGAATCTATGCATACTTATATCAAAAGTACAATGTGAAGTTTGGCAAAGGTGGCTCTGGGTTGGCTGGGCTTTTCAGGTTGTTAATATAAATATAACCAAAAGCTAGCTAATTTCACACTATTGTTAAAGAATTAAAGAACATATGTCATTTTTATGACATCCAAAGACTCAGAAGTGATCCCAGAGAGTTTTGGAAGTAGAGATTTACCTTTTTTACACACTGAAAACTGCTTAGTTTTCTCTTATTCTTTCTTAGAGCATCTTCCACATGTCTGCCAGGTCCTTGTGAATTCAGTCATCCCCAGGCTGCACTGGCCTCCCCCATCCCACCTATTTGCTGCATATCTATATTTGTCTATACTCACTCCCTACAAATCCACTCACAGAGATTGCTTCATTAGGAAGTAACTGATCAGTTAATATTATAAGAAGTGAATACACAATACACCTTCCTTTGACATCTGTTTGTTAAAGGAAAGCATGTCTCATCCACAGGAAATGGTATGATTTGTTATTAATAGGCACAGGCCTCTTGGGGAGAAGTTGATCTTGGAATTTAGATTAGTTAAAAGGTATTTTTGATAGGGTCATATATTCTGTAGATGATGGTGACTATGGCTAGAAATAGTTTCAGAACAACTGAAGTCTAATATGTCTCCAATTACAGCTATGAGAGAAGGTACAAACGTTTTCCAATGAGACTCAAAGTGCTATCATATATCAATGCACCAGGACCCACAAGCAGGCACTGGTAAAACTTCAACAGAAATTTGTATTTATTCTTTTGGGATCTGTTTGAGTTCTGGGGAGATAAATGAGGCAGTAAATGTGTTTGAGTCCACAATTCATGTTTATTGTTGGAAATGTCCAAACATCTTATAAATAACAGGATTTAGGGCAGCATAAGTCTGGCACCATTCTGCTTTGCACTTTGAGTAAAGAACTTAAAACTTTAGGAAGTGTCAAAGGACCCCAAATCAAACTTGACTTTTCCCCTTGAGAGGATGGTGGATGTAATAAGTTGGGTTTTGAAAGGACTAATCTTTCAAATCCAGAGTGAATTAGTACTCAGCTGAGAGCACCACGAGCCTAGCCAGCCCCTACCATTCACTTCGCCTATCCCTGGAGCTTCTGGTGAGCCCTGATTTGTTTCATTTTTCTTAAAGATAAAAAAGGGTGTCTCAATTGGAAATATGCTTTTTAAAAGTAACTTAATTCAGGTAAGACTTACATTCTGTTACATAAACGAAAGTTTTAGCATGTTGCCCAGGTGACCAGGCATATTGTACAAATAAAGACATACCAAATTAGGCATAATTCTTAAGTTTAAGACAGATAAAGAGAGATAAGAATTATGTAATTAATGACCGAAATCTCCTATGAGTGTCAGAATACTTTGTGTTATTTACTTAGCGTGACCTCCTCTGATTTGCTATTTATCTTCCAGATTTTTTTCACCTTTTAAGGATTGAATCAAAATCTTTTTTCTCATGACGATTTTCCTAATCTTCTTAGTAAGAAATAATTTCACCTTATTAAAAGGCCTTTTAAAGTATGACAGCCACAGAATGTTGACACAAAAGACTAAGGAACACTGGTGAGGCTTTGCTGAGAACTACAGGGGCAAACATTCCTTAGTTTTGCTTCTCCTAAACAACACCAACTCTTTATTAAAATAGCACATAAAATATCTATTAAGCTCTATGGAAAGTTTTTACTAAATAATATTCTTAGCTTAAGAATTTTTAAAATTAAAAACAAAATTTAAAGTCCAAATGTTTATCGCTTCCTACCTAATACTATTTCTTCTACTTATCTATTAACATATTTCCTATAGGATTACTGTTTCACTCATAACAAGGCTCAAATACCTTTGAGTTTTAAAGCATTAGAAATAAGGGGCACCTGGGTAGCTCAGTCCATTGAGTGTCTGACTCTTGATTACAGCCCAGGTCATGATGTCACGGTTTGTGAGATCATTGCACTCCATGCTGAGCATGGGGCCTGGTTGGGATTCTGTCTCTCCCTCTCCCTCTGCCCCCACCCCAGCTTGCATTCTCTCTCTTTTTCTCAAAATAAATAAATAAACTAAAAAAAAAGAAACAAAAAGGAAATAAGTATTAATTTTTTAATAAAATAGAAATAGTAATTCAATTTACACCCCTAAATAATATCTATGAAATCTTATTCCATTAGAATAAAAATTTAATTTAACATACCTTTTATCATTTTTTCCAAGCTGCAGCTGAAATATTAAAAAGTCCTTATATTTTTATTTATTCTACCATTTGAAAAGCTTCCACAATCACTATTTTGTGTGCATTATCTCATCTGGAAAAGCATCTCAGGTAGAAAGTACGCATTCTATTATGAATACATTCAACAGAAGCACGAAAATGAAACTCAGAGAGGTATTATGACTCATTAAAGGGCAACTGACTGAGCTGAATAAGAAAATGTGGTCTTGACCTCTCTTCTGTCCCAGTTTCCTCCCCTCTTTTAGCTCCATGTTTGTTTTGCTTATAGGTTAGACTAGCCTCCTCCATTTTAAAGTGGGTCAGTTTGAAAACAAGAAGAATTCTCTTTGTGAACTGTTGGGGAGACGTTGGCTGCCAGTCAGGTTGTCTTATACAGAGACCTAACCCCTGATAAATTATTTTCTAGATTTTTTTAATGAAAAAAGCTTGAAACAGGTATACCTGGTAGTGTTGTTTTCCTCCACCATAAATAAAAGTTTTGAAAGCCTGGTATTTAAAAGTGTGTTTTGTCATCCTTGCTGTCCCACCCAGCAGTGCTAGCAACGAGGAAGATTCCCATTTGGTATTTTGGTTCTGCACCTGAGAATGCACACCTATTATATTTATTTTGTAATGGATTTTTTAGCCAAATGACTTGATACAACCAAGAAACCCAGTTGCTCCATTAGCCTACTTCTAGCATCATGATGAACAAGAAAATTATCAGTCTTGCTAGAAACTCTATTCCTTAACTAGGACTAAAAGAATCAACAAGAATCTATAACTTCTTATGAGAGGTACTGCTTCTGAAGAAAAATAAAAGTCTTTTAAGATTATTGTACTTTCTTGGGGCACCTGGCTGGCTCAATAGGTTAAGTGTCCAACTTCAGCTCAGGTCATCATCTCACAGTTTGTGAGTTTGAGCCCCACGTTGGGCTCTGTGCTGACAGCTCAGATTCTGTGTTTCTCTCTCTCCCTGCCCTCCCCCGCCCCCTTGTACTGTATCTTCTCCCTCAAAAACATTAAAAAAAAGTTTAAAAAAGATTGTCATAATTTCTCTTGTTTCCACATCTATAAAATTTAGGTAATACCTATTTTCCACAGTTGATATAAGGAACAAATAATAATAATAATAGTAGTAGTAGCAGCTACTATTATATCAAGTACTATTTCATGTAATATTATAATCTATGAGATTATCTTATTAGTATCCACATTTTATAGGTTAGGATATTGTGGTTTAGAAAGTCATGATTTATTTATTTATTTTAATTTAATTTAATTTAATTTTTTATTTTTAGTTTTGAGAGAGAAATAGACAGAGCATGAGTGGGGAGGAGCAGAAAGAAAGGGAGACACAGAATATGAAGCAGGCTACAGGCTCTGCACTGTGAGCACAGAGCCCTATGCGGGGCTCAAACCTGTGAACCATGAGATCATGACCTGAACCAAAGTTGGACACTTAACTGAGCCACCCAGGCACCCCCAGAAAATCAGGATTTAAATCCAGAAAGTGCAACTTCGGAGTTTAGCCACTATTCTACCTCTATCCTAATATAGAGTAAAACCATCAATACAAGGTAGCTTTTGGAAGAGGAAAAAAAACAAAGCAGGAGAATTCTATGAAAATGTAAAACCCCAAATAGACACAGCAATCCTGAAAAAGAAAACCAAACCTGGAGGCATCACAATCCCGTACTTCAAGATGTATTATAAAGCTGTAATCATCAAGACAGTATGGTACTGGCACAAAAACAGACACTTAGATCAATGGAACACAATAGGAAACCCAGAAATGGACCCACACATGTATGGCCAACCGAACTTTGACAAAGCAGGAAAGAATATCCAATGGAATACAGTCTTCAGCAAATGGTGCTGGGTAAACTGGAGAGTGGCATGCAGAAAAATGAACCTAGACTGCTTTATTACACCACACACAAAAATAAACTCCAAATGGATGAAAGACCTAAACATAGACAAGAAGCCATCAAAATCCTCAAGGAGAAAGCAGGCAAAAACTGCTTGGTCACAGCAAATTCCTACTCAACACATCTCCAGAGGCAAGGGAAACAAAAGCAAAAATGAACTATTGGGACCTCATCAAAATAAAAAGCTTCTGCACAGCAAAGGAAACAATTAGCAAAACTAAAGGCAATGGATGGAATAGGAGAAGATGTTTGCAAATGACATATCAGATAAAGGGTTAGTATCCAAAATCTATGAAGAACTTATCAAAGTCAACACCCAAAAAACAAAGAATCCAGTGAAGAAATGGGCAAAAGACATGAATAGACACTTCTCCAAAGAAGACGGCTAACGACACATGAAAAAATGCTCAACATCACTCATCATAAGAGAAATACAAATTAAAACCACAATGAGATACCACCTCACACCTATCAGAATGGCTAACGTTAACAACTCAGGGAACAACAGATGTTGGCAAGGATGCAGAGAAAGAGGATCTCTTTTGCACTGCTGTTGAGAATGCAAACTGGTGCAGACACTGTAAAACAGTATGGAGGTTGCTCAAAAAATTAAAAAAGAACTACCCTATGACCCAGCAATTGAAATACTAGGTATTTATCCAAGGGATACAGGCTGCTGTTTCAAAGGGGCACATGCACCCCAATGTTTTTAGGAGCATTATCGACAATAGCCAAAGTATGGAAAGAGCCCAAATGTCCATCAATGGATGAGTGGATAAAGAAGATGTGGTATGTATATATACAATGGAATATTACTCGGCAATCAAAAAGAATGAAATCTTGCCATTTGCAACCATGTGGATGGAACTGGAGGGTATTATGCTAAACAAAATTAGTCAGAGAAAGACAAATCATCATATGACTTTACTCATATGAGGAATTTATGATATGAAACAGAAGAACATAAGGGTAGGGAAGCAAACAATATAAAAACAAGGAGGGGGACAAAACATAAGAGACTCCTAAATACAGAGAACAAACTGTACAGAGAACAAGCTGAGGGTTGCTGGAGGGGCTGTGGGTGGGGGGATGGGCTAAATGGGTAAGGAGCATTAAGGAAGACACTTGTTGGCATGAGCACTGGGTGTTATACATAGGGGATGAATCACTGGAATCTACTCCTGAAATCATTATTGCACTATATGCTAACTAACTTGGATATAAATTAAAAAATAAATTGAAATAAATAAATTAACTAAAAAGAGAAAATGTAAAGATATAGATAGTATCTATCTATATAACATATATAAATAAATGTATAATATAAAATAGAATAGATACACAATAATAGCATGTAGATATGTAGATATGTAGATAATATAGGTAATATATAGATATGATAGATATGTAGATACATAATATATATGGATATGTAATGTGATATATAATATATGGATATATATATATATATATATATAATATAAAGTACTTATCTAGACAACAGAAAGTTTTTTCTTTTTCTTTTTTTATAATTGAGCCCTTCTCTTAAGATTTGTGATGAAAGAAATAAGTAGCTTACACAGAGTTTCTACTGTTGAGTTGGAAAGGGTCCAGAAATCTACACACCGAGAAGTAATTATCAAGAGAACAGCTAGTTAGGGCCTAGAACAGAGTCAGCACCCAGTAGGTCTGATCTCTCCTTTTCTTTGCAATTGCTACTTCCCCCCACATAATTGTTCCAATATTACTCTGTAACAAACAACTCCACACCATGAGGAATTTGAATTTTCCAGTAGTTGATTCTAGTAAATTTAACCTATGTTTCAAGAAGTATTTGTCAAACCTACCTCAGCGTATGTGGCTTCCCTCACTAGGATGAAGCAGAAGCAGAGAAAACTCCTCCTCCGAGATGTCGCTCTAAAAAGTAAAACAAAAAATAGAGATCATGACCAATGTGTTCAGACAATAAGATTGAAGTGTTTCATTCACAAACACCTGACGAAACTAACTACAATTGGTCCTATCCATAACGATTTTGAATTAAAAGATTCTGGGCATTTGGGTTAAAAAAAAAATCAAGTTTTTTCCTAATGCCCCAGTGAGCCTATTTTAGATGACTTCTTTTAAATGTTCATGTTGTTTGGCCATTTCCTGGTCACATTCAATCATCCTTACTTCACACAGAGCCAATATATCCTCTGCCCACTCGTTCCAAATGAAATAATGAAACTTCCTCTTAACACCTTTAGATTTGGCTGAGCTCTCCTTTTTGTTAGCAGCTGTATGCACTCAAAACTCTGCCAGAAATATATATATGGAGGCTGTTTACTTGGAAGGTAAACAAGGAAGCCGTTTGGGAGACAAGAACCTCAGATATTTCTTGAGTTTCCTCAGCCAATGGGACCTATTATTCAGCCAGGAGAAAAGAAAAATTAAAGCCCTCCTCTAAAATTCAGTGAAACCTAAAGATAACAAACCAGTAGCCTACTAGCTACTTCCACAGTTATGTTATTTAGTCTAACAATCTTTTAACATTCTAAAATATTTGCCATCATTTTGAAAACAAGGTTTTAAAACATGAACACCCATATTCCTGTCATCTCTTTAAAACTCAGAAAATCTAAGCCTACATTATTACATAGCAGCAATCAGTTGGAGCTTAAAAGGCCTGAGCCTTTCAGGGACAGTACTCTGTAATCACCACAGCCTCACTTGCCTACTTCACACTTTTACATTACCTGTATGAACTAGTAGGTATTTGAGTGTGAGACCCCTGCTAACCCATGTTGTTTTAGCTGCACCCCTGTCCAAAGCTTCTATCTTTCATCTCTTTCATTTTGCTGGGGAGTCCTGTGGAAGAGGTACACAATTTTATAAAAGCTTCATAACACACTGTAAGATGTATATTATCTCTATTTTTCCAATGGGGGAACTGAGGCTTATAGATAAGAGTTGCACAAAATTATACAACTAGGTCTATGGCTTAACCAGGATTCCAACCAGGTTTTCTGACTCCAAGACCAACCTGATTTTCATTAAACACAATTGCTGTGGGCCAGTGAAGCTGTAAGAACAAAATATCCACAAGTATAAGCACATACACTAAAATATAATTTATACTCACAAATTAGCAAGTCAGAATAAGTAAAGCTAACAAGATATATATGTTTTCCTTTAATGAGTGAATTGAGGCTCTGCACAATTGCAAAGAGTAACATTGGATCGGAACCTAGAATGTAGAGTCTCAGACTCATCCATAATACTCATTCATGTTGTCACTTTGAAAAAGTCTTCTGTTCATTTGGAGCCTGCACATGTGCTCAACATATTATAACAGTCTCTGTCCATAAGTGGTGACATCCCATGTGCAGAGGCTTTCCATAGAGTTCCTCATCTCTCTCATTTCACTACTCCTACATGTTCCTTCCTTCTACTTTTTCCTTGGCATTTCTGTCCATCTGAAGTGGAGCAGCCCTCTAGAGAGTTAGAAGAGGTGGGTACAAAGAAGGCATTTATTATGTAGAATGCACTGTTTCTAGTTGAACTGAGTTGCTATGAGCTATTTGCTGCAATGAATAATTTTTTAAGCAGATTCATTGTATTCTCATGGAATTATAAACAAAACTTTTGAACAAAACATTCATTTAAAAAATTTTTAACGTTTTTATTTATTTTTGAGAGAGAGAGAGACAGAGCACGAGAAGGGGAGGGGCAGAAAGAGAGGGAGACACAATCTGAAGCAGGCTCCAGGCTCTGAGCTGTCAGCACAGAGCCTGATAACGGGCTTGAACAAGCGAAATGTGAGATCATGAAGTTGGACAATTAACCAACTGAGCCACCTAGGTGCCCCCAAAACATTCAGTTTTAAGCTTAAAGTTTACAGCTGTATAATATGCAATTGGATTGGTGATTCCAGTCACTGAACATATAAATGGGAAGAAATGCGACTCAGTAAAATTTAAATGTATACATTTATATACCATACATATATATGGTAAGTCATATCTCACAAACATAGACCCTTCTACATTAGAGTTTCTGGTTCCTTGAAAGGTACGCATGAAATCAGCAGTACTCAACCACCATGTATGTTAAGTGTGGCATTTCTACATGATTTTTATTCTTTAGTTCTGCAAATTGTTTGGTTTAGTAAAATGATGAGGATGTAAGGTATTTCATTTGACTGACTATAAAAGAAACTCTCTTATAACACTTAACCAAATAATGTTTTTTTCTCATAAAACGGCAATTTGGAGTTAGTTCAGGTTCCATGATTATAAAAATGACCTAGCATCCTTCTTGTTTTTATTTTTATGGTCACAAAACGATTGCTCCACTTCTAGCCTCCCATCCATTTTCCAGGCAGGAAGAATTAGAAGAAAATCACAAGGAAGAAAGGGGTAGCAGTAGCACTTATTAGAAGAACAAAACTTTCCCAGAAATTTCCAGTTTATGACTTTTATTTATCTCGGTGGAGAAACTGTATCAGATAGCCTCCATGTTACAAAGGAGGCTGAGAAATAGACTTTTTCAACTACAGAATTTTTCAGAACTCTGACACAGAACAGATGAACACAGGGAAGGGAAGCAAAAACAATATGAAAACAGGGAGGGGACAAAACATAAGAAACTCTTTTTTTTTATTGTTTGTTTATTTTTGACAGAGAGAGAGAGACAGAGCATGAGCTGGGGGAGGGGCAGAGAGAGAGGGAGACACAGAATCTGAAGCAGGCTCCAGGCTCCAACTGTCAGCACAGAGCCTGACGCAGGGCTTGAACTCACAGACCGCTAGATAATGACCTGAGCTGAAGTCAGACGTTCAACTGACTGAGCCACCCAGGTGCCCCAGGAAACTCTTAAATATGGAGAACAGAGGGTTACTGGAGGGGTTGTGGGAGGGGGGATGGGCTAAGTGGGTAAGGGGCATTAAGGAATCTACTCCTGAAATCATTGTTGCTAACTTGGATGTAAATCAAAAAAGAAAAGAAAAAAAAAATAAAGGAAAGGAAAGGAAAAAGAAAAAAAGAATAGGAAAGGAAAAGGGAAGGGAAGGGAAGAGAAGAGAAGAGAAGAGAAGAGAAGAGAAGAGAAAAGAAAAAAGAATATCGTTGTCTTTTGACAACCTGGGAGGCTCAGTTGGTTAAGCATCCAACTCTTGAATTTGGCTAACGTCATGATCTCATGGTTGTGACATTAAGCCCCATGTCGGGCTCTGTGCTGACAGCATTCACTCTCTCCCTCTCTCTGCCCTGCCCTGCCTGTGCTCTCTCTCCGTCTCTCAAAATAAATAAACATTAAAAAAAGAAGAATATTGTGTCTTTGTATACCCACTGTTTATAAACTGGAAACTATGAAATTGAAAGGGCGGGACTACGCCGGGGGACTCCATCTTGTTCTGTGTCCTTCACCTTGACCACACCTCCTCCCCTTGAGTAACCCCCCCCTCACCTGCCTAACAGGACTCGGACCCTTCCCCAGCCAATCGGCTGAGGCCATAGCCATTACCTCACCAACTGCCCCTAGACCCCAATAAAACCTTTGTCCTTTTGAAACTTGCTCTCTCTCCCTGGTATCTCACCGCTGCGTCGGTGCAGGTAGGGGATTGAGCTCGAGCTAGCTCGAATAAAGGCTCTTTTGCTTTTACATCGGACTCGGCTCCCTGGTGGTATTTGGGGATCACGAATTCTGGGCATAACAAAATTATGTTACACATCCTTGAACACATGTTTTTATACTGGAGCTTATATTTTTGAAATACACATTTCCCAAAATTGGATTACTGGAATCCAATTACAGGGATAGTAGCATATGTGTTATTATTATTTTTTTAATCAAATTTTGCTAAATATTTTGGATCAAAACGTTGGGAGTAATTCACAGCAAATTCACAGATAAATGTTCTCAGTTTCCTGCAACCTCCACAGAACTAGATGTTTTGCCAGTCATCTGGGTAAAAAATGGTATCTTATTGTCAGTTTAATTTGCATTTTTAAATAAAGATGCTGAACATCTTTGCAAACATTTGTATGCAAATTCCTCCTAAGTTGCCTCACGGTGGTCCCTTGACACTATTTCTATGTTTTTTTTTTCCCCAGTTAATTCATAGGAGTGTTTTGTATATTAAGGATATCATCTTTGTCTCTTGTGTTACAAATATTTTTTAGTTTAGAAGGGATCTTTCAACTTTATGGTATGGTTTTCCTATTCAAAATTAAAAAAATGTTCTGTCATTAAGACTATCTCTTTCCTTGAGATTTTGTGGTTTCTTGCTTTTAAGATGGTCTATGCTACACAAGCTCCTGATATTTCTTCTTATTTTATTTTTTAATTGTAAGGATTTTATAAATTCTTCTCTAAATCTATTTTGTATAGAGTATGAAGAAGGTCTAATTTAGTTTCCTTCCCTTTTGATGGCCAATTATTAAATCAACCTAACTGAAATTATTAAATTTTAGTTTTATCATATATTAAGCTTCTGCATAATGCTTAAATATACTTTTGTTTTTTATAAATACATACTTGTTTAATCCAATGCTAATACTGTACTGTTTTAATTTCTATAATTTAAAATTTGAGGTGCCTGGGTGGGTCAGTCAGTTAAATCTCCAACTCTTGATTTTGACTCAGGTCATGGTCTTGCGGTCATGAGATCGATCCCTGTGTGTTAAGCTCCATGCTGAACGTGGAGACTAAGGATTCTCTCTCTCGGTCTCTCTCTGCTCTTCCCCTGCTCATGCACACTATCTCTCAAAATAAATAAACGTTAAAAAAAAACCTAACACATAAAATACACTTTAAAAATAAATAAAATTAGATTAATAAATGTATAACGTAAGTAAGTACTGCCCTCATTCTCTTCTGTTAAAAATGTCTTGGCCTTTTATTGAACATATTCTTTTATATGAGTCTCAGATCATTTGTTCTAATTCCAAAAAAAAAAAAAAAAAGAAAAAAGAAAAAAGAAAAGAAAAAAAATGGATTCCTGCTTTAGTTTCATTAAAATTAGAATTATACAGAATGCTGGCATTTTTAAAGTATTAATTCTTACCATCCTATAAGGTGGGTCTTATTTTAAGTCTTTTCATAAACTGTTGGATTTCCTCATCATATAGGTCCCTTAACTTTCTTAACATATGTATTCATATACATTTCATTTTTTGCTGTCATAAATGTGATTTCTCCTAATTTACATAGGTTATTACCAAGATAGGAGAAAGAGCTCTTAATTTTTATATATTCATACACGTTATATTCTTCTCTTATCAATTCCAATAGATTGTTTTGTCTATTTTATTGTAGACTGTCTTGGTTTTTTAAGTACATAATCATATTATCTGGACATAAAAAATTATCCATTTTTATGCAAGACATATACCAATTATTTCATTTTCTTACCATTTTGCTGTTGATCTGAGTTAAACAATCTTTACAAGTATGTCAGTTACCACTTCACTGCCTTCAGCTCCAAAGACATTCTCCCTGTTTTATGACACTGGGTCATAAATTGCTCAAAAGCAATTCTTCTTTGCCACTTGGTGCAATACTAGGTTTTGTCAGCTGAGAGGAAGAAGGACACTAAGCTGATCACATACGGGCAGCCCAGTGGCACTCATCTCTGTGGTCTTTGCTCACCATCTCGCATCTGCCAGCTAGTTTCTCTGCCACACATGGTCAGTTTCATGGAAGCCAGCTCCAGCCCATACTCACTAGCAAGTTTCTAACAACTGGTCCGTTGTATATCCTGGCGGAGCCATACTTCTCCAATAAGGTCTATATCTCAGCCTCAAGTGAGCTCTTCTTAGTTCTTAGTTCCTTGATACTCTCCCTTTGCCCTATGGGTAGTAGCTGCTTTCTCCATGTGCTATCTCTGTATTCCTTGGAGTTACATGTTAAACTCTTTAGTAGTCACCTTTTACAGTTAACAAATCTTTATATTAATTTTAACCTGTTCTAATTACTAGCGGATTTTCTGTTTTCAGATTGGAAACAGACTGATATATCATGTTTAAGTACTTAACAAAAACATTGTTATTCCCATTTTAGAGTTATTTTAGCTTTGCCAAGCAAAAAAACAAAGGGAAACAATCCACCTATCCAGGGTGGGGTCTCCAGTAGGTTAGCCTTGCCACAAACAGCAGGAAAGACTAGGCAAGGTCAAGCTCTGCCACTTTTTGCAGCTTCCCACACTCTATAACTCTATAGCTTTGTGCTTCACACCACTCAACAATCCTTGGGTAGAGCAAAACTTGGCCTGCTCCTGGACTCCTCAAAGGTCATGGGGAAGAGAATGGCAGGGGTCTTTTGTTATACAAATGCCAGAATAATTATTTCTGGCACAGAGACCTCCTGAGTTCACAAAGCAGAAGAAAAGCTACCTCCTCAGCCTTTAGGTCACAACCCAGCCCAGGCAACAGACTGAATGGACTGGAGCCTAAATGCTTTGCAACATTCAGTGATCCCTTCCTCATTAATTTCCCCTGATACCTGCTGTGGTCTCTGTGAGCATTCTCTCATCAAAGAGTAGGCACAAATCAGTAGGCTGGCCTGTGCTTTTAAGCTTAGTCTACTGTCATTTCTTTCTCAACCTGTATGGGAAGAGATCAAGCTGGCCCCAAGTTAAACTACACTCCCATCCTTCACGGTGCTGACCCTGGGTTCGGACAGATAGTCCAGCCACACTTTTAGCTACTATGTACATGCAGCAGCCATTTGGTACTTTTTGTGCTGGGAGGAGGTAGGTCAAAGGTGGAATTGAAAATTTTGAATTTGATATAGACACAACACATTTACTTAGGAACTCAGGTTAACTCATGCCTCCCACCCCCAACCACCTATGTCCATTCTTGAAACTCAGTTGAAAGCCCCTGGATTTTGTGGGAGGCATTAAGCAGTCTCTAAGCCTTGCTTCCAGTTCCCACAGGGCTCCCAAAAAGAGGAATGGCTCAGGCCAAGCGAGTCCACATCACCAAATTTACTAACCAATTCCAGCCATGCACTCTGCCCAGTAATTTTGGCTGCCTTTTTCAGCCTTAACAACTTTGCCTGCTGTCTTTATTGCTGATTCCTTCCTCAGCAACCTACACACATCTAAGCCACATATGAGTCCTCTAAATTACTCATTCAAAATGATCATGTCATGTCACTTTGACCTCTGAAATGAGTCATTTCCTTGTTCTGGTCTTGTTCATCTTTTCTAGGGTTTATGAAACATTGGCTCCCCAGCCCTACTCCTGCAGTTGCCTGACACAACATTCATTTGAACACACACTCATTCCTGCATTCCAATCTTCGTAAATGTAAATCTGATCACACCATTGTCCTCTCTAAACTCTCCCTACCTCCTCAGATTGGGCTTCATGCAATCAATCCTGCTTTTTTACATTTTTTTTTCAACCTCATCCTATACCCCCACAATCACATGTCTATGTGCCAGTGCAAGCACTCAATTTACTGACTACTTAGAACTAGAGATCTAGTTCCATCAGAAACTTCATTCAATTTTAAGTGTCTAAATCTTCACTCTCTGTAACGTTCTGTCCTTTAAGGTCTATTTAGGATGTTTCCTTCTGTGTGCAAAACCTCCTCTGATCCTCTCTACCTCCCTTTTCCTTCTAAACTGTGGGGTTATTGTGTGCTCCTTTCACATGTTGTGCCTCTATCACACTTACCTTAGTTGTGTCTCTTTCATTGAGCTCTGCATTTCTTAAGAATAAAGACCATGTGTAATTCTTTTTTGAATAGTGAGCAACTAGAGCAGTGCTTGGTATTACGTTAATTGAAAGGATGAAGACATAAAAAAAATAATAAATTCAGTGCATCCCAGAACTTCCCCAAAACCCACTCTATTCCTCCCCTCTCCCCTACTTCTCTATTTGCCTCATCCTCTCTGCAACGTAGAATCCAAGTTTACTGCAGGGAGCTCCAGTCTTTTCAGCTTTTTACCTCTAACTGAGTTTGGATGATGGCATAATTCACCATGTTATAATCAATTCACACTTATTTTTTTTTCTCTCTCTCCAACCTATTTTCTTTTTCATTACTTCTGCCATCTCCTGGGTTCAGAATAGTGCCCTTTCTCTGCACCCCTATAGAATCCAGTATTTACTTTTTAAGCATTTCATCATATAACATCTCATTGACTTTTACTTACTGGTTACCCAAATAAACCATGGTCCTCTTGAAAGGAAGTATAATACCTAATGTACTCAAGACCTCCAATGACTTACACAGGTCTTGGTGCTCAATAATTTACCTTTTGAGACTGGTTCAAATACTCATTAAATTTTTCTATTTCCTCTGGGAAATCATGACAAATGGTCAGTCATCCAGATGCACTTGAACACTCCTTACAATGGAAAGCTTTTTCTTGAGTTTTCTTTTAGAATACTTGGTGATAAACTTACTTTTTGAAACCTTAATCTCAATCTTTGTGACTTTTTCCAAGATTCTGTATTTGGCCTTTGTAATGAATCTAGTCCTTTATTGCCCTCATATATTCCCAAAGGCCTCAAAATTCTGCTAAACTTGTGCTTTTCAAACTGCACTGTTTCCATAAATCATCTTGTGCTCTTGTTAAAATGCAGATGCTGATTCAGATTCTGAATTTGTAAACAGATCACACTTGGTCTAAAACATTTTTCAGAGGATAAGTTAGTTCTAGTCTCCTCACCAACTTCATCTTTCTCTTGGATAAGGTTGTTTGCCAGACTTCTTTCAAGTGTGGTAATACACAAAGCTTTACCATATTCCACTTGGTGTAGTAAAAAGGTGGTTCATTGTGAAGAGTACTGGGTTTCAAAGAAGGACACCTCAGCTTGAGTCCAAGCTCTGCCACTACCAATCATGTGACATTGGGTCAGAAGAAAGAAAGAAAAGAAAAGAAAAGAAAAGGAAAGGAAAGGAAAGAAAAAAAAGAAAAAGAAAAAGGAGATATCCAGTGTCTGTGTCTAGTAGTTAGGACCGGAGGATAATGTATGTGCAAGTGAGAGCATTTGCTTTGTGGCTGTGGACAATACATTTGGGAGCCATGATTTCAGTTCTATTGCCTAAGTTTAAGATTTCACTAAACTTGTGAAATCTGATTCTTTTGTCATTTGCATCAGAACATTGCAAACTCAATTATCAAACCCCTGAAGTCTTAAATAATAGTTATCCAATAATACCTTACAGGTACAAGATATGGGGCCAGGTATTTTATACCTATTTTCAGAAGTCTTTACACACCAAAAATTAAAAAAAAAAAAAAAAAGTCTCTCTCCTTTAACAGCCAAGTCTGGTTGAATCTTACTGTTCTGCTTTTCTGCTCCATGTGCATCCATCAGGGAAGATATTCATCAGAGGATATCCTTTTCAGATAAAGTTAGACTTTACAAAGATCAAAGTATAGGAGAGGCTGCCGTCCACAGTCAAAAATTTAGTGGTCAGATCACAGCAGAGGTAAAAGCCATGATTCTGCTATAAAATGGTGTTCATATGACCCCATCTCTAAATTAGCAGAGATTTAGACTAAGGCATTTCCATACCTTGTCCTAAAAAGCTCTACATGTTCTATGGAGATGCCAGAGAGTCTGTGGGCCTGGATGGAGGAAGAGGAGGCATTCTTTAACACACATATAGGCACACACTCCAATAGGCTGGCTCATATTTGTTTCAAGTAAGATTTATTTGAAGAAATAATTGTTACTCCAAAAATGTTTAAGAGGTGCCTTGGTGGCTCAGTCAGTTAAGAATCCAACTTTGGCTCAGGTCATGATCTCACAGTTCGTGAGTTCAGGCGCCACATCGGGCTGTGTGTTGACAGCTCAGAGCTTGGAGCCAGCTTTGGATTTTGTGTCTCCCTTTTTGCCCCTCCCCTGCTCATGCTCTGTCTCTCTCTCTCTTAAAAATAAATAAACATTAAAAAATGTTTTTTAAAAATTTTTGAAAGGCACTGGAACTGTATAATTGCTAAGGCAACTTATGACTCATTCATTCTGTGAAAAACCTGTCTGTAGATAGGTAAGTTAGTGAGTATCAAAACCCATGATGAGGACTAGGAGGTAGGGTGTTATTTTTCTTTCTCTAACCCAGGCTGACCCAGTAGACTGGCTTATGGTAATTTGGAGGTAGAATATTTCAGATAACTAATCTCTATCAATAAGCAGAGTCCTGCTCACATGCCATACTTGGCTTATTTACCCTAAACACCCAGAAACAGCATTTGCAAGCATTCAATTTTAATATTTTGGGGATTTGTGTTCCCAGTGGCATCCTATATGAAGTGGTTTCAAATGTTCTCTTCTATCTTTTTTTTTAAGTAACAAGAACCATTACATAAAAAACTTTGAAAAATTTTTGCTTCTAAATTTTTGGCTGCACAAAATTTTAACAGTACTTCTTTGGCTCATGAAATTCAACTGTAAGTTTAACATAGCTTTTCAAATTTTGGGATTATTTTGTGTTTAATGGTTTAGAAAATTGACTTCAACATCATCCTTAAACCAAACTAGTATTGAAAAGAGCAAATCTGTCTAATCCTTTTCCTTACGAACATATAATAGTCATATGTCGGGGATGTTAAAGACTGAAATCCATTATTCCTGGGCAAAGAGACAGAGACACAAAAACAATTCAAGCCTACAACTGCATTATCTAAATTCTAAAACAGCTTACAATGATTGTTCCTTTGTTAATGAATTTATTCATTTAATGAAAGGGGCTGACCCTGATGTATACCAAACTCTGAACAAGCCTGGGATTCAACAATGAACAAGAGACATGTCCTGCACACAGATCTCACTTAGCAGAGAAAAATGTGAAAGTCTCAAGTTTTGAATAAAAGCAACTTAAATTCCAAAAAGGAGATAAGGTGGCCCCAGTTCATGTCACAAGCTTGTGGCTGATTTTGTTACTGTTTTCATTTTTTCCACTATTAACTAGGCTTTACACTTTATTTATACAACACCAGCTTTTCCATTTATGTCTTCTTTCTTTTCCAGGATACAATCCAGGGGTCCACATTGCATTCAGCTGTTGGGCTTCCCAAATCTCCTTTTATCTATGACAGTTTCTTATTTTTCAGGACCTTGACAGTCTGGAGAAGTACTTAGTATCTTAGTAACTATCTTGTAGAATGTCCCCCATCTAGATATGTCTGATGTTTTTCTTATGATTAGATTGGAGGTATGGATTTGGGGAAAGAAATCCAGAGGTAATTGGCTTTTCTCATCACATCATGTTATGGCTTACAACCTACATGGTTTCACTGATGATGTGAGGATAATATCTGATTGGCTTTTCTCTAAAGTTATAATAGTTTCCATACTCTACTTTTTGGAAATTCATCACTAAATCTAACAGCCCGTCCTCAAGTAGGGAAAAGTTAAACTCTACCCCCTGGAGGGAAGAGTAATACAATTCCAATTCTTTGAAATTCTTCTCTAAAGAATATCTGTCTCTTCTCTATTTTACATGTGTTTATATAAACAAAATTTATTGTCCTTCGTATCAGTGTGGATTCACCAGTATTTTATACTTTGGGTTACAACCCAATCATGATACATTACTTATTTTGTTGCTCAAACCATTCCAGTTTTGGCTACTGGGAACTAGTTTTTATTATTTCTAAAATATCAATGATAAGGAATTGCATCTAGGTTAATTTCTTCCAACCCAACATTTTCAAACAGTAGCTCATCCATAATGATTTCTAATACCTATCCTGACAGTCCTTTCCTGGTTACTCATACTTACATTGATTCACATTAGTCTTTTTATCTCAACAATCTTGTGTCATGAATTTTTTGCTTCTCTTCTGATATCAAGGAAAGTTATAATCCAGTTGAGTCGATCAGGTTTTATGCTCAAAGGCACTGTTATTAACCTGTCAGGCTTAGTTTTTGCAAGGTGATTACTGCACTCTAACAATCCAGTTAGCAGTACAAAATAAATACAGGATTAACTCTTTTTTTGATACAGAAAAAGTTTTAGTTAGAAGTCAATTAGTGATCAAGAATGTCATAAAACTAACAAAAATCTAAGGGAGTGTTTGCATGCTGATATTTCTTCCATAGCACACTTGTAAACTTTTGCAAACTTATATTTTCAGGTAAGCCTGCATCCCTGTTATATTTGATATTTTGTATATGGCTCATTTACTTCTCTCTCCTGTAGACATCTGCATCATTAATAGGTACCAACATTAACATTTTCCTGATCTGTCATAATGCCAGTTTCTTGGCAAAAGGTCCAATTGTCAGGAAAAGTTTATTAATTCTGCTATGATTTTCCCAAAATGACACCCAAAATGACCATTCACAGTACTTGAAACTTTGTTTTTTCTCTATATGAATCCAAGGCAGCTGCTCTCCAACACAGTGGCTCTTGAAGTACAAAGACTAAATTAAAATGAGTTTACATAGTTTATTTTTTTAATTAATTTAAAATACAGTGTCAACATACATTAAAGATATTGTAGCAAATGAGATTAGGAATAACATGAGGTTATGTACATGTTTGTATATGTATGTGTGTATATATATTCAAAGTGAAAACAAATACAGAAACACTACAAAAAATTCAATATGATAATTTACTGACAATCATTTTCATCATATCTATTAATCTGTCATGTTGGTGGCTGCAAAAAATATTCTTAGTACTGAAACAGAGTATCTAAATATTCAATTTTAATATAAACTATAGTACTTCAAATTTTAACAGCATATAAATAAGATTCTGAATTAAAAAAAAGTCCTCTTCCCTGCCAAACTCCCTATTTAACTGTAAAGGTTTCAGTTCCTCCTGAAATTACAGCCTTCAATGTGGTGATATCTCAGATTTTAGGCATAAGTCAAGTGTGGGCAGTGTTCTCTGTAAAAGGGTAAATGAAGATACAAAGCCAGATATAAAACTTCTAACATGCTGCCATATATAAAACAATGCACACTTTTAACATAAGAGACTGGGTGGATTCAAGGCAAAGTTAGGCTGCTCTCAACCCTGGAAGGGTAAAGACCAAAGGAAACATTGCTGAGAGATGGCAGATGGTACAAAGGGGAGAGAGAAAGTGGTCATCGAATTAAGTGGTGTCAGCACCTTTGGCCCCCCACCTGCCTCCAACACTTAATTTCCTCACATAGTCCTGTACATGAACATCTTGGATAATGGAGGATATTTATGTATGTAATAACTATAAGTGGCCCCTGACTTTTGAGACTCCTTAGTAAGCAAACAGATTCCACTCCTCCCTATAGCACCAAGAAATGTTCAGTCTCTGAACCTGGCATGTGTTTTGAGTGCCAGGGAGGGAAATGATGACCTATTGCGTTCCCTAATACAATAGCTTCTAACCACTGATCTAGAATATTCACATCAGTTTTCTGTCAATGGCTCACTATGAGTGCTGTCAAAATTCTTAATTGAAATTCCTTATTTTAAGCTATTTTAAGCTGTGGGTACAGCTACTATAAAAAATAAAAAGCCTTCTTTATTGATCTGATCCTCTAAAAGACCATGTCAGTTATAAGCCAGAGTTCGTCTGCGATTACTACCAAGTAGAACTTGCACATCTAAAGCAGGGAGATTTTGGTGACAATGAATGGATACAGTAAATGTGTTTGGGAAATGTAAGACTAGTTGATAAATACCTGGCAATAAGTCTGTAGATTAACAGGAGACAGGCAGGACATAGATTATTCAAAAAGGTTCATTTGTAAAAATTGTTTTGACTTTGGAAGGTAACCAAAAAAGATAGGAAGCAAAAGTAAACATCAATTTACTATTCCCACCCTAAGTGGGAAAACTTTAGTCAAGTGCAAAATAACTTCTGGATAATAGTAAAGTCTCTGTTTTCTTCTTTAACAGGGAGATATGATTTTGGGGTCCTACTTAATGATTAGGTTATTGAGTTAACCTGTTATTAGGTCATAGTAACAGCTGCAAATTAAAAAGTTATTATAAAAACAAAGAACAAAATCTGACCCTAACCAGTCTGCCTCTAACTTGTGAGTCAGTTAAGTGTAATTCAAGTTGGGGCTCTAAATGCTAATTAAAGCATCCTAAATACATATTGAGGGGTATACTACAAACACAGTTGTCTGAGAGAAGGCTCTGAGGGACTCTTCTACACCAGCATCCATATGAATGCTACCCTTTTTGTTTCAGAAACAGATGCAGACCTGAAGAATGAGGCTGGGAGTAACAAGGTGATTGAGGTTATTGTCAAAGGATTACAGGCCAGATTTTTTTTCCTTACAACTTAATGGATTTTTTTTTTTTTTTGTTCAACCTAGTTGATTTTTAAAAGGAGTACCACAATATGTAAAACCAATTATCATAGAATAAGAATAGTCATTATATATCTTTATTTTTCCTATTTGGAAATTTGGATAGTTTGAGACTGTAAAGTACATTTTTTTTTTTTCTTCACCGTTCCTGAAAGAGCTAGCAAAGAAGCCATTGTTAAAAGACCTGGTTACACTCATTCACATTACAAAGTACAGAGAGTCAACACAACTACCAAAGCCACTCAAATCAAACAAGAAGAAATGGCACTTCCTCATACTTCATGGACTTCACAGGAATACAAAGATTATTTTACTTTTCACACATTTACACATAACACAAGAAAAACCTTCAGTTAACTGACTAGTGTCTATAAATGTGGTAGGAGTTATGGCATAACAAAAGAGTCACCTGTTAAATACATAAATGTTTTGTACTCGATATTTTTACATAGTACACAAGATGATTGACATAGACTTATCAACTCTTCCTCATACTGATTATACTGTAAGCAGTGTTTAGGGTGTGCACATTGTGTGTTTTGGAGATGTAGAGGTGGCAATTCTAACCTATCTTCACATTATCCCTGAAATACTAAGGTTTCATCATTGAACTGTGGTTAAATTTTTAAGTGTGATTGTCTTTCAATGACTGTCATTACCTCTTGTGTAATTAATATTCCATGTAATTTAGAGCACATGTCTTGATTTTCTCAATGCTCATGAATACCTTTTCTGTGGGAAACTTATTTCTAAGGAAAAGCAGTATATGGCCATGACTTGCTTAACACATGTAATCAATACGAAGAAAAAAGGACCATCGCCATAAATCTGTAAGATTAAAACTTCAAAGAAAGGTACAATTTGAACAAGCACTTACACTTTTGTTTCAAAAAAGGGACCACAGTAAATAATGCTACAATAAATGTATAGTAATGCCTTAGTATATAATAAAGGAGAGTTGGGCTTCATCCATGTCCTATACAACAAAAGCTTTAATTCCTCACTAATTGTCAGTGGAATTAGCTCACAGACAACTCAGAGGAAAGAACACTCTGGACTGTGTTAAAATAAAATGAACGTTGAGATTTCTCTATGTTGTAGCAAATGAAGTGGAATTCTGAATCTTTCTTTGGAGTCAAGTTGATCTTTGCAAGGTAATCAATTTGCCATTAAGACATTCTAATCTAGTAGGATGTCAGATGATGGCAAAGGCATTTAAACTGAGGGTGTCATATAAACGTAGGGACTGGAACATTGGAGGGATTGCCTTCTGTTCCAGCAGAAGGTAGTCAAGCTATCAGCAATGTTATTATTACTAGGAAAAGGCCACCAAGGATCTAGAGACCAAAAAGCTCTAGCAACACCTGATCATAAGTATACAAAGATCAAAAGCAGGAGGTAAAAAATAAACATTTATCAGATTTTTTTTCATTATATTACTAATTTTTATAATATTAAATATTTTTCATCCCTTTATTCAATGTACTGGTGTTTATTTCTGATTTTGACTCTGTCTGCAAAAAGAGCTTTATGCAGTCAATACCTGAGTGTCTGTACATGGAGAAATCTTAAGTAACAAGTAAAATATCATGTCCCAGTGGACCAGTGCTGTGGCCATCAATGGCAAGTAACCAGCTTTTTGGAATCTTAAGAGGAGAGGCTCTTTGCCACATGCAGATATTTATAGAGATAATATATTAGAATAATTGAAATAGAAATAATGGTTGATGCACGACCAGATGTTGATGATCTATTTAAATGGGTAGTGAATATCTATTTCTACACTCTATAAATTCAGTGAAATTCCTAATAAAAGCTATAAATTGAAAGGCATGAAATAAAGTCAGGTACAGATTTTATTCCTGCTAAAGATGATTACACAATTTTAAATTCTGAGGCTAAAGATTATGTAAGAATCCTGTACCTTTATGTTTGGTTTTTATTGCAACTAAGTATAGAATTTAAAAGAATTTAAGCATACTTGTATCTTTAAAAAAATCTTTATCATCTGTACAAGAATTTCTCAAAAGCCAATATTAGATATCAATAAAATACATTGACACTTTATAGTCTTACAAGTAGAATTTAGGCTGCTGCCTTAAAAATCCACTTTTTACATTGTTTTCATTTTATTATATTTTTTGATGCCACTGTAATGCCACTATCAGATGATATGTGCATATGACTTATCAGTATTTATATGTTAATGTGGTAAAATTTCATTAAATCCCAAAGTTATAGAGATAGTTTTATATATCCTCTAAACCAGGCATCAGCAAACTATTACCCATGAGTCAAATCTGGCCCGCCACTAGTTTTACATGGCCTAACAGCTAAAATATTTCTATTTTTCAATAGATTTTAAGAATGAGAATTTCAAAAATTTTCAAACTGCAGAGTCCATAAATAAAGTTGTATTGGCACTAAGCCTTATTCATTTGCTTATTCATTATCTATGAGTGCTTTCTGCTACAATGGCAGTTGAGTACTGTAGTAAAGACCTTTAGGGTATACAAAACCCCCAAATATTTACTATCAGGTCTTGACAGAAATAGTTTGCTAATCCCCACTCTATACCCATAGAAGGCATCTGGAATGCTGAATGGAGTGTTTATATTGAAATCAGTGTATGACTTAACTTGGTTTCATTTATAGACATCATTTACATTATTCCTTTTGAATATCATCATCTACTTGGTAAACAAATAAAAATAAACTTAACGTTAAAAAAAAAAAAACAACTTATTTCCTTGAAATGTTTAGGACCAGCAAAACAATGACATAGAAAAGAAAGAAATTCGTAAGAAAAAATAATGAATGAACAATTTAAATTACATGTTAACTAATGATTTCAAGGTTCCTCAGAGAATTCCAGACAGTAAAGGACTTATCTGAAAATCCTTACAGCAAATTTCTAGTTTCCAAATTTCTGGGATATAGTACTTAACACAGTATTCTACAATTGTTATGGAAAAGACAATGCGCAGAGTTAGTTATCAAAGACAAGTGTGGGGGCAAGATTTTAAAATAAGAAACCAGTCAAGAAGTAAAAATTAAAAGAATGGCATGGCTAACAATTTATGCATTTTTTTTCTTTTTCATTTATAGGGAGCTACATGGATTGCTGGTGTAGAACTTGATAGAAATTTACGTTTCATTTAGTGGGATGATTCCCATATCTGTGTCAGATAAAATCATAGCACTTATTATTGTTACCATGGATACCATGAAGATACTGCCATCCACTAAACAGTATTAGAGGAAGACAACATAATTTTCTGGAACTAGTCCTGTTTTGCCTTCATAAGTTGCCTTCAACCATCCTGGTTCCACTGATGGGTATACTGGCAAAAAATGAAAAAAAATGTCATTCAATCAGCATTAGCTTCAAATAATTATATACACAAATGGGTAAAAATGCACATCAGATTGCATAAATATACTCAAGTTGTCAAAACAATGTCAAAGCACATTTAAGGCTGGAAATGTCCTCTGCATTCAATCTCTCTTCCTCCCCAATCCCTCCCATCCTTCCATCTCTCCTATCTCCCCCCATTTCTTCTTCCTTCTCTCTCCCTCTCTTTCATATATAGGAGGAAACTGGGCTCCAGAGAAATATAGTGTATTAACTTGTACAGGTTATGAGAGGCAAGGGCTAGAGCAGATTCTGAGTCTCCTGGCTTCTACTTTAGCTATAAGAAGCTACTCCTTCATCATCCCCATGATAATAAACTTAAGCAAAGGGAATGGGTATACTTACCATTAGAAAATATTGCCCCCTGTGGGAAAGAAAGTTCATGGCTGTGCTCTGCTTTACAAGAGTACATGGCTTTGGCTTGGCTGAAAGAGCAAAAAGTAATTTATAAAATACACAGCTCTCAACAAAAGTACATTTATACTTCAAATCATTTGTAAAAAATAATATTAGTTTTTAGTTGTAATTGGAGTATAATATACATCAAGTACACATATAAGTATGCATAAGAACATTTTTCACAAAGCAAAAACACTGACATCATACCAAAACCCTTCTTGTGTTTCTAGGAAATGTCTCCAAGGGTAACCAACCTGGTTCCTAACAGCACAAGCTGGTTTTAAAGAACACTATTATTATATAATTGCTAATATGCTGGCAAACAGACCATTTTTACACCTATATAGAGGTTCATAGGTACCCTGTAGCTTTTTTCCTACTTTCTATCAGAGGTGAGACCCAAAAATTAAAAGGCCTACAGGATATGGTAAATAAATTAAGTGTACATGAGATAGGAAAAAGAATAGAATAAATTGATGATAAATGGCAACCAACAATAGCCTCATTGTCAGGAAAACAATGAGGATAGATGGAGGCTTTGCAAACCAGAGCCTATACCCATCTCCTAAAGTGGGAAGCCAATATTCAGCTCCCAACATCTGCTGCCATATGAGAATTCAGACTCAATGTAGCCAGATACTCTAGTTTCTTAAGAGAAAACAGAGTTTCAGAATTTTATATGTGATATATTTAAAAATATTTGAGCCAACACTAAAAAGCCATCATCTGAGGCTGCTTATCAAATCACTAGTCAAGTCACCTTCATTCGACAACATCCAATTACCTTCATATGATGTGCAAGTTATGCTGATTTCACCTACTTCTCACCATCTCTATCACAACCAGAGCCCAAGCCAAAATCATTTCTGGTGTGGCTCACAGAATGGCTTCCTACCTTTCTAAATCCTCTAGGCCTCTTGTTTTGTCTACTTAAAATCCATTCTATACAGAGCAGCCAGTTTGAAAAAGGTTCTGATGATTGTGTGACGACCACATTATTTCCCTGAAAACAACCCTTCAACTGGTTTCCAACTCCTGCTTCCATACTGTGCACAATCAGGTACCTGTTAGTATCCCCTGCTTCTTCTGTACCTACCTGCTCATCTACTATACTCCATTCACACTGGCCTGCTTTTACCTCCTCAAACATGCCAAAGTCATTCTCACCCCAGGGCTTTGCCCTGACATGTTTTCCCCTTGATCTAAACATGGTTGTTCACTTCTAGTTCATCTTAAATTTCCTACGTTTTGCTAAAAGTTAGGTCTTCCTGACCACACACTCTAAAACAGCTGCCCAGGCAACTATCATATTCTCCTGTTTTAAGTTTGCATGGCATTAGTATCTGGTATTCTGTTGTTACTGTTGATATTTCTATAACCTTCTTCAATTAGAATGCAACTTCCATGAATGAGGCCTGATGCTTAGTAACTCAATAAATATTTGCTGAATCAATGAATGGAAAAAAAAAGTTAAGAAGCTCTGGGCTCTGTTTCATACACAGTGAGTCCTTTTAAATATTGAAGGCACCCTGTCTTTCCTCCCTGAGGGCCCAGTACTTTATCTACAAAGAAGCATCAGCAGTGTTTGCTATCTACAGCTCTCTCAAAGAGCAGTGTACATTATTATTTCACTTCCCTGTTGGAGCTGGATAATGGGTCTTATTCCCTACACTTCCAGAATGAGGCTAGGTCATTTAAACCGGGTTTCCAAAAAGTTATCTGAAAATTAGAAAGCTTATAGAGAAAAAATATGGTCCTACCCTCAGAATCTATTTCATTAGGTTTAAGTCTCAGGTTGTACTTTCAGAAAGTCTGCTAGGATAGCCTAGGAGAGCCTGCAGCAGGCAGATTTAGGAATGACTACTAGCCCACACAGAACACTTCTCAGGGCTGCATCATGCAAGGAAGAATTGAGGAAGTACAGGGCTCTACACTAAAGAAGAATCATATGTACGTGTGTGTATGTACATGCAGGCACATGAATGTATGTGCTGGCTGACACGGGTGTGGGGGGGTGGGGGAAGAGGATACTACCAAGTTATGAAGACTTGTAAGAATCAGACCATGATAATCCTAAATAAAAAAAAATATATATTAGTTTTTCCTATAAATCTTCTAGTCAATTACAATCATTTGATCTAATTTGGTATGATTTGATCTAATATGATCTGATAGCTGAAATAATTGAGAGTCCCAGAACCATTTCTCTAAAAATATGTGTTTTTCAAAAAAACCAAATTTTCTAACGGCAACAATTTTCTCTAATATTAAGTCCTACTGCTTTGAATCATTAATCTAAGAGATGCATAAGGAAATAATTTCCAGTTATAGAAATGATTAAGATATAATAATCCTGGGGTGCCTGTATGGCTTAGCCAGTTAAGCCTCCAAGTCTTGATTTTGGCTCAGGTCATGATATCAGGATTCATGAGTTCAAGCTCTGCATTGAGTTCCGTGCTAACAGTGCAGAGCCTGCTTGAGATTCTCTCTCCCTATCTCTCTCTACCCCTCCCCTTACTCTCACTCTCTCAAAATAAATAAATAAACTTAAAAAAAGATATAATAATCATTGCAATGATATACTTTTTGAAATTATATACTGAATACAACTAAACTATTTTTGTAAATATTTCAGATATGAATGTTCTCTCTATAGTGTTTTATGGAATTGGATAGCAAGGGGGAGGCATGTAGAATAATTATATCACAAAATAAAGATATTGTTGTATGTGTCAAAAATACACAGCACAAAATAATATCTGTCCTGACTTTTCAATCATCTGTGCATATGACTAGACAGGTATAATTTTCTTCTGCTGAGATCTGTAACTACAGGTGTTAACTCAGCAGAAAGCTTTGATGATTTAATGTAGATGTCTGTGACTGTGAAGTTTTCTCTTCAGGTGCTAATGCTTCCTCTTTTATTGCCTTGGTATATTGAAGAAGATGTGAAAATAATACTGTCACCTATTAGGTCTTTCTTCAGAAGATCCTAATATTCTTTGAAAAGGATTCTGAAAATCTTGCTTCTTATTGCATGGGAGAGTAGGTAATGACACTCAGCAAGCTGAAAGCTATTTCTTCCCTTATCATCCAGAGAATGATCTGTTCATGAGATTCATTCCTAATTCTATACACTATTACTAATGAGTAAACTTACAGAGCTTTGATAAGTGTGCAAAATTCACAATGCTTATCTTAATCATAAGCTATGATTGATCAAAATTGATACAATATTTTCTGGAGGGTCACTTAATGATACACACATACACAAACACACACACACACGTATATTTTTTGTATGAAGGAAGGAGGAATGAACCTAGATATAGTTAAAAAGATGCCAATGTAGTAGTAACATATAGAAAAGCTAAAAACAAAAAAATCAAAACCTAAGTCTTCATCAGAAGATTTAAAAACACCAACCCAAATAAAGCATCAGGCAGCTAATTTAAATAATAATGTAGAAGAACACATGGCATAAAACAATATTAGCCTGTAAGGCAATTATTTTATAAAAAAATATGTCCTTGCAAGGCCCCTAAATTGCCCATGACTATTTACAATAAATACTACATTTGCTTCTGGGCCACTGGTTGGAGATTTTTTAAAATTAGTCACATGTTCCTTTTTTACGCTTTTGTCAACAAATACTGGCTGTTTCTGGCTTAGATATCTGAGTGAATACTGAATGCCTCAATGCTAAAGAACTCCCATGGACGCTTGTAAAGCTGCTTATGTAAAAGGCACGTGCATTGCAACTCCATTGAAAATGAAGTGAAAAAGTGAGTAACAAAATCTTTTTAAGTTAAAAATGTATTATTTTATTCATTTATCCAACAACTTTGTTGAGCATCTTTTCTCTGTTGGGTACTATGTTGGAGCAATACAGTGAGCACCACCTTCATAATTCCTTTTCTGTGTTTATCATAGAGGAGTGGTTCACAAAGTATAGTCAAGGGGAACCTGGATGGATGGGTAGGTAGGGCCCTGAGAGGACATTGCTCTGAGAGCAAATGAAGTATATACGAGAATCCATTTATATTCTAGTATGCCATGTTTTAAAGAGGTCTACAAAAATGTTAAATAATGTAGCTCTTTGTTTTAAAAAATATTTTCATAAAATTTATTTATATTCATATGTAATGGCCTTTTAAAAAATCTTTGTTATTGTATTAATGGTGCTTTGATGGGATTAAGGAAGAGAGGTGTCAGTTCCTGAGCTCTCAGCAGTCACCATCATTAAGGAATGGAAGCTGACTGCAGCACGTTCAGTATATGGCAACAACAGAGGAGGAGTGGGCTTCCATGTGGTCTGGGTTAGTGTTGGATGTGAAACAATTTCTGTTGTTTTCAAAACACATTAAAAATATGGCCTTTGGAAGAGAAAGTGGTGGGGAGGTTAGACCCTATTGTGATCTAGGGGTAGGCACATAAACTCTCTGCCTAGGTTTTATAGAAAAGGGTGACCCCCAAATGTTGTAGGACTTGTGATCATCAGGTGACTTAGGTGATAGGAGTTTGGATTTTGAAAGGAAACAGGCATTTTGCTTGGTTCATCTTCTATATGTAGAAATGAAGTCCAAGAGAAATTAAAGTTACAGCAGAGTCAGGCTAGAAACTACATCTCCTGATTGTTGGTCTAGAACATTTGTGGTGACTATTTGAATGTCATCTGTGAAGTCTCTTAATATCAGTGAAAAAAAAATCACATCTATTATTGATAATTGCTGACAGTAAATAAGAGTAAATAATCACAATTCTGTCTTCCAACAACAAAGCATGTTACTGTTACACCTCTTTAGTTGCATTAACTTATTCATATTTTTACTAAATTCATAAATATTTTTAAATTGCTCAGTTTAAATTTCTAGTAAATATAAATAGATATAATCCACATAAACAAAAGCTCTTTGGAGGTTCTCAATGTTTTCTTTTTCTTTAGTGTGTAAAGGTGTTCTGAGACCAAAAATTTCAAGAACCATGGTCATAGATGAGATTAGGTGGTTGTGAACCAAAATGTTAACTGAGGTTATCTTCAGGTGGTGAGATAAGAGGTGGCTTTCCTTTACTTTTTTAAAATTTATTAGTACTACCCACATTCTCTAAGAGAAAAAAAAAATGTTATTCTTAAAAATAATGCATTCTTTTGTGTTTCTTAATGTAGCACAATACTTTATGTTATGTGTATCTTACATGTGTACTGTGCTCTAAATCAATGACAGCCTTCTTAAATCTCAAACTCACTGGACGAGAAGACTTTGTTGAGTTTTGCTTTGGTGCTTTGCAATTATAAACAAAACACTGGTTTTATTTTTTTCAACACTGCTTTTAAATTATGATAATAGAAATATGTGATTGCTTATAATGAGCCAGGTACTCTCAATTTTCCTAATTCTCAACCATATAATTCTCAATTCAACCTTCAGAAGATATTTGTAAATCTTGCGTAAATTATATTATGTTAAAGTGGATCTTCCCCTCCGCCCAAATTTAACTCACATTTAGGTGAAGGCTTTAAAAGTACTATTTTCCACATATTTTATAATGGTGAAACAGAGCCTAGTGACATTTGGTTTTTGAAGGCATTGTATATAACCAATGTCTACTTAAGGATGTGCTAGGCACTAAGACATTTTTCTCTGTTCAAATGACTATCAAAAACAGTATTTCTTGGTACATAAAAACCATTTGGGGATGTTGTCAAAAATTCATATTCTCCAGGCTTCAGTCTCAGATATTCTGGTTTACAGAGTCTGCAGCAACTCAGGAATCTTCATATTAACAAGTCTTATAGGTCAAGCTCCTTGCAGAGTGATCCCTCCCACTCCACTGAACCTGATTTCTTCAAGATTTCCAGTGATGCCTTAGAGATTAAAACCAGTGTCCTCCTCTAATGATCTCCTTGACACTTTTGCTTCTACCACGTTGACCATTACTTCTCTTTATCATTTCTTCACACTCACATGCTTGACCCTTAAATGAAACCATTCACCAAAGACCAATGCTCAGATATTTTTCCTTTTTCACTCAATAAGCTCCATCATTGAGTAGCCTCAGCTTTATTTATGCAGTATAACTGCTGTATGGAAGTTTCTCAAATGGCATCAAACACCATGCCCTCCCCTGGTTCCAGTTGCACATTTCTAACTGCCTGTCAATGTTCCTCAGGCTCCTTGAACATTATGGTCAACATTTCCTTTCCTCTCCTATATACTCACAAGCTAAGATCAGAAGCTAAATTTCCATTCTTTTTGGCAGTCAGTCTCAAAGACTTGGAATTTTCTTTACCTATCGTTCATTACCAAAGTATCCAAGCAGTTGCCCAATCCTGGTCTGATCCACAAAATTCTCCTTATGGTTTTTCATGCTTTTGTTACTGCCCTAATTAAGGCCCTTTAAACCTCACAAATTCCATCCTAGACGGCCAACTGTTCTCTCCCCTTCACAACCTCCTAGAAAAGCCACTTGAGTGATCTATTCAAGCGCACCCATGATTAGATCATCCCTTTGTTCAATGACTCAGTCTACAGTAACTCCCAGAAGTGTTACTTTCCTGTTGTTCAAAGCCATCCACTGAAATCTCCCATTAGGTCTCTTTCCCAAACATGGCTAGTCGTCCTACTGCCTACTACTGGGTTCAATCATTCTTCAAGGTCCAACTCAAGGATACCCCTGAGCTCCCTAGAAAGAAAGCAAAATAGACTTTGTAGGAGGTTAGTATGGGAAATGCCCCCAATTTCTATCTGTTTTTCACTTGTATTTAATGGTATAAAATAGTATCAGGTGATTGCCAATGGTTAGTGATTTAGTAACATTAATATATTAGAGGCTTCAATATCTTAAGCGAGCACTTTAAATAACAATAATAATAGTTACCATCATAGACCATCTACAGAGAACTTAGCAAGTTTTGCAAATAAATTGTAGTGTACATTTATAAGAATTTGTCAAGGGCAGAATTATGATCTTCATTTTATAGATAAAGAAAATATTTTTCGAATATGGCGGCGTAGGAGGACGCTGGGCTCACCGCGCGTCCTGCTGATCACTTAGATTCCACCTACACCTGCCGAAATAACCCAGAAAACCACCAGAAGACTAGCAGAATGGAGTCTCTGGAGCCAAGCGCAGATGAGAGGCCCATGGAAGAAGGTAGGAAGGGCGGAGAGGCGGTGCACGCTGCACGGACTGGTGGGAGGGAGCCGGGGTGGAGGGGCAGCCTGCCGGCCAAGCACAGCCCCCGAGTCTGGCTGGCAAAAGCGGAGGGGTCGGACGGAGTGTGTTCCGACAGCAAGCGGGACTTGACATCTGGAACGTTATAAGCTAACAGCTCTGCTCCGAGAACGGGAGGGAGAGTTGTTGAACCCCAGACAACAGAGCTCACCTTGCTGGGGAACAAAGGTGCTCGCCAGTGCCATCTCCCTCGCTCATCCCCCAGCCGAAATCCCAAAGGGAACTTGCTTGCACCGCACAAACACCCAACGCTGTGCTTCTGCGGAGCCATCCCTCCTGCGGGTCTGACTCCCTCCCGGTGCCCCAGGGCCCCTCCCGAAGCAGATCTCCGAAGGAAAAGCGAGCTGAACCTGCCCCTCCCGCCCCTGTGCACCTTGCCAATACACCCCAGTTAATATGCCAGATCCCAAGCACCACAAGCCTGGCAGTGTGCAAGTAGCCCAGACAGTCCATGCCACCCCACAGTGAATCCCGCCCCTAGGAGAGGGGAGAGAAGGTACATACCAGTCTGACTGTGGCCCCAGCGTTGGGCTGGGGGCAGACATCAGGTCTGACTGCGGCCCCGCCCACCAACGCAAGTTATTCAAGACAGCACAGGGGAAGTGCCCCGCAGTCCCACACCACTCCAGGGACTATCCAAAATGACGAAACGGAAGAATTCCCCTCAGAAAAACGTCCAGGAAATAACAACAGCTAACGAACTGATCAAAAATGATTTAAACAATATAACAGAAAGTGAATTTAGAATAATAGTCATCAAATTAATCGCTGGGCTTGAAAAGAGTATAAAGGACAGCAGAGAATCTCTTGCTATGGAGATCAAGGGATTAAGGAATAGCCAGGAGGAGCTAAAAAATGCTATCAACGAACTGCAAAACAAAATGGAGACAACTACGGCTCGAAGAGGCAGAGGAGAGAATAGGTGAACTAGAAGATAAAATTATGGAAAAAGAAGAAGCTGAGAAAAAGATAAAAAAATCCAGGAGTATGAGGGGAAAATTAGAGAACTAAGTGATGCACTAAAGAGAAATAATATACGCATAATTGGTATTCCAGAGGAGGAAGAGAGAGGCAAAGGTGCTGAAGGTGTACTTGAAGAAATAATAGCTGAGAACTTCCCGGATCTGGGGAAGGAAAAAGGCACTGAAATCCAAGAGGCACAGACAACTCCCTTCAGACATAACTTGAATCAATCTTCTGCACGACATATCATAGTGAAACTGGAAAAATACAAGGATAAAGAGAAAATTCTGAAAGCAGCTAGAGATAAATGTATAAAGGATAAAGGATACGTATAAAGGAAACGTATAAAGGATAAACATATAAAGGGAGACCTATAAGACTCGTGACTGATTTCTCTACTGAAACTTGGCAGCCCAGAAAGGACTGGCAGGAGATCTTCAATGCGATGAACAGAAAAAAATATTCAGCCAAGAATCCTTTATCCAGCAAGTCTTCATTTAGAATAGAAGGAGAGATAAAGGTCTTCCCAAACAAACAAAAACTGAAGGAATTCGTCACCACTAAACCAGCCCTACAAGAGATCCTAAGGGGGATCCTGTGAGACAAAGTACCGGAGATATCGCTACAAGCATGAAACCTACAGACATTACAATGACTCTAAACCCATATCTTTCTATAACACTGAATGTAAATGGACTAAATGCGCCAAGCAAAAGACATAGGGTATCAGAATGGATAAAAAAACAAGACCCATCTATTTGCTGTCTACAAGAGACTCATTTTAGACCTGAGGACACCTTCAGATTGAGAGTGAAGGGATGGAGAACTATTTATCATGCCACTGAAAGGCAGAAGAAAGCTGGAGTAGCCATACTTATATCAGACAAACTAGACTTTAAATTAAAGGCTATAACAAGAGATGAAGAAGGGCATTATATAATAATCACAGGGTCTATCCATCAGGAAGAGCTAACAATTATAAATGTCTATGTGCCGAATACAGGAGCCCACAAATATATAAAACAATTACTCATAAACATAAGCAACCTTATTGATAAGAATGTGGTAATTGCAGGGGACTTTAACACTCCACTTACAGAAATGGATAGATCATCTAGACACACGGTCAATAAAGAAACAAGAGCCCTGAATGATACATTGGATCAGATGGACTTGACAGATATATTTAGAACTCTGCATCCCAAAGCAACAGAATATACTTTCTTCTTGAGTGCACATGGAACATTCTCCAAGATAGATCACATACTGGGTCACAAAACAGCTCTTCATAAGTATACAAGAATTGAGATCATACCATGCATACTTTCAGACCACAATGTTATGAAGCCTGAAATCACAGGAAAAAGTCTGGAAAACCTCCAAAAGCATGGAAGTTAAAGAACACCCTTCTAAAAAATGAATGGGTCAACCAGGCAGTTAGAGAAGAAATAAAAAAATATATGGAAACAAATGAAAATGAAAATACAACAATCCAAATGCTTTGGGATGCAGCGAAGGCAGTCCTGAGAGGAAAATACATTGCAATCCAGGCCTATCTTAGAAACAAGAAATATCCCAAATACAAAATCTAACAGCACACCTAAAGGAAATAGAAGGAGAACAGCAAAGACAGCCTAAATCCAGCAGAAGAAGAGAAATAATAAAGATCAGAGCAGAAATAAACAATAGAGAATCTAAAAAAAGTGTAGAGCAGATCAACGAAACCAAGAGTTGGTTTTTTGAAAAAATAAACAAAATTGATAAACCTCTAGCCAGGCTTCTCAAAAAGAAAAGGGAGATGACCCAAATAGATAAAATCATGAATGAAAATGGAATTATTACAACCAATCCCTCACAGATACAAGCAATTATCAGGGAATACTATGAAAAATTATATGCCAACAAACTGGACAACCTGGAAGAAATGGACAAATTCCTAAACACCCACACACTTCCAGAACTCAATCAGGAGGAAATAGAAAGGTTTAACAGACCCATAACCAGCAAAGAAATTGAATCAGTCATCAAAAATCTCCCAACAAATAAGAGTCCAGGATCAGATGGCTTCCCAGGGGAGTTCTACCAGATGTTTAAAGCAGAAATAATACCTATCCTTCTCAAGGTATTCCAAAAAATAGAAAGGGAATGGAAACTTCCAGACTCATTCTATGAAGCCAGTATTACTTTGATTCCTAAACCAGACAGAGACCCAGTAAAAAAAGAGAACTACAGGCCAATATCCCTGATGAATATGGATGCAAAAATTCTCAATAAGATACTAGCAAATCGAATTCAACGGCATATAAAAAGAATTATTCACCATGATCAAGTGGGATTCATTCCTGGGATGCAGGGCTGGTTCAATATTCGCAAATGAATCAATGTGATACATCACATTAATAAAAGAAAAGAACCATATGATCCTGTCAATTGATGCAGAAAAGGCATTTGACAAAATTCAGCAACCTTTCTTAATAAAAACCCTCGAGAAAGTCGGGATAGAAGGAACATACTTAAAGATCATAAAAGCCATTTATGAAAAGCCCACAGCTAATATCATCCTCCATGGGGAAAAACTGAGAGCTTTTCCCCTGAGATCAGGAACACAACAGGGATGCCCACTCTCACCGCTGTTGTTTAACATAGTGTTGGAAGTGCTAGCATCAGCAATCAGACAACAAAAGGAAATCAAAGGCATCAAAATTGGCAAAGATGAAGTCAAGCTTTCACTTTTTGCAGATGACATGAGATTATACATGGAAAATCTGACAGACTCCACCAGAAGTCTGCTAGAACTGATACATGAATTCATCAAAGTTGCAGGATACAAAATCAATGTACAGAAATCAGTTCCATTCTTATACACTAATAATGAAGCAACAGAAAGACAAATAAAGAAACTGATCCCATTCACAATTGCACCAAAAGCATAAAATACCTAGGAATAAACCTAACCAAAGATGTAAAAGATCTGTATGCTGAAAACTATAGAAGGCTTATGAAAGAAATTGAAGAAGATATAAAGAAATGGAAAAACATTCCTTGCTCATGGATTGGAAGAATAAATATTGTCAAAATGTCAACACTACCCAAAGCTATCTACACATTCAATGAATCCCAATCAATTGCACCAGCATTCTTCTCAAAACTAGAAGAAGCAATCCTAAAATTCATATGGAACCACAAAAGGCCCCGAATAGCCAAAGTAATTTTGAAGAAGAAGACCAAAGTAGGAGGCATCACAATCCCAGACTTTAGCCTCTACTATAAAGCTGTAATCATCAAGACAGCATGGTATTGGCACAAAAATAGACACATAGACCAATGGAATAGAATAGAAACCCCAGAACTAGACCCACAGACGTATGGCCAACTCATCTTTGACAAAGCAGGAAAGAATATCCAATGGAAAAAAGACAGTCTCTTTAACAAATGGTGCTGGGAGAACTGGACAGCAACATGCAGAAGATTGAAACTAGACCACTTTCTCACACCATTCACAAAAATAAACTCAAAGTCGATAAAGGACCTGAATGTGACACAGGAAACCATCAAAACCCTAGAGAAGAAAGCAGGAAAAGACCTCTGTGACCTCAGCCGTAGCAATTTCTTACTTGACACATCCCCAAAGGCAAGGGAATTAAAAGCAAAAATGAACTACTGGGATCTTATGAAAAAAAAAAGCTTCTTCACAGCAAAGGAAACAACCAACAAAACTAAAAGGCAACCAACGGAATGGGAAAAGATATTTGCAAATGACATATCGGACAAAGGGCTAGTATCCAAAATCTATAAAGAGCTCACCAAACTCCACACCCAAAAAGCAAATAACCCAGTGAAGAAATGGGCAGAAAACATGAATAGACACTTCTCTAAAGAAGACATCCAGATGGCCAACAGGCACATGAAAAGTTGCTTAACGTCGCTCCTTATCAGGGAAATACAAATCAAAACCACACTCAGATATCACCTCACGCCAGTCAGAGTGGCCAAAATGAACAAATCAGGAGACTATAGATGCTGGCGAGGATGTGGAGAAACGGGAACCCTCTTGCAATGTTGGTGGGAATGCAAATTGGTGCAGCCACTCTGGAAAACAGTGTGGAGGTTCCTCAAAAAATTAAAAATAGACCTACCCTATGACCCAGCAATAGCACTGCTAGGCATTTACCCAAGGGATACAGGAGTACTGATGCATAGGGGCCCTTGTACCCCAATGTTTATAGCAGCACTCTCAACAATAGCCAAATTATGGAAAGAGCCTAAATGTCCATCAACTGATGAATGGATAAAGAAATTGTGGTTTATATACACAATGGAGTACTACGTGGCAATGAGAAAGAATGAAATATGGCCCTTTGTAGCAACGTGGATGGAACTGGAGAGTGTGATGCTAAGTGAAATAAGCCATACAGAGAAAGACAGATACCATATGGTTTCACTCTTATGTGGGTCCTGAGATACTTAACAGAAACCCATGGGGGAGGGGAAGGACAAAAAAAAAGAGGTTAGAGTGGGAGAGAGCCAAAGCATAAGAGACTCTTAAAAACTGAGAACAAACTGAGGGTTGATGGGGGGTGGGAGGGAGGGGAGGGTGGGTGATGCGTATTGAGGAGGGCACCTTTAGGGATGAGCACTGAGCATTGTGTGGAAACCAATTTGACAATAAACTTCATATATTGAAAAAAAAAAAAGAAAATATTTTTCCTAAATATGTAACTCCAAGGTTACTGCAACTAGAAAGAGGTAGACCAAGAATTTAAACGTAGGTCTATCTGACCCTGATATTTGTTGTGTTCCACTGGGCCTGTCTTTTGGTGAAAAGCTATGACACCATCAACAAGTGCTGTGGAACTGTTGACAAATAATGACTCCAACCTTCAATGTATTGAGAAGCTCTAAGTTTATGCTGACAGCCTATTAGAAGTTGATTTAGAGTATAATATAAAAGCATACTAAAAATGCATAGGTTCATTGTTGAACATCTCACTATTTGACAGTATTCTGATTTACTTGATTAATAGCTTGTTTTCTTAAAGCTTAAAGGATTATCTCTTTGATTACATAACTTGAGCTCTTACAGGTTGTTTAGAGCTTCATAGTAAAAGGACTCCACCTACAGGAGCAATTCAATGATATAGCAAGACAGAAGTAGCAAAGTTAAATCCCATACACTAAGGTCTAAAAATGATGACAGTTTCAGAGAACTGATGTTTGCTCTGATATGCACAGTACCTGGTTTTCACCAAATCTTGAACAAAGGGAAGAAGGTGAAGATACTATGGATGGAGCTAAGGTAAATGAAATTACTCTGGGATTTGTTACATAAGTTCCGTGGATCAACAAACATACCTGTAAGATACCAAAGTGGCTCAACTCTGTGAAGTCAGAAGCATTGATACACAAAGACCCCTGCTAGGTCTTGTGAGAAAAAAAAAAAAAACAGAAGTTGAAGGTCACTGTTATCCCTAGTAACTAGCAACAGCCCAATATTGTGTAGGTATTTAGTAAATGCCTACTGCTGAAAAAGTACACATACTTTAAAAGGGTCAATAAAATTCTATGGTTGAACAATTTTTTTTAAAAAATTTAATTCCCGTATAGTTAACAGTGTTATATTTTTTTCAGGTGTACAACAGTGGTTAAATATAGTGATACTTCAATTAACTGTGGTTCTTTTACTTCAAAACCTCAATTATCCAAGTATGAATGGGAAGCTCGAAATTCCCTTGTGCATCCAAAGGAAAAATCAAAGTTTATTCTTCAAGTGGTCTCATTTATATGCTCTTTTAATAACAAGCATTTATTAAATGACACATACCTCTAGTAGCTGCTGATTGTAAAACAAAACAAAAAACCAGAAATATCAAAATACTAAAAAATTCCATTATTTCAGACATATTCAGATAAAAAACCAAAGCCCACTGTGGATGAGAAGAATCAATTTTACAAGGGGAGGAGAGGAAAGCAAAACCTTAGAAGCAAGCACATTAATAGCAGTAAGATGCAACAACCTGCGTCTTTTTTACAACAGAGTGAAAGGTAAAATCTGGAAACCCTGAATGAAGTACTGCACTCAAAAAAAGAGCAGTTTAGATCAATCAGCCTAGAGCAACCCAGTGGCCATTAATAATAAGCAAATTTGTAATGCATGTTCATAAAACTTGTTCCAGAAAAAGTTCTGTAATTTTTAAAAGTCATGAATATACCTTTGAAAACTTTCCACAAATTGTCATCAAAGGAGTCTTTAGTATGCAAAAGGTTATGACAACTTGTATCTTTTAGAAAACTTGTTTAGAACTCTTCCTTTGTGAAGATTTTAGTAAATAAGGCATCAGTGGAACAGTCTGAGAGGCTATATGCTGTTTATAGACATGATCTTCCCCCCCACCCCCACGCCCCGTGTGCAAGACAGTGAGTGTGGATTTCACCATCTGCAGAACTGAAGGTCAGAGCTGTCAAAGATGACTCAGTATGTCAACAAAAAGCAACAATGTCACCACTACTTTATTTATTTATTTTTTCATTTTAAGGGTTTTGAGAACTTACCGCCCAGAAGAATCCAGTTTAAGTGAACCAACATTTTCAAACAGTTGGGCTTTTGCTGCCACACTGAAAATAATTTTAAAATGCGATTTTCATTAAAATAAAAATTATATTATTCAGTTCAAAGTATAATTCAGGGTTATAACTTAACACAAACCAAAAATAATTAGTTAAGAACTATCCTCAAAATTTGATCTGAATTTTAATTGTTTTAAGATTTAATGTGGCAGAAATTTTTAGATCTAGTCTCCAGCTCATAGAGTACCAGATGTAATAAACCTATAGCTACCTCCCCTTCCCTTGGGGATCTTACTGTTCTCATCTTTTCTACTTCAAAAAACTATGGGAACAGTAAAAAAGAACATTTTCTCCCCACTCAGCTTCTGGCAGTGATTTTGACTCCTGTGGAGCCACAGGGTAGAATCAAATCATCAAGACAAAGAACTGTTGTTCATTCTGATAGCTAAGACAAAACTAATTCTAAAATGTTTCATTTTTTTTAATTTGAACACAGTTCCTATAAAGTGAAAAGAGGGAACTCTGAAAATACGGTCAGTGAATACATCTGTGGATTCAAATCTTATTTCAAGTTATGGGAGGCTAGGCACTGTCTATTTGAAAAAGTGAGACTATATTAAAACTAAGGCACCAGGGGTAATTAGAAAAGTTTCTATATTTACTAGAAGAGAATATCAAATTCCTTGAATGATATTTTAAACTAGATTTTAACATGTATCTTATTTCTTTAATTGATCAACTTTTCTCCCAAAACCTAGCCAGTTGATAATCAGAAGGTTCATTTTATACGTAATATGGAATACACTTTATCTCAATTTTAATTCATACTTTGTCAGTACAGTTGTAAGACAGAAGTGAATCTTCTCTTTCCCTCACAAAGGATGGAGTTTATATTCTCTCATCTCCCTTGACATATTGGCTTAAAATTTAATTTCCCTTAATGGCTAGAACTATACATACCGGGCAGTAGACAGATATCAAATATAGTATTGGTCTATATAGTGGTACTTGGATTTCTGACCAAGAGAGATAATGTATGGTAAACACACTCTGAAAATAAAAGGTTCTTGTCAAAGAAGGTGATGAACGAATGAATTTAAGACACTGTTTCTATGGAAACAGGCTTAGTGAAATGCCTTACTGGACTTTCAATGAATAATTAAACTGGTTCCTTAACTTTCCAAGTATTAGTTCTCATTATCTCTAAAATGAGGTTTCTACTACCTACTGTGGAAGTACATGAAGGACATTAAGAGATAACATATGTAAAGATGCCCAGTAATAGCTCATATGGCATTTGGAAAACTCAGTAAGTCAGGAAAACAAAATGAAAGGGATAACAACTTTCCTGTTTAGATTTTGCTTGTTTATCTAAGTTCTTTTCTTTGTCCCCTTCTTATTTACATCGATGTACCTATCCTATCTGCCTTTACACTCCTGGGTGATGTCTTTTGAATAGAAGTACCCCCTCTCACCTTTCAAGCTCCTGTTCTCCATGAGCTTATTTAAATCAGTGAATACTCAGGGGAGACAGATGATGGAGAGGAGAGAAAATAAACCCTCACTATCTACACAGTAGTTGTATTTCTAACAAGGAGGTGGGGAAGTTGAGATATAAGGACAGTTTGCTCAGCTGAGAGGTAAATGTCTAGCTTTTAGAATGTATACTTTGAAAACCCAGAACTATTACATTATACATCTGTTTTCATGTCCTTAAATTAAGCCATTGTTCTGCTTTGTAAGGCAAGTGACTGAAATTGTATGTGTCTGTATATGTATACACATACATACTTTAAGCCTATTCTAACTTGTACATCATTTGTAGAAGGGGATAGGGTCCTACAGAAGATGGTTGTTCCTACTCTGCAGATGAGGTATTCAGTTGTGGGATTCCTAAGGGTTCTTTTGGATATACTCAACTCCTGTGTATCCCTGGAAGATACAACAAATACACACTCTCTCTCACTTACACAGAGCCAGGTCGCTGGTAGCCATTGTTTGAGGCAGTGTCTAGCCTTAACCTCCTGCACATTTTTGGAGGCAGGTCTGGGTTTGGTGGGGCTTTGGGCATCTCTTTGCAACCTACAGAAGTTAAGCTTTGAATGGATCCACAGTAGCTCTTGTTTCCTAAAAAGAAAGCCCAAGAAAACAGGCAAGGTGCTATCAGACAAAATAATAGCAGTAACACAGTACATGCTCATAACAAAAGGAAGTGTTTTTTCTAAGCCCAAATGAGAAGGTACAGAATGTTCTTTGAGCACAGCAGCCCATCATTCAGGGAGATCACAATCTATAGTAATTACAAAGACATCACCTCACAGAGATGGAAATAACCAGGAAAGAAGTCACAGTGCACAGGAGTTTTAAATATCCTAGCTCAGGAACAGCATTGTTAGCCCCTTCACCATTAACTTTTCCCTGCTTAATCATGTTGAGCAATTCGGCAAGTGGCACAGAGACAATGACATTTTACATAAGCTCAAATCTGGTTTACCTTCAGCTGCAGAGATGGATCTGAGAGAGGAAGCGGAGGCTCTTTTCAGTCCTGAAAGCCCATAAGGCCCTTTCTTGACCAGGTCTACGGGTGGGGAACCATCCCCGGGGCTGGTGACCGAGGCAACACTCTGGCAATCTGATTCTGCATCTGTTTTGGTCGCATCCTCTTTAGAACTTGATTCAGGACTAGTTGTCCAGAGTCCAAGACTTTTCTGTCCATTGGAGGGTGATGGGGATACAATCCAAGGAATTCCTCCAGATTTCTCCCTGGCCTGGCAGGAAGCAGACTTGGTTGTGCTGTTTTGTTCAGAGGAATGAGAGGAGAGGGACTCGATGCTCCCCATGGGCGTGCTGTCTGGGCTGCTGCTGTAAGAGTCACCTGAGCGGAAGCAGGAGCGAGAAAACAACAGGGACCTTCTACTGAGAACAATACAACCCAAACCCTTCCACATTCTCCAACGCACGTGTGCCCTGTGGCCATCTGAATTGACCCCACTGTCCCCACTGAATTGACAGATCTTTACCCAGTATGGAGAACTTTTCTCAGTTCTAAGAAAGGCTGTAAAACGTGCATTTTAACTTAGCGAATGCATTTTTTAATACTATTCAAGGGAGATTTTACATGTACCCTGACCCTATGAAATAATGTTACTTCTTAAAGGATTGGGGGTTGACTCAAATTCAGACAAAATTTGCTTCTGAAAAAGAACTCACAAGTAGTACAAATATGATTCTTTGATGACATTATAAGAGATCAATGGAAAGAGGGATATTAAAAGATCTGTTTCTGCCTTTTTTTACTTTTCTCATGTTATAAATAATGCATCTGATTCTTTCTTCATTCAAAGTCACCAGTAATGTCAGCTGCAAATTATACACTGCTCACATTTTTAAAAGAAAAGACTTTTTCTTTTCCTACCAAGATTATAGCAACATAAGAAACTGGCTATTTAACAGATTATTTTTTAATGTTCCTAAAACTATAATAATTTGAACATATCTAAATTAAAAATTAGTATTTTTTGTTAAGTACTGACTGTGAGAAAAATTGGGAGGCTTAAGGGTATAAAGTAAAATAAGAACAGCCACAAATTTAACATCCACTGTGGGCTTAAGCTGCCACCCACTTCACTGTGGTGTTGGGTTCAGAACAGGAAGTTAGTGATAATGTGTAGTGTGGTTTCTCTATTTATTTCTTTTTTCTCTCTCTCTCTCAGACACTTTGATACCCAAGAGATGATGCTTTAAGGACATAATGTGATAGGAAGAAAGAAACTGACGGTTTCAGCCAGAATTTTTCTTGCTTTCTTCTCTACCTCTTTAACAATAGGACAAAACCTGCTACAAAGTAGTACCTGATGTTCTTAATCACAGTTGCAGAAAAAAGGGCACTGAGCAAACTACTTTTTTTTTCCTTTGTAGTAGTAATGAATTTGTTTGTTCAAAGTACCTTGTAACTATACTGACAAAGAATATATAAATGTGGGGGGGGGGTGTTTGGGAGACAGTATCATTAAGATCATCTTCTATTTATTTCTACCCTAATTATCAAAAAGGTGAAGTAAGGCTAAATCAAAGAATGAAGAAAGCTTCTCCCTAAAGCAGTCACACTTACTGTCAGGTTCTGCCAAGCACGGTGTATACCTTCCTCTGGGCTTCCTGGAACCTGTGGAAAGGCAGATTGCTCTTGTCCTTCGGGATCCAGATCGAGACTGAGGCTGAGGAAGAGGAATGCTTGGGTCTGGGGCAGTATGAAAAATCTACATACAAAAAAAAACAAACAAATGACTAGAGGTCAGTAAAAGGGGGAATTGCCATTTTCATGATAAAATTATATTTTAGAGTTATTAAATAATCTCAGAACCATTTGCTATTTAATCAGCTTCATGGTAAGAGATGCTTGATACAAAAAATATACTACAGCAATTATACTTTTCTTTTCCACTTACACTAAGTAATGTTCCTTCTCTGTGTTTTCTTTTTTATCCTCTCCAATTTCCCAACAATGAATTTCAGAATATTTTCCAATACTTTTAAAGAAAACTTTCAAATATGAACAAATGTCTGTGTCAAGATATCTTGACTCTATTCTGTGATATTTTATTTCTCACTTCATGCTGAACATAGCCTGAAGGGAAAAGGCTCATTCCATATCACTTCCAAGTCAAGCAGTTCCTTGCTTCTCAGGAAAAGGTGCTGTCACGAATGTGACATGCTGCAGGTAGAGGTCTGTACTCGGCTACAGAATTCCCCCATGTGGTCTTGGGTTGTGAGTGCTTAAAATCTTAGATAAATGAAGGATATTCTTCTACAGGTACCAGGAAGGGACTAAGGGAAGGAGAGGGGCATAGTCTTTCACAAACACTAGACCAGGCATAAATGAATCACAAATGTTTTGATGTTTAATGGCTGCATTTGCTTAATAATCCAATCAATTTGACTTTTCCAATTTCCATTTCCACAGTTATTCTAAGATCTCAATCTTGTTAAAGAAACCATGTTTAAGGAGTGGATGTAGAGAGGACTTTAAGACTCTGTTCCTGGAATTCTTTTGCTTTATTGAGAATATCACTGTTGTTGTTAAGTCTAATTCCAGGGAGATAAAAAGGTTAAAAATAGACTTAATTACCAAGTGATTCTAACAAATTTCTCTCAATATGAGTGAAAAATTCACCACATAAATACTAAAGAAGAAAATCTTAAAAAGTAAATGATGTAAAAGGAAAGGAAATCATTTACCTGGAGAATTTTGAGAAGCATTTAAAAACTAAACAAGAAAAAAGGAAATCAATGTCCTCATGAAGAAGCAATTTATACAAAATGGACAGGACTGATACTTTATAAGAATCTGAGATCACAATGAACTCATAGATAATACAAACAGAAAATTCCTTCCTAAAAGCAAAATACAAGATTTGATACTTCAACATGAAAATTCAGCTTACCTTTTCATAGTGCTCTATCAGAATTTCAACCACAATATTCTGAAATTTAATATTCATCATGGCAGCCACAGTTTCTTCTTGTGCTCGCATTAGAGTTGGGCCAAATATGACACCAAGGTTTGAGACAGTCATGAGATTTTGTTGGCTGTGTAGTGATACTCTGCAAATACAAGCAACAAAAATAACATAAGTTAAAAGTTTAATAAATATGAAAGGTTCTCATTTATCAAATTTGTGGCATAAATAGAATGTAAAATATGCCATTATAGGTTAATTTTCCCAAATTGTCAGGTTTAGCTACTCCCAATTGTCATGAGTGGGTATAGCCTAAAAAGACATAAAAAGTTAAAATTAGCTAAGTAAAATTAATTACAAAGGTTAATTAAAGGAATAAATCTTGGGGCGCCTGAGTGGCTCAGTCGGTTAAGTATCTGACTTCAGCTCAGGTCATGATCTCACAGTTCGTGAGTTCAAGCCCCGCGTTGGGCTCTGGACAGGCAGCTTGGAGCCTGGAACCTGGAGCCTGCTTTGGCTTCTGTGTCTCCCTCTCTGCCCCTCCCCCATCTCTCTCTCAAAAAATAAATAAACATTAAAGGAATAAATCTTGATATCCTAAATAGAGTACAATTATCCTGCAGAGATTATCAACTGTTAGGTATTCTCTAGGGCACTATACTTCTTTTAGAACAGATGGTTCAAATTTGGTTGGTTGGAATTATATTCAGATATGCTAAACATATTATTGAGTACCTAGTGCCAGGCATTTTCATAGACATTATTTCATTTAATCCTCCCAGAAAGTCAGTTTTTCCTATTATGTAGGTTAAAAACCTCCTAAAGTAAAAATGATGTACTCAAGGTCACAGAAAATTAGGGACAGAGATGCTCTTTCAATTCAGGTTTTCTGAATAGAAGTCTGTGGTTTTCTTAAGCTCCCTACATAAGACAACTGGCCAATGCAAGTTTCTATCCTTCCTTTTTTTCCTTCCTTATTTCCTTCCATCCATCCACCCATCCACCTATCCATTCATTCAAAACTTCCCTCAGTGCCTCCTTAGGGCTGGGCACTGTGGTTGGCAAACAGTAAAAGAAGGAGATGTGGTCACATCAATGCTGGCTTAAAAATGGAAATGAAAGAAAAAGCCTCTGGTATTACTGACTTTAGCAAAGTAATCCCAGTAACTATCAAAACTGACTTTGACTAGGGGTGCCTGGGTGGCTCAGTCAGTTGGGTCTGACTTCGGCTTGGGTCATGATCTCATGGCTTGTGAGTTCAAGCCCTATGTCGGGTTCTGTGCTGACAGCTTAGAATCTGGAGCCTACTTTGGATTCTGTGTCTCCCTCTCGCTGCCCCTCCTCTGCTCATGCTCTGTCTCTCTCTCTCTCAAGAATAAATAATAAAACATTAAAAAAATGACTTTGACTACTTAATTTGGGAACTGGACATATTCCTAAAAGAAAACCTCATTCATTAGACCAATCTTCTAGGTTACACACTGCCTTTTCTATCTTACTTCCAGGCATGTTGTTAAAATATGAAGTTCTAGAAAGGAGCACTGAACACAAGATCATGGTTATACCTGACTAAGTGTGCATCACTAACTACATTCCATAAGCAAAAGTAAAATTTTATGGGGAATCCAGGATTTTGAATACCTACGTAAATCCTAGCACAGGACCGGAAGAGCTAGCTGACTGTCTCACTTACTGAATTTTTCCCTTGTGCCCGAGAAAGCACTAGTTAAGAAGCTCTTGGTTAGAATAAGAAGTTTCATTCCACATTTCCTTTTTATATAGACAAATATTATATATTTACTGTTTAGTATGTATTAAAGAATCTACTAAGAAAGTAGTATGTAAAGGTACTGAGTCTGCCTGCATTTAAAGCTTGGATCCATCCAACTTCGAAGCTGGGTGCAATTAGACAAGTTATTTAATAACTCTAGGCTTCAGTTTCCTCATCTATAAAGAATAACTATCCCTATAGGGTTGATAAAATTAAATAATGAGTTACAGGAAATATGATCTCAACTAACAGTCTTCCTTGTAATGAAATTGGCTTTAGGCACTCTTGCTAAAATGTAAGAGTTCCTGGTAGTGTGAATAAACTGGAATACGATTAATATTAAACTCATGGGGAGTGAATTTGGAATTCTTAAAAAAATGGTTTTGAAAAGATGAGTTTATGATTGTGTTGCTCAAGAGATGGAATATTTTGATGAGCAATTTTCTCTTCACTGAATTTCCCTTCCGCTGAGCTAACTCAATCAATATAGACACTTATCACCTCACATTTCAGCTATTTCTGCACCTCATTTCCTCAACTTGTTGTATGGAACAGACACCCAATTGCCCTTTTAAAAATTCAAAGTTAGAGGGGCGCCTGGGTGGCTCAGTTGGTTAAGCATCTGACTTTGGCTCAAGTCATGATCCCATGGTTTGTGAGTCTGAGCCCGCGTTGGGCTCTGTGCTGACAGCTCAGAGCCTGGAACCTGCCTCAGATTCTGTGTGTGTGTCTCTCTCTCTCTGCAACACCCCCACCCCCACACTCACACTCTGTATTTCTCTCTCTTTAACATTTTTTTTTTAAATATTCAAAGTTAGAGTCAAAGAAGAGACCACAGATGGCCTTTGTTTTAAAGACAAAGAAAAGGAGTCTCAGAAAGGAAGTAATGGTTTACACCATGTCTCAGAGCTAATTAATGGAGATTTGCAATCAATCTTTTAGTCACTGGTCCTAATTTAGACCAGTAACCAATCCAGACGACTGGCCTTAAATTCTCTTCTTCAGATATATTAAGGTTGCCAGGGACCAAGAATGTTATTACTTGTTTGTAGTCTACTTAAATAAGTCACCTGTGATTGGACACACATTCCAAAAATACTGCTTAGTCAGTGAAGATTGACCTTTATATAGGTTCAGGAAAAAAGCCAGGAATGGTGATGAAGGATGGGCAAAAGAGTTTTAAGCACTCTTCTATGGCCAGATAGTATCCTTTGCTATTCCCTGTACTAAAGTCATGCACATTCACAAAGAAGGGGGAGTTTGAGTTCACTTAACATTCTGGATAATTAAACAAAAAACATTTTATGTGACACTCATGTAGCTTTTAAAAGCACATTTAAGGAGTGGTTAAGTGTCTGACTTCAGCTTAGGTCATGATCTCTCGTGGTTTGTGAGTTCAAGCTCCACATCAGGCTCTGTGATGACAGCTCGGAGCCTGGAGCCTGCTTCAGATCTTGTGTCTACTTCTCTCTCTCTGCTCGTGCGCTGTCTCTCTCTGTCTCTCTCAAAAGTAAATAAACATTAAAAAAAATTATATATATATAAAAAAAGTGTGTTTAAAAAGACTTTGCCCTCTAGGGGTGCCTGCGTTGCTCAGTTGGTTAAGTGACCGACTCTTGATTTCAGCTCAAGTCATGATCTCATTGTTCCTGTGTTGGAGCCCCATGCTCTGCATTGTCAGTGCAGAGCCTGCTTGGGATTCTCTCTCCCTCTATCTCTGCCCCTCCCCTGCTCATGATTTTTTTTCCCTCTCTCTCTCTCAAAATAAATAAATAAATAAAGGCTTTGCTAGAAAATTAGCTTGAATACAGCAAGAGAATGCCCAATACATACAGTGTGGTTAAATTTCATGAACAGGTCACACAATTCAAAACATAATTCAGGACTAAATCTGAGGAAGAGTCCTTGTTCACTAACTAAAAGAGGTATTGCCATGGCAACAGTTTATAATGAACTTGAAATGAGTAGTTTCTAATGGATTTCCTTATTTCAAGGGGCAGGAGGGCAATTTGTATTATCTCATCTGCAGGTTAAGATGAGACTTATTGATATGTTATGTAGCACTATTTCAAATGTGCCTGGCTCAAATTAGCATAAACTGGGTTACTACTTGTAGTAAGCAAGGAAGGAGTAATCATTTCATTGTGAATCACAGTACTTAGTAAGATGGAAAATATCCTGATTTGTAAATGAGGCTGTAAGGAATTCTTAAGTTTAAAATCTGAATTTGGACTTTTGTTTACAGCAGCATGGCAATTGTGTGTGTGTGTGTGTGTGTGTGTGTGTGTGTGTGTGAAAGGGAGAGAGAAAGAATCTTCAGACAGATTTATGAGGCCATAGTACCCAGATATTTGATCAAACATAAATCTAGATCATTCTGTGAAGGTATTTTTTTTTTGCATAAGATTAACATTTAAATTAGTAGACTTAGAGTAAAGTAGATTACCCTCTATAATGTCAGTGGGCCTCATCCAATCAGTTTAAAGTCTTAAAAAAGACTAACTTCCTCTGAGGAAGAGGCAATTCTGCTTCTAGACTGCCCTGGATTAGAGCTGTAATGTCAACTCTTCCCTGGGTCTGCAGACTACCAGCTGCCCTGCAGATTTTAGACTTAACAGCCTTCACAGTAGCACAGCCCAATTCCTTAAAATCAATCTCTCTCTCATATATATATATATATATATATATATATATATATATATATATGCACACACACATATACATACACCATACACACACACACGTGTACGTATAGCTACATATACACAAACATCTGGTCGGTTCTGTTTCTTTGGAGAAACTTGGCTAATACAGTATCTGTTTATAGACATTTAAAAATATATAGATGAACTAACAGCAGAGTCAGAAAAATCTTCAGAGACCAAGTGATGCTACGAATTGAGAAAAAGAAGCTAACATTACAGTGGCACTTTGACCTGGCAGAACAGTTGACACTCGTAGTACAGAGAACTGATCTTCAAACTTAGGGCTTCAAACTCCTTCATATTTTTAAGTTGACATGTAAGGTTTTCATCATTAATTTAACAGTTGCAAAGGATATTAATCATTTGCATAGTGTAAACATACACAGGTACACACACACACACACACACACACACACACACACACAGATATATCTTAAAAACAACCACATCATTTTTAAAACATTCAGTGGACTCTAATTATAACAATGTTATAGCACCATCATACACTTTAGAAAGATATGAACAAGGTCTAACTTTAACAGTTGAACAAGTAGTTAAGTGAACAATATAAATCAGATAATTACTTGACAAGGTGCTTTATTAAGATGTCCAGCATCTCTCTGTTTTTTTCTGGCAATTTGTGCACCAATGCATGTACAGCCTCCACCCGGTAGTTTTGGTCATCAGATTCTATAACATAAAGGTTGAATGATCAAGTTTTAATTGCATTCAAATGTGTACATAAACATTAATAATCTAAACATTATAAACACTCCCACCCTCATGCCTTATAAACATTGCTTCATGCAGTTCATCACTATCATTCTCTAAGGCTTAGAGAGGTTGAGTAACCTGACCATGGTCATGAAGTTAGTTAAGTAAATATGCCAGACTAACCCAGTTCCATCTAATCCAGACCTGTGCTCATAGCCACTGAACTTCTATACAACCACAACTCATCGCCTGCTTTGGTTTTGCTACACAAGGACAAAATCAAAACTTTAGCAATGGAGTGATCACAGCTATTGGTACAGACTACCTAATGTGCCAGGCAATATAATATACTCTATCACACAGAAACCTCCTATGACTCCATCAGACAGAAGGAAGAAGGCATTCCTTTCCAAATTTTGTAGATTTAAAGATAACAGGGAATTACTTTTCTGAGGTGTCAGTATTATTATGCAGAGGCCTAATAGATTCTAAGCCCATGCTGACAATGGGAAATCTGAAAAGAAGAAAAAAAAATCTAAAGTAAGTCTAGTTTGCCAGGCAAAAGACAACATGTTGACATGTCTGTTAGAGAAAAGGCTAACACTTTAGAATGAAGATCTATTAACATACTCTTACTACAATAAACTAATTCTAGGGTGACTATCCACCATGCCAAGCCCTTTCTCTGAAAGGTGCGGAACATGAGGTGGGAAAAGAGCTGGCTCATGCTGGGCCAAACACAAGGTCTCCCAGGGGTTGGAATGGAGACATCAAAACTCTGATCTGTCTGCTGAGTATGTGAAATGGCATATAGTGTAAAACTAGGGATGACATAACCAAATGTGCTCCAAAGCCAAGAAAATCTAACTGGAAAGGGAGATAAGAATGAGGTAGATATGCAGCAAAGAACAGAGAGAAGAGATGCTCCTAAAAGGGTGGGGAGAGAAACATAAACTCCCAATTCTGTAGTTCCTAGTTGCAGGCCCATGGAAGGCCTAATCCATACTGTTTTCCAGGGAATTCTGTGAGGCACCTTTTAATTTGTGAACAACTTCCCCTTTTTACAGAGCTAAATTTCCAAATAATACTTACTTTTATTACCTTATTATCTACTACATGGGATTATCTTTGCGGCAGACAAAAGATGAATTCTTATACATAGGAATATATTTTAATTACCATGGTAGTGAGTAATGTGATTATTATTTGCCATGGAAGTGGAGAAAAAAAATCTTATGACCAAATGTTTTTATTAAAACAACCAGATCGTTTAGCACTTAACTAAGTGTCTCAAATGCCATGTTATAACATAAAATTTCTGTAAGTAAGTTCTAGGTTAAGAGTCAAAAAAAATTGGCTTATAGCCCTGATTTTGCCATCAATTTACTAGTATCCGTGGAGAAAGTCACTTGCCCACTCTGGGACCTAGTCAATAAAATGAGGGGTGAAATTATATATTTCTAAGGTCTTGTTCATCTAATAGATTCTGATGAAGAGAATAAAGAGTGGAGAGGTTTCAGGAGAAAGCTAAGTGGTATACGTGTTTATGAGACCATGTGATCAGTCATGTATGCTGGACTGAAAACCAAGGTCACAACGTTATCTGACACTTATCAGCAGACAACATTACCTGTGACATTATAATGGATGGCAATAAATTAATGCAAATGCTTTCTTTCTTGGACTGTGAAAAATACTTGGTACAGTCACACCTCATATATTTTAACAATGAAATGCTAATGCCTAGCAGTTACAAACTGTTGTGATGGCTGAGATGGCAACCCAGCACTTTCATCTCAGTGTTTTAAAAGTACATATTTCTAATTTTTCAGGTTACATGTTTTTCACTGAGCCCCTCCCCACAATTTTTGAATTAAGCCTATCTATATATCTCCTATTATGGCAATCATAGATCTAAATAAATGACATAGATATGTGATAATGGCGGGGGGGAGCGAAGGATTGTTGGAAGTGCCTGTTACCTGCCCCAAATACCTGACTTTACTCTCCAGATTTAGGAATATAGCACATGAGTATGAGTGGGTGGCATAACTGCATTTTTGTAGTGTTGTCAATTTAACAATAAAGTTGCTCTTGTAAGGTACTGACATTCATCGACTGAGTAAAATGTATTTAAAATAATTCCTGTTAGCACACCAGTCACCCCAAAGAAGTCTTATTAAGTGACAAAATCTTTTAATTCATTCTTCAATATTTTTTAAATCAAGGAAAGTGTATTCTTAATTTCCATTATCTATTTCTCCCATTCCACTCTCCACCTCTCTTCTGACAACCACCAGTTTTGTTCTCTGTATTTAAGAGTTTGTTTCCTTTTTGTCTTTTTCTTTTTCTAGTTTCTTAAGTTCCACATATGAGTAAAATCATATGGTATTGGTCTTTTTCTATCTGACTTATTTCACTTAGCATTATACCCTCTAGGTCCATCCATGTTGCTGCAAAGGTCAAGATTTCATTCTTTCTTATGGTTTAGTAACATTACATTGTATATATATACCACATCTTCTTTATCCATTCATCTATTGATGGACACTTCTGTTGTTGTTATGTCTTGTAAATAATGCTGCAATAAACATGGGGTGCCTTATCTTTCTGAAATGGTGTTTTCATTTTCTTTGGGTAAATACTAGCAGAAATACTGGATCATATTCTATTTTTAATATTTTGAGGAACTTTCATAATGTTTTCTAGAGTGGCTGCACCAGTTTGCATTCCCACCAACAGTGCAAGACGGTTCCTTTTTTTCCCCCTGCATCCTCACCAACACTTATTTCTTGTGTTATTAATTTTAGCCATTCTGACTGGTGTGAAGTGATATCTCATTGTAGTTTTGATTTGTATTTGTCTGTTGATGAGTGATGTTAAGCATCTTTTCATATGTCTATTGGCCATCTGTATGTCTGCTTGGGAAAAATGTCTCTTCAGGTCTTCCCTTTTTTTAATCATATTAGTTTTTTAGTGTTGAGTTGTGTAACTTCTTTACATATTTTGGATATTAACCCCTTATTGGATATAACACTTGCAAATATTTTCTCCCATTCAGGAGGTTGCCATTTTGTTTCATTGATGGTTTCCTTCACTGTGTAAAACCTTTTTATTTTAGTGCACTCCCAATTGCTTTTTGATTTCCTTGCCAGAAGAGACACATCTAGATAAATGTTTCTTTAGTTAATGTCAAAGAAACTACTAATGTCTTCTGGTTTTACGGTTTCACGTCTCACGTTTAGGTCTTTAATCTACCATTCTGCAATTTCTTATTTGCTTACAAACCATATTGTCAGCTATTAAGCATCAGATTGATAGTTTCTTAAGCAATATGTAGGAAAATCTTAACTAGCTGGTTTAAATTTATACCTCTAAGTGATACAGCATAAAACTATATCAATTATAATGCATTCAATGGAAGTGTACTTACTAACTGCAACAATAAAATCTTTGTGTAACTTGTAAGTCATCAGTGGTTCTGCAAGGCACCTACAACGGAGAAAGAAGAGGGCATTAGAATGGCAATATCTTTTTATTTCCCCTGAACTTCTAGTACTTCTTTAAGAATTGAGTAATTAGGGAGTAGGATGAAGTCCTACTAGGGTGATTCCAGGCAGTCCCAAAATGCAGATCTCAAAGAAGGCCCTTTAGCAGCATTTCTTGGCACAACTGTGCTAAAAGGACAGACTGGAAAATGATTTTTTCACTTTGTAAGAACTGTTGAACCACAACAGCAAAAATCTCTCTCAGATATGGGGACTATAGTTAAATTAAAAACAAACAAACAAACAAACAAAAAACAACTTTCACTTTCAACTTATTTTTAAAAAATACATGAAAACACTACATTCAAATTTAACATGAAACAAACTATTATTTAGTATTCATAAAATATTGCAGCTTCTAAAGTTTATTAGTTGAAAAACCAAGTATAAGTTCCAAAACACTAAACATAAACATTACCACCTTATGCTATTTCATGTGAGGTGAAAGAATTGCTCTAAGGAGTGAAGCTCACACACAGGTGTTCCATGGAGTCATATGGCAATGCCCACAGAGGTTAAGAGAGACATCACATGCAGAGTACGAGTTAAACACTCCTTACCTGAGGTAGTTTTTCAGCCCACTTGTTATTGTCTTATTATCCCACAATTCAATATCAATGTCAATATCAGGAGGGGATTTTGGAGCTGTAAAGAATAAAAATAAGATGTTTAAACTGTACAACTCAAAACATCACTTGCACCATTAAGAAGATGGACACAAACTGGGGCGCCTGGGTGGCTCAGTTGGTTGAGTGTCTGACTTCAGCTTAGGTCATCTCAGTTCGTGAGTTTGAGCCCCGCATTGGGCTCTGTGCTGACAGCTCGGAGCCTGGAACCTGCTTCGGATTCTGTGTCTTCCTCTCTCTCTGTCCCTCCCCTGCTTGCTGGCTCTCTCTCTCTCTCTCAAAAATAAATAAACATTAAAAAAATTTTTTAAAAAGAAGATGGATATAAACATAGTAGGTCAGAGACATTGATTTCTTAGGATGCCAACAGAGTTAACCTTAGGATTGTTGTTTGTGTGAATTGGTGCAAGTTTCACACTTGACACTTATAAACCTCAAAGATTTCTTATGGAATAATAGTTTTCCAAATAAAATTATTGTTAATTGCTAACATCACTGAGCATTTGTCATGTGCCAGGCATGCTTCCAAATACTTTTATGGATTAACGTATTCAATCCTCACACTCTCAGTGAAGCAGGCACTATTATTATCTTCTCCATTTTATGAATGAGAAGATTGAGGCACAGAGAAGTTAAACAAATTATCCAAAGTCACAAAGCTTTTAAGTGATGAATTAGGATTCCAAGCCAGGCAATCTGAATCTAGTATCCATAAATCTCACTGTGTCTCTAGCTAACCAAAGGACACTTGAGAAAAAGTTCAATATTATGAAAAGGCTCTCTCTCAAATTCTGATTGATCACCTATTATAACTGAACATTAAAAACTGAATGCAAATGTTAATTTTAAATATTTCTTGAAAATATTCAAAGAACAGCAGTAGTATATATCTCAAAGAAACCTATGGTATGGATTATCTATAATACAAAAATTAAGTAACTAGCTTCATTCAAAACTTACAAAATGTTGTGTTCATGAGTTTCTGAACTTTGGAGTTCACTCCTCCTATTCGGTAGAGGCCTAAAATAGTGATGCCTAATGAGAAGGAAAAACCACAAAAGAATGTCTTTAGACATAGCATCACAAGTACAGAATGTTGAAAACATCTGGCATTTCCCTATGCAGAATTTGAAAGTTACTTATCCAATTTTGCAGTCTAACTTCAGAAAATCTACCCTGGAAACACCCATCAGACATATATTTCTCAGAGCAGACACTAATCAGTGATTTGAAAGTCTTTCAAAGATCTTCAAAGTAGCAAAGTACTCTGCTCATTCACTACTATCTGAATACAAAAAGCCATCAAAGATGGGAAAGAATGATTAGAATTGCTCATCCTCTATTTCTTCAGTCATGTAGTCCTACATGTTGAAGAACTGGAAGGCCTTAACAACTTCCTTCATTTTGAAGGTGAGGAAATAGATTTAGAGGATTTAAGAAATGTATTTAACTTCTCAAAATGTCTAAATGGCAGCACCAAAATTTGAGTTTAAGTTCACAGAATTTCAAAGCCCATGAGTTTTGCTTTAGACAAGTTTTCCTGGAAATGGAAGAGTGTAACAGGCAACTAGAGTGGCCTTCAAGGTCATGACTAGAGAGGGTAAAGGTGCTAGAATTGTGACTGTGAGTGAAATCACTGAGGGGAATAACATTAAGAAAGGAGGAAGACCAGCTCCTTAGGAATCTTACCTCCTCTAAAGCTTGAAAAACATTGAAGAGGAGCTTAGAGTAATAAATAACACAAAGTCTATGAAATGGAAATAAATCAGGCCTTTATTATGAAAAATCATTAAACAGAATATACAGTATGATTTTTGGTAAAGTTCAGACTATAGCTATTTGCATATTTAGATAATTTTATACATTTATATAGTTCTTAAAGTTAATCTCATGTTAATGATAAAATATATCCTCATTTTTTGAGAGGTTCCTATATAAGAATGAACACTAATGATATACCTGTCAGATAACACTTACCTCTTGTTTCCACAGCTTGAATGCATTTTCTCACAAAATTGAACCCTGCTTCATTTAAATACACTGAAAATAAAATAAAATCACAGTAAGGGTTTATACCCAACTTACATTACTCCTTAGTTGGCTCTCTTGTTTTATGACTTAGTGGCACAGTTTTAGTTAAGAGTCTGAATTTTTATTTTGGGGTAGAAGTAGGGTTCACATTCACCAAAGTTATTACATCAACTTACTTCTTTAGAAAACACAGATCCTTCACAGAAGGTAAATATGTTACAGTGATCCCATCCATTTTACCTAAAATTAGCATTAACCTTCACTACATGTTTTTCCAGATGATAAAAGCAAATGTACTAAGAAAAAAAACTTTATTGTTTGTTACTAATTATATTACAAAGCTATTCATATATTCTTTTCCATGGGATTCTCAAAACAACATTAGAAGGTAGAGAGAAAGCTTTGTAATATTAAGATGGTTCATGACGTTGCTGAGAACCTCAGTTTCTTTGTTCCAAGCTTCAAACCAGGATTCTAACATAGATCACCTGAATCCGAGCCCAATATTCTTTCTACTACATTTTTTACCATATGCAAAATAATTCAAAATATGTTTAGTTTACCGAAAATCCCCTAAAGATCCTACATTATGAAATATCAGTTTATTTTCATTGCTTTTGCTAGATTTTAAATCTGTTATAATTTTCTTAAGATTCTGAGGCCAGATCAAATTAGATTACTTATTTAAAAAAAAAAAAAGTATTTAGGAATACCAAATAACACCTTGAGGAAAAATTCAAATATTTTGTTACTATAATGAAAATTTTCATCACATGTGGTGGAGATATGATATTTCTTAATATTCTCCAGTAATATATGAAAATAATTCAAGTCAATAAAAAATTAAAACTAGCTTCCATTTAAAGATGGTGGATTTGGGGTACCTGGGTGGCTCAGTCAGTTGAGCACCCGACTTCGGCTCAGGTCATGATCTCAAGACTCATGAGTTCAAGACCTCATCAGGCTCTGTGCTGACAGCTCAGAGCCTGGAGCCTGCTTCAGATTCTGTGTCTCCCTCTCCCTCTGCCCCTCCCCTGCTCACGCTCTGTCTCTCTCTCTCTCAAAAATATACATTAAAAAAAAATAAAGATGGTGGGTTAGGAGGCTGGAAGATGGCGGAGCAAGAGGACCCTAAGTTCACACTGTCCCATGAATACAACTAGATAACACTGACATCAGCATAAATAACTCAGAAACAACCCAAAGACTGGCAGAATAAACTCCACATCTAAAGGTAGAGAAGAGTCCACATCAAAGAGGGTAGAAAGGGTGGAGATATAGTGGAGAAGCAAAACAGAGGCAGCCATCTGTGGTCTGGAGGGAGCTGGAAGAACTGAAGAAGGGTGAGAAACAGACTATCACACCAGGGAGCTCACAAGGAAGAGAGGAATCCTCATAACATTTGGCTTTGAAAGTAAAAAGGACTGAATTTACTGACTTCTTACAAACAAGAGGGACTTAAATCCTGGAATTAAAAAAAAAAAAAAAAGCTAGCTCCATTTTGGAAGATCCTGAGGGCAATAGGAAAATAAGTTTCTGCCCTTAAAGAGATAGCAGGACAAATAGCCTTTAAGATACAGGCTAGAAGCAGCACTTTCAAAAGCACCAGGGCATATAGGGGGAAGAGTTATTTACTCATCTCAGAGGGTATCCAGGGGAAGACTTGTCCAGGAACAAAGGAGCTGGAAGGTACCATTGCCCTCTTTCACCCCTCAGCACAAACACATGGCCACCTGCAGAAACTAGCATGCTCTGAATTTCACTACCTAATGTGGTTACACTAAGTCCCACATCCCTGTGCTTCCACTTATCCACTCTTTCCAGTCATGCCTGCCTCAGTCCCAGCACTGTGGGCCCCCTCCCACAGCACAAACCTTGCCAACATTGCCTCTTTCCACCCATGCATTTTGCAAGACTGCAGCTCTGGCAGCAGCAGCTGTGGACCCTGAGGAAACCCTAGGAGCACCTTTGTAAAATTATGCACCCTTTGCATGCAGCTTGGATCCTCAAAGCTGTAGGTCTCATTTTACAAGCATAGCACACCTTGTTAAAACTGCACACCATTTCCAAGCTAGGTACAAAACACTGCCCACAATAGGAAAGACAGCCTCTGCAGACAACTGGACTGAAGGAAAAAGGAACCAGGACAAATGACAAGCACATTCAACACATATAGGAGACACCATGTGAAGCACTAGGTGGGAAACAGGGGAACTGCATTTCAGGGGACTACAAGACCTCTTCTTCATAAGGCCACTACATTCAATAGCAGGAGATATAGCAGAATTTCCTGACACAAAAAAAACAGACTCAGAGAGTTAGGTAAAATGAGGAGAGAGAGGAGTATGTCCCCAATGAAAAACAAAACAAAACAAAACAAGACAAACTAAGACAAATGGATACAAGTAATATGCCTGATTAGAGAATTTAAAAAATGTTCAGAAAGATACTTACTGCACTTGAGAAAAGAGTAGAGAATTATCAGTGAGACCCTTAACAAAGAGACAAAAAAGAGCCAATCAGAGATGAAGAAAACAACAAATGAAGTTAAAAATACACTAGATGAAATAAATATCAGGCTAAAGAAGCAGAAGAATGAATGAGCAACCTGAAAGAAAAAAAAGTTATGCAGAGGATATATATTCCTTATGCAAAGGAAATATATATTCAGATCCAGGAGGCAAAGAGATCCCCCCCCCCAAAAAAAAATCAACCCAAGGAAATCATCACAGATGTATAGTAATAAAAATGGGAAATATTAATAATAAAGAACCTCAAAAGCAGCAAGAGAGAGGCACCTGGTTGGCTCAGTCAGTGGAACATGCAACTCTTGATTTTAGGATTGTAAACTTGAGCCCTGCACTGGGTGTAGAGATTACCTAAAAATAAAATCTTAAAAACAAAATGTTTTTAAAAGCAGCAAGAGAGAAGAACACAGTTACATACAGGGGAAATCCCATAGGCTATGAGTAGATTTTTCAGCAGAAACTTTGCAGTGTATAAGTGACTGACATGCTGTATTCAAAGTGCTAAAATGAAAAAAAATATGCAGCCAGAATTCTCTAGTAAGCATGACTACCATTCAGAATAGAAGAGATAGTTCCATAGACAAATAAAAGCTGAAGGAATTCATGACCACTACACCAGCCCTATAAGAAATTTAAGGAAACAATCTGAGTGGAAAGGAAAGATCGTAAGTAAGAGTATGTAAAGTAGGAAACACAAAAGCAGTAAAAATAAATATATCTGTCAAAATCCGTGGAAGATTCACAAAATAAAAGGATGTGAAATAAAGACACCATATACCTGAAACATGGAAGGGAGGGGAAGAAGAAAGAATGGGTTTTAACTTAAGTGACCATCAACTTAATATAAACTACTATATGCAGATGATGTTATACACAAACCTAATGGTAACCAATCAAAACCCAGTATCAGATATACTAAGAATAAAGAGAAAGAAATCCAAGTTTATCACTAAAGGAAGCCAGCAAACTGTGAAAGAGAGAAAAAGAAGAAAGGACCATAGAAAAACTACAAAAATGACCACAAAACAGTAACAAAATGGCAATAAATACCTATCTATCAATAATTACTTTGAAAGTAAATGGACTAAAAACTCCAGTCAGAAGACACAGGGTGTCAGAATAAAAAAATCAACCTGTCTAAATACTGCCTATAAGAGACTCATTTCAGAACTAAAGACCCATACAGATTGAAAGTGAAGGGTTGGAGAAACATTTATCATGCAAAGGGATGTCAAAAGAAAGAGTACTACACTTATGATAAAACAAATTAGACCTTAAAACAAAGACTGTAACCAGAGACAAATGACACTATATAATAATGGAAGAACAATAAAACAAGAGATATAACAATTCTTAATATTTATGTACCCACCATGAAAGCACCCAAATACATAAAAAAGTTAACAACAAACATAAAAGAATTAATTGATAGTAATACAATAATAGTAAGGGATTTCAATAGCCCACTTATATAAAGGACAGATCATACAGACAGAAAATCAACAAGAAAACAGTGGCTTTGAATAACACACTGGACCAGCTGGATTTCATAGTTATATTTAGAACATTCCATTCTTAAAGAGAATAGGGCTGCCTGGGTGGGTCAATCAGTTAAAAGTCCAACTTCAGCTCAGGCCATGATCTTGCAGTTCATGCATTTGAGCCCCATGTCTGACTCTGTGCTGATAGCTCAGAGACTGGAGCCTGCTTCAGATTCTCTGTCTCCCTCTTTCTCTGCCCCTCCCTGACTTATACTCTGTCTCTCTCACCCTCAAAAATGAATAAATATTAAAAAAATAAATAAATAAAAGAGAATACACATTCTTTTCAAGTGCACATAGAACATACTCCAGAATACATCACATATTAGACCACCAAAAAAGCCTCAAGAAATTCAAAGAAATTGAAGTCATACCATGCATCTTTTCTGACCACAATGCTATGAAATTAGAAATCAACCACAAGAAAAATCTGGTAAGAGAACAAATACATGGAGGTTAAAAAACATGCTACTAACCAGTGAATAAGTCAACCAAGAAATAAAAGCAGAATAAAAAATTACTTGAAGTAAAATGAAAATGAAAACCTAATGGTGAAAACGTTTGGGATGCAGCAAGTGATCCAAAGATGGAAGAATACAGGAATGCAGGCCTACCTCAAGAAGCAATAAAAATATCAAATAAATACATAAGCTTATACCTATAGGAGGTAGGAAAGGAGGACCAAACAAAACCCAAAGTCAGCAGAAGGAAGGAAATAATAAAGATTAAAGCATAAATAAATGACAGAGACACTAAAAAAAAAAAAAATAATAGAAGAGATCAATGAACAAGGAACTGTTTCCTTGAAAAGATCTACACAATTGATAAACTTCTAGCTAGACTCAAAAAAAAAAAGAAAGAGAGGATGCAAATAAACAAAATCACAAATGAAAGAGACGTAACAGCCTCTACCAAAGAAATACAAACGACTTAAGTGAGCATTATGAAAAATTATATGCCAACAAATTGGAAACTAGAAAAAAATGGACAAATTCATAGAGACAGATAACCTACTAAAAGTCAACCAGAAGAAACAGAATATTTGAACAGATTGATAACCAGTAAACAGATTGAATCAATAATAAGAAAACTTCCCAAAAAACAAAACTCCAGGACCATACAACTTCAAAGGTGAATTCTACCAAATATTTAAAGAGTTTATACCTGTTCTCAAACTTTTCTAAAAAATAAAATAGTAAGGGAAACTTTCACATTTTTTCTATGAGGTCAGCATTATCTGATACCAAACCAGATGAAGACACCACACACCAAAAAAACAGAACTACAGGCCAATATTTCTGGTAAACATAGATGTAAAAATCCTCAACAGAATGTTAGCAAACTCATCCAAATACATTAACAAAACATTCACCATAATCTAGTGGGACTTATTCCTGGGGTGCAATGGCAGTTCAATATTCACAAACCAATCGACATGACACATTACAGGAATAGGAAAAAGGATGAAAAACCATATTATCATTTCAACAGATGCAGAAAAAAGCATTTGACAAAGTACAACATCCATTCTGAAAAAAATCCTCAACAAAGTAGGTTTAGAGGGAACATACCTCAAATCATAATAAAGACTTTATATAAAAAACTTACAGAAAACATCATAGTCAATGGGGAAAATTGAGAGCTTTTCCCCTAAGATCAGGAACAAGACAAGGATGTCCACTCTTACCACCTTTATTCAACTTAATACTGGAAGTCCTAGCTACAGCAATTAAGACAACAAAAAGAAATAAAAGGCCTCCAAACTGGTAAGGAAGAAATAAAACTTCCACTATCTGCAAATGACATGATATTATACATAAAAAAACCCTAAACACTCCACCAAAAAATTACTAGAACTAATAAATGGAATTCAGTAGGGTTACGTGATACAAAACCAATATACAAAAATTTTTTTTTTTTTTTAATGTTTATTTATTTTTGAGGGAGAGAGAGACAAAGTATGAATGGGGGAGGGACAGAGAGAGAGGGAGACACAGAATCTGAAGCAGGCTCCAGGCTCTGAGCTGTCAGCACAGAGTCTGATGTAGGGCTTGAACTCACAAACCATGAGTTCATGACCTGAGCCAAAGTTGGACACTCAACTGAATGAGCCACCTAGGTGCCCCAGAAATCTGTTGCATTTCTATACATTAATAATGAAGCAGCAGAAAGAAAAATTAAAAGAAAAACAATTCATTTACAACTGCACCAAAAATAATAAAATAGTTGGGAATAAACTTTTCCAAAGAAATGAAATATACTTCCTATACACAGAAAAATATAAAACATTGATGAAAGAAATTGAAGATGACAGAAAGAAATGGAAAGACATTCCATGCTCATGGATTAGAAGAATAAATATTGTTAAAATGTCTATACTACCCAAAGCAATCTACAGATTTAACACAATCCCTGTCAAAATACCAACAGCATTTTTCACAGAATTATAGAACAAAGAATCCTAAAAGTTGTATGAAATAATAAAATGCCCTTAATACCCAAACAAGTCTTGGAAAAGATAACAAAACTGGAGATCTCACAATACGATACTTCAAGTTATATTAGAAAGTGATAGTAATCAAAACAGTACGGTACTGGCACAAAAACAGACACACAGATCAACAGAACAGAACAGAAAGCCTGGAAATAATTCTAAAATTATATGGTCAATTAATCTTTGAAAAAGGAGGGAATAGTTTGCAATGGGAAAAAGATGGTCTCTTCAACAAATGGTGCTGGGAAAAATGAACTGCAAAAGAATGAAACTGGACCACTTTCTTACACCATACACAAAAATCAACTCAAAATGGATTAAGGACCTGAATGTGAGACCTAAAACCACAAAAATCCTAGAAGAGAGCACAGCCAGTAATTTCTCTAACATCAGCTGTACCATTTTTCTTGGTATGTCTTCTGAGGGAAGGGAAATAAAAGCAAAAATAAACTACTGGGACTACATCAAAGCAAAAAGCTTCTGTAGTGCAAAGGAAACAACCAACAAAGCTAAAAGTCAGCCTACTGAGTGAGAGAAGATATTTTCAAATGACATATTTGATCAACGGTTAGTGTCCACAATATATAAAGAACGTATATAACTCAACACCCCAAAACAAATAATCCAATTAAAAAATGGGCAGAAGTCACAGACATTCCTGCAAAGAGAGTACACTTCTCATGATGAGCACTGAGTAATGTATAGTATTGCTGAATCACTATATTGTACACTTAAATCTAATAGAACACTGTATGTTAACTATACTGGAATTAAAATTAAAAACTTAATAAAATATATATTTGTTGAAGAAATACATTCACATACACATAAAAAGAAAAAGGAAGACATAGTATATATGTACAATAAAATATTATTTAGCCATAAAAATACTGAAATCTTGCATTTGCAACAACATGGATGGAGCTAAAGAGTACAAGTTATACAAAATAAGCCAGTCAGAGAAAGACAGATAATATATGATTTCACTAACAGGTAGAATTTAAGAAGCAAAACAAAGGAGCAAAGGAAAAAAAAGGGGGAGAGAGAGAGAGAGAGAGAGAGAGCGCTAAAACCAAGAAACTGACTCTTAGCTATAGAGAATAAACCAGTGGTTACCAGAGGGGAGGTGGGTGGGGGACTGGGGGAAATTGGTGAAGGGGATTAAGAATATACTTATCGTGATGCACACTGAGTAATATATGGAACTGCTGAATCACTATATTGTACACCTAAAACTAATATAACACTGAATGTTAACTATACTGTAAGTAAAATTTAATAAATAATAATAAAATAAAAACATAAAAAATAAAAATAAAAAAAGATGGAGCATTAAACATTCATATAGCTTAACAGAAATCCAGAATAAAAAATATATATCAGAATTCAAGAAGGGGTGCCAACAATAGGCAAAAATTTTTTAAGAAATCCTAGACAGAAAACCATTGAAACCTTTGAGGATTGAGAAATCCATGGACCAAAAAACTAGAAGTACTGAACTGGAAAGATACTTCTCATGTGTTGTTAGTAAAAAACAAACAAACAAAAAAACCCACAAAGTAATCAACAGACAGTATGACCCAATTTCTTAAACTGTGAAGTTTGAGGATGTGTTTCTATTTTTCCTAGGGGAAAAAAAAAAAAAAAAACACTTTAGAAAGATCTATGCAAGTAAGAAAAAGGAGAACAGAAGGTAGAAATTATCATTTTTATTCACTAGACTTTGAAAGAGTCCAATACTTAAAAAATATATAGTTCTTTAGAACTTTTAAAAAAATAAATAGATTAAATCATTTTAAAATGCCCAAACTAAAAAACGTATTGTTACCCATAGGAACTGGCTCATTTATTTCTCTATTCTCAGGTCCCTAGGTCAAGTAAACAGAATTCAGTCAATGCTTTGGGTTAACTCAACAATACAAGAATGAATAGTCATTAAACAAGCATCTTTTAAGAGTTCACTACATAATTGAAGTTCCTTTTGATTAGCAAGAAGGGATTTTTTGTTTCCAATCAACTAAAAGGCCAATCATAACAATCTACATTCTGGTATTTTAAATATTTATTGAACACAAGAAAACAGGTAAATGGAGAGGTAAGGAATCTATTATTTTCATTCTTCACAACAAAAACTGAGCCAAAAAATGTAACCCTAGGTAGAAACAAGCAGTTTTAAAATCAATTAAAATTGCAAGTTCCTGACATTTACAATATTTGGTTCTGGAGGTCACATTGCTCAACTTTTTGATAAAAATTAAGAAAGAGAAAACCATTTTTTAAAAAATTTTAATAAAACTTGCCTTTGGCAAAGTGAATGAAGACAACTGTGGTATCTATATATGTAGATACATATATATGTGGTATCTATATCTATGTTTATACATGTAATAAACAGAATTTCTTTAAGTATCCACTTGGAGAAGAATAAGCAATAACCAGGCTATACTGAAGGTATAATAGGATGTTTGGCAACACTACCCCAGTCTATTCTAATAAAACAATATTACAGGCTCCCACAAATAATAAAATCTTATATACATTCACTCTGAATGCCAGGCCATTCCATAAGTGCCACTGTATGGATGTGGCCCATGATCTTGTGCTTTAGCTCATTTACATAATATGAATAATTAAAACACTATCAATCAATTCAATGATACGGAAAAATATACTGTGTTGGCAGAAAATAACCATGCATTTTTGTTTTGTTTCCTCTAAACAACCTTTGATACTGCCAAAGGAGTTTCCATAGTGCAGAGATAGCACCTACATTGAATCTGGGGTTGAATCTCAGCTCTAGTATAAACTGCTGTATGAATGGGAACATGCATAATAATGCTTATGAACTCTAGTTCTTTCATTTATAAAATGAGGGAAATGATAACACGTATGTAAAATGAAGAACAAAACCAGGTGAAGCACTGAAAAGCATCAAATAATGTAACAAACCTAATTAAATGCTAGTTTCCTTCTCCATGTGCGCCTTCTATATATTACTGCTATATGAAGAAAAATAGAAGAAAAAAGGATAAAAGAAGTCAGTCATTAGTTCTAACCAGATGAAAGACATAGTAGTTACTCTCTCACGTACTTGCTGTGTTACTAGGCATAGTTTTAACTTCTTTGTGTATCCGTTTCCTCTTCTACACAGTAAGGATAATAGAATTTTCTTTGTCAGAGGATTGTTCACAGATAAAATATGTTAACATTTGCCAAGCTCCTAGAGTAATGTCTGCAATATAGTAACTACTACAGAAGTGTTGGCTATTAGCTGCAGCAGCAGCTGGAAGAAAATATAAATATCTACATACATAAATTATATGAACAAGGTATTCTTTGGGCATGACTAAAGTCATTGGAGCTTCAGGAACTGTCCACCAGGAGTGTTAAAAAGGCATAATACATTACTTATTTTTAAATAATTGGAGCCAGGCCAATAATCTGTTTCTTGAAAACCACTCAAGCCCTGTAACCTAGCTGGCCACTGAAAAGCAAGTTGGATATTAAAACATGTCTGTACAAGGTGAGGGAAGATGGTGGCATAGGAGGATGCTGGTCTCACCTCATCTTGCTGATCACTTAGATTCCACCCACATTTGCCTAAATAACCCAGAAAACCACCAGAAGACTAGCAGAACAGACTCTCTGCCAAGCATAGACAAGAGGTCCACAGAAGAGGATAGGAATGGTGGAGAGGTGGTGCATGCTACATGGACTGGCAGGAGGGAGCCAGGGCGGTGGAAGGGCAGCCTGCCCGGCAAGGCAGAGCCCCCAAAGTCTGGCTTGCAAAAGCAGAGGGGCTAGACTCTGTGAGTTCTGACAGCCAGCAGTACTTAACATCTGGAACGTTAAAAGTCAACAACTCTGCTCTTGCAGAGTGGGGAGGGTGAGAGGACACTGTGAGGGAGAGTTGTTGAGCCCCAGAAGATAGAGCTCAGCTCGATGGGGGAACAAAGGCGCTGGAAAACGCCATTTCCCTCTCCCATCCCCCAGCCGAAATTCCAAAGGGAACCAGTTCCCGTCACTAAACTTTCTTTCTTCACAGAAATGCCCAACGCTGTGCTTCTGTGGATCCATCCCTCCAACGGGCCTGCCTCCCTCCTGGTGCTGCAGGGCCCCTCCCACAGGGACCACCAAAGGCAAAGTTAGCTAAGCCTACCCCTCCTGCCCCTGTGCACCTTGCAGATTCACCTTGGCTAATATGCCCTTGGCCAGATCCCATCTAAGCAGCACCACAAACCTGGTAGTATGCAAGTATCCCAGACAAGGGCCACACCACTCCACAGTGAGTCCTCCTCCTGGGAGAGGGGAAGATAAGGTACACACCAGACTGACTGTGGCCCCAGCGGTGGGCTGGGGGCAGACATCCAGACTGAACTGTGGCCCCGCTCACCAACACAAGTTACTCCAGCCAGCACAGGGGAAGAGCCCTGTAGTTCTGCACCACTCCAGGGACTATCCAAAATGACAAAACGGAAGAATTCTCTCAAAAGAAACTCCAAGAAGTAGCGACAGCTAATGAATTGATCAAAAATGATTTAAGCAATAAAATGGAACAAGAATTTAGAATAATAGTCATAAAATTAATCGCTGGGCTTGAAAAAAGCATAGAGAACAACAGAGAATCTATTGCTACAGAGGTCAAGGGACTAAGAAATAGTCATGAGGAGCTAAAAAATGCTATAAAGTGCAAAATAAAATGGAGGTGGCCATAGCATGAATTGAAGAGGCAGAGGAGGGAATAGGTGAATTAGAGAATAAAATTATGGAAAAAGAGGAAGCTGAGAAAAAGAGAGATTAAAAAAATCCAGGAGTATGAGGGGAGAATTAGAGAACTAAATGATATAATCAAATGGAACAATATCCTTATCATATGAATTCCAGCAAAAGAAGAGAGAGAGAAAGGGGCTGAAGGTGTACTTGAACAAATCATAGCTGAGAACTTCTCTGATCTGGGGAAGGAAAAGGCATTGAAATCCAAGAGGCACACAGAACTCCCTTCAGATGTAACTTGAATCGATCTTCTCCAAGACTTATCATAGTGAAACTGGCAAAATACAAGGATAAAGAGAAAATTCTGAAAGCAGCCTGGGATAAACATGCTCTAACACATAAAGGGAGACCAATAAGACTAGTGACAGACCTATCTACTGAAACTTGGCAGGCCAGAAGGAATGGCAGGAAATCTTCAATGTGATGAACAGAAAAAATATGCAGCTGAGAATGCTTTATCCAGCAAGTCTGTCATTCAGAATAGAAGGAGAGATAAAGGTCTTCCCAAACAAAAACTGAAGGAATTCATCACCACTAAACCAGCACTACAAGAGATCCTAAGGGGGATTCTGTGAGTGAAATGTTGCAAGGACCTGAGTACCAGAGACATCACTACAAGCATGAAATCTACAGACATCACAATGACTCTAAACCCGTATCTTTCAATAATAACACGGAATGTAAATGGACTAAATGCTCCAACCAAAAGACATAGGGTATCAGAATGGATAAAAAAACAAGACCCATCTATTTGCTGTCTACAAAAGACTCATTTTAGACCTGAGGATACCTTCAGGTGGAAAGTGAGTGGATGGAAAACTATCTGTCATGTTACTGGAAATCAAAAGAAAGCTGGAGTAGCCATACTTATATCAGACAAACTAGACTTTAAATTAAAGGCTGTAACAAGAGATGAAGAAGGGCATTATATAATAATCACAGGGTCTATCCATCAGGAAGAGCTAACATTTATAAATGTGTATGCGCTGAATACGGGAGCCCCCAAATATATAAAACAATCACAAACATAAGGAACCCTATTGATAAGAATGTGGTAATTGCAGGGGATTTTAACACCCCACTTACAACAATGGATAGATCATCTAGACACAGGATCAATAAAGAAACAAGGGCCCTGAATGATACATTGGATCAGATGGACTTGACAGATATATTTAGAACTCTGCATCCCAAAGCAACAGAATATACTTTCTTCTCGAGTGCACATGGAATATTCTGCAAGACAGATCGCACACTGGGTCACAAAACAGCCCTTAATAACTATAAAAGAATTGAGATAATACCATGCACACTTTCAGACCACAGTGCTATGAAGCTTGAAATCAACCACAGGAAAAAGGCTGGAAAACCTCCAAAAGCATGGAGGTTAAAGAACACCCTATTAAAGAATGAATGGGTCAACCAGGCAATTAGAGAAGAAATTAAAAAATACATGGAAACAAATGAAAATGAAAATACAACAATCCAAACATTGGGATGCAGTGAAGGCAGTCTTAGGAGGAAAATACATTGCAATCCAGGCCTATCTCAAGAAACAAGAAAAACCCCAAATACAAAATCTAACAGCACACCTAAAGGAACTAGAAGCAGAACAGCACAGACACCCCAACCCCAGCAGTCGAAGAGAAATAATAAAGATCAGAGAAGAAATAAACACTATAGAGTACAAAAAAACTGTAGAGCAGATAATTGAAACCAAGAGTTGGTTTTTTGAAAAAATAAACAAAATTGATAAACCTCTGGCCAGGCTTCTCAAAAAGAAAAGGGAGATAATCCAAATAGATAAAATCATGAATGAAAATGCAATTATTACAACCAACCCCTCAGAAATATGAGCAATTATCAAGGAATACTATGAAAAATTATATGCCAACAAACTGGACAACCTGGAAGAAATGGACAAATTCCTAAGCACTCACACACTTCCAAAACTCAAACAGGAAGAAATAGAAAACTTGAACAGACCCATTACCAGTGAAGAAATTGAATCAGTTATCAAAAATCTCCCAACAAAAAAGAAACCAGGACCACATGGCTTCCCTGGGGAATTCTACCAGACATTCAAAGCAGACATAATACCTATCCTTCTCAAGCTGTTCCAAAACATAGAAAGGGAAGGAAAACTTCCAGACTCATTGTATGAAGCCAGCATTACTTTGATTCCCAAACTAGACAGAGACCCAGCAAAAAAAGAGAACTACAAGCCAATATCCCTGATGAATATGCATGCAAATATTCTCAACAAGATACTAGCAAATCGAATTCAACAGCATATAAAAAGAATTATTCACCATGATCAAGTGGGATTCATTCCTGGGCTGCAGGGATGGTTCAACATTTATGAAAAGCCCACAGCTAATATCATCCTCCATGGGGAAAAACTGAGGGCTTTCCCCCTGAGATCAGGAACACGACAGGGATGTCCACTCTCACCGCTGTTGTTTAATATAGTGTTGGAAGTGCTAGCATCAGCAATCAGACAACAAAAGGAAATCAAAGGCATCAAAATTGGCAAAGATGAAAGCAAGCTTTCACTTTTTGCAGATGACATGATACTATACATGAAAAACCCAACAGACTCCATGAAAAGTCTGCTAGAACTGATACATGAATTCAGCATAGTCATAGGATGCAAAATTAATGTACAGAAATCAGTTGCATTTTTATACACTAATAATGAAGCAACAGAAAAACAAATAAAGAAACCGATCCCATTCACAATTGCACCAAGAATCATAAAATACCTAGAAATAAACGTAACCACAGATGTAAAAGATCTGTATGCTGAAAACTATAGAAAGCTTATGAAGGAAATTGAAGAAGACACAAAGAAATGGAAAAACATTCGGTGCTCATGGATTGGAAGAATAAATATGGTTAAAATGTCAATACTCCCCAAGCAGTTTACATATTCAATGCAATCCCATTCAAAATTGCACCAGCATTCTTCTTGAAGCTAGAACAAGCAATCCTAAAATTTGTATGGAACCCCAAAAGAGCCTGAATAGCCAAAGTAATATTGAAGAAGAATACCAAAGTGGGAGGCATCACAATCACAGACTTTAGCCTCTACTACAAAGCTGTAATCATGAAGACAGCATGGTATTGGCACAAAAACAGAAACATAGACCAATGGAATAGAATAGAGACTCCAGAATTGGACTCACAAATGTATGGCAACTAATCTTTGACAAAGGAGGAAAGAATATCCAATGGAAAAAAGCCAGTGTCTTTTTTTTTTTTTTAAATTTTTAATGTTAATTCATTATTGAGAGACAGAGCATGAGTGGGGAAGGGGCAGAGAGAGGGAGACACAGAATCCGAAACAGGCTCAGGCTCTGAACTGTCAGCACAGAGCCTGACACAGGGCTCGAATTCACAAACTGCCAGATCCTGACCTGAGCTGAAGTCAGACACTCAACATACTGATCCATCCAGGCACCCCAGAAAGACAGTCTCTTTAACAAATGGTGCTGGGAGAACTGGCCAGCAACATGCGGAAGAATTAAACTAGACCACTTTCTTACACCATTCACAAAAATAAACTCAAAATGGATAAAGGACCTGAATGTGAGACAGGAAACCATCAAAACCCTAGAGGAGAAAGCAGGAAAAACCTCTCTGACCTCAGCCATAGCAATTTCTTACTTGACACATCTCCAAAGGCAAGGCAAAAATGAACTATTGGGACCTCATGAAGATAAAAAGCTTCTGCACAGCAAAGGAAACAATCAACAAAATTAAAAGACAACGAACGGAATGGGAAAAGATATTTGCAAATGACCTATTGGACAAAGGGTTAGTATCTAAAATCTATAAAGAACTCATCAGACTCCACACCTGAGAATACTCCAGTGAAAAAATGGGCAGAAAACATGAATAGACACTTTTCTAAAGAAGACATCCAGATGGCCAACAGGCACATGAAGAGATGCTCAATGTCACTCCTCATCAGGGAAATACAAATCAAAACCACACTGAGATACCACCTCACACCAGTCAGAGTGGCCAAAATGAACAAATCAGGAGACTATAGATGCTGGCGAGGATGTGGAGAAATGGGAACCCTCTTGCAATGTTGGTGGGAATGCAAATTGGTGCAGCCACTCTGGAAAACAGTGTGGAGGTTCCTCAAAAAATTAAAAATAGATCTACCTTATGACCCAGCAATAGCACTGCTAGGAATTTACCCAAGGGATACAGAAGTGCTGATGCATAGGGGCACTTGTACCCCAATGTTTATAGCAACACTTTTAACAATAGCCAAATTATGGAAAAAGCCTAAATGTCCAACAACTGATGAATGGATAAAGAAATTGTGGTTTATATACACAATGGAGTACTACGTGGCAATAAGGAAGAATGCAATATGGCCTTCTGTAGTAACGTGGATGGAACTGGAGAGTGTTATGGTAAATGAAATAAGTCACACAGAGAAAGACAGATACCATATGTTTTCAGTCTCATGTGGATCCTGAGAAACTTAACAGAAGACCATGGGGAAAGGGAAGGAAAAAAAAAGTTACAGAGAGGGAAGGGGGCAAACCATAATAGACTCTTAAAAACTGAGAACAAACTGAGGGTTGATGGGGGGTGGGAGGGAGGGGAAACTGGGAGATCGGCATGAGGAGGGCACCTGTTGGGATGAGCACTGGGTGTTGTATGAAAACCACTTTGACAATAAATTTCATAAAAAAATTAAAAAAATAAACACGTGTATACTTTCATCATACTTCAGTAAATCACAATGAACATACACTTCCTCTCACTGGAAGTGAACAGATTGCAGTATGCTGGGGTTACTGTTCACCCATACCTGTTGCCCCTTCCTGCAGAAAAGATTATGTTTCTTAGCTCCCTCAAAGGCAAGATTGGCCATGTGATAGACACTAACCAATGAAATATGAATGGAATTAAAAGATGCCATTTTCCAGCAGGCACTAAGTAAGTCAATATGATTCTGCCAATCCTGTTGAGGTCTGGGGAAAGAGGTCAAACAGCATACTGTCTCCAAGTTCCTGATGTAGGAGACGGTCACAAAATGTGGTGTTTCTGAAGGAAGTGAAGGAAAATATATTCTGTAATGGAAAACACACAACCTCCTAAAGCCATGAAGAGGTTATTGCATTTAATGTCAGTGTTATGAGGACTGAACAAAGCAGGTTCTTTATAGCTTAAAGGAAAATTAGGAACTCCAAAGTGTTCAACTGAAATATCAGTTGAAATGGTCCTTACAAAAACAAATCACATCATTAAAGGCTGATAATTTATCATCATTCTTCTTGAATGAAGGACAAGGCACTCCTCCTTAACAGTACAGAGTACCCATCCTATACAGTGGAAATACAGTAGTGAATCAGGACTCAGTGCCTGGGTCAGAGCAGGCAGTCCATAAATGCTTATTAATTGATGGCTTGCTAGTTACTGGTTTGCATGTGGGTTGTGCAGGTACCCTTGCTAATGCTTTCTAGAAGGGTTAGAGCTTGGCTAACAAGAGAAAAATTTTGTCAACTCCTCCCCAGATCGCTTACTCCCTGTCCCATATCTCCCTGCTAAAGAAAGGGGCAGAAGGATATGTAAAATACAAATACCACCAAATTCCCAGGGATTGAACACTATAATATTAATGATACTTGGCTTTCAGAGGTAGAAGTAGGAAACAAGCTAACTTAAAGAACTTTTATATTCAATCAAAAGTTAAGTGTAAACATCATTTTTTTTCCTCCGGAAACTATTCAGGGATAAAGCTTTTATTGAAATCCAAATAAAGTTTCTATAAATAAAAATAAAGGCAGTTTAGCAGCATAATAGCTATTAATCTCAACAGAATTCAAACAGCCATGAGGAAATGAAAAAGAATAGTCTTCTATACAGCTAACAAAGCAAAAGTCCTTGTACCTTCAATTTCCTAGTAATTAAAAACCCAGCATGTCCTTACAGATGTAATCTACTTGGCCTTACAGTACCTTCTCAGGGTTGACAAAACAAAGCAACACTTGTCTTTAATTTCTAATTCACTTTTCTAATCTGCCAATTCAGATTAAAAATCAACATATCACAGATAACTAATATCATATTATCCATGGCTTGAAAGAAACAGAAAAAAGGAATGAGTGCATTTATTGGTGTTTGTGTCCCACAGGACCATTTGTCTTCTCCCTGCTTCTTAGGAAGCAGTTAACTCTCCACAGCCCTGGCCCAACCTGTTACTTCTTCCTGATCTGCCCATGAAAAGTATTTGAACTATAAACCCTCTTCCTGGATTTCAGTGATAGAAACAAAATTATTTGATCACAGGTGTGGGAGAGGATGTGGTGAGGAGGAGGATGTAACCCAGGGACATCTGAGAACTTCCAAAATTAAATTATTTAGACAGTAGTGTGAGGCTCAAAAACTTCATGACAGATGGCAAATGCCTAGGATAAGAAGAATGAGCTCAACTTTCTTTTCTTTATTGTTGGGGAGAACATGTTACCAAAGCACACATGGGGAAAGTCACCGACAGACAGTGGCAGAAATTGAGAGTTTGGGGGAAATTCTGAAAGTATTTTCTGGTCCAATCATGAGGACATGTAGACATGTACATGAGGACTGAATGTTGAGTGACTGTTATTTATGTGACCAAATTATGACTTTCATTAGCAGAAACATCATTTGAAAGGACTTTTTTCCCATTTACAATACCTGGAATAAAGTAAGTACACAATGGAATACTGATGAACCAAACTGAATGAGAGAATGAGAATTTAGTACCTTTTCTCTCACAGTTCTCACTTTCTCCAGACCTAGGGTAGAAGGACCAACTGAAAAACCATCACACAAAACATATTTGAGTGGGGACAAGCCTCAGGGTACCAACAGAGAATGCAGAGCAAGCAAGCCTAGGAAAAATGACAACTGCCTCTATCTCTTTAACTAGTCCCAAGATGAAGATTTTGGGACATAGAAGTTTTTTCACAAAAAATAATTTGCTTCAAACAGTATGGTACTGGCACAAAAACAGATACACAGATCAACAGAATAGAGTAGAAAGCCTGGAAATAAAGCCAACTTATCTTTGAAAAAGGAGGGAAGAGTTTACAATGGGAAAAAGATGGTCTCTTCAACAGATAGTACTGGGAAAAATGAACTGCTACATGCAAAAGAATGAAACTGGACCGCTTTCTTACACCATACACAAAAATCAACTCAAAATGGATTAAGGACCTAAATGTGAGACTTGAAACCACAAAAATCCTAGAAGAGAGCACAGCCAGTAATTTCTCCAACATTGGCTGTAACAACATTTTTCTCGATATGTCTTCTGAAGCAAGTGAAATAAAAGCAAAAATAAACTACTGGGACTACATCAAAGCAAAAAGCTTCTGTAGTGCAAAGGAAACAACCAACAAAGCTAAAAGTCTACTGAATGAGAGTATATATTTGCAAATGACAATCTGATAAACGGTTAGCATCAAAAAAATATACAAAGAACTTATATAAGTCAACACCCAAAAACAAATGATCCAATTAAAAAATGGGCAGAAAAGGGGCCACCTGGGTGGCTCAGTTGGTTAACCATCCAACTTCAGCTCAGATTATGATCTCATGGTTTGTGGGATCAGATCCCACGCCGGGCTCTGTGCTGACAGCTCAGAGCCTGGAGCCTGTTTCAGATTCTGTCTCTGTCTCCCCTGCTCATTGTCTCTCTTTTTTCTCTCTCTTTCTCAAAAATGAAATAAACATTAAACATTTTTTTAAAAAAATGGGCAGAAGATATGGACAGACATTTCTCCAAAGAAGACATTCAGATGACCAGCAGACACATGAAAAGATATTCAACATCACTCATCATCAGGAAAATGCAAATCAAAACAATGAGAGATCACCTCACCCCTGTCAGAATGACTAAAATAAAAAAAAAAAATACAAGAAACAACAAAAGTTGGCTAGGATGAGGAGGAGGAAAAGGAACGCTTGTGCACTATTGGGCGGAAATACAAACTGGTGCAGCCACCATGGAAGATAGTATGGAGGTTCCTCAAAAAATTAAAAATAGAACTACCCTATTACCCAGGAATCACACTACTGAGTATTTACCCAAAGAATACAAAAACACTAATTCAAAAAGATATATGTACTTCTATCTTTATTGCAGCATAATTTACAATAGCCAAACTATGGAAGCAGCCAAAGTGTCCACTGATAGATGAATGGGTAAAGAAGATGTGGTATATATACAGAATGGAATATTACTAAGCCATAAAAAAAATGAAATATTACCATTTGCAACAACATGGATGGAGCTAGAGAGTATAACGCTAAGTGAAATAAGTCAGTCAGAAAAAGACAAATACCATATGATTTCACCCATATGTGGAATTTAAGAGAGAGAAACCAAGAAACAGACTCCTCACCACAGAGAACAAACATGGTTATCACAGGGGAGGTAGGTGGGGAATCAGTGAAATAGGTGATAGGGATTAAGAAGTAGACTGTGATGAGCACTGGATGATGTATGGGTTTACTGAATCACTATATTGTACACTTGAAACTAATAGAACACTGTATGTTGACTAGACTGGAATTAAAACTTAAAAAAATTGAACTACCCTCCAATCCAGTAATCATATTACTGGGTATTTACCCCCAAAATACAAAAACACTAATTCAAAGGGATACATGCACCCATATGTTTACTGTAGCATTATTCTCAATAGCCATATTATGGAAGCAGCCCAAGTGTCCATTGATTCATGAATGAATAAAGAAGATGTGGCATATATACATAAAATGGAATATTACTTAGACATCAAAAGGAATGAAATCTTGCCATTTGCAATGACATAGATGCAGCCAGAAAGTATGTCTAGTGAAATAAATCAGTCAGAGAAAGACAAATGCCATACGATTTCACTCATACGTGGAATTTAACAAACAAAACATAGGAGAGCAAAAGACAAACCAAGAAACCTTCTCTTAACTACAGAGAACAAACTAGTGGTTACCAGAAGGGGGTGATAGGTGAAATAGGTAAGGAGGATTAAAGGAAGACTTACCACGATGTGCACTGAGTAATGTATAGAATTGTTGAATCACTATACTGTACTCTTGAAACTAATATAACACTGTATGTTAACTCTACTGGAATTAAAATAAAAACTTAGTAAAACAAAAAAAAATTGTTTTTTTGAAAGTGGGCTCAAATATGGAGAACTATTGGTGTGTTATTCTTTAACAAAACATCCCTAATGGTATAGCTTGAGGGAGAGTTTAGTTCTAATCTTACCTAATAATATCTGTTTAATAATAATAGACATTGCTATTCTCAAAGTGTATGCATTCCCAAAGTCTTAGAATTTCAAGAAAAGAATACTGTAGCAAGCATTTTTTACAACCAGAAAAGCATTTGTGGACCAATTTTTCAGTTTTTGTACTTGATGCTTTTTTGTTGTTGTTAAGATGAGTTAAACTTTCCTTCTCTACTGAATTACAGGCTAGTCTTATTTGCAGCATCTATAGTTCAAAAACCACAAAGTCCTGAGATTTTTTCACGTTAGGTTTATAAAAAATAGTCTCGTAACAGTGAAAGAATAGTTTTACTCTTCATTTCATAGCGTATCTTCTCTGTATATTCACAGTATGGCTCTATTTTAGGATGCTAGATAGTTTTTGCTCTATTACCATTAGGCTTTTTAGTGAAAGCACAAACACAACCACTTTTAACGGCTGACATTGAAAACACATTTTTACCTGAGTTTTTATATTTTACTATCCTAAGGTTCATTATTAGCCTTATCAGTTCAAAAACATAAACACATCCCATACAAAACTGAGTTTCCAAAGGATAGCTAGAGCATTTTATGATAAACAGAATCCATCTGAATTACCAAAGCTATAAAGATGCATTTCCCAATTTGGCAAATGAATCAAGACTAGTACTGGTTTCAAATAACAACTGAGAAGTTATTGATGGAAATTGACATAATTCCACTCTGGAAAGTAGTCAAATGTCTAAAAGGAACACAGAGATCTCAAAAAAACAGGATGATATCTAGAAAAATGGTAGAAGAGGTGAACATAAAGATAAAAGCTGCTCTGAACTCCCAATGTGATGAGCTTGCTTAATTCAAGATTTAAAAAAGAGGTCTGAGAACTTCACCATCACTGGAATATAATTTTAAACTGAAACAGGTAAAATTCTGGACATGTTGCTAGGAAGAAAACATGACACTTATTTCAGGTTAAAAAGGACCATATGCTTGAATCTAGAATACCATTAAGTGTTCACGTATATCCTATAAGTTGTTAAATCACTAGTAAAATAGTGGTATATTGATAAGACACATGATAAAAGAGATAAGAGGTAAGATTACAGTCTGAGCAGAGATTCAAAGTTCCATTAATACATTTTAGACCTTGATGTAGTAAAACATTAAAAATTACATGCAAAAATGTTAAATTCTGAGGACCAGGAGAGCCTCTCAACTTGTCTGAGAGGCAGGTCATTTCAGGGAAAGGGACGTCATTGCATGTTGGGTTGACGAATGTTTAGAAAACCTTGTTCACCTAAGTTGTCAATACCAAAATGTCTACCCCTCAGCTGCAGGGAGCTTATTTCTAGAAGGTACATTTAATCCTGTCCTCCATTAACCAGAGTTTCTTTTTATTGATGGTACATGCCATTGTCTTGTCTGTTCAATAGAATAGTGATTCTCTTTGGGTGAGAAAATCTGAATCTCCAAGAATGTGGAAAAACAATCAGAAACAAGGATGATTTTGGATAAGTTGACCTTATGTCCACATAGTAAGACCTCTTGAAATCACTATGTAATTTTGTGTGTGATTTATTTAGAATGTTTAGAACAGTTAAAGGGATATTAATTTCAGCATTTATAAGTCAATTTATTAGATTACAGAAGATACCACAGGTTTAGAAAGATTATATTAGCCAGAATCACAAACTTGTTTTATTAGGGTGTTGCATTTGGGTGAATAAAATTTACTAGTTTTGTAATTATAATTTGTATGTCTAAAAAAGCTTCACTGATTAAATGTATAAATGGGGGAATTCTATCAAAGTTATAAAAACAAAATGAAAACATTTTTAAAAATTAGGACATTTATACATAAAATAAGATCTGTACATTGATTAAAAATAGGCTGAAAGAAAAAAATACAGCTTAAGATAAAATAATAAAAATAAAACTTGAAACTAGGGTTAAGATTTATAACTTTGAGCACTACATTACTAATGAAGCAAACATAATTATAATATTCTTTTCTATCATCAAAATCTCCCCTTGGGCAATAAAAGCCTACTGGTACTCAGAGCAACAGTAAAAGCAAATGTGTGCTGAGCACACATCTCATGGAAGGCCTGTGTTAAGTACTATGAAGAAGGCTACAAGGTTCTGTCACAAGTTGTTCAGAGAACTAATAAGTCGGATACTAAAACACTATACCAAAAGCAAAATGTGAGAAATGACACAAACACATGGACTGTAGGATAGCTATTTTTCCGAAAAAAAAAAAAAAATTTTTACAATTATAAATGATGGCATAGTGATGTTTCAGGTGGCTAAGGCTACAAGAAAGTAGATTTCTGGAAAAGTCTATAAGGCACTGAAGAAGCATGATGCCGTTCCATAACAGCATAAGTACATGTGACAACCTCCTTATTCAAATTTTCTAATTATTTTACAAACCCTAGTTTCCAGAAATGCATTACTGTTCAAATATATTCTCACTGACTTGACCACGTCCCTATTTAGAGCTTTATTCAATACCATATATAGGTTCAGTTTTTTCCAAAAATTCATCCTTGAGTAGTTCATTTGAATCTAAAAGAACTATCTTTCTTTTGAAAGAAACCAGTATATGAAAAATGAAACCAGTATTAGAAAACACATTTCAAACTCTACTCAAATGCAAATTATACAACATATTGCTCTTTAGGTAACTATTTAGAATGAACATTTGGTACTTATCTGTTGGTTAATATTTCTGTGATTAGATGTAAGCGGGCAATGGAAGATTTTATACTAATCACTTTCCTTGATTTGCAATAAAGAAATGCAAGAGTAAAAACTGGAAATAATTTTCCAAGTCTCTAACATTAGGAGTATCTTTTTTTTGAGAGAGACAGAGAGAGAGGTAGAGACAGAAGGAGAGAGAGAATCTTAAGCAGGCTCCACATTTAGCATGGAGCTCGACGTGAGACTCGATCTCACGACCCTGAGATCATGACCTGAGCCAAAATTAAGAGTCGGACACTTAACCAACTGAGCCACTCAGGCATCCCAGGGGTATTTTAAATCATGCTTTTTCTTTTGATAATTTCTGAAATTAATCACTAGGAAGCATTTCATTCATTTAAAGTAATAGGTTTTTTCATACACTTAATATTTATGATTTTCAGATGAATGCTTTCCCAGTTTTTATTTTTACTCCATTCTCAGTTGCATTTTATTAGCAATTTAAAAATTAGTCTGTTTTAAAAATAAATTTAGACATCAAGAGAGAAAGTCAATTGAGTTAAATAAAACTTGAAATTGCTTTAGAAGATGTATACATAACCTTAGAAATAAATATACAGACTAATTTTAAATGTCAAATAATCTGACTACATAAGGTACATATGAAAATATTCTAAAATAACCAAGGGTAAAAGGTGGAAAAAAGGTAGCAGATGATTAAGGAGGATTGAGAATGTTATGGAAAAACACATAAAATGTGTTTAATAAGAATGTTTTGCTACTAAGGACTCAGCAATTCTACATTGAGAAAACAGGTTTTCCCATATATCCCATGTGTTATGGACAATGTCTTATCACATCACACTCTTGGGTACAAAGTATTCATGTCTTCAGTCTTGTCAATGGCACAGAGAAACTAAAATAAAGAAGCCCTTTACTGCCATTAAAAATATTTTAAAAATCAACTAAATATCAACTGCTTCAAATCTCTTCCTGGGATAAAGCAAGGTACATACCTATAAGTAAATAAACACCAAATAAGTAAAAACTAATTTTGGTTACTAAAACACCAGTAGTTTAATGCCTTTGCCTTGAGAAACTTCTCTGAATGAAAGTTTTAAATTTGCTTCACCATCAGACTTATGATATGTTTCTATTATTTTCCCAGAATTAACTCTTAATATCACATAATACTTTTGTGATAAAAAAGAAAAAAAAAACTATGATAAAATTTTAAATAATTATTAAAGTGACTTACTTTCTTCTTTCTTGCTAATAATGGCAGGCAGAGTGTAAATCTGAAAAACAAAGGAAGTCTGATCAGTTAATGACCCAGCACAGAAACAGGGCGATATTGGTACAATGATACACAAAATGAGTACCTTGATTTCAAGATCTTACAACTAGTATGTCCATAGAACCATTTCCCTACCCTATCAACCAACCTTGCTTCCCAAGCCTTTCCATCATGGCTATCCAGCCCTGGGCAAAGTTCTAGCCCTTTCCATTTGATTTATGTATCTCATTCTATTACCCAACATGATGCATAGTATGTATTCCTTCTTCAGGAAGGATTTCATGACAGATTTTACCAGATTGCTGCTTCCTCAAATTATCTCCTTAGTGTTTTGTTCTCAACATGTACAACCTTAACTTGTACTTGAGCTATCACACTGTCTTCTAAATTTGCTTTAGGTCAGGGCTTACCTCTCAACTATTAGTGGCAAAGAGTCAAGTCCTTTTGTTTTACTTTTTAATCTGTAATTGGCTGATACTTTTGTAAGTTATAATAAAATTAAAACATAATAAACACTATAAAGAATAGGTGCAGAGTCCAAAATTTTTATTATTAAACTCAATAGGTGTAAAATGACTACTTCTAATTGCTATAAAATTTTCCAGATGCTTAATCATACTTTCTGCACTCATTTTATTGTGGATTGGTAACAGTTTGAGGGATGGCCTCAAAGCCTAGGGTCCACACTTTATATAGTTCTGTTGTTGCACAGGTACTCTGCACCAAGGTTGTTCACAAATTATTTGCCAACTAAAGGATAGTTTTCAATGGATAGGGCAGGGCCTCCTATTTTCTCTGTGTGCTCATACCTCCAACCATCCAATGTGGTGTTCTTCATAAAGAAAACAGACAGTGATCGATGATTTATTCCTTTTTACATCAGCCTCCCTAATAATTTTAAGTAAATTATCATGGCCACATCAAAATAACTATTAAAACAGTGAAGATATGGATGGGAGGGAAAATGTCAAGCCACAAGGCAGTTTTACCAAATGAGACTTTTTTTTTTTAATATGAAATTTATTGTCAAATTGGTTTCTATACAACACCCAGCGCTCATCCCAGCAGATGCCCTCCTCAGTACCCATCTCCCATCCCCCATCAACCCTCAGTTTGTTCTCAGTTTTTAAGAGTCTTTATGTTTTGGCTCCCTCCCTCCCTAACCTTTTTTTTTTTTTCTTCCCCTCCCCCAAATGAGACTTTTAAACAATGATATAGACCACAGGATTAGTTCTTACCCTAAACCTTTGCTCATCACACTGATCATAAAGCCTAACACAGGCCTTGCAAAGAGTGAGGACTTTATTATTAACTGAATAAAATAATCAAATCAGTACAGCCAAGTTCATGGTAAGTAATTTGTTAAAAAGTAATTTTAGGATTTTAAATTAGTCCTGGAAGTTATCCTGAGAAACAAATTAGAAAGTTGGTGTTATGTACCAGTGAGACAATACCAGAAAAACAGTAAGAGTCTACTCCTCTGATTTGCTGTATTAATATTTTCAAATATACTACAGACAAAAAATCCGGATATACTTTGTAATTAGAACAATAAAATCTAAAAAAAAAAATTAACATTTATTTTTAACTTTATTTATTTATTTATTTATTTATTTACTTATTTATTTATTTATTTATTTGAGAAACAGAGCAGGAGCAGGGGAGGGACAGAGAGAGAGGCAGACAAAGAATCCGAAGCAGTCTCTAGGCTCTGAGCTGTCAGCACAGAGCCCAACACAGGGCTCAAACCCATGAACCGTGAGCTAAGCTGAAGTCAGACACTTAATCAACTGAGCCACCCAGGTGCCCCTAGAACAATAAAATCAAAATTCTTACTGGTTCTTTCCCATCCATGGCTTCGAGCCAGAGTTTCCGATTAGCTTCTGAGAATGCCTGTAATGTGATGATTCCATGCCTATTAAAAACAAATGTTTTATATATTTAATTTATTCCTGTTATGTCTTCACCCATTTATTATTTTTTTGTGGTTTTAAAAGTAAAGGTAAAATTTTAAGAAAAAGCAGGAAAGAAAAAAATGAAAAGAGAGGAAAAAAGAAAAGAGAAGAAAAAAAGAATTTAAAAAATGAAAAGAAAAAGACTTATGGTTCCTTTTAGAAAAATCACTATGAGGACACACACACACACACACACACACACACACATATTTTTAATTCTAATGGTTGCAAGTAGTAAAATCATTGGTTTAGGTATGACTGCCTGAAGAAGGCTAGTTTCAAACTCTTTCCTCTGAAATGGCCAAAAAGCATTCACCAAAGTCCAGAACCACCTAAACATTCTCCAATATTAGAATGATTAAGATTATGACCCCAATGTGGTACAATCTAGTCACTAAAAATAATTTCAATGAGTATATAGTAATATGAAAAGTTTCATACCATACCTAGTTAATTATTAAGAAGACATTAAAACCAAAGTGTTTATCTATATCATGATCACAATATTAAAATTAATTCATTTAAAAACAATTTTTCCCATGTACCCATTCTGAAATAGTTACTTGAGGATACATACACATTTCAAGAGAGAAAGAGTAAGAAAAGGGAAGGAGGAAAGCAATATAAGACAGAAAAAGACAGGAAATCCAGAAATAGTAAAATTGATCTAGTTAACTGCAAATTATCCAGAAAATAAATTTGAACAGGAAATTAAAGGGCTCTGTGAAGAGATACATTGAGGAGGAAATTTCATTTAAATATTGTATGATTAAAAACCAGTATGATTTAAAACTGTGACGAAGGCATATTATGCCTTGTGTAAACAGGAAAACAGATCATTGGAATGACAGGAAAAAGAAAAATGTATGTGAAGATTGTGATCACTTGATCTTAGAAAATCTAAGCCAGTATAAACAGAAATAATAAAATAATAATCAATATTTGTTGGCTGTTTATTATGTGCCAGGCACTATGTTGTAAATGTTACCTTTCTTATCTCATTTTATCCTCATAGGAACCCTTTGAGGTGACTACTTATTATCCTTATCCTTACAGATGAGCAAACTAAAGCAGAATTTAACAATGTGCCTCAGGGTTACAGAACCAAAAAGTGCTGCTGAAATAAAGAAAAATCACTAGCATGTTTGTATTTGTGTACATAGAAAATACAGAAGTTCCTACCACAAACTATTAAAACCAATAAGGAGCTCAACAACTATGCTGGGTATAGATTGATATATTAAAAAGATTAATAGCCTTTCTATCCATGAGCCTCAAACATTAGGAAAAAAATATATACTAATGAATTCTATTCAAAATTGCAATAAAATGAAGAGACTCAAGAATAAATCTAAAAAAAATATGTAAAATATTCAAAAAGAGTTCAACTGTCCATTAATTAATTAACAACTTCAATGCTACTCCAAATCAAAAACCCCAAAGGATTTTTGTGGAGACAAAGGGAAACTTAATAAGCAGATTCATAAAATGCAAAACCACAGGGCCAAAATATTTAATACAATTAAAAAAAAGTTTTAACGTTTATTTATTATTGAGAGACAGAGAGACACAGAGAGTAAGCAGGGGAGGGGCAGAGAGAAGGGGAGACACAGAATCCGAAGCAGGCCCCAGGCTCCAAGCTGTCAGCACAGAGCCCGACGCGGGACTCGAACTGACAAACTGTGAGATCCTGACCTGAGCTGAAGTCGGTTGCCCAACCAATTGAGCCACCCAGGCACCACTATTTAAAGAAGCATAAAAAGTGGGGGCCTTGCCCTACTAAGTAGTTATAAGCGACATATATGTAAACTATAGTTTATAAGAGTATATAGAGTAAGCATTTTAAATAGTGCATTCACACAAAGCTAGAGTATTCAGAAAAGTATGGTAGTAATGCAGGGGAAGAGAAATAGATCATGGAATAGAATAGAGAGAAAGAAGTATATCTGTCCGTATTTAGTTTCTGTTCTTCTTGTATTGATACAAGGAAAAAAAAAGTAGAGCTAAATATCCCCATTAGATTATAAACTCACATGCGCAACATTTATGTCTCTCCCAATGTCCCAATGTCCCAATGTCCAGAACGGTGCTCTGCCCAGAGGAGGCACTGAATTTCACCAGCTGAAGGAAACTAATGGCATTCCCAGCTCTGTCTTATTATTCCTTGGAAGCAAGGCTACCAGGCTTCAAAAGTCCACAAAAAGGCTTACCCAGGCATGGTGAACAATGTTGTCAGGATCATTCGTAGTAAAGGGAACTCAAGTCCACCACAAATCCCCTAATGTAGTCATTTATGTTGATTTCCCAAATTCTTCTTTGAGTGATGTTGCTTTTTGCTAGCATTCTGTGTCTGATTTATTTATTGAATGCATCATGCAATATATATTTGTTGAATAAATACATAAAGAATGAAATAAATATGCATACTGTTTTTAAAGACTGAAAAACAAGTACCTGTACACTGTTTCATACTTATATCTAAACACAGAAACAAATAATTTAGCATATTAAAAATATAAAGTAAAAATAAAACCTCAAACCTTTCAACTACTTCTATGTCAAAGCAGAATCGTTTGTCAATTGAATCTGTCTTCCGTCGGATACAAGATTTCAATTTAAACATTTCTGGTGAACCAGTAACAAGGCCATTCTGAAACAAGAGGAACACATTATTGATGTGATGACAAGGGCAACTGAAAAATATTAAATATGCCATCTAAGGTTGCTTCCATTAAAATGTTAATTTAAAAAAAAAGTTAACTTAAAGGTTATATATAAAGGTCATAATCACATCCTGTCCTCTGAATACAGACTTTTTGCCTAATGTTAACTGCTCAATTATAATACAAACTGTTTTTTAATAAATTAATCACATATACTCATATTACTTAAATAATTTTGTGGCATGCCTGTCTAGTGGTCTTAAATACTTATGTTAAATAGCTCTACAATGTACATTGTTTAGGACTTCAGATTTACAGAAGGTGTTATATCACAGTTACCTTAATGTCACAATTAGATATACAGAATGTTTGTCAGGATACAACACTGTTGCTCTGAATCAAATGCCCAAGGTTGCTAAGAGATTAGTATTGTTTATCTGTGTGTGTGTGTGTGTGTGGGAGGGGGCACACACGTGAGCAAGTATGTGTGTGTGTGTGTGTGTGCGTGTGTGTGTGTATTAAAGTCTTATAGTATTAAATGATAATTGGTTCAAAGTCTCAGGAGAGCTACCAAAATAATACATTTCCAGTATTTGCTTGCTATAAATGTATGGCTTTCATACACAACACATGACTGCTCTGACGATAACCAACTGCTATTCTACTAGTGAAACCACAACTGTTTGGATAAGATCCAACACAAGCTGAAGCTGTAAGAATTCTCTTCTATATACCTGAGACACCAGTCACCTTAAGGAGAATGTTTACCTAATGTCTGGTTAATTCTGCTATCTTTGGTTACAAAGATCACAGATTTATTTATTAGCAGAAGTTTGGCTTGGTCTACTTGTTAACAGCTCACTGACTGTCACATAAGTGGGCTTTCAGGCAACATCTTTTCTTATGAAACCTTTAAAGTACAAACTAGCATGATTACAGCACTTAACTTCTCATGATGGCAGGAATTGAAGGTTACTTTTGCTCTGGTATGTTCTCCTTTATATTCTGTCTCTCCATTTGAATTATTAGACTCTATTGAATGCCCAAGCACAATAAGTTTCAGCTGATGTATTTGAGTATATATCTAAGTTAGATCAACATTTACCTCTGCTATGATCTATACCACAAATTAGCCAGGTGAGTCACTTACCTCGATTTTCTAATCTTTTAAAATAAGGCTAGACTAAATAATCTTTAGGATAACTCTCAGCTCTAGGATTCTTATATGATATGGCTTTAAATTATCTAATTCTTAAGTCCAGTCACTTGCCATATTCATATCATAACTCACAAAAAGATTGTAACCTCTACACAATAAAGGTGCTGCACTCTGTAGCAGTAGCACTTCCTTATATAAAGTACACTTTGTTTTATATTGTTCACTAGCCATGCGAGACATTCAGTGACCAATTTACTTTTGGGGTAAATGGGCATCAATTGATTCTTCTGAGAAAGTTTGCTGGCCAGCATTTCAGTAAACAGCACACAGTTTAGAAGAGGAAGCAGCATGCAGGGGCAAAAGGCAGCCTCCCACAGAGGCCACCTGGAGGAAAGATGCAGAGTCCTTGAGCCTGGTCCAGCCACCAACAGTCTCTACTGGGCTGCCAGCTACAAACAACTCTGCTGCCAGGGATATGGGAGGACACCTCTGTGGTCTCCTGAAGGATCCCTACATTGAACTCCACTCTTATAAACATTCCATGAGGAGATAAAGGAAAATCCTGGCCACTCTTTCAAGTCATCAAGATCACTGAACTTTGAGAAGACTTTTTTTGACTTTTTGATTTTTAAAAATTTTTTACATGTTTATTAGAAAAGCAAGCAAATGTGATTTTTTTTTTGCTTTGTTTCCATTACTTAACTAATAAACTCAGTTTTTTAAAAAAAGAAAACTCACCATTTTCCCACTGGATTTCATTTCTGAAACACTCATTGTAAATGTTTTACTTCCCTTATCATATGTACAATAATGTTTAATCCATGTAAAACCAAGCGGCCCTGATGTAAGGAAACAAATATTACAGATTGTTAATAAATGATTTGTGTCTAAGTTTGTACAGTTTTTGAGGCTATGATACACAACTGAGTATCTCCATAGGCCATGAAAGTTTAGAATATTTACTGTGAGAAAAAAGGCCAGTGTTGGGGAAGAGTGGTATGGGGTAAAGTGTCTTGGAATCAAACGTGGCTTTACTTGCAGCACTGATACTCCTTTGTAGCTCAAGAGTTACATTACCTCTGAATTTCAGTTATCACAGTAAAAGTGACATATCTTACATTCCAAAGAGGTAGGAACAATGAGAAATAGCCTGAGTTACTATAACTGATATCCTTACTTATATCATTGTCCTTTACTCTCAAAACTGCCAGAAACTCTACTAAAACTTTAGCCAGGTCATTTCATCCACTTTGCTTATAACCCTCCAGTGGTTTCCCACTTCACTCCAGGTAAAAACCAAACAGCTGGGGTGCCCAGGTGGTTCAGCAGGTTAAGCATTCAACTTCAGCTCAGTCATGATCTCACGGTTTGTGAGTTCAAGCTCTGCGTCAGGCTCTGTATGACAGCTGAGAGCCTGGAGCCTGCTTGGGATTCTCTGTCTCCCTCTCTCTCTGCCCCTTCCCCGCTCATGCTCTGTCTCTCTCTCTCTCTCTCAAAAATAAATAAACATTAAAAGTATGAATACTTCAAAAAGGACTTAAAAAACAAAAGACGAAGAACCTATTACTATACACAATGGCCCTACATGTTCTGGCCCCTCATTACTGATCTGTCCTCGCATCTTACTACCTTCTGCCTTATATACTCTGCTCTAGGTACACTGCCCCTCCCCCTTGCTGATTATTGAACAGAGAGAATGCATTTCTACCCCAGGGCATTTGTACACCCTGTTTTTCTTCCAGCCTGAACTACTTTTCCTTCAGTTATCTGCATGGTGTGCATCGTTACTTTCTTCACATCTTTTCCTAAATGACACCTTTATAATACAGCCTTTCCTGCAGAGATATCTAACATCTCAACACTCTTACCTTGATATTTCTTATATCTCTCTAGCTTTATTTTCTTCTTGGCAGTTATCACTATCAAAAACATGATAAGTTTTATGAATTTATTCTATTTATTGTTTGTTTCTGCCACTAGACTATAAAGCTCTATACAGCAGGAACATGTGATGTTCTGCTCACTAGTTAGTATATTCTTTTCTTTTCTTTTTTTTTTTTTTTGAGAGAGAGAGAGAGAGAGACAGAGAGTGCACATGTGAGTGGGGGAGAGGGGCAAGGAGAGAAAGAGAGAGAGAGAGAGAGAGAGAGAGAGAGAGAGAGAGAGAGAGAATCCCAAGCAGACTCCACACTCAGCACCAAGCCTGATGTGGGGCTGGATCCCACAACCCTGAAATAAAGAATCAGAAAGAAAGAGAGAGAGAGAGGGAGAGAAAATCCCAACCAGACTCCACACTCAGCACCAAGACTGATGCGGGGCTGGATCCCACAACCCCAAAATAAAGAATCAGATGCTCAACCAACTGAGCCACCCAGGCGCCCCTTACTAGTATATTCTTAATCCTTAGAACAGGCCCAGACATTAGCTGTCTCTCAATAAATACTTGACGAATGAATGAAGGAATTAATCATTCATCTTTCTAAGACTTCACTGAACTTGGAGTTATTTCCTCTTACCACTAATCTGAAAAAAGTGAACTCAACTCCTTAAAGTAAAAATAACTTTTAATTTTCATTTAAAAGAAAGCTATATATGTATAGTGCTCATTTTTACCCCTATAAATACTGTGCAACTCTTTCCCATAGCATACCACATTATTCTCCTATATTCTCCTTAAGGAATTAGATGCTGCTGCTTCACCAGGAATAGGGATGCATGGTGATTTAATTTTTCCATGACTAAGGTAGAAGACCTTCAGTTTTCCCACAGAGAAGCCAATTATCCTGTATTCAAAAGCCAGAGTGGGCTAATTGGGTTGAAAATGGAGTCCGTTTCCTCTACAACTTATCCGTCTAGGCTCCCATCCTGCTTAACACCTGGATCTTTCTAGCAACAATTATGTACAATATTATTGCTGGCTTAGTTTCATAACCATATATTTAAAAGTGAGAAATTGTAATGTAACAATGTACCACTTGATAAAAGTGTTTCATGAGCCATTTGAATTTTTTTTCTATAATAACAGTGCCCTTGGTGTCATATTTAGCTTTAAAATACTTAAACAACTCCAGAGTTAAAATTATAGGGTATAGCTATATACTTTTTAATCATAAAGGATTATTGTAATAAACTTCAATTCTGTTTTAGGGCCATTTCACGCTATAATACTTAAGCATACTTGTTGATAATTCTGTTACATGCAGTATAAAATACTTAAAGGCTTAGAGCTGATTAGTGGGAAGTGGCTGGATGAAAATACTTATAGTGACTTTATTACTTAAGAAGCAATTTATGAAGCAATATTAGCAATAATTTTTAAATAAAACTACTGTAATGCTCTGATGACATTTTATACCTAAATTGTTTTTTCCTGCCTCCATCTGAAGTATAGAACCTTGTGTATTTAATCTTCAAGTTTGTTGTACACACATGCTACTTCCTTTAAAGTTGCTTGGCACTAAACCAGAGCAGAGCAGATGTTCTTAGACAAGAAATTCTGAAGTCCTTTAAAAAAAGTGTGGGAAAATAAAAATTTATTTTATCTCTACTGTTGCAAAATAAAACAAGCTTAATTATCTTACCCACTAATCATCTGAGGTTGCTCAGATGATGTTTGTGGAATGAGAGGAAATAACATTCACTAAATACCTACCAAGCGCCAACATTTTATCTAGAGACTTCTAAAGTCAGACATTATATAAGACTGATGCACACTACCGACTGCACTGAAGAGGCAGGTTAAGTCAGACATTATAAAGAGGATTTTACATATAAAAAATATAGCTTATGAGCTGGAGATGGCGCTACTTTCTCCATCAATAGGGCATGTGATTGAATTATTTTTAGAAGAATAATACTTCTCAATAGTTGTTTTAAGAATCTAATGAGATAAATCTAAATTGCACAAAATAGTAAATGTTCATGGTAAATATTAGCCACCAATACTGATAATAGAGACATTTTATATATATTATCTCTATTCTTGCAACATCATTATTGGATGGGTATGGGTATTTTTCTTTTATAAATTAGAATACTGAGCTCAGAAAATTGTTTGTTCAAGTATCATCTAGTTAACAGGTGGCAAGCATGGAATTTCAACATAGTTCTGACTTTGGAACCCATGTTCTTCCTGTTTAAAATGAAGTCCATTAGAATGCAATTTAATGTATGCCAGAAGTGGGTAACATAAAAACCACAGATCTAGATAAAGTGAGGTTCTGTGTTCAAACTGCAATGATCTCCTACTACTACCCCATCACATCCATCTCCATTTATCACTCAATTTACAGCTTTCATATTTATGATCACTGGTTTCTAATTGCATGAGTGTGTCTTATGCCTTCCACTACAGAATAAAGACCCTGAAGCCAAATTTTTTATCTCATCTTCTATTCCCCACAGAACTTATTCATTCAGTATACAGCAACAGTATAATCAATATGTGAACTGGTTTGATTTTCTTATAAATGTTTTCAAATATACAAAGTGGAAAGGGGCTATGGATATTTGTTCCCTGTATAAAAATAATTCCATGGGTGCCTGGGTGGTCAGTAGGTTAACTGTCTGACTCTTGACTTTGGCTCGGGTTATAGTCTCATAGTTCGTGAATTAGAGCCCTGCGTCCGGCTCTGGGCTGACAGTTCGTAGCCTGTTTGGGATTGTCTCCCTCTCTCTCTGCCCCTCCCCCACTCGTGAGCATGCATGTGCACTCTCTCTTAAAATAAAATAAATTAAACAAAAATAATTCCAAAGGGATATAAATCCATTCATTTTTCTTTTAAAATCCCCAGGCAATGGGAAGTGAGGAGATGGTGAATACGAAAAGAAAGAAGGGAGGGACTATATTGGGGCATGAGAGCACTTTTGAAGTTGATGAATATGTTCATTGTTGTCAGTGGTCATAGTTTCACAGGTGCATATACATATATATAATATATATATTATATATATGGCAAAACTTATCAAATTATACATTTTAAATATCTGCAATTCATTGTATGCCAACTGTACCTCACTAAAGCTGTAAAAACAATGCAGATGGATATGGAGAACACTGAGAGGAAATTTTCTTAGGAGCAGGAAGGCAACATGAAAGGAGAGGATGCTAAAGAAAGAAAGTGAGAGAGTCCAAATGTGCAAGTCTCAAAGGCCACACACCACTAAGGGGCCATCACAGGATGAGCACAACAAGCTAGCATTGTAGAGGGGTGTGCTGGAAGTGCCACAGAGGATGGATTATAGACAGGCAAACCTAGCGGCAGAAAGAGAACAATTATGAGGCCACTATAAGACTGTGGAGATGAGAAGGTGTGGGTTCAAAGGTTACCAAGGAGATAAAATGGAAAGAGTGGGCCCCAAGTTACAGGGAGACAATGGAGTTAAGGAGTTAAGTATTTATTTCCAGTTTCCAGCCTAAGAAGGTGGGTGATATCATTTAAAGAGATAGCATATTTCAGGGGAAACATCAATATCAAAAAGGGCTTTATAATCATCTACGACTGACCCAGAGGGGAAGTCATGTATCTTAAAACACAAGATACCAACATCAGATGGGTGCACAAAATACTGAATTTTGTCCACCGATGCAGTCTCCAAGTTATTAAAGGGCCTATGCTTATAGTCAGACTCAAATGTCCAACAAATGGAGAACAAGTAAACTACACCCTTGCCCAAGAGATGGACTAGCAAGTAGCAAATAAACATGATGTATTTGAAAATTAATGTACAAAAGAATTTAGCTAGGTAATCCATCTTTCTTTTCTTAGAACAAAATATTGTGTACCCATAAGGATTTTAGCAACTGTGTAATACTGGGGAATAAAAACAAAAAAGAAAAAAGTCAAGCCATAAAACATTATTGAATTGTAATGAATAAAAAAAAAAATCTTTAAGCAAGAGGATGGCACCTCCTCTACTACACACATTTGAACAAGCCTCTCTATCAATACATTTTTCTGCTCAGCAAAATATTTTATTGATGCAAAATGTAAGCTCAATGTACCCTCACACTGAGGTTTTCAAATCTGAAGAAGTTATTCAAAACAAGTATTCAAAAATTTCTTTAGTGTCCTGAGTTAAATCCATATACCTTGTATGTGACAAATGAATTAGGTTTTTTTCATGAAATTATGGTGAAAACAATGTATTATGGTCTAATTACAGAATAGCTAGGCAGGTCATTAGATTTATTTTGACATTCAAAGACAGCACACTGGTCAAAGTCAATCGTGATGAAAGAGAAAATCCTCAAATCCAGATCTCCTGAGCCAGCAGCCCTCTATCATCTAACCCGTATAGTAACAGATATTTGCTGAGTTTGTTAGAACTAATCATTATTTGCTTGTACACTGCTATCCAACAAATGAGCATCACCTGAGTAAGAATGTCAAACATAAAGTGTGCTGGCATTTTAGTAATCATATTGCATTATGTCAAAAACTTTCACAGCCAACCCAGAATCTCCAGCTTTCTCATCTCAAACCTTTTAACTGTAACATCTTACTAACTAACCAAAACAACTTCATTAATCTATCATCTACTGATATGGAGACTTCAGAGTAGTGCTACTCTATGTAGTTTTTGAGTCTCAATATATGAGAATAGTACAGAAAATAAAAATAAGCATTTCAAAACTTGTACAGTGATTTGGCATTACTGCAAAATTCAAGCACATGACTTTGTGTTTTAAGGACAGATCCGTAATGGATTGGAAATAAAGACAACTGTTCCTTTACCACAAACAGTAGGAGATTGGTGCATTAGGGTATATCTGGTTTGAAACAGTTAATTTGGTCCAACTTGTTCCATTCAATGCAAGCACCATGCAGAAAGAGTCCTAGTTATACAAGTTTGGATGGGTTTTTATTAATTTTTGTGAGAAAAACTTTCTTAGTGTGAGGCAATTATAATAATGTCCTGTTGTGTCTGATGCTTATTTCCTAACCTCAGGAAGTAAAGAGTGCCAATTTGACATTACATGATTGCCAATTTTACTCCTAAAAACTGATGGAGCACAATTAAATGAAATAATGCTGTGGGAAAAGAAAAGTATTATAGTCACCAGGGTGATTCATACTGATAAAGGCTTTGAATTTCAATTTTTCATCAAACTTTAAATTGAGATTAGCTATCACAATGAAATTCTAAAACTGAACTCATGTTACCGTACCATCAGTGAAGGTTGTAAGTTCCAAGTTCAATAATATGCCAACTTGGAGATCCTGATGGCGAAATGTGGAAAAACTTCCTCACTTTGATGGTGGTAGTGGGAGAGCAGACTAAATATGATAAAGCTGTAAGGAACTGTAGTCTCCCTATTTGAAGGAAAAAACACTAACCAAGTCAAATCTCACAGAAACAGAATGTTAATTATAAGAGACATTAAGTTACATCTTTGTGACTCACGTTTCTCCTGGACATAAAGATAGCCTTCCATTGTCCACTGGCTGGGTGGTCTGTAATCTTGGTTGGCAGATTTCATTCTTTGCATCAACCGCTCTACCTCTTGTCGAGTACTTTCAAAATTATTCCTTGTCTTTAAGTAAATAGAAACAATAATTTCATTCATTGTTTCCTACCAGTTTTGAGGAACTTCCAGTGTGAAGTTTCAAAACTACGAATGGTGCAAAGGATAACTCTGATTCTCTCAGCACTATTCACCACATCGTTGATCATACATGCTGAGTCCTATGGTCTGATTTTGAATTGCGTTAGTGAAACTTTCCTGAATAAGCTTCTGCATGTTTTTCGTTTTTTTTAATCTGTGTGTGTGTGGGGTGCATGTATATACTTTATTCCTATTTCCTACTCTAACAATATTCCTTAGGGTTCAAATCATAACATTTAAAAATGTAATATTTATGAAATAGAGTTTTATATTCATTAATACCTAAGGTAAAAAAGCAGACTTATCTTGAAATAGTAATCATGAGGTCAGTATACAAATTAACTCATAAAAACGAATGGGTTTCCATCGTGTGTATGTATACACACACACACACACACACACACACACACACACACACACACACATATCACAACTTTATCTATTCATCCATCGATGGACATTTGGGCTCTTTCCATACTTGGCAAATGTTGATAGTGCTGCTATAAACATTGGGGTGCATGTGTCCCTTCGAAACAGCATACCTGTATCCCTTGGATAAATACCTAGTAGTGCAATTGCTGGGTCTTGGATGTAAATTAAAAAGATAAATTAAATGAATTAAAAACAAAAAACAACAACAAAAAAACGAATGGGTTTCCTAGTTCTAACATCTTCTATTACAAAAAATAGTTTACTCACATTACAGCAAGTTTACTTAAGACATAGAAAGCTTAAAGCTTTTCTCTCTCTTTTGTATTCAGGCCACATTATTTCAATAATACGTTTGGAAGCAAGCAATATGTTTGGAAATATAAAAATTATCACCACCCAACTCTAAAATTTGTTATGGCCCATGATAAAATAATTGAATCCCAAAGTAAGTTAGGAAAATTTCTTGTCACTTTTGCTACTTTTTAAACTTTTTTTTTCAAATTCTTTTAAACATAAGGATCAGAAAAATTTCCAATTCTTTACATTCCTCTCTTGTTCTTGAATCGCAGGAATCTTAATAAAAATATTTTGGCCTTTATCATTTTCCCTTTTAGTATTTACGAAGAAGTCCAAATGCGTTCCATATTGAAAAACAATGAAATGGCTTGCATGTGAAACTGATTCTGCTAGAAAATCTAGATTAAAAAAAAAGCTAAAACCCAAAATATAAATTAAATAAATCCAATTACCTATTTCTCATGGGACATTCCAACTCCATAGTTCCATTTATTGAACATCTCCACAATGGCAAGAATCAGATAAGCAGTGAAAGACAAGCTTTTTACAGAAAAAGAAGTGAAAACTTTCCAAACTATTTTGGCTATAGAGTACTAGATTATCAGGGTTTCAGAAATAAGTTCATTCATACAAAATTCTCAACAATTAGAACTTTCTTGTCAGGTTCAATAATCCAATAATGGATTGGATACGTTTTTGTATTTTTTTTTTTAATGTAAGTGATGTTAATCATCTGCAAATCTGAATTTATATAACTATGAAACTGGACATTAAAAGGATTAGACAACTTACAAAATAAACTCTAACAAAAATATGATGTTTGTAAATAATTCTCAATTAAGCTTTAAAGCAATTATTATGAGTCCTTAAAAACCATATTCAAATTCAAATAAAAATATCATATTTGTTATATACAATTTGAGAGAGAAAAAGGACATTCCTTCAGTGCTTAAGTACAACCTCTTAAATTCACAAATATAGAAATGTTATCCTTTCAGAAAGTAAGACTTGCCAGAGGTCACTCAGTAAATCAATGAGAACACTGAATAAAGGCAAAAGTTTCCAACCTTCCAAGTATCTATTATGTATATCTCAGTAATATTTATTTCTATGAAACTTGCCAGCATAACTTTTTCTAACATATGATTAGCTCTTTCCTGGTATACTTTTAACCAGGAGCTAGAAAAAAATATTTTAATAAATTTATTAAATGGCTTTTCTAAATTAGGTAAATTTTTGACCTACTCCAAGGTTTGGCTGGATTATAATTAGTTTCCTTGTCATCATCTGATTCACTAAGTAGAGGCAGTAAAAATAGGTATAGTCTTACGTTCTGCAAGTTGAACTGAAGCTGTTGCTTATATGGTGCAAATTCTTGGGCGAGTTCGTATCCCTCGTGGTAAAAAGTAAATAAACCCTGCAAGAATGACAAAAGCTGCAAACACAGAGAAATGAAAGAAACTATGAAAATATGTTTTAAAAAAAGATGACCATCAAACATAATAAATTGGGAAATTATATTTCATTCTAATTCCTCAACCTAATAAATTTTCAACTCCCTTTGTTTGGCAAGCAGAAACTAGAGTTATGAATTTGAAACAAACCACAAAAGCTAATTTTTACTTCATTTTTGGTAAACAGTGACTGGGACAGTTGTTCTATTAACTATTCTACTATTCAAATGCATTGAAGAAATATCCAGGACAGACCATTAGGATAAAAGCCAAAGTGACATAGTTCCTACCTTAGAAGAGCTTCTAACCCAAACAGAGAGATAAACATGTGCAGATGTGAGGAAGACAAACCAGCAAATTGGAGATAAGGAGTACCCAAGGGAAGGAATAAGAATTTGGCCAGATAAAATTAAGAAAAATTTCTCAAGGTGGCAGTACTGATGTGGGTATTAAATAGACAACATTTCAGCAAGTAGTAAGAAGAACTGAAATCAGAGGGAAGAGTTGAGCAACAACCTGGAACTGGATACAGATCTTTCATTAAAGAATTAGAGTAAAATCCTCTTTAGGAAACCACAATGTTTATTATCCTAACCTTCCAATCCCAAACTCATATGTACTTATTTATTAGGGTCTAATTCATAAAGCAAGAGTAGTTCTCCATTACAGGACATGGTTGTTTACCAAGAGTAATTACAACTGAAACATTATTAACTTTCTTCATTTAATTCACTGGGATTTTTATTACAAACTTCTCCACCAATTTGATCTCTTCCTACAATAAAGTTAGAAAATACTTTTGAGAAATAATGCTTTTTAAAATTTTTTTAATGTTTATTTAATTTTGAGAGAGAGAGAGTGTGAGTGGGGGAGGGGCAGAGAGAGAGGGAGACACAGAATCTGAAGCAGGCTCCTGGCTCTGAGCTGTCAGTACAGAGCCCGATGAGGGGCTCGAACCCATGAACTGTGATATTATGCCCTGAACTGAAGTCAGACACTTAACCAACTGAGCCACCCAGGCGCCCCATGTTTTTTTTTTTTTTAATTCAAACAGCATATTATGTCGGTAAGCTATTATTTTGAACTAAAGAAGAAATACAGTTTGAAATTTTGATATGTGAATAAACACCCCACCATTTCCTATGTCTGGGGATTTGGCGTAAGCACCAAGTGGTATATGTGTTATAATTTCCAAGAAATAACTACTGGTTCTATCTGAAAACAAGGACTTAATGCTTTTCTTCCTATAGCAAGTCAACTTCTTACTAAGTTATGCTCATGTCAGAAAGCAAGTACTTTCAAATTGGTTTTAAGTTGTTATATTTTAAAGACTTCCTTTCTCTTGTTTAACAATTCCTGATGTCAAAATGTATTGTTTTCCAATTTTAGAATTATTTTACACTGTCAATTATATATCAACAGATAATTACTATCAAAACTAAATACTCAATAGATTATCCTTTGCTAAAATGATGTAGATATGCTGAAATATCCAATATATAGTGTGCACATATTGTGGCCTAATTAAAAAGAACTGTATCTTAAAATAGGGTTAAGAATATCTTTAATTTTTTGAGATTTGGATATACAGATTTGTAAGTTTTCAGAGACAAATAAGAAGTATACTTCTTTTGAAGTATATACTTTTGAAGTATATAGAAAATTAGTCTTTTAAATTTTAAATATATGAATAATAGTTTATGAAGTAGTTTGAAGGAGTATTATTTCATGTTTTAATGTCTACAATTGGTCTCCAATTAAACTATCTTATTAGCTACACGCCATACAAGGAAGATGCTATTCTAATATTATCCTAAGTATACAGAATTTAATTAAACTTATAAAGAAGATAAGAATACCTATAGAAAGTATTCCTATAAAACATCAAATTCCCCAAGATCTGTCTAAATAAATAAACATATTGGCATATTCTAGCAGAATTCAGATTTGCTCAGTAGCAGACAATACATGCTAAGCATCCCCTAGGGAAACAACAGTTTGGAGGGAGATACAAAAAAATTATCTACAAAGACCCACCCACCTTTTCCTTTTGTTCCACACCTACTTTGCAAGCATTTTTCGTGAAAGTTTAAAGACCACATGTATGGGGCGCCTGGGTGGCGCAGTCGGTTAAGCGTCCGACTTCAGCCAGGTCACGATCTCGCGGTCTGTGAGTTCGAGCCCCGCGTCAGGCTCTGGGCTGATGGCTCGGAGCCTGGAGCCTGTTTCCGATTCTGTGTCTCCCTCTCTCTCTGCCCCTCCCCCGTTCATGCTCTGTCTCTCTCTGTCCCAAAAATAAATAAAAAAAAACGTTGAAAAAAAAAAAAATAAAGACCACATGTATGAAATAACTGCCACTAGATGGCAGTAGAGTCAAACTTTTTAAGGCTTGAATAACTACTAGTTTATTTTATCCTCAACAGATTCCATGAGACTAAATTAAGGTAACTTAATAGGACAGCCTAAAAAGCTTAAGAATTCCATCTCCTATATGCTGTTTTCTGTGTTCAATTCGACTGAGTGGGTGGAGCAGTGTGGGAAAGATTACTGTCTCAGCTTACCTTAAAGTAAACCTGAACTTTAAAATAATAATAACTAAAAACTACTGAAGAGATAGATTAGGTTTTCATATTAAATCACTTTTATCACCAGAAAAGCTTTACATAGCACTTTATTATTCCCAAGGATTTTAGAATCAAATAACTATTTGCGACTCCAATAACCTGACCAAATATAAATGTTGACACTACATTTACAGATAATCATTTAGCAAAAATCACTGCAAGACAGCAAAGGAAAAACATTCATAATTCCCCATCCCATCAATCACCAGGTTTCAAGTCTTAAGGACCCACAGTTATCATTGATACTGTGAATGGAAAAGAAAAGTAAGAAAAGGGGCTGGGGCTAGCATGGGAGTGAGGAGAAGAGCCCTGAAGCAACTGATGCAGTAATTCCTGGACTGTTGCTAAATAAGAAGAACTGAGATGTAAAGACTCTTATAATGTGATCCATTCCTTATCTCCTAAGAAGTTGATCACTGAAAATCCTAGGGAATCCACTAACGAAACTACTAGAACTGATAAACAAGTTCAGCAACACTGCAGGATACAAGATCAATATATAAAAATCAACTTTATTTCTATATACTCGGAGTGAATAATCTGAAAATGAAAGAATCCCATTCATGATAGTTTAAAAAGAATAAAATACCAAAGAATAATTTTTAAGTATAAATTTGTAACTTGAAAAGTATAAAACACTGTTTAAGGAATTAAAGACAGTTTAAATAAAAGGCAAATACTTCATGTTCATTAATCAGAAGATTTAATACTGTTAACATGGCAATACTCCCCAAATGATGTGTAGATTTAATGCAATCCCTATGAGAAGCCTAGCTGACTTCTTTATAATAAGAAGTGACAAGCTGATGCTAAAATTCATATGGAATTGCAAGGAACCCAGACCATCAAAACAATCTTGAAAAAGAAGAACAAAGTATTTAGACTCACACTTCTCAATTTCAAAACTTAATGCAAAGCAATGGTAATCAATATAGTGTGATACTGGCACAAGTATAGACATTAAATCAATGAAAAAGAATTGAGAATTTAGAAATAAGCCCACATATCAAGGTCAACTTATTTTCAACAAGGACAACAAGACCATTCAAGGGATAAAGAATAGTCTTTTCAGCAAATGTTTCTTGGACCACTGGATAACCATATGCAAAAGAATGAAGTTGGAACCTTACTTCACACCATACAAAAGTTAACTTGAGATGACTTAATTGTATGGTATGTGAATTACATCCCAATTAAGGCTACTTTAAAAAAATAAAATTTACTTCAGAATACTGAATTTACACAGAATACTATAATGCAGTGAAAGAAATCCAAATCTAATATAAAAACCTCTACATTTGGCGACTGGAAACTCTATGATTGGCAACATAGGGCAAAGGCATCAATTTTCATCCAAGTATCCAGCCTGTGAATTATTAAACTTGTACTTTCTGCTATTCCTTATTCAGAGGAAACAGAGATAAATATCTTAGATGACAGTCTCAAAATAACTATTAAGTGCTTTAAGTTTAATACTTAGATATTCAGAGTAATTTATTGAATGGAAATGAAACAGTATAAAAATATAATCAAATAAACAACAGGTGCTGGTGAGGAATCAAAGAAAGGGGAAGCCTTTTACACTGCTGGTGAGAATGTTAAACTGGTGCAGCCACTCTGGAAAATAGTATGGAGGTCTCTCATAAAGTTAAAAATGGAGCTACCCTATAATCCTATTCACTATGTAACTGCTTTTGCAGTAAATTCTATTCACTATCTAACTGCTTTTGCAAATTGGAAATTTTCAGTAGCAGTAGCCAGAACTAAATCCAAGGACCAATACAGATTTTAAGATAGGTTGGCTTTATTGTTTCAATTTTATAGAATAACTGTATTTAGGTTTTTAGCAAATTTAACCCTCAGGCCTACAAAGTTTTGAAAAAATAAATGACATTGTCTTATTTGCTCACTATAATTTACCCGAAGTTAAATTTTATATATTAAAGCTAATGTATATTGAAAACGCAAAAAGGTTTTACTTTCAAGACTGCAGGTCTATATATTATCTGACTTTAATTTAGTATGTAATATTTAGTAATTTAATTAATTTAATTATTCAAACTTTAGACAACCCAAGAAGTATTTTCTAGTATACTTCATGATATAATAAGCATATTAGGCAGATTAAGTGAAATTTTCTTTAGCAAGAGATTTAAAATTAAAGTTAGGAGACTCAGGACAGAATATCAAAAACAATATTTTGAGTTTACACATAATGGTTTATTTTTTATCATTTTAAAAAATATTTGCTTATATTAGAAAGAGAGACTGTGTGTGCCTAGTGGGGCAGGAGCAGAGAGAGAGGGAGACAAAGAATCTCAAGCAGGCTCCATACTATCAGCACAGAGCCAGACACAGGGCTCAAACTCACAAACTGTGAGATAATGACCTGCGCCTAAATCAAATGTCAGATGCCTAACCGACTGAGCCACCCGAGGTGGCCCAATAATGGTTTATTTTCATTTTTCATATTTTAAATATAATACAAAAAGACTAAAATGAAGTCTAAAAAGAATAATAAAAACATACTCTTACAGCATTTAGATGTGTATTTTTTAAAAAGCATATTAAAATTAAAAAAATGTGCTTTTGAAAAAGTTCTATCTGGCCTTGAAGTCACACTAAAAAACTCGTTAATATTATTTTTGTATCTAATGCTAATAGTCAATGTGAAAGCTCCATACCAGCTGAAAACTTACTGATGCTAATGATGCACCAGGCACTTGCTCTGTATGTTACCTGTATTGGTTGCGCCTTACCACAATCCTGGAATCTACAATTTTTTATTTCCAATTTACAGATAAAAACCTAAGGTACACAGAGTGAAAAACAAGCCAGATTTATACAGCTGTTAAGACTGGAGCCAAATTCCATCTTAATGCCTCTCAGCCATTATACTTGTCTGTCAATTAATGAAAAGGGTGGGTCAACTGCAGCCAAGGGGAGGGGGCAATTTTTTAAAAAAGATGATTAAAAAAGGATGGAAGAATGAATAAATGCACAATTATGTACATTGATTCAAGCACCTTTACCAAAGTAAAGATCAATCTCCTATTTTCAAGGAATTAAAATACTTGCTTTACGATACAATGTTTTGTAGTCATATATTTTATTTGGTCAGAGCAAGTGTTAAGGAAGGACTAATTTTTGTAATCAGGTAACTTACAACACAGTAAGTTGATACTATACAGGACGTCAGCTTTGGGTTCTGGATTCCTGTGTCTCCCTCTCTTTAAGTTTGTGACCTCAGGCAACTAACAGTCTTTCTGTGACTTAACTTCCTCATCTGGAAAAATAACAACTACCTAATAATAAAGCTATCTTGTGGGTCATGTGAAATAACACAGAGAAAACACATTACACATAGTAGTTGCCCACAAAACTTTAGTTCCAGCTAAGTTTGCAAAAGAATGTAATCAAAACATACACAAACTGCAGCTGAATGAACCATAAGGGAGTTAAGTCATAAAAAGATTCTTTGGGCTTCTGAGCCACAAACTTTCCTGTACCACAATGTATTTCAAATACACCAGGGCTCAACTCTCTGAGGTAAGCTGTTCATGATCAGCATACTTCAGAAGCTTTTCCCTCTAATCTCTCAAAATTCTCATAAGCTCCAAGCAACTCTGAGAAGAAGGAGGATCTTAAGAACAAGATTCAGGAGATGATGTTTTTCTCTCTCTGATCTTTTCCTCCCATTCTAGACCTGAACTCACATATCATGCTGCCAAATCTGAAAGGACTTTTTTTAGCACTGTTTCACAGAAACATAATGTGAATAAATGCAAACCAATGTGAAAATTTAAGTTTCCTAGTAGCCACATAAACAAATCAAAACAAAACAAAACAAATAACAAAAAACAAAAACACAAACTTGGGACACCTGGGTGGCTCAGTCGGTTAAGCATCCGACTTTGGCTCAGGTCATGATCTCACGGTTTGTGAGTTTGAGCCCCGTGTCGGGCTCTGTGCTATCAGTTCAGAGCCTGGAGCTTGCTTCAGATTCTGTGTCTCCCTCTTTCTCTGTCCCTCCCCCACTTACACTCTGTCTCTCTTTGTCTCTCAAAAAATGAATAAACGGTAAAAATTTAAAAAAAAACACAAACTTTTAAACCAAGTGAAATTTAATATGTTGTTTAACACAATTTATCCAATATATTATCATGTCAATATTTAAGCAATATAAAAGCTATTTTAATGAGATAGTTTATATACTTTTTTGTACCAAACCTTTGTAATCTAGTAGGTGTTTCCTATTTACCACCCACCTTATTCTAGACTTTCATTTGGAATGTCTGATAGCCATATGTGGCTATTTGCTACCACACTAAATAGTGTTAACTACGCTACTACAATCACCTTCTATGTAAGATATATAAATGGGGGGGAAACCCCAGTTAACTATAATCACTTTCAATGTAAGATATATAAATGGGGGGGGGGGTGACCATTAAAATTATATACCTAATGAATACTGAATTTAAAAAGCTTACTTTCTGGGGGCGCCTGGGTGGCTCAGTCGGTTAGGCGTCTGACTTCAGCTCAGGTCACGATCTCGCGGTCCGCGAGTTCGAGCCCCGCGTTGGGCTCTGGGCTGATGGCTCAGAGCCTGGAGCCTGCTTCTGATTCTGTGTCTCCCTCTCTCTCTGCCCCTCCCCCGTTCATGCCCTGTCTCTCTCTGTCTCAAAAATAAATAAACGTTAAAAAAAATTTTTTTAAATAAAAAGCTTACTTTCTGTATACTGTTAAAATAATTATATAGTTTAATAAAAAAACATAAATGCCCCCTGTTTTTCTATGTATTTGAACCAGCTTTTCCTTGAAATAATGACACTGTAGGAATATTTATTTCTAACACAGTGGTGTCCCACTTAGCTGAGGTTTTGCTTTCTGTAGTTTAGTTGCCCACAGTCAACTATAGTGCAAAAGCAGATAATCTCCCTTTTGACATTATTGTTATGTCTGTAGTAGCTTAACACTTGGACAGTGAAAGAAACAATCAACAAAACTAAAAGGCAACTTATGGAATAGGAGAAGATATTTGCAAATGACATATCAGATACAGGGCTGGTATCCAGAATCTGTAAAGAATTTAATCAAACTCAACACCCAAAAAATAAATAATCCAGTTAAGAAATGGGGAGAAGACTTGAATAGATCTTTCTCCAAAGAAGACATACAAATGGTTAAAAGACACATGAAAAACTTCTCAATATCACTCATCATCAGGTAAATATAAATCAAAACTGCAATGAGCTATCACCTCAAACCTGTAAGAATGGCTAAAATTAACAACACAAGAAATAACAGGTGTTGGTGAGGATTCAGAGAAAGGGGAGCCCTCTTACACTGTTGGTGGGTCTGCAAACGGTGCAACCACTCTGGAAAACAGCATGGAGTTTCCTCAAAAAGTTAAAAATAGAACCACCCTACAATCCAGCACTTACACTACTAAGTATTTATCCAAAGGATATAAAAGTACTGACTCGAAGGGGCACATTCATCCCAATGTTTTATAGCATCACTATCAACAATAGCCAAACTATGGACAGAGCCCAAATGTCCATCGACTGATAAATGGATAAAGAAGATGTGGGGTGTGTGTGTGTGTGTGTGTGTATTGTGTATATATATATACACAATACACACACACACACACACACATATGTGTATATGTGTGTATGTATATGTGTATATATATACATACATGCACACACATGTGGTATTATATATATGCATATATCTGTATATACATATCCATATACAAACATATATATGTGTATATAATATACACACACATTATAGATATATAATGCAATATTATTCAGCCATCAAAAAGAATGAAATCTTGCCATTTACAACAACATGGATGGAACTAGAGTGTACTATGCTAGGTAAAATCAGTCAGAAAAAAACAAATACCATATGATTTCAGTCATATGCAGAATTTAAGAAAGAAAATAGATGAACATAGGGGAAGGGAAGGAAAAACAAAATAAGATAAAAGAGAGGAAGGCAAAACATAATAGTCTCTTAACTATAGAGAACAAATTGAGGGTTGCTGGAGGGGAGGTGGATAAAGAGATGGGCTAAATGAGAAGGGAATAGGAATTTTAAATATTTGTCATCTTCCCAAACTGGTGGTTGTTAGGCTGCCTAGATCTCAATGAGCCACAGATAAGCCTTAGAAGGTCCCTTAAGTCATATAAAATTTAATAAGATACCCAAAACATCTACTAAATAAGAGGTTACTAACTCATTCTAAGGGATTTAAGGACTTAGCTGTTTGTTTGAAAAAACAGAACTTGTAGTTAAGACTGTTATCCCAAATAAAAGGTAAAAATTAAATTCCTGAGCCTGTGTTGTGGTCTTCAGTTCCTTAAATTTGTCTGGCTGAAGGTTTAGTCTTACAAGCTTGCCAAGTGCCCAGTTTATAGGAAAGAGTGAGGTAGTTTCAGCTGAAGAGAGAAAATGAAACAGAAGTGGCTGATAGCCAGGCAGGGTCTAAGAACTTTTCCCAGGCTCTGCTCTGCCTCTGTTTCCCATCATCCTTAGGGAATCATTAATGGTTTCCCCACAAGAAATGAATTTCATCAAATATATTTTAAAATGTGTATTATTTTTCCTTTTCCTCACTATCTCCCCTTAAACAGGAACAGGTATTTTATTACTTAACTATAAACACATTTTAAAAAAACTGACATAGGAAGAAAAATATGGATTAAATAATCATTTAGATTACCTATGTATTTAACTATTGCTCCTCTCATGGGAATTGACATTATATATTAACTGAAGATCATCTTGACTTCTAGAACTTACCTTTACTCACCACAGATGATGCTTTATGAAGACACCTACTCAGGCAATATTATAACATATTATGGTATAACTTGGGGGAAAAATGCTAAGAAAATGAAGTAAATTTATAAAGACCAGCTACCTGTTTTTTCCTGTACTGCAATTTATATTAAGGAATCCATTAATTTTTACATTACCTCATAGGAAAGTCAGGCAGATCCCAGACTTTCAGGGAAGTAGAATGAAACAAAGGGAGAAATATATCCTTATGTTTTTTCCTTTCACCTAAAGGTTTAGTAAATAGGTCGCTTTAGTGGTGAGCTATATTTACTTAGGTATATATAATGTAAGTCCTTTTAATCTTTTAATTTTTCTATTAATAAACTATTTTAAGAGCAGTCTTAGGTTTATTTAAAAATTGAGTAGAGACTATAAAGAGATCTCATATATTCCTTCAACCTCCACCCACACACCCTAATTATTATCATCTTGTATTAGCATGCTACATTTGTTACAATGATAACCAAATATTGATACGTTATTACTAACATCCATATTTTACATTAGGGTTTACCTTGTTCATTGTATATTCTGTAGGTTTTGACAAATGTATAATGACATGTATCCACTATTACAGTATCATATAGAATAGTTCCATTGCCCTAATAGTGCCCTGAACTCCACCTATTTTCCCTCCTCTATTCCTCCCTTCCTTTTTGTTCTTTTTTAAAAAAAAATCACAATTTTCAACAGAAAAACATTGCCATTTCTTTCCATACGGTATGTTAGAACTACTGTTTTGTAGGGAAACTGAAACTTACCGGTTCAACAAATTCAAACTTCTTTTTTTCCTGAACCTCTTGAATTTTAAAGACATATTCTAGTGATGCTTCATAAAAATTTTGATGCTCTCGGTCAATCAGTGTATCTGCCTAAGGAGTAAAAAAAGGCAAGTCATGACACAAAGTAATTATTGATGGCTCTATGTAGAAAAAGTCTCAAATCCTATTCTATTCCAATATCTCTATTAAAAGTTAAGTGCTACAAAAAGTTTTAATATAGCAATTCTATTATTATGTTTTGGGCATACAGAAACTAGGAAAACAAAGTCCTTGCCCACCAGAGTTTACAGGACATGGAGTATGAAGGGGCAGCAGGGAGTAAGTGTACCACATTCAGTACAAAAAATATGAAAAGGCATCTAAATGTATATGAAAATCTATGGGATCATAGGAAAAGAAACTAGACTCAGGAAGAAAATGGTGGTATGAGTTGGATCTTAAGATGAACAACTGGCAGTCAAAGATGAAAAAGTAAAGAGGCATTAAAGAGACTGACAGAGTTTGGCTGCAGAGTAAAAAGTGGAGGACAGGACGGTTAAGTAAGGTTGGCATCATACTTTAAAAAATCTTGGATGCTATGTAACAAATTTTGGATTTTAACTGAGGGAGAATCATTTGAGAATATTCAGCAGAGTCATATCATTAGGTAAACTCTTAGAAAGGGAATACACGTAGCAGAGGCAAAAAAAAATTCAATGGTTCTAAAATAGTGAACGATGCTCCATCAATGATATGCACATTTATTATTTATAACTGCAATAAGGTTCTACTGATAAAGCGTGAGAAAGTGTTATTGAGATAATTTTTTTTTGATGTTGCCCTCCTCTATGCTCACTATCATCTTCTGATGTCCTCTTTAAAACTGACGTTGGTTTACTAGTATAAGCATGATTTTACTTTTCTTTTCCAGTTTTGCACTCCTACCTGCCAGCTGAGATTACTAAAAGCAGATGAAAAGAATGGGCTCTCTGGAGTACTAAGTATCCACCAACAATAATTTGGGAGCAGAAAATTGCTTTTTGGATCCATTTAACAATGCTAATTTCACATAAAGAAGCTTTAAAAGAGAGAAAATCAGGTTTGCTGGCTTGGGCATCATAGCATCTTAAAATTTCATTTGAAACACTTTTAATAATAATTACATTTATTTGCTATAAATCTATTTATATAAATAAAAAATAGCCCGATATTATTAGCAACTCATTTTAGGTATTTTTAAAGTTGAGAATTCCAAGTTCCCGAACTAATATATAAAAAGAACATATAAATCAGGTAGGAAATTTGGACCAGAAACTTCTCAGCTCCCAGAAGACTGTTTAGGTATCAGCATTTCATACAAATCATTTTATTTTCTTATGACTGTTTCAAGGAACACGGTATTTACAGACTCAATGGTAAGGAGGTATATAGGTGGTGGTATGCTAATCAATGTTTAACAACTGGCTCTCTGGTGGGCATACCTGATTTGTAGTATTTGCTGGTTTCAATGGTGTATATATTTCCCAAATAGCCAATTCCAAACCACAAACCCAGCATCACTGAATGTGAGAGTTGGAGAGAGATGGGAAAATCAGCTCTCCAAAGGAACGCTCCAGTACAGCACGGGATGTAAAGGATGTGAGAATAATTTCAGTCTCAGAGATAACATTCCATTCCACAAGTTACCTCTGAAGCTTTTATTTACTTTAAAAAATAATGACATTGCTTATATTGACTAGCACATAAGAACAAACTATAGAGACTACTAGACACCTTTAGAGCTTAAGATGGCTATTTGTGGTCAACAAAGCTGTGAAGATGGCACAGTAGTCCTGAATGTTCTCCACTGAAAGGCCTGTTTACAAGGCTAGTCCTTGCTGGTATCTGGGAAAATGGATTTCAGGAGGGTACCTACCACCCTAAATGGTAAGAGTAGCTCACTGTTCCTAAATTGTGCCAACAATATGATTTATTTTGAACACCTGCTTTCCTTCTGGGAGTCCGGAATTTAAGGATATGACACACAGAGAGTACCTATGTGAGGAGCCCCCAATTAAAACCACGGACACTCAGTCTATGAGTTTCTTTCTAATAGACAACATTTTACACGTGTTGTCACAACTTATGGCTGGGGGAATTAAACATGCTCTATCTGTCTCCACTGAAAGAGGACTCTTGTAAGTTTGTGCCTGCTTTCCCCCAGACTTCATTCTATGCATCTTCCGCTGATTTTTCATTATATCCTCCTAGCAAATCACCAAACCTAGGGGTAGTCTTGGGGACCCCTGACCTAAGAGCATTGTCATTTACTCAGAAACTTATTTGCCATGCACAATCCCATGTCATGAAAAGATGGGGGATGGGGGTGCAAGGAAGGATAAAAGAGAATAATGGATCTTACCATTTGCCGGTAATAGATGTTTTCCATCATCTCCAATCTAGACAACTATATTCAATATACAAAACCTGCTTTGAAAGGTCATCCAGATGGTACAGAGCTAAAGGAATACTGTACTTTATTACCTTTCCAGTACAAGATTTAGAAAGGCATTCTTTTACTTAAGGTGACTCCTTTTTGTACTTATGCTAATAGTGTGTGGTTCAGTAGAAGGCACTTTTGCTCATATATCCACCAGCAACTTTTGCTTGATATTTTGTACTGGATAAGAAGGATAACCATACACTTTATTGTCCCAACTTTTATTTTATTTACTTATTTATTTTTATTTTTTTAAATCTTTATTTATTTTTGAGAGAGACAGAGAGAGAGAAAGAAAGCGGGGAGGGATATAGAGAGAGGGAGACACAGAATCTGAAGCAGGCTCCAGGCTCTGAGCTGTCAGCACAGAGCCTGATGCGGGGCTTGAACTCACAAGCTGTGAGATCATGACCTGAGCTGAAGTCAGATGCCCAACCCACTGAGCCACCCAGGTGCTCCTTGTCCCAACTTTTAAAACTAATAGGGAGCATTAGTAATATTCATGCCAGAACAATATGTATAAACTATTGTTTACTAGACAAAGGGGACAGTAAAGTCATTCTGTTAAAAAAAAAGTTAATTTCTTAAGAAAACCATATAGTTCTGCAGATACTTAAATTCTTCCTCAGATACAATAAGCTACTTATGTTAACTTAAGGCAAGAAAAAACTTGATGTGACATTTGTCGAATCACCCACAAAGAAGAAAGAATTTAAGCTGGACTCTGAAGAATGGAGGGGTTTACAGTAGGCAGAGATAAAAGGAGAACAGTTTAAGACAGGGAATATAGTCAAGAAAAGTTATGTTTCAGTAGACTGCAAGGTTTAGAATAATCAAATATGAGAGGTAAGGAGTAAGATAGCATGAGTGACAACTTCATCATATACACAGGGTAAAAGCTTGAGGAAGATGTTGATTTGTCAAAGTAGCATTTCAAGAAGATTAAAGTGGGGACAGTAGAATATATTGATTAAATGGCAAAGCTGGGTACATGTGATAATAAAAGACTTCTAGGGGTAAAGGTGTTTATATATCCCAGTAAGAAAAAAAGAAGTTGAAAGATGTGGGTGTGAGAAGCAAGGAGGAGAAAAAGTCAAAGATAATTTTGATAAGAGATAATACCAGCACTAATAGAGAATTAAAGAAATGAAAAGTAGGAGGAAATCTGAGAAAACCGTGATGTGAAATTTCACACATTCACTAAATGATAGTCTGAACCAGGAACCACCAGGCAATGCAGGTGGAGAGATATGATGAAATCATGACCCATGAGACATTCATTAAGATGTTACAGAGAGTATGGAAGAAGAGATTTCAGGGACACACACTCTATAACAATAGAGGCATAATGGTAGATCTAAGGAAGTCCTTTCATTTAGGAGGTGGAGATAAGAGGAACCTGTTGAAAGACTATTTAGTGATACATGGAAAACCAAAAGTTTTTCTATGAGAAACTTTTTCTCCTATATTTTTTCCTCATTATGAAAGTAATATATATTCATTATTTGAAGCTTACTCATTATTCATTATTATAAATATAAAAATAAGAATTATAATCCTACTGTTAATATTTTTATATGGAACACACACCAACTTAAACAAACTGGATAATACTGTACATTCCAATGAGTATTTCTCAATGTATTTAAATAATTTGCAAATAAAACTTTTTACAGCCATATTACATTCCATTTTGGTGAAGCTATATTGGTATATTTACTCCAATCACTCATTTGTGCCATTTTCACATGTTTCTAAATTTTGCATTGTGAATAACTCTTGTATCAATATATTTATACAATTTATTTTTTTTGCTCATGTCTGAGAATTCCTCTTAAGTAAATTCCGGCCAATAAAAATGATTTCAATTATCCTGTACATTTAAACTTTGTTGAAATAAGTTGCCAAATTTACTTCAGGATTGAATGAATGAGTTTATGTTCCCACCATAAAAGCAAAAGTGTACTCAGTTTCCCATACCTTCACCAACTATGTATATTATCTTCTCATAAGTTACAATAATATCCTGCTGCATGTGACACTGAAACTTACAATACTTATTATGTGTTAATAATTGTAAGTTTCAGTGTCACATGCAGCAGGATATTATTGTAACTGTGATGCTTCTAAGCTTTGGTTTCCTTTTTCAAGTTTATGTTGGCTCTTCAGAGTCTTTTGTGGTTCCATACAAACTTTCAGATTATTTGTTCTAGTTCTGTGAAAAAATGTTGTTGGCATTTTGATAGGGATTGCACTGAATATGTAGATTTCTTTGGCTAGTATAGGCATTTTAATAATTGTTTTCCAGTCCATCAGCATGGAATGCCTTCACATTTTTTTCTGATCATCTTAAATTCCTATCATCAGTGTTTTTAGTTTTCAGAGTATATAGTATAGTCTTTCACCTCTTTGGTTAGGTTTATTCCTAGGTATCTTATTATTTTTGATGCAATTGTGAATGGGACTGTTTTCTTAATTCTTCTTTCTGCTTCTTCATTATTGTTGTGTAGAAATGCAACAGATTCCTATACATTGATTTTGTATCCTGAAACTTGACTCAGTTCATTTACCAGTTCTAGCAGTTGTTTGGGGAGTCTTCTGGGTTTTCAATATAGAGTATCATGTCACCTGTAAATATGAAAGTTTTACTTCTTCCTTACCAATTTAGATGCTTTTTATTTCTTTTTGTTGTCTGCTCTGGCTAGGACTACCAGTACTATATTGAATAAAACTGGTGAGACATACTTGTCTCATTTCTGATCTTAGAGGAAAAGCACTTAGTTTTTCCCCATTAAGGATGATGTTCACTGTGGGTTTTTCATATATGGCCTTTATTATATTGAGGTGTGTTCCTTCTAAACTCAGTTTGTTGAGGGTTTATTCCATGAATGGATATTGTACTTTGTCAAATGTTTCTTCTGTGTCCATTGATGATCATATGGTTCTTATCCCCTCTCTTATCAATGTGATGTATCATGTTGATTGATTTGTGAATACTGAACCACCATTTCATCATAGGAATAAATGTCACATAGTTGTGGTGAATGATTTTTTAATATACTGTTGAATTCTATTTGCTAGTATTTTCTTGAGAATTTTTACATGTATGTTCATCAGAGATATTGGCCTATAGTTCTCTTTTTTGTGTGTGATGTCTTTTTCTGGTTTTGGTATCAGGGTAATGCTTGCCTCTTACAATGAATTTGGAAGTCTTCCTTACCTTCTATTTTTTGGAATACTTTGAGAAGAATAGGTATTAATTTCATTAAATGATTGGTAGAATGTGCCTGTGAAGCCATCTGGTACTGACTTTTGGTTTGGGGAATTTTTTGATTATTGATTCAATTTGTTTGCTGATTATCAATCTGTTCAAATTTTCTATTTCTTCCTGGATCAGTTTTGGTAGGTTATATGGTTCTAAGACTTTATCCATTTCTTCCAGGTTGTCTAATTTGTTGGCATAGAGTTTTTCATAATATTCTCTTATTATTATTTGTACTTCTGTGGGGTCAGTTGTTATTTCCCCCCTCTCATTTGTGATTCTTTTGAGTACTTTCTCTTTTTTTCTTGATAAGTCAGGCTAGAGGCTTATCAATTTTATTTTTTATTTTTTTATTTTATTTTATTTTTTTTTAAAGAACCAGTTCCTGGTTTCATTGATCTGTTCTAGTGTTATTCTAGTTTCTACATCAGTTGCTTCCGTACTAGTCTTTATTATTTCTTTTCTTGTTGTGGTTCAGGGTTTGGTCTGTTGTCTATCACTAGCTCCTTTAGTTGTAATGTTAGGCAATGTTTTATTATCTCCTTTAGCTTGTATATCTGAGATATTTCTTGCTTCTTGAGGTCAGCCTGTATTGCTATAAACTTCCCTCTTAGAACCACTGTTGCTGCATCCCAAAGGTTGTGAACTGTTATATTTTCATTTTCATTTGTTTCCATGTAATTTTTAAATTCTTCGTTGATTTCTTGGTCAACTCATTCATTATTTAATAGCATGTTACTTAACCATTAAGCATGTGTAGTCTTTCCAGATTTTTTCAAGTGGTTGACTTCTAGTTTCATAGTGTTGTAGTCTGAAAAAATGCATGGTATGGCCACAATATTCTTGAATTTGTTGAGGCTTGTTGTGTGGCATAGTGTGTGATCTATTCTGGAGATTGTTCTATGTGCTCTCAAAAAGAATGAGAATACATATTCTCACATAAGAATTCTTTCTTTTCCAGTGAACATGGGTCATTCCCGTGAATAGATCACATATTGGGTCACAAATCAGCCCTCACAAAGTACAAAAAAGTTGAGATCATATGCATGTTTTCAGACCACAATGCTATGAAACTTGAAGTCAACAACAAGAAAAAAATTGGAAAGACCGCAAATACATGGAAGTTGAAGAACATTCCATTAAAGAATGAACAGGTTAACCAGGAAATAAAAAACTGAGTAATAAAGTAACATGGAAGCAAACACAAATGAAAACATAACAGTCCAAAACCGCTGGGATGCAGCAAAGGCTGTCCTAAAAGGGAAGTTTATTGTAATACAGGCCTACCTCAAGAAGCAAGAAAGGTCTCAAATATACAACCTAACCTTACACATAAAGGAGCTAGGAAAGGAACAGCAAATAAGGCTTAAAGCCAGCAGATGGCAAATTATAAATACTAGAGCAGAAATAAACAATATACAAATAAAAAAAGTAGAACAGATCAATGAAATTAAGAGCTAGTTCTTTGAAAGAATTAATAAAATGGATAAACTCCTAGCTAGACTTATCAAAAAGAAAACAGAAAGGATCCAAAAAAATCACAAATGAAATGGGAGAGATCACAAGCAACACCACCGAAATACAATTATAAGAGAATACTATGAAAATTTATATGTCAGCAAACTGGGCAATCTGGAAGAAAAGAATAAATTTCTAGAAACATACAAACTACAAAAACGGAAACAGGAAGAAATAGAAAATTTGAATAGATCCATAACCAGCAAAGAAAAAGAATTGGTTATCAAAAATCTCCCAATGAACCAAAGTCCAGGGTTAGATGGGTTCCCAGGGGAATTCTACCAGACATTTAAACAAGACTTGATACTTACTCTTCTCAAAATGTTCCAAAAAAAAAATAGAAATGGAAGGAAAACTTCTGAACTCATTCTACAAGGCCAGCATTACCTTGATTCCAAAACCAGACAAAGACTCCACTTTTTAAAAAAAAGGAGAATTACAGGCCAGTATGCTTAATAAACATGGATGCAAAAATTATCAACATGAGACTAGCAAATCGAATCCAACAGTACATACCAGTGGGATTTATTCCTGGGCTGCAGAGCTGGTTCAATAGGTACAAATCAATCAATGTGATACACCATATTAATAAAAGAAAGGAAAAGAACCATATGATCCACTCAAAAGATGCAGAAAAAGCATGTGACAAAATACAGCTTCCATTCTTGATAAAAACCTTCAACAAAGTAAGGATAGACAGGACATACCTCAACATCATAAAGTCCATATACAAAAGACCCACAGCTAATATCATCCTCAATGGGGAAAAACTGAAAGCCTTTCCACCATGGTCAAGAATGAGTGAAGGATCTCCATTCTCACCATTACATTTTAACATAGTACTGGAAGTCTTAGCCTCAGCAATCAGACAACAAAAAGAAATAAATCACATACAAATCAGCAAGGAAGAAGTCAAACTTTTACTATTTGCAAAAGACTCCACCAAAAAATTGTTAGAATACATGAATTCAGAAAAGTTGCAGGATATAAAATCAATGAGCAGAAATCTGTTGCATTTTTATACACTGATAATGAAGTAGCAGAAAAAGAAAGTGAGGAATCAACCCCCTTTTACAATTGCACCAAAAACGATAATATACCTAGGAATAAGCCTAACTAAAGAGGTAAAAGATCTGTACTCTGAAAACTATAGAAGACTTATGAAAGATATTGAAGGGGACACAAAGAAATGGAAAAGCATTCCATGCTCATGGATTGGAAGAAAAAACATTATTAAAGTTCTACACTACCCAAAGCAATCTACACATTTAATGCAATCCCTATCAAAATACCACCAGCATTCTTCATAAAGCTAGAACTAACAATCCAAAAATTTGTATGGAGCCAGAAAAGACCTCATATAGCCAAAGCAATTCTGAAAGTGAAAAACAAAACAAGAGGCATCACAATTCTGTATTTTAAGCTATATTACAAAGCTGCAGTCATCAAGACAGTAGGGTACTGGCGCAAAAACAGACATACAGATCAATGGAACAGAGTAAAAAACCCAGAAATTGATCCACAACTATACAGTCAACTCATCCTTGACAAAGCAGGAAAAAATATCCAATGGAAAAAAGTCTCTTCAACAAATGGTGTTGGGAAAACTAGACAGCAACATGCAGAAGAATGAAACTGGACCACTTTCTTACACTATACACAAAAATAAATTCAAAATGGATGAAAGACCTAAATGTGAGGCAGAAAACCATCAAAATCATAGAGGAGAGGTGCCTGGGTTGCTCAGTCAGTTAAGCGTCCAACTTCATCTCCAGTCATGCTCTCGTGGTTTGTGAGTTCAAGCCTCTGCTAACAGAGTCTGCTTGGGATTCTCTCTCTCTCTCCCTCTCTCTCTCTGCACCCCCCCCCCCCCACTCATGCACACTCTTTCTCTTTCTCTGTCTCTCAAAATAAATAAATAAACTTAAAAATATTTGTAGAGAAGAACATAGGCAGCAACCTCTTTGACCTCAGCTGGAGCAACTTCTAACTAGACACATAGCCAGGGGGAAGGGAAACAAAAGCAAAAATGAACTATTGGGACTTCAACAAGAGAAAAAGCTTCACCACAGCAAAGGAAACAATCAATAAACCTAAAAGGCAGCCTACGAAAAGGGGAAAAGGTATTTGCAAATGACATATCAGATAAAGGATTAGTATCTAAAATCTATAAAGAATTTATCAAACTCAACAACCAAAATATAAGTAATCTAGTTAAGAAATGGGCAGAAGACATGAATAGACACTTTTCCAAAGAAGACTTCCAGATGGTTGGCTAACAGACACATGAAAAGGTGCTCAACTTCATTCATCATTAGGGAAATACCAATCAAAACCACAAAGAGCTATCACTTCACACCTGTCAGAATGGCTAAAATTAATAACACAAGAAACAACAGGTGTTGGCAACAATACAAAGAAAGGGGAACCCTCTTAAATTGTTGGTGGGAATGCAAACTGGTGCAGCCACTCTGAAAAACAGTATGGAGGTTCCCCAAAAAGTTAAAAATAGAACTATCCTATAATCCAGCAATTGCACGACTAGGTATTTACCCAAAGGATACAAAAATGCTGATGTGAAGGGGTACATGTACCCTGATGTTTGTACCAGCATTATCAACAATAGCCAAACTACGGAGCAAGCACAAATGTCCATTGACTGATGGATGGAAAAAGAGATGTGGTGTGTGTGTTTATATATATATATATATATATATATATATATATATATATATATATATGGAATATTATTCTTTCATCAAAAAAGAATGAAATCTCGCCATTTGCAACAATGTAGATGAAGCTAGAGTGTATTACGCTAAGCGAAATAAGTCAGAGAAAGACAAATACCATATGATTTCACTCATATGTGGAATTTAAGAAGGAAAACAGATGAACATATGGAGGGCAAGAAAAAGAGAACAAGGGAACAAACCATAAGACACTATTAAAGATAGAGAACAAACTGAGGTTTGATGGAGGGAGGTGGGTGGGGGATGGGCTAGATGGGTGATGGGTATTAAGGAGGGCACTTGTTATGATGAGCACTGGGTGTTGTATGTTAAGTGATGAATCACTGAATTCTACTCCTGAAACCAATATTGTACTGTATGTTAACTAACTAGAATTAAATAAAAATTTGAAGTTAAAAAAAAAAAAAAAGAATAGCATGTGTATTCTGCTGTTTTAAGACGGAATGTTCTGAATGTATCTGAGAAATCCATCTGGTCCAGTGTGTCATTCAAAGCCATTCTTTCCTCGTTGATTTTCTGTTTAGATCGTATCACCATTGATGTAAGTAGGGTATTAAAATCCCCCACTATTGTGTTACCATCAATTAATTCCTTTGTGTTTGTTATTAATTCCTTTATGTATTTGGATGCTCCCATGTTAGGCACATAACTATCATCTTCTTATTGGACTGTCCTCTTTATTATTATGTAATATCTTTCTTTGTCTCTTATTAGTCTTTGTTTTAAAGTTTACTTTGTCTGATATAAGTATTGGTACTTCAGGGGCGCCTGGGTGGCTAGGTCGGTTAAATGTCCAACTTTGGCTCAAGTCATGATCTCATGGTTTGTGGGTTCGAGCTCCACATTGGACTCTGTGTAGACAGGTCAGAACCTGGAGCCTGCTTCAGATTCTCCCTCTCTCTCTGCCCCTTCCTCCACTCACACTCTGTCTCTATCTCTACAAAAGGAAATAAAAAAAATGTAAGTATTGGTACTTCAGCTTTCTTTTGACATCCATTTGCAGGATAAATGTTTCTCCAACCCCTCACTTTCAATTGCAAGTATCCTTAGGTCTAAAATGAGTCTCTTATAGGCAACATATAGATGGGCCTTGCTACTTTATCCATTCTGTTGCACTATGTCTTCTGATTGGAGCATTTAGTCCATTTTACCTTGAAACTATTTATAGATATGTATTTATTGCTATTTTATTACCTGTTTTATGGTTGTTTCTGAAGATTTTCTCGGATCCTTTGTCTTTCTCACTTTCATGGTTTGCTGGTTTTCTTTAGTGATATATTTGGATTTCTTTCTCTTTATTCCTTGCATATTTATTAGTGGTTTTGATTTGTGGTTACCATTAGGCTTATATATAACATTTTCTGCATATAGCAGCCTGTATTAAGATGATGATCATTTAAATTTGAACTCACTGTTTACTCCTCCCCTCCCCATGTTTTAGGTATATGGTGTCATATTTTACAACCTTCAATTTTATCAGTCCTTGACTGAAACTTTATAAAAATACTCATTTTTACTGCTTTTTTGTTTCCTTACTTCATGCTCCCACTTGTGGTCTTTCCTTTCACCCAAAGAGCCCCTTTCAATATTTCTTGCAGGGCTGGTTTGTTGGTCATGAACTCCTTTAGTTTTTATTTGTCTGAGAAACTCTTTAGATCTCTTATTCTGAATGATAGCCTTACTGGATAGAGTATTCTTGGCTGCACATTTTTTCCCATTAAGCACGGTGAGTATATCATGCCACTCCCTTCTGGCTTGGAAAATTTCTGTTGAAAAATCTCCTGGTAACCTTAAGGGGGTTTCCTTTGCATGTAATTGTCTTTTTGCTTGCTTCTTAAAAAAATTATCACTATATTTGCCATTTTAGTTATACCATGTCTTGGTGTGGGAGGCATGGCTTAGTCAGTTAAGTGTCCAACTCTTGATTTTGGGTCAGGTCATGATCTTAGAATCATGAAATTAAGTCCCACATCAGACTCCGCACTGGGAATGGAGCCTGCTTAAGATTCTCTGTCTCCCTGTCCCTCTGCTCCTCTCCTACACGCTCCTGCATATTTGCATGCTCTGATAGATAGATAGATAGATAGATAGATAGATAGATAGATAGATAGATAGATAGAGTGTCTTGGTATAGATTTGTTTTTGTTGACTTTGTTAAAGGTTCTCTGTGCCTCATGGATCTAGATACCTGCTTCCTTCCCCAGATTAGGGAAGTTTTCAGCTATTATTTCTTCAAATAAATTATCTGCCTGCTTTTCTACTTTCTTCTTCTTCTGTGACTTCTATAATACGAATGTTATTATATTTGATGGAGTCACTGATTTCCCTAAGTCTATTCTCATTTTGCAAAATCCTCTTTCTCTCTTTGTTCAGCTTGATTACTTTCCATTACTCTGCCTTCTAGGTCATTCATTCATTCCTCTGGTTCTTCCAGCCTACTGTTCATTCCATCAAGTGGGTTTTTCATTTTGTTTATTGAGCCCTTTATCCCTGTTATGTTCCTTATCTCTGTTAAGGGTCTCACTGATGGCTTTCGCTCTTTTCTCAAATTTACTGAGTATCTTTATGATCATTACTTTAAATTCTTTATCAGCCAGATTACTTAGATCTGTTTCATTTAGATCTCTGGCCTTGGCCTTGTCCTATTTGGGACAAAGTCCTCTGTCTTCTCATTTTGTGTAAGTCTCCATGCCTATGTTAGGAAAGCCAGGTACATCTCTTATGCTTGAGGGTAATGGCCTTATGAAGAAGAGGTCCTGTAGTGACCTACACTGTAGTGTCCCCTGTCCAGGAGTGTCTCCAATGTATGCTGTATGTGGTCTGCTCTTGTGTCCCTTCAGGCCAGTCATCTACAAAGTCTCTCTTTGCCTGCTGTGAGCAGTGTTTGGACCCTGGCCTGAATGTGGCATGTTTTAACTAGGTGTGCTCTGATCTGCTTGTGAAATGAGACATATTGCCATCGCCACTGGAACCTAGGCTACACAAAACTCCTGCATCTGGAGACGCAGTGTTGGCAGGGGTTTGGGCTGGTCTTTTGGGGGTATGGGCCTTCCATTCTGGAACTAAGGTAAACATGACTAGATAGGGCATGGAGTTGGGAGCGAGGGCAGGACTTGGTTTAAGCAAGGTAGGTAGTGCCTATGCTGCAGTAGTTCCCACAGGTGGCCTTGTACTTATGCTGAGGGGCAGGGAAGGGAAATAGCACCTGCCAATTCCTTTGTTCCTAGAAGGGTCTCTCTATGAATGCTACCTCTCTGGGACATGCTCTGGGATAACCAAGTAACCTCACCACTGAGTGCCCCCAAATGCTCTTCAGATTCCTATTTCCACACTGTACATCCACAGCCTGTTTGTCCTGCCTTCCCTCCCACAGAACTCCAGGATTTAAGTCCCACTGGTTGCCAGAACTCATGAAATTCAGCCCCTCTTGCTTTCCAAGCCAATTGCCAAGGGGATTTGTTTTTCCTGTGCACTCCTCCGTAGCGTGTTAGTCTGTCTCTCACCCTTCTCCACAATTATGGCTCCCTCCCATCACAATGGCCATGATCCATTTCTCTCTCAAACTGTGTCTCTGCACTTCCTACCTTCTTTGATGTGGCTTCTTCTCTATGTTTAGTTGTGAAGTTTGTTCTGCTAGTCTTCAGGTCAATTTCTGGGATATTTAGCATGATTTGATAGTTATCTAATTATATTCATGGGATGAGGAAAGCCTAGGGTCCTTCTACTCCAACACCATCTTCTTCTCCACTCTGTGCTCTTTCAAATGGTTACCTCATATTTTTCCATTGAAGACTTTTTCACAGTGATTTGCAAATGCAACTTATACATAAGAGATGGTAATCCTGTGTCATATGTTGTACAAATTCCCTAAAACTTTTACTTTTCATTTGATTTAATACATTTTGAAATAGAGATTATTTTTATACATTCTGGTCTTTCCACATTTCCTTTATGATCTCTTCCTCTTATACATAGAAATAAAGTATCCAGTTACATATCAAATATTACTTCTTTTCCTTTACTATAAAGCCTATAATCTTAACAAGTCTTTCTAATTCTGTTTACTCCAATGATCCATCTCATTGATAGCCTTGTAGTTTTATCTACACAAGCTGACCCCTAATTCAGTACTAAAAATGGGCAACCACTTATTTTCCATTAAGAAATCAACAAGAAGTCAAGTGTGCAGGTGAGAAGGCACAGAGTGGTGTTTCTGAAAACAGCTTAATAAGCTGGGTACTGACAGAAGTACCAGAGTTTCTCTGGAAAGGAACAGAGGTTACAGAATTAAATGCAAGCATGGCAGCTTCTCCCTTCAACAGGTTTGATTCTTGGAAGAGTAGAGGGAAAAAAAACAATGCACATTTTCCCTTGCCTATTATGTGCTCTGAACAGCTGCTCTGGCACAATTTGTGCACTGTGTTCTGTTGTAGGTTATGGCTCCTGGAAAAGAAGTATGTGCCTGCATGCACATGTGTGTGTGCACGTGAGTGTGTGTGTGTGTGTGTGTGTGTGTGTGTGTGTGTAATGGGGCAAGTAGAGAATGCTATTAATCATATTATAGGTTTTCCTAGGCTCCAACTAAATACAGAACCAGAACAGATATTCTTTTCTACCATAGCCTGAGGGATTGAGGGCTACTAACAGGCAAATATTAAATACAGAGTTAGGTTGTCAGGGAAAACTGAAGTATACCCTCTAGAGGATTTTAGAATTTGGATAAAGTTAGTATTTGCTTGATGGTTTAGGCAATATCTGAGTCTGAATCTGAATCTTAAGAACATATAACCCTTTAAAGATTCTAAAAAGCACCCTTGATTTAGAAGGGGTATATTTTTAAAATGGCACCTGGCCAAAGCCCTTGGCATGACAGATAGTGGTTTACTGTGATAACAAGGTGAGCCTTCCTTTACATGACTACATTTACACACTCCATTCTTTCCTAGGTTTCTTGCAGTGTAATAATCAAAGAGGTAAGCGAGCATTTAAGAAGTTTGGAACATGTAAATATAATATTAAGTTATAACATAGTACTTCATAAGATTAGACATGCCAATGAAAACTAAAAATATGATTTTTCTTAATGACAGATTTTTCTCCATTTCAATTTAGTCAGAAAATCTTTCCCTAGACACATAAGTGTATATAAATATATCCTACTTTAATAACAGGTGTTAATAACAATATATTAGTTATAATGAATACATGTGTAAATAACAAAAATTACCAATATTAAAACTTTTTTTAAAAAAACATTTTTTGAATGAGAGATTCAGTTCACTAAATGAGAACATAGGAGAATAGCAAAGAGCAAAAAGAAATAAAAATAACCCTCTCATGCCTTTTGACTCCAGGCATGCCTTTTGACTCCACTGCATCCATACTCCAACTTAACAAGTATGCCTTGTGGGTGAATGTGGAGGTAAGGCAAATAAGGAATAAAGAGAGTGGAGATCCAGGTTTGATAAGCAGTTCAGGAAGGTAGGTGGCTTTGCGATAAAGATTAAGAGGAGGCGTTTGAAAAAGGTTCTTGACTGAGATATCTAGAAGTACAAACAGAAGAGAAAGAGGAGACTGGAGGAGACTCAGCACAGTATAAGATTCCCTGCAAAGGTCTGGAGGGCAGTAAGGAACTGCAGGTGAATGAGTTCAACAACTCCCATGGTTCAGCGTCAGCCATGTGTCAAGATTTTATAGTTGCTAAGATATTAGATAATGGCAAGAGGGCCCAATTTTTGTTTTTAAACGTATCTGATCACTGGAACTGGAACAATATTACACTTTAGTAAAAGGACTACTCGATTTTATTAATTATACTTAAAAACTACCAATGATAAATATTTCAGAAAAAAAGGGAAGATATGGACTGCTTCCATGCATAGATGTTAGTAAAATATTTCTGTTGCCTTGTTTTTTAAGAAAATTGATTAAAAAAAATAGAGATTTTATAATGTGTAATTGTGGATCTGTTTTCCCCTTAATGCAGAAGCAACACCTTAAAAACAGATATAAAAAAAGCTATTCCATGAATTTGGTAGGTCCTGACATTGAAAAAATGCCCAATAAGAAAAAAAAAAAGTCTTATTCTATTCCTTCTCATCATTATTAAAGAGTAGTAGATTTGGGGAGTGCCTTGGTGGCTCAGTCAGTTGAGCTTCCCACTCTTGGTTTCGGCTTAGGTCATGACTTCATGATTTCTGAGATCAAGCCCCTTGTTGTGTGTGTGGGGGGGGGGCACTATCAGCAAGGAGCTTGCTTGAGACTCTCTCTCTCTGCCCCTCTCCCTGTTCATGTGTGGGCACCAGAGCTTCCTCTCTCTCTCTCTCAAAATACATAAATACACACTTTTTAAAAAGAGTCGCATATTTTGAGATACTACCACCTTTGGAAATTTGGACTTCACATGATTTAATGCTAATGTCCTTTTCACATTTCAATTGGGAAAACTTACCTCTTGCAAATGAGATTCCTTTTTCTTTGCAGACAAATTTAAATGTTTCTCAAGAATAGAATAGTACTTTTCACTTTCCTTATCAAACTTCTTCTTTCCATCCTAGGGGGTAACAATAACAACAAAACATACTAATTAGAGACTAAAATTTTGATTTTTTTTTTACCATCACCATCAAATGTCCAATACAAGTATTTACTACAGATTTAGTGAGCTCCAAATATGTATAAAACTTGATGGAGTAGGAAGAAAGATGTGAAACAAGTCATTTGACTATGTATTCAAATATGTAAACAAAATTCTCAAAGAAGTTCATGGAACTATAGTATGAAGGGAGCCAGGTTGGCTAGAGTAGAATCCCTCTGAGAACTTTATAATTGATTCTCAATAGGAAATTCTGATCTAGTAAGTGTGAGATAGGACCAAGAGAGAGTGTCTCATTTCATTTTTTTGGTGATTTCAATGAGTTAACATATAACCAGTTTAGATAAGAGCTCACATAGACTCTTTTAAGGAATCATTATTTCCCAGCTACAAAAAGATACCTGATATTTCAAACCATTCTTGATGAGGGGAAACAGAGGGAAACAAACTTCTAAAAATTGGTAGCATGAAATAATTAAGTAAGATGGTTCAAAATCAAACCAAAAAGGTTAACAACATCTTTATCATACACTCAACATAACTAATGGCTAACCTTTGCTTACTCTTAAAATTGTATTATCTTATAGGGGAAGCTGCAGGGGAAATCTATACCTTTCAGCTGGTGGTGCATTCTTATAGAAATGCAAATGGAATAAAATCCTAAAGGAGAAAGACATGCCTCGACATATAATGTTCTCCAACTATAAATATGTTATTCACCAGGGAAGTTTTTTTCTATTTATGAGTCCCTATGAAATAAATACTAGGTGATCATACTCATAAATTTCATTCACCAAAGAAGTACTCTTCTTTGCTTTTATTTCAGTGTTACTGGAAATGCAATGTCTGGACCACTTTAATGAGAGTCAAGTATTTCTATTCAAAATGCAGCTTCCCATTATCCCCATCCAGAGATTCAGGAATTATTAATTTTTAACAAGCTCTCTGATTATTATGCATAATGTTTTCCTTCATTATTTGCTGAAGTATTTCAAAGAGGTTAATAAAAAATAATAATAGATGGGTATATGCTTGTTTCAGTAGCACACATACTAAAATTGGAACAATACAGAGAAGAGTACAACATAATGTATAGAGTTGTAGAATCACTGTATTGCACACCTGAAAACAATATAACATTGTGTGCCAACTATACATCAATAGGAAAAAAAAATTAATACATGGATAGATGTATGGATGGACAGGAGGAGGAGGGGAAGAAAGAAGAAAGGGAAAAGACAGGCAGGCCTCTGGTCTGTCTGTCCCATTATCTGAAGTTGTCAGATTCAGACTGATAGATCCAAGTAATTTTTTTGATTCACTGCCACCTCTGACATTTTTAACTCACCATGATCTAGTTCCAAATATGGAACTTCAGAAAGTTAACGGACAAAATTACACCAAATGGGAAGAGCACTGTAAAAGTTCAAGTCACTTTTGGGCCATTTAAGAAGTACTAATATGTCTGTAAATTAAACTATTGGACTGATAAATGAGAAAAGTCAAAATCTTCAAGGGATTTTTATTACATAAGGAGAAAATGTGGCCGGAGAAACACAATGAAAAAAATAAAGAGTGGTATTCACATCCAAAAAAGCAGGTCTACTGAGAAACTCCTATTACAGAATGTGGAGCAGCAGACCCAGAAGGAAGCAGAGAAGTCCAAGGCTCAGGATGGAACAAGCTTGTCCTCTCTACTGTTGCAACAAGACACCTGGGTGAATATTTCATCCTTTGCTCAATGGAGCTTACTTTTTAATCTAGCATTTCATGCTCACAATTGACCTTCCCAATCAACATTTTGAAAAGTCTCTCCCACTAGCACTTTTGAGCTCCTTATCTTTTTTCTCTGCAGGTCATCTCTCCTCTGACAAAATGCTCATTTCTTCTAATTTCCACATATTCAAGTTACATACACTTTAGCACACAACTCAAACAGGCCTCATTCACAAGTCCCTTCCATCAACTCTCCCTCCCTTTTGAAGGCTCACAGAGCTTTACATATAAATTTCTTATAGTGTTTGTGTTTGACACTGTAGGAGAGAAATTTAGGTATGTACCCTATCCTCTTTTTAAAACTGAATATTTGAGAAAGTGCTCAATAACTATTTAATGAACAAGGGAACTTCGTCCTCTTATAACACTGGACACCACAATCCCTCACAGATAGTCCATTTGTTTAAAACAAAACAAAACAAAACAAAACAAAACAAAACAAAACAAAATCCGTAATACCAGGGACAATTCTACACAAATAGCTTAACAGCTTAACTCAATCCCAATGTGCACAAACACTGGGGGGCAACCAGTCACATTACAGTTACACATTACAAATTACACAATGCTGACTCACTTTCATTTTAGGGGACTTAAAATTTTTTGCTGTGCATAGAAGAAACTGTGTAAAGGCAAAGAGAACACAGCTGTGGTGACAACACTAGTATCTTTGTTTTCAGTCAGTGTTTGATGGCATTTTTGGAAACAATTCAGTGCCAACATGTCAGCATTCCTGGCAATATAAAACTCATTCCCAGAGCACTTTCTGGACTCTTATTTAAATCCTAGTACTTCACCAGGCCAGCAACAGATCTACTCAAAGGTTCCAATGATGTAGACAACAAAAACACACTCAGATCTAGCCTAAAATTAAAGAACTGAGTAGGCCACATGAAGGACAACCATAATGTAGGGAAGCATTTTCTTGAAAACAAAGAGCATTTCTCCTTGAAATTCACATCTGTCCCCAAAGCCATGATGTACTCCTCATATAAGCCAAGTCTCATTTGGATTTAATAACTTAATACCACACAGCTATCTCTTATCTTTTGGTTACATGTTATGGATATCAGGCTAAGAATCTGCTCTGAAACAAATGCTGCAGAGGGAAGGGAAAAATAATCCATGAATCTTTACTAAATTCTGCACAGGATTCCTGTCTTCTTAGTGTCAGAGCATGATTTGAAAAAAAGAGACTACATTATACTGTCACATTTCCTGTAAATGCAGTTAAGTGCATTTGAACTAGGTAATCACTTAAAATGAAGTCTAATAACAAAATAATAACATTTTTAAATAAAATAAAATTAAGTCACATATATATGTATATGTGTGTGTGTGTGTGTGTGTGTGTGTGTGTGTGTGTGTATTATAAAATTTAAAATAGATCATCAAAAATGGCAAATTAGTCCCCAAACCCAATCTTAGCTGACAAAAGTATAAGGTAAGTTCTGGGTCTGCAATCAATCTGCTTTCCAGATGATACCACATTTACTCTAAGCACAGTGATCATATTATATCTCAGCTTCTAAGATTAGTAAGTGTGGTTGTGCCACACCTTCACTTTACACAGCAAAGTAAGGAATGGGAAGAAAACTCCAACTGTCAATTTTACTCCAAATTTGTATATAGCCAAAAAAAAAGTCAATATTTATAAAAATGATAGGTCTATCATGCAGATAAAAAACATGAAACTATACATAATTGTTAAAAGAAGTCCAAACCAATCCCTCCCACTGACCACAAGAGGGTACCAAAGAAGAAGAGACTCTACAACTTGTGATTTAGAAAATCACAACTAGAAATTCTCAAAATGTTATCTAATTGTATTTTTTTCTATAGAAAACCACTGTAAAGTTTTGTTTAGACAATTGTCATGAACCTTTATTTTGATTTCTCATAATATAAATTATTAAAAATAAAGTGAAAACTTATTTCCTATATATCTTTTATAAAAATGGAGTGCATATTTAAGATTTCTACATCAGACTTTAAGACAATTTCAATGTTATAATTATCATCCGAGATACTGTGAAATTTTCCATGCAACTATTTATGTCATTATGTTAGTATAGCCATTAGCTAATGAGCAGTTTGTGCATATTTTGAAAAAATCCTTCAAGTGAATCTATAGCAGTAGAAAAAGTAATATGAAGAATAATAAATACCAATAGCTGAATTTCTATTTCAAACATATGTGGAATTCTTATAAACTGGTACTGTGCTAAGCACTGAGAGGATAAGTTATAGCCCTGACTACCAATCCTGGCTAGACTTCTTCCTCTGATGATGGCATCTACTCACTGATTAGAATGGCAGCTCAGGGTGACATCACCATCTCTAAGTCCTAGAAGTGTCAGATGCTAAACTATTTCAACCACATGTTGCGTAGGAGTTTCCTAAGGCCCAAGAGATTCCTGGTATCCAGAAACTCAGATTGTTGAGGATATCAGTATAGCTTACACAGCAATGTCCTTCCTGTGATGATTGCACCCAACCATTCCCAGGCTCCTCAACCACTGCCCACCAAGTCCCTCCTCCTCAATCTCCTGAGATATAGACACTCCGAAAGGTCTTCTTTTGGGTAGCTCTACCACTATAATTCACCACATCTCCATCATTCCCAATTACCTTGCCACTACCACCACCAGGTGATCAGACTCATAAGGACCAAGCCCTTTATGAAGAACTACAAACTGGAATGATAAAAAAAAACCAAACAGAAATAGATGAAAGATATAAAGGTATAAGACACAGAAGAGGAAAGTCCAAAGGGTAACAAGCATTTAAAGAGTTGTTAAAACTCATTAGTGATTAAGAAAAAAAGCAAATTAAAATATTGGGATATCACATTATATCAGATTTGGAAGAGTTAGAAAGTTGAATAATGCTACATATTGAGTGCATGTGGAGATACAGGAGACTTTATATATTACTGGTGGAATTGTACAGGGGTACAGCCTTTCTAAAGAGAGATGTCGCACTACTAAGTGGCCCTAAGAACCAGCTTCTGGGTATAAATCACAAAAAGATCCACATATAAAAGTCCATAAGGAAAACATAAATGAGCATATGGGAACAGGAAGATAGCCAGTGTATTCATTAATAGACCAAAAATGAATTTGATGAATACCATGGAGTGCTAGGCAGAAGTTAGAAGAAAAGATTAAATGTTGACAGATCTTAAAATACAATTTTGAGGTGCGCCTGGGTGGCTCAGTCGGTTGAGCATCCAACTTCAGCTCAGGTCATGATCTCACAGTTCGTGAGTTCAAGCCCCGCAATGGCTCTGTGCTGACAGCTCAGAGCCTGGATCCTGCTTCCGATTCTGTGTCTCCCTCTCTCTGCCCCTTCCCCACTCATGCTCTGTCTCTCTCCATCTCTCAAAGATGAATAAACGTTAAAAAAATTTTTTTTAAATATGATTTTGAGTTAAAAAATACAAAACAGGCAAGTAATACTAAATCATTTATGTAAATTAAAGAGACATGCATACAAAATGGTAACAATTTTACAAGAACACAAATATGCATATTAAACCCATAAGAATGTCTGCTCTGTAAGGAGGACAATGAATATGAGATATGAGTAATCAATAAAACAAGAGAGGGGCTATGAACTAAAGAACAACAGATGAAAACAGAAAATCAGGAGTTAATCAGGAAAACCAGCATCTGCCTAATCAAACTACTGAAAGAGAAAGTGTAGGGAGGAAATTACTAAAAAATGACACATAAAAATTCCAGAATTGAGAAAAAAGTTCTCATATTAAAATTTTCCATGAGAAATATGTACAAAGCACATTAAATAAGAAAATACCTGTAAGACAAAACATCATGAAATATTACAAAACCATGGATAAAAATGAAAACCTAAAAACAGAGGTCAAATAAAAAGTATCAGAAATCATAACACTAATGAATCCACAACATCAACACAGAAAGTTATAAAACAAAAGTGCAAAGCATTCAAAATTCTGAGGAATAAATAATTCCAATTTAGAGTTATATATCCAGTAAAACTGGCAATCTAGATTTAAATGTAGAATAAAAATATTTGTAAACACATTAAAAAAATTTACCCAAGTACCATTTCTCAGAAAGATATTGACAGATGTGCTTCACTAAAATGAAGGAATAAACCAAAACCAAAACACAGGATCTAGTTCAAACAAAGGGGATTCCCAGGATTAAGGTAATATGAACTTCTATGAAAACAGATGGAGTAGTAAACCTATGAAAGCAAACAGTTAAGATGAGAGGTCCAGTAGCAATGTTTCTTAAAAAAAAATAAATGAATAAAACAAAGGTTCTGATGTGTTCAAACATAATATATGTTCCGTAACTACATTTGTGCATTTGAAAACAGAGAATTTTATCTTGATTTTACAAACAAGGCAATTATTAACTCTAGGAAAACTAAAAACATGCAAGAATGGAAATGTAATCATAGATCTTGGTAGGGCTTACCTATGAACAATAATTTCATTATTATGTAAATACTGACCGCTAGTTTTAAAAACTATGAGTATATATCTGATGGATGGCAAGAGCAGAAATATATATGGAGTAGCAGTGGCTGTGGTACGGTAAAAGTGTGTAATATTAATGTTCTATTGTAGGTAAACTAATTTAATGTCTAAAATTGAAGCAAAATATATGGCTGAGCTTATTATTTAGGAAAATGGTAATTATTGTAAAATAATAGTTTAAAGAAAAGTGGCTGATTTGGGGGAACAGAACTTCAGAGCAGAGAGATGGGGTAGGCAGTTGATTTGTTTTATAACTTATAAACCTTTGTACATTATTAAATTTTTAAAAACTTTGTATATCTTCAATAAAAATTAAATTCAGTCTAAAAATGGGAGAAGAGAAAGAGAAATAACTTAGAGGGTGGGAATATATAGACTATATTGAAAGAGGTACAGAAAGATAAATGTTAGAAGGGTACTAAGAAAGTGATAGAATTAGAATACAGGGAAGAGGAAGTTTTCTATGGGTATTCTGACATCTTGCTCACAAATTAGTTTTTTATGAATTTATTGTTTTGAGCCTTTATTAAATTCCCATTTTGTAGGTGATACTGCTACTCAGGCTGAGCAAGGCTGAGAAGAAAACTGAAAGAAGGAACCAATCTTTGTATATTTTTAAAATATTTTTTGTTTATTTATTTATTTAGAGAGAAATAAAGAGGGAGAGAGAGAGAAAGAGAAAGAGAGAGACAGAGAGAGAGAGAGGGAGAGAGAGAGAGAGAGAGAGGAGAGAGAGAGAGAGAGGGAGAGAGGGAGAGAGGGAGAGAGGGAGAGAGGGAGAGAGAGAGAGAGAGAGAGAGAGAGAGATTGAGAGGGAGAGAATCCCAAGCAGGCTCTGCAGTGTCAGCGCAGAGCCCCACACAGGGCTCATTCCCAGGAACCATGAGATCATGGCCTAAACTGAAACCAAGAGCTGGATGCTCAACCGACAGGAACCAATCTTTCTTTAAGTGGCTACAAAGTTGTAGTTTGCACACCAGAGCTCCACATGCAAACCCTACAAGTAAGAGGAAGTATCCTCATTCCACAAACATGAAACCATCATAGAAGATTTATAATGGATGCAGTGGATATCCAAACTCAACTGTCTAGTTTGAAAGCCCATGCTATCTGCATAGTAAAATGTGATCCAAAGAAGCCTGAAGATTCAAACTATAGCACTTTTAAATCCTGTCTCCTTAAAAAAAAAAAAAAAAAAAAAGGTGGAGGGGTTGGTACAGGAGAGATTAAGAGAATAAAGAGGACTTCTGGTTTCTGGTCCTGGGTGTAAGGAGCTTAGTTGCTGCTGCCCTGTCCTAAGAAGTAAAAAGAGGAACAAACTGAAAGATTAATAAGTCTTCTTAGACCCACTGAAGTAGTAAGGTCACAGGGCAAACCACTGCCCCCAAATTGAGAGCCAAATAGGTAGATACAGAGAATTGTAATTTACTGAAGCAAAAACCCCCTTGGAAATCTGTACCCACGTAGAAATACATGAACTGTAATTAGAGAGTGGCTGGAGCTCACAATGGATAGGTCTGAGAGGTAAAATTCCAGGGGGCCCACTCATACAGCTTCCCCCACCTCCACATGATTTTATTAGTTTTACATACAAGGGCTCAAGGAAATTCTCCAAGTAAAAAAAAAAAAAAAAAAAATAGAGAAAAATCCTCTCCTGCTGCCTTCAGTAGGGAGAAGTAAACATTTTAAAATATGCTAGAGCATTCTGTTCTTGGGAGAAACTATTTTACCATCATCTACATATTAGTGTTTTTAAAACGAACCTAACAGAGCTGGGGCAGAAATGTTAGCATTCTGCCCAGTCAGTTTGGGCAGAAATGTTAGCATTCATCAGACCAAAAGTTTCTTAAAACTCCAATTAATATGCTAAGAGCTCAAAAGGAGAGAGCAGATAACATGCAAGAACAGATGAGTAATGGAAATGGAAATGAAAATTCTAAGAAGGAATGACAAATGTTTGAGATAAAAAACAAACAAACACTGTTGAAGAAATGAAGAATGTCATTGAAAGGCTCATTAGTAAACTGGACATGTCTGAGTGAAGCTTAAGTATTTGTCAATAGGAACTTCAAAACTTTGAAAGCAGAAAGAAGAAAAAAAAGGCTAAGATAAAACAAATAAACAAAACCCAGAATATTCAAGAACTGTGGGACAACGACAAAAGGAAGGAACAGAAGAAATAAGCAATAGCTGAAGCAATAATGACAGAATTTTCCCAAATTAATATCAGATATCAAGCCACAGTTCTAGAAAGTTCAGAAGAAAGTAGGTGAAGTACCCAGAAAAGCTGTATCTACAGCACATAATGTGTCACACCTAACACACTTTAGCTGCAGAAAAGTCAAAGATAAAGAAAAAATCTTGAAAGAAACCTGAAGAAAAAAAAAATCTTACCTATACAGAAACAGAGATAGGAATTTCAACCAGCTTCTCCTCAGAAAGTATGTAAGCAAAATAAAAGAGTAGAATGAAATATTTAAGTACAGGGGAATAATACCCTGACCAACTTAATTTTCTATATCCTATGAAATTCTCCTTTAAAAGTAAAATAAAGACTTTGTCATACTAACAACAACTGAGGACACATCTTGTAAGAAATGTTAAAAGAAGTTCTTCAGGGAGAAGTAAAAGGATATAGTGAAAAACTGGGATACATGAAGAAAGAAAGAGCAACACTTGAAGATAAAATACAAACTTATTTTTTTTCTTATTCTTAAATAAGCTAACATAAAATAATACCATCAACAATGTATTCAATTCTGTATGCTTATATATATATATGTTTGCTTATGTATAAGTGAAATGAAGGACAGCAATGGTACAAGGGATAAAAGGGAGGAATCAGCAGTATTTTGTTATTATAAGGTATTTGCACTATCAGTGAAGCTGTATAGCATATTTGAAAGTAGATTTGGATTAGGTGTAAATGTATATAGAAAATTCTATAGCAGGGGCGCCTGGGTGGTTCAGTCTGTTAAATGTCCAACTCTTGATCTCAGCTCAGGTCATGATCTCACAGATCGTGAGGTTGAGCCCCACATTGGTATCTGTGCTGATGGCACAGAGCCTGCTTGGGATCTGTCTCTCCTTCTCTCTGTCCCTCCCCTGCTTGTGCATGCTCGCTTTCTCTCTCTCTCTCTCTCTCTCTCTCTCAAAATAAATAAGCTTATATTAAAAAAAAAAGAAAATTCTAGAGCAACCACTATAAAAAAGGTTTAAAGAAAGTATAATTGATATGCTAAGAAAGAAGAGAAAATAAAATCATATAAAATACTCAATTAAAACCAGTAAGGGGGAAAAAAAATGGAACACAAACATAGGAACAACAACAAAAAAAGGGCAACAAATGGAAGATAACAAATATGACAGATATTAATTCAACTACATCAATAGTCACTTTGAGCACCAATGTGCTAAATATACAGATTAACACACACATTGTCATAGTGGATCAAAAAAGACAAGACTCAATTATATGTTGTCTATAAGAAGCTTTTTTAAATATAAGGATATATACATTAAAAGTATATGACTAGAGAAAAATCTACCCTACTAACACTAATCAAAAGATAGCAAAAGTAGCCATATTAATTTCAGACAGAGCAGACTTCACAGCAAAGAAAATTATCAAGGATACAGAAGGACATTACATAATGATAAAGAGGTCAGTTTTTCCAAAAGACATAACAATCCTTATGTGTATGCACTTAACAGCAAATCATCAAAATACAAGAGGCAAATACTGATAGAATGTCAAAGAAAATAGATGAATCCACTATCATATTTAGAGACTTCAACACTTATCTTTTAGAAATGGACAAGTCCAGCAAGCAGAAAAATCAGTGAGATCACAGTTAAACTCAACAGTACCATCAGTCAACTGGATGTAATGGACGTTTACAGACCATCTCATTCCAACGACAGCAGATGACACATTCTTCTCAAGCTCACATGGAAACATTCTTCTTCAAGACACACTACATTCTGGGCTATAAAACACATCTTAGCAAATTTAAAAGAACAGAAATCATAAAATTTCTGTTCTCAGACCACAGTGGATTAAACTAGAAATCAATGACAAAATGATACCTGGGGGGAAAAAAATCACAAAATACACTCCTAAATGATACATGGGTAAAAGAAATCTCAAGAGATTTTAAAATAATTTGAACTAAATGAAAACATAATTTACTGAAACTTGTGGGTTGAAACAAAGGCAGTGCTTAGAGGGAAATTTATAGTAAAGCGAACAAATGGCTGAAACGGGGATAAGGGGAAGAAAAGGGATGAAAGACAAGAAGAGCAGGAAGCAGAGGAAGTACTAATGTTACTTTAGACATTGGGGGAGAGAGAATGCTGTTCAGTTTCTGATGGGTTTCCATTGTCAATCTTCTGTGACTGTGGGAAAATGGAGAAGACTGGAACCAGGAGGTGGATAGTCCGGTGTGGCTATAATCTTAAGGGCTCTGGCATTACACCATGGATAAAACTAAGGTTACACAACTCTGCATAGTAGGCAGGATATTTGGAAAATTACCTTAGGTGAATCTAGGGATTTCCTAATTAAAGGTAACCTAAAGCTTTTTTCATGGCCAACACTGAAATCTCTGTTTTTCTTGGATGACAAAGGACTTAAAGAAAATCTAAATCACAAAATTCAAAAACCATTTAAAATATGGAAGGAAAAACAAACATGGAAATACAAGACTATGACAAAGACTGCTTATGAGAAGCACTGTATCCAACTGAAAAAGGAGATGAAAGCCATAACAAGTAGAAATGAATGCACATGATAGGAGAAGATAGGATTCAGTAGGCAGAGAGGGAAAGATTAGGGCCTGATTTCCCTGGGTGGGGAAAAACACCTATTTTGAAATAATGCTGGGAGTGTCTGACCACAGCAAACCCCATCAGGTATAAGGTTCCTCTTAAGAATGTAACAGACCCCCACCTACTCCCCCTCAGGAATTTGACAAAAGACCTAAATAGGGCCACAAACCACCCCTCATATAATGCAAATGAGCCAATCAGGAATGGAAAACCCAGCACCTAGAGTTTTCCACCTAATGAGGGTAGAACCTGAGAAGGAATAAGAAAGTGAAGGGGGAAGGCTGACCAGAACCTTATAAAACAAGGAACCCTGCCTATAGTTCTTGGGCATTCACTTTCGAATGTCCCCTCTCTGTAAAGACAGCTCTCCTATCCTTCCTTCCTTATCTTATATTCTAATAAACTTTTGCCTGCTGCTCATTTTGTGTCTGCCTCTTCATTCTTCGAAGTGGCAAGATAATGAATACCGGGAATAGTGGTCAAAAATCCTGCAACAAAATTTGCACTGTAAAATGACATGCCTACTCACTTCCTCTACTCTTCCTTGAGCTTGGGATAACCTGTCTGTCTTCCTTCCTTCCTTCCTTCCTTCCTTCCTTCCTTCCTTCCTTCCTTCCTTCCTTCTTCCTTACTTTCTTTATTTTTTGAGAGAGAGAGAGAAAGCCTGAGCAGGGGACAAGGGCAGGGGGAAAGAGAGAGAAACTTAAACTTCAGCAGGTTCCACGCTCAGTGCGGAGCCCAACTCGTGGCTCAATCCCACAATCCTGGGATCATGACCTGAGCTAGGTTGGAATCTCAACTGATTGAGCTGCCCAAATGTCCTGGGATAACAAAGAAAGAAAGGAAAGAAAGGAAAGAAAGGAAAGAAAGGAAAGAAAGAAAGAAAGAAAGAAAGAAAGAAAGAAAGAAAGATCTGTGTTCTTAAAAGAATAGTTCCATGAGGAGGAGCCAAGATGGCAGAACAGCATGGAAAGTTTTTGTGTGTCTCATGTCCATGAAATATAGCCAGACCAACACTAAACCATCCTGTACACCTAGAAAACTGATTGGAGGGTTAACACAACATCTGCACAACCTGAACCACAGAATTCAGCAGGTACCTGGCATGGAGAGCTGACCTTGGGGAGCAAGAAGCTGCAGGAAGGGAAGTGCTTTTGCGGGTGGAGAGAGGACAGAGACTAGGGGGTGAGTGGAGAATATGGGAGAAGCACCCCTCCCCAAAAACAGCTGGAGAGAAAGTGAAAAATTGGCAACACCTGCAGGGACTAAACTAAAAAGGGAGAAAGGAAAAAGGAGAAAGGGGAGGGTTTAAATTCCATTAAGACTGTAAACAAGGGGAGCGCAAAGGCTGCAGCTCTGCAGCTTGATACCTGGTGGTGCTCTGGTGGGAAGGGCGAATCCCCAGGAACAGAGTGGGGTCCAGGAGGTTCTCAGGCCACACGAGGAAAGCGGTTCAACTGTTGGAAGGACATTTGGTAGAGACTGTTGAAGCCACCTGGTCCCATCAGACCCCAGTAAATGGCCACATTCGCTGGTGCTGGAACCAGGTCATTAAGGGTGAAGCCTGGTGCCAGATGTGTGTTGTGATTTTCCATAATGCCTCAAAAGCTGCCACTACACTATCTTGTGAACTTTTTCTGGTGCAGGCTGGCACTTGGCTGCAGTCTTGGGGCACCGGCAGCAGCAGGGTCCAGCAGGCGTTCCTGGGTGCAGCCAGCATTCGGCCATTGCTCATTCAGCCATTGCTCAGTGAGACCCTCCCACAGAGGAGCAGAACGGGTCGAAGCCGCAGTCCTTCAGAAGTAAGGGGCTAGGGAAAACAGCTGCATCTGAGACAAAACTCGGGAGAGAGGTACTGCCTGGGGTCTGATCATGGACAGTGAAAAAGTGGGAAGTGGACGAAAGCTGAAGACAGAGGACAGGTGCACGATTGATGATCCGGGAGAACAGACTTCCGATACTAGAGACTGGGTAGCTGGGTGACGCCACGTTCACCGCTCCCGCGCATGCACATACACACCTACGAATGCCACAATTCCGCCCCCCAGAATACTAGCAGCATCATCTAGTGGAGAATGGAGCCATTACACTGAGCCCCGCCCAACTGGGCCAACCTCCCTCTTCAAGAACACAAGTATCACCGCCTACTTAGTTTATGGACTATAAAGCACTTCATAGTCTGACGTCTACGGGAAAACGAAGTAATTTCAGTCCTATTTCAATCCGTTAGCAGGTCCATCTATTCAATTTCCTTTTTTTTTTTCTTTTTCACTTCTCTTCTTTTTCTTGAATACAGAAAGAAAAAAAATCATTTTTATTTTCAATTTTTATTAAAAATCGTTTTCTTTAATTGTTTTACTATTTTTTTACTTTGGTGTAATTTTTTTCAAATTCTATTTTACTTACATCACTTTATTTTAGTCTACTTCAGTGTATTCACTTTTTCAAATTTTGAAACGATTTCCCTTCTCTTTTTCCTCTTTTTCGTTTCTTTTCTTTTTCTTGAATGCAGAAAGAAAAAAAAAACTTCATTTTTACTTTCCATTTCTATTAAAAATATTTTTCCTTAATTTTTTTACTATACTTATTGCTTTTAGGTAAATTTTTTCAAATTCTATTTTACTTTCATCATTTTATTTTAGTCTACTACAGTGTATTCTCTTTCAAATTTTCAAACTATTTCCTTTTTTTTCTCTTTTTCCTTTCTTTTCTTTTTCGTGAATACAGCAAGAGAAAAAATTCATTTTTATTTTTAATTCTAATTAAAAATATTTTTCTTTAATGTTTTTCTACTATATTCTTTATTTGTATACATATTTTCAAATTCTATTTTACTCCCATCATCTGATTTTAGTCTACTTCAATGTATTCATTTTTTCAAATTCCCAAATGATTTCCTTCCCCCCTGCTTTTTTTTCTCTAATCAGTAAAACCACTTTCAACACCCAGACCAAAACACTACTAGGATTTAGCATCATTTATTCGATTTGTCTGTGTGCGTGTTTACTTTTTAATTTTAATATTTTTTAAATTTTAATATTTTTAATTTTAACTTTTCTGCCGCATTAATTCCTTTTCTCACTTCAAAATAACAAAACGAAGGAATTCACCCCAAAATAAAGAGCACAAAGAAACAACAGCCAGGGATTTAACCAACACAGATACAAGCAAGATGTCTGAACCAGATATCCAAGAATACTAGCTAGAGTTAAAAATAGATTAGAATCCCTTTCTGCAGAGATAAAAGAAGTAAAAACTAGTCAGAATGAAATTAAAAATGCTATAACTGAGCTGTAATCATGGATGGATGCTGCGGCAGCAAGGATGAATGAGGCAGAACAGTGAATCAACGATATAGAGGAGAAACTTATAGAGAATAACGAAGCAGAATAAAAGAGGGAGATGAAGGCAAAAGAGCACAATTTAAGAATTATTTCATTAAAAAGAAATAACATCATAATCATAAGGGTCCCAGACCATGAAGAGAGAGAAATAGGGGTAGAAGAGTTATGTGAGCATATCATAGCGAAAAACTTTCCTAACCTGGGGAAAGACACAGACATCAAAATCCAGGAAGCACAGAGGACCACCCTTAGATTCAACAAAAACCAACCATCAACAAGTCATATTATAGTCAAATTCACAAAATACTCAGGCAAGGAGAGAATCATGAAAGCAGCAAGGGGAAAAAGTCCCTAACCTACAAGGGAAGACAGATCAGGATTGCAGCAGACCTATCCACAAAAACTTGGCAGACCAGAAAGGAGTGGCAGGATATATTCAATGTGCTGAATCAGAAAAATATACAGCCAATAATTCTTTATCCAGCAAGACTGTCATTCAAAATAGAAGGAGAGATGAAAAGTTTCCCAGACAAACAAAAATTAAAGGAGTTTGTGACCACTAAGCCAGCCCTGCAAGAAATTTTAACGGGGACTCTCTGAGGGGAGAAAAGGTGAGTATGTATGTGTATGTATATATGTGTGTACATATATAAATACCCAAAGCAACAAAGATTAGAAAGGACCAGACAACACCACCAGAAACTCCAAGTCTACAAGCATCAAAATGGCAATAAATTCATATCTTTAAGTACTCACTTTAAACATCAATGGACTCAATGCTCCAATCAAAAGACATAGGGTAACAGAATGGATACAAAAAGAAGATCCATCTATACGCTATTTACAAGAGACCCACTTTAGACCTAAAGACACCTTCAATTGAAAATAAGGGGATGGAGAACTATGTATCATGCTACTGGTCAACAAAACAAAGCTGGAGTAGCCATACTTATATCAGATAATCTAGACTTTAAAATAAAGACTGTATCAAGAGATGCAGAATGGCATTATATCATAATCAAGGGGTGTATCCACCAAGAAGACCTAACAATTGTACACATTTATGCGCCAAATGTGGCAGCACCCAAACATATACATCAATTAATCACAAACATAAAGAAACTCATCTGTTGTAACACCATAAAACTAGGTGCCTTCAACACCCCACTCACAACAATGGACAGATCATCTCATCCAAAAATCAACAAAGAAACAATGACTTTGAATGACACACTGGACCAGATGGACTTAACAGATATAGTCAGAACATTTCATCCTAAAGCAGTGGAATATACATTCTTCTCCAGTGCACGTGGAACGATCTGCAGAATAGACCACATACTGGGACACAAATCAGCCCTAAGCAAGCACAAAAAGATATAGATTATACCGTGCATATGTTCAGACCACAACGCTTTGAAACTTGAAATCAACCTCAAGAAAAAATTTGGAAAGGTAACAAATATTTGGAGACTGAACAACATCCTATTAATAATGAATGGGCTAACCAAGAAGTTAAAGAGGAAATTAAAAACTATATGGAAGCCAATGAGAATGATAATACCACAACCCAAAACCTCTGGGATATAGCAAAGGCAGTCACAAGAGGAAAGTATATAGCAATCCAGGCCTTCTTAAAGAAGGAAGAAAGATCTCAGATACACAACCTAACCTTACGCCTTAAGGAGCTGGAAAAAGAACAACAAATAAACCCCAAACCAGCAAAAGACAGGAAATAATAAAGATTAGAGCAAAAACTAATGCTATCAAAACCAGAAAAGAACCCGGTAGAACAGATCAATGAAACCAGAAGCTGGTTTTTTGAAAGAATTAACAAAATTGATAAACCACTAGCCAGTTTGATCAAAAAGAAAAAGGAAAGGACCCAAATAAACAAAATCAAGAATGAAAGAGGAGAGATCACAACCAACACAGCAGAAATGAACACAAAAATAAGAGAATATTATGAACAATTATATGCCAATAAAATGGGAAATCTGGAAGAAATGGACAAATTCCTAGAAACATATACACTACCAAAACTGAAACAGGAAGAAATAGAAAATTTGAACACACCCATAACCAGTAAGGAATTTGAATTAGTAATCAAAAATCTGCCAAAACACAAGAGTCCAGGGCCAGATGGCTTTCCAGGGGAATTCTACCAAACATTTAAGGAAGAGTTAACACCTATTCTCTTGAAGCTGTTCCAAAAAATAGAAATGGAAGGAAAACTTCCAAACTCATCTATGAAGCTAACCCTTGATTCCAAAACAAGACAGAGACCCCACTAAAAACGAGAACTATGGACCAATTTCCCTGATGAACATGGATGCAAAACTCCTCAACAAGAGATCAGCCAACTGGATCCAACAATACATTAAAATAATTATTCACCACGACCAAGTGGGATTTATACCTGGGATGCAGGGCTGGTTGCATATCTGCAAAACAATTAACGTGATTCATCACATCAATAAAAGAAAGGACAAGAACCATATGATCCTCTCAATAAATGCAGAGAAAGCATTTGACAAAATACAGCATCCTTTTTTGATAAAAACCCTCAAGAAAGTAGGGATAGAAGGAGCATACCTCAAGATCATAAAAGCCACATATTAACGACCCAACAATAATATCATCCTCAGCGGGGAAAAACTGAGAGATTTCCCCTTAAGGTCAGGAACAAGACAGGGATGTCCACTCTCGCCACTGTTATTCAACATAGTATGGGAAGTCTTGGCCTCTGCAATCAAACAACACAAAGAAATAAAAGGCATCCAAATTGTCCAGAAGGAGGTCAAACTTTCACTCTTCGCAGATGACATGATACTCTATATGGAAAACCCAAAAGATTCCACCAAAAAACAGCTAGAATTGAATCATGAGTTCAGCAAAGTTCCAGGATAAAAAACTGATGAGAAGAAATCGGTTGCATTCCTATACACCAATAATGAAGTGACAGAAATAGAAATCAAGGAATTGATCCCATTTATAGTTGTACCAAAAGCCATAAAATACCTAGGAATAAATCTAACCAAAGAGGTGAAAAATCTATACACTGAAAACTACAGAAAGCTTACAAAAGAAATTGAAGAAGACACAAAAAAATGGAAAAAGAGTCCATGCTCCTGGATAGGAAGAACAAATATTGTTAAAATGTCAATACTACCCAAAGCAATCTACATATTTAAAGCAATCCCTATCAAAGTAACACCAGCATTCTTCACAGAGCTAGAACAACTACTCCTAGAATTCATATGGAACCAGAAAAGACCCCGAATAACCAAAGCAATTTTGAAAAAGAAAACCAAAGCAGGAGGCATCACAATCCCAGACTTCATGCTATACTACAAAGTTGTAATCATCAAGACAGTATGGTACTGGCACAAGAACAGACACTCAGATCAATGGAACAGAATAGAGAACCCAGACATGGACCCACAAATGTATGGCCAACTAATCTTTGACAAAGCAGGAAAGAATATCCAATGGAATAAAGACAGTCTCTTCAGCAAGTGGTGCTGGGAAAACTGGACAGCAACATGCAGAAGAATGAACCTGGACCACCTTCTTACACCATACACAAAAATAAACTCAAAATGGATGAAAGACCTCAATGTAAGACAGGAAGCCATCAAAATCCTCAAGGAGAAAGCAGGCAAAAACCTCTTTAATCTTGGCTGTAGCAACTTCTTACTCAACACATCTCCGGTGGCAAGTGAAACAAAAGCAACAATGAACTACTGGGACCTCTTCAAAATAAAAAGCTTCTGCACAGCAAAGGAAACAATCAGCAAAACTAAAAGGCAACTGACAGAATAGGAGAAGATATTTGCAAATGACACATCAGATAAAGGGTTAGTATCTAAAATCTATAAAGAACTTATCAAACTCAACACCCAAAAAACAATCCAGTGAAGAAATGGGCAAAAGACATGAATAGACATGTCTCCAAAGAAGACATCCAGATGGCCAACTAACACATGAAAAAATGTTCCACATCACTCATCATCAGGGAAATATGAATCAAAACCACAATGAGATACCACCTTACACCTGTCAGAATGGCTAACATTAACAACTCAGGCAACAACAGATGTTGGTGAGGATGTGGAGAAAGAGGATCTCTTTTTCACTGCTGGTGGGAATGCAAGCTGGTGCAGCCACTCTGGAAAACAGTATGGAAGTTCCTCAAAAAACTAAAAATAGAACTACCCTGCAACCCAGCAATTGCACTACTAGGCATTTATGCAAGGATACAGGTGTGCCGTTTCGAAGGAGCACATGCACACCCATGTTTACAGCAGCACTATCAATAATAGCCAAAGTATGGAAAGAGCCCAAATGTCCATCGACAGATGAATGGATAAAGAAGATGTGGTATGTATATATACACTGGAGTATTACTCAGCAATCAAAAAGAATGAAATCTTGCCATTTGCAACTATGTGGATAGAACTAGTGGGTATTATGGTAAGCAAAATTAGCCAGTCAGAGAAAGGCAAATATCATATGACTTCATTCATATGAGGACTTTAAGAGACAACACAGATGAACATAAGGGAAGGGAAACAAAAATAATATAAAAACAGGGAGTGGTACAAGACAGAAGAGACTCATAAATATGGAGAACAAACTGAGGGTTACTGGAGGGGTTGTAGGAGGGGGGATGGGCTAAATGGGTAAGGGGCACTAAGGAATCTACCCCTGAAATTATTGTTGCACTATATGCTAACTAATTTGGATGTAAATTTAAAAACATAAAAAAAAAATTAAAAAAAAGAATAGTTCCAGAAAAAAAACTTATTATTACTGGTATTTCTTTCTTTTTAAGCTTATTTATTTATTTTGAGAGAGAGAGAGAGAGAGAGAGAGGTAGGGGAGGAGCAGAGAAAAAAGGAGGGGGATAGAGGGACACAGAGAGAGAGAGAGAGAGGGAGAGAGGGGGGGGGAGAGAGAGAGAGAGAGAGAGAGAGAGAGAGAGAGAGAGAGAGAGAGAATCCCAAGCAGGCTCTGCACTGTCAGACCAGAGCCCGATGCAGGGCTTGAACTCATGAATTGTTAGATGATGACCTGAGCTGAAACCAAGAGTTGAATGATTAACCAACTGAGCCACCCAGGCACTCTGTGTTGCAGGTATTTCTGTACAAGTTCTGATATGCATAACCAGACTGAAGGGCTTCCCAGTGTGAAGATGGGAGAGAGACAAAGAGACAGAAACAGACATTGGTTTTGATTGACTGATTCAGCCCACCATAATAACAGTGTCGAGGCTGAGAAATCCTGGACTAGACTATAAGCTAATGTGGTACTTCCCACATAAAAAACATCCATTGTGTAACTATTGAATGAATGGCTTAGCCAATTCTGTAAACACTGTCAAACAATCATTGCTATCCTCTGGGTTTTATCACTAGTTGTATTTCCCTGAACACTTAACCACTCTGGGGACCTGGTCACCTTATTTGTCACATATAAAAGAGGTAGATTCCACAACTTCAGGTTAAACATCCTGGAAAAAGTACAAGATGAAGTAGTTGATTACTTAATGCAAAAAAAACATGGTTGCTTCTCTGGAGTTGCTGTGTGTAAGCTTTTCCCAACAGAGCCACCATGAGAAATACCTCAGAGGGCTGGTCACTGTCGGTATGGCCCTGCCAACTGGCAAACAATCCCTGCTACAACAAGATAAATGTCAACACTTAGGAAGGTGGAGATTATAAGAAATATCTACTCTCACACTTTCAGTCAGTACTATCTTAGTTGCTCATTTGTCTTCTTAAGTTTGGGGTTTTTGATTCCAGTGGCAAAATCCCTTTCTCAAAATTCACATTAACTGATGAGAACAGTGAGAAGCTTAAAGGAAATAGAGAATCTTGAAGGTTGCTGCTTCTGAAAATGGTCTTGATAGTTACAGTGGAGGTTGGATGGTAGTGCCATCAGTTGGTTACTTTCAAGTCTCAAGGCTTAAGCCACATACTTAAGAACAAATCTGTTTTCATTCACAAAAATACATTTTTTAAAAATTTTACTGTACTGTGTAATTTCAGCATTCAGTGCTGTTTGTGCCTGAAGTTTAATTAGCTACAGATCACTGTTGCTTTATAATCAAGAAGTTCCTTTGTTATATAAAAAACTATGAGAACATTTGGGAAATGCAGTCTGTGTAGTCTAGAGTCATATCATGTCTCAGTGAAGTTACCAACATTACCATTCCTATATAGCTCACTAATGTCTAAACTATGTTTACAATTACGCCAGCTAAGCAAGGACTGGTCACACCTAACTCTATTAAAACTGAAATATACTGAAAGACTATTTAGTAGAATACATTTAGACATTTCTTCCAAATGTCAGAGTAGAAAGAATGGATGAGTGAAGTCTTTATTTTCACTGAAATGCAACCATTCTAAAATTCCAAATTATCATTTTCAGACAATGCTTCTTTCTTATATTATCAAAAAATACCAGGAAAAAAAAAATAACTTTAGTTAATGAAATGTGCACTTAACTCCCAGGCATGAAGTGATTCACTATTCACTAACTATTCACTATTAGTTAACTAACTAATAGTTAACAAGGGTTTTTAATGACAATCTTAATCTAGTTTTAAGAGTTAAAACAATCAGGGGCACCTGGGTGGCTCAGTTGGTTGAGCATCCGACTTCAGCTCAGGTCATGATCTCACAGCTTGTGAGTTTGAGCCCCGCATGAGGCTCTGTGCAGACAACTCAGAGCCTGGAGCCTGTTTCAGATTCTGTGTCTTCCTCTCTCTTTGCCCCTAACCCACTCACATTCTGTCTCTGTCTCTCTCAAAAATAAATAAACATTAAAAAAATAAAAATAAAGAGTTTAAAGGAATCAAGTTGTAAAAATGAACAATGCAGAAAAGCTAAAATAAATTTTCCCATCAACTGTGCATATTGCTTCACTTAAGAAACATGGTTATTTTGGGGGTGCCTGGGTGGCTCAGTTGGTTAAGTGTCCAACTTCGTTCAGCTCAGGCCATGATCTCGTGGTCCATGGGTTCAAGCCCTTCATCGGGCTCTGTGCTCACAGAGAAAAATTAATTATTACCAATAATTTGTATTATTCTTTTTTTCAACTATTCATACACCAATTAGTGTAAATAAATACTTAAGAATTGTGATTTTCATAGATTTAAATAAATTTCCAAAGACTCTGATTTCTCAATGAAAGATAAATTTTATACTAAAGGATATATTAATTTTCTTTTCAGTTAACTAAATTGAATAGAATAATCATCTGTATTATTTGTCAATTATTTGTGATTCTAAGTTTTTCCTCACCTTCTTATCTATGGCCTATTGGTCATTCACTGTGGTCTATTTCAAGTAAGAATAAAGGAAAGTTTTAGCCCAACTCAATCTATTTTGCATATTATTAACAATACTCTAAAATTAATGAGAAAGTTCATTTTAATACAAAGGCTAAGAATAGAGGTTAATTGTTCTTTCCTACAGTCCCAATATTCTCTCTCCACAGCATGCAGCCCAACTTCAATCACAGACTAGGAACATATGAATAAAATTAATTTACAGTAATATAAAGATGAAATTTAAAACACAAAAACTCAAAAGCCCTAATTCAACCCCTTAAATAACACACACACACACACACACACACACACACACACACACACACCTTTAAATGTTTCTGTAAAGAGCAGTGTTGCTTGAATAAGGATTCTGTCATTTATCATAAAATGATTCCTCAACTCCCCATGGAAATCATATTATTCAAATGTTCCTGGCATTGTGGTGAACATATGATGAGCTACAGGAGGGAAATCTGAGACAAAGGAAATAACCTACAAGTTCTTTTAGTTGCTTTTAAAATACAAGTATGTCACATGGTGACCACCTGTTCTCCAACTCCAGTTGAGGAAAGAGAAGGAAATGGACTGAGTCTGGGATAGTTACGTTAGTCATAAAGAAGAATTCTTAAACTACTTAGCATACCTGGCTATGCTGGTAGACATGAGACAATAACAAATGTGACCAAATAAAGCAGAGAATTTCTTCCTGAAAGCTCAGTCACAGACAATTTATGGAAACCCAGAAATAAAATGTGTTTCTAACTGGAGACAGAAATCAACAGCTAACTTGACAGTACTTGGGAATTATGATGACTGACTAAAACCTGACATTTTAACACTTTTCTAGAAGTCACTAGAAGATCTTTCTCATGAATATAACATTCTTCATTTGGATCTAGACACATATCATACAGTCAGTTCCATTTATATTTATAAAGATGGCTTATTTTAATTATGCTTTCTAAATACAGACCTAAAGATCAGATTTTACAGTGTGAATTAGAGATAAGCCTACAGCAATATCTTTTTAAACTTGAATCAATGTAACTGATTCATTAGCAAATACAATATTCAAGAAACAGACTGCTATTGGTTATAATTTGATACAGATAAAGAGCCACCAGTCAAAGCATCTGTTTTTAGAACATTCTACTCCCAGGGCACAGCTAGCTCGCCCCAATAGTGCTCATTCCAAAATACATAAAGTGAAAGGCTTATCTTTCAAGGTACTTAGGTTGTTGCAACTTGTCCAGTGTCTCTGCCCATATTATACAGGACTTTTGCTTCAGGATATTTTACCATATATTTTTCCTTTTAGTGCTTTCCTCTAGGGATCATCTAAGAAAGGATACCCTTCCCACCAAATATCCTGGTTTATTCAATGAATACTAAGTACTCAGGATACTAAAGCCCATATACCAACAAGATATACTGCCTATTCTGGAGGCCCTCATAGTCTAGTGGAGGAGATCTCTTGATTTACATGGGCCAAAACCAAAAAAGCAATTTGAGAGATAAATCATGGCTGTCAATACTCATACACCTTCAAAAATTTTAGATCCTAGACCGTATACTTCATGTTTACATTATTCAGAGATATTTACTAGGCATTAAGTTGAGGGACAGAGAAAGATAAGACTTATTTTAAAGAAGACTCCTCTGGTAGCAAAATGAAGGAAGCATTTGAGAGAGGAGGTATAGGCAAGAGACAATTGGGGTCTGAAATAACACAATACAGGCATAAGTGCAAGGTACCAATTCAATAAATCTCTCATGACTTGCTAGTTTTATGAATATAAGGGGTGATTTCAGGCATAAAAAATGACAGAGGTTTCTAGGTAGAAAAAAACAGGACTTTTTAAGGTTATTCCATGAACTGAGATCAGGAAACCTGCCATTCTTTCAGATTCCTCCTTTTCCTTAAACATCTTCATCCATGGGTCCTACCTATGATTTTTATCTCCAAATACAGAAGTAGAAGAAAGTTTAGAAATATATTTCAAAATCACTGCAATAACTTAGGACTTTGATGACTCCTAGCTCAACTAATTAATACCTACCTGGTCTTCCTGCAGGTGTTGGTCCTTCCTCTGTTATCCATATTTTAGTTTGAATAATTAATCTAAAATACAGTTCTTTTTATCATGTTCCCCTAGGTAAATGGTTCTCCAAAGCTGAAGAAGAAAGCCCAAACCTCTTAGCAAAGCAAACAAGGCCTTTGAGAATGTAGCACTTCCATCTGTCTTTGGTCTTATCTCCAACACTTCCAACTTCCTATCTTATGCTCCAGTAATACCAACATTCCTGAAGTTCTTCCCACATACCACTATAATCTCTTGCTTGCCTTGCCTATGCTCTTTGTTCTGACAGAAGGGCCCTTCTTCCTCTGGCTAACTTTTACTTATCCATCAAGACACCTCAACTATCACCTTTTTCAGAGACTGGACTTCCACTTAGATCAAGTGCCCTTTCGTGTCTTCAAAGCACTTTGCATCTACATATACCTCTAACTCAGCATTTATCATGGCACATACATAAACAGTCTCTATTTTACCCATCAACAGTTGCTGACTTTTAGTTATTTCCTATGGCTTACTCACCTGTGTACCTCAGGGTCTAAGAAAAATCCATACCTGCCATGGAGAAGGTTAATAAATATTTGTAGACCTAATGATATGAAGACAATATATAAATAGGAGAAACTGAGAGAGGAGGGGGAGGAGAGACACACAAACAGGAGAATAAAAGAAACTTGCTATGGGCTATACAGACTAGTTCCTGATTCATCTGTGAATAAAAGCCCTATGAAACATTTTCTTGGAATTACAATTAAGCCATGTGTTTGATAATGCTTCCTTTTGTGGGGGTTGAGAATTGTGATACTGTCTTACAATAATAAATATAGATTTGGTCTCCATCCTGATTTCTGGCACAGAGCTCCTAAAACTACCTTGAAATTTCCTAAGAATGCTAAGTATGTCTTGATATTTATAACAAGCCCACTTCAAACATACCTGAGTTTATGTTAGTAGGGCAACTTTTGCAAAGCCCCTTATGATGAGGACTGGTTGCCAGTGGAGCCACCCATGCGATTGTAGGGCTGAAATTTTCAGTCCTACCCTTCTCCTTCTTCAGTCCTTACAGGGAGGGGATAAGGTCTAGAAACTGAATTAAATAGCCAATGATTCAATCAATCATTCCTATGTAATGCAGCCTCCATAAAACCACAAAAAGATGAAGTTTGGAGAGCTTCCACACTGATGAACACATAGAGGTTCTGGGAGAGTATGTTAGCTCCATATTCATTCCCACATTCCTTGCCCTATGCATCCCTTTCATGTGGCTGTTCCCGAGTTAACCCCTTTTATAGTAAACTGGTGATCTAGTAAGTAAAATGTTTTTCTGAGTTCTGTGTGCTACTCTAGCAAATTAATCAAACCCAAAGCAGGGGTCATGAGAAGCTTCCATCTATAACCAGTGGGTCATAAGTACAGGTTTGACAACCTGGACTTGTGATTGGCATCTGAAAGCAGGGGTATGGGGGTTAGGTGTGTAGGACTGCATGCTTAATCTATGGGATCTCATACTATTCTACAGGTAGTATCAGAATTAACTGCTTGGAGGTGTGTAAAAAAATAAATGTCAGCAAGAGTGCTATCTGTTCTCATTTGTCTCACATGCCTCAGAATTGGCTACCTGATTTCTTGTCATTAAAGATTCTGTAAGACTCTACAGGAAATCAATTCAATGTAACATAACTAATGCACTTGGCTCCCTAAATTCTCTTGCTGCAACTGAGTTGATGAAATCAGAGGACCTGATCTTGGACTGTTTACCTTGATTTATGCCATGTCAGGCATGAGGAGAAAATGGTTGTTTACTTTCCCAAAGCTACTGCCACAGGGCATAGCAGAAGAGGAGAAAGTCTTTGGAATCTATCAGAATCCACATCAAATTCCATCATTTAATAAACTCTGCTTCATCTGTATATGATCAAACCAGGTCATCTTTGAACACTGCCAGATCTAATGTTGCAACTGGGTATATGACACATACCCAGTAAGGAAAGGAAAGTTTCTGAGGCAAGCCACTTGTGCACCCATATCTCAGGCTCATGGTCAGGGAGGACCAGATAGGGAGAAATGGTTGGATTTGAATCTGCAAGGACACTTACACAAATTATATGCAACCCAAAGATTTCCAATTTTTCACTGCTATACAGCGTCCCAGGTTCTCTATCTACCTTGGCATTTCCAAGACTCACTGCTTTTAGCATTCTAACTGGTGTGTGGCTTTCCAGTACAACTCAGCTCTCTTTGTACCTAAGAAAACTCCATATCTCTCCTGAATCCAGAAATTCCTTTGTTTGATTATTAGTTCTCTGGAGAACAATGCCCAGGAAGGATTTAGAAATATCCTGAAATATTAATGATACATTTCCCTATAGTAAAGTCATAATAGAAAAGAAATTGAGAGAGATGGGAAGGGAAAAAGAACCTGAATTAAATAGCAGACAAAGTGCTATAATTCTGTTTTGTTTCACTAATGACACTTTCATTTTTGTGACTTCATCATCAAATGACTCCATTTTGGCTTCTATGTAACATATTAGAACCAATTTGCTAGCAAGGAGCAAATGATTCCTTTCAAGATCTTTTGAGTGTATTAGACTTATAATAAGATTATTTACAAAAATAAATTCCTAGCTTCTAACGTAGCTGAAACTGAAAATAAATAGAAGAGTAAAAGAAAGAATGCTACCCAAAGCCTTTGGCACATTAGAGCAAAAAGATGATGCGGCTTATGCTAAACTACCACCACACATAAAAACCTTAGTGCTTTTAAAAGAAGTTTTAAGTTTTAATTACTACCATTATAAATCTTGCTGAAATAACCTGAAAAATATACAGTAACTAAAGAAAACCAAATGATACCAATCCCAAATTAGTAGGTTTTATGTTATGATCAAGACAATAAACAACTGTACATTGTATCCTATAATGAGGATATAATGGGAAACCACATATATGGCATGACTACAGGATATAAGTGAAAGGAATCAAAGTGGGAGAAATAGCCACTATCTGAGTTCTCATTCTAATTCTGCTTAATGTTGGGGCACCTGGGTGGCTCAGTCAGTTCAGCATATGACTTTGGCTCAGGTTATGATCTCGTGGTTCATGATTTCGAGCCCCATGTCAGGCTTTGCACTGACAGCACTGTCTCCCTCTCCTTCTGCCCCTCCCCCACTCATGCGCACTCTCTCTCTCCCTCTTTCTCAAAAATAAATAAATATTAAGTGATTATTATAATTATGCTTGTTAATGTTGCTCATAAGATGGATTTTAAGGGTGAAAAATTGCACAGATTGTTGTCATAAGTGTTAACTTACCAGCATCAAAATGTTCAATATTGTCCAGACATGAAAAACTACTCCTGGTATTATTTCTAAAAAAATATATGGCAGCCTGAGAACCACACTCACCTCTGGAGTTATTCAAAAGACTCTTACCATCCTTCTTCTAGACCCCAATGATTAAACCTATCCCTTTTTCTGGACATACTGTTTTTATTAACATTCTTCTCTATGCAGTTTCCTAAATCAAGCATATAGCACCTTGAGTCTTTGGAATTTTGCTATTTATGAGCAAACAGATATGATATGTCAATACTAATATACTGTGCTACTCTGTGCCAGGCACTGGGGATATATAAATGAATAAAGAATCTGTCTTCCAAGAGCTCAGTGGTGAGTTGAAGATAGACATGTAAAAAGATAAATTAGAGCCAACCTCAGAGGCTGTATGCTGAGCAGGACAAGGGTTCAGTGACTGCTAAAGCCCACAGATCCTAGGATAAGAGATCTTGTAATTTGAGCCCAAAAGATTTTTGTTATAGATTTTAATCCTTCTGCCAAATGACTTTTTCACCTGAAAACAGAAATGAGGACAGAAAGAAAATTGTAAAAAATGAAGATCTGAAGGATGCATAAAGAAGCTAGAAGAAAGGACGAAGAGGTGATTATCAACAGTTAGGAAAGGAAGAGAGGAAAAAGCTACTATAATATAGATCTAGCAGGATGAAAGGAATTAAAACCAACCAGAATTCACCAGCTCAAAGCCTGACAGAAATATAAGTGGCAAAGTAGATGGGGAACTGAGGGTGGAAGATGGGAATCACCCAAAAAGGAATGGTGACACCAGTCTGTGATCTTGTGGCCAAGAAGAAACCCATAGCAATGCTGATAAGCACTTATTATCTTTTTTCTTTTTCTTTTTAATGGAGGGAGGAAAAGCATCTGGTGAAGTTTTTTATTTATTTTTGAGAGAGAGAGAGAAAGAGAGCAGGGAAGGGGCAGAGAGAGAGACACACACACAGAATCCAAAGCAGTCTCCGGGCTCTGACCTGTCAGCACAGAGCCCGATGTGGAGCTTGAACCCATGAACCATGAGATCATGACCTGAGCTGAAGTTGGACTCTTAACTGACTGAGCCACCCAGGTGCCCCAGTACGTACTATCTTTTCCCAAAATAAAAAAGAAAAGAATATCCTTCTCTGAAGGAGTTTACAATTACAATCCAGTCAGATGAGATGGTGGTATAGTAAAAGAAGTTCATGTATGTGCAGAATTGACAGGTAAGCACAGAAGGGGAAAATATATGCTTTCACAGTCCTCTCCTGGGTCACAACTCTCTGAAGTTATTCACATACTTCAAAACCCAGGGATAATTTCCAAAATAGAGATGGCCACATTCATTAGAGCTGTGGATCACAAAGAAGTGACACAGAGAGATGCCTTCCAAAACTTATTGTGCTTTTGAATCAAAAAGAGATCTTGTTAAAATGAAAATACTAATTGAACAAATATGGAGTAGAACCAAAGATTCTGCATTTCTAATAAACTCCTAGTCAACACCGCTAAACTAAATTTTGAACGATAAGGATACGGAGAACACTCTCTCTCTTCCTACTACATGGAAAATTGATGTGGGGCAGAGAGAATCAGCCAGGTTCTATAAATATAATGCAAAGGAGACAGTTTAAAAATTTTCTTTTAATATTTATTCATTTTTGAGAGAGAGAGAGAGAGAGAGAGAGACAGACAGACAGACAGACAGCGCATAAGTGGGGTGAGGCAGAGAGAGGGGAGACACAGAATCTGAAGCAGGCTACAGGCTCTGAGCTGTCAGCGCAGAGCCCAACATGGGGCTCGGACGCATGAACCACGAGATCATGACCTGGCCAAAGCTGGATGCTTAACTGACTGAGCCACCCAGGCACCCCCAAAGGAGATAGTTTAAAAGTGAGGCCAAGGACAACTGACAAATGAACAAATGCTCAACATCACTCATCATCAGGGAAATACAAATCAAAACCACAATGAGATACACTTTACACCTGTCAGAATGGCTAACATTAACTCAGGCAACAGCAGATGTTGGTGAGGATGCAGAGAAAGAGGATCTCTTTTGCACTGCTGGTGGGAATGCAAGCTGGTGCAGCCACTATGGAAAACAGTATGGAAGTTCCTAAAAATCTTAAAAATAGGACTACCCTACAACCTAGCAATTGCACTACTAGGTATTTATCCAAGGAATACAAGTGTGCTGTTTCAAAGGAGCACATGCACCCCCATGTTTATAGCAGCACTATCAACAATAGCCAAAGTCTGGAAAGAGCCCAAATGTCCATCGACAGATGAATGGATAAAGAAGATGTGGTGTGTATATATACAATGGAGTATTATTCGGCAATCAAAAAGAATGAAATCTTGCCATTTGTAACTACATGGATGGAACTGGAGGGTTTTATGCTAAGTGAAATTAGCCAGTCAGAGAAAGGCAAATATCATATGACTTCACTCATATGAGGACCTTAAGATACAAAACAGATGAACATAAGGGATGCAAAAATAATATAAAAATAATATAAAAAATAATATAAAAACAGGGAAGGGGACAAAACATAAGAGACTCTTAAGTATAGAGAACAAACTGAGGGTTGCCGGAGGGCTTGTGGGAGGGGGGATGGGATAAATGGGTAAGGGGCATTAATGAATCCAGTTCTGAAATCAATGGTAACTAACTTGGATGTAACTAAGTAAGTAAATAAATAAATAATTTTTAAACATGGAAAAGAAAAAGTGAGGCCAAGGAAAAGATACAATTAGTCCAGTGCTGGAATAGAATTATTTGACATTTTTTAAGAAGCAATTTTATACTAAGCACCTCCATACATATATTAACTCTCACAAATCCTAGGAAGAACTAGGTATCACCTTTTACTGGCATCAAAGTTAAGGAATTGTCCTGAAGTCATCAAGTTCACACATGACACTGCCAGGAATCAAAACCCAAGTCTATTTGACTCAAAAACCTATGCTTTTTCCTCCAAAAAGAAAAAAGAAAGAAAGAAAGAAAGAAAGAAAGAAAGAAAGAAAGAAAGAAATCCTCTGAAAATACAGAATACAACCAAACCTCATGTAGGAATTTTAAAGAGAAGCCATGAGAAGCTACATCTTTCTTTTCTAAATATTAAGTGCTACCTGGTAATTAAGAGATTTCATCCTAAAATTCTAATGTATAGAATAGCCTTCTATGAGTATTATAGTAAAGACTCATAATACATATGAATTTGCTTCCCAAAGGAGTCTTGTTTTTCAAGGAATTAATCAAAATCAAAATTTCCCAAAGGCTAAGTAAACAACATAACAGACCAGAAAATACACTTAGAAAAATTTTTAAATATCAATGCATTTGAGCTTAGTTTTCAAAAGGGAATACTGTTCTTTTAGATTTTAGTCCATGGCACATCAAGAAAAACTAAACTACCATTTAGCACTCCAATTCTAATGGTAAAAAATTTAAGAATTTGGCTTAAAGAGACAAAGCATCTCACAATGAGCTCACCAGAATTACCAGCTGGGACCAGTAAACCACATTTACCAAATAAGGCAAGTTTTTTCAATGCCTGAAATCTTTCTACAGTGAGCTCACTTCACTTCTCACTGGGTTTCTACAATAATTGTAGAGGTCATCTCTCCAACTCAGAGTCAGTAAATCACCAGGGTCTCAATGCAAGCGTAGGCTGCACAGTCTCTGGAGAACATTCAGTTTGGCTTCATGTTATTACTGACTGGATACAGAAGAGAAAGACACAAAATCTACTATAAAAGCAGAACAGTAAGAAGCTGTATTAAGCAAAACCTATTGATAAAGGCAGTGAGAGCTGTTTATTATTGTGAATAAAATAGACATTACCCTACTATTCTCAATATATGTGTCCAGTTGCAAACATGCTCGTTATTTAGTGCCAAGTCTTTACAAACGTATTCACAAATTTCAATAATTTTGGTTACCAAATGAGTCACCTTATCATATAATCCCGAAGTACCAAAACAATCTTTTCCATTACTAATGGCTGCTTTTGTATAGTATAGAAATGGCACACACAAAAACAAAAGTTACATCTATGATGAGATTTACCACAGTCTTACTTAGAATAACACTGTTGGGAGGAGGGTTCTCTATATATTTAGCAGTTCCAGTTGCGATGTGAAACCTCAACAAAAGTAAGCAATGGTAAAGTGGTTTTTACTTGGCCATCTCTTAACTATTTAAATATATTCTACTTCAGAGGTAAAAAGGATTCTTTATCTTCTTCTAAATTGCCATATGCAAAAAACCATAGCTCTAAATTGAGACTATATATTTGGCATCAAAGATGAAAGATTACCAGTAAGATAAAATATACTAGAAATAAAAAATCTTGGTGTTTATGTTGCAAACATGACTTTTCACCACTAATCTGTTCAAAGTCACACTCAATTTTATCTTAGTATAAATTCTGTGGTTTTCTAACTTAGGAAGCAAAGTCATCAACTTCACTTTATTAAGTCTGACACCAGAGAAGGTCCACATTTGTATGAAGATCTAAAAGACTGCAGCAGTTAATACTGAAATTTGTTTCAAAACTTACACTGGGCATTGTAAATTTCTTTCTGCAAGGGAGCAAACGGTAAATATATTATGCTTTGTGCGTCACATGGTCTCTAAGAAACTGCTACACAATTCAGTTGTTACAAGATTAGAGTTGCCATAGGAAAAAAAAAACAAGATAGTAGATTAAGATGGTGGCTCACCATCGTCCTGCTGATCACTTAGATTCCACCCACATCTGCCTGAATAACCCACAAAACCGCCAGAAGATTAGCAAAATGGACTCTCCGGAGCCAAGCATAGACAAGAGGCCCATGGAAGCGGGTAGGAAGGGCGAAGAGGGGGTGCATGCTACACAGACTGGCGGGAGGGAGCTGGGGCGGTGGAGGGGCAGCCCGCCTGGCAGGCAGAGCCCCCAAGTATGGCTTGCAAAAGCGGAGGGGCCGGACTCAGTGAGTTCTGACAGCCAGCGGGACTTAACATCTGGAATGTTAAAGGTTAACAGCTCTGCTCTCGGAGAACAGGGAGGGAGGGAGGACACTGGGAGGGAGAGTTGTTGAGCCCCTGAAGACAGAGCTCAGCTTCGAGGGGGAACAAGGCACTGGCAAGTGCCATTTCCCTCCCTATCCCCCAGCCGAAATTCCAACAGGAACCAGTTCCCATCACCGAACTTGCCTGCACCTTGCAAACGCCCAACGCTGTGCTTCTGGGGACCCATTCCTCCGACCAGTCAGCCTCCCTCCTGGAGCTAGAGGGCCCCTCCCACAGGGACCACCAAAGGCAAACCTAGCTAAGCCTGCCCCTCTGCTCCTATACACCTTGCATATCCACCCCAGCTAATACACCAGATACCATGGAAGCAGCAGTGTGAAAGTAGCCCAGACAGGGGCCACGCCACCCCACAGTGAATCCCGACCCTAGGAGAGGGGAAGATAAGGTACACACCAGTCTGACTGTGGCCCCAGCGGTGGGCTGGGGGCAGACATCTGGTCAGACTGTGGCCCTGCCCACCAACACAAGTTTGTCGGAACAGCACAGGGGAAGTGCCCTGCAGATTAGAGCCACCGCAGGGACTACCCAAAATGACAAAATGGAAGAATTCTCCTCAAAAGAAACTCCAAGAAGTAGTGACAGCTAACGAATTGACCAAAAATGATTTAAGTAATATAATGGAACAAGAATTTAGAATAATAGTCATAAAATTAATCACTGGGCTTGAAAAAAGCATAGAGAACAACAGAGAATCTATTGCTACAGAGATCAAGGGACTAAGAAATAGTCATGAGGAGCTAAAAAATGCTATAAATGAGATGCAAAATAAAATGGAGGTGGCCATAGCATGAATTGAAGAAGCAGAGGAGGTAATAGGTGAATTAGAAGATAAAATTGCAGAAAAAGAGGAAGCTGAGAAAAAGATTAAAAAAATCCAGGAGTATGAGGGGAGAATTAGAGAACTAAGTGATACAATCATATGGAACAATATACTTATCATATGAATTCCAGAAAAAGAAGACAGAGAGAAAGGGGCTGAAGGTGTACTTGAACAAACCATAGCTGAGAACTTCCCTGATCTGGGGAAGGAAAAAGGCATTGAAATCCAAGAGGCACACAGAACTCCCTTCAGACGTAACTTGACTCTATCTTCTTCAAGACTTGTCATAGTGAACCTGGCAAAATACAAGGATAAAGAGAAAATTCTGAAAGCATCGAGGGATAAAATGCCCTAACATATAAAGGGAGACCTATAGACTTGTGACTGATCTCTCTTCTGGAACTTGGCAGGCCAGAAAGGAATGGCAGGAGATCTTAAAAGTGATGAACAGAAAAAATATGCAGCTGAGAATCTTTTATCCAGCAAGTCTGTCATTCAGAATAGAAGGAGAGATAAAGATCTTCCCAAACAAAAACTGAAGGAATTCATCACCACTAAACCAGCACTACAAGAGATCCTAAGGGGGATTCTGTGAGTGAAATGTTGCAAGGACCTGAGTACCAGAGACATCACTACAAGCATGAAATCTACAGACATCACAATGACTCTAAACCCATATCTTTCAATAATAACATGGAATGTAAATGGACTAAATGCTCCAACCAAAAGACATAGGGTATCAGAATGGATAAAAAAACAAGACCCATCTATTTGCTGTCTACAAAAGACTCATTTTAGACCTGAGGACACCTTCAGGTGGAAAGTGAGGGGATGGAGAACTATCTATCATGTTACTGGAAATCAAAAGAAAGCTGGAGTAGTCATACTTATATCAGGCAAACTAGACTTTAAATTAAAGGCTGTAACAAGAGATGAAGAAGGGCATTATATAATAATTACAGGGTTTATCCATCAGGAAGAGCTAACAATTATAAATGTCTATGCGCTGAATACGGGAGCCTCCAAATATATAAAACAATCACAAACATAAGGAACCCTATTGATAGGAATGTGGTAGTTGCAGGGGATTTTAACTTTAACTTAACTTACCCCACTTACAACAATGGATACATCATCTAGACACAGGATCAATAAAGAAACAAGGGCCCTGAATGATACATTGGATCAGATGGACTTGACAGATATATTTAGAACTCTGCATCCCAAAGCAACAGAATACACTTTCTTCTCGAGTGCACATGGAACATTCTGCAAGATAGATCGCATACTGGGTCACAAAACAGCCCTTCATAACTATAAAAGAATTGAGATAATGCCATGCACACTTTCAGACCACAGTGCTATGAAGCTTGAAATCAACCACAGGAAAAAGGCTGGAAAACCTCCAAAAGCATGGAGGTTAAAGACACCCTATTAAAGAAAGAGTGGGTGAACCAGGCAATTAGAGAAGAAATTAAAAAATATATGGAAACAAATGGAAAATGAAAATACAACAATCCAAACATTGGGATGCAGTGAAGGCAGTCTTAGGAGGAAAATACATTGCAATCCAGGCCTATCTCAAGGAACAAGAAAAACCCCAAATACAAAATCTAACAGCACACCTAAAGGAACTAGAAGCAGAACAGCACAGACACCCCAACCCCAGCAGTCGAAGAGAAATAATAAAGATCAGAGCAGAAATAAACACTATAGAGTAGAAAAAAAACTGTGGAGCAGATCATTGAAACCAAGAGTTGGTTTTTTGAAAAAATAAACAAAATTGATAAACCTCTGGCCAGGCTTCTCAAAAAGAAAAGGGAGATAATCCAAATAGATAAAATCATGAATGAAATGCAATTATTACAACCAACCCCTCAGAAATATGAGCAATTATCAAGGAATACTATGAAAAATTATATGCCAACAAACTGGACAACCTGGAAGAAATGGACAAATTCCTAAGCACCCACACACTTCCAAAACTCAAACAGGAAGAAATAGAAAACTTGAACAGACCCATAACCAGTGAAGAAATTGAATCAGTTATCAAAAATCTCCCAACAAATAAGAATCCAGGACCACATGGCTTCCCTGGGGATTCTACCAGACATGTAAAGCAGACATAATACCTATCCTTCTCAAGCTGTTCCAAAACATAGAAAGGGAAGGAAAACTTCCAGACTCATTCTATGAAGCCAGCATTACTTTGATTCCCAAACCAGACAAAGACCCAGCAAAAAAAGAGAACTAAAGGCCAGTATCACTGATGAATACGGATGCAAAAATTCTCAACAAGATACTAGCAAACTGAATTCAGCAGCATATAAAAAGAATTATTCACCATGATCAAGTGGGATTAATTCCTGGGCTGCAGGGCTGGTTCAACATTTGTAAATCAATCAATGTGGTAGATCACATTAATAAAAGAAAAGAAAAGAACCATATGATTCTGCCAATCAATGCAGAAAAGGCATTTGACAAAATTCAGCATTCTTTCTTAATAAAAATCCTCGAGAAAGTCAGGATAGAAGGAACACACTTAAACATCATAAAAGCCATTTATGAAAAGCCCACAGCTAATATCATCCTCCATGGGGAAAAACTGAGGGCTTTCCCCCTGAGATCAGGAACACGACAGGGATGTCCACTCTCACCGCTGTTGTTTAACATAGTGTTGGAAGTGCTAGCATCAGCAATCAGACAACAAAAGGAGATCAAAGGCATCAAAATTGGCAAAGATGAAAGCAAGCTTTCACCTTTTGCAGATGACATGATACTATACATGAAAAACACAACAGACTCCACCAAAAGTCTGCTAGAACTGACACATGAATTCAGCAGAGTCACAGGATACAAAATTAATGTACAGAAATCAGTTGCATTCTTATACACTAATAATGAAGCAACAGAAAAATAAAGAAACTGGTCCCATTCACAATTGCACGAAGAATCATAAAATACCTAGAAATAAACCTAACCACAGATGTAAAAGATCTGTATGCTGAAAACTATACAAATCTTATGAAGGAAATTGAAGAAGACACAAAGAAATGGAAAAACATTCGGTGCTCATGGATTGGAAGAATAAATATTGTTAAAATGTCAATACTCCCCAAGCAGTTTACATATTCAATGCAATCCCATTCAAAATTGCACCAGCATTCTTCTTGAAGCTAGAACAAGCAATCCTAAAATTTGTATTGGACCCCAAAAGAGCCTGAATAGCCAAGGTACTATTGAAGACGAAAACCAAAGCGGGAGACATCACAATCCCAGACTTTAGCCTCTAGTACAAAGCTGTAATCATCAAGACAGCATGGTATTGGCACAAAAACAGACACATAGACCAACGGAATAGAATAGAGACTCCAGAATTGGACCCACAAACGTATGGCCAACTAATCTTTGACAAAGCAGGAAAGAATATTCAATGGAGAAAAGACAGTCCCTTTTTAAAAAAAATTTTTTTAATGTTTATTCATCTTTGAGAGATGGAGAGAGACAGAGCATGAGTGGGGAAGGGGCAGAGAGAGGGAGACACAGAATCCGAAACAGGCTCCAGGCTCTGAGCTGTCAGCACAGGGCTCGAACTCACAAACTGTGAGATCCTGACCTGAGCTGAAGTCAGATGCTCAACTGACTGATCCATCCAGGCACCCCAGAAAGACAGTCTCTTTAACAAATGGTGTTGGGAGAACTGGACAGCAACATGTGGACGAATTAAACTAGACCACTTTCTTACACCATTCACAAAAATAAACTCAAAATGGATAAAGGACCTGAATGTGAGACAGGAAACCATCAAAACCCTCGAGGAGAAAGCAGGAAAAGACCTCTCTGACCTCAGCTGCAGCAATTTCTTACTTGACACATCTCCAAAGGCAAGGGAATTAAAGGCAAAAATGAACTATTGGGACCTCATGAAGATAAAAAGCTTCTGCACTGCAAAGGAAACAATCAACAAAACTAAAAGGCAACTGACGGAATGGGAAAAGATATTTGCAAATGACATATCAGACAAAGGGCCAGTATCCAAAATCTATAAAGAGCTCACCAAACTCCACACCCGAAAAACAAATAATCCAGTGAAGAAATGGGCAGAAAACATGAATAGACACTTCTCTAAAGGAGACATCCAGATGGCCAACAGGCACATGAAAAGATGCTCAGTGTTGCTCCTCATCAGGGAAATACAAATCAAAACCACACTGAGATACCACCTCACGCCAGTCAGAGTGTCTAAAATGTCTAAACAAATCAGGAGACTATAGATGCTGGCGAGGATGTGGAGAAATGGGAACCCTCTTGCACTGTTGATGGGAATGCAAACTGGTGCAGCTGCTCTGGAAAACAATGTGGAGGTTCCTCAAAAAATTAAAAATAGATCTACCCTACACCCAGCAATAGCACTGTTAGGAATTTACCCAAGGAATACAGGAATGCTGATACATAGGGGCATTTTTACCCCAATGTTTATAGCAGCCCTTTCAACAATAGCCAAATTATGGAAAGAGCCTAAATGTCCCTCAACCGATGAATGGATAAGGAAATTGTGGTTTACATACACAATGGAATACTACGTGGCAATGAGAAAGAATGAAATATGGCCTTTTGCAGCAATGTGGATGGAACTGGAGAATGTTATGCTAAGTAAAATAAGTCATACAGAGAAAGACAGATACCATATATTTTCACTCTTATGTGGATGCTGAGAAACTTAACAGAAGACCATGAGGGAGGGGAAGAAAAAAAAAGAGAGGGAGAGAGCCAAATCATAAGACACTCTTAAAAACTAAGAATAAACTGACGGTTGATGGGAGTTGGGAGTGTGGTGGGTGATAGGCATTGAGGAGGGCACCTGTTGGGGTGAGAACTGGTTGTTGTATGGAAACCAATTTGACAATGAATTTCATATTTAAAAAAATTTTAAAAAAGAAAACACAAACAAATGAGCAATGCTGCTTTCTAATAAAACTTTATGAGCACTGAAATCTTATTTTCACATAATTTTCACATCATAACATACTGTTTTTTTAATTTTTTAAAAACTATTTAAAAATGTAGAAACCACACATATTCGTAGTTTAAGGTCCACACAAAAACAGGCAGTAAGCCAGATTTGGCCTACAGTTTATCCATCTTGGCCTTAAAACAGAAATTAATACCTTAAACACAGAAAAGGAAACAAAGGTCACCCTTAAACTCTTCACGGTGGAAAATCATCCTGAGGTAGAAGAGGATAGAGTCACGTGTGTCCTTTAATGAGATACTTGCTCTGCACTGGAACTGGTAAAAATATCACATAGGATGGTGGGATCAGTCTCTCCTGGGCCATCATTCCTTTGGGAATTTGGTAACAGCTGAATTCACAGATGGGAACATCAGCCTCTCATACCCAAAGGAAAGGACAGAAAAAAGTTTTAAAAAGGAAAGATGTGGTAGACTGGAGAAATGTACTGACTTAGAAGAAAAGCATTAGAATAGCAGGAGCTGCTAAATCAGAGAATAAGAAAAAAAAAAAAAAGCAGTGGCCTATGGAAACTTCAGGGCTAACAAAGAGGATCATCTTTGAACTACTTGAGAAGGGGAGAGGATTATTCTAGGGGTTTGTAGCTTACTGCAAAGACCTTTATATGACATAGGCCAAAGGTTCCCCTCCTGCTGGTGTGGTTTTGCCGCTACCAGGCCTGTGTGGCTGGCAGGTACACAGAAATGACTGGATTTCCTGATGGCAGAAAAAGATTTCATAAACATTCTAATGCAAAGATTGATGAATCAGTGGCTGGCAGTTGGTCTCTCAGACTCCATCCAGCCTTACACCTTGCTCATAAGTTATCTTCTTAAAATGTAGACTAAGACTCTGCCCATATGAGTATCATGTCTGCCATATGAGTAGAAGATTAAAGTATCATGGTTAGGAGCATGTACCTTAGAGCCAAACTACCTGGGTTCAATCCTGTGCTTTGTCATTTACCAGCTGCCTAATCATTAACAAATTACATTATTCTCTCTGTGGCTCAAGTTTACTCACTAGTAAGAAGAGGATGAAAATAATAGCTCCTACCTCATAGAGTTGTTGTAAAGATGAAATAAATATTATGTGAGCTGCCTAGAATACATCTCACATGTATGATCATTATCTATTATATCTTGTTCATCATCATCATGATTATTAACAAAAAAAAAAAAGTCATTGGTGCAGCACAAAACTCTCCATTATTCTGCGTTGACTGAGCATTTCTTGCCTCATTTCTCACTAATTTGCCTTCACTTTCCACTTACATTTGCATGCTAAGCAATGACCCAATATTTATTCATAGTATGGGTTATGACATTGGTGGGTTACATAACCGGTCTCATGAGTTATAGCCAGCACTTGTTTGAAATGAAAAAGATTAGAGTAGAATACAACTGAAAATACCAGAGTATATATGTGGTAATAGAAGTATGTTAGCATATGTATTCATTGAATTCTGATGTATAATGCATGTCTTAATGTGGTTCATGTTAGGGAGGAAAAAAGGTGAAAAGCAACAGCTCTAATCACACCAGAATATATCAAGTTTCCAAACCATTTTCTAAAGCCATCACAATTTTTTTACACCATTATGACTCTTCTCTTTTGCCTGTGATGCTGTTTATCCCTTGCACTAACTGGAAAGTTTCTGCTAGCCATTACATTGCACCTGCTGATACCAGAATATCACAAAAGTCTTGGCCATCCTCCCCCTGGTTAAAAGAATGAATTGTTCCTTCCATTGTGCATGTAAATACTGTGGGAATATTTCAGATACATCATTAATTCCATTTCATCATAATTATTTGTTTTTCTGTGGCTTCTTTTGCTATACTGTTAGCTCCATGAAGGCAAGCACCATATTTTATTTTTGTGTCCCTTGACTTCACATCATCCTGACAAAGCAGATCAACACTGTCCAATTGAATGTTTGTTGTTTTTTTTATCAATGACTTAAGATGGATGATGGGATGCTAATCCACTTTCTAATGACTCAGAGCAGGGCACAGAGGATTAAGCAGCAGAGGAGAGCCTGTTATTAGATGATAAAATATAGATGCCAAAATATCTTATTACTTTGGAATGAAGTAAATGAAACACAGCAAAAGTCTCACCATCAAACCCACAGTCAACTGGGTCAGTATGGAATCAAAGTGCTCTACCTTAATTCCTGCTGAGATTTGATTTTGATCTGAATAAACAGTGTGACATGAACAACGAAAACTTAAGTGATTTTATAGGTCTCTATTGATATTTTTAAAATTTTTATTGTTATAATAACCAGATACTCTTTGGGGCTTCGAGTTCAGTTTTCACTGCTAAATTTTAGCACGAACACTTAAAAACTAAAGCTGTTAACAGAAAACAAGAGTTTGATAAGTTGAAACAATGTCCTATTAAGAATAACTGTATGTATAATAGGAATGTTCAGCAAATGCAGATATTTCCTGACAATGACACTAGCAACTTTGAGATACTCAGTACATGTTTATTTTGTTTTGTTTTGTTTGCTTGACTAGATATGAAAATGTTCTGTATTTCAGATGTAACAAAAGGTTTAATTAATTTTGTAGGGAAAGTAGTCTGAAGTTCTTCATAATTTAATTTTTAAATCTATTAAAGTTTCCTAAATATTAACTCACTGATTTATAGTCTTTAGAGGGTTTCCAATTACTCAATGCATATTATAAAGCTTTAATTCCAATATGATATACACAAAATATAGGTGAGGGCAATAAGAAAAGCCCAATGAAGTATCATTAAAATTCAAATGCTGAGGGGCACTGGGGTGGCTCACTCAGTTAAGCTTTCGATTTCAGCTCAGGTCATGCATGATCTCACAGTTCGTGAGTTTGAGTCCTGCATTGGGTTCACTGCTATCAGCTTAGAGCCTGCTTCAGATCCTCTGTACCTTCTTTCTCCACCCCTCCCTTGCTTATGCTGTCTCTCTCTCTCAAAAATGAGTGAACATTAAAAAAAATTCAAATGCTGACTTAATTCATTTCCAACAACCCTAAAGAATAGATTGTAAGATACAAAATCTAGTATTCTATAAAAATTATTTGAAAAATCCTTCATCTTCCTTCTTCCATCCTAGATCACCCTGAAAATAAGTTCTGACACTTATGTGTGTTTTCTCAATTAACAAGCAACTATTATGATATAAAATTAAACACAGGAGGGTATTATTCACAGAGGGTAGTCATTTTATCAAAGCTCTCCAGTTAACATCAAATGTGTGTACTACAAAACCATGTATTTCTGATGCTTTAAATGTACACCTGTTTCTATCTGCAACTTGCATTGAATTGTAACATTTAAGTGTGAAATAAAATGTTTTCCAATTCTATGGTGTTTAGTTTTCCATAGAAATCAATATAAAGTTTCCTAAGTGTTTCAGAATATTTCTAATAATTTAAATTTGAAAAAAAATAACTATCACTGATAGCTTCCCGACCACCTAAGGGATAATTAAAAAGGTAGAAGGTGTAAGGAAAAATGTCAATGTATATAGCAATAAGAAGCATAAGTTCTCATGTAGCAAATTCTTCTGCAATAGGGCAGCCAGTAGATGTGAGGAAAAAATGAATCTACAGATAAAAACGCCAGCTATTGAACAAAGAAACTACCTTGTTTTCTAGAAAAGATATAAAATTCACAGGGGAAATGTCCTCAGGGGAGATGCTCCATGAGCATTTGAACTTCTGAACTTCCAAGAATGTCTGTACTCCTCACTGTTGTCCCTATTGAAAGCAAGGGATCTAGAAAATTTTCATTAGTTATTTGGAATTTCTCCTTCCACCAGGTTAACTTTAAGTAAATGGATTTGCTACAGAGAAGATTCCATTACATGGAAAAAGGCTTGATTCCTACCCAAAAAGGCTGACCATTGAAGAATTCTATTGAATAACAAGGTTTTTCACTCAGTATAGATTTTAACAATAACATTAGTGAGGCTCCACTGCATTTCATCAATTACTATTTATGTAGAATACTTGTAAATTGCAATAAAATTTAATAAGCTATATACTTGACCTAAAAAATTAGTATAAGGATCTTTTATAAATATACAAATTCTGGGAAGCTTAAAATGTTTTCTAAGTATCAGTCTTTTGGCATCAACATAAGGATAATCAGGAGGGGACAAAAAGTGACAATCTTATCTTCAATTTACTATAATAAAAATATAACACAAGAGTTTATCCTCCTATCTAAGCACATAACAGCCACTTAATAAAGTTATAATAATCTATGTATGTATATACATATACACTTAACATATAGTGAGGTAATAAATATATATTGACTTAATTGTTCAGAAGGCCTTTAGGTTATGTCCCTATCCAGAATTGTAACTATAGGAGGCTCAGCTTTTCTAATGGACTAGCAAACTCTGAAATGTGAAGAAAATAATACCCTCAGCAATTTTTGTAACATGTAGAGACACTGAATGGTACCACGTGTCAAGTAAAGAGACTTTTACTGACTTACTGTCTCCAGGGGATGTGATCTGGTTTGTTTTTCTAGTGGTGGCAATGGGGTCAATCAATTAGAGATGATATTCACCTCACAAGAATGTTGTAATGATGGTGAAAATATAATATGAACTCCAAAAAAAAAAAAAAAACAAAAACAAAAACAAAAAACAAGCACTTACATTCCTATGATAAAGGCAGGTATATTATGCTGCCCAAATTACTAAGTTAGCAACAGAAGGGTTGGACTTGAGTGCCTAGCTAAAGTACACCTGCACCTCTGGGTTGCTGGTAATGCTTCTTGATCTTTCTAGGTGTCAGGTTAGTCATGTGGAAAATACTTCCTAACTTCATACTTTGTAGGACTATTGTAAGTAATAGCACTTCACAAGATTTACAGTGTTTTTAACTATAGGTACTGTCCAGGTAGGCCCCTCTTGCTTGGTAACCCTGAGAACTGCACTTAATAATCTAGAATCAACAGTGATTTTTCTCTGCCTATAAAAGAAAATAAGGCAAACTAAACTACATGAACAATGATCTTATTTTTACTGTAATATTTTTGGTTAATACTGACAAAAAGTATATAATGTGAATACTGATTAACTATGAAAGCAATTAACATCTTAGTACTTGCCATGTAGAAGAAATTACACTAAGAAATTTATTTGAAATGTCAAATTATGCTATCACATCAATCATATGAAGATAGTCCTATTATTGTCTCCATTTTTTTTTTTTCAGATAGGGAAACTAAGGCTTAGAAAAGATAATTAACTTACCCAAGTTCACAGTTCTTATGAGTACTATGTGTCAGGTTTTGATCTCAAGTGTGTATGACTGTATAGAACCTGCTGGTAAATTATAAGACACTATCTGCTCTCCAAAGGAGCTAAGTAGCCAATTTTCCTTCTTTAAAAATAAAGGAATTAATTAATATTTCTTGAGCATCAAACATGTAGTGCTGCTACTCAAGAACTCTATAGGTTTTATCTCGTTTCTGTTTAAAATCTGACTCTACTTCTTACTAGTCACAAGACCTCAGCCCATTTGCTTAACTTCTCTGCACCTCAGCTTATTTATCTATAAAATGTGCGTAACAGTTTTCCTATCTAATATGCTGGTGTAAGGATTAAATGAGTTTCATGTAAAATAGTACTTGGTTACCTATTATTATTATTTTTAAAGATGACCAAATACCAAAAATCAATAATTCTCAAACCCCATAAAATAGGTTCTAATGACAAAAAGTACAATAAAGAGAATTTCAAAACAACTATGAAATGTTTATAATTTGTCCTAAAAATTCAGCCCCAGAGAATTTCTGTCCAGGAGACAGATTCAGCACAGCAGCCATCAGTGGCACATGCAAAATCAATCCTGACCATCCTCTCTGTAGAACTTGTTGACAACTAGGGGCACCTGGGTGGCTCGGGTAAGTGTCTGACTTCGGCTCAGGTCATGATCTCGCGATCTGTGAGTGTGAGCCCCGCGTCAGGCTCTGTGCTGACAGCTCTGAGCCTGGAGCCTGCTTCAGATTCTCTGTCTCCCTCTCTCCCTGCCCCTCCCCCACTCGCACTCTGTCTCTCTCTCAAAAATAAGCATTAAAAAAATTAAATAAAAAAGAACTTGTTGACAACTGGAGGAAAAGTAAGGTGATGTACTAAATCCATACTCTGATGCTATAAAACACATTCTTTTGGACTGTTCCCATAATGAGCCCAATGTATTACCCATTAAATTAGATTAATAAGTCAGTTAAGTGGCAAAAACTTTATAATTTGGAATAAGTAAAGCATCTATAACCCTTCTAGTTCTCTAAGTCATTTGTCTATTTGAGACAACAAATTAGATGAAGCCATTTTTTACATGAAAGAAATCTAAGACTATGTGACAAACTAATCGTGACAACTGTCCACAGATTTTAGATACAACATGCTAAAATAACTAGAGGTGCAAGACATGTTTAAAAATAATAAACGCTCAGGGGCACCTGGGTGGCTCAGTCAGTTGAGTGTCCAACTCCTGATTTTGGCTCAGATCATGATCTCACGTTTCACAGGTTCAAGCCTCACAATGGGCTCTGTGCTGACAGAGTGGAGCCTGCTTGGGATTCTCTCTCTCCCTCTCTCTCTCCTGCCCCTCCCTCACTTGTGCTCTCTTTCTCTCAAAACAAATAAATAAAATAATAATAATAATAATAATAATAATAATAATAATAAATGCTCAGAGACAGAACCAAACTCTATTATGGAGAAAATGAAGGGACAAGAATTATCAGGTTCCATTACAGTCTTCAACATGAAACTAACATAAAGAAAATCAGTACTATTTTGAAATGACTAATATTATATTGTTTATTTTTCTATTAATACCATAGATCAATGTTCATATGATTTCTATTAAGGTCTACTTAAAACTGAAAACCAGTCTTAAAAAAAATGTTTCCCATGGAAATGAAAATGTCTTTTATGGGCAGTATTTCTCAGGTATCTCATCTCTAATGAAATAAGTCAGTATTAAGTGCCTACTGTATGCTGAGGAAAATTAAAAATAAAATTAAGTACATAACTAGGCTTGATTCAAAGTGGGCAAGTTTTAAATGAAGTGGGCATACTTGAAACATTTTTATAATTAAGATGTATTGCACACTAAACCATTTGTTTGCTAAAGATAAGCAAAATAAAATATGTCACAAAAGAGTATTCTAAAGAGGAGTAATAGAGGACTTGATAGACCAGCGATCTAAGGAATTGAGTTCTAATCCTCACTGTGCCAATAACTAGCTGCTCAGTCTGTTTATATGTATAAAATGAGTCCTGGGTCTCCTGAAAGCCGGTTCCATTTCCTAAAATATGTAATAGGCTGATATGTAGGTATGTTTACACTATTTCTCTTAATGTATTTGTCTTTGAGTAGGAACTCAGATACAGAGTTCTACCTATTCTTTGGAGTCACCAGTTTATGTAGGAACAGGTTTGGCAAGTATAGATATGACTTAAAAATGATTCTCACTAGGAGCAAGGGCACGATTTTGAATGTAACCAAATATAGTTGTCAATTTATATAAAATGTGAAAACAAGTTATATTTCATTTTGCTGTAATGTATGCTGCTCTGGATATATTTATATTGTGAAAATTTTAGTTTGCATTAATCATTCTGGATACCTACTGGATTTTCTACTCATTTCTAGAACTGAAATCAGCAGTTTTAACAGGATACAAATTAAAAAAAACACACACAAGTATTCAATTCTATACTCTGACACACATAATATGTCAGGCCTGCAAACAATTCCATTCTGCATATACCAGCACACTAAGAACCTCTAAATAAATATACTTTGCAACTATTTACACATAATTTCAGCTATTCAAAAAACAGGAACCATCTCCTCAGTTCAGTGCGGGAACCCCCATCATTAATCTTTTCTAATGGCTTTCAATGGTGCTTTTTCCCCACAACTATAACTCACACAGCACCTTGCGTTCCACAGCAAGGTATCAGGTGTCTCAAAGTCCACAGAACACACTACAAAAGGAAATGTTTGTGGTCTGTAGACTTAGTCCATGTCAGTTAAATAGGATCATCTGGTTGTGAGGAGAGGGCTACTTTGACTCAGCATTTTCCACTTGGTCCAAGGTGAGGAGGTCACTGACTGCACTGCAGGAGTCTACACTTAACTGACACTCTTGCCTTCCAGCTCATCAGCCTGAACACTTGCTGGAAACCTCTATTGTACACACTGTAAAAAGCAGCAGAGTATCATCTGTAGAATTACCTCTATTTACCAGGAAAATATATAAGTAAAACAGGGAGTAAAGCAATAGAAAAAAATAAACTCCTTCAAATATTTTTATTTCTACCATGGTGTTTCTGCAATACCAAAATAAAACTGACCTATACATATATTTCAGAAGAAAATGCCTGTTTTTTTATTCACTTTACTGAACAAGGATTACTTAGCAGCTTACAATTTAGTACTAAAAGCATCAGGCAGATAAAGTACACAGAATCACCACAACCAAAAGGCCAAGTGCAGTAATCTTTAGGTTCAAGATTTCATTTGAATTCATTTAACAGCAAGTTTAAAACACCTCCCAATGACTAGGCAAAAGGCATAATATACTGTGTGTGTTTTCAGCTGATACGTCCAGCAACTGAGGTGTTTAAAAATAGAATAATAGTAAAAAAAAGAAGATAAAATAAAAAATAAAATAAAATAGGTATAATTATTCATTTTCTTTTAACTATACCTAACCTAAACCTTGAAATAAGAATAATCCTTACACAAGTAAAATCTACTCTAGATGGGCCAAAACACTTGGAATATCCTGTACTAAAGAATTTTTCACAAAGCTCTTTAATTTTATAAAAATATCAGTGAAGTGAAACATTGTAAATTGAGGCTCTAAGGTAAAATGGCTTAATTTCAGACACATAGTCGGACCTCCTAGCTCTGTGATCTGTTGTGATCACTTCATCATTTTCCTCATTGTAAAAGCAGGTGTAATACCTGTACTCACCTCATGGGTTGCTTGTGAGAATTTAATTAAGTCTCAGATGTAATAGCTCAGTAAGAACCCCTATAATATAGATGTCAATACAGATTAGCTACTATTATTCTTGGAAAAAAAAACTTCCTTGCTCTGAGCACACCCCATATTCTTATTTTCTTCCTTCTTCTGCCCTTCCTTCTCAACTTCCTTATCTGTCCTGTTTTTCTCTCTCAAAACATCAAATGTTGAGTTCTCAGACTATATAGAAGTCCTCTTCTCAATCTATTCTTTCCCAGAAGGAATCTAACTTTACCCATGAATTTAATCACCACCTAGAGGACAATGGTTCCCAAATGTGTATTTCGAATTCAGGTAGGAATATATACATGCAAGCTCAACATCCCCACCTGGATGTCTTGGAGGAACCTCAAATTCATTACGTCTAAAGCCAAACTCATTTTTGCCATCCAAACATTAATGCTGTCTATCTCAGTAAATCACTCCAAAAGTCACCCAATTATGCAACCCAGAACCCTAAGAGTAATCTCTGAAATGTCCTGTTCCTCACTTCCCAGTATGTAACCCATTTCCTACCTTTCCCATTTTACCTCTGAAATACATCCCTTTGTCTCCATAGCCACTATCACCTTCTGAATCTGAAGTCATTATCCCATAGTCCCAAATTGGCTTTCCCAAAGAAGTCATGTGTGCATTGGTGGTATAGGAAGTCCTGCCCCCTCCAATCCCTGCATGACATGAAACTAGAGGGATATTTAAAATGAAAATATAAAAGATAAAAAAATAACATAAAAATGATAAAAATAAATAAAATTAAATTAAAATAAAATAAAATAAAATAAAATAAAATAAAATAAAATGCAAATATAACATCACTCATCTAGCTACAACTTTTATTTGGCTTAACAACACCCTCAGAATAAGGAACAAAATACTATGGGCCATTAATAAAGCTGTGTGCATGCCATCTGTCTCCATGGTCCTCTATATTTCTAACAGCCTGGACCTTTTTCTCCTAAAATGCCAGGCTCTATCCTCCTTTAAGGCCTTTACTCATACCCACTCTGCTCCCTCTTTGGGAATATGGGTTATTCCTTTCTCACCTCTGAACGCCCATTTCTAGCTATTTCTTTATCATTTAGCTTTCTGTTTAACCAATACTTCCTCCAGAAAGTGTTGCCTGGTCCTCTGGACATGGTCAGTTTTATTAATTATACTCTAACAAACTGCTCTTAACTTTTGCATCACAATCCTCAGTGCATTTGTTAATTACTTTGGTGTCTGCCTTCCACAAAAGATAATAAGGGACACAAGTGCAGAGAGCAAGACTATTGTGTTTACAACTGTATCCCTTAATCTTATCAAACACCATGCTGGCCACAAGTGGGCCAACTAGGATACTGATAAATGTTTCCTGAATTAATTAACATAAACATGGTTCTGGTTTAGTCCCTGACTTGATAATTGTTTATAATTGGTAGAAAAATACACAAAAAACTCTAATTCAACAGACTTTGTTAGTTTCTTACAGGAAATAAGCATAAAAACTACTTGATTCTATAAGAAAGATAATCAATTCTGGAAGGGGAACAAATAATATGAAGAAAGACCAGGACCCCTGTGTGGGTCAGTGAGTTAAGCATCCTAATCTTGACTCTGGGTTAGGTCATCATCCCAGGGTCATAGAATCAAGCGCTGCATTGGACTTTGTGATTAGTGTACAGCCTGTTTAAGATTCTCTCTCTCTCTGCCTCTGCCCCTCTCCCCCAGTTGCGTGCTCTCTCTCTCGCTCTCTCTCTCTCTCTGTTTTTTTTTTTTGTGTGTTTTTTTTTGTTTTTTTTTTGTTTTGTTTTGTTTTTGTTTTTTGAGAGAGAGACAGAGAGAGAGAGAGAGAGGGAATGAGGAAAGCTTCTTTCTGGTGCTGGGATATGAATGAAGCCATGGAGAGGTAAGAAGACTTCAACAGGGAAGGGTAAAAAATACTCCAGGAAGAGGGAAGTTTGTGCAAAGCCATGGACATAGTCAAGAGTATATACAAAGACAGGTGAATGGACAATTGTGCTGGAGGAAGGAGATACACTGAAATGTTGCAAATGGGCACAATGTGGAAAGCTTTCATTATCAGAATTAAACCATCTCTCAAGGAAAACCACTGAATATTTCATTGGAAGAAGGATGAAGACAGCAAAAATGTGTACAGATTAGGATGAAAGTAAGGAGACCAACCCATAAGCTATTTCAATATTTCAGACAGATGGGAAGGAGGAAAGAAGGAAAAAATAATTCTGCAGTAGAAGAGACAATACTGCTTGAATGGGGAAGGGGTATGTCTTTGACTAAATAGAAAACCAAAATAGAGAAAAGATAGAAGAAGGATGGGAGATGATGAGTTCTGTTTTGGAAACCCTAAATTTTATGTCCTTATATAATGTTGAGCAGGATAGTTTAGGTATAGGTCTGAGAAAGAGGATGCAAATGAATTTCAGAAGCTATTGGGCTCAGGGAAATCTTAATTGGTCTGTAATCAATTAAACAATAACACAAAGGCTTGAGAATCATGTCTAAAGTTTTTTCACAAACACATTTTTATTAATAATGAAAAAAACACAAAAAATAATAAACGTTATTTTATTATTACTTACCTAAGTTTTCAATACACCCAATACCTAATTTTTATTTTATATAGTTAGGAAAAAGTGTCTCAATTTTACTTTAACTTCACTCTTTAAAATAGTTAATTTCCCACAATAGTTGGGATGGGAGGAACTCACCCATAACATGCTGACTTTCTCTATTAAGTACAAGAATATCTTTTATGCTTAAAAGAATTCCAGTCTTTGTAATAGGCTCTGTGCAAAAATTTAAAATGATGTACAGAATTTTTTAAAAGGTTAACATCTAATTTCAAAAATGTTAACATCTGAAATTATGTCATCTTTAATTATCAGGACGATATCTGAAGAATAAAATGTAGCACTTACTTTTGCTGCACCTATCTGTTCTTTGCGAAATTTCTCAAGTGGAGCAATTAATACATCATTAGCATTTTGAATCTGAAATTAAAAATGCAAATACATTAAATTCTGTATAATTTCATGCAAATATTGAAAAAAAACAGCTCCTTTATTCAACTTATTTAAATGAACGCTTTTGTTCTCCTGTTTGCTTCTATAAATGAAGTAAAAATATGTTGCATGTTGTATAGTATTTTTCTACCTTATGAGGTCATTTTCACCAATTATTTTACTCAAGCCTAACAATAATGTGAAAAATGGAAAACAGTACACGTTTAGATCCTAGCCTGAATATTTAATTTCATATTCTAAGATTTAACTAAGAAATAGCACAGATATTAAATTTACAAATACCTTTAATTACACTAGTTTAATGCAGTCAGTTCAAGCATCATTTAAAAATTAAACCATATAAAGCGCTTCCACTTGGCACTAGAATGTTATTCTAAGCCACAAAATAAAATAAGGTTCATTTTTTTTCCACTTAATTAGATTCTTTACACTAGGGATTTGTCTGAATGTTTGCATATGTTCAACCCTGCTAAAACTGTACCTGATTTCATTTCAATGAATAGTATTTTAGTCCCAAACTCCAAACTGGGATTTACTTACACCTTAAAACAGATAAATATTTAATTTGGATCTGTGAGAATACTGTGAAGAGGTTTTCAGTATGGGAGCCAGGGACTGAATGCAAGACCCAGACAATTCTAAGAAAAACAGTATGCTGGGAGGAAATTTTCATCTGAAAAAACCTTTATAAACCATTAAAATTAAACACAATCTTAAATGTTCTCAACACAACCTGGGTTGGAAGATGGCGGCGTAGGAGGACTCTGGGCTCACCGCACGTCCTGCTGATCACTTAGATTCCACTTACACCTGCCTAAATAACCCAGAAAACCACCAGAAAACTAGCAGAACGGACTCTCCGGAGCCAAGTGCAGACGAGAGGCCCACAGAAGAGGGTAGGAAGGGCGGCGAGGCGGTGCAAGATCCACGGACTGACGGGAGGGAGCCTGGGCAGAGGGGCAGCCTGCTGGCCAAGCAGAGCCCCCGAGTCTGGCTGGCAAAAGCGGAGGGGCTGGACGGAGTGTGTTCCGACAACAAGCGCGACTTAGCGTCTGGGAGGTCATAAGTTAACAGCTCTGCTCGGAAAGCGGGAAGGCTGAGGGACAAAGGGAGGGAGAGTTGCTGAGCCCCCGGACGACAGAGCTCAGCTTGGTGGGGAACAAAGGCGCTCGCCAGCGCCATCTCCCTCGCCCATCTCCCAGCCAAAATCCCAAAGGGAACCAGTTCCTGCCAGGGAACTTGCTAGCTCCTCACAAACACCCAACTCTGTGCTTCTGTGAAGCCAAACCTCCGGCAGCGGATCTGACTCCCTCCCGCTGCCACAGGGCCCCTCCTGAAGTGGATCACCTAAGGAGAAGCGAGCTAAGCCTGCCCCTCCTGCCCCCGTGCACCTTGCCTACCCACCCCAGCTAAGACGCCAGATCCCTAGCACCACAAGCCTGGCAGTGTGCAAGTAGCCCAGATGGGCCACACCACCCCACAGTGAATCCCGCCCCTAGGAGAGGGGAAGAGAAGGCACACATCAGTCTGACTGTGGCCCCAGCGGTGGGCTGGAGGCAGACATCAGGTCTGACTGCGGCCCAGCCCACCATCTCCAGTTATACACCACAGCACAGGGGAAGTGCCCTGCAGGTCCGCACCACTCCAGGGACTATCCAAAATGACCAAACGGAAGAATTCCCCTCAGAAGAATCTCCAGGAAATAACACAGCCAATGAACTGATCAAAAAGGATTTAAGTAATATAACAGAAAGTGAATTTAGAATAATAGTCATCAAATTAATCGCTGGGCTTGAAAACAGTATACAGGACAGCAGAGAATCTCTTGCTACAGAGATCAAGGGACTAAGGAACAGTCACGAGGAGCTGAAAAACGCTTTAAACGAAATGCAAAACATAATGGAAACCACGACGGCTAGGATTGAAGAGGCAGAGGAGAGACTAGGTGAACTAGAAGATAAAGTTATGGAAAAAGAGGAAGCTGAGAGAAAGAGAGATAAAAAAATCCAGCAGTATGAGGGGAAAATTAGAGAACTAAGTGATACACTAAAAAGAAATAATATACGCATAATTGGTATCCCAGAGGAGGAAGAGAGAGGGAAAGGTACTGAAGGGGTACTTGAAGAAATAATAGCTGAGAACTTCCCTGAACTGGGGAAGGAAAAAGGCATTGAAATCCAAGAGGCACAGAGAAGTCCCTTCAGACGTAACTTGAATCGATCTTCTGCACGACATATCATAGTGAAACTGGCAAAATACAAGGATAAAGAGAAAATTCTGAAAGCAGCAAGGGATAAACGTGCCCTCACATATAAAGGGAGACCTATAAGACTCGGGACTGATCTCTCTTTTGAAACTTGGCAGGCCAGAAAGGATTGGCACGATATCTTCAGTGTGCTAAACAGAAAAAATATGCAGCCGAGAATCCTTTATCCAGCAAGTCTCTCATTCAGAATAGAAGGAGAGATAAAGGTCTTCCCAAACAAACAAAAACTGAAGGAATTTGTCACCACTAAACCAGCCCTACAAGAGATCCTAAGGGGAATCCTGTGAGACAAAGTACCAGAGACATCACTACAAGCATAAAACATACAGACATCACAATGACTCTAAACCCGTATCTTTCTATAATAACACTGAATGTAAATGGATTAAATGCGCCAACCAAAAGACATAGGGTATCAGAATGGATAAAAAAACAAGACCCATCTATTTGCTGTCTACAAGAGACTCATTTTAGATCTGAGGACACCTTTAGATTGAGAGTGAGGGGATGGAGAACTATTTATCATGCTACTGGAAGCCAAAAGAAAGCTGGAGTAGCCATACTTATATCAGACAAACTAGACTTTAAATTAAAGGCTGTAACAAGAGATGAAGAAGGGCATTATATAATAATCACAGGGTCTATCCATCAGGAAGAGCTAACATTTATAAATGTCTATGCGCCGAATACCGAAGCCCCCAAATATATAAAACAATTATTCACAAATATAAGCAACCTTATTGATAAGAATGTGGTAATTGCAGGGGACTTTAACACTCCACTTACAGAAATGGATAGATCATCTAGACACACAGTCAATAAAGAAACAAGGGCCCTGAATGAGACATTGGATCAGATGGACTTGACAGATATATTTAGAACTCTGCATCCCAAACCAACAGAATATACTTTCTTCTCCAGTGCACATGGAACATTCTCCAAGATAGATCATATACTGGGTCACAAAACAGCCCTTCATAAGTTTACAAGAATTGAAATTATACCATGCATACTTTCAGACCACAATGCTATGAAGCTTGAAATCAACCACAGGAAAAAGTCTGGAAAACTTCCAAAAGCGTGGAGGTTAAAGAACACCTTACTAAAGAATGAGTGGGTCAACCAGGCAATTAGAGAAGAAATTAAAAAATATATGGAAACAAACGAAAATGAAAATACAACAATCCAAACGCTTTGAGACGCAGCAAAGGCAGTCCTGAGAGGAAAATACATTGCAATCCAGGCCTATCTCAAGAAACAAGAAAAATCCCAAGTACAAAATCTAACAGCACACCTAAAGGAAATAGAAGCAGAACAGTAAAGGCAGCCTAAACCCAGCAGAAGAAGAGAAATAATAAAGATCAGAGCAGAAATAAAAAATATAGAATCTAAAAAAACTGTGGAGCAGATCAACAAAACCAAGAGTTAGTTTTTTGAAAAAATAAACAAAATTGCAAACCTCTAGCCAGGCTTCTCAAAAAGAAAAGGGAGATGACCCAAATAGATAAAATCATGAATGAAAATGGAATTATGACAACCAATCCCTCAGAGATACAAACAATTATCAGGGAATACTATGAAAAATTATATGCCAACAAATTGGACAACCTGGAAGAAATGGACAAATTCCTAAACACAAACACTCTTCCAAAACTCAATCAGGAGGAAATAGAAACCTTGAACAGACTCATAACCAGCGAAGAAATTGAATTGGTTATCAAAAATCTCCCAACAAATAAGAGTCCAGGACCAGATGGCTTCCCAGGGGAGTTCTACCAGACGTTTAAAGCAGAGATAATACCTATCCTTCTCAAGCTATTCCAAGAAATAGAAAAGGAAGGAAAACTTCCAGACTCATTCTATGAAGCCAATATTTCTTTGATTCCTAAACCAGACAGAGACCCAGTAAAAAAAGAGAACTACAGGCCAATATCCCTGATGAATATGGATGCAAAAATTCTCAATAAGATACTAGCAAATTGAATTCAACAGCATATAAAAAGAATTATTCACCATGATCAAGTGGGATTCATTCCTGGGATGCAGGGCTGGTTCAACATTCGCAAATCAATCAACGTGATACATCACATTAATAAAAAAAAAGAGAAGAACCATATGATCCTGTCAATCGATGCAGAAAAGGCCTTTGACAAAACCCAGCACCCTTTCTTAATAAAAACCCTTGAGAAAGTCGGGATAGAAGGAACATACTTAAAGATCATAAAAGCCATTTATGAAAAGCCTACAGCTAACATCATCCTCAATGGGGAAAAACTGAGAGCTTTTTCCCTGAGATCAGGACAAGACAGGGATGCCCACTCTCACCGCTGTTGTTTAACATAGTGTTGGAAGTTCTAGCATCAGCAATCAGACAACAAAAGGAAATCAAAGGCATCAAAATTGGCAAAGATGAAGTCAAGCTTTCACTTTTTGCAGATGACATGATATTATACATGGAAAATCCGATAGACTCCACCAAAAGTCTGCTAGAACTGATACATGAATTCAGCACAGTTGCAGGATACAAAATCAATGTACAGAAATCAGTTGCATTCTTATACACTAACAATGAAGCAACAGAAAGACAAATAAAGAAACTGATCCCATTCACAATTGCACCAAGAAACATAAAATACCTAGGAATAAATCTAACGAAAGATGTAAAAGATCTGTATGCTGAAAACTATAGAAAGCTTATGAAGGTAATTGAAGAAGATATAAAGAAATGGAAAGACATTCCCTGCTCATGGATTGGAAGAATAAATATTGTCAAAATGTCAATACTACCCAAAGCAATCTACACATTCAATTCAATCACAATCAAAATTGCACCAGCATTCTTCTCGAAACTAGAACAAGCAATCCTAAAATTCATATGGAACCACAAAAGGCCCCGAATAGCCAAAGTAATTTTGAAGAAGACCAAAGCAGGAGGCATCACAATCCCAGACTTTAGCCTCTACTACAAAGCTGTCATCCTCAAGACAGCATGGTATTGGCACAAAAACAGACACATAGACCAATGGAATAGAATAGAAACCCCAGAACTAGACCCACAAACATATGGCCAACTCATTTTTGACAAAGCAGGAAAGAACATCCAATGGAAAAAAGACAGTCTCTTTAACAAATGGTGCTGGGAGAACTGGACAGCAACATGCAGAAGGTTGAAACTAGACCACTTTCTCACACCATTCACAAAAATAAACTCAAAATGGATAAAGGACCTGAATGTGAGACAGGAAACCATCAAAACCCTAGAGGAGAAAGCAGGAAAAGACCTCTCTGACCTCAGCCGTAGCAATCTCTTACTCGACACATCCGCAAAGGCAAGGGAATTAAAAGCAAAAATGAATTACTGGGACCTTATGAAGATAAAAAGCTTCTGCACAGCAAAGGAAACAACCAACACAACTAAAAGGCAACCAACGGAATGGGAAAAGATATTTGCAAATGACATATCGGACAAAGGGCTAGTATCCAAAATCTATAAAGAGCTCACCAAACTCCACACGCGAAAAACAAATAACCCAGTGAAGAAATGGGCAGAAAACATGAATAGACACTTCTCTAAAGAAGACATCTGGATGGCCAAAAGGCACATGAAAAGATGCTCAACGTCGCTCCTCATCAGGGAAATACAAATCAAAACCACACTCAGATATCACCTCATGCCAGTCAGAGTGGCCAAAATGAACAAATCAGGAGACTATAGATGCTGGCGAGGATGTGGAGAAACGGGAACCCTCTTGCACTGTTGGTGGGAATGCAAATTGGTGCAGGTGCTCTGGAAAGCAGTGTGGAGGTTCCTCAGAAAATTAAAAATAGACCTACCCTATGACCCAGCAATAGCACTGCTAGGAATTTACCCAAGGGATACAGGAGTACTGATGCATAGGGGCGTTTGTACCCCAATGTTTATAGCAGCACTCTCAACAATAGCCAAATTATGGAAAGAGCCTAAATGTCCATCAACTGATGAATGGATAAAGAAATTGTGGTTTATATACACAATGGAATACTACGTGGCAATGAGAAAGAATGAAATATGGCCTTTTGTAGCAACGTGGATGGAACTAGAGAGTGTGATGCTAAGTGAAATAAGCCATACAGAGAAAGACAGATACCATATGGTTTCACTCTTAGGTGGATCCTGAGAAACTTAACAGAAACCCATGGGTGAGGGGAAGGGAAAAAAAAAAAAAAAAGTGGTTAGAGTGGGAGAGAGCCAAAGCATAGGAGACTGTTAAAAACTGAGAACAAACTGAGCTGATGGGGGGTGGGAGGGAGGGGAGGGTGGGTGATGGGTATTGAGGAGGGCACCTTTCGGGATGAGTACTGGGTGTTGTATGGAAACCAATTTGACAATAAATTTCATATATTGAAAAAAAAATGTTGTCAACACAAAAAATGGTAATTATGTGACAGGATGGGAGTGTTAGCTAATGCCATGATGATAATCATTTTGCAATACATACATGTATCAAGTCAACCTGTACACTTTAAACTTCCACAATATATCAATTATATCTCAATAAAGTTGAGAAGAAATTTACATTAACAAACAAAATTATAATTTACCACTGTGATAATATGATCTATTATATAATTAGCAATGCTAAGAGGAAGAGAAAACCTTTTTTTTAAAATATATAACTCTATTTTAAAATAGGTTAAAGAGTTTAAAGGAGTCCCTTATATTATTCTTGTAACTTTTCCGTAAGTATAAAATTATATCACAATTTAAAAATTTCAAGGGAAATGTTTTCCTTTCACTTATTTTCACTTAACTTATTATTCTCCAGTCGAGTTTTATTTCTCAAATTCCATATCTAAATGTACAAGGATAGTATACACAAAAATAAAAACTAGAGTTTTAGTGCCCTCCATGATTATCATTCTCTAATTTGCAGAAAAATGACATGACGGATCTTGAAAAGACCTAAAATCCTTGCATAAAGACATATAAAGTAAATCAATACTCAAAATCCTAAGACATCAACAACCAACTGTAGATACCTCTGACATCCATCACTTAATTCCCATTTATGAGCTCAGACAAGAATCCCTCCAGATACACTGTGCAGGCATGCTGCTACAGAGAGATGACTGGAAAAAGTAGCAAAGTACCTCACTTTTAATTCTCACTCTCTAAATCCTCCTTGCCCTCATGAAACCCCAAATCCATAAACACACACACATACACAGATTTTACAGAGGTAATAATTAGCTGATTCTGCTTTAAACTTGTTTGCATAAGGCGAAAGGCAGTGTCATGAACACTTCTGTGTTATTTGGAAAAATGGCAACAATAAAGGCTAACATTTACTGAATGTTTAGGTTATGCTGGGAACAAGCATGCTCTAATATATGTAAAGTTAGTGAACTTAAACAGGGAGATATTTCTCCAGTGTTGAAAACTCCAATAATAATGATGCTAAATAAGATGATATGCATATACAGTACAAGCACACATATTTATAATTGGGCTTAAATTGGGATCTGTTTTTACAGCTGCTGTGTAACCATTCTGAACATGAGCTGCATCATCTACCCCACAACTGAACTTCGTTCTAAGGACTAAGACAATGAATGCAAAACACTTAGCTCAATGCCTTACATATAGTCAGTGCTCAAAATTTACAACGTTTAATATCTCCAAAATGACACAGATAATTAATCTCATTCTGTATTTACCTACTTAATACACTTCTGTGTCTGAATCTATAGTATTCCCTTTGGTTGAAGTCGATCTAGGTTCACATTATGAGAAGATGTTTTCCCATGAAATTCCCAAAAGACAGATGGCCTGTACTCTCCCATATCCAATCACCAGGTACTTATGTAAGTGCCAAGCACATTGCTGAGATCTGTGAGAAAGGGAAAAAACTAAGACATGGACTAAACCTTCCAGAAAGTTAATGTCAATTTGAGAAAAGAGGAAAATTTTATCCATTTAATGAATACTTGATGCTCTTAAAACACTGCTAAAATCTTTGCAAAATTGAAAGACAAAACTGATTAGAATAGTTACATGATAAACTATGCAGAACTCCTTATAAACACATAATGATTTTGACAATAGTAAAGATCCTTGAGAACTAAATGAGTCAGTTAGTATTTGGATGGTGAATGTGAACTGCATACACTAAAGAGACAAAAATATTCTAGAAACTGGGAACACTATGAATAAAGGCAAGGGGGTAGAACTAAGCATGATGTGTGGAAAGGGAGAATGCAATGCAGAAAAATAAACCATTTATTAATCACTCATTAAGAGTCAATCTTGATTGTGAGTGCATTGACCTAGTTACAGGTCCTCAGTTAACTTTTGAAAAATGGGAATACAGAATGAATATGAAGCATGTCAAACAGTTCTGGAACATAGCATGCTTCATAGAATTAAAACATTAGTATCAACTAACAAAAACATTATCTACATGGAAAAAAGTGTGTGTGTGTGTGTGTGTGTGTGTGTGTGTGTGTGTATTATTAGCAGGAAACTTGGTTGGAATAGGGAAAGGATACTCATTATCTAGGAAGAGCAGCCTGAACATGGAATCACTGCTGGCTTCTAAAGAGAAAACTAATGTTGTAAAAACTTGTTCTAGGAAGCCATTAATATGTGGGATAGTTAGAGAATGAAGAGATGAAGACAAGATCTACTAGCTGAATAGCTGGAAGTGGAACTCAAGTTTGAAATAAAGAAGGTGATAGGATCAGGGGCCTGCAGTACAGACACATCGTTAACAGGGAACTGCAGAGGCAGTGTTCTCAGAAAGGAAAAGGACCCAGAGGGAGAAGAATCAAAGGGGACATTTAGATGTTTTGCCTCAGCACTGGAACTTGGGCATCATATTAAGAACTAGAGTAAATGAGATAAAGAGTGTTTGGTGGACAAGGTATAAAGATAATGAATTTCACTCTGAACCTATTATGTTTCATGCCATGAGAGGACTCAAATATTTTGGCAGAATATGCCATCTCAAAATGACAGAGTTAAGCAATAGGAATGAAGTGTTTTTATTAGGAAGGGAAGGATTAGAAAAGGAAGTGATTGGTAAATCTGTATACTAAGACATTGGCAGCCACATTCATATTTAATAGTTTAAAACCATTTGAGGCAAGAATTATTTCTTAACTCTATTTCTCCCATATTTCATTTTTTCTTTTGTTTTTGGATTTGTTCAGTTTTCTCCTCTTTATTTCTCCTACTCTCATTCTATTAATGTGAAACTGGAGGAATAAGAAAAGTAAAGAGGTACTGAACTGAAATATGAAGGGGAGAGAAACATCTAATAGAGTGATAGAGATAACAATACATATGATTTGTTCAGTGCTTACTATGTGGTAAGTACCATGCCAAACTCTTCATAATATCAAGATTAAAATTTATTTTATATGAGTAATTAAATCAAAACCCAAAACTCATCTGCAATGTATTAAGCACATGAATGTTAAAGTTAGACCTAGCTCCATTTGAATCACAGCATCAAAACTGCTAAATCTGTGTCTTCATACCCATACCTCTTAAAGTTTTTATAAAAATGAAAGGAGAAATATACACATTTTAAAAATAACAAGCATAGATTTGACATATGGCAGCCTTTTAAAAAATGTTTCCTTCTTCACAGAATTTATAATGTCTACTATGTGTTTAGTCTTATAATTTCCTATGGTTTAAAATGCAGTTACTCAAAGGTAGAAACTGAATTGCAATTAATTTAACAGAACAGTACTCATCTATAGTAGATAACCAGGAACCTATTTTTCCCCATAAACAAGTATAAAATATGCGTGATTTTACATCTGAAATATCATGCCTCTTTTGTCTGCAATGAGCCGCTGTTCACAACATGTGAATCTAAACTCAAGATATCAAAATGGAAATGCCAACAACACTCAAAGGCACAAAGTGGATTTACAACCCAATTTGGCTGCTTCTGATCTTCATCCCCCCAGGGAACACGTCTTTCATTCCCACAAACTGGTCAATCACAAGGACAAAATTTTTCAATTTTGAAGTAATCCAAGTGCAAATTAAAGAAGGTGTTTAAAATTTTGGCAGGTTTAAAAGAATTACTGTTGCTACTGCATAATAAAGGAAAATGACATACAAAATGGTGGAAAACTACAATTAAACATGTGAACCAGGGTATAACTTTGGTGACTTCACTTTCATAAGGTTTAAAAAAAAATGTAGAGAAATGCAATTTTGCTCACATGGAACTCCTTCTCTCCATATTTACGCAAGATGCTTGAGGAAACTTCTCCCAGAAGGTAATTCTGGGTTTGGGGGGGGGGGGGGTCAAGTCACAGAGTTCAACAGATTCAAGATCCCATAATATCTGTGGAATGTGTTACTTTTCATGACCTTACTAAGAGGCTTTAGGAAAAATACAAAAGTAATTTTAATATTCTCCCTCGATATTGATGATATATAACTTTATAAAGTCTTATTTCAGTAAACAAGATACAATCAACTTACTATCTTATAATTCTTAACCATTTATAATTCTAAACTTTGGGTATAATCAACTTATTTTTATAAATATAGGTCCATTTTAAAAATCAAAAATAATTATCTGCTATTTCATTTACTTTCTGTAGCAGAGAAGCAAACTGATATTGGATAGTACTTTACAACATTTACTGGGTAAACACACTTTAACTGTGGGTGCAGTGTGTTACATGAAGCCAGGCAATTAAGTTTCCACTCAACTTTTCTTTTGCTATTTCAAGCAGTTCTAATAAACAGCCACCAGGGAGTGCTCATAAATCACTCACAAGTAATGACTAGAAATGTTTTTATGTGATTAGACGATGAATACTCCAAATACACTTGGGTTTGTGTGTGTGTGTGTCCAAGTATACACAAATTATAATTTTCTATAGAATATGTATTTTCAAGTGCTATCCGATCTTTATTAAAAATTTCTATTTTTAATGCTCACTTTGCACTTTGTAAGAGAACCTTACAACCTGTGTGTCCAATGAAATGAGCAGCAATGGAATAAACCAAATCTGAAAGGTAATTGTTACACTTTTACTTTATCCCCCATTTTCCAGGTTTCGGTTAAAATCTAGTGTTGGTACCAGTCACAGCCCATCACTAATCGGTGATTATAGTGTCCCATTATCCTGCAACCAGGATAATGGATAATACCAGGATAGAGGATTGCAATTTTCTACCCCAAACTTTTAATGCACTAAAACACTCTGAAGAGAAGATTTAATAATATTCTGTGGTGCTAGATAACCCAACTGCTTGAGAAGACTACAACAAGTGATATTATTTACAAAAATAAAACCTGAATGGTATCGCTCATTGCAAAAATAATTTCCTGTTAAGATACCTATATAGTCAATCCACACACAGTGAAAAGATACGAAGGTGTTTCATAATGAGTAGATTGAACATAGTTAATGCAGAAGATACCTATAAGTAGTCTCTGAGATAAGAATGGACTATTTTCCCATTAGTATTTGCAACTAGGAAAATTAGATCACAGTCCTAATTTGGGATTACAGGCAAGCATCTCCCTCTGCTTCTTCCAACCTCTGTCCTTTTCCTCCTTCCAAAACAGCTTCCCAGAATGAACTTCTGGCAAGTGGTCTAGAGGTAGCCTGAGGCTCACTCCTCGAGGCATAATGGTCAGGTTAACTCTTCACAGCTACACAAGAGACAGTCCTCTCGGTCAATAAACCCACAGCTTTTCTAAACTAGGACCCAAAGGCTAAAACTCACATAATGTGTGAAGGATAGATATATGAACAAAACCTTGATTAAATAAGTAGTACGAAGTCAAAAACTAGAAGCTTTTTATGCTTTATATCCTTTAATGTGAGCAAATTACTCTGAAAAACCATGTCTTCACCTAAAAAAAAATGCTGTGTAAGGTTAGCTGTATACCACTGTAATACATTTAATTTCAACTTGAATGTCACTTGCAACTTCAATACTGAATGCTTTGATTCTACTTATTAAGCCAGTGTTCCATTATGAACCCTACACCATTGGACCTCATCGGTTTAGATCCAACACTCACTTAAATTTAATATTATTTTAATATTTTCTTTGTTTTTATCAGACATGATACTTTTCTTATTGAAAATGGTAGGGAAACAAATTTCAGTTTTTGGAGAATGATGCTTTATGAATTCTCCCTTATTTCAGAAGACAGGAAAGAGTATACTCTGAGTACACTAGTTTGTATTTAATTCTTGGTTTATATCCTGACAAGTGTGCAATCTGGTCAACTTAATCAAACTCTCCAAGTCTGTTTCCCTTTATGTTTAAGGATAATATGCTTGTTTACAAAGATTAAATTCTATATTTTATGTATAATGATCATAACTTTATTAAAGTAGTATCTGCTCCCTGTTAAATTCATTCTTTCATGTAAACCAATTATAATGCATATATAATTTTTTTTAATGAAATAGGAAGTTGCTACTGGAGATCTGGTATAAGAGTGAAATCTCATCAGCATATACTGAATGTCAAGACTTCTTAAATGGAACAGAGTAGCTATGAAGGCAAACAGTAAATAATCCTCTCTGCTTCTAGAACTTACAACTATCCCAAATAACTCAAATTAAAATTTGCTGTTTTTTAAGAGTCATCTACCCTCATAAGATGAGGGAGTAGAAAAGCATTCATCCAAGAAACAACTGACCATTTCCAAAGAATCTAGCTGAGAAAGTGAAAGACAGGGGTAAACTGCAAAATTTCACATAATCCACTGTGATCTAATAATATCATAACTCTAAGTCGTATCAAATGAAATTCTCTGAATAGTGAGTTATTTGAACAAGAAAAAGAAGCTATTTTTCATAGATTTTTGTTGCTCTTAAACTACTTTTGCTTTTATTCCCTCTTGCCACCAATCTCTAATGGGAGGTTATACTAAGAATATTTTAAAGCATTTAAGCATTGTGGAAAACATTTTGTTGTTGTTGAAACATTTTTTTAACAGCAGATATAAACAAAACACCTCCTCAAAACCTGTGTCTACTTATTGTCATCCTGATTACTCCTTGAACATTTGTAATTCTAAAATAAAGGAGGCTAAAAAAATTTTAGCAAAAAGAAGTTCGAACGGCTTTTTAGCTATAAAAAGATATGTGAAGGTCAAAGTAAAATTGATGTCTTACAAGACACTTATATACTCCAAGCATCCTATACATACAGCCATCACAACAATTACTTTTTTCTTGATTCTGACCAGAAAGTAAGCATTTAGGAAAACACTTTTATGAAATACATGGCTGTATTACCTCACAGGTCATATAAGTCAGATGTTGAAATTCAATCTATCTATGAGAACACAGGAAGTTGAGAAATGCTGCAACCCCAGTTGTTGCAGTGGGTTAAATAATCACTCCTGCATTTGACTGGGCAAAAGCATTCTGCAAAATTACTGGTTAGGTTACTTCAGCCAGTCCTCCACCTTTGGACATTCTCAGGAAATCCCAGGATCTGCTGAACTTGTACACATCTGTGGTATTGCTATGAGTATCCAATGATGCATTTGAGATGGCTAGAGATTTTCCTGTAACACAGCTAGCTGTCCCATGTATTGATGTCCTCATGCTGATGAAAATCTACCTTCTCCCTTTGCCCCACCTTAGATAACAGAAATACTAAATAACTTCAGCTGAGTCAATTATGGCCTCGAGAAAACTCTCCCCCTGCCCCGCACCCAGGTTTCATCTCCTAGCTTAGAAGGATCAAAGTGGCATTATGTGTGGGGGTTGGGGGGAGGGGGGTCAACAAATTGATAATTTATGTAACCCAATGTTTATCTCCTCCCCACCCTGCTTTTAATACTATTTCTTCTGCTAATACTTCTCTACCCTTCTCAGTATTCACCACTGAAAATATCTTTGGAGAGAGAAATTAAAATCATTCATCTGTTTTAAATTCTTCATTTGCAAATTTAAGCAAACTTCTAATAGTCTTTGTGAGTTTATAAAAGAAATGGAAATTCATTAAGGAAATTCCCAGTCACAGTTATTTTACAGCAATTATATCTTAGTAGCTGAATGTTAATGTATTTTAATCACAATTGCTCAGTATTTCCGTAATGGCAGATTGTTAAAACCTTAAGAAAGACTTAAAATATCCCAGTATATACACAATTTCTTAAATTGCTTATTCCAATTTTGTAATAATGGGGAGGGAATGGAAGGGAAGAAGAGGAGAGAAAAGAGAAGAGAAGGAAGGAGAGAATTAGGCAGGACAGAAATGCATATAAGCAAAAAAGAGACCAACATAACTACTATGTTATGAGGGAGGGATAGAGAAAGTGTAGGAAGAGAGATCTCTTACTAACAAGAGTAACAGTACTCATGCTACATATGTTACATGTGAGCATATATTCTATGTTATATGTGAGCAGGTTCACAGTGGCTCTAAGGAAATATTGTATGTATCTCCTCCCAGTCTGTATCCATTCAATGACCTTGCATTGAAGTCAGCTGAGGTGGAAGTATTTACACCATGGAAATCAGCAAGCATTACAAATCAGGGTTACATGCACATACACATGCGTACACACAAACACCTAAATGCCGGCAGTTAACTTTTTCCCAGAACATCAATGCTTAAAACTAAACATGTATTGGGACACACCAGTATTAAACTAGAAACAGTTGGAAAGAGTGGTAACTATACAAGACTCCTTTTATCTACTTTTTAAAGCATCTCTTTTAAACATGTACCTGTGGGCTTTTAACATTTCCAATTAAGTACGTCTTTCCCAACACCCAAAACTCATTTGTACTTCTTCACACTTGAACTTTTTTACACAGAGCAAGACTTTTTAATTTCTGGGCTTCCACAGCAATACCTTGAATGAACTTGTATGATAGCACTGGTGATAAACAGTTTCAGCTTCATAAGTCTATTTGAGTGATAGCAGGTTTCTGTGGTGCTGGGTTGAAAAGGATCCTGAGGGTGAACCTGGACACTGTAGGAATGATCACAAATGTTGATGATCAACATCTCTTACTAACAAGAGTAACAGTACTCATGCTACATATGTTATATAAATATAGATACGATTACCTTTCTATTCCTTTAAAGGGAGAGATAATGTCTTATTGATTTTTTTTAATAATCACTGTCTAGTAAAATCCCTTGCCACCGTGGAAACTCAACATAACCACTGCTAAATTGATTGAATAAAGTTACTTCTGTGATAGCTAACCTGCAGTTAGTTACTATAGTTACTCATAGTATTACTGAGGATAGCAACCTACCTACAAAAAACTAAGTATTTTTGATAATTAGCATTTCTATAATATGTAGTGATATATGCCATATAACATAACTAGCAATCAATACCTATAGAGGTAGCAATGGGAAATTAAGCTCACTGACATCTTTAGAAAAAGATTCAGTCACAAAAAACAACTATTAATTTACAATGGTTTTTTTTGTTTACTTATAAATTGGTATGCAGGGAGAAAAAGTACACACTGTTATAGTTCAAGTCAAAACTCTGGAGGGCAGACCATTATCATGCAAATGCCCACAGTGGGCTAAAAGGGAAATAGCAGTAACTCCTCAAAAATAAGAGATGCAGATCACTCCAAATTCTCCCTACTCCTCCTTCCTTACGGTTGATTTCACTACTGTGCTGAAGTGAAATCTTGAAAAAGAAAAACATGGCTCTACTAGATCTTAGCTAGGAACCAGGAAAAACATTCAGGGTAGGGGAGTATGTTGTCAAATAACAGGTTTAAAAGCATGAAGACAAAAGTAAACAGGTCACTCCTATCAGGTAAGTGAGGAAATGGATTCTAGAGTATACATAAAAAACAATAATTAATGAACACTTTCTATGGGACAAGAGAATTCTTCAATCCTCACAATAGATTTATGAAGAAGGTACTATTATCATTCCCATTGTACAGATAAGGAAAATGAGACTGGACTAAGTAATTGCCCAAGGTCACACACAAATAGCTGGTGGCAGAGCTACAATGTGAATCCAGGCATTCTGACTCTCAAGTCTATATTCCTAACTACTCTGACAATCCTCATCATACCACTCTCAGATAGTAAAGAATATACTGCAGGCAAACTCCGTCTTGCCCCCACAAGCCATATGTGTGAGTATGACTATCATAAAGTAAAAACCAAGGAAAACAAATGAGCTGCAGAGGTAGTGAGGAGATTATTTGCCTATTTTCTAATTCCTAAACCCTTAGATGTAGATATATTATTTTCTCTATTACAAATCTTTTTTTTTTTTTTGAAAAATTGTAGGACTTTTTATTGCATTCTCAGTTTCACTGTTGTGCTGATGTCATACTTAAGTGTGTGATGAAAAATCAAGCTGAGTTGAGTAACAATAATTATTCTTGGCTTACGAAACAGTTGTAACAGTGTAATGGTGACATGAGAAACTGCATGGACAGAAGGAAGATTAGGAAGAGGTTACTGCAACTATTAACTTAAAATAGGAACATTTCCCCCCACATAATTCTACCAAAGTTCGGAAAATGAGAAAATAAGGGTATTCTTTCAGAAATAAACAACAGTAGTATTGCCTTTTCCTACTACACTTTCCCTGGTACAACACTTACTGAGGATGCTTATGTCACATACTATCTTGATATAAACAAATACAGGACACACTGCAAATGGAACTTGGACAATTAAGAAAAAACAACACCAGTAGCTAATACACAAACATACAGTGTATCTTTCCTATTAACTAACGCTGTAGTGACTGCTTGAATGTGAATATTTTGAGGCTCTCTAGGGATTAGGGGGAAGAGAAAATCTTTGAAATAAATTAATTCCTTAATTGAATAAACCAACGAATTGAATCATACTGTTAAAATAAAACCAAGAGAAATTAATTAAAAGAGAAAACTTCAGAGCTTTAATACATAATTACAAAAGTCCAAGAATACCCAAAAGTTTTCTAAGTCCTACAATTTAGCAAACAGAGGTATGATTTATTTTGCAAACATTTTGTTTTAAACTTTCCCAGGCATTTGAGCACAGACTCTTAGTCATAGCTGAGAATTACTTCCCAAATAAATTCCATATGCTCTAACTCTTGTCTCTGGTCTTTCCCAAAACCAGAGCTCATCATAAACCATGGGCCAGTTTTTCCACACTATACAGCTGTCAAAAACTTCTCTTACCCAATGAACTAAAGACCCTGTTTCAGCCCTTTATGTGAGGTCTTATATCATGTACAGTAAGAGTGATATGTCAATTCTAAAGAAATTCCCTTTACAACACATGACAAAAAAAAAAAAAAAAACACTCAAAAATACATACTTTTCCTTATCTGTGAAAAGTATGCCCTAACAGAAAACACAATCATTTAATAAATCATTAACATCTAACCTCTTTTGGTCTTACCCTCAGGCCATGGCTTGAATTACTTTCAATTCACAGAACTAGCTAAAGAATGTTTATGATTCTCCTCCATAAAATAAAGCCTGGAAACTTGGAAACAACTTTCTTGCCTTACAGCAGCAGACAGCCTGAGACATTCAGACTCTGGTGCATTCATGATGATGTGTACATAAGATAAGCAAAGCAGTAACACTATGGTCAGGGACACCTTAGTTATCCTATATGACATTATAAAAAGGTATGGAGAAACAATCTCTCTCCTCTCTCTTCTTTTCCTTTCTCTTAAAAAATTAAGAGATATTGTAGTTAGTAGAGAAGAAAATTTAGCTCCTATGATGCCCAGTTTACATAAACACAAAGAGTGTTAATGCTTGTAAAACCCTACTTCTTATCTCAACATTACCCAGGTTCTCAAACAGAATCCTGACAAGAAACTCCCATCACTTTGACTGCTGACAATCACATCCTGTTCCCAACTTTGGGCTTTCAGTAATTCCTAACATAGTCTAGAATATGACTACAGTTAAGACCTTTTAATTAATCTAAAAATTAATCTGAAAATACTAGATGAGAAAATGCACCTTTTCAAATAATTGACGAATATAATAAAACTGGGCTGCATGTTACAACAACAACAAAATAACTTTGCACATTAACATAAAAACACAAAGCAAATGAAGCTTCCATCTCACCCCTGCTAAGCATATTGTTCTGAGAGCACCCAGATATATTTTAAGTTGTCTTCAATGGCCTTCTGACTTAATAAGCTTTTGAGAATTTTTGTGCAGAGTGAAGGGGGCAAAGACAGACTCAACTAACTTACCTTTATCTTACGTTTCAAGATAAGAGAACTCTACACTTTATCCATGGATGACCACCTAATGTATTTTCGTGCTTCAAATGTCACATGAAGTGATCGATGGCTTACAACTCTTGACTTGAGCCCAGATATTTGTGCTAAACATTCTGTAAGCCATGTTTGTCCCATTCCCAGAAGAACCTCAAAAACACAGCCTCAAGATATATCCCAGCCTTCTCTAATTTCTCAGTTTGTCTGTCAATGAATGGCCCCAAATTCAGGCAGCTGCCTCATCACCTTGGTCTCCCACCTCTCCTCTCCATCTTCCACATCCAATCTATGATCTCCCCACTGCCTCAGCATGCAACCCATCACTTCTCTGCAGGATTAGAACAACAGTCACCTTACACACCTATCAGCACCCAGTTTCACAACTCACCCAAGTTTTATTTTCTACACAGCTGCAGAATGGTGTCTATAAAAGAAAAGTATGTTCCTTCCCAGCTTTTATCATCTCTCCACAACCTTCAATACAAAATTGTAGATCTTTCCTCAGCCCAGTATCCCATGATAATGAAGAGGCCCCTCACTAGCTCTTCATAACCTTTTCTGCTGCCACTTCCTGTGGCAAGTCTTCTCTTACACCATATAACACAATTTATAAAGCCTAGCTCACATTGTGACCTCTTCCACAGTTTTCCTTCCCAGGTTCGCTTATTCATTCCTAAATGTCTCTTATCCTTTAAGCCACAGCCCAAGTGTCATATCCTTGGTGAGCCTTCCTTAATATTTACAGTGCAAGTTTTAAGGGCCTTGTTCAAGCTGCCATAGGATTGTGATTATACCACTGTGACAGCAGATCACAGAACTCTGTAAGCCGCATTGTGCCAGTCTGTGTTCCCAACGAAATTATGAGTATTTCTAAGGAAATGCTTAGAAATTATGAACAGTCTGTGTTCCCCAAAAAATTATGAGTATTTCTAAGGAAATACTATGCCTCCAGCTTTCTTTTCATTTTTAATTTTTGTGTCTCCAAGGGCCTAGCTAGACTCATATCTGAGGCATACAGTTACAAGCCAAAAAACATTTTTTGATACAAGCACATTAGCTGAAGCAAGGGTGGGGGACTACATGGGAGAAAGAGTTGGAAGAGAAGTTAGAGGACAGAAAATGCCAAAATCAAACTAAAATAAGATGGACAATGCTGGACTTTGCATTCAGGCAAACTGTATGTCATTTTCCTATTCATATACTACCCTCAATCTCAAACAATATTCCATTCATTCATATATTATTATGAAGTGTTTTGAAATGACTGAGGAAGAGAAAAACTGAAGTGTATGGATTTCAGAAGACACACACACACACACACACACACACACACACACCACTGGTTTCTTTTAGGGAAAATGAGGATTTTAACAAATAATGAATATAGACCATCTTCTACTAGGGCATGCAAGGTTATGGATTTTCACTATACACGCAAACAAAAGCTTATTCCCATCATTAAATTTTCATTTCTACTTTTTGAAGGAGAATGGATGAGATTAACTTCTGCAACTTCTTATTCTTTCACAACTCGAGTTACCAGTTTGGAAATAAATCTTGAATAAGCACTGAGGTATAGGGTAGGAAGAACAGGCAAGCTAAACACTATTTGGCAAAACAGCCTATCCTTCAATATTTATTAGGGATGAGTAAGCAATGATCTGCTATTTTATCACTGGAAGATGCCTTGCTAGCCTGTGCCAAAACTTCAATTAGGCTTATAAACACTCTTGAAAGAATGAGGAATTAAAAACACAGCTTCTATTGGCCTTTGAGCTTAACAGCCAGGGAACATACTATCTATATTACTAAGGGGATAAATTACATTACTGTAATTGTACTGCATTACAATTAGAGCACTTAGGCCAAAAGGTAAAGCAAGGGCAAGCCTAAAGAAGAAAATAAAATTTGTTTTCAGGGGGCACCTGGGTGGCTCAGTCGGTTAAGCGTCCGACTTCAGCTCAGGTCACGATCTCGCGGTCCGTGGGTTCGAGCCCCGCGTCAGGCTCTGGGCTGATGGCTCAGAGCCTGGAGCCTGCTTCCGATTCTGTGTCTCCCTCTCTCTCTGCCCCTCCCCTGTTCATGCTCTGTCTCTCTCTGTCTCAAAAATAAATAAACGTTAAAAAAAAAAAATAAAAAAATAAAAAAAAAAAAAATTTGTTTTCAGAAACTTTAGTTGCCCCTTCAGTTGCCCCTAATTAGGCTTTGTTTGGCCTTTATTCCAGTGTGTTTATTCAGGCCATGCATCACCATCCCTCTTCTTTCCATTGGAGCCCTTTACCAAGGACTTTGTTCCCAGGAAATCTAAATTCTAAATATTTCCAACTATTACCATACTCTGGCCTACCAATAAAAATCTTATTACTTCTATGGTTTCTTTCATCAAGAGCTTCTCCATGCTTCCCAACAACTAGTAAATTTGATTTACTGACAAGTGCTAATCTGCCTTTGGTATTCTGAAAGCTATTTGCCCTGAAGACAAATAAAACAGCATGGCAATCCAATTAGGATTTGGGCACCAAGGATGGTCCAAAGAGAGAGATAATTAGGTTGGTGAAAAAACAGCAGCCTGCTATATTTACATGTGGCAAAATGTGAATAGGTTCTTATCTGAATTAATGACAACTTTATTGTAGACTGGGCTCACATCAAGATAACATGGTAATGACACTACCTTTTTGGGTGTACATATATTCACGGCAGTGAACGCAGAACTGACGGGCACATACCCAATGAAGATTATTGTCCAACCAGAAGCAACACATAGACTATTTTTCATAATGTTCAGGTGGTAATTTAAAATTAACCACAAGTCAATTGCTTGTAAACCAACACTAAACGTTTCCAATGATTTAGTTGGAAATGATTCAATTGTTAAGGTGTAATTTACTGAGTTAATGCCTGTAACTCAAATGGTTTCAAGCAAATATTTACTGTGGAATACAAATGCCCTGATATATTATAATTGAGAAAATCACTAAGCACAAAACAATAAAAAATAAATAAAAACAAGCAAGATAATACCAGATGATATAAGTCACAAAGAAAAGAAGTTGATGTGATAGAAAATAATGTCAGTGGAAATACTAATTTAAATTCAGTGGTAAGCAAAGGGCTCAATGAAAAGGGGTACCTTGAACTGAAATATGATTTGTAATAACTCCTCACCCCACCAAACACTACTCAGAGATCTAAAAGAAGTTCAGGCAGAAAGAACAGAAAGTATAAACTTGCTAAGACAAAAGCATACTTGATATGTTGGTTTTGATGGAAAGAAAAGAAGCCTGGCATGACTAAAGCATAGTGAAGGCAATAGAGAATGGTTTGAGATTAAAGCAGAATCCAGAGCAGGTAAGGCCTTCAAAACCACAGTATGAAATTTAGATTTTATTCTATGTTACCTATCACAGAAATACAGAATATGATTATAATGACAAAGGAATGAGAATTTTAATCTAAATAGACTTCACATTTGCTATCTGCTATCTGCCACTACTATTCACAAAAGTGTTGTACCTCCTGAGGTTTTTTTGTTTTGTTTTTTTTTAACTTTTTTTTTTTTTTATTTATTTTTGAGACAGGGAGAGACAGAGCATGAACAGGGGAGGGTCAGAGAGAGGGAGACACAGAATCTGAAACAGGCTCCAGGCTCTGAGTTGTCAGCACAGAGCCTGACGCGGGGCTCGAACTCACGGACCGCGAGATCATGACCTGAGCCGAAGTCGGCCGCTTAACCGACTGAGCCACACAGGCGCCCCCCTCCTGAGGTTTTTAAAGCCACTTCATTGCAAAGAAGAATGAAATCCACTGAGTTGAGGGGAAGTTCTGCCCCCAAATTGAACTCAACTCCTGCAGAAACCAAAAAGCAACAACAACAACAAAAAGAACTATGGAAAAACCCTTTGGTATTAACTGCCAAGAACTTCCCATCAAATAAACCCAAGTATGCATAGCTTTTATCTATCACTCTACATGGACAAGAGTTTACAAGGTTAAAGCAACTGCTTTCTGGGTTAAAAAAAAAAATTCTGTATCAGAATTAACCTGAGTGGTGACATCCATTTATCATATTCGGTGTCACCTGATTATAAAGTAAATGTATACATAGAAGTGTACACGTCTTGATTTGCCAAGAGACTATATCTCATGGCATATCTACAAATTGAATCTATTTTTTCAAACATCAATGTTAAACTCAATAGAAAATAATCTAAAGCTACTGAGCAGTTGTGAGATAACCATATCTAATATTGTCCCTTATAAAAGTAGAGTTAAAAGCCCAAAGAGGTTAAAATAGCACGGTTTTAATAGGCAGACCTAACACTAACATACTGCCTTGTACCTGGTTGAAATGAAATTCAAGTTTCTCCTTACTCTGTGATTGCCTATTAACAATTTAATACAAATTTGGGGGCAACTTTAAACACTCTTCTATAGTAACAAGAAGGAATTAGGTACTTCAGAGATAGCTCTATACAAATTCTACCATAAAAATATTAGAATCCTAAAAGATAAATACGTCAGCCACCCTGCTTTAAAACAAATCCCCCCTTCCTTTTTAAACCCTTCCAAGTGGCAGCATGAAGAGAGAGAAAGAGAGGAAGAGATGATCCTGGCCATATTTCTCTTTTTGACATGTTCTAAATTCAAGTTATAAAGTTTAAAAAAATTAGCATTAAATAATAAGTGTTTATTATTAGCATTATAAAAATAGATAACTCCTCCTTATATACTGTATTTACTGAATATCATGGCCCTTTGGTTATTAGTGCTCAAAAGTGGGAAGTCTTGAGCCCTATGGGAGGAAATGCTCAAGGGATAGAAGAACCTTTACCAACTTGGTCTCCTCTTTGAAAACCTGTAATAGAAAGATACTGTTAGTGACAGACGTGTGGCAGGGACTTCAGAAGAGCTGAGACAAAGAACAAAGGGATAACTGCTTTGTGATCTTCCTTTGTAAGGGATGTATGTCCATTTTGTTAAGAAATATAAGCAAACCATAGGAGACTCAAATACTGAGAACAAACTGAGGGTTGATGGGGGTGGGGGGAGAGGGTAAAGTGGGTGATGGGCATGGAGGAGGGCACCTGTTGGGATGAGCACTGGGTGTTGTATGGAAACCAATTTGACAATAAATTGTGTGTGTGTATATATATATATATATATATATATATGAAAAAAAAAGAAATATAACAAGCACTTAACTATTTTGAAAGATTACAGAGACCACATATAAGGAGCACACTCAATACATGCTTTCAGAAGTTCTTTCCTCCTTTCTAAATTTGTTACTTTGTAACTTAACAATGCAATTTAAAGTCAGTTCATATTTTTACTTTTGACTTAACTTACAGTCTACAAAGTAAAAACTAAGGCCATATCACAAATCTAAATGGTTTGGCATTGTATTATCTTTATAGGTGAAGTCTAGAAAATCATACTAGTCCTTAGTTTCCCTGTATAGCTAAGAACCACCAATTGATTGACATAAAACTGAACACATTGCCCAATTACAGTCACTCTTTATTGGCAGTGGTCAACATGGTGTCAACTGTGTCCTGGGGCAAAGGTACTTCTGCTCTGTACCACCTTGGATCTTGTTCCAAAGATACTAAAGTCACTCCTTTCCATTTTCTTCATAGTAGATCCTGTCAAGAATGTTTCTGATTAACTGGCAAGTAGAACATACAGTATGTTTAGTTCAATTAACCAGACAATGACAACTCCAAAACTGCTGTGTTCACAGTCATCCATATTCATCTTTATTGACTACAAAGAAAGTTTAGGTCGTTGTGACTTATTAAGAAAAATGACACTTGGGGAGCTTGGCTGGCTCAGTCCATTAAATACCCACCTCTTGGTTTCGGCTCAGGTCATAATCTCACAGTTCGTGGCTTTGAGCCTCAAGTCAGGCTCCATGCTGATGGTGCAGAGCCTGCTTGAAATTCTCTCTCTCCCTCTCTCTGCCCCTCCCCTGCTCTCTCGTTCTCTCTCTCTTTCTCAAATAAATAAACTTAAAAAAATTAAAAGAACAAGGACACTTACATTAACAATTTATCTGAATGTCTGAATGTCTGATATGAATGATCATATCTCAGTGACTTAGGATTTGCTGACATGTTACAGTTCAGGAACACAAGTGTCAGAAGAATGGTCAGCCTAGAGTTCACTCTCCATTTAATTTGGTTAAGAACTAAGTTAGCACTTACTACATGCTTATCACACCTTACTAGATAAATAAGGATGTGAGGCTATGAAAGAAAGTTTCAAAACAGTAAATGTTGGTCCAAGATTAAATAAAAAGGAGATGGAAATCAGGATTGCTTCCTAGGAACTAAGCTGGGCCATTATTTAACATTTTATTTTTGTGCCTGCCAATGACTGATCACTCAACAGTTGATCCTCAAGAACAAAGACTTATATGCCCTGTAACCAAGCTAAATGTATTTTTTTCCTCTTACACCATCATGTTCTAAAAAGGATCTTCAAACATCCTACAAAGATACTATAACACAATAAGATAAAATAAATTTAAAACAGTGGGCACCTGGGTAGCTCAGTTGGTTAAGTGTCTGACTTTGATTTCGGCTCAGGTCATAAGCTCATGGTTCCTGAGTTCGAGCCCCACGTTTAGATCACATTGTGCTCACATTGTGAAGCCTGCTTGGGATTCTCTCTCTCCCTCTCTTTCTGCCTCTACCCTACTCATGCATGTGCATGCTCTCTCTTTCTATCTCAAAATATATAACTATATTTTAAATAAATAAATAAATTTAAAATGGGGCTAAAAATAAAGCAAAGGAGAACAAGGTTAGAAAGAGAGAAAGGAACATATAAAATGAGTGAACAGGATATGTGCCCAAAGTCCTGTAGCAGAACTTGAGAGGGTCAAGAATTCTGGCTCTAAACATTATAGCAGTCAGTGCATAGAAGAGCATCAAAGTTCTATCCTTTGATTTTGTGTGACATAAGCTAATATTTAATGTTTACCACCTTGGCATTACTCAAATAGATGACCTAAAAATCATTAAGTGTTTTTTTTTCCATTGAGCACTGTCTCTTCAATATTTCTTTTTGTAAATTAACTGAGAGGCACGTGAAGCATTGCTTGTTAGAATCATTTACAGATTCAATTGGCAGGTTTACGGTTGATAACAGTTTGTCTACATATACAGTCTTCCTTAACACAGAACTTACTAATTCCAAAGATGGAAAAGGTAACTTCACAATGGAGAAATGTGGCAGGCACCATGATAATCAAGAGATCAAAGTTCACAGCAACAGTAATGAGACAGAGCAACATCAGATGCCTTAATTCCTGCCAAAAATGCACAACTTGAATTTATTCATAAGGAAATATCAGACTTGCGATAGGTAGTATTATCACAAGTTTCTCAATCCACATCTTTGTTGTGCCTGAGAATCTCATGTTAAACACTTCAAGTCTTCTGTGAAATGAGGCTTGCAACAATTAAAAAGTTACAATGCAAAATAGTATTTAAAAATAACAGTCATCACCATCACAAAATTCATGGAAGAGTATAATAATGAACAAAGTGAATATCACCTTAGATCTTAGTAAGATATTATAATCAAGAATACAGATGGCCAACAAGTACATGCAAAGGTGTACAGCATCGCTAATCATCAGGGAAATGCAAATCAAAACCACGATGAGATATCACCTCACAACAGTTAGATTAGCTAGTATCAAAAAGACAAGAAATAACAAGTGTTGGCAAGGATATGGAGGAAAGGAAACCCTTATGCACTGTTGGTGGGAATGTAAATTGATACAGCTACTATGGAAACAGTATGAAGGTTCTCCAAAAAAAACTGAAAATACAAGTACCATAAGACTAGACAATCTGACATCTGGGTATTTATCTAAAGGAAACAAAAACACTAATTCAAAAAGATATCTGCACTCCTACACTCACTGCAACATCATTTACAATAGCCAATATATGGAAACAACCTAAGTGTCCACTGACCAGTGAATGGACAAAGAAAGATGCGGTGTGGATAGAGAGAATATATGTAACATGCACACATTATACATCCATATACACATACACAGACAAAATATAATATCATTCCCCCATAAGAAAAGAAGGAAATCCTGCCATTTGCAATGACATAGATAAGCCCTGAGGGCATTTTGCTAAGTGAAATAAGTCAGGCAGAAAGACAAATACCATGTAATCTCACATATGTGGAATCTTTTAAAAAAAAGAAAAGAAAAAAAGAACTGATACAGAAAACAGATGGGTGGTTGCCAGAGGCAAGGGTTGGGTGAAATGGGTCAAAAGGTATAAGCTTCCAGTTATATAGTAAGTCATGGGGATGTAATGTACAGCATGGCAACTATAGTTCATAATACTCTACTATATATTTGAAAGTTGCTAAGGGAGTAGCTCTTAAAAGTTCTTGTCATAAGAAAAAAAACATAAATGTGATGGATGGATGTTAATTAGATATATTGTGGTGATAATTTCACAATGTATACAAATATCAAGTCATCATTCTGTATACCTCAAAGATGTCAATTACCTCAATTTAAAAAAGACTTAAAGTAACAAAAAAAATTAAACAATTATTGTTCAAAAGATGAGGAATGCAGTTGTCTCTCTTTCCTTCCACCTTCCTGTTTCATCATTCTTAGGAAAGCAGCCACACATCCATTTGTTGCTTGAAAATGATAAGAAAAATATTTGCTCACAGAATAAATTCATTTACAAATTTGCTTTTATTCTACCACAAAATGCTTTCAAAGCACTTTTCAAAACACATATTCTAATAAGAAGCTTTACAAGCTGCTGGTAAGAATATAGATAGTGCAACCACTTAGAAAAACAGGAATTTTCTTAAAATATTAAACATACATTACCAGACAACCCAGCAACTTCACCCCTAGATGTCTACCGAAGAGAAAGGAAAATTCATGCCCATGGAAAAACTTGTACACAAATGTTCACAACAGCATTAGTCATAATAGCCAAAGAGTGGAAAACAACTCAAACATCCATCAAGAATATATGTGATATGTCCATACGATGAAATACTATTCAGCAATAAAAAGGAATGAAGTACTGACATAGTACGACATAAACCTCAAAAACATTATGCTAAGTGAAAAAAAGCCAAAAAAACCCAATATGATGTATGATTCCATTTATATTAAATATTTCAAAAAAGCAAATCTAGAAAGATAGAAAATAGATTAGTAGTTGCCTCAAGTTGGAGATTAAGTGTAAATGGGCCTGAGAAATTTTATTATGGTGATGAAATTGGATTGTGCCAAGACAGAACAATTCTGTAAATAAACTGAAAAACATTGAATTGTTTAGTTAAAATGAGTGAATTTTTTAAAATGCGTATTTATTTATTTATTTTGAGAGAAAGAACCACATGCTGGCAGCAGGCACGGGGTGCAGAGAGAGAAGGAGAGAAAGAATCCCAAGCAAGCTCTGTGTTCAGTGCAGAGCCCAACACAGGGCTCAGTCTCATGACTGTGAGATCATGACCTGAGCCAAAATCAAGAGTTAGATACTTAACAGACTGAGACACCCAGGCGTCCCTAAAATGAGTGAATTTTATGGTACATAAATTATACCTCAATAAAGTTGTAAGAAAAAAATGTGTACAATGCACGGACCATCTAAAAATAAGACTTAGTCCACTCCTACTTCATTCAAAGCCTAGCTACAAGCAGTGACACAGTCCCATACTCAAAAACTGAAGATATAATGGAATATTAAAATTTCAATTTGAAAAACAGAAGCTTAAAAAAAAAAAAGGCAGAACCCAATTCCCCACCTCTTGAACACGAGCTGTTCTAAGTGACTCATTTCCACCATATATAAAATAGTAGTAGTGCAGTGTGGGACCTAGGGAATAGGTCAAATAAGACAACAGCTTCTGCCTGGTTCCCTTCATTTGGGACATGAACTTTGGAAGTCCTGATTCAACATGGAAAGACATCTAACTACCCCTAAAGGAACATGCTGAAGAGATCACATGGTGAAAAGAAATGCCCAAGAAACCCAGTGCCAGCCTCTTATTTTTTATTCTTTTCCAGCATCAACTAGAAAACACATGAATGAGCCTTTAGATGACTGTAGTCCCCAACTTTCAAGTCACCCCAGCTGACACCAAGTGAAAAAGTGACGAGTTGTCCCAGTTGAACTCTGCCCAAATTGCAGATTCATGAGCAAAATAAATGTTGTTTCAAGCCACTAAAATTTGGTTGGTTTGTTAACAAGGCATTGAAAGTCAGATTATTTTATCCTTACTTTCTTAAAATACTGGACAGCACAGTTACAAGATATTTAATAGAACAAAATAATATTCTGTAAGGAAATATTAAAACACCCTTAAAGCTGAGAACTTTTAGAGGCACCTGGGTGGCTCAGTTTGTTGAGCGTCCTACTCTTGATTTTGGCTCAGGTCATGATCCCAGGGTTGAGGGATCCAGCTCCACATCAGGCTCCACACTGAGTAGGGACCCTGCTTAAGATTCATTCTCTCTCTCTCTCTCTCTCTCTCTCTCTCTCTCTCTCTCTCTCCCCTCCCCCCCCCGCCCCGCACCACCCCCACCCCCTGCTTCCTGTCTCCCCTGCTTGCATGCTCTCCCTTTTTCTCTCTTAAAAAAATTTTTTTTAAAAAAAAGCCGAGAACTTTTAGCAACAGGTTGGTCCTATTTGTCTCTTTCAGAACGTACAAACCTTAATTTTCATTCTGGATAATAACTTTATTTTTAATGTTGGATTTTAAAGCAAAGATAAAAACATTACAAGTCAGAATTAACTTTGGCAAAAATAAAGAGTAGATATTCAGACAATTTAGGATGTAGCAATATGCAAAAACATGGAGTCAGATTTTTGTCAGCAGCCTGTATTTACAGGATATAAAACCCACATTCTAGTTAGCTGTGATGCCAAGCAACATACTTCCCTCCTGATAAACTGAAAAGGAACCCCACTTTCTGCTCAGCATACCAGTTCAGAATCCCTCCACATCATATGTCAGAATCAATTAAATTACTTGGATTCAGGTTTAGTCTTTTCTTAGTGAAAAATTTATTTTCAACAGGTTTGCTTCCTTCTTTCAACAGGTATAGTCCACATTCTATACGCCTGCAATGCCCAGGAAGGTACCACATCTGGTCAAGTTGCCTTTTTTCCAGACAGTGAGGAAGAACAGAAGGAACTTTACCAATAAGAGGATTTAATCTTTACCAAGAAGAGAAGATAATCAACCTGTGAGAAAACGAATAGAAGAGATAGCTGCAATATTCAATAATAAGTCTGTCATTCTAGTAAACATTCTAATAAACAAAACTCTTAACTGAACTTCCCCTTCATATAAGAATTCATGACTCTTGTATTATAAGATCCTAAAGATTTTGTTCACACATTGTGTGAGGAGGACTTTATCCCAATTCTGGTATCAAGGTTTAATGCCTATTGAAAGTGGTTTAAATGATGGAGAAACGTATCAGTCCAATCAGTCCACATCATAGAAGAAAAAGGGATAGGAGAAGATTCAGGTTTGACTAACCCAGAAATTCAAAGACATCAAAGATCTACATTCACTTCAGTCTCTATACTCCACTATCCAGAATGTCAGCTTCATCCCACAGAACCCAGTTGGAGAGCCATCAGAAGACTGTGTCTGTCTTCATTCAGTCTGGCACAGTAAAGATGCCTATGCCTACATAATCAAACCCAAATCCCTTGCTATTTGCCTGGCAATGCCAGCTGAGGCCATGTACCTAATGGGGGAATACCATATGTGGTGTGGCCTCGACATGGGCTCACAAAGCCATCACTGGCAAGAGAACCAGATTAACATGAGGCACTTAGAGCTGGAGCCACAGCACAAGCAGAATCGGACTCGATGGAGGCAGGAGACCAACTTCCAAGTGCACTCAAATTCCAATCTGTCCACCAAATCTGTACTAAATTGTCTATTTGATCAGATAGAAAAGAAGTGCTCAATGTCCAAGTGGATTTTGTCTGAAAGTTCACCCCTATATCAGTTTTGATCTTAAAATATGATGAGGGCGTAGGAGACATAGAATGCATTTTCTCAATTTAGCAATAGATCTGTCATGTGCCCAAATTAGTTCTTGGTACATTTAAACCATATATAGTTGAGGTATTTAAGCTGGGAATGCCTCTCTCCCTCCTTTCCCAGTGGATCAGGAAAAGTAGACATTCACTGCTTATAGGCTATCATACCCAGACACCAAGGCGATAGAAATAAGGAATTCTCCATAAGCAACATCAGTAAGAGCAGCAAAGATAGGAGGAACAATACCTTCCATAGTAGCAGCACCTCAGATGACAGGAGTGTGAGCTTCCTAAAGGCCATCTGTGTTTATGGAATACCCATGAGTCACTTACATAAAAAATGTTTCATTTGATATTTTCTCAACTCAAAAGATCTCATTAACTAGTTTTTCTAGTAAAATGCTATAATGTCCTACTAATGTATATGATTCCTTTTAAATTAAGTCAGTTCTGTGTTTAGTATTTTTATGCACATTCTTCTTCAACAGTTGTGTTCAAGAATTCAGAAATCCATACTGCAATTAAAACCTCTCCCAATAAACTAACAATTTATCCTCCTCATAACCACCTTGCAAGATAAGTATTACTGACCTCAGTTTATATACATGAAAACACAGGCTTTGGTCACTTTGGTAATGTGCCCAAGTTGATACTTTTAGAACACAATGGAAAAAAAAATCCATCATAGCAGGTATGATTCAAAACTGCAAACCCAAAATATTCTAAGAGATTTTGTAAACACTTTATGTTAAGTTGGGTCAAGTTATCCTTTTAAAAAACTTTAAGTGTGACACATCTCCCATATTTCCCTTGTCTCATATATTACTTGTGGGATTTTGAGAAGGGAAAAAAATACGTTCTAAGAAAAATGTTTCCCTCTACTTTTTTGCTTTGGTTCTGAAATAGTAACCTCTGGTACACACTGAGGTTGTTCTAACTCCATGATTCTGACCTTGCCAGAGTTAACAAATTATCCACTGGACCTCTTTCTCAACAATGCCAGAGAATAGTTCAATGGATGACATTATTATTATAGTTAGCACTATGCCAGGTAGATAATTCTCTGTTCACCAAAAACTAAAATTCCACCCATATAAGAATCTGACAAAAATGTTGATATCAGAGATCATCTGAGATGTCATTCTTGGGATCAGGGCTTCTCAGATTTTAAAATGCATAAAAAAACACCTGGGTATCTTATTAAAGTGCTGTTTCTCATTCAGCAGGTTTGGTTAAGCCTGAGATTCTGCATTTCTAACAAATAACAGTTGACTCAGATACTATGCTTCACCCTTTAAATAGCAATCATTCCTTCATGGCAGAATGAGAAAAGTGTGTGCTCTTCAAATTATGGCAGCAAATAAAACACTCAAATTACAGTCACAGTTGCCAATATTAATCTTAAATGGCATGGCATCTTTCTAAACTGCTGCTATCAAATTGGTATTTTACTTACCACCTTCCTGAATTTGTTGCTACCTGATGAAGTGTTTTCCAAAGAGCATTCAGTATAATGCTGGTCAAGCTTGAGAAATGTTATATACTATATATCTCTCATGGTGAGAGACAGCACATACACATACATACACATATGCACACATACGTATTTAAAATTAAGATGTACTCTAGTACAAAAATAAAAGCTTATACTAGACTTCCATGTATATTCTGTATGACAGCAATTTCTCACATTTGTCCCTGGCTCATCTGGGAGGTCTTAAAATAAAGAAAACTTCAAGAAAACCCAAGAAACCTCTGCCATTGAATTTTGTAAAGCACTTAGAAAATAAACTTCATTAGGATCCTTTCAGAAGGTGTAACCACACACACACGGTACAACACAAAGGGAGAAAGGTATTACCTGGAAGCTTTGCCATTGATTATAAATCAGCTTTGGTCAAGTGAGAAATCTGGAAATTGGTAGTATCACTTAAATAGCAGGACTCCTGGAATGTCATGTTTGGAAGCGGCTTAATTTTACCTCCCATGTTCCTTTAAACGTGCTTAAGATGAACAGTCCTTCACCAGCTCACAAGATAAGGCTATGGACAGTCCCCATGACTTTTCCGGATATTCAGGAAGTGAAAGTCTCTATCATCTCCTACCTACCACTCCCAGCTGGTATAGGAAAGAATCTGTGTTCTGTAAAGGACACATTCTAGCTGGCTTCTTTTCTTTTTCCACATGCCTTGTTTCTAATTACTTCTGTTACTGAGCATTTCCAGAGTTATTGTGGAGTACTGGGAAGGAAAGTTCTTACTTGACACTTAAAAAACAAAGGATTCTTCTTCTCTGGCCATGGAAATGACTAAAGCCAACTCTCTCTTGTGGATATTTTCACAGGTTATTTAGAGACTAACTCTCCTAGAGCGCCCCTCTACCTATGGCTTCACTGATGCAGCCAGTGTTTCTCCTTTGGCTAACTACTCCTGACTCGTCCTCAGCTTCTGTACCCCCACAGTCTCTTACTGATGGAGGTTCCCTACCTTCTTGTCATGATCCTCTTTTAAAATGACCCCAAATAAACATGTCCCCCTGAGTTCCCCAACAGATCCTTGGTATCCATGCCTTTGATATACCATCAGTTAGAAATGAAGTCGCTTCCCTAGAGGCTCAGCTATCTGTGCCATGTGTTGCGGGCTACATCAGCTTCCTAAAGTATGAGTTGGGCATCTGACCATATGCCCCCAAAACTGCTGTAAAATCATGCCAGATTCACTGGTTCCATTGACAGCCTCCCGATCATACCACTTAAAGATGTAAGACTCACAATATAATTCATTCAAAGAATCCTTCTCACAAAAATCCTCTCTCCACAGCCACCCCCCTTTTTTTATCCATGTGGAATACAAGAATTCTATAATTTATTTCTGCAAACCTCCTTTGAAAATCTATTGCTTGATCTTATATCTTACTTCTGGAAAGGTCACCAATGGCAAAATAACTATCCCAGCTGAGCAGTAGAAAGAACTGCATACCCCAGGGACACCTGGGTGGCTCAGTCGGTTGAGTGGACAACTTCAGCCTAGGTCATAAACTCACGATTCATGAGTTCAAGCCCCACATCGGGCTCACTGCTGTCAGCACAGAGCCCACTTCAGATCCTCTGTCCCCTACTCCCTCCCTCTCTCTCTCAAAAATAAATAAACATTAAAAAAATTGAAAGAAGAAGAAGAAAGAAAGAAAGAAAGAAAGAAAGAAAGAAAGAAAGAAAGAAAGAAAGAACTATATGCCTGAGAGAGGTAGTGGTAACATCAACAGAAAGGATTTCTCTAGGACTATCTCAAATAGTCTTCTAAGGATTCCTGATAATTACTAGGTAAAAACAAAGAGTTTGGGAGTCTGGATATCATGTAACCTGAGGACTGGGATAGTAAGCCAGTAAGACATGAACTATTACTGTTAAAATAATTTCATTAATACCCAAAGTCTAGTAAGAGCCTATATAAATTCAGTTTGCTGAAATATGACAATAATAAATTCTCAATTATGCAAATAGTGAAGGCCACAAATTATCCTAAGTTCTATCTATTTGTTCTTGAGATGTATTAAGTGATTCAGGTAATTATCCATTATTTTCTAATGACATTGTCCCTAGGATAATATTAAGGTTAATTTAGATATCTAGAGTATATATATCCAAGTTGGGAGGTAGATGAGTAGGGAGGTGCGAGTAAATGCATTCAGAAGTACCCTGAGTTAGGGGTGCCTAGGTGGCTCAGTCAGTTCAGCGTCTGACTTCGGCTCAGGTCATGATCTCACGGTCCATGAGTTCGAGCCTCGCATCGGGCTCTGTGCTGACAGCTCAGAGGCTGGAGCCTGCTTCAGATTCTGTGTCTCCCTCTCTGTGCCCCTCCCCCACTCATGCTCCCTTTCTCTGTCTCTGTCTCTGTCTCTCTCTCTCTCTGTGTGAAAAATAAATAAACTTTAAAAAAAAATTTTTAAAAAGAAGTACCCAGAGTTATAGGGTGGTCAGTTTATGATTTCACAATCAAATTACAAAAAAGCCACAAAATGGATAACATACATATTCACTAATTATTTGATTAATGTGTTTCCCTAACAGGAAATTAGACAACATATTCCACACCAAGCCGCAAAAATATTTTCCTAAAATTCTTTGCACAAGATCATTAAAACTCTAGCATAAATGTTAAGTGAATTCCCTCAATATCACACTCAAGAATACATACAAAGAGAAACAGACAGAGGGAAGAGGAGAGATGGGGAGTCAGAGAAAGGAAAGAAAAAAAAAAAAACACCAGCATTTTGCCAGTTAGAATAAACAATAACCCATCTTTCAATTAGACTCATGAATCCTGGATGTAAGCTTCTAAGGTAGAGATCAAAGACTCCAGTGAAGGGAAACATTTGACAATAACCAAAGCTCAGCCACCACATGGTTTTCCTCATCCTATTATGTACAGAGCTCTCTAGCAATGTTGAGCATTTCAAAACAAACAAATAAATAAATAAATAAATAAATAAGACTAGGTTTTCAAAAATAGCTGCCTAAATTGAAGCCATAAAACACATGGACACTGAATGTGGGTACATGCCCACACAAGCTGGACTTGTAAAGACAGCAACAATAGAATGAAAAACAGAAAAAGTGTGGGAGTGGCACTTCCAAACAGATTTAAGAAGCATGCTGTGTAACAGATATACATCTTCCTCTCATCCATGCAGAAAGGTCTGCACATGTAACTAGACAACACAGTACTAGACAAGAGGAAGCACCCATTCATAAATTTCTTTCCTGAGACAACACAAGCCAGATGCCAAAATCTGAACATTCTTTACATACAAATTAAGTATTAAAGTAATAGTAAAAGTGCTTTGCCTGATATAATAAAAATGTTGTTTTTATTTGGATAGCTGATCTAAACAAACATTTTAATGTCATTACATCTAATGGTTTTAGCTAACAGTTTCCAAATTCTAAATAGGAAATTTTCAATTTCAGTTGTTAACCCTTTATATTATTAAATGGGTATGCCCTTTTATCATAAAGGTTAAGGGAATTAACATCCAACTGGTGAGAAACAAGGTATCATATGAGAAACAAACACAAAATATAATAGGAATACAAAATATCATTTGAAACCAGTTTACACTATTTAACAATTATTAAAAGAGAGTAGCTAGGGGTGCCTGGGTGGCTCAGTCGGTTAAGCGGCCGACTTCGGCTCAGGTCATGATCTCGTGGTCCGTGAGTTCGAGCCCCGCATCGGGCTCTGTGCTGACAGCTCAGAGCCTGGAGCCTGTTTCAGATTCTGTTGTCTCCTCTCTCTGACCCTCCCCCATTCATGCTCTGTCTCTCTCTGTCTCAAAAATAAATAAATGTTGAAAAAAAAAATTAAAAAAAAAAGAGAGTAGCTAGTCTATGCCAGTTGGTTAATTACAAAGTACTTCAACTTTCTAAGAGCTATCCATTCTTAATTTTATGAAAACAGTGCTCCAATATTGTTCCAAAAGCACTTCCATTACTAATACTTTCAGTTACAATATCATTTCTCCTGATTAATGTGCAATACCCCCAATCCTAGTAACTGTTTTCCTTTGTTCCTCTATTAGTTCTTTATACAAACATTCACTCATAATAATGATTAAGCCCCGCTGTGCTCTGTGCTAAGGATTCTGAAACAAGTAATGCATCCTCAAGGAGCCTACAGCTTAGAATGGGAAACAAATAAGCAATAGCTGCAGACCAAGGCAAATGTGCAGTAGGGGTACAAATTATTCAAAGCTTCTCATATTTCAAAATATGTCCATAGTCATTTAAGTTTATACATAACTCATGGAGTAGGGAGAAAAATTATTTAAAATCCCAATATTAGAGAATGGACTCCAAAATTAAATCTGTCATTCACAATTATATAACTGATTAGTGGCACAGTCTCAGCTAAGATAATTTAAGGCCATATTCCTTCCTCTGCACTAAGCTGCATTTCACTGTTAATGAAGATCTGACAAAGAGTTACCATCACACACACAACCAGTTACTGAATTTATGTCCTTCCAAGATTTGCATTCAGAATTCCAGTATAGCAGCCAGTGCAATATTCTCTAGACTTTGATCCTCTGAAATTTTTTTTAAATAAAGTTTTATTAAATGTTTTTTTAATTTTTGAGACAGAGAGAGACAGAGCGTGAGCAGGGGAGGGACAGAGAGAAAGCAAGACACAGAAACTGAAGCAGGCTCCAGGCTCTGAGCTGTCAGCACAGAGCCCAACACGGGGCTCGAACTCACAAACTGTGAGATCATGACCTGAGCCGAAGTCGGATCTTAACCGACTGAGCCACCCAGGCAACCCACGATCCTCTGAAATTTTAATGACTCTGTCCTTTCCTTCTCATTTCTAAACTGTGTCTCTTAACCTTACTTGTCATCCCCTTCTAATGGAAAGGACTTAGATCATTAGTAGCCTATGAATGAGAAACAGTGAGGGCAACCTTAAAGTAAGCACTATTAAATTTTAACTTGGAAAAAAGGGCCAAGGGTAGACCACACAATCTATGTAAGCATGTGCAGAAAAGATGGGGCCACCTAACAAGTAAATAATAACTATGTATCCTGGGAAATTTCTCACAAGCATTCTTATGTCTTTACTTCCAAAGGCTACAATGCTCCCCCAACCCAGGCTGTCTTCAGATATGCTCAGTGTGTAAAAGCACAAATGTTGCCTTAATTACAACCAGCTCTAATGAACTAGTGGTTAAATTCTTGGCCAAATTATGCCCTTATTTTTTTTTTTTCCCAGCAATGCTTTACTTATTTAAAATCTTTGTTTTATTATATTTTTTTAATGTTTATTTATTTTTGAGAGACAGTGGGAGTGGGGGAGAGGGAGGGAGACACAGAATCTGAAGCAGGCTCCAGGCTCTGAGGTGTCAGCACAGAGCCCGACACAGGGCTTGAACCAACAAGCTGTGAGATCATGACCTGAGCCGAAGTCACTCAACAGATTGAGCCACCCAGGCACCCTGAAAATCTTTGTTTTAGAATTTTGCTTTTGAAATCGTCATCAGGATAGCACATTTATTTCAAATACCCTCGAAAATGATAATATAACAGTTAAATGTCGGTGTGGTTTGGGAAAAGTATAACCAGAAGCTATTCCTTGTTTTGACCAATGACATTATCACAGAACTAAATGCAGAGCTTCTCAAAGGAAGACAGTACTTATGCAGACATATAATGGTGGATATGCTGTAACCTAATAATCTCAATACTTTACACTGACAGCCTGCAAGACTCCTAAATTAAGAGTTAATAAAACAGACTTTTTCCCTGTTAGAAAAATACCTCAGACTTCACTGGCTGTTTCTTAGTTCAAGGGCTTGTAGAACACTCCAAAGAAAACACTCCCTCTAGTAATACTTGGATTAAAATGGTGATTTGGGGGTTTGAGCCAGTGAAGACACTAGGGAATTGCAGGCCGTAAGCAGACACAGCATCTGTGATGTGAAGCTGAACCATATGTGGTGTTAGTTTCTCAATCACATAAATTTGGTGGAGGGAAGTCAACTAAGGAAGAAAATCTATTGTCATGCTGTCTACACTGAGTTTAAGAGAGCTCTGAAAAAAGAAGCCTCTTGAGCAAGAGGTGGTCCACCATCAACTCAAAGAAGCCTGGGGAAAAGGTAGAACAAAGGAAACAACTCTGCAAGTTATCTTTCAAGGCAAGATCTTATTTAACTTTTACAGTGAAAACAAAAACAAAAACAAAACAAAAAAAACACAACAACAACAACTAATTAACTGAAGCAAACTGTACTCTTTGACATGAAAGAAATATGTTGGTTTCTAATTCTTTCCTTCATCAAAAAGATTTCAGCAGGAACCTACTTACAATCTGGGTTTCCAAGCTTAGGATTTAAATTTAATTAGCTATAGTATAATGTGCTAGGAAGAAAAACAGAGCTTTGAAACAGTATAGTATAGTGGGGAGATCACCAGACTAAAAGTCAGAGTTGTAAAACTCATGGCGCTAGTCATGGCTATTACTCCCCTCTCACTTGCCTGGATGCCAGGCTCCTCCTGTATCAAATGAAAGTACCAGCAAGCACTCTACTTCCACCATCATCCTTCACCCTCACTCACTCTTAGCTAACCAAAAAGATGCCTAGTTTTTGCATCAGAGATTGGTATGCACAGATGAAAGTGTTAATTCATTCTTGGAAGTTAGTTTCTGTTGCTACTAAATCATCTAGATTCCCCACCCTCTGGTCATAAAAAGTTACATTTGTGAATTGCAAAACTTTCTGCTCTGTTGGAAAAAGGAAAATTGTACACAATGTAGAATGAGACCACACAGTCCACCTGGGCACAGAGCAAATCATTTTATAATGATAGAAGATCACTCCTCTGAAAGCATCTGGAAGTCTTTCATATTAAATCACTACAGCTTACAAACAGCACAGAAATAACTTAATTATTTCCACCATGGCTGAGGAAATTGAAGGATGAAGAGTTTTCAGAAGGAAATTTGGAAGATACAATTAACTACTGTTTTATTCTGTTTTAACATGAAAAGCAACGGAATTGTGGGAAACGACACTGAAAATAATAATAATCAGCTTTACTTATTACTATTATAACAGGAGACTAAAAACTTGATGTACCTACCCCACCACCCACCCCTACAACCCACCAATGACTCAACAGAAATGTATCTAGGCAATGATGTTAGAAAAGTAAATGTCAAAAAACACTGAGAAATATTCAACCATCAGAAATTCCTAATTCTAAAGATACACCCTAAAATTTATAAGTGAACTGAAACTGAGTTAAGGTTATACTTCAAGGAAATTCCAAGTTTTATTCCAAAGCCAAATTACTGAAAACATTTGTGTTCTGTGTAAGTAGGGAATTGTGTCTTCAACTCCAAGAGTATCAAATGCCACCCTCTAGACAGAGATTTTGATCCTACCTCAGTCCTGTGGAAGTATTACCCCTCGGCAAATGGTAAAACAACTTCACACAAATGAATGTTTTATTCATACATTTCTATACTTCAAGGACAGTCCCTGAGTGTTCACATTGATAGCAGTATCTATCTAGATTAATAAACAAGGAGAAAAATACAATTTCTGCTGCAGAAATGATTTAAATCTAAAGTTACTAGAAATAAATCCATCATTTACCACTGAAGAATGTGGTTTTGATTAAGGTAAAATAAGAATGAATACATAGACACATTGCTCAAGATGTTTCCATTATAATAAAGTGTTGCTTCAAAGTACATCAAAAGGAAATGTAAACATATAGGAAGCGAATATTAAGTAGAAAAAGAAATTGGGTGCCTGGGTAGCTGAGTCAGTTAAGCTGTTGGTGAAATCGAGACCATGTCGGGCTCTGCAAAGACGGTGTGCACTCTGCTTGGCATTCTTTCTTTCTCCCTCTCTCTTGTCCCTCCGCCTCTCTCTCTCTCTCTCTCTCTCTCTCTTTCTCTCTCTCTCTCTCTCAAAATAAAGAACATTTTAAAAACAGAGAGAAAAAGAAATTAGTGAAAAAGACAACTAAGTTGAGTTTTGAAAAAGGCAATAAAATAGAGAAGATATCTGCTGCCTCTTTGGTTTTCTTTTACTTTTTACATTTTTTTTTTTTTTTTGAGGGGGTAGGGTAACGAATATACCGTGTCTAGGTGCACAAGCACTATTTTACAGCCACATTTTACTCCTACTGATAGAACAATGGGATGATTCTTCATCATTTTGAACAAGCTGCCAAAAGTCAAGCTCCTTCTCCTTTCCCTCAAGAGCTTACCAGCACTTGAAACTCAATTATCTGGAAACTGGGAGATAGCATTTCCAAACTACATAACAAAGAAGGCTTGCTTTAATCACAGTTCCCATTTCTTTCTCTTGCCCTTACTTTGCCCCCGGAGACAAATCTCTTTACTATATAACAATAGGTTCCCTGCTTACTCAGAACCTTGGCTCCTCCCACCTGAAAGAGCCTAGAATCAACTTCTCTTTTCAAACCAAATCCTACCTAGTTCAGGTTGCCACAAGGTCTGAGTATTTCATTTCATACCCATCTCTCGCCACCTCTAAGATCCCCTTTTTTGTACTTCTATCATGGTTCAACAAATCAGTGTTTTTTAAATGTTTCATGTTTACATTGGGCTTTTCTACAGAAGACAGTAAGCCTTACCCCAAGGCTAACTAAGATCCTTTTCCTACATGTCTCCAGAGAGCTGGAAAGGAAAACACTGAATTAGAAAAAACAAACAAAAACAAACAAACAAACAAAAAACAAACAAACAAAAAACACCTAATCATTGATGGTTAATCAAAAATAGTTCTGTTCCAAAACATAGACATAGGTACATGTGTTACAACATATTCCTGGAAATCATAAAATGAACTTTATGCACTGGACCAATACTGAAATTAACAGCTATATTCATATTTCAAAACTGAAGATGTAACCAGCAATAAATTACAAAACTGATAAAGAAACTACTCTAAATCTCTACCTACTGAAAAAACATCAAACTATGCTCAGTTCCAGTCTATTATGGATATGGATAGATTAAAATAAAACTAAAATACTATCATCAATTTAACTTAGCACAAACTGATTCACTAGCTATAATAATCATTTAACAATTTTTTTCCCTTCTTAAAATGGAGATAGTATTCTTAAAGAATGATTTGAGTTCAAGTTTCTTTTCATCTTTTTAAAGCTTCTTTAAAACTTTCCAAAGAACTATAAATAGATGCTTTCTTTTTCTTTCAGTAACATCACAAATGGCAGCAAAGAACATTCAAGAGTCCCTCTACAGAGCAGAATACCAACTGACATCACTTAGTAACTTGGCAAATATTGGCCATGCAGCCTTGAAACACCATAAGGACATCACAGTGTGACTTTGGTCTTAACTGTTTCTGGCTTACCCTAGCCTAACTCTACCCACTTTGGAACTCCCTAATCATCTAATGTTAAATGAGACAATGAGGGATCTGTAAAACTTAAGAGATACCTGCAAAATTAGGGAAAATAAGTTAAAGTCACACTTCTTTGTCAATTAGCAAGTGCTGTCTAGGAACTACCAATGTGAATATGAAACTCAAGACTTTATTGTGGCTTACAGTACTTTTTCACATCTACTGCCACAAAGAATTACGGCAGTACTAATAGGTAAGGATCCTGCAACAAAAACCGTCAATAAAAATTTGAGAAGTCATATAAAAATATCCAAATGTTAACATTCAAAAAAATAAATAACAGGAAAATTCTAAGGATGGAAAAGTGGTACCATGCTACTAAAACTCAAAAGGAATATTCTTAAATCAAGAATTATTGAATATGAAATCAAGAATTCCTGAATATGAAATCAAGAATCTCTGAATGTGAAATCAAGAATTCTTAAATATGAAATCAAGAATTCCTGAATATCAGAGGGAAAAAAGCTCACTGGCTTGAAAATCAAGCTATTCATTTTCCAACCTTAATCCCCTTCATTATTCTGTATTTGGATACAGACTTGAAAAGCTCCATAGTAATTTGATTTTATTTAAAAAATAATTATATACCCTTAATACTAGCAGCACAGTTCTAAGAGCTTTTACAAATATTAATTCAGCTGACTCCCCATAACAACCCTACAGTGGAAAGGGTTGTTATCCTATTATTAATGGGGAAACTGAATGTGCCTAAGACCACATATAGCTAATGAGAGGCAGATCCACCGATTTCACTCACATTCTGTGTTTTCAACCATTATGATATGCTGCCTCTCCTAAAATATCTCAAGCTAAACTCAACACATGTTCCCACTCTCTCCCATTCAGTATTCCCACTGCATGCACCAGCATCCTCCTTCTCACAGTAACTTACTACTATGTCCACCACTTTCATCTCTGCTGCCCTTTACTCCCACACAATCAGGTGTTGCCCCATCCATTCTATTTCCACACACCCCTTGCTTCCATTTCTACCTTTCCATTTCTACTAGTAGAATTATCATTTAGGACCTTATTTCCCCTCAGCAGTAATACAGTAGCCTTATACCACTACCAATAAACTGGATTTATTCAATATGTATTTATTAATCCAGATCCCTTGCTAAATGTTGTGAATGCAAAACTGAATCAAAGCCCCACTTTTGAGGGAATGACAATCTAGGTCCTCCAGCTGTGATGACTGACATAACCTGAAAACACTTATATAAGCTCGATTGCCTTCTAAACTACGTCCAAACTCCTTACCTAACCTCTAAGTTTTCCATAATATGGATTTTTTTTTCATCTGCTCTTATCATACAAACCAAGTTTTTCCCCCTAAAGCCACACATGTTTTCACATCTCCCTATATTTACTCATGTTCTCTTTCCTATCACAATGCTTTCTCTGCCACCTGTATATGGTCTGGCTGAAATCCTACCAAACAATCAAGGCTCAGCTGTTTCAGGTATTCCCAACCAGACAAAACTTCCTACAAACCAAAGAAACATAGCATCTTGAACTTGAACCATAGCACATAGGACTTAGCAGTCAGCCTTGGATTTTCCTGTTTACAAACAAGCTCTAATTTACAAAAGCATAATTAATTTTATCCTGTTGGAGGAATACATTTTCCAACACTCACCCGAGGAACAGGAAGCTCAAACAGTTCTTTTCTCCCTATACTTCATTTCTGTCACTTGACATTTCTACATGTTGTTAATGGTATATATCATTTAAGACCTGGTACAAATGCTATCTCATCCACAAAGCCTTTCCACATCCTTCCAACTAAAAGTAATTTCTCCCTCTGAATTCCCTAACACTTTACCTGTGCAGCTTTTCTAGCTTCCATCAGTTAGTGCATCACCGATGCTATTTATATACATCTCCACCAATAACTCAGCACATCAGGAGAGGACACTTCTCTTACTCATTCCCTATGATATCCATCATAGCACACAGGCCATCAGATGACAAGGATAATGGATGAATTATGGGTTAATAGGTGACTGCACTTACACATGCTGGCCCTGGTCTGGCCAAGAAGCTAACAAAATTAAAGTGAATCAGATAACTCTAGAGGAAGGAGGATGGAGGAACAGACAGGAGCACATTAAGGGGTAAATCAGAGGGCATTCTTAGCCTTTTTCAAGCAATATAATTCCCTTTTCCTATGGTCTCCCCATGCTAGACCTTTTCTAAGCCTACTGAAGCCAAAATGAATGGTTTGCAACTTATGAAATTACTTGAAAGCAATAAATGACATGCCAAGCTGGAATTCTGATGACATTCCTACAGACAGATGGGTTATAATATTGGTTTGGTTCCATGAACTATCAGTACTCATTAACCAAAGCCCTCATGCAATGCCCTGTGCATTGCTGGTGATGAAGACAACTGGAAAACCAGTCCAGTAGTGTGTGATTTAGAGCTGTACTTCTGGATACAGGTTGGTTTTTCAGTTCTGCCACTTATAAATATAGGTAGGCTTCAGTGTTTCCATTTATAAAAGTAAGATAATAGAACTTAGCTCATATAGTAGATGTGAGTATTAAATAAGAGAATGCAGAGGTACTTAACACAGTGTCTGACATGCAGAAGAGGTTAAGCAACATTAGTTAATATGCAAACAGACTTCACCTAAATTAAATTCAGCAACCATTTCCTTAACTTCAACTTATTATTAAAAACAGCATGAATTATTAAAGAAGCCACCTCTTCTCTGAGACCTTATTAAGTCTAGAAGACCAATAAGAACCCCCAATCAACTGTATGTTAATGGACATACATTAATGTTAATGATACATTAATGTTAACGATAATGTTAAGGGACACCCTATCAGCTTCATTAGAAATGGACCCTCAGTAAACACATGGGTCCAGGGGTTCTCAATTGGGGATATCAAGCAGTATCTAGAGACATTTTGGCTTATCACACTGGGAGCACTGAGGCAGGGGTCTCCTACCAGTATTTAGTGGGTAGAAGACAGAGATGCCGAACATCATACAATGCACAAGACAGTCCTCCACAATGAGGAGTTACTTTGCCCAATGTGTCAACAGTCCCAGGTTGAGAATCCCTACCTACTCTCTTCCAACTGTAAATGTGGATGTGTCAGGCCCACATCTACCCACTGCCTGATTGACTTTTGATGAGACAGACATCCTGAGGCTTTGACAGTGTGGAAATCTGCCAGTGTTGTGCAATAGTTACTGCCTTTGTAGACTTTATCTTTCTTTTGTCCTAAGCCTAGCCTTCTACATGTTACCACATGCTCAATCAGGCAATGATCAGATCCTGTGAAGCTGCCTAAACTCCCAGTTTTATCATCCCCCAGTGTGTCTCATCTTACCTCCTTTCAAGCTTCAGTTACAAAACAAAGAGAAGTTTGCATGAAAATATCAAACTATTCTCATTTTCTGGAGCTGGCAGTGCAACATTTTAAACATTTGTCTATAAATAATAAAAGGTAAAGAAAATTACTGTTGCCTAAATCTTTCCAGTTAAAATAATGAACCTTCAAATGACTGAATTATCCATTGTATAAACATACTTTAGATTACACTCTTGTTCCCACTACAATCATTGTTCTTGGTCATTTAACAACTTAGAACACATATTAAAAAAAGGTTGATGTTTTGACATTTTCTGCCCTACCATAAAGTATGTTCTTCATCAGTGTATTCTGAAACAGTTTCCTGTTACTTTAAAACATTCATTGCCTGTTAACCTTTTAAATTCATGGATATAAAGCATATATATCCTTACCCACCCCAACCATATCTAAAAACAAACTTAAACTCCAAAGCTGTCACACCCATTAGGATGGCTTCTATCAAAAAATAAGGAAACAAAAGTGTTAGGGTAGATGTTAGGTAGGATGAAGAGAAACTGGAACCTTGTGCACTGTCGGTGGGAATGTAAAATTGTGCTGCTGCTATGGGAAACAGCATAATGGTTCCTCAAAAGATTAAAAGGGATTGAAAGCAGGGTATCAAAGAGATATTTACACAACCACATTCATAGCAGCATTATTCACCATAGCCAAAAAGGCGCAAACAACCCAAGTATCCATCATCAGATGGACAGATAAACAAAATGTGAGATACACACATACACACAGAATTATTATCCAGTTTTAAAAAGGAAAGAAATTCTGACACATGCTACAACATGGATAAACCTTGAGGACATTATGCTAAGTGAAAAAAGCCAGTCACAAAAAGACAAATACTGTGTGATTCCACTTACATGAAGTATCTAGAGTAGCAAACTAATAGAAATAGGAAAGTAGAAAGGTGGAAGCTAGGGCTTGAGGGGAGGGGAATTGGGGAGTTGTTTAATGGGCACAGGGTTTCAGTTTTGCAAGATGATAAAGTTCTGGAGATGGGCTGCAAAATAATGAGTATACTTACTAAACTGTACACTTAAAAAATGGGTAAGATGGTAAATTAAATAATGTGTATTTTGCCCCAATTTTTGAAAAACACAAAGTTGTTAATATTAATGTTACTCATAGGTATTCTCTTCATGGAATCATTAACTCAAAATTCTTTACATAGTTATAATTTTGTCAATTGAATCTCATCACTTTACTTATTCTTTCTCTCATCATAATCTCATCTAACCTCAAAAGTGAATTTAAATACCACTTATAAATTGATGGTCTCCACATTTCTTTTATAGCACTGACTTCTCCTGAAAGCTCCAGCTGACTGTCTAATATTTAAAATGTCTGAAATGAAATTCTTGAGAATACCCACCACACATACCTGTCCCCCACCATAACCATTCCATCTGAGGATCCCTATCAGGACAAAAGCCTGAGATAAGTGGTTTTCGGCAGGTCGACTTTGCCCTCTAAGGGACAAAGTGTCTGAAGACATGTTTGGTTGTTATAACTTGGTGGGGGGGTGGGGGGGTGGGTGGGAGGGTGGTGAGGGATACATGAAGAGTGTAGAGGCCAGGGATATCACTAAACATGCTACAACGCACAGGGACAGAAGTCCCTAACAAAGATTTAACTGGCTCCAAATGTCAACACTGCCAAGGTAGAGAAACCATTCCTATGAAGCATAGCTGCCTCATCTCTTCCACAATCCATATTTAATCAATCAGCAAATCCTACTGATATCAACTATAAAAAAAGCCCAGAATCTGATCACTTCTACCACTTTCATCCTGGTGCAAGTCACCATGGACTCTTACCTAATGAAATAACTAAAACAGCATCCTGACTCATATCTCCAGTTAGGAGATAAGTATTCAGCCTTGTCCTCTGTGCTGTATATAACACAACAGTCAGGGTAATCCTGTATCAGTCCATGCCACCCATTTTCTGAAAGAACCTTCCTCAGAGCAAAAGTCCAGTTTCTTGCAGGGCCCTACAGACTCTTCACATCCCCCATCACTCCACCCTATCTTGCTTCACCTCTTCCACTTCCCCATTTGCTCATGAGATTTAACCACGTTGGCTTCTTTGCTGTTCTTTAAATACCCACAAAACAATCTCCAACCTCACGGTCTTTGCACTTTCTATTGAGTTGTGTGAGCTACTTTATTTTTTTTTTTAATTTTTTTAATGTTTTGAGTTGTGTGAGCTACTTTATTTTTTTTTTAATTTTTTTAATGTTTATTTATTTTTGAGAGATAGAAAGAGAGCATGAGCAAGGGAGGGGCAGACAGCGAGGGAGACACAGGATCCGAAGCAGGCTCCAGGCTCTGAGCTGTCAGCACAAAGCCCGATGCAGGGCTAGAACTCACTAACCCTGAGATCATGACCTGAGCTAAAGTCGGATGCTTAACCAACTGAGACACCCAGGTGCCCCTTGCGTGAGCTACTTTAAAAGCACTTCTGGGGTGCCTGGGTGGCTCAGTCAGTTAAGCGTCCACCTCCTGGTTTCAGCTCAAGTAATGATCTCAGGCTTTGTGAGATCAATCCCTGGGTCTGCACTGACAGGGCAAAGCTTGCCTGGGATTTTCTCTCTTCCCCTCCCCCCACTTTCTCTCTCTCTCAAAATAAACAAATAGAGGCGCCTGGGTAGCTCAGTGGGTTTAGCATCCCACTTCATCTCAGGTCATGATCTCATGGTTTGTGAGTTCAAGCCCTACTTTGGGCTCACTGCTATCAGCACAGAGTCTGCTTCAGATCCTCTGTCCCCCTCTATCTCTGCCCCTCTCCACTTGCTCTCTCTCAAAAACAAACAAACAAATAAACTTTTAAAAAATGTATTAAATAAATTTTTTAAAAAGCACTTTTATCAGAGACCTCCCATTAGAGGATTAACTGTTCTTTCTTTTGTCTGGTCTCTGCTTCAATGACACTAATCACTGAGGCCTTCCCTGACTATCCTACATTAAATCATACCTATACTCCAATTACACACTTAACATCATTAAAACACACCATTAAAACACATTAAAACATATCCTCCTTTATCTTCCTTTTTCCAGAGTTCCAGAGTAGTAAGTACTCTATTACTGACTCACTTATTTGGTATGTCTGTCTCTGCCAACTAGAAGACAGGAATCTTTTGCCCACAACTCTATTTTGGCTCCTGGAGAAGAGTAATATATGAGTAAATTACTAAAATAGTTGGGAAAGATAGCAATGTAGAAAGTTACACATCTTGTTTTGTAAATAAAAATGAAACTATCCTATGCATACTGGTCTATACTTGCTTTGCTATAAAGGTACCTAAATTGTACAAATGAGAGCTTCAATCTTTCATAATCTTGCTTAACCTATCATTAATGTGTTTACTATATGAATGCTTATTCTTTCAGAAGAAACTAAAAAGAAATCAGATAGTTTTGGGGAATAGTTTTTTTTTTTTTTTTTTTAATATAATCTCCACAAATGAGGTAGTGAACTTGGAGGTAGCTGTTGACAATGTTTAACAGAGTATACAGTAACAGAAGACAACCAAACCAAAGACATTTAAAGCATATATATCACACCTACTCCATGGATTCCCAAATTTCACTCCCTCACATACCACTTCCATGATTTTGGCCACATTCATGTCCCACATTTTATAAACTGATCCACTTCTTTTACTAAGCTCCCTCCCAAGCATTAATTTATGTTAAATCCAGAGTTGTTCTTTATCCAATACACATTAAAATAAATATGGAACTACTAAAATGTAAGATGTCCATTCATAAAATACTTAATATCTAATACACTATTGAAGGCATCCATTTCACACTTTGGGAAATGCAGACCATTCTTCATTTGTAAATGAAACAAAACAAAATCATGAGGAGCTTAGGGCTTTCCTTGATGTCAACAATTCACTGGAATTAAGACTTTCCCAACTTTGCACTCTGGTTTCATGCTGACTACGGAAAATGCATTTTATTTTCATTGCTTAAGTAGTATTGTTATATGTGGTGAGCAGAAATTACACTGTGGGTGAAATATAAAGTGAAGAGAATGAAAAGTTCCAGATCAGTGGGGATATTTTATTTTGACATGAGAGACTTAAACAGAAATACAGTAATTGCTATGTAGAGCACTTTTCTGTCACCAGAAATAGATATGGTTTATACAAATGAAGAATACCTCAGTTTTTCAAACAGTGTTTGTATTGCTGAAATTATCATAAAGATCCAAAAGACTGGCAGAAATATGGAAATATGGTTAAAGCGAGGTCTTCATAGGGTGACCACATTTTCCAAATGAAAAAAGGAAATATACTATCTTTAGGAGCAGCCTGTGGTTTACCACTACACTAGTAACTAGTTAATCAAATTTCTGTAAGCTGGGTTGTTACAGTAAATTCTCTGGTCTCTTGTCTAGCATAGTTGTCTAAAACCATTCTTTTTAACTGACTCACTGTATTTTTTTTCTATCTAGTTCTCCTCTAATATCTTAAAATAAAGCTTTGTAATTTTATACACAAAAGTCCGCACATCTTTTGCTGAGTTATTCTTAAGTAGCTTGTTCTTTTGTTGAAATGTGAGAATGTGTGATGGTGTACAACAATCTAATTTATAATTATCAACCTAGACAGACTCTCATTTCTAATAAGTTCTCTATAGATTTAGAATTTTCTATGTGGGGATAATAACATCAAGAAATGATACAATGAAATAAACAAAATTAACTCCTAGCTGTTATATGCCCTTGGTTTTATTTTACTCCACAGGCTTGGGCCTTCAAAAATAATATATAATTTAAGCAAGAATAGTGTACATCCTCCTCTATTTCCTGATTTTTAAAGTGAATGTTTCTAACGTTTGGATGAATGAACACTGCGTTTTCTAACTCCTGTAAAATTTCAGAAACAATTCACTGCCATAGTATTGTGTTCACATGACAGTGTTAACTGGAAATTTCTTAAGGCCATTACTATGCTGTAATATACAAGAGTTGGGTAATTTCCAAATCACAATAATTCCCTTGTTTCTGAAAATAGTCCTGATATTCAGAGGAACACATGCAACATACTCTGTTCCCTTAGTCTTGGGTCAAGGGTCTTTAAGTGACCTGGGCTGGGCCAATCAGAGCTCATTTTAAAGTTTTGTTTTGTTTTGTTTTGTTTTTTAGTTTACCATGGGAAACTGGACAGGCCCGCTCCAGACAGAACTTCGACAAGGTATAGTGGCAATGTTTAGTACTCACCTTGTGGAAGAAGCTAACTAAGAGAATAAAGCTGACAAGCAAATGAAAGGCAAAAAGCCTCATAGAGGCCTCAGAGTCTATGATTCTAGCTGCTCCAGAATATCACATGCAACATGGTGTTGCCCACAGATAAATGAGATACCCCACAGTCTTCCCCATCAATTGTCTGTTTGCCTTGCAAATGAATGTCATGAGTGACACACAAATAAGAAATAGCAATGTGAAATAACACAAGGCATCTTGGTAAGAATCCACTAACAGTCGGACTTTTGTGTTTCAATTATGAATTCTGGTTCTAAGACAAACGGCAAGTTTCTGAATAATTTCTTATTTTTAATCAGTATTATAACTTAAAGTAAAATATGAATAAGCTTTTATACTTACTGTTATACAATGTTACCAAAAGGAGAAACTGGGTAAAGAATACACAGGATTCCTATATTACTCTTAATAATTATATGCGAATTTATAATTACCTCAAAATTTTAAGAAAAAGCTTTCATTCTCTTTTCTCCTGGTTGTAATTAAATTTGTAACTTCTTTGGTAGTACATGAACACTATGACTATGGTTTAATTACAAACAAGGACAAAAACATTCTCACTGAAGAATACCTCCATCTCTTATTTCTGAGTATCTCGTTGGTTTGTCACCTGATATTTTCCAACCATTAGCTTTGATACATTATTTAAATTTCTCTTCATGATATCTTTTACTAATGTTTTTCTAGTCTACATTATGTCTACTTACTTTATTTTCTCTGCCCTTTAAAATAAAATGCCCCATACAGGTCTTAAAGAACTTTGGTGGGATGGTTACACAATGACTTTATATATTTTTTATCTTTTATAATATCAAAGTATCTCTGTACTTCCTATTAAAAAAATCAGAACATGGTTTATAAATATAATAAAGATTAGCACATCCTGAAAAACAATGGCCAACATTAGAGTAAAGGTATTTTTGAAAATGCAAAGGTAAAAAATAGAAGTATTTCAATGATGTGGAATGGTCAGATTCCAAAGTAAAGAAAGCTATACAACTGGGATAAAAGGCAGAGGCAGGAAGATGCAACAACTGGAGATGGGAGATGGAAGGACAGAGATGGGTAGTGCAGGCACTATGTCCAGCAGCAGGCTACTGCAGCTCATGTGGACAGTGACAGCCTTAAGCAACAGAAACCTTCACACCCAAAGAGTCATGCCAAAGTAACAAAACCAAAAAGTTAATCTTCAATTTCAGCTTATATTTGGACAGAAAAAAAAAGCAAAAAACATGTAAGTTTTTTATTCAAGTATCTTATTTCAAATTAATTGTTAAAATACCACTGTCTGGTGGAAAAGTTTTCTTTTAAATCCTACCATACAGTCAAGGTTTTAATCTTAAGAAAATAAAGGGACCTTGGGAAACAGAAAAATATAAAGATTGGATACTTAGAATCATGCATTCATTTATAAATCTTTCAATCTAGAAATTTGATATATACCCATGAAATACCAGCTGTGGAAATGGCATCAATCACACACACACACTCACAAATCATATCCAGGTATTAGTGAAACTGATACATCAAAATACAAATACACTTTTAAATTTGCACCAGCTAATTTTGCTGACTGCTAGCCATGCCAGCAATACTTCTAACAGCATAGAAACCTTAATTTTACTAAGGAAAATACAACCATCTTTCCAAGTATTCTTTTTCAAGACCTAATAAGGAACGCAACCATCAACTGTCAGATTTATCTTTTTTATTCCCCTTTCTTATTCTCTGGCGTAGAAATGTCAACAGCAGCGAAATTGCTAAAAAGCAGCCTGCCAGGGTAGGCTTCACTGTCTGACCACTGTATTATACCTATTAAGAGAAAGTTTTAGAATTTTGACAGACATTTCCAGTTGTTAAGTGTCCCACATCTTTTTCAGTTTAAAATCAAAAGACATAATTCCCAATTATGAACACTGTTAAGTATTTTCTGAAATTCTAGCAATTACCCTATTCAAGTCCTTCAGAGTAAACTAATGAATTTTACTCAAAGAAAGCTTATTTCTTGTCTAATGAACTAAAAATAAGTCAAACAACCTGAGAAATGGTTAATATGAAGCTGTGATAACTCTCAACAACCACCTTTTCTTTTTGTGTATGTGTTAACTAGCCACTACAAAATTTATGACAAAAGGGTAAATAAAGGAAATCATCTTTAATCAAGAGAAATAAGGACATGCAATTTTCGATATTTAAAACATTCTCAAATTTCATGAATCCTTAACTCAAAGATGGTGATGAGCATGGGGTTACTGGTAGTGAAGTTGGGGGATGGGGTATAAATTGGTTTATGGCATATTTTTGGCTCCCACATGCCAAAACATGATGTGGGAAATGTCAACTGATTGATGGATTGAGGTTGTGCTGAAATACATGCCTCTTTAAATATGATGAAAACTTTGAAAATTAATACAATTTCAAAGTATATAATGCCTGTCTTCTTCCCTAAATTTTGTAAGACATTAAAATAATAGGCCTAAAACACCAGAGCCTCTCACATATTATATTAACAATACATATTTGCTATTGTTATTATGCAATTTTTAATTAAATAATCTTAGTTTTTAACATTATGGATTATGTGAAGGCTCTGGAACCCAACAGATGGGGTTTATTTTTTTTATTTATTTTTTTTAACGTTTATTTATTTTTGAGACAGAGAGAGACAGAGCATGAACGGGGGAGGGTCAGAGAGAGGGAGACACAGAATCTGAAACAGGCTCCAGGCTCTGAGCTGTCAGCACAGAGCCCGACGCGGGGCTCGAACTCACAGACGGCGAGATCATGACCTGAGCCGAAGTCGGCCGCTTAACTGACTGAGCCACCCAGGCGCCCCCCAACAGATGGGGTTTAAATCCCCACAGTACCACTTATTAGTTATGTGTCTTTGAGTTTGCTCTTCTTTAAAATGGGTATATTAATAGCATACACCTCAGAGGGTTCTGTACAGATTAGTTAAAAATATAAAGTAATTGTAGCAGTACCTGGTACCCTGAAAACACTCCAGGTCAGCTATTATCTATAGCAGTGCTTCCCAATAGAAATATAATGCAAACCACATAATAACTAACACATTTCAGGGGCTCAATAGCCACATATGACAAGTGTCTGAAGTATTAAGCATCACATATTTTTTTAAATATCTTGAGACTCATAACAGCTCAAAATCTTGTATTAATAACCAAGTAATTCACATTACTGACATATTTTTTTTCCTTTTTTAATAAATATCTAATTTTGTTAGAACATAAAGAGAGAAAGACCAGTTTTGATTTTACCCCCTATTAATCCTTATGTTGGGTTGCTTAAACTTTTAAAAAATGTAAGAAAGGAATATAGAGGCTTTAAATACTCTTATAAATGAAATGACTCTTAAGGTTATAAATTTCCCCTCCCAGACCCTCATGATTTTTTTGTGTAAAGTAATACCCAGACACCTAGCCCACTTCAGGAAAATACTTCCATTACACAAGGATTAAAAAGACTGATTGGAACAGTGAATAGAAAGAATATAAATCCTGGGAAACCTAAAGCAAACTCTGTAACTGAACACAGGTCAAATGTGAATGTTGTGGATGCTAATGGTTAAAAGGAAAAAAAATAATAAGTTTCTTATGTTAATCAAAATGAAAACACTAAGAAATAAGTTCATTTGTACAAATTCTTCAAGATAAACATTGGCTAAAATATTCTGAAGCTATGGCTTCCTCATTTGGTGACAAAGATACAGCTAAGGAAAAAAAATCTGTATTGCTACACACACACTCCATATTCGTCAAAGGGACTCAGAGTACCCAGAACATAAGGAGCCCAGGGTAAGGGAGAGGAGAAACATAGGAGACCCTCCAGCCTGAAGACCCCTGCAGCCACTGGGTCCACATACTATACATTTCTATTTATTATCATCCCACATTTCTATTACAGCCATGTGAATAAATGAGACTTTGAGCAAGCTGTCCAAACAGCTTCCTCCTGGTTCTCCTATTGATCTAAATCTCCTTTGTTGATTCTACCTTATCTGACCAAAGTCTGGACTCAAGGCACCTCAGGGCTCAATCCTCCTACCTTTTCTCTTCTGTCTACACACTCATAGATCCGGTGATCTCATACATTCCCAAAGCTTTAAATTCCCTCTACAGGTTGACAACTTCAAAATTTATATGTTCCCCTGAACTCCAGACTCATATATCCAGATGCTCCCTAGACACATCTACTTAGATGTCCAGTAGGCATCTAAGTAGATTCAAATTTTAACTATTTTCTCCCCCTCACCTTCTTCATCTCAGTAAGTGGCAGTATCTTTGACCAAATGTACTATTTTTCTTTTTAGCACTTACCACCATCAGAAATAATGTGTTTAATGTCTGCCCAGTAGAATGCAAAGTGCATCACAGCAGGTATTTCTGTCACAATACACAAGGATTAAAGGGGACTAATTCAAGCTGTATGGAAAGTGCAGCCTCCAGGGGAGTATATGGGCTCAAATGTGAATGAAAAGATGGAACCAGTCTTGAGAGGATATGAATCAGGACAAGGCAGAGGAAGGCTGTTCAAGGAAGAGTAAAGGACAATACAAAGGTCTAAGTCCATAAGAAGCTTGTAGAGACCATTAAGAGGAGTAGAAAGAAAGCCAGTGGGGATAGAGAACAGAGAACATGAGAGTGAATACTGAGAAGGAAAGAATGATAAGTAGAGTATAATTCCAGGGATACAGATAGAGGGAATGTCAAGTCCAAAGGCCTTAAGGCAAAGAGTCAAATTCAGAATTTCAATACCAATAAGGCTTCAATGAACATTTCATGCTAGGGTGTTCTCTTGGTATAACAGCCTGGACTAAAGTAGTAGTGTTTGCACAGCCAGGTTAGCTGTCATCTGAAGTAAATACAGCAGTTTCTGTGGTGGTATGAAAACTGAAGAGACCTTACCATGAAGTTTATATGGCTTAAATGCCCCTCCTTGCACTGGAGACAGGCTCAGAGTCCTCAAAATAGGACATATGATCTAGGACATCTCTAATCATTAAAGTGCTACATTCTACAGGGAAAAATTTTAACACTTCCAATAAAGATGCACTTAAAAAAAAAAAAAAAGAGCCCATGTCACTAATCAATAACAGTAACCTCACTATAAGTAAATAGGCATTTTACTTAGGCCATTACAAAGGGCTATTAAATTACTTCTTCTATTTGTGTCATTAAAAGGCTGTTCCTGCGTAGCCACGTAATGGCAGATGTCAGTTAACATACTGAAAAATACTGCATCATGGAAGCCTATTTTTCCGGTAAGAAGTATGAGACAGGATAAAGTATATTCTCAAAAGTTTCTGAAATGGATATTTCCATCTCCAAGTCACTTTTTTTGTTGCATTAAAACTGCATTTTTAGTTGGCTTTGGCAGATATTTTTAACTCAATACTTCAAGTTAGTAAGGAACTAAGAAGAGTCCCATTTATTAAAAAAAAAAAATCTGTACTTCTTTGGGCTTTTTTTCTGCAAACAGACTTTGCTTTTGTTGTTGTTGTTGTTGTTGTTGTTGTTGTTAATGTTCATTTATTTTTGAAAGAATGAGAGAGACAGAGCATGAGTGGGGGGTGGGCAAAGAGAGACGGAGACACAGATTCCAAAGCAGGCTCCAGACTCTAAGCTGTCAGCACAGAGCCCAATGCGGGGGCTCAAACTCATGGGCCGTGAGATCATGACCTGCACTGAAATTGGATGCTTAACTGACTGAGCCACCAAGGAGCCCCTGCAAACAGCCTTTAGATTACCTAGATGTTGTATTCATCTTACTAAGTACAGTAAATCACTGGAAACAAGACAATGTAAACCGTTAGGTGTCTTCTATCATCTTGTGATTTTATTTTTTAGTCACTGTTCTAACATATTTAAGTTGTGGCCAAATTCAATTAATATAAAATAAACCACGACTTATCATAAAAAAAACAATTAAATGACTGTATCAATTACAGAACTCCTTTATACTTTTAGTACACTTAAAATATTCTTCTTCCTAAATGAAGTAATAATTTTTAAAAGAAATTCTTCACCCGGGTGGCTCAGTTGGTTAAGAGTCCAACTTCGACTCAGTTCATGCTCTCCCGGTCCATGACTTCAAGCCCCACGTCAGGCTCTGTGCTGACAGCTCAGAGCCTGGAGCCTGCTTCAGATTCTGTCTCTCTTTCTCTCTGCCCCTCCCCTGCTTGTGCTTTCTCTATCTCAAAAAATAAGTAAGCATTTAAAAAAACATTTTTAATAAAAAAATAAAATAAATTCTTCAGCACATCTTTGCACATAATCTGCTAACAGATATACCTTCAATTGTAGTAGCATCATATAACTGAAAGTGTTTATTTCAATACTTAGATTTGTGTGTTTAATAATTACAATTATATAATCTTTTTTGGGCATGCAATCCATTAGGATTTTATCTGTAGATTTTTCTTCATTATTTTGCATTCTTTATGTCAGAACTTCTCTAAAACAATAGGTAAAGCAATCAAAACCTGCAATGCGACTTCACTCATGAACGCAGAATTTCCTCCGTGCCCCAACATGAGAAATATGGCTAAAGGCAGAAATGAAGACCTCTGAAACACTAACAGCTGGTGTTTCAATCTGCATTTCCACTGCCTATAAGACATTCTACCACATTCTTCAGCCACTTTTTCTTGTTAGTCTTTGTCCTTTCTTCAGTCACCATCTTGCATGACCTCAAGATTCTGCTCATAAAACATCCAAACCTCTAAGCTTAGCCTTCTAGATTCCTAAAGTCTGTCTTCCTGTTTAGCCACATCTTAACTTCATCACTATCTGGACCAACTCCACTGCTAAGTTCAGCATATTTCAACTCCTACTCCTGATCACAACTTCCTAGTCTCAGAATTTCTTTTATTGCTAGTGAACTGTCAACATGTGAAGTAGTCATGCTTGCCCTCTGCTTTCTAAGGCCATCAATAACCTCTTGCCTCAGTTATTGCCATACTCAGTCAAGACCCATTTTCATATTATACAAATCCATGTCCCTGTAATCCAGCACATCTTCTGTGCCCACCCCTTGAATCTGGCCTCCCAACTATTCTTACTGCTCATCCATGGCTCTGGGTATTGCTAGAAAAATCTATGAAAGCATGGTAATTAGTCTTTCCTTGACATATTTATGATGTCCACCTTCAATGGCCCATTATCACTAACCATAATCCCCTTTCTCTTATATAACTTGCTCTTGCCTTTCTAAACTCTTTCTATAAACTACCCTTACGTTTCTTTGGTTCTTTTCACTCCTGCAAATTACAACACACTTTCCCATATTCTTTCAATAATTCATGCTAGCTGATTGATCATTCTCCTGAAGTACTTGCACAGGATTTGAATAACAACCTCACTCAACCCTAAATCGTATATTCCCCTGGCTTCCACACCATTTAAAACTCTATTTTCACATCTCCCTAACCACTTTTTCCCATTTTCATCATCAGCTCTTCTCTGGGCCATAAGATACCTCCTACTCACATTTCCCCATTAAACTTGGACTTCTATTGCATAGTTCATGAAACTGGACTGAAGATTATGCATACAGTACTTAAAAGTATACAATTTAGTCTTAAGACTCCAATCAAACTTCCCTCCAGACAAAAAGCTTTTTCTGACCTCCCCAGAAAGGACGTAAGTCTCCCATAATGGCTCATATATATCTAGCACAGATTACACTGTACTGGGACCAGACCATTGTAGGCTGATGTTTCCTAAAAAAATATGTCACCTGACAGTCCACCTTATCTATCTTTTCACATGGCCACCAAATTAATCTCTCCTAAATCCCACATTGGTTCTCCCATCCTTTTCAAAAACCAGCAATCTTGCTCTTCTGTAACACACACCAAAACTTTTTAGCCCACCTCTTACACCCTACTTATGACCAAAACTACCAATCTTCTAATACTCTCTGAGAATATCTGCCTTATTCTACAAATATATACAGTACCTCTTCTCAAGTTCATTATATGACTGCCAAGTAATGGTTGTGTGATTCTTCCTTAGCTCAGGCAACATTCCCTGTGCCAAGGCCATCCTCCTGAAACTGTTCTCCTTATCCAATTAGCAGAATGACACCACATTTAATGCACATTTAATGCACATATATACATATGTGTATACATAATTCCCCAACAGGATGGTGAAGCCAGTGATAAAGATGGCATTTTAAACAAGCCTGGAACCCTCACTGTAAGAGACAACATCTTTATTACCATCAATACTTACTATGTGCCATGTGCTGCTGCAAATGCTTTATGACAATCCTGTGGGAAATGTACTAATTTTCCCATATACAAATGGGAAGTGAGGGTCATAGACAGAGGCCTTCACAGAAATTTTAACAAAATGGGTACAAAAATTATATTGGTAAATGGATAAATATATTATAGTAACTATCCTCTGATACTGCCACATTAAGTTAATCCATCAACCTGAAATGTTTTCCCCACTCTTCCCAGCCAAACAGAATCCTCCCAGCCTTTAAGACCCAACTGAAATGTCACCTTTTTAAGAAAGAATTATTTGCTCCTTTTATGAATTGTCTTTAATACTTAGAATGTATCTTTATTATAACACTAAAGTTATTTATAAGGTTACTCAGAATGGGTTTCTAATGACAATTCAATATTTTTAATTCTCAAAAGAATTAACTGGAAAACAAAATGAATATAATTTACACCTGATGAAATTACACCTGAAATAAACAGAAATGGTATATATCATTAGCAATAATTGATAATCACACTCATACAGAAATTATTGATAATCATAATCAAATTATTGATAATCATAATCATACAGAAATATTTTCTGTAACATTTAGTACATGTATCAAATATAGGGTCTGGTATGGCTAAGTCTAATTCAGAAGGTCTGGTCTTTCTTTCAATATGTCCAAACAAAGTTTTATTCTGAAGAAATGGGGAACGGACTTACCAGTCTCCTCCTTTCTTCTTCTACTGCAATGAGTAGTCTTGCAAATTCCTTTAGTGACTGAGCTATTTAGAAGATTTAAAAAAAAAAGGCATTAACCACTTTCCATTGTTAATATCTAATTACACAGGAATAAACATTACAATGAAGCTAGTTATAAATATGTATATATTCTGTGGATTTATGTTTCTATAAGCATAGAACACTATACATAATAAGATCTCAATGACTAACAGCTATAGATAACAGATATTTGCGTACTGAAAATTAAAATTTAGCACATATAGAGTATAACATTTTTTCTTTAAAGATACTAAGGAAATACAGTATATGTATGTAATGTATAACTTATATTAATAAATAAAAGTTTATGACTCATATTGCTTCTAAACAGAATCCTACAAATAATGAATATATTAAATCTCTAAGAAGCAATAAATCCAGTACGATTTAGATGTACTTATTAGCAGCCAGTAATGCAAAGTCTGTTACTGACTTCTATCTAGAAGCTCAATAGTTACAGATACTTAAAACCAGATTCTCTATTCTGTATTACTCAGATATCAAGTTAGTTTAGACCCTGGGTAGTAAGTGTGTCTGGAAGGACTACCAGCATCAGCATTTGGGGAGCTTGTTAGAAATACAGACTAATGCCTCATCTCAGTTTCTGCATTTTAATAAGATCCTCAAGTGTTCATCTGCATATTAAAATTGGGAAGCACTGTTTTCTTTTTTCTTTTAGCTTTTATTTAAATTCCAGTTAGTGAATATACAATATAATAATTATAATATATGTAATATTAGTTTCAGGTGTACAATTTAGTGATTCATCATGTAGGTACAAAACCCAGTGCTCATCACAAGTTCAGATAGCTGTCTAAAGAATCACTGCTTTAGAAAGCTACCTGAAGCTATACTGCCCTGGCTTGGAGAAAATATCAAATACTCCTAGAAACACTGGGAGAATAAACCAAAATGTAAGTCAAGAATTACAGTAATGTATTCTTTATAAATGTATAGTCTCAAATGGCAATTGTAAGACAGTAATTCATCCACATCAATTTCTATACCTTATACTTAATACAACTAAAGTTGGAATGTTTTGATTATAAAACTAATAAAACAAGTAAGGTGAAGGCAAAAATTATTTCCATTTAAGGTTATTTTAATGTTTTTATTTATTTTTGAGAGACAGTGAGAGACAGAGTACGCTATGAGCTGGGGAGGGGCAGAGAGAGAGGCAGACAGAATCCAAAACAGGCTCCAGGCTCTGAGCTGTCAGCACAGAGCCCTATGTGGGGCTCAAACTCACAAATCACCTCAGAGCCACGTTATAATGACCTGAAGTCTGAAGTTTAACTGACTGAGCCACCCAGGTGCCCTTCTATGTAAGCTTTACCTTCCCTTCTACGTCTTCATTCTTTAGGCTCCTTATGTCTTCCTACACCCATACAAATTATTAAAAACATTCTATAAGACCAGAAGTCTAATAAGTCTGGCATAAAGCCTATAATAAAAGTAGATAAGTGAGGAAAATAAATCAAGAGTCTCATAACAGAACTTATTAAGAAAAAGAATATTTTCCATTGAAGAATTTAAAATTACAATCTAATTTTTTTTCCCTCCACTCCTCTTTTTAGAACTAGTAGGCTTACACTAACCAAGCTGGTTTGAAATGCTATCACTATGATTACTTCATATTGGATTTTATTCACAGATGCCAAAAGAGAAATCAAAGAATTATCTGGGAGACTCAGATTAATCCGATAAACACATTTTTTTAAAAATTTTTTTAATGCTTTATTTATTTTTGAGACAGGGAGAGACAGAGCATGAACAGGGGAGGGTCAGAGAGAGGGAGACACAGAATCTGAAACAGGCTCCAGGCTCCGAGCTGTCAGCACAGAGCCCGACGCGAGGCTTGAACTCACGGACCGCGAGATCATGACCTGAGCCGAAGTCGGCCGCTCAACCGACTGAGCCACCCAGGCGCCCCAACACATTAATGACCTTAGAGTAAATTTGACACTTTTTTTTAATTTAGAAATTTGAGATTTTAATTTCTTCAAAAATAAAATGCTACAATACAACCCACTTGTGACAACAGTAAACTGAACAGAAAAACATTTTACAAATATATAAAAAGTTTTAAATGGAGTACATAATAGCATACTATACTTTTGTACTTTGGGTAAAGAAAGCATTCCATCACCCTGGCAACTATCTATTGCCACCGAAGAGTTCTATTGGTGAGCCTACAAAAATGTCAAAAAAATGTGGATAATGGAAGGAATTATCTACAGAGAAAGATATGCCTACAGAGAAAGAAAACAAGAGGTAATCAGTTTGGTCTACAGGAATTGGAAGCAGCAAGTACTGCTGAAGGGGAGAAAATAAGAGGTGATTAAAAGTAGTTGAAAGTCTGTTTAAGAAGTTCTTTAATCCCAGATTTCAAACTCAATGCCTCCTAAGCTTTTTAATTAAAAATAAACAAAACAAAAACAACTACCCTCATATGCTTCTTTTATGGGAAGATACTAGATAAGGCACTCTAACAACACTTGAGAATAAATCAAGAAAAGAGGATATAGAATCTAGAAGTAGGGTATCCAATATAGCATAGAAAGCAATGAAATTCTCATGTCAACAGAGAGATATTCCAGGACAACTATTGCGTAAAAGGTTCAGACAGGATGATCTAGACTGGAGCAATAGGTTATAGGCTCCAAGAAATGTCTCTGGAGAATAAAAATGGAACCAATCAATATCCTAATGTATCTGAATGTAATGAAAGGAAATTTACAATTCTTTTAAAGAAAATTCAAAGATAATTACTAACCCTTGGGAAAACAGTTATTTAGTAACACCATGAAAATAAATTAAATAACTCAGTTTTAGTATGTGCAAAGTCACTATGATATAAACATAACAGTATAAAATGAGAAGAATGTATCTAAAACTGAGGAAAAAGTCAAGTAGTAGCAAGACAATCATGGTCTTGAAAGAAACAGAAATGGCTAAAAGTTCAAAGTGATCTCTGTGAGTAACTAAGTGGTGAGGGCTTGTAAGATGAGAGATTGATAGTTTTTGTTAAGCCTATTAAAAATCTTTTAACTTTTTTAAATAATGAAAAATAACACATGCTATAAATGTTTTATTTTCCTACTAGCCTAAATTTTAGGAGGCTAAATTCACTTACTAATTTTCCCAGAGTTAAGTAAATATCTAGCACATAGAAGCCTGACAAGCCTGTTTTGTTTTGTTTTTTGACAACAGGTATTTTCAGAATAAATGAAGATGTAGCTTGACTTACTTTTTTTAAATTTTTTAATGTTTGTTCATTTTTCAGAGACAGAGAGAGACAGAATGCAAGTGGGGGGAGACAGAGAGAGAAGGAGACAGAATCTGAGGTAGGTTCCAGGCTCTGAGCTGTCAGCACAGAGCCTGACACGGGGCTCGAACCCATGAACCATGAGATCATGAGCCTAAGTCAGACACTCAACTGACTGCGCTACCCAGGCACGTCTAGCTTGATTTAGATTGGCTGGGGTACACTAGAACCTTCTACCTGGTCAACCCAAACAACAACCACTGCCTCATGGAGTAGTGTCCTAATAGTCCCAGGAGCATCATCCCATGACACCTTGGAAGTCCACAGGCTTCCCCAAGGTAACTACTACTTCAAGAGTCAATCGAGCAGTTGCCTTAAGTCAGATTTTGGTTTTAAGTAATTAGGAAACTCAGATTCTCATTTTGATGTTGTACCTCCTTGTCTAAATATTAATGATGCTGTTTCCTGCTTTATTTGAATGGTGTTCTGGTCTGTTTCCCATATAAATACTATTTATAGACTCAGTACAATAATAGTTTGTTATAATAAGAATGTCTGAGGAGAAAAATTTGAACATGCAAAAGCAATTGCATGTCTGCTTCCTCCCAACAAAAACTACTCTCCCTCCAGCAGTTTTCTAGGTCTGTCCCAATTTGACAATAAGTTTTGTCTCTTCTTCTTTTGCTGATTTTTCAGGGAAATGACTTCAAAGAGCTAAGATTGCTCTTTAAATAATATAGTGTCAGTTCCATAAAACTATATGTTTCTTAGTCCAAATGAAGATATTACTGTTTTTCATTTGTCCTACATGGAAAATGAACAGCCAGGAACACCGTTTAATGAATTAGTAACAGTGACTTACTTTTTCAACCCTTATCTAATGCTTTCCCTGAAGTCTTTTTATTTATAATGTTGAAGTATTGCATTAATAGTTTACAAAGCACAGGGGCACCTGGGTGGCTCAGTGAGTTAAGTGTCCAACTCTCAATTTCAGCTCAGGTCATAATCTCACAGTATGTGGGAGGACTGTGCCCCACATCGGGTTCTGTGCTGACAGTGTGGAGCCTGCTTAGAATTCTCTCTCTCCCTCTCTCTCTGCCCACCCCCCCCCCCCGACTCCATTCACATTCTCACTCCCTCTCAAAAATAAATAAACCTTTTTTTAAAAAGTAGTTTACAAATCACAAAATAACAGAAAAAGAAGATGAATTAATAATTCTACTATGCAAGTATAAAATAATTCAAAGTATTATTGTGTAAACTGGGTTTTCAGACAAAGGGCTTGATGGATAGCCAGTCACTTCCTAGCCTGGCCCATCCTCAAAATCTAAAGGCAGCTCTGACACAAGTCAGGTAGATCCATACTGCCAAGTGTACCCCAGCAACTCTTCAGAGATGAGAAGCTCAGAGAAGAGTATTAGAATCTCTGGTGACCAGTACCCACAAAAGCCTTTAGAGACCATGAAAACTGATAGGGAGTCCTGGGCAAAAACAAATTCCCCACCAGGCCTTGGGCACAAGACACATGAAATGATTCCTCCAGCAACCACCCATCACAGTGCCTTAAACAAAATAGCTATTGATGTTGACTGCTTGAGCAATTTCTTCTAAGACTTTACCTAAGTAAAATTTAAAAATGTTTTTTATTACATGCAAATTTCTAATTCCCAAACACATTTTTATAAGCAATTATATGTGATGGTCTATATCTTATCAATGTTAATATATACATAAATAACCATTTCATTATCTGATTTGGGGATCCACACTAACATCAAATATAACAGCTGGTCTTGCAATTACAGATTCTGCCCATACCTAGGTGTATGACAGGAGCTTGATTAAGTGAGAGCAATATTCCAAAAACAATATTTAACACACAGTGGGCTTTCAATAGATGATTGTTAAATTAATTAACAAGTTTAATAATAGATTTCCATAATCTACTTGCTCTATAAGGAGAAACATACTGACTCTTATTCTAGGTTTCATAAAATATTATAAAAAAGATAGGCCAGATACTTCAGAAAATTATGTTAGCTATCTACATTCTGGCCACCTGCATGAAACTTTCCTGGCTGTATTCACCATTAATAATCTTTCCCCTTCCTGACCATCTGGACCATGAGATTAGTGGAGAGCAATCAAAACACAGTTTCATATATAAATGTTAATTTTCCAACAAATTGTTGAAGTTAAGAATATTGCTGTAGGTTACCATTTTTATCTCTACAATGTGATATTGGAAAAACACTTTTGAAACAAAAGAAATCTATTATTCAGGTATATTTATGACAGATCTCAAGAGTATAAACATTCACAAAGACAACAATTGAAATATACCCACACGTTGAGGAAGTATAATAATGGTTTCTGTATTTACCAATATCATAAATTCTAAAAAATTCCTGAGCTATCTAAAATATCTATTTCCTCACTCTATCTTTTCAGCAAGCTTAAGTTCACCCTACTACTTTTGACTGTGGAAATCCTGGTTAGTGCCTAGAAGACGGAATAAGAAAAAATAAAGAAAATTATTCCTTGTTCATTGTTAACATGACTCCATTACAGTAAGTACTAAGCATTATACTATTAGCTTCCACAACTGATCTGCTTGAGCTTTACAAATTTCACAATTCAGAGATTTGAGAAAGCATGTCTCTCTCACATCCAACCAACATTTGTATCATAATCAGATAATGATGTGTTAAATATTTCTCCCTGGAGTCTTTTTTTCTCAAACCTAAGCAGAATAAATACACATTCAAACAGAAGTACAGATCACAAATTCAGTGACATATACCATTATGTCAACAACATATTTTTCAGTTAATAAGTGAGCAAATCACCTATGACGATCAGATATGCTGATGAATAGGGGAGAACTGAGTTAGTGGGATTTAGACTTGGCCAAATTTCAAGGAAAACATGAAAACTTATAAAAGTCTATAAAGTCCAGATTGAACCAATCCAATCATTTTAGAAGTCCAGATAATGCCCCAATAGTCACTTTACTATTCTATTTGGGTGGACGACATAGACTATCAAGGCCTTTCTTCGTATCCTTCTTGCACTTTTTTTTCCCACAGAGTAGAAGAGAAGCAGTAAAATACCAACACTTAACTGAGCATATGAGCCAGAGCAGGTGAATTTAGATCTGACCACATTAAAAAAATAAAAGTGGAATCAACGTACACAACCAAGTGACACTCCGCAATACGCTATGAAACCTGCAATGAACGAACAGGGTATCACAGCAGCAGTTCATGCCTGGAACTCCCACTGAGGAAGTTCTTTGAACCTTTAGAAGATCAAAGGTAGCATAGTAACTGAACAGCAAGCTTTGGTTCAGGAACAATTTAACCCATTAACAAAGCAAGAAAAAGGATCATTTTGGTATGCCTGGAAAAGAAATGATGTCTGTAAAACTGTAAGATATAAAAAGTGACGCCAACTCTTCACACAATATCAACTAGATATGGTGTGTCTTTGTAACAATTAACACCCTCCACTTGATGGGCTGTCTACTCTGTCTGCAATACCAAAATTATTTGCAACCACAAACTCTAGTTATTTTCTAGAAGTCACAACATCAAATAAGATTGCTCCACTCTATTTGTGGCTTCAAGCTCCACGGATGCCTATTCACAAAGCCAGTAAATTGCTTCCTAAACCAACGGGAGAAAAAAAAAATCACAGGCCATTGTTGAATGCTGGCAGGTCACTGTAATACACCCACATAATCAGAGGCACTCATCTTTCTTCTAACACTTCACAGCCCCTTGGAATCTAAGGTCTCATGAAAACACAAAGAAACTCTAGTGATCTTTAAGGTAATTAAACCGTTCTCCAAAATGTCCTCCTGGTGTTGTTGTTTTTTTTTTTTTTTAACTTCCAAACCCAAATCAAAAAGATTACTTTTGAAAACAAGTCCCTATAAACTTGTATTTAAATTCTTCTTTCATATCCTACCAATGCATACTTGTATAGTATTGCATGCAAGTGTATTAGTTTTTGGCAGACATGAGATGTATAAGTTGGAAGAACATATTAGGTATTATTTTGGTAATAAAAATTTATTTGATATTATAACATAGTTTGCTAATTAAGAATTAAAGAACAATAAGAAATGCATAGCCTACACAGGAAAAAGTCATAAAACCTTTATCAAGTTGACCATGTACTCTGCATAGAGTTAAAAACTGCTACATCTCTGCTTTATCACTTGTCTATTACCATCAACTGTGCCATGTTTGTTCCATCCAGTACACAAATGCCAATCCAGACAAGACAAAGGGACAGAATCTTTACTTTGGAATCCATAATATCAAGACATTTCTTTCTACTTTCACTTGTTCCCATTTATTTTCTAACCATACTACCCAGATTCTTTGCAGGGGTTATGGCCAGTAATCTAGTCTCCTTTTTAAGTTCCCAACTCCTGTTTTTCGTGTCTCCCTCCATACTTGGGTTCCATTCCATGGATCATTGGGTACTAACCTGTGCTATACATTGGCATATGAACATGGGTTCTAACATTGTCCACCACTGCACTTTTGGGCTGTGATTCAGAACTTGTGGCAAGATGGCTATCTTTTACTCTTTTCTGGTCTAAGGTGGTTTTCAGTCTGGTTTCTCTTATCCTCACTGGTATAACAATGGGACTCAAAAGAGGGTTTACACCTTCTGTAAACCAGGGACTTCACATGTAAAGGAGAGCTACTACCACTACAGCAGATCGTTAGGATTACCTATTATAACTGAGAAGAATTAGGACTCCAAGATGAAAAGTCACAATGGAGGCACAGAAGTAATTCTATACTATCCTATCTAATGGTTTTTTCCTTCCCATATTCTCTCTGAATGAAGGTAGGGCCTTTTAGTAGTATCTGCTTTGAAACTGCCAAACTGCAAAGTAGTTTGAGAGTACTAGTACACACACACACACACACACACACACACACACACACGGCATATACATTATATAATATTAAGTTCAAATTTTGGCAAATGAATACATACAAATATAGACAGCCTTTCAATTTTACACAATTTCAAAATGTCATTCTAGCTGGTTTCTTTGAATTCTTCACACTATCTCATCACTTCAAATGAATTTCTTTTGAATTCCAAAGATGTTTTACTCCAAGATCTTGTTAGTAAGTATTGTTCTGTATAACACAGTCTCCAAGTCACATATTTTTGTTTTCTTTTGAAGCATACATTTTAGAAAATGAAAACATGTGTTATTCTGATGTTGCCTTGTTTTAATTTTATTTTATTTTAGTGGTGTTTGACCTGTTTCTCAAAGCCAAAACAAAACCCCCAATTCAGAAGTCATTTTCCCCCAATATGTAGAGCATACACACTCTGTAGCACCTCTATCAAGAGGCAGAGATGTCACACATGCTACCTCACTTAATGTCCACATAATGATATGAGGTACTGAGTAGGTTTTATCCTAATTTTGCAGATAAGAAAATGAGGATCAATCATCACCTGGAGTAACTTGCCCCAAGTTCTCAGGACTAGTAAGTGGAGAAGCAGGTACTTAATTTTGATTGTTTTGTTCCGAAGTCTTTGTATTCCAGCAAACAATTATTGCCAAGGGAGAGGGAGGGGGAAGGAGGGGGTGCAGAAAGGAGGCAGGCAGGGAATGCCAGTGTACTACCCCGCTACATTACAGCAAAGAACAGGCTTATCATCTTTGAAAGTAAACAGTCCCAGAGCTGTTTGTGCTGAAGGGGTAATCAGGCCCCAAATATCCTGCCTTAAAGGAACAATCAGTAATTTGTTACTGACAGCCACTTCCATCAAGCCTTCCCAATCCTTAGCACTATTAGGAACCCACCTCCCAGCACTTCTTCACATTTCACAAAGACGGAGGCACCCCATTCATACTCCTCCTCTGTACCCAGTCTTCCTGCCACCACCCTACTGAGGCTTCAACATCCGCTTCCTTCCTTGTCCAATATCCAGTTTCTCTCTTCCATAACCTCTTAACCTCTAGTGACCTTCTCTCTGCGGTAATTCACACACCCACAAGGACACTAAGAGTTCAAGCTATCTAACCCCTTTGCCTTTTGCTTTTTGGCAATCCCTCTATTCAACTCTAGTGTACTCCTAGTCCTATTTCCCACAGTGGCTATCTAAAAAGAATTTTGTTTCTCAAGAATCCAGCCCCAACTTCCCCTTACTCACTCATACCAGATGGCCTAGTCTCCTGCTTCTCTGAGGGAAGTTCAAGACCCCTGATTAACACTATCTTTGTTCATTCTCTTCAACTTGCCTGTCTCAGAAAAGGGGCCCTCTTTCTCCCTATGAAGCTTCTAATCTCCCCCTTCCTCATCTCTAGCTTCATTTCTATCATTTCCATCATCACTCTTCTCTCCACACAGCTGTTTCTCCTCCTCCCAAGTCTACAAAGGTATTACCATATACTCCTATCCTCATGAAGTTAGAAGAGCAGGAACACCTGAGGGTTGGCAGAGGAGGAGGGGATTTATTTGACACATACACCAGCACTGCACAGAGCTCTTTAATCCTCAGTACCTCACAAGGTGGTCTCAAGTAAAACACCCAAATCTTCACTCACCATTCTATTTTTCAAATAGAAACTGAAATATAGAGGTTAAATAATACCCAAGATATTACAGCTAACAACTTGCAGGATGAAACTTTGAACCTGCATGAATCACATGAAATGTATCCATTTTCCCACTACTCCAGGCCTGATTCATGAAATTGAGCAAATTCATGAAATTCATGAAATTGAGCAAATCCAGTTACCTCCCAGGAATTTCTTCTATAGATTCTGTATGCATCTCAAAACATAACATGTGTCAAAACTTAACTCATAATTCTCCTCTACCCTCGGGTACTCTGCCACATATAAACCCATAAATGGGCTCAAAACACCATTTTGTTAGCAACTCAAGCAATGGATTAACCTCATTCCTCCCTTCCACACATCCAGTCACCAAATACTGCTGGTCTTTCTCCTCTACCCTTCTTCCATACCCATAGAAGGATATCACTTCATCTCTGCTATAATATTACAGCAGCCTGATTATTGGTTTTCCAGCTTCCATGACTCTAATTCATCATATGCACTAATGGTCAGAATAAAATTCCTAAAGGGCACCTTTGATTATGTCATTATTTAGCCATTCAAGGTTATTGATTTGCATAAAGTCCAAACGTCCAAACTCCATATTGCAAGCAACGTGGGGCCTCCAGTATGTGACCACAGGTACCTTTCCAAGTATCTTAGCCTGAAATGCTACTATTTCTAACCTCTAACTTAGCACTTTGAAACTACTAGACATTCTTATAGTTTCCAATTTCCATGCTTTTCCTTTACCTGAATTTGCTAAACTGTATGTTACCTAACCACTAGGACCCAGATCAAATAACCTCTCTATTCAAGCATCCTCTGATGTCCCCAGTCAGAAATCCCTTCTCCAGCTTTGGTGCTCTCGAGCATTTTTGTTTTTACTATGCTTAAAGCACTCAGCACATTCTCCTTAGTATTATAGTAATTATATCATAAAACTATTTTTATTCTTACCCTCCATTTTATAAGGCTACAAGAATATTTTATTCACATATGCATGTACTAAATTGCACATAAGGTTCTTTGCACAAATATATTCATTAGTGATAGAGAATTCTACAGAATCCAAAGTCTATCAGCATGAACTAAGTCACACTTTGTGATTTTAATTTGAAAAGCTGATTCTTTTTCATGTCTGGGAAATCTGTAGAGCATCTACACTGGCCCATGAATGCCAACTCTCATTCTAAGGGTATGAGAATGTTTTGCATAAACTAAACTGTTTGTTTTGCATAAACTAAAACCTTTTTTCAGGCTATGAAGGACAATATGGCAATAAATGACCGGGTTTCCCTACAAACATGTCTTCTTACAGCGTTAGTGGCTCCACTGGGAGAATGCTGTGCATTGGGGATCTGGTGATCCAAAAAGCACAACTGCAGTAGACTTTTTCCCCATTTTAGTACTCTTTCCAATTGAGCTCCCCTCAGTATAAACACTAGTCTATTGTTGAGAGTAGCTGTTTTCCACAGGCTTATATCAGACATCATGAATCTCCATAAAATTAAACCTCCTGTGGAGATTTAAGGAATATCCATATAAGTAAAGCCTCTTCCTCCCAGGAGATTCAACCTTCATTCAAGTCTAGGGTACAGATCAAGAATCAAATTTTTAAAGCTTCCCATAGTTGATTCTGATGCCAGGCAGTTTGGCAACTATTGGCATTTATGGAAGGCAGGCAGGGGGAGATTGCATGAGGAATTAAGAGTTAAAACTGTATTTAAATACAAAACAGTATATATTTTAATAAGATTTGTAAGAATTATCTCTACTTCCTCCTTGAAGCTTATCAGTATTTTCAGTGGCAGGAATAAGTAGTACTCTTGGCCCTCATGGTTATGGAAGAAACAAGACATTCTCTTTCAGTCCCAAGAATGAAGCATGACCTGAAAGCTCTTCTTTCCACAGCGCTCAAAATCATGACTCAGCAACTATTTTGAATTCTAGGTCAGAGAAATTACCCAGAATTAGCCCTTTTGTCCAGCCACATATGTCTAAATTAGTTTATAAGGTAAGACTTTTTTTTTAGGCCTATTTTTCAACTCTTTTGCTTTCTAATTTCTCCCTCTATAGTCTGTTTCTTCCCCACAGCCAACCAAATCTCTCTTCAGTGTTCATATGATTGCCATTGTCTTTGTCAATGAGTCTTCCAATAATCTCTGGGTGTTCATGTCCTGCCTCCTAACTCACTTACTTCAAACACAGTTTCTAGAACTGTTGCCTTTCTGGTCCAAACATTTTATGTCAAAACTGAAACTGTACTTTTATTATTTCATTCACATTTAGAAATGTTCTCTCTTGGTCCATAAAAGATTTGCTGAGGAAGGCAATCTTTGACTCACTCTGGCAAATACTTCCATGCTATAATTTATCACATATACAGATGCCAGAATAAACCTCCTAAAGGGCAACTTCAATCAAAAGCCTTAAGTGTCTCTTGAGAATATACAAATGAAACTTTAGACTATGTGGCAAAGCCCTCTAACATATTCTCTGGCTCTCAATTCTTGTACTCCAGCTGAAAAAGGATATTACACCTTCACTTTCCTCAAGACTGCACATATCAAGACAATGAACCTTCAAGTGCACAAACTAAATATGCCCAAGCAAGGGAAGAAATCCAATGGTCTAGAGCAGAAGGATGCAGTGAAGAAATACTTTAACATCTAAATGTTTCAGAAAAAAATCTAGTGCTTACAAGCTAGCATGGCTCAGAAGTATTTTCTACCCTTATGGCTTTTGCATCAAGGTTTCTAATCTAGAAATAGGTCAGTGTTTTCATGGTCAGGTAAATTTGATTGATGACACTGATAATGAAAGATAAAATAGGCTCATTTTACAAGCAGTTTGCAATAATGCCATGATCTTAAAATTAGCTGTCTCTGTATTAAAAACACTTAATTTTTTAAATAATCTCCTTTTTTATCTCCTTTTTTATAGCATTTATCAGTCTAACTTAATATATAGTGAACCTATACACTTTACCATCTAACTCCTCTGACAAACCCCCAATAGGGTGGGGATTATTTTTCTGCTTTGCACAATGATGTGTCTTTAGCACTCAAAACAGTGTCTGACATATCACAAGTGCTTGATAAGGCTTTACTGAATAAATGAACGAATGAATGAACGAATAAACAAAACCCAAGAGTGAAAGTTCCTGACCTAGGAGCCAGGCAATCAAGGTTCTAACTACTGTGACTTTAACAAATCATTCCGCCTGTTTCTAAAGCAAAATGATAGCTCCCATGTTCTTCAAGGTCTCTTTCCACTCTAAGATACTAAACTTGGGATTGAAACCAAGCCATTTCTAAGTAAGAAGTAACATTTACTGATAATTCAATATATATATATATATACATATATATATATATATATGTATATATATATATATATATAGAGAGAGAGAGAGAGAGAGAGAGAGACACAATAGTCTGTGCAACTTCCCACCCTCCCACCTCCACATGTACATGAAGAAGGTATGAGATCATCATAGTACTAAAGAAATGCAGCTTCCAGACAAAGATATAAACTACTCCACACCAAGAAAACTGAGATAAAATACTATCTTCAAAAGATGTTTTCAAAGCAGACTATCTTCAACATGAGCAGATAAACTCCAGTAAGTAAACTAGGAAATTACCAACAAACCGTAAACTATGCACTTAACACATACGCAGGCCACCACTTACCTTTATGGTACCTGATGTTTACCAATAGGCGATAAAACATGTTTATGTTATCATGCAAAAAATTAGGGAAAAAAACATCATTGTGGGTATGTCATGGTTCAGGCTTGCAATTACAAGCCAACCAATATGATTCCAATTTTACTAAGACATTCTGTTTACACAGAAAATAAAAGAGATGCACTCTAACTGGTTCTGTTGGTCAATGCAAGTGTATTAAAAGAAAAACATAGGTATCATACCCATAAGTTACATTATTAAAGTCAGGCTACCCATGCCCCATTTTCTCCTGGGCACAAACCCAGAGATACAGCCAAGTAAAACATTTTTTAAAAAAGGTCATCCAGGGCAGTCTTCTTAAATCTTCCATAAGGCAGTCAGATTAACCTTTTTAAAATGCAAATATAACATCATTGCTCTGATTAACACACTGCAATGCTTCTCACTACCTTTAGGCTAAAATTGTACATCCCCTAACATATTAGGTCTTATCTACCTGCCCATAATCTTCACACATACCATTTTCCCCTCGGGTTTCCCATTTTATAGTGCCTTAGACTTAGTTGGCACTCAGGTACTTATTGAGTTTTACTGACAGGAAATACAGGCATAAACAGGCTAAAAAGAGTAGAAGAAAGGTACAAAAGCAAGTTCCTGAGTCTAATCTCTGATCCTTTTACTTATTAAAGTAACCAGCTTAGGTCCAATGAAGGAGTCATTCATGCTAAAACCCCAAGTTAACAAACGAAAACTTAAGCTTCTTTACCTGCTCTCTCAGAAAAAGAAGGCCTAAGTCAACCAACCTTTGCTTGTTTGCTTAGCACAAGTTACCTAACACAACTCCAAAACTTTCCTTTTCTCCATATAAGGAGAGTAACCCTGCTTTAACCAATCAGCAAGCTCCCAGTGCAATTTCTTTGCTCTTGTTCACTTTGGTCTAAAAATCTCTTGCCTTGTACAAGCTCTTCAGATCTCCTTTCTATCTGCTAGATTGGATGCTGCCTGATACATGAATTGCTGAATAAAGCCAATAAGATAGTAGATCTTTAAAATCTACTCAGTTAAATTTTATTCAACACAACTTGGGTTATTGCCCTTATAAAGGAGCCAAAAACAACCTATTAATTGTTGATTAGCCATGGCTGCCTCACTGCAGTTCACTTTATACAGTAGATGCTCTGAGTCAAGCATCCCAACTTTTCCAACTCTACATATGAACATGAACACAAAAGCACCAAGAGTACTGACTTTAGGGATACCAATATATTGTAGAGTAGACAAATTCACAAATACAGAATTTGTGAATAATGAGGCTCAACTATATGTTCCTGCATCGCAAGTTATATAGGGCTATGGCATTTATTTCACTATCTAGTTATTTTGCTGGGATTTGAGCTATTCTAAGTCACTAATCACAGATAAAAGTCCTTTCCCTCTCTATCCACTCACGTTGTAATTAGCCTTCTTTAAGTTATGTTGTCTTAAAAGGAGTATATTGCTTCCATGTTAGCCTCTAATTCAGTGAGGACCCACCAGGTCCTCAGGGATTGGCACACAGTCACCTAACATAACAGTCAATAAACACTAGATAATTTAAAGAATACAAAAATCCTTAGCTCTGGTTTGAAATATTCAAAAACACTACGAAATTTGTTCTAAATGATTCTCAAGTACATGCAAAAGTTAGATGTATGTATATGTCTGTATAAAACTTAGTTTATTACTATATTGAAAAGAATCATGCTAGACATATCCAAATACATATTTTATTGTTTAATATATGACACTAAAATTCTATTTATGTACCTTATAATGATGTTTCTATAAAGGTTCACTAGGTTTTGCAAGGGAACTATTCATGAAACAAATATTTACTAAGCTTCTACTGAATATAAAGCACTTAAGTACTATGCAGGAATAGAAATGTGAGTAAAACTTTCTAACCTCGAAGAGCATACAATTTTCTTTCACAAAAGAAAAAAAAGGGGAGTTTCATGGAATTAATGTAGACCAGTAAGTTAAGACAAATTTTTTTTTCTTTGAAACATGGGACTTGTGATATGTTTCAGGTTGTTTTTCAGAGCCTGAAATTTAAAATAAGCCCTTCAATTTCAAATTAAATCAAATTGCATTCTTTAAAACACAGAGCTAATATGATGAAAATCTCTCTCAAGTGGCATGTTTTTTTAAAGACAGGAACTCCACCTGAAATAAGCAACTTTCCCAGCTGTTTCAATTGGTAATTGTGGGTGGTTTCTGTGTGGGTGCAAAAATAGGGTGGTTAAAAAAAGTGGAAAACAATAATTCAATTGTCCAACTGAGAGCCATTAAGAAGTAAAATATGCTTCCTCTACAGAGTTCAAAAGAAAATGTTATTTGTATAAACAATTTAGGCATTTGGAAATGTTCCACTTTAATAGATGACTTCCTGATTTATATAACCACATTTAAGTCAGTTGTAATGAGGGTTTATAATAAGTAATAGATTCTCTTTTGATTCAGCAAATGAGAAGGTAATCTGTTTCCTAGGTTTAATAAAAATCACAGGTCTCTTTGGAAGAGTTCTGTTGTAGTTGGTAATGACATTGTCTCTGGTTTGCAAATTTTTTTCCTAAGAAATGCTCAAGAAAAGTTGAATGGCCACACTCCATCTTAAAATATTAATAATATCTGTATGGATGAATATTTACAGCTCATCACCAAATTCTGAAGAAAACCTTTCCAGAAAGTATTTCATAAGTTAATACTTTAAAAGATGAATTTTACTGGGGCATCTGGGTGGCTCAGTAGATAAAGCATCCAACTTTGGCTCAGGTCATGATCTCACAGTTCCTGAGTTCGAGCCCCACATCAGGCTCCACACTAATAGTACGGAGCCTGCTTGGGATTCTCTCTCCCCTCCTCTCTCTGCCCCTCCCCCACACACACATTCCTTCTCCCCTCTCAAAATAAATAATAAACTTTAAAAGTTAAATTTTATTAGTTTAAGTTGAAGACAATAGGTTCTTTTTTAGTTAAAATCATTTATGATCTTTTAAGTACATTTCCTGGGTTTATAAATATATCAGTTATTATTTTTAACCTGAAACACAGGTTACTACCTCAAAGTGTTTTTATGCTATATAGGAATCCTTTTAAAACACACAAAGGAAACCATTTGCCATGCCTCCCACCCTGGACTATATTCTTATTTATCACTTGCAAAACCGGATTGAACAGTACCTTTCCATTGGACCTAACAGATGTATCCTCGAAGTGGATGGATTTATTTGGCAAAAATTTATGCATTCATTCCCCATAGTAATTTCTCTAACAAAGAAAATGAAAAAGAAACTTCCAACTACTCCTTTGAAAAGTTTCTTCCACTTCATACCCTCTGAGCAGGCATCAATGATCACTCTCAGGCTCCTGTCTATACATACCAAAGTGATTCAGACTTACACAGTTAAGTCACTTTACCACTGTATCACACTTCTGAGAGGTAATCAAACAACAAATATTTGCACCTAGGCAAAGCACTCCTGGCTCAGGAAGACACAATGAAGCCCTTGTGACTTGAAATGTCACTATTTTAAATTTGTCTTAGTCTCACCTTTTGACATATTCTCCTAAAGAAGGAACAGGAAAGAACCTAAAACGTAGAGCACACTACAGACAACAGAGTATACAAAACTTGGTTCGGTTTGAGTTACCGTCCATCCATCTAAACACATATAATTTGTACACAGGTTTCCATATAAAAGGTGTTGTGTTTTTTTTTTTTTAAGATGTAACAGGTCTTCATTCTAAGAACTATTACGCACTAACCATCATTATTGCTATGTCTGCATACCTGCATTCAAAACAGTAAATACATGAACTAGAATACATACATTAGTTATGTCAGAAAAATGTGAGCAATTATTACGAATGTATTTTGATCTGAATTACCTAATTGATGGCCTCATTTCTCCACTCAGAGCTGGGAGTTATAACCTTAGTTGACAAGTGGTTGTGTGTTGTCTGTCTCTACCACAGGAATTTTCTGTTTAGGTGTGTCTAAAGGAATGACGTCTCCACCTAAAATATTTACTAGCAAACTGACTCTCCTTCTTGGTAAATGTTTAATCTCTTAAGAGCAAGGTTCATGTTGTCCAAAACTTTCCTGAGAGTTACCACAGGCCATCATACAACATCGCTAACCAAGCTGTTTATGCACAATTGCAAATGGACTTTTCAATGGTTTCCAAGATTACATAGAATGAACAAGATCTGCCTCATATTAATGACTCATATTTTTATTGGCACTAGTGCAGGCTGACTAATATCTGATTTTTAATCTAGACTTTTAAGACTTTGGTTAAAAGTGGTTTCAAATTATAGGCACCAAATACAGGAACAAAACAAAGTAACTTTCAATCCCCAACCCTGGTATGGATATAAATTCTGAAGTGATAAACTAAGATTTACAGCCCTTTATTATCCTATACTCTCACATGCTAAATTCACCTAGCAAAACAACCTGTCTAATAGGTAGATTCACATTAATAACTTTGAGCTTCTATTGTTTGAACGAGCCAGTGTAAACAGTGTTTTTAAATGGATAGTATTTTATTTTTTGTAGAGATAGCCTTTATTTCCTACTAGTAAGGTTTTAAGGCTAGACATGACTTTGGAAGTTATCAATTCCCATGCATGTCTTTACACCAGTACTGACACAGTGGGCATCGATTTTTGCATTTACACACATATTACTTACTATGTAAATATAGTTAAATGATGGTACATTTGGTATCTGGTCTACCCATATAATTCTTTAAGAAGGATGGAGTCTTACACCAGTTTGTAATCACTCCATACCCTCCCTCACCAATTTCTAAGCCCCAAATGTCCAGCTGGTGAACTCCTAGCTCCCTCCTAACTCAAGATCTTTAGTCAGTTCAAAAACTAAAGCAGTATACAAAGCAGGCAATTAGAGCAGCTGTGAGAAGTTAAGTTGGATGGATTCAACAAGCTGCTTCCCACCAGGCTAGCTCTGTAATTGGCAGATAAAAGGGAGCCATCAAAAGCTAACGTACAGTTCACTTATCCTTAGAGAAGAGGAGTAATGACCTCTAACTGCTCTTAAATGGAAAGGAGGGTGCTAAAGAGAGAGCTCAAGGATGCTGTCTTGCTTGGGACTTCAATTCTGGAAACAACTGACTTGTTCTCTGAGCCTGAGAAATTCCAGACTGGGTCCCAGACAACTAATTACATTTTGCTCCCTTCCAAGCCAGCAATGTCTCACTAATGCTGAAAATGAAACAAACAAAAAAACCCCAGCAAGCACAAGTCCAAAAGGGTGAGAGCAGAAGGGGACACATGACGAGTGGGACTGACTTACAGACCAGACACAGGCCTACACATCTAAAACACTCCCGGAACAGCTTCCACAAATTAGGTAATTATATTGATATGGAAACAGCACCTTCTTTTCCTTACTTTGCTCAGAATCTGTTTTTCGCCATATTCCATTATAAGCACATTGAAAGCAGACATCTTATTCATCTTCCTACCACCTTCCCACCCATTCCCACCACAACTCACAGTGTCATGCTATTATTACTCAATACTACGTACGAGTCACAGCGGTCCCTATTTCATTCCTCTTATTAAATCAGAGGAATAAGAGGCTGAAACTGGGGCTTCAACACGCTATTTTAAACAAAGCTGAAACTATGTACCTTCCCATGCAGAATTAAACCTGATGAGAAAAATAAAAATAAATAAAACTGATAAAGGTGGGTAAGGATAGTTCTTTGCACTGTATCCACTCCAGCCTTACCCAACAGTGTCAGGGATACATTCCTAGGTCACTATCCTTGGAACGACAACTTGCAATATCCTCATCATTCCTTCAGGTTAGGAACAGTTATTCAAGTCTTTTCCTCTTTCTTATACAGTTATTTCAAAATGTTTAGAATGTATTTGAGGGCTCAGATAAAAAGTGTTGGGTGGTGAGGATATGCGAACATACCTATATTTTTACTTTATTTGTTTCTTACAATTTTTTTACAATACTTTTTGCTCTAAGTTAGGTTTTCCTAATAAAGTTTTAATGTTTAACTCAGATTCCCAATAACAGGAGCTACATAAGTCTCCTGATTGAAAGCAACAAGCAATATTATATCTACCCCTACATAGCATTCATCTTCTGTCCCCCAATCTTTTATCTAACTCCTTAAAGCCCTCAAAATACTAGAATTTCATCTACCATTCACTGCCCACCATAAATGTTAACCTACTGATCAATTCACACTTTTCAAATCTAATCTGCAAGAGCCACAACAACATCCATTTAGCCAAAGTGGAAAGAGACAAGCAGACCAATGTTGAATATCAAATTCACCACAACCTGTGAAAATCACCTAACATGCCTGAAATGCTGCAGGGCATGTATTTAAAAACCCTACCACTGCAGTTACATGTGACTTCAAGAAGGTATTGTAAGTAAAAAGTTTAATGGAAATTAAGAGAAATATGCAGAAATGTTTACTGTACTCTTTAGCAAGACCAACTACAAGAACCTTAAATGTTCTAGAGTTTATTTCATAAGTTTATGTATATGAACCTGATGGAATAATTTGAAGTCATGAAATCATTAAGAATCATAATATCTATGAAAACCCAGAAGTATTTACCATAATCTTCTTTAAAAGAAAACAAATTTATATATATATAATACATATAATATATGTATATACATGTATACATAATATGTATATAATACATATATAATATGTATTATATACATATTATATATAAGTAAATACATATATAATATGTATTATATACATATTACATATAAGTAAAAAATTAAAGTTTATAGGGAAAATTATGTCATTTATTCAACAATTTAAGGGTCTACCATGAGTCAGGCCCTAGGTCAGGGGCCAAAGCTAAAGTAGTTTTAAAAAAAGAAAAGACAGATCTGGCCTCTGCCTTCTTTGAACTACAATTACACTACTAAGTGAAAATAAATGCTATTATATAAATATGTGGGTTTTACTTTTTCTAAATAATAGTGCTAACATAGTAGTATTTTAGTAATATAACCTAGGCTTTTTGGCCAGGTGTGTGTTACAAAGCCTATGCTGGGGGCTAGACATTTATGAAACAAATGTCAAGAAGTATTACACAAAAATGACAACCATTGTTCCAAGTGCCAGTGGCGCATGATCACTGATGGTGCCCTTTCTCATTCATTCTGTAAAGAGAAAGAAGTCATGCTGTTGAGGCCCATGTGGCAGTCCTCAACCTTCTTCCGACACGGCTCAGCTACTTTTCATCACAGCATCACAGGGAGGAGGAGTCATTGATGACTTCAAGAGACCAGCTACCTCTATACCCACTCAGAGTAGCTAACACTTCTAAAGGAAAAACCCAAAAAAGTGACCACCTGGCACAGCCCCTCTGAAAGCCTGCCACCTTGACCACCCTGTTGTATGCATAATGCAAATCCCATATGCAGCAAGATCTTGTTGAAGAACTCTGCATTCTGCCAGTGATTTCTCCAGAAGGAACTTTTGTGAATGTAGGCAAGCTAAAGCCACACAGTGAATCCGACTCATTCAGCTTATCTTCTCCTGAGAGCCTCTTTTTGGTGGGGATAAAATTGCCTTTTCCTCTCACAGCTAGGTTTGGACTTGCTACTTAGGTTTTCAGAAATAAAAATATACTGTTTATGAATACATATATAACTGACAAAACAATGAAGAAAAAGAAATGGTAGAGGAAGCAGAGGAAGGTGATTGTGGAGGGGCATGTCAGGGATTATGAATCCTTGCTACTCAAAGTATGGTCCATGGACCAGCAATGTCAGTATCACCTTTAAGTCCGTTAGAAATGCAGAATCACACACTCCACCTAAGATCTTCTGCATCAGAATCTGCATTTCATAAGATCTCTAGCTGTTTCATATATACATTAAACTTTGAGAGTCACTGTTCAAAACACCTGTAATATTCTGTTTTTTACACCTGGAAGGTGAGTACATTTAGTATTATCTCCTAAATGTACATATTCTATACAGACTTTTGATTATGTGGCATGTCTCTAATTCAGCCTCAAATGGACCCACTATCTACAAACTGTTAAGTAGTGATTGTTAAAATGTAGGGAAAAGGAATGCTACATGAATCTGATCTTCAAACAGTAAAATCAGATACAGATTAAAACTTCAGAGATCACATAACCCAACCTCTTCACTTTATGGGAGATAAAACATCTGAATCAGGAATGGGCATGTCTAGGGGTCAGACTGCTTAATTATTAAGGCAAAGTTGGATTAGGGCTCAAGTTTCCTGATCCTCAGTAATGTTCTCTATCCTATAGTAATACTGGTTTAGTACATCATAACTGATTTCTTTCTTTATAAGCAAATACTCATGTTAAAAGAAAAATCAAGCTGGGGCACCTGGGTAGCTCAGCTGGTTGAGCAACCAACTTCAGCTCAGGTCATGAGCTCGTGGTTTGTGACTTAGAGCCCTGAGTTGGGCTCTGTGCTGACAGCTCAGAGCCTGGAGCCTGCTTTGGATTCTGTGTCTCTCTCTCTGCCCCTCCCCCACTCATGCTCTGTCTCTCTCTGCCTCCGAAATAAATAAACATTTAAAAAAATAAAAAGAAAAAAGAAAAATCAAGGGGTGGGTGCCTGGGTAGCTCAGTTGGTTAAGCGTATGACTTCAGCTCTGGTCATGATCTCACAGTTCTTGAGTTCGAGCCCCGCATCAGGCTCTGTGATGACAGCTCAGAGCCTGGAGCCTGCTTCGGATTCTCTCTCTCTCTCTCTCTCTCTCTCTCTCTCTCTCTTTCTGCTCCTCCCCCATTCATGTGCGCACATGTGCTCTCTCTCTCTGTCTCTCTCTTTCTCTCTCTCAAAAATAAACAAACATTAAAGAAAATTTTTAAAAATAAAAATTAAAAAAAAGGAGAAATCAAGGGGCACCTGGGTGTCTCAGTCGGTTCAGCATCTGACTCTTGATTTCAGCTCAGGTCATGATCCCAGGGTCCCACATTGATCTCCATGCTCATTGCACGGAGCATGGAGCCTGCTTAAGATTCTCTTTCTCCCTCCCTCTGCTCCTCTCCCTCACTCACGTACTCTCTCTCTCTCTCTAAAATAAAATTTAAAAAGAAGAATACATTTTTAAAAAGAGAGAAACCGGTCTTACATTTTTTAAAAAGTAAAATAATTCTTAAAACCAGTACCTTGTATATTTAATAGTGGATGTCCAATATGTATTTGAGTGAATGATTCACTTTGAGGCAGAGACAAACATTGTTATCTACCTCTTATCAAAGGGCTGAGCTAAATTATAGAATGATGAATAAATAATTTCCTTATGGAAAAAAACAAGAGTTCAATTTTTAGACAATATATAATACTCTCCTCTACAATAACCAAAAATTTCCCTAATACTTTTATTAAAGTCAGAATATTTTACATGTTTAGTATTTGGGTACGTGAAATCTGTTTGATTTCAATGAAATCACTATCTGAAGCAGGACTTTTAAATTACATAGAATATTAAAGAACAGTAGTACTCACCAATACTAATTTCATCATCTGTTTCAGCATCACCAATACATTCAAATTGGAAATCTTGCAGTGACTGGGAAAATTTCTGTACTGCCATAGACAGATCTGCAATTAAAAAGTTTTAAAAAATTGTAAGTTGAAGATACCATGAGATACTCTAAAGTTTCCATGTGCATTATTATATAACTCTGATTTTAATACTATATTTACCAGAACCTTTCAAATACTAGCTTGACAAATTTAAGCAGAATTTAAGGAGACTACTAAAGAATGATTTTAGGAACTGGATCTGCTCTGCTCACTGGGGATTTGCCCATGTAAGAAAGTTTTTGGTGCTAGTTGTGTATTATATGGAAGCCAATTCCCAAAGCCTTTATGAAAGAACTACCATTCACTCCCTATAAATGGAGCATTGATAAAAAAAAAAAAGAAAGAAAAAAGAATGCTACTAAGGTTGCTGGTGGGGTGGGGTGAAAGGGAGGGGAAAGCAGCCAACCTTTGATTAGAAAGGGTCACCAGTATATGGACTATAGAGCAGGTACGGAATGTGTTTTTAACCAATAAACTACTGAATTAGGTCTCCTAAAGTGAAAGACCACCTGAAAGGCTATTTACAAATAACCTTGTAATTTATAGGGGACCTCAAGCTAAATATATTCTTCAATCCAGGCTTCAGCCTGAATAAAGTCCAGAGTGTGACTAAATCCAGAAGAATTCTTTATTCTTGGAGAGAATAAAGTAAAGCCCAGAATAATGAGAAGTAAATCCCTGGGATACAGCCTAACAGAGTGATTAAGAATGCAGACTCTGGAGCCAGGCTGCCTGGGTGGAAATCCAAGTCCCACCAAGTATTTGCTATGTGACCTTGGGCAAATTATTTAACTCCTCTGAGCCTCTGTTTCCTCATCTGTAAAGAGTGAATAATAATGGCATAACCACCATAGAGTTCTTTCAAGGACTGAGCAAATTAATGTTTGCAAAGGATTCTGAACTGAGCCTGGCATTTAATAAACACTGTATAAGTTTTTTAAGTAAAATTATAAATCACTCTGAGAGTGCAGCATCATAGCGGCTTTAAAGGTTCCACCTCTCAGAGCCACTCTGATCATCCATACTAACCTTTCCACAGAAGTCTGTGCCAGTAGGAAAACATACTTTTCTGGAATTCACTATACACTTCACTTAGTGGTATTTCCCATGGGTTCAAGTCCAATACGTGAACTCTTAATTTTAATTTAAGCAACAGGACCCAATGAAGACTCTCTCCTTAACTAGTGTTTAGTCAGGCTCCTCTGAGCCCTCATCTTGTCTAGTTTTCTGCCTTGGCTCTCAGTCCTCACTCGGCCTACAAAGCCCAGTTTTAGCAAGAATCTTGCCAAGTCAGTTTAGAGAAAACTCCCCAACTCTGGATACCCGACCAAAATCTTCATCCCCTACATTTAGTCCTTCACCTGCCTTCACCAAGAATCCTCCTTATCTTTGATGTCTTCTCCTAGTAAATGGAATGGTGTTCCATCCACCAACACCCGCTCTATCCTGGCTTCAAGCCTGCTCCTTGGCTATAAATCCCCACTTGTTCTTGTTGCATTCAGAGTTGAGTATTCTCTCTCTCCCCTATTGTGTGTGGTAAGCTTGACACCTTTAGCAGTCTTGAATAAAGTCCTCCTTAACATTTTAACCAGTGTCAGCATAATTTTTTCTTTAAGAGAACACTTGTGATCTTGTGCCTAGACATGACGTCAGGACTTACTGTGGTAACCCACCATTCACGAAACCGTAAGCAGCTATCAATGTAAGTACTCATGAATGAACAGATCTTCAAAGATTAAGGTCACTTTTCTGTGTCACTATTATCCAAAGAACTCACCAACACCCTGAACAAATACAATTTTGAAGATGACAGGCCTCAAGCTTCAGAGAGGCTCTAAAAAAAAAAAATCAAAATACACACACGAGACAGATTTTTTGAAAAAACAAATTACTCTCTGGAAAGATGATGGTACTCATAGATAACACCTCTTTTCACAAGAGGACTAAAACTTTGGGCCAGCTACACATTCTGCTTGAGAGGTACTTTCAATTTAAGAGAGAAAGTTTTAGGGGCACCTGGATGGCTCAGTAGGTTAGGCGACTGACTTCGGGTCAGGTCATGATCTCACAGTTTGTGAGTTCGAGCCCCATGTTGGGCTCTGTGCTGACAGCTCAGAGCCTGAAGCCTACTTCAGATTCCGTGTCTCCCCTCTCTCCACCCTTCCCCTGCTCACGCTCTGTGTCTCTCTGCCTCTCAATAATAAATAAATGTTTAAATTTTTTTTTTAAAAAAAGAGAGAAAGTTCGATCAGCTTAAGAATGTCTCTGGACTGGACTTTCAAGAAGAAAGATGAAGAGAGCCTTCTTAATGAATTAATAGTCAATGAAAACACAAACACTTTATTAGAACTAGACTTCACCAATTACCTTTGAGGCCTTGGACAATCATCCATCCTTCCATTTTTTCTTATCTTTACAATAGAGCAGTAATACTGATCTCACAGGATTGTTCTAAAGACTAAATGAAGTATGTGCCTGGTACATACTAGGCAACTCAATAAGCGGTATCAGTTATTATCATTCAAGTCCAGCTCATAAAAGTGGGGAAGTTGCCTGGCCTTCTAGACAGAAGTGCACTGTGCAGAAGTACGCATTTATCTGATGGTGCACAGCTCTGATACGATGGATAGAGAAATCATAACACCCTACATCAAATGTTATGAGAAGACAAAGAAAGAAAGTAGACTCCTGGGATATTTTAAGCCAAGCTATATGTGCGTACTCTCCCTGAGACAGGGAAAACATCCCATTTAATGTCCCTGTATTTTTCTATGTACAATATAAAGAGCTTATGGTAAAATGGATTTGAAGTCACAGAAGCAATTCCTACAGTAGAGTTGAGATGAGGGATGGTACATACAGGTGAAATCAGTGTGCTTACGAGAACTCTGTAAGACAGATCGTTCCTTCACTACCCTCCTCACCACTAATTCCTCTCAGTTTCCCCTCAAATTCAGTGAGCTATCTGGAAGCTTTGTCGAAAGGAACTCTGACACAACATCCCACAACCGACCATTTATTCCTGAACTACTCTTTGCTTGCTCCTTCACTAAGAAAGATAATCTGCTTTCTCCTTTCACAGACATCACAGTTGGTGCACTAGAATAATGCCTGTCCCCAGACAAGAACACAGGAGCCCACTTTACCGGCTACTCTTGTCAACATAGCCAAGTGATTGAGAGTGTGAGTTCTAGCAGCAGATTACCTGGGCTAATTTCCTGCCTCTACCTATCAGTGACATGACTGTGGGCAAGTTCCTTAACTTCTCTGTACCTCAGTATCCTCATCTGTTAAGTGGAACAGAATGTGTCTCTCAGGGTTACTGTGAGGAGTAAATGAGTTAAATATAGATGAAGAACTTAAAACAGTGTCTGGCACATTGTTAAGCATTTAAAAAATGTTGGCTAATTTTTATTGAAGCCTTCCATTTGGGTAGAGTAATGTCATTTCCTCAATAAAAGATGAAGTTCTATACTTTCTGAATTCCCCATAATTCTGTACTTAAAAACATTAAAATACAGATATGTTAACTTGTAAAAAAAAAAAAGTGTTGGCTATTTCCATGTAAACATCTTAGAAAAGAAAAAAAAATGTTTCAGGAATGAAGGTAGCAGCTATTAGACCTTAGATAACCTTGGAAAGTACGCAAAAAAACCCACCTGTTGACAGCAGTCTCAAATTCTCTCTTACTGCACTGCAACTGGGCTATGACGGAGACAACCTGATTATTCAGTATTTCTGAGTAAGAGATACATGTCTATTTCAACACTAGAATGAAAACTGCACAAATGATCTCTGCATAGTCCTTTTGGGAGCATAATGAGACAGAATTATATTTCAAAAACTTGGTTCTCAAGTTAATTCAGATAACAATTCCAAAATAAAGGGAAGTTCAAAATATGACTTATTTTCAACTTCAAGTGTCTGGGTTCTTGATTTTCCTTTTATTTGTTCTCCTTTACTAAAAACCATAGTAATAATCAGGTCAAAAATATTACCAAGATAAAGAACTTGCCAGATATTTTCTGCCAGTAACATTGGTCAGTCTGCAAAATGAGGAATCCAGCTCACAGCTTTTAATCTTGGCTCCATGTCACTCTGAACTAGAAAGCACAACACCTTCAACTGACTTGAAACTGCATGAAACTGGAGGGAGGGGAGGGTGGGTGATGGGTATTGAGGAGGGCACCTTTTGGGATGAGCACTGGGTGTTGTATGGAAACCAATTTGGCAATAAATTTCATATATTAAAAAAAAAAAAAAGAAACTGCATGAAACATACTATTCCTTAAATGTCTAAAATTCCTAAACAATGCCCAGATGCATACAACAGAAGTACTGGTTCTAAAACCTTCTAAATAAAATTGATTCACATCTGATTAAAACCTAATTTTTAAAATTCTATTGTTCAATTTTAAAGTATCAAAATGTATAATGATAAGAACCTACATTTTCTCTTAGATACAAAAAGAAAGATCAAGTGTATAAAACATGACAGAGAATTCTAGTTTAGGCAAAAGTGTGTCTTTCTACCTATTTCTATTAGAACTTGAGAACAAACAAGAAAAAAATCCCAGTCAGAGCTGCCTGGCCACATTCTAAGGTGAATGCAGAGGAATAACATTTACTAGCAAGCAAGAATGTACATAGTAAAGATGTCATTAAGTAGCACCCGTACCATATCTTTTCCATTTGTCTAACCTGCAAGTTAAGCACGGTTGTCTTCACATGTATTCACATTACGTTGGAAGAAATTACACTAGGCTTTAATTAGTCAGGAATGTTTTTATATCAAAGAGTTAACCTGTAGCACCCATGATTAGATGATGCAAATGAAACATTAAACTTCATTTCATTAGAGAAATAAAACACACTTAATAAATAATTATAACTCTTCTTATACATTAGGAGCCGCCTTTTACTTTAGAAGTGTTAATGAAATTATTTTTACAATGTTATCTATGGAGGTGAGCTATATTTATGTCAGAGCAAGTACAACCAGCAAGTCTACTGGTACAAGGCAGTTCTTCCTGAAACCCAGTTGATCTGAGATTGAATTTAAGATTCAGAGGGGCAATGTGTTGCAGACATATGTGTTGTAGAATTATACTCACACTACCATGCAGAAGGCAGACAGTACAAAGCAACAGGAATACAAAGGTAAACATAAGATATAACCTTTCCTCCAAACGGGTGCAGTCCAATAGGAACATGGGGCATGTAAATAAATCCTATCATAGGTCAATTGATAAAGTGTCTTACAGAGGTTAATAACACCATCACTACAGGGGCACCTGGTGGCTCAGTCACTTAAGCATCCAACTTTTGATTTCGGCTCAAGTCATGATCTCAGAATTCATGAGATGGAGCCCACAGCTCTGAGCTGACAGCACAGAGCCTACCTGGGATTCTCTCTCTCCCTCCCTCTCTCTCTCTCCCTCTAAATAAATAAATAAATAAATAAATAAATAAACAAATAAATAAATAAATAAAACTTAAAAAATAAATAAATAACACCATCACTACAGATGGTACTTACTACATGCTGGATACTTTTCCAAGTACTTAATGTAAATTAAACCATTAATTCTCAAAACAGCCACAAAAAGCAGATATTATCACTCCAACTTTACAGATAAAAAAACTGAGGCACAGACAAGTTAAGTGACTTCCCCAAGTTCATACAAGCTAGTAAATAACAGCCAGATTTTCAACCCAGGAAGCCTGGCTCCGGAATCCCCATTTAACCATACTGCCACACTGCTCTGCACATAAAGGAAGCAAATAAGAAGGCAAAATCAGGGGTGCCTGGGTGGCCCAGTTAAGCGTCTGACTCGTTTTCAGCTTGGTCATGATCTCACAGTTCCTGAGTTTGAGCCCCACATCAGGCTCCATGCTGACAGCGCAAAGCCTGCTTAGGATTCCGTCTCCCTCTCTCTGACCTTCCTCTGCTTGCTCTGTATCTCTGTCTCAAAATAAATAAATAAACATTTACCAAAAAAAAGAAGAAAAAGGCACAGTCAGTTCTGCTTGAGTGCATAGGGGAAGGCTTCTCACAAGAATCAATGAAAACAGAGACTTAAAAGATTTGACAACACACTAGGCATGGCCAAGTTTACAAAATGTACAGGATCTTCCAAAAGGCATCTTCTACCTACATATCCAACCACACCTATCAAGATTCACTCCAAGCTGGGGTACTGGTTAACACTAGACACAAACATCCAGTCTCTTATAATTATGTTTATATTGTTATTCCACTTTCTAGAGATATACTCTTCTCCATGGTCTCTTTCAAGAATTTGCTCAAGCTCCCATTTCCTCCAAATATCCCTTCCTGATCCCTTCTAGTTTAGCATAATCTCCTCTTGTATTTTCCACTCCATGCTGTGACTCGCTTGCTATGCATCCTCTATTTTACCTTTTACCCTATTCACCCTGTTTTAAATAGTGTAATAAAGGTAGGAAGTTTTATCATCTGCAAATACTATCCAAGTATTCAGCACCATTTCTTATACAAGTGAGCTCACTTTTTGAAAGCATGAATCTCTGTAGGGTAGATAAATTCTTTCAACTTTCCGGATGCCTTCCACCTTCCCTTCTCCTTACTCTTGCAAACACCTGATGTGGCTTTTCAACCACTGGTAAAATGTGGATTGTCAACTTTCCAAAAATAATAAGTAATAAAATGTTTTTCTATTTACAAGAAGCTTTGATATACATTCACAATGATAGCAAGAGTATTGATAACATGTTTTATTATTTCAAAACTCTTACATATTTTTTCCTAATTCTCACACAAAACTATGAGGGCTGACACTCTGAAATTTAAGTACTAACTTAATTAGCCCAATGTCTAAGGAGAGCCGGACTCCAATCTGGACAGGTCTTCTACTCCCCAAATATGACATTCTCTCTGCTACAAAGCACAGCTAATTCCCAATGACTAACAGGCACTAAAACCAGGGAGGGTGTGTCCTTTAACAACATCTAACTAAGCCCTTATCTGCTCTATAAACTCTAAAATAGTAAGACTCCAAGTATGAAACTATACATTAGAGCTAGCTATGCTCATTAGCATGGTATAAGGTAGCAGCAAACATACGTTAGATAGTCATTATGAAACACCATGCTAGAAGCCAAAGGACACACACAGCATTCTTACACTTTCTAATGCCACAAGATAACTGAATAATATTCTAGGTGTTAAGCTTTTTGAAGGTAGATATATATTCTTCATCTCATTTTGCCCTTAGTGCCCAATAGAAAGCAGACTCAAAAGAGACCAGAGGGACCAGAAATACAGAAGTGTACACCAATGTGTTAATATAAAAATCCACTATAGATTTTACTTTACTGAAAAGCTTATGGCATTGGGAACATACATGAGTATAAATGGAAGCCTTAACTTACTAAAAAGTATACTGAACACTACACTGCAGAATATTCAAGAAATTATCCACTAAGCCTGGGTTTTTAACACCTGCAGTTATGTTTTTAGTGTTCTCTCTGAGAGCCACAAATGTCAGACTGATAGATGGAGAAAAGTCAAAGGAAAAGAACACTAGGTGTGGTCAAGTATTATAAAAATGCAATGAGAACTTGTCAATAAAAATCATTTCTATGGCTCTTATCTAAACAAAGTTTTAAAGGCCCACTTTGTTATTTCCCTATTTACATAAATGGGTAGAAAATACTGGTTGTCCAATATCAACAGTTAAAGAAAAGTCTTCATAAAGAAGGTCCAGGACAAAGCTTAGTACTACTAGTCACTCAATATATGTATCTTGAGCTAAAGTGAAAATGAGTGACTTACAGTAATGGGATCAAGCAATTTTCTTTCCTTGCAGGCCTTGAGAAACGCTGTTGCATGTAGCAATAGCCATGTTCACAGGAGGTCACCGAAGACAAAAATCACAGAGGGCAATGGGGCACTGATGCCGTTCTTCATCCCTCTGGAAATGCAAAAAGAACAGACTACTCTCGGCCACTAAATTAACTTGCTGTATTTGCGAATGGAACAACATTGCTTTGGCACTGTAAAGTTGGCCTAGCTTTAGATGTCTTCATTCATTTTTATGCTATATGTGTGTTCAGGGTATTATTTCTGGATCCTGTTTTGGACAAATGTACCTTTGTGGTAGGCAGTGTAAATCAAAGCATCTGTTTTCAGTGATAGTCTTATGTGATGAATGTTGCTCAGATCTGGGAAGAAGTCCTTCATTAGAATCAATCATTCTTTCATGTCATGAATTAAGTGTGCACATGAGTGGAACAGATATGGTCACTAATCCTGGGACCTCCACGTACTGCATGCAATGTGTCTTAGAGCAAGCACTTAGCTTCCCTGAATCTCAGGTTCTACATGTACAAAAAAAAGATAGTAAACCCTTGTGAGACTGTCATGAATATTACACAAAACTAGCTTAGCACAGTGTCTGGTACAGAACAGAACAAACTTGAAATACTGGTTCTCAACAAATGTTAACTATTAAACCACTATTTACTAAGATGGCAAATGCAGAATATGAAATATTTTCATTGTAAGCATAACACATTTAGTCTGTGAATTAAATTAGTATCTTCAGGACAGCTTCAGTGAAAAAAAATAGTGCTGACCTCTAAGACCAGTTTGTAATCCCATAAGTGATATGTGTCTGGCAAGTAGCTCCATAAGATTCCAACCTAAAAACAAACAGGAACCAACAGTTGGGCAGATTTTATCCGCAGTTTCAATAAAGCTACAAATTCCATGAAAATTAAAAATGAAAACCCACAAAGGCTTCACTGCTACTAGAAGTAAAGTTAAAAATAGAAAGTTCAAAGTATGAAATAAACCACCCATCTTTCTACCCTGGGGGAAAAACTTGAAAAAGGAAGGGTAAGGAAACAATGGCACACTGTAGTTTCTCAAGATTCTCTCCCTTCCTCAATAAGCATTCCTTTGCTGCCTTTGACTTTTCTCTTCCTCACACTCACACTTTCCTGTATGATTAGTCCTCAGTCACCTTGTTTTACCCCAAAACTTGTTTTCTTTCAAAAAGTACTGTACATTGGGGCACCTGGGTGGCTCAGTTGCTTTAAGCAGCGACTTCGGCTCAGTTCATGATCGCATGGTTTGTGGGTTCAAGCCCCTGAACAGCTCAGAGCCTGGAGCCTGCTTCAGATTCTGTATCTCCCTCTCTCTCTGCCCCTCCCCCACTCATGCTCAGTCTCTGTCTCAAAAATGAGTATGTTAAAAAAAAATTTTTTTTAACTACTGTATATTTATATGCAGGAAACTCCAAAGTGGGGGTTTAACTCTGAATGCTGCACTTCCAAGCAAAATTGAATAAAATATCCCCCGCCTTTTTTTGATTTAGGTAAAAAACACTGACATGGAGAACTTCGCAGGTTTCCTAAGCTTCCCAGCAACACAGGATGTCCTGGCACATTTTCCTGGTCTACTATCCCACCCATACCTCTCCCTAGTCCAATCACTCATTTCCTACTACTTGCCAAGCACCTACAACTTACACTCTTACAAACAGATACAGCAACAGTGAAGTGTTTTAGTGTTCTACCCTCACCTCCAGCCCACTTTTCTTTTGACTACCTGAAGTATCCTATCTATCGAAGATAATGACTCAGGAAGAGTATTTAGTGTTACCTTACCTTTCATGTCACACAGTAGCCTATTGCTAATTCTTAAAGCTTACTTTTTCTATCAGCACCTTCTTGATATTATATACCGAACACATTTGTGATAAAATTGGACTAGTTAAATTACCTTCTTAAAGCACCACATGAGTTGTTACCTACTATGCAATTCAAGCATATCATCTTTCTATTAGGTTTTTCAGGACATCTTTTTTCTCAAACTTCTTTACATCCTCAAATATGCCTTGGCCAAACAAACCACTCTAAACTTTAGTTCTCTCAACATCCATGAAGTCATTCCCCATGTTGGAAATATCCCTTTGCTTTCTGTTAATGACCTTCAAATGTCTTCAAATACAGAGGTACTCACAGCTCTGCTGTGAAGCTTCATCATACCTCAAAGAACATCTGGCTGTACTTGAAGATGAAGCATGTAGCTCCCTTCAGTCTTTTTGAAGCAACTTTAAGACCTACCTCTCCAGATTAATCTAAAAGCCACTCTAAATAATCCAGTCATAGCAACACATCTGCTGGTTTACAGATATCAAATACTGACATGCCTTATCATACACAATAGTATGTCAAGAGTTCACAAAGCCATGGATAATTTTAGTGTTACGTTCTTGGTGTTGTAACTTTTACTAGAAAACTGGGGAGATAGAACCTCATTAGTTTTATCCTCTTTCACATATTTTTGAAAGTACATATTGTGAGTAAACCAAGAGTCATGTGAATTAACTTACATTTTGTTACTTCCATCAAGGCAGCCAGTTCGGGCCATGTCCTCAGACTGAGGGTATATTTTCCCCTCCTCTAGTAGAAAATTTTGAGAAGTATTACATTACTGTCATATACTGCCTTTTTGATGTCTACTGATATACCGTACATGTTTACATTCTATTATTATTACATATTTGTGTCCAAGTCCCATAACCTTCACCAAACAGCAAGCCTGTGGAGGGCAGAGAATCTCTCTAGTTTTTACTGCAATCAGCACAGAGTCTTGAAAATAGGAAGTTAACAATAAACACATTACAATGCATGAATTCAAAGGATTTAGGAAAGGTAAACTAAGGCTTTTCCAGGACTGGCAAAAATCAATTCCAGATAAGAAATGATTTAGTCACAGACTTGCCTCTAGCTATAAAAGGTGCTAGGAGGAACAGAGAAAAACCAGAGCCCCAGCAAAACAACATACCTAATGATCTGAACATCAAATCAAGTACAAGAAATCTGAGAAGCCACAGAGAACAGCTACAAGATTCTTTCATTTAAGATCTTTTGGCAAGCTGGGCAAAAAGCAAAGCAGTGGAAACTGACAAAACCAGTCCAGATATTTTAGGTACTAACCTAAAATCTCATCCTTGTCTTAGAAATCCAACTCTAAAAATGATTCTGGTGGTCTAATCAAGCTTGATGAGGAGAATATTCAGTTAAAAAAAATTAAAAGTTCCATAAACTTAAATCATTAGAGAAAGCTAGCACAGATTCTTATTTCCTTATATCATTTTCTAATACAAAGAAGTCCTATTAAAATATTAAGACCAAGATTTCGATGTCAGGCAGCCTACTAGCTGAACTCTCAGTTTTGTTTTGTGGAGAGGGTACTTAAGCTCTTCAAGTTTCAATTTACCTACCTGCAAAATGAAGATAATAATATACGCTACTTCATAATGACATACATGCAAAGGGCTCAGCATAGCACACAGTAAGAGCTTGATAATAGTAGTTACAATTATGAAAGCTAATTTTTCAGGAGGAAAGCAATGACATGTTATAGTTGGGTCTTGGGTACTAAATCTACATTAAGCTCACCTCTCAGGATTTAAGATAATGCACTATTACACGACAGCAGCAAATTTAATGTAGCCCAAGTACCTACCGACCAAGAAAATACTAAAGTGACAACAAACATCATTAGTCAAATTGTCTCTGTTCCAAAAGGTAAATTTACAATTTACTTAAGTGCATTTTCCCATCAGCTGTTTAGCACCATACACATTAATGAAAGTTATAAGAACACTTATATTGACTCCAATGACAGATTATTAAAACTTCAAATTATTGTCTCAGTGGTTAATAAATTTCTGCACATTCCAGCATTCCTTAAGAAAAGCATTCCTGGACTGAATAATGAACTGTGTTTGACCAAGTGAAGAAACAAGCTAATGTACATGAACCTCTAAAAATTTTGACAACTTTTCACAACTGAAATTGAGTAACAAGTTTAAAATGTGTGCATAACATAAATGGCTAGCTATGTTTGTGACAGCATATTTGGGTTTTTCACTACTGTATTTTTATTGATTTTCTTTGGTTAAACAAAAGTGTATAATATGTAATATCGTGGCTATAAATGAACAATACAGTTATGGCAAAAGAAATTTTTCATATAGTTATATGACTAACATCCTCTTAAAGACTAGAAATATTTTATTATGAATAGTAATTGAAAGGCAAATACATAAGCCTCTGTCTTAGACGAGATGTGTAAGTATGCTGGCATCATGGCTGGTTCTTCCAAAAAGAAATAGAAAAGAACGATTCTGAAAAACAGGGTGGAACTTGGGCTGCCAAGAAATTAAAGGCACAAAGATCATTATTTTCCATGTCCACAATGTTTTTGTAAGTTGCTTTCAATAGACTTGTTATCCTACATATTTACAGACCACTTTTCTGCTATCTTAACCCATTTTGAAACTCTAAAGCGATTTTTTCAGACTATTTCAAGAAAACTACATTTTAACATATTAGACTCCATTGTGCACCTTTAAAGCCAATCCCCCGCTTACCCCATCTTTAAGGTATTACAAGAGACCATTTTTATAGGATACACTATTTTACTGTTTTATTCTAAATTCCAAGTATTCTGTTTTTAATAAACTGATTTACTACAGTCATTTACCACCTTCGATACACATGATGAGATTTTTCAAATCATATTTATACCCCCTTATCTCACTAGAACCCTACTGTGGAAACAGACTGAGTAATTATCTCTATTTAGCAGATGAGGAAACTAAGGCCCAAAGTTAAGTGACTTACCCAAGCAATAGAATGAGGGCTGCAATTTGTACAGGCCAAACTTCTTTCTATACTGCTTAAATAAACATTCCTCTTACACCTATAATTCTACCATACAAGGCATAACTCAATAGTAAACAACTGTTTTAAGACAGGATCATTTACAATTTTCCTTATTTTCTCACTTAAAAAAATCCCTCATCCTTATACCATATCTCCATTAGGTAACTATTTTAACTGCTGGTGTACATGTTATTTACATGGAATGGTCATTATAAAAATGCCTAAGTGGTTTGAGGAACATATACATCCTGTTTAAAATATTGTTTTATTTTATGTGATTATGTTCATCAGAAAGCATAAAGATGAATCTCAAATCTTTTATTTCAAAAGAAAACTCATTCACATAAATGCCATGCTGTTTGAGTTACCAGCATGCATACACATCAATGATCTGTACAGTCAGCAACTGCCTGCTGTGATTCGAAACAGCTAAGACATATTTAGCCACCAGAGCGGAGGAATTCCAACTGTGTCAACTTGTGCAACTACTTCTGGCTTTGCAGCTTCCCACATTCTGGAAGGCACATTGTCTCTAATTATTTTATTGCTGCAAATAAAAGGGACTTCTCATACAAATGACACACATGATTTATGCCAGGTTTTTATTAGCACATAGACAGTCCATGATTAGTTCACCATTCAATTCAAAAACTTAAACATATATGTGGTTTTCAGGTCCTCTGACCTGATATTTTTGTCTTCTTCAAAACTTACTAACGTCAGTTCTTCAATTGATAAAAATTTAAGATGATTTTTATATATCACTGTTCATATGTTCTAAGATGCTAAATTATTTTTTAAAAAGATGTTAAATTATTAAAAATTATTTTAAAAAAGCTCACCATCCAATTTTCAAGATATTAAAATATAGAAACCGTACAACTTTGATTCCATGAATTACTATGTATCTTTATATTTTATACTTTGCTTGGTCATATTGAACAATGGCATCATTCAGAGCATTTGAACTGTCAGGTAAAGGAAAGCATTATCCCTAACCTCAAGAAGCTAATAGCCTAACAAAATAAATAGCACACAAGGCACTACTTCAATTGCCTTCTCCTATCTCTAAATACCAAAGAAACCTAAAACCATGAAGAGCCTGTTCTAGAAATATTGTCTGTGTTGTCCCTAACCATTATGACAGGGGGAAATAAATCCATTCTCTCTAGCTTAACTTCTTATTCCTTGGCCATTTAAAGGACCCGAAGCCTTTATTCAGGCCACCTAGTCCCTTGGGCTTATTTCTGGCAGAGGATCCAAGCTGAAGGGGCTACCAGCAGCTGTGTGCAAGCCCCACTCATCCCTAGAAATACTGAAATAGTGGGACTGTGGGCAATATTTTAACAAGGGCTCTCCAGATAACAAACTAGATAATTAGGCACTAGAGTTTCTATTTTCAGGCTGGAAATTCTTAAAGAGTTATACAACCAAAAAACGAAGTTGTGCGTACTGTTCCTATTTGCTCCACAGGCTCCCTGACCACAATTTTTGAAGTATAGAAAATTCTCTATAATCTAAGATTCACATTCAGTTCCAATGCTGTGCAGTGTAGGGAGCCAGATCATTGTGATTCAAGTCAGCAACTTTTAGGATAAATGAAGTTTGTGCACTAGTTATCACAGGTCTGTGGTAGGGGTGGGGCAGGGTAACCATTGTTCCAGCTAATTAATTTAATAACTTAAAATTACATCAGAATAGTGAAGGGTATGTGTAAACAACCCTGAGAATCCCTAGAAATCATGCCTGTGAATGATTAATATCTGCTATAATAATAACATGACAAAAAATTACAGTGAATATCAGACTAACTTACCATGAAAATTATTAGATTTCAATGAAATTAAATTTTATATTTCTTTAGTCACACCCTCTCAAACCAAGATAATGAAGAAGTATTGAATAAGTAGAAGTCTTTGGGATTTTAGCTTTATTGAGTAGTAAACCTGATATATAATCAGCATATCACTTACATATAAATGGGATTCTCAAGGACTTAAAAGATATTTTTCCTAAACATCTTGACTATTATCCTGCAAACAAATCTGTGCTATGGATTTGTATTACCTATGGAAAAAATCCTTAGTGTAAGCAAGGGTAAATTTTCACCCTGTATCAACTGCAAAGGCAATAAATCCTAAAATAATTAAATTCACATTAAAGAGCTTTTTATTGATAATGTTATGATTCAAGAAACAAAAGACTTAACAAAGTAGTTCCCTCCATCAAAACTTTACCACACAATGCTCATTTAATCAATCAAAAGGTAGGTATTAATTTCCTTATCTATGCAATTTCTACTTCTCTCAGTCTACAAAGATTCTACTTCCTATCATCCAGACAGTTTGGTAAGTAAGAACCAGAGTGAATTTGGAATGTCAGACTACTTGGCAGAATTAAAGACACTGAAAATGCAACTTTCCCTAACCACAGTCAAATAGATAGAAATGTTTGTGAACTTATCAAACCACTAAATTTAGAATCACCTACAAATTATTCAAAGTAGTGCAAGATGAGTTATAGTATACTAACTAGCTAAAAGCACTAAAGTGAGACATTACTCAAAATGAAATGCTTTTTCAAGAAGGAACTGGTACATTAATTACCTAAACATAGTCTCACTCCCTTACTCCTTTCAGGTCTTCAAATGTTACTTTCCCAGTAAGGGCTTTCCTGACAACTATTCAAAAGCAGAGTCACCCCTAAAGAACAGGCATATGCCCACACACTCTTCTATATAACCTCCCCATATTTATTTTCCTTAGGAGCATTTACCACTATCTGACCTATAATACAATGCAGTCATTAATTTGTTTCCTCCAATTACAATATAATTTCCATGAAAGTACACATTTTTGCCTATTTTGTTCACCGTTTAACAAACAGATCTAGGCCTGATACATAAAAGGCACTTAGTTTTGCATAAACGAATGAAACTAAAAGGATATAGTAAGATCCTTAATAGCAGCCTTCTTAAAACAGGATATGTATATCCTGTAGTGGAGTAACATAAGATAAGCACTGCACTTTGTATTATTATTTTTATATGAAAACAAATATGTTATGGAATATTATGGATAAAGCAATTAAAGAACACTTAAAAGAAATTTTGGCTTTGTGGGAGCCTGGGTGGCTCAGTTGGTTGAGCGTCCAACTTCAGCTGAGGTCATGATCTCACAGTTCATGGGTTCGAGCCTCACGTCAGGCTCTGTGCTGACCGTTTGCTCAGAGCCTGGAGCCTGCTTTGGATTCTGTGTCTCCTTCTCTCTCTGCCCCTCCCCCACTCACGCTTTGTCTCACTGTTTCTCAAACATAAATAAATGTAAAAACAAAATGTAAAAAAAAAAAAGAAATTTTGGCTTTGTGATAGAATAGAATTATACATTGATTAGTCATATAAGGAAAGCAGCATAGGTGTTTAAAATTGGGTATATGTTTCCTCACCTCTCATTTTAGGAATTAATTTTGTAGGAATGTATGGAAAGTAATATGCGGGAACTAAAACATCACCACCAATTTTTAATACACCTGAAAGGAAACGTTTCCCTATTTTGCATTCTACTGTCAGGCAATTTTCTTTAGAGCTAACCTGAATCAAGTAATCGGAGATTAAAGTTTTCAGTTTATTTCCTGCAAATATGGAATTGAACTAAGCTAGGGAGAAAAGAGCTAGTGAGTAATCATAAACATAGACAAGTCTCCATTTGTAAGCACATGGGTGGAGCTACAGTCAGAGAAAGAAATACCATGATTTCACTCATATGTGGAATTTATGAAAACAAAACAAATGACAAAGGAAAAAGAGAGAGAGACTGAGAGACAAATCAAGAAACAGATTTTTTATCCAAAAAAAATTTTAATTTTTATTATTTTTGAGAGAGAGACAGAGAGAGAGAGGGTGCAAGTGGGAGGGGGTGGGGCAGAGAGAGGAAGACACAGAATCCAAAGCAGGCTCCAGGCTCTGAGCTGTCAGCACAGAGCCCGACATGGGGCTCAAATCCACCAACCAGGAGATCATGACCTGAGCTGAAGGCTGACAATCAACTGACTAAGCCACCCAGTAGCCCCAAGAAAAGATTCTTAATTATAGAAAACAAACTGATGGTTACCAGAGGGGAAGGAGATGGGAGCCTGGGTGATACAGGTGATAGGGATTAAAAAGTGCACTTGTGATGAGCACCTGGTGATGTACTGGAAGTGTGGAATCACTACAGTGTACATATGAAACTAATGAAACACTGTATGTTTTTTTTTTTTTAAAAAAAAGGAAACATGGCTTGAACTCAAAGTTCCTTAAAGTACCGGTTGGTTTCTGAGATGAAATGAGGACATCCTCAATAGAGCGCACGTTTTTAAAATCAAAATTAGCATTTGTTACACAAAAGATTTTTTTATTTAGTTCTTTCTTTCCCCAGGACAGATCTTAAACATGTCTGATTTCTAGTTTCAATTCAAAATTGATGAAGAGTTCTTTAATACTCTACTATCTACTATGCCCTTGTTCACAATGACTAATAAAGACCAATATTTATACATACAGATTTAACTACTACGGTTAAGTGTGCCAGGGATCTTACTAATTTGGTAAGAGAGCTTTTCAAAGCATCCCAAATTAACCAGATGAAATTTCACTTATACCCATTTTATCATGTGGTTGTAAGTAGTTCTAAAGGGAATTACCTCAAAGATTTAGAATTAAAATGCTCATCTAACATAACAAACATTTGTGCTTCGTAGGACTTCAAAATATGCAGACTTTGGATTATCGCTCACATATAACCGGACAGAAAGTCAGAAGCTAAGGGTTGCAGTCCCAGTTCGACTGGCACTAATTTACTATAAGCATGTGTAGGAGCTAGCGTAGGGAAAGAAAACTACCTATAGTCTTGTTCAGAACAGCTGCCCTTCGCTTTTTGTTTCCTGAAGATATCACTAAGATATCCTCTAAAAGTTTTTCTTTATCAAAAAAAAAAAAAAAAAGAAAGAAAGAAAGAAAGAAAAGAAAAAGGAAATAAAATAGAAATACTGGAAGTCTCGGGTTAAAGTAGACCACCTATGGATTTCTCTCTAAGCCTGGGCATGCCAGAACTGCACACTGTGGTTATAAGTACACATGTAAAATAATGCTTGCTCTTAACTTAGTTAAGAACAAAATAACAATTTTGGGATTTTTTTTTTTAATTTTTTTAACGTTTATTTATTTTTGAGACAGAGAGAGACAGAGCATGAACAGGGGAGGGGCAGAGAGAGAGGGAGACACAGAATCTGAAACAGGCTCCAGGCTCTGAGCTGTCAGCACAGAGCCCGACGCGGGGCTCGAACTCACGGACCGTGAGATCATGACCTGAGCCGAAGTCGGACGCTTAACCGACCAAGCCACCCAGGTGCCCCAACAATTTTGGGATTAAAGTAAGTACTTCTCATACTAAATTACCAAAGTTAATCTCTACTTTCACAATGCAACACCATGGGTAAAATGTCTTCACACAGAGAAATCTGCTTTCTAGGCAGCATGTTGGTAACATGGGTCCTCTAACACTTTCATTTAGGCTTGAAGCAGTTAACTGGTGTGCCATAATTCAAATTCTTTGTAACTGAAACAAGAAGACAAGGAAGCTAAGGCCTTCAAAGTTCGTCAGTGTAGGCTAGGGCCTACAGAGAGAAGTCAAGGGATACATAAAGGTCAGTTACATGGTGGGCATGCTGTAACAGGAAATGGTCCATAAATAGAGTTCCCTTTATCCCACACACTTAACCTTCATGTGTCACAGCTTTTGAGGAGGCATCACATCATGATATAGAAGAACAAGGCTCCTTTTTCCCTCTCTCATCACTCGTACTCTGCAAAGTGGCCTTATAGTCTGTCAAATAAGTCTGCTTTCCTATTCAAGCCCATCATGAAATTGGAATGAGAACTAATATCCTCACTCCAGGAATAGCTATGCTTCATACAAACCCTGTCAGCTTTTGTCTTCTCAGGACACAGAAAATATAGTATAACCACAAGCACCCCCTTTATTCTACATATATATTTTTAATGTTTATTTATTTTGATCTTTTATGTTTATTTACTTTGGGAGAGAGAGTGCATGCAAGTGGGGGAGGGGCAGAGAGAAAGGGAGAGAAAGAATCCCTAGCAGGCTCCATGCTATCAGCACAGAGCCAGATGTGGGGCTCGATCTCACAACTGTGAGATCATGACCTAAGCTAAAATCAGGAGTTGGACACTCAATCAACAGAGCCACTCAGATAGTCCTCTACATATGTATTTTAAATAATCCAGTAAATAAAGTTCCAAAGCATCACCCAACCTTCTGTCCAACTACAGTAGTCATGGAATCTTGCCTAGAGCAGCAGTCTGACACTGGACCACCGCAGGTACCAGCAGTCTACATGGCCAGTCCTTTATCTTACACTTTCTGGCCCAGTCTTCTTCACTCTCAGGAACCATTCCATATAAAACCCTGCAGTCTAGGCATTTTTCCTCTCCACTCTCCATTGTTTTGTCCCTAGAACAGAAAACTCCTAGATAGTGTTCTCAGCTTGAACAATATTATCAAACAGCAAAGAATAGTGCTATGGTATCAGGTTTAAATCTTAGTTTCATGATTGACTAGCTTTTTGTTACTTTGAGCAAATTAACCTCTTCCTCACAGTCTCATTATCTAAACATTAAAGAAAGCTACTGTGTAGTTCAGTGTTGGTGGGAAGATTAGAGAAGTTCAGAACTCTAGTATTTGTTAGCTAACTATGTTTCTCTCCCTTCTATTTCAAAGGAAGAAACTGAGAGCATCCTATAAGAATGGGAAGGATGGATGGTGACCAGTATATAACCTGATATTTTAAAAAAATGTATATGCATGATAAAATTTATAGAGCAGAGACTCTAAAGTATAACACTTTAGTCCTCTAACACTTTCATTTAGGCTTGAAGCAGTTAACTGGTTAAAGTATAACACTGTAGATTTCATTGTCAGAAGGAAAAGTTCCAGAAATTATACAAAAAGGATAAATACACACACACATACACACTAACTTTAGTCAGTCTGAAATCAGAAAAAAAAAATATTAATCAACTTTAAGCATGCAGAACACCAAGTAATTGAATCTTAAAAAAAAAAAAATTTTTTTCTGTACATATGCAACACATCACACGTAAAATCTTCTCAGATATTCACTGCTCTAGGTAAAAGCCTTCACCACCAGTGTTTTAAAAAGCTGCAGCTGGACTAGGGGTCAGATGGCACTCAGTAGTTTTGTGTGTGTTGGGGGAAGGGTGTGTCAGGAATGAATGTGGTTATCAAGGCATTTCCAAGTAGGGAACCCTTGGAACAACATTAGAGTAAAGGTCATGGGAAAAGAACTTTTGCTCACCCTACTTCCTGGCAGCATTTTCAGTACACAAGCCATAAGCAATTCATATTTACAAAGTGAACAAGAAAAGACGGGCTTATTAGATGACGGGGGGCAGGAAGACATATATACACAGATTATGTATTACTTACACTTTTTTTTAATTTTTTTTTTTTAATGTTTATTTATTTTGGGGACAGAGAGAGACAGAGCACGAACAGGGGAGGGGCAGAGAGAGAGGGAGACACAGAATCGGAAGCAGGCTCCAGGCTCTGAGCCATCAGCCCAGAGCCCAACGCGGGGCTCAAACTCACGAACCGTGAGATCGTGACCTGAGCTGAAGTTGGACGCTTAACCAACTGAGCCACCCTGGCGCCCCACACTTTTAAAACTTTTATTTAAAAACTCTAAAAATTATTTAAAAGACTTAGCATATTTCAAAATATTTAATCCACACTGGTTTAATAAATACATTGAATTAGGTTTGAATATTCTTATTAAAGTCAATCACACAAATGAAATTCAAGAAAATAATCATGATGTATCTACTTTATCCTTCTCAGAAAAAAAAAATGCAATTTAAGTTACCTTTCAAAGTCATAGAAAAAATATTTCTCAGGATTTCAAATTTTCAAATCTAGAGTTCTTCACAAAACAAGATAGTTTAAGAACTTGGTGAATATATCCTGAACTTGACGTAAAATCGAAGAGCACTATAGGTATCAAAGGTCAATAGTTCCTCATTTTTTCAATCATTTTGTTAAAATTCACAGACTAGGGTCGCCTGGGCAGGTCAGTTGGTTAAGCATCTGACTTCAGCTCAGGTCATGAGCTCACAGTTTGTGGGTTCAAGTCCCACATCAGGCTCTGTGCTGACAGGTCAGAGCTTGGAGCCTGTTTCAGATTCTGTGTCTTCCTCTCTCTCTGCCCCTCCCCTGCTCACACTCTGTGTCTCTCTTAAAAGTGAATAAAACTTTAAAAATTAAATAAATAAAATTCAGACTTGACATAACCAGTTAACAAATCTCAAATTATACAACTAATACAAGCTATCTTTTTTCTTTTTTATACACAATATAGTTTTATTGAGTTATTGTAGTTTCGATGAGTTAAGCATATGTCTCCTCCCATATGCTTCCTTTTTTTAATATACTGATATATATTTTTTTCAGTTTTTATTTAAATTCCAGTTAGGTCTCATACAGTGTAACATTAGTTTCAAGTGAACAATCTAGTGATTCATTACCTACACACAACACCTAGTGATCATCACAACAAGGGCCCTCTTTAACAACTACCATGCATTTAAGCCATCTCCCAGCTCACCTCCCCTCCAGCAACCTAGGTTTGGTCTCCATAGTTAAGAGTCTGTTTTCTGGCGTGCCTCTCTCTCCCTTTTCTTTTCTTTTCTTTTCTTTTCTTTTCTTTTCTTTTCTTTTACAATCTAACTTTTTAAAAATGGACACTAAGATAATTCAAACAAAGAGAAAAAAAAAAAAGCCATTCCAAATCTATACATTACTATTCTGTTTCTTTCTCTTAATCCTGGTATTCTGGAAAATTATAAGCACTTTTCAAAAAGATCTCAAACAAGGCTTGGTTTAACAAACAGCTTAAGTTCTGAAGTACATGCTTTCTTTATAACTATGGATTTATCAATGAAAGTGGCCTCCTGACTGCCTGTATGTTTGAGTGTTATTAAGCAGTCTGACAAAATATGGAGAACTGACCTTGCCATGGAATGCAACAGGCAGTTTCCCCCCTGCTGCTTCTTAAAGAAAAAGAAAACAAAATATTCAGACTTGAAATGTAATAACAGATTTCCACATATTCACTTTATTTATAACATAACATTCCTACTCTTCACCTATCTTTAGGGGTTAGTAATTAGTAGTAGCAGTAATTCTATAACACTTTATCACTTTATGTAGGGGAATAGACTATTTATGAGCTTTACACACATTATTCTCATTGATAAAAGTCATAACCTCCAGGCACCTGGGTGGCTCAGTCAGTAAGTGTCTGACTCTTGGTTTTGGCTCAGGTCATGATCTCACGGTTTGTGAGTTTGAGCTCCATGTCGGGAGGCTCTATGCTGATAGCTCAGAGCCTGCTTGGGATTCTCTCTCTCTCCCTCTCTCTCTCCCCACCCTCTCTCTCTTCTCCTCCCCCAAGTGCTGGCACTTGTGCACTCTCTCTCTCTCTCTCAAAAATAAATAAGCGCTTAAATAAATAAATAACCTCCTTACATAAAAACAGGTAAGACATCAAAAAGCAATGTTCTGATTAAACTTCAAAATGAGAAAAAAAATACATATATATATACTAGAATTACTGAATTACCTTTATTTTAAGTCTCCAAGCAAATGTCAAATACTTTACATGGGTACTCTTTTAAACCTAAAACAAAAATGACACTTAGCTGTTAGATTCAGACTTAAGCACTTACCTCAGTAATCATAGTACTGTGAGGTTTTAGATGGACCAATCACTGAAATATAAGCATCTAACCTCTCCTTTTTGTTTCAATATTTTTCAGCTCTTTCCACATCTGAATGCCAAATCTATATTAAAGAAATGCCTCTTTCCCACCCACCCCCAGTTATTAATAGTCAAGATGGAGAAAATGTATGTAAATAATTCCCTCAAGCATTATAATTATAATCAAATTAATATTTAACATCAATAAGTTATAGGCTACCTCATTATTTCTACAACTGTTTATTTAATTACTTACAAATAATTTCTTATACCAAATATTCTCCTAAATACCCACCAAGATATCCAAGAACATTTCAGGTTGAACCTGCTTGGGATTCTCTCTTTCCCTACCTCTCCCCTGCTCATGCACTTTCTCTCAAAATGAATAGACATTTTTAAAAAATAAAATAAAATGTAATGTAAGAATTCCAGATTCCAGTGCCCACCATGGTGCTTGAGTATGGGCTCTTTTATGTACCCACCCAGTGCCAAAAATTGTACCAATTAGTGTGCCTATAAGCAGTGTTAGTATCATTAAGTACCATTTAGTCCCAGTAAGAATAAAGATCGATTTTTTATATAAGTTTCACAGATAATAGAGTTAATTCATTCAACAAATATTTAAGCATCTACTCAGGGCCAGTCACCTGGCTGATATAGAACTTGTTCCTGAGAGTAAATGTTGAGAAAGACCAATGGGCCCAGATCTAAGCCCTGTGGCCCAGGCCACGTATGGTAACTGTCAATGTACTGAATGATAGGACACCAACAGAAAAACAAAGAAGCACAAGCTTGGGTTAGATTAAAATGATACACACACCTCATATAGTAGTAGTTGTAATGACAACAACAACATGTAACAATCCCTGGCTAAACTCTATACCATCTCATATCCTCACACCAACCCTACAAAAGCCTCCACAACAATAGTCTTCATTTCATAGAGGGAAAAAAGACCCTAAGAGAGGTTAAATAGCTTGCTTCATCTGAATGCATTTGGGGGCAGAAGGAGGAGACATTCTTAAAAATGATAATAGCCATATGACTATTCAACAAGATTAACAATAACTCTAATATCAAAAGCTAGTCCACATTCAAGTTTCCCCAATTACCTTTAAATTTTGTTTTCTATAAATTCTGCATTCACTTATGTCTCTTAGATCTCTTAAGTCCCTTTTAATAAAGAACGGTTCCCTGGTATTTTTTTCCTTCTTTACACAAGCCACTGACTCACTGACTAAACTAGCTCAGTTGTTTTGTAGTATGTTCAAATTTCTGGATTTGGCTGAGTGTTTCTTCAAAGTGTTGCTGAACTTGCTTCTCCATCCCTGGGGTTTCCTGGAGTCATAAAGTTATGGGTAAAGGCTTGATCAAAGGGAGGGGGTAAAACCCAGAATGTTTGCCCTGTCCCTTCTTCCTTTCCTCACAGACAGAACTGTTATTTTTATATATGCCAAATTGATGCAATATTTTTTATTGGAAAGTGACTAACTGCTTAGCTTATTATAACAATAAAACATCAAGATCCTTTCAGAGAAATTAATCTATATTCTCCAGGTCTAAGTGTTTAAAAATCACTCTACTCCCCACAAACGGTGCTACCAGGGGATGTATTTGTTTTTTATAGGAACTGAGTGAGAGAAAGAAAGAGTTTTCAGAAAAATAACACACACACACACACACACACACACACACACACACACACACACACACAAACACACACACAAAGATAACTTCCCAGGCTGCAACTCCGTCTCTACAATCTAGTTCCAGTTTACCACATTTGGTAAGAGGTAACTCCATGATTTATCTACCAGACATTATCTGTGTGCCCAGAGCCCCATGATTTCTCAACCCAGGTTTATTCCAGGAAAGCAACTCAAGGGGATTTCCACCAATTTTTCCCTCTCACCAGAGCCATCCTCAAGTAACAATCAGGAAGCCCCCGGCATAGATCCACAAGGAAATTAAGAGGCTACTTGGAAAATGGAGAAGAATGAAAAGCTCACAAAGCTACACAAAATGGTAAGGCATTCTCTTATCCCCAATTCCTCTAAATCCTAATCAACTGTGGACTCAGGTTTAAAAAAACAAACAAAACCTTAGGTTGAATACAGTATTTCATCTCCCACTGCCCAACTATAGATGGCTCCCACTACAAAGAGGCCATGACTGGAAAAAATCTATCCCAGCTCTGAAAACAAGCCTTTCCTTTCTATTGTTTTCCTTTACCTTGATTTTTGAAAGCTGTATATATGGCCTTTCCACATTACCTATGTAAATGAAGATAGTAATTCAGTATATGAAACTCTTAAATGTCATATCACTTACCTTTACCCATTCCTTTGAACTTTACCCTGTGCTTTCATGTTTCTAACTCTGAAAAGCCCCTGTAAGACTGGAATTCATGCAGATTACTCCCTGAATAAGCAACGAAAGAAAAAATGATGTAAAATGACTTTGCTAGTAGAATCATTTTTGGCATTTCCCTTTCCAGAGTTTAGCAAGCCACTTAAGACATGCCAGATGCCAGAGACAAAAAGGGGGATTCCACTTACAAAAAGAGCCCAAAGTAGAAAAAGTAGGAATTCATTTACTCTGGCACTGGCTTAGCACTAAACCACAGACACAAATTAAAAGGAATCAAAAAATATTTATAAGAGAAAAGTCAAAGCAAGATGGGAAATTAGAGATTGTTTTGTCACGTCTAACTCTTCACCTTGAAGTGAGGATATAAAGCTCAAATGGGTCAAGAATAAAGTTTCACACCCAGTGGCTTTTTTAAAAGTTATTTCACACTGTCCTTGATGTGCATTTCAATTTCACTTACTTTCTTTCATCACTGTGAACCAACTCCCTCTTGACATGGATGAGCACAATACATAAAACACAAAATTTCTATCTTTGCTTTCAGAACACACTGGGAAAACTGCAAAGATTAGAAAACTGAAAACTTCAGTCTATGCTACTATAATGTCTTTCTATAATGTAACTTCAGTCATTCATAGGTAGCAGTTGGATGTGACAGTAAACTCACATGGGTTCAAGTATAATTTCTCCTTGGAACATGCTGAAATATTGTTTTCATTTTTTTTAATTCCAGTATATTTAAATGTTCTACCAGTTTCAGGTGTACAATATACTAATTCATCAATGGATAGATCCATTACTCAGCACTCATCATAACCATACGATTAATCCCTTTCACTTATATTACCCATCTGTTACTCACCTTTTCTCTGGCAAACACCAGATTATTCTCTAAACTTAAGGGTCTGGATTTTTGTCTTTTTTTTTTATTTGTTTTGTTTCATAAATTCACATGACTGAAATCATATGGTATTTGTCTTTCTCTGACTTATTTCACTTAGCATTATACTTTCTAGGTCCATCCATGTTGTTGCAAATGGCAGGATTTTATTGTTTTATAGCTGAGTAATATCCCATTGTATATACATACTGCATTTTCTTTATCCATTCATTCATCAGTGGACACTTGGGTTGCTTCCACATATTGGCTATTGTAAATAATGCTGCAGTAAACATAGGGGGTGCATACATGTTCTCAAATTAGCATTTTCATTTTCTTTAGGTAAATACCCAGCAGAATTATTGGATCATAGAATAATTCTATTTTTAACTTTTGAGTAACCTCAATACTGTTTTCCACAGTGCCTGCCACAGTTTGCATTGCCATGAACAGTGCACAAGGGTTTCCTTTTCTCCATATCCTCACCAACACTTATTGTTTATGTTTTTGATTTCAGTCATTCTAACAGATATGAGGTGGTATCTCATTGTAGTTTTGATTTGCATTTTTCTGATGATAAGTGATATTGAGCATCTTTTCATGTATCCGCTGGCCATATGCATCCGTTCATGTCTTCTGCCTATTTTTCACTGCATTTTTTGTTTTTTGAATGTTGACTTGTAGAAGATCTTTATATATTTTGGATATTAAATCCATACTGGATATACTATTCAATGGGCTGACTTTTTCCTGTGTTGATGGTTTCTTCACTGTGCAAAAGCTTTTTTATTTTGTTGTAGTCAATAGTTTGCTTTTCTTTCCCTTACCTCAGGAGATGTATCTAGAAAAATGTTTCTAGGGCTGATGTCAAAGAGATTACTGTCAATGTTTTCTTCTAGAAGCTTCATGGATTCAGGTCTCAATTTAGGTAATTAATCTATTTTCAGTTTATTTTTGTGTATGGTATAAGAAAGTGGTTCAGTTGCACTTTTTGCATATAGCTGTCCAGTTTTAACAACACTATTTATTGAAGAGAGTGTTTTTTTCCCATTGGATATTCTTGCCTTATCTGTCAAAGATTAATTCAACATAAAAGTGTAAGTTTATTTCTCAGCTGTCTATTCTGTCCCATTGATCTATGTCTATTTCTATGCCAGAACCATACTTTTTTGATTACTACAGCTTTGTAGCATACCTTGAAATCTGGGATTGTGACACCTCCAGTTTGTTCTTGTTTTTCAAAACTACTTTGGCTATTTGGGGTCTTTTGTAGTTCCATGAAAATTTTAGGATTATTATTTACTCTAGTTCTGTGAAAAATGCTGTTGGTATCTTGATAGGGATTGTGTTGAAGCCATAGATTGCTTTAGATAGTATGAACATGGTCATAACATTTGTTGTCCCAATCCATGAGCATAGTGTACTCTTCTGTTTGTCATCTTCAATTTCTTTCATCAATGTTTTATAGTTTTCAGAGTACAGGTCTTTCATATTTTTGGTTAAGTTTATTCCTAGGTATCTTCTAATTTTTGGTGTAATTTTAAGTGGTATTGTTTTCTTAATTTCTCTTTCTGCTGCTTCATTATTAGTATACAGAAATAAAATGGATTTCTGTATATTGATTTTGTATTCTGAGACCTTAAGGAATTCACTTATTGGTTCTAGTTGTTTTTTGGTGGAGTTGTTTGGGTTTTCTATATATAGTATCATATTGTCTGCAAATAGTCAAAGTTTTAATTCTTCCTTACCAATCTTGATGTCTTTTATTTTGTTGTTATTGTTTTGTTGTCTGATTACTGTAGCTAGGACTTCCAGTACCATGCTGAATAAAAGTGGTGAGAGTGGGGGCGCCTGGGTGGCTCAGTCGGTTAAGCAGCTGACTTTGGCTCAGGTCATGATCTTGCAGTCTGTGAGTTTGAGCCCCGCATCAGGCTCTGTGCTGACAGCTCAGAGCCTGGAGCCTGTTTCAGATTCTGTGTCTCCCTCTCTCTGACCCTCCCCCATTCATGCTCTGTCTCTCTCTGTCTCAAAAATAAATAAACGTTAAAAAAAAATTTTAAAAAAAAGTGGTGAGAGTGGATATCTTTGCCTTTTTCCTGATCTTACAGGAAAAGCTCTCCATTTTTACACCATTTCATGTTATCTATGGGTTTTTCAGATATAGCCTTTATTATGTTGAGGTGTGTTCCCTCTACACCTATTGGCTGAGGCTTTTTATCATGAATGGATGTTGTACCTTTTCATATGGTTTTTATTATTTTTTAATTGTTTAATGTTTACTTATTTTTGAGAGCACATGCACAAACAGGGGAGGAGCAGAGTGAAGTGGGGGGGGGGGCTGACAGAGGATTTGAAGTGGGGTCTGTGCTGACAGCAGAGAGCCTGATGCAGGGCTCAAACTCACAAACCTTGAGATCATGACCTGAGCTGAAGTCAGATGCTTAACCAACTGAGCCACCCAAGCACCACATTCATATGGTTTTTAATCCCTTCTCTTGATGATGTGATATATCATGTTAATTGCTTTACAAATAACAAACCACTCTTGCATCCCAAGAATAAATCCCACTTGATTGTGTTGAATGATTTTTCTAATGTATTATTGAATTTGGTTTGCTAATCATTTGTTGAGAATTTTTGCATCTATATTCATCAGAGATATTTCTTTTTTTGTAGTACCTGTATCTGGCTTTAATATCAAGGTAATGCTGGCCTCATGGAATCTGGAAGCTTTCTTCCTCTTCTATTTTTTCAAACAGTTTGAGAAGAATAGGTTTTAGCTTTTATTTAAATGTTTGGAAGAATTCACTTGTGAAGCCACCTGGTCTTGGACTTCTGCTAGGAGCTTTTTGATTAGTTATTCAAATTCATTGCTACTATAATTACTGTATTAAAATATTCTATTTCTTCCTGATTCAATTTTGGAAAGTTATGTATCTAGGGATTTAACCATTTCTTCCAGGTTGTCCAGTTTGTTGGAATATAATTTTTCATAATATTCTCTTATAATCCTTTGTATTTCTGTGGTATTGGTTATTCTCTTTCATTTCTATTTGAGTCTCTTTTTTTATAATTTTGAGTTTTATCAATTTTATTGATCTTTTCAAAGAACCACCTCTTGGTTTCACTGATCTGTTCTAATGTGGTTTTGTTTTCGTTTTTTTAGGATTCTATTTCATTTATTTCTGCTCTAATCTTTATTATTTCCTTCCTTCTACTGGTTTTGGGCTTTGTTTGTTCTCCATTTGTTCTTCTTCAGCTCCTTTAGGTTTATTCTGTGAAATTTTTCTGGCTTCTTGAAGTAGGCCTGTATTGCTATATACCTCCCTCTTAGAACAGTTTTTGCTGCATCCCAAAGATTTTGAACCATTGTGTTTTCATCTTCATTTTCTCCATGTATTTTTTGATTTCCTTCCTAATTTCTTGGTTGACCCATCCATTGTTTTTAGCATGTTATTTAACCTCCATGTATTTGTGTTCCTTCTAGATTTGTGTTCATTCTAGATTTGTGTTCCTTCTAGATTTTGTGATTTATAGTGTTATAGTGTTGTGGTCATAGTATGATTTCAATCTTTTTTTTTTTTTTTTTTTTTTTTTAACTTGTTGAGACTTGTATTGCCTCCTAATATGTGATCTACTCTGGAGAATATTCCATATGCACTTCAAAAGAATGGGTACTCTGCTGTTTTTTGGATGGAATGGTTTGAATATATCTTTAGATCTGTCTGGTCCTATGTGTCATTCAAAGCCACTGTTTCCTTGTTGATTTCTATCAGGATCTATCAATCTATTGATGTAAACAGGGTGTTAAAGTATCCTCCTACTACTGTATTACTGCCAATTTTTTCTTTTATGTCTGTTAGTAGTTTCCTTCTATATTTAGGTGCTTGCATGTTAAGTGCATAATATTTACAACTGCTATATTCTCTTGTTGGGTTGTTCCCTATATCATTATGTAGTAGTATTCTACTTTGTCTCCTCTTACACAGTCTTTGTTTTAACATCTATTTTGTCCAATATAAGTACTGCTATGCCAAGCTTTCTTTTACTTCCATGTGCATGATAAATGTTTTTTTCTATCTTTTCACTTTCAATCTGCATGTGTCTTTAGGTCTGTAATGAATCCTTAGTAGACCATATAGATGGGTCTTGCTTTTTTATCCATTCCATCACCCTATGTCTTTTGATTGGAGCATTTAGTTCCTTCACATTTAAAGTAATTATTGAGAGGTATATATTTATTGCCATTTTGTCACTTGTTTTACAGTTGTTTTTGTATTTCTTATCTGTTCCTTTTTTTCTTCCTTTCCTCTCTCATGTTTGATGGCTTTCTTTAGTAATATGCTTGGACTCCTTTCCTTTTATTTTCTGCATATTGTATTACCAGTTTTTGATCTGTGGTTACCATCTGATTCACATATAACACCTTATTCATACAGCAGTCTATCTTAAGTTGATGGTTGCCTATGTTTGAACCCATTCAAAAACCACTAAATTTTTACTCCCCCCACTCACATTTTAGGTATATGGTGTCATACTTTACATCCTTTTACTTGTGAATCCCTTGACTGATTTTTATAGATATGCTTGATTTTACTGCTTTTCTGCTTGTAACCACCATACTGAGTTTATAAGTGATTAATCTACTTTTATGTTTATATGTACCTATGATTTTTTTTTTCCTTTGCTACAGTCTTTACTCCTGCTTAAGGTCTTTCCTTTCCACTCAAAGAATCCCCTTTAATATTTCTTGTAGGACCAGTTTTAGTGGAGATGAATTCCTTTTACTTTTGTTTGTCTGGGTAACTCTTTATCTATTCTTCTATTCTGAATGATAATTGCACCAGGTAGAGTATTCTTGGTTGCATGTTTTCTCCTTTCAGCACTTTGAATATATCATGCCATTCCCTTCTGGATACCTTGAAAAAAATCATTGAAAAATTTCCACTGAAAAGTTAGCTGATCTCCTCATGAGGTTTCACTTGTAAGTGCCCTATTTTCTCTTGCTGCTCTTAAAATTCCTTTTACCACTACATTTTACCATTTTAATTATTATATGTCTTGGTGTGGATCTCCTTGGGTTAATTATTTGGGGGGGGTTCTCTGTACCTCCTGGATCTGGATGTCTATTTCCTTCCCCAGATTAGGAAAGTCTGCATCTATTCTTTCTTCAAATAAACTTTCTTTCCCCTTTTTTCTCTCTTCTCCTTCTGGATCCCTATAATGTGAATATTATTATTACACCTGATGGGTCAGTGAGTTCCCTTAACCTATTCTCATGTTTTATTATTCTTTTTTTCTTTTGCCTGTTCCATTTGGTTGCTTTCCATTACTCTGTGTTCCAGCTCACTGATCCATTCTTCTGGGTTCTCTGGTCTATGATTTATGTCTAGTATATTTTTTAAATTTCAGTTCTTGAGTTCGTCATCCCTTATTGCTTCTTTTTTATATTTTTTCTTTGTTGAGGTTCTCACTGAGGTTCTCCCCTCTTTTCTAAAGTCCTACATCTTTATGACCATTACTCTGAATTATCTATCTGACACATTACTTATCTCTATTTCACTTAGATCTCTTGTGATTTTGTCTTGTTCTTTCATCTGAAAGATATTCCTCTGTCCTCTCATTTTGTCTCTCTGTGTCTGTTTCTATATTAGGAAAGTCAGTTACATCTCTTCTCTTGAAAGTAGTGACCTTATGAAGAAGAGGTCCTACGGTGCCCTGTAGTCCACTGTTTACCAGAACCTGGCACTACAGGGGTGTCTCCTATGTGTGTTGTGTGTGCCCTACTGCTGTCGTTCACATGTGTTTACCTTCAGTCATCATCTGCAATGGCTCTCTTTGCCTATTGTGGGTAGGGCTTGGTTCCTGTGCTGTTAAGTAGTGAGTCTGGGGCCAACTTGGGCTTGAGCTGGATCAAATGCCTGCTCTTGACTCATTTGCCAACACTGTGGTTGCACTGAACTTCAGTGTACTCTCCCTATATTGTACCCAAAGAGATTTTCATTGGTGAGTGGGGCCTGCAGTCAGACAAAATGTCTGCCCCCAATCTTTCTGTTGGGGTTGCAGTGACCCCAAACTGCCAGTCTCTATGTGCTATTCCTGTGAGGTTTTTGCTGGTGGCAGGTCAGTCAATCAGATCAGATGTTTGCCCCCAACCCACTGCCAGGGCTGCAGTCAAACTGGTGTATGTGGTTATCTTCCCCTCCGCCCAGGACACCAGTTATTCTGGAGTGGTGTTGGCCACTGCCTGGGCTGCTTGAACAATGCATACTTGTGGCACCACTTTGGATGGACTCTGCTGAGTGAAGCAGATTGGACAGGACAATCTACAGAATGCAGGAGTGGGGTACATGGTGTTAGCAAGGTTTTACACTATTCTGATTGTGGGAAGAGACCTTGAGAAGTGACTCCTGCTGAGTAGGGAAGGTTTGATAGGGTGGAGTATGCCTGAGTGGGGTTCACTGTTAGCAAGCTAGATGGAGTGTCATGCAGGTATCCCTCTACATAGGCTGGGGGACCAGCGAAAGAAAGGGGACCCACCAGCTCCCCTGCTCTTGGAGAAGTCTCCCAAAGATCCCTGCCCCTCCTGTACATGCGTAAGACAAGCAAATAAATTTCCTTCCTGTATACTCTAGATGCCTCTCAAACTGTTGCTTCAATGTTGTATCTTGGCAAGTTTGTTATGCTGTCTTTTTAAGAGCAGAGACTCAGTTTCCTATTACCTTCTTGCTGATTTTTAAAGTTTCCAATGTTAAACCCTACTGATTACAAGCACTCATAAGTTAAGTCCCTCTAGCTTTCAAAGCCAAATGTTACAGGTATTCATCTTTCCAGTGCAGGTTCCCCATGCCTGGGGTTCCTGGCATGGGGTCTGTTCCTCTCCTCTCTGTCTGTGCTGTCCCTTCTCAGTCTCATGGGTCAGTGTGGTTCCCACGCTCCACCCTTCCTTCCATCCTCAATGTGGCCTCCTCTCTACAATGAACTGTGGAGAGCCTATTCTGCCAGTCCTAAGGTTGTCTTCTGGGTTATTTACATTGATGTGGGTGATATCTAGATTTATTCATGAGACAGGTGAGTGTAGGATCCTCCTACTCCCCCACCTTCCCTGTAAGTTCCACACATTCACATTCTGAAGACATCAAGGACAACACTTTTCACAATATCTTGCCTACATGAAGACTTCAAGAGAAAAGTTAAAAATCCCACAGAAGTGCTTTCTTTTAGCATAAGAAGAGGCTCATTTAGTGGATTCAATATTCACTACACTTCCCACATCATTAAGCTATTTGGTAAAGCTATACATACAGGCAGTATATAGTGAGTGTTTATATTAAAAACAACAGAATTAAAGAAGTTAACACCATGGAGCAGGTTTTTCCGGGGGAAGCAAGAGCCCCAGAGTTTAAGGTGCTGGATCCACTGGGTACAAATGTCAATGAAGTCAACTCTTGGCATTTTTAATCAGAAGTGTTTTTCTTGATGCTGTAGTTCAAGTTACAAAGATTCTTCTTCAAGTTTTTTGATGTTTATTTTTGAGAGAGAGAGCACAAGCAGGGGAGGGGCAGAGAGAGAGGGACACACCGAATCCAAAGCAAGCTCAAGGCTCTGAGCTGTCAGAAAAGAGCCCGACCTGGGACTCAAACTCACAAACCACAAGATCGTGACCTGAACTGAATGAAGTTGGATGCTTAATCAACTGAGCCACCCAGGTGCCCCATGTTAGAGATTTTTAAATTTGTGCCTTTAACTTATTTATTCCAAGTAAGTCCTGATATTTGTATATGCATGCACACATGTATGTGCAATATCTGAAAAAGGTAAGCTTTTTCAGAAACACACAGATCTTATTATGTAGAAATACTCCTGTGAGAAAAAAACAAATTACAGACTTCCCATGTTTCAAAGATCCATCAAAAGAATGCAAAAATCATACTACCCTTTTGCACACATCTGCATAAGAAATACTTACTATCCTGTCCAAGTTCTCTTATGCAGTCTAAGTGCTTCTAAAACTTTAATGTGCATTTCAATCCCCTGAGTATTTTGTTTAATGCAGATTCTAATCTGATAGGCCTGTAGCAGATCCTGATGAGCTTAATATGTACATTAAATGAAAACTACCAGGTGATGCAGATGCTGATGGTCCATGGACCACAGTTAAGTAGCAAACCTCCTAGGAAACAATACTGTTCACTGGGACCAAGTTGACATCGTGCTGCATGATTCACTTTTTTTTTTTTTTTTTATAATTTAGGGCCAACCACTTTCTGAACATTTCTCCTAATACATACCACCAAAGTGACAAGGATAGAGAGAGGAAAATATTTAAAACAATATACAATGTATGATGAGAGGAGGTGGAAAAGTAAACCTCAAAAAAATGCCATTTGAGGAAATTCCCACCATTTACTCTACAAAATATCTCTTTACCTCCGGATTATTAGTCAATAAAGATTCTAAAAACTGCACTTTTTTTTTTTTTTTTTTTTTTGCGCTGTTGAGATGGTCAGCCCAAGGCACACCTGGAGAGAGAGAGGACTCCAGACCAAAAGGGAAAAATAAGTAATTGGACAGATTGGGCTCTGACTGAAACTCGGGGGCAAGAATCCCCAGTAAAGCACTTCCCGAGACATCTGCTGCATATCAGCATAAAAAAGTATCACGTGATGTTCATGATGCTCACACTAGTTATTGACAAAGAAGATTCTATTAGTAGTCTCTGCTTTAGGTAACATGGATGCAAGTAATCCGTTTCATAAATGTTTTTAAAATCGCTTTTTGAAGTGAGCCTCATTTACCTATAAAATTTAGGTACATGAACACTTTATTCCCTAAGGATGAATAAACTAACATGAAGCATGCCCATCTAGATGATGATGAGAAAGCAAGGCAGAATATCTTCTTAGACTGGAAATGTAACTCTTCACTTTAATCCTTCCCCTTACTATATGAGCATTTGGCATATTCTCTAAAAGCAGGCCAAATCACAATAGGCGCACAATCTCCTCAACTGGTAGTATCTGTGATTTTCTTATAGTTTAGGTTTCAACTTTTTGATGCACAGGTTTCCTTTTGTCACATGAAATCTATACATGTTAATGATTATTGATTATTTTTTTTAACGTTTATTTATTTTTGAGACAGAGAAAGAGCATGAACGGGGGAGGGGCAGAGAGAGAGGGAGACACAGAATCGGAAGCAGGCTCCAGGCTCCAAGCCATCAGCCCAGAGCCAACGCAGGGCTCGAACTCACGGACTGAGAGATCGTGACCTGAGCTGAAGTCGGACGCTTAACCGACTGAGCCACCCAGGCGCCCCTGATTATTGATTATTAACATTTTCCGAATGCCAAGATCAGGATTTATACCTACTTGGTAAGTTTATCATATCATTTAAAAGTTACTAGATATCATTTGGCCACGTTATTAATTAAATAAATACAAGTCTGTATTTTTTGTTAAGGTTAGCATACAGTTCAGTAGTTTGACTAAGACAAACCCTAACATCTTATTTTCTGACTCCATTTCTGCAGGTAGAAAAAAATACAGAGCAAAGAATGTTGGTCATATAATTTTACTTATTCAAAATTCATTTAGACCTACTGTGTACCAAATACACTGCAACATGCTAAAGATAATTTTCTACCCCCACAGAGTTTACAGAGAGGAAAACAGAAAAGCAAAAAATTGCAAATGCACTGTGTAAGTACAACAGACAACTACTCCCATAGAGAAGAAAGAGAGAAAATATAAGCATTCCTGAGAGGCATTCCTGAGAGAGACGATCAGAAGGCCCCAGAAGTCCTGAACTTTAGACGGCAACTCTATATTCTTCGATATCACTCTCTCTCCTAAGTCACCCTTACCCTCTCAAGGAAGCCCTTCTAGTTGCTGAATCTGTGGCTAAACCTGAAAACTAGGGAACTTCTATTCATGGGCTTCAACTTCTCTGCCCAATCCCCACTCAATATGGGTTCTTCCACTCACACACCCCTACCACCCACACATCCCTACCACCTACACACCCCTACCACAGGTGGCAATGCAAAGGCAGCCTCTTCTCTTCAACAGCTAATTGCAAAATAGAGCAACTTCAATCCTAGTAGGTTTATCGAAAGAGGTATCAATGCATGCTATCTTTCTTCTCAGAAAGGAACAAAATTTATCAACTAAACCAATGTATATTTTATTAATTACTAATATATATTAACCTGTGCAATTAACCTTTATTGATTTCTCAGGTTTGTTAAACAAAACTCTTTCAAATCAAACTATTAAGTAGAAAAACAAACCAACATGCACTTAAATTATTCCCTAAATTGACAATTCTGTAGCATCCTCAACTTTCAGCCCCCCAGGATCACCTCATCTCCCATTGGAATGATGATTTTGATCAAGGTCAAATGAAGCCCAGCTGACACAGATATAATCCTAAACAAAAGCACTACAGAGTTTACCCAGCTGAATTCAGCCAATTAAGAGAAAGTAATTCTAATAATCTCAATAATAATGCAGATGGCTCAATCATCCCTGCTGAGGTTATAGACTTCTTGGTAGGGTTCTATGTATATTACAGATATAGAAATATAGCTCCCCAAATTATACTGCTTTCTTTTGCAGTAACCTCCACTTTCCATAAGAATGAAAAAAGTTTTGGTCCTTTTTCCATTTGTATTATACAGTGGTTCTAAACAAAACAGTAGTTGCCACTATTAAGGTACATTCATTAAAAATGCACAAAAAAGGTATCTTTTATCCAAAACAATTATGTGGCACACAGCTGAATCGGGGCTTTATTAGTTACTGAATAGTAATGATCATTTAGTGAGTATTCGCTCTGTGACAAACACTGAATTACTTTACTTCCACCATCTCATTTAATCATCTTAACCTATCAACATCATCAATGTCTCTACATTTAACAAAGACAAGAACTAGGATCCAAACTTAGATTGGGTTATATTCCAATTTCCTTGCCTTAACCATTAGGTTTGGGGGAATACTTTCTCAAGTGGGCAGAACCAGAAAGTTTGCTCACTACTCAATGATCTCTTTTCTCCAGAATACATCACTTTGATCTATAGTGTAAGAACCTTTTATTTTTATTCCTTAACTCACCCTGCAGTTAACTGTTCTGCTAAATTGTCAATAATTAATCAATCTTTTGGTCAAGAACTTGAACAAGTTGTTTAGAAAACGAGGAATGGAATGGAAATTTGGGTTCTAATTGGAGCACTTGGATATGGCGGTCAGTTTCCCTGACTTAAGACCTCTCATATTTGTCTATAGAGACCAGTCTGCTGCCAGTCTTCACAGTCCACTTCAGAATCCCAAAGTGATCTATACACCTCCTCAATCACAGCTCCTACCACCTCTCTAATGTATCAGTTAACCCCCTGGACAATTAACATCCCTTATTTTTTCTATTTATTGCTTACTCAACTGGTCTGTTGTGCCTTTTCATTTTTACTTCAGTGAATCTTGCACCACAAGCAGCTGGCACTCAAATCTCTTGATGCCTCCAGTCATTTATATATTGTGATTCTGCTTATTCAGGATTCAATGTTTTGAAAAATCATACAAACATACAATAAAGAGAACTATCTTAATCTATAATATCCACCAAGATATATGATAAAAAAAATGTAGTACATATGCATTTACATACAGAACATATTCAGAAGTGAAACACTGTCAAAAAAAATTTGAAGTAGCAAAAACTTGGGCATATTGAAAGGCTGCATTTCATCATGTGGGCCCTCTCCATAATACTTAGGGTAAAGGAAGTAATGCACAAGAAGTCACACCTTTACTATATTTCCACTATTTCTATTTGGATACTATATTGGTATGTGTAGGAATGGCAGTATAAACAATATATAGACAAGATTTCATCTAGAAATGAAAATAAGAAACAGCCAATTAAGCACTCATATATGTCATGCTGACAAAAATATAGCACTCTCTACTGAGTTAAGTATTATTTAAAACCCAGTGAATTATCCTATTTTTTACATACTGTTGGTGTTTGTTATCTGCAAAATTAACTGAATGAAAAAAGGTTATTTAATATTCTTTCAAGTTCTAAAAATGTTAGACTGTGAATTACAAAGACAAAAAGGAAAGTCAAAAACAAAAACATGAGAAATTTAAGTCTGTGGCTCTTACAGCTACAGCAAACATTAAACACATCCTGGACTCTAGCCCAATTAACATAAACCTAGTAAAAGCCTAGTTACCTCAGTTCCTATTACCTGACACATCATATTTACCTTTCAACCAAAAAATTACAAAGCATACAAAAAGATAAGAAAAAACACAGTCTGAAGAGACAAAGCAAGAATTAGATACAGACTCAGAAGTGGCACAGATTTTGAAATTATCAGGTAAGGAATTTAAGTAGTTATGATTGATATGATAAGGACACTAAAGGAAAAGGCAGAAAACATTCAAGAACAAATGGGTAGAAAGCAGAAAGATGAAAACTCTAAGAAAAAATCAAAAGGAAAGGCCCAAAATCAAAAACACTGTAGCAGAAATAAAAAATAATGCATTTCATGGACTCATCAGTAGATTAGACATGGTCATGGTCATGGAAAGAATCAGTGAACCTGAATATATGTCAATAGAAATTTCCCAAACTGAAATTAAAAAAAAAAAAAAAGGAATGGAAAGAATAGAAAATTTTTCTTTTAAGAAACAGAATATGGACTGTGAGGTAATCACAAAAAGTATAACATACATATTATTGGAATACCAGAAGGATCTTAAGAAACAGAGAATGGGGCAAACGAAACAAATGAAGTAATAATGGCTGATGGTTTTTCCAATTTAATGGCAGACATTAAACCACAGATCCAGAAAGATGAGAGAACACCAAGCAGGATAAATCCAAAATCTACACATAAGCATACCATATTCAAACTGCAAAAACGTTTTAAAAAGAGAGAGAAAATTTTGAAAGAAGCTAGAAGATTACATCTTACGCAGAAGCAAGAATAAGAATTTCATCGTTTCTTCAGGAACAATGCAAGCAAGAAAATGGAGTGAAATATTCAGTGTTGAAAGAAAAAGAACACTAACCTAGAATTCTATATCCAGTGAAATTATCCTTCAAAAGGGAAATAGTAATAAAGATTTTCTCAAGCAAAAACTGAAGCATTGTGTCATCAGTAGCTCTACTTTGCAAAAAATATTTAAAGTTATTTTAGTCCTACAGAAAGGAAAAAAGAGAAATGGAATAAACAGAATAAAAATTATTATTCTTTTTCTTAATTCATCTAATAGTTAAAACAATGATTTGTTCTAATTAAAAACAGCAACAATATATCAGGTGGTTATAGCATACTGCTAAGTGAAATGAATGACTGAATTTCCTATTATAAAGGACAAGAAGAAGGAATGGAGAAAACTCAGATAGATATTAAGTAATTATCAACTAGTAATGCAGTACAGTGTTATTTGAAAGTTGTCTAAGATTAACTGTAAATGTATATTGCATTTTAGAGCAACCACTTTAAAAATATTAGAAAGAAACATAACAATTTGTAAGAGAGGAGAGAAAATGGACTCATAGAAAATCCCAAAATATCTGGAGATTAAACACATTTCTAAATAACATGTGAGTCATAGAAGTCACAAGAGAAATTTAAATTTTTCAATATTTTCAACTAAATGACAATGAAAAGACAACTTATTAAAAAGTGTGGAATGAGTGGCGTCAGGGTGGCTCAGCCGGTTAAGCATCCAACTGTTGATCTCAGCTCAGGTCTTGATCTCAGGGTCATGAGTTCAAGCCCCATGTTGGACACCGTGCTGGGCATGAAGCCCACTTAAAAAAAAAGTGTGGAATGAAATAAAAACAGTGCTTTCAGAGAAATTTATAGCATTTAATGCAAATATTAGAAAAGAAGAAAGATCTAAAATCAATAATCTAAGCTTCCACCTTAGGAAACAAGAGAAAGAACAATGTAAGCCCAAAGCAAACAGAAGGTAAGATATAGTTACAATAAAAATCAATAAAATTAAAAACTTGAAATCAATAAAAAAATCAATAAAACCAAAAGCTGGTTTTTTAAGAGGATCAATAAAACTACTAAATTTATAGCAAGGATAACAGAGAGAAAGAGAGACAGAGAGACAGAGAGGCAGAAAGAGACAGAGAGAGAAAGAAGACACAATTTACCATAACATGAATAAAAGAAGGGCTAACAATACTACTAACATGAGAAAGATAATGATGGACCAATGTCTTCATGAATATGGATGCAAATTCCTCAACAAAACAGAAAATCAAATCCAACAATTATAAAACAACCACCTGGGATTATTTTAGGTATATAAGACTAGTTCAACATTCAAGTATCAATTAATGTAATCTCCCATCACATCAACACTCCAAAGAAAAAGCATATGATCGTATCATTAGATATAAAAAAACATGTAACAAAGTCCAACACAATTCTTAATAAAAACTCAACATACTAGAAATACAGGGGAACTTCCTCAACTTGATAAAAAACATCTATTTTTAAAAAAACCAGGTGCCAGGATGGCTCAGTAAGTTAAGCGTCCAACTTCGGCTCAGGTCATGATCTCATGATCTCATGGGTTCAAGCCCCGCATCAGGCTCTGTGCTGACAGCTCAGAGCCTGGAGCCTGCTTCAGATTCTGTGTCTGCCTCTCTCTCTCTCTCTCTCTCTCTCTCTCTCTCTCTCTCTCTCTCTCTCCCCCATCCCCCACTCACTCTCTCTCCCTCAAAAATAAATAAACATTTTAAAAAATTAAATAAATACATAAATACATAAAAATTTAAAAAACCTACAGCTATCATCATTCTTAATGGTGAGAAACTAAAGGTTTTCCCCTAAGATTGGGGAAAAGGCAAGAATGTCACCTCCCACCAATCTTTAATACCATACTGGAAACCCTAGCTAATGGTTTAAGACAAGGAAGGAAATAAAAAATACACAGATCAGGGGTGTCTGGATGGCTCGGTCAGTTGAGCATCCAACTTTGTCTCACATTATAATTTCACGGTCCATGAGTTCTAGCCCCACATCAGGCTCTGTGCTGACAGCTCAGAGGCTGGAGCCTGCTTTGGATTCTGTGTTTCCCTCTCTCTGTCCCTCCCCAACTCACACTCTGTCTCTCTCTCAAAAATAAACATTAAAAAAAATTTTTTCAAATCAGGAAGGAATAAAAATGTCATTCACACATGACAAGATGGCCTATGTAGTAAGTCCCAAACAATCAACAAAAAGACTCTCAGAGCCTATAAGACAGGTTACAAGGTTAAAGACAAAAATCAAATGTTTTCTTGTATGTCAGCAATGAACACTTGGAATTTGAAATTAAAAACATAATATCACTCACACTAGCACCAAAAAATTAAATATAGGATCTTTAAATATGTACCGGATCTGAATGAAGAAAACCACAAAACTCTGATTAATGACATCAAAGAAGATCTGAATGGAAAGATATTCCATGTACATGGATAAGAAGACTCAATATTGTCAAGATGGCAGTTCTTCCCAACTTGACCAATAGTTTCAATGCAATACTAATCAAGTTATTATCAAGTTATATATCTCAGCAAGTTATTATGTGGATACTGAAAAACTGATTCTAAAGTTCATATGGAAAGGCAACAAACCCATAGTAACCAATAAAATACTAAAAGAGAAAAATAATCAGAGGACTGATACTACCCAAAGTCAAGCCAGTATAAAGCTAAAATAATGAAAACTGTGGTATTGAAAAGACAAACAGATCAATGAAACAGAAAAGAAAAAAAAAAAAAAAAAGCTCAGAACAGACCCACACAAATAAACTCAAATCCTACCTGGCAAAGGAGAAACGGTAATTCAATGGAGAAAGGATAGTCTTTTTAACAAATGATGCTCAAACAACTAGATATACATATGCAAAAAAAATGAATCTAAATATAGATCTTTCCAAAAATTAACTCAAAATGTATCACAGACCTAAATGACAAATGTAAAACCATAAAACTCCTAGAAGACAACACAGGATAAAATGCAGAGGACCTTGGCTTTGGCATGATGTTTTAGTTCCAACACCAAAAGCACAATCTATGAAAAAACAAATTAATATGTTGAACATTAAAATTAAAAACTCTGCTCTGAAAGACACTGTTAAGGGGGTGCCTGGGTGGCTTAGTCATTAAGCAGTCGACTCTTGATTTTAGCTCAGGTCATGATCTCACAGTTTGGCTCGTGAGTTCAAGCTCTACATTGGGCTCTGCACTGACTGTGTGATGCCTGCTTGGGATTCTCTCACTCTCTTTAAAAACAATGCTTATTTACTTTTGAGACAGAGAAAGCATGAGCAGGGGAGGGGCAGAGAGAGGGAGACAGAGAATCCCAAGCAGGCACCACACTGTCAAGCATAGAGCCCAATATGGGCTCAAATTCACAAACTGTGAGATCAGGACCTAAGTCGAAATCAGGAGTCCCGACTAACCAACTGAGTCACCCAGGTGCCCTTGGGATTCTCTCTCTCACTCAAAATAAATACATAAACTTGAAAGAGAAAGAAAGAAAGAAAGAAAGAAAGAAAGAAAGAAAGAAAGAAAGAAAGAAAGAAAGAAAGAAAGAAAGGGAAAGACAGGAAGGAAGGAAGGAAGGAAGGAAGGAAGGAAGGAAGGAAAGAAGGGAGGGAGAAAGAAAGAAAGAAAGAAAGAAAGAAAGAAAGAAAGAAAGAAAGAAAGAAAGAAAGAGAGAAACTGTTAGAAGAGTTGAAAAGATAGAAGACACAGACTAGGAGAAAGGACATCTATCTAAAATCTACAAAAAATCTTAAATTTTTAATAACAAAATCTAACAATAAGAAAACAACTTGGTTAAAAATAGGCCAAAGACTTTACAGATACTTCACCAAAGCAGATATATAGATGGTAAATAAGAACATCCTATGTCATAGGAAAACTATAAATTAGAACAACACGAGAACACCACTATACACCTATCCGAATGGTCAAAATCCAAAACATTGTGAAGCAACAGGAATACTCATTCATCATTGGTGTGAATGCAAAATGTCACTGCCAATTTGGAAGACATTTTGGCAGTTTCTTACATAATTGAATATTCTCTTATCATACGATTCACCAACCACAGTCTTTGGTATTACCCCAAAGAGTTGAAAACCTATGTCCACACAAAAACATGCACACGTTTATAGCAACTTTATTCATAATTGCCAAAACTTTAGAAGCAACCAAAATATCCTTAGGTAGGTGAATTGATAAAAAACAAATTGTAGCACATTCATAAAATGATATATTACTCAGCAATAAAAAAATGAGCTATTAGACCACAAAAATATATATGAAAGAAGCTTAAATGCATATTGGAAATCTGAAAGGCTATACGTAATATTCTGGAAAAGGCAAAACTATAGAGGCAGTAAAAAGATCATTGGTTTCCTGGAGTTTAGGATAAAAAGACAATCACTAGGTGTCACATAGTGTAAGTATATCATAGAGGTGTGAAGCTATTCTGCCTGATACTATACTGGTAGATAAATGACATTATGCACTTTTCATAACCCTTAGAAACAAACAACATAAAGAGTGAACTCTAATGTAAACTAACAGCTTTAGGTAATAATAATATCAATATTGGTTCATTCATTCTAACAACTGTACCACACTAATTCAAAATATTAATAACAGAAGAAATTGTGTATGTGTGTATATGTCAGGAAGGGGAAATAATATGGGAACCCTGTACTAGATGCTCAACTTTTTTTTTAACAGCTCTTTTTAAAAAGTCTGAATAGAATCTGAATGATAAGAATATGGTGCCTGATTACAATATTCTATTTTTGAGTATGTTTGAAATGTTTACGATAAAATTACTAAAATTTTTAATAAAATAAAGTCCTAATTAGAAGATCATTCACATTTATACCTTAAATTGTTAAAAGCAGAGAGCTCCCCTCTACTTGCTAGATGGGATGCTGCACAAGATTTAATAAAGCCAATTATACCTTCAAAAATAAAATAAAAAATAATATATTAAAATCGATATGTGTTTAATGAATATTAAATATCAATATTAGGCTCTTTAAAAAACAAGTTGTCTCAAACAATATAGTCAGATAAAATTAACATAAAAACTCCTCATTTTAAGTTTTTTGGGTTTGTTTTGGAGACAGATTCTTCAAGATCAAGAATCTAGGTATGCTTTTACTTTTGTAAATCTGTAATTTTCACCTTGGGCTATTTTTCCCCATAAGAACAAAACTAGTTCTGTTATTATAGAAACAATATTAAAAAATTAAAGATGGGAGAAAAAATACCATATTCCCATCATCAGAGCAGTTATTTGTATGACCTTCCAATTTTTTCCAACATTATTAACAGTTAATACACAGAAACAATTTAAACATGGGATCCCTAAAGCCACCTAAACTTTCCATTCACTTTAGGTTTTAAGCAAATAATCTATTAAATTTTGTCAGATCATCTAGTTTCTGGGCACTGAGTAAAAGACTAGTGAACTGAATTAAGGGGTGATTTGTTTTGATTACACAGTCTCACATACACCAGTTCACCTTACTACATGGATAGTAACCAGGGTGTGACCTCTGAGGTACATCCCCCACACCAGCAGGTATCCAATTTAGGAAAACCATGATGTTTTCCTGGGATACAGAAATAATAAACAGCATTGCTGAAAAGCTTTCTCTGCTTCTCTCTTTCTCTTTTCAAGCACCTGTCTCTGTCTCTGTGAATATCAGAGGCAGCTTTGATTGTCTTCCTTATAAAATAACACAATTAGGATGTGCAATATCCAAATGACAGACAGAGCTGACATAACCAACAGTGTCCCTTTGCTGCTAGTTTTACCATCTGTTATTCTGAGCACATACATATACACACAGCAATAGAGAATAAAAGAGGCAAAAGGAGAGGAGGAAGGGGAGGCAGAAATATGGTGAGGCTCCCATAAGCAAATACCAGAACCAGGAAGCAAATGGCCATTTGCAGCATAGATTTGACCTCCAGCCTGCTGAGAAGTGCTTAAGTTTTTCTGAATCCATCTGTTTGTTTGCCTAGACTTTTTCTTCTTGTTGCCATGGAGACTGATATCAAATAATTATCACAGCCAAAACTTCCAACTAAGCTCAAAGTGGATACATCCTACAGTCATAGCCTTAATCTGCAATAAAATCCATATCTGACTAACTTGAAACTATCACTGAATAGTCTGTTGTTTTTTCTGATAATATTCAATATGGAAGGTATTTTAGCAAAAAGAAAAGGATAATATCTAATGGTAGAAAGAGAACTAGGTTGGGAGGCAAAAATTCAGAGTTGATTTAGGTGTGCCCTGATATTTTTATTGATTGACTGATTGATTGATTGATTGATTTTAGCAGCAGGAGGAGCCGGAACGATGCCGGCCGTGAGCCTCCCGCCGATGCCCTGATATTTTTAGTTTATCTAGCACCAGGTACTTATAGGCTTTTCAATTATTAGCTTTTCAATTAGTCCAAGGGTCTTTCTAATATTTTTCCAGTAATATCAGTTTCTTTGGAAGATATGTAGTGCTTTCAATATAAGCACTATTAAGAAACCACTGTATTCAATAAGTCATACAACTAAAAACTGTATAGTGAAACATTAAAATGTCCCCTAACTTTATAAAACACCATTAATTAATTTAAAGCTTCATTCAAGTAACACAGAATCTATCAAATACAATGCACATTAAATTAGGTTATATAAAATACTAAAATATTACTTGCACAATAAACTAATATACATGATAGTTTACTCAATGTTGGATGCACTATCAGTTCCCATTTTTTTATAATCTGTGCATTCAATATATAAGCATATCCCTAAATAAGAAATTACTATGCAACACGAAATAGATGATTCCAGTTTTATCAAACTCTTATTCTTTACAGACTCATTTTTATTTTCCTCCGTGAACTCCATTTTTAAATATGTTACCTATATGTAACTTTAATTTTTATACTCTTGATGTGTTTGAAACTTTCACTAATTCATTTATTATCATCTGCAAACCCTAGAAGATAACCTTTGTTTCAAACTAGCTCACTTAGGTAAATCTTACTTTTTGTAACAACCAATCTATGCTCCTTCAAAACTCTGAAATATTTTCCGTAGAACAAAATAAACACATGGATTCTTTCAGAAGTCCAGGAGGTAGCAAACAGAAACTGTCTACTTTAAAGAACTAGATAAACTCGAAGGTAGAGTCAACATGGTAGAAAAGTAGGGGGATCCGAAGTTCCCTCGTCCCTCAAACACAGCAGTGTTGAGGCTAGAAAACTTAGAATTCCAGGCATCTGGGCTACAGAGTGACAGAAACCTCCCTAGGGAGTAATGGGGACAACTTGGTGGACCATAGGTGCGTGACTGTGAACTGAGAGATAAAACAGGCAGTATACGCATGGAGAGGAGGGAACCCCTTCTGTGGACAGATTAAAGGAAGAGAGAGGCTGTGGAAGTGTAGGACTGAATTTGGACAAGAGAAAAACCATGGACCTGGGAACGGAAAAAAGCAGAGAAAGAACCAATTTCTACCTCATTCTAGGGTTGCGGGGCTTTCTCCAGACTGGAGCCTGCTGCCCTATTCTCACTCCTGGAGAAGAGGGGAGACAGCCCCAGGCTCGGTCAGAGAGAGCAGTCCTCTCCCTTGAGTGCTGTGGGAAGAAGGCATATAGCCTCCAAGGACAAAAGACCCTGAAATGTCCACCAGCCAGAGGGCATCTATCGGCTGGCTGGGTGGAGTTCAAGAGTACATGGATCAGGACCCTTTAAGACATCAGGGTTTGAATCCCAGCCAAGTGCCTGGGAGGCGCAGGAGACAGTGGAATGAGACAAGCTGGCACACTTGCACCCACGTGGCACTGTGAAGACAGCTTGAACATAGTGGTTTGGGACACCTGGTCTGGGACAGCGTGGAGGGGTGAGGAACACTGGTGTATCGCCATTTTTCTCCCAATCACCAACAAGGTGGGGCTGCAGGGAATGGACAATGGGCCCACAGTGGAGGCGGGAGCCATCTACACCAAACCATACCTTGTGAGTTGGTAACTGCGTATCTACCAAAGCAAGATGACACTGACTGAACCAGACAGGCACTCCTCCAAACCAGCACAGCCACAGGTTCCAAAGCACCATCAGATATAGGTCCAGCATTTTTGCATTTTCTGATTTGATTCTTGGTCAATTCTTACTTTATGTATATATACATATATATGTGTATATATATATATATGTATATATATACACACACACACACACACACACACACATATATGTACGTATGAAAAGGAAGAAGAAAAATATATACACGTATATATACATACATATATACATGTATACACATATATACATGTATATATGTATGTACGTATGTATATATACGTGTATATATATGTATTCATATATATATTTTTTTCTTCTTCTTCTTCTTCTTCCTTTTCTTCCACTTATTCCTTCCCTTCTCTAGTCTGGTTGTTGGGTTGTTTAGGCAGACATTTTTAATCTATTCTTTTTACACCTCTTCTGTATCTCCTTCTTTATTTTTCTCTCTCTGTGGATTAAGCCATATAGTTTCTGATTCTCTGCCTGGTCAATTTTTTTTTCTTTTCTTTTTCCTCATCCCTGTCATTTCTCTCTTTGTATGGGATAAGGCTTCTTCCACCACCACCCCATTTTTTTATTTTTTTCCTGGGTTACTTCAACAAACAAATCAAAGCAAACCTGGTGGAAGTTCCAAACCACCACTATGAGTAGGGAAATAAAGCAACCAGAGTCGCAACAAAAGAGAGCCCACAACATACTCCAAAAACACCTCCTGAAGGGCCAGGCCCTGGACAGTGTATGACCTTTTTTGAATATAATAGTGCTCACAGGTGCAGAACACATAATAAGCTATTAAAACATATAAGGGCCTAAAAAAACTAGCCAAAATGACAAAACGGAAGAATTCTCCTCAAAAGAAATCCAGGAAGAAATGACAGCTGGAGAATTGCTCACAACAGATATAAACAATATATCTGAGCAAGAATTTAGAATAATAGTCATAAGAATAATAGCTGGGCTTGAAAACAACATAGAAGACAGCAGAGAATCTATTGCTGCAGAGATCAAGGAACTAAGAAATAGTCAAGACAAATAAGGAGATGCCATAAATGAGGCAGAAAATAAACCAGATGCAGTGAAATCAAGAATGGAGGAAGCAGAGGGGAGAATAAGTGAAATAGAAGATAAAATTATGGAAAACAATGAAGCCAAGAAAAACAGAGATTAGAAAATACTAGACCACGAGGGGAGAATTAGAGAACTAAGTGATCCAAGGAAACATAATAGTATCTGTATCATAGGAGTTCCAGAAGAAGAAGAGACAGAGAAAGGGGCAGAGTTTTACTTGAACAAATTATAGCTGAGAACTCCCCTAACTTGGGGAAGGAGGCAAACATCCAAATCCAGAAGGCACAGAGAATTCCCTTCAGATTTAATAAGAATAGGTCCTCTCCACAACATATCATAGTGAAGTTGGCAAAACACAAAGATAAAGAGAGAATTCTGAAAGCAGCTAGGGACAAATGGGCATTAACCTACAAAGGTAGACACATAAGGGTAGTGGCAGACCTGTCTACTGAACTTGGCAGGCCAGAAGGCAGTGGCAGGAAATACTCAATGTGCTGAATAGGAAAAATATGCAGCCAAGAATCCTTTATCCAGCAAAGTTGTCATTCAGAACAGAAGGAGAGATAAAGGCTTTCCCAGAAAAACAAAAACTGAAGGAGTTCCTGACCACTAAACCAGCCCTGCAAGAGATCCCAAGGGGGACAGTGTGAGTGGAACACTGCAAAGACTACAAAGGACCAGAGACACCACCACAAACATGAAACAACAGATAACACAATGACACTATTCTTATCTTTCAATAATAACTCTGAATGTAAATAGACTAAATGTTCCAATCAAAAGACATAAGGTATCAGAATGGATAAAAAAAAAAAAATAAGACCCATCTATATACTGTCTACAAGAGACTCATTTTATTTTTTTTTAATTTTTTTTTAATGTTTTTATTTATTTTTGAGACAGAGAGAGACAGAGCATGAGCAGGGGAGGAGCAGAGAGAGAGGGAGACACAGAATCGGAAGCAGGCTCCAGGCTCCGAGCTGTCAGCACAGAGCCGGCCGGACGCAGGGCTCGAACTCACAGAGTGTGAGATCATGACCTGAGCCGAAGCCGGACATTCAACAGACTGAGCCACCCAGGCGCCCCCAAGAGACTCATTTTAGACCTGAGGTCACCTTCAGATTGAAAGTGAGGGCATGGAGAACCGTCTAATATGCTACTGGAAGTCAAAAGAAAGCTGGAGCAGCCATACTTATACCAGACAAACTAGATTTTAAACTAAAGATTATAGTAAGAGATGAAGAAGAGTACTGTATCATAATTAAGGGGTCTAGCCATCAAGAAGAGCAAACAATTGTAAATGTTTATGCCCCCAACTTGAAACACCCTAATACATAAATCAATTAATCACAAACAAAAGCAATCTTATTGCTAAGAATACGGTAATTGCAGGGGACTTTAATACTCTAATTACAACAATCGACAGATCACTAGGCAGAAAATCAATAAACAATGGTGTTGAATAATACACTGCACCAGATGGACTTCACAGAACTTTTTATCCAAAAGCAGCAGAATACACATTCTTCTCCAGTGCACATGTAACATTCTACAAGACAGATCACATGCTGGGCTGCAAAACAGCCCTCAATAAATATAAAAGAATTTGAGATTGTACCATGCATACTGTCAGACTGCAAAGCTATGAAACTTGAAATCAACCACAGGAAAAAATTTGGAAAGCCTCCAAATGCATGGAGGTTAAAGAACATCCTGCTAAAGAATGAATGGGTCAACCAGGCATTTAAAGAAGAAATTTAAAAATATATGGAATCAAGAGAAAATGAAAACATAACAGTCCAAACCCTTTGGGATACAGCAAAGGCAGTTCAAAGAAGAAAATATAAGCAATCCAGGCCTATCTCAAGAAACAAGAAAAATCCCAAATACAGAATCTAACAGAACACCTAAAGGAACTAGAGGCAGAACAACAAAGAAACCCCAAACCCAGCAGAAGAGAAATAAATAAATATCAGAGCAGAAATAAAATACAGAATTCATAAAAAAATAGTAGAACAGATCAATGAAACTAAGAGTTGGTTTTTTGAAAAAAATGAACAAAATTGATAAACCCTTAGCCAGACTTCTCAAAATGAAAAGAGAGAGGACCCAAATAGATAAAATCACAAATTAAAGAGCAGAGATCACAACCAACACCAAAGAAATAAATGGACAAATTCCTAGATACCCACAAACTACAAAAACTGAAACAGGAAGAAATATAAAATTTGAACAGACCCATAACCAGTAAAGAAATTGTATCAGTTATCAAATATCTCCCAACAAATAAGAGTCCTGGGCCTTATGGCTTCCAAGGGGAATTCTACCAGACATTTAAAGAAGAGTTAATACCTATCTTTCTCAAGCTGTTCTAAAAAATAGAAATGGAAGGAAAGCTTCCAGACTCATTCTGTGAAGCCAACATTATCTTGATTCCCAAAACAGACAGAGACCCCACAAAAAAGGAGAATTACAGGCCAATATCCCTGATGAACATGGATGCAAAAATTCTCAACAGGATACCAGCAAACTGATTTCAACAGCATATAAAAAGAATTACTCACCATGATCAAGTGGGATTCATTCCTGGGCTGCAGGGCTAGTTCAATATTCGCAAATCAATCAATGTGATACATCACATTAATAGAAGAAAGGATAAGACCCATATGATCCTGTCAACAGATGCAGAAAGTGTTTGACAAAATACAGCATCCTTTCTTAATAAAAACCCTCAAGCAGGTCAGGATAGAAGGAACATACCTTAGCATCAAAAAAACCATATATGAAAAGCTCACAGCTAATATCAGGAACATGACAGGGATGTCCACTCTCACCACTGTTGTTTACCAGAGTGTTGGAAGGCCTAGCCTCAGTAATCAGACAACAAAAATGAAATAAAAGGCATCCAAATTGGCAAAGAAGTCAAACTTTCACTTTTTGCTGATGACATGCTACTCTACATGGAAAACCTGACAGACTCCACCAAAAAGCTGTTAGAAAGGATACATGAATTCAGCAAAGTCACAGGCTATAAAATCAATGTACAGAAATCGGTTGCATTTATATACACCAATAATGAAGCAACAGAAAGAGAAATCAAGAAATTGATCCTATTTACAATTGCACCAAGAACCATAAAATACCTAGAAATAAACCTAACCAAACCTTTTAGATCTGCATGCTGAAAACTATAGAAACCTATGAAAGAAATTGAAGAAGACACAAAGAAATGGAAAAACATTCCATGGTCATGGATTAGAAAAACAAATAGTGTTAAAATGTCAATACTTCCCAAAGCAGTCTACACATTCAATGCAATCCCAATCAAAATTGCACCAGTATTCTTCTCAAAGCTAGTGCAAACAATCCTAAATTTTATATGGAACCACAAAAGACCCCAAACAGCCAGCATAATGTTGAAAAAGAAAACCAAAGTGGGAGGCATCACAATCCCGGACTTTAGCCTCTACTACAAAGCTGTAATCATCAAGACAGTATGGTATTGGCACAAAAACAGACACATGGAATAGAATAGAGAACCCAGAATTGGACCCACAAATATATGGCCAACTAATCTTTAACAAAGCAGGAAAGAGTATCCAATGGATAAAAGACGGTCTCCTTAGCAAATGGTGCTGGGAGAACCGGACAGCAATACGCAGAAGAATGAAACTGGACCACATTCTTACACCATACACAACAATAAACTCAAAATGGATGAAAGACCTAAATAGGAGACAGGAAACCATCAAAACCCTAGAGGCAAAAGCAGGAAACAACCTCTTTCACCTCAGCCACAGCAACTTCTTACTCAACATGTCTTCGAACACAAGGTAAATAAAAGCAAAAATGAACTACTGGGACCTCATCAAGATAAAAAGTGTCTGCACTGCAAAGGAAACAATCAACACAACTAAAAGCAACTGACGGAATGGGAAAAGATATTTGCAAACAACATATCAGATTAAGGGTTAGTATCCAAAATCTATAAAGAACTTACCAAACTCAACACCCAAAAAACAAATAATCCAGTGAAGAAATGGGCAGAAGACATGAATAGACACTTTTCCAAAAGACATCCAGATGGCCAACAGACACATGGAAAGATGCTCAACGTCACTCATCATCAGGGAAATACAAACCAAAACCACATTGAGATATCACTGTACACTGGTCAGAATGGCTAAAATGAATAACTGAGGAAACAACAGATGTTGGTGAGGATGTGGAGAAATGAGAACCCTCTTGCACTGTTGGTGGAAATGCAAACTGGTGCAGCCGCTCTGGAAAGCAGCATGGAGGTTCCTCAAAAAATTAAAAACAGAACTACCCTACGACCCAGCAATAGCACTACTTGGAATTTATTCAAAGGATACAGGAGTGCTGATTCATAGGGGTACTTGTACCCCTATGTTTATAGCAGCGCTTTCAACAATAGCCAGATCCTGGAAAGGGCCCAAATGTCCATCAACTGGTGAATGTATAAAGATGTGGTTTATATATACAACAGAATACTGCTTGGCAATGAGAAAGAATGAAATCCTGCCATTTACAACAACATAGATGGAACTGGAGGGTATTATGCTAAGTGAATTAAGTCAGTCTGAGAAAGACAGATATCACAGTTTTCATGCATGTGGAACTTGAGAAACTTAACAGAAGACCATGGGGTAAGGGAAGGGGAAAAATAATTTCAAACAGAGAGGGAGGCAAACCCGTAAGAGACTGTTAAATACAGATAATAAACTGAGGGTTGATGGGGGCGGGGGCAGGTGAGACGGGAAAATGGGCGATGGGCATTGAGGAGGGCACTTCTTGGGATGAGCACTGGGTGTAGTATGTAAGCAATAAATCATGGGACTTTACCCCTGAAACCAAGAGCATACTGTATACACTGTATGTTAGCTAACTTGACAATAAATTATGTTTTCAAAAAAAATTAAAAAATTGAAAAATATAATACAAAAAAATAAATAAATAAACTATCTCAGAAAAAAAAAAGAACGAGATAAACCTCCTTCTTGACCTCAATGTCAGTTGCTAGATAACAGCAGCTATGACCACTTTCAAGAGCTATTTACACTGGAGTTGACCAGTACCCATTTTGAAGAGCTTCACAAGACCCACAGGATGTGCAACTTGCCAAGAACTCTGCGTGCAACCTCAAAATGTATCTGTGGCACCAGAGAATTGCTCTTCCCCAGTGCATCTGCCCACTTACCTCCCCAAAGAAAACATAATCAGGCCTCACCACATATATGCTAGACAGATACAACTTCACTCATTAAATAGAGTACTTTTTTCTTTTTTGTATTTTTTATAAAAACATTGTGATTTGTTTTTAGATTTTTGACCATGACTCACAATAAGAACTATATTTTACAACCCAACATTATCTTCTCATCCATGTGTACTCAGAAAACAGAAATAAGTTTCATTAAATAGTATTTTCGCTCAAAATATTCAATACACTGTGCTGTTTTATTTCTTCTATTTTTTCCTAATACTAGTATAACTCACAAAATTCTCAATTTTAAGAAACCTCAAGGATCACCACCCACAGAATGATAAGCATTGGAGCAGGTGAATATACAATATTCTACATGACTGAATTTGAGTACCAGGATAACACTCAGGGCAGTTCACATGAAGAGTAAACACTAAATCTATGTCAAGCTCAAATTATTTTTCCTTCTCTACTTGTATGAAACAAAACCAAGACTACTTATCTATGGTTTCTTTTTTTGAACTTGTCCTCTACATAACCCAGAATCATTCTCAGATGATAAATGTTTTTTTTTTAATTTTTTAAATGTTTTTATTTATTTTTGAGACAGACAGAGACAGAGCATGAGCAGGGGAAGGGCAGAGAAAGGGGGAGACACAGAATCTGAAGAGGGCTCCAGGCTCTAAGCTGTCAGCACAGAGCCCGACGCAGGGCTTGAACTCACGGAGTGTGAGACCATGACCTGAGCTGAAGTCAGACGCTTAACTGACTGAGCCACCCAGGTGCCCCTCAGATGATAAATGTTTAATGATATGTGTTATTCAAAGGTGGCTAAGCTGCTGAATTCCCCCCAATGAATACTTAATTCTGTAGCTCTACATTCCTCAAGAGCTCATCTTGGAATGATACCCACTGTTTTTCTCTTTGCTTATTTTTAATATTTCTTTTTGCTCCTGTCAACACATTCATTCCCAAAATAACCTTGAGATGGTTTTAAAAAAGAGTGAGGGAGGGGAACTTTCTTATCCTTCCTGAAATTTCTCACAAGACTTCTCTTATAAAAAAAAATAATAATTAAAATAACCTCTTTATTTTTTGCAGATTTACCTCCATGAAAACAAAACTTCTTGCTAAATTTCTACTTTTTGGTGCAATTTTATGATGAAACTCAAGTCACTTTCTAATAACATTATCTTACCCCAATGAAACATGCTTTAACCCTAAAGGACATAAAAGCATACAAATACAGTTCTATTTCACATAATAGACATGAGAGTAAGCCAGGAGAAAAACAACTGATACTTTAGAAATCAATAATTAGTAAATTCACTGACTAGAAAACTTCCCTTGGCTTATTTCTTGAGTTAAGGACTCAACTTCATTATCTTCATTAATTACCTACATACAGCATTTATTTGACCCGGGAACCATTAACTTTTTCCATTTACTTATTTATAATTAAATTCTGGTGTTGTGATTATCAAAGCTTAAAAACATCCTTTGCAATGAACCACCAACAGGTTTTTTTGTTTTTTTTGTTTTTTTTCAAAAATGAATTTTTATTGTGTGGAAAACCATGCTTACTGTTGGTGTCCTGGCAGTCAAAGCGTGGTACGTCTCCTAGATCTGGTCACTCAAGTGTCTCTGTTGATATTCTGTCCTCCTCACCTCCCCAAGGACTGAGTTGCTTGAACATCTTCATTGCTATAGCTTAATCCTTTATTTTTGCACTTGATATTTGATAATGAAATTTTATAAACTCTTCTTTTTTTTTTTGCATTTTTTTTCAATATATGAAATTTATTGTCAAATTGGTTTCCATACAACACCCAGTGCTCATCCCAAAAGGTACCCTCCTCAATACCCATCACCCACCCTCCCCTCCCTCCCACCCCCCATCAAATAGACCTACCCTATGACCCACCAACAGGTTTTAACTAAAATGTACACACTGGTATGTGCTGATCATGACCCATACTCAACATGTAATGACTCCACACCACCCACAGACCTGACATAATTCAAGAGACAGAAACCACAGTAAATCGAAATATAGGATAGTTACAGGTACCCATGAAGCTTACATCTAGTGTATGTACTCTGTTAGTTCAGGTTAACTTTCAAAGACATTTACAGTACCCCTTTCCTAGTTCCCTTATCATTTCTTGTATGTTGACTGCTTTATTTAATAGAAAAAAATCATTTTGTCGTCTCTGTCACAGGGTAATTCATGTCTGTTTCAGTGCTTTTGCCCATGCTATCCCATACTGCTAGACTCTCTTCCTGCACTCATCCACATATCTGTGTTCTGTTTGGTTTGTAAGCCTTTCAAGAACAGGAATTACTGCTTCCTGACTCTTATAAGTTCCCTAACAACTGTTATAGAGGTTGTATTTTTCCTGGTAGATACTACATTAAGTCCTACTGACATTTAGCTTTCCTTGTATTGGTATTTTGTTATCCCTTTCATGATGGTTTAAAAAAAAAAAAGAAAGAAACTTTTAAAAGTGGCCAGCAGTAGTAAAAATGAGAAAGTGATTAACTAGTAAATCAGAATAAACATATACCTAGAGTCATAAGGAAACACACTGCTTATTCTTGTTACCATCTTCAGATAAACATGTTCCCAAACAAGAAGTTATGTAGAACAGAAAATGGAATGGTGAGGCAGATTCCCCTCAAAGGCATATTATTACTTCTACCATGGTTTCATCTTGTCCCAGCCCCATACATTTATGGACAGAAAAAGGAAAGTTAGTTCCCCTATTCTCCAACTGGAGATAAGAGTTAACAGAGTGTGGTGCCTGGGTGGCTCAGCCGGTTGAGGGTCTGACTCTTGATTTCAGCTCAGGTCATGATCCAGGGTTGTGGGATCAAGCCCTGTGTCAGGCTCCACACTGAATGTGGAGCCTGCTTGAGATCCTTTCTCTTTCTCTCTCTCTTTCTCTCTCTCTCTCTCTCTCTTTCTCTTGCTCTCTCTCTCCCCCACTCCCCCTATCCCAACTCACACTCACTCTCTCACTCTCCATCCCTCTCTCTCTTAAAAAAAAAAAAGAGTTAACAAGATTGCACAAGGATATAATTAATTTGGGATCCAATGTCAAAGCTAAGTAAGAATTCTTTACGTCTGTCTGCTATAGTTCAACTTGACCAGGAAAAAAAATCTGAAAATCCTAGCCAGGTATCTCTTCTTTCATGTTTACTACCTTTTCATCAAGCCCAAGAACCATCTCCAGATGTCAGAGGGGTGGCTGTCACACCTACTCACCAAAATTCCTTTCACACTGTAATTTTCAATGTCCTTCTCTACTGGTAGTGGAAGAAAGATAAATGATCCCATCAACTTTGGAAGTAGAGGTTAGTGGAAATGTCTGCTTCAAATGGCAGTAAATTATGTCAAATATCATATGCACAACAGCACATACAATAATCTGTAAGTTTTATATATAAATGGATATAGAATTCATTTCACTTTTCATCATTTGATGATGTTTTTATAAAGTTTAGCAGATTTAGGGATATGAAATGCCATTAATAAAAACTTTCACATTGTGGCATTTAAAACCTGACTTCACAGGTAAATACATTTTAATCCTGTTTAAGCAAACATTTCAGTTGTTAGATCATTTAAAACCTTTGCTAAAAAGATTCTGCCCATTAACACAAAAACAGGATTTCAGAAATATTTGCATCACTATGCCCACTATGGTTAGTCATGATTTAAATAACAGAAAACACAGGATACTAATACCATATTGCAAAACCATATCTGTTCAGAGCGGCCAGACAGAGCCCATTAGCCAAAATTCTTGCCTTAGATTATCCTTTCTTTTTCATTAAAAAAAAGAGTAGATACGACACTTGTGACATAACAATTTTGTTAGAAAGAATGACTAATAAATAAAATTCAAGCCATGCTAAAAATACAAACCCATGGGTTACCAAAATAAACAGAATGCAACAAATATGCTCACATTTAAGCTTGGCATGGAAAGGCAATGAATACAACAGATCACTTAGAGTAATACTTCCAAAGGAACATATTTTTGCAGATTCCCTAAAGAAATCCCTAAAGTATAGCCAATAAATATCTGATGTCTTATTATACCAAATTCCTCTCAGCTAAATGCTTTACAATTTTCAAATATTTTTTAGCAGAAATTAAAGAGAAATCCTATTATCATTTTTTTGGATCTTTTACTTTAGAATGTTCCTAGCACAATGTTTGATCTTATAAAAGAATGGATTCAATTACCATAATAAATTTGTGCGTCAAAGAAAGTGATCCTCAAATTAAAGCAGAGGCAACAGCCTCAAAAAGAGCCAAGACCTCACTCCAGGCTGTGTATTGGGTCACATGGTCAGGATCTATGCCCAGGTTGGTCTAACTGATGCCCAGTCTTACCACATAGTAACTCCCATTTCATGATCTGAGTCTCAAGCTTTCCCCTTTTAGCCCTCACTAAATATCTGCCATCAATATCTGTTACCTCAAAGACAGTAAGATCATATTTTCACAGGACATTCATTTGCATCTAATAATTTACAAAACATTAAAAAAGAAATTAAACCCACTACAGGTGAGTTCTCCTGGACAACAGGAGAACGACAACCTTATAGTATTAATACTAGTTATATTTTAACAAAACACCAGGCATAATTAATTTGTCCATGAAAACAGTGTGCTTATCACAAGCAAACAAAACAGCCCAAACCTGGATATGTACATTTTATGATAGCCTCGATATGCCATTTTTAAAAGAATGAAAAGAGAAAGTGCTCAAAGATAACTGTATAAAAGAGAAAGCAAATTAAATAGCCAGAAATTGGAAGATGGGAAAGCAAGTAGGGAAAAGATATGAAGACTATAAATTAAGAAAATCACTCTCAAATTATTTACAGAGAATTGTTAACACGTGCCATTCCTAGCAAGGGGAAATGGGTTATAATGAGTGACTCAACTAATCAGGATTTACCCCTGACCTGGAGGAGGTTTAAGTCACAAACATTGTTATAGAAGGGATGAAAGGGCAAAGATGCTGGGTAGGAAATCAGGATTACCTGCTGCAGAAAAGGTACCATAATTGGGATCACTTTTCCAGTGGGTATAAACACTTTAAGGTCCTTGACACATATTACTAATTTACAATGCTATCAGCAGCATACGGAAGGTAAAAGTCTCAGTACACCCTAATTTAAAAAAGGCATTAAAAAATCTTTTAGCTATGTTAATGGATAAAAATGGATACTTTACATTCATTTTCATTTCTCTGACTCCCCATAAAGGGTAACAGCTGTATTTATCATTTGGCTTATCAACTGTCCTGTATCTAGTGTTCACTGATCTGATGACTTCCTAACCACCTTCTTCCCCCATTTATCTTACAGATATTAACCATTTGGTTATGGGTAAATATTCATCACCAACTTACATCTATTAAGAAAATGTTCTCATTGGACAATATGAACACCTACATTCAAGAGGAAGGAAGAGGTGAAAGAAATCTGGAAGACTACAAAGAAAAAGTTGGAAAGTCAATGAAAAGATTGCTAAGGGAACATATATGGCTCCACAGAAGCCCAGGGAGAAGCTTCAGGAAGCAAGGAATGGGATGGTCAAATAAGCAACAGTCCAGTAAAACTATGACCACATATATCCTAAGCTTTAGAATATCTCAGTGTTAAGTTTTCACAAAGTCAACACAGTCATGTATTCAACAGTTACCTGTCAATAAATATGTACCTGACAGAGTACTGAACGTAAAGAATGAGACATAGACCATAGTTTAGGAGAACCTGGAATAGGAGTGTGTGCACATGTATAATTTGGAGGGGCTAGTACAATTCAGATAAGTAGAACAAATGGTCAGAAAGAGTCGAAGGCCAAAAGATACCCTAAGGGACTAGTTTCTCCTCTCAGATTAATTTGGTAAGTAACTCCTTTAAAAAACTACATTGTTTATAAAAGATAAAGTGATTTGTAATTCCAAAAGACTAATAACTGAGGACCTGAAAAGAAACATGCACGAACTGACAAACTGTCCACATTAAGAAAAAGAAGCAATCTAAAATGTGTGAGCCTGAAGAAGTTTTAAAAATAGTTGTTTCTGATTTCTAGTTAAGTTCCAGCAGATGCAGCAGCTGCAATCCAACAACAGAGTATGCTAAGGTTCAGCAAACTCTGTGTCACAATATATATAGCAGAGGCTTCATCTCAGAATAACAGATGAATGCAAATTTTAGGCAGGGAAATTTCTTTAAAAGATGAAAGTCTTATTCCATCACATAGCTGATACATGATCCAATTTCCTTTGGGTGAACTGTAGCAAAGTGCAGATGTTTCCTTACTCAATATGTAACCTACTCTGGTTTTACTTACATTTCAAATGTAGACTGCTTTAAATTACTTACACATAAATATCACCTTCAATCTGAGCACTTTTGGTCATAGATACGCTAATAGTAAAAAAAATGAAGCAAGAAAAATATTTGAAATAATGGTATAAATTTATATATAAATATATAATGGTATACATATTATGACTGTATTTATATTTTTAAGTGTGTTCATATAGACATGGAAAGCTAAATAAAGTTTATCATCATGAAAGGCATTTTAAATATTTTTTAACACTGAGGTTATTTCATTTTATCTATTAAAAAAAATACACCATGATTGGGGCGCCTAGGTGGCTCAGTCAGTTGAGCGTCCGACTTCAGTTCAGGTCATGATCTCACAGATCATGAGTTCGAGCCCCGCGTCAGGCTCTGTGCTGACAGCTCAGAGCCTGGAGCCAGCTTCGGATTCTGTGTCTCCCTCTCTCTCTGCCCCTCCCTCGCTCATGCTCTGACTCTCTCTCTCTCTCTCTCTCTCTCTCTCTCTCAAAAATAAACACTCAAAAAACTTTTAAAAAAATACACCATGATTATAATAGCAACCATATGCTAAGTACAGTTTACAGTAACTGTGAAACCCTCATGAAAAAGTAGGTATTATTATTATTATTATTATTATTATTATTATTATTATCCCCATTGTGAAATGAGGAAACCAGAGTTTAAGAAAGAGACAGACTTACTAGGGCCACGTGTGTGTGTGTGTGTGTGTGTGTGTGTGTGTGTGTGTGTGTGTGTAAAAAGTGAAGAATGGAAGAATGAAGAATGGACATATTCACATTCTCATATGAGATCCCTATGCTGTGTTGACTGCTATGCACAAGGTGACATGCGCAAGTTACCCTTGGTTACAGAGAAAGGCTATCTGAAGAAATAAAAGGTATACAAGGTACCTTCTAGGTCTTAGCACCAAGTAGTAACAACACACACACTATACAGTATCACCAGGTTGCCCTAAGTAAAGGCAAACCCAGAAGAGCTGGACCTCTGTTCTGTACTTCCAAGGTCTAGAACAGTATCTGACATATATCAAGTGCTAATAAATATGCTGAATGAGGGGCACCTGGATGGCTCAGTCAGTCAAGCATCCGACTCTTGATTTCAATTCAAGTCATGATCTCATGGTTTGTGGGTTCGAGCCCCACATCACGCTCTGTGCTGACAGCACACATAAACTTTAAAATAAATAAATAAATATGCTTAATGAATATGTAAGTCAATGTTCCATTCTCTCTTCTTCACATCTCTCCTGGCCCAACACACTGTGAACTTTGTATTTTCTCCTTTTCTCCTCCCCACTCTTGCCACTCTGCACATATGTAAAAATTGCCATTGCCCTATATTTCCATTATGAGATTTTTAAATACTTACCCAGGTATAATGAAAATTAAAAGAACATGAAATGTTTCCTCCTTAAATATCTACCAAGTGATTCTGTTTTTCTTCAACAAATAAAAAGGTCATATCTGAATTTGCTATGGAAAATTATAAATTTGCCTTAAATATACATTTAACTCTCAAACTGCTTTCTATCATAAACAATGTAATGTAAATGTCTATAAACCTACTAAGTTTCTATACATAAAGGAGTTCCAACATAAAGTTACCATATGACCCAATAATTCCATGCCTAAGGATATATCCAAGAGAATAAAAACATATGTCCACACAAAACAGGTACACGAATGCTTGTAGCATTATCAATAATAGCAATAATAATAAGGAAACACCAAAATGTCCTTCAACTAATAAATGGATAAACAAAATGTGCGGTATAATCATACAATTGAATATTTGGCAATAAAAAGGAATAAAGTACCAATACATACTAAAATATGAATGAGCCTTGAAAACATGCTAAGTGAAAGAAGCCAGTCATAAAAGGCCATAGATTGCATCATTCCATTTACATAAAAATGGTTCAGAAACAAAGTATATTAGTAACAATTGTCAGGAGCTAGGGAAGAGAGATAATGGGTTATGGGGTTTCTTTTAAGGCAATAAAACTATTCTAAAATTAGATACTGGTTCCAAAATATATAAAGAACTCATACAACTTAATAGCAAATAAACGATCTGATTAAAAAATGGGCAGAGGACCTGAATAGACATTTTTCCAAAGACATACAGGCAACAGACATTTGAAAAGGCATTCAACATCACTCATCATCAGGGAAATGCAAATCAAATCCACAATGAGGTGTCATCTCATACCTGTTAAAATGGCTATCATCAAAAAGATAAGAGATAACAAGTGTTGGTAAGGATGTGGAGAAAAGGGAACATTTCTACACTGTTGGCAGGAATATAAATGGTGGAGTCACATGGAAATAGCATGGAGGTTTCTCAAAAAATTAAAAATAGAACTACCATATGATCCAAGAAACCCACTGCTGGGTGTATATCCAAAGAAAATGAAAACAGAATATTGAAGAGCTATCTGTACTAGCATGTCCACTGCAATATTATTCACAATAGTTAAGATATGGAAAAAAGTATCCACCAAAAGATAAATTAATAAAGAAGATGTATATATACAATGGAATATTATTCAGCCATGAGAAAAAAGGAAATCTTGCCATTTGTGACAACTTGGATGGACTGTGAGGGCATTATGCTAAGTAGAATAAGCTAGACAGAGAAGGACAAATACTGTATGGTATCACTTATATGTGGAATCAAAAAAATAAAAATAAAAAATAAAGCAAACTCATAAAAAGAAAGAAGATTGGTAGCTTCCAGGGGCTAGGAGTTAGGAGAAATAGGAGGAGGTTGATGGTAAAGGATACAAATTTCCAGCTATAAGATGAATTAGAGACAAGGATCTAACTTAAAACATAGTAACTATAGTCAATAATACTGTATTATATAATTGAAATTTGCTAAGACAGTCGAACCTAAATGTTCTCACCAAAAAAAAGGATAACTATGTGAGTTGATGGATATGTTCATTAACTAGCTAGCAGGAGTCCATTCACAATGCACAGATAACAAATCACCAATGTGCACATTTTAAGTACGTCACACCTTGGTTCCACATCGTTGTTCAGCCTCTTTCATCCCTCTCTTCAATGGGTGTCACAAAACATCACAGCCAGTCAGCTGTGAATATCCATAGAACTCTAATTTCCATCAGAGCAGTGTCAGGAACCAAGGAAAAAATGGGAAGAAAAGGACATGCACCAGAGTTTAAACCTGGCAAACCTGGAGGCTGTTATTCTCACTCACTCACTCACTCACTGCTACTCCTTGTTCAGGATTAATAACAGTCTCTATTTTCTTTCTGTAACCCCAAAGAGGCTGGCTTTTTCCAGCTCTTCCTTCACTTTGCAAACTGTCCCTGAAGTGTAGGCTCCCCAGGGCAGAGTTCCCCTTAAACTCATAGATCCCTTAAGAAATTGTTTTTGTTGGGGCGCCTGGGTGGCTCGGTCGGTTAAGCGTCCGACTTCGGCTCAGGTCATGATCTCACGGTCTGTGGGTTCGAGCCCCGCGTCGGGCTCTGTGCTGACAGCTCAGAGCCTGGAGCCTGTTTCAGATTCTGTGTCTCCCTCTCTCTGTGACTCTCCCCCGTTCACGCTCTGTCTCTCTCTGTCTCAAAAATAAATAAACGTTAAAAAAAAAAAAAATTAAAAAAAAAAAAAAGAAATTGTTTTTGTTGTTGTTTTAAATGATCTGTTTTGTCCTTGTGGTACCATCCAAATATCCTCTCCTGGCGATTCTGACACCAATTCAATAATACTGCCTTTCCTTAACCACCTAGCTAACAGGCTCAATTTAATTATCTCAGGGAGCCAACTGAATCTTCCTCTTCAATTCTTTTTTTTTAAATTTTTTTTTTAACGTTTATTTATTTTTGAGACAGAGAGAGACAGAGCATGAATGGGGGAGGGTCAGAGAGAGGGAGACACAGAATCCGAAACGGGCTCCAGGCTCTGAGCTGTCAGCACAGAGCCCGACGCGGGGCTCGAACCCACGGACCGCGAGATCATGACCTGAGCCGAAGTCGGCCGCTTTAACCGACTGAGCCACCCAGGCGCCCCTTCAATTCTTAATGAAATATCTTTTTTCCCCATAATTCCCTGTCCCCAAAACCTTCCAGCAATGTCCCACCAATCTCATCATTTTCTATTCTCACCAATAACCACTAGGATGATCTCACCTCAAATATAATTACATTTACAAAACATCTGTGTGGCATAAGAAACGCCCTGGAAAGTGCTTTTCTAAGCCACTAGTTGCCTTCCATAGAGAAACCAATGTGAAAAAAATATCTCTCATAGGCAGCTTGGCCTATTTTATTTTTTAAAATTGCCCAGCAATCTATTTCACTTCTGAGAAGTGCAAGTTGTGACAATCATTTAAATAACTTTTATAGACCACTGACCTGAGCCAACAGAAATAAAACACCAGCAGATACCCATGAAGTCTCAACATCTATACTGCCTATTCATAATCCCTAAATGCCAACCTAATGCTTTCTTGGTTCCCAGACCATAGCAAATACTTGCTTAAAAGAAAAAAAGTAAACCAAAATCATGCCACATCTTATAATCATTTCCTAACAAATAGATTTAATTTGGGAGACAAATAAGCCCATGCTTTAACATTCAACTAAAGCATTTCCACTTTAAAAATCTCATTTCTACAGAATATGGTAATAATGTTGACAAGACCATTATGTGTTACATGTAGTCTTGAAAAAGAAACCAAAATTATTAGGATCACAATGATCCTGCCTAAAACAAATGAAAATAATGTTACATTTTTATATTATTATGCATTATTTCCATGGCCCACACAAAAATCCTAACAGGAAATATAGAGCAAACATTATTCCCATTTTTGATGAAAAAAATAGGTTCTGAGACAAGTAGCTTGTACCAATGCCACTACTTAGTAGCAGCACCAGGACTAGAATAAAGTTGTAATTCCTATTGCTGTCTGCTGTCCCTTGGATTATCCAGTCCCAAAAATCAGTACACCCAAGCTTGAGCAGTTATAAATAAAGCCTGTTGGAAAAAATATTAAAAAGCAAATTTGTGGTCCTCATTCCATGGCTCATTCATTCCAACAGATATTCAAAAACTTCCTCCATATTATTTACTCTTCTTAGTAAAATGAAATTGGTTGATGTTTAGCAACCACTGAGCATCCACAATGTGGTCACAGCTGACAGAATACCGATATCCTTGGCACCTAGAAGTTTGTATTTGAAAGAACAAGTAAAATGTAATAGAGACACACAGGGGGTATGCCATGTGACTGCACAGCCATGAACTGGAGTGACACATCTACAAGCCACGGAACATCTTGTACTGGCAACACCCAAAGCTAGAGGAGGCAAGGAAAAATCATCCCCTAGAGCACAGCCCTGCTGCCACCTTGATTTTGGACTTCTGGCCTCCAGAACTATGAGAGTATAAATGTCTATTGTTTTAAACTAAAAAAAAAAAAAAAAAAAAAAAAAAAAAAGTGTTATTTCCAAACATAGGCAGAGAAAATCTAATTTACGGTATCTGGGGGCACAAAATTACAGGACTAACTAAATGCCCTAATCTGGCAAGAGTGAAAAACTGGAGTTTAAAAACTGGAGAAGGAAACAGGAAGAGTTAGAAGGACTCAGATATTCCTTTATGAGATGACCAGGTGGATGAGGCTATAAATGAAGAAATGAGAACACAAAGAGAACAAGGTGGAGAGCAAGAAAGAAATTGTTTTGACACACCATTGAGTCTGAGGTCCCTGAAGTACATCCATGTGGTGATATGCTGGTAAAAATCAGGTCCAGAGCTCAGGAAAATGAGGTTAGGGCTAGAGCCCAGGAGGACATGTTAATCACTCAAGGAAAGCAAACAGTAAAAGGGCTAAGAAGGAATCTTTGTATACTATCAACATTTAAGAGAAGGATACAGGAAATAAACTAAAAAAGGAAGATGAATTCAGCAACATCACATACTAAGAAAAATGGTCCAGTAATGGAGCTGGGATCCAGAGGAAGTAATAATTAGTGATGTTAGAAAGGGTCACCTAAAGAAAACCAGGATTGACAAGCAGTCAACACAAGCCTTGAAAAGTCCCTCCCTATTATCGCCTATGTTGACATCATTTTTTCATAAGTACACAGCTTTTCCACATCTTCTGCAAATAGTACAGCCCTAGAAAAGTCACCCCCTATTATCTCTTTTGTTGACAGTTTTTAATGAGAACTATCTTCCTCAAATTTTGCACAACCCAACTTTTACAACAGTTGGAAGGCTACCTTCTTATTCCTTTGATTCTCTAGTGTCACATAGTAACTTTTTCATACGAGATACACAAGGCCCAACACAAGTTACAAAACCATAATAAATTCTTTCTCAACCAATTTTAAATTTGCTTCCCCTTGTTTACCTCTCTCACCACTACCACCGCCCCACCGTCCCCTTTTTTGGGCCACATCGTTCATTCAGACGTTGTGAGAAATAAGGAAATTAAATGAAGAAGAGAAAATTCTCACCAAGGCAAAGTAAAATCAATTTACACAGCTTCCATTTGGAAAGGGATAATATACATACTGAATACTCACTTCTATTAGCAGCTTATCACTCTCCTCCACACACAAACATATACCAGTTTTCTAAATTAAATCACCACTTTTACTGTATACTGAAGAGAAAACTGAAGCTGGGTCTTTCATCTGGATAAGCTCCAATTATGTGTTTACACACAAGGGAATACTATTTGGCATGACTTTCATAAACAAGCAGGCAGTATGGCTTTTTAGATTTGTGTGAGGAAACAAAGAAATTCCGCTACTGAGAAATCTGTCTGACTTCCAAATGAAAGGGGTCATAGTGTGTCTACCAACTTTTTCCCAGAGTAAAGCCAAGGTTCATGGAGAACTCTACTAATGTAGCAAGGTTATACATGTGCAGCATTTTTTCTGATTTTTTTTAAATACCACCTGACATTGAGAACCAATCCAGGATGCTTCCCCATCCTTCACAAAATATAAAGCATTGCCCATTGTAGCTAATATTCACCCACGTCAGATAAACCAACAACACACAAAATGTCATGTTTTGATATTTTTAAAATGCCAGTAGGAACAGACCTTTATCATAGAATCTAAATATTGGAACTGAAAAGTCTTAATAATTAATATAAAATAATATGCAAAGATTTCATCAGTCTTATTTTTAGACTTTTCTCAACAGATTCCATAAAAAATTACAATTAAAAGAATTACTCTCAAATGGAAAATTAAAAGTCCTAGGAAAATTAGTACTTTATTTTTCTTTTATGCATGCATACCTCTGCAAGAAAGGAAAAATGTTGAAAAAAACTGGCAGATTATCAGCCACTATAAGCCACCTTACTATTCCACAATTTGTTTTTTCTGAAGCAAATCACAGTCCTCACTGAGAGATATACACGTGTGCTTTGTGGTAATGCTTTCTTCTGTGTTGCAATTGGATTCTTGGTAATAAAACAGAATACTGCAGATATGAACTATGACAAACTCTGATTAACCAAGTATCCCCATTAGATGTAATCTTACAGAGAAGGATCCACATTACCAGAAATATCCAGGCCAAAATTTAAATTCACCTGGCCAGGGGCGCCTGGGTGGCACAGTGGATTAAACGTCTGACTTTGGCTCAGGTCATGATCTCACGGTTAGTGAGTTTGAGCCCCACATCCAGCTCTGCTGTCAGCACAGAGCCTGCTTTGGATCCTCTCTCTTACTCTCCCTCTGCCCCTCCCCCACTCCCTCTCTGTCTCTATCTCAAAAATAAATAAACATATAAATAAATAAATTCACCTGGCCAAAGACAAAACTATTAATATAATTATATTTGTAATGACTGTCCTGCTTTCATCCTGCCCCTTTTCCTTTGCTTTCAAGGGCTATTACGATTAACAAATATGTAAATTTCTACACTTATACTAAGCCCAGCCATTACAACTCAGAGTATGGCAGCTGCAAAAGATGAAGCACAGATTCCATGCACTAGACAGCCAGGTTCTTAGCAAATGGTTTTAATTTTCAGGATGAAAGTCAGCAAGAAACAGGTAGCAAGTCCTCGGCTGATGAAGCCAAATCAACTGGGACACACTGTAAGGATTATTAGATCCTGGGCAGAGGTTCAGCAGGCTGGAGGAAAAAGGAAGGCTGGCCCAGCTGCCAGCTGAAACTGGTGGGTGGCAGGTGGAACTACAGAGGGGACGACACATGCTTAGAAGGCTGAAATGAGTAGAAATTACCATCCAGACAGCAGGGATGGCTGGGGCCAAAAGAGGTGGCAATCACAGCTCTGGCAAGAAACAATTTTCATGAAAGAGATTCAAGACAAAATAAACCCCCTTTCCTCAACCCTTTACCTGTCCATAATAAATATTTCATTGTTGAATATTTAGCAAACATGGCTTAATGGTCTAAATTTTTTAATCTAATATTTCTCTTCATAAATCTGAATAAAATATATGCCATTTTCTATGTATTCATTACTTAAAATTGCAGTCAGCCCAAAGCAATACTGAATGTAAGCTGTATTATTTTTTTATTTGAGTAATGCTAACATATCACAACCCAATAAACATTGTGCTTTTAAGTTAATAATTCAAAGGATGTTTGTTAAAGCAGCTTTTCAGTGACTTAACATTTTAGTGGTTACCTCAGCTTTCTATACTCTTGGGGTACCTTGATCATAACTGTCAGAGATGGCAGTGTAAAGGTGGTTACTGCTAAGCCATTCTCCCACTAACTCATCCTGTGGCCTCAAACAAGACAGCCCCTCAATTATTACCTGCTGAAAAAGGAAATCCAAGGGAAATAAAGACAATGTAAACGGGTACCCATTAAGTTCATGTTGAGCATCATAAGAGAAGTAAACGGAATTACTCAGCCAGCCCAAATTACTTCCACTTTGATAAGCACCTAGGCTGCCATTTAAATTCACACAAGCGTACTGCTTTTACTTGCAACATCTCTGAAGCAGAACCTGAAAGCACCACATTCCTAATCTACCAGTTCTTAAAATTAATTACAGTTCATTTGAAAGATACAGTTACTTCTGATCATTTAACTCTAATTCTAATGGCTTAAGAACCAAATGAATGGTTGAAGTAATTACACGTCCATACCTTTGGTTAGACTGCCCAGCTAAACAAGCAAAACAACCTTAGTGAAAGCCGCAGCAGTGAAGGAGCTCTTGCAGGGTAAACAAGAATCAGCAATGAGTTCCATTTATAAATGGAACCTAGGTACTAGGTACTAAATAAAACCTAGGTACAAGTTTAAATACAAAAAATGGCCAAACAATAGCAATTTTTACTAAAAGCTGAAGGATGACCAAATAAACAGCACATAACTATATAAAGTCTCAAACTTCTTAAACTTGTCTTTTTCCTTTTAACCCCTTCCCTGTGTCACCAAAAACTCTAGTAGTAAGGTGGGCCCAGAACATACACACAAAATAGTGAAGAAACAAGTGAAACCAGGCTAATGTGAGTTTGAGACACACAACAAGCAGAAGGCAGGTATCCCTCACCCTTTTCACAGTCTCAAGGTAGCCTTTGCATCCCTGGTAAACAACTACTTAATCCCCAGATCACAAGTGTACCATAGCAGCGTAATTCAAACTGGGGTCTGGGAACACAGAGGGCAATAAACACCAGAAATTGTGTGCTTCCCTCTTGCTCATGTCCTAATGTTTTCATTAACTGCATATTTTATATCTAAACTTAGGAGCAATCAACCTCTACCACTCAAATAGGTGCCCTTCTTATTTGTGTCATGCATCACGAGTGTCAGGCACTACTCCTTAGGAACAGAGGCAATACAACCACTAAATAAATAGTTTGTGAAAGAGAGGAGGCCATCATCTGGGCAAGCAGTTTTAAGAACTGCAGTTTCAACTGGGAAAAGCAAAGAGAAAATGAATCGTCAACATACAAGACATTATCAGCAATTTTTATACAAGGGGAAATTTCACTTCAGTAAATCATCATCAACCATTAGATTAATTAAATGTAGTTGACAAGCTTTTATATTGGTTTCACATTATTTTATTTAATTCATAAATTGATTTGCTTTTAAGATTGTATGAATAAGCATTAGAATTAGTTTCGTGCTTATATATAACTACCATAATAAATAACTGACTCTAATATTAGAGTCCACTAACTTTTCTTCCCTCTAAAAGAAGCCTAGACATAGAAGTTTGAGAAACATCCAAAATGCAGAGAAGATACCTGGACAATTCCACCTTAAGGCAATGAAAGGAAGCACTGGTAATAAGTTTGTTTCTTAAATTGTTTGTTTTGATCCTTAAATTCCACATGAGTGAAATCATATATCTGTCTTTCTCTGATTTATTTCACTTTGCATTATATCCTCTAGCTCCAACCATGTTGTTGCAAATGGCAAGATTTCATTCTTTTTTGTGGCTTAGTAATATTCCATTATGTACACCACATTAAAGAGAGAGAGAGAGAGAGAAAAGAGAAACCAAGAAACAGACTCTTAACTAGAGAGAATAAACTGATGGTTACCAGAGGGGGGAAGGGGCATGTGTGAAACAAGTGATGGGGATTAAAGAGTACTCTTCTCACAATGAGCAGTGAGTAATGTATCAAATTGTTGAATCACTATATTGTACACCTGAAACTAACACTATACGTTAACTATACTGGAATCAAAATTAAAAACTGAAATAAAAAAAAGAGAGAGAGAAAGAAAAAATAAAGAAGGGAAGGCCCCAAGATGCCACAGGGCAAGTGGAGGAAAGAATGTTCATATACTCCCCACCCAATAATTCAATTAAATGAATACAATTCTATTTCTGTCTATCCTTTTTTTCTCTTTTCTGTTTTTGGGAGGAGGGGAAGTCTATTCTTGCAAGGACAAAGCTCACATAAATATCTAAAATTATAAAGTATAAATTAAAGGGGGAATTTATGAGAGAGCCATTTTGAGGTGACCCTTTGAATATGATCTTTAAAAGAAGAAAATCAATAAGCAAAAATAGCCTATGATTTCACAACTCAAATTTTGAGGATGATACCTGTTAAAGGAACAAAGTTCATAGAATAACATTTGATGAAAAGGGTGGAGGATTTTGAGTCACCACATGAACTAAAACCCAATTCTCCAGTATCAAATATTCTCAAGTATTGCTCACCAAATGTCTATGACATATAACAAAACGAACAAATAATTCTAGTGGTAAGATATTTATAGATCTTCCTTCACTATATAGGAAAGGCAGGGCTCAGAGAGGTTAAGTTACTTGCCAATTACCACACAGCATTTGACAGCACCAGAATTTATTTTTTTCTTTTTTTTAAGTTTATTTTGAGAGAGAGAGAGAAAGAGAGAGAGCACGCACAAGTGGGGGAGGGGTAGAGAGAGAGGGAGAGACAGAATCCCAAGCAGGCTCCACACCATCAGCACAGAGCCTGATGTGGGGCTCAAACCCACAAACCATGAGATCATGACCTGAGGCAAGATCAAGAGTCAGACACTTAACCAACTGTGTCACCCAGGCGCCCCTGACAGCACTAGAATTTAAATTCAGGTCTAGGTTAATCCACTTAATTAGCTGTCATCCATTTTCTTAAAGTAGATGTGAATATGAAAAGCAATAATTTTAAGAATGTTAAGTATCTTACTTATGTTATTTAAAACTGAAATCATGTAGTCAAGCAAGGTTTTCCTTTCTTTATAAGGACCCTTCCAAATACTCTACTAAAGAAACTATTAACCTTAAAAATAACACTGCCAGTTATTTTACCAGCGAAAATGGGTTTATTCGGAAGTAAGAGAAATGCAATCCTGGACAAGCAAGCTATCACAAAACCATAGGTAAATCTAGAAAACAGAGAAGAGGAATGTTATTTTATGGAGAAGTTGGAGAAGTTCTGAACCCCTGTTGTCTGTTGTCTATTGGAGAAAAGCACGAGTTCAGAGTGATGGTGCTTTCTCATTGGATGAGTTGCAGGGATAGTAGATTTCTTGTAGGAAATGCAGTGTACATCTTTCCCTGTTGGGGTCTGTAACTGATGATTCTCTCCTGTTGAGATTCTTTTATTAGGGGTCTGTAACTGACAATACTCCTGTAATTGACATTGAATGGTACCTACCAGCCTCCCCTTCTAACATGCTTAGACTGCCTTTGTAGTTTCCCTTCATGTAATTCTCAAAAAAGGTACATCCTGAAGTAAAAATCAAAAAGCATATGAGACTCCTTACCTGGGGCAGCTGGGTGGCTCAGTCGGTTAAGCCTCCAACTTTGGCTTAGGTCATGATCTCTCAGTTCATGAGTTCAAGCCCCACGTTTGGCTCTGTGCCGATAGATCAGAACCTGGAGCCTGCTTTGGAATCTGTGTCTCCCTCTCTCTCTGCCGTTCCCCTGCTCACTCCCTGTCTGTCTCTCAAGAATAAATAAACATTTTTTTAATTAAAAAAAAAAAAAGCATAAGTGACTCCTACCGAAACAGTTACATATGTATTAGCCAAAAGTCCATGCCAAAATTCTCACCAGAAAAGCTATGAACTAGGATAGAAATAATAGAAGATGCTTAGATGATGACTGTCAGCTCAGGAAGGCTATATTAAGAAACCATTAATTATTAATGAAAATAACAGCAAAGTTCTAAAAATAAAACTGAAGTGGATAACGGATACACTTACTGAAACAGTAGGTACAGAGAATGGAAAGGCATAGTTAGGGAAGGTGAAGGCTCCCTAGAGCAGAAAAGAAAAACAGAAGGGACAGAACTGGGGAAAGGAGGGCTTCTTGGTGGATCTGGGATAGAACTATAAGCAGGCTTCAAAGTCCTGTAGGCACACTCTTACCCTAGCTGAGCAGCTTCGGAGAGCTGGCACTTAGCAGCTGCAGCCTAGCCTCACTGCATCCTTCCCAAGGGACAGAAGGTGGCTTGGTGGGAAAAAAGCAGTGCCATCATGTGACTTCAAGAGTTCCTCTGCTCCAAATCTCTATTTGGCAGCTGATGCTGGGAATTATTTCAACAAGGAATAAAATGTCTTCCTTCCATAATGATATAAATAACCAAATGTTAATTAAAATAATGTACTCTCATCACAAACCTAAGAATTCTAGAAAGACGGCAGGTTGTATATTTAAGCGCTTATGACCAAATGAACAAGACAGGTTCTGCATGTTCAAGGAGCTTACACTGTCATGATTTCCTCACTTATACATGGAAAAACCAACTTATTAAGGATAGGAATCACCTAATTTTTGCAAGACTAGATTAAAAAATCATAATAAAATACATACTATTCCTAGCAAAATAACATGCATTTCAGAGTTTTTATCATAGCTATGGAAGTGTTTTCAATTTTTGAAACACTAAAATTGATCTCCCCAGCAAAATGAGGAGAAAATATCACTTGTAGACCACCTGGCAGCTCCAGCAAGAGTCAGCTTGGCACTTAAGCACTCGGAAATGGGGAAACTCTTTCGGAAGAGGCTAAAATGCAAAGATGCTAGTCCTGAAACCTCAACCAGAGTTTGCAAACCAGAAGGAAGGTGAGTTCACATTTGTGTATGTACAGAATGGAAAGAACTGCATATAAGTTATTTTTTTCACAGATCAGTAAATACTGTTACCAGCAGCAGCCTCAAATTCAGAAATTGAATGAATGTGGGTATAAAACATATCCTCTTTACCCTAGTTAAGTAACACAAGTGATAAGTAAATGTTTTGGCATTTGGGATGGTTAAAAAGATTTGGGAGCACCCTTATTTCAAGATATTTTGCTAAGCTCTATTCTTACCATTAATACATGCTTCAAAATACAGCTCAGATGCTAATGTCTCAGTGTTGGGCACACACACATCCCCAACATGTTGTTACTGACCTTTCACGATGATGGTTCCCCTACATTTGTCCTGGGGATTGCTAGATCTCCTAAAAGCTCTCCAACTTATGAAAATACCTCACTCACCCAGTCATCAGAGACCAGATAATTCAGGGCTTCATTTCAGTAGCTAAAACCTTCAGAAGCTTCCATTAAGATGCAAATACTTCCTGGGAAAGGTACAAGTTAAGCCTCATCAGTTACATCACTTCATTTTCTCTAAGAGAAACTGGAGTTAAAACTAAGACTGTCCTAGGTCTTAGTAACTGAAAGTGAAAAACCAGCAGATTCAGGAGGGAGTAAAGAAAATCGGCTGGGAAAAGGAAGTGGGGAAAAATCCCTAATGGCAGTTTTTACTTATATAATCATCAGAAATTCTGGTTGACCTTTAACCATCAACTCGCATCCCCAATGACTCGACCAACATCAGATTTACAATATAAACCAAAAATTAAGACGCAACAAAAAAACTGGTAGAGACTAAATCCACTGGTGCCAGGCTGTCTTCGATCATCTCCATCATCCTCCTAATGACAAAATTGTAAATGTCTATTTTTTTAAAAAGCCAATTCTGTGATTGATTGTGCCCAGTGAAGAGCCACTGATACACATAAGAAATCAGTAATTTTCTTTGAATATCACTAAACTACCTTCATTTTATCCTTAAGACAAACTCTTGAATCCCTCCTTCAGGACTTTTTAAAAAGTGTTCAAATCAGGCATAATAAAATTACAAACAAACAAAAAAGGACCAACAGTCTCCAACATTTTTCAAGGAGCGTTATACAAAAAGATAACTTTGAACAACTTTCCTCAAGATACACTCCTGTGTCCAGTGGAGGACTTCCCCTTCTCTGTAGACATTACTTAAGTAAAGAACACCTAAGAACAAACTTTGTTGGCCACCAGCAGGGGAGCTCTTCAGCTTTTGTCCTAAACCCATTCAAACAAAAGAAGCCCCGAGTCCTCCATCCCACCCCTCAAATCCGCACCCTGCGGGGACTCGCCACATCCCTGCGCGCCCTCCATCCGCCCCTGCCCGATCCACTTACTCCTCAGCGCCCCAATGAGCAGAGAGCCGTCCTTAATGAGCTCTTTAATGAACTTGTTGGTTCGCTCCAGCTCAATCTCGTGACACTGCAGGCGCTCCCTGAAATCTGGGCTGTCCAAGTAGGAATCGCTGAACTCCAGAGTAGGCAGCCCCATGGCACAGACGCTACCAGTGGCTGCCGGGGCACGTCCCGGCCGGCGGTGAGGGCGGGAACAGCCGGCGACCGCGGCCGGCGCTGAGGACGCACGATCGCGGGGAACAAGCCAAACGCTAGGGGACTGCGCAGAGGAAATGGGCCCCGAGCGCCGCGCCGCCTTGCACCCAGCTCCCGGGGCGCGCGGACGCCTCCGGGCTCAGTCTTCTTCCCCTGCGGCGAGGAGTGTGCAGACTCTGGCGGTGGGCCGAGGCGCAGGTCCGCTCAAGTCGTTGTCATCAGAGCGCATCGTCGCTGCGAACAGCTAGGCGGCGGAGGCTCCGGGCCGCGGCCGGAGCAGGAAAGTTATCCCACGGCGAGCACACACTTCCGGCACCTCCACTCTCCTACTCTCTTGACAGTCGTTTGTGCTCTGAGCCACTCTGGACAGGCCAGGGAAGCCCTCCCCCTTGGCGGACGCAGGCTCAGAGAGCTTGCAAATCGGGCCTGGGCTGGGAGACCCTCCTCCAGCCGCCGCACTCCCACCCCGCGCCACCCCGCCTCTTCTCCCAGTCACCCTCGGCCGCCACCCACCCGCCCGCCCGCACTTGGCTCATGCGCTGCGCGCGGCTGCGGCGTAGTTGCGCTCACGCCTTCGCCAGGGGCGTCAGCTCTGTCTCCTCCCCGGCACCTGGAGCTGACTAGCTCATGGCAACACTTTGCGGTTCTCCACGCCCCAAAGGATCTCAAACTACCAACGTACCTCCCCTACCCGTCTTTCTCACCACCCGCACCCTAAAATTGCCTGGGAGAGAAACCAACTTTAACTTTCCTTGAAGTTTGGGAAGTCATTTTGAACTCCGGTTGAAGATGGTACTTTTTAGCATTAGTTTAGATTTTATTTCACACGTTTCCACTAAATACGTATAAATTCCAGATTGAAAAGTTTTCCTACCTCTTTCCCACCGCTCACTTCCTTGATCCAAGGAAGTCAGAGTTTTTTATACTGAAAATGAAAAGGTTCATAGGCCTTGGGATGTTCCTTGTTTTTCCAAGTAGTTATGAAGGTGGAAAGATTTTAGACCATCCCCATCCCCCAGATACGCACCTTGGACTGAAGGGCTCCCACTTATAGAAGAATACTTACATCACAATACTATATATTTTGTTGGCACCTGGATGGAATTATCCTACAAGCATGAGGATTTTCAAATTGTTGAAGTTGGCTGGAATTCCAAATGAATAGTAAATTCCTACCAAGAGTCAGTTACCCCTTCTCTGATAGAGGATCACCTAATAAATTCCTGTTCTCTCCAAACCTTGACAGCAAAACAAAGTACTGCCTTACATCCAGTCCTGCCATCATCCATAGTATTTCTGAGAACTCTGTTATTTTTCTTAAGAATCTGCTTTTAATTTCTGTGTTTTCATTGCTCTGTACATTTGAACCATCTGTTTAAAAAACTCTTCTACAGATCATGGGAAAAATTCCATTAATGTACTTTACATTTTTCCCAATTAAGTTTCAGAGACTGTCAAGACTTTTAGTTTCAATTTTCTTTAAAGAAGTACACATGAACATTAAAAATAGTACATAAACATTAAACTAGGATAAGATGATGTAAACAGTGTATTTGATGGCTTTGATTTAAATTCTTCTCAGCCAAAAGGGTGCTTGGGTGGGTTAAATGCCGGACTCTTGATTTTGGCTCAGGTCATGATCTCACAGGTTCTTGAGTTCAAGCCCTCTGTGCTGAGAGTGCAGAGCCTATTTGAATTCTCTCTCTCCCTCTCTCTCTGCCCCTATCCTGCTTAAGCTCTTTCTCAAAATAAATAAATAAACTTCAAACAAATTTTTTAAATAAAATAAATTCTTCTGAGCAAGGAAATTGGACTTAAAAACCTTCCAACCATATTCGTATCATTGTACCTCTAAATATTATCAGAATGTCCAATCATCACTAGAGCCATTTTAACTCCAGTGTCTAACCTATGTCTGTCAGTTAAATACTCCTCATTTGGGTAGGTGGGGTCAGATGGTGGGCAATAATGCCATTTGTCAGTTAATTGAGTAGCCCAAGCAGTGGGGCTGTTTTTCACCTGAAGCAATTTTATATTCATCACACAGCTTGAAAGACAAAAAAGTCAGGCCAAACAAATATTTTTCTTTCAACTTTTGCCATATTGTTTTTTCAAGCAAGTAAATTCAATGCCAACTGCTCAGATATGAGATAGGATAAAATATAACAATCTCTTCCTGTTTTTCATTAAATAAAATTTCTGTGATTCTTTAAAATGTATCAACAGTCTGAAAAGTAGCATTTAATATATTATTGGATGTCATTTTTCATTTTTTCAAAAGTCTTATATGTCAGGACACATTTATTCTAGATTCTGAGATATGGGTTATCATTTGCCCATTCACGTGTGTAGCTGCATGTTTTATGCCAACTATCTACATTAGTAGAATCTGAGTCAAGAAGTGATTTGTATGGAAAAACAAATAAAGCAAAGCGAAGTACCTGACCTCAAGAAATTCTAGGAATAGAAAACATCAAAAATGAGTACCTATACATTAAGCATAATATGCTGTGTTACAGAGCCTCACACAGATGCTGGACCAATAATGCATCAATGCCATTATTAGTGTTTCCATTCAGGCCCATAACTGCATTTACATGGAATTAAGATTTTTCCTCCTACCCTTCATCCTTTAGTCTCTAAATTTAGTAGGTTATAATGGACTTTTTTCCCTATAGGTGCTCTCAGGGTTACTCATGACTCATGCCTGTGATTCATACTTTAATTATACTTGCTAGTCAAGCTTTCTCTTATGCCACATTAACCAAGCAAAGAAATGGTTTTGCTTTGAGGTGAATTTATCATCAGTTTTGAACTGTTGTTTTTATGTATTATTTCCCCCACCATAATAATTGAACTAGATTCTTTCTAAAAGAATAGACTTTCTAAATCAAAGAGTGTCTATACCTGCAAGCTTCTTTTCATAGGAAATTTTAATGGATCAAAATGTACCCTTTCTGAAAATTTCTACTTCACAGTATGTGGGCCTGTCAGCGGCATGTGAGTTTCATAAATATTATTGGCTGACATACTCTTTGACATGTTTACTGGCACAGAGGCGTGTCTCTGTTAGTTTTCTTAATTCTGTAATAAATGGGATGTATGGGGCTTTGTTTATTTTAAAAAGCAAAATAGTGAGTTGGGGATAGTAAGCTAATATATGATATTTGTAAATCTGCCTATAACTTTTTTCTTGACCTAGATCCTGGCTGGCACTTAATCCTGGTGCTTGATATATACTTAATAAGTATTACTGTTGGGTTATTATTACAGTAGTTGCCCCTTAATTGTAGCTTAACTTTCCGTAGTTGTAGTTACCCATGGCCAACTGCAGTATGGAAGCAGATGGTTCTCTTTCTGACATATCATCAGAAGGTCAAGAGTAATCTAATGCTATGTCGTCCTTCACCTCACTTCATCTCATGAGGAAAGCATTTTATCATTTCACATCATTATAAGAAGAAGAAGTACAGTACAATAAAATATTTTGGGGGGAGACAGAGACCACATCCATATAACTTTTATTATAGTAATTATTATAGTTTTTCTATTTTATTATTAGTTGTTTTTGTTAATTTTCTTTACTGTACTTGACTTATAAATTAAACTTTATCATAGGAATGTATGTATTGGAAATAACATAGTATATATGGGGTTTGGCACTATCACAGTTTCAGGCATTCGATGGGGGTCTTGGAATGTATCTTCCATTGATAAGAAGAGGAATACTGTATTTTTCAATTTGTTTTGTAGATTTAGGCCTCTGAGACTCATATATTCTGAGGCCAAATTCAGGCCTGGTAAAAGGTTACTAAATTGAAAGCGAATGCACCTAGAAAGATTAAACATCCTCTTCAGCCTTTGTTACAGTGAGAAGGCAGGGACACTGTCACTGCCTGCATTTCTACCTATGTGTTATCTTTTCCCAAAGCATGCTCCTTGAAAGTAGGTTTTGTGCAATTCTATTTGAACTTAATATCACATCTAGAAAAACAATATTGAACCCAGATGAATAAAACACATGATTCATATTTCAGATTATATATATATATATATATGTATATATATATATACACACAATATATATATTATTTTATATACATAATATATATATAACATAAAATTTACCATTTTAACTATTTTTTAAGTATACAACAATTCAGTGACATTTAAGTGCATTCACATTTTTGTGTTGTCATCACCACCATCCATCTGCAGAACTTTTTCATCTTCCCCAACTAAAGCTCTGTACCTATTAAAGAACAACTTCCCATACCCCTCTCCCCCAATCCCTGGTAACCACCATTCTACTTTCTCTCTATGAATTGGACTACTGTAGGTGTCTCATATAAGTGGAATCATACAATATTTGTCCTTTGTATCTAGAATATTTCATTTAGATGATTCAGTTATTAATAAGAGAAGCAAAGAAGACAGAAGAATCAGATTTGTTTTCAAAACCATTTTACACTAAAAAAAATTTATGAATCAGGAAAATTTCTAAGATAGTCTTCTGCTAGTAGAGGAAAGTTTAGATCAAACTCTTCCATAGCATCATAACAGGTATTGTTTATTCTGCCTTGATAAAAGTTTTGTTTTTGTTTTTGTTTTTGTTTTTTTTCGGTCTACACAGTGCTCCTAACATTTGTTTCTTGTCAAATTGGTTGGGATATGAACATGCATTCTCTGATAGGCAAGTATACATATCATTAGTGGCAGCAGCCTATGTGACTTGCTAATGTCCTTTGCAGCTGAAAAATGCTTTCATAAATTGCAGAGCCATTCTCAAATATAATACTCCCTCTTCCTTTCCACTGTTATCATGAAACACAAAAATGTTAAATGTAGCCCAAAAGAAACATCATTTAGTCCCAGGGAAAGAAATGGGAGTCTTTCCTAGGAAGAGCACAGAACATAGACCACCTTGTATAAGTGTATTGGATCCAAGCATTTGTTATTCAATAAATGGACTAAAGAAAAACAGTTGGAAGACCAAAAGGTAAATGGTTGAGAGATGAGAAGAGGGGATTTGGACCAGGTAGGTAGACATGAGAATGGGGAAGAGATAGGCACTAAGCATATTAATTAAAGGAAGGAAACATATTGCATGGATGAGGCAGGAATCTAATATAACTCTAAGATTTGAACTTACATAACCAGAAGCATTATCTTTTTACATGCAAGTCAAGACCACCAACTAAAGGAGCAGGAATAACTGCAGAGGGTGAAATTGGCTCCTCGTGACGGTTTGATTTTTAAGGTTACTTGATTTTTAAAGAACACAATAGAAAAGAACAGAATTCTAAATATAAAAATCTTATTAACAAACTATAGTTATGGGGGGCAGGGAGAAGGATAGAAAGAGAGAGAGGAATAAATGTAATTTTGGAAAGGTTTTCATTTGGGAGTAGGTTTTCTTGGGGTGTTTTGGGGGGTTATTTTGTTGTTTTATTTGTTTGTTTTTTATGGGGTTTTTTTTGGCATAGATTTCCATTTCCATATAGTATTGCCCTCTTGTGGCAAACCTTGATGTTTGCTAATTCAGACAGAAAACTATAGAGCAGACTGCAAAAGATAAGGAGACTAAAATGTAATGAGCCTCTCTCATGCAGGGCATGATACTCAGAGTGCTTGCCTCATTTACACTTCTCCACAAGCCTGCGAAGTAAGTGTTAAGTAACATTAGCCCCATTTTCAACAAGTGGGAAAATTATGACTGAAAGTGGTTAACTTGTCTAAGTTTATATAGCTAGGAGGTACTGGAGTTGGAATAATCCAGGTATATCTAGCAAATTTTTTTGTTAAAAAAAAAGAAATGGATGTGTTAAACAAATATTTATATGTATCTGTTATATACCAGTGCTGTTGTAGATGCAGAGAACACAAGTGTAAGCAAAAACTTACCTCATTCTTGCCTAATTAAATTTTCAGTCTTATGAGTTAATAGTAGAGACATGAATCAAATGGTCACATAAAAGCCATTTATTAGCTAGGTAATTTAGGGAGATTTACCTTTCAGGCTTTCTGGCTTGGATATAAAATCAGGGATGATATTTATAATGAATATCATTTATTAAGCATTTGCAGTATGTCAGACACTGACTTAAATCTCCTTTTTAAAAATTTTTAATTCCAAAATAGTCAATATACAGAGTTATGTTAATTTCAGGTGTATACTATAGAGATTCAGCAATGCCATACATCACCCAGTACTCATCACAAGTATACTCCTTAATCCCCATTACTCATTTCACCAATCTCCCTACCTATCTCCCCTCTGGTAACCATCAGTTTATTCTCTATGGTTCAGAGTCTGTTTCTTGGTTCGTCTGTCTCTCTTTTTTGTTTACATTTGCTCACTTGTTTTGTTTCTTATTTCCATATATAAGTGAAATTTAAGTGTTTCTTAAATTCCATATATAACTGAAATCATATGGTATTTGTCTTTCTCTGACATACACACACATACACCACTTCTTTATCCATTCACCTATCAATGGACACTTGGACTGCTTCCATATTTGGCTGTTGTAAATAATGCTGCTATAAACTTAGGAGTGCATGTATCCCTTTGAATTAGTAGTTTGTGGGTTTTGTTTTTTTTTGGATTTTTAATTTTTTTTTTTTTTAAGTACCAAAGAGTGAGATTACTGGATCATAGAGTAGTTGTACTTTTAATGTTTTGAGAAAACTCCATACTGTTTTCCACAGTGGTTTCACCCGTTTGCATTCCCACCAACAATGCACAAGGGTTCCTTTTTTCCACATCCTCATCAACACTTGCTGTTTCTTGTGTTTTTGATTTTAACCATTCTGATGGGTGTGAGATGATATCTCATTGTGGTCGGCATTTTCCTGATGATGAGTGATATTGAATATGTCTTCTTTGGAGAAATGTTCGTTCATATCTTCTGCCCATTTTTTAAATGGATTATTTGTTTTTTGGGTGTTGAGTTGTAGAAGTTCTTCATATATTATGGATACTAACCCTTTATCAGATATGTCATTTGCAAACATCTTTTCCCATTCTGTAGGTTGCCTTTTAGTTTTGTTGACTGTTTGCTGTACAGAAGCTTTTAATTTTGATTCAGTCCCAGTAGTTTACTTTTGCTTTTGTTTTCCTTGCCTAAGGAGACATGTACAAAAATGTTGCTCAGGTGTCTGGGTGGCTCAGTCGGTTAAACGTCTGACTCTTGATTTCAGCTCAGGTCATGATTTCATGGTTTGTGAGTTTAAGCCCTATATTGGGCTCCGCTGACAGCACAGAACCTGCTTTGGGATTCTCTCTTTCCCTCTCTCTGTGTCCCTCACATGCACTCTCTCTTCCTCAAAATAAATATATAAACTTAAAGAAAACTGTTATTATGGCCAATGTCAGAGAAATTACTACCTCTGCTCTCTTCTAGGATTTTTATGGTTTCAGGTCTCACATTTCGCTCTTTATTTATTTATTTTTTATTTTCTTAATGTTTATTTTTGAGACAGAGAAAGAGAGAGAGAGAGAGAGAGAGAGAGCAGGAATGGGGGAGGGGCAGAGGGAGCGGGAGACACAGAATCCAAAGCAGGTTCCAGCTCTGACCTGTCAGCACAAAGCCTGACACAGGGCTCCAACTCACGAACCATGAGATCATGACCTGACCCAAGTCAGGCACTTAACAAACTGAGCCACACAAATGCCCCCACATTCATTGAAGAGGTTGTCTTTTTCCCATTGGATATTCTTTCTTCCTTTCTTGACAATTAATTATCCATATAATTGTGGGTATATTTCAGGGTTTTCTATTCTGTTCTACTGAGCTAGGTGTCTATTTTTGTGCCAGTACTATACAGTTTTGATTACTATAGCTTTGTAATATAACTTGAAGTCTGAAATTGTGATACCTCCAGACTTGCTTTTCTTTTTCAAATGCTTTGGCTCTTTGGGGTCTTTTGAGTTTCCATATAAATTTTAGGATTAGGGGCACCTGGGAGACTCGGTGGGTTAAGTGACTGGCTTTGGCTCAGGTCATGATCTCACAGTTCATGGGCTTGAGCCCCATGCCAGGCTCTGTGCTGACAGCTTAGAGCCTGGAGCCTGCTTCCAATTCTGTGTCTTCCACTCTCTCTCTGCCCCTCCCTCTGTTTGCAGTCTGCCTCTCTCTCTCTCTCTCAAAAATAAATAAACATTAAAAAAATTTAAAAAATAAACAAAATGTTAGGATTAAATGTTCTGGTTCTGTGAAAAATGCTTTTGATATTTTGATAGGGATTGCACTAAATCTGTAGATTGCTTTAGGTAATACAAACATTTTAAAATATTTGTTGTCCCAATACATGAGCATGGAATGTCTTTCCATTTCTTTCTGTTGTCTTCAATTTCTTTCATCAGTGTTTTATGGTATTCAGAGTACAAGTCTTTCACCTGTTTGATTAGGTTTATTCCTATGTATCTTATTATTGTTGGTGCAGTTGTAAATGGTATTGTTTTCTTAATTTCTCTTTCTGCTGCTTCATTATTGGTGTAAAGAAATGCAATGGATTTCTGTATATTGATTTTGTATTCTGAGACCTTATGGAATTCATCTATCAGCTCTAGTCGTTTTTAGCAGAGTCTTTTGGGTTTTCTATACATAGCATCATGTCATCTGCAAATAGTGAAAGTTTTAGTTCTTCCTTAATGATTTGGATGCCCTTTTTGTTGTTGTTGCTGTCTGTAGCTAGGACTTCCAGTACTACATTGAATAAAAGTGGACATCCTTATCTTGTTCCTAACCTTAGAGGGAAAGCTCTGTTTTTCCCTATTGAGTATGATGTTCACTGTTGGTTTTTCACATATGGCTTTGTTTTTGTTGTTGTATGTTTTTTGAAAACATCATCATTTTGTCATGAATGGATGTTGTGCTTTGTCAAATGCTTTTTCTGTGTTTATTGAAATGATTATGAGGTTTTTATCTTTTTCTTATTGATGTGATTTATTACTTTGATTGACTAGCAGATGTTGAATCATCCTTGCATCCTGGAAATAAATCCCACATGATTGTGATGAATGATTTTTTTAATGTATAGTTTGAGTGTGTTTGCTAATATTTTGCTGAGGATTTTTGCATCTATGTTTATTAGATATATTGGCCTAAGTTCTCTCTCTGTCTCTCTTTTTTGTGGTGTCTTTATCTGGGTTTGGTATCAGGGTAATACTAAATTGCATGGCTTCATGCAATGAATTTAGAAGTTTCCTTCTTCTATTTTTTGGAATAGTTTGAGAAGAGTAGGTATTAATTCTTTTTTAAATGTTTGGTAAAATTCTCCTGTGAAGCCAACTGGTCCTGGACTTTTGTTTGTGGGGAGCTTTTTGTTTACTGATTTAATCACCTTGCTGGTAATCAGTCTGTTCAGATTTTCTACTTCTTCCTGCTTCATTTTTAGTAGATTATATATTTCTAGGAATTTATCCATTTCTTCTAGATTGTCTAATTTGTTGGCATATAGTTTTTCATAATATCCTGTTACAATTGTTTGTGTTTCTGTGGTGGTGATTGTTATTTCTCTTCTTTCATTTGTGATTTTCTTTATTTGAGTCCTTTCTGTATTTTTTTTTTTTTTTTTTTTGGTAAGTCTGGCTAGAGGCTTATCAATTTTATTGATCTTTTCAAAGAACCAGCTCTTCGTTTCATTGATCTGTTCTATTGTGTTTTGTTTGTTTGTTTGTTTGTTTTAGTTTCTATTTCATTTACTTCTGCTCTAATCTTTATTATTCCCTTCCTTCTGCTGGCTGTGGGTTTTCTTTATTGTTCTTTTTCCAGCTTCCATTAGGTGTGAGGTTAGGTTGTTTGAGATTTTTCTTTTCTCTTGAGGTAGCCTGTATTGCTATACACTTCCCTCTTAGAACTACTTTTGTTCTATCCCAAAGGTTTTGGACCATTGTGTTTTCATTTTCATTTGTTTCTATGTACTTTTTGATTTCTTCTTGATTTCTTGGTTGGCCCATAGTTTAGTAGCATGTTATTAACCTCCATGTATTTGTGCTCTTTCCAGATTTTTTCTTATGGTTGATTTCTAGCTTCATATAGCATTGTGTTCAGGAAAGATGCATGGTATGACTTCAATCTTTTTAATTTGTTGAGACTTGTTTTGTGGTCTAATATGTGATCAGTTCTGGAGAATGGTCCGTGTGCACTTAAAAAAATGTGTATTCTACTGTTTTTGAATAGAATGTTCTGAATTTGTTTGTCTGGAAAACTATCTCTCCTATTCAGAATGATAATGTTGCTGGATATAGTATTCGTAATTGCAAATTTTACCCTTCCAGCACTTTGAGTATATCATGCCACTCCCTTCTGGTCTCAAAAGTTTCTACTGAAAATTCTATTGATAGTCTTACGGGGATTTCCTTTGCATGTAATTGTCTTTTCTCTTGCAACCTTTAAAATTCTTTTATGTTTTGCCATTTTCATTACTATTTGTCTTGGTATGAACCTCCTTCGGTTGAATTTGTTGGGAGATCTCTGTGCCTCTTCAATGTGGATCTCTGTTTCCTTCCCTCAATTCCAGAAGTTTTCAGCTATTATTACTTCAAATACATTTTCTACCCCTCTTTGTCTTCTTCTGAGATCCCTATAATGTAAATGGTATTATGCTTGATGGAGTCAATGAGTTCTCTAAGTCTATTCTCATTCTGCTATATTTGTCTCTCATCTGGTCACATTGATTGCTTTCCATTACTCTATCCTCCAGGTCACTTATATGTTCCTCTGTTTCCTGTAGCCTACTATTTATTCCATCTATTGTATTTTAAATTTCATTTATTGAGTTCTTGACCTTTGTTATGTTAATTTTTATCTCTTTGTCAAGAGTCTTAGTGATGTCTTCCATCCTTTTTGAGGTCCATTGAATATCTTTATGATCATTACTTTAAATTCTCTATCAGGCATATTACTTATTTCTCTTTTGCTTGGATATCCTTTGTGAGTTTGTCCTGTTCTTTTATTTGAGTTATGTTTCTCTGTTTCTTCATGTTGTCTACCTATCTGTGTCTGTTTCTGTGCATTAGAAAAGTCAGCTACATCCTCTGGTCTTGAAGAATGCAGTAGAGGTCCTGTAGTGTCCTATAATACAGTGTCCCCTATTCAACAGAATCTGCCACCCTAGTAGAGTCTCCTATGAGTGTTGCTTGTGTCCTGCTATTGTGTCTGAGGAGCTTTTCCTTTCAGTCCAGTTGTCTGCATTGACTGTCTGCCTCGACTGTCTGCCTCTTGGCTGTACCTGCTCTCTGTGATGTTAGTGAGACCCAGGCAGGCTGGCTCTGAGAGGATGTGACTGCAGGAGGCTGGGAGCAGTATTGGCAAAATTTTCACCCTAGTTATAGATCAGATCCCCCATAGCACAGTGCACCAAGACCATGGCTTGTATCATGGGCAGTGACAGCTGCTGGGGCATGTGGTATCTATATGCAGAGGCCAGGCAGGATGTGCCCATGATTTTAGCAAAATTTACACTGAGCTGCTAGTTGTAGGCCAGATCCACAGAAAAGTGGTGGCAGTTGGGGGTGTGGCATCATGAAATGGGGGTGGCCAGAGGCAAATGGCATCTTTGTTTGGGGTAGCTGGGCACAGCATGCAGCGGTGGCTAGGGGTGGTTGATGTCAGCATGTGGCAGCTGGGTGAATCATACACTACATTGACAAAATTTGTGCTGGGTACAGGCCAGGGGGCTTGGAGTGGGGAAGCCCTCAGGAGAATTTGTGGGCAGGTACACTGCTAGCAAGTTAGGTAGCAAGTGTCTGTGTGGCACCATCTCTCACAGGTGGCTGTGTTTATGCTGGGGGGTGAGGGAGGAAAATAGGACCTCCCACTTCCTTCATTCCTGGAGAAGTCCCCTAGCATGCTCTGGAATCAGCATAAACAGATCTCCTCTTGTTTACCCCACGTGTTGTACAAACTGTTGCTTCTGTATTACCTCTCCCCAGGATGTTATCTCTTTATGGGTGAGGATGCAGCCCCTCTGGTTTTCAAGGCCAGACTTTGTGAGGATTCATTTTCCCCATGTGGGCTTCCTGGTGCCTTCCTCTCTCTGCATCTGCAGCAGCTCCCTCCCTCCTGCAGGCAGCTCCCTACCACCATTTCTGCTCTTCTTAACCTCTCCCATGTGGCTTCTCCTCTACATTTAGTTGTGGAGTTTGTTCTGCCAGTCTTCGGATGGCTCTCCAATTTATTTACTCAGATGTAAGTGATATCTAGTTGTAAATGTGGGGTGGGGTGAACTTAGTGTCCTCCTATTCCACCATCTTCCCAGACTCTCTGACTTAATCTCTTTACATTCATTATTTCATTTAGGTCCTTTTCAGCTCTATACCTGAGACATCACTATGCTTCTAGGACTTAAAAGTTAAGATGAGCAGTCTCTTCCAACTGACAATGAGAATCAATCTTGGTGTTTTTGACATTTGACCCATGTGTGCTTAGAGACTTGCAGCTATGTTTGGAGAGGAAGTTTTATACCTCCTTACCTCTCACTGAAACCATTTTAGGAGTCGCCTCTGCTAGATTCCATAGCAACCATTGGGCATGTAAGAAGGAGGCAAATTTACTTAGCAACAACAGTGTCCCTGATCCCACTGGGTCTACTACTCTTTAACTTCAGAGGTAGGAATTTTATGACAATGAGGACAGAAAACCCACAACAAACAAAACAAACCCTCCAGGGTAAAAAGAGTTGTCTCAGACTCCAAGACCACATCACAGTGAATATCTCTGCTAAAACACTTAAATAGATGTATAACATATCTTTTCCACATTTACACCCTTTGATTTTAGACTCTAAGCTTTTAGGCCATGTCTTATTCTTCTCTGTATTTCTTGTACCTTAAACACTATCAACCCACAGAAGATACCTAATAAATATTTCAAATACATGAATGCTTTAAATCTTCTAAAAAATGTTTCTTGGTATCTCTGGTAGAAGAGCCTGAACAGATCTGTAGGAGAGCAAAGGAAGGGTTTTCTAATTTGGCATGGAGATTTTTCTACATGTTGCTGAGCATGAAAGGTAGAGTGGAGCTTTTGGTCTGTGCATCCAGGCCTTGAGTATATCTGTGCTGGAACTGCTGCCATTCAGCATGCTGTAACAGGCCCTGGAAAGGCAGTGAAAAATGTAATGAGGAAAATAACAAACCCAGAAGGAGCTTCAGGAAACTAACTTGAATAAATGACTCCACAACCAACAAGGAGAACTCATAACTCAATCAGAGTGAAGCACACTAATGAATGTGATAAGGAGCATAATTGACAAAGAACAGACCCACAATCTCTATGGTTTGAGCATTTTAGATAGAAAAAGAAAAAAAGACCAAATCTGAAAAAGAATCTGCAACCAGTATTCACAGTGGCAACTTCTTTTATGAGAAATAAAATAAAATGCATACTTTCCCTTAAAATGTACATTAAGTTACATTCTGTCAGTGCAATTATATCTGATAATGGAATTCGAAAATTTTACAAAATTGTGTATAATAATGGCATTTATTATTTTCAGAAAAAGCTGTTATTTTTCCATTTATTGGTGAATTCTTTTTTCTCCAGCTGCCAACTTGTTAAACTTTTATTGTGAGACAGAGATATATTACTGAGATTAAATTTTAGTTTACTAGATAAATAAAAGTAGTATAAGTAGTCTTGATTCCACTTAGTGCTATGGCACATTTCACCCTTCTAATCCTTTCCTCTGTTATCTTTCAAAGAATGCTTCAAAGATTTGTGAAGCTCTCTGAACTCTGTTATATTATGGTGCTAAGTAGAATAACATTTACCAAATACTGAAAATCTTTTTGGTATGGAAAATGAATATTTGATGAATTACTGTTATTCCTCCAAACTTGCTTTTTCCCCAAGCTTTATATTATAAAAATTTTCAGACAAACAAGCAGAAAACTAAAAAAAAAAAAAAAAATACAGTCAGTACTTACATGATCTTTACCTGAATTTAACAAACATCAACTTGTTGCCATATTTGCTGCTATTTCTCATATATATATATATATATATATAATTTATATATATTTAATATATTATTAAATAATATATTTATATATATATAATTTTCTGAAACATTTAAAGTAAATATTAGACATCTTGACACATCATCCTTAAATATTTCAGCATGTGTCATCAAATAACTAAAACTTAAAAAAAATTAATGTATGATAAAAATATCATCAAATGTCCAATTGTTCCAAAAATATTCTCTACAGCTTAAAAAAATATAAGAAGCATAATGGTATCTAACTAAGGTTCCAAACTCAGTTTTGGTTGTTTTTGTTTTTGTTTTTGTGTTTTAATTTTTTTAAGTTTATTTACTTTTTTTGGGACACAGAGATAATGTGAATGGGAGAGGGTCAGAGAGAGACAGAGAGACAGAGAGAGAGAGAATAACAAGCAGGCTTCATGCTGCCAGCACAGAGTCCCACCAGATGCTCCAACCCATGAAATAGCAAGATCATGACCTGAGGTGAAACCAAAAGTCTGGTGCTTAACTGACTGAGCCAACCAGGTGCCCCTCCCCCGCCTTTTAAAAGTAGCTTTCACACCCAACACAGAGCCCCACAGGGCTTGAACTCACAACCTGAGGTCAAGACCTAAGCTGAAATCAAGTCAGTCACTTAAACAACTGAACCACCCAGGCACCCCCATGGTAGCAATTGTTCTTAAAGAAACCTTGAATAATGTTTGGTTTCATTTACAAATTTAACACCCTTCCATTAACATTAATTTAATGGGCCAGGTTTAAACATTTAATATTTACTTTTTTCCTTTGTAGATCTCCAATCTTCTACCTAGGCAAAGTCTTTCTGAATAAGTAATCTTATCAATTTAGTAAGAAACTAAAGTTTAGTAAGCCTATTATAAAGCTGTTTTTATAAATCTTTAAAAATTTCAGTTTAACTCTTTAAGTCAAATAATTAAACTTTCTAAATGGGAATTATTTTTTAAAAACAAAACTCCCACAAACATTATAAAAATATAAAATATCAAACAAATTAATTTGTATCTGGAAATTTAATGCTATAGTTTTGATTCTTTTAGCTCTTTCTGGATGTGCCAAATTCTAAATCTTCCTGGAGTTAAAAGACACATTTACCACTTTTATCATCTCACATTTACCACTGTTTTATCATCTCACATTTACCACTGTTATCATCTCAGTTATTTAGACTAGATAGTTTAACCATGATGCTATCTCTTATTTGTAACCAGAATGGGACTTACTGAACAATCTTTTCCATAGTCATTCTATTATTCTATTATCATTCAAGTAGGTAGTCATGAGCCATTAACCTGAATTCAAATTATACAGACTGTATCAATGTTATTTCCAAACTTTTGACTCAATTCATATAGAAAGAAATGGATGTATTTCATACCATGAAGATACACATACACAAAAATTGCTGCTTCCAACTTACAATATAGATTTCATGATACATTAATAAGAAACAATTCCCATTTGTGAAAGGCTTTATAGTATTTCATTTTTCTGTCCATTCAAAGAAGCCTTCCAGAGTGGTCACTTAATGGAGTTTGCATTTTAGGACTCTACTATGGACTGAATTGTGTCATCCAGAATTCAGATGTGGAAGCCCTACCCCTCCATGTTGACTGTATTTAAAAAAAGGGCTTTTAAGGAGGTATTTAAGGTTAAATGAGGTCATAAAAGCATGGAACCCCAATCCTATAGAACTAGTGTCCTTATAAAAAAGTAACGGGCACCTGAGTGGCTCAGTAGGTTGGACGTCCAACTTTGGCTCAGTTCATGATCTCACAGTTCGTGAGTTCAAGCCCCACATCAGGCTCTGTGCTGACAGCTCAGAGCCTAGAGCCTGCTTCAGATTCTGGGTGTCCCTCTCACTCTCTGCCCCTCCCCCACTCACCCCCCCCCCGAAAAATAAACATTAAAGCAATTTTTTTTTAAAAAGTAAGAGACACTAGGATCTTTCTCTCTCTACCATATGAGGACACAGTAAAGCATTGTCGGCAAACTAGGAAGAGAGCTCTCATCAGAAACTGAAGTCTGCTAGAACTTTGATTTTGGACTTTTCACCTTCCAGAACTGTGAAAAAATAAATTCCCCCCTCCCTTTTTTTAAAGTTTATTTGATTATTTATTCATTTTGAGAGAAAGAGCAGAGGAGGGACAGAGAGAGAGAGAGAGAGAGAGAATCCCAACCAGGCTCTGTGCTGCCAGTGCAGAGCACAATGAGGACTGGATTTCATGAACTGTGAGATCATGACATGAGCTGAAATCAAGAGTTGGATGCTTAACCGACTGAGCCACCCAAGCACCCCAAATTTCCGTTAATTTCCACTTTTAGTGGCTTAAACATAGTATTTTGTTATGGCAGCCTGAGCTACTCAGATTCTGTTACAAATACATAAATGCAAAAATTAACGAAATAGGATGTTGTATTTTCTTATTAGGGGGGAGGGTCTAGTCTTAGCAATCCCATTTCTTAAAATGAATTTGATTGAACTCGGGTATCTTATATTAGACAGTCTGACTTGCAATCATAACTCAGGAAGCTACTTGACTAACATCCATCTGTGTGTAATTTCCTTATTATGTCTGCATTATGTATATTTTTGAAGCCAAAAAGAGCTGTCAATTTTGGAGAATGTGCTTAGTGTGAGTACCCATTCTGGGAAAGTAACTAGCTCATCCTCAAAAAATCAGGTTAGATGAGGTTGGAAGAAGTCAGGTGAAATCTTGGGAAATGGGATGAACAGCAGTGATATGGTTTATCCAACTTCCTCAATACAAGGCAGTTCTCTAATTGAGGAGAAGGGTTGGAGGCAAGGTGAACTGTTCTGGATCAGTCTGGGTCAGGAGCAGACTCACCACAGGGATCCAAAGTATCACTTAAGGTAAACTTAATTGTTCCTTAAACACAGATGGGGCACCTTCTCAAACCTATCGTGTCAGGAAACAGAAGTCTATTTATGAACCTTTGACCACTAATGCATCTGCTATTCCATCCAACTGGGTTCCATTTGTTCTAGAGGAGAGGCCAGGAAGGCATAGAGAGGGTGGGAATGGGATTATGCAGGAATGAAAGATGCAGATGGGCAACAGACAGGGGGCACCTGGGTGGCTCAGTCGCTTCAGCGTCTGCCTTCCCATTCAGGTCATGATCTCATGGTTCATGAGTTCAAGCCCCACATCGGACTCTGTGCTGAAAACTTGGAGCCTGCTTGGATTCTCTCTCTCCCTCTCTGTCTCTACTCTTCCCCCATTTATGCATTCTCATGCTCTCTCTCTCTCTCTCTCAAACAGTAAAAATAAAAAAAAATAGTTAAACTTAAGACGGGTAACAGGTAGGATAGGTTTCTTTTCTTGACCCAATCATTCCTTTGGGAGGAAAACTTAAGTAAAACTTCAAAGGGAGAACCTTTAGATGCCTTGGTGGCTCAGTTGGTTAAGCATCCAACTTTGGCTGAGGTCATGATCTCAGGGTTCATGGGTTCTCAGGCTGTGTGCTGACAGTTCAGATTCTGTGTATCCGTCTCTCTCTGCCTCTCCCTTGCTCTCTCTCTGTCTCCCAAAAATAAATTAAATGTTAAAAATATTTTAAAAAAAGAAAGGAAGAACGTTTGTTTTAACAATGACTCCCTGGTGTTAGGTTTTAATCTCATTATCAGAATGAAAACAGTATTTTGAGATCCTGCCCTATAGGTACTTAAATCAGAAGGCAGAGGATGATTCAGGACCTGGATGGCCTAACTTGTCCTTTTGTGCTGGGGTTGGGGACAACTGAAGAGGCAAAGAATTGGGGATCAAAATATTGAAAGCATGCTTGACAAGGAGAGGGAGACCAGAGAGGAGGGATTCTAAGAGACTAATGATAATGCAAAAAGAAAAGTGAGGAGCCATTTTGTGCCATTCTTAGAAGCCATTACATTCCTAATGATCTGTTGGGGTAATCTCCTTTCTGAACATAGTTGCTTTCTGCCCTTCAAGATAATATATAAGTAGTGGCTTACTTATGTACAAAAGAGATTGCCATTGATGAGCTTTCTCTAAAGTAGGACAGACTGTTACCTAGCATTAAAGCATTTTTCAAGAAAAAAAGAAAGAAAGAAAGAAAGAAAGAAACTCACAGTTCTCATCTTAGCTGTTTCAGAACACTTTCAAAAATGAGAAAAACATTTAGTAGCTAAGTTGTTTCTAAAAAAAATACTCCTGTTAATGTAGGAGGCAGGACTCTTAACTGTGATAGTATGAAAAGTATCATATAATGTTGGCCAAGAGTATGAAACTAAAGTACGCATTTCATAAATTCCCAGAATCCATTTAAATGTGTGGATTATATGGCAAGGTAAGGCAATAATTTAAAATTTAGCATCTTCTTCATAAGTTATTCCCTGATTATTATTTTTTTGCACTTGCTTTCACTAATCCCAAATCTACATTGCCAGGTACACCTTTATGGTGACTGCCTACTAGACATCTCCACAATGGCTGTTCCAAAGGTACCACAAACTCAATATGTACTTTGCTGTACTTCTTCCATTTTCCTGAAGCTGTTCTTCAAATTGTATTTCCTGCTTTAGTTGACTGAATGAGAAACTTGACATGCAATCAATCATTAAGCCACCTCCTTGGTATCTCTTATGTCTACCACCTCTTGTCTAGCCCCAGCTTCACCAATAGGTCAACCTCATTGCATGGGCAATTAAAATTAGCCCTTAGCTTGTCTCCAAGGCTCCAGTTAGCCATTTTCTAATCCATGATTGCAGCCAGAGTAATCTTTCTAAAAAAGCAAATATCATCATTCTCTCCAGGGCTTAAAATCCTTCAGTGACTTCCCTTTGATAACAGAGAGTCCAAACTTCTTAGTTTGCCAAACCAGTCTCTTTTATCTCTCTAACCTTATTGATTACCACATCTTTTGCCCCTAGAATTATGCTTCAGTCAAGGTGAGTTTCTTCAAATTCCCCTAATGGGTTAGTGAGAGGGCTCATCAGGAGTGCAAAAGGTGTCTATGAGAAGTTTTCTATTTTAATTTAGTGATTATCTTCTTTTTTGAAAAAATTTAATGTTTATTTTTGAGAGAGAGTGACAGAGCATGAATGGGTAAGAGACAGAGAGAGAGAGGGAGACACAGAATCTCAAGCAGGCTCCAGGCTCTGAGTTGTCAGCACAGAGCCCAACGTGGAGCTCAAACCCATGAGCCGTGCAACCATGACCTGAGCTAAAGTCAGACGCTTAACCAAATAAGACACCAAGGCACACCTAATTTAGTGATTATCTTTAAAAATAATACAAGCATATTTATTCCATTTCATTGTATTCATTTTTCAAATTTTCAAAGGTTTTCCTTTTTTCTTTTTCTTTCTTCTTTTTTTCTTTTTCTATTCTTATCTTTCCCTTTTTTCTCTAATCTATCAAACCCATTTCAAAAAACAGACCAAAAACACCAGGATATAGCATCATTTATTTGACTTTTCTTGTGTGTTGTTTTCAAATTTAAATTGTATTTTTTTTACCTTATTAAATCTTTTTCTTCGTTCAAAATGGTGAAATAAACAAATTCACCCCAGAAAAAAGAGAAGGAAGAAATGACAGCCAGGGACTTAATCAACACAGATACAAGCAAGATGTCTGAAATAGAATTGAGAATACTGATGACAAGAATACTAGTTGGGGTTGAAAATAGATTTGAATCCCTTTCTGTGGAGATAAAAGAAGTAAAAGCTAGTTGGGGTGAAATAAAAAATGCTATTACTGAGCTGCAATCTTGAATGCATGCCATGGAGGCAAGGATGGTTTAGGCAGAGCAGCGAATCAGTGATATGGAGGACAGATTATGGAGAATAATGAAGCAGAAAGAAAAGAGGGAGACCAAGGCAAAAGAGCATGATTTAAGAATTAGAGAAATCAGTCACTCATTAAAAAGGAACAACATCAGGATCATAGGGTTCCCAGAAGAGGAAGAGAGAGAAAAAGGGGTAGAAGTGTTATGTGAGCAAATCATAGCAGAAAACATTCCTAATGTGGGGAAAGACACAGACATCAAAATTCAGGAAGCACAGAGGACTCCCATTATATTCAATGAAAACCAACCATCAGCAAGGCATATCATAGTCAAATTCACAAAATACGCAGCAAGGAGAGAATCATGAAAGCAGCAAGGGGAAAAAAGTCTTTAACCTACAAGGCAAAACACATCAGGTTTGCAACAGACCTATCCACAGAAAACTGGTAGACCAGAAAGGAGTGGCAGGATATATTCAGTGTGCTGAATTGGAAAAATATGCAGCCAATAACTCTTTATCTAGCAAGGCTGTCCTTCAAAATAGAAGGAGAGATGAAAAGTTTCCCAGACAAACAAAAATTAAAGGAGTTTGTGACCACTAAACCAGCCCTACAAGAAATTTTAAGGGGTACTCTCTGAGAAGAGAAAAGATGAAAATGTAAAAAATAAATAAAGATCAAAAGCAACAAAGATTAGAAAGGACCAGAGAATGCCACCAGACATGCCAACTCTACAAGCAACATAATGGCAATAAATTCATATCTTTTAGTACTCACTCTAAACGCCAATGGACTCAATGCTCCAATCAAAAGACATAGGGTAACAATGGATAAGAAAACAAGAGCCATCTATATGCTGTTTACAAGAGACCCACTTTAGACCTAAAGAAACCTTCAGATTGAAAGTAAGGGGATGGAGAATCAACTATCATACTAATGGTCAACAAAAGAAAGCTGGAGTAGCCATTCTGATATGAGACCATCTAGACTTTCAAATAAAGACTGTATCAAGAGATGCAGAAGGACATTGTATCATAATCAAGTGGTTTATCCACCAAGAAGACTTAACAATTGTAAACATTTATGCTCCAAATATAGTAGCACCCAAATATATAAATCAATTAATCACAACATAAAAAAAATCATTGATAATAATACCATAATAGTAGGGGACTTCAACACACTCCACTTACAGCAATGGACAGATCATCTAAGCAGAAAACCAACAAGGAAACAATGGCTTTGAATGACACACTGGACCAGATAGACTTAACAGATATATTCAGAACATTTCATCCTAAAGCATCAGAATACACATTCTTCTTGAGTGCACATGGATCATTCTCCAGAACAGATCACATACTGGGACACAAATCAGCCCTCAACAAGTACAAAAGATTGAGAGCATGGCATACATATTTTCAGACCACAACGCTCTGAAACCTAAAATCAACCACAAGAAAAATATGTGGAAAGATAACAAATATTTTGGAGACTGAAGACATCGTACTAAAGAATGAATGGGCTAATCAAGAAGTTAAAGAGGAAATTAAAAAGTACATGGAGGCCAATGAAATTGATAACACCACAGCCCAAACTTTTGGGACACGGTGAAGGCGGTCATAAGAGGGAAGTGTATAGCAATCTAGGCCTTCCAAAAGAAGGAAGAAAGGTATCAGATTCAGAAACTAACCCTACACCTTAAAGATCTGGAAAAAGAACAGCAAATAAAACCCTAAACCAGCAGAAGACAGGAAATAATAAAGATTAGAGCAGAAATCAATGCTATCAAAACCAAAACGAACCAACCAAACAAACAAACAAAACCCAGTAGAACAGATCAATGAAACCAGAAGCTGTTTCTTTGAAAGTATTAACAGATGAACCCCTAACCAGTTTGATCAAAAAGCAAAAGGAAAGAACCCAAATAAATAAAATCAAGAATGAAGGAGGAGAGATCACAACCAACACAGCAGAAATAAAAACAATAATAAAAGAATATTATGAGAAATTATATGCCAATAAAATGGACAATCTGGAAGAAATGGACAAATTTCTAGAAACATATAAACTATCAAAACTGAAACAGAAAGAAATAGAAAATGTTGACAGACCCATAACCAGTAAAGAAATAGAATTAGTAATAAAAAATCTCCCAAAAAAGAAGAGTTCAGGGTCAGATGGCTTTCTAGGGGAATTCTACCAAACATTAAAAGTAAACCCCTATTCTCTTGAACTGTTCCAAAAAATAGAAATGGAAGGAAAACTTCCAAACTCTTTCTATGAAGCCAGAATTTCCTTGATTCCAAAACCAAAGGCCCCACTAAAAACAAGAACTACAGACCCATTTCCCTGATGAACATGGATGCAAAAATTCTCAACAAGGTACTAGCCAATCAGATCCAACAATACATTAAAAGAATTATTCACCATGACCAAGTGGTATTTATACCTGTGATGCAAGGCTGGTTCAATATCCGTGAAAACAATCAATGTGATACATCACATCAATAAAAGAAAGGACAAGAACCATATGATACTCTCAATAGATGCAGAGAAAGCATTTGACAAAATACAGCATCATTTCTTGATAAAAACCTTCAAGAAAGTAGGGATAGAATGATCATACCTCAAGATCATAAAAACCACATATGAAAGACCCAATGCTAATATCATCCTCAATGGAGAAAAACAGAGCTTTCCCCCTAAGGTCAGGAACAAGTAAGGGATGTCCACTCTTGCCATTATTATACAACATGGTATTGGAAATCTTAGCCACAGCAATCAGACAAAACAAAGAAATAAAAGGCATCCAAATCAGCCAGGAGGAGGTCAAACTTTCATTCTTCAGAGATGGCATGATACCCTATATAGAAAAACCAAAAGTTTCCACCAAAAAACTGCTAGAGCTGATCCATGAATTCAGCAACATTACGGGGTATAAAATCAATGCACATAAATCAGTTGCATTCCTATACACCAATGATGAAGCAACAGAAATAGAAATCAAGGAATCAATCCCATTTGCAATTATACCAAAACCCACAAAATACCTAGGAATAAGTCTAACCAAAGAGGTGAAAAATCTATACACTGACAACTACAGAAAGCTTATGAAAGAAATTGAAGAAGACACAAAAAAAAGGGGAAAATATTCCACGTTCCTAGATAGGAAGAATATTGTTAAAATATCAATACTACCCAAAGCAATCTACATATTGAATGCAATCCCTATCAAAATAAACCAGCATTCTTCACAGAGCTAGAACAAGAAATCCTAAAATTTATAGGAACCAGAGAAGACTCTGAATAGCCAAAGCAATCTTTCTTTTTTAATTATTTATTTTTAAGGGGGGGGAGGGGCAGAGAGAGAGAAGGAGACACAGAATCCAAAGCAGGCTCCAGTCTCCAAGCTTCCAGCACAGAGCCTGATGTGGGGCTCAAACCCACAAACTGTGAGATCATGACCTGAGCCAAAGTCGGACACTTAACCGACTGAGCCACCCAGGCACCCCGCCAAAGCAATCTTGAAAAAGGAAATCAAAGTGGGAGGTTTCACAATCCTGGACATCTAGCTGTATTACAAAGCTATAATCATCAAGACAGTATGGTACTGGCACAAAAAGAGACACTAAGATCAATGGAACAGAATAGAAAACTCAGAAATGGACCCAGAAACATATGACCAACTAATCTTTGACAAAGCAAGAAAGAATATCCAATGGAATAAAGACAGTCTCTTCAGCAAGTGGTGGTGGCAAAACTGGATAGCAACATGCAGAAAAATGAACCTGGACCACTTCTTACACCATACACAAAAATAAACTCAAAATGGATGAAAGGCCTAAATGTAAGCCAGGAAGTCATCAAAATCCTTGAGGAGAAAGCAGGCAAAAATTTCTTTGATCTTGCCCACAGCAACTTCTTACTCAATATGTCTCTGGAGGCAACAAAAGCAAAAATGAACTATTAGGACCTCATCAAGATAAAAAGCTTTTGCACAGCAAAGGAAATAATCAGCAAAACTAAAAGGCAACCGATGGAATGGGAAAACATATTTGCAAACAACATATCAGATAAAGGGTTAGTATCAAAAATCTATAAAGAACTTACCAAACTCTACACCCCAAAAAAACAAATAATCCAGTGAAGAAATGGGCAAAAGACATGAATAGACACTTCTCCAAAGAAGACATCCAGATGGCCAACTGACACATGAAAAAATCCTCCACATCACTCATCATCAGGGAAATATAAATCAAAACCACAATGAGATACCACTTTACTCCTGTTAAAATGGCTAACATTAAAAACTCAGGCAACAACAGATGTTGGCGAGGATGCAGGCAAAGAGGGTCTCTTTTGCACTGCTGGTGGGAATGTAAACTGGTGCAGCCACTGTGGAAAACAGTATGGAGATTCCTCAAAAAATTAAAAATAGGACTACCCTACGATCTAACAATTGCACTACTAAATATTTATCCAAGGGATACAGGTATGCTGTTTCAAAGGGGCATATCCACCCCATTGTTTTTAGCAGCACTATTGACAATATCCCAAATATGGAAAGAGCCCAAATGTCCATCAATGGAGGACTAAATGGGTAAAGGTCATGAAGGAATCTACTCCTGAAAACATTGTTGCACTATATGCTAACTAACTTGGATGTAAATTAAAAAATAATTAAAAAAATAAAAAATAAAATAAAAAATAAAAAAGATTCATAGGAATGAAGACAATATTGTTTCAGCAAGAAATAGCACTCACACCATTAAATTCATGTTGTTATTTAGAATAATACTATTTTTATGTTTTGCTTTATAATTAATATGTCCACGTGTTTGGTTTTATTATTATATAACAGCTATAAACGTTAATTTTTATACTTTGTTATATTTCTACATAGTTAAGAAAATAATTTAAATTGGTTCTAGTGTACAAAAGATAATTATTATTTTATAAGAGGTATAAATTCCATACAAATTTTAAAAACACTGAACTAAGCCAAGTCATGCCCTTTTGCCTTTGCTTCTATTGTCATCTTTGCCTGGAGTACCCTGTTCTACTCTCTTGCCAACCTTGCCACCTTGCCACCTTGCCATGTCCACTAAGCAAACAATTACTTTCTCTATGGCTCCTGCTCAGAGACTCATGGTCAATTTAGTACTACAATTCTGCCTTATCCTAATTTCCTTCATGAGGTCTATAACACTTGACAGTGTGTATGTGGCTGTCTCTTCTATCCCAATGAAAAAGACCTTGTCTTCTCTGTCTTCTCAGTGGTTGGTATAATGTACTTGCTCAATAAATGTTTTCTGAATGTATGAATAGATGTAAAATTTGGCTTGCTTCTTCCTTGGCAGAAAGAAAAAGTACATCAATATACCACATGTTCACATTTGTGGGTGAAAAAAAATTAAAAGTATAAAACAACTGTAATTTCTTCTACATGACATTTAACTTCAATATGTTAATTTAAAAGCTTTACTTGTCTTTTAGAGAATCTGCTTTAAAGTCTGTATTTTTGCTAATCTTCCAGAGGTCTGCTTATTGAGGTTAAAGCTTAGAGAGTTTTCAAACAATGTTAAAAGAACATTGTGATTACATTTTGGTTGATGCATCATCAGAACTAAAAATAGAATGGAAAGATTGAAAAATCTGTACTCAAACATCCAGCCAAAGTATGGTTAAACATGGGTGAGCCGGAATTGTGTTTCCAACTTACAGTTATGTAGGATAAATTCTGCAGCTTGTGGAGTCTCTGGCCCTGACTTAGCCCTGGTTTGGTTTTGTCATCCAGTTTTGGTTAGCACCTTCATTGGAGTTGGAATAGGGAGTGAAATTCACTTTGCCTTTAAGAAAAGGACAAAGTCTGAAATACATTTGAATTTATTAGATAACAGGATTGATGTGCTGGCCTATATAGAAAGAGGCTCATTTCCTAATCAGACCCTCTCTGAATTGACCAGGATGTTGGAGAGTGTGGGGTTGGGTTGAGGTTTAGGTTAGGATGAGGAGCTGGAGACCTAAAATTGGTTCCATCTAATTCTGTCTCTGATGTACAAACATGACTGTAGTGCTGTGCAAATACTATTTGAGAGAAAAAGTCTTGGATAGAGCAAGGTTGGGTGAGTAGAATTCAGAACTTGATTTTTATTTTATGTGCATGGCTGCTACCACTTCATTATCAGAATAAGATTCTTTTGACACTAGAAACCATAGCAACTTGTATAGCTTGAAGGCTTTGGAGGAAATTAATTCATTTATGGTTTCAACTGACCATTTCTGTACTTAGAATAAACAAGCTAAGAAAGGGATTTTTCTTTCAACTTTCTCAGAGTTACTTATTTTACTCTTTAGCCAAACTCATCTTGATTTTTCTTTTATTCTTTTTTTTTAAAGTAGGCTCTATGCCCAACCTGGGGCTTAAACTCATAACCCCAAGATCAAGTCAGCTCTACTGATTTAGCCAGCCAAGTGCCCCTCATCTTGATTTTCTTATTTCTTCCTGGACTCCTCTTCCTGGAATGCTCATTCCCATGTGTGATGGTTAATTTTATGTTAACCTGATGTGCTAAGGGACATCCAGATAGCTGGTAAAATCTTGTTTTGAGGTGTGACTATGAGGGCATTTTTGGAAGAGACTAGCCTTTGAATTGGTGAACTGAGTAAGCAGATGGTCATTTCCGATGTGGGTGGGCATTATCTAATCCATCAAGGTCCTGGTGTAGAACAAAAAGTTGGAAGAAGGGTAAATGAACTTGCTCTCTCAGAGTATTCATCTCACTGCCCTTAGACTTTGGCACTCCTGGTTCTTGGGCCTTGAGACTTAATTCCTCCCTTCCTCCTTCCTTCTTTCTCCCCCTTCCCCTTTTCAGTTCTTGGGAATCAGAATTACATACTAGCTCACCTGGTTTTCCATCTTACAGATTATAGATTATGGGACTTTTCAACCTCCTAATCATGTGAACCAATTCCTATACTAAATTTTCATATGTGTCTTATTGGTTTTGTTTCTCTGGAGAAACCTGACTAATCCACTATTCAAGAAAAAATAACTTAAAAAAAAAAAAAACCACAACACCCTACCAGCTATTACTTCCTTCAAAACTTCCCAGATATCCCCAGGGAGAATTACCCACTCTTTCCCATGGGCTAGCTTACATCTTGTACAGGCTTCATAGAGGTACTTAATGCATAACATTCTATTTGTTGACTTGACCCCAACAGGGAAGGGGCTGATAAATGTAGACATGTGGAATCTTAAACCCATAGTACAGGGGAAAGAGATGTAGTTTCAAACCTTCCTTCTTCATACGGTCAAGTAGAGAACTTTCTCCTTTGTATGTTTTATAGATTGGTCTTCTATAGCTGACTCTTCTCTTTAGGAACAGGGTATTAATCAATTTGTATGTCTACTTTCTCACCCAGTTTCTGTCACACTGTGAGCGTGTGTTCAAATTATTCAGTATATTGAATTAAATTAACTATGACAGTCTTGTTATTGCACCAATATTATCTTCTGTGTTTTACACACAGGACCTTAGTACAAAATTACAGACTCTTTTCCAATTGGTAAAGAAGAAAACATACAGACTGAAAACAGATTTGCCCTATTTATTTTCTGATGTGTCAGAAAATTGTCCAACCCACATGTTAGAGAAAAAGGGTTATTTACTCACTGCATTTTACTGTCCATCCTTCTACTTATAAAAGAATTGAGCTACTCTTTCAGACTTTATTTTCCTTGATGCTTTTGCTCTACTGTAGACTGGATTTATTTCTAAATGGACTTCTATCCTGGGAATCCCATTTTTGAGACAGATATCTAAACCACAATCTGCATTCTGAACATCTTAAATGCCTACACACTAACCACAGCTGTTTGTTTATTCCTTGTTTCAACAGGGACAAATATAATCACTAATTTTTGCCTTTTAAGGTAACAATCCAATTTAATACTTGAGGTGGGGGTGAGTGGGAGAGACATCATAGTCCTAGAAGAAACAAAAAGACAAAATATCATAGTGGTTTGTGTTCTTTGAACATTCATATTAGCAACTAAAACAATGTTTATACAACATTATTTAAAGGAATAGGAGCAGTTCTGTGGTAGACAATATATCTAAGTGATTAGTCTTTTTTTTAGGCAGCTTTTGAAAATTTATCATGTAGTGTGGTTAATCAGAGCTCGGTTTACAATATACTTATCCATGTGTTATTGCCAGAAATTCAGAGTACTCACAGGAGGGAAGTTCCTCTCTTAATTTTGATTATGGGATATGAGTGGAAATCATGTAATGAGTATATTCATATTTATCATGTGATCCCACATGGTATAGTCTGGTATATTTCTCTAACCCAAATTTCTACTCATGATAATTTTGAGGGTCAACATAGTATTCTCTGAGTGACAGTTATACTGAAATGTTTGTATAGGTCTTTATACTTTGTATTTTTGTCTCATTTAACCCTCTGTATTAATCAGAGCCCTTTAAGTGTCAGATGACAGAAACCAAACTTGAAGTAGTGCAAGAATTAAAGGAGGGATTAATTGAAAACTTCAGGGGTAGATCAGACTTTAAACATGGGAAAATTAAGGTGTTTTTTATGTCTATCTTTAACTCCTTAACTCTCAGCTCAGCTTTTCTCTCCGACAACTCAGTCAATTGGCTTTTGGGCCTCACATGTTGCTTAGTGCTCACTATCTTACAGGAAGGAATCTCTGTGTGTTCATGGAGAGCAAAGCTCACAGAAGAATTCCAGTTGGCTGTTTGTGGCTCATTTGCCCATCTCTGGGCCCATCACAGTAAAGAGTTGGGGTATTCTGATTGGCCAGGTTGCTGTCACTTGCTAAACCCTGTGTTCTAGAGACTGGTGGGGCTCTCAGAATTAACCATTGTATCAGAACTAAATGGAGTAGTTAGGTGCAGTTCCCTGAGGGAAGAAGGATCGCTGAGAATTTGACAATAGATGTCCATTCTGTTACCATAAACACTATGGGAAGTATTGCTTTCCCTATTTTAGAGGCTCAAAGAAAGATTGATGTGCCAAAATTCACATAAGTATTAAGAAGCTAAACTAAATCTTCTAATCTATTTTGTTCCTTTTGCTGATTTTTAGATAAAAGAACATATTTACCACTTATAAAATTCTTTCTTCTCTATGGAAGGAACATGTAGATAGGCACACAAAATTATCATCTCAAAATAAAAGAATAATTTGGTACACTTTACAACCTAGGAAGAAATCTGGACTATTTTGCAAGTGGTGGCAAACAACAAAAGGTCATTTTAAATATAGTACAGCATTGTAAAAAAGTAACACCAAATCTACAAAAATTTTGCTGTAGCTTTTTAATTTATTGGAAATAACATCATGTAAAAAATGATAACTTCAAGTTATACTATTTGTATCATTTAAAAATAAATTTGAAAAATAACACCACCAGAAAAAAAAAATAGTACAATGTGCTTTTAAAAATAATATTGTATTGGGACACCTGGGTGGCTCAGTCTGGTTAAGTGTCCGACTTGATTTCAGCTTAGGACATTATCTCATGTTTCATGAGACTGAGCCCCATGTTGGGCTCTGTGCTGACAGTGTGGAGCTTGCTTGGGATTCTCTCTCTCCCTCTCTCTGCCTCTCCCCTGCTCCTGCATTCTCTCTCTCTTTCTCAACAAACAAACAAACAAGAAAAAGAATACTATTGTATTGATCTTACTTTCTCATAAATATTCTTCTGGGATATCTGGGTGGGGTGGGTCAAAATGACAGAGGGAAGGGCAGAATCAAATAAAGAAAGCAGTTTTGTCAAGGGTAGCTTCATGAAGTTCTGGTGATGGAGGAGGCCCAGATTTCTCCTTTGGCAATAAATAATAGTGGTCAAGCAGTGTCTGTTCATAAAGTTAAATGCACACACCTGACTTATATTGTCTGCACCTGGACATAAGAAGGAGCCTAGTGTATTGATTTTCCCCACATCCTAGAATCTCCAAAGTTTAATTATGAAGAAATATTTTATTATTCAAATTTAACACATTGATTATGGCATGATTCATCATTAACTTTTCTTGCTTTATAAAATTTCCTGACAAGCTTCAGAGGCATCGAGATATTGCCTGAAGAAATTTATAGAAGTTAAAAATGAAATCTGAAAGGTATTGAACGAAGTTTTGTGAAGAAATAGGAGGAAAACATCAGTATTAGATTGGACTGAAAAAAGAAAATGCAACTTCCTGAAGTGGGTACAATGTTGATTGTGAAGAAAAATGAGTTAGACTTTATAGAAAACCTGATTAAATAAACAAACCAGGAAAAACTGTAAGCCTATAGTTTTGGGAAGAAAATTCATGTATCATATAACTTCAGGTCTGACAAAAAAAAAGACCAAAACTTAGAAATATTCCATAAGCAACAAAAGGTTTTTAAGCACATAATTAAAAGGCTTCAAAAACAGATAATCTAGTACTTAAAATAGGTTTATGGCTTTTTACTGTGTAGATGGGACAATGTTCCTGGTGTTAAAACAGTCCTGTGAAAATTTAAAAATGCAACACATGTTTAAAGTACCTATTATTTTCAAAATCAATTTGGGAAAAAATACACTGACCCCATGTTGTTTGTAAATATTTGACAATGTCTATAAGCTGATATTCAGCAATAAATAACAGATGCATTGGCTTAAATTTTTTCTAAATCTCTATGAATATAACTTAACTTTAAATAAGAAATGGATATTTTACACTAATCTTTGTTATTTCATCTTCTGTCAGTCTTTCTAAAATATTTCTGAAATATTTTACTTTTTAGTAGCTAATGGTAGTCTGTGCCAACTCTTCTTGTGTAAATGAGATCAATTTCTGTTTTCAAAATCAGAACAGAGGAAAACCAACAGTGCCAGAAGTTAAAAAAAAAAAAAAAGTTAATCATCTCAATCTCCTCCCTGAATTCTTGCTTGCATTCTGTTCCTGACAGTTCTCTGCTGCTTAAAGTCAGGCTGCTCAGTCAGCCACTTAGGTACTGGCTGACAAATACAGCAAGTGGATCACCTGGAAAAGGCCTAGGTGAAAAGCATTGGCAGAGGGATGCCAACAAGAAAGTATGCTCACCTGTTGCTCAGTGCTTTTCTTTCTAAACTTTCAACTCACTGATTTTCATATAGGAAAAGAAGATTGCTGATCCCTGCTGGATCACGGAACTGGCAATTATTGGTGTAAATCAGTGTGGACTAACAAAGAGTAAACTTTCACAGGCTTGTTTGTATTTCACCTGTTTGAAAACTCAAGAGGTTCTCTACTTTGTAAGTGATGCAGGGAGAAGAGCTTGTGTGCAATGAGGATTATTTGAGAAACTGGACAGTTGTGTGACAGCCTTACCATCTCTGTTTGTTCCATAAACCATCTTAGAACTACAATGAGAAGATCGCATTCAATTTCACAAAACTGGAAAACTTTTCAGGCTTACAGTTCATAAACAAACATGTTGACACTGGCATTTGTTTATAGCTTAGATTGAAACTTAAGTGAAAACTCACAGTGATTCTGACTTCTTTTGAAGTAGAAGCAGCTATTTTAAGACCAGGAACCTACTAGTGTTTGTAAAGAAAATGTATGCTTTTTGCTCTCAACTGGATCCAACAGTTACAAACTTGTTTCTTTATGGTCTTGTTTGGTAAGTAGGTCTTGCCTCATTATGATTCTGTAGTCTTTGCGCCAGGTTGACATAAAGAATGGTATGGAAAAATGATGCTTTGTTTCTATATGTCCTCTGTCTCCCTTTGTGTTTCTATTTTTACCATACATAAAAAACCACTTCAGCTTTTAATGGCAGTTAACCAATTTCAAACCTTTTTCAGGGCTTAGACTCAAGAAGCTATACACATTTTAAAATTATTTTTATGGGCTTTGTCATTTGGCATTCTCTTTCATTTTAGCAATTTTCATGAGAGTTTAAATGTAATAATGCAATTCATGTAATACTGCTTAATTATTATTATCTACTATTTATCCAATGATCTCATGATGGCTTATTAACACTAGTTAGTTGAGATTTATAAAACCCTGTGAAATTTCAGGTACAATGGCCAGGTTGTGCTTAACTACTTACTTCTCTAAATGCTGCTTTGAAGTCTTTGAATATTTAAACTATGATTATAACTCATTTTACTATCTTAGAAACTGTGGTAGATTCATTTTTATCTTGTTCTCATGGTTTTCAGAGTTTTAGAAATTTTGACTCATTATTTCTGGAAAGATCCAGAGGAAATTTGACCAAGTAATTTTTTTTTAAGTTCATTTATTTATTTTGAGAGAGAGAGAGAGAGAGAGAGAGAGAGAAGGTGTGAGCAGGGGGAGGAGCAGAGAGAGAGAGAGACAGAAAGAATCCTAAGCAGGCTCCATGCTGTCAGCATGGAGACTGACTTGGGGCTCAAACCCATGAACTGTAAGATCATGACCTGAGCTGAAATCAGGAGTCAGATGCTCAATTGACTGAGCCACCCAGACACCCCTTGACTAGGTAATTTTGACTTAGAGTTGAAACCACATCCGTAAGAGTATTCAGATCAGGGAGAAAGTGATCTTGACATTTTCAGTCAGCTACAACCATAGTAGTGATATACCTATTATTCCTGCTATAGCATTTTTCATGACAGTCAGCCTGTAAGACTTCAAACTGTGGCCTACACAGTACACTGATAACACAAAAATTTTATTGTGATCCTTGCTCCTCCTTTTCACATGTTCTCTGATTCTCTCTCTCCTGACCTTTGTTCCAAATTATAACTGCAGAATAAAGCTGTGGGCTGGTAATCCAGAGGCGGAGGGGCTTGCAAGTATGTGATTTGGAAGGAATAATTTCACTTTTCAAAAATTGTTTTCTATACAACATGCAGGCAAATAATACCTATCCCACTAGTTCTCAACATTGTGGCCATTAAAAAAATGAGATAGTGTATATAGTTGTTCTTTTTTTTTGGAGTCTCGCTCCTTGGTTCATATTCATTTACCCAATATTTGTTCAATGCCTATTATGTGCCGTGCTCTGGTCAAAGGGCTGAGAAAGTCACAGTGAAAAAACAAACAAATAATTGTTATTCTCATGGAACATATATTCTAGTGGACAGGGGAGATAAATAAGTTAATATATATAATGTGTTAGATGGTGATAAGTATTATAAAGAATCCTGATTCAATACAGGTTCTACCACTTATGAGCTATGTAGCCTTGGGAAAATTATTTGATCTCATTATACCTCAGTTTTCTAATCTGTGAAATGGGAAAAAGAATACTACTTACATTTTAGGGTTGTTTTGAAAATTTATATCCATCTTATTACAAATAGTTCAGTTTGATATGCTAGTAAGATTTAGCGAATTCCAGTAAATTTTATAGTCATTATGATAACAAGGAGGCAAAGAGACTTTCTAAAACAAATAGCTAGTAATTTTTAGAATTGAGATTTAAACCCAGGCAGCCGAACTTGTTTCCTGCACTTAACTACTAGCCTACATTACCTCTCACTAAAATAGTAATAGCTAAGAACTTCACATGTGTAATCTAATTTAACACACACAAGAACCTACAAAATAAGAAACATTAATGTCCTCACTTCACAGGACCCTCCTCTGAATGCCTGAGTTACCACCACCAGCTGGGTAGCATTGTCTTCTCAAAGACCTGAGTCCCAGCTCTGTGGCTCCTCCCTTCCTAGCTTTAGATGCTAATTATCCCAACCTTTTTTCTTTGTGCCCCTTGCTATTGAGGTGATAGAGCTTCCTGAAATGGCTGTTTGTTACCTTAGTGTAACCTCTGTGTCCTCTTTTCATGTTTTCAATTCTCCAATAACTGTTCAATCAATTCCCTTAAATAAAATTTCTCTGTTGAAATACTGTGGTTTTTGTTTTCCTGGTTTGACTTGGACTGATACTGTATGTAGTACCAAATTGGTCCCCCCAACAACCCAGTTTTGGGATTGGCTAAGTCATGTCCTTGGCGTTGAATGCTGTGCTAAATTCACTGCCAGTGAGAAAGGGAATACTAATAATCCATGGCATGCAGTGCCAAGGGCCACTGTAATTAAGTTATCCCCTGTAGTTGATTGTGATGAAGTGCTACTCAAGCAAATATCCCACCCTGTCTAATATAATAGTCCTTTACACAGATGGTACATGATTTGTTTAACTAATCCCCTATAGATGGGGTGACTATCAATTTTTCACTATGATGATACAATAATAAACACATATACACTATATCCATATATATCATATTCATAATATAATTATTAGTATAATACTCATTTAATGATTTAGAATAAATCATTAAAAAGTGATGGCTAAAAGTGTTGAGAGGTTATTTCTGACAGTGGAATTGTAGGTCATTTTTATTTTCTCCTTTATAATATTCTATATTTCTGATTTCCTTTCCAATAAGAATTTTTGTGATGAGAAACAATGAAGTTGTCCCTGTCTCCCAATTAATGTTATTAATTTTGTCACTATCACAACACAAGTGTACTTTGCTGTGATTTAATAAGATTTATAGCAATTGTCAACTGTATAATAATCAAGTAAAGTCATTAAGTCAGCTGAACTGGTCACTTAGATTCATTTGATCAATTCTTTCTCCTCAAGTGTAGTGTAAATTTCTCCTCATGGTTAAGTAAGTTTCAGGTAATCTGAAAGTAACTCATGAAATCATAAAATTTCTAGGTTGAAAGGGACTTTCAATGCCCTAAACAAGTCCTCAATGTTAATATTAAAATATATATGATGTCCATAATTTCATAAGTAGTTAAATCTTTAATATGTTGTGAAAATTAGGAAATCCTCAAGGCCCTCTAGTCTTATCACTCTTTTCTTAGGCAAATTCATCCAAAACAAAAGCTTCAATTACCAACTATCAAGCTGTCATTACTCAAAGTCTTATCTGTATTCTAGAATTCTCCTTTAATGTCCAGAAAGGTTTTTTTTGTAAAAATAAAGAATAACAAAGATTTACATTGGAGGAAAAAGGGCATAAGCTTTATGTACAATAGTATTGGATCAAGATTAGAGGTAGAAAGACATCTCTATATCCCCTGCAGAAGTAGAAAAAGATGCATAGGTTGGGAGTGGAATGCAGGAAGAGAACAGGATATGACCTTAGATATAGGCAAATAAATCTCATTGAATATACTTATAATTGGGTGAGCGGCAGAGTATTAGATGGAGAACTGAAAAGCAGTACGTTGCCTAACTCATTGATGAACAACAATAGTGAGCCACTTGACAGCCAAATTAAAACATAGAGTCCGTCAAAGCCTGCAGACTGGTGTATCCATTTAAGAAAGCACTGTGCATTGCCAAGAGAAATTGCATTGGTTGTTTGATTCTTCTTCCCCCTTTACAGAAGTCCAGGGTCTTCAAATACACCAGATCAGCAGTGAAGGTGGGAAGGAAAGGCTCAGCACCTGAGCTTTCATGATAGGGGCAGAATGGAAATCCTTTACACAGTATACCCTGCTTCCGTGAATGACACCTGGTTGGACAAGCCAAAAATTAGACATACTATAAAAATATTCCTCGATAACTATTACATTCCCCAAATTTTAACAATTTCCCACATTTGTTCTATCTTTTTTGCTGTATACACACATGCACACACACAAGCACACACAGTTTTTTTCCCTGTATTTTTTTTTTTAATTTAAATTCATTTTGAGAGAGAGAGAGACACATACAGTGTGATTAGGAAAGGAGCAGAGAGAGAGAGAGGGATAGAGGGAAAATCCCAAGCAGGTTCCGCACTGTCAGCTCGAACTCACAAACTGTGAGATCATGATTTGAACCTAAATCAAGAGTCGGCTACTTGACCAACTGAACCATCATGGTGTCCCCTTTTCCCTGTATTTTTAAACAGTAATTTTTATACTTGGATGAAAATTCATTCCTAAATGCCTCAGTCATTAATTCCTAAAATCAAGGAATTTTTCCATATCAAAGTGGTACAATATTAAAATATAGATTACCATTGATATGATAATAATAATATTTATTAATTATATATAATGTATATTATATATATACTATATATAATAATTAATAATAATAATTATTATTATATAAAGAAAATGCAAGCAGGGGAGAGGGGCCGAGGGACAGACGACAGAGAAAGAATTTTAAGCAGACTTCCCCCTGAGCATGGAGCCCGACTTGAGACTCAATCTCATGACCTGAACCAAAATCAAGAGTTGGGTGCTCAACTGGGTGAGTCACCCAGAAGCCTGATACAATATTTCCTTATTGAGATTTCCTCTAAGATTTAGTAAAATATTTTTATTAAAGTAAAATCCAAGATCCTATATAGTATCCAGTTGTCATTTTTCTTTAATCTGGAATACTTCCTCAGTCTTTCTTCAGATTACATAATGTTGATATTTTTGAAGAGTATATATCACTTCTTGTTTTTATTGTGGTAAAATAATATTGTATAAAATTTACCATCAACTCTTGTTAGGTGTATAGTTTAATAATGTTAAATGTATTTACATTGTTAAACAACAAATCTCTAGAGCTTTTCATCTTGCAAAACTGAAACTCTATACCCATTGAACACTAATTCCTGCTCCCCCTTCTTTTGAGCCATTGGTGACCACCTTTCTACTTTCTGTTTCTATTATTTTGACTATTTAGATACCACATATGAATGGAAGCATTCACCATTTGTCCTTTTGTGACTAGCTTATTTTACTTAGCACATTGTCCTTGAGGATCATCCATGTTGTAGCATGTGACAAGATTTCCTTCTTTTTTAAGGCTGCATAATATTCCATTGTATGTATGTAGCACATACATACATCCAGTCATCCATTGATAGACATTTTGTTGCTTCTACCTCTTGGCTGTTGTGAATAATGCTGCAATTAACATGGGTGTAACAAATGTCTCTTCAAGATCATGCTTTACATTCTTTGGGTATATTCCCAGAAGTGGGATTGCTATCTCATATCATAATTCTGTTTTTAATTTTTTCAGGAACCTCCATACTATTTTCTTTAATGGTTGCACCATTTTGTATTCTCAACAACAGTGCACAAGGATTCCAGATTCTCACATCTTCATGAACACTTTTCATTTCCAGTCCTTTTGATAGTGGCCATCCTAACAGAAATGAGGTAATATCTCACTGTGGTTTTGATTTGTGGTTTTCTTATTATTAGGGATATTGAGCATCTTTTGATATACTTCTTAGAAATATGTATGTCTCCTTTGGTGAATTATCTATTATTCAAGTCTTTTGCTCATTCTAAAATTGGATTTTTTGTTGTTGAGTTATAGGAGTTCCTTACATGTTCTAGATATTAACCCTTATCAGATATACTATTTCCAAATATTTTCTCCCATTCCATAGGTTAGATTTTTCACTCTGTTGATTGCTTTATTTGATGTGCAGAAGTTTTTGTTGTTGTTGTTTATTTACTTTTGAGAGAGAGACAAAGTGTGAGTGGGAGAGGGGAAGAGAGAGAGGGAGACACAGAATCTGAAGCAGGCTCCAGGCTCTGAGCTGTCAGCACAGAGTCTGGTGCGGGGCTCAAACTCACAAACTGCGAGATCATGACCTGAGCCAAAGTCAGATGCTCAGATATGCAGGAGCCCCAGATATACAGAAGTTTTTTAATTGATGTAATTTCATTTGTTTTTTTTTTTTTTGTTCCATTTGTTCCATTTGTAGTTCCATTTTTTTTTAATTGATGTAGTTACATTTGTTGATTTTTTCTTTTGTTCTTTGTGATTTTGGTGTTATATTCAAGAAATCATTGCCAAATCCAATGTCCTGAAGGTTTTCCCCTATGTTTTTTTCTAGTTTTATAGTTTCAGGTCTTAGGTTTAGGTTTCCAATCCATTTGGAGTCATTTTTGTAAATGGTATACAGTTGAGAATCCAAGTTCTTTCTTTTGTATGTGTTTATCCAGTTTTCCCATCACTTTGTTGCATAAGAATATCAGAGGAATGATATGGGGTTCTTCTCAGTCAGTTAGTTCATTTCTGATGATGTAATTTTGATCATTTGGTTAAGGTGATGTCTGCCGGGTTTTGGAGTCATCACTGGCAACTTGTTTTCTTTCTTCCTCCATATCCAATGCATTATTTCTTCTTGTAGATTTTACTACCTAAAAATTTGTTGAATCTATATATTTTTTTTCCTGGCTTTGACCCAATCTCACTTTTCCCCAAACTTCCATTGTCCCAAATATTCTATTCTCTGTGCTGCACCCCTTTTTCTCAATGTCTTGATCTTCTGACTCTTATTCTTTCTTCTGATCTCAGCTCAAACATCATCTCCTCCAGGTGGCCTCCCCTGACCATCCAGAACAGCTCAGGTTCCTTATTTTACATTCTCACAGCACGGTATGCCTTTTCTTCATAGAATTTGCTACTGTAGTAAATTTAGATTTGTTTGTGTGATTTTGGATATACAACTATCTTCTTGATAAATGGCAAATTCTATGGCAGCAAAAATTGTTGCTTGCCTTTGTGCCAGCACAAAGTGTTTAACTCAGGGGCATCTGGTGGCTCAGTTGGTTAAGCGTTTGACTTTGGCTCAGGTCATGATCTTGTTGTCTGTGGGTTCCAGCCCCACATTGGGTTCTGTGCTGGCAGCTTGGAGCCTGGAGCTTGGAGCCTGCTTTGGATTCTGTGTCTCCCTGTCTGCCCCTTCTCTGCTTGCACTCTGTCTCTCTCTGTCTCTCCCTCTCAAAAATAAACACTAAACCAAAACAAAAACAAAGTGTTTAACTCATAGTGTTGATAAATAATAGCCTAGCAATAGTCATAGTAATAATATCATTAATGTTGGGTATTTACTATTTGCCAGTAACTCTGCTAAGTTCTCACATCTCCATATTATCTCAGAGAAGAAACTGTGAATGAAATATAGTTCATGAAAATAATTTCATTGCATGTTATTGAATTTTTCATTTACACAATCTTTTGTAAATTATATAATTGTACATCTCTTTTTGGTAATTTAATTAATAACTAAAATATTATGAACTGTAATAAGGAAGCTACAAAAAAAAGATACAATTATATAGAGAAAGCCTTATAAATAGTAGCCAGTAGCTCTTTAAAATAATCTTTGTGTTGAAACACATTCTTTCTGCATTTTTAAACTTACAAAACTCCAACTGCATGAAGAATTCTTTTTAAAGAATGATCTGGTGCCATTAGTAGCAGAATATACAAACAGAATTATATAAATTCACAATGGAAAGTAAACTAGGCTCCTTATTTTTAAATGAATGAAGTTGGAAAAAGAAAGGAAACTTTCCCCCAAATAATGAGACTATAGTTTAAATGTCATTTTTGCTTTTCAGGAATGACCTGCCAGTACTTATTGGCTAACACTTTTTTTTTAGGGTTATTGGCTAACCCTTCATCACCGATGGCAGACATTCCCTGGCTTTAACTGTTGTGTTGTTTTAACTGTGTTTGTCTACTAAAGGTCAACTGTAGAATTTTTGCTTTGGACAAGCTTTGAAAGGATGGAGAACAGATTAGGTTTACTTTGCCTTTAATCACAAATTATATGCATATAATTTTTGAGATCATCAAAAGCATCAATAGGGGACCCCTGGAAGAAGAAGTAGTCATTTTACTGCTTTAGAATTTGAAAGAGTTTTCATTAACTTGAAATTTATTTTTTTTTTCAGTTTACTTATTTATTTATTTTTAGTAATCTCTACACCCAACATGGGTCTCAAACTCATGACCCAAATTTTATCTTCTAATTCACCTATTCTCTCCTCTGCCTCTTCAATCTGCACTGTAGCCACCTCCATTTTATTTTGCACCTCACTTACAACATTTTTTAGTTCATCATGACTATTTTTTAGTACCTTGATCTCTGTAGCAATAGATTCTCTGATGTCCTCTATGCTTTCTTCAAGCCCAGCGATTAATTTTATGACTATTATTCTAAATTCGTGTTCCGTTATATTGCTTATATTGGTTTTGATCAATTCATTAGCTGTTGCTACTTCCTAAAGTTTCTTTTGAGGAGAATTCTTCTGTTTAGTCATTTTGGCTAGTTTTCTGTATCTGATGCGTTTTAAAAGCTTGTGTGCTCTGCACCTGCGAGCACCGCTATATTAAAGGAGGGTCATACACCGTCCAGGGCCTGGCCTTTCAAGAGGTGATTTTTCAGGGATTGTTACTTGCTCTCTGTTGTTGTGACATTGGTTATTTTATTACCCTACTGGTAGTAATATTTTGGACCCTCCACCAGATGTGCTTTGATTTATTCCTTGGAGTATCCCTGTAAAGGAAAACAGACAAGCAGGAGACAAAAACACACAAACACACAAACAAATAACACAAACAAACAAAAAAAACCAAAAACCTAAAGACTAAAAATGAAAAACCCAAAAACACTAACTACAAGTAAGGAAGAAGGTGGAGGCGGTGCTGATGGAAGAACACACACAAAGAGAGAAATGACAGGAGCGGTGGGAAGGGGTGGCGGAGGGAATTAAAAAATAAACATTGATTAGGCAGAAAGACTAAAAGGCTTAATCCAGAGAGAGGAAAGGAAAATAAAGGAGGTGGGGAAAATGAAACAAAGATAAAGTTACCCAGACAGAGAAACTATATGGATTGATTATTTCAGAGAGAGAGAAAGGAGTATAAAGAAGGAGGTGTAGAACATGTATCAAGACAATGGATTAAATATGTCTGTTTAGACAGACCAATAACCAGAGCAACCAGCCTAGGGGAGGGAAGAGATAAGGAAGAGAAATGGTGGGGGGGGGGGAATATATACCCAGAATTGACCTAGAGTTAATCCAGGCAATGCTGCATCACTTGTAGGTAGTAGCTGTCCACGGGGTCTGTGCCGCTTACATGGATACATATTTATCCAGTGCAAGGGGGCATGGTTTGGCCTAATCTGAGCCTGCCTCCACTCTGGGCCCCAGGAGTGATCCCTGAGGCCCCACCTTGGTTGTGGTGGTGGTCCCCAGTCTCTTCTCCATGGAACAGGACCCGGTAGACTCAGTTTGAGTCGTCTTCACTGTGCCGTGAGCACAGATGGGGAAGTCCTTCTCGCTCCACCAACTCCCCTGACCCTGTGCTTGGCTAGGATTCAAAGTCCCACTCCATGCGCTCTGGCACTGGGGAAGAGCCTCTCAGTGCTGTGATATGTGGTCCCAACTGGCTTTGTCTGTGCTACAGCATTTCAGGGAGGACTGCCTTCTCCTCCTTCTCCTACTGCGGACTGAGCTGTCACCCTCCCCATGAGCCCCTGGGGTGGGGTCATAGGCAGCCTTTGTCTTTTCCCACAACACTCCAGGGAAATGGTGGCCTTATCCTCCTGCACACTGAGCCCTCAGCCCAGCCACTGCACCCAGGGGTGGGAGACGCAGGCAGGTTCTGTGCTATCTCACAGCCTTCCAGAAAGGGAACTATTTTCTTCAGCTGAGGACTGAGCCTCCGACCTACCACCGCACGCAGGGCTGGCTCCCCTACTCCCCAGGTAGGTGAACAGGAAGCCAGCCCCAGTCCAAAGAAAGCCCTGCAGTTAGAGATTGGATCCCTCTCAGTTCAGTCCGAGGTCTTTCTCCTGTCCAGGTACGGTCCTGCACTTCCCTAGCCACTCTTTCTCTTCACTTTGTCTCTCTGCAGAAGGGGGGTCCTTGCCCTCTGTGCCCACGCCGCCTTTTTTTTTAATCTCCCCCAGTTCGCAGTTACCCAGCTAGCTTTTTTCCAGCTTTCCCATTTTCTTCCTAGTAGATTCAGTCTCTTTTCCTCCCAGGCTCTGGTGTTCAAAGTCCTTTGGCTTCTACACTTCTTTGAGAGACACTGGAAGTATGGATTCTGCCTACTTCTCCACCATGTTGGCCCCTCCTCCCTTCTCCTGATATGATTAAAGGTGGTTAAAGCTGTAGAGAAGTTTAGTACTAAAGAAAGAGCACAGGTGGAGAAGGCAAGGCAGAAAGGCAAAGAAAACAAAAGGGCAAATGTTCTATTAAGGAGATGTTGGGGCAGGGGCAATGTGTGGACTTCTGGGTCAGGGGCGGTTCAACAATCTCTGATTCACATGAGAGCAGAGGTAGCCTTTGCGGTGGGAAAATTAATGATGCATCATAGCATAAACAAACAACCTTTTCAAAGAGTGGGTCACATGTCAAGAGAGCTGAAAAACAAGAGCAAGCAGGCTCTGGAGAAAGCCTCATGGTGATGAAAGGAGTCTGCTTCCTGGAAAGTGGTCAGAATTGTACAGACAGTTTGTGAGAACACATTTTTCAGGCTCAGTTAAAAACCTGTTTATTTAACACCTCTCATCTAAGGACCTCAGAATGTTTTACTGACATTTAAATTCATAGTTTGCTTGTATTCCATGAGACAGGAATAAAATTGGAATGTTTCTGTGATCTGTTCCTTGTCCTGCAGTTCCCATGAATTTATTTCCCTCAAAAGAGTGATAGCATATAGTTATGTTAACAATACAGAGAACAGAATTTTAGATTCTTTCTAATCCCAAATTGTATAAAATGTTAGACCATGAACAGGTTTGATGACTGTTACGTTAGTAACACACCTCTAAAACGGGGAGAACAGGACTTCTATACACCGACTCCATGAGTTTATGATGGAAAGTAATGAGATCGTATCTATACTGTACTTTGCATCTTGGAAGCGGTACAGGGTATTCATGCATAATTACTGCATGGTTTTAGTTTTTTACAAGACTAAAATAAATAAGGAATAAAGTGAAGCATGAGTTTCTAAGATCAAAATTTGATCTGTTCTCTTCGAAAAAAATTTTATTCAAGATTTTGTGCATTTCTTCTATCTGTTTGCTTTTTTTTAAAAGTGTTTTTAATGTTTATTTTTGAGAGTGGGAGAGACAGAGTGCGAGCAGGGGAGGGGCAGAAAGAGAGGGAGACACAGAATATGAAGCAGGGGCGAGGCTGCAAGCTGTTAGCACAGAGCCGGACATGGGGCTTGAACGCATAATCATGAGATCAGGACCTAAGCTGAAGTCGGACGCTTAACTGACTGAGCCACCCAGGCACATGGCTTTTTCTTTTTAATTCTTGTATCTTCTCGGAAGCAACTCTGCTTACAAGTAATACAAAAGTTTTAGCAAGTTTTTCAGGAGTTGGAATTGGAAAACAAAAGATAGTAAAGAATGTATATGAGTCTAGAAAGAAAGATACAAATTTTTTCCTTGTATATAATTTCTAAACTTTTAGACACATATATTTATTTCTAATACCATAAACACTACAATGAAGAAAAACTGAGATTGAAGGACAGAAAATGACCATGATGGAAGAATACATTTATAATTCTTTAATTAATAAAGTATCTTTCCTCTGAAGAGCTTAATCCTGTATAGGAGAAACCTCCCATATAAAAACACATTCTTGAGCTATCGGGACATATGAAAATAACAGATGGTGCCAGAACAGTGGGAGACAGCAGATAGGATAAAGCAGAGGGAGAAGAAAATAGGAAAGAGCAAACATGGAAAACTCAGCTGACAGCAGGCAGGGAAAGAGGTCCAAGTGCAAGCTGGGAGGAGGCAACAGTGTCATTGAAAACTGACCTCTGTGCTGTGGAGCCCAAATATGTAACAAACAGACAGAGTTTGGGTATGAAAAAAGATGATAGTTTATTACTTCACCAGGCAAAGGGGGCAGGGACAGGCTAATGCTTCCAAGACTGCATGCCCACCCAGGGTAAAAGACTGCGGGTTTTATAGAAAAGTACAAGATCTGTGCAATTTCAGTAGGAATCTGGTGTGTGCTGCCAGCTGCATTTGTCATGTCTTCAAGGTTGTGTTGTCACTGGCCATCCAAGTCTCTAAGTATCAACATAGATACTGAGTTCCTGGAACAAAGGATTCTACAGAAAAACAAGTTTAGAGGAGGGGGAGGCTTTGAGAATGAGGAAGAGAAATACTTGTTCAGTTTTAAGTCAAGCCTTGCTGAAACATTGATGTGTCCTTCTTAATTGCCAACAATTTTTACATTTCTATAGCAGTTTCAATAGGACCTGGAACTTGAAGGGATTTAAGATATCATTGAGCTCCATACCTTACCTTTTTGTGAGGAAACTGCAGGCCAGAGTTAAGAGATCCATCCAGTCACAAAGCTGGCTCCATGCTTCAGCACTGAGTCTTCAAACTCCCAGTCCGTCCATTCTCCGCCATTAGGCAGGTTTTCTGCCTGGTCTCAGCTTGTATGGGAACCTTTTCCCCATGTTAGCATTAAATAACAATCCTGGAAGTGCCTGGGGGGTTCAGCGGGTTAAGTGTCCAACTTCAGCTTAGGTCATGACCTCAAGGTTCATGAGTTCGAGCCCCGCATCCAACTCTGGAGTGCTTGGTAAGTATTAGAAATTATTATTTCAACCTCTATTCCTTTACCCTACTATTGCCTCTGCTACAAATGGTTAATTCAGTTTTCACATCTCAGCTCCTCTGGATGCTTTTCCAGACAGATCAACTTGGATAATTTTTTATGCTTCTTTGAGCCTGTACACACCCTATTAGAGCAATTATACTGAATAGCATAACAGAAAAAAAATAAAATTCATAATTTAAAGCCTAAAATGACTTGTAGCCCCTTCTGCTTAAGGACCTTCACTGAACTTGGTAAATCACAGTGAGAAAATAAGCATCCATGCTATTCTTTTCCCTTATAAGGAAGCTCAAGACAGAAATTTTAAGACCTTGACATATTATCTGGGTTGCTAAAGGGTAGAGGTCAGTTGTTTGACAGGGCTCTTAATTTTTAAAAAGTTCCCTGGGTTTGCAAAGGTAGACTCTGAGACAGCTGACAGTGGTTGTGCTGATGTAGAGGGGATGGAGACTGATATTTCTTTGCTTTTGGTAGTCAAATTTGAGTACAAGGGGAAAGCTTGTCCTCAAGAGTTCAGGATAAGTAGGGAAGGCTTTTGAGTTGGTTGGTATCTGAGCAGTATTATGAAATAAAATACAAACCTAGTGATGTCAGCTATTTACATAAATACCACATATTAGTGATGTGTGCATGTGAATAAAAGAAAAAGATCTGAGTTCTATGGTTGGGTTAGTGTGGTCAACTTTTGTGTCCTGAAATATCACTAACACAATCTGTTGATAAGACAGAGCTGAGTTTATTGCTTACCACAATAAGGAAACATACTATCTAAACATAACTGTGGTATTGTTTTGCAGGAGGGTGAGCAAAATAAGAATTTATTGAGAATCAGAAGTTTAGTTCAGCATGAAAGTGTGTGCAGAGTCATGAAAAGATCTATAAATTGAACTCTTCAACCCAAGCAGGTACTTAGAACTAAGATTAATAGGAAACATGTATGCCACTCTGAGAATCCTTGAAAGACTAGAAGAGACCCAGGGTTGAAAAAATAATATGGGCTTTGAGCTATTTAATCTTCAGCCCTCAGCAATACATCTTCTGCTTTGCCATTGGCCAAGGTCAACAATGAGTTTGTAATTACCAGACCCAGTGCACTCTTTTCAGGGGTCTGATGATTGCTACCCTTATTGCTTTCTCTCTAGTGGTAGCAGAGATCCTCCATCTTTTACCTGAACTCCTGCAGCCATCCCTAGTTGCCCTTGTTTTTCAGCAGACATTCTGTAATTCACAGTCACAGACTTCTGAGGCTCCTCTATGCCTTCTAGGAGAATATTCAGGACTCAACTTGGCATATGAGGTGGTTCATGATGGATACTTGGTCCTTACTTGTTTCTTCAACTTCCTTTAGTGAACTTTGTTTCTTGACTGAGTGTTCAAACTGTACAGAATACTACCACTCTCTATTCTTGGAAGGTGTCCTCTTAGACAATTTTCCTTGTCTTGCTAGTGACACTTGGCTTTCAAAATTCTACTCGTGTTCTTTGTCTGATATCTTTCTCAATAATGCACTGGTGAAATTGGTGATAGTCAAAATGCTAAACTTAACAGCTGGTACAGCATGGACATTATCCAATCAGAGCACACATTGGATGGAAACAACATTATGTTCAATGTAACACATGGTAGTCCAAAGTAGATTTGACTATCCTTGAGTGATGTGTCTGTTAAACCCGGTACATGTATTCTTGCACATACCTGTGCAATATTCTTCCCCCCAGAGTGTAAGCTCTATGACATCATAGACCTTATTTGTTCATTTTCTTATCTCTAGATCCTAGCCATAGTAAAGGCACACAGAATTTCTGAATGTCTGTTTGTATTAAAAGTAAGAAATATAAGAGAGGTATGAATACAGACTTGGCATAAAACAAAACAAAACAAAACAAAAACAAAAACAAAACAAATAAACATTTTACCAAATGAAGAAAGTGAATTTAAAACTGAGATATCCTATCTTCTGGTTTTAGTGACATGCTGTGTGTGTAGTTAAGGTACTGTGACTTTAAGGAGAGTGGGTCACCATTGCCAGATCTCCCAAACACACTGTGACATTCTGACCTGATAATCTGGATCCTTCCTTTCCAGATTCAGCCCTTTCATTTATTCCTTTGGTCTTTTATTGCTTTGTTACTTATCTCCTTCCTCCCTTCCTTCTTTCCTTTCTTCCTTAACTATTCTTTGAAAAAGAAATTTTAAGTGAAAAGTCTTTCACATATGTTAAAAAAAATAGTGAAAGCAGATACTCAAATAGATACTTGTTCACTAGTGTTATTCACATTAGACAAAAGGTAGAAACAATCCAAGTGTCCATCAACAAATGAATAAATAAAATGTGGATATATAATGCAATATTATTTAGTCATAAAAAGCAATGAAATTCTGGTGTATGCTACAACATGGATGAATTTTGAAAACATGCTAAGTGAAATAAGCATAAATAAACAAAGAGGCAAATATTGTATGAATCCAGAGATACTAGGTACCTAGAATAGGCAAATTCTTACAGACAGAAAGTAGAATAGAGGTTACCAGTTGCTGAGGGAAGGCAGTACATGGAGAGTTATTATTTAATAGGTACAGAGCTTCTGGTTGGGATGATGAAAATGTTGCAGAAATGAATAGTGATAAAGATTTGACAACATTGTAAATTTACTTAATGCTACTGAATTGCGCCATTAAAATGGTAAATTTTATGTTATATAGATTTTACCACAAATAAAAAATAGTACTGTAATGCATATAATAAAAACTATCAACTCCATATATCTTCCCATCTTTCAGTTCTATTTTCTAGAGGTAATCATTTGTTACTTTTTTTATTTTCTTTTCACCTCTGTATTTCTCAATATTTGTATTTCTAATTCTTGATTTATCACTTTTTGACAATATCTAATTATTTCCTGTCATGGCAAATAAGGATTTGGTTCTTCTACTGTTCCCACTTTTGACCCCCATCTTCTCAATAGTGTTTATGTTTATGTTTTGTTTTGTTTTGTTTTGTGTGTATTTTGGCCACTCTTTTTTGTTTTGCAATTTGAATTCTTCTGCTAAAAGACTAGTGTTATGTGTCAGTAACACTTAGCCCTAGGTGCCCACCGTGGGGTTTTAGTCCAGGCTACTTGTTTCCTTGCTGAGTACCCTGTCCCTGCTTGGACTACAACATTGTCCTGAGTATCAATTCACTTGCCTGGGGACTTGGCAGGATGATAACCTCAAAGCAGTTCTCTAATTTGCATGGCTGGACTCTAATCTGTATATTCCCTGGTTCTGGCTGAGGTCTTGTTTCCAACAAATGGATCTCTTAAACTCTGAGGCTGTAGCTTGTATGACTTCAACTGGTCCACTGCCTAGAGATGTCTGTTGGTGTGGTCTGGTCACCAGAATAAATCCCCATGGATATGGATAGCAGATAGAATCAAGGACGAGGTCCCCATGCCTCTTTGTACCTATAATTAGGCTTATTGCATATTCAGCCCTGGTCTTTTCTGCCTTCCCTTTGGGTTATGACACTGACATTTAAAAATGGCTAATAGCTAAGTCTTCCTACTTACTACAGGACAACCACTGAAGCCAAGCCAAAACAAAGTAAACAAAACAGAACACCTTCCTTTTTTTACAGATCCAGAGGTGAAACTGAGAACTTGGGCTAGGCTGGGGAGCATTCACGAAAGAAAACTCTATTCAAAAGGTTCAGTTCCTGGAGGAAGCAGATGACCAGAAAAGGACAAAAAAAGTAAACAGCTAGGTGAAAAAGGACAGAAATTCTAGATTTGAATCCTTGAATCTCAGTTTTTTTCTTTTGTAGTAATAATATCTGTCATATTTCCTCACAGGGTTACTATAAAGATTGAATGAAATTATATATGTAAATATGTGGTAGCAGGTATAAATCTCATTTTAAAATATCAGGAGGCAAGAAATTCAACTTTATTTTTTTATTGCAAGCACTATTCTCTTTAATAGCAGAAACATGATTTTGGTCACTTAGGGGTTCTCCCACCTCCTTGCCTTTGCTTGCACCTAACTTCCTTGGGACTTATGTAATGAAATGCATTTGGTATATGGCTTCTTTGGTTTATTTAACCAATATCTGAAGACCTACCACATGCAAGGCACTTAAACAAATAAAAAAAGATATGTTATTTTTCATAAAGTAGTATAGTGTCTAGTACTTTGCTTCTCTCTCTCTGTCTTTCTCTTTCTCTCTCTTTTTTTACTTTACCTTGAATTCTTTTTTGGTTCATCAAGATATCCACTTCCTCTTGCAGAAAATTCCTCATGATTTATCCTACAGGGTATGCACTTCCTAACTCTATCACATAGACTACGATATGTGTGGGACTACAAATCTGACTAGTGCATAACTTCATCACTGTATGTGGCCAATCTGTGGAGGCACACTTTATTTTTTAATGTTCATTACACCCTTTGTTTAAATGTTTATTCGGGATAGAAGGAACATACTTAAAGATCATAAAAGCCATTTATGAAAAGCCCACAGCTAACATCATCCTCAACGGGGAAAAACTGAGAGCTTTTTCCCTGAGATCAGGAACACGACAGGGATGCCCACTCTCACCGCTATTGTTTAACATAGTGCTGGAAGCTCTAGCATCAGCAATCAGACAACAAAAGGAAATCAAAGGCATCAAAATTGGCAAAGATGAAGTCAAGCTTTCGCTTTTTGCAGATGACATGATATTATACATGGAAAATCCGATAGACTCCGCCAAAAGTCTGCTAGAACTGATACATGAATTCAGCAGAGTCGCAGGATACAAAATCAATGTACAGAAATCAGTTACATTCTTATACACTAACAATGAAGCAACAGAAAGACAAATAAAGAAACTGATCCCATTCACAATTGCACCAAGAAGCATAAAATACCTAGGAATAAATCTAACCAAAGATGTAAAAGATCTGTATGCTGAAAACTATAGAAAGCTTATGAAGGTAATTGAAGAAGATAGAAAGAAATGGAAAGACATTCCCTGCTCATGGATTGGAAGAATAAATATTGTCAAAATGTCAATACTACCCAAAGCTATCTACACATTCAATGCAATCCCAATCAAAATTGCACCAGCATCCTTCTCAAAACTAGAACAAGCAATCCTAAAATTCATATGGAACCACAAAAGGCCCCGAACAGCCAAAGTAATTTTGAAGAAGAAGACCAAAGCAGGAGGCATCACAATCCCAGACTTTAGCCTCTACTACAAAGCTGTCATCATCAAGACAGCATGGTATTGGCACAAAAACAGACACATAGACCAATGGAATAGAATAGAAACCCCAGAACTAGACCCACAAACGTATGGCCAACTCATCTTTGACAAAGCAGGAAAGAACATCCAATGGAAAAAAGACAGTCTCTTTAACAAATGGTGCTGGGAGAACTGGACAGCAACATGCAGAAGGTTGAAACTAGACCACTTTCTCACAACATTCACAAAAATAAACTCAAAATGGATAAAGGACCTGAATGTGAGACAGGAAACCATCAAAACCTTAGAGGAGAAAGAGGAAAAGACTTCTCTGACCTCAGCCGTAGCAATCTCTTACTCGACACATCCCCAAAGGCAAGGGAATTAAAAGCAAAAGTGAATTACTGGGACCTTATGAAGATAAAAAGCTTCTGCACAGCAAAGGAAACAACCAACAAAACTAAAAGGCAACCAACGGAATGGGAAAAGATATTTGCAAGTGACATATCGGACAAAGGGCTAGTATCCAAAATCTATAAAGAGCTCACCAAACTCCACACCCGAAAAACAAATAACCCAGTGAAGAAATGGGCAGAAAACATCAATAGACACTTCTCTAAAGAAGACATCTGGATGGCCAATAGGCACATGAAAAGATGTTCAACGTCACTCCTTATCAGGGAAATACAAATCAAAACCACACTCAGATATCACCTCACGCCAGTCAGAGTGGCCAAAATGAACAAATCAGGAGACTATAGATGCTGGCGAGGATGTGGAGAAACGGGAACCCTCTTGCACTGTTGGTGGGAATGCAAATTGGTGCAGCCACTCTGGAAAGCAGTGTGGAGGTTCCTCAGAAAATTAAAAATAGGCCTACCCTATGACCCAGCAATAGCACTACTAGGAATTTATCCAAGGGATACAGGAGTACTGATGCATAGGGGCACTTGTACCCCAATGTTTATAGCAGCACTTTCAACAATAGCAAAATTATGGAAAGAGCCTAAATGTCTATCAACTGATGAATGGATAAAGAAATTGTGGTTTATATACACAATGGAATACTACGTGGCAATGAGAAAAAATGAAATATGGCCTTTTGTAGCAATGTGGATGGAACTGGAGAGTGTGATGCTAAGTGAAATAAGCCATACAGAGAAAGACAGATACCATATGGTTTCACTCTTACGTGGATCCTGAGAAACTTAACAGAAACCCATGGGGGAGGGGAAGGAAAAAAAAAAAAAGAGGTTAGAGTGGGAGAGAGCCAAAGCATAAGAAACTGTTAAAAACTGAGAACAAACTGAGGGTTGATGGGGGTTGGGAGGGAGGGCAGGGTGGGTGATGGGTATTGAGGAGGGCACCTTTTGGGATGAGCACTGGGTGTTGTATGGAAACCAATTTGACAATAAATTTCATATATTAAAAAAAACGTTTATTTTTAAGAGAAAGAGAGAGAGAAAGAGAGAGTGAACATGCTAGTGGGGGAGGGGCAGAGAGGAAGAAACAGAATCTGAAGCAGGCTCCAGTCTATCAGTCCAGACAGACTGAGGCTGGAACTCATGAACTGTGAGATCATGACCTGATTTGAAGTCAGACACCTAGCTGACTGAGCCACCCAGGTGCCCCTTTATTATACACTTTATGCATCCAAACAGAGATGCAATCTTTTGGTATATGAGAAAATCTAAAGAATATGTTTGTGATTTATTAAGGCTGCCATTATAGAGAAAGGAATAGGCATTAACAAATAAAGTCACTTAAGAGTACTGTTTCCAGGCATTTGTCTAATTAACCATTCCTGTGTCTAGCTAGTAGTTTGTGTTTTTTTAAAAATTTTTTAATGTTTTATTTATTTTTGAGACAGACAGAGACAGGGGAGGGGCAGAGAGAGATGGAGACACAGAATCTGAAGCAGGTTCCAGGCTCTGAACTGTCAGCACGGAGCCTGATGCAGGGCTCAAACTTGCAAACCACAAGATCATGACCTGAGCCGAAATTGGATGCTTAACCGGCTGAGCCACCCAGGTGCCCCAGTAGTTTGTGTTTTATGGGTGATATTCAATATTCATTAAATGCCTTCTGAATGCATGAATGAATACAAGAATAAAGGTAAAAAAGGAAGTGATGTGAAATCATATCAGCTAACTTTATTTGGTGGATTAGTGGAAATTACTGGTTTTAAATGATTTATCCTATACTTACCTCCACCACCACCCTCACTTCCACATCTACCACTAATGAAAAGTTGGGTCTTTTTCAGAGTATTTGCTCAAAGTTTATTGTCTGAGACACAGTCATATCCTCTCCCTCTTCGATCTGTTTTCCAGAATAGACAACCTGCTTAGAACACCTTCCTGGCTTCTGCTCTCCAGACCATTTGTCCCATTCTTCAGAGAGCTCTTGGAATTGTGCTGCTCCAGTTGGGTGAAAATGCTGGATGTGGTGTTCCAGAAAGGGAAGGGTCCTGGCTCCTGGGGGATTGCCAGGAGTGTTTAATTTAGTGCCTGAGGTGAGTAGAGAGAGGTACCCTGGAGATGTGGGGGGATTGGAGAGTATGGGGGGCAAGCCAGTGAAAGTCATAAAGTAGAACAAGAGGCTCTATAATTTTCATGAATTTTTCACAAAATAGTTGCATTTTAAGTATCTTGATCAAAAAATATGTAATGAACACAAAATACTGGATACCTGGAATGCTTTTAAATAAATTTATACTTTCTTGTCATGATGATATTACCTATACTCTTGAAAAATAGTAGTGCATATATGACAGAATATCTTTCCTAGGTTGCATTTTGAATTTGGAAACATCTATTCTTGGGGACCTCTGTGTGTTCTGTGTTGACTAGCTTCCTTCTTTTTTATGCAATATAGTGTAATTGAGCTAGAGATTTGTAAAGTCTAAAGAACCAGACAAGCATTTAAATACCTATATCTATATACCATTTGAATAAGTCATGCATATATTTATAATTTTTTTCTTTGATTTTTTTTTAGTTTTTATTTAAATTTTAGTTAGTTAACATATAGTGTAATATTAGTCTCAGGAGTAGATTTTAGTGATTTATCACTTATATATAACACCCAGTGCTCATCACAATAAGTCCCCTCCTTAATACCCATCACCCATTTAATCCATCCCCTTGCCCATCTCCCCTCCAGGAACCCTCAGTTTGTTCTCTATAATTAAGAGAGAACAAACTGAGTTTGTTTTATGGTTTTATGGTTTTCCTCTGTCTCTTTTCCCCCCATGTTCATCTGTTTTGTTTCTTAAATTCCACATTTGAGTGAAATCTTATGGTATTCCTATCAAAATACCAACAGCATTTTTCACAGAGCTAGAAGAAACAATCATAAAATTTGTATGGAACCATAGAAGATTCTGAACAGTCAAAGAAATCTTGAAAAGGATAGCAAAGCTGAAGGCATCACAATTCCAGACATGAAGCGATATTACAAAGGTCTAGTCATTAAGACAGTATGGTACTGGCACAAAAACAAACACATAGATCAATGGAACAGAATAGAAAACCCAGAAATGAACCCATAACTATATGGTAAACTAATCCTCAACAAAGCTGGAAAGAATATTCAATGGGAAAAAGACAGTCTCTGCAACAAATGGTGTTGGGAAAACTAGACAGTAACATGCAGAAGAATGAAACAGAACTGGAGGGGCCAAGATGGCAGAAAAGCATGGAAATTTTTTTTGCATCTCTCCTCCCTGAAATGAAGCCAGATCAACCCTAAACCATCTTACACACCTAAAAAAACTGATTTGAGGATTAACACAACAATCTGCATAACCTGAACCACAGAACTCGGCAGGTATGTGGTGCAGAAAGGTGACCAGTCAGAGAGAGAAGCTGCGGAGGACAGGGAGCTGTTTTTGCTTGCAAAGAGAGGACAGATAGGGGGAGAGTACGGAAAAGAACCCTCACCCTGAAAGCAGCTGGAGAGTAAAGGAAGAGTATGCAAGGAACTGAACAAAACAAGGAGGAAGGAGAAAGGAGAGGATTTAAATTCCATTAAGACTCTATAAACAGGAGGAATGCAGAGTCTAAAACTCCACAGCTTGATACCTGGCAGTGCTCCGGTGGGAACAGTGAATCCCCAGGAGCAGAGAGCAAGGTCCTCAGAGTCCAAAGTCACATGGGGAGAGGCCATTCCCCTGCTGGGAGGACATTTGGTAGAGGCAGTGCAGCCTCCCCACAGGCAAAGGTCCTAGGGGATCCCAGAAAACAACCACATTTGCTGGTGTTGTAACAAGAATATTAAGGATGAAGTCTCTGGCCAGATGTGTGTTGTGATTTACTTTAATCCCTGAAACATTGCTGCTACACAATCGTTTGAACTTTTTCTGGGGCAGGCTGGAACCCAGCCACAGTCTCTGGGCATCAGCAGCAGCGCAGTCTTGTGAACGTTCCTGGGGGATGGTCAGCACCCAGCCACTGCTCAGCCAGACCCTTCCCCAGAGGGTTAGAACATGTCAAAGCCAAGTCCCTGAGAAGTCAGGGGTTATGAAACACAGTTGCATCTCAGATAAAACTCAGAGGGGAGGTGTGATTGCTTGGTCACAGACAGTAAGAACAGGGAGTGAATGAAGTGGAAGACAAAGAAGGAGTGCTTGTTTGCCAGATGAGGAGAGCACAGAGTTCTGATACTAGAGACTGGGTAGCTGGGTGACACCATTTTCACCCCTCCCATTTATGTCCATACACCAGTAGGCTAAGCAGCGCCATCTAGTTGAGAACAGAGCCGTTACAATAAGCTCTGCCTAACTGGGCCAACCTCTCTCTTGAGGAACACCACAACTCTCTCCACCTGCTTAGTTTATGAACTATAAAGTGAATCATAGTTTGACTACTAGGGGAAACCGATGTAATTCAATCATATTTCAGTCTGTTTGCTGGTCCATCTATTCAATTTTTTTTCCTTTTCTTTTCTTACTCTTGAATGCAGAAAGAGAAAAAAAATTATTTTTATTTTCCATTTTTATTAAAATGATTTTTCTGTAATTTTTCTACTATATTATTTACCTTTTTATAAATTTTTTAAATTCTATTTTTCTTTCACCATTTCATTTTATTCTATTTTAGTGTATTCATTTTTTCCAACTTTCTAACATTTTCCTTTTCTTTCCATTTTCTTTTTTCTGTTTCTTTCTTTTCTTATCTTTCCTTAATCTATCAAGCTCCTTTCACACCACACCAGACCAAAACACACCTAGGATATAGCATCTTTTATTTGATGTTTTTGTGTTGTTTTTAATTTTTTAATTAAAATTTTATTTTATTTTATTAATTTCTTTTCTTCCTTCAAAATGACAAAATGAAGGAATTCACCCTGAAAGAAAGAACAGGAAGAAATGAGAGCCAGGGACGCAATCAACACAGATACAAGCAAGATGTCTGAACCAGGATGTAGAATCACAATAATATGAATACTAGTGGGGGTTGAAAATAGATTAGAATCCCTTTCTGCGGAGATAAAAGAAGTAAAATTTGTCAGGATGAAATAAAAAATGCTATAACTGAGCTTCAATCTCAAATGGTTCCCACAGCCACAACGATGGATGAAGCAGAGCAGCGAATCAGCAATACAGAAGACAAATTTATGGAGAACAATGAAGCAGAAAAAAAGAGGGAGACTAAGGCAAAAGACCACAATTTAAGAATTAGAGAACTCAGTGACTCTTTAAAAAGGAATAACATCAGATTCATAGGGGTCCCAAAAGATGAAGAGAGAGAAAAGGGGTGATAAGGTTTATGTGAGCAAATCATAGCAGAAAACTTTCCTAACCTGGGGAAAGACACAGACATCAAAACCCAGGAAGTACAGAGGACTCCCATTAGATTCAACAGAAACCGACTATTAAAAAGGCATATCACAAATTCACAAACTACACAGAAAAGGAAAGAATTATGAAAGTGGGAAGGGAAAAGAATCCTTAACCTATAAGGGAAGACAGATCAGGTTTGCTGCAGACCTATCCACAGAATCTTGCCAAGACAGAAAAGAGTGGCAAGGATATATTCAATGTACTGAATTGGAAAAATGTGCAGCCAAGAATTCTTTACTAGCAAGGCTGTCATTCAAAATAGGAGAGATAAAGAGTTTCCAAGACAAACAAAAACTCAAGGAGTTTGTGACCACTAAACCAGCCCTCCAAGAAATTTTAAGGGGGACTCTCTGAGGGGAGAAAAGACAAAAAAAAAAAAAAAAAAAAAAAGAAGAAGAAAAGAAAAGAAAAGAAAGAAAAAAGGAAAACAAAAAGACCAAAGCAAACAAAGACTAGAAAGGACCAGAGAACACCACCAAAAACTCCAACTCTACAGGCAACATGAAGGCAATAAATTCATATATTTCAGTATTCACTCTAAACGTCAATGGACTAGATACTCCAGAAAAAACATAGGGTAACAGAATGGATAAGAAAACAAGATCCAGGGGAGAAGATGGCAGAATAGGAGGACGCTGGGCTCACCGTGTCCTACTGATCACTTAGATTCCACACACATCTGCCTAAATAACCAAGAAAACTGCCAGAAGACTAGCAGAATGGACTCTCCAGAGCCAAGCATAGCCAAGAGGCCCATGGAAGAGGGTAGGAAGGGCAGAGAGGCGGTGCACACTACACAGACTGGCGGGAGGGAACCAGGGCAGTGGAGGGGCAGCTTGCCTGGCAAGGCAGAGCCCCTGAGTCTGGCTTGCAAAAGCGGAGGGGCCGGACTGCATGAGTTCTGACAGCCAGTGGGACTTAACATCTGGAATGTTATAAGTCAACAGCTCTGCTCAGAGAGTGGGAGGATCAGAGGACACAGAGAGGGAGAGATGTTGAGCTCTGGAAGACAGAGTTCAGGTCAGCAGCGGGGAACAAAGACACTGGCCAGCACCATCTCCCTCTCCCATCCCCCAGCCAAAATCCCAGAGGGAATTCTGTGCCTCTGTGGATCCATATCTCCAATGGGTCTGCCTCTCTCCTGGTGCTGCAGGGCCCCTCCCGCAGGGGACCACCCATGGCAAAGCAAACTAAGCCTACCCCTCCTGCTCCTGTGCACCTTGCAGATCCACCCTGGCCAATAGGCCATATCCCATCAAAGCAGCACCACAAGCCTAAAAGTGTGCAAGCAGCCCAGACAGGGGCCACACCACTCCACAGTGAGTCCTGCCCATGGGAGAGGGGAAGATAAGGTACACACCAGTCTGACTATGGCCCCAGTGGTGGGCTGGGGACAGACATCGGGTCTGACTGTGGCCCTGCCCACCAACACAAGTTACGCCAGCCAGCACAGGGGAAGAGCCCTGCAGTTCCGCACCACTCCAGGAATATCCGAAATGCCCATTTCTTCACTGGATTATTTGTTTTTCGGGTGTGGAGTTTGGTGAGCTCTTTATGGATTTTGGATACTAACCCTTTGTCCGATATGTCATTTGCAAATATCTTTTCCCATTCCGTTGGTTGCCTTTTAGTTTTGTTGATTGTTTCCTTGGCAGTGCAGAAGCTTTTTATCTTCATAAGGTCCTGATAGTTAACGTTTGCTTTCAATCCCCTTTCCTTTGGAGACGTGTCAAGTAAGAAATTTCTGCGGCTGAGGTCAAAGAGGTTTTTTCCTGTTTTCTCCTCTATGGTTTTGATGGTTTCCTGTCTCACATTCAGGTCCTTTATCCATTTTGAGTTTATCTTTGTGAATGTGTAAGAAAGTGTTCTAATTTCATCCTTCTGCATGTTGCTGTCCAGTTCTCCCAGCACCATTTGTTAAAGAGACTGTTTTCCATTGGATATTCTTTCCTGCTATGTTAAAGATTAGTTGGCCATACTTTTGTGGGTCTAGTTCTGGGGTTTCTATTCTATTCCATTGGTCTATGTGTCTGTTTTTGTGCCAATACCATGCTGTCTTGATGAGGACAGCTCTGTAGTAGAGGCTAAAGTCTGGGATTGTGATGCATCCCACTTTGGTTTTCTTCTTCAAAATTACTTTGGCTATTCGGGGTCTGTTGTGGTTCCACAAAAATTTTAGGATTGCTTGTTCTAGCTTTGAGAAGAATACTGGTGCAATTTTGATTGGGATTGCATTGAGTGTGTAGATAGCTTTGTGTAGTATTGACATTTTAACAATATTTATTCTTCCAATCCATGAGCACGGAATGTTTTCCCATTTCTTTGTGTCTTCTTCAATTTCCTTCATAAGCTTTCTATAGTTTTCAGCATACAGATATTTTACATTTGTGGTCAGGTTTATTCCTAGATATTTTATGCTTCTTGGTGCAATTGTGAATGGGATCAGTTTCTTTATTTGTCTTTCCACTGCTTCATTATTAGTTTATAAGAATGCAACTGATTTCTGTACATTAATTTTGTATCCTGCGACTCTGCTGAGTTCATGTATCAGTTCTAGCAGACTTTTGGTGGAGTCTGTCGGGTTTTCCATGTATAGTATCATTTCATCTGCAAAAAGTGAAAGCTTGACATCATCATTGCCAATTTTGATGCCTTTGATTTCCTTTTGTTGTCTGATTGCTGATGCTAGAACTTCCAACCTATGTTAAACAACAGCAGTGAGAGTGGACATCTCTGTCATGTTCGTGATCTCAGGGGGAAAGCTCTCAGTTTTTCCCCATGGAGGATATTAGCTGTGGGCTTTTCATAAATGGCATTTATGATGTTTAAGTGTGTTCCTTCTATCCCGACTTTCTCAAGGGTTTTTATTAAGAAAGAGTGCTGAATTTTGTCAAATGCTTTTTCTGCATCAATAGACAGGATCATATGGTTCTTATCTTTTCTTTTATTAATGTGATGTATCATATTGATTGATTTGCGAATGTTGAACCTGCATCCCAGGAATGGGGATGCCCTGCATCCCAGGAATGAATCCCACTTGATCATGGTGAATAATTCTTTTTATATGCTGTTGAATTCGATTTGCTAGTATCTTATTGAGATTTTTTGCATCCATATTCATCAGGGATATTGGCCTGTAGTTCTCTTTTTTTACTGGGTCTCTGTCTGGTTTAGGAATCAAAGTAATGCTGGCTTCATAGAATGAGTCTGGAAGTTTTCCTTCCCTTTCTATTTTTTGGAATAGCTTGAGAAGGATAGGTATTATCTCTGCTTTAAACGTCTGGTAGAACTCCCCTGGGAAGCCATGTGGTCCTGGACTCTTATTTGTTGGGAGATTTTTGATAACCGTTTCTATTTCTTCGCTGGTTATGGGTCTGTTCAAACTTTCTATTTCCTCCTGATTGAGTTTTGGAAGTGTGTGGGTGTTTAGGAATTTGTCCATTTCTTCCAGGTTGTCCAGTTTGTTGGCATATAATTTTTCATAGTATTCCCTGATAATTGCTTGTATCTCTGAGAGATTGGTTGTAATAATTCCACTTTCATTCATGATTTTATCTATTTGGGTCAATCTCACTTTTCTTTTTGAGAAGCCTGGCTAGAGGTTCATCAATTTTGTTTACTTTTTCAAAAAACCAACTCTTGGTTTCGTTGATCTGCTCTACAAATTTTTTAGATTCTATATTGTTTATTTCTGCTCTGATCTTTATTATTTCTCTTCTTCTGCTGGATTTAGGCTGTCTTTGCTGTTCTGCTTCTATTTCCTTTAGGTGTGCTGTTAGATTTTGTATTTGGGATTTTTCTTGTTTCTTGAGATAGGCCTGGATTGCAATGTATTTTCCTCCTAAGACTGCCTTTGCTGCATCCGAAAACATTTGGATTGCTGTATTTTCATTTTCATTTGTTTCCATATATTTTTAAATTTCTTCTCTAATTGCCTGGTTGACCCATTCATTCTTTAGTAGGGTGTTCTTTAACCTCCATGCATTTGAAGAGTTTCCAAATTTTTCTTGTTTAGCATTGTGATTTTAAAGTTTGTTGGTATGATCTCAATTCTTTTGTATTTATTAAGAGTTTTTTTGTGACTCAGTATGTGATCTGTCTTAGAGAATGTTCCATGTGAACTTGAAAAGAATGTATATTCTGCTGCTTTATGATGAAAAATTCTAAATATACCTGTCAAGTCCATCTGGTCCAGTGTATCATTCAGGGCCATTGTTTCTATATTGGTTTTCTGTCTAGATGATCTGTCCATTGTTGTAATTGGAGTATTAAAGTCCCCCAAAATTATCACATTATTTCCAGTAAGATTGCTTCGGTTTGTGATTAATTGTTTTATATGTTTTGATGCCCCAAATTTGGTGCATAAACATTTATAATTGTTACCTCTTTTTGATGGATAGACCCCAGAATTATTATATAATGCCCTATTTCATCTCTTATTACAGTATTTAGTTTAAAATCTAGTTAGTCTGATGTAAGTATGGCTCCTCCATCTTCCTTTTGACTTCCATTGGTATGATAGATAGTTCTCCATCCCTTCACTTTCAATCTGAAGGTGTTCTCAGGTCTAAATTTGATCTCTTGTAGATAGTGAATAGATTGGTCTTGTTTTTATTATACATTCTGATACCCTATATCTTTTGACTGGAGCATTTAGTCCATTTACATTCCGTGTTAGTATTGAGAGATATGGGTTTAGAGTCATTGTGATATGTGTAGATTTCATGCTTGTAGTGATGCGTCTGGTAGTTTGTGGTCCTAGCAACATTTCACTCACAGAATCCCCCTTAGGATCTTTTGTAGGGCTGGTTTAGTGGTGGTGAATTCCTTCAGTTTTTGTTTGTTTGGGAAAACTTTTATCTCTCCTTCTATTCTGAATGACAGGCTTGCTGAAGAAAGGATTCTTGGCTGCATATTTTTACTATTCAGTACATTGAAACTTTCCTGCCATTCCTTTCTGGCCTGCCAGGTTTCAGTAAGTAGGTCTGTTACTACCCTTATGTTTCTACCCTTGTTGGTTAAGTCATGTTTATCCCTTGTTTCTTTTAGAATTCTCTTTATCTTCATATTTTTCCAGTTTCACTATGATATGTCATGCAGTAGATTGATTCATGTTAAGTCTGAAGGAAGTTCTCTGTGCCTCCTGGATTTCACTGTCTGTTACCTTTCTCTCTCTTTCTTTCTTCTTCTTCTTCTGGAACTCCTATATATGGATATTGTTCCCTTTCATTGAATCACTTAATCCCTAATTATCCCCTTGTAATCCAGATTTTTTTTATCTGTATTTTTCTCAGATTTATCTTTTTCCAAATTTTATCTTCTATTTCACATGTTCTTCCCTCTGCCTCTTCAATTGTCACTTTCTCTGTCTCTAGTTTATTTTGCACCTCATTTATAGCATTTTTAATTCATCATCACTATTTTTTAGTTCCTTGATGTCTGTAGCAATAGATTATTTCCTGTCTTCTATCCTTTTCTCAACTCTAGTGATTAATCATATGACTATTATTCTAATTTCTTGTTCAGTTATATTGTTTGTATCTCTTTTGAGCGATTCTTTAGCTGTCATTTTTTTCCTGGAATTTCTTTTGAGGAGAATTCTTCTATTTCATCATTTTGGCTAGATTTCTGTCCCTAATGTGTTTTCAAAGCTAGTTATATGCCCTGTACTTGTGAGCACTACTATATTAAAAAGGGGTCATACACTGTTCAGGGCCTGGCCCTTCAGGAGGTTTTTTTTTTTTTTTTTTGGAGAGTGTTACTTTCTCTCTGTTGTTGTGACTTTGGTTACTTTATCTCCCTCCTCATAGTGATATATTGAACCCTCCATTCAGTGTGCTTTGATTTGTTTGTTTAAATAGCCTTCGAAAGGAAAACAAACAACAAACAGAAAACAAAACACACACACAAGCAAAAATAAACCCCAAAAGAAAAAACAGAAACACCAGCTACAAGTAAACAACAGGGTGGAGACAGTACTGATGGAAGAGGCCTTACCCTATACAAAGAGAGAAATGACAGGGGCAGGGAAAAAGAAAAAAAAAATAAAAATTGACCAGAAAGAGAAACTATAGGGCTAAATGCAGGGAGAGAGAAAGGAAAATAAAGAAGGAGGTGAGGAACATATATCAAGAGAATTGATTAAAAATGTCTGCTTAAACAAAACAAGAACCAGAGTAACCAAACTAGAGGAGGGAAGAGATAAGAAGGAGAAAAGGAAGGAAGACTATATCTATATAAGAATTGTCTGAGAATTAAACCAGGCAATGCAACAGCACTGGTCTGGAGGAGGGGCTGTCTTGTTCTCAGCGTCAATCCTGATTCAGTAGATAGGCAGTTACCAGGCATAGAAGGGCATGGTTTGGTGTAGGTGGGTCTGGCCTCCTCTCTGGGTCCTCTGTCCTGAAGCTCTACCTTGTTTGTAGTGGCGACACCCCAGTCTATCCTCGAAGACCAGGTGTCCCAAACCACTCTGTTCAAGCTGTTCTCACTGTGTCATGGTGTAAATGAGGTTGTTTGTCCCATTCTGCCTACTCCCATGCCCAGGCACATGGCTGGGATTCAAACTCCTGCTCTGCGTGCCCTGGTACTGGGAGAGTGCAGCTCTACACCGCCCAATATATGGTCTCTGGCTAGCGGATGCAGGTAGGCTTTGTCCTGTCCCACAGCACTCCAGGGAGATCACATTCTCCTACTGCAGACTACACCCCTGACCTAGCCACCGAGACCGGGCCTGGCTCTCCTCCTCCCCAGGTGTGTGATCTGGGCAGCTGGCCCGAGTCTGGAAAAAAACCTTTAGTTAGAGATTAGATCTTTCTCTGTCCCAGTCCATGTTTTTTTCTCTTGTCCAGATATAGTCCTATGCTTTCCCAGACTCTCTTCCCTTTGTCTTTCTGCAGAAGGGCTCCCTTTCTTCCGTTTGTTTTATTTCTTCTAGTTCACAATCATACACCTATGGCCTGTCAGGTTGTCCCAGTGGGTCCCTGGAAGCAACTGTCTCTTTGCCTCCCAGACTCTCAGAGTTCAAAGTCCTTTAGTTTCAACACTGCTTTGTTTGAGAGATGAGGGAACATGGGCTCCCCCTACTTCTCCACCATGTTGGCCCCCTAGCCACAGCATCCTTTCTTGATAAAAACCCTCAAGAAAGTACGGTTAGAAGGATCATACCTCAAGATCCTGAAAGCCATATATGAAAGACCCACTGCTAGTATCATCCTCAATGGGAAAAAAACTGAGGTCAGGAACAAGACAGGGATGTCCACTCTCACCACTGTTACTCAACATGGTATTGGAAGTCTTAGCCTCAGCAATCAGACAATACAAAGGAATAAAAGACATCCAAATAGACCAAGAGGAAGTCAAACTTTCACTTTTCCCAGATAACATGATACTCTACATGGAAAACCCAAAATATTCCACCAAAAAACTGCTAGAACTAATCCATGAATTCAGCAAAGTTGCAGGATATAAAATCAATGCACAGATATCAGTTGCATCCCTGTACACCAGTAAGGAAGTAACAGAAAGCGAAATCAAGGAATCAATCCCATTTAAAATTGCACCAAAACCCATAAAATACCTAGGAATAAATCTAAGAAGTGAAAAATCTATACACTGAAAACTATAGAAAGCTTATGAAAGAAATTGAAGACACACACACACAAAGGAAAAATATTCCATGCTCATGCATTAGAAGAACAAATATTGTTAAAATGTCTACCCTGCCCAAAGCAATCTACATATTCAATGCAATCCCTATCAAAATAACACCAGCATTCTTCACAGAGCTAGAACAAATAATCCTAAAATTTGTATGGAACCATAAAAGACCCTGAATAGCTAAAGCAATCTTGAAAAAGAAAACGAAAGCAGGAAGCATCACAATCCTGGACTTCAAACTATACTACAGAGCTATAATCAGCAAGACAGTATGGTACTAGCCCAAGAATAGACACTCAGATGAATGGAACAGAATAGAGAACCCAGAAATGGACCCACAAACTTATGGCTAGCTAATCTTTGACAAAGCAGGAAAGAATATTCAATGGAATAAAGACAGTCTCTTCAGCAAATGGTGTTGGGGAAACTGGACAGTGACATGCAGAAGAATGAACCTGGACCACTTTCTTACACCATACACAAAAATAAACTCAAAATGGATGAAATACCTAAATGTAAGAAAGGAAGCCATCAAAGTCCTTGAAGAGAAAGCAGGCAAAAACCTCTTCGATCTTGTCTGCAGCAACTTCTTGCACAACACGTCTCCAGAGGCAAGGGAAACAAAAGCAACAATGAACTACTAGGACCTCATCAAAATAAAAATCTTCTGCACAGCAAAGGAAACAATCAGCAAAACTAAAACGCAGCCAACACAATGGGAGAAGATATTTGCAAACGACATATCAGATGAAGGATTAGTATCCAAAATCTATAAAGAACTTATCAAACTCAGCACCAAAAAACAAATAATCCAGTGAAGAAATGGGCCAAAGACAAGAATAAACACTTCTCCAAGAAGACATCCAGATGGCCAACTGACACATGAAAAAATGCTCCACATCACTCATCATCAGGGAAATACACATCACAGCCATAATGAGATACCACCTTACACCTGTCAGAATGGCTAACATTAACAACTCAGGCAACAACAGATGCTGGCGAGGATGTGGAGAAAGAGGATCTCTTTTGCACCATTGGTGGGAATGCAAGCTGGTGCAGCCACTATGGAAAACAATATGGAGGTTTCTCAAAAAACTAAAAATAGAACTACCCTACGACCCAGCAATTACACTACTAGGTGTTCATCCAAGGGATACAGGGTGTTGTTTAGATGAGGCACATGCACCCCAATGTTTACAGCAGTGTTATCAACAATAGACAAAATATGATAAGAACCTAAATGTCCATTGATGGATGAATTGATAAAGAAGAAGTGGTATATATATACAATGGTGTATTATTCAGCAATCATAAAGAATGAAATCTTGCCTTTTGCAACTACGTGAATGGAACTAGAGGGTATTATGCTGAGCAAAATTAGTCAGTCAGAGAAAGAGAAATATCATATGACTTCACTCATATGAGGACTTTAAGTTAGAAAACAGATGAACATAAGGGAGGGGAAGTAAAAATGTTATAAAAACAGGGAGGGGGACAAAACATGAGACTCTTAAATATAGAGAACAAACAGAGGGTTGCTGGAGGGGTTGTGGGAGTGGGGATGGGCTAAATAGGTAGAGGGAATTAAGGAATCTACTCCTGAAATCATTGTTGTACTATATGCTAACTATCTTCGATATAAATTAAAAAAAAAATGATGTATGAAACAGGACTTTCTTACACCACAGAGAAAAATAAACTCAAAATTGATGTAGAAGCTAAATGTGAGATAGGAAACCATCAAAATCTTAGAAAACACAGGTACCACCCTCTTTGACATCAACCATAGTAACTTTTTACTAAACATGTCTATGGAGGAAAGGGAAACAAAAGCAAAAATGAAGTCTTGGGACTTCATCAAGATAAAAAGCTTCTGCACAGTGAAGGAAACAATCAACAAAACTAAAGACAACTGAAAATAAGAAAATTGAAATCACTTTTCATTTTATGATTTTATAAGACTCCTCTTCATGTAAAAACTTTTCATGAATTCTTCACAAAATAGTTGCATTTGAAGGAATGGGAGAAGATATTTACAAATGCCATATTTGGTAAATGTTAGTATCCAAGATCTACAAAGAACTTACCAAAACCAATACCCAAAAACCAAATCATCCAGTTAGGAAATAGGCAGAAGACATGAATAGACATTGTTCCAAAGAAAGCATACAGATGGCTAACAGTCACATGAAAAGATGCTCACCATCACTCATCAGGGAAATACAAGTCAAAACTATAGTAAGATAATACCTCACACCTGTCAGAATGGCTAAAATTAACAGCACAGGAAGCAACAAGTGTTGGTGAGGATTTGATGATAGGGGAACCCTCTTACACTGTTGGTGGGAATGCAAACTAGTGCAGCCACTGTAAAAAACAATATGGAGCATCCACAAAAAGTTAAAATCGACTTACCCTATAGATGACCCAGCAATTGTAGTACGAGAGTATTTACCAAAAAGATACAAAAATACTGATTTGAACTGACACATATACCCTAATGTTTACAGCAGCATTATAAACTATAGTTAAATTATGGAATGAGCCCAAATGTCCATAGACTGATGAGTGGATAAAGAAGAAGTAGTGCGTATATATATATATATATATATATATATATTACTATAAATACTACTATAAATAATATATATATACTATATTACTATTATAAATAATACTACTATAAATACTACTAAACTACTATACTATATACTACTATAAATAATATATATATAACACTACTATACTACTATATATAATACTACTATAGTATACTACTATAAATACTACTATTATACTACTACTATAAATAATATATATACTACTATAAATAATATATATAATACTACTATAAATACTATATATACTACTATAAATAATACTATATACTACTATTATAAATAATACTACTATATTACTATACTACTATAGTACTACTATAAATAATATATATACTACTATAAATAATATATATAATACTACTATAAATACTATATATACTACTATAAATAATACTATATACTACTATTATAAATAATATATACTACTATACTACTATATATACTACTATAAATACTACCATACTGCTATAAATAATATATATACTACTATAAATAATACTACTATACTACTACACTAAATAATATATATATTATTACACTATACTACTATAAATACTACTATAAATACTATATTATATATATATATATATGTATATATATATATATATATACTGCAATATTACTCAACCATAAAAAAAGAATGAAATCTTGCCATTTGAAACAATGTGGATGGAGCTATAATGTATTACACTAAGGGAAATAAGTCAGTCAGAGAAAGACAAATATTATATTTATAAATTTTTGATGTTATATGTAATATATGTATGTCATATTTGTGTGATCTGCGTAAAAATTATGTGGCTGAACTACCAGTAAAGATCAGTGTTTCTCAGCTGGCCAAAGGATGCATCAGAAATAAATAATTATTGATACTCTGCTGACATTTTTGAATGTATTGAATACCAGTAATAATAAGCAATGAGAAGATTCTTTAAAAAACAAATTAGTGTTTTGTGCAAGGAATACATTGTATGCTAAAAGGTTTCCTTTGTCTATAGAAAGCTGTGCAATGCTGTCTAAAATGTCCCTTTGAATGAGGTTGGGCCTATAGACAAAATATTTCTTTAGGACAACCCTCTGGGGACATGCTCCATGACAGGCAGCTGCACAATGTCAGGTCAGTCTGAGGCATCCAAAAGAGCTAAGGTCCCAGGAAAGCAGGCACCATGGCTCTGGTACTTCTCCTTGAAGTAAAGAGGAGACCTGGTGGAATAGTAAAGTCGGGATTTCAGTGAAAGCACCACCCTGACTTTGGCTTTGGGGACATCATGATCACACTACCAAACCAGTGAACCTAAGTGGCCCCAGACTTGCCATGTTTGACCATGGAGTTGTGTGGATAAATTTGAATGCCAGCAGCATAATAGAATGCTTCCAGTTACTAAAATAAAAGTGTGCCATTAATAGCAACGTATGGATACCATTAATAATGAGCACATGAGAAAGTCAGAGAAGCTGAGTGCCAAATAGTGATCCTGGCTCCAGGAAAGTAATCCATAAAGCAGAGAGCAGAGTTTAGTCTAATCCTTTATAGACTTGCCTTCTTTCAGATCTCCCTACTGCTTAAGTTACCCAATAGGATTAAAGTTAGCACTTTTAAATTTCTATTAGCATATTCAATGTGTGAAGTTACTATTAATGCTCATAGGAATAATTTGCTAAATTGTTAAGTCCTTATGGCAGAAAAAACAATAATGAAGCTACCCTTAACATTGTTATAGATAACACACATGTATGTGTATGCTTGGAGGATCTGTTTAATCAATGTCAGTTTAGCTTTGCTAAATAATTTTGGTTATTTATTTATTTATTTATTATTTTCATGTTTATTTTATTTTATTTTTTTTTGAGAGAGAGACAGAGCAGGAGCGGGGTAGGGGCAGACAGAGAGGGAGACACGAATCCAGAGCAGGCTCCAGGGTCCGAGCCATCAGCACAGAGCCCAACACTGGGCTCAAACTCATGAACCATGAAATCATGACCTGAGCCGAAGTCGGATGCTCAACCGACTGAACCACCCAGGTTCCCCAATAATTTTGGTTTTTGAGACAAAGAGGGATACAGATGGAGGTCACCAAGAAAAAGCTATTTTTTCCAGTAGAAAATTCTCCCGTTATTTCTATCTGGATTATGTTTGGTTCTCCTGAGTAACTCAGTGTCTCCAAAAATTTGGTACATAGAATTTTAGTTCTACAAGGTGATCTTTTAAAAAAAAAATTAATTCTGGTATAGTTAACATACAGTGCTATATTAGTTTCAGGTGTACAATACAGTGATTCACAATTTTGTACATTACTCAATGCTCATCAAGATAAGTGCACTCTTTGATCTCCGTCACCTATTTCACCCTTCCCCCCACCCACCTCCCCTCTGAAAACCATTAATTTTTCTCTACAGTTAAGAGTCTGTGTTATGGTTTGTCTCTTTTCTTCCTTTGTTCATTTGTTCATTTTTTTTTGTTTCTTAATATCCACATGCAAGGGAAATCATATGGTATTTGTCTTTCTCTGATTTATTTCACTTAGTGTCATACATTTTAGCTCCATACATGTTGTTGCAAATGGCAAGATTTCATTTTTTAATTGCTGAGTAATATTCCATTGTGTATATATATATATATATATATATATATATATATATATTTATATATATACCAAATCACCTATATCCATTTATTTATCGATGGACACTTGGGCTGCTTCCATAATTTGGCTATTGAAAATAATGCTGCAATAAACATGGAGGTGCATATATCTTTTTGAATTAGTATTTTCATATTCTTTGTGTAAATACCCAGTAGTGAAATGACTGTATCATAGGGTAATTCTATTTTTAATCATTTGGGGAACTTCCATACTGTCTTCAATAGTGTTCACACTAGTTCGCATTTCTACCAACAGCACATGAGAGTTCCTTTTTCTTCGCATCCTTGCCAACACTTGTTTCTTGTGTTTTTGAATTTAGCCATTCTGACATGATATCTCATTGTGGTCTTGATTTGCATTTCTCTGATGATTAGTCGAGGATATTTTCATGTGTCTTTAGGCCATCTGTATGTATTCTTTGGAGCAATGTTTGTTCATGTCTTCTGCCCTTTTAAAAAAATTGGATTATTTGTTTTTGAAGTGTTTAATTGTGTAAGTTCTTTACATATTTTGAATACTAGCCCCTTATTGAATATGTCATTACAAATGTCTTCTCCCACTCACTAGGCTGCCTTTTAGTTTTTATTGATTTTTTCCTTTGCTGTGTAGAAGCTTGCTTTTTCTTTCTTTCTTTCTTTCTTTCTTTCTTTCTTTCTTTCTTTTTCTTTCTTTCTTTCTCTTTCTTCTTTCTTTCTTTCTTTCTTTCTTTCTTTCTTTCTTTCTTTCTTTCTTTCTTTCTTTCTTTCTTTCTTTCTTCTGTAGACTTCATTTTCAGCTCAGAACCCAACACAGGGTCTGAAGCTCACAACCCTGAGATTGAGACATGAGCTGAGATTAAGTTAAACACTTAACTGACTGAGCTACCCAGGTGCCCCAGAAGCATTCTGTTTTGATGTATTCTCAGCAGTTTATTTTTCTTTTGTTTCCCTTGACTTAGGAAACATATCTAGAAAAATGTTGCTAAGTCCAATGTCAGAAATCTCTTTAGGATTTTAAGGTTTTAGGTGTCATATTTAGGTCTTTAATCCATTTTGAGTTTATTTTTGTGCATGGTGTAAGAAAGTTGTCTTGTGTCCTTCTTTTGAATGTATCTGTCTAGTTTTCTTAGCACCATTTGCTAAACAGACTGTCTTTTCCCCATCGCATATTGTTGCCTCTTTTGTCAAAGATTAATTGACCGTAAAAGTGTGAGTTTATTTCTCTATACTGTTTCATTAACCTATGTTTCCATTTCTGTGCCAGAACCGTATTGTTTTGATTACTAGAGCTTTGTAGTTTATAGGGATTGAATTAAATCTGCAGATTGTTTTGGGTAGTATGGACATTTTAACAATATTTATTGTATGTACTAATCTATGAGCATACTTTCTCATTTGTTTGTGTCATCTTAAATTTCTTTCATCAGTGTTTTATAGTTTTCAGAGCACAAATCTTTAACCCCCTTGATTAAGTTTTTCCTAGGCATTTTGTTCTTTTTAGTGCAATTGTAAATAGGATTGATTTCTTAATTTCTCTTTCTGCTACTGCATTATTAGTGTATAGAAATGCAACAAATTTCTGTATATTGATTTTATATCCCTGCAACCTTACTGAATTCATTTATCAGTTCTAGTAGCTTTATGGTAGAGTCTTTAGGGTTTTCTATATATTGTATTATTGTCAACTGCAAATAGTGAAAGTTTTACTTCTTCCTTATTGATTTGGATGCCTTTTATTTCTTTTAGTTGTCTCATTGCTCTGAGTAGGAGTTCCAGTATTATGTTGGATAAAAGTGGTGAGAGTGGACATCCTTGCCTTCTTTCTGATTTTAGGGAAAAAACTCCTAGTTTCCCCATTGAGTATAATGTTCACCATGTGTTTTTCATATATGGCTTTTATTATATTGAGGTATGTTCCCTCTAAACCTACTTTGTATAGCATTTTTATCATTAATGGATGTTGCATGCAAATGTGGTTCAACATTTGTAAATTAATCAACATGATACATCATATCAGTAAGATAAAGGATAAAAAACATATGGTCAAATTCTTTTTCTATTGAAATGACCATATGTTTTTTATCCTTTATCTTACTGATATGATGTATCATGTTGATTAATTTACAAATGTTGAACCACATTTGCATGCTGGGAATAAATCCCACTTGATTTATTCATTGAATAATATTTAAAAAAATATATTTAATATATTGTTTGATTCAGTTTAATAATATTTTGTTGAGGATTTTTGCATGTATGTTTGTCAGAGATTGCCCTATAGTTTCTCTTTTGTGGTCTTTAACCTGGTTTTGGTATCAGGGTAATGCTGGCCTCATAGAATGAATTTGGAAGCTTTCCTTCCTCTTCTATTTTTTGAAATAGTTTGATAAGAATAGGTATTAACTCTTTAAATGTTTGGTAGAATTCACCTGTAAAGCCATCTGGTCTTACACTTTCATTTTTGGGAAGTTTTTTGATTACTGATTCAATTTATTTGATAGTTATCAGTCTGTTTAAATTTTCTATTTCTTCCTGATTCAGTTTTGGTAGGTTATATGTTTTTTAGAAATTTATCCATTTACTCTAGGTTGTTCAGTTTGTTAGCATGTAATTTTTCATAATATTCTCTTATAAATCCTTTGTATTTATGTGGTGTCAGTTGTTATTTTTCCTTCTTCATTTGTGATTTATTTGATTCCTTTCCTTTTTTTTAAATGATGAGTCTGGCTAAAAGTTCAAAGAACCAACTCCTGGTTTCATTAATCTATTCTATTTTTGTGTTCCTATTTCATTTATTTCTGCTCTAATCTTTATTATTTCCTTCCTTCTACTGGTTTTGGGTCTTGTTTGTTCTTTGCCCAATCTTTTATGTGTAAGGTTAAGTTGTTTATTTGAAAATTTTCTTACTTCTTGAGGTAGGACTGTGTTACTATAAACTTCCTTCTTCAAAAAGCTTTTGCTCTACCCCAAAGATTTTAGACTGTTGTGTTTTCATTTTCATGTGTTTTTTTTTAATTTTCTCTTTGATTTCTATTCTATTGAGCCATTCATTGTTTTTTTTTTTAATTTTTTTTTTTCAACGTTTTTTTTTTTTTTTATTTATTTTTGGGACAGAGAGAGACAGAGCATGAACGGGGGAGGGGCAGAGAGAGAGGGAGACACAGAATCGGAAACAGGCTCCAGGCTCCGAGCCATCAGCCCAGAGCCTGACGCGGGGCTCGAACTCACGGACCGCGAGATCGTGACCTGGCTGAAGTCGGACGCTCAACCGACTGCGCCACCCAGGCGCCCGAGCCATTCATTGTTAAACACGTTATTTAACCTGCATGTATGTGTATTTTTTACAGATTTCTTTTCTTGTGACTGATGTCTAGTGTCATAGCATTGTGATCAGAAAGATGCATGGTATGACTTCGATCTTTTTTGAATTTGTTGAGATTTGCTTTGTGGCCAAATATATGATCTATTCTGGAAAATGTTTCATGTGCAGTTGAAAAGAAGTGTATTCTTCTGTTTTTGGATGAAATATCCTGAATATATCTGTTAGATCCATTTGGTCTGATGTTACATTCAAAACTACTGTTTCCTCATTGATTTTTCTGTTTGGATGATTTATCCATTCATGTAAGTGGAGTGTTAACATGCCCTATTATTATTGTATCACTATTGATTACTTCCTTTATGTTTGTTATTAGCTGTTTTATGTATTTGGATGCCTCCATGTTGGGTGCTCAAGTATTTACAATTGTTATATCTTTTTGTTCAGTTATCCTTTTATGATATATAGTGCCCTTCTTTGTCTCTTGTTACAGTCTTTGTTTTAAAGCCTATTTTGTCTGATATAAGTTCAGCTACCCTGGCTTTCTTTTCATTTCCAATTGCTTAATAAATATTTTCCATCCCTTCACTTTTAATCCGCATGTGTCTTTAGGTCTGAAATGAGTCTCTTGTAGGTAGCATACAGATAGTTCTTGTTTTTTAACATACAGATAGGTCTTCTTTTTATTGGGGCATTTAGTTCATTTACATTCAAAGTAATTATTGATAGGTATGCACTTGTTATTTTTTTACTTGTTTTATGGTTGTTTTTGTAATTCTTCTCTGTTCCTTTTTTTCTCTTGCTCTTGTTTTCCTGGCTTTATTTAGAAATATTTTTGGATTACTTTCTCTTTATTTTTTGCATATCTATTACTGGTTTTTGATTTGTGGTTAGCATTCAATTTGTATATAACATGTTCTACATATACCAGTTTATATTAAGTTGATGGTCATTTAAGTTTGAACCCATTCTTTACTCCTCTTCTCTTCCACATCTTATGTATATGGTGTCATACATTGCATTTATTTTGTAGATTCTTTGACTTACTTTTATAGATATATTTAATTTTACTGTTTTTTCGTTTCCTACTTTTCTTACTCCTACTTATGGTTTTCCTTTTCTAATCAAAAAGTTCCTTTAACATTTCTTGAAGACTGATTTATTGATCGTGAATTCATTTAAATTTTGTTCACCTTGGAAACTCTTTATCTCTCCTTCTATTCTGAATGGTAGCCTTGCTGGATAGAATATTCTTTGTTGCAGATTTTTTTTCTTTTAGCATTTTGAATTTATCATGCCACTCCTTTCTGGCTTGCAAAACTTCTATTGAAAAATCAGCTGGTAGGTTTATGGGGTTTCTCTTGTATGTATCTGTTTCCTTTTCTCTTGCTGTTTTAAAATTCTCTTTATCGTTTCTTTTTGTGCCTTGGTGTGGACCTCGTTGGGTTGATTTTATTGAAGGTTCACTATGCCTCCTGGATCTGGATGTCTGTTCTCTTCCCCATATTTGGGAAGTTTATGGGTATTATTTCTTCAAATACAGTTTCTGCCATCTTTGTCTCTCTTCTCCTTCTGGGATCTCTATAATGTGAATGTTATTATGCTTTACAGTGTAGATAAGCTCCCTAAGTCTATTTTCATTTATTTTTTTTCCTCTCTCCTGTTCAGCTTGATTGCTTTCCATTACTCTATCCTCCAGGTCACTAATCCGTTTTTCCACTTCCCCTTCTGAATTATTAATTCCATCTAGTTTATTTTTAATTTCAGTTATTGAGTTCCTTATCTCTGGTTGGTTTTTAAAATTTTTTCTAAGTCTTTCTAAGTCTTTAAGGTTTCACTGAGATCTTTCACCCTTCTCAAGTCCAGTGAGTATCTTTATGACCATTACTTTAAATTTTCTGTCAGGCATATCTCTTTTTTTTTTATTTTTTTAATGTTTATTCATTTTTGAGAGAGAAAGAGAGAGAGTATGAACAGGGAAGGAACAGAGAGAGAAAAGACACAGAATCCAAAGCAGGCTCCAGTATCCAGGCTCCAAGCTGTCACGACAGATCCCAATGTGGGGCTTGAACTCACGAACCATGAGATTATGACCTGAAAGGAAGTTGGTCACTTAACCAACTGAGCCACCCAGGCGCCCCTCTATCAGGCATATTTCTTATCTCCATTTTGTTTCGCTAGCTCTCTTGCTGTGATTTTGTCCTGTTCTTTCATTTAGTACATCTTCCTCTGTCCCCTCATTTTGTCTAACTCTCTGTGTCTGTTTCTATGTGTTAGGAAAACAGCTACATCTCCTGCTTTTGAAAGTAGCAGCCTTATGAAAAAGAGGTCCTATAGTGCCTGTAGTGCAATGTCCCCTGTACACCAGAACCTGGTGCTTAAGGGGTGTCACCTATGTGTGTTGTGCACGTGCACTACTGTTGTAACGGAACTGCTTTTGTCATCAGTCCAATCATCAGCAATGGCTCTCTTTGCCTATGGGGGCAGTGTTTGGTATTTCTGTTGTTACGGGGCTAGTCTGGAGCCTTCTTGGGCTTGAGTTGAGTCAGACGGATGTTTACCAGAGATGAAATAGCCCCAAATTACAGGGTATTTTCCCTGTGTTGTCCCCTGAGAAGCTTTCATTGGTGGGTGGGGTCTGAATTCAGACCAGATGTCTGCCTCCAGCCCACTGCTGGGGCTACAGTGGGACTGGTGTGTGTGATTATCTTTCCCTACCCCAGGGGCAAGAGTCACTTTGGAGTGGTGCTTGCCCCTGCTGGAGCTGCTTATACCCTGCCAGCCTATGGCACTGCTTTGGATGGGCTCCTGCCAAAGTCGTATTGGAGGGAGCAGGTCTATAGGAGAACACAGGTGTGGGTTTCATGGTGTTAGCTTAGTTTGTGCAGGTTTTTTGTGGGAGGGGACCAGAAATTGCATTAGAAAACTGCCACAGGGGTAGAGGGGGTGAGTGTGTAGGGGAGTGAGTGGATAGTGTGTTTGGTGTTGGCAACTTTTGTGTGGGTCTGTTGTGGGTGGAAACCTGGGGTGGGGAGGCCTGGCTGGAGGGCACATGTATGCAGGAGAACATGGTGGGGGGAGCATATTACTAGTAAGATAGGTAGAGAGTGTTTGCTTTGCACTGGTTCCTGCAGGTGTCCATGTGTCTAAGCAGAAGGATGGGGGAGGGAAATGGTGCCTGCCACTCCTTTTTTTCCTGGAGAAGTCTCCCAAAGATCTCTGCCTCTGCAGCACACACTCTGAGATTAGTAAATAAATCTCCTTTCTATAAATCCCAGATAATTTTCAAATTGATGTTTCTATACTGTACTTCTGAGGGGCTGTTTATTGTGTTGTCTCTTTAATGGCAGAGACTCAGTTTTCTCTCACTCTCCCAGCTCTGGGAGAGCCAAGTCCACTGATTTTTAAAGTTCCAGGTGTTAGGCCTAACTGATTGTAAGAATTATGAGGTTATATCCTGGTTTTCAAAGCCAAATGTGGGATGCTGTCTTGCCCCTGGGGGTGCCACATGCCTGGGGTTCCTAGTGTGAAGGTCTGTTTCTCTCTACTTCCCATACTTGTGGTGTCCTTCCCTCCTGTGGACAATCACATGGATCCATTTAGCTCCTGACTCTGTTTGTGCCCTTCCTACCCACTTCTATGTGGCCTCTTCTCTACATTTAGCTGTATAGAGTCTGATGTGTCTGTCTTCAGGTCATTTTCTGGGTTATTTATACTGATGTGGGTATGGAATGAGGTAAGCTTAGGATCTTCCTACTCTGCCCTTCTCCCTCTTCACAAGGTGATCTTTAAACATTTTTCATTAATCAAATAAGTTTGGGAAGTGATGCATATTATATCCCTGTCTTTGGAATTTACAAGGCGCATGAGCATATTAACCACCCTAAAAGCATTGTATTTTAAAGAAATCTGTTTAATTATTAGCTCATTTCCAAAGCTTATGTAATGAGACAATATTAAAAAATATTTCCAGATGTTTTTCTATACCTGTAAATATTGTTGCTCCAGGGTCTCCATCTTTTGAAGTAATGGGTTTTGGTGCTTCAAGAGAAGGGTGAAGAGATCTGGAATGATAAAAGCATTTCTCAGTTCTGGCCATCAAATTACATTTGCTCTTGGCCCCTAAAAAGGCAATAGTTTTGAGCAACAGGCTTTATTGAAAGTTGAGAATACTAAATGACACAGGTAGAGAAATATAAAGAGATGATATGACGTAGTTCTTGACTTAAGGAAGAAAGCCCGAGTCTTCTGGATGGAGGAGTGTGGGAAAAAGAGAGTTGAAATGAAGAGGAACATATGTGCAATGGCTTCACCTTTAGGCTAAGATCTTGTGGCAGAGAACTGGTAGGTAAATCTGTGGAGAGAAAAAGTCAAAACAAATGGTCTTTTGCACAATTTGTGTAACACAACTCTGAATGAACACCATTACATTAACTGCACCAAATGGAGGGGTGGCATTAGAATAAAAATGGCAGTGTGGAGCATCTGGGCAGGTATTGAGTCTAAGTTAGCAATTTTAAACCTCTTTTAGTTGTCCCATATGTTTTTGTAAGACCTATGGGAGAGGAGAAAAAAAGCTGAATAGTGTTCATAGACCTACTGCTGAAGATGTATGGAGCAGGCCATGGCACCTAGTGACCCACCTCAGAAGCCATTGGAGGATACTAGCCAAGAAGAGATCCAATAAAAAACAAGGAACTTGTTTCGGAATTTATTACTAATTAGCATGAGGTAAGGATGAGTCAGTAAAGGAAGACCCCTGGGTCCTAAGCCAAGAGGTCAGGTCTTGTGTTGACCAGCTGTAGATATCTGTGGCTATTAGCAAGCTATCAGTGACCAGGAAGGCCAGAGATATCTCTGAGGCGATCAGAAGACTCAGAAGACAACAAGAGAAGCTCCTGCTGTTCACTGCCATCAGGCATGTAAAGAGTAATGTGATAGTAAACGTTTAACCAGCTCTCCCCTCCCCCAAAATGTTCTGACTTAATAGCATGTGACAACTCTGTGTATAAATATACCATACCTGACGTTAAGGTACCAGCATGATATCACTGAGCACATAGTTGGGAAAAGATGTATATAACTGTCTCAGACTTCATGTAAACACCACTATTACACATAAGCTATTCTTGGATTCCAAGTTGAGAAGGGATGGGGGGGAGGAAGTAAAAGCTGAAAGAACATTGATCTGAAGAGACTCAGTTATGTCCTGTTAATAGGCAAGTTTATGTTCTTTTCATCCCTATTCTACCCCATTTACTTCGTTAAGTGGAAGATTATAAAAAAAATTAGAAAAAAGTTGTTAATTTGTTAATAATTTTGTACATCCAAGTGTTAATTTTTTTTAACCCACCCTCATCCTATTATTTGAATACAGAACTTTTTTCTCCCTTTGGGTTACCAGTTTGTGAATTACTATTCTTTATCCTTCATTGATTTCTCTTCCTACAAGTTTGGGCTCAGTGTCAAAATATGGGCTTCAGGCTTGTGTTTTCTTTGCCCCTTGGGTCTCCACTAAGAAATCTATATAAAACGTTATATATATGATATATAACGTTTATATATATATATATATATATATATATATATGTGACTCTTGAAATAGTATATATATATATATACTATTATATATGATTGTATATATGCCTGTATATTTGTGAGTCTATATCTCCAGTGTGACACCACCTCCAATGCTCAACCAAATCATGTTGTATACATTTTCTTTTGGTTCTCTGTCATCCAATGAAGCCAATACATTCATAACCAAAGCTAGTATTTTCATCACTCTCAACTAAGTCTCCATTTTCTCAAGTCAATTTTTCCACTGTGCTTGGAATCATCCTTGTTCCTTCCTTTCACACTCACTGACTTCTAAGCAATGTGTCTTTCACATTTTACCCTTATTTTCCATTCCCATTGCCACAGCCTTAGTTCAAACATTCATGACCCCACTTCTAAATAATCATAATAGTCTCTGTGTATAATGATTCATATTTGACTTTAAAGATATATTTTTCTAAATAATTAGAATTGTTTATCATAAAAAATAGAAAATATAGTTAAGCAAAAACAAAGAAAAATAATGCTGAAATCCCATTGCCTAGCGATGACAATATTTATTAAACTTTTTGGTCAGTCTTACCAGGTATTAGAAATGTGTGTGAGTGTGTATGAGAGAGAGAGAGAGAAGGAGAGGAAGAGAATTTCGATCATATATAAAATATCTACATACAATAACATCATGCATTGATGTTACAGGTGCTATGCTAAGGACTCTACATATATCGACTCTTGAAATATTCACAAAATTTTGTGAGGTAAATATGATTATCTTCATTTTACAGATGAATAAACTGGAGCTTAAAGAGAGTCCTACAAGGTTACACATAGCTAATTAAGTAGAGGAACTAAGGAAGTCTGATGGATCCTAAAGCCTATGCCTTTACTACTACACCATAACAACCATGAGATAATGTTGTACATACTCTAGTTAACCAGCTTTTTAATTTAACAATATAATGAAACTATTTTTATGCTAAATATGTATTTTATAAGCATGGGATCATATTATATGTAGCCAACATTTTAATTTAATAATATGCATATTTTTTATATCAAATATACATTTAAAATTTTATTTTTATTTATTTATTTATTTATTTATTTTTTATAAGGGTCTAAGTGATTTTATTTTATTTATTTATTTATTTTTTGCATTCATTTTATTTATTTATTTTTTTTTTATTTTTTAATATATGAAATTTACTGTCAAATTGGTTTCCATACAACACCCAGTGCTCATCCCAAAAGGTGCCCTCCTCAATACCCATCACCCACCCTGCCCTCCCTCCCACCCTCCCCTCCCTCCCACCCCCCATCAACCCTCAGTTTGTTCTCAGTTTTTAACAGTCTCTAATGCTTTGGCTCTCTCCCACTCTAACCTCTTTTTTTTTTTTTTTTCCTTCCCCTCCCCCATGGGTTTCTGTTATGTTTCTCAGGATCCACATAAGAGTGAAACCATATGGTATCTGTCTTTCTCTGTATGGCTTATTTCACTTAGCATCACACTCTCCAGTTCCATCCATGTTGCTACAAAAGGCCATATTTCATTTTTTCTCATTGCCACGTAGTATTCCATTGTGTATGTAAACCACAATTTCTTTATCCATTCATCAGTTGATGGACATTTAGGCTCTTTCCATAATTTGGCTATTGTTGAGAGTGCCGCTATAAACATTGGGGTACAGGTGCCCCTATGCATCAGTACTCCTGTATCCCTTGGATAAATTCCTAGCAGTGCTATTGCTGGGTCATAGGGTAGGTCTATTTTTAATTTTCTGAGGAACCTCCACACTGCTTTCCAGAGCGGCTGCACCAATTTGCATTCCCACCAACAGTGCAAGAGGGTTCCTGTTTCTCCACATCCTCTCCAGCATCTATAGTCTCCTGATTTGTTCATTTTGGCCACTCTGACTGGCGTGAGGTGATATCTGAGTGTGGTTTTGATTTGTATTTCCCTGATAAGGAGCGACGTTGAACATCTTTTCATGTGCCTGTTGGCCATCCGGATGTCTTCTTTAGAGAAGTGTCTATTCATGTTTTCTGCCCATTTCTTCACTGGGTTATTTGTTTTTCGGGTGTGGAGTTTGATGAGCTCTTTATAGATTTTGGATACTAGCCCTTTGTCCGATGTGTCATTTGCAAATATCTTTTCCCATTCCGTTGGTTGCCTTTTAGTTTTGTTGGTTGTTTCCTTTGCTGTGCAGAAGCTTTTTATCTTCATAAGGTCCCAGTAATTCACTTTTGCTTTTAATTCCCTTGCCTTTGGGGATGTGCCGAGTAAGAGATTGCTACGGCTGAGGTCAGAGAGGTCTTTTCCTGCTTTCTCCTCTAAGGTTTTGATGGTTTCCTGTCTCACATTCAGGTCCTTTATCCATTTTGAGTTTATTTTTGTGAATGGTGTGAGAAAGTGGTCTAGTTTCAACCTTCTGCATGTTGCTGTCCAGTTCTCCCAGCACCATTTGTTAAAGAGACTGTCTTTTTTCCATTGGATGTTCTTTCCTGCTTTGTCAAAGATGAGTTGGCCATACGTTTGTGGGTCTAGTTCTGGGGTTTCTATTCTATTCCATTGGTCTATGTGTCTGTTTTTATGCCAATACCATGCTGTCTTGATGATGACAGCTTTGTAGTAGAGGCTAAAGTCTGGGATTGTGATGCCTCCTGCTTTGGTCTTCTTCTTCAAAATTACTTTGGCTGTTCAGGGCCTTTTGTGGTTCCATATGAATTTTAGGATTGCTTGTTCTAGTTTCGAGAAGAATGCTGGTGCAATTTTGATTGGGATTGCATTGAATGTGTAGATAGCTTTGGGTAGTATTGACATTTTGACAATATTTATTCTTCCAGTCCATGAGCAGGGAATGTCTTTCCATTTCTTTATATCTTCTTCAATTACCTGCATAAGCTTTCTATAGTTTTCAGCATACAGATCTTTTACATCTTTGGTTAGATTTATTCCTAGGTATTTTATGCTTCTTGGTGCAATTGTGAATGGGATCAGTTTCTTCATTTGTCTTTCTGTTGCTTCATTGTTAGTGTATAAGAATGCAACTGATTTCTGCACATTGATTTTGTATCCTGCAACTTTGCTGAATTCATGTATCAGTTCTAGCAGACTTTTGGTGGAGTCTATCGGATTTTCCATGTATAATATCATGTCATCTGCAAAAAGCGAAAGCTTGACTTCATCTTTGCCAATTTTGATGCCTTTGATTTCCTTTTGTTGTCTGATTGCTGATGCTAGAACTTCCAGCACTATATTAAACAGCAGCAGTGACAGTGGGCATCCCTGTCGTGTTCCTGATCTCAGGGAAAAAGCTCTCAGTTTTTCCCCGTTGAGGATGATGTTAGCTGTGGGCTTTTCATAAATGGCCTTTATGATCTTTAAGTATGTTCCTTCTATCCCGACTTTCTCAAGGGTTTTTATTAAGAAACGGTGCTGGATTTTGTCAAAGGCCTTTTCTGCATCGATTGACAGCATCATATGGTTCTTCTCTTTTTTTTTGTTAATGTGATGTATCACGTTGATCGATTTGCGAATGTTGAACCAGCCCTGCATCCCAGGAATGAATCCCACTTGATCATGGTGAATAATTCTTTTTATATGCTGTTGAATTCGATTTGCTAGTATCTTATTAAGAATTTTTGCATCCATATTCATCAGGGATATTGGCCTGTAGTTCTCTTTTTTTACTGGGTCTCTGTCTGGTTTAGGAATCAAAGTAATACTGGCTTCATAGAATGAGTCTGGAAGTTTTCCTTCCCTTTCTATTTCTTGGAATAGCTTGAGAAGGATAGGTATTATCTCTGCTTTAAATGTCTGGTAGAACTCCCCTGGGAAGCCATGTGGTCCTGGACTCTTATTTGTTGGGAGATTTTTGATAACCGATTCAATTTCTTCGCTGGTTATGGGTCTGTTCAAGCTTTCTATTTCCTCCTGATTGAGTTTTGGAAGAGTGTGGGTGTTTAGAAATTTGTCCATTTCTTCCAGGTTGTCCAATTTGCTGGCATATAATTTTTCATAGTATTCCCTTTTAATTGTTTGTATCTCTGAGGGATTGGTTGTAATAATTCCATTTGCATTCGTGATTTTATCTATTTGGGTCACTCCCTTTTCTTTTTGAGAAGCCTGGCTGGAGGTTTGTCAATTTTGTTTATTTTTTCAAAAAACCAACTCTTGGTTTCGTTGATCTGCTCTACAGTTTTTTTAGATTCTATATTGTTTATTTCTGCTCTGATCTTTATGATTTCTCTTCTTCTGCTGGGTTTAGGCTGCCTTTGCTGTTCTGCTTCTATTTCCTTTAGGTGTGCTGTTAGATTTTGTATTTGGGATTTTTCTTGTTTCTTGAGGTAGGCCTGGATTGCAATGTATTTTCCTCTCAGGACTGCCTTCGCTGCATCCCAAAGCGTTTGGATTGTTGTATTTTCATTTTCGTTTGTTTCCATATATGTTTTAATTTCTTCTCTAATTGCCTGGTTGACCCACTCATTCGTTAGTAGGGTGTTCTTTAACCTCCATGCTTTTGGAGGTTTTCCAGACTTTTTCCTGTGGTTGATTTCAAGCTTCATAGCATTGTGGTCTGAAAGTATGCATGGTATAATTTCAATTCTTGTATACTTATGAAGGGCTGTTTTGTGACCCAGTATATGATCTATCTTGGAGAATGTTCCATGTGCACTCGAGAAGAAAGTATATTCTGTTGCTTTGGGATGCAGAGTTCTAAATATATCTGTCAAGTCCATCTGATCCAATGTATCATTCAGGGCCCTTGTTTCTTTATTGACTGTGTGTCTAGATGATCTATCCATTTCTGTTAGTGGGGTGTTAAAGTCCCCTGCAATGACCACATTCTTATCAATAAGGTTGCTTATGTTTATGAGTAATTGTTTTATATATCTGGGGGCTCGGGTATTTGGCGCATAGACATTTATAATAGTTAGCTCTTCCTGTTGGATAGACCCTGTGATTATTATATAATGCCCTTCTTCATCTCTTGTTACAGCCTTTAATTTAAAGTCTAGTTTGTCTGATATAAGTATGGCTACTCCAGCTTTCTTTTGGCTTCCAGGAGCATGATAAATAGTTCTCCATCCCCTCACTCTCAATCTAAAGGTGTCCTCAGATCTAAAATGAGTCCCTATAGACAGCAAATAGATGGGTCTTGTTTTTTTATCCATTCTGATACCCTATGTCTTTTAGTTGGCGCATTTAATCCATTTACATTCAGTGTTATTATAGAAAGATATGGGTTTAGAGTCATTGTGATGTCTGTATGTTTTATGCTTGTAGTGATGTCTCTGGTACTTTGTCTCACAGGATCCCCCTTAGGATCTCTTGTAGGGCTGGCTTCGTGGTGACAAATTCCTTCAGTTTTTGTTTGTTTGGGAAGACCTTTATCTCTCCTTCTATTCTAAATGACAGACTTGCTGGATAAAGGATTCTCGGCTGCATATTTTTTCTGTTTAGCACACTGTAGATATCGTGCCAAGCCTTTCTGGCCTGCCAAGTTTCAAAGGAGAGATCAGTCACGAGTCTTATAGGTCTCCCTTTATATGTGAGGGCACGTTTATCCCTTGCTGCTTTCAGAATTTTCTCTTTATCCTTGTATTTTGCCAGTTTCACTATGATATGTCGTGCAGAAGATCGATTCAAGTTACGTCTGAAGGGAGTTCTCTGTGCCTCTTGGATTTCAATGCCTTTTTCCTTCCCCAGTTCAGGGAAGTTCTCAGCTATAATTTGTTCAAGTACCCCTTCAGCACCCTTCCCTCTCTCTTCCTCCTCTGGGATACCAATTATGCGTATATTATTTTTTTTTAGTGTATCACTTAGTTCTCTAATTTTCCCCTCATACTCCTGGATTTTTTTATCTCTCTTTCTTTCAGCTTCCTCTTTCTCCATAACTTTATCTTCTAGTTCACCTATTCTCTCCTCTGCCTCTTCAAGCCGAGACATCGTGGATTCCATTTTGTTTTGCAATTCGTTTAAAGCGTTTTTCAACTCCTCGTGACTGTTCCTTAGTCCCTCGATCTTTGTGGCAAGAGATTCTCTGCTGTCCTGTATACTGTTTTCAAGCCCAGCGATTAATTTTATGACTATTATTCTAAATTCACTTTGTTATATTATTTAAATCCTTTTTGATCAGTTCATTAGCTGTTGTTATTTCCTGGAGATTCTTCTGAGGGGAATTCTTCCGTTTGGTCATTTTGGAGAGTCCCTGGCATGGTGAGGACCTGCAGTGCACTTCCCCTGTGCTGTGGTGTATAACTGGAGTTAGTGGGCGGGGCCGCAGTCCGACCCGATGTCGGCCCCCAGCCCACTGCTGGGGCCACAGTCAGACTGGTGTGTGCCTTCTCTTCCCCTCTCCTAGGGGCGGGATTCACTGTGGGGTGGCGTGTCCCGTGTGGGCTACTTGCACACTGCCAGGCTTGTGTTGCTGGGGATCTGGCGTATTAGCTGGGGTGGGTAGGCAAGGTGCACGGGGGCTGGAGGGGCAGGCTTAGCTCGCTTCTCTTTAGGTGATCCACTTCAGGAGGAGCCCTGTGGCAGCGGGAGGGAGTCAGATCCGCTGCTGGAGGTTTGGCTCCGCAGAAGCACAGAGTTGGGTGTTTGCGCGGAGCGAGCAAGTTCTCTGGCAGGAACTGGTTCCCTTTGGGATTTTGGCTGGGGGATGGGCGGGGGAGATGGCGCTGGCGCCTTTGTTCCCCGCCAAGCTGAGCTCTGCCGTCCGGGGGCTCAGCAGCTCTCCCTCCCTTTGTCCTCCAGCCTTCCCGCTTTCCGAGCAGAGCTGTTAACTTATGACCTCCCAGACGCTAAGTCGCGCTTGCTGTCGGAACACAGTCTGTCCGGCCCCTCCGCTTTTGCCAGCCAGACTCGGGGGCTCTGCTTGGCCGGCGAGCCGCCCCTCCGCCCCGGCTCCCTCCCGCCAGTCGGTGGAGCGTGCACCACCTCGCCGCCCTTCCTACCCTCTTCCGTGGGCCTCTCGTCTGCGCTTGACTCCGGAGACTCCCTTCTGCTAATCCTCTGGCGGTTTTCTGGGTTCTTTAGGCAGGTGTAGGTGGAATCTAAGTGATAGGCAGGACGCGCTGTGAGCCCCGCGTCCTCCTAGCCGCCATCTTCCGGAACCCCCCTAAAATTTTAATATAATATTCCACTGTGTAGCTGTAACCTTTTTCATTTGGTGAACTCTTTTATACATATTTAGTTGTTCCTAATGTTTTACTATGAGAAAGAATTTAAATAAGTACTCGTGTACATATATTTATGGATGATGGAATTACAAGTAATTTTTATGCTTATGTGAAATTTTCAATAATGAACACATATATACAGGGCACATATGTGGTGTGGGATGGTGCCAAAGTGAAAAGAAAATGAGGACTAACCATATCTATAGGCCTGGGTGTGGGAGCCAGGGGCCAGGTCTCATGCTGCTGTATTTCAGCATGGACCACAGAGGAGTGTGAGAGTTCTAAATTCAATTAGAATTTTAAGTCCCTATTAATTTATATTTTTAGAAGTTTTAAGAAGAAGAAAGAAATCAAGTCAAGCCTAATGTTTGCCTTATCTATGCTTGAACACTTGAAGAATTAATGAACTTACTAGTTTTCCAAAATTCCAAACTTTGTTCCCACCTGCCCTTAACATTTTGGGAGCCCAGGTCAAGAAGCCCATGTACCATATGCTTAAATATTTAAAATAAAATCTTCAAACTAAAAAACAGGTTTTTTTTCCTATTCTTGGCACCATCCCATACTATGAGTTATGGTCTACACACATATGTGTGCATAGACATCCCAGCCCACAGGTGTGAAGTCTGCATATTTCTCCCCTGGGTTTCCCAGGCTTAGATGCACACACTGGCATATATTATAAAAAAAAAAAAACCTCTTAAAAAAGCAGTGGGGATACATATAAAGATGAGACTTGTGGGATTGTTTCATAAAAGAAGAAGAAATTAAACTACCAGCCTTGCAAGTGAAAATGGGAAGGAAGAGGGAGAGTGTATATAAGTTGTGGGCAGAGTAAAAGAGGGAACAATTGTGAGTGTGGTAAGGAAGCTGGCAGGGATTTGGTGAGGCAAGTACCCAGAGTAGGCTAGGAGGACCTAAAATGATGTGTCAGGAAGTAGAACTTTACTATGTAAGTAGTGGAGAGTTATTGAAAGTTTTTGAACATGGAAAAGACATAGTTAATTGAATCTGTGTTTTGTTTTATTTTATTTTATTTTATTTTATTTTATTAATTTTAAACATTTCTTTTATTATATACCGGCAAAATTTTTTTTAGCTGTTCAACCGAACAAGTACTATGAAATGAAATGGGTCATCATTCCCATGTTCTAGAAATTTGACATTGAAAATAGCTAACATGGGACCAGACATATATTACTGCCTACATTAAATATGTACACAACAGAGTTTTTGTAACAATGAGTCAACTGTGTTAGGTTTTGTTAAATTAGCCTCATTGCAGTCACACTTTGAATACATGCAAGTGTACTATAAAATGAGAAAATACACAGATACAACAACAAGAGTCAAACTATGAATAGCTGTATCTTAGAGAAGACTGTAGAGGGTATGTGCCAATAAATTCATAACAAAGTCACTGGAACAAATTCAGAAAGCAAACACTTCACTTTGACTTTGGGGAGGCAGCAGTGAATCTGTATTTTAAACAGGCAACTTCAGTAGCAAAATTGAAGGTGAATTGTAGGTGGTTGTAGACCAGTAAAGAAACTGGATATTTCTTCAAATTTCCTTCCTTTGAACTTTTCCTCATAATGTTCCCTCACAGTACTGGCATGGAAATTATTAGTTCCCAGACATTCTGCAGTGAACAGTGGAAAGAGATATGGTGGCCTTAATGTTAGTTCCTAAGTCTACCATTATACAGCATATATGGTAGAGGTTGCATAGCAAACACTTGCCTTCATAAAGATGTCCAGGGTTGTTATTATTGAACCCATACAATGTCTTGAAGGATTTTTGGTTTTAAGGAGTCTTGGCAGTATGTTCATTGACAAATGTGTGTGTATGTGTGCGTGTGAGTGTGTGTGTGTGAGACATTGAATATGCAGATACTGAACATCTGAACCCTGTTTGCTATTTACAGTATTTGGAGAAGGACAGGTAGTGAATAGTCTCCTGTATATCTCTGTGTACTGAAGGAGTTGATAGAAAACAGAGAGAGAAAGATATAGTCAGTTGCCATTCCAATCTAATTTGGGAAACTGAAGAACATTGGAAAACCTAATCTGTGTACATATGGGGAAAACAAAGTATCTAACAATTATATTGTGTTACTCTAGGCATAAGTTTAGACTTTAAAATGTACATATTATTTATAAGGAACACTATAATTATAACCTTTCAATTAAATACATTATTTCCTGGACTACCTGTAATAGCCCCTTTGAGGCCAACTGTAGAAGGTCAAATTATTAATCTAATTTTGTTCTGTTGGTCACAGTACAAAGATGAGGGTAGGTGGTAGTCATCACTTCTGTCAAATATGCATAGTCACATGCTGAGGAAATGTCTTGGCTTTTAAAGTTGAAGTTTAGATATTGCATATAAAGCTTTCAATTCAAAAAATGCATGTGATTGAGATATGTAGTCTTATCTATTTACTTTGTGAAATTGACTGCAGAGCTGTTGAAGATTTAGGTATTGCCCTTCTTCAAACTCTATTCTTATACTTGATGACCTAAGCAACACCATTTCCTTTATTCCTTGCTCTAATTATCCAGTCCTTCACTCTGCCTCACAGCTTTTCCTGCTGACCTTTCCATCATGCCTCTCTGCCCTCGGCTTATCATGTTTCCTCCCTGCTCACAAAGAAAGACCAATAAAGCAGAAGGCTGACTTGGGTTTTTATAATTTCAGCTCTGTCACTAACTAGCTGCATAACTTTGGGCAAGCCCTTTTACCTTCCTTACTCTAAGTTTTCTTCATCACTACAATGTGGAGTAAGAAATAGATGATCTCCAAGGTACTCTTTAATTCTGACATTTAAAAAAAATGCTTATTTATTTATTTATTTATTTTGAAAGTGGGGCAGAGAGAGAGGGAGACAGAGAATCTGAAGCAGGCTCCACACTGTCACTGCAGAGCCCGACATAGGTCTCAAACCCATGAACCCCAAGATCATGACCTGACCTGAAATCAAGAGTCAGATGTTTAACTGACTGAGCCACCCAGGTGCCCCCATCTCTGACATTTGTGACTCTAACAAACATGGAATGTAATTAGTATAATAACAGTAGTGAGAGAGATAATTAAAGGAAAGCTGCCCCAAAGTAGGAAGTGCATTTGTGGTAATCCTACAGTGACATCATGAATGCTGCAGAACTCTCCATGAGAATAAATTTTCTTATATCTACAGGAGGCTTTTTTCTTCCCATCACCTCCAAAACTGTTATGCAGAAATCTACTCATTTTATTTTTTAATCACCATGCAGTACTATATTCAGATTTAAAAATGCTCTGGCCACTAATAATATATGCTAACATTTTTTGTGGAAGAATATTCTGAGATCTAGTTGATAGTGCAATTACTAAATCTCCATGGATAGGGTCCAAGATAGGTTTACTTTATACCAGAATCTGCTCTACATCAAATAATGAGTCAAATGCAATTATCTCAAAAATCAAACATTTAGCAGGGCATGTATTACTGAAGAGAAAACTGAGATTTGGGAGCTGAGACCTGGGTTTCAGTCCTAGATTCAACAATTCAGAATTTCTACCCAAGTCCAATTGGGTCAAATTGACTCAAAATCTTAGAATTATATTTACTGTCTTCCCAGAAAATATTCTTGAAAGAAACTAAGATGTAATTTCTAGCCGAGAAATAGAGTAATAGCAGTGTTCATTAAAAGCAAAAGGTAGTATAGAAAGTTATTAAGCAAAACATCATAGAAGAATTGAATTTGTGATCCAGGGAGTTGTATTTGACAAATACAACTGTTGGTTAAAGAAATTCAGGCAAGAATGACTGGGAGCAGAAATAAAGTCTGAAGTCATTTGAGGGAGGTAAGAGAGGAATAATGAGCATAGTAGTAGAGTATATGACTTTAGTATAGTAGCAAAATTTTTTTGTGGATATGTCTGGTTGGAAATTGAAAATAAAGTCTGTAGGTACATGTTTAGGCTCCTCTTGTCCAGAAATTATAAACGAAGCCTTCTTAGTAGATCTCCAAGAGAGAAGGTATACAGTACAAATTTTCAGACTTTAGTGGGAATGAGAATATGTTGGAATTGCTGACCCTGACCTCAGAGATTCTGATTCAGTGAGTTTAGGATGAGGCTTAGAAATCCATATCTTCCACTAACACCCTCAATAATTTTGATGTAGGCAGTCTATGCCTACTGATGGTTCTCAGACTTTAACATGCATCAGAATTACTTGGAAGGCTTGTTAAAGCTGGATTGCTGGGTATCACCCCCAAGGTTTCTGATGCAGCAAATTGCAGGGCCAGGTAATTTACCATCCTAAAAAGGCAAACGGTAATGCTGCTCATCTGGGGACCAAACTTTGAGAACATATGCCTCGGGATACACTGATGTCATTGACATAGAGGCACTAGAATACATTCAAGAACAGACTTCTGGAACATAATCACATTCAGTGGCAGCAGAAAGAGGAAGAACAAGTGAAGAAACTAGAGAAACAATACAAAATGTAGAAGAATTACTATGATGATATGAGTGAAGAGGATTAAATGTATTTAAGGGGTCTTTTTGTATCATAAAAGGCAAAAAGGAAAAAAAAGTCACATGTTATCACTACTGGGGTGAAACAAGGATAATAATATTACTCTTAAAAACTTGTTAAAAAGAGATCCTAAGGGGGATCCTGTGAGACAAAGTACCAGAGACATCGCTACAAGCATAAAACATACAGACATCACAATGACTCTAAACCCTTATCTTTCTATAATAACACTGAATGCAAATGGATTAAATGCGCCAACCAGAAGACATAGGGTATCAGAATGGATAAAAAAACAAGATCCATCTATTTGCTGTCTACAAGAGACTCATTTTAGATCTGACGACACCTTTAGATTGAGAGTGAGGGGATGGAGAACTATTTATCATGCTACTGGAAGCCAAAAGAAAGCTGGAATAGCCATACTTATATCAGACAAACGAGACTTTAAATTAAAGGCTGTAACAAGAGATGAAGAAGGGCATTATATACTCATTACAGGGTCTATCCATCAGGAAGAGCTAACAGTTATAAATGTCTATGCACCGAATACGGGAGCCCCCAAATATATAAAACAATTACTCATAAACATAAGCAACCTTATTGATAAGAATGTGGTAATTTCAGGGGACTTTAACACTCCACTTACAGAAATGGATAGATCATCTAGACACACAGTCAAAAAAGAAACAAGGGCCCTGAAGGATACATTGGATCAGATGGACTTGACAGATATATTTAGAACTCTGCATCCCAAAGCAACAGAATATGCTTTCTTCTTGAGTGCACATGGAACATTCTCCAACATAGATCATATACTGGGTCACAAAACAGCCCTTCATAAGTATACAAGAATTGAGATCATATCATGCATACTTTCAGACCACAATTCTATGAAGCTTGAAATCAACCACAGGAAAATGTCTGGAAAACCTCCAAAAGCATGGAGGTTAAAGAACACCCTACTAAAGAATGAGTGGGTCAACCAGGCAATTAGAGAAGAAATTAAAAAATATATGGAAACAAATGAAAATGAAAACACAACAATCCAAACGCTTTGGGATGCAGCGAAGGCAGTCTTAGGAGGAAAATACATTGCAATCCAGGCCTATCTCAAGAAACAAGAAAAATCCCAAATACAAAATCTAACAGCACACCTAAAGGAAATAGAAGCAGAACAGCAAAGGCAGCCTAAACCCAGCAGAAGAAGAGAAATCATAAAGATCAGAGCAGAAATAAACAATATAGAATCTAAAAAAACTGTAGAGCAGATCAACGAAACCAAGAGTTGGTTTTTTTGAAAAAATAAACAAAATTGACAAACCTCTAGCCAGGCTTCTCAAAAAGAAAAGGGAGATGACCCAAATAGATAAAATCATGAATGAAAATGGAATTATGACAACCAATCCCTCAGAGATACAAACAATTATCAGGGAATACTATGAAAAATTATACGCCAACAAATTGGACAACCAGGAAGAAATGGACAAATTCCTAAACACCCACACTCTTCCAAAACTCAATCAGGAGGAAATAGAAAGCTTGAACAGACCCATAACCAGTGAAGAAATGGAAACGGTTATCAAAAATCTCCCAACAAATAAGAGTCCAGGACCACATGGCTTCCCAGGGGAGTTCTACCAGATGTTTAAAGCAGAGATAATACCTATCCTTCTCGAGCTAGTCCAAAAAATAGAAAGGGAAGGAAAACTTCCAGACTCACTCTATTAAGCCAGTATTACTTTGATTCCTAAACCAGACAGAGACCCAGTAAAAAAAGAGAACTACAGGCCAATATCCCTGATGAATATGGATGCAAAAATTCTCAATAAGATACTAGCAAATCGAATTCAACAGCATATAAAAAGAATTATTCACCATGATCAAGTGGGATTCATTCCTGGGATGCAGGGCTGGTTCAACATTCGCAAATCAATCAACGTGATACATCACATTAATAAAAGAAAAGATAAGAACCGTATGATCCTGTCAATCGATGCAGAAAAAGCATTTGACAAAATTCAGCATTCTTTCTTAATAAAAACCCTTGAGAAAGTCGGGATAGAAGGAACATACTTAAACATCATAAATGCCATTTATGAAAAGCCCACAACTAACATCATCCTCAATGGGGAAAAACTGAGAGCTTTTCCCCTGAGATCAGGAACATGACAGGGATGGCCACTCTCACCGCTGTTGTTTAACATAGTGTTGGAAGTGCTAGCATCAGCAGTCAGACAACAAAAGGAAATCAAACGCATCAAAATTGGCAAAGATGAAGTCAAGCTTTCGCTTTTTGCAGATGACATGATATTATACATGGAAAATCCGATAGACTCCACCAAAAGTCTGCTAGAACTGATACACGAATTCAGCAAAGTCGCAGGATACAAAATCAATGTACAGAAATCAGTTGCATTCTTATACACTAACAATGAAGCAACAGAAAGACAAATAAAGAAACTGATCCCATTCACAATTGCACCAAGAAGCATAAAATACCTAGGAATAAATCTAACCAGAGATGTAAAAGATCTGTATGCTGAAAACTATAGAAAGCTTATGAAGGTAATTGAAGAAGATAGAAAGAAATGGAAAGACATTCCCTGCTCATGGATTGGAAGAATAAACATTGTCAAAATGTCAATACTACCCAAAGCTATCTACACATTCAATGCAATCCCAATCAAAATTGCACCAGCATTCTTCTCGAAACTAGAACAAGCAATCCTAAAATTCATATGGAACCACAAAAGGCCCCGAATAGCCAAAGTAATTTTGAAGAAGACCAAAGCAGGAGGCATCACTATCCCAGACTTTAGCCTCGACTACAAAGCTGTAATCATCAAGACAGCGTGGTATTGGCACAAAAACAGACACATAGACCAATGGAATAGAATAGAAACCCCAGAACTAGACCCACAAACATATGGCCAACTCATCTTTGACAAAGCAGGAAAGAACATCCAATGGAAAAAAGACAGTCTCTTTAACAAATGGTGCTGGGAGAACTGGACAGCAACATGCAGAAGGTTGAAACTAGACCACTTTCTGACACCACTCAAAAATAAACTCAAAATGGATAAAGGACCTGAATGTGAGACAGGAAACCATCAAAACCCTAGAGGAGAAAGCAGGAAAAGACCTCTCTGACCTCAGCCGTAGCAATCTCTTACTCGACACATCCGCAAAGGCAAGGGAATTAAAAGCAAAAATGAATTACTGGGACCCTATGAAGATAAAAAGCTTCTGCACAGCAAAGGAAACAACCAACAAAACTAAAAGGCAACCGACGGAATGGGAAAAGATATTTGCAAGTGACATATCGGACAAGGGGCTAGTATCCAAAATCTATAAAGAGCTCACCAAACTCCACACCCGAAAAACAAATAACCCAGTGAAGAAATGGGCAGAAACATGAATAGACACTTCTCTAAAGAAGACATCCGGATGGCCAAAAGGCACATGAAAAGATGCTCAACGTCGCTCCTCATCAGGGAAATACAAATCAAAACCACACTCAGATATCACCTCATGCCAGTCAGAGTGGCCAAAATGAACAAATCAGGAGACTATAGATGCTGGAGAGGATGTGGAGAAACGGGAACCCTCTTGCACTGTTGGTGGGAATGCAAATTGGTGCAGCCACTCTGGAAAACAGTGTGGAGGTTCCTCAGAAAATTAGAAATAGACCTACCCTATGACCCAGCAATAGCACTACTAGGAATTTACCCAAGGGATACAGGAGTACTGATGCATAGGGGCCCTTGTACCCCAATGTTTATAGCAGCACTCTCAACAATAGCCAAATTATGGAAAGAGCCTAAATGTCCATCAACTGATGAATGGATAAAGAAATTGTGGTTTATATACACAATGGAGTACTACATGGCAATGAGAAAGAACAAAATATGGCCCTTTGTAGCAATGTGGATGGAAGTGGAGAGTGTGATGTTAAGTGAAATAAGCCATACAGAGAAAGACAGATACCATATGCTTTCACTCTTATGTGCATCCTGAGAAACTTAACAGAAACCCATGGGGGAGGGGAAGGAAAAAAAAGAGGTTAGAGTGGGAGAGAGCCAAAGCATAAGAGACTCTCAAAAACTGAGAACAAACTGAGGGTTGATGGGGGGTGGGAGGGAGGGGAGGGTGGGTGATGGGTACTGAGGAGGACACCTTTTGGGATGAGCACTGGGTGTTGTATGGAAACCAATTTGACAATAAATTTCATATATTGAAAAAAAACTTGTTTAAGAATTGAAATATAATGTCTAAACTGTTTATTGAAGTCTTTAGTAAGCATTCATTATATATCATTAATATTTTTAACTTATTGACAAAAGTCACAAAATTATTAAGTAACAGAGATGGCTTTTTTTGTTTTTTTTTTACTGTATCAAGTTCTCAGAGCAAATAGGACTCAAAGGTGAAAGAGCTATCAATAATACTGAGGGCTGCGCACCCATCCCAAATTGAAGACAAAGAAAAGAAGTCATTGGATTTGATGATAATCAGAATAATTAGGGCAGAATCAGATTGTAAGAGGAATTGGAGAGTGAGTGGAAGCAACAGGTAATGTGTATCAATTTGAAAAACTTGGCAATAAAAGAAAAGTGAGAAAAGTGGTATATAGAGAAAGCAGTAGGTTGAAGACTTTTTGTTTTCCTGGGATGGAGAAAAATGGTGCACATGTATAAACACAGAGAAAAGTACCACAGGAGTAAGCCGACTGGAAGATGCAAATGAACCCAAAGGAGTAATAAAGGGAGCTGTGGTCTGGAGCAGGATAAAAGGAAGAGAGCAATAACAGGAGGTGTGAGCCTTTGAAATGGGGGTGATATCTACTTGATAGGATGTCAATAAAAGGGTAAGTAAAGATCAGAGTTTTGTTGAAATAGAGAGGATAAAATTTCAGTTGCTTATTCCATTGAGAAATCTTTGCTTTCTTGTCTTTCTCTGGCATACCTGCCCTGCAAAATCCCATCACATATTTGCTCATCTTCTACACAAGGCTGTTGAGTGCAGCAAAATAACTAAAACCTTATTAGAATAAAGACAGTCAACCACATATATTGTCCTATTTTTCCCTGCTAAGCTCCTCTCACATTGCCTATGTTCCCAAATCCTATTTTTCAAATTGTCTAGAGTTTTCTTGGGCTTCTTTTCCATCACATCTGCCTCATATTCTCAGCCAATGATTTGTCTTCCTGTTTCAATGTCTTTAATCTTGATCCTTTCCTTTTATCTGACAGTGTACAGAATAATTAATTGGTTCCCTGTCATTCTCCAAAGTGAGCACTGAAGTTGTTTTTAATATGGATTTTAAAACTGTGTTTTAATCCATTGAAATTATTATTCTTTTTGATGTTCAAATTATTCCATTCTTGGCTAGTGGGAATGCTTCAAGTTGGACTCTTATCCTCCTGCTACTACCCCAATAATCATTAGAAATTGTTTTGTTTTCCAGTGTGACAAACTTTCTAGGTCCATGTTGTACATATTTTGTCTGAGCCCAGGATGAACCATTTACCCAGGAAGCTTTTATTTTTATTTTTAAGTATTTTGGAGATTGCAATCTGGAAGTTACAGATATTCAGAATTGCAGAGGTTTTTTTTTTTTTAATTCTCTTTTAAAGCACTCTCTTTTGGTTTCCAATACACCACTCTTCTCAAAAATTTCCCTACCTTATCTGGACATTTCTTCCTAGTCTTTATAAATGTTGATTTCCACCATTATTTCAATAAAGACAGCCTCTCTGTGTGATCATATCCATTTCTCTAGCTTAAACTTTACCCATGTGCCAATCTCTCAATCTGAGCTACTAGCAGAAGTTTCTCTTATAAACTCTATATTCCTTATCACACTTCCTACTTTTTTAAAATTAAAGTTTATTCATTTATTTTAACAGAGAGAGAGTGAATAGAGATAGAGGGAGAGAGAATCCTAAGCAGGCTCTGCACCATTAGCTCAGAGCCCAATGTAGGTTTCAAACCCATGAAACATGAGATCATGACCTGAGTTGAAATCAAGAACCAGATGTTTAACCAACTGAGCCACCCAGGCACCCCCACACTTCCCAGTTCTAATAGCTCTCTGTAGTTTTCCCCATCCATCTGGAATTTATTGCAAATATTTATTAAATTATAGAATGAACAAGTGGGAAAAGCTGAATAAATTAATATGTTTCTTCCTTAATTTCTTGATAGAGGAATTAGATCAAGGACTGAGAGTGAAAGGAGGGGTAAGGAAAAGGACTTGAAGGTAGGGAATGCTTAGCATAATTATTGTAGTTACAGTGCTGGGGAATTCAGTAAAGAAAATCTAGAAGTGATCTGGCAAACTCTTAGGGTCTTATGTAAATATTAAACTTTAATGTTGACAATAAAAAGGACACATGTTATTTAGAGGCTATAGCCTAAGCAAAGAAAGGAGATTGATGTGGAGAAATTCTACTAATTTGCCTGTGCTCCTAGAAGTGTGCTGAATTCAATTTTATACCTTTGTACTGTGAGATTTGGACACTTGAGAAATTAAAAAACACTGTGTTTTCACATATGATTGATAGTATATTGATAATGCAAGACTTGGTTTTCCTCAGCTAACTACAAAAAACAGTTTGCATGGATTTTTCCAACACCTAATTATCTTGTTCTTTGACCTCTATTGTTTCTGATGAGAAATTAGTAGGTATGCAAATGGTTGCCCCCTAAATGAAATCTAAAATTTTTTTCTCTAGATACTTTCACGGTATTCTCTTTAGTTTTGATTTTTAATTTTTTTTTTAGCAGTTTGTCTATGATGTGTCTAAGTATATCACTTTTTGCACTTATTCTACTTGGGCTTCACTGAAGTTCCTGAATTTATAAATGTATATCATTTACGAAACTTGAGAATTTTAAAGCTATTATTTCTTCAAATATTTTTTTCTGCCATTTTCTCTCCTCTTCTTTGGGGACTTCAATTACTGATATGTTAGATCCTTTGTTATTTTCCCACAGATCCCTGTTCATTTGGTTTCATTCTTTTTTTCTCTTTCTTATTCAGATTGGATACTTTTACTGGGTAAAGAGAGACATGGCCTTGTTACCAGTGATTGAGAGTGAAAGTCTGACTCTACATTAGACCCCCTCTGACACACTCCAGTAAGGAGGGGAAGAGGTGCCTTGTTTCCTCTGATGGGTGTAGAAGTGATCTTCTCCTCCCATTGTCACTATCATAATTGGTGTGTCTTCCTTTCTCCATCTTCCAGGGTCTTCCTATTTTACATATAATATCCAGAGTTTTTAGTTGTACTCCGGGGGAGGAATAGAGAACCATACATGTACTTCATTTTTGTGGAAGCTGAAGTCAAGAATTTTCTAATTCAATTTTTGAATAGGTAGTATTTTTACATGGCACAAACCCCAGCAAAATATAACAAATTACATAATGAAAAGTCTCTTTCTTTCTTGTTCATCTTCTGTCCTATTTCTACTTTGCTGTCACCCAGTTTCTTTTCAGTATTTCTTTATGCATATATAAGAAAAAGACAAAGATTATGTTTTACCTCTCCTTTGTGCATAAAAGGTGGCCTACTATATGCAGTATACTGATCCTTCTTTCCCCTCTCTTAATCTAGCGATATGTTTTAGAGACCTTTTCATGTCAAAGGTATAAAGTACTTGTTGTTTTATATAGTTTCATAGATTTCCTTTGTATGTACAGAAGACAGGTATTTTCTGAACTTCGTTGGTAAGTTGTGAGTTTTTTCAACTAGTAATATTCTTTTATAATGTATAACCTATTAGTGTTTATTCTCAGTTAAACTGTTTATTCTCAGTTAAACTGATGTTTGGGAAAACTTTGAGCCAGCTTGTATGTTTTCCTTTCTAGAATTGTTTATATGTAATATGTTTATTTTTAAGATAAAAAACATTTGTCATTTTCTTTTTTGTATGGTGTATTTTTCCAGATGATCTCAGGGATTCCATGAGTCTGACATCTTAGGAGAAGAAAAATGCCAAGTCTAATTATGAAAGTTACAAAGTATTTAGTGCTTTTAATTGTAAGAAATAGCTATGCAAGAAGCTTTTGGATGTTCTCTTTCTACTTGCAGAAAAATTGTCTGTGAAGATATACTTTCCCTAGATTCCTGCCCTAATATATCTCTCTTCCCTGTTCCAAGGGCATAAGTTAAGTCAGGTGTACTTCATGTAAACCAATGCTGTGAATCGTCTGAGATTTTTGGCAAAAAAATGTTTTACAAGATTTGCTAGCCCTTATGAATTAGTCCAACCCAACTACCTAATGGTAAGAAATTGGAGGCTTTTTGTTAAAACATAAAAAAATCAGTTCTTTTGCCACATATAAGAAAATTACAAAGAAACAAAAAAATGTTCCAAGAGTTTTTTTATTTTTACTTTTGGTTTTTTTTCAGAGAAGAAGAGCTCTGTTTCAAATTTTCTTGGCATTATTCTCAGCTGTTACCATGGTTTCTGTGTGTGACCCTTACCACCTGATACAAGAAGGAAGGAATCATGATTGTAACATTTCCTTCTATTTGTACATATAACCATAAGGAGTTAATGGTGTAACTGGAGGCAGCTGAATCAGAGTATAAGAATTTGGTTTATCTTAATATGCCTTCGTGTTAGGTCCAAGGCTAGTGCAGAGTATGGCACAAAGCAGCCATTCAGTGAACATTCATAAATAAATAATGTCAAGGAAATTAAGCAAGGTGCTTTGAGAGTCTCAACTTGTTAGATCTTAATTGGCTCAAATGACGTGTCAAGGCACTTGTAGCTGACATACATCCTTTCTTCACTTTTTGTTTTTATTAGTAAAATCAAGATTTTTGTTGAAGGAAGATGATCCTACTCCAAACTCAGGAATAAATCCTAATTATCTTAGGATAATTGGCCAGTACCTTACCAATGTTTGTATTAGTGATGGGCATGTGATATAATTTTGTTCAGTAAAATCTTAAAAAAAAAATATTTTTAATTTTAATTTCATTTTTAAATGCTTTCCTCCATAAACACACACACACACACACACACACACACACACACACCCCACCTGTAGAAAGAACCAGGCTTTTCCACTCCTGGAAATGGTACAGCTATTTTATCTGAGCTTGACTGAGGACAAAGCCAATTCTCTGGGGATGGCAGAGTTTAAAATATGAAGAATTCAAATACTTGATAGTGCTATCAAGCCCAGAATTTACCAGAGCCCTGTTATATATCATTTATATGACATAATGAATAATGAACTCCACATATTGTTTTAGTTACTGTGATTTGAGTTTTCTCATATTTGCAGTCTTGATACAATGCCTTCATATGCTACATTAAAAAAAAGAACACTGAATTATTCACTTGTGAGAATGAACATATTCAAACACACATCGATCATGTAGATTTGAACAAGTAACAATTAAAAACTATATTTAGTTTTCATTTGGTAAGTCTTCTAAAGAAACATGGATTTTAAACTAATATAGAATTATTTGATGAATATAATGTTACAATTTCAGAAGTTATTCACAGATTTTGAAGAATAAAAGACATACTTTTTGATTATTTTGTAATCCTCTAGATGTTCCTGAATTACCATACATCTTTTCAAACAGCATAATTTACTTTCAAGGCAATCTGAGAGGTGAAGGAGAACTCTATTCATCAAGAAGAGAAAATTTTTATCAAATTTTGGGACAAAGTTTATGAATTTCTAGATTCAACTGGAATTTCTGACTATGTGATAAAACCAAGAGATGTTTGAACTAATATGGTCTTTGAAAATGTATTTTCTTAAAAATTTACAGAACTCAAAACTGAGTACTGTATCTACTGATGTAAATCCAAAATCAAAATTCAAGTTTTGACCCATGAGCATTTTTATAGTTCTAGTTTTATAGTTCTTATTTTTATAATTTTATAGAAGAGTTTAGTTCAGTCTGTTAAATATCACCATTCTTATTGATTAATCATGGTTGATCAATGACTAGCACCAGGCCACTCAATGTGGCAACAATCCTTTCTAAGAAGTCTTCCTGATTGAAATTCCAGTGTATTACTTTTATGTCAGTACACCTTTCAACAACGTTGGGAATTTCACATCCCTTGTAATCCAAGTATGATTTACTTATGTAGGGGATTACTTTGAAAAGCTAATATTGAGGAAGCAGTAATCAATAAGTCCATGTTATTAGATAGGCAATAGACGTTTGCATGGAGAACCAGAAACAGGAAAAATGCCTCTTAGTTGTATGATTTGTTACAAAATGCAATGAATTTATAAACATCTTATTGACATTGTGGGGGGGAAAATTATAAAATTTTCTGGTAACAATGGGATGATAATAAAAAATTAATTTGCTGGAGGTTCCTGGGTGGCTCAGTCGGTTAAGCTTCTGACTTTGAATTTGTGAAATCTGTGATATCTTCTGACCTTTTTTGGGTACAGTTTTATATTATACCCTAAAAATCCATGTTTGTGAAAAGTTTTAAAAAAATGTCTTCATGGACATGAACATATACCTATGTTCCACTTTTGAAAAATCTGGATTCTTCCTCTATACTTTTGCTTTTTGAATGTTTCTGGCTCTCCATGCAAACGTCTATTCCCTATCTAATAATATGGACTTACTGATTACTGCTTCCTCAATATTTTGCTTTTTTGCTTTCTGAATCTCATCCATGCCTAGGACTTTGTCATCTGTTACAAATGCCACCTGTGATATTGTGATATAATAAAAATATATAATTGGTCTTTGTCCCTAGCTCCTGTCACAGAGCTCCTAAAGCCTTTAAGATTTCCTGAATGATAAGGGTGAGAGGAACGTCTTTTGTTATTCATAATAAGCCGCTTTCAACCATAAATCAGTTTATGTTGGTGAGGAGACTGTTGAAAGAATGGTTGCCAAAGGAACCAACAAAGTGATTAGAAGCTTAGAAGTTTCTCCCCACCCCCTGAGTTAATTCCAAAAACCAATGACTTAATCAATCATACCCACATAATGGAATTTCCATTAAAGCCCTAAACAAAGCAATTCTGACAGCTTCCACATGCCAGGAGGGTGGTGCACCCCGAACTCCATGAGGACAGAAGCTCCTGTACTCAGGACTCCTTTGGACCTTGCTTACATACATTTTCATCTGGTCGTTCATTAGTATCTTTTATAATAAATGAGAAATAGTAAATAAATTGGTAATAAGTAATGTTTTCCCTCATTCTGTGAATCATTATAATAATCAAGCCTGAGAGAGATTTATGGGAACCTCTAATCTGTAGCCAAGTCAGAAAGAAATGTGGGTAACCTGGTGGAACCAGTACTTGGGATTTTCATTTCAAGTAGGGGGCAGTCTTGTGGCACTAAGTCCTTAAGCTGTGGGGTATGCACTAACTCCAGCTAGTCACTTTCAGAATGAATTAAATTATAGGACATCCAGTTGGTGTCTACAGAGAAATAGAGAGTTGTTTGGTGTGGAAACTCCACACATTTGGTGTTGGATGTGTTGTGAGTAGAAAAACAGTTTTCTATGGGGTTCCTGGGTGGCTGAGTCAGTTGAGCATCTGACTCTTGATTTCAGCTCAGGTCATGATCTCACGAGTTTGTGAGTTCTAGCCTGCTTCAAGCTCCGTGCTGGTAGCGCAGAGTCTGCTTAAGATTCTTTTTCTCTCTCCCTCTCTCTGCCCATCCCCTGCTCATGCTCTCTCTCTCTCTCAAAATAAAGAAATGAACATTAAAAAAAAGGAAGAAAAACAATTTTCTATATCTCTGACACCTTTACCTGAACATCCTATCAGTGCTATCAGTACAACAAATACAATATTTCTACAGTCATAACTCATCACTTGCATTCCTGAAAACCATTCCTCTATCAGATATTTCTATTTTTTTTTCAATATCCTTCTCATGGTGACTCAAGTTTGAAACCTTGGGGTTACTTTGATTCCATCTTCTTGTTTGCATTCAGAGTACAATCTGCTGACAAAATGAATGCATTTCCTGCTTCAGGTGGTACTTGAAATCAAACACCAAACATTTATTAAGCCTCTCCATAAGCTCATTACTATGCTAGCAAAAGTGGGATATGCACAAGAAATATTGAATTTGATGCAAAAAATCACAGAAGATCATACACACAGGTGGTCTCACTACTTGTCTGCCGGTATAAAAAGTACCATCATTAGCTTGTTTAGCAAGTAGTCACCATATGCATACATATAACACAATTTCTATGTAGTAGGGGTTATGACTTAGGTGCCTAATTTGTAGGAAAAATCTATTGCAAGAATTTCAGCACTTTAAAAATGGGCATAAAGTATAATAGCGAGAAACAGATAAAAAGAACCCAGATAGAATGATCCATTACATTACTTGAAATATGTACTCATTTCACAGTAGAGTCTAGATATTAGATTGGGTCTATTAGCCTTCTTTGCTCCACCTGAGAATATAATCATGGGTATGGATAATCTCTTCCCTGCCCTGCCACATCTCTAAGAGAGCTTGGATTGGGTAGAAGAAATACTTTAATTTTTTATCTAGTACCAGTTACAGTCCATTATTTCAAAACTATCCTCTCCAAATCTCTTTTGAAATTAATTTTTGGCATTCTTACCAATTATTCATGCCATTGACTGCCAGCCTTTACAAATGATCAAAATTCAGGGTGATGACTACATGAACAGATATAGCCAATGGATCTGTGGATCCATAGGACTGGTATCTCCCTTCTGAGGCTTTGGGACAGAGTGGGGGGGGATCAAGTTAGACATTTTAGAGGAGGTAATGTCTGAATTGACTATTAGAGAATATGTGCGAATCACTCAGTTGAAAGAGATTAGGGAGAACAGTTCAGGCAGACAACAGAATTGTAAAGGCTTAGAGATATGAGAGAGCATAGCACTTTCAGATAAATGCAATTTCAGATATAGAGTAGAGTATGTGAAGTTGGGGAGGGGGTGTATAAATGAGACTTGACTGAACTGGATGTGATAGGTCAGCATATGAAGTTCCTAGGGGTGCCTGGGTGGCTCAATTGGTTGAGTGTCCAACTTCGGCTCAGGTCATGATCTTGCTGCTTGTGGGTTTGAGCCCCATGTCAGGCTCTATGTTGACAGCTCTGAGCCTGGAGCCTGCTTGGATTCTCTCTCTCTCTCTCTCTCTCTCTCTCTCTCTCTCCTCCCCTACTCATGCTATCTCTCTCTCTCTCTCTCAAAAATAAATAAACATTTAAAAAAAAGAATATAAATTTCCCAATATGCCATGCTCAAGAGTTTCTGAAGAGTATGGAGAATCTATAAAGGATTCAGAGGAGAGATGTGACATGATTAAACATGTATATTCCAAGATCATTGCAGTAACCCTTATGACACTGGATTATTAGAGGCTAAGACAAGAAGCAGATAATGTAATTAGGAGACTGTTGCAATAATCTAAACAAGAAATAGTGAGTTTTGAACAATTGCAGTGTCATTGAGAATGGAGAGAATGGAAGGATTCAAGAGAAATGTGGTTCCAGGAGTATAAGGAGTGAGAGACACTAGGTTTCTGTCTCAAGCAACTGAGAAAATACTGCTGCAACTAGAAGATAAATAACTGATGAAAGAGCCACACATGATTCAGCATGGCCAAATTTTCAGAAGGGCAGTTAAGGAAAATGATGAGGTAAGGCCTCTTGTTTCGATGGCCACTAGAGAATTTCAAGATAGTGACCTCAGTGAAGTGAGGGAGGAATGTAAACCAAATTATAAGGGCTTTAAGGAGTGAGTAGGAGACAGGAAGTGGAAAAATTTGCCCTAGACCAGTTTTACTTTTAGACTTTTGGCAGAGAGAGGATGGTGAAACATAATGGCTAATGGGAGGAATAGCAGGGTAAAGGGAAGTATTATAATTAATTTTAAAAATTATAAATGAGATCTAAGTATGTTTGTAGACTGAGAGGAAGTATAAAGAAAGAGATTAAAGATAAAAAAATCAGAATAGTTAAAAGAACAAGGGACCAGAAGAATTAGGAAGAAACGGAGAGGATAATAAAAATGGTGAGTTTTGGGAACAATGACTATGATATCTCTAAGATAGGAGGGAAGGAAAAGATCATGTGAGAAGAATAAAATGAATTTTATATGGGTAGAAGAGTGTGACTACAGAGGAGTTTTGAGGTGGAACAATAAGGAGTCAAAGCAGTTCATGTGAGCATTTCCTGAGGATGACACTTCATGCTCATGGGAATGCTTTGGTTTAGTAGTTGCGGAGATATGAATGGGAGTGAATGATGACTGACAGCCTCATGAAACATGTGTAAGGGCTTATTTGGGATCAGCTAGCATGAATTCATACAAGACTTTTTAGCATGATTTAAAAAACCTTTTTAATGGTTCAACTGCCTAATAGAGACCCTAAAGACTAGGAGAATACCAAGAAAGGGATCTGACAGTAGTTTCCTTAACTCCCATTTCTTATGCTATTCCTTTATCATCCATAATGTTGGTTTCTCAACTCATTCACATTTTTCAGGCTTATCCGAAGCTATGGGTCTACAGGCTGAAACAGTGGTGACCATTACAGTGCATCTACAAAAGAAATGGAGAAACTGAGAGGTAGTAAGTGAGCCAGAGCAGTGCCAGATAAGGAATCTTCTATAGCCCAACCACGTTAATGGTTGTTGTTTCCTGAATGGAATTGCTGTTTCCTAGGTAGAAAACTTTTGCTTTTTTCTCCCTCTGCACATTTGCTTATGCCTCTACCAGGATTTCCTTCTTTTTACCATCTGAATATACAACAGTTAAGATACACCTCAAATGCTCTCTCTTAGAAAACTTCTCTGATCACTTCACTTAGAACTCTCTCATTTCTGACTGTCTCTGGTAATATGCACAACTTTTACAGACTTCACCATATTTTGAGTTCCTTCATTGGTTGTTTTCATGTTTACCATCCTCGTTTAGTTTGGTGATCATTGGGCATAGCAACTATATTTGAAATTTCTTTGTATCTTGGACTAGAGACCATTATGTAGTAAATGCTCAATAATATTTGATTAAAAAAATATATAAAGCAAACAATGGAGAGAGCTGCCAAATGGTAACTATCTTTGAGAGGAAATGGTGTGTGTCTAAAGTTAGGCAGCCCTGAGTTTAAATCACAGCTTCTAATCACACTAATAGCTGTGTGATCTTAGACTAGCTGCATAACACCTCTGAGGTTATATTTCCTTGATTATAAAATAAGGATAATAACTATTTTGCAGACTTGTTATTGTAAATGATGTAATCACCTAAAAAAGCATGAATCATAGTAAATACTCAGTAAAGAGTAGCCATTATTATTTGCTTTATATTCTGTATTTTTATTCTTAAAAAACTTAAGTAACACTGTAAGGCTTAAATAGCAATTAAGGAGGCCAGAAAGAAACTATTGATGTGTTTTAAACTTAACTGGAAGAAACCCAAGACACTCTGTTTATAATTTGGACTTGGATCCAGTAAGCAACTGAGCACAACTGCTGGATGGATGCACCGCAAGGATGTCAGGTGCACACTGCTCAGTGCTAGTGTTTATCCAGGGAGGGGTCTACACTTCCCACTCAAAAATAGCTTAATGAATAGATAGTCTGGGCTTCATTTCACTTAGTTTTATGGTTGACAGTGGCCAATTTGTCACAGGGAATAATCCTACCCTAACCAGATTGAGGGATCAATTCACCAAGGATTGTCTCTTTCTCATTACTAAAACGACCGTAAGTAGATGAAGTAATCTTTCTATTAAGCAAACATCTTTTACACTAAAAATAAATATCATGGTTAATCTGGAAAAATTCTTTTCCAAGGAGTTCTGGAATTAGTAAATGTCTTGTTGGGAGAGCAGCAGGGAACTAAGGCCTGCCACCCAAAGTGAAAACAGACCACAGTGCAATAGCAAACACTGGGGTAATTAGATGTGTGTATTTTGGGAATTACAAAGTTGCCAAGGAGAGATGCACTGTGATAGGCTGTTTAGAATAGAGTAAGTATTTTAGGGAAAGTAAAAAATATCCAGTTCTATTTTGCCAGACATCATTTGTAAATATAGTTCTATCCAGGGATGAAATATTATATGCAAACAAGTATGCCAATAACTCTTTTCAACAAACACTTGTCTAAACTTGGCTAATAAACTTAACATTGTCAAGGGAGTTGTTGCAAATGATGTGCTTCTCTTTGCTAATATCAACAGCCCTGAGCCGGCTAAACCATGCTTTCTTCAGAGTCACTTCCTTGGAAGGTGTATGGGTAGACATGTGGGTGCAGCAAGCTCCGTGACTAGATTACTGGAGCTGGTAGTATTACCTGGTCATACAGAGTTGTAGCAAGTGCTAATGTCCTTTAGATGTCTCTGAAACATCACCCTCTGGACTCCCTGCTCCCTGGGCTCATGGCCTGACACTTCCTTTGACATATTCTCAGCTACCTGCAGTATCTACAGGACACCATGCTCCTGTTTTCTTCTCCAGCTCCTCTCTGCATGTTTTCCTCTGTCCCCACACCTGCTGAATTTTTCTTCTTGGGTAATTCCAAATTTTCCTTCAGGTCTCAGCTTTGACATACCTCACTTTAGAAAGTATTCCCTGAGCACATCCTAAGATGCCTCTCCTGTGTTCTTCCATACCACCTCGTATTTTCTCAAACATAGCACATGCCACATTAAATATGATGATTACCTGTTTGTCTATCTCCCCTTAGTCTAAAGCTCATTAGATCTCTATGTTAGATCTTGTTCATAGTTAAATTTTCAGTGCCCATCAAGTTACTTGGGACACAATAGGAGGTCAATAATTATTTAACAGATGAATGAATAAATAAGTGTACCTCCCAACAGCCTAAGAATATCAAAAATTGATACGATGTGTTGGCATGATGCTAAAGAAATCAGTCATGATAGAGATGAAGCAAGATTTTGTAGAAATATTTTACTTTTGAAAAATAATTTATCTTAATTTATGGAAATGTTTTGCGAACAATATAAAGAACAATATAAAGAATACTCTTGAGCCACTCAAGAGTAAATTGTTGATAGAATGCCTCATTACCTCTAATACTTTATTGTGTATTTCAAAAAAACAAAGATATTTTCCAACACAACACATTATAGACAACTAGAAAATTAACTCAGATTACTATCTAATCCTCAGGCCCCATTGAAGTTTCACCAATTAATCAATAGTGTTCTTTACAGAAAATTGTTTTGTCCAGAATCACAGGTTGCATTTAGTCATCATGGCTGCTTAGTCACCTTCAAACTGTAACAGTTTTTCAGTCTTTCCTTGATTTCCATGATCTTGATACTTCCTAAGATTTATGGGTCAGTTTTTTTGGAAGGGTGGAGGGGGGTTAGTATAATATCCTCCTTTCTGGATATGAAAGATGTTTTTCATGATTAAGATTAGATTAGATTGACAGGAATATCACAGAAACAATGTTGAATTCTTATATTTGTGTTTTATCAGCTGACACATAATTTTAATTTGTCCCATTATTGGTGATGTTAGTGCTCATTACTTAACTAAGGTAGTGTCGGCCAGGCTTCTCTAAAGTTACTTCTTTCCTCCCACCTTGTAATTAAGAAATTTTTGGAGAGGTATTTTGAGACAATGTAATACCTTGTTTCTCAACAAAATTTCCATGTATGTATGTATGCATGTAGGTCAATCAAGGTAGTTTTCTATATTAAGTTATGGGTTAAATCTTACTACTATCATTATTTATTTTGGTGCACAGATTGCCCAATATTTTGCCAATTTAAGCTTTTTTATCTGAATTATTGATTTGCTTTTTTTTAATTTTACAGTCCATGTCACCCTTTGAGCATTTCCTTCCTTTCTGGAACAAGAAGATATTCCAAGTTCATCTTATACTTTCCTTGCTATAGCCCTGGAGTCAGTCATTTCTCTGTGGAGTCCTGCTTCATTTTAATGGTGAATGGTATTTATGGTATTTTGTTCGTTATGCTGGTGTGGTATCATTTATGTTAATTGTGTTCATTGCCATTGGGTACTGCTGTTCCCATACCCTCTCATTGGATGGATCTAAGGAGTTTATAAAAATTCCATTTATATCTACATTTATTTACGCATCTATTTGTATTATTGAAAACCATGATTTCGGGGCACCTGAGTGGCTCAGTTGGTTAAGGTCCAGCTTCAGTTCAGGTCATGATCTCACGAATTCATTGGGTTGAGCCAGGTGCTGACAGCTCAGAACCTGGAGCCTGCTTCAGATTCTGTGTCTCCCTCTCTCTCTGCTTCTCCCCTTTCTCTCTCTCTATCAAAAATAAATAAACATTAACAAAATATAAAAAATAAAACTCCATGATTTCATAGTGGTATTTTCAATCTAACACCATAATGTTAGATGGTTTTTCTTTTCCAGATTTATAACTCCCTTTTACAACACCGAGAATCCTGGCTCCCATTATACTAAATATGTTTACTCAATTCCTCAGATTCTCCTGTATATAACCTATTTACTTACTCTGACTCCACACTCCTCCTGTACAGACACCTTTTGGGCTCTGACATCATTCAAGTTACCACTATTGCTGTTTCCTCCCATATTGTGTCAGGAGTGGTCAGTGTAATCAATAGAATATGTGACAGGTGATGGTATGTCATTTACATGGCAAGATCATAAAAAGCAAACAAGCAAATTCCAATATTGTGGCTTCTGTCTCTTTTGGCTCATTTGTGCTGGGGGAAAGCTGGTACCACATCATGAAAAGAGGTCCATGTAGTGAGGAACTGAGGCCTTATACCAGTGAACCATTTTCAAAATGACTCTTTAAGTTCCAGTTGAACCTTCAGATGGCTGCAGCACTGGCCATAAGCTTTACAGCAATATCATGAGAAACCCTGAGCCAGAACCACCCAGGTAAGCTGCTCCTGAATTCCTAACTCTTACAAACTGTGAGAGATAAATACCTGCTGCTTTAAGCCACTATGTTTTGGTGTATTTTTACACAGCAATTGATAACAAATACAATATGTTAGTAGGGTGACTAAATTATCTCATTTTCCCCCTAATGTTCTGGGTTTAATACTGAAAGTCCCATAACTTAGGAAATCCCTCAGTCCTGGGCAAACCAGGACAATTGATCATTCTATATGTTGGCCACAATATAAAGTATACGCACACTGTAGAGTCATGAATTAATGTGCATAGCAGATAACAACAGCTTAATAACCAATGTAGTTGATATCATCTTTAAAATGAAATAATGAAAACAGATGATTCTTAAATTCTTTCTCAGTCCCAAATTAATCTTGTGACTTAAATTTTTGGGTAGCAGCTCTAAAAATAATTCCAAAAACTTGTAGGCTGAAGCTAGTCAGTATATTTTAATGCAAGTACTAAAGATGTATCACTTCAATAAGGGGATGTCTTGAATCAATTCATGGCTCAGTGCTAGTGTCTCTGAAACCATGGGGTTTTTAATCTAACTCCTGCCTGCTTGAAAAAATTTTAGGTTCTCATCTTAGTGTTTGATCCTTTCTTTTCTCTCTTGTCTATGTGGAATTTTCCAAAAAACACACATTAACAATCCCAGCCACCTATCATTTAAACAAAAGACTTATTTTTTCCCCAAAGAACAAATTATTACCTAGCTCAGCAAAGTGTAAAATTCATACCTCCTCCTTTTAAATACTGAGATATGTTACTTTTGTGGGACTCAATACACGCTTTAGTATGGAAAATGAATCTTATTTTCTCCTAGAAATCCTAGAAACTTAAAAATTAGATAGAGGCTGAGAGTCTCAGGGGAGAGCAGATGGCACCTATAGAATCTTAGGAATCTGAGCATGAGCACACTGGGTACTTGGAGGAAAAAGATTATGTGAGAGACAAAGAGGATGGAGAATCTTGTGAGGAGCCTGTTGAATCATAATTAATGTGGAGGGAGTGGGTTGTGACAAAGTCAGTTTTGCTGAAGGTAGCTATGTAGAAACCTGGGACAATGAGATGATGCTGTGCATGCTCCAGTGTTTTCAGTCTGACATCCAACAGTGGTTCTGCAAAGCCTGGAGGAGCAGAGATAACTATCCCAGTAGCCGGGGAGTTACCAGAGTTTCTCCCAATTTGGACTAGAACTTTACTGGACTTCATATTTATATTGCATTGAGTCCTTTTGAGGTACTATGTGATGTCAGGGACTTTAAGGCAGGCAAACAAGAAGATAAAAATGGATCTTCTGATGTGGTAGTTTAAAAATATGTCAAAGGTAGAACCTAATTTCCCTTATCTTGGGTGTGTACTGTCTTAAGTGATTTGCTTCTCATGAAAAAAACATGGTGGAAGTGATGCTGTGTGACTTTTGAGACTATGTCATAATAGGAATTGTGGCCTTCTCCTTGTTCTCTCTCTTGGATCACTAGTTCTTGAGCCGTTAGGATATTCAACCAGCCTCACAGAAAGGTCCATATGGCAAGGGACTAAGCCTACCTGCCAGTAGTCAGCAAGGAGCTGAACTGAGGCATCCTGCCAATAGCCATGTGAATGAGCCAACTTGGAAGCAGATCCTCTAGTTCCAGTCAAGCCTTCAGATGACTGTAACTCTGATTAGCATCTTGGCTACAACCTCATGAGAGGTGCTGAGGCAGAATCATGCAGCTAAGCAACCCTCAAATTCCTGACCCAGAAAAACTATGAGGTAATAAATGTTTATAAGTTTTATAACCACTAAATTCTATTTATTTATTTAATTATTTGTTTATTTATTTATTTATTTATGTATTTATTTATTTTAGAGCGAGAGAGTGCAAACAGAGGAGAAGAGCAGAGGGAGAGAGAGAATCTTAAGCAGGCTTCACACTGAGCCCATTGCTAGGCTCAATCTTACCACCTTGGGATCATGATCTGAGCCAAAATTAAGAGCTGGACACTTAACTGGCTGAGCCACCCAGCACCTTAGTAACCACTACGTTATAGAATAAGTAGCAAACATATCTGTCAACCCAGAGATGAAATCTTAGGCTTGTTTTACCAAATTGGTGAAATAAAGGAATATGACTCTATTTGCCCTGTGAGTAGTATGTTGCAAATTGTGTGGATCCAGTAAAATAGAAACACTATACACAATGGGAGATGATAACATACATCCCAATTTATGGGCTCTGTAGGCCACTGGGACCTTTTGAAGCATTTCCTCTTCTGCCCTACTCCATGATAATTGGGAGTCTTATCTCTGGAGACTAGTATTCTGATGCAGCAAACCCTGGAACCATCATCTAGTTTCAGGACCCGTGACTATATTCAGTTATAACAAACCAACATGAGAAAGTCTGTGGAGACAAGTAGGTGCAGAGATAATGAGAAATGGTGGTGGGGGAGTACCTAAAGACCTTAGTTTTTAAAAGGGCCCAACTCTATTTTCTACATTTGGGTTCTGTGAGATTCCACTGTATTCTTCCAATCGCTCCACTTATATTTGAGCTAATTTGAATGGTTTCCTCTTCCTTGCAACCAAATGGTCCCTAATTATTGATAGGTACATATTCATTGTCCTGGTGGGATGGCTGGAGGTGAAGTAGGTATGGGTCAGGGAAGTCCCAGGGCTCTCCATGCAGAGGTCTCGTGCTTCAGAAGGACAGCTGAAGTGGAAGTGGGTGAAAGCTGCAGAGGTCCCAAGGTGCTTCCTGCAGAGGGTGACCTAGTAGGGCAGTTGGAGCCCAAGGCAGCTGGAATCAAGAGTGACACAAGCTGGAGTCCCCAGGCTTTCTCTATAGGGGGTGCCCTAGCAGGGTGGCTGGAGGTGGGATAAGGGCCTGGGGTTTCTGGGGCACTTCATGGTGCAGTGGGGCACCATGGGGCATCATGGTGGGGTAGCTAGAGTCAAAATGGTGTGAGCCTGGAGAGTTCTGGAATGATTTGCACCTGTGTCACCTTGGCAAGATGCCTAACTGTAGTAAGAACTGACCAGGTATACTCCAGTGTGTGTCACACTGAGGTTGCCTTGGTGGGAAGGCTTTGACTGGTTTGGGCTAAGGGCCCAGGGCCCACTAGGATGCCTGTACCTTGCTTTGGCCTGCACATCAAGGTGGAGTGGAAGTGTAAACTGTGGTGTTCTCCAGCTCCTCTTAACCAGGGATTTCCAGCAGCTACCCTGTTGTTTGGCTCTGTTCTAGAGCTGTTTCTTCTATATTCCAGTCCCTCTTTTAAACCACAGCTTTTTTCGTCTGTGCCCCAGGGAAGACAAATTTGTTCCCTCAGTACTATCCCTCCCCACTGTGTTTCCTAGTATAGGGGTAGGGTTTCCCTTCCTTACCATGTCTGTTTCTCCTGTTCTTTATGTGGTCTCTATCTTTTGTTGTGCAGAAGCTGTTCAGTCAGGCCTCAGTTCTTCTTCTATAGAATCTGTATTCTCTAAATAGGTATAGACTTGGTATGTCAGTGGAGAAGGTGAATTCATTGTCTTTTGGCTTCGCTGTCTTAGACTGAACTCTGTATCAAATGATCCCAGTAAGATAGCATCCCAGGGCCTTGTTGCTGATCCCTCTTTTCTACTATATAACAGCATCTGTGGAACAGAAACAAATGCCCTTGGGTTCACATTTCAGCAAGACTAGTTCTTGCAACACAAGATGGTACTACATGCATGGATCTATTCTTAACTCAAGACCTCTTATTATAGCAAGCTAACTCCTAACAAGCAAGTCATTCCTGCAGAGCCTCAAAGGATAAGTCCAAGGTGAAGAACATTCATTAAATAACTGAGTTTAGAGAAAATAGAAAAATCTTTTTTTGAGTAAAATGTGTTCTAAACATTCATATATTCTGTGGAAATAAATTATTTCAACAAAAAATGATTCAAACCATATATTTCTGAATAATCAAAACATTTTTAAGGTTTTTCATTTAAATTTCAATAAATGATAAATATTTGAGAAATATAATATTAAGTACCCATAAAAATTTCAAGAACTTTATTTAAAATTAAAAATAAAATGCAAGAAACCAAAAAAAGAAAATTAAATGCTTTAGTCCCAGAATAAAAAGTTTGTGAATAGTTTCCCTGGGAACTGAAAGCCCTGTGTGCCTCTCAGATGTACTGCATTGATTCCTAGTTGTTAGGTGGTGGAATGCCATTTTGCAAATGCAAAGTATATTAGATATTTAGTGGCAATCTTCCAGAAAAAAAACACCCCTTGAATGGAGGAAATTCAACATAGCTGAGGTTACTGCTGAAAATAAGGAATCATTTTTGCAGGAGGACAAGACTTGCCTGTGCCACCCACATTGCAAACCATGCTGTTGATTTCACAAAGGTTTTGTTTACTGGTTCAATTGTGACCTGATTCAGGCCCCAGAGGATAGCCTATTGACAGCTCTAATTGCAAATTCAATTTTTAAATAGTTATTTATATATTTTGAGAGAAAGAGAGAGGGTGAGAGAGAGAGCACATGTGTATGAGCAGGGGAGGGGTAGAGAGAGAGGGAGAAGGAGGGAATCTCAAGCAGGCTCCATGCTGTCAGCATGGAGCCCGATGTGGGGCTCAAAGTCACAACTGTGAGATTATGACCCGAGCTGAAACCAAGAGTTGGATGTTAACCAACTGAGCCACCCAGGTGCCCCACAAATTTAATTTTAGTTCAGAGATGATTTAAATAAAAACCGATTGTTTAGGTTGTCAGCACTATGAAAACATAAAGAAGGAAACACATATGCATACAATATTCCAATAAGAAGACATTACTGCATTTTTGCAGAGTTTATTTAAAAGTAATTTTTCTGCTCAAAATTTCTTCTTCTAAAGACTCAAAATAATTTTACAGCATGCCTAGTGAACAATTTTTTTTTAATTCTGAGATGGAGATTTTAGAAGTCAGAATAGAAATGGGAAGTAAAAGACCATTCAATCACATTAATTTTTTTCTAAAAATGTTAAGGAGCTTTTTTGAGGCTCTAAATGAAGCAGTTTCGTTCCCCACCAAATTTGAAATGCTGAGTAGATGTATTAGTTTTGCACTTTTGGAGAACTTATTGGGATGGAAGGACACAGTGGCATTTGGGGTTTGGCAAAACCTCTCAAATTATTTTTCAAACACTTTTGGTTTGGCAAAGGCAGATTGGATTTTGCCAAATGTCTTTTTTCCTACTTTGGAACTCAAAGGTACTTCAAGGAAAATTTAATCCATATGCTTCTGTTTTACTTACTCTTAAATCATCAAATTATTGTCTTGAAACAATTGATTAATGCTCAAGAAAGTCTTTTGAACCATTTAGTGAAATTGTTATAAAGCTTCCTTGCACTCCATTCCCTCTCCTTTGCCCTGAATTTGAAGTCATGTGATGTCAGCATTAAATCAAGCCAAAAGTCGGGAAAATTTACTTTTTGCTTCCTATTTAGAGTCCTGTGAGTATTCAGGGGTTATAAGATTAGCCAGAAATATAGCCTATTGTTACCAGATGATATGATTACAGGGTCATATAATTTTTGAGTTTAATCTTGTCCTCAGAATGAGAGTTCCCTTTTCCATCCTTCTGAGCAATCAATTGTCCACCTTCCATATCAACACACAGCAGGAAATGGGCCCTTCCATTATTGGATAACTCTAAATGTAGGTTTTTCTTTAACTCATGATTAAAGTTCACAGTAGGTTAAGTGCTTATTATTCAGGGAGATTATGCAATGGTTACCTGGGAAATGTCAGCCTTCCTTGGTGTTACATCTCTAGGTTTATGGTTAGGCTCTTTTGCTGGTGTGGGAATCATAGAGGCACTGAAGGTCCTCAGTGCTGTGAACTGATGCCATTTATGCATCCAAATCTACTTTTTATTCCTATTTTTTTTTTCTAGCTCAAAATACAAAGCCTACCCGCAACCTTGACTAGCCAAAAGACTCACTCATTTATTCAGCATTTACTGACTACTACTCTGGTTAGCAAATGAAAGGTATTGAAGCCAAAAAGACACAGAAGTTAAATGGATATTGAATGCATATATCAAGTTATGTTATGTTCTGAGCTTAAATGGTAAAGTGAGATTGGTCAGTGCTGTGTGGTGGAAGTGCTTTCTGGTGATTCTCTGGCCAACTATGGCAGAGAATGGCCATAGTTAGAATCCCTTCATAAGACAGGTATCAAGATTATGATGATTGCATGGTCTCAACTGACCCAGAAGCTCCTAGGAAGCATAAACTCCTTGCACTATTTATGGCAACGACCTACCCACAGGAAAGTGACTTTTGTGTAGGAGCATAACTGAGAGTTGTAGGGAGACCGACTTGGGGTGTGGACAGTGGTCTAATTTAGGGGCTGGCACAAGGTGGGGGCGGTGAATGGATAATCTAGGTGAAGAACACTAGGACATGCAGCTGACTCACATCCTGGTTATGCAGAAAAGACAGCTCCAGTTTTGCTGTATGCTTGCCCTGAGCATATAGTTCTTAAATAAAGCTGTCTTCATGTTTGTGTTTAAGATTTTCCTATTATTCTCTATAATGCCCAGATGTCTGGGCCAAACACTATGCTGTAGGGTCTTGGTGATAAAAATTATGTGCCAGGAGTGTATATTTTTATAATTTTCCTTAGAACATTCAAGGAAGCAGATGATATAATAAGTTCTATGATAAGACAGAGTATAAAGGGTGCTTCTGGGAGAGGCAACTGAGATTAAAATGATCAGAGAATATTTCCTAGAGGAGGGGGAAGCTGATTTGCACCTGGAAAGGCAGCTGGGAATAACTTCAATAAGGAAATGCAAAAAAGAAGAATGGTGTTCCTGCAAGAGGTATCACCATGCGCCAGGCAGGGCATGGAGTTAAGTTAGCAGGACTTGTTCAAAAACCACAAACAGTTTATTGTAGGATATGAGGAAAGAGTGGTAAAAATTAGGAAGAGAGATGATTTAGGGGCCAACTCTAATGGGTTTTATATTTCATGCTAAGGAACTTGGCCTTTATAGCATAGGCAATGAGGGATCATTAAAGATTTCAAACTGGGGACTTACATTGTCAGATTTACATTTTAGAAATATTTTGGTAGCTGTTTGAAGGGGTAATCTAGAGACAACAGGGTCAGTTTGGAGGCTATTTCCATAATCCAATAAAGGCATTTTAAGACCCTGAAGATCAAGGAGTACAAATTTGAGAGGAAATTTACAAGACTTGATTACTGAATAGATGTAGATGATAAAGGACAGAGAAAGGCCAAAAGTAACTCTTGAGTTTCTGTAACTGAAGTAGTGATGGTTCCATTTACTGTAAGGGGTAATTCAGTAAAAAGGTAGATTTCAGGGGGAAGGTAGTAAGTTCAATTGTGGGCATCCTAGGTCTGTGGAACATCCAAATGGAAATATCCAGATATAGGTCCATAGTTCAGAAAACAGACATATACATCAGGGAATTGTCAAAATATCAGACACTTTTGTGGTTATTGAAGCAAATGTCCTTTTTCTGAATGTATATATATGGTGGAAAGAGGGCTAAAGACAGAGTCAAATGGAAGGGTTTCCTGCCTGATGTAAGACGGTACTGATTTCCATAAGACAATAATAACCTCAAATTTAGAGAAGCTGATTGGGAGTAGCAGTGTCAAGAGTCACTGGGCTATTTGCTTCCAGATGTTGTAGCCATTCAGTGGAATGTTTGGCTATAGTATTTCTAATAGTTTATATTGCATTCCTTGAAGTTGGCTAACATGATGAAGGTCTTCTGTCATTTTCATTGCTGCAAAACTGAGAATATAGTCAAGGATATAATCTACCATCTCAACACCTACTTCACTCTGGACTTTTTTTTTTTTCAGAACAGAAGTGGCCACCTGTGGTGTTGCTTGGTGAACTGATTGTCCAGGTATCCAAGAAGCATTGGGTGTGGCCAGTTGAGTGAGATGGAAGGTGGGAGGGTGGTAGGAAGGGCAGGAAGAGTAGGTGCACTTCAGATAGTGGTCTTACATCTCTGATTTCACATACAATCAACAGATCTGTCAGTTTGTGGTCAATGTGGTGTCCAGACTACCTATAATACTGCAAGTACTTCAGATGGGAATCACCATTTTGAAATCCTTGATATGAAAATGTTCAATGAAATTAGAAATTTATATTTTCACAAGAAATGTCAACATTACATTTATCAATGAAAGAAAAGAAAGAGCTATTAGATTCTGGAAATAGAATGTCAACTGTTGTAAACATTTGAATGTCAAAATTAAGGAAATATTTTTATCATCTATCTGTGACAACAAAGTTTTTTGTTGATTGTGACTATCAGGAATATGAAGAAATCATCACTATAGAGTCTTGACAAGTAATTGTAACTAGCCATTTCAAAATTTTAAAAATTAAATATTTTTGAATTTTAAACAAATTCAGTTCTAGTTTAATACCTCTTCTAGTTATTTTGTTTTTCCTATAAATTATGCAATGTAAAGAGAAGACAATTGTTTTTTTCACCAATACCATTTAGGCACTTCCACACAGTGTGTAATTTATTCTAGTATGTTATATAAATAGTTTTATTATCCATGTAGTTTATTAGGTAAAACAGATTAGAAGGCACTGACCTGCGGACACCAACGTTTAAGGGGGAGAGTAGAAAAAGAGTAGCTCCTAAAGGAGGTTGAAAAAGATTGACTAGAGAGTAAGTTGCAGATAAGTGGCAAGTAACATCATGGAAATCAAGGGAGTAAAAGGATATAAATAACAGTGTCTTAAAGCATGGAGAGATTGGATAAGATGACTCTGACAACTCCTCTCTACTTAGCAAAGAGGGGATGATTGATCTCAATGAAGACGATGTCAGTGGGGTTCCCATGGCAGAATGTGGTTTGCAACAGGTTAAAGAGTAGAGAGAATTTAGGATGTGGAGGTGATAAACATATATCTACTCTTTTAAGAAGCTCTACTTTGAAGGAATGGAATAGATTGCAACCAGCGGGAGAACCATATAGAAACTGATAAAATTTATGTTTTCCTCACAGAACTGGGAAAGAGAATAGTCATGAGTTGCCATAACACAACCAGTTGAGAGAGAGTGTTTATAATTATAGGAAGAGGGGGGAAATAAATAACCAAACAGTCTCTGAGGAGGTAGGAGAGAAGATCAGAGTACAGGGAAATGGGTTAACCTTAAAGGGACACTCCTTTCTTGGAGCTTGTAGGGGCAGAGATGAGTGTAAGGTTCTATACTAACATATAACAATGTGGCTGCAAATAGTTGAAGGCATATGAATCACAAAGTTTTTATTTTTCTTAGTGTATTAGGAGGTCAAATTAGGAGAAGGGAGCTTGAGAAGAGTGGTTAAGTCTGAAGTTTGGTGAAACTGGCTAAAGACCTTGTTTTTTTTAATGTTTATTCATTTTTGAGACAATGAAAGAGACGGAGTGCAAGCAGGGGAGGGGCAGAGAGAGGGAGACACAGAATTGGAAGCAGGCTCCAAGCTCTGAGCTGTCAGCCCAGAACCCGACGCAGGGCTCGAACTCACAAACCGTGAGACCATGACCTGAGCAGAAGTCGGACGCTTAACCCACTAAGCTACTCAGGTGCCCCTAAAGACCTTAGTTTTATAATGGTTATAATATAAAAAGATAGGCGATTTTCTCCAGACATATTTAGCTGAAATAGAGTGGAGAAGACAGATACTTGGGTTAATCCAAGATTGGGAGTTTACAGAGTAGTCTTAGGGCAGAAGTGAGGTGGCTTGGAGAGTGAGAGCGCTGTAAGGCTGTTTGAAGAGCAGACCATAGGGTTCACATAACAAGGGATGGAAGTGAAACTGCTTGAGATCTCCAAGGTAATAGTGGGACTGGGAGGGAACTGTCAGATTTGTTAAAGAATGAAGGAGGAGAAGACAACATTTTGTGTAACATTTGACGAAGTTCAGGGCATTTTATTTACAATTAAATGATTCTGTAGATAAAAGAAAGTCTTGGGGGAAATGAAGGGCAATAGAAAGAAGATTCAGGAGAGAAGAAGCACAGGGCAATAAGAGGAAAGAAGAGATGATCCCAGAAGTTTGCATTTTAGGTGGAGTTATAGGAGTTCTACAACTACAGTAACAGGAGGAATCCATGAGGTCAACAGAACTTACTGTCCAAACAGGATGAAGGCTGGGCTGCAGTTGGTGAGGGAGGATGGTCATGGACTCAGGGTTCTCAACAAAATATGGTGAGGAAATGTTTAGCTCCATAAGAGGTGGAGGTGGACATGTGTAAGATGATGAGAATTCAACCTTAGAGACAGCACTTCTCAGTGGGTTGCTCATGCTTCAAGTCCTACAAGATGCCTTCTCTGACACCTACAGGTAGTAAGCAAACATTTTGTCAGGAAGGAGACCAGGCAAAAAAAATATGACACATCAATTGCTAGATTGAGAAGTAGTTTTGTGTCAACTTAGCTTCACCTTTCAGGAAGTGTTCTGGAAGTAAGACTCATGAATCACAGTCAGCAGATCAGGCCAGAGCTCCATACACCGCTGGGAATGTTGCCACGTGCAAACCCAGTGAAACTCTCGGAGTCTAGCCTTTTGCCTCAAGGCCAGTCCAACTAAAACATAATTTTGGCTCAAAAGAAAAAGGCCTGTTACCAACCAACTTTGCCACTTGAAATGGAGCTAGAAAAACATCCTCATAACAGAGGTAGGTCTTGATTCACCTTTTTTTCCCTGAAGGAATTAAGGTTTAATTAAATATTTATTTCTGTTCTCCTAAATCTGCTGCAATAGAGACAGTATATGATTTTTAATTATTTACAATTCTGCTGCTATATGTATCATTCTCTTTCCTCAGGTATCTGAGGTGTCTAAATGAGGAGGAAGTGCTCATTTGTTGGGGAGTGCTATATGAAACATCTTTTCCAGAAATAGCTTAAGCCATAATGGCATAATGAAACATTTTTAAAAGCTGCCAGGCATTAAGTATAACAAAACATAAATATAACATCTGTTTTTAATTATATGCCTATACAATATTTTTACATAAAAATGGAATTTTGTTTTTGTCAAATGTTTTCTTATTTTCTTTTTAACTGTTGCCAGCAATGAGAAAATGATAGGGAGAAGGTAAGGAAAGAAACAGATTAAGTATTAGTGCAATACTATGTATTTAAATAATAGCTCTACTTAATGTTTAAATCCATCTCCTTGACTCTGCCAAGTCTCCTACTCATCACTGTTTTGGTTCTTTTCCTTACATTCCAGACAGCAGAGGACATATCTGGTATTTCATGGTAATCTTCTCCTACACAATATTAAAGATAGAGGCCCTCTCCCTGGAAGAATGCTTATATGCACTCGTGTGCACACACACACACACATACAGGCACACACACAATTTTAGGAGATTCATGCCTTCTGGCTCTATTGAATCCCATTCTTAGGCTCCCAAATTAAGTTCCTCTACTCTGTCCAATGGGAATTCAGTACAGAATGCCATTTATTGTCTGGAACTTTGATAGTGATCACTGTATCCCTGCAGTGCTTACTGTCTTGCCTGGCATAGAGAAATCATGTTTGATAAGCTACATTGCAAGAAAGACATGTCTTTTTAATTAAGGATCTATACAGAAGAGTTGTTAGGTGAGTGCTGAGGTGAGGTGAGGGCTGTTGGGGCAAAGGCAGGGTGATTATAGATTGAAGTCTACTACTTGTTTTCTTTTAGATCTCAGCCAGCTGACTAGAAAGACTGAAAAGGAAGCAGTCTTTGGTTAAAGAAAGGATTCCTAAATTTCTGAAGTTGGACTCTGCTGATTGTAGGAAAAGATTGGATGATATCAGAAACCAAAGAAGCTTCTAAAGAGTGATGTGGGTAAAAGAAATACTTAAAGGTGTAATGAGACAGAGTAAATCACAGAGGTGCCAGTGTGAGGATTACCATCCTCAAAGTTTTCCAGTTGAAGCTTGGCCCCCTTGTGGTTTTATACAGCAAGGCAAGGCTCCCAAAGTAGTAGGCTCAGAACAATTACTGCCTGTATTGTTCCCTGCCAGACAGTTATTGATTCCATGACCCTCTCCTGTATCCCATGAAGGAACGGAAAACATGCTGCATTGGGAACATTTCCACCCAGATTTTTTGTCCAGTCACTGTCATTGTCATAGAAAGCTCTGGCCTGCTTTCTCTGCAGCCAGTCTTAACTGGAGGTGGTGTGCTCAGCTCCTGCCAGAAATGAATTCCTGATGTAGATGACTAAAATAAAACTGCCTGTGAAAAGCTAGTTTATACATTAAGACAGAGACATAGCTTTAGCTACAACTGTATTTACAGGGAAAGAATAAACAATAGAAGAAATCATCAAATAACACTCTCCTCTTCTTTCTTCCTGACCCAGCTTTCCTTCCCTTTTGTGCTCAACCCACAATCTCTTTGCGCACAGTTTTTTTGACCAAAGAAGCTGTTTGATCAACTTGGAATATGTTAGCTGAAAATAAATCTATTTGATCAGGAGAAGAGTGTTGGGAACCTTTTGTCTTTAATCAGAAAGATAGGGACTAGAATGATATTTACCATGGAGACAGAAGAAAGACATCATAATTTTGATGTCTGTCATCACTTTTCACTTGGATTCCATTTAAAACAGGTCAGACCCTGATCCTCACACCAGCTGAAAGCCAAAATCACTCCCCAATTTTTTTGTTTTTGTTTCTGTTTTGCTGCTTCCCAAATATAGCCATGCTATGTCAATTTAAGACAAAAGAGGGTCAGACCTTCCTGCAGGTCCTTTCCTTCTAGAAGATTTTGAAGGATAAATATGTTTTGTGACTCTATACATAGTCAGGGGACACATGATACTAATTTACTAGACCTGGGAGAAAAATAGGTATAAATTTTCCACCTTAATTTGCTGGATTATTTCATTCTCTGTCATGATACAAATATCTATGACATTAGAGATCGAAGCTTGTTCTGAGATATTATACTCATCAAATATGTGCTCATTATTATTGAGTCACAGGTTGATAAAATATGATATAAATACTTGTTAGTAATCAGGATTTTGTTTTCTTTTGGCTTACTTTTTCCCATCTGGTTTTGGTTTTGTGGTTGCCTTTCCAGTCCTGAGCAAATGTAATAAAAAAAGAAGATTAAGAAAATAAAAACACAATATGATTTGTGAATCTCATCCTTTCCAACCCTCTAAATAAATAGGTATTTTAGGAAATCCAGACTGAGTATGATATTACACTAGAGACTCATGTATTAAATACCCCAACCAGACATAGAATGAACATGTTTCATTCTTGAATGCCATGTTCAACAGAGAAAAATGATTATTTCACCTCACCTTGATATTCTGTGACAATGACATGGGTAGCAAGAAAGAAAAAAAGAGAGATACACAGAGAGAAACCCAGCAATGAGAAAAAGCACAAAAATGTGTTGGTTAGTATGGTGAAGAGACTGGAGCTAAGTTCTTGGGGTAATCACCAACTCTCTTACCTCAGAGGACTCTCATTGACACAATGAAAGAAAATACTCTCTGTGCATTCTTGGTTGCCTCCAACTTGAGCCCATGGAATCCATTCCAGGTCTATTGGTCATAACATGAAACTAGTAATAGTAATAATGATAGTTCACATACACTATGTGCCAACTGTTGCATCGAGTACATTAAGGCATTATCTTTGCTCCTCCTAACAGTCCTCTATGGTAGCCTGTATTTTTTATTATTACAGGTTTATTGGGGGGAAATCAAAGCTTGGAGAGGCTAAAAGACTTGCCTAGGGTCGTAGAGTTAGTACAATGTGGAAAAGGATTGGAAACCACGTTTGTGTGTCAGCACTTATCCTTTTGCCTAGATCTTTATATTCAGAGACATGTACCTACCAACAAAAGAAAACTACCTGGAGAGGCTGGAGCTCTCCCTCCTTCTGATTTCCAGTTTGTGCTGCACATGTCCCAGAAGCACACTAGTTATTATAGTCCATCTCATCTGTCTTCTTGTCTATCTCTTCTACCAAATGGAACTCCTTGACAGTGAATCCAGAACACTGATAATGCCTGACACATAGTAGGCACTTTAAACATTGTTGTTGGATGACAAATGCTAAAAATGATTACATGCTAGAGATTTATAATAATTAAGACCAGTTTTGCCTAGCTAATTTTCCATCCTTTTCCAGATATTTAATAATTTTGTTTTTAACTGCATACCAACTTTTAAAACGTAGGGAGGTGTAGTTGAAAATACAATTTGATGCATAATTTCCGTTACTACAGTTGGCATTTGCAAATTTAATTCTAATTACAGAATTAGCTATTTCATTGTATTGAAAAGAAAACATTTTAATTTAACACTTTAATAGGAAGTTTATGCATATTTACTAACTTAATTATAGAACTATCATCAAGTAGCTTTTGAATATGTAAGCCACAAAATACAATTAACTTTTTGATGGAAGATGTAGTCTTGTTTTAATAGAGGCTTGTTTCATTCACAGCATTGCGTTGTACTTAGCTCAGTCCTCCGATGCCCTCTAGTGGTGATAAATAGTAACTAAAAAAATAAGTGAAAACAAAGTGGATTTATCCAGTAGTGGCTTTTTTTTTACAATCAGTAACCACATCTGTTCTAATTATTATATACATAAAATATAATTAAAAAATATAGAGTAATTTCTTTGTATTTTATTTTAAATGTAACATCCTTTTAAAATGTAATATTAAAAATAATAGTAAAAGAATATTGACACACACACACTTATACATAATGAGTAAAGTATAGGGAATAATTAAACAAATGTGTGTGTCCTGAGAATTGGTTTAAGAAATAGAAAAGGAAAATAAAGATAGAAGTAGACAAAAAACATTTATTTCTAAATTTTTTTTTAATTTAAAAGGCCAATGTCTTTCCATAATGTCATAACTGCATAATGTCAACTTCCCATGAAGCAGAATAAGAAAACTCATCCTCATGTGAATACAATCAACCCTCAGCCTCATGAACAAATATGCTCTAGCCAGCTGATCAAACCAGTAGCTTTTACTGAGAAAAAAAAGCTTTCATAATGCTTTGCACATAGTGAACACTCAAAAATTATTTATTTATTTTGTACTCTGTAAACAATCTTCTATTAATAAATCTTGATTGAGTCTTTTAAAAGCTATGCTGGGGAAATATGAATTTCTATCATGGAGAAAATTAGTATTAGTTATCTGCGTTCAAATTAAATTATTTCAAAATCATTCCCAGAGGAAATTGTTTCACTTATATTTTAAAAACAGAAGCAACAATAACCATTTTAAAAGTCTACTGAGTTAAGGCTCTTGCAGTATTGTCATCAGGGTCACTTCTCACAACTCTCAATTTCGACTACTTATGATTCAGAAATATTTATTATTTTTCAACATACTGGAAATTGATACCAACCCTGTTATCTTAAATTTATATAGGACCAAATTATATTTCGGTAGTCAATACTCAAACTGTGTCTGATGACTGTTTCCACTTTGTAGATAGAGAAAGTAGTTTTGAAATACTTAGGAACATACAGATGCAATTCAACTCACTTTTCCCACAAGGTGTCACTATGGTACCTATGAAATATAGTCATAGATTTATTTATCTGTCTGTGACCCTATTTTTAAAAAACAATTGAAAAAGATTTATACATAGGCACATGATCCTGAAATGAAGCACACATAGGAGATAAGTGAGTTTATAGATATCTAATATTTACTACATATATATGAAAGCAAACATATTTAGATGTATATTGAAATCTTAATAATATACATCCAAAAGGAAGTATAAAACATTATGTATATATGTATATATAATACTATATATATATATATATATATATATATATAAATCGGTATATATATATGCTTGTATTCAAGATTATTCATTTTTAGACAAATACCCTAAAAGTACATGGCATGTCACTTACATTGCGACTCTTCTTACCAAGTATGTGATACATTCATGGGTGGTTACATATTGAGTTTATATATTTAATGTGCATGTGTAATGGTTAAAGGATGAATATCGTGTGACTTCTGAATGATGAACAACTGGCAAATTCGTGTCTGTCTTTTCTTTTTGTTTTTAAGTGAGTTTGAGGTTAAGAGCCAAGAAATCATTCAGAGCAGAGTTCAAAATCCAGTTCAGCCACCTGTATAACCTCTGCCAAGTTAATTAACCTCCTGAGCCTGCTTTTTTATTTATAAATGGGGATAGTAATATCTATCTCACTGTAGTTGCCTTGAGAGTAAATTGAGACAATGCATGTAAAGCACCTAGCACAGAAGAGATTACTTAATAAATAATAGTAGTTATTATTAATTTCAAGAGGGAAATGTTAATTAGAATTAGATTTTATGCTTTGATCACAGGCCTTTGCATATAAAAGACCAGAGTGTTTCTCACAGATGTGGAATTCTTATGTAATAAAATTCAAGCATATCTATAAAAATTTAAATACTTGTAATAACGGATATTCTAACGATCTCTAATGAAGGTTTTGTTTGCTAAACTCAACTACTTGCTTGAAGTGCAAACAGAGTTCTAGTCTTGCTTTTAGGAATGATTCTCTTCTGCTAGTGATAGTAGCTGAAATTTGTCTTATATCAGGCAGCTGCACAGAGTTAAACATCATTTGATTAATTTTTAGGCAAACAAACTGTGGGATTTCTTTCTGTCCCCTTGTGTTAGTCCTGCTTTGTAGCATTATATGATGCCCCTTTCTCTAAGTCTTCAATAGCTCCCCAAGGCTCTGAGTACAGAATGCAAACATGGCAGACATCTGCAGCTTGCCCAGTTAATGGAGTCAGCCTCAGATGTTGTGGCCTGGGTCTTGTCACCACTGGCTGATCAGCCACACTTTACAAATGAGGGATCTGAATATTCACCTGAAGGCTGAAATGACTTGCCCAAAGTAATACTGCTCCTAAATGAGTGAGCTAAGACTAGAAACCAAATGTCCTATTGGCACAATCTCTGGATGAAAAGGACACCTAATTTCAGAAGAGCCGGGATTATCTTCTTCAACCTAAGTCGTATTAAAGAACTAGACCAGGCTGGGACAATGAAGTGCAGCATACTCACTCATCCAAAGCAGTCAACTTATACTAAGGAGTATGAAGAAAAATATTTCAAGGGCTTTAAGAAATACATCTTTTTGTTAGGTATCTTTATTTTTGTTTTCTTTCTTTTTTTAAAATTTTATTTATTTATTTATTTATTTATTTATTTATTTATTTATTTATAATATATAAAATTTATTGTCAAATTGGTTTCCATACAACACCCAGTGATCATTCCAAAAGATGCCTTCTTCAATGCCCATCACATCACCTACCCTCCCCTCCCTCGCACCCCCCATCAACCCTCAGTTTGTTCTCAGTTTTGAAGAGTCTCTTATGCTTTGGGTCTCTCCCACTCTAACCTCTTTTTTTTTTCCTCCCCTCCCCCCCATGGGTTTCTTTTAAGTTTCTCAGGATGCACATAAGAGTCAAAACATATGGTATCTGTCTTTCTCTCTATGTCTTATTTCACTTAGCATCACACTCTCCACTTCCATCCACATTGCTACAAAGGGCCATATTTCATTCTTTCTCATTGTCACGTAGCATTCCATTGCGTATATAAGCCACAATTTCTTTATCCATTCATCAGTTGATGGACATTTAGGCTTTTTCCAAAATTTGGCTATTGTTGAGAGTGCTGCTATAAACATTGGGGTACAAGTGCCCCTATGCATCAGTACTCCTGTATCCCTTGGGTAAATTCCTAGCAGTGCTATTGCTGGGTCATAGGGTAGGTCTATTTTTAATTTTTTGAGGAACCTCCACACTGTTTTCCAGAGTGGCTGCACCAGTTTGCATTCCCACCAACAGTGCAAGAGGGTTCCCGTTTCTCCACATCCTCGCCAGCATCTATAGTCTCCTGATTTGTTCATTTTGGCCACTCTGGCGTGAGATGATATCTGAGTATGGTTTTGATTTGTATTTCCCTGATGAGGAGCGACGTTGAGCATCTTTTCATGTGCCTGTTGGCCATCCAGATGTCTTCTTTAGAGAAGTGTCTATTTGTGTTTTCTTCCCATTTCTTCACTGGATTATTTGTTTTTTGGGTGTGGAGTTTGGGGAGCTCTTTATAGATTTTGGATACTAGCCCTTTGTCCGATATGTCACTTGCAAATATCTTTTCCCATTCTGTCGGTTGCCTTTTAGTTTTGTTGATTGTTTCCTTTGCTGTGCAGAAGCTTTTTATCTTCATGAGGTCCCAATATTTCATTTTTGCTTTTAATTCCCTTGCCTTTGGCGATGTGTCAAGTAAGAAATTGCTGCAGCTGAGGTCAGAGAGGTCTTTTCCTGCTTTCTCCTCTAGGGTTTTGATGGTTTCCTGTCTCACATTCAGGTCCTTTATCCATTTTGAGTTTATTTTTGTGAATGTTGTGAGAAAGTGGTCTAGTTTCTTTCTTCTGAATGTTGCTGTCCAGTTCTCCCAGCACCATTTGTTAAAGAGACTGTCTTTTTTCCCATTGGATGTTCTTTCCTGCTTTGTCAAAGATTAGTTGGCCATACTTTTGTGGGTCTAGTTCTGGGGTTTCTATTCTATTCCATTGGTCTATGTGTCTGTTTTTGTGCCAATACCATGCTGTCTTGATGATTACAGCTTTGTAGTCGAGGCTAAATTCTGGGATTGTGATGCCTCCTGCTTTGGTCTTCTTCAAAATTACTTTGGCTATTCGGGACCTTTTGTGGTTCCATATGAATTTTAGGATTGCTTGTTCTAGCTTTGAGAAGAATGCTGGTGCAATTTTGATTGGGATTGCATTGAATGTGTAAACTGCTTTGGATAGTATTGACATTTTAACCATATTTATTCTTCCAACCCATGAGCATGGAATGTTTTTCCATTTCTTTCTATCTTCTTCAATTACCTTCATAAGCTTTCTATAGTTTTCAGCATACAGATCTTTTACATCTTTGGTTAGATTTATTCCTAGGCATTTTATGCTTCTTGGTGCAATTGTGAATGGGATCAGTTTCTTTATTTGTCTTTCTGTTGCTTCATTGTTAGTGTATAAGAATGTAACTGATTTCTGTACATTGATTTTGTATCCTGCAACTTTGCTGAATTCATGTATCAGTTCTAGCAGACTTTTGGTGGAGTCTATCGGATTTTCCATGTATAATATCATGTCATCTGCAAAAAGCGAAAGCTTGACTTCATCTTTGCCAATTTTGATGCCTTTGATTTCCTTTTGTTGTCTGATTGCTGATGCTAGCTCTTCCAACACTATGTTAAACAACAGCAGTGAGAGTGGCCATCTCTGTCGTGTTCCTGATCTCAGGGGAATAGCTCTCAGTTTTTCCCCATTGAGGATATTAGCTGTGGGCTTTTCATAAATGGCATTTATGATGTTTAAGTGTGTTCCTTCTATCCCGACTTTCTCGAGGGTTTTTATTAAGAAAGAATACTGAATTTTGTCAAATGCTTTTTCTGCATCGATTGACAGGATCATATGGTTCTTATCTTTTCTTTTATTAATGTGATGTATCATGTTGATTGATTTGAGAATGTTGAATCAGCCCTGCATCCCAGGAATGAATCCCACTTGATCATGGTGAATAATTCTTTTCATAAGCTGTTGAATTCGATTTGCTAGTATCTTATTGAGAATTTTTGCATCCATATTCATCAGGGATATTGGCCTGTAGTTCTCTCTTTTTACTGGGTCTCTGTCTGGTTTGGGAATCAAAGTAATGCTGGCTTCATAGAATGAGTCTGGAAATTTTCCTTCCCTTTCTATTTTTTGGAATAGCTTGAGAAGGATAGGTATTATCTCTGCTTTAAATGTCTGGTAGAATTCCCCTGGAAAGGCATCTGGTCCTGGACTCTTATTTGTTGGGAGATTTTTGATAACTGATTCCATTTCTTTGCTGGTTATGGGTCTGTTCAAGCTTTCTATTTCCTCCTGTTTGAGTTTTGGAAGTGTGTGGGTTTGTCCATTTCTTCCAGGTTGTCCAATGTGTTGGCATATAATTTTTCATAGTATTCCCTGATAATTGCTTGTATTTCTGGGAGATTGTTTGTAATAATTCCATTTTCATTCACGATTTTATCTATTTGGGTCATCTCCCTTTTCTTTTTGAGAAGCCTGGCTAGAGGTTTGTCAATTTTGCTTATTTTTTCAAAAAACCAACTCTTGGTTTCGTTGATCTGCTCTATAGTTTTTTTTTTTAGATTCTATATTGTTTTTTTCTGCTCTGATCTTTATTATTTCTCTTCTTCTGCTGGGTTTAGGCTGCCTTTGCTGCTTTGCTTCAATTTCCTTTAGGTGTGCTGTTAGATTTTATATTTGGGATTTTTCTTGTTTCTGGAGATAGGCCTGGATTGCAATGTATTTTCCTCTCAGGACTGCCTTTGCTGCATCCCAAAGTGTTTGGATTGTTGTATTTTCATTTTCATTTGTTTCCATATATTTTTTAATTTCTTCTCTAATTGCCTGGTTGACCCATTCATTCTTTAGTAGGGTGTTCTTTAACCTCCATACTTTTGGAGGTTTTCCAGACTTTTCCTGTGGTTGATTTCAAGCTTCATCGCATTGTGGTCCGAAAGGATGCATGGTATGATCTCAATTCTTGTATACTTATGAAGGGCTGTTTTGTGAGCCAGAATGTGATCTATCTTGGAGAATGTTCCATGTGCACTCGAGAGGAAAGTATAGTTTGTTGCTTTGGGATGCAGAGTTCTAAATATATCTGTCAAGTCCATCTGATCCAATGTATCATTTAGGGCCCTTGTTTCTTTATTAACCATGTGTCTAGATGATCTGTCCGTCGTTGTAAGTGGGGTATTAAAGTCCCCTGAAATTACCACATTCTTGTCAATAAGGTTGCTTATGTTTGTGAGTAATTGTTTTATGTATTTGGGGGCTCCCGTATTTGGCGCATAGACATTTATAATTGTTAGTTCTTCTTGATGGATAGACCCTGTAATGATTATATAATGCCCTTCTTCATCTCTTGTTACAGTGTTTAATTTAAAGTCTAGTTTGTCTGATATAAGTATGGCTATTCCAGCTTTCTTTTGGCTTCCAGTAGCATGACAAATAGTTCACCATCCCCTCACTTTCAATCTGAAAGTGTCCTCAGGTCTAAAATGAGTCTCTTGTAGACAGCAAATAGATGGGTCTTGTTTTTTTATCCATTCTAATACCCTATGTCTTTTGGTTGGCGCATTTAGTCCATTTACATTCAGTGTTATCATAGAAAGATATGGGTTTAGAGTCATTGTGATGTCTGTAGGTTTCATGCTTGTAGCGATGTCTCTGGTAGTTCATCTCACAGGATCCCCCTTAGGATCTCTTGTAGGGCTGGTTTAGTGGTGATGAATTCCTTCAGGTTTTGTTTGGGAAGACCTTTATCTCTCCTTCTATTCTAAATGACAGAGTTGCTGGATAGAGGATTCTCGGCTGCATATTTTTTCTGTTCATTACATTGAAGATTTCCTGCCATTCCTTTTTGGCCTGCCAAGTTTCAGTAGAGAGATCCGTCACTAGTCTTATTGGTCTCCCTTTATATGTTAGAGCACGTTTATCCTTAGCTGCTTTCAGAATTTTCTCTTTATCCTTGTATTTTGCCAGTTTCACTATGATATGTCTTGCAGAAGATTGATTCAAGTTACGTCTGAAGGGAGTTCTCTGTGTCTCTTGGATTTCAATGCCTTTTTCCTTCCCCAGATCCGGGAAGTTCTCAGCTATTATTTCTTCAAGTACACCTTCAGCACCTTTCCCTCTCTCTTCCTCCTCTGGAATACCAATTATGCATATATTATTTCTTTTTAGTGTATCACTTAGTTCTCTAATTTTCTCCTCATACTCCTGGATTTTTTTATCTTTTTCTCAGCTTCTTCTTTTTCCATAATTTTATCTTCTAGCTCACCTATTCTCTCCTCTGCCTCTTCAATCTGAGCTGTGGTAGTCTCCTTTTTATTTTGCACCTCATTAATAGCATTTTTTAGCTCCTCCTTCTGGCTGTTCCTGAGTCCCTTGATCTCTGTAGCAATAGATTTTCTGCTGTCCTTTATACTGTTTTAAAACCCAGCAATTAATTTTATGACTATTATTCTACATTCACTTTCTGTTATATTGTTTAAATCGTTTTTGATCAGTTTGTTAGCTGTCGTTATTTCCTGGAGGTTTTTTTGAGGAGAATTCTTTTGTTTGGTCATTTTGGATAGTCCCTGGAGTGGTGCAGAACTGCAGGGAACTTCCCCTGTGTTGTCTTGAATAACTTGTGTTGGTGGGCGGGGCTGCCGTCAGACCTGATGTCTGCCCCCAGCCCACCGCTGGGGCCACAGTCAGACTGGTGTGTTCCTTCTCTTCCTCTCTCCTAGGGGTGGGATTCACTGTGGGGTGGCATGGCCCATCTGGGCTACTTGCACACTGCCAGGCTTGTGGTGCTGGGGATCTGTCGTATTAGCTGGGGTGGATCGGCAAGGTTCACAGGGGCGGGAGGGCAGGCTCAGCTTGTTTTTCCTTTGGAGATTCACTTCAGGAGGGGCCCTGGGCACTGGGAAGGAGTCAGACCCGCCGGAGGGATGGATCCGCAGAAGCACAGCGTTGGGTGTTTGTGTGGTGCAAGCAAGTTCCCTGGCAGGAACTGGTTCCCTTTGGGATTTTGGCTGGGGGATGGGGGAGGGAGATGGCACTGGCCAGCACCTTTGTTCCCCACCAAGCTGCACTCTGTTGTCTGGGGCTCAACAACTCTCCCTCCTGTTGTCCTCCAGCCCTCCTGTTCTCCGAGCAAATCTGTTAACTTATAACCTTCCAGATGTTAAGTCCCACTTGCTGTCAGAACACGCTCCATCCAGCCCCTCCATTTTTGCAAGCCAGACTTGGGGGCTCTGCTTTGCTGGCAGGCTGCCCCTCCACCCTGGCTCCCACCCGCCTGTCTGTATCACACGCACCACCTCTCAGGCCTTCCTACCCTCTTCTGTGGACCTCTTGTCTATGCTTGTCTCCAGAGAATCTGTTCTGTTAGTCTTCTGGCGATTTTCTGGGTTCTTTAGGCAGGTGTGGGTGGAATCTAAGTGATCCGCAGGACGCAGTGAGCTCAGCATCCTCCCACGCTGTCATCTTCCCCATCTGTTTTTTTCTATATTTGTTTTATTTCTAAACACAATATTTTTTTAAAAAAATTTACTTATTTTAAAGTCAGTCAGAGAAATTCAGATACCATATGTTTTCACTCACATGTGGATCTTTAGAAACTTAACAGAAGACCATGGGGGAGGGGAAGGGAAAAAAGTTACAGTGAGGGAGGGAGGCAAACCATAAGAGACTCTTACATATTGAGAACAAACTGAGGGTTGATGGGGTATGGTGGAGAGGGGAAAGTGGGTGATGGGCATTGAGGAGGGCACTTGTTGGAATGAGGAATGGGTGTTGTATGGAAGCCTATTTGACAATAAATTATATTTTAAAAATTTACTTATTTTATTTATCTATTTATTTTTAATTTATTTTAAAAATTAAAAACATTATTTCTAAGTACAATAAATAATACAATATTGCTAATCATTTCTACAAGAAAAATTATCTGTTGGCTACTCCATGGTTCAGATCCTACCCTGCAGGTGGTGACTCTGAGTTGTGCTAGTAGCAGCCTGGCTTATGTTGCAGTAAATCTTTGCTACTCAAAGTGTGGTCTTCAGTTCATCAGCCTCCAAAACACTTGGGAGCTTGTCTGAAATGTAGACTCCCAAGCCCTACCCAGATCTTTTGAATTGGAATCTGCATTTTAACCAGGTTCCCAAGTGACTAGTACAGAGACTAAAATCTGCGTAGCATCATCTTAATCTTGTATGAAAGAGCCTCATGGAAGCAGTATTCTGTTTAGATTCCTTTCTAATGCTCTGGCTGGTTCTACCATGGGAAAAACAGGTGAGATCGTTGTAATATTGACACTTTTTTTATAATTCCTCAAGTGATAATTTCCTTCTTCCTTCTTGAAATTTTATTGAATTTAGGCTGTCTGGCAAGGAATTAGTTAAAAAAAACTGGACAAAAATGTTTGATTTTTCTCTCCTTTTTTAATCGTAAAAAGAAAATATATTCATTAGAGGAAATTTGAATGATATATGTATAAAGCAGAAAACAAACCATTTGTCAATACGGAGAAATAGCCACTATATTACCATCTTGGTATATTGTCTTCAAATATGTATATAAATTTATTTAATAAATATTTATTCAATACAATATATGAATTTATTTATTATATTGAATAAGTAATGCATCCATATGGTTCAAAATGCAAAAAGGTATATAGTGAAAGCATTTTGCCCATTTCTGTGCCCCATCTGCTCAGTTCCACTCACAACCCCAAAAGATAACTACTCCTATTAATATTTTATTATCTTTCAGGAGATATTTTTATGTATAATCAAATACATATGAATATGTGTACTTTACCCATTTTAAAAAATATTTCATTTATTTTTGAGAGAGAGAGAGAGAGAGAGAGAGAGAGCGTGCACAAGCAGGGGCAGAGGATCCAAAGTGGGCTCTGTGCTGACAGCAGTGAGCGGGATGCAGGACTTGAACTCATGAACTGTGGGATCATGACCCGAGCCAAAGTTGGACACTCAACCAACTGAGCTGCCCAGGTATCCCTGTACTTTCTCCATTTTAACACCAATTATAGCTTTATTCTGCATAGTTTTCCACCTTAGGCATACGCTTTTACAGTGAATGTCCACAGTTATGATACATTTGCAAATTGTGGTTCACTGTATTTTACCATAAGCATTTCCATATTTTTACAGAGTTTTCATAAGTGTCATTTGAAATGGCCACACTATGTTTCATATGTACAGTTGCAATAACTTCCTTAACCAGTAGAGGTTACTGTGCATATTTTCCCTTCCCCCTTCAAGTGCAGATACCTTTGTGATGAAATTCTTTGTGCATAGATTTTCTCCCACCCAGTGGGTGCTGGGGAGAGCTTAGATAGACATACAACAACTAATTGCTGTTAAGATCCCAGAGAAGCTCAAGCCTTGGTTGTTCAACTCTTTTTCCATATTATGGAATACTCTGTAACCTACTAACATAATACTTCTTTTCTCTTAAAATATAAAGAAGAATTTAAGCTTGTGGCAAATAAGTATTAACTAATTAATACATAAAATAATGGGGAAGAGAGGTGGATACTTCCATCCAGCAAAGGGTTAATTCATATTTGCTAGAAAAGGAATAGGATTGCCTAATGAGTCAAGTAGAAATGAAAAACAAAACCTACCTAAAACTGAGAAAATGGCAAAGGCACATCCATAGAAAATGAACACCATAGGAGAGTCTGTTCTTGCTACAGCAGGAAAAATATTAGAAAAGGAAAAGTGCTTCACTGAAAAATATGTCTCAAAGTCTGGAGAGCTCAAATGGCTGAGGAAACATCTTTCATCTCTGAAGCAACAGGCTTGGAAAGTACCTAGCATAAAGTTCTTGGTCAAAAACTCTGAGACAGATTCACTAACAAGAGCAAATGCATAGTGCCATAGCTTATGTCTCAGCAAATGCTAGAGCAGGAGGCAGCTGACCACTGCAGTGTAAAGAGATGAGAAAGGATTGAATTAGGTTTGAGTTGCAGAAATACATGGAGAAAAAGATGATTTTGGAACTGTTGGGGAATGTTCATTCTTCTGGTGGGATGGTTAAGGATAGCAAGAACCAGTGGAGAGAGGGAGTGAAGGTAATGTCATCCAAACCAATCTCATATTAAATTTAGCCTCAGAGAGCCAGTCAACCAGGGATTAGAGGAAAATTGAAGGCTTGCTTATTTATGATAGATTCCAAATGGAAGAGTGTCTCAGAAAAGACCTGGAGATTGAACAGGGATATATGTATACCTATCAACTAGCATGTTGAAATAGCAGAAATTGTCAGATGCAATCATAAAGAAATTATAACTATGTTCTCTCATTCTCTCACATGGCCCTAGGAAATCTGCAATTTTGACCTATTGTAAATGGGAGTACACTTATTCTCAAAATGTTTCTAGAGACTGCACTGCTGCAGGTCAATCCAATCAGCATGTCACTGTTTAGATTTCTCAGTCATGAATAGGGTACCAATACACCATGGCTACCAAACTCTAGGAGACATACTTAGTTCCAGAAGCCATTCTGCACTGGGCTTCAAGGAAATAAGTACCCTGATCCCTTCCATGGGTAGATGTTAGATGAAAATTCTCACAAAATCTTTTGTCATTTCCACCTCTTAGCCAAATGATCTCAACTCTTTTTATAGGATGAGAGTGAGTGGTTAGCTCAAGGATGTAACGCTGGTTCTTGACCAGTCTTGAATGTTTTGCATTCAAAGGTTAGTGATCTTGCACCAATACTTTCATATGTGGTGTGATCAAAACATAACTTTTGTTATTTTTAATAATAGATAGGCAAATGCATATGTAATTAGTTGACATTCAAATTCACATCAATTCTAGAGCTGCTTTTTAGTGTCTAAAATATTTGAAAAGTTTGCATGAAATGTTAGTCTAAGAACAATACTGCCTGGAAAGTTCTTGAATTTCCTTGAATTATATTTTTATGTCAAAGAGCTTGTGTATTCTTGAAGACTTAAATTTTAAAATTTGAAGTATATTTTATTTTCCAGAAGAAGACATCTATACTATTTTCTAGAGGAATAAGGAATGAAATACCACAGTGAGGAAACAATTTACATTGGAGATTGTGTATGTATGTTTAAGTTACTGAATGTCTATGAAATAAATCTGTGTGGGGAAATGTCATTTTGGGATTACATTTTTATGTTATGAGAAAGTAGGATGGAGAGAAATGAATAATTGACCCTTAGCATTTTCAGCAGATTCCACTGCTTTCTCCTGCAAGTGGATAATATGCCTAAATACTAAATGTCTACACTAAAGCTGCTTCTTGGCAGATGTGGATTATATTCTAAAGGGACACATAGAAAGAACATTGCTCAAATTGCTCATTTATTCTGCATCCCCTATGCATGTCTCAGTGCACTTCCACACTATTATCATGTAGAGGTTTCCATAGCTCTCTATAATTACCCTTTTGCCGTTTCAGTCCTGAATGAACGTCGCTTTGAAAAAACTCCTATACAATTCAGCTTGAGTAAATTAGTTAATTGGGGTTGGAGTATTACTTGTCCAAAAAATAGCTTTTTGCTTTATAGAAGAGACACTATGAATTTCCTCTAATATCAAATATTTCCCAGGGTAGTGTTAAAAATTAAATTTAGACAAAATTGGTCCAAACAACACACTTTTAGTAGCCTGAGTTTCCTTAGGGGACACTAGGGTATATGCAGTATTGAGGTGATCAAAGTATCTTATCGACAATGGAGAAAGCTAGACAGGGAGAACACAAGCAGGTTTATTCCTGAACAAATATGAGGCTAGTCCTGTCTTTGAGGGCTTACAGAAGGAACGGGATATTTAGGATATGTATCTTATAGGGTTTCTTTTCCTTTGGGTCTTCATCCTCTACCAGGATCACTTACTTTTAAAAGCATGTCCAGGTCTGGCAGCTTATCAGGATCTAATAGCATTATATAAATAAATAAGCAAGATGAGACTGGCACATTAAGCCCCATAAAAGCAAGTAAAGTCTTGCTTTAGCATGAAAAATAGAGAAAAAAAATGTTCTTTTGGGTTTCTTGAAAACAAGGACAATGTCTTCAGAAGTGGCCATTCAATAAATTGTGCTTAATAGAATGACTTAATCAAATGATGCACAGCAGAGTCTGACCTAACATTAGCCCTGTCTCTAAAGTATAGCATCAGTTTCTCAAAACATGAGTACTTGGAGGGCAGTGCCCACTCTTGTGTGATTTTAGCCTATCCTTCCCCTCAGTGTCTCTAGTGCCTGTCAACTACCTTCAAGTATATAGGAAGGATTATATATCCACTTTGAGGTTAATAAATGATTGTCTACGATGATCAAATTAGAGTTATTTATTTGTAACATTATAAATGTCTGAGAAATTCCGTTGGTGCCATTTTGCTTTTGAAATTTAAGAATTATGTAAGACATAGATGTACAATTTAGAAAAGAGTAGAAAACAGATATGTTAAAAAGAAGATTTTTCACTATGGTACTAATTGGATATAGAAAATAGATATCTTTTGTACAGAAATGAGATCACACTCTACATATTGTTTGTGTCTTGTTTTTTCTTTTGTGACAAACTATGAACATCTTTTTTGTGGCATGATTTTAGAAGTACTCTATTAATGTAATGCCTATCTCTTGTGCTCTACTCTAAACAAGATTAATCTTAAGATTTTTTAAAAACTAAACTTTGTAGTTCCTTCCTGCTCCTAATTAATCACTACCATTTATTATCCCTCTGGGATCCAGCAAACAGTGTCACTTCTGCACGAGATATAGAAAAGAAATGAGTTCACCTAAAGAGGGAAGTTAAGTTTTAAAATCCAGCTAAAAGTACATATGTAAAAGAATGGCAAAACCTCACAGGAAAGCTGAGTTTCAGCAAGAGCATGAGGCACCATGAAGAACATAGCACAGCTACCACCTTCCTCCTGCTGCAAGCCCCTGGTACAAATGCAGAGGGAGGCTTGGAGTTTGCTTTCTCCTCACACGGAGACAGATACCAAGAGTGGGAAAAAGGCAGCTCTTCCTGTCAATGACATTCATTCAGAGAGATTATTTGGATTTCAACAAATTAATTTCTGTGGTCTTAACAGTAAGCTCTGGTATAAGTTTATGAAATCAGAGCCAGGGGTGCCCAGGAGAGACCTGGACTGTATCAACCACTGTACTGCTGGAGGCAGAGTTGCTCCTTAGGGACCTCTGGCCAAGGACTTTGTTTTTTTCCTCCAATCTAGTGAGGAAGTGACCTCATTGATCAGACTTTGCTTTAATAAATAGAGAATCTGATTTATTTTTAAAGTATGCATATCTGTGGTTTTCAATGTGTTCACGGGTTGTTCAGTCATCACCTATCTGATTATTTCATCACTCCAGAAACACCCAATAGCTAGCACTCTCCCTTCCCTTCTCTTCCCATCTAATCTCATTTCTGTCTCCATGGATTTGCCTTGTCTGGACAGTTCATATAAATGGAATAATAAAATTTGTGGTATTCCGTGTCTGGCTTCTTTCACTTAGCATAATGTTTTTAAGACTCATTCAGTATTGTCGCACATATCAGAACTTACTCCTTTTTATGGCTGAATAATATGCCATAGATACACCACATTTTGCTTTTCCATTCATTAGTTGATGGACATTTGGGTAGTTTCTACTTTTTAGCTATAATCAATCATGCTGTTATACATCTTTGTGCACACATTTTATGTAAACATATAAATCCAATTTTCTGGGAAAATCTGATATGTTTATTTTTTTTAACAAAAATACAAAGATTTGGGAACTTTTTGTTTTCAATTTTTCCAAAAACCCAAGACTGCTCTAAAAATAGAGTCTACTGGGGCACCTGGGTGGGTCAGTTGGTTAAGAGTCCAACTTTAGTTCAGGTCATGCTCTCGAAGTCCTTTTGTTTGAGTCCTGCATGGGGCTCTTTGCTGACAGCTTGTAGCCTGGAACCTGCTTCACATTCTGTGTCTCCCTCTCTCTTTGCCCCTCTCGTGCTTGTGCTCTCTCTCTTTCAAAAATAAACATTAAAAAAATAAAATAGAGTCTACTGATAAAACATGGATTATTATTTCTTAGTTAAGTGACATTACATCTGTGTGTGAATGAGCAATGGCATACCAAGAATTTGGTTGTTTTCTTCCCAACCCCCAGCTTTATTGAGGTATAGTTGACAGATAAAAGTGTATATATTTAAAGTGTACAATGTTATGATATGTGATATATGTGTACATTGTGAAATGATTACCTAAATCAAGTCAATTAACGTTATCTATCACCTCACATTGTTACCCCCCCCCTTTTTTTGGTCAAAGTGCTTTAAGATCTGCTCTCTGAACATAATTCAAGTATATAATATAATATTATGAACTCTAGTCACCATGCTGTATATTGGATCCTCAGAATTTATTCATCTTATAATTGAAACTTTGTACTCTTTCATCAACATCTCTCCATTTCTTCCACCCCCACCTACAGGCTTTGACAATCACCATCCTACTCTTTGATTCTTTGAGTTTTATTTCCTTTTCTTCCTCCTCCTCCTCTTCTTCTTTTTGTTATATTCCACATCCAAATGGTACTATATAATATTTGTCTTACTGTATGTCTTATTTCATTTATGATAATGCCTTCCAGTTTCATCCATGTTGTCATAAATGGCAGGATTTCTTTCTTTTTTGCTGCTGAATAATATTCCAAAGTATATATACATTATGTTTTCTTTATCCATTCATCCACTGAGAGACACTTAGGTTGTTTCAACATTTTGGCTACTGTCAATAATGGTATTGTGAGTATGGGAATGCAGATATACTGATTTTGTTTCCTTCAAGATACTGAATTTTTTCCCTATGGATAGGCACACATGGATATGATCCTGTGGATCACATTGTAGCTCTATTTTTAGTTTTTTTTTTCTTTTTTGAGGAATCTCCATATTGTGTTCCACAGTGCCTGTACTAATTTGTGTTCCCACCATCAGTATACAGGTTCCCTTTTCTCAACATCCTTGCCAACACTTATCTCTTGCCTTTTTGATAATAGAAATTTGACTATTTTCTCCATGATGATCAGAGTGACCAACAGTCCCATGAAGAAGCCAGGCATGAGGAAAAAGCTAGGCCAAGAATTATTGCATTTTCCCCATCTCTGTGTGGTTTTGTTAAGTTTGTATCATTGGCTAAATAAAATTGAGCATATAGTAAGCATAGGACAGTATATGTCTTGTCCCAGATCCAGTAACCTAGAATGCTGCTAGTGACATTCTTTCCTTTAAAATACTAAACATTATAACATGACACATGTTGGCTTGAGGAAGTTAGGAAACAGAGATGAGCATAAAAAGAAGTTAATTTATTTCCACATAAATTAGATACCATTGTTGATATTTCTTTTTATAAAACATGAAATCATATTAGCACAGTTTTTGTTCTGCTTTTTTCTCTAAGCAATGAGCTGTGTATATATCAGATGCATTTGGTTAGAATTATCTACTAATATAGTACTTTTTTGTGTGTTTTGCTGTAACCAAATTTAATCATATTCAGGCTTCTTCCCCCCCTCCCCCCCGGAAGCAAAATTAGGGGGCAATTCTCTTTCTAGTTCAAAGCAGGCACTTTCATTCATTTTATGCTAGGATCAAACTGTGCTAGCCTTACATGAGGCAAATAGGACTAGGTCTCACCTAAAGGAATATGCTGACATTTGAAAATAAGAGTAGACCTGTCTGGAAATGGTAAGAGAAACTCAGGAGGAAATGGGAAACCAGGAAAAGAGAGTCTGGTCTAGTTATCAGATGAAAAGAGGTAGTAAAAGGAAGTCTGGGGTTTCACTGTGGTGGTAGAAGTTACCTGAAGCCTGGAATTTGAAAGCTGAGAAAAAGGGAGTCTGTTGGAGCTTATGGTGTGGAATTCCCAGGCCCCACTAGCAACAGGGCACCCAGCTCTTGCCACCAACCTAAGGTTAATGGATGTTGTTGTTGGTGATCTGTTCAACAATTTATTTGTGATTGTGATTTTAACCAAATGCAATATGCTCTGTTTCAGAGGTAATATTTCACCATAAAAATATAAAACCATCTATAATACATATTTATCTGAGAGTAATTAAAAATATCCATAATCAAAATGAGATTAAATCCATTCATATGTCTCTTTGCTTGAAGAAGTGTGAAAGTATCTCTTTTTATAAAATGCAATGACAAATTCTTGCTATTGGTGTCCTGGTTTTTCCCATATTACTAATCTGTGGATATGCTTTCTGTGGCATAGTTTTGGGGAAGTACACTATTAATTTGGTGACGTCTCTACTTAACTGTCAGTTCCAATCTCAGCTAATCTAATTAAGACATTTTCAGGATAGAAGAAACAGTTCCCTGTCATGCCTCTGGTCAGCCACTACAATTTGATATGGCTTCAGAATCCAATAAAAAGCATTGGTTCTGCATAGAGAAAGAATGGGACCACCTAAAGGGGCGTGTGGAAGCTAGAAGAAACCAAACCCCAGCTGTAACTACAAGAAACTGTGGAAGAACATCAGAGAGCATTGAATACTTGAAAGGAGGGGTGGGGTGGGGAGTAGGACTTGCTCATTGGGAAAGAGAAATAGAAGGGAACAGGGCTTTCTGTTTAGTACTGAAGCCACGGGAATTTTTAAAATAAGGATGGGAAGATAGTTTATATGAACAGCTGGCACAGGGTGATTATTCTTTATTTACCCCAGTCCCCACAGCTCCTGGTGTAGATGATGCTGTGCGTGTTCTGAAGTAGGGCATACTTTCTAAGCACTGTGAAGACTGATATATATTTAATAAGGTTATTTAACAATAACCAGTATTAGTTAATAGTAGGGAGGGTTGATATGAAGTTCACTTTTGAAAGTATGATGTTACCTTCTAGATATACAAAATGGCAGAAGGAATATGGGTTTATTTAAGAAAAAATGGAAAACACAGATAGGAAAAAAGATAATAATTATTTATTATATTGTTACATAAAAGCACAGATATTTACCTATGGCAGATCGTACTGTGACCTTCAGATTTTTCCAAAATGAGAAGCTGTAGCACGCTGTTGATGGCCTCATTTTTGACGTGCACAACTACTGTGGTGGTGTCCCCCCCTCCCCACTATTAATTAGACTTTTCAAGACATTTTCCTTTTCTGAATTGAACTGGCAGACATATTTTCACTTCTTGCCCCCAGCCAATCACTACAATTCACTTGCCATCATTTGTCACAAGTCATGCCAGCTATGTGTACACTAAAGAAAAGACTGCTCTATCTTCCAGGGTCATGCTGGTGTTTTAAAGCCCAATTTGAGCATCTAAACAGGTAAAAGAACACTATAGTGAACAGAACACTGGAAAAAAGAGTCAGGTTAGGAAATATGGCAAATAAGGGGAATCTTGAGGCTCACTGAGTGTAGTGGGTTTTTACTCAAAGCCTAAAATCCCCTAAGCTGAAGAAAGAGCAGGTTTTTGGAGTAGTGCATGACAAAGTCATCATCCTATCCCCGTTTTTCCTAGTTTAGAATGTTGTGTACCAACTTTGAGATTAATGGAACACTTACATTGGCTAGGATAATGGTAGTTTTAAGGTATTAGCTAACACAGAAGTTAAGATATTAGTTAAGATATGTTAGATAAAAGTTAAGATATATATGTTTATGAACCATAATAATCATAATGAACTTTAGGGAGCTGTTGGACTCAGTTTCAGTGTTACTAGAGGAAATGGCTTTCTCAAACACATCCTAGGACCAAAGTAATAATCAAAATCGCATCAAGCGTGGCAGTGGCACAGCAAAAATCTAACTTTTTATTTTTCCCCCAGTTCTGTTAAGATTCTGTCTGGCCAGTAAGTGTTGCAGGCCAGGTGTATACCCTGTAGGGAACCTAGGAGTAGGGAAAAGCCAAGCCAAGGTCGGCTGCATCTGTTCCTGCTTTGTGTAGTTATCTCACTTCCACAGTTTCTGAATTCTTGGCTGGTAACTTGGGAAAATACAGCAGGGTGTTTATATGTATGCGGTCTCTTCCTGCCAGTGTATAATCCACCTGAAGTCATCATTTTACCTTTTTAATGTTTATAATAACACAAATAACAGGTTTACTTAAGAAAAAAATGATAAACCAGGAAATACTGATTAGCAAATAAAAAACTTATTTATGGTGACTCAAATGAAAGATAGTAATATAAATATATTTTCACAAATGGAATCATCGTGTATATACTGTTTATATCATGCTTTTTCTCAATAATGGACTGATAATATCATATCCCTGGCATCATTTGAATTGCACTCAAAACTGCATGCTGTTTCTTTTGCCATTCTTTAATGAATATTACCCACTGTAAGGTTTTATTTTCCTGTTAAGGCAGTCCTTATTCCATTTCCCATCCTATGAAAGGCAATAACACCCACTGAAGATTGAAAAAAATATGTTAGAGAAGAAATTGGGTGCTCTAGAACTGAGTTCTTGTGAAAAGTACACAGAAAGAATAGCAGAATAATGGATGGAAAATAGAATGCTATAATATTCCATTTTTTTCTGCAGCAGGAAAGAGGGGCAGAAAAAAGAGACAGGGCTTTTCCTGTGGTAGTGAAATTTATTCAAATTTCAGACAATGCAAAAGCTGCAGTGAGTGAGTGCATCACAGAGGAGCACACAGCAGAGGTTTTCCTCTCTGTCTAAAATAATATTGGGTCACCAGCCAAAAGTTAACAAACACTCATGGACAGTTATGATGAACAATGTGTTCAGTAGGTCATTTACTCTTTTTTAAAAATTTTGTTTGTTTGTTTATTTATTTTTAATTTATATCCAAGTTAGTTAGCATATAGTGCAATAATGATTTCAGGAGTAGATTCTAGTGATTTATCCTCTATGTATAAGACACAGTGCTCATCTCAACAAGTGTCTTCTTTAATGCCCCTTACCCATTTAGCCTATCCCCCCCATCGACTAACCCTCCAGTAACCCTCAATTTCTTCTGTGTATTTAAGAGTCTCTTATGTTTTGTCCCCCTCTTTGTTTTTATATTATTTTTGCTTATATTATTTTTGTTTCCCTTCTCTTAAGTTCATCTGTTTTGTATCTTAAATTCCATATACGAGTGAAGTCATATATTTGTATTTCTCTGACTGACTAGTTTTGCTTAGCATAATACCCTCTAGTTTCATCCATGTAGTTGCAAATGGCAAGACTTCATTCCTTTTGATTGCTGAATAATACTCCAGAGAGTGTCAGTGTGTGTGTGTGTGTGTGTGTGTGTGTGTGTATACCACATCTTCTTTATCCAATCATGAGTTGGTGGACATTTGGGCTTTTTCCACTCTTTACATACTTTGGCTGTTGTCAATAGTACTGCTATAAACATTGGGGTACATGTACCCCTTCAAAACAGCACACCTGTATCCCTTGGATAAATACCTAGTAGTGCAGTTGCTGGGTCGTAGGTGAGTTTTATTTTTAATTTTTTGAGGAATCTCCATACTGTTTTGCAGAGTGACTGATCCAGTTTGCATTCCAACCAGCAATATTAAAAAAAAAAAAAAGAGAGAGAGATATGCTCTCTCTTTGTCTGCATCCTTGCCAACATCTGTTGTTGTCTGAGTTGTTACTTTTAGCAATTCTGACGGGTGTGAGGTTGTATCTCATTATGGTTTTAATTTGTATTTATCTGATTATGAGTGATGTTAAGCATCTTTTCATGTGTCTGTTAGCCATCTGGATGTCTTCTTTGGAAAAATGAGTATTCATATCTTTTGACCATTTCTTCACTGGATTATTTGTTTTTTTATGTGTTGAGTTTGATAAGTTCTTTATAGATTTTGGATACAAACGCTTTATCTGATATGTCATTTGCAAATATCTTCTCCCATTCCGTTGGTTGCCTTTTAGTTTTGCAGATTGTTTCCTTTGCTGTGCAGAAGCTTTCTATCTTGATGAGGTCCCAATAGTTCATTTTTGCTTTGTTTACCTTGCGTCTGGAGATGTGTTGAATAAGAAGTTGCTGCAGCCAAGGTCAAAGAGGTTTTTGCCTGATTTCTTCTGTAGGATTTTGATGGCTTCCTATCATACATTTACCCATTTTTCATCCATTTTGAGTTTATTTTTGTGTATGGTGTAAGAAAGTAGTCCAGTTCATTCTTCCGCATGTTGCTGTTCAGTTTCCCCAGCACCATTCACCGAAGAGACTGTCTTTATTCCATTGGATATTCTTTCCTGCTTTGTCAAAGATTAGTTGACCTTATGTTTGTGGGCCCATTTCAGGGTTCTGGACTCTGTTCCATTGATCTGAGTGTGTGTTTTTGTGCCAGTACCATACTGTCTTGATGATTACAGCTTTGTAATACATCTTGAAGTCCAAGATAGTGAAGCCTCCAGCTTCAGTTTTCTTTTTCAGGAATGCTTTGGCTATTTGGGGTCTGTTCTGGGTCCATAAAAATTTTAGGATTGTTTGTTCTAGCTGTGAAGAATGCTGGTGTTATTTTGTTAGGAATTGCGTTGAATATGTAGATTTGCTTTATTTTAACAATATTTGTTCTTCCAATCCATGAGCATGGAATGCTTTTTCATTTTTTGTGTATCTTCTTCAATTTCTTTCATAAGCTTTTTATAGTTTTCAGTGTATAGACTTTTCACCTCTTTGGTTAAGTTTATTCTTGGGTATTTCATGGTTTTTGGTGCAATTGTAAATGGGATCGATTCCTTGATTTTTCTGTTGCTTCATTATTGGTGTATAGAAATGCAACTGATTTCTGTGCATTGATTTTATATCCTGTGACTTTGCTGAATTCATGGATCAGTTTTGGCTATTTTTTGGTGGAATATTTTGGGTTTTCCATATAGAGTATCATGTCATCTGCGAAGAGTGAAAGTTTGACTTCCTCCTTGCCAATATGGATACATTTTATTCCTTTGTGTCATCTGATTGCTGAGGCTAGGACTTCCAATAATATGTTGAATAACAGTGGTGAGAGTAGACATCCCTGTCTTGTTCCTGACCTTAAGGGGAAAGCTCTCAGTTTTTCCCCATTGATAATGATATTACTGGTGAGTCTTTCATATATGGCTTTTAAGATATTGAGGTATGATCCTTCTATCCCTACTTTCTTGAGGGTTTTTATCAAGAAAGGATGCTGGAGGGGCACCTGGGTGGTTCAGTCAGTTAAGTGTTTGATTTTGGCTCAGGTCATGATCTCGCTGTCCCTGAGTTTGAGCCCCACGCTGGGCTCTGTGCTAACAACTCAGAGCCTGGAACCTGCTTTGGATTCTGTGTCCTGCCCACCTGTTTCTCTACCTCTCCCCCACTCATGCTCTGTCTCATTCTGTCTCTCAAAAATAAGTAAATGTTAAAAAAATTTAAAGATGGATGCCGTGTTTTGTCAAATGCTTTCTCTGCACCTATTGAGAGGATCATGAGGTTCTTGTCCTTTCTTTAAAATTTTTTAATGTTTATTTTTTTTGAGAAAGAGACAAAGCATGAGGGGGAGAGGGACAGAGAATGGGAGACACAGAACCAGAAGCAGGCTCCAGGCTCCAAGCTATCAGCACAGAGCCAGATGCGGGGCTCGAACCCACAGACTGTGAGATCATGACCTGAGCTGAAGTCGGAGGCTCAACCAACTGAGCCACCCAGTGCCCCTTTTCCTTTATTTTATTGATGTGATGTATTACATTGATTGATTTGCAGATATTGAACCAGCCCTGTATCCCAGGTATAAATCCCACTTGGTCGTGATGAATAATTGTTTTAATGTCTTGTTGATCTGGTTGGCTAGTATCTTCTTGAGGATTTTTGCATCCATGTTCATCAGGGAAATTGGTCTGTAGTTCTTCTTTTTAGTGGGATCTTTGGTTTTGGAATCAAGGTAATACTGGCTTCATAGAATGAATTTGGAAGTTTTCCCTCCATTTCTAATTTTTGGAACAGCTTCAAAAGAATGGGTGTTAACTCTTCTTTAAATGGTTGGTAGAATTCCCCTGGAAAGCTATTTGGCCCTGGACTCTTGTTTTGGGGAATATGTTTTTTAATGTTTATTTATTTTTGAGAGAAAGAGACAAAGGGTGAGCAGGGAAGGGGCAGAAAGAGAGGGAGACACAGAATCCGACACAGGCTCCAGGCTCTGAGCCATCAGCACAGAGCCTGATGTGGGGCTTGAACCCATGAACTGTGAGATCATGACCTAAGTTGAAGTCTGACAATCAACTGTCTGAGCCACCCAGGCATCCCTGGGAGATTTTTTTTTAAATTTGTTTAATTTTGAGAGAGGGATAGAGCATGAGTGGGGGTGAGACAGAGATAGAGAGGGAGACACAGAATTCGAAGCACACTACAGGCTCCAAACTGTCAGCACAGAGTTGGATGAGAGGTTCAAACTCACAAACTGTGAGATCATGACCTGTGCTGAAGTTGGACACTTAACCAACTGAGCCACCCAGGCACCCTGGGAGATTTTTCATTACTAATTCAATTCCTTTACTGGCTATGGATCTGTTCAAATTTTCCATTTCTTCTTGTTTCAGTTTTGGTAGTTTATATGTTTTAGGAATTTGTCCATTTCTTCCAGCCTTCCCAATTTATTAATGTATAATTGTTTATAATATTGTCTTATTATTGTTTGTGTTTTTCAATATTGTTTGTGATCTCTCTTTTTTCATTCTTGATTTTACTTATTTGGGTCCTTCCCTTTTTCTTTTTGATCAAACTGACTAGAGGTTTTTCAATTTTTTTTCTCTTTCAAAGAACCTGGTTTCATTGCTCTGTTCTAATGTATTTTTGTTGTTGTTGTTGTTGTTTGTTTGTTTTTTGTTTTTGTTTTGTTTTGTTTTTGTTTTGTTTTGTTTTTTTGTTTTTTGGTTTCAATACCATTGATTTCTGCTCTAACTTTTATTATTTCCTGTCTTCTGCTGGTGTTTGGTTTTATTTGCTGTTCTTTTTGCAGCTCTTTAAAGTGTAAGGTTAGGCTGTGTATCTGAGACCTTTCTTTCTTCTTTAGGAAGGCCTGGATTGCTATATACTTCCCTCTTAAACCGGAGGTTGCTGCATCCAGAGGTTTTGGGCTGTGGTGTTATCATTTTCATTGACTTCCATGTCAATGAACTTCCATGACTTTTAAATTTCTTCTTTAACTTCTTGGTTAGTCCATTCATTTTTTAGTAGGATGTTCTTTAGTCTCCAAATTTTTTCCTGTGGTTAATTTCGAGTTTCATAGCATTGTGGTCTGAAAATATGCACAGTATAATCTCGATCTTTTTATACTTGTTGAGAGCTGATTTGTGTTTCAGTATGTGTTCCCTTCTGGAGAATGTTCCATGTGCACTCAAGAAGAATGTGTATTCTGCTGCTTTAGGATGAAATGTTCCGAATATATCTGTTAAGTCCATCTAGTCCAGTATGTCATTTAAAGCTATTGTTTCCTTGTTAATTTTCTATTTAGGTGGGCTTTTGTTGTTGTAAGTGGGATGTTGAAGTCCCCTACTATTATGGTATTATTATCAATCGTTTCTGTATGTTCGTGATTAATTGATTTATATATTTGGATGCTTCCATGTTTGGAACAAAAATGTTTACAATTGTTAGATGGTGGATAGACCCCTTATTTATGATATAATGCCCTTTGCATCTCTTGTTACCGTCTTCCTTTTAAAATCTAGATTGTCTTATATAAGTATGGCTGCTCTGGCTTTCTTTTGGAAAGTAAGTCATTTACTTTTTATTTTATTTTTTTAATTAAAAAAAATTACATCCAAATTAGCATATAGTGCAACAATGATTTCAGGAGTAGATTCCTTAATGCCCCTTACCCATTTAGCCCATCACCCTTCCCACTTCCCCTCCAGTAACCCTCTGTTTGTTCTCCATATTTATGAGTCTCTTATGTTTTATCCCCCTCCTTGTTTTTATATTATTTTTGTTTCCCTTCCCTTATGTTCATCTGTTTTGTCTCAAAGTCCTCCTATGAGTGAAGTCATATGATATTTGTCTTCCTCTGACTGACTAATTTCAGTAAGTCATTTATTTTTAATGCCACAATGAATTAATTTAAAATTTTTAAGACTATACAAAAATATGTATTTTGAGAAGAAATGTAATGAAGGAAGCCATTACTCTATATGCTGTTCATTTAAGGTAACACTATTCTTTATTTCTTTTTCAAAACTGGGTTCGTTGTATATTCTAGTTTTTAGCTTCTTTTCTCCTCTTATCAATATATCTTTTTCAGTTGCACAGTGACTTGTTTTTCTATTTGATCCAAAACGTGGTAATCCAGAGAAGGTCTTGATTCCTTGATTTACTGTCTTAATTGTTCAATTCTTCCTTCAATTCTGTGAGATACCCAGGATCATTTCAATAAAATCTTCCTTCCACTTAAGTTAGGGAGCCTGTTTTTGGTGTTTGATACCAAGAACATCTTAAACAGAATACATAAGTATTATGGGAAATATGAAGAGAAACAGGAATATACTCTGATGTAGTAAAAGGTGTTGCTCTCCAATGGGCAAGTTTAATTTTAAAGAAACAAAAACAAAAACATTCATTTGAAACTGCATGAACAAGAGAGAAAAACTTACAGAGAAATAGAGTGCCATTAACAAGAGAATTATACGTTGCTGTAGCAAGAAAAGATATTAGAAACTTATGGACTTGGCAATTTCATTAACTTAATAAATGTTGTTCAGGGCCTGGAAATATTTCCAACAAACAAACATAAAAGATGAGATTTTGGGATGAGTATATTGTCTAGGACTCACTAATTTTGGTGTAAGAAGAACCAAGAATCAAACAGCAACCCTAGTTTAGAAACTCTCTGAGGATTCTCCAGCTGGAAGAATCTACAATGTGGGACATTTATTGGGTTAAATGCCAGGGAAGAGGCAGGGCACTGACCAATATAGTAATAAAGAAGGCAAGATTGGGAGCCGGAAGATGGCGGCGTAGGAGGACGCGGGGCTCACAGCGCGTCCTGCCGATCACTTAGATTCCACCTACACCTGCCTAAAGAACCCAGAAAACCGCCAGAGGATTAGCAGAAGGGAGTCTCCGGAGTCAAGCGCAGACTAGAGGCCCACGGAAGAGGGTAGGAAGGGCGGCGAGGCGGTGCGCGCTCCACGGACTGGCGGGAGGGAGCCGGGGCGGAGGGGCGGCTCGCCGGCCAAGCAGAGCCCCCGAGTCTGGCTGGCAAAAGCGGAGGGGCCGGACAGACTGTGTTCCGACAGCAAGCGCGACTTAGCGTCTGGGAGGTCATAAGTTAACAGCTCTGCTCGGAAAGCGGGAAGGCTGGAGGACAAAGGGAGGGAGAGCTGCTGAGCCCCTGGACGGCAGAGCTCAGCTTGGCGGGGAACAAAGGCGCCAGCGCCATCTCCCCCGCCCATCCCCCAGCCAAAATTCCAAAGGGAACCAGTTCCTGCCAGGGAACTTGCTCGCTCCGCGCAAACACCCAACTCTGTGCTTCTGTGGAGCCAAACCTCCGGCAGCAGATCTGACTCCCTCCCGCTGCCACAGGGCTCCTCCTGAAGTGGATCACCTAAGGAGAAGCGAGCTAAGCCTGCCCCTCCAGCCCCCGTGCACCTTGCCTACCCACCCCAGCTAATACGCCAGATCCCCAGCAACACAAGCCTGGCAGTGTGCAAGTAGCCCAGACGGGACACGCCACCCCACAGTGAATCCCGCCCCTAGGAGAGGGGAAGAGAAGGCACACACCAGTCTGACTGTGGCCCCAGCGGTGGGCTGGGGGCAGACATCGGGTCGGACTGCGGCCCCGCCCACTAACTCCAGTTATACACCACAGCACAGGGGAAGTGCACTGCAGGTCCTCACCACGCCAGGGACTCTCCAAAATGACCAAACGGAAGAATTCCCCTCAGAAGAATCTCCAGGAAATAACAACAGCTAATGAACTGATCAAAAAGGATTTAAATAATATAACAGAAAGTGAATTTAGAATAATAGTCATAAAATTAATCGCTGGGCTTGAAAACAGTATACATGACAGCAGAGAATCTCTTGCCACAAAGATCGAGGGACTAAGGAACAGTCACGAGGAGTTGAAAAACGCTTTAAACGAATTGCAAAACAAAATGGAATCCACGATGGCTCGGCTTGAAGAGGCAGAGGAGAGAATAGGTGAACTAGAAGATAAAGTTATGGAGAAAGAGGAAGCTGAAAGAAAGAGAGATAAAAAAATCCAGGAGTATGAGGGGAAAATTAGAGAACTAAGTGATACACTAAAAAAAAATAATATACGCATAATTGGTATCCCAGAGGAGGAAGAGAGAGGGAAGGGTGCTGAAGGGGTACTTGAACAAATTATAGCTGAGAACTTCCCTGAACTGGGGAAGGAAAAAGGCATTGAAATCCAAGAGGCACAGAGAACTCCCTTCAGATGTAACTTGAATCGATCTTCTGCACGACATATCATAGTGAAACTGGCAAAATACAAGGATAAAGAGAAAATTCTGAAAGCAGCAAGGGATAAACGTGCCCTCACATATAAAGGGAGACCTATAAGACTCGTGACTGATCTCTCCTTTGAAACTTGGCAGGCCAGAAAGGCTTGGCACGATATCTACAGTGTGCTAAACAGAAAAAATATGCAGTCGAGAATCCTTTATCCAGCAAGTCTGTCATTTAGAATAGAAGGAGAGATAAAGGTCTTCCCAAACAAACAAAAACTGGAGGAATTTGTCACCACGAAACCAGCCCTACAAGAGATCCTAAGGGGGATCCTGTGAGACAAAGTACCAGAGACATCACTACAAGCATAAAACATACAGACATCACAATGACTCTAAACCCATATCTTTCTATAATAACACTGAATGTAAATGGATTAAATGCGCCAACTAAAAGACATAGGGTATCAGAATGGATAAAAAAACAAGACCCATCTATTTGCTGTCTACAAGAGACTCATTTTAGATCTGAGGACACCTTTAGATTGAGAGTGAGGGGATGGAGAACTATTTATCATGCTCCTGGAAGCCAAAAGAAAGCTGGAGTAGCCATACTTCTATCAGACAAACTAGACTTTAAATTAAAGGCTGTAACAAGAGATGAAGAAGGGCATTATATAATAATCACAGGGTCTATCCACCAGGAAGAGCTAACTATTATAAATGTCTATGCGCCAAATACCCGAGCCCCCAGATATATAAAACAATTACTCATAAACATAAGCAACCTTATTGATAAGAATGTGGTCATTGCAGGGGACTTTAACACCCCACTTACAGAAATGGATAGATCATCTAGACACACAGTCAATAAAGAAACAAGGGCCCTGAATGAGACATTGGATCAGATGGACTTGACAGATCTATTTAGAACTCTGCATCCCAAAGCAACAGAATATACTTTCTTCTCGAGTGCACATGGAACATTCTCCAAGATAGATCATATACTGGGTCACAAAACAGCCCTTCATAAGTTTACAAGAATTGAAATTATACCATGCATACTTTCAGACCACAATGCTATGAAGCTTGAAATCAACCACAGGAAAAAGTCTGGAAAACCTCCAAAAGCATGGAGGTTAAAGAACACCCTACTAACGAATGAGTGGGTCAACCAGGCAATTAGAGAAGAAATTAAAACATATCTGGAAACAAACGAAAATGAAAATACAACAATCCAAACGCTTTGGGATGCAGCGAAGGCAGTCCTGAGAGGAAAATACATTGCAATCCAGGCCTATCTCAAGAAACAAGAAAAATCCCAAATACAAAATCTAACAGCACACCTAAAGGAAATAGAAGCAGAACAGCAAAGGCAGCCTAAACCCAGCAGAAGAAGAGAAATCATAAAGATCAGAGCAGAAATAAACAATATAGAATCTAAAAAAACTGTAGAGCAGATCAACGAAACCAAGAGTTGGTTTTTTGAAAAAATAAACAAAATTGACAAACCTCTAGCCAGGCTTCTCAAAAAGAAAAGGGAGATGACCCAAATAGATAAAATCATGAATGAAAATGGAATGATTACAACCAATCCCTCAGAGATACAAACAATTATCAGGGAATACTATGAAAAATTATGTGCCAGCAAATTGGACAACCTGGAAGAAATGGACAAATTTCTAAACACCCACACTCTTCCAAAACTCAATCAGGAGGAAATAGAAAGCTTGAACAGACCCATAACCAGCGAAGAAATTGAATCGGTTATCAAAAATCTCCCAACAAATAAGAGTCCAGGAACAGATGGCTTCCCAGGGGAGTTCTACCAGACATTTAAAGCAGAGATAATACCTATCCTTCTCAAGCTATTCCAAGAAATAGAAAGGGAAGGAAAACTTCCAGACTCATTCTGTGAAGCCAGTATTACTTTGATTCCTAAACCAGACAGAGACCCAGTAAAAAAAGAGAACTACAGGCCAATATCCCTGATGAATATGGATGCAAAAATTCTTAATAAGATACTAGCAAATCGAATTCAACAGCATATAAAAAGAATTATTCACCATGATCAAGTGGGATTCATTCCTGGGATGCAGGGCTGGTTCAACATTCGCAAATCGATCAACGTGATACATCACATTAACCAAAAAAAGAGAAGAACCATATGATCCTGTCAATCGATGCAGAAAAGGCCTTTGACAAAATCCAGCACCCTTTCTTAATAAAAACCCTTGAGAAAGTCGGGATAGAAGGAACATACTTAAAGATCATAAAGGCCATTTATGAAAAGCCCACAGCTAACATCATCCTCAACGGGGAAAAACTGAGAGCTTTTTCCCTGAGATCAGGAACACGACAGGGATGCCCACTGTCACCGCTGCTGTTTAATATAGTGCTGGAAGTTCTAGCATCAGCAATCAGACAACAAAAGGAAATCAAAGGCATCAAAATTGGCAAAGATGAAGTCAAGCTTTCGCTTTTTGCAGATGACATGATATTATACATGGAAAATCCGATAGACTCCACCAAAAGTCTGCTAGAACTGATACATGAATTCAGCAAAGTTGCAGGATACAAAATCAATGTGCAGAAATCAGTTGCATTCTTATACACTAACAATGAAGCAACAGAAAGACAAATGAAGAAACTGATCCCATTCACAATTGCACCAAGAAGCATAAAATACCTAGGAATAAATCTAACCAAAGATGTAAAAGATCTGTATGCTGAAAACAATAGAAAGCTTATGCAGGTAATTGAAGAAGATATAAAGAAATGGAAAGACATTCCCTGCTCATGGATTGGAAGAATAAATATTGTCAAAATGTCAATACTACCCAAAGCTATCTACACATTCAATGCAATCCCAATCAAAATTGCACCAGCATTCTTCTCGAAACTAGAACAAGCAATCCTAAAATTCATATGGAACCACAAAAGGCCCCGAATAGCCAAAGTAATTTTGAAGAAGAAGACCAAAGCAGGAGGCATCACAATCCCAGACTTTAGCCTCTACTACAAAGCTGTCATCATCAAGACAGCATGGTATTGGCATAAAAACAGACACATAGACCAATGGAATAGAATAGAAACCCCAGAACTAGACCCACAAACGTATGGCCAACTCATCTTTGACAAAGCAGGAAAGAACATCCAATGGAAAAAAGACAGTCTCTTTAACAAATGGTGCTGGGAGAACTGGACAGCAACATGCAGAAGGTTGAAACTAGACCACTTTCTCACACCATTCACAAAAATAAACTCAAAATGGATAAAGGACCTGAATGTGAGACAGGAAACCATCAAAACCTTAGAGGAGAAAGCAGGAAAAGACCTCTCTGACCTCAGCCGTAGCAATCTCTTACTCGGCACATCCCCAAAGGCAAGGGAATTAAAAGCAAAAGTGAATTACTGGGACCTTATGAAGATAAAAAGCTTCTGCACAGCAAAGGAAACAACCAACAAAACTAAAAGGCACCCAACGGAATGGGAAAAGATATTTGCAAATGACACATCGGACAAAGGGCTAGTATCCAAAATCTATAAAGAGCTCATCAAACTCCACACCCGAAAAACAAATAACCCAGTGAAGAAATGGGCAGAAAACATGAATAGACACTTCTCTAAAGAAGACATCCGGATGGCCAACAGGCACATGAAAAGATGTTCAACGTCGCTCCTTATCAGGGAAATACAAATCAAAACCACACTCAGATACCACCTCACGCCAGTCAGAGTGGCCAAAATGAAGAAATCAGGAGACTATAGATGCTGGAGAGGATGTGGAGAAACAGGAACCCTCTTGCACTGTTGGTGGGAATGCAAATTGGTGCAGCCGCTCTGGAAAGCAGTGTGGAGGTTCCTCAGAAAATTAAAAATAGACCTACCCTATGACCCAGCAATAGCACTGCTAGGAATTTATCCAAGGGATACAGGAGTACTGATGCATAGGGGCACCTGTACCCCAATGTTTATAGCGGCACTCTCAACAATGGCCAAATTATGGAAAGAGCCTAAATGTCCATCAACTGATGAATGGATAAAGAAATTGTGGTTTATATACACAATGGAATACTACGTGGCAATGAGAAAAAATGAAATATGGCCTTTTGTAGCAACATGGATGGAACTGGAGAGTGTGATGCTAAGTGAAATAAGCCATACAGAGAAAGACAGATACCATATGGTTTCACTCTTATGTGGATCCTGAGAAACATAACAGAAACCCATGGGGGAGGGGAAGGAAAAAAAAAAAAAAAAAAAAAAGAGGTTAGAGTGGGAGAGAGCCAAAGCATTAGAGACTGTTAAAAACTGAGAACAAACTGAGGGTTGATGGGGGGTGGGAGGGAGGGCAGGGTGGGAGGGAGGGCAGGGTGGGTGATGGGTATTGAGGAGGGCAAATTTGGGATGAGCACTGGGTGTTGTATGGAAACCAATTTGACAGTAAATTTCATATATTAAAAAAAAAAAATAAAAAAAAAAAAAAAGAAGGCAAGATTGAGAATTGTTTCTTCAAAAAAGATTTTTTAAACTTTCTGTATTTTGCAAATATTTTAAACTAAGCATGAAAATTACACACTTTTGGGGCGCTTGGGTGGCTTAGTCAGTTAAGTGTCTGACTCTTGATATCAGCTCACATCATAATCTCGTGATTATGAGATGGAGCCATGTGTCAGGCTCCATGGTGAGTGTGGAGCCTGCTTAGGATTCTCTCTTTCTGTCTCTCCTTTTGTCCCTGTTCCCTACTTGCATGCTTTCTCTCACTCAAAATAAAGAAATAAACATTAAAAAATACACACCTTTTATTAAAATTTAAAAGCTCACTAAAAATTTAGTTAACAGTTGCCACTTCAGAAGGAAGATCTTGTAAACATATCAGCTTTTTGTAGATGACTTGTCATATTTTTCACTTATTTTTTTTTTTTTTTACTCAATTTGTTAAAGATACAGGGAGACCATTTTGAATTAAACTAATATTTATAGGCAAATAAAAGTGGATGTATTAAGTCTCTAGGTTGAGTTCATTTTCTATTAAGACACACAAAAAAATTTCCAGGGGGAAAAGAGAACATATGTAGATTCTTTTACATTTTGTGTATGGGCTATAAACTTAAATTTACCCATTTAATTGCCTTGAAATTCAAGTGTGACTGCCTGTGATTGGTCTGTGCCCTATTCTATCAAGTTTTAAGCTTGCTACTATATTTACTGCCAATAAATGTTCAGAGTTTACTAGGGCACTAATGGATTTTTTTAAAATGTTTATTTATTTTTGAGAGAGGGAGAGAGAGCATGAGCAGGGGAGGGGCAGAGAGAGATGGAGACACAGAATTTGAAGCGGGCTCCAGGTTCTGAAAGTCAGCACAGAGCCCAACGTGGGGCTCAAACTCATGAACCGTGAGATCATGACCTGAGCTCAACCAACTAAGCCACCCAGGTGCCCCAGGGCACTAATGGATCTTGATCAGTGGTCTCAATTCTCCAAACTCCTCAGTCATTATGTTGTATACTTTTAGAAATAGATATTTATCTTTTCTAATTGTTGTAAAGGTCAGTACATCTATGGGCAATAGGAAGTCATTAAGAAGTTTAGATAGACTTCTTTTCAGAATAGATAGTTACATGTCTGTGGAGTTTGCATTTACTTCTGTTTTTCATCTAAGACATTAATAAAGAGTAATGAATCTAGTGACTTCCTTTGAATGTATTAACTATAAAAAGAAGACAAGACAGTTGAATGGTCACTGGAGCCTCTTTGAAACCATGCTAGGGAAAAAGAATAGGAGGTAGAAAAGGGAATGGGGAAGGGAAAAGTATAAAGGTGGAGAAACTGATTTATTTTATTTTATTTTTTAGGCAGTGTCCCCCAGATAAACCTGAGAAACGGGAATAGGGGCTTTCATTCCCAAGAGCAATATTATTTGTAGTTTAAGTTAATTAAAGCCATATCAGAAATTGACTATGCTTTATAAACATTCTTTGGTATGGTTTTGTGGATTTTCTTTTACTTTACAATTTATGTTCCATTTGAAAAGTTCCAACCTTGTCTTGGCTGAGGTAAAAGGAAAGGATGACTTTCCTTCCTTCAAGCTTTATGATTTTAAACAGTGTAGGTCAAATCTGCTAGGAGATTCAAGGGCCTCATTTAGGAATCAGGGTAAAGAGAAAAGCTCAGAGATTAGATTGTTTAATGCAAGAACAGATTTTAAGGCAAGAAACAAGATGGAAATTGAGTAAAAGGACCAATTTTCCCTGAAAATAGAGTTGGGGTTCCCAGAACTTTTTATCAGGTGCTAAATTCCAACTTACTGTGTTCTGTTGTGCACGAAATTACTTTTAGAGCAGATTTATGGCCTTGTGTGAAGTTGCTTCTATGGATCATCTCTGGCAGGAGGTAGCATGGTCCGTATCTATATTTAGCTCCACAGCATTTATGAGGTCAACTCCATCCTCAACACAGTTAATTATCAGTATACTTTGCTCTATACTTAATTGACATTAAAAAAATTCTACCTCAAGTGCTGCTCAAGAAATATAAACAGTTTCCAGATAGCTAGCAAAAACTCTGAGGAGTACCAGAAGGACATGCTCTACACATAAATAGAAACTTAAAATCCTTTTCTGCATTAGCATTGCATCAAAGAATAGTTTCTTCGACCATTATCTTTGGCTTCCTATAGAACTGCTTTTATTGAATTAACTGTTTTCCTTAAGGTGCTGGCTGTGAGTGTGTATGTTGGCATAATCAGATCAGATATGTTCTTTCTGAATAAAAGATAATAATTGGTTAGTTTGATTGACTCAGGCCTTTTGCCTCAATCCTTTTTGCCATGTGAGGAGGGGGGTACTGAACCAAGCTTTTTCTGGCACAAGAACATTGGGTTGACATCATTTCAAACTCTTTCCAAGTACTTACACTTTTCTCTGGGTTTAGGACCTGGGCTGCTTTTATGGCCCATAGATATGCAGTATTTCCCCTCTTCAGCAGTCTCTGGTCCCCAGGCAAAGAAGCCTGCTCCTGGGTGGCTCAGTGGTTTGAATGACCGACTTCGGCTCAGGTCATGATCTCACAGCTGGTGAGTTCGAGCCCTGTGTCAGGTTCTGTGCTGACAGCTCAGAGCCTGGAGCCTGCTTCAGATTCTGTGTCTCCCTCTCTCTCTGCTCCTAACCCACCCACATTCTCTGTCTCTCTCACAAATAAATAAACATTTAAAAAAAGAAAAAAAAAGTTATCAAAGCTTAGAAATAGGCAAAATGATGATTATATGTCATTTCACTATCATTCTGGAATGTTATCTATCAGGTTTACTGAATAATTATCTAACTCTCTAGAGAAATATACATTTGTTTGATTTACTATTTGCTATTAATTAGAGCCTGAACTCTGTTATAGTTAGAAGACTGATAAATTACAAATGATTTTTACCAGTAGAAATGTAATGTGTTGTTTCCAGTAGGAGAAAAAAACCACCAAGAGATTATGGTTTTATTGCCCTCTAGGACATCAATCAGTTTTCAAAAATCTAATTTATAGACTTGTTTCATCACTACATTCCTGACTGACTGTATAAACCTCTGTTCTGCAAGTGCTCTTTGAACTAGCTTCCCCACCCTGCTGGTTCCATCATTAATGAGTTATATTTTTGACACATGGTCTTTTTAGTCTCTCTTCTAAAGAGCTCTCTTCTTGGATCTCTGTAAGCCATATCCTTGCTTGTGATGATTTTTATGAAAGGCAAAATGGTGTCATGGGCAGAGAATCAGTTTTAGAGTCAGATTTAAGCTGGAATCATAGCTTTCTGACATAATAGCATTGCTATCTTGAACAGATCACTTAACTTCTCTGGTCATATTTTCCTCTAAGATAAAATGAATTACATGTGTTCCCACAATTAAAATTTTCAGTTTCTTCTTCAAAGTCCTCTTCTGAAATTCTCTGATTGCAACATTTAAGAGCTTCTTATTCCCAATTAACTTTTAAGTCAGAAATTCAAATGTGCAAAATTCTTTTCTCCTAGTTCACTGCTTGGTTATAGAACAGCAATAGTAGGTTATGCTGAAAACAAAAACAAAAACAAAAAACAAAAACTCAAATATCCTTCACAAAGCAGGTTCATAAACTCCAAGGATGCACGGTCACCAGGCAATCTTCCAGTCACTTTCAGTTCCATTTGGAAGTATCTGTTGCTTCGTTACAGTTTAAACCTAAGGATCTAACAATTCAGGGGTTTGACGTTTAACTTTAAAATAAAGAGAGCTTATAGGCGAAAAAATTATTACAACTTGTGCCAAAGTCCACTGCAAAAATACCAGATGAGGTTGATTCCTGGTGCTGTGATGTCATCTTCAAGGACAGGTATTGGCAGATGGTGTTGTCTCAAAGAATTACACAAAAATGAGACTCTCTCATGAGAAATTATTTTTCCCTGTTCCTATGGGCTAAAAAACCCTGATTTTAAAGTTTCCTTATTTAAAATCCCTCCAGTAAGGGATATTTCATCATGTTTGTGAGCTTAAAAGTCTGTTTCTATTTTAAATTTTTTACATTAACACCAAAATGTATTTTAATAATGCTCTTTTATAGATATCGGCATGGTGTTATCCTGATAACATTTCTAACTTTAGTTTACCTGTTTTCATTTTATTGAGTGATTTAAAAATTACACTGCAAAGCAGAATAATAATAATAATACCTTAAGCATTTCCAGTGACTTCCTTATACTACCACAATAGCTGATGATTTCCTGCACTTAAGGCATATGTGAATGATGTATCCATTTTTACATTTTACTAGTTTGTTTTAACTAGACAGAAGTTAGAATCATAAGCAACAAAATCAATTGTGAAATAAGTCACAAGTCCTACTCATAGTCAAGGGGAGAGGATTAAACAAGGGCATGAATGAGGTGTGGATTTCTCGGGGCCATTTTAGAATTTACTAACTAATACTCATAAACAAAAAGTGTCACAAAGTATTTAACCTATGATTAAATACAGAGATATAATATTTTCCAATGAAATCCTTGCATCTAAAATATAAGAGTTTCTTTTCTGGTATTTCAACTTAGCAACTATGTTAACTTAGATTTTGGTTTTTTTCCCATATAAAAATGATTTGCTCAAGCTGTAAATATCATTGGAAATAACTATTTTTTATTACAAAATTTTAGCTGAAGATCTTAAAAATAGCCCCCTTTTTCCAGTGGCAGTAGCTTTATGTAGGTATATTAACTCTCACTTATTAATATTGACTCATCTGTACCCAGTTTGTGCCAATGAAAATACTAGTCTCAGAGCTGTTCTACCATGCATTTCTAGATAAATTAAATATATATTGCACTGTGTTTACTTTTAAAAGCTGTCTTAGGGATTTTACATTTCATGAAGTTCTCGTGTATATGGTTAAGTTGGTTCATTTATGATGGCATTTGAATCAATTGTTGCATAAAAGATGATGTTTTATACTCTTATTATTAAGAAAATGATTTACATATATGTGATGAATCACTAAATAGTACTCCTGAAACCAATACTACCTTATATGTTAATTAAATAGAATTAAATAAAAACTTGAAAAAAATGATTTACATAGAGAGGAGTCTGGAATTTGTAACAGGACAGTCCCCAGTCTTTATTACCTCTTATTTAATCACATAACAAATCTAAATGTTTTAATTTTAGTATAGTGTACTATAGACTGGGGACTAGTAGCCATGGAAACTTGGGAGCTTTGGTTGTGTATGTCAAAAGTGCAGGAGCACCTAAGTGGAATCATGATCTACATTATAAATACATCACCATAGAGACAGAATTGTGGAATCAAGAAAGCACAGAGTGTCACAGCTGAAAACTTTTAGGTCTTCCAGCCCAACCTTGGGTTTTTTATTCAAAGTTTTTATTTGAACAATTTCATATCTTATAGCTCACTGCAGAAGATCCACTGAAATTTACTTATTATAATAGTGAGTCAGATTTGTTAACCTTCAATCGAAAGAATGGTGTACTTTTTTTTTTTTTTTTGAGAAATGGCAAGATTTTATTCCACTTCACAATCAGATCTGGTTTGTTGCTAGATGACTTCCACTTGGTCAAGCCAATAGCATGTAACTTTTAAATAAGAACTTGAAGTATTATATTTAAACCAGAAATCATATAATCAATCACACCATATTAAAAATAGCTATTATAAACCATTGACTTCAACTATCTGCTTATTTCTCACTTTCCAAACATTTTCCAAAAAATAAAAATTGCATGAGTTAAATGTAGTACACAGATATAACAAAGAATAGCTTGTAATAGCTTGTAACTTTTTTTTTTACGTTTATAGCTTCTACCTCACAGAATATAGTTCCTTCTCACTTCTTTCCAAGAGTTCCATGCAAAGTAGGGGGAAACAGTCTATTGTTACAGATTCTGTAGTATGGAGGGGAGTGCAAAGAAGCACATCAGAAGAATACAGAGCTTTGGGGTTTTTTAATTTAGTTTTTGATGATTTTTAAAAATTACAATCATAATATAGATACATTTAAAAATTGAGTATTTTTTATCTTTATGCAATTAAATGGTAATTCCCTCCCTCCCCCTGTCCTCCCTACTAACACTGTAAGCAGTTTGGCATGTATCTCCTAGTCAGTTTATGTGTGTATACATATACGTGAAATGTTATTTTTAAAAATTAGATCATATGTACAAAATATTCCATTCCTTTCCCCCAAATTCAATAATATATCTTGTTGGTAGATTAACAGCTCTCTCATTCTTTGAAATGATGACATGATAATCCGTGGTATGGATGTGTAATAATTTAACTCTTTTTCTAACTCATTGATGGATATTCAGAATGTCTCAGTTTTTCTTTATTATATTATATGTGTTTCTTTTTATTTAATGTAATCTGGCTTAAAACAAGTTATTCAAGAGTATTCAGTGTGTAACTTCACATTACTCTGGTTGAGAATAAATTAATTTGTTAACAAAATATCCCTTTAGTGGCTGCCATGTTCTGAGAAAACATTGCTAAGTACTTAGGGATCAAAGAAGTGTAATACAGAGGTTTACCCTTAAAGGCCTTATATAACAGAGTGCTGTAAAAAGTGATGCATCCAAGATCTTGAGCTTAATTATTTTAATCTCATGTTTTGGTTTAGAAGTATTTGGTTTAGAATCTGAAAAGATTATTTGACTAGATAAAAATTAATCATCTATGATTATTGGTTATCTATTGCTAGTTATCACATTACCACAAATTTACCAGCTTAAAACACATTTATGATATAATGAGAGATAGAAACCAAAAAATGTTCACCTTTAGCCTAGAAGGCTGACCTATAGCCTGCGTAGTTTCAATAAAGATCAAATATGTGCTGGCTCCTACAATCCTTATAGGGTCTCCTGACTGCCTGACATCTCGCTGATAGTTAATGTTGAACTGAATGATAGGCACCAAAGAAATCTTGTGAAAGTAGTTTTATGAGTAGAAATTTGAAGAAAACATTTATGATCTAATACTTCCTGCATGTCTCCTTCCCTTTAAACACTAAGCACATAACTACCTGCTTCTTATGGCAAAAGTGCATCTCTTTCTACCCTTGGGTCCTGTCCCCTTGCTTATTATAATAAAAACACCTTTTTTGCACCAAAAGTGTCCCAAGAATTCTTTCTTGACAGTTCACTTGAGATCTCACATCACTGTACACATTCTGCAAGTGAGGAACCTGCACATGTCTTACCTTGGTTCTCAGCTTTGAGGCCTCTCATGAGGCTACAGTCAAGATCTTAACCCAGTCTTATCTGAGGCTTGAATAAAAAAGGATCTGATTCTAAGCTCATGTGTTTGTTAGTAGAATTAAGTTCCTTGTGAACTGTCAGATTGAAAGACTACTCTCTTTTCCAGATGCTGTTTGGAGGTCACCCTCAGTTCCTTGTCACACTGTCTTCTCTGTCTGGTGGCTAATGAAGGGTAGCAAAAATATGCACACACACACACACACCCCTCACCCCATCCTATGTTAGCATAAGGATTATTCTGAGCTGAAGGCAATTGTAAAGGAGATACAAGAAAATCTTTCTTCCCTCCCCCATTTGCCTAAAAGAAGACCATAAATTTGTAAAGTTGTCCTCTCCTCTCCTCTCTACCAGTAAAGTTAGAAGTAAACAACCATAAAGAATTCTAGACCTTTATCAACTCAAAAGTGGCACCAGAAAAACCTACATAACAAATCCTACTAACTAGTCCTTTTCTTCCATTAGTTCCTCCATGCATTTACCGACCACAATTTGCCACCTCTGGAAACTCTAATTCATCTTCCTCTATCTTGTCATTTCTCTAAAAAAATATTATTCTTTTGTTAAAATGCTATATAAGCCCAAATTCTAACCACTCCCTTGAGTTACTTATCAGAGTGTTCGCATGTGTATGTACAATACACGTGTTAATAAACTTGTTTGTTTTTCTCTTGTTAATCTGTCTTTTGTCAGTGTAATTTGTAGGGCTCCAGCTGGGAAACCTAGGAGAATAGAGAGAATTTTTTTCTTTTCTCTACACTTATTTCATCAAAGCTGGCATGAGAGAACCAATAAAGAATGTCTACTAGCAGAACAGAAATTACAATCTTATGTAATGAAATCACAGATTGATATTCTGTTATCTTTGCTACATTCCAGTGGTTAGAAACAAGTCACAGGTCCTGTTCTTACTCAACAGAAGGGAATTACAGAGGGGAAAGAATACTAAGAACTGGGGATCACAACTGTGAAGTAGGGACAGGGAAGCTGATGAGTTTTAGAGCCAGCTTGCCACAATTCACAAACAAAAAGTGTCACAAAGCTTTATCTGTAATTACATTCTAGAGGTACAGATAACAGATATAATAGTTGTTCAGAAGCTAGAGAAAGCAATGTGCCAAAACAGATGAAAAACTATTTGTGTTGCTTAGCTTAAATTGCTTATTATGGACTTATTTCCATATCTGTAAAAAACAGATAATTGGAGTAGAGGACACCTAAGGTCCTAATCCTCTATGGTTGCCAAAATACTTTGGTGAGCTTCAGTTTTCATAGCTATAACATTTCATTTATTATTATTATCTTTCTAGGTGAATTCAGTCACAGAATCTGCAAATAGAAGAACTCATCAACTTTGAGATATTCTCATTCCCAAAAGCTATTAAAAATATACACAATATGACTAACAATAATTTTTTTTGTTTGGCATTATGTAGGATGCTGATTTACTGTCATGTTTCAGAAAGTACTTCCCACTCTTTGTAAAACACAAACAGAACTCTGGGCAATGGAAAACCATGTCAATGCAGTCTGCTGGCCTGGGTCTATGAGTACTGTTTAATAAGAGCTCTGTGCCAACTGAGAGTGAAGGGAAAAAATTAACTATTTTCTGGTCACTCAGAAAAAAGAATCATATTCTGATACAGGTACTTCCCAGATCCACTATACATAAGTGGAATCATAACCAGGAGATTCACTAGACACCAATATGAAGCCACAACATTCGAATTAAAAAGGTGGCAAAGACAAAGAGCATGCTTTGCATTGGCAAGTTCTGAAAAGTGAGAAACATTAGATTCTATCAAAAACAATAGAAGAAACTGCTTGCACAATGTCTGAATAAGCAAGTGGAACAAAGTCTACCTAAAAAGAGAGAAAAACCAAATTGAAATTATCCCACTGTGGTATAAATCCCTCTGTGCATTCTTTTTGGATGCATTCTTAAACTTGGAACTGGTAGGAAAGAATGTATAAAAATAATTTCTAAGAAACAAATTCCACTTTCAAACATCATTCTTTTACAAATTTAAAAATTTACAGTTTTCTTTTACAACTGCATGTCACTTTCTGAAAAGTCAAGTTGACCTTCCCATCATGTCAATCAAAGTAATTCTATCTTGAGTTTCAGATTTGATTGCATTCTCCTTGTTATGTTTCCTTAGTAATACCTCTGGATAATAAATCTGCAGTCTCTGTATGTGTGTGATTTTTGAACTTCCTTTTTCTTTTTCCCTTGAGTTCTGCTGTTCTGATTTATTGGAAGTATTTGAAATGACACCTTGAACTTTTGCAGTTGAAGAATGATTCTGCCTGAGTCTTCTCTAGGTGTCAGGAGAAGCCCATTCTCCCTGTGGGACTGAGTAAATAGTAAGGAGAGCAGAAGGGAACTTCTTTAGCCTGGCTCCCAGAGTCTTCCTCAGACTGAACCTGTAGAGGAGAAACATTTTCTATAAGTCAGCAGCTGGTGCAGTGACTCTCATGCTATCTTCATGTCTCCAAATCTAAGGCAGCTCTGTTGAATTGGGAAGCTGTAATGAACCAGTATTCCCATGGGAAGTTTCATGACTCTGAATATCTCCAGACAAGAATCTCACAGAACAGGTGGGTTTTAACATGTACAGGTCCACCTGGGGTCACTGGAGTCATATTTTGGCATTTCATGGGTATGCTTCCAAAGATACAAGCAATTGGTTTTGCAAACATCAACAACAATATTTAAGATACTAATTTAAAATGAGAAAAAAAACCCCAGAATTTTAGATTTAGGACAGAGCTTTGGAGTTCAGTGCTTCTCAGACTTTCCGTGCATGTTGTTAAAATATAAACTGAGACATATTAAAATTTCAAGACTTTATTTGACCCTAAATCAATTCCAATCAGGCAGTGCCTAAACTGGATATGGTTAGGAGTGTTCTACCAACAGGAGCTTGAAGAAGAACTTTTATAGAGAAAAGGTGGAAGCAGAGTCAGGAAATTATTGATTGGCTATAACTTAAAGCCAAGATGGCTGTTTTTGACCAGTTGTCCTTAGCCTTTTGATTTAGAAACTTTGAGGTCACAACAGCATTAGAGTCACATCGGTCTAATGACCTGATTTGGTTAATTTAGCTATGTGAATCACTTTCTAATTCTAATTCAGGACCTAGGGAAGATGGCGGTGTAGGATGACGCTGGGCTCACCTCCTCCTGCTGATCACTTGGATTCCACCCACACCTGCCTAAATAACCCAGAAAACTGCCAGAAGACTAGCAGAACGGAGTCTCTGGAGTCAAGGGCAGACGAGAGGCCCACGGAAGAGGGTAGGAAGGGTGGAGAGGCAGTTCGCGCTACACGGACTGGCGGGAGGGACCTGGGGTGGAGGGGTGGCCTACCGGCCAAGCAGAGCCCCCCGAGTCTGGCTTGCAAAAGCGGAGGGGCCGGATGGAGTGTGTTCCGACAGCAAGTGGGACTTAATATCTGGAAGGTTATAAGTTAGCAGCTCTGCTCGGAGAGTGGGAAGGCTGGAGGACAACGGGAGGGAGAGGTGCTGAGCCCCAGGATGACAGAGCTCAGTTTGGCGGGGAACAAAGGCGCTTGCCAGCGCCATCTCCCTCACCCATCCCCCAGCCAAAATCCCAAAGGGAACCAGTTCCTGCCAGGGAACTTGCTTGTACCACGCAAACACCCAAGGCTGTGCTTCTGCGGATCCATCCCTCCAGCAGGTCTGACTCCCTCCTGGTGCCGCAGGGCCCCTCCTGAAGTGGATCACGGAAGGAGAAGCTGGCTAAGCTTGCCCCTCCCACCCCCGTGCACCTTGCCTATCCACCCCAGCTAATACGCCAGATCCCCAGCACCACAAGCCTGGCAGTGTGCAAGTAGCCCAGACGGGCCATGCCACCCCACAGTGAATCCTGCCCCTAGGAGAGGGGAAGAGAAGGTACACACCAGTCTGACTGTGGCCCCAGCGTGGGCTGGGGGCAGACATCAGGTCTGACTGCGGCCCCGCTCACCAGCACAAGTTATTCAAGACAGCACAGGGGAAGTGCCCTGCAGTTCCGCACCACTGCAGGGACTATCCAAAATTACCAAACGGAAGAATTCCCCTCAAAAGAATCTCCAGGAAATAACAACAGCAAACGAACTGATCAAAAACGATTTAAACAATATAACAGAAAGTGAATTTAGAATAATAGTCATAAAATTAATTGCTGGGCTTGAAAACAGTATAGAGGACAGCAGCGAATCTATTGCTACAGAGATCAAGGGACTAAGGAATAGTCAGGAGGAGCTAAAAAATTCTATAAACGAGCTGCAAAATAAAATGGAAACGACCATGGCTCGGATTGAAGAGGCAGAGGAGAGAATAGGTGAACTAGAAGATAAAATTATGGAAAAAGAAGAAGCTGAGAAAAAGAGAGATAAAAAATCCAGGAGTATGAGGGGAAAATTAGTGGACTAAGTGAGGCACTAAAGAGAAATAATCTACACATAATTGGTATTCCAGAGGAGGAAGAGAGAGGGAAAGGTGCTGAAGGTGTACTTGAAGAAATAATAGCTGAGAACTTCCTGGATCTGGGGAAGGAAAAAGGCATTGAAATCCAAGAGGCACAGAGAACTCCCTTCAGATGTAAATTGAATCCATCTTCTGCACAACATATCATAGTAAAAGTGGCAAAATACAAGGATAAAGAGAAAATTCTGAAAGCAGCGAGGGATAAACATGCCCTAACATATAAAGGGAGACCTATAAGACTCGTGACTAATCTCTCTTCTGAAACTTGGCAGGCCAGAAAGGAATGACAGGAGATCTTCAATGTGATGAACAGAAAAAAATATGCAGCCGAGAATCCTTTACCCAGCAAGTCTGTTATTTAGAATAGAAGGAGAGATAAAGGTCTTCCCAAATAATTCTAATACAGTGCATCTGAGTGAGGCCCAAGGTTCTTTGGCATGTTTAATAGGATCTCGGCTGACCACACTTGAACTAACAAGGGCCTCGTTTAACCCATTGTTTATAGGTGTTTAAGGATTGCTTACAGTCAGGTAGATAGTTGGCAATAGAACCCAAGCTAAAAGCCAGATTTACTGTTTCTCTTTGCTAAATACTTTATAACATCCTTTTTCTCCTTGTCATATCCCCAAAACTTAACATCATTAAGTCTCAATATGTGTAGATTATAAAGGTATCCAATTTACTACCTATGTTAAAGGGTGTGAATTATAATCGTTGGAGAATTTTACTTCATTAACATTTTTCTTAGAAGATAGAACTGTTTTCATATTTTCCTTAACTAAAGGTGCTTGATTACTTCTGAATGCCTTAGTTAATAGGAAAAATAGCAAAAAAATTGAGAAATTACAAATTTCAACCACATATGTAGGATCCTTGGCAAACCACATAGCTGGAAAAAAACCCATATTTTATAACTAGGTGTCCTTCTTCTACACGAACATTAATACATTAACATATAAAGAAAAAATAGTGAAATGAGAACATTTAGAAAGAAAGGATTGGAAAGGTTTGTGAACTAGAACACTGCTGTATCCATCACAGGAGCAAATGAACACACAGAGGCAAAGACTTTGAAAAGTATATTTCAATAATGCCAGATCTAAAGCAGAAAGAAGGAAAGATAACATAGAGCTCCATATCCCCGTGTGGAATCACAAATCAACTCTTTGGAACAACTGAGCTGATTTCAATTATTTGGCTTGAGTATATTTGTTGTCTAGAAGTCCAGCAATTTAATCATTTGAATATCTAACATCGCCTAAAAGCAGGGCTGAAAATTCTTTCAGAAAGGGAGGTCTCTCTTTCTCCTCCCAGGGCCCAGTATAATTCTCACAAAGGAGTGCACACTGAGAAAGTGTTGGAAGTGATTTTCTGGGTCAAGCTCTGCATTACAACAAATATGGATTCAACCAGAAAAGTAAGCCTTAAATTGCTTTTTTTTTTTTTTTTTTGTAACCACAATTCCTTTTGCTGCTGCTTAGATTGTTACACAAGCAAATAAATCCTTTTAATTGGCCCACCCCCAGGGCAAACAGCTCACCCCAGTAAGTAATCATGTGGAAGAGTGGAGGCTGTGGAGGTGGGGTGCATCCTGCTGAACAATCTTTGCTTTTATTTTACCAACTGATTTTGAAAGGCGGCATTGTAACTTGGCATTAAATATTTACGAATTATATTAAGGTAAGATTGATTCATTTAACAGACATAATGGAGTAGGGAAGCCACATGGAGTGACTAAAGGGCTTCACAGTGGGAAATCCTTGCTAGCAGGCATCAATCTGCACCTGGTAATGGCCATGAATAGGCTCGCAGTCTTGCTACTTAAATAAATTGATGTGCAATTCATCTGCTGTTTAGAGCCATTGGAAATGCACTGCACTAACTCTGTTCCTTGGCAAGTATCCCAATTAAGTGCCTGGGTCATTTATTAGAGTGCCAAGTGCAGTTCAAGTTGCTACCAAGTTTTTTGCCATTTACCAAATGGCAATTTGTTCTGAAAGGGGTATAGGGGATGGGGGAGGTGGTGGAGCAGCAGGTGTAGTAGAAAAAAACCTGGACTCAGATGGGTGCAGTTCAAATTCTGAATTCCCCACTAGAAGCATATGTCATTGAATCTCTCCAAAGTTGTTTTTTTTATCTCTATAATGGGAAGAAAATATCCCTGCTTTACCTACTTGTGAGGCACAAAACAAGATAATAAAAGTGGAAGCACATTTTAGTTTAAAAAGTGCTATTCAAAATTTTGACTTACCACTACAAGCATAATTCTTGCAGGGGTACCTTAAGTGCCTGGCATTCATTTCCCCTAGTGTTCTACATTCTTCCGTCCCCTCCATTTTCTGTCTTGATCAGACATTCTCAGAGCTAGGAGGAAAATAAAAGTGTCAAGCTTTTAAAAAGCTTACATCTTATGAGATGCATAGGTTTGTATTTCTTGGTGCTAAAATTTTCAGACTAGTCTAGTACTTTTATTAGCCACTTCTTGGTGATATATAAATCAATAAAAGAGTACTTTAAAAGCACTTGAAATTGGTATGATCATAAAGAGCAGCTAGCTAATTTGAAAATTTTATTTATTTCATAATGACTTTTAATAGATTTCTGTTAATTCCAGTTATTTTGAAATGTGCCATTCTTTCTTCCATCTTTCCCAGTTGGATGTGTTTGGTGAATTGGTTGTGAAATATAGAAATGTGACTTATGCCTTTTAATTTTAGAAAAATGTAACTTAGAACAAATTAAATCCGTGCTTTTCATTGAAAAAGAAGTTCTACAAAACAAAGTGCTTAATGAATTGCCTCCTATTCAAAAGTTTGAAACAAGCAATACTATGGGCTATAACTATTTGTGATCCATATTTCTCTACTGATTCAATTAAACAAAGTGCACAGTAGTGCACTAAAATGTCATTGATAGAAAAATATATTAGGAATTGTATTGATTTAGGTTGTTTACTATTCTAATCCCTTTGTTGTTTCCTTTTTTAATTATATTGTGCTCATTATTAAAAAAATAATTAATAAGAAGGTTGAATAAAATTTGCTGAATCATTACTGTCTAATACTCTTCAGCATCCTTTGTGATTAAATCTGATGTCCACCTTAGACAAAATAAGATATTTCCATTGAGGGCAAGCAGTGTGATGATAATTCAACTACATTCAGTGAGACCCTAAACAATGTTACCTTCTATGTAGCAAAGTGATATTTTCCAACCCTTTCACTATACTAGGGCAATTGCCATTATATGGACTATAACTCATCTTTCTACTCAGTCTTCCTCTACTGATTTTTATCTTTCTCGGCTATCACCAGATAAATGGTTTCTACAAGAATCTAGTTGGTATCAAGTTCTTTTTGCTTGGGAATCAGCATGAGCAAAGAAATATTGGTTATACTGATAAAGTATAGTGGAAAAATAGCTGGCCACTCTCTTCCCAGCTTTAGTTGGAACAGAATTTCTAATATCTCTCAACTGAACATCCTTCACAAGATAGTAAGAAATAGTGGTAGAGATTGATTAGGGGGATAGCAAAATACTGCCATAACAGATTGCTGCCTATCTGGACTTTTGAAATGAAAATATGCTCAATTCTTTAATTTTATGTAATAAAATTTTTGTGTAATAAAATTACATAATTAATGTAATTTTTTATGTAATAAAAATCCAACAGAACTCACAAATCTCTTCTTTAACTGCTCCACCTCTCCCTACAGTACTGTAATTCTATAGTCATATTTTTGTTAAACTATTGTCTTCAGGAGTGCCTGGGTAGCTCAGTTGGTTAAGTGGCTGACTTTAGCTCAGGTCATGATCTCTTGGTTTGAGAGTTTGGGCCCCATGCTGGGCTCTGTGCTGACAGCTCAGAGCCTGGAGCCTGCTTTGGATTCTGTCTCCCTCTCTCTCTCTCTGTCCCTCCTCCACTTGCACTCTGCTTCTCTCTCTCTCAAAAATAAATAAACATAAAAAACTTAAAAAAAAATATAGTCTTCAAAATATAAAAAATCTTGCCACTTATACAAATATAAAATGAACACATGCCAAGATTTTATTAAACTTATTAATTAATGAGGGAACCATTAAAATGTTACAACTCATTCAAAGGAGAACCTCACAAACAGACCTCTATAGGCAATCTAGAATGATGAAATGGATTTGCTAACAGATGCAAAACTCAACATCCTATGGGCACTAAGGTAATGTTTGGAACCATTTTTGCTATAGGGTTGATATTTATTCCATCCCTACTAGACAAAATATAATTGCATTTTTCAGACAAGAATCATTTGCATTACCATCAATTTTATATAATACAAAGAATTATAAAATAGCCTAGTCAAAGACAATAAAAAATGAAGACCATTATAGCATCAGATACCTCCAAAGGATTTGCTAGACCACACCCAGTATTTCATTATGAGGACATTCAGTGATCTTTTGCGTACTTCAAAGTCTTTCATAATTTGTCCTAACATTTGTAACTGAATGATACTTTTGTAACCATATCAAGATTCTCCACCTTCATGTCCACTAAAGAGTTAGCTTCCTGACCATTAGAAGCTATTACCAAGACTCTGAGTCCTGTTTCTATATTTCCTCTCACATCTATGGTCCTCTTACTAGCTACACCCCACTTCCACCTCCCAAAAATGCATGAGTAAGCACCCTTGGAACTTATAGTCCATAATGCAAACACTTTACTAATGTTACTAATACAACATCATGAATAGAAAAGAGAATCTCTAAAAAGTTCAAACAATGGCTTTATCCTTAGAGTATCTCTAAGTTTAAGAAAGAGAAAAGAGAAAAATATATTCCTAATAAAAATAGAAGAGCACATGGATGGAGGTACACTCTCTTTTTATACTCTAACCCTATGAATATGTAACTTAGTCTGTTTTCCTTAATAACATTCTTCCAGAAGCTATCTGCCTCTGTTCCAGAATGCTCTACTGTCACTCCTTCTTTCTTGCAAACATTTTCAGGAGAAGGGGGACCTCAACGCAATCAAATCCTGACTACTCCCTGAAAAATTTATTTGGCCAAATAGATCCCAAACAAGCCCAGCCCTCCTCATACTACCATCATCAGAGACTCACATAGTGAGACCCATTGGATTTGGAAAACCAGTGCTGAGATTTCAGGTGTCAGAAGTCTAAATATAGAACACACTTAGGAATCATTTATAAAGATACTTGCCCTAAGGCCCTGAGCCTGGAATGCCAATTTATAACAGAGATTTTCCCTAGGCAGATAACCAGAAGGAGCAATGGAAACACAGGCTAAAGATGACTTGGATCACATCAGGGCCAATAGCCATGTTATTTTAGTCTGCACAATTATGAGTCCCAGGCTAAGGTCTACATGAGAAATAGCCCACAGAAGATCCAGCAACAGAGATTGAGGAGTATTCCAAAAAGCCAAGGCAGATGAAGGGAATATGGACAATGGACTGGAGGCCAGAGGCCAGAGTGGGACAGTAAGCCTGACTTAAAACTAAAAGGCTTAGCTGTTTGTATGTTGCCCTGGGTCATGGGTTGGCTCCATTGCATGCAGTATGTGAATGGAGGAGGGTGAGTTTCTGGATGGTTAATATGATGCTTTTCTGTATTACAGATCTGTAGGGTTGGTAGACAGTAAGGAGGAATCAAGCAGCTTGTAAGAAATATTGTCTCTGAGTTAAACCATAATTTCTGTAACTAAAAACTCCCAAAGAATATGACATTTGGAAGTATAATTACTTGCCCCTGATGTTTTAAGAGTACTGTGAGGTTCTGTCCTCAGATATAGGACCTCATGATTCCAGGTGGTTAGTCAATCCACTGCCAAATATCTGTACCTATTAAGTAGCTTTGTGGATTCATAAATCGTGAAAAACATTTTGTCTTAAATTTTAACTTTATTTGCCCTCACAGAGCAATAAAGTCAATAAAAGTATGGTTCATTTACCATTAAATAATTAAAATCTTGGTTTTTAATAGCTACTAGCTTTTCAGAGAGTCAATTGAATCCATTTTTAAAGTGCATTAAAACCTTCATTTTTACAAAATAGAGGGTACTTTAGCTGCTTGAAGGCAAAATTCTGTGCCAGATATTTAGACTAAGTCTACCCTACAATTTCTGACCATTTGTTCCTTCAAGTAGTGTTTGCAACATATTTACATATATTTTTAAGTAGATACATTCAGCAAATTCTTTTAATTTTCAAGAACTAATTATATACTATGAGCACCTTAAATTAAGCTCAATTCTTAGGTTCTTGTGTGCTATCTCTGAAGCTGGGTTTTGTGAAGGAAAGATTTGCAAAGTGATAATCTTTCCCAGTAAACAGAGGTGTAGGGAAGAGGAAGGCTTAGAATTTAGGGAATGTCTGTAGGAATCAGTATTGTAATTTTACAAATTTAACTAGTACCATTATAGTAGCTTTAAGGGAACACTGCCCTGTTGAGTGCAGAAACTTCAAAAATTACACTGCCTTTCCTTACCTTCTAAATTTAAACATAGATTAAAAAAGGCTTAAAATTTATCAAAATATTTGTTAGCCTATTAAAACAAGACAACTCTGTATCGAGTCATCTATGTTAATGGAATCATCTGGCTTTTGGTGTAGGACTATTATAAAAGGTTTATAATTTGGGCAATCTGTAACTTATAACACTCAATATTGAAAATTAAAAATATATATATATTTGTTTCCCAATGTTTGAATGAATTCAACTAGTGTATAAAGCAAATAATTTTTGGTGAAAATTGATTATTTTGAAATGTGTCACCTAAAATTATCATTAAAGGAAGTTAGAACTTCCTTTTTCTGTGAGATGGTGAAGATGATGGAAGAACATGGAAGTTCTCAGCTTCTTTTGTCCCTGAAATGCAGCCAGATCAGCACCAAATCATTTTGCATACCTAGAAAACTGATCTGAGGATTAATACAATAATCTGCATAACTGGAGCCACAGAACTTGGCAGGTCCATGGTTTGGAGAGGTGAACTGGGGGAGAGAAGCCATGGAGGGTAAGGAACTGTTTTTGCAGAGAAAGGACAGAGAAAGAAGGGAGAGTGCAGTGCATCTGGAGAGCAGGAAAAACACTCCCCTGAAAGTAGCTGGAGAGAAAGAGTGGAAACACTCACAAGGGACTGAACAAGAAATCTGTTCTCCAAAATCATTGATAGGGAGAAAGGAAAAATACCATTAGGATTCTATAAACTGGGGAGTGCACAGTTGGAAATTCTGGAGCTTGATACCTGGCAGTGCTCTGGTGGAGAAGAAGGGCAAATCCCAGAAGCAAGCAGTGAGGTACAATGGGTCGATGGGCCACACAGGGAGAAGCAATTCCTCTGCATGGAGGGTGTTTGGTAGAGGTCATAAGGCCTTGCCACAGGCAAAGGTCTCTGTGGACCCTGGAGAACAGCCATATTTGCTGGTATTGGAACAAAGACGCAAGAATGTAGTGAAACCTGATGCTGGCTGTGTGTTGTGATTTGCCATAATACCTGAACCTCTTCAGCTGTGTGATCACACAAATGTTTTCTGGGGCAAGTCGGTACCTGGCCATTGCTCAGGAAGATTCTCCTCAGGTCCAAGCTGCAGGGTTCTCTGGCATGAGGGGTTTGGAAACAAAGCCCCATCTGAGATGAAATTTGGGAGGGAGGTGCCACCTGGCAGGCTGACAGCTTGGAACCGGACAGTGTAGAAGTGAAGAGTGGACGGAAACCTGAGACAAAAGAAGGGTGCTTGATTGTGGGTCAGTGAGAGTAGAGAGTTCCTGTGCCAGAAACTAGGAAGGTGGCTGAAGCCATCTTTAGGTCTCCTCCGCATGTGCATACACACGCATGCACACACCCCCCACACTGATAGATCCCTGTTAGCTAAGCAGCGCCACCTGGTGGAGAATGGAGCCATTACACCAAGCCCCGACCAACTGTACTCCTCCAAGCACACATTCTAGAGGACCACCTCAAGTCTCTCCACCTGCTTAGTGTATGGACTGTAAAGTGCTTCATAGTTTGAGTTCTAGGGGAAACTGGATGTAATTTCATTCGGGTTTCATTCTGTTTGCTGGCCCACCTATTCATTTTTTTCTCCTTTCTTTTCTTTTTCTTGGACACAGAGAGAGAACAATTTATTTTTATTTTCCTTTTTTAAAATTAAAAACCTATTTACCATGTTTTTTATTTTTGGGTAAATTTTTAATTCTATTTCACTCTCTTCATTTCATTTTATTCTATATTATTATACACTTAAAAAACTTAAAAAAACTTTTTCTTACTTTTTTTTCTTTTCTTTCTTTTTTCCCCTATTCTATCAAGCTTCTTTCAACAAACAGACCAAAACAAACCTAGGATCTAGCTTCCTGTATTTGATTTTTTGTGTTTTAAATTTTTTTTAATTTTAAATTTAATTATATTATTTTTTTTCTTCCTCCAAAATGACAAATTGAAGGAATTCACCCCAAAACAAAGAACATGAAGAAATGACAGCCAGGGGCTTAATCAACACAGATATAACAAGATGGCTGAACTAGAATTTAGAATCATGATAACAAGAATACTAGCTGGGGTTAAAAAAAAACAAAACATAAAATCTCTTTCTTCAGAGACAAAAGAAGTAAAATCTAGTGAGGACAAAATAAGAAAATGCTATAACTGAGATGCAATCATTAATAGATGCCACAGAGGCAAGGATGGATAAAGCAGAGAAGCAAATCAGTGATATAGAAGATGGAATTATGGGGAATAATGAAGCAGAAATAAAGAGGGAAGCAAGGGCAAAAGAGAATGATATAAGAATTAGACAACCCAGTGACTTATTATAAAGGAATAACATCTGAATCATAGGAGTCCCAGAAGATGAAGAGAGAGAGAAAAGGGATAGAAGGATTATGGAAGTAAATTATAGTGGAAAACATTCCTAAACTTGGGAAACACAAAAACATCAAAATCCAAGAAGCACATAGAACTCCCATTAGATTCAACCAAAACTGACCATCAACAAGGCAATATCATAGTCAAATTCACAAAATACACAGACAAGGAAAGAATTATGAAAGTAGGTAGGGAAAAAAAAATTCTTAACCTATAAGGGAAGACAGATCAGGTTCTCAGCAGACCCATCCACAGAAACTTGGCAGGACAGAAAGGAGTGGCAGGGATATATTCAATGTGCTGAATTGGGAAAATATGCAGCTAAGAGTTCTGTATCCAGCAAGGCTGCCATTGAAAATAGATGGAGAGATAAAGAGTTTCCCAGACAAACAAAAACTCAAGGAGTTTGTGACCAGTAAACCAGCCCTCTTAAGAAATTTTAAGGGAGAATCTCTGAGTGGAGAAAAGACAAAACAAAACAAAAAAGACCAAAAGCAATAAAGCCTAGAAAGTACCAGAGAACATCACCAGAAACTACCAACTCTACAGACAGCACAATGGCAATAAATTCATATATTTCAGTACTCTAAACTTCGATGGACCAAACACTGCAGTCAAAAGACATAGGGTAATAGAAGGGCTAAGAAAACAAGGTCATTGATGTGCTGTTTACAAGAGACCCACTTTAGACCTAAAGACACCTTCAGATTGAAAGTAAGGGGATGAAGAAGCATCTATCATGCTAATGGTCACCAAAGGAAAACCAGAGTAGCCATGCTTACATCAGACAAACTATATTTTAAAATAAAGACTGTCGAGGAAAAGGGAAGATGGCGGCATAGGAGGACGCTGGGCTCACCGTGCGTCCTGCTGATCATTTAGATTCCACCTACACCTGCCTAAATAACCCAGAAAACTGCCAGAGGATTAGCAGAACAGAGTCTCCGGAGCCAAGCGCAGACGAGAGGCCCACGGAAGAGGGTAGGAAGGGCGGCGAGGCGGTGCGCGCTCCACGGACTGGTGGGAGGGACCTGGGGTGGAGGGGCAGCCTGCCGGCCAAGCAGAGCCCCCGAGTCTGGCTAGCAAAAGCGGAGGGGCCGGACGGAGTGTGTTCCGACAGCAAGCGTGACTTAGCGTCTGGGAGGTCATAAGTTAACAGCTCTGCTCGGAAAGCGGGAAGGCTGGAGGACAAAGGGAGGGAGAGCTGCTGAGCCCCCGGACAACAGAGCTCAGTTTGGTGGGGAACAAAGGTGCTCGCCAGCGCCATCTCCCTCGCCCATCCCCCAGCCAAAATTCCAAAGGGAACCAGTTCCTGCCAGGGAACTTGCTCGCTCCGTGCAAACACCCAACTCTGTGCTTCTGTGGAACCAAACCTCCGGCAGCAGATCTGACTCCCTCCCGCTGCCACAGGGCCCCTCCTGAAGTGGATCACCTAAGGAGAAGCGAGCTAAGCCTGCCCCTCCTGCCCCCGTGCACCTTGCCTATCCACCCCAGCTAATATGCCAGATCCCCAGCACCACAAGCCTGGCAGTGTGCAAGTAGCCCAGATGGGCCACACCACCCCACAGTGAATCCCGCCCCTAGGAGAGGGGAAGAGAAGGCACACACCAGTCTGACTGTGGCCCCAGCAGTGGGTTGGGGGCATACATCAGGGCTCACTGCGGCCCAGCCCACCAACTCCAGTTATACACCACAGCACAGGCGAAGTGCCCTGCAGGTCCTCACCACTCCAGGGACTATCCAAAATGACCAAACGGAAGAATTCCCCTCAGAAGAATCTCCAGGAAATAACAACAGCTAATGAACTGATCAAAAAGGATTTAAATAATAGAAAGTGAATTTAGAATAATAGTCATAAAATTAATCGCTGGGCTTGAAAACAGTATAGAGGACAGCAGAGAATCTCTTGCTACAGAGATCAAGGGACTAAGGAACAGTCACGAGGAGCTGAAAAACGCTTTAAATGAAATGCAAAACAAAATGGGAACCACGACGGCTCGGATTGAAGAGGCAGAGGAGAGACTAGGTGAACTAGAAGATAAAGTTATGGAAAAAGAGGAAGCTGAGAAAAAGAGAGATAAAATAAAGACTGTCACAAGAGATGAAGAAGGGCATTATATCATAATCAAGGGATCTATCCACCAAGAAGATCCAACAATTATAAATACTTATGCCCCCAACATAGAATGCCCAAATATATAAATCAATTAATCGCAAACACAAAGAAACTCATTGTTAATAGTACCATAATAGTAGGGGACTTCAACACACTCCACTTACAGCAATGGACAGATCATGTAAGCAGAAAACCAACAAGGAAACAATGGCTTTGAATGACACACTGAACCGAATGGACTTAACAGATACATTCAGAACATTTCATCCTAAAGCATCAGAATACACATTCTTCTTGAGTGCACATGGAACATTCTCCAGAATATATCATATGCTGGGACACAAATCAGCCCTCAACAAGTACAAAAAGATCAAGATCATACCGTGCATATTTTCAAACAACAATGCTATGAATCTCGAAATAAACCACAAGAAAAAACTTGGAAAGACCATGAATACTTGGAGATTAAATAACATCCTACTAAGGAATGAATGGGTTTACCAAGAAATTAAAGAGAAAATTAAAAAGTATATGGAAGCCAATGAAAATGATAACATGACAGCTCAAAACCTCTGGGATGTAGCAAAGGCAGTCATAAGAGGGAAGTATATAGCAATCCAGGCCTCCTAAAGCAGAAAGCAAGCTCTCAGAAACACAACCTAACCTTACACCTTAAAGAGCTGGAAAAAAACTGCAAGGAAAGTCCCAAAGCAGTAGAAGATGGGAAATAATAAAGATTAGAGCAGAAATCAATAATATTGAAATTAAAAAAAAAAGAACAGATCAAGAAAACCAGGAGGTGGTTCTTTGAAAAGATTAACAAAATTGATAAACCCCTTGCCAGATTGATCAAAAAGAAAAAAGGAAAAGACTCAAATAAATGAAAACAAGAATGAAAGAGGAGAGACCACAACCAAACACTGCAGGAATACAAACAATAATAAGAGATTATGAGCAATTATATGCCAATAAATTGGTCAATCTGGAAAAATGGGAAAATTCCTAACACATATAAACTACCAAAACTGAAACAGGAAGAAATAGCACAATTGGACACAGACATAACCAGTAAAGGAATTGAATTAGTAATAAAAAAATCTCCCCAAAAACAAGAGTCCAGGGCAAATGGCTTTCCAGGGGAATTCTACCAAACATTTAAAGGAGACTTAACACCTATTCTTTTGAAGCTGTTCCAAAGAATAGAAATGGAAGAAAAACTTCCAAACTCATTCTACAAGGCCAGCATTACCTTGATTCCAAAACCAAAGGTCCCACTAAAAAGAACTACACACCAATTTCCCTGATACACATGGAGGCAAAAATTCTCAACAAGATACTAGCCAACCAGAGCCAACAATACATTAAGACTTATTCATCACGACCATTCATCATGACCAAGTGGGATGCAGGACTGGTTCAATATCTGCAAATAAATCTATGTGATGCATCACAATAATAAAAGAAAGAATCAGAACCGCATGATCCTCTCAAGATTCAGAGAAAGCATTTGACAAAACACAGCATCCTTTCTTGATAAAAACCCTCAAGAAAGTAGGGATAGAAGAATCATACCTCGAGATCATATGTGAAAGACCCAACACTAATATCATCCTCAGTGGGGAAGAGCAGAGCTTTTCCCCTAAGGTCAGGAACATGACAAGGATGTTCTCTCTCACCACTATTATTCAACATAGTGTTGGAAGTCCTAGCCTTAGCAATCAGACAACACAAAGAAATATAAGGCATCCAAATTGGCTAGGAGGAAGTCAAACATTCACTCTTCGCAGGTGACATGATACTGTATGTGGAAAACCCAAAATATTACACCAAAAAACATCTAGAACTGATCCATGAATTCAGCAAAGTCACAGGATATAAAATCAATGCACAGAAATCATTTCTATACACCCATGATGAAACAACAGAAAGAGAAATCAAGGAATTGATCCCCTTAACAATTGCACCAAAACCCATAAAAATACCTAGGAATAAACCTAACCAAAGAGGTGAAAAATGTATACACTGAAAACTGTAGAAAGCTTATGAAAGAAATTGAAGAAGACACAAAAAATATGGAAAAACACTTCATGCTCATAGATTGGAAGAAAAAATATTGTTAAAATGTTGATACTACTCAAAGCAATCTACATATTCAATACAATCCCTATCAAAATAACACCAGCATTCTTCACAGCTAGAACAAACCATCCTAAAATTTGTATGGACCCAGAACAGGCCCCCAATAGTTAAAGAAATCCTGAAAAAACAAAAGAAAACAACAAAACAAAACAAAGCTGGAGACATCACAATCCCAGACTTCAAGATGCATTACAAAGCTGTAATAATGGTACTGGCAAAAAAACAGACTCATAGATCAATTGTACAGAATAGGGAACACAGAGGAGTGTCTGGGTGGCTCAGTTGGTTAAGCATCCAAGTTCAGCTCAGGTTATGATCTTGCGGTTCACGAGTTTAAGCCCTGCATCAGACTGTGCTGACAGTCAGAGTATGGAACCTGCTTTGGATTCTGAGTCTTCCTCTCTCTCTGCCCCTTCCCAACTCATGCTCTGCTTCTCTCTCTTTCTGTCTCTCTCTCTCTCTCTCTCAAAAATAAATAAACGTTAAAAAATTAAAAAAATAGAGAACCCATATGGCCAACTAATCTTTGACAAAGCAGGAAAGAATATCCAATGGAATAAAGACAGTCTCTTCAGCAAATGGTGTTGGGAAAACTGGACAGCGACATGCAGAAGAATGAACCTGGACCACTTTATTACACCATACATAAAAATGAACACTGAATGGATCAAAGTCCTAAACGTAAGACAAGGAAGCCATCAAAATCCTAGAGTAGAAAGCAGGCAAATACCTCCTTGACCTTGGCAGCAGCAACTTCTTACCCAACATGTCTTGGAGGCAAGGGAAACAAAAGCAAAAATGAACTACTGGGATCTCATCAAAACAAAAACCTTCTTCAATGTGAAGAAAACAATCAGCAAAACTAAAAGGCAACTGATGGAATGGGGGAAGATATTTGCAAATGACATATCAGATAAAGTGTTAGTATCCAAAATCTATAAAGAACTTATCAAACTCAACACCCAAAAAACAAATAATCCAGTGAAGAAATGGGCAAAGGACATGAATAGTCACTTTTCCAAAGAAGACATCCAGATGGCTAACAGATACATGAAAAGATGCTTAACATCACTCATTATCAGGGTAATATAAATCAAAACCACAATGAGATATTGCCTCACACTAGTCGGAATGGCTAAAATTAACAACACAAGAAACAGCAGGTGTTGGTGAGGATTCAGAGAAAGAGGAAACCTCTTACACTGTTTGTGGGACTGAAAACTTGGCACAGCCACCCTGAAAAACAATATGGAGCTTCCTCAAAAAAGTTAAAAATAGAACTATCCTATGACCCAACAATCGCACTACTAGGTATTTATCCAAAGGATACAGCTGTGCTCTTTTGAAGGGGCACATACACTCCAATGTTTATAGCAGTGCTATCAACAATAGCCAAAGTATGGAAAGAGCCCAAATGTCCATCAACTGATGAATGGATAAAGAAGATGTGGTATATATATATACAATGGAATATTACTTGGCTGTCAAAGAGAATGAAATCCTGCCATTTGCAACCATGTGGCTGGAACTAGAAGGTATACTAAGTGAAATTTCAGTCAGAGAAAGAAATATTATATGACTTCATTCGTTTGCGGAATTTAAGTTACAAAACAGATGAACATAAGGGAAGTGAAGCAAAAAATAACATAAAAACAGGGAGGGGGACAAAACATAAGAGACTCTTAAACACAGAGAACAAACTGAGGGTAACTTCAATGGGCAAGGGGAATTAAGGAGGGCACTTTTATGATGAGCACTGGGTATTATGAATCACTGGGTTCTACTCCTGAGATCATTATTGTACTATATGCTAACTTGGATGTAAATTAAAAAATAATAATAATAATTAAAAAAACAAAGAAAACAGGAAGAGTTTATATTCTTCAGGCAAGGACAATATAGTAGAATGTATTTTTTCCTTTCAATTTTCTTATAATGAAAGTGATGTATGTAATTTTTAGAAATACATAAGCACAAAATAAGAAAATAAAATGAATATTCATTATGTAATTAAAAAAAGAAACTTCCTTTTTCTGCCTCCTTCCGCCTATAAAAGCCCTCCATTCTGTACAATTCCCAGAGTTCCTTTCTACTCGCTAGTTGGAATCTGCTTGATTCAAGAATCATTGAATAAATCCAATCATATCTTTAAAAAAAAGAAAAAGGAATTAATTTATAGTCTGCTCATATAAGCTTGTTGAAATAGATATTTTCAGCCTAGATAATTTTTCAATGTGATGAATGTTGATAAAAATATAATATTAAAAAATTACAGGTAAACCTAGGTGGCTCAGTAAGTTAAGTATCTGAATTCAGCTCATAATCTCACGGTTCATGAGTTGGAGCCCTGTGCGGGGCTCTGTGCTGACAGCTCAGACCTGGAGCCTGCTTTAGATTTTGTATCTCTCTCTCTCTCTGATCCTCCCCACTCACTTTCTCTCTCTCTCAAAAATAAATAAGCATTAAGAAAAAAAAAAAAGTTCTGTTGTCTCCATTACTTATTCCAAATAAACAGATAACTGAGGAGACCTGGTTAAACAGTTCTTTATTATTAATAATTTTATACACAGAATACAAAGCAACTGAAGTCAGTGATACCTTCTACATAGTCTGTTACTTAAACTCTCTGTGTACCTTAGTTTCTTCATTCATAATAATTGATTTTATCATTGGACTGTTTTGAGGATTAAATAAATCAATACATGGAAAACATAGGTACTGGCACATATTCAATGCTCAATAAATAATGTTTATTGTATCATGAACAATGTTTATTATTATATCATTATTTGTATTATTGACTGCTGTATTCAAGTCCACTTGTGCACTAGCCTCACCTAGATTGTGCTTATTCCTTCACACTTTTCCTCTTCATCTGTCTATGGAACAGGTATCTTCCTTTCAGTTTTCTTTCCTGAGTTGTGAAATCTTCCCTGAGGCAAAGCTGTTCTGTTCTGTTCTGCAAATTGCATTTTGTGTAACTCCAGGGGGCACCCTTTATATTATGGTCATCATATTTGGAGTGTTATTATGATAATCTGGCATATATCACAAAGTATCTTGAAAGAAGGTGTGTATAACAATTTGTACAAAGTCAACTTTTGGGCTAGTGGAGGTGCAATTATTCAGCATCATTGAGCTGTCACTAATTTCCAAGTAAAAATGAAGTAGACAGAAAGCTAGACTTAGCCTGTATTGTCTTTGAGGATGGGGAAGTTGGTGGCTGAGAAATATTTAAGTGATTAAGATTAAATGAACTTTAATATAAGAACGAAGTTGCATCAGTTTTGGTATGAATTTTAGGATATTAAATCTTACAATCCTGTTGGTTCTATTGCTCAAAACTGTGCTTGAGACCTTGATCTGCAGCCACAGTAATTAAATAGCCTTCACAAAGCAATAGGAGCTTATACTACTCCTTTGAATGTCAATTTTCTCATTTTAAGATTGGGCTAAAAGCACTTGTGAATGCCTAATTCTGAAAATCAGAAAAGCTCATCCTTAGGAAAACAACTCATAAGTGTAAGAATATTATTATAATTTGCTCCACATATTTTGGAAGAAATTCACTTGATTTATTTTTCTTATCATCCTTTGCTTTTATCTGTTGTCTTTCTACTTCCTTCTTGAAAGCCTACATGGGGCATGATTAAGCAGGCGATGGCTCTAGCTGGCAATTTGTGATGTCAAAGCAGCTGTTAAAAGCTGCATCTCAGGGGGTGCCTGGATGGGTCAGTTGGTTAAATGCCTGACTTTGGTTCAGGTCTTGATCTCATGGTTCATGGGTTCGAGCCCACCTGGGGCTCTGTGCTGACAACTCAGAGCCTGAAGCCTACCTTGGATTCTGTGTCTCCCTCTCTCTCTCTGCCCCTTACCCACTAGCTCTCTGTTTCTCTCTCTTAAAAATAAATAAACATTAAAAAAAAGAGCTGCATCTCAGGAAAGGGTTCGATCTGATTTCCATTTTAATGAAACCCTCTGAAAGAGGGCTTGGGGTATATGAAACAGAGTCTTGACAAGAAATCATGTTTGAAGAGGTTGGTGGGAAGTGGACCTTGAAGTGATTCTTGAGTCAAAGAGTCACCTCTGGCAACCATTTTTCTGGTTTATTTTGCTGTTCCTATGACTCCAGACCTATGTGTACTGGGAGCTCTTGGAGGCAAAGCCCTGAGCAGACACAATCCAAGTGTTTTAAGATCATGAGCACTAAAATTCAAACTGACACTTGAAGAATCTGAACATTTCATTCTTAGATTAAAATAGACAGCTTGTTCCTTTCCATGAACACATGTTATCCTAAAGACTGAGCAACCTTGAATTTAGTAAGCAAGTCTTAAGTGAAACATAAGTTCATCCTTTAATGGAATGAGAATGGATGCTCCCAGTTCCCATAAACATTCATTTTTCCAAGTGCACCTTTTCTTGGGGATGAATTAATCTTTTTGAAATGAGGAAATGAACTGTGTCACTAGCCCTCAGACTTATGAGTGAAAAATATGGTGGATGTTTAGCCTCACATACTGCAGCAAATAATTCAGCATATTGGAAATGTTATGTCAGCCCTTCAAATGATTTTAACCTGTATTTACAAAAAAAAAAAAACCTAAATTTTAATTCTTTAAGATTTCAACATATCCTGCCTATTTTTAAAATTCTCTTTTCAAAAATGTGAGAATAGCTAGTGATTTTTATGGCTCTTTTCTTTTAAAAAAGCAAAATTCTAGATCTTAGTCTAGACATCATATAGTCAAATATTTTATTTGTTTTTTAAAGATTTATTTATTTATTTTGAAAGAGAGAGAATGCAAGCAGAGGAAGGGCAGAGAGAGGGAGAGAGAGAGAATCCCAAGGAGAGTCTGCACCATTAGTGCCACCATCAGCGTGGAGAGTGACCTGGGGCTCGAACCCACTAACCATGAGATCATGACTTAAGCTGAAGCCAAGAGTTGGTTGCTTAACCAGGTGGCCCTGTAGTCAAATACTTTAAATTTAAAGATGAGCTACTGAGGCTCAGAGAAGTGATATGATTGGCCAAGGTCACAGAGAAGAAAGTTGTGGAGCTGAGACTCAAATCAAGATTTCCTTCTTCTCTTTACTCTCCACTACACTATTAAAAAATAGAAAAAGAATAAATAATACAGTTTCTACTCATCAGTGTCAACTTAAATTTTAGGTAAAACATTTTGTGGAACTGAGCTGCATATAACATAATGTTAGGGGCATGGGTTAATATCTGACCTTGTCTCCATCCCAGCTCTTTCATCCCTTTGACTTTGGAAAATTACTTAATCATTCTAAGTTTCAGTTTCTTCACTTACAAAAAGTGGAAAATAATAGTACATATCTCACTTAAACCACACAATTAAATGATGAAGTATAAGTCAGACACATAGTTATTGCTTAATAAGTATTAGCTATTTCTTTTATGTTTACATCCAAAAAACCAAATTTTTTGAGGCCACTTTTTGTGGTTAGAGCCTTCTGCAGTGGAAAAATTCTACAATAAATAGTCCTAAGTAATTCTGGAATCCTGATGGGCTAACTGAGGTGTTCAAGAATCAAACAGTCCATTTACATAGATTCAATTTTTTTTAGGAAGATCTGACATCATGGAATTTTTTATGGTGGACAATCAAGTTCAGTTATTCTGCAGTTTGACAGCAAGTATAAGAACTTTACCAAAGGGAGAAACTAGTCAAGTCAGCTTCCCTTCATTTGCCGATAATGTTCCCTCAGTTTGGGATGCTCTTCTGTTTTCCTGTCTGTCCAAATTCTACTCCTCCTTTATAGTCTTGGATCAGATGCAGTAGGGACTGTCTACCAGCTTCATGTGTTCATTTCTTAAAAAGCATTTGTCACTATTATTAACAAGTTTCAACGTGGACGTTTCTTCTTCCAGGTAGTCTTTAACACCCTGCACACTCCTAGATTATATCTCATCTCTCTGTACCACACCTACCTGTACTTCTTCCACCATAAAACTTGGAGAACGGATGTGACATCATGGCTGGGGCATAGGCCCTGCCACTACATTGCCTGGGTTCAAATGTTGGCCCTGCCGTTTCCTAGATATTTGATTTTGAATAGATGACACATCCTCTCTGTTCTTGTTTTTCCCTTCCTGAAATGGGGCTATCTCAGGTGGTCAGTGTAGAGTATTAAATGACCTAATTCATTTAAGCACAAAATAAATGTTAGTTAGCTGTTATTATTATCTCCTAGTATCAGGACTGCCCTTTTACTTGTCAGTATATTCTTCCAGATTGTAAACTCCGTGGTCTGTACTCCTGATTGTCTCATCATAATATTTTTTAAGGCCAAGTAATAATATTCATTGATAGAATGGAAGTGGAGCCGTGATATCTCTAAGGGCGGGAATTGTATTTCATTCACTTGTGTACAGTCAGTGCCTAATAGAGGCCTGGCCCATTGGTACTCAATACATGTTTCATTGATGAATGAATGAATGCATATTCTTCCTAAAACCTTCTCCAAAACTTCCTGTCTGCCAAGCCTGGGAATTAATTGCTAATTCCTTTGTGTTCTTGGATTCTCACAGTACTTAGCTAGTTCCTTTCCCATAGCACTTATGCATGACCGCCCTGCATTATACATGTTTGCATTTCTTTTCCCTGACCAGTTTTTGAACTTCTTGAAGACGAAGCCTGTGTTCATACATTACTCCTTCAGCACTTAACATAGTGTAAGTGCCAAAGGTGTATATGCTGCAAAATGAAACTAAAAAACAATGACATTGGTCAAACGTGATCTGGAACATGTTGACAATCTTATTGATCACTGAGTCCCTGCTTCCATCATGATTTCACTTGAAAAAGATTTTTAAAAAGAGTTTCCTTAAACAAACAAACAAACAAACGACCAGAGACTTATTTTAAAAAAGTGCCAAGTAGCCATTCTCAGAAAAAATTCCAGAAGTTGTTTCCTACTCCATATTCAATTATTTAGAATTTCATATTATATTTGTTTTGTTTTTGTTAATTTTCTCCTTCACACTGTGGAGATCCGTTGGATCTTATTTAAAAGAAAACTTTATCTTAATTTAAGTTACTGAACTTTCATACTATTCTCTGGAGGCACCAGACAAGCTTGTTATAATACAGACATTCAGATCAAGTTGAATCAGCAACAACTCAGAAATGCATTTTGTAGCTGAACACAGCATCCGGTGTTGTCTGTGTTTTTATTTCAATAGCACTCATGTCAGGACTAGAGCACACATTCTTTCCCTGGTTTGTTAATTTTGCCAAAATGTCATTCTTGTCAAAGTGTCTACAGACGCCCATAGTAGATGTTAAAAAATGTAGCCTTGTGGAAAATTGCTGTTAATATTATTTAGCTTTTGATGCTAAAGATACTTTTCTTTGTAAAGCATTTTGGTTTTGGTCATACCTCAGCATGAATAGTTGTATGTGTATTTGCCTTTTATAAAGGAACTAATTTGTTGAAATATTATCACACAACTAATAATTAGGCAGTAAGATTATCCCCAAATTCTGCAAGGGCACTGGGGTCACACAGGTTTATAGACACCTAGCTAATGAGTCAGACTCATTTTAAAACATTCATTTGTCATGCTTATAAGAATGAACCTATATTCCTTTATTACCCAGTACAAATCCTTTGCACATCAAGCCCAGAGCATAAAATTAAAATTGCATGAAACTTTGATCTCCTTCTTCACTAATCACACTAGATAATTATACACAGGTGTCAGTCTCTATCTAATGGCAGATGCTTTCTGACCCCCACAATAATGCTGAAAATTTGCTGTGTATGCTTAAAAGGTTACTGATACGTGTATAATACAAGCCATACTCCTTTTACTATATCATGAGTTGAAAATTCTACCTGCATTATACTTAGGGATAACTTTAATTAGGAATATCTAACAGCTAATCCAAGGATAATGAATTTAAAGGCTTAATAAACAAAGAATAAAAAATGTGAGAAGAGATCAAATTAATTTTAAATTAAATTTAATATCTTGTAGATAATGTTTCAAGACTTCATTTGAATTTCTTTGTTTAGCTTACCTAATATGATACCTGAAATAATTAACCAAATCGTGATCATTCTATAATTCTATAATCACACAGTATTGCATCTAGTAAAATATACAGTGCACAATGCCATTTGAAAAGTGTAATGTAGTGATGATTAAAAAAGTCCTGTGCAATCAAGGACAGTCTGATATAAGAATGTCTTCAATCCATTGACTTCCCATTAGTATAACTTTAAATGTCTATTCTCATTTAATTTTCAATCAATCAGCTGCCCCCCAAAGGGGTAAGATTCTACTAAGGTATAGTATAACATATAAGTTATGCTCATGTGTGTTTTACTTACTGTATTTTTCCCTAGGAATGTCAGAAAATAGAACATGTTACTGATATCAAAGATGAATTAAAGAATTCCAGATATTTAAGCTAATATGAGAATAATGTTCTTAGAAAAAATTAAAATATTAACACTTTAGAATTGATGAGCAAAACATTATTATCATTTAATTTGCTTGACACAAATATCTATTGTGTTAGATACATACTGTAGAAACCAGCCTTATCATAATAGCATCAATTATGTGATTACATAGTAATTCATGAGTGGTTTATAGAGCATTAACTATTTTTAGGTTACTGTGCTAGGTCCTGGAGATACAAAATGAAAGAGAATTCCTGACCTCAAGGAGGTCAGGGACTACTGGGGAAGAGAGATTAGCAAACTACAATTACAATGGTGTGGCTTGCATGGAGTGCTATAGGTACTCAGAAAAGAGGCTCCCAATCACAGTTGAGGGAAGGTCAGGGAAAAATTACTGGAAGAGTGATCCCAGAGGAAAGTAAGTCTGAAAGAATAATTTAGCTCAACATGAGAACATTGGAAGGAATGGAATGGATAAAGAGGGAACAGAGTGGATAAACGCAGGAAGACTCTGAATGGAACAGCATATTCTTTCCTGGTTACAGCTTTGAGTTAGAGTATGTGCTGTGGAGTAGCAAAAGATGAGACCGGATCATGAAGAGTCTCATGTTTGAATGGGAGCCACTCTGGGGCTCTGAACCATTTCAGACAGGCTAGTGAACGTGGTCAATTTGATTTTTTGTGTTAAAAAGACCACTCTGATAACAGTGATAAAGTTAGCCCAAGGAGGCCTGACTAGGTGGTTTTTGTAGTACTCCAGGTAAATGATACAGCCCTGAGCCAACATAGTGGTAATAAAATGAAAAGGGGGGAAGAAATTAAAAATAATAAGAATCAACAGAACTTAACTATATGTACCTATTTTAATAGAAATTTGACAAAGTCAGATTGGGTCAATATGTGAGACATTTTCCCTTTGTATCTCTTTCTCCTTCTCCATTGTTTCCCATCAAGCATGTTTTGTTATGTCCCAGTTGCCTCAGGGGGATATGGGGCAAAGAGAATAGACGTAGCCAACACATTATTTTGGGTTGTTGGTTTCCAAAGCTGGAGGTTTAGGAGAATTTGGGGGAATTTGCAGAGTTGTTAAAAAGGAGTCGGATGCATGGGAATAACCAGCTCGTTATTGAAAGAGAGGAGGAAAGAAAGGATTTCCCCTGGATTGAAAAAAGATTCCACTGTTACAGAAAGGAAGCTATGTGAAGACTTTAGCTAAGTGGTTCTGTCTCTGAATCCCTTGTGAGATGGCAGTCAAGATGTCAGTTAGCACTGCAATCATGATAGCTTGACTGAGGGGGAAGATATGCTTCTATGTTCCCTGCTTATGGCAAGACTGGAGAAGGATCACAGGGTACATTTTGGCAGATAGAACTAAGAGCAATTTTGAGGCAAGATGCCTGTATTCCAGGTGAGGGCTCCTGGGCCTAATGGGAATGTGTGGGCAGGGACAGCAAATGTTCTAGCAGAAATGGTTAAATTGATATCCCAATAATTAGAGAATATAACCCCATTGTTTGACAATGTTTACCCCTTAGTAACCTTCGGATGATCTTGAGGGGAATCCTGAAAACAAGTGTGGCTAATTTTACCACTAGCTCTAGTTTTTCATCATCAAAATCATTTATGAAGATTTCATTTTGTCTGTGATACTCCCAAAGACACTGCTAAAGGTAACTTCTTGGTTCTGAAATGTCTATAAACTGGCAGCTTTGGTTGTACTCTTTATAGAGAAGGTCTGGGAGACAGCCAGGCTCGTTGACACCCATATATATTGAGCATCTTATTCACAAGAATTAGGACAAATGGGCTGCTTCTTCAAACAATTTTAGGAAAACTTTGCATGTTTAAATGCAGCTGTCTGTCCACTGTTGTTACATGATCCCAGCTTCTCATTACATCATTGATTATCTTTGTTTAAAAAGTCTTCTTGCATCCATATAGGGGGCAAATGACAAATAACAATAAAGTATTTTTCAATTAGTTTGAAATGTAAATTCACTATTGATTCAGATTTTATGGTTGATGGAAAACTCTTATAGCTTTACAGGCTTTTAAAAAACATAGTTTGCCTAACCTATCTGTTTTCAGTTTCTTCAGTGGTTTTTCAGATTTCTCTGCAGAATTCTCAAGTTTTATCTGAAGACGCTGAGTGCTAACTTTAAAAAAGAAAGGGATGGTCATTCATTCATTTATAAATGAATATTTATTGAGACTATCCTGTGTGTCAGATGCTCTTATAGGAATCTAGGATACATCGTGAACAAAGTAGGCCAGGTCCATGCTCCTTGGAACTTACATTGTTATGAAGTGGATAGACAATATACAATGGGGTTAAATCATATAATGCATGTAAAGCACTCACCACATGGCGTGGCACATAATAAGTGCTAAATAAATTACTGTTATTATTATTATGTTGTTATTAGATGGGTGCAGTTGGACTCTGTTGCCTTTGGGGTCAGGCTCCCTGTCATTGCTGTACTTTTAGATAAGGTCACTTATCTCATCAGCCTCAGAAACTGTCTTGGTATCTGGCATCAGGAGAATCTGTTTTGGAGGAAGTTCTGACCTGTCTATGTGCCCTGAGTCTAAACTGAAGCAGATATTGCCAGTAATCACTTCCCATTGCCCTGCAGCTACATTTCCATCATTTAGAATGCATCATTAAAATTTTTTTCTTCACTGTTTCCCTTCATCATTAGTGTGATATGTCAAAACAAGATGCAGCATGTCAATCATTTCTTGGAGGAATTCAATAGCAATTTTGTGAGTAATGAAAATGATTACCAGGTTGATAACAAGTGTACTGTTGACAATCTGATATGACAGTTGTCTTACATGTACAAGTGTTAAATGAAGCTGAAAAGAAAACTGGGATGCCAGTATAAGTAACAATGGAGGGCTGAAGTTTGCTCATAAAACTGTGACATATGATCAAATATTTCTCATCTGGGTAAATATTTAAGGATCTAGATGGGAAAATATTAACTAAGACTTTCTAGAACATATACTAGAACATCCAGCCTAATCTCTTAGCCGTGGATATTAATATCAATAATAAGATACCCGGTTGTATCTGATTATCTGATATCTTATCTTATCTGATATCTTATCTGATATCTTATCTGATATCTCAACTTTCATTCTGTTTTACTTTTAAATTTATTAATTTAATAGTCTATTCAGTCATTAAGACCCTTAAATTTAAAAACAAAATTTTTATATAGTCAGTGAGGAACATTTAAACTATTTTTATCTATTATTGTCATCATTTAATAAAAGAAAGAGCATTCTAAATAAATACCAAAAGGCAGGAAGGGCATAATCTCAGAATAAAGGATAGTTCTACAAAAGAATAAACTTAATTTTATAAAAAAAAACTCTCCACACTTTTTTCTCATTTTCTAGGCACCCTGGGACAAGCTTTTACAGACTGGTACTAGCCAAATATTATGCCTTAGTGATTTTATGTAAACTTATTGTGCCTTCCTAGCATGCTTTGTGAGGGCCAATACCACAGCAAATTCTTCTCATTCTCCCTGTCAGTGCCCACTTGAACTGGACTCAGAGAAAAGACTCAATGAAATTGTAATAGATTACATTTCACTACAGGAACATTCTACTAATGACAACTGTGTGAATTGGAAAGAATCACTTGTGTGTCAATAAATTGTATGTCATTAGAGATCTTCAAGCAGAGATTAAGTGGCTTGCCAGGAAGGACTGAAAGGGCATTTTTCTTAATCTGGATCTTAATCTAGAAAACAGACCTCAAGTAAAGGGTTAAAGTGTTAATGCTTTGAGATGTCAAACTAGGGCAGAGAGTGAGGGTGAGGAAAAAGACAAGTGAGGCAAGGAGGGCTGTGAAGCAATGAGAAATCAGGTAAAAGTTCAAAACAGACCTCAAAAAGACACAGTAGGGTGCTTACTAGTGAGTCTTCTTTTGTGTGAGAAAATTTTAAGATAGGCTTTAAAGAGAAATTTTGCCTAGATTAGTTTGTGGGGACAAAAAAATAGAGGAATTATAGGTCAAAATTTGCTCTATAGGTTAACTCCCCTGCACCTCTAGGTTTTATCATGCAACATCTCTAAAAGCTGGTCAGTGTCAGATCCCATGCCTTGTGTGTGAGGTTTCTCTAAATCTGGAAGTGGTGGAGTCAGTAACTCCATGTGTGGGGTTGGTCAGCCATGTTGCTTTGAGGTGGCCAAATGTGGGAAGCAGCTACTCCTGAGCATGTGGCTTGTTGGTCTCGGGTGGAAGAATCCCGTGGGCATAAGCAGTGATGGCTGAAGCAGATCAAGTAGCTGAGTGTCTAAGAAACAGGTGTCTCCAAGGGAACTTGGGAAGTTATACAAATTTGTGTCTGATGTAGTTTACACATATAGAGGGTTGAACTAGACCAATGTTTTCCAATGTCTATTACAAGTGCCACTTGTTTCATACATGATAATTTTAGGTAGATTGTGAATGGATAAATCTTAAATGTTAAGTGTTTGCTTTAATGTGTACCTTAACATATCATATATTATATTCGAAACAAAAATGTATGTTTTCTCTTGAATATAAACTTTTAAAAACAAAAAATCGGGTCAATTTAAGGTAAAATATTGAGTAAATCAGAATATTTATTATATGCAGATGTGACAAAACTTGCTATAGAATAATAAAAGTTTAGAAATACCAGACCAGATGATTCTTCCAACTTCAGTGTCCATGATTTGATGAATGCCTATACAACTTTGCCCTAGTGGTAATAAGAGCTACAAAGATATTGAAAATACCAGGGTCCTGTTCACCAGTGTGTGAATTGCTTTGGCTTGTATTTGATTTTAGAACCCAATACTTTTTCTCAATAAGCTCTGCTAGCTTCCCAGCTTGGTTTTATAGTGTCCCATTTTCTTCTTTCATTAAATATTTATTTTCTTCAGTCCCTTAAAGTGGGGAAAAGAAAGTAAGCTTAATAGTCATTTGTAGTGGTACTTATTTCGGCTCTCCATGCTGAAGCATTACCACTAACCGAGATAATTCATCTTCATCCTTCATTAGAGTGTGTTATTCACTGAAGTAGTTTATGGCCAAATAGACTTGCTGGCCTTGCAGATTCTGTTTGGGGCGGTACTGAATCAAATATGTTCTTGATGTCTAGATAAATCATGCCTTAGATTTTCTTGGTTGAATTTGTGTTAATTTCCAACCAGCAAAAGAGATGAGACCTTACTAAAAAAACATGTTAGTATTTAGACACTCTGATTCAGATGGTTTCTCATTAAATACATCTTGCATTAAAGACAAATGAATAATTAAAAGCTTTTATTCTTCTCAACAAAACTAAAAGCCAAAACGTATGAAAAGATGAGGGCATATATTTGATGACTGCAATTTAAAAATTCTTATAGGAATGTAAAATGGGGACAGAAAAGCACTGCCAATATATAAACTATTAAAAATAAAAAAAGAACTGGATCTAGGACTTTTTTGTCAAGCTGTACCCTCCCTACAGACTTCAGCAGCACTTTTGATAACATTCTAAAAATGATTTCAGGGATCTTGTCCCAGTTTCTTTGCAGGTGATTTTCATTCATTCCTTAATGAAATTTTGACAGTGTGTTCTCTTGATGACAATGCTGTAAGTATTGACAAGATGTAAGTATTATAAGATGACAATAATAACAGCTATTATTTATTAAAACACCCAAATACTAGATGTCAGTGGTACACACATTATATGTATTACTTTATTATACTAATACTAAATACTAATACCATATTTCCATTTGAGAAAGAGGAAAATAGGACTAATTAACTTGTCTAAGATGGCACAGTTGCGACTTGAATTTTGTCTGTTTGAAAACCTGTACTCTTTTTTGTTTCAAATTTTTTAATGTTTATTTATTTTTGAGACAGAGAGAGACAGAGCACGAATAGGGGAGGGGGAGAGAGAGAGGGAGACACAGAATCTGAAGCAGGCTCCAGGCTCCAAGCTGTCAGCACAGAGCCTGACGTGGAGCTTGAACTCAGAGACCGTGAGATCATGACCTGAGCTGAAGTCGGATGCTTAACTGACTGAACCACCCAGGCGCCCCTGAAAACCTGTACTTCTCACCAGTATGCTGTTCCTACAAAGACTATAGCCAGAGAAAGCATGAGTTGAATGGATCAACCTGAGATGTATCACTCTGGTCATTGCCTAAAATAAGCAAGAGATTGGAAAAGTGAGTAAGAAATAAATAAAATTATGAAAAAAATGGATGTTGCCAATCCAGAATGATTGTCCCTTTGAAAGATGACTTGAATGAGAATTCTGTGGTTTGGATAGCTTTTCTCTTTCTCCTCATATTAGTCTTCTTGGATTGGAATGAATAGTTAAGGAATCACTAACAGCTCACTCATAGTTTCACACTTTCTGTTTTAAATAATCAAATATGTCATGATGGATGAAATGTTAGGAAGATATAGCCTTGAAGAAACTCTGGATTCAGAAATTAAAGATGGACCCTATTTTTCTCCTCTTTGCTCAGGAATGTATGAATAAATTGAGCTACTAAGATTTTGTGAGAATGAAAGGAGATTATTCAATTTTGACAAAAGACATAAGATCAGAGTCCCAGGAAGGAGAAATGGAAAAAACAGTTACTTTATGAATGACTAAGAAAAGACAGTAATATTAATAGACCCAAATTAAGACTGATATTTCAGATGCTTAGCAGTAATAATGGGAAGGGTCAATGGCAGTAATTGACCTTGTAGGCTGGAACTGGAGACTCTTAGGTGTTCTGGGGAAAGTAAATTGGAAAATGAAAGATGGGGATATATAACTATAACTCTGTTTTTATATTTTGGATTTAGCTGGCTTACCTGAAGCTCTAATTGCAGTAGCTTGTGAATGGGAAGACAAATAATAAATAATAATGTCCAAATTTTGACACTGGAATTCCTCCATCTGAGAAGGTGGCTCTATTATCGAGTCAGAAGAAACATGGTTATAGAAATCAGGGGGAGTTGTGGGATTAGTCTGATGCTCAAGAAGGCCACGTTCTTCTAGGAAAGTCATGGGCTTAATTTGGGCACTATAGCTGGGACTTCACTGCATGTGTCTTCTGAAGGTTGAATGTAAGGATATAGAGGAAGCCTCATGGGTTCTGGTAATAGGATGACAGAAAGTTTATTTTTTCAGTACTATGTTATAGGTAATCAATAGGTTTGGGTATACTAAATGCACTGTTTCTCAAAGTATGGTCCTTGGCCAACTGTACCTGAATCTTCTGCGGTGTTTATTAAAATTGTAGATTTCTTGATCCTAGTTTTGGAGGTTTGGGCAGAAATTTGCAGGTATAAGAGTTTCTTAGGTCAGATTCTCCAACAAACAGACTCTGAGACAAAATTTTGGGTTTGAAATTTTATTGGGGATTGCTTTCAGATATAGCACTTGTAAGGGAGTGAGGGCAGCAGAATTGGATATAGCAGCAGAAACCTCAGGCAACTCTACAGAAAAGTATGGAGCTAGGGCCCTTTAGATTTGCAAGGAACTGAGGCAAAGGGAGCAGGTCTTTGTATTTTTGCATTGAACAATTATTGAATATGGGCTGGGGAGGGAGTGCAACGTTGGGAGAAACAGTTTCCTTTAGCAAAGAACAGTTGTAATCATCCACATCAGTAGCCAATATTCCTGGTTTCTGGAGGCATGAATGTCTCAGTCCACAGGAACCACTATAGTCTATCCTTTGCACTAGGCAAATATGTATGGGTCATTTACTAAGTTCATCCCATTTGGTAAAACTTCCCCCAGGGTTCTGGTTTGTCTTTTTTTTCTGGGAAAATTTATAAGAGGAAGGTTAGTGAGATGAATTATAGCCTCACCTACTGAAAATACCCTTGAGACTGCAACAAATACACATTATCTCCTTCCTCAACCTTCTATTCTAGATTCCCATCACCTTGGCTAACATTTCTATCAGGCTAGGGGGATTACTTAGTGGTGTGACTTAGATTGTCATTGCTGAGGAGTCTGAGTCTCTGGTCACTATATTCTTCTCAGGCTGTGATTGCTGCACTTGTACATTTACTAGCAAAATTAGGAAAGAAGTACCAGTAGAGGCCGTGATGGATCACCTAGCTGCCAAATAATTTTTCCCTGACCCAACTGTGTAATAGCAGTTCTACCTTGTGCCGAGGGTCAGGGGCAATTATAGTTGCAGCTGTATCTTCAAAAAGTCCTTCTTCTATCTCATGCTGAAAGCTATTGAGTAGTGTGACAAGTGAAAGAACCAGTAGGCTGCATCATCATGTGCCCATTGCTACAGATCTTTGCTGTAAAGTGGGTCCCTTGGTCTGAGACAATATTTTGCAGTGAAATGTGTTGTTGGCTCTAATACTCTGTAACCCTGAAGACAGTGATGCTGAGTGAGGTCCTGCTAGCAGGATAGGCAAACTCACACTTGGAAGAAAGGGTTCAATATAATCAACTTGCCATCAAGTGGACAGCTGATCTCTGTAGGGTATTGTGTTGTATCAGGGCTCTGTATTGTATTGGTACTGTATCTGCGCTGAATTGGTTTCTGCTTTTCAAAGGTTGGACATTCAGCAGTGGCTATAGCTAGATCAGCCTTAGGGGAAGGGAAATTGTGCTGCTGGGCTCACAGTTTCCATCCCTTTAACAATGACAGTGGGGTGACTGATGATAGAATCTGACTGATGTTAACTGGTTGAGTCATTTGGTATATTTGATTATTGTTTTTTTTAAGGTGGTTGCTCTTCAGGAGGAATTACAATGCAATACAATGATTATCATATTTTTGTGTCCACTCTTCTAGGTTCTTCCATAAGCTCTTTCCTACACCTCATATCTCTGATCCTCAAATCTTTCTCCTTTGAGCCCTGACCAACCAGTAAGGCCATTCACCACTGCCCATGAGTTCATGTACATTCTTACTTTGGTCACTTGTATTCCAACAAAGTGGTTGACTAGATACATACCCACATCTCTTACCATTGAGAGGATTTTCCTCACTGCTATCTTTCAAGCCACCTCTCAGTGGGGCTATAATGCAGCAACCATCTACCTTCAGTTTGCTTACACATACTGAGAAGACCTAGATCAGTTTTTTCCTTCATCACCTGGTAATAAAGGCACCTTTTCCACCCCCCCCCCATTGTCATTAGTATGAGCTGTTAGAGAGGCACAAATAGAATAGTGGTGGATGACATGGAAGTCTGGACCACCGCTTGTGTACTTACTTCCACCTTCTGGCCTTACCCATGCTCAGTATGCTGTCTAGATTTATTGTTTCTTCATATGATATATTGTTATTGTGTCTACTTATGACTTGGTATATCTGACTGTATGCAACTTATGATGGGCAGCTCTAGTTCCATGGCCTTTTGATCTTCCAAGATCAGAGACTACATTTTCCCTAGAGTTCAGCAACCGGCAAGATGTTTTAAAAGATGTATAGTTCTTTTCTGAAGATGACATGGCTTGCACCAGATCCCTAGAAGATTTATATTGTGATTGTCCTATTGGAGATTGCCATAAGCTTCACGAAGCATCTTTTCCCACTATAGATGCCTCTTGTCCTATAGGATCTGTCAGAAATTGTGGCCAGAGTAGCAGAACTGTTTGTATGATACCCTGGACTTGATGCAGAGCTGTTTCTTGCTCTGAGCCAAATTCAAAGCTATATGCCTCTGTAGTACTTGGAAAATGGATTAAGACAGTATTTTAAAGTGTGAAATATGCTGTACCTAGAACATTCAAAGGCCTGCCAGATGATTGTGTTTCCTACCTGGTGATGAAAGTTCTGAGGTGTAATAATTTTTCATTTATTCTTTTTTTCAAAGTTTATTTATTTATTTTTGAGAGAGTTAGAACAAGAGAGGGAGAGAGAATCCCAAGCAGGCTCTGTGCTGTCAGCACAAAGTCCAATACAAGGTTGGAACTCACAAACCATGAGATCATGACCTAAGCCAAAATCAAGTCAACATTTAACTGACTGAGCTACCCAGGTGCCCAGTTTTTCGTTTATTCTTGAGGCAATGTGTCAGCATGCCCCAGAACACTGAAATTTCCCCATCCCCCAAATGTCAAAGATGTGGACCCCTAAATCTTCATAGAGTTTATCTTTCTTATCCTGGAGTGCATGATTCTTACCAGTACCTCTATTATATTTGCCTCTTCTTGCTCATCTGGTCTGATGACCATGAGCCCCTGAACATAATGTACCAATTAAATATTTTGTGGAATGTTCAAATGATGCAGGAGTCTTTGAACTATATCATGGCAGAGACTAAGAGAGTTAACATGACCTTTGGGCACCACTGTAAATGCATTTTGTTGTTCATCTCATGAGTATGCAGAGTGCTTCTGATCCTTCCTTTGAATTTTTTTTTTAACGTTTATTTATTTTTGAGACAGAGAGAGACAGAGCATGAATGGGGGAGGGTCACAGAGAGAAGGAGCCACAGAATCTGAAACAGGCTCCAGGCTCTGAGCTGTCAGCACAGAGCCCGATGCGGGGCTCGAACCCACGGACTGTGAGATCGTGACCTGAGCCGAAGTCGGACGCTTAACCGACTGAGCCACCCAGGCGCCCCCCTGATCCTTCTTTTGGATAGGAATGGAAAATATAGCATTGGCCAGATCAAGGGCAACATACAATGCCCATGAGGCTATGCAGATCTGCTGAAGCAGAAATACCTCATTTGGCAAACCAGCTCAGTTGAAACTACCACTTTTTGAGTTTGCATTAGCTTATTGTCATTTTCTAGCAATATCCAAGGATATAACCTTGAGTCAGCCAACTGACTCCTGGAGAGAGACTCAGCTGTGAATTATCAACAGCCCATACTGCTAGCAGCTGGGAGAATGAGTGCATCTATCCAGTAGGTGGAATCTGGTCAACATACCACAGCATAGGGTACAGACAGACTTTTTTATGATTTTTATACCTAATAATGGCCCTTTGTTCGGGGGGGCCCTCTACATTTTTCAGCTGTGAATTTAAAATCATTTTCCTGGGGCACCTGGGTGGCTCAGTAGGTTAAGCATCTGACTTCTGCTCAGGTCATGATCTTGCAGTTCATGGGTTTGAGCTCCACCTTGGACTCTGCTGACAGCTCAGAGCCTGGAGCCTGTGTCAGATTCTGTGTTTCCCCCTCTCTCTGCCCCTCCCCTGATCGCTCTCTGTCTCTCTCAAAAATAAACACTAAAAAAAATTTAAAATATTTTTCCTTAGTATCATTGGAAAATGTCCAGTTTTGATTTATATTCCCCTTTCGGTTTATTTTAGCAAACTGTTTCTGTCTTCATGTTTTTTGAAAAGTTTTTTTTTAAACAAAAACTATTTTCTTTATTTCAAATTTCAGTCATAGTTTTGTTCAGTAAATTATCTAGAGGTTAAAAGTGATCACAATTGAAATAGAAACATTAATATTTTCTATTTTCAAAAGAGATATAGTGATTCTCACCTTAACACACACACACACGCACGCACACACACGCGCACACACACACACACACACACACACACACTATATACACTACCCACATTCCTCCCCACATACCATATATACAGACATATCTCGCATTCCACACATTCCCACAAACACATTTAGATAGGAATGCTTCATGTGCCATCTCACTATATTTACATTTTGTTGTTTCTGCAAAACATGCATAGTTTGGATAAAATAAAATGAGAGGTTTTTAAAATGCTTTTTCTGATTGTGGATAGCTAGCTATTATTGTATGTAATGTTGCAGATTTAGATCTTATCACTAAGTTCTTATGGAAGGGGCAATTCTGCATAGCTTAGTGGTTATTATCATGCACATTAGACCTAGATTTCTTGGGTTATGGTTGCTTTTTTTCTTTTCCACTGAAAATGGCTTTTTATGGGCAAGGAAGAAAGAAAAGGAAGAAAGAAAAAAAAAGCAAAAGACATTATTTTAGAATTAAATTTGAGTCATCTCTAATTTAAATATTAAAATATCAACTATAAACTTCGTAACTTGTTATTAGTAACACATTAATTGTGATATAGAACACACGCCTGATTATGACATATCAAAGTGAGGAAACAACACAGTTGAAAACCATTGCCTTAGTGCAAACTTTCCAAATTTGGCTGTACATTAGAAACATTTGGAATGCTTAAATAGTTCAGATTCAATACCTCTCCTTTCCCATGAGATCAAGATATAGAATAGTTTTTTCACGCCCAAATTTTCCCATGTCTTTTTATAGTCAACTCCTCCCTACATACCCAACTTCTGGCAACCACTGATTTATCGTCTGTCCTTATAGTTTTGCCTCTTCCAGAATGTCATATAAAAGAAATAATAAATACATAGCCTGGTTTCTTTCACTTAACATAATGCATTTGTGATTTATCCATTTTGTTGCATGTATTAGTAGTTCATTCTTTTTTACTGCTGTGTTATATTCTATTCATCAGTTGAAGGACTGTTTCCAGTTTTAGGTGTTCATGAGTAAAGGTGCTATAAGCATTTGTATATGGGAATTTGTGTGAACATAAATTTTTATTTAGTTGGGTAAATACTTAGGGATGGAACTAGTGGGTCTAAATGTAGACTTAACTTTATAAAAATATGCCCAACTATTTTCCGAAATGGCTGTACCATTTTTCACCCTTCCTTTGGTGACAACAATGCATAAGAGTTTTAATTGTCCTGCATCCTTGCCGTCACTTGGTAGTGTCTCTATTTAGATTTTTTCAATTCTAATAGGTGTGTAGTGGCATCTAACTATGGTTTTAATTTGTATTTTTCCTGAAGTTAATGTTTTTTTTTTTTTTTTTAATTTTTTTTTAACGTTTATTTTATTTTTGAGACAGAGAGAGACAGAGCATGAACGGGGGAGGGTCAGAGAGAGGGAGACACAGAATCTGAAACAGGCTCCAGGCTCCGAGCTGTCCGCACAGAGCCCGACGCGGGGCCCGAACTCACGGACCGCGAGATCATGACCCGAGCCGAAGTCGGCCGCTTAACCGACTGAGCCACCCAGGCGCCCCCTGAAGTTAATGTTTTAACGTACAGTTAGGTTTCAGAATCTAACTCTGAATCTCTATTCTGTCACTTTCTAGTTAAGTCATCTTCAATAGGTTATCCAACCTCTCAAAACATCAGTTTTCTCAAATAGACAAAAAAATTCTCTATTTTGCAGGAGTGACATGTATGTAGTTAAATGCAAGAATTACATAAAGGAGTTTACAATGTCTGGTATATAGTAGATACTCAATAAATGTGGGTGTTCATTAATTTTCTCAACTGATTCTGTTCTCAAAATTCCATCTTTTAAAAACCACACCTTCAGACACTGTAAAATACACCTGGACCCAGGTATACCCAAGCAGCCATTTGGTCATATCCTAATAAGTGTTTCAGGCCCTACATACATAGGTACATGTTGCCCAATAGACTCCCAAAGTCTCAAGCTTAAGAAAAGGCACTTGCAGCCAATTTGAGTGAGTTTGTGTTTTACCTGAAGCATTGTATGTTCTCTGTTCTTGTCTTGCTAGACAATGAAAGATGCATTAACAGTACCAATTACAAAGTGTGAATTTGATTTATAGCTCTTTGTTACTTTTTCTGTTAGTTACCAAGCAATAGGAAAAATCCACACACAGCAATCTAAAGACAATTTAGGCTGAAATGGTTCTTTGCAATTTAGGCATTTAATTAGGGTTTTAAGACTTAATTAAAAAGTTAAATCATTTGTCTTTATTTCTGAAACAATGCTATTGTAGATGGTTCAATTATGTAAAATAAAACATAATAAGATATGTATTTCCTTGTCTGAAGTTATAGCATCATTCACATATAACAGAACAGGTCCATAAAATGTATTTGAAAGTATAGAACAAAATAGAAATATGGAACCATTAAATAGGTATTGAAGGTAACTTCTGGTCTGTGGAGTTGTTTTTCTCTCCCTTGTTTCACGGTCCTTGCAACATATGAATTTTTCCTTCAAAAATGTAAATGATGAGAAAAAAAGATTTTAAGTGTGTTAGCTACAATTCCATCCAAAATGCACAAAGAAAAATAGAATGCATCTTCTCAATCTTCAGTTATTTTGCACTAAGGAAGAAACTGCTTACAATCAGAAACATCTTTCAGGGACATAAATGCACTTTCTAATCTAGAAAAAAAGTTTATTTATTTATTTTGAGACAGAGAGAGCACAAGTGGGGGAGAGGCAGAGATAGAGAGGGAGAGAGAGAATTCCAAGCAGGCTCCAAGCTCAGTGTGGAGCTCGATGTGGTGCTCGATCTCATGACCATGAGATCATGACCTGAACTGAAATCAAGAGTTATACGGTCAACTGGGTGAGCCACCCCGGTACCCTATATTTTCTAATTTTTAAGAAACTGAACTGTAACTAGGCTTCCCACTAACCTAGGTCCTGGGCCTTTCAATTTCTGTAGATTCTTGGTTCATCTCTCCCTGTTTCACATGCTCTAAGGTTTTGATCTAGATCTTTCTAGATTTTGTGGAGTGCCTGTTGCCTCACTGTCTTCCAAGTCATCCTGAAAAGGAACCTCAGAACTGTAATTAATTCTTTCCTTTTCTTTGTACTAAGTGGCAAGTGGCAAGACTTTGGAATCAGTTTTAGGTTCACATGTGTGTTCTAATTGTCCTACTTATCCTTATAACAAGTGCTTTATTAAGAGATCAAGTTGGAGGGATAAATCCAATATCAGTGGTCTCAAATGGCCAAACAAAGATAAAAACTTTAATTTTCAAGTAGAATTAATTGTATGGTCACCAAAGTACAAATTCCCTTACCACTCTGAATTCTTTGAGGATGTAATCTTGTTTACTTTCTATATTGGTATCTGTGTACCTAGTGTCTCCAGTGTCCTAGTATCTCCAATGCCCTGCACTCTGCCAAATAAATCTTTCCTAGTGAAAGTAGTAAGTATTCATTGGGGAGTTTAAAAAATTTTTTTTAACATTTATTTATTATTGAGAGACAGAGAGAGAGAGTGCATAGGCATGGGAGGGGCAGAGCGAGAAGGAGACACAGAATCCAAAGCAGACTCCAGGTTCTGAGCTGTCAGCACAGAGCCCAGTGTGGGTCTCGAAACCACAAACTGCGAGATCATGACCCGAGCCGAAGTCAGATGCTTAACCGACTGAGCCACCCAGGGGCCCCTCATTGGGGAGTTTTTAAATAAAGGGGTGGCATGGTCAGATGTATACTGGGAAATTAATCTGTTGGTTGTATTTAGGTTAGGGGGGTGGGAAGTAACTGAAGTTGGAAGTTAGAGGAACCGGAGAAAGAGTGGAGAAATGGGAATACATGATCTTATTAGAGGAGTTTGACTTTGAATGGATGAAGAAAATGTAATGTTGCTGTCATTGTTGTGTTGCTGGTGGTAGTAGAACTTTTATAAGATAGAGGAGATTCATATATGTTTGAAACCAGTGGGAAATTGCTTAAATACATATAAGAGTGAGGTTGAAGATGGAGAAGAGAATGGGGAAAAAGTGTAAGTGAGTTTCTGAAGGAGTCTTGAAAGTAAATAGACATGTGTTCTGTGAAAAGGAGAAAGTGTAAGTTAAGTTAGAAAAAATGTTGAGGGGTGTGTGTGTGTGTGTGTGTGTGTGTGTGCGTAGACTGGGGGGAGCTGTTGGAAGTTGAGATAATTGGTGTCAAATGGCCTAGATCAGTGGCTGCACATTAGAATCATTTGGGGAGTTTTAAAAAATACTGATATGTAGATTCCATGTTAGGCCAATTAAATTATAGCCTCTAAGGGGTAGAACCCAGAGCCCAGTATTTTTAAACACTCCCAAGGTGAGTCGAATGTGCAGCCACAGTTGAAAGCTGCTGGCCTATATTTTCTTAGTAACATGGCAACAATGCTTCCTGCTGTGAGCAAGGGATGTAGTGTAAGAATAAGACACAGCTTGGGAGAAGGATAATTTAAGTGACTGGGAAAACTTAAAGGGAGGTCAATAAACTATACTGAAAATGTTTTGAGGAGTCAGAAGGCCTAAATTTCATTAAGTGGTTGAAGTGGTTTGATCCAACCAGTGTGGCATTGTGATGTTCTGTTGAAATGCTTCACAGCTAAGTAGGAAAAATTACTATTAGGGTCATTCTGGTTAGAGAATTGTTAATAGCTCCCAAATCATGCTTGGCATAAGAATAACTTGAGAATATTTTTAAAAGTCCAAATTCCAGGACCTTACCCCTCAGTGAGCTTCTTTCAGTGGATCAGAAGATCTGGACTAGAACAGGCAATCTTCATTGTTAAGCAGCACCCCTGGTAACTGTGGCATACAGGGCAACTGGAGTTGGGAACAACTGAAATAGAGGGTAGACAGAATGTTAAGGAAGAGGAGGGGGAAACTGCAATTATTGTGCATGCATGCCTGAAATAATAGTCCCTGATATTTAGCTGGGTGGGGAGGCAAGCAGAGTCAGAAAAGCATAGAAAAATAACGATCTGTGGAAGAGGTAAAGAGGTAAGTCACAGTAGGACATGCAATGGATTAAATGCTGTGTACCCACAAAATTCATATGTTGAAATCTTAACGCCAGTGTGATGGTGTTAGAAGGTGGAGCCTTTGCAAGGCAATGAGGTCATGAGAATGAAGCCCTTACGAATGGGATTTGTGCCCTTATAAATAAAAACGCCCCAAAGAATTCCTTTCTCATCTTCCCCCTATCTGAGGGTCTAATGAGAAGTCAGTAGTTTGCAACCTGGGAGGGAGCTCTTATCAGAATTTAACCATACTGGCACACTCTGATCTCAAACTTCCAGCCTCCAGAACTGTAAGAAATAAATTTCTGTTTTTTATAAGCCACTCAGTATTTTGCTATAGCAGCCCAAACTGACTAAGACAGGCACAGAAGAGGATTTCTGGCAGCAGGTAAAGTGAAAGGGAGGATCTAGAGACAATGAGGTATTCCTGCAAAAACAGTGTCTTGAGACTGTTGCCAGAAAAATTCCAAAGTGTCTAATATTGGATTTTATCTTATATCTCAAACCTTTCTCTCCTGCCTGAGATAGAAAAAAAATAGCCCAAGAAAACTGAGGAAAACACTGTATTAGTTTGCCAGGGCTATTGTAACAAATGCCAAATTGAGTGACTTGAGCAGCAGACATTTATTTCTCATAGTTCCAGAGGCTGGGAAGCCCAAGATCAAAGTGCCACCCAGGTAGATTTCTAGTGAGACCTCTCCTCCTGGTTTGTAGATGGCTACCTTCTCTCTGTGTCTTCACTGGGTTGGGGCAAGGGTGGAGGCAGGAGAGAGCGAGGGTATACTCTGGGTCTCTTTCTATAAAGACACTAATCCTATCACTTTAGGGATTCTCCCTTATGGCCCTGTTTAACCTTAATTACTTCCTCGGAGGCCCCATACACAAATATAGCCACTTTGCAAGTTAGGGTTTCAATATATGAATTTTGAGAGGACACAAATATTTAGTCCATAACATAAAGGGGAATAATTCAGTCTATAACAGGCACCAAAGCTGGGCATATAATGCCTAAACTCTCTGCTGAAAGAAAAGAAAAAATACAAATCAAGGCTGTTTAGAAATCAAGGCAAATTTTCTAATAGTCTCACAGTTCAAGACTAGGTTAGAGATGGTGGGCATATGTGGAACAAAGATCACCAAGCATTTCTACCATGATTTCTAGTTCTTGACCTGGGATATTATGTCCTTCTATATCAGGGACTGCTGTTGGTGTGCACTGCCTCCTAACTGCATTAGGGGTGATAGACCTAGATTGATAACACAAACCAATTTCCTTTTTGAACATGCATGGGAAAACAAGTTTGGGTCACTAGCATCGTAATATTTAGAATCCAAATGGAATTTTTATAGAGAAATTACAACTTATGTTGTTATTGATTGAATATTCTTTAAAAAAATGTTTATTTATTTATTTTGAGAAAGAGAGAGACAGACAGACAGAGAGAGAGAGCTCATGTGTGCAAGAGCAAGAGGGGGCAGAGAGAAAGAGAGAGAATCATAAGAGGGCTCATTTCTGTCTGCGCAGAGCCTGACATGAGGTCCAAACTCACAAACCCTGACATCATGACCTGAGCCAAAATCAAGAGTCAAACACTTAACCCACTGAGCCACCCAGGTTCCCTTATTGATTGGATATTTTTATCAAAAAGGAAGGGAAATAGATTTTAGGGATCTGAGCTATTGATGTTATTTTAGTGACTTGAATCAGACATTAGTTAGTCTCCTGCTTGTTTCCTGAATGTTGGAGAAGAATAGCCTCAATATTACTACTCATACTTTAGCTTAGAAACTTCTGAAACCACAGCCATGTATAAATTTGATGTAGGCCCAGAGGTGCCATGGTTTTATCTTAAAAGCTTCTTTTAAAAAACAGAAAGCTCTATTGAGGTATAATCTGAATGCTATAAAAATTCACTCATTCCAAGTGTACAATTCAATTATTTTGAATTAGTAATTTTACTGAGTTGTTCAGCCATCATCATGATGCAGTTTTAAAATATTTCCATCACAGAAGCAGGCCAAACATGGTGGAGAAGTAGAGGGATCCATACTTTCCACATTTCTCAAAAAAGAAGTGCTGAAGCCAAAGGAATTTGAGCCCCAAGAGCCTGGGAGGAAAAGAGACTGAGTCTAAAAGGGAGACACCAGGGCATCCTTGACTGGCTATAGGTGGGTGATTATGAACTGGGGAAGATAAAATGGGCCACATAGGTATGGAGGGGAGGGATCCCCTTTTGCAGAGAGACAAAGGGAAGAGAAAGAGTGGCTGGGGAAGTGTAGGACTGTATCTAGACAAGAGATAAACCTCGGACTGGGACTGAGAGGGATACCATTTCTAACTATGTGGCTTTCTATGGATTGGGGCCAGCTGCCCTGTTTGCACACCCGGGAAGGAGGGGAGCCAGCCCTGTGTTCAGTGGTATGTCGAGTGCATTCTGCAGTAGGAGAAAGTGGCCCCTTCCCTGGAGTGCTGTGAGACAGTACAAAGCCTGCCTGCATCTCCCACCCCTGGGCTCAGTGGCTAGGTCAACAGGGAAATCCCCAGCAGGAAAACGCAGTCCTCCCTGAAGTCCTGCAGCACAGACAAAGCCAGCCAGGACCACATATTAGGCCACACAGAGACATGCTTCCCTAGTGCCAGAGTGCATGGAGCAGGACTTTGAATCCTAGCCAAGTGCTGGGTCAAGGGAGTTAGTGGAGCAAGAAGGACTGCTCCATCTGCACCTGTGACACATTGAAGATGACTGGAATGGAGTCCACCGGGTCTGTGGAGAAGAGACCAGGGGATTCCATTCCCCCCCAACCCCCCCACCAAGGCGGGGTCTCAGGAATCAGTCTCTGGGGGCCCATAGTGGAGGTGGGACCAGTTTACACCAAACCACACCACTGCTGGGTAACTGCGTATCTGCTAGAGCAGGATAGATTCTGTAGAACCAGATGGCTCCATCATCCAGACCAATGCTGCTACATAGCCTGGATAAATTACAGGACATCTCTTGTTATTTGTATATATTCTCCCTTCTTATCTCTTCCCTCCTCTAGGCTGGTTACTCTGGTTGTTGGTTTGTTTAAGCAGACATATTTAATTAATTTGCTTGATTCATGTTCTACACTTCCTTCTATACTTTCCTTTCTCTCTCTCTGGAATAATCAAGCCATATAGTGTCTCTCTCTGGGTAACTTTACCTTGTTTTTGTTTCCCCTTCTTCCTTCTTTATTTTCCTTTCTCTCTCTCTGGATTAAGCCATTTAGTCTCTCTGCCTGGTCAATGTTTCTTTTCTCTCTGTCCCCACGCTTGTCATTTCTCTCTTTGTAGGCGCTCTTCCATCAGCACTGCCTCAACCCTCTTCTTTACTTGTAGATGGTGCTTCTGTTTTTTGTTTTGTTTTTGCTTTTGGATTGCTTGTGTGTGTGTTTGTGTGTGTGTGTGTGTGTGTGTATCTTTGTTTGTTTTATTTGTGTGTTTGCATGTCTTTGTTTCCTGTTTGTTTGTCTGTTTTCCTTTCCAGGGCTACTTCAAGGAACAAATCAAAGCATGCCTCGTGGAGAGTCCAAAACATCACTACAAGTAGAGAAATAAAATAACCAAAGTTACAACAACAGAGAGCAAGGAACACTCTCCAAAAAACACATCCTGAAGAGCCAGACCCTGGACAGTGTATGATTCCCCCTTTAATATCACAGTACTCACAGGGACAGAGCACATGACAAGCTTTTAAAACTCATAAGGGACAGAAAACTAGCCAAAATGATGAAACGGAAGAATTCCCGTCAAAAGAAATTGCAGGGACAAAGGACAGCTAAAGAATTGATGAAAACAGATATAAGGAACATAACTGAAAAAGAATTTAGAATACTAGTTACAAGATTAATCACTGGGCTTGAAAAAGCCGTAGAAGACAGCAGAGAATCTATTACTGCAGAGATCAAGGAACTAAAAAATAGTCATGATGAATTAGAAAATGCTGTAAATGAGGTGCAAAATAAGCTGGAGGTAGCCACAGTGTGGATTGAAGAGGCAGAGGGGGAGGATAGGTGAATTAGAAGATAAAATTATGGAAAAAGAGGAAGCTGAGAAAAAAAGAGATTAAAAATTCCAGGTTCAAGAGGGGAGAATTAGAGAAATAAGTAATGCAATCAAATGGAACAATATCTGTATCATAGGATTTCAAGAAGAAGAGAGAGAAAGGAGCTGAAGGTGCACTTGAACAAATCATAGCTGGGAATTTCCCCGATCTGTGGAAGGAAGCAGACATTGAAATCCAAGAGACAGAACTCCCTTCAGATGTAACTTGAATCGATCTTCTGCCCGACATATCACACTGAAACTGACAAAATACAAGGATTCTCAAGAGAGAATTCTCAAGGCAGTTAGGGATAAATGGGCCTTAACATACAAAGGTAGAAGCATAAGGGTAGTAGCAGACCTATCTACTGAAACTTAGGTCAGAAAGGAATGGCAAGAAATCTTTAATGTGGTGAACAGGAAAAATACGCAGCCAAGAATCCTTTATCCAGCAAGCCTGTCATTCAGAATAGAAAGAGAGATAAAGGTTTTCCCAAACAAAAACTGAAGGAATTCATCACCACTAAACCAGCCCTGCAAGAGCCTAAGGGGAACTCTGTGAGCGAAATGTTGCAAGGACCATAAAGTACCAGAGACATCACTAAAAGCATGAAACCTACAGATAACAAACTTACTCTAAACCCTTATCTTTCAGTAATAACACTGAATGTAAATGAACTAAATGCTCCAACCAAAAGACATAGGGTATCAGAGTGGATAAAAATACCCAAGACCCATCTATTTGCTGTCTACAAGAGACTCATTTTAGACCTGAGGACACTTTCAGATTGAAAGTGAGGGCATGGAGAACTATCATGATACTACCAGTATCATGCTACTGGAAGTCAAAAGAAAACTGGAGTAGCCATGCTTAGACAAACAAGACTTTAAATTAAAGACTGTAACAAGATGTAAAGAAGGGCATTTTATAGTAATTACAGGGTCTATCCATCAGGAAGAGCTAACAATTATAAATTTCTATGCACTAAATTTGTGACCACCCAAATATTTAAAACCATTAATCACAAACATAAGCAGTGTTTTTGATAAGAATGTGGTAATTGCAGGGGACTTTAAAACTCCACTTACAGAAATGGATACATCATCTAGACACACGGTCAATAAAGAAACAAGGGCCCTGAAGGATACATTGGATCAGATGGACTTGACAGATATATTTAGAACTCTACATCCCAAAGCAACAGAATATACTTTCTTCTCGAGTGCATACAGAACATTCTCTAAAGTGTATCACATACTGGGTCACAAAACAGCCCTCAATAAATATAAGAGTTGAGATCATACCACGCACACTTTCAGATCATAATGCTATGAAACTTGAAAATAACCAAAGGAAAAAAACTGGAAAACCTCCAAAAGCGTGGAGGTTAAAGAACATCTTACTAAAGAATGAATGGGTCGATCATGCAACTAGAGAAGAAATTAAAAGATATATGGAAACTAATGAAAAATAAAACACAAGAATCCAAACCCTTTGGGATGCAGCAAAGGCAGTCCTAAGAGGAAAATACATTGCAATCCAGGCCTATCTCAAGAAACAAGAAAAATCCCAAATACAAAATCGAACAGCACACCTAAAGGAACTAGAAGCAGAAAGCAAAGACAACCCCAACCCAAGCAGAAGAAGAGAAATAATAAAGGTCAGAACATAAGTAAACAATACGGAATCCAAAAAAGAAAAAAAAAAAAAAACAAAACTGTAGAACAGATCAATGAAACCAAGGGTTGTTTTTTTGAAAAAATAAACAAAATTGATAAACCTCCAGCTAGGCTTCTCAAAAAGAAAAGCAAGAGGACCCAAATAGGTAAAATCACAAATGCAAATGTATTTATTACAGCCAACCCCTCAGAAATGCAAGCAATTATCAGGGAATACTATGGAAAATTATATGCCAATAAAATGAACATGAACCCCACATGAACCCCACCAATAAAATGACACATGAACCCCAATGTTTATAGCAGCACTATCAACAATAGCCAAAGTATAGAAGGAGCCCACATGTCCATAGATGGATGAATGGATAAAGAAGATATATGCAATGAAGTATTACTCAGCAATCAAAAAGAATGAAATCTTGCCATTTGCAACTATGTGGATGGAACTAGAGGGTATTATGCTAAGTGAAATTAGTCAGAGAAAGACAAAAATCATATGACTTTACTCATATGAGCACTTTAAGACACAAAACAGATGAACTTAAGGGAAGGGAAACAAAAATAATATAAAAACAGGGAGGGGGATGAAACATAAGAGACCCTTAAATATGAATAACAAACAGAGGGTTACTGGAGGGGTTGTGGGAGGGGGGATGGGCTAAATGTGTTAGGGAAATTAAGGAATCTACTCGTGAAATCATTGTTGCACTATATGCTAATTTGGGTGCAAATTAAAAAATAAAACTAAAAAACAAACAAACCAACAAACAAACAAACATTAAAAAATACAGCATCCTTTCTTGATGAAAACCCTCAATAAAGTTGGGATAGAGGGAACATAGTTAAAATCATAGAAGTGATTTATGAAAAGCCCACAGCTATTATCATTGTCAATGGGGAAAAACTGAGAGCTTTCCCCTTGAGATCAGGGACATGACAGAAATGTTCACTCTCACTGCTGTTGTTTAACATAGTGTTGGAATTTCTAGCATCAGAAATCAGACAACAAAAGGAAATCAAAGGCATCAAAATTGGCAAAGATGAAGGCAAGCTTTCAATTTTTGCAGATGGTATGATACTATACATGGAAAACCAGATAGACTCCACTAAAAGTCTACTAGAACTGATATATGAATTCAGCAAGGTTGCAGGATACAAAATTAATGTACAGAAATCAGTTGCATTCTTATAAACTAATAATGAAGCAACAGAAAAACAAATAAAGAAACTGATCCCATTCACAATTGTACCAAGGACCATAAAATACCTAGGAATGAACCTAACCAAAGATGCAAAAGATCTATGTGCTGAAAACTATAGAAAGCTTTGAATGAAATTGAAGAAGATACAAAGAAATGGAAAAACATTCCATGCTCATGGATTGGAAGAATAAATATTCTTAAAAGATCAATACTACCCAAAGCAATCTACACATTCAATACAATGTCAATCAAAATTACACCACCATTCTTCTCAAAGCTAGAACAATCTTAAAATTTGTGTGGAACCACAAAAGACCCTGAATAGCCAAAGTAATATTGAAGAAGAAAACCAAAGTGGGAAGCATCACAATCCCAGACTTTAGCCGCTACTAAAAAGCTGTAATCATCAAGACAGTATGGTGTTGGAACAAAAAACAGACACATAGACCAATGGAATTAAATAGAGAACCCAGAATTAGATGCACAAATGTAAGGCCAACTAAACTTTGACAAAGCAGGAAAGAGTATCCAATGGGAAAAAGAGCATTTTAACAAATGGTGCTGCCTTTTTTAGAAAATGGTGCTGAGAGAATTGGACAGAAACCTACAGAAGAATAAAACCAGACCACTTTCTTACATCATACACAAAAATAAACTCAATATGGATGAAAGACCTGCATGTGAGACAGGAAACCATCAAAACCCTAGAGGAGAAAGCAGGAAAAAAACCTCTTTGACCTTAGCAGCAGCAATTCCTTACTCAACCATCTCCAAAGGCAAGGAAATTAAAAGCAAAAGTGAACTATTGGGATCTCATCAAGATAAAGAACTTCTGCACAGCAAAGGAAACAATCAACAAGACTAAAAGACAACTGACGGAATGGGAAAAGATATTTGCAAATGACACATCAGATAAGGGGGTAGTATCTAAAATGTATAAAGAACTCCCCAACTTCACACACGAAAAACAAATAACCCAGTGAAGAAATGGGCAGAAGACATGACTATACACTTTTCCAAAGAAGACATCCAGATGGCCAACAGACACATGAAAAGATGCTCAATGTCACTCATATCAGAGAAATACAAATCAAAACCACACTGAGATACCACCTCACACCAGTCAGAGTGGCTAAAATGAACAACTCAGGAGACTATAGATGCTGGCGAAGATGTAGAGAAACAGAAACCCTCTTGCACTGTTGGTGGGAATGCAAACTGGTGCAGCTGCTCTGGAAAACAGTGTGGAGGTTCCTCAAAAAATGGAAACTAGAACTACCTTATGACCCAGGAGTATCACCGCTAGGAATTTACCCAAGGGATACAGGAGTGCTGATGCAGAGGGACACATGTACCCCAAGGTTTATAGCAGTACTTTCAACAATAGCCAAATTATGGAAAAAGCCTAAATGTCCATCAACTGATGAGTGGATAAAGAACATGTGGTTTATATATACAATGGAATACTACTTAGCAATGAGAAAGAATGAAATCTGGCCATTTGCAGCAACATGGATGGAACTGGAGGGTAATATGCTAAGTGAAATAAGTCAGGCAGAGAAAGACAGATACTATATGCTTTCACTCATATGTGGATCTTGAGAAACTTAACAGAAGACGATGGGGGAGTGTAAGGGGGAAAAAAGTTACAGAGAGGGAGGGAGGCAAACCATAAGAGACTCGTAAGGACTGAGAACAAACTGAGGGTCGATGGGGGTGGGGGAGAGGGGAAAGTGGGTGATGGGCATGGAGGAGAGCACTTGTTGGGATGAGCACTGGGTGTTGTATGGAAACCAATTTGACAGTAAATTATACTTAAAAAAAACATTTCCATCACTCCAATAAGATCCCTCCTCCCTTTAACAGTTAATCCCCGTTCCCACTCCAGCCCTATAGGTAGAAAGCTACCTATCTATCTATAGATTTACCCAAAGTCATATGCTATTGTTCGTTCTCAGCTCCTCTAGTTGCATGCTATAATAACTGAAGGCTAATTTACCCTAGAACTGTCTTATGGCCTGCCAAGATTGTCTCTTAAGCTTAGCTTGTGTCTTCTATTTCAAGAAAGACACTATAGAGGATACATGTAGTACAGATGTCCCTCCTGTATTGAGTCTAAACTGTGTTTTTCCATTGCAATTCTGACAGATTTGATGGGGGCAGGCCTGCCAGGCATCTTCTGCAATAAATTAAAACTCATCCTAAGGAAAAAGAGATTCTGTGACCAATACAGATTCGGTTTCTCACATTTGTTTCCTGCCTCAGTTTCCCCATATACCAATCTAAAATAACCTTCTGAATTATTTAAATAACATAAGGGGGGTATTAACATATAAAATTATAAATATCATATTCCATCTAACACTCCTTATTCCCTTTCTTATGTGCTGTGTAATTAAAAAAATTCTACTTACTGGATATACATCAATAAAATAAAAGCTAACATGATCGTTTTTAATTCAAATTTCCTAAGTTAGGTTTCTAGGTTAATTCTAGTTGTAATGGCTTTTAAAGTGAATTTAGTCATCAGGTCAATTTAATAATATTGGAAAAAATCTAATAGAAAACTTTGTTCTGATATCTTCCTTGTTTTACTAAAGGTTAAGTTATGCATTTACTTAACCTAGTAGTTTGTATATTGTTTTATAGATAATTATTACTTTAGAGATTCTTGATGCAGTCAAGACTGTCAGATGATGTAAAGAATGTGTGGCGAGTCTACTTGTTAGAAGTGGATTATCACTTCTTATTTCTAAGGACTGACAACCTTTTATTATGTCTAACATCTACAGTGGGGCAAATGGGTAGTCTAGTAAAATGGATTTTATTACTTTAGAAATGGAAGCCTATTATTTTCATTTCAGTAATTTCACCAAATGGTCATCATATTTAAATGTTTTTTTCCTAAATGGGTCCTTTCCATCTATCCTTTATGTCCTTCACTGGAAGTGAAAGATGTAGTTTACTGCAAGTATGATATACAAGAAGGCAGAAGAAATGTTGTGGTTCAAAAGGACACGAACTTTTCTAAACTGTATAATTGAAATAAGAAATAGTAAACATAACTCACACAATTAATTGCATGCTGTCAAATGAGACTGAATATGCTATATACAATATTCCTTTAGCTATGTTCAAAACACTTTTAAGAGACTGAGACCACACACAATTTATAATCTTTTCTCTTTCTTTTCCTACTATTTTACACAGGATAATTTTATTCACATCCTTTTCCCACATTGTTTATTAGGATGTTTCTGATTATACCAACCCACATCAGCATTCATAGTTCACAAAGCCAAGATAAGTATAAAGATTAAACATGAACAGCAACTACAAAATCATGTGAAGATGAAAGCAGAGATTGGGGTAATACATCTATCTACAAGCTAAGAAGCACCAAAGATTGCCAGCAAACGATCAGAAGGCAGGAAAGAGGCATGAGTCAGATTCTTCCTCACAGTCTCAGAAGGAACCAATCCTGCTGACACCTTGATTTCAAACTTTTAGCCTTGAGGACTGTGAGACACTGAATTTCTGTTAAATCATCCAGTTGTGGTGGTTTGTTATGACAGCCTTAGAGAATTAATACACAAGGTTCTTATTAACTTGTCTGTGCCTCAGTTTCCTCATACATAAAGTGATAGTGATGATAATAGTTACCTTCTGGGTTTTTATGTAGACTAAGTGAGTTAATAAGTATTAACTGCTTAGAAGTGTGCCTACCACATAGAGGCATAGGGGAGACATTACTGGTTGGTTGAGTGAACAACTGTTGCCATACCCTCTCCGTTGCTAAATAGCATCCCGTTTGTAAGATGGATCTTCTGCTTATTTGAAGATCACAATTTACTACTGATATAAGGGTAATAGAAATCAGATTATTTTTTGGCTTAGCGTGGTGGAAGTCATTAGGTTATAATAAAGATGATAAACCAAAGTGGCTAGTTTCAGAAAGTCAAAATTTTTTTCCCCAGGAAGATAGAGTTTTAAAAGAAGGAATAGCGATTCAAAGTGTTTAAAAGGCCAAATGTCAATACTTTTAGAAAAAGGGAACAGAGTTGTTAGGCACATAAGTGTGAACCAGAGGATAGAATGCTTTTAGATACCACCCCCCAGCCTTCATCTCCTATGATCATGGTGCCTGTGTGCTCATAAAGCTGTTTTAAATGGAAATGTTACATTATTGTGCTCTATTTCTGAATTAGTATACTAGTTTATCTTATTAACACAAGGTTGAGTAGGATGGGAAGCAATGTAATACTACCTAGGTTCATTGTGGCCAGAGGGAGATTAGTGGTCACGATTATAGGAGGAACAAGTCTCAAAATTATGTCCTATTTGGTAGGAGTGGGAGATAGATTAGACAATCGGGGGGAGAACTTGGTAGTTGAGGATTAGAGGTACAGTGAGGGCATGAGGGTTGGAAGAAAATATAATACAATATATTCCTCTCAGGAGTTCTGTTATTTAAGATAAGTTCATGTTTTTTGAGCTTGAGTGTAATAGTTTCCAAAGGCTGCCATAAACTAGGGACCTTAAAACAAGGGAAATTATTCTCTCACAATTCTGGAGACCAGAAGTCTGAAATCAAGATGTGGGCAGGATCATACTCTCTCTGAAGGCTCTAGGGAAGATTCTTCCTTATCTTTACTTAGCTTCTGGAAGTGCCAGCAATCCTTGCATTCCTTGGCTTGTAGACACATCATTCCAATCATTGCCTCCATCATTACATGGCAGACTCCCACTCTGTGTGTCTGAATCCACATTTCTTCCTTCTTGTAAGGACACCAATCATTGGATTAGAGCCCACCCCTAATCCAGTGTGATATTATCCTAACTTGATTACATCTACAAAGACTTTATTTCCAAATAAATTCGTATTCACAGATTCTGGGTACATATGAATTTTGGGGAAATACCATTTAATCCAATACTGTAATTATATTTTCTATAAGAATAAAACATTATAATTTATATTCATGCTTCAGTTTCCTCATCTTTAAAATGGGGAAGATAATAGTTTCTCTGAAGGTCATTGTGAGAAGATGTTTGTTGTTCTTTGGTTTCTCATTTTATTTTCTTTGCAATACCCTGATTTCTTCTGAAGGAATTACTGCTTCCTCAGTGAATTGAGTTTAGTTGCTTGATAATCCTCGGACCCCTCTTCCTTAGCTGATGGGCATGTATGTGACGCAATGAATATCAGCTAGATGGGACCTTTGGAAGTCTAATCTTGACCACAAGAATAAAAAGACTAAAATGGATGGAATCTGTGTGATAGTGATTAAGGGTACAGATTTTAGAGACAGGTCTTCTACATCTGAATCCTGAATCTATCACTTGCCAACTGTGTGGCTTTGGGATATATTTAGCTTGCCTCTGTTTCAGTTTCCTCATGTATGAGATGAGAATGATAATAGTACCTATTTCATCCAGTTCCAGCTACTGTGCTTGGCATTAGGTATGCATCAGTTAATAAAACACACATTGTTTCTGCCTTCATGGGACTTTTAAACTTTGAGAGACAGAGACAAAACAGAGAAAAATGATATTTATTACAAATTGTGATATGTGCATATGTGTTATATAAAATAATGGTATTTAGTACATAGTTAAAAACATGTCAGTGTGAGCGTTTGCTCATTTATTTTGGCAGCAGTGTTCTGAGCACAAATTATAGCTGTAGTTGCTGATTCTTAGCTCTCTAGAAATATCTTAGCTTCTGCTCATTTCTGAGCTTGGATTTTTGCCCTTCCCATTGATGCTGAGAATTTCAGTATACTTCCCCTAAACTTCCTTTTGCTGAATTTCATCAGAGCTGGTTTCCATTGCTGACAACCTGAGAACTCTGATACAACATTCATAGGGTTGTTGTAAGGATTAGTAAGACTACATATACTAAGCATGTACATTCTCAATCAACATTAATTCTGGGAAGGGCGACCTGAGTGTAATGAAAGCAGAAAGGATAGAGTCAGATGATAGTGAGCTGATAAACAGAAGTAAGCAGAAAAGTCATTAGCAAATGAATTTAGTGTAAGGGAGACTCAGATGGCTGGCTTGATGATATAAGAGGACTAGTGTTCATTTATAGGGTAAAAAGTCTGAGTGGTTGACAGGTCAATCTGAGAAACTTACAGACTTGAATGGAATACATTAAAGGTATTGTTATACTGTTGACAGTATTGCCCCAAAAGACTTAACCTAGTATATGTAGTCCTATTCAGAAGCAAACCCTTTCTTCTTTTTTGTATTACCTGAGGAAGCATTCTATAAAAACAACCTTTAAAAAATAGTCTTTGTTCTTGGTATAAAGGACTACAACAGGAAAACTAATAAAGAATGGTAGAGCCATTTGTTTGACACCAATCCATGTAGACTCATTATTCTAAGGTGCAAAGGTATACATTTTAAAGCCAGGAGAAAAGGTAATATTGTGCTGATAGATGCACTATCATAAGTATGCACATGCATATTCATATGTTACAATTATTCTTTTGAAGCTGTGTAAATTATGCATTTAAAAACTAAGAACTAAAAATAGGATACATATGGAAAACTCTAAAGCATTCTGAGATAAAAATTGAATGAAGGAGGATTACTGCAAAAGCTGTTTTTCTATCATTTCTTCTATTACATTTTTTTAAATTAATCTTTATTTACTTTTGGGAGAGAGGCAGAGAGACAGAGAGTGAGCGGGGGAGGGGCAGAAAAAGAGGGAGACACAGAATTCGAAGCAGCTCCAGGCTCCAGCTGTCATCACAGAGCCCGCCACGGGGTTTGAACTCAAACTGCTTGAACTCACAAACCATGCAATCATGAGTGATCCAAAGTCGGATGCTTAACCAACTGAGCCACTCAGGCGCCCCTCTTGTACTCCATTTCTAATCAACAAATCCTACTCAGTCCCTTTAACTACCTCCATTTCCCAATTATCCTTTAGGCATCAGGAAACAGGAGTACTCCAGCCCTTATTTATTCCCAGTGCCAAGCTCAGACATGGCTTTGAAGATAAGATCCTATCCTGAATTAAAGGGATGACACAATAGTCATCTCCAACACTTTCTACCATGGCATAGGATAATCCTTTATTTATTTCCTTTATTTATTTCACAAGTCTTTATGAAGTCTATACTATTTTTGCCTGATATTGTCCTTGATACTGAATAAGCATGGTAAATAAATACAGTTACTGTGTAAAAAGAGCTTCCAAGCTTATCAAGAAGACAGGAAGTAAAAAGAGAAACAAAGGAATATAGATTTTTAAGTTGTGGTGTGTGCTATGAAGAAAATGAACAGGAAATCAGTAGAGGTGTAGACCATGGGGTGGGATGGTGCTAGAGAGGGGGGACCTATTTAGAAGGGGTCTATTTGGAGATAAAGCCTTCTCTGTAAAGTGAAGGGAAGATGTGAGTGAGCCCTGGTCCCAGGCCTCAGGAAGATCATTCTCAGTCATTGAAAAGGCAATTAAGTTGTCTGTGGTGGGATGCTGAGGTCAGAGTGTCTGTGTATGCGTAGGCTACTTTTGTGGCACTGGAGCTGGAGCATTTCTTGGGTTGGTGGCTCCTGCACTTACTTACTTTCTTTCTTTCTTTCTTTCTTTCTTTCTTTCTTTCTTTCTTTCTTTTTCTTCTACGGTTCAGTCCTGTTTTGAAGAGGGGACAACTTGAGGCTAGTGGAATCAGGCAAAGTTTGGGACTTAGTTTCTATAGTCCTCCAACAACTTAGGGGAGCTGTCCTGACTGGTGAACCTGGGGCAATGGTCCTGGTTCTTTGAGGGTTTTGGTGCCTCTTTCATTTGTCCTTTCTATTGTCATTTGTCTTCTGACTCCTCCTCGTCTGTCCTGGGACCCAGAGATAAACTGTCAGCCTTCTTGTGGACTTTCCTTAGTGGTCCAGGTACTACCTTCCTATCCCCTGAACTCTCACATTCATTTAGCCCCTTCCCCATGCCAGTGTTCTGTTGGCCTTATTTCCTCCCATAAAAAAAATTTAATGAGGTAATTATCATTAGGCAGAAAGTGCTAAGTTAGTTATTAATAAATATTATGGCAGAGGACACAGAAATCACCTCCAGAAACTGAGAGGCAAGGCTATAATGAGTAATTTGATATTTGGGGGTAAGTATTAGAAAGCATTCTCCCAATATACCCCTACCCTCTGCATCCTGCACTGAAAGATCCTAAATGATAGGCTTCTCATGCTTGATCTTAGGTCTCTGGCTTGATTCCACAAAATCATGGAGGTTAAAAGTTGGTATATACTTTAAAAATAATTGTAATTTCTTACATTGTGGTATGTTGAAAGGGTGCCTCAGTAACTCTCCTGTACAGACCCTCACTTTCCATGCTCTGATTGGAATTAAACTTTATACAGAGATAGATTAGATAGAGGAAAAAGGAGTCAATTTTCAAGGACTCAGCCTGAAGAGGGCAAGATGTTGCTGAGACCACCTGGACATACACACAAGACCGAACCCAGTTAAGATCTCTATAGAAAATTTTAAGATTTGACTGGTGGGTGTAGACATCTCATCTTGTGGCTGTTCAAGCCTAATTGCTTATTAAACTTGCCACCTACCAATATAGATTGGTTTGTTTCCTTTCTTCTGTCTCTCTCTGCCCTCTGTGTTATTTCAGATTTCACCTAGGAAACTCCTAAGGTTTTGAACCAACAGTTGGTGAGCCAGCCAGGAGACTGAGGGAATGGGCATTTGGAAAGAGACATCTATGGGGAAAATCCTCAACTGTCCATCAACCTCCGTGTGGGGAATGGGGGCCTGTATGTTAGATGCTTGTGGATTGCCATGTGAATACAGGAACACCCCCAAAATATTGACTGGTTTAATGCACTTGTTTGAGGAATGTGCATAGTGCATTGTGGCAAAGAAGTGAAATGCTTGCCTCCGCAGTGGGCTAGCCTCTACTGTGGGCAGTTCAGCTGGCTGCCAATGCCCAACTAGAGGCTGAAGCTCAGGTTAGAAAGTTAGAAGCGCTGAGTTTGGAGAAGGATGTGAAGGTGTCCATTACTCTGCTAGCTTGGAGCTGGCAGACAAGGTGGGAGAGCAGGATGAGCTGGAGACTTTAGCATGCTATTTTGACAAGCTAAGAGTGTGCACGCTGCCACAGATTAAGGTTGGAGCACTTGTAACAAAGCCTGATTGGGACATTAAGGGGTGGAATCCTGAGGGGTACCTGGATGGCTCAGTCAGTTAAGTGTCCCACTCTTGGTTTCTGCTCAGGTCATGATCTCATAGTTTTGTGAGTTCGAGCCCCGCATCTCTTTTTATGCTGGCATCACAGATCCTGCTTAGGATTCTGTCTCTCCTTCTCTCTCTGCCCCTCCCACACTCATGCTGTCTCTGTCTCTCTCAAAATTAAAACATAAACTTAAAAAAATTAAAAAAAAAAGAGGTGGAATCCCGGGAAGATAAGAACAAAGAGGAAGATTTTTTGGCCATTGACAACAAAACAAACAAAACACTTTGGGCCATCTGACCCCTAAAACTAAGGTCAGCCCCCAGTTCAGGAAATGCTAATGATGAGAGAATATACTTCCACTGTTTATTTATATAGCTGCCAAATTTCAACAAAAACCAGGGACAGTATCCATACATGGTTGGCATAGCTATAGGAATGGGATGGCATTTCTCTGACCAGGTAGGAAGCAGAAAAAATGAGCAACACATTCTGTCTTTCAGTAGCAGCCCTATGGCTTTTGGGGAATTCAAAGTACTCACTCCCTTACAGATTGAATTATTTTAGCCTTCATGGAGGCTTGGTCCAATGAGGGGAATCTCCCTGAGCAGGTCTCCCTGAGGACCTTGGAAATCTATAGAGGACATACAACAATTTCTTAAGCCATTAGGAATGAGACAGGCTATCTATGTCCCTGTCTTTGAGGGCTCTGTTCAGGCCACATTCACTCCAGAAATGAAAGCCAAGGTACTCCAGTCCACCCACAGGACCTGGTAAGGGACACTGATATCCATGCTGAGCCCAGTTGTGGGACAAGACATTTATGATGTTTGGCAATCTATTGTTGATCTGGGAGAAACTGACAAATCTCAGGGATGAGTATGAACTGTGGGAAAGACCCAAGACAAAGAGGGAATTTAAAAAATCAAAAGGCTTGGCTGTAAAGAGTCTAGTAAAAATAACTGGAAGCTAATGTGGTTTGATTTCATTGCTGCTGGGACCCTACCTTAAAAGATATACCAGTGCCCAGTGCTGTGTTGGTCTGCCTATGGAAAACCTTACCTGAAAAGATAAACCAGCACCCAGTGCTGTGTTAGTCAGATATGCCTCATCTGCCTCTACCATACTTAATGCCCTGCCTGATATAGCAGAGTGTTATTTGGGGTGGGTGTCTCCTATGCCCAGGCATAAGATGCAGGCCAGTATTGTCTCCAGATAAGGGCCACTGGAAGAGATTGGAGGCCTTAATTTGAGCTCAGTATTCACTGGTTTCCAAGAAATAAATATAAGGTAGTGGCTCTGATTGATACTGAAGCTGAATGTACTTTGATAAAGCTGGAGCTGTTTTCAAGGATTCAGATTTGAGAAAGTAATGTGTTGTGACAACCTGGATGGTATACCTTACTGAATCCAGTGACAGTCTCTATACAGTTGAACCTTGAACAACATGGGTTTGAAGTGTACAGGTCCACTTACATAAGGATTATTTTCAATAAATATAATATAGTACTGTAAATGTATTTTTTCTCATGATTTTCTTAATAACACTTTCCTTTATCTAGCTTACTTTGTTGTAAGAATCCAGTATATAATGCATATAAAATGCAAACTATATGTTAATGATTGTCCATGTTATCAATAAGGCTTCTAGTCAACAGTAGGCTATTAGTAAAGTTTTGGGGAAGTTAAAAGCTATATGTTTTAAGTTAAGTTAAAAGCTATACACTGAATTGGTGTTTGGCATCCCCAACCTTCATGTTGTTTAAGGGTCAAACAACTTTATAAACTCTTAGGATTTTGGCCAGAGGGTACAGATATCTACTTGTTTTGTGACTATCCAAGACAAGCCTCCTATGTAAGTTCCCTTGTGTATTAAACCTACCACCTACCAATCTGGAGTGGTCTGCCTCTTTCTTTGTTCTTTGCCTTCTGTGTATAAGCGCCAGATTCTATCTGGGAAGTTCTTGAGGTTTTAAGACAACAAATATCAAGTCTATCCCCACTACATTTAAACTTAAGGTCTAATTTCCAAAGCTTCAGTAAAGAGGAAGCACCCAGGTGGAAGGAGATAGATAGATAGCAATGGAACATAAAAAGAAAAGTGCTTTCTGGGAAATGTTGTTCTACACCAAGAACTTCATTTGTCCTCTCTGTGGTGGGTAAATCTACAAAGTGAGAAGGGTCCTTAAGCACTCCTACTCTGATTCTACCCGTAAATATTGGCCTTGCTTAACCAACTCCCTTGACTCTGATTCCATGCTCACCAAGAAACCATATGACTATAACTTAGTTTCTCAAATTGATCTGCTGTGGTGAGACAATGTTTGGTCATACCGACAGATACATTTCAGATGAACGTTAACAGTTCTGTTTCTTACTGAAAATGAACAAATTGGGTCCCCCTCTATAATTCAGTCAGTTGTGTGTTTGGTTTGCTGGAGTTGTTTTCCCTGTACCTAATCAACTTTATGACAAAGGTTGTAATACTGCACTTTCAAAACTAAGATTAGAACTGTAGCCATGGTAACGTCCCCCAGTTTCCCTGACTTCCTTGTAGCACAACTCTTTTTAACTTTAACGCATAGATGTTCAGAGGATGATGGAGAAGTCCTTGGATCTTTGGGTATTTGTGGTGGAGACATAATTTTCCTTTGATCTTTGTGAGTGTGCATGTAAGGGAAAAACTCCAATTTCATAGAGGAGGGTAAGGAGTAAACTTGCTACCACTCCATAAATGATTAGACAATGGATAAGAGCAAGACAGTTGAAATCTCACAGCACAAGAAAGAAGCATCCTGTTTCCCTGCCTTTAAGTCCCATAGGGACAGACAATAGCCCCAGATAAATGCTATGTGTGTGGTAAGTTGCATTGTCTTTTAAGTTTGTCACACTCAGCAATAATGTGCATGGACTCTCAGGGCCTGTGGACTGCCTTTCCTGACAGAGCATGCTCCAAAGAAATAGGAGAGATAAAGGAATTCTAAGAAGAAAAAAAGGTGTGCAAATTCTGTAGAGTTAGCATCTGCCAGTTTAACTGCAGTAGAGGGTCCCTCAGAGAAGTCAGAAAGACACAACCAGAAAAGAAGCTTGCAATCAGATTCTAAGGGATTATAACCAGCTAAAAGGTTTTACATCTCCAAAGAGTGCTAGAAGATCATTCCATGAGTCTTAAAAGCAGAATTTAGTAATCTGATACTCCAATCTCTTTAATAGATAAAGAAGAAATTGGTACAGGGGGATGCTTGATATTACTATGATCATATAGTCAATCTCTTAGTGGCAGAACAGGAAATAATCAGGAAGTAATTCGAATTTCTGAAAGATAATACTTGGTTAATTCATAGTAGTATTATAATTCATAGTATTTTCAACAACACAATTTTTTCAAAATGAATGTCTACAGTCCACCTATTTGAAGATTTGAGAATCTGACGAGGTTCTAGGAATTGTAGATGTTTATTCTCCTCCTATTTAACTCTACTCCTAAGTTCCAAGACTGACTACATATCTCTCCTGAGATAAGTAGCGCTCAGACTTGAAGTGATCTTGTGTGGTTAAGGTTTTGGTCTATGCTGAAGACCTTGTATAGAATTGGATAGGCTTCCCCAACCCCAAATTGGGCCACAGGCACATTGAAAGCAGTGATGGAGGTTAGCGATTAGGACTGGGAAGGCAGAGGATGAGAATACTGGGTCTCCTGACCCCAAGAGGCAGCTGACAGCTTATCTTTACACTATTGGCTCATGAGATGAGAAGCCATTTTGTCAAGCCTCTGTAAGATTCCAACACCAGATCTGAGTCCTAATGAGAAAAATGCTTTCCCATCCCAACCAGAGAGTGCTGACTTAGAGTCAACAATTAGAACATGTGCTAATGAAATAAGACTACAAGGGAATGAAAAGAAAAGAGAATAAGGATCTCGGAGACGTGATCTTCTAGCATTCTTTTAATACCTACTAGGATATGAATGAGCAATCTGATCTGAGAAATATCCCATCAACAGTGGGACTAATTTCTTGCCTAATAGAGTGTAACTAACATCCATTAGGTCAGGGACCTGTCACTATAGTCACTACTATATCCTTGAAGCATCAAGCATAATGCCTAACCCATACTAAACAATCAATAAATTGTGTGGGGTGAATAGATAAATGAAAACCACCACTCTCCTTTTTTTTCCAGTTTTATTGAGATATAACTAACATACATCACTGCATAAGTTTAAGGCATAGAGCATAATTGTTTAACATATATATTTTGAAGTGATTGCTGCAGTAAGTTTAATTAGCAACCATCATCTCACACAAATACAATAAAAAGAAAAAAAAAACAACAAAATTTTTTCCTTGTGATGAGACCTCTTAGGATTTACTGTCATATGGATCATACAGCAGTGTTAACTATAGTCATAATGTTCTATATTATATCCCTAGTACTTATTGATCTTGTAACTGGACAGTTGTACCTTTTAACCACCTTCCTTCAATCCCCTCCCTTCCCACTCTACCTCTGATACCACAAATCTGATGTTTTCTCATGAGGTTTTCATGTTGTTGTTTTTTAAATATTCCACACATAAGTGAAATGATATAGTATTTGTCTTTCTCTGTTTTACTTTTTTTTAACTTAGCATAATGCCCTTAAGTTTCATCCATGTTGTCATAAATGCCAGGATTTCCTTTTTTTAATGGCTGAATAACATTTTATTGTGTGTGTGTGTGTGTGTGTGTATATGTGTGTGTATATATATATATATATATATATATATATATATATATATATCTCACAACTTCTTTGTCCATTCATCCATCCCTGGATGCTTAGATTATTTCTGTGTCTTGGCTATTGTAAATAATGCTGCTATGAACATCAGGGTGCAGATATGTTTTGGTTTTGTTTTTTGGTTTTTGGTTTTGTATATATTCTCAGAAGTGGAATTGCTGGATCATTTGGTGATTCTATTTTAACTTTTTGAGGATCCTCAATACTGTGTTCCACAGTGCCTGTCTCAGTTTGCATTCCCACCAACAGTGCGCAAGGGTTCTCCTTTATCCACATTCTCACCAGCATTTATTATCTCTTATCTTTGTAATGATGGCCATTCTAGCAGGGTGAGGTGATATCTCATTGTTTTTTTTAAAGTTTATTTATTTTTTTTAGTGATCTCCAAGCCCAACATGGGCCTCAAATGGACAACCCAGAGGTCAAGAGTCACTCTACCAGCTGAATTGGCCAGGTACCCCTCATTGTGGTTTTAACTTGCATGTCTGTAATGATTGGTGATATTAAGTATCTTTTCACATACCTGCTGGCCATTTGTGTATCTTTTTTGGAAGATTGTCCATTCAGGTCTTTTGACCATTTTTACATCAGATTATTATTATTATTTTTCACTATTAAGTGTAAGATTCTTTATATATTTTGGTTATTAACCTATTATTAGATATATCATATACAAATACTTTTTTCCTGATTCTATGGTTTTTATTTTGTTGAATTTTTTTTGTTTGGTACTTTTACTTTCATGTAGCCCTATTTGTTTATTTATCTTTGATTTTAATGCTTGTACTTTAGGTGTCATATCTAAAAATTATTGCCAAGACCATGTCATGGAGTTTTTCTCCTATGTTTTCTTCTAGGAATTTCATGGTTTTAGGTTGTACACTTAAGTTATTAACCCATTTTTTAAAGTTAATTTTTGTGAGTCTACTACTGTCTCATGGCAATATTCTTTGTTGCCTTTTGTGTCTTGTATTTTATTTAAAACACCCACACCCTATCCTGTGAGAGCTGGTTCTCCTTCTATAGTAAAGTTTCCTAGAAAAATAATTCTAACTTTAGAGTTTACTGCTATAGTTCATGGTTTCTTAAACAACCTCTAAAAAACATTGACAAAATTTGTAGTAACTCCACTTGTCAACCTGAAAGCTCCAAGGTTATTTTTCTTGCAGAGCGGATTAGCAAAGCTTGAAAAGTCTGTACAAAAACTCCATTACAAATGAACCCAGTATGACCAGAGGGACCTAAAAAGCCCAGGAGGACCCATACAATGTTTTTTAAAGTTTAGTTGTCATGTCTATTTTCTAAGCAGACAAGACATACAGATATTGAGCCATTTCTCAACACGGTTCTGAAAGGGCAGAATATAGCCCAATTTGATCAGATCAATATTAAAAATTTTAAATTATATATTTAAAATTTTAATTATATATTTTAATTGTATATTTACAATTATATAGAAAGTCAGAATTTGGTTTCAAGGCAAAACTTTAAGAAGAAACTGTTAGCTTTCAAGAAAGAAATGAGAAACAAAGAGAGATATAGGCTTTGACAGTCAGAACCTTAGATGTTTAAGTAACAGCACGTATCTCTGTCAACTTTGAGTATCTATTAGGTGCCGGGCAACTGCTTAGAACTGGGAATAAAAGGGCCAAAGAGATACATATGGCCCTTGCCCTACTAGAATTTCTTATTTAGTAAGAATAAGACACACAATTCAAAATGACACACTGTGGTATAGTCTGTGGCAGTGAAAGTCACTGTGGAGCATAGGGAGGAGAACTAGAGAAAGTGAATTATGAATCAAAGATGTGGAGGATTTAGGTGAAGGAAGAGGGGTATATGTGGGGCAGGGGCATACAAAATTCAGAGGAAAAAGTGGCACATTTGGGGAATGGATCCAGGAGATTGAGTGGCTAGGCCACCATGTAAGATTATGCATCTTAGGCTCTGTACAAAAACATCGGGTGAGGGTGGATGTAAGTCCAGCCAACACTCTTCTCACCAAGCCTTTCACTCTGACATGAGGTTACATCTGCTCTGAGAAAGGGATCTTTTCTAATTTGCACTGAAGTATCATTTGGGCCAACTGTGGTCCTATGAAGTGGTAAATTGGAGCCAGATTATGAAGGATTTTGTAAATTTGGGAACTAAGTTCTAAGAGCAGTGGTGGGGGCAAAAGAAGGATTCACTCCATCAAGCAAGAGAATGACAGATTAGATATGCATTTTATTTTTATTTTTATTTTTTATTTATTTTTAATTTCTAATGTTTATTTTTGAGACAGAGAGAGAGAGAGCAGGGCAGGGGCAAAGAGAGAGGGAGACATAGAATCTGAAACAGACTCCAAGCTCCGAGCTGTCAACAGAGAGACCGATGTGGTGCTCGAACCTACGAACTGTGAAATGGTGACCTGAGCAGAAGTGGAATGCTTAACCAACTGAGACATCCAGGTGCCCCTAGATATGCATTTTAGAAAGATCAGTAACTGTATATATAAAAGGACTGAGAACAAACTAAGGGTAGATGGGGGTGGGGGAGAAGGGAAACTGGGTGATGGGCAGGGAGGAGGGCACTTGTTGGGATGAGCACTGGCTGTTGTATGGAAACCAATCTGACAATAAATTATATTTAAAAAAAAAGATCACTAACTGTCCTCCTGGAGGGCAATTAAGATGGGAGGCAGGGAGATGGATGGGGAGACTACAGTAATAACCCAGAGAAGAGGAAAGGAGGACCAAACTTGGCAATGATGGTATGGAGGGAAATGATTGGTGTTTTATTTGGATTTGGAGGCCTGGAGAAGGTGAAAGAATAGGTACCATTCCAGGATAGAGCCTCGAGAAACTGAGTTGACTATGCTGTTTCTGGAGATAGGAGAGCAGTTGAATATAGATACACTGACTTCAGTTCTGGACATAATTAAATTTTAGGTGTCCATGATGCATACAAGTGGAGAGGATCACAGGTAGTTGGATATGTGCATCAGCAGCTCAGGAAAAGATTGGGCTATAGATACATATTAGGGTGTTATCAAAATAATAGATAAAATTACCCAGGGGAAAGGTGTAGAGTTCAAAGAGAAGTGGGAGCAGAATGGAATCCTGGGAGATCCTAGTGTTTAAAAGATAGAGAAAAAAGGATGTAAAAGGTACTGAAAAATAACAGCCAGAGATCCTAGTAGACTTCCAGGACAGGTGTGTTGTCACTGAAGTCAAGATACTGCAAGGTTTAAAGAGGAGAAAGTGTAATTAGATGAAGACCAATATCTGTTTATATATTTTTAGTGGAATTTTGGAAAGAGGGGTGAGTGGAATAGATTGGAATGGGAAGATGAGAGACAGGGTAAGGCAGAGGAGCACTGAAAATGATGCAATGGGAAATAATGAATCATCAGTCTATTTCAGTATGGAAACTTAACCATTAGATTATTTTCCTTTGTCTTCTACGTTAGAAAGACAAATGCTTCCAAACCATTGGAAGGAAAAGGTAAACGAGTCCTTCCAAAATAATGGAAATAAAATATTTTTTCTTTTAAAGGAAGCTTTGTAGATTAAGACCTCTTTTTCCTCAAAGAAAAAGTAGGCAAATTTTTGGTTTCTTTTTTTTCACCATATTTTTCTTTAAATTCCCATTGGTTAAAATATAGTGCAAATTAGTTTCAGTGTAGAATATAGTGATTCATTACTTACTTACAACACTTAGTGCTCATCACAAGTGCCCTCCTTAACTCATTATCTATTTAACCCAACCCCTCACCCACCTTTCCTCAACACTCAGCTTGTTCTTTATAGCTAAGAGTCTGTTTACTGGTTTGCCTCTTTCTCTCTCTTTTTTCATATGTTCATATCTGTTTTGTTTCTTAAATTCTACATGTGAGTGAGGACATGTGGTATTTGTCTTTCTCTGACTGACTTATTTCACTTAGTATAATACTCTCTACCTCTGGAGAGTGTTATGCTAAGTGAAATAAGTCATACAGAGAAGGACAGATTCCATATGTTTTCACTCCTATGTGGATCCCGAGAAACTTAACAGAAGACCATGGGGGAGGGGAAGAAAAAAAATGGTTAGAGAGGGAGGGAGCCAAAACATAAGAGACTCCTAAAAACTGAGAACAAACTGAGGATTTATGGGGGGGTGGGAGGGAGGGGTGGATGAGTGACGGGTATTGAGAGCACCTGTTGGGATGAGCACTGGGTGTTGTATGGAAACCAATTTGACAACAAATTTCATAATAAAAAAAATACTCTCTAGATCCATCCATGTCATTGTAAATGGCAAGATTTTGATAGCTCAGTAATATTCCATTGTGTGTGTGTTATATATATATATATATGATGCTACACCTTCTTTATCCATTTCATCAGTCAAAGGACATTTGGGTCTTTCCATAATTTGGCTATTGTAGATAATGCTGCTATAAACATTGGGGTTCATGTACCCCTTTGAATTAATACTTTGTATTCTTTGTGTAAATACCTAGTAGTGCAATGGCTGGATTATTGGGTAGTTCTATTTTTAACTTTTTGAGGAACCTCCATACTGTTTCCAGAGTGGCTGCACCCAGTAAGGTTGAACATCTTTTCATATGTCTGTTAGCCATCTGGATGTCTTCTTTGGAAAAATGTGTATTCATGTCTTCTGCCCATTTCCTAATTGGATTATTTATTTTTGGGGGGCTGAATTTGATGAGTTCTTTATGGATTTTGGATACTAACCCTTTATCAGATATGTCATTTGTAAATATCTACTCACATTCTGTAGGTTGGCTTTTAGTTTTATTGATTGTTTCCTTTGCTTTGCAGAAGTTTTGATCTTGATGAAGTCCCAATAGTTTATTTTTGCTTTTGTTTCCTTTGCCTCAAAAGATATATCTAGTAAGAAGTTGCTATGGCCAATGTTAAAGAAGTTACTGCCTGTGTTCTTCTCTGGGATATTGATGGTTTCCTGTCTCACATTTAGGTCTTTCATCCATTTTGGATTTATTTTTACGTATGGTATAAGAAAGTAGGCCAGTTTCATTCTTCTGTATGTTGTTGTTTAGTTTTCCCAACATCAATTATTGAATTTACTTTTTCCCACTGGATATTCTTTCCTGTTTTATCGAAGATTAGTTTGTCATATAGTTGTGGGTCCATTTCTGGGTTTTCTATTCTGTCCCATTGATGTATGTATCTCTTACACCAGTACCATAATGTTTATATACTACAGTTTTGTAATATAACTTGATTTCTGGAATTGTAACCCCTCCAGCTTTACTTTTCTTTTTCAATATTGCCTTGGCTATTTGAGGTCTTTTGTGGTTCCATACAAAATTTATGACTATTTTCTCTATTTCTGTGAAAAATGCTAGTGGTAATTTTGATAAAATAGCACTGAATGTATAGATTGCTTTGGATAGCATAGACATTTTATCAATATTTTTCTTCCAATCCATGAGCATGGAATGTTTTTCCATTTCTTTGTTTCATCTTCAATTTTTTTCATCAGTGTTTCATAGTTTTCAGAATATAGATCTTTTACCTCTTTGGTTAGGCTTATTCCTAAGTATCTTACGGTTTTTGGTGCAGTTGTGAATGGGATGAATTCTTTGATTTCTCTTTTTGCTGTTTCATTATTGATGTATAGAAGTGCAACAGATTTCTGTACATTGATTTTGTATCCTGCAACTTTACTGAATTCATTTATCAGTTCTAACTAGTGTTTTGCAGGAGTCTTTAGGATTTTCTCTATAGAGTATCATGTCATCTGCAATAGTATAAGTTTGACTTCTTTCTTACCAATTTGTATGCCTTTTATTTCTTTTTGTTGTCTGATTGCTGAGGCTAGGACTTTCAGTACTATGCTAAATAAGAGTGGTGAGACTGGACGTGCCTGCCTTGTTCCTGATTGTAGAGGAAAAGGTCTCAGTTTTTCCCCATTGGAAATAATATTAGCTGTGGGTCTTTAGTATAAGGCCTTTATGATGTTGAGGAGGTATATTCCTTCTACCCCTACTTTGTTGAGGGTTTTTATTATAAATGGAGGTTGTACCTTGTCTAATGCTTTTTCTGCATCTATTGAGAAGATCATATGGTTCTTGTCCTTTCTTGTATTAATGTAGTGTATCATGTTGACTGTTTTGCAAATATTGAATCACACTTGCAGCCCAGGAATAAATACCACTTGATTGTGATGAATTATTCTTTTAATGTACTGTTGGATTTGATTTGCTAGTATTTTGTTGAGACTTTTGCAACCATGTTCATCACGGATATTATCCTGTAGTTCTCTTTTTCAGTGGAGTCTGTTTGGATTTAGAATCCAAGTAATGCTGGTGTCATAGAATGAGTTTGGAAGTTTTCCTTCCATTTTTATTTTTTGGAATAGTTTGAGAATAATAGGTATTAACTCTTCTATTAGTATTTCATAGAATTTACCTGGGAAGCCATCTAGCCCTGGACTTTTATTTGTTGAGAGATTAAAAAAAATTTTTTTAAGTTCATTTATTTATTTTAAGAGAGCAAACTGGGGAGAGACAGAGAGAGGGTGAGAGAGAGAATCCCAAGTAGGGTCCATACTGCCAGTGCAGACCCTGATGCAGGGATCAAACTCACGAAACCGTGAGATCATGACCTGAACCAAAATCTAGATTACTGATTCAATTTCTATGCTGGTTATCTGTCTACTTAAGGTTTCTATATCTTCTTGTTTCAGTTTTGGTAGTTTATATGTTTATACAAATTTATCCATTTCTTCCAGATTGTCCAATTTGTTGGCGTATACTTCTTCATAATATTCTCTTATAGTTATTGTATTTCTGTGGTGGTTATTATTTATCCTCTTTTGTTGTGTTGTTATTTATTTGGGTCCTTTCTCTTTTCCTTTTGATAAATGTGGTTAGGGTTTTGTCAATTTTATTAATTTTTTCAAAGAACCAGTTCCTGATTTCATTGATCTGTTCTACTATTATTTATTTATTTATTTATTTATCTATCTATCTATCTATCTATCTATTTATTTTCTATATTGTTTATTTCTGCTTTGGTCTTTATTATTTCTCTTCTTCTGCTGGCTTTGGGCTTTGTTGTTTTTTTCCTAGCTTCTTTAGGTGTAAGGTTGGTTGTTATTTGATATTTTTCTTGAAATAAGCTTTTATTGCCATAAACTTCCTTCTTAGAACTGGTTTTGCTCCATCCCAAAGGTTTTGGATTATTGTGTTTTTATTTTCATTTGTTTCCATATATTTTTAAATTTCTTCTTTAATTTCCTGGTTAACCCATTCTTTCTTTAGTAACATTTTTTGAGCCTGCATGAATTTGTGGTCTTTCCAAATTGTTTCTTGAAGTTGACTTCCAGTTTCACAGTGTTGTCATCACAAAATATGCATGGTATGATCTCAGTCTTATTGTACTTGTTGAGGACTCATTTGTGATCTATTCTGGAGAATGTCTCATATGCATTTGAAAAGAATGTGTATTCTGCTGCTTTAGGATGAAATGTTCTGAATATACTGGTTAAGTCCATCTGGTCCAGTGTGTCATTCAAAGCCATTGTTTCCTTGTTGATTTTCTGTTTAGACGATCTGCCCCTTGATGTAAGTGGGATGTTAAAGTCTCCTACCATTATTGCATTACTATCAATGAGTTCCTTTATGTTTATTAGTGTTTTATATATTTAGGTACTCTAGGTTGGGTACTTAAATATTTGAAGTTGTTAGACCTTCTTGTTGGATAGTCTCCTTTATTATGATATAATGCCCTTCTTCATCTCTTGTTGCAGTCTGGTTTACTTATTTTTTTAAATTTTTATAATTTGTTGTCAAATTGGCTAACATACAGTGTATAAAGTGTGCTCTTGGTTTTTGGGGTAGATTCCTGTGGTTCATTGCTTACATACAACATCCAGTGCTCATCCCAACAAGTGCCCTCCTCAAAGTCCGTCACCCATTTTCTCCTCTTCCCCACCCCTCATCCACCCTCAGTTTGTTATCTGTTTTTAACAGTCTCTTATGGTTTGCTTCCCTCCCTCTCTGTTTGTAATGATTTTTCCCCTTCCCTCCCCCATGGTCTTTTGTTAAGTTTCTCAAGATCCACATATGAGTGAAAACGTATGATAGCTGTCCTTCTCTGACTGACTTATTTCACTCAGCATAATACCTTCCACTTCCATCCACGTTGCTGCAAATGGCATGATTTCATTCTTTTTCATTGTAAAGTAGTACTCCATTGTATATATAAACCACATATTTGGTTTAAAATCTGATTTGTCTGATAGAAGTACTACTCTAGCTTTCCTTTAACATCCATTTGCACGATAGATGGCTCTTCATCTCCTCACTTTCAATATGAAGGTGTCTTTAGGTCTAAAATGAGACTGTTGGAGGCAGTGTATAGATGGATCTTATTTTTTAATCCATTATGACACCTTATACTTTTTGATTAGAGCATTTAGTCAATTTACATTCAGAGTAATTATTGATTGATAAGTATCTAGTGTCATTTTATTACTTGTTTTATTGTTCTTTCTGAAGATTTTCTTTGTTCCTTTCTAGTCGTTGTCACTTTTGGGCTTTCTTTCCCACTCAAAAAGTCCCTTTTAATATTTCTTGCAGAGCTGGTTAGTGGTCATGACTTTATTTATTTATTTATTTATTTATTTATTTATTTTTTTGTCTGGGAAACTTTTTATCTCTCCTATTCTCAATGATAGACTTGATGGATAGAGTATTCTTGGCTGCAGGATTTTCCAATTCAGCACATAGAATATATCATGCCATTCCCTTCTGGATTCTCAAGCTTCTGTGGAGAAATCTACTATAGCCTTATAGAAGTTAGGACTTATTTTGTCTTGATGCTTTTTTGATTTTTTATTTATCACTATATTTTGAGAATTTAACTACAATATGTCTTGGTGTTGGCCTGCCTTTGTTGATTTTGATAGGAGTTCTCTGTGTCTCCTGATTCGAATGTCTGTTTCCTTCTCCAGATTAAGGAAGTTTTCAGCTATTATTTCCTTAAATAACTCTTATGCCTTCTTTTCTCTCTCTACTTCTGGGACTCCTATGATACAAATGTTATTATGTTTGATGGAGTCACTGAGTTTCCAAAGTCTACTCTCGTGATCCATAATTTTTCTTTCTTTTTTTCAACTTCATTATTTTCTGTAATTCTATCCTCTCTATCACTTATTCATTCCTCTACTTCTTCCATCCTTGTGGTCATTACATTAAGTTGGTTTTAAATCTCAGATATTGCATTTTTTATTTGTGCCTGATTGTTTTTTAGCTCTTTTATCTCTGCTGTAAGGTTCTCCCTGATATCTTCCATGCTTTTCTCAAACACAGCAAGTATCCTTATGATTGTTGTTTTAAATTTTCCATCAGGGATATTATTCATATCTGTTTCAATTAGATTTCTGACCATTACCTTTTCTTGTTCTTTCTGTGGGATGAAATGTCCATCTTGACATTTTGTCTAGGTGTCTGTCTTCTGTGGGTTAGAAAAGCCTGTTATATTTCCTGTTCCTGAGAGTAATTAGCTTTATGAAGAATAAGTCATACAGTGTCCTGGGCCTGGCACTTCAGGAAGTGTCTCTGGTGAGTACTTCATGCATTCTGCTGCTGTGTTTTGGCTGCTCTATTCTTCAGATCAGTCATCTGCAGAGGTTCTGACTGCAGCAGGCAGTGTCTGGACTTTGGTCAAAGTGTGGCAAGTTTTAAGTAGGTGTGTTCTAGTTAGTTAGTTAAATGATACCTGATGCTACTTCCACTAGAACTGAAGCCTTGTAGAGCTCTATGGTCAGAAGACAAGGTATGAATGGTGGTTTCTGCTGGTCTTCTGGGGAAAGGGTCATATTTGCTTATCCTTAGGCACACTTGCCCAAGAAAAACAATACAAGCCGAGTGCAGGAAAGTGGGGGTGAGAGTTTGTATTAAGCAGGTTAGGTAGCCAGTATTAGTGCTGTGCTATTTACTGAAGTTGGTGTATGCTGAGGGCTGGGTCCTGGGAAATGGTACCAGCCAGCTCCTTTGTCCCTGGAGAGGGGACTCAGTGCTTGTTACTCTCAGGGAAGCACACCCAGAAGAGCAAATAATTTCTCCTCATGCACCACAGGCATTTTTCAGATCACTGTTTTCATGCTATCTCTGGGTTGCTTGCCTGCCTGGAGCAATGCAGTGTAGTTTGGGCCCTATTCCAGCCATGCCTGTTGACTTTTAAAACTTCAAACTTTAGGAACATGGTGTAGTGGGGAGCTGTGCTGGTCTTCTGGGGGAGGGTCTTGCCATTATGGGACTGATGCACGTTTGACTGAGAAGTGCAGTCACTCTAGAGTACAAGGGTGTGGGATTTGGGGGAAAGCAGACTAAAAAGCCAGTCTGAGTTAGCCTCCCTTAGCAGGTGTCTCTGCATCTATGCTGAGGGGCAGGGAAGGGAAATGATGCATTTTGTCCCCTAAGAGACGACACTCACAGAAGCCTTCCAAGAAAAGGGAACAATCTCTCCCAGTGCACCTTGCACCGTTTGCCCCCAGGTTGCTTGCCTGTATTCTCTCAAGGAGTAGGGCAGCACCCTAAGAGCTCTATCCCAGCAGAGACTTCGACCTCTAAAACTGCAGTCATTGAGTCCTGCTGGCTAAAAAAATTCATGAAAACCATTCCCAGCCAATGACTTTGGGGAAGTGTTCTCATTGTGCATTTCCCTGCGCATTCCTATCTTTCTCTTTCTTGCCTTTCCGTATGACAGGGCTCCCTCTCCCCCACAGTACCTGTGATCTGTTTCTCCCACCAAACCACATCTCCAGCCTTCTTACTTTCCTCAATATAGCCTCTTCTCTGCCTCTAGTTGTGAAGTTTGTTCTGCCAGTCCTCAGGTTGATTTCTTGGGTATTCAGAATGATTTTAGAGTTATCTAGCTGTGTTCAAGGGATGAGAAAAGCCTAGGGTCCTCCTACTATGCCACCATCTTAGCTCCAAGTTTTTGGTTTCTAATGATCTTAGCTTTGATTTTCATGGGCCACTGAGATCTTATCAGAGAAAAAGATGAGACAATGGATTTTTGGGTATGAAGATAAAAGAAGATGTAGGGAAGATAATGAAGAAGTAGAAAGACAGATGGACTTGGGAAACTAATTTCATGGAAGCTTTGTTTCTCTGGTGAGTGAGGTGACTGAACCTAGAGGAACACTTCCAGGGTCATTGTTCATGTGCCTAAGAGTCTCAGGTTTCTGAACTATCAGCAGTGATATCACTCTAGAGCCAGCACTCAGGGCTGTCTGCTACTCCTTGGTTTCCTTGCAGAAGACCACCATCATAGGCTACAGTCTGCTTAGAGTGTGAGGCTTTGCCCAACCTCATACAACAATGCCCATCCTTCATGCCTTAAGAAACCCACAAACCCAAAAGGCACCTTGCTCATCTGACAGGGGTGTGATGAAGTTATATTCCTGAACCTATGTTAGATAAGAGTGAGAGAGAACTCCTGTACACAGTAGTTTGGAGACACATGAGTGGGGACATTCAGTGACACCTCTGTCATTACAGTGTAAAGCAAGCATGAGGTAAGGAAGGGTTACCTACAGGCCTTGTAGGGAAACCGGAAGTCAAGGATGATTACAGATAAATTATGACAGAAGAACAGGGCATTATGACTGATAAGGCATATTGGTCAGAGGGATATTTAAGTCCATGTGATTAGAAAAATATTTTAGAAAACACCCGGAAATTTCTTTTTGTGCATCCTTTTTGGGATGTAGGTTGTCAGGGCCAATGAGGAAATTTGAGCTCCCTTGGAACTCAACTATTTGGAACATCTTTCCTATTGCTTAGTAAGTAATAGGAAACTCTCAGCAGTATAAGCCTTGGTATTTAACATTTTCCCTTACTTCCCTTCATTCATCAATTGTTTCTGAAAAGAGATGATTGAGCACAGGCTTCTAGCACCCACTAGCATACCCACTTGTTAATGAAGTGACTGGGTACCTACTTGCACAAGGAGGGCCAGATTCTAAAACGCTAATGGCCATACAACCCACATTTTAGAGACACAGAATAAGGTAGTGGGTAGTAGTAGTTAAGAGTGTGGTTTCCTCAGCAGACTTAAACTCAGACTCCAGCTCTCCAGTTTAACTGGTTTGAGGTCTTAGCAAATAATTCAATGAGTCTGAGACTCTGTTCCCTCAACTGTAAATAAGTTTGTCAAGAGGATTAAATATGATATTGAATGTAAGGTGGTGAACACTCTGCCTGGCTTATAACAAAGGCTTTGTAAATATTAATTGTAATTATTTATAGAGCTGCTCTAATACAGTATTGATTAATAGTCTAGGAGCCCCCATCCCATTAACAATCTCTAAGCCTATAATGCCAGTACTTAGTTTTGGGTTTCGCCACTGTTTTCTCACTGTTTTCCTGAAGTACATATTCGATATATGTATATATACACACATATATATATACATATATATGTGTGTATATATATATACATATATATAATATATACAATATATTATATTGTATACAATACAATATACATATACAATACAATATATTGTATATTGTATATATTATATATATACACATTTTAATCATAGATTCAATAATATTTATTGAGCATTTATTATATCCTAAAACTAGATAATTTAGCATATTTTAGAATCCTATATTTACTTTATCTTATTCAGGCTTCAAACTACTCTATACAGTTGACAATATCATGAATATTTTATACCTGCTAACCATAAAAACTTAGATAAATTAATGATTTGACCAAGGTTATACAGACAGTAAAGGGCAGAGCTCCTATATGATACAATTTGATGCCGATCCCAATATACCAAATTGACTTTTCTGATGTCATTGTAGGAAATAAGTGAGTAGAAACTAAAGTTTATCCTTAGGTTTGACTAAATCATGGTTTGAATATTTAAAAAAAACCTTCAAGTTATTTTGATATCATGTGGCAATAGTGTAAATCATAAAGAGAGATGTTTTGAAGACATTTTTCAAATTTTGACTTTATTTTTTTAAATGTTTATTGATATTTATTTGAGAGAGAGAGAGAGAGAGAGAAAGAGAGGGAGAGAGAGAGAGAAAGAAAGTGCAAGCAGGGGAGGGGCAGAAAGAGAGGGAGACACAGAATCTGAAGCAGGCTCCAGGCTCTGAGCTGTCAGCACAGAGACTGATGGTGGGGCTTGAAATCATGACCTGAGCCAAAGTTGGATGCTCAACAGACTGAGCCACCCAGGCACCCTGACTTTGATTCTTTATATTTTTTATAGTAAGAGTAGCTTTTTGTCCATCTCTACTCCTCATGGATACTCAGTTTTGTCCAGGTATCTAACCTGGCTACACAAAGCCTTGTGCTTTGTGGCAAGCTAAGTGGGACCCAGCTCTAGAGGTTGGCCTGGTTGGTCTGAGGGGCAATCTTACTGACTTTGGTAGTAACTGGTTTAGCACTAGAGAAATGTGACCTCATTCAGGCTCAGGCTTGAGGAGATATCAGGCTCTTCAAGACCCAGAAAATAATAATAATAATAATAATAATAATAATAAACATCATGAAGAAAACAGAACATAGAGCAATGCTTGGCAAAAATTGTAAATGACAATGTATAAAAATGTTTTTTTAAAGGTGCTTCTTATGGATTGTATTTTTATCTAGTATATTTTAATAAAATAAGTTACTGGTACCCTTTGCAAATTAAAATTGACTTGTTGAATATGAATCTATTACAAAATATAATTCTAAATTTTGCCATTAGTTGGGAATTTGTTTTTTATTTTTCTCCTTTTAATGAGAATTTGTTGAAAGGTTATGGCAAATCATTGCTCCCTCATCTCAGCTGGACTGTGTTCTCAGCTGTTACATCAAGCAACGCCAGAGTGGGCTTATAGTTAGAGATGACAACCCTTTTGTCAGAGGCAAACTGTCTTCTGGTCCAGGGAATAATAACTGTGAGGGTTCTGTTAATAAAAGTCTCTAGTTTAGCCAGTTATTGCAGAATGATGTTTTCATGGAGTACTTACTTTCAACATTCAAGAAATCAGTAACATTGTCATTTTAATAGCTTCTTTTTATGGCAGATGCCATAAACATATTTCCTTCCCCTTCTAGCACACTGCCTATTATGCAGATACAACTTAAACCAAGCTAAGTTGTAAGAGGTATAAATAAATAATTTTGCATTTTTCTCATAGGACAAATGACTAAATGCTAATTTGGAACCTGGAAAACTTGGCTTGCTTGTTAGAAAATTTTAGAATAATAGACCCCTTACTGCAATTCATGCCATATATTCTATTTTATATGGCAAATCTCCAAATGAGTAAATGAATTGTACTTCTCCTAATGGTATTTTCTGGAAGACAGGAAACTTATGCCATGGCACAGGCATAAATTTAGTGTTGCTTTAACTGACTGAATCCTATTTTTCATTTATATATTCCTAGGTTTCATTTATACCATCCTAGGTTGAAATTATGTTATTTCTATAAGTCTATATGATGACCCAAAATATCACCTCTGATGTTTCATGAGCCACTTTATTTCATGAGATTTAAAGTCCCTGTATTGTAGTAAGTACAGATAGACTTGGATATTGGTAGTTGCTGAGAAATTTTGTGCATACTAGCATACCTGCATTAAGTTTACTCTTTTCCCAAGTGAGTGGTATTATGTTATTTTCTGATTCATGTAAAATTATTTCAAATACTGCAGGACTAATTCACATTCAAAAGCTAAATAGCATAAAATGGAAATCTGGTAATTCTACCTCTAAAATTTCTACTTTTGGTCCAAAATTATTTTTCAACAAAGATTTACTGAACACCAATTATGTGTCAGGAACTCCTCCAGGCACTGGGATAACAACAGTGGAAAGAACAAAGCACATGTTTTCATGTAGCTTATATCCTAGTTAAAAGAGAAAGATGATACATTAGTAAATTCATAAATATATTACATGTCATGTGTGTTTTGGAAAAGGTAAGCTATTAGAAAGTGGCAATTTGTGGACAGGTGTTGCTAATTTATATAAAACAGTCAGAAGAGGATGTATAAAATGAGCAACAAGAAGTGGATTTGGCAACTGAGAGCCAGGTGACCGGAGTAACTACCTTGGGACTGATAGCAAGTATACACACATGTGTACGAGGTTTTTACTGCTGATTGGTCCCTGTTCTATATTTGTTAAATATTTTGAAAATTCTTCCTGTTCATGGTGGTATTAAAAAAAGGAGCAAAGAGTATTAAAAATTTTGACAAGAATTTTTTTTAGAAGGACATGGTGAGCAGTTGCTAAATTCTTCAAGGAACAAGGAGAATGAATTGGAGATGTGGGTATGAATGCAACAAGGAAGGACAAGGATGACATGGTTAAAGGCTTGAACTACAAAATACATATGGTGTTTTAGGGAGGAGGCAGAGATAACTATCCTTGACTGACAATGGGGAATAAAATAGCCTCACCATCTATAGACCCAGTGAAACAAGATGTGTGGGAGAGAAAAGATGCCACTTGAGTTGGCTACATGCAAAGAAGAATTCTTAGAGAACAGATTTTTATTAGGATTGGAGGGAATATTTGGAGAAGAATTTAAGGTTAAAACATGTTTTGTCAATGGCAGGTAGAGAGCCTTAGAGAGTATAGTAGATAGAGAGGTCAGTGAGTGGTAGACCCTTCAGTCAAATTAAGGAGATATACATATCCATGTGAATAAGAGTCCAGATAATGGGACATCAACTAAGGAATGCACAGGGTGGGGTGTGATGTTTTTTGAAAATTTATGACAGTGAGGGTGGGATGATGGAAAATGGTAAATTTCTAAGCTAGGCATAGATCCCTGGGTTCCTGGTTCAGTTATGGTAATAGTAGAATGGAAGCAGCATTTGCACTGTGGCATCCGTAAGATGTGTGACTCTGTGGGCCACTCTCTGTGAACTCTATTTAATGCCATATAGTGGGCACCCCATTATCATTTAGTCAGGTAAGTTCCATATCTCTACATCAACTATTTACATAATACCAAAATATCTGAATCAAAATGGAAAACTTCAACTAATTTTCCAGATGGTTTTGAAATATTCAGATGATTTCATTATTTTGGAAAAATCCTTTGTAAACATATTTTAAAAAATCTAATGTGCTTGATATGTTAAAGACTTGCCTTTGTCTGTTTTGGCTGACACTATATATGCCTGATATTCTATAGATATTAAACCACCACTTTAAAAAGGAAGAGAAGCAGATCCTATATGAACTTAATTCCTGAATGTGATTAAATCTCTTCAATCTATATAAACTTGTTCAAATGGATCAACATAGAAATTCTGAAAGAGATGGTCATGAAGAACTACCCTTTCTGGACAAGTGAAGTTCCTCATCTAGCACCTTTACTTTATACAACAATTTCAGGAGCATTTGGGGAGAAGAAGAAAGAGTATTATATATTGGAAGAGTCAGTGGAATATTTTTTAACCCCAATGTTGCAGGGGAGTGGTTTCTCAGGCTAACCAATGACTGCACAGATGAGGAAACAGATGTGGCCAAGGCCACAGATCACATAGTGGCTCACGCCAAGACCAGATCCTGGAGTCTTGGAATCTTGAGTTTTGTGCTCCTTTGGCATCCAGAGCAACAATGTCTCTAAAACTTTGTCAAATATCTTCCATTTGCCTGTTGGTTTGCAACCTTGGGAATTTCCCTGGTGAAATTTGAACTAGCCCCTGACATGAAAGGCAAGGAGAGACTGAAGAAAGAAGCAGATCACTTCAGGTTGGTAGGTTGCAGGTTTAATAATCAAAGGAATTTAAGAGACAGTCTTGGGTGCCTGCAAGACAAGTAGATCTCTGCACTCACCTGTCAGAAACTTAAAAGTTGACATAGAGGCCTTAACTGTGTTCATTCATGTATACCATCCAGATGGTTTCAAGGACATATTGCTCTCTCAAGGCTGCATCCCACTTCCCCTTGTGGGAAGTATGAGTGGAACATATATTCCAAGGACAGAAGATGGGGTAAGGAGCTTCTAATTCCCTAGGTCATTTACCAGGTCAAATTGAGGTCATGTCCTCTTGATGACCTTCTCCAACATTGCCTTCAAACTATTTCTATTACCATAGGAGGATAAAACCACAGACAATGAGAAGGCAAAGCCTCAGGGTGTTCTATGGGGAACCTGTGAACAGATTTGAGTCCTTCTTCTAACAAACTCTCTTCTGAGCACCAGGATGAAAGTCAGCAAATTGAGGATTAAGTTAATATTTGCTTAGTAGATACTATGTTTCTTTCTTTCCTATGTTCCTTTCCTTCCTTCCTTTCCTTTCCTTCAGCCTTGCAGATGATGGATGAATAAACATCTCTGAAGTATTTATTGAAAGTGGGCCTTTGGTTGCAGCCTATGAGAAAAATAATTGTCAAACAGTTACTCCCATTTGTTGGAATTTTAATCATACATAGGTATAAACACAACTAGTTCATATGCACTTTAGGAATAAGAAATTACACATCCCCAATGGATTTAAAGGAGACAAAGGCAGTTTACGTATTCTGCAATTACCATAGGTGGAAAGCTATCAGTAAAATTCTGTGCTTTCCCCAGTGGTTATGCAATCCTAATAATTAAATCTACACATCTGCTAAATAACAGCAGATTCAAAGTCTAGCAATTTACATAGAAGAAAACAGATGTCATTCTGGTGTAATCTCTTCCCTTTCACCATGAGTGCTGTGAACGCTGCACACCCCGCAGCGATTAATCTATCAAAATACTCTACTCCATTTACTCCATTTTATTACATCCTGTGTCACAGGAGATGGAGCAGCTGTTTCTGGATAGAAAGCAAAGAACTGGTACAAAATAAAGCACCCTCTGAATAGGTGCAGCAAACCAATGTTCTTGAATTATTAGAAAAGAGACATCAAAGGGTTACAATAGGGTGATTTTCAGAAACTCCAGTGGAACTACTATCTCAATCAATAAATTGAGCAGTGAATAACCTGACATATACAATAAATATGTGCATTATTCCCTTCACTAAAACACTTTTAAATGGAATCCCCTCCTTTGGAGTCAAAAACTCAAGTTCATACCCTTTGTTAAGCACAGCAATTTGGTTTAAAGAGCAGATTCTTTACTAATTAACTTGCCATCAAGCAAAACCCCACCTTAAAGAGATCATCCAAAATTGTGGAAACTTATGTTGAAAGGTTTGGATTAAAAAGGTAGGATTTATTATTCCAGTGAAATTTATTTAGTTTTTAAAAATGTTATGAAATAGAACATTGAAAATTTGTTGGGATGAGTTACCAAATGGATTTTCATTGCTGCAAGTGAGATATAGAAAATATAGAAAGTGGAAAAATTTTAAAAATTATGTATATCTTAAATTTATTCTTAGGATGAAAATAAAACATATTTCACCAGATGAGCAACTCTTAAGCTTTGGTGGGCATAAGAATTCCTTGGAATGTTAAAATCCCTGGAGATTCTGATTCACTGAGTCTGGGATAAAGTTCAGGCATATACATTTTTTAGATGCTGCTGGTTAATTCTGATGCAGGTCCTCCTTGTACTATTCCAAGAAACACTGTAGATCATTGTTCAGATAAACATTTATCAATACTATGTATCATGTAGTATATGTACATATGCATATGTTGTAGTATATAAACATATGTTTGCTAAATGCATGGAATGAGTAAGAACTCTATCTTTGAAGTTAGACATTTGTGTTTAGGCCCCAGTTCTTCCTTTTGCTAGCTTTTTCATTTTGGGCTGAATCTTTATTCTCCCTCAGTCTCAGTTTTCTTATCTGTAAAATGAACACACATACTTACCTTCCAAGGTTGTCTTGAAGGTTTATGATTAATGATTAAATTCCTAGAAATATTTATCTACACTTGCTGCCTTTAATTCCTTTCCTCTAATTCTCTTTTCAACTCATATTGTTCTCTGTCCCCATTACACTATGTAACTATTCGTGTTGGAGTCACAAATGACTTCCATATTGCTGAATCTAAAAGTCAGGTCTCAGTCTTCATCCTACTTGACCTATTAGCAGAATTTGTACAGTAGCTGTGCTTCCTCTTCAGTAGAATTTCTTTACATATGTCCTAAGAACCACATTTTCATGTTTTTTTCTCCACCTTACTATACCTTCTTAGTCTCCTTTGCTCACTTCTTCTCTAATTCCTGATTTATTAGTATTAGAGTACTCCAGGGTTCAATCATTGGTCATCGTCTTTATCTACATTCACTCTCTGGCTTTAGATACCACACCTGATTACTACCAAATTTATATCTCTAGTCTGCACTTTTTTCCTGAACATATCAGAATCGTATATCAAACTGTCTGACCAAATCATATATCTCCACTTTGATATCTTGTAGACACTTTGGATTTAGCATGACTAAAACTGAATACAGATATCCCAAAACCTACTTCATCTATGACCTTCATTTCAGTTTATGATAACTTTATCTTTATAGTTGCTAAGGACAAAAACCTTGGAGTCATGCGTGATATCTTTCTTTATTTCAAACCCAAATCCAATCCCTTAGGAAATCTGTATGTTTCTTTCATTTCTTACCATTTCCACTGTTACCATCGTGATGTGAGTTACAATGATCTTTGGCCCAAAATGCAGCAAAAGCCTACCTAATTTGCCTACTTCCACCTTTGCCTCTCTCTTAGTCTATTCTTTACAAGATGACCAGAACAATCCTTTGGTCAAAACCATTCAGTGGCTTTGCATTTCGTTCAAGTAAAAACCAAATTCTCATGATCTTCCAGGCTCTATGATATGCTCTCCATTTCTCCTCTAACCTGATTTTCTCATATCTATGCCCATCCATCCAAACTGGAACTCTTTGTTGTTCCTGAAACTAACATGACTACCCTGACTATTCCATCTACCTGGAACATTCTTCCTCCAGGTAGTCTTATTACTTTCTTCTTTACCTTTTTCAAGTCTTTCCTTTAAAGCCACCTGTTGGGGCGCCTAGGTGGCTTGGTCGGTTAAACGTCCAACTTCAGCTCAGGTCATGATCTCACGGTCTGTGAGTTCAAGCCCCGCATCGGGCTCTGTGCTGACCGCTCAGAGCCTGGAGCCTGTTTCAGATTCTGTGTCTCCCTCTCTCTCTGCCCCTCCCCTGTTCATGCTCTGTCTCTCTCTCTCTGTCTCAAAAATAAGTAAACATTAAAAAAAAAGTCACCTGTTTAATGAGACCTCCCCTGACTACCCCACTTAAAACTATAACCTTTACCTTTTCCCTGATTCTCCCTATTTCCCTTCCCATTTTATTTTTATATATAGCGTGTATCACTCCCTATAACATATGCCTTACTTATTATTTCTATTGTTAATAAAGACAATTTAAAACAATTTCATTTAATATATAAGTGATATATCTCTTTCTCCAAATTGGTAACATGTAGAAACGGGTTACACTTTGCTAAGCTTTGTGCTTTATATATACCACTTCATTTAATACTTATGAATGACTATAAAGCAGGTATTATAATTATTACCATCCCAACTTTGAGGTGAGGAACATGATGAATAGAGAAGTCAAGTGACTTACTCAAAGTCACACAGTCATTGAGCTTTGGAATGGGGACTCAAGAACAGGGAGCTTTCTACAGATTCTGCCTTGACAATGCCTTGGGAAAATAATCACTTGGAGTCACACAATCACTCAGTGACTGGTTCTGCTCAAAATAGTGGTTGCTTGATGGCTTATAATTACTTTTAAACAGATGTGTGTCAGATGTGATTGGCCCTTGATTCACTTTTCAGGTAGTTGTTATCATCTTCTTTTCTTTTTAAATTTATAATTTATGTCTTAAATTGCTAAGTATTTATCTCTATTTCCTACATATTTGACTTCTAGATGCTAATCAAGTGCATGCCCTTTCTTTGAAAAATTGTTATACGTATGTGTTATAGGCCTATTGAGTTCTTCCAGGACTATGGACTATTGAGTCCATTTTCTTTTCTTCTATAGAAATAACAGCTTGGCATCAAACAAGCTTTCAAGGAGACCCAGATGGTGAATAGTAATTTTAACAGATCTATTGTTCAGTTTTAAACAGATATCAGTCTGGCCATTAATGAAAGTCAGGAAATTGCTTTACTGTAGTGAAGTACTGTCAAAAGACCATTTATAAATTGTAAGTATATTACTTTTTCAATTAAACTTAAATATGATAATGAATGAAGAGAAAGGTGCACCAGCTCATAATTATAAGAACTTGTATAAACACAAAGGTCAAAAAAACCTCATGAAGATATCAAAGTACTTGTAATTTCTATCAGCAGAAACCTCAAGAGTTCAATGGAAAGGGTCAGTGTTAAATGATTGCCATTATATTTCAATCTAGTTTGCTTGGGTTATTTTAAATCTTTTGACTTATATTGTGGAGGTGTGTTATATACTAGAGATCAAATCTTTTACTGAGTTCAAATTCTGATTGAGGTCATCAGTGATTATGGGAGTACTCATAAATAATATTCCCCATATTCTGGGTTGAGGTTAAGATTTTGAGAGTCCATTAATAATGGTTATTATTATTATTATTATTTTATATTCACTATAGTGGGATAGAATCAAGGTTAGATTGCCTTGAGGAAGATGGAAAAAAATATACTGACTTTGGGATAACTTGGAGAAGGTTAACTGAAAGACTATGATCAAGTACTGAAAACAGTGAATTATAATTATATTATAATTATATATAACATATATTAATATATATTATATTATAATTAATTTAGTTGATTATATTTATAATTATGTATAAAAACTGTAGACTTTTTTTGATTTTTAGCTTAGTACTTATATATGTAACAATGAGTTGATTTTTAAAACTTATTTTGGGATTTGAAGTCACCTATGTGAGCATGTAATTATACTCTGTTGTGTGACATGTGATATCTGAGGGCTCTTTTTATTGATGTATGGGTATATGAAAACTTTTTAGGCAGTTATTTTCTATGGATGATTAATGAACTTCAGAATATGAATTCACAGATGAAACTTGACTCTAATAAGAGTTACATATACTACTGTGCAATGTATAATGTTGTTGCCTCCATGGCATTTATTTATTGCTGTTTTCCTTCTTTCTAATAGAACCTTAGTTTGACTATTCACCTCATTCCTCTAAGATGGGTTCTCATTAATCCAAGCTAGTTAGTATATGATCTTCCTCTGAAGACTACTAGGGACTCAAGGGTTGATGCATGACTTATTTTGACCTTTCAGGTTGTAGAAAAGGATGCATATTCCCCAAGTATGGTAGAGGTCTTTCTCTTTTCCTGTTCAATATGAAACAAAAGCATGAAGTATTAATGTTCAAATATAGCCAAATTGGAATTAAGAGAGGTAACTCAGGATGAAGCTGACACTGATGATAGTTGAGTAGAGAGAAAGACAGAGCCTGTTATCTTTGATAACAGAATTGATCGGCCTAATAGTACTGGACAAATAACATCATACCTCTGGTCTTCCATTAATGTAGATAATCAATATCCTAATTGTTTCAACTTGTTTGAGATTATACTTCATGCTATATTTGCAGCCTGTCTTAGCTTGGGTTGCTGTAACAGAACACTACAGACTGGGTGGCTTAAGCAACAGATTATTTATTACAGTTGTGGAGGCTGTGAAGTCCAAGATTAAGGTGCTAGTAGACTCAGGTCTCAAGAAGAGGATTCTCTCTAGCTAGCAGATGGCTGCCTTCTTACCTTAACCTCACATGCTGACGGAGGAAGCTCTGGTGTCTCTTCTTTTCTTTTAATGATGTTAATCCCATCAAAGGGACCCAATCTTCTTGACGTCATCTAAGACTAAATACCTCCTGAATGCTCCACATTGGAGTTTAGGGTTTTAACATAAATTCTGGAGGGACATATTTAGTGCATCACATTCTGTCTCTGGCTCCCCAAATTCAAGTTCTTCTCACATACAAAATACATTAATTTTATGTCAATAGCCCTAAAACTCTCAACTTGTTCCAGCACCAACTCTAAAGTCCAAAGTCTGAAGTCTAGAGTCTTATCTAAATAAATCTAAATTAGATATGAGTGCAAGTGGAGGCATGATTCATTTTGAGGAAAATTACTCTTCAGCCATTAACCTGTGTGACCAGATAAGTTATGTACTTCCCAAATACAATGATAGTACAGGGATATGATAGGTATTATAATTTCAAAAGGGAGAAATCAGAAGGAAGAAAGGAATGACAAGCCCCAAGCAAGTCCCAAACCTAACAATGCAAATACTTAAGTTCTATGCTTAAGGTGAGAGCAATCCTCTTTGGTTCCATGCTCTTCCTTCAGGACCCACTGAGGTAGCAGACTTGCCTGTGCATCTCTGCCTGGTGGGGGTTATGCCTCCACGACTCTGCTGGACTGGGTTTAGTCCCCCAACACTCCTGGCAGCCCTGCACCCCACAGCTACAGGGAAGTTGTCTCTGGCATATTGAAATTGAGGTGATAGCCCCACATTGAGAAACTGAGAAGGGTGTTCTGATAATTTTTGAATTTGTCTCAAGGGTCATTCTTCCCCTGTCTTGAAGATTGATGCAAGTTTGCATTTGAATACTTTGTCATATAACCTAATCCTGTAGTATCTAAAGAAGTCTGATAGCTTTCCTTTATGCTATAGACTGAATATTTGTGTCTCCTTAAAATTTATATATTGAAACCTAATCCCCAGTGTTATGATATTTGGAGCGGGGTGGTGCTTTGGGAGGTCATGAATGTGGAGTCCTCATAATGAGATTAGTGTCCTTATGAAAGAGACCCCACAGAAATCTCCCTCACCCCTTTTGCAATGCGAGGTTACAGTGAAAAGACAGATGTCTATGAACCAGGAAGCAGGCCCTCACCAGACACTGAATCTGTGGTTGACTTGATCTTAGACTTCTCAGGCTCTAGAACTAAGAAACAAATTTGTATTGTTTATAAGACACCCAGACTATGATATTCTGTTCTAGTAGCTCATACTGACTAAGATACCTCATTTTGTCCCATTTATGTCCCCTTCAGTTCAAACTGGCAGTGCTTCCACTGGGATGGCTGATTAGGTCTGTGGTTCACACCTGTGCTAATCTTCTTATCAAATGGCTGTTCAGCCACACTTTTGGTATTCTCTGAAATATGGATAGGCTGAGAATTTTCCAAATCTTTAAGTTCTGGTTTCTTTTTTGCTTAACAATTCCTTCTTAAATTCATTTCTTTCTTCTTGAAATATACTATAAACAGTTAGGAGGAAGCAAGCAACTTCTTCAACACTTTGCTTAGAAATGTCCTCAGCTAAATATCTAATTTTATCAGTCAAAAGTTCTGCCTACCACAAAACACTAGAACACTAACACAATTCAGCTAAGTCTTTCATCATTTTATAACAAGGATCGCCTTTTCTCTGTTGTCCAGTAACATTGGAGACCTCACCAAGAAAGGCTCTCACTATTCATATTTATCCCAACATTCTGTTCCTTATTATTTATGTATTCTCTAAGAAGATGGAAGCTTTCTCTATAGCTCTCTTCTTTTCTTTCTGAGTTCTCACCAGAATCACCTTTAACAGTCCCTTCACAGCAATCTCTACTTACCATGAATTATCAACTTTAATGAGCTTATATAGACTTTAATAAAGTTTTCAGAGAAGAGATGGAAAAGGGCGTTACACTGCAGCAATGTAAACAACTTTAAAAATATTTTAGTTTTTGACAAGTAGTTTTTGTCCTTGGGAGATGTGTGGTAAGTACGTGCAGGTGTATTGTTTGAGAACATGTGAGTGTGTGTGTGTTTGTGCTGTGTGAATGTGTGTTAGTATGTAGTACTTGTTCCAGTAGTTACTCACTAGAAAAGATTGGGCAGATTAAACATATTCATATGTAGTTCACTAAGAGTTTGAGAATATGACTTTATCTGGAGGGTGCCTTCCTTTATCAGCTTGGGTTGGCATAACATAATACCATAGACTGCATAGCTTAAACAGCTTATTCCTCAGAGTTCTGGAGGCTGGGAAGCCAAGATCCCAAGATAACAGCTGATTCCGTTCTTGGAAAGAACACTTTTTCTGTCTTCTCACTGTATCTTAACATGGTGGAAAGAGAGAGCTTTGTTCTCTCTTCATCTTCTTGTACAGACACTAATCCCACTCTCATGACCTCATCTAGACCTAATTACTGTATAAAAGGCCCAATCTCCAAACACCATCACACTGGGGATTAGGGCTTTACCACATGAATTTTCTGGGGATGTAAATATTCAGTCCATAACAGAGGGCTTATGGTTCTATTTGAAAATTGGATTTTCAAAGCCACCCACCATTCTCTGCATGATCTGAGATGTCATAGCCATCATTATTCATTCTATTGGAAGTCACTAACTCCCATCCCTCCCCTCTCCATTCTTATAGACTGCATTGAAAAGACTTGGAGAAAAGTTCTGCATGCTTGGGGGAAGGGGACAGGGAATGGATTCTGGAGTAAGAAAAATCCTTATTTGCAAGGAGTGGAGTCTTCTGGAAGGTAGAATGAGCTCTGCATGGGAAAGTTTAGATAAAGGTACACTTGGAGGCAAAAAAGCTCGGTGCAGAAAATAATTTGTATCTTTTAGGCTTGCTTAATGTTTTTGCAGAGAATATAAGGGCAGAGTGCTGCACACTGTCTTCTCCAGCTAGTACCTGCAGAGGGGAGATGGTGTCCAAATAAGAGTCAGTGTCCAAGAGTTCCAGATGAAGAGCAGCAGCAGAGAGGTGGTCAATGGCTAAGCCAGGAGAAATTGCTGCTCCTGAGGAACTTCTGAGTGGACAGCTTGAGACAGACTTAAAGAAAACTTAACTTTTTAGGGTATTTTAGAGGAAGCTGAATGTTGAAATGAGAGGTGCGGGTGAGGGTGGACATCAGTGCTTGTGTTACATCTATATGTAACCTTGAGTGTGGCAGGATTCCCTCCCATTTTAGGTCTTGAAGCAAAGAATCTTTGTAAAGTTAGAGTAATTTTTGCTGTGACCAACATGCACAGTTTTCTTTGCACCATTTAAAGAAAGAAAGGAAAGGATGCTTTAAGTTGTTCTAACCTGAAATGCAAGTGTTTACTTGGCAAACTGCTTATCTCCCAATAGAAGGTATTGCAAACTTGAGTGCCACCTGAGCTTTGCTGAGAAATACACTGAAGATCTCTCTACTAGATCAGGTTCAGTAAACCTTTTTTTTTTTTTTTTTTTTTTTTTTGGAAAGAACTAAATAGGGGCGCCTGGGTGGCTCAGTTGGTTATGCGTCTGACTTCAGCTCAGGTCATGATCTTTCAATTTGTGAGTTCGAGCCCCATGATGGGCTCTGTGCTGACAGCTCAGAGCCTGGAGCTGCTTCCGATTCTGTGTCTCTCCATCTCTTGGCCCCTCCCCTTCTCATGTTCTGTGTCTCTCTGTCTCTCAATAATAAATAAACGTTAAAAATTTAATAAAAAAAGAACTAAATAGTAAATATTTTAGGTTTAGGTTTAGCCATAGACACTGTATAAATGAATATGGCTGTGTTCCAATAAAATTTTATTTATGGACACTGACATCTGAATTTCATGTAGATTTCATGTCACATGACATTGTTGTAAAAAATAACTTCTTTCAATCATTTAAAAATGTAAACATTTTTAGCTTATGTGCCACACAAAAATAGGCTGCAGACTGGAATTGGCCCCTAGGCCATAGCTTTCTGACATAACACATGACAGAGGACAATGGGCCTCTCTTCTGTGAAGTGTAAATGCCAGTCTCTTAGTACCAGTTCAGCTTCTTCACTTTTGAGAACAGTTTTTCTTAACTAAATGACATGTAGAGTACATCCTTCTCACCAAGACAAGGATTAATTTTACTCAGAGAAAACACAGGCTGGTCTGGTAATGAAGAAAGGACCTTTTTCCCATCAACTTGGATTTTGTATTTTGTCCTTTGTGAACAACAGACGGCTCTATTATTGTGTTGAGAAGCATTTTGATCTTCCTTGCCAGACCTGAAACTTGGCTGAATCACAAGAACAACCATACTGGTTGTCCATGGCTGTTCTCTTTGGCACCAGGTGGAATGGTGCCAACTATGATTAAATTATTTTGATTATTGGCCTCCCACTAATGGAAATAATGAGAAGTCTTGCTTGCCAATTCATCGTACCACATATAAAATTGTTTTTGTAAAAATAGCATTGTAGTGAATGTGTTACTTTGTATCTTGTTTAGAAAAAAAAACACTTTGCAACATAGCTGGCATTTCTTCATATCACTGATAACATTATTTTAAATGACTATGAGCTATTTCATAAGTGTGAAATAATTTGTCCAGATTCTCTATTGTTGCCTTCTAAGTAGTTGCCAATCTTGTAATATTATAAAAATTGTGTAATGAATTCATTTTAGATAACTTCTTGTGCAGCTTCAGGGTTATTTTTTTAGGATGAGTTCCCAGAAATGGATTTGCTTGAGTAAGCATATATTGAAGTCTTTTGATAAGCGTTACAAAAATACGTTCTAAGAAGAGTTACCTCAATCAACTTATATTCCCTTCAGGAATACACGAAAATATCAATTTCTGTGTACTTTTGTCATTAAAATTGTAATTTGTTGGGAAATCATAAACACTTCAATAAAAGTTATCTCTCTCTCTATCTCTCCCTATATCATCTATATCTATATCTATATCTATATCATCTCTATCTATATATATCTTTCTCATTGTGAATATTTAATGGGATAGGGACACTGTCTTCTTGATTATTTCCAGTTCCTAGCACAATTCCTGGCATAGAGTAAATATTCAATAAATACAGGTTCAATTAGAAACCAAAGGAAAGAAAACAGATGATATTTCCAATATCTGGGCATGTATTTTACATAGTTCCTTCAATTTTTCAGACTGGTTACTTTGTTACAAAATAGCTTATTAAATTTGTAAGATCTGCTTTTTCAAAGCTATGCTTATTAGTATACTTTTTTCTTTTCTTTTAAAAAATTTTTAAATGTTCATTTATTTCAGAGAGAAAGAGGGAGAGAGACAGAGCACAAGAGGGGGAGAGAGAGGGAGACATAGAATCTGAAGCAGGCTCCAGGCTCTGAGCTGTCAGCACAGAGCTGGACGTGGAGTTCAAACCCACAAACCGTGAGATCATGACCTAAGGCAAAGTCGGATGCTTAACTAACTGAGCCACCCATGTGTCCCTACTTTTTTTCTAAATATGGCTTACAATGTAGAAGAAAAATGAAATGATTATAGTATATAGTTTTGATTCCATCTTTAGAGAAAATCTTTTGGTTCTACAACCTTTATAATGTTATCATCTCTTTCAATTTTTTTTTTAATTTTATTTTTTACTTTTTTAAATTTACATCCAAATTAGTTAGTATATAGTGCAACAATGATTTCAGAAGTAGAGTCCTTAGTGCCTCTTACCCATTTAGCCCATCCCCCCTCCCACACTCCTCCATAACCCTCAGTTTGTTCTCCATATTTATGAGTCTCTTCTGTTTTGTCCCCCTCCCTGTTTTTATATTATTTTTGTTTCCCTTCCCTTATGTTCATCTGTTTTGTCTCTTAAAGTCCTCATATGAGTGAAGTCATATGATTTTTGTCTTTCTCTGACTAATTTCACTTAGCATAATATCCTCCAGTTCCATCCACATAGTTGCAAATGGCAAGATTTCATTCTTTTTGGTTGACGAGTAATACTCCATTGTGTGTGTGTGTGTGTGTGTGTGTGTGTGTGTGTGTATACACACAACATCTTTATCCATTCGTACATTGATGGACATTTGGGGTCTTTACATACTTTGGTTATTGTTGATAATGTTGCTATAAACATTGGGGTGCATGTGTCCCTTTGAAATAGCACACCTGTTTCCCTTGGATAAATGCTTAGTAGTACAATTGCTGGGTAGTAGGGGAGTTCTATTTTTAGTTTTTTGAGGAACCTCCATACTGTTTTTCAAAGTGGCTGCACCAGCTTGCATTCCCACCAAAAACGCAAAAGAGATCCTCTTTCTCCGCATCCTCGCCAACATCTGTTGTTGCCCGAGTTGTTAATGTTAGCCATTCTGGCATCTCTTTCTGTTTAAAATCCAATTATGTAGATTATTGGATTATATATATATGTGTGTGTGTGTATATATATATATATATACATATACATATACATATATCTATATCTATATCTATATACATATATATATATATATATGTATATATATATATCTCACGGTTTGTGGGTTTGAACTCCACGTCCAGCCCTGTGCTGATAGCTCAGAGCCTGGAGCCTGCTTCAGATTCTATGTCTCCCTCTCTCTCTGCCCCTCCCCCTCTCGTGCTCTGTCTCTCTCCCTCTTTCTCTCTGAAATAAATGAACATTTAAAATTTTCTAAAAGAAAAGAAAAAAGTATACTAATAAGCATAGTTTTGAAAAAGCAGATCTTACAAATTTAATGAGCTATTTTGTAACAAAGTAACCAGTCTGAAGAAAAATACACACACACACACACACACACACACACACACACACACATATATATATATATATATGGGGTATGTGTATATCCAAAGAATTAGAAACCTTTTCATTTTTGGATACTTAACATAGGTTGTATAATAGCAAAAATAAATGACCTTGGACAGATCATAAATGGAAATATCCTTGTTGGTTGAGTGCAATTAAGATTTTCCTATTGTAATAGTAATTATAGCTGTGCATTCAAATGAAGAAATGCCTGCAAGGGCAAGATGCTCTCTTTAGATTGATACCCTACTGCTACTTTATTGTTTCAGTTGACTTATAGACCCTGTAGTAGACTAATAGACCCATTATTAACTCAGATGAGTAAAATAATTGTCTATTTACATAGACAAAGCAATTTCTGTCTCCAAGGTCACTTGCAGTTTATAGAAAAGAGAATTTTTTGAAGTTTTATAGAAACAGAACTCAGGTAGAGGCATGGGAAAGAATAACATATTCTCTAGGAGGAATACTTCTATGAAATCCCTCAATTCTGTTATGATGCCTTAAGATGTTCATCTCACTAAAGAAGTCATTACTGTTTTGTTAATTGATATGCAGAAAGCATAAAGAAACGTACCAGGTCTTTTCTGACCACAGTGATATGAAACTAGAATCAGTAGTAGCAGGAGAGCTGAAAAATTTACAGATACATGAAAATTAAACAACACATTCCTGAACAAGTGGGTCAAAGAAGAAATCAAAAGGAAAAAAAAAATACCCTGAAACAAATGAAAATGGAAATACAAAATACCAAACTTAGGGGATGCTGGAGAAGTACTGCTAAGAGGGAAGTTCATAACTATTAATCTCCATCTTCATCTTTCTCCTACTTGTGCTGTCTCCCTCTCTCTAAAATAAAATTTAAAAAGCGTACATTCAGAAAAAAAATTCAAAAAATCCAATAGCCTACCTTTATACCTCAAGAACTAGAAATTAAGAAAAACTAAGCCCAAAGTTAGCAGAAGGAAAAAAAAAACGAAGGCCAGAGGCCACTCTTTCTAGTAGCTAGCTTTATTTAGAAAGTTTTATATTCTAATACCAGTCTCCTGGAGGTCATAAATTTCCACTATATCACATTCTTTGGTTTTAGGCTCAAGCAATAATGGAAAAGGTCCAAAATTGAAATACAAAAACCAAAAGTTTTTTCTTAAGTGTGTAGGAAATTCATCTTATGTCAAAACTTTCATTTTTATGTGATAGATTTGTAGTTTTTATGATTCTATATTATGTCTACTTTATAGACATAAAATATAAAGTCTATATGAAAGTCTATTTTATGACTTTGTGTGGCTATTTAAACACTTTGCTGTAAAAATATTAATGCATTTTTAAAGTTTATTTATTTTGCGAGAGATAGCAGGTATGTGTGTGTGTGAGAGTGAGCAGGGGAGGGGCAGAGAAAGGGACAGAGAGAATCCCAAGCAGGCTCTGTGCTGTCAGCACAGAGCTCAATGCAGGGCTTGATCTCACCAACTGTGAGATCATGACCTGAGTGGAAACCAAGAGTTGGACACTTAACTGACTGAGCCACCCCGGTGTTCCTTAGTGTGTTTAATTATGGGGCTCCCCAGACCCTGTGGGGGATGTTACATAATTATAATAAAAGCACAAATTATGTTTATAATATCTGAAAGAATACGAATTTTAAAAAAAATGTAGTCTTCGGTTTTAGGACTCTGATTGGACCTTTGTTGGCTTTTGTGGAATATCATCTCTTAGTTTAGTGTGCAAGACTGAGAACTAGAATCATAAGAAGATAGGAAGATATACATTTTGAGAATAGAAAAGACTTATTTTCTTTCCTACGTTAATTTATCATTCCCATCCTCCATGATAATTTCCCATGATAATAAGTGGACTTTTAGAACATATGGTTGGTATTGGCTCCTTCTGAACTAAAGCTGTGGTTGACATCAGTCGGAGCTGCGAAAGTGAGGTTAGGTTTAAGGCATCATCCAGAAAAATTCTGTCATTGGAACAAAGCACTGCATCTCTGGAGTCTATTCAAGACTATTTTTATGTAGTCTTCTTTTTTTCTTCTTCCAGAAGCAGGATCATGGTGATTTCTAGTCCATAATCACGGAAAAATTCCTTGCTTTAATTTACTTTGGTGGCCCAGGCATTAGAAATGTAGACTCACTCTTGGTTGGCTGAACTATTAATTTAGCTCTTGAAACAAATCTTAAATTAATATTTGGGCAATTTCTAATTCAATGACTCAAAATCATACATGGGAAACATTATCAGCTTAATATCTGGTATTTCAAAGGGATCATGACAACATTCTTTAGAAAATTATTTTAGACCTTGAACCTCTGTTTTTTCATCTGTGAATGGTATGAATAATAATAATCCTTCTTCAACTTGTTGCAAAGATTAAATGAATTAAAATATCAAATGAATTAATATATAGTAAGACATTGGAATAATGCCTGGAACATATGAGTGATGATGAATAACATTTCTTACACCTTCCAAACTTGTCAGATTTGTCCTTACGCTAAATTTACTTGTACCTTCTCCTTGTACCATGGAATGACCCCCGCCCCCATCATTTCTATATAAATAAGTCTTTCCTTTTGTCCAACCAAACTTTCTCTTGTGCTGAGATAATTTTCTCTTGTTTTATTTTAGTTTTGTTATTAGTTTTTGAACTTAAATATACTTACCGTGTCTTTTTCAAGGTGCCTTGGAGTCAACCTTATTATCAAAAATATTTCAGTTTTGAATTTTTAATTATAGAATAAAGGCTTTTTATTCTTATTTTAAAAATAAAGGATCATATATCAACAGTAAGCAGCAATTTTGTTGATAATATTTTTGTGGAAAAAGGATTTTTTTTTTGAACTCTTATTATGCCAATGGGTAACGTTAGCTCTGACTAGGGAATTGTACTGTTTTTTATCATTTAACTCAGATGATTCCTCCTTATATTTGTGTACTGATATTTTGTTTACAGGATTTAATATATGTAATTACATGTGATCCTTACTACCTGGTAAAATGGATATTGACATCATCTTTACTTCTCACAGGACAGGTTGAGTAATTTGTCAAAACTAAGCTGTTAAGACACAAAATTGGAACTCCTTTCCCTTATGACTCCATGTCCTAGGTCCTGAATCTCTTTCTCAATTCCCTTTTCAAAAAGGATGAATATTGATAAGTGCCAATTATCTAAAACATAAGGAGGTTATGGTATACTATGTATCCTGAAATAAAATTCTAAATACTTTCTTAATAATCATCCTAAGTAAAGTCTTATATTAGAATGTTATAACAAGGGCACCTGGGTTGCTCAGTTGGTTAAGCATCTGAGTCTTGATTTCAGCTCAGGTCATGATCTCATGGGATTTGTGGGATTGAGCCCCATGTTGGGCTACATGTTGACAGCATGGAGCCTGCTTGGAATTCTCTCTCCCTCTCTCTCTCTGCCCCTCCCCTACTTGGGCACTTTCACTCTCTCTCTCTCAAAATAAATAAATAAATAAATAAACATTAAAAAATAAAATAAGAAAGTTATTATAGAGGAAGAGTTAAGATGGTGGAGTAGGGCAACCCTGGGCTTGTCTTACCCCTTGAACACAGCTAGATCAACATCAAATTATTTGAACACCTAGGAAATTGATCTGAGGATTAAAAGAACAATCTGCACAATTTGAGGGAGAGAACATGGCAGGTATGTGGTGAGGGAGGGGTATTGGGTGAGAGAAAAGCTATGGTGTCATGGAAGAGTGGGAGCACTTTTTGCAAAGAAGAGAAAGAGAGGAGAGAGACAGCAGCACGAGAAAGAGCAGCACGTCAGGTTCGCACAAGAAAAGCATTCCTTCTGACAGTAGCTAGAGAGAAAGTGAAAAAAAAAAGAGTGAAAACATGCACAGGGGATTGCACAAGAAAACTGATCCCCAAAATAATTGATGGGGAAAAAGGAGAGGGTTTCAATACTACCAGTTTTTTATAAACAGCAGAGAGGAGAGTATGAAGTTTCTGTAGGTCAGCTTTTGACAGTGCTCTAGTGAGAAAGGAAGCAGGCAGCAGGGTCTGAGATCACCTGGGTCAAATGGGGGAGAAGTAGTTCCACTGCTTGGAGTGCATTGGTAGAGGGATATGATGTCTTTGTGGGCAAAAGACCCAGAGGGCACTATAGAGCTGTCCCATTTGCCAGTATAGGAACAAAGTTACTGGCTGAGGGCAGCAAACCTTCGTGCCTGTTGTGTGTTGGCGATTTACCGTCAACTCCTGGCCACTGCTGCTGCTGCGCAGTTGCGTGACCATTTTCAGGGACAAGCTGGTACTGACCAGAGAGCAGCAAGACCCTCTGCCAGAGGAGCGCCAGTCCAAGCAGTGAGGGTCCCTGAAGTGTGGGGTTTTGAAACACAGCCCCACCTAGGGGCGCCTGGGTGGTCCGGTCCGTTAAGTGTCGACTTTGGCTCAGGTCAAAGTCACCGTTTGTGGGTTCAGGCCCTGGGTCGGGCTTTGTGCTGACAGCTCAGAGCCCGCAGCCTGCTTCCAATTCTGTGTCTTCCTCCCACTCTGCCCCTCCCTCGCTCATACTCTGTCTCTCTCTCTCAAAGAAAAATAAATGTTAAACAAATTTTTTAAAGAAACACAGCCCCACCGAAAATAAAATCTAGGAAGGCAGTGCTGCCTGGCAGATAGCTCAGACACAGATGGGGAAAAGCAGGTATCTGATTGAAGCAGGGGACATAGGAGGAGTGATTGATCTGTGAGCATGTGAACTTCTCTCTCCAGAGACTAGAGAGCAGAGTGAAGTCATTTTCATACCTAGCCCACCAGCACCGATGGATCTCAGTGAGCTAAACAGTGCCACCAAGTGGAGAATGGAGCAGTTCCACCAAGCCCCTGCTCCCCTGTGCCCTCCAAGCACATCTCCACTAAGACAAATCAGCCTAAGAATCAGAGCAGCAGGCCCCTCCCCTAGAAGACCAGCACAAATTCTTTGCACCTACTAAGTCTACTGATCATAGAGTGCTACAAAACTTCAGTTGTAGATGAAACAGGATCTAGCTTTCTTTGGGTGTTTGTTTTGTTTCTGTTTTTATTTTTTTCCCTGCATACAGAGAGAACAGATTTTTAATTTAATTTATTTATATTTTGATTTGTTATTTTTTTCTTTCTCTTTTTTCTTTTTTCTATCAAGCTTCTCTTAATGAGTAGACAAAAACACACCAAGTTTCTAGTTTCCTTTATTTTAAAAATTTTTAATTTTTAAAACTTAAAAAAATATTTTATTATTATTTTTTTCTCCAAAATGACAAGACAAAGGGATTCACTCCAAAAGAAAGAACAAGAAGAAATGATGGCCAGAGATTTAATAAATAAAGATATAAGTAAGATGGTTGAACTAGAATTTAAAACAGTTATAAGGATTCTAGCTGGGCATGAAAAAAGCATAGAAGACACTAGAGAATCACTGTAGAGATAAAAGATATAAATCTAGTCAGGGTGAAATTAAAAATGCTATAACTGAGATGCAAACCTGAAAGGATACCATGACAGCGAGGATGGGTGAAGAAGAGGAATGAAGTACTGATATAGAAGATAAAATTATGGAAAATAATGAAGCTGAAAAGAAGACAGAAACAAAGGTAATGGATCATGCTGGTAGACTTAGGGAACTCAGAGACTTTTTAAAACAGAATAACATTCATATCATGGGAGTCTCAGAGTATGAAGAAAGAGAAAAAAGGGCAGAAGGTTTTTGTGAGCAAATTATAGCTGAAAACTTCCCTAATCTGGGGAAGGACACAGACATTAAAATTCAAGAAGCAAAGAGAACTCCCATTAAATTAAACAAAAGCTGGCCATAACCAAGGCATATCATAGTCAAATTCACAAAATACATAGACAAGGAAAGAATCCTGAAAGAAGCAAGGAAAAAAGTCCTTAACCTACAAGGGAAGGCATATCAGGTTTGTAGCAGATCTGTCCACAGAAACTTGGCAGGCCATAAAGGAGAAGGACATAGTCTACATACTGAATGGGAAACATATGAGCCAAGAATTCTTTATCTGGAAAGGCTGTCATTCAGAATACAAGAAATGAAGAGTATCCCAGACAAACAAAAACTAAAGGACTTTGCAACCACTAAACCAACCTTGCAAGAAATATTAAGGGGGACTTTTTAAATGGGAGAAAAAAGATCATAAGCAACAAAGACTAGAAAGGTGTATCGCCAGAAACACCAACTTTATAGGTAACAAAATGGCACTAAACATATCTTCCTATAATCATCCTAAATGTAAATGAACTAAATGCTCCAATCAAAAGATATAGGGAATCAGAATTTGACAAAAATAGAAATAAATAAGACCCTTTTATGTGCTGCTTACAAGAGACTCATTTGAGACCTGAAGACACCTGCAGATAGAAAGTGAGGGGATGGAGAGCCATCCATCAATGTTAATGGACACCAAAAGAAAACTGGAGTAGCCATACTTATATCAGACAAGCTAGATTTTAAACCAAAGACTAAAACAAGACACGAAGAAGGGCATTATATCATAATTAAGGGGTCTATCCATCAAGAAGATCTAACAGTTGTGGGGCGCCTGGGTGGCTCAGTCGGTTGAGCGTCCGGCTTCAGCTCGGGTCATGATCTCACAGTTTGTGAGTTCGAGCCCCGCATTGGGCTCTGTGCTGACAGCTCAGAGCCTGGAGCCAGTTTCCGATTCTGTGTCTCCCTTTCTCTCTCTGCTCTTCCCCTGCTCGTGCTCGCTCTCTCTCAAAAATAAACGTTAAAAAAAAATTAAAAAAAAAAAAGATCTAACAGTTGTAATAATTTATGCCCCCAACTTGAAACACCCAAATATATAAATCAGTTAATAACAAACATACAGGCATTCATTGACAATAAGACAATAATGGTAGTGGAATTTAATACCCCACTTACATCAATGGACAGATAATCAATAAGGAAACAACGGCTTTGAATGACAAACTGGACTGGATGGACTTAACAGATATATTCAGAATATTTCATCCGAAAACATCAGAATACATATTCTTTTCAAGTGCACACAGAACATTCTTCAGAATAGATTACATACTGATCACAAATCAGACCTTAATACATACAAAAAGAGATCTTACCATGCATATTTTCAGACCACAACGCTATAAAACTTGAAGTCAACCCCAAGAAAAAATTTGGAAAGACCACACATACTTGGAGGTTGAAGAACATCCTATTAAAAAATGAATGGTTTAACCAGGAAATTAAAGAGGAAATAAAAAGTACATGGAGGCAAATTAAAGTGAAACACAAACAGTTCAAGATATTTGGGATGCAGCCAAGGTTGTCCTAAGAAGAAAGTACATTGCAGTTCAGGCCTATCTCAAGGAGCCAGAAAGGTCCCAAATACACAACTTAACCTTAAACTTAAAGGAGCTAGAACAGGAACCGCAAACAAAGTCTAAAGCCAGCAGAAGAAGGGAAATAATAAAGACTGGAGAAAAAGTAAACAATATAGAAAAAAAAAACACAGTATAACAAATCAATGAAACTAAGAGCTGGCTCTTTGAGAGAATTACTATAATTGAAACCCCCCTAGCCAGACTTATCAAAAAGAAAAATGAAAGGGCCTAAATAAATAAAATCACAAATAAAAAGGGAGAGATCACAGCCAACACCACCAAAATACAATTATAAGATAATATTATGAAAAATTATATGCCAAATAACTAGGCAATCTGGAAGAAATGGATAAATTCCTAGAAACATACAAACTACCAAAACTGAAACAGGAAGAAATAGAAAATTTGAACAGACCTATAATCAGCAAAGAAATTGAAACAGTAACCCAAAATCTCCCAACAAACAAAAGTCCAGGGTGAGATAGCTTTCCAGGAGAATTCTATCAGATATTTAAAAAAGAGTTAATACCTATTTTTCTCAAATGTTCCAAAAAATAGAAATGGAAAGAAAAATTTTAAACTCATTATACAAGGCCAGCATTATTTTGATTCCAAAACCAGGCAAAAACCTCACTAAGAAGGTGAGTTACAGGCCAATATCTCTGATGAATCTGGATGTAAAAATTCCCAACGAGATACTAGCAAATCAAATTCAACAGTACATTAAAAGAATCATTCACCATGATCAAGTAGGATTTATTCCTGGGCTGCTAGGATGGCTTAATACTTGCACATCAATCAAAGAAAGGGTAAGAACCATATGATGCTTTCAATAGATGCAGGGAAAGCATTAGACAAAATACAGCATTCCTTCTTGATAAAAACCCTCAACAAAGTACAGTTAGAAGGAACATATCTCAACATCATAAAGGCCATACACAAAAAAACCCACAGCTAATATAATCCTCAATGGGGAAAAACTGAGAGCTTTTCCTCTACTATTAGGAACAAGACAGGGATATCAACTCTCACCATTGTTATTCAACATAGTACTGGAAGTCCTAGCCTCAGCAATCCAATAACAAAAAGAAATGAAAGGCATCCATATCAACAAGGGAAAAGTCAAACTTTAATTATTCACAGATGACATGATATTCTATATAGAAAACTTCAAAGACTCCACCAAAATATTGCTAGAGCTAATAAATGAATTCAGTAAAGTTGCAGGATACAGAATCAACATACAGAATCCGTTGTATTTGTACACACGAGTAATGAAGTGGCAAAAAGAGAAATCTAGGAATCTCTTTCAGTTACAATTACCAAAACTCATAAGATACCTAGAAATAAACCTAAGTAAAGAGGTAAAACTTTTATACTCTGAACAATATAGAAATCTTACAAAGAAATTGAAGAGGACACAAAAAATGGAAAAGCATCTCATGCTGGTGGGTTGGAAGAACAAATATTGTTAAAATGTCTATATTACCCAAAGCAATCTACACATTTAGTGCAATCCCTATCAAAATATCACTAGCATTTTTCACAGAGCTAGAATAAAAAAGTCCCAAAATTTGTATGGAAACACAAAAGACTCCAAATAGCCAAAGCAATCCTGAAAAAGAAAAACAAAACTGGTGGCGTCATGATTCCGGATTTCAAGCTCTATTACAAAGCTGTAGTCATCAAGACAGTATGGTATCAGCACAAAACAGACACATAGATTAATGGAACAGAATAAAAAACCAAAAAATGTACCCAAAACTGTATGGTGAACTGATCTACAAGGCAGAAAGAATTCAATGGAAAGAAGACAGTTGCTTTAACAAATGGTGTTGGCAAAACTGAACAACGACATGCATAACTATGAAACTGGACCACTTTCTTACACTATACACAAAAATAAACTCAAAATGGATGAAAGACCTAAATGTGAGACAGGAAACCATCAGAATCTTAGAGGAGACCATAGACAGCAACCTCTTTGACCTCAGCCACAGCAACTTCTTACTAGACATGTTACTGAAAGCAAGGGAAACAGGAGCAAACATGAACTATTGGGACTTCATCGAGATGAAAATAAACTACACAGCAAAGGAAATAATCACTAAAAATAAAAGTCAGCCTATGAAATGGGGAAAGATAGTTTCAAATGACATATCTCATAAAGGGTTAGTATCCAAAATCTATAAAGGAGTCATCAGACTCATCTCCCCCAAAACAAATAATCCAGTTAAGAAATGGGCAGAAGACATGAACAGACAATTTTCCAGAGAAGACATCATGATTAACAGACACATGAAAAGATGCTCAACCTTACTCATCATCAGGGAAATACAAATAAAAATCACAATGAGATACCAGCTCACACCTGTCAGAATGGCTAAAATGAACAACATGAACAAAAACAGGTATTGGTGAAGATGCAGAGAAAGGGGTATCTTCTTGCACTACTGGTGGAAATGCAAACTGGTGCAGCCACTCTGGTGAACAGTATGGAGGTTCCTCAAAAACGTTAAAAATAGAACTACCCTAATATCCAGCAATTGCACTACTAGGCATTTACCCAAAGGATACAAAAATACAGATTCCCCCATGGGGTAAATGGGGGTACATGCACCCCAAATGTTTATAGCAGCATTATTACAATAGCCAAATGATGGAAAGAGACCAAATGCCCATCAAATGATGAAAGGATAAAGAAGATGTGAGAAAGAGAGAGAAAGAGAGAATACAATATTATTCAGTCATCAAAAAGAATGAAATCTTGCCATTTGCAATGACGTGGATGCAGCTAAAATGTATTATGCTAAGTGAAATAAGTCAGTCAGAGAAAGACAAATACCATATGATTCACTCATATGTGGAATTTAAGAAACAAAACAGATGAAAATATGAGGGTGGGAGGCAGAGAGAGAGGGAAACAAATCATGACAAACTCTTAAAGATAGAGAACAAACTGATTGATGGAGGGAGGTGGATAGGGGATGGGCTAGATGGGTGAATGATTTTAAGGAGGACACTTGTTCTGATGAGCACTGAGTGCTGTATGCATCACGAATAACTGAATTCTACTCCTGAAACCAATATTGCCCTGGGTGTAACTAACTAGAATTTAAATAAAAATTTGAAAAAAAAAAAGAAAGTTATAATAATTCCTATCCCATTAAAGCCATCATAGGAGGGGGGAGTTTATTTTTGTTATGGAAAATAAACCCCCTGCAAGACAATGTAAAGCTTGTTGGTAAACACAGATCTTATAGCTCTATTCTAATACTGATCTTTTGGTAAAAATTTCAATCTGAGGAGAAGAAAAATTTCATTTTTATTTACTTTTATTTTTTGTTTATTTATTTATTTTGAGAGAAAAAAGAGAGAGAGCCTCACAAGTGGGGGGACGGGCAGAGAGAGAGAGAGAGAGAGAGAGAGAGAGAGAGAGAGAATTCCAAGTAGGCTCCACGCTGTCAGCACAGAGCCCAATGTGGGGCTGAAACTCATGAAATGTGAGATCATGTCTTGGGCTGAAATCAAGAGTTGGATTCTGAAACAACTGAGCCACCCAAGTGCCCCAGAAGTTTTATTATTTAAAGAAGTATTTTTTGGAATTTAGATTTTTGATTTTTCCTCTAGCCACAAAATGAGCCTAAGTACATCTCATAAAGTAGAATTTATATATGTAGATACACTGTGCGGTTTTGTCTCTTGTGCCTGTGCTCAGAGGCAAATGTATCTTAAAATTATTAATAAGAATTGCAGACTTCCTGTCCTGAGCACCTCCATCAAATGGTCCAGCCCCAAAGTGCATCATCCTGGTGAAATGAGGTAGTTGACCAAATGTATGTCTTGCTTAACACTCAGTGTTTTCTTAAGGATGGCTCCAATAGACTTTTTTTTCTGTTACCGTGCTATAAAATGTTTACTGAAGGACACTCAAAATTCCTTTTAGGATGTAGCTCTGGAAACAGAGAATGTTACTAATGTAGAGAGACTTGATGTGGATGTGAGGTCAATAAGAACTAATTGAAACATAAAACTCATATGTTTTTCAGGGTCATTCTGGTATAATTTTTGCTTACTTATTATTGATCTCCCTAACTCACTTATCAACTCTTTGAGGACCAGTCTTATTGATCTCTATATTTACAGATCCTAGCACAGAGCTTGGCACAGAATGAGTATTTAGGAAATACTTGCTGAATGGATATAGTCCAAAAAAAAAAAAAGAACCCCAGGATTTGATAAAACTCCTTATTTTTTATTTTATTTTAAGAAGTGGTTATAATGTTACTTCTTTGTATAGCAAAGAATGCAAAGTAAGTTTCTGAGGAGGGTAGGGTAAGAGGCAGAAATATTGATCTGAAGTACATGCAGGATTCTGTTAAGTTACAGAGAAGTATTTAACCCAGCTTGGGTAGAAAGGTGTGTGTGTGTGTGTGTGTGTGTGTGTGTGTGTGTGTGTGTGTTGCCTCCTGAAGAAAGTGATACTTGAGATTTGAAGGGTATAGAGTCATTAGCCAGGTATAGAAGGTAGGAAGGTATATCTCATGGCAGGAACAGCAAAAACAATGAGGGTGATATGTGAAGTGAAGGAGGAAACCCTCTGCTTCTCTGTGGTTTGTCTTACTCTCCACCCCTTTATATTATTTTCTCGTGTATTCATCTAAGTCTTCAAGAATTTTGTATGTATTGTATCTCCAACATTTCTATGGTATTCCTTATTCTTAGTTTTATTTTTGTCATACTTCATATTTTTTAATCCTCAATTCCCTGTTACATTTTATTTTTTTTTATTTAATGTGTTTTAGCTTTTAACAATAACCTTTTATGTTCTTTACACTGATGGCTTTTGATCCTCTAATCCTGTTGACATTTATCTTTAATTTCACCTTTTTTAGCCTATTATTTAAAACTCCTAAACTCTTATCTTTATTTGCATTCATGTATTCATTCTTAATTTCCATTTTTTTCCTAGTCCACTCTCAATTTTAGCTTTAATGTTTCCTAATTTTGTAATCCACTCTTTTTTTTGAATATTTTTTCCTTATCTCTTAACATCCTGCTTTAATTTTGTTTGTTTTCAGAGTGGCAGCAGGAAGCGTGGCCATGAGGGTGACAGCAAGGACATACCTATTTATTGAGGAGGCTGGCAGCTTCCTTGCCAGCTGTAGTGACGCCACTCTAAACCCGATGCACTATCACCCTCAGTTCCATATGCATCCTCTTCCTGGTCAGTCCCAGACATCTAACCTGTCAATAAATCTAGACTGGAGTCCCAAACTTGCTGATGTTCATCTCCTGATCACTTTACCTAAAGTAGTCATTTTTCTATGAACTAAAATATTTGTAAACACTGTTCAGTGTAACATGTCTATGTGCAAAGTTCTCTGTCACCTGGCCAGCAGTAGAACTCTCATGTACTGTAAACTATAGACTCACCCCTGGGTCCTTGAATGTGTTAAAATGTGAAGCCTTACGTTCAAGGGGAGAAATGAAGTTGTGCACTGGGGTGTGCTCTTTGGGCTGCAGAGCTTAACTGGAGAAGGGTGCCTAAAGTTGATGCAGTGGTGTCATCCTGAGAGTTGCAGAATGAAGTCTTCTAAGTGAAACCAGGAACCATAGGGTTAATGAGGTTGAAACTAGTTGAAAAGTTAAAGCTTGTTTTTCAGAGAACTGTTTCTCCCTAATCAACTATTGTTTCTTTTCAGACTCCACTAACAAATCCATTAGCTGTCTCTGCAGAAGCCTGGATTCCAGGTCAACTGATGTGGTTCCTTCTGGCCTATGCACTAACAAGAATCTGCATTCCTTGCCCCAGATAAGAGCCCATGACCCCATCCAGTTTATGCCCATAGCCTCTTCTCATTGTCCTAAGATAACCTCCTGATGTCAGGGATTAAGTTTTGCTTTGTTGTGTTGTTAAGTCTCTACCCCAAAGTGAACATGGGGTATGTGTTACATACATGTTTGCTCTATCTGTATGCTCCATCTTTTCTTATGAATAGACATAAGTTTCCCTACCCTTTTCATTAACTGGTATGTAACCTCAACTCCTATGTTTATTAAAAAAAACTTGTTCCAACTTGTCAGGAAGGCAGATTTGGGAATGCTCCCCTGTCTTCTTGCTGAGCTGCTCTTCTGATAATAAAACTTTCTCTGCTTCAAACCTGGTGACTCAGAGATTGCCTTACTGTGCATCAGACACAGGAATCTGATTTCAGAGTTCAGTAACACACTCACTGCTCCCATGCCCTGCTTTTGTTCACGGTTGCCAGGCACTGCTCCACTGTGTGTTGGGTTGGGTCACAGAAAAGAGTGGAATGAAAGAAAAACAATGTACTCTTACCTACATGAATACGACTTCCCATGCCCATTTTAGATTTGTTATTTTTGCTTTTATAAAAGTCCTTTTCTTCATAAAGTCAATTTTCTTGGAATTCCTTGAGTTTTTTTTCTTTGTGTGTGTATATTATATAAGAAACCCATACCTACTCCAAAGTCATAGAGATAACCTGTATTTTCTTCTAAAAGTTGTAAATGTGTAAAGTCACAGAACTTCAGAGAAAGCTCTTTTTGTCAAAACCAGCACCCTGATAGGGAAAAAGTGGAACCTGACACCTGGGATATCTGAGTAGATGTACTTGAAATCTTGAATTCCTAAGTTCTCCTGAATCCTTTTGGACTGCAAAAGTATCCCACTCATTCCTTTGGAAGACACAGCATCCTCTCCTTGCTTGAAGACTAAGCAAATTCCTCCAAAGAGACCAATGCCCTGTCTGACAATCCTTCACCTCAGGCACTGACCTCACTTCTGACCACCATACCACCAATAATGTAAAATCTTAGCATAAACTAATCAGGCAAATGTTAGGACTGCTAAGGGAGAGAGATTATACACTAAAAGAGCTATGGTACCTAGTTAACGTAAACTGGCAAGAAGAGTTGACCCTGATGGTGCTGGACACTTGGGGCAACTATAAGAGAACAATGTCAATCTAGGACACTCTATGCATTGAATTCCTGGCTTGGGCTGTGGGTTATTGTTTTAACATGTTGCTGAAAAAGGCTCTCGAGTGCATGGAAAAAAAACAATAATTCTCATAGATGAAATAAAGATACCAGAACTGCTATGGATAACTGTGAAGGAGGGAATTAAAAGTCTCAGAGCATTGGTCTTGCTCAGTTGGGCCTATTTTGCTGACAGTTTTCCTTGGAAGTACCCAAAGATCACTCCATTTTCTATGGTGGTAAGGAATGTACTAGTGAGGGGACCAATGTGTTGAAAAGCTCAAGAGTGGTTCACATGGTAGGAGATGCTATTTAGTGACCAGGGGGGAGATAGGAACCTGGAATAATGGAGGACAGGTAGCCACACTTTATTTTCATAACCAAGGTGGGCCTAATTACCATAATGGGCAGCAAGGTTAGAATGGCAACTAGGGCGTCATGACTCAAGAGTTATATGAAGATGACTCAGAGAACAAGGTTTTCCTAGAACCAACATAGATGGGCAGTCTATAAGCATACTGCTTAACATATATAATCAAAAGAAATCAAGAAGGGATAAATAGCTGAGATGAGTCTTCCCAATAGTAAATCTATGACTCCTTGACCAATTTCCAGACATGAGCCAGTTTTCACACTCAGAACCATAATGAGTGATCATATCCCTTGAGGAAGGACCCTGCAACATCATGGCTAACTCCTCCAGTTTTTCCCGAAGAGATTTAGTCATCTACTTAGGTAATTGTGCACTGGGAAAAGTGAATAGTTTTGAGAACTGCTAGACACAGGATCATGGTTGACGCAAAAGCTTAGGGATTCAAATCACTCTCATAGTATTCCTTTTAGAGTGAGGACACTATGTTTTGTTTTTCATAAAGGGGTTTTAGATAGATCTTAAACATTCCAGCCTCACAATTTTGTGTTTTAACTGTTGAGTCTAGTACATTTATATTTAAAATCACATAAATGATTATTTATATATCAAGAAGGAATAAATAGCTGAGATGAGCCTTCGCAATAGTAAATCTATAACTCCTTGACCTATTTCTGATATATCTGTATACATTTTTACTGTTTTATTTTGTACTTTCTATTTAATCCTGTTTTTCCCCAATTTTAATTTTTTTCTTCTTTTGCCTATTTATTAATCAAGTAATTTCTATCTTGTCCTTTCCCCCCAATGCTATTTCAGAACCTATAAACTCTTATGTATTTTGTTAACAGCCTAGACATTTTCGTATGCATATGCCAAAATGTTTAAATAATTTTACCTTGTTCTTAAAACAATTTAGAACATTTTAACTCATCTTGTCTTCCCAAATTGTACATTTTTCTCCCCTAGGATTTTAGTACTTTCTTTCCTTTTTTTAAAGTTCACTATCAATGTTCACTTGGATTTATCTAAATATTAACAATTTTTTTTCTTCACCATTACTCTTCTTAGATCTCCTTTCTAGAATGTTCTTTCCTTTAGGGGTCTACATTTAAAAAGTTTCTTTAGAAAATATCTGTTGATAGTAAATTCCCAGTTTTGTACAGAACTTCAGTTCTTGTTCTTGAACCATATATTTGCTGGGTGCCCAATACTATGCATGTGAATATGCACACACACACAGCTTTTTAACCCTGGACTTTTACTTAGGATAATAACGTGATATGAACATTATGTATGTTCCTCAGTAATTTCAAAAATGATTTAATGGCTGTTTAATATTCTATTTTTATGGATAAACTATAATTTATTTAAATCATCTCCAAATATTTATTATATAGGTAGTTTCCATCCTTTTACTATTATAATTGATACAGTTGCAAACATTCTTGTACATATATCTTTGCCTTCATTTCTGAATGTTTCCATAGGGAATATTACTAGAAGTAGAATTTCTGGGTCAGAAAAATCTCAGCCTTATCAATTCAATTTATTTTTATTCCTCACCTCATCACAAATCTCCATTGAGGCTCTGCAATCACTGTTTAAATTAAAATTTTTGCTTATGCCAAGGTAAAATGTGCACATGATTAAAACATCAAATAGTGTGGAAGTATTTAATATGAGAAGGAACAGACCCTTGTTCTATTTCTCCCCTGGAAAGGATTTTAATTTTTTTGGTCATAGTTCTAGTTACATCAGCACTTCAAAATAGTTTTCATGTCCTGCTTCAGCAGTAGTGCATATCTTTCCACTTTATAAATGAAGAATTTTTAGCATCCTCACAACTTTCTACTATTCTTTTTTCAACCAACTCCCACTTTCTGCTTTCTATAAACCTACATTTATGCTTTCAAGATTAAAAAGCTAAACTTTCTGTTTTGTAACCATAGCCAAATATTCTAGACACTGATTCTAAATGTTGAAAACATGGTCATGACTGTGTAAATGTTGCTTTGCAGAGCTAAGCAATGTACTCTGATGTACTTCTTTACCTTGGTTTTCCACCTCTTTCACTGTGCCTTCCTTCTCAGTTTTTTTCATTGCTTTAACCTGTGTCTAAATATTGGGGACCCCAGAGTTTGTTCTTTAGTCTTCCATCCATTCTCCTCCTCACCTCTTCCTAGGCAATTCCATCCAGCATCATAAATTTAATTCCGTCCAAATGCTAATGAATCCCAAGTGTACCTCTTTAGCCTTTACCTCATCCTGAGCTGTTGGCTTGATATAGAGATATATTGACATATTTCATTTTTATTAGTCATTTTCAACTTAATATGTCTAAATGCAATTTTTAATTTTATTCTGAAATGATTCTTCATCCTCTCTTTCCCTCTTCAGTAAATGGCATCACTCTTCACTTAGTTGATCAAAATGAAAACTAGTAGTAGTTATCTCTGATGTCTCCTTTTTCTCACCTACATATCTGTTACACCAACAAAATATACAATATTTCTATATCTTTCTCTTTCCACTGCTACCAGCTATCATTTATTGAAACAGCTTTATACCTGGTAGAGACCTTTTAAAATCCAATTTTCATATAGCAGAGTTCTCTTTTTAAAATATAGATCAGATTATGCAACCCTCTTGAATTAAGAGTTCTGCAGGTTTCATAGGCTAATACCCCAGTTCCTTATGATGGTGTACAAGAGTTTCCTTCACTGTCTATCTCTCTGCCTTTATCTCTTGCCATCTTCCTTAAGCTATATTTCCTATCTGAATATTTCTCTAAAGAAATGTCAGCTGAAATTTTTAAGAAAAACTATTTGAGATATTTCTTCCAGAAAGGGAAAGATATGATAGGGAATTGTTTAGTAGGAAACTATTCAACTGAACCACTTACTTCAATATTTATCCATTACAATTTGCTATGTTAGGTTAGGGAGTTCATTATCTCATGGGGAAGGCAGATCTTTTAATAAACGATCTTAAATAAAAGGTTTATGAAATATTGGGAAAGTTTCTAGAACTTGGTATGAACTTCTAAAAGAGACATAAGAAATATTCTTTTTTCTTTTTATTGGTTTCAAAGAAAAGCAGAAAAAAAAAACAGGAAAAAGGCGGGGGATCAGTAGGCATATTTTCAGCAATTGATTCCTTATGCTGTTAGTGAGTTTCCTATGTTAGAGAGGAGGAGAATTTGAGGCGGGTCCTGAAACATAGGTAGGAGTTCACTGGCAAGACAAGGAAGAGAATCTCATTTCATGGAGAAGACACAGCAAGTGTCATGATATCAAGGTGAAGAAATTTGAATATTTTTGGAGTACTAGAAGTAGTTGGTAATGCTGAGTTAATTTAGAAAGACTCTATTAGAAAGAGTTCTGTTCCTTAAATAACTGGTTACATAATAAAGTCATCACATGTAATAATGAAGGCAAAAGAAGGGTAAGTTTGGTGGGGAAAATAGTTTTCAATACAATAGAATTTGAGGTAGTTGAGTACCAGACATACATGTTTGGAAATATGCAATAAAGGGTACTTTTTGAGAGTAACCCTATCAAACTAACACAGAGAGATTTCAGGGAGAAATTCTATTTCTCACTTCTAAGACTCTAGCACTTAGCTTCTCTGAGAAAAGGGTTTAGTTACAAGGAACTAAGTGAACTTGTCCTGGAGGACCTTACATTTATATTTCTAAGGAAGGTTTATTATTTGAAGTAGACATTCGTAGTTAATTTAAAAAAATATTTAGATATGTTTCAACACACTCAGAAGTGTGTTCTTTTATCTCTTCATCTCTGTTATGATCATATCTAATACTTTACTGATGCAAAATTTTAGCTACTAAATAAGAATCATTCAAAAAGGAGTTGCTAATTTGATTTATATTATGAGTTTGTATTTAGGAAGGTCATTAAATATATAGTAAGAAACTATCTTCAGTTTAACTGGTTAATTTCCTTTTTAGGTTAAAAAATCTGAAATCAGATAAAATCTACAATTACTTTTGAAATAATTTCACTGCTTGGGAAGTGTTGAACCCTCCTTCACAGTGAATGTTTAAGCTTTGGTAAGTATGCCAATGATCAATTTATTGCCTCTATGCCCCACATTCACTCTCACATTTTCCTTACAACTTGCTTTGCTGTAATGGATGGAATTTCTTAAGCCATTTCTCCTCTACCATGAGCATAATGTTAAGCTTCCTCAGTAGAGGGAGCTGCAGGGATATTGCCCGATGGGGCATCTCTTACCAGATCCAGAGGCTACACAGTTGAACAGCCACGTGAGTGTGAGGATATCCAGTGATGCCTTGCTCAGCCATGCAGCTGAAACACATAATCTTTCTTGAGATTGTAGTCCTGGTCCAGTTTGTCAATCACCTTTCTGTGGCTCTCCCAACATGGACAACGTGTGCTCCAGGCCTCCTGCCCACAGAGGCACCTTGACTTCCTCTGTTTATATGCATGCTAGCCCACTGGCTGGAGCTCTTCTGTGCCTCAGAAGAATGTTTCCTATTTGCCCGGTTACTGTGGACCAGATTGGGGTTTAGGCAACACAGAGAACTTTTCCACTACCTACTGGATTGCAACTACAGCTCTTTTGGCAAAGTTTGAATCCTCTCCTAAGTGTGGGTACCTTCATCCAGGTTTGTCTTTATCTGGGCATTTTCTTTCAGTCCTAGACTATCCTACAGAGTTTTCTTTATATATTATAGTATCTCTTTTATTATTTCCTAATGATTCTTTATAATAAAATTCTTTTTATATTATGTTATGGCTTCTGTCTCCTGTGTGGACTTGGATTGCAAGAGTTGGGGAACAAAATTTGGGGATAATACAGAGAGTATTCAAGCATTAGATTCTTTGAGAAAAGAGTTAATTTGAATGATTATTTCTAATCTTTTCTCATACCAAGCCTATGTGTTTTTCTGAGTATACCTTTTTAAAATAATGGAATCAAATCTTGCTTTGAGAGAAGCATGGCTGGCAGTTGATAATAGCTTTATTTACTGTGGCTACAGAAATCATCTGCACTAATGATAATTATTTGAGAGACTTAGAAAATTGATTTATTTAATGAAACTACAGGTAATTGTGAATTTGCTTACTAATGAAATTAGGGAAATGAGGACTGTTAACATTTAAAATAGTGTATAATGGACATGTACATCCTTTAAAAGAAGAAAATCTTATATTCTCATTAATTCCCTTACATTGAAATGAATGTTTTAGTTTACACTTTCTTCTAGAAAGACTAGAGCCTTGTCTACAGATCTGATATGAGTAAATTGGCATAGGACTTATTTGTTTACTTTGACCTCCTTCAAAACATATGAGAAATGTAGAAGCTGAATTTAAATTTTGAGTTGCTACTGTGTGCCAGGTGACTGGGTATTTTATTTGATGCTTATATCAAATATCTATCACTATAATAATGCTGAATAACACGCTCCCCACAAAACAGTGATTTAAAACAATAATCAAAAGTTTTGGTCGTATGTCTATTGGTGCTTTTGGCTGGACTGAGCAGGATGTGGTCTTGGCTAATTTTGGTTATCTGGAGTTGACTAACTACTGGATGACCTATGATTGACTTAACCATGGTTACTCAATTCTGTTCCATTTATTTTTCATTATTCTAGAAGGTACTGAGCATGTTCTTAAGGTGAGCCAGAGAACAAGAGTGAGAGCAGGTGGAAAGTGCTTTTTCAGTTTCTGTTTGTATCATATATACTAACATCCTATTGGGCAAAGTTAGTTATATGGTGCCTTAGTTTACTAGGGCTGCCATAATAAAATATCCCTGATTAGAGGCTTTAAAACAGAAATTTATTTTCTCATAGTTCTAGAGGCTAGAAGTCCAAGATCAAGGTGTTGCCAGGGTTTTTTTTAATTAATTTTTTTTTTCTTGAGGCATCTCTCATTAACTTGCAGATCACCACTTTCCCACTGTGTACTCATGTGGTCTTTCCTCTGTGTGCTTGCATTCCTGGTATCTCTCTGTATTCAAATTCCTTCTTATAGGGATACAAGTCAGATTGGATAAGGTCCACTCTAATGACCTCATTTAACTTAATTACCTCTTTATAGGCCCTATTTCCAAATACGGTCACATTTTGAGGTACAGGAGTTAGGGCTTCCACATATGAATTTTTAGGGGGAGGACACAATTTAGACCATAAAACATGAACAAGCCCAGAGGTAGAGTGGGAAGTCATGGAGAGAAGGAGATGCAAGGAATGGGTGCTAACTTACCACAAGGCTAACAAAATCACATCAGTGACAGTTATTATTTTTTGTCATTTTATTAATGAGGGGAAATGAAGCTCAGTTGATGTAAGTTCCCACATGTTTATGTTTTTTCTTATATGAAAACACTGATTAACAGAAATAAGAGGTCAAAGAAATCTTTTTATTTTTCATTTTCACTTATTTGAATTAGAGGCAACCTAGTATAGTGGCTAGGAGTGTGAACTCTTTGCAATAGACTGCTTGAATCCAAATCTGACTTTCAATGCTTACTGGCTATTGTTCTTTGGGTGAGTTATTTAAGCATTGTGTATCTTACTGTCTTGTAACAAAGAATAAGAGTATTATCTACTGCATAGTGTTTTAGAGATTAAATCTCTTAATATATTTAAAAACTAGAATGCTGCCCACTATATAGTAAATACTATAAACTACTTGTTATCAGAAAATAATACTTATAATAACTTTTTCTTGTTTAATGTATGAGTTCTGTTAAACATAGTTTCTAATTTTATTGACAAATAATTGGCATTTATGCCTGTATAAGTTTAATGCATACAACATGATGGTTTGACTTACATATAATGTGAAATGATTATTGCAATAGGTTCAGGTAACATTCATCATCTCATATAGATATAATATAAAGAAAGGGAAGAAGAAAATCAAAAAGATTTTCTCTTTGTGATGAGTACTCTTTGGATTTACCCTCTTAATAACTTTCCTATATATCTTATATCAGTATTAACTATAGTCATCATGTTGTACAGTACATGTCTAGTAGTTATTTATCTTTATAACTGGAAATTTGTACCTTTTGACCATCTTTAGATGCTTTGATGGTGGGCTCATAAATATTTACAATTGTCATATCTTCTTGATGAATTGACCCCTTTATCATTATGTAATGACCTTCTTGGTATCTTTTTACCATTTTTGGTATTGTGTATTTTGCCTGATATAAGTATAGCTGCTCCTGCTTTTTTCTGGGTTACCATTTGCTTGAAATGACTTTTTCCATCCCTTCACTTTCAATGACTTTCTATGAGTGTCCTTAACACTATAGTGATAAGTGATAAGAGACTCGCTACAAGTGAGTCTCTTGTAGGCAGCATATTGTTGGACCTTGTTGTTGTTTAAACCCATTTAGCCATTCTATGTCTTTTTATTAGAGAACTTAATCTGCTTATATTTGAAGTAATTATTGATAGGAAAGGACTTAATATCACAATTTTATTCATTGTTTTCTGGTTGTTTTGTAGATCCAGTTTTCCTTGTTCTTTATCCTGCTTTTTTTTGTGCTTTGATGACTTTGATTATGAGTATACCTTGGCTTTTTTTTTTTTTTATCATGTTCTTTTGTATAATTACTACAGGTTTTTTTTTCTTGTGGTTACCATGAGGCTTATATAAAATATCTTATACTTGTAACATCCTACTTTAAATTGGTAGCAACTTAACTTCAGTAGAATTCCAAAACTTTATACTTTTATTTTTACTGCTGTTATAATTTATGTATTTTTATGTTGTATAACTAATAACATATTATTGTAATTATGGTTATTTTATTATGTTCATTTTTAAACTTTCAAACTCGAGTTGTAAGTGAATTATATACCATCATTACCAAATTACAGGATTTAATTTTGACTATATATTTACCATTACCAGTAAGTTTTACCTACCTTTTTATATTGCTATGATGTTAATTAGCATTCTTTTACTTCCAATCAAAGAAATCCCTTTAGCATTTCTTGTAAGGCAGATATAATGGTAATGAATTCCTTCATAATAATGGACTCCTTCAGCTTTGCTTGGGAAAATCTTATTCCCTCCTTTATTTTTAAAGGACAGCTTCACTGGGAATAGTATTCTTGGACGACCATTTTTTTTTTCTTCCAGTATAATGAAAATATCATTCCCTTCTCTTCTGACCTGAAATGTTTATTGGAAATCCACCAGTAGTCTTATGGGAGTTCCTTTGTATGTAACTTCTCTCTTTTCCCTTACTGTTCTTAAAATTATTTCTTTGTCTTTGACTTTGAACTAATTATAATATGTCTCAGTTGCAGTCCTATTTGGGTTCAAAATATTTGGGGTGTTTTGGGCCTCAAGGAGCTGAATGCCCATTGCTCTCTGTAGAAGACTCAGGAAATTTTCAGCCATTATTGCTTTAAATATACTTTCTATCCCTTTTTCTTTCTCTTCTTCTGGAATGAACATAATGTGAATATTGTTTCTTTCCACTGTCCTTTAAGTCTCATAAACTTTCTTCACTCTTTTTAGTTCTTTTTTCTTTTTGCTCCTCTGACTGTATAATTTCAATGTCCTATCTTCCAGGTCATTGATTCCTCTGTATGGTCAAGTCTGCTTTTCAAACTGTCTATTGAATTTTTCAATTCAGTTATTGTATTTTTCACTTATAGGATTTCTGTTTGGAGTTTTTTGATGGTCTTTATAGCTTTCTTGAATTTCTCATTTTGTTCATGCATTGTTTTCCTAATTTAATTTAGTTGTCTGTGTGTTCTTGCAGCTCATTAAATTTAAGAGGATTATTCTGAATTCTGTGTTTGACAGTTCATGGATATCCTTTTCTTTCAGATCAGTTATTAGACTTTATTAGTTTACTTTGGTGGTGTCATATTTACCTGGCTTTTAATGATCCTTCATTTATTACATTTGTATCTCTGTATTTGAATGCAGACTTTACACTTTTTGGCAGAGATGAATCTTCACCAGTCAGCTCAGTTTGGGTTTCTAGGCTATCGTCTAGTAATATCCTTGGGGAGGTGGAGCCTGCTATTATGGTCTATTTTTGAGTGAGGCAAATGTTTGAGGTCTGAGGATGGAAATGAGGAATAGCTGAGAATAGTTGGATAGGACTTCTGACTTTGTTTTCTACCCAAGTGAGGCAGTGGGATGGGCTCCATAGTTGTCTGGATTCTCTGGTCAGTCCTGGCAGGGCAGCAGGATGGACCCAAGCCTGTATAGCTCATTGTTTGAGGACCCAAATCAGGCAAGAGTGTGTACTGAATTCCCTGGTCTTGTGAGGCTACCAGTTCTGCTCTGCAGATGGGGAAAGCCACAGATTGTGTTCTTTGTTAAAGTGCCACTGTAAACAGGGCTGTTGGATGTGCTACACAGATTCCTATGTACTCTGGTTAGGTTCCCTGGTTGGGCAGGTGAGAGGTGGTATTCAGTAATGAGCTGGGCTGCATATTAGTTTCCCTGACAGCATGCTGTAGGATAAGCAGCTCTAAGGCTGGTAAAGCTCTTTTTTCATTATCTTAACTCAAGCTAACCTGCACCCCAAGTTCCCTGGCTGAACAGGTCCCCTGGTTTTGCTTTGCAAACTGTTAGCTCTTCCTGCTCTTCTCTTGGCTGGGCCACATAGTTTCCAGGCATTCTTGCCAGCCCTTCTGGTCAGATGGGGCTGTGCCATTGTGAGTGGGTGGGCTGTATCTCAGCCCCCTTGTCTGGGCTCAAAGGGGAGGGGCTGCTCCAGGCAACTCCCAATTTCCTAAATGGCTCTCCAGTTGGGAGGGGCTAGGAGCTAACCCACAACCTTGGCAATAAGCTTTTGTAATGTCTCTCCCTGTGCATACCATGGGAATCTTCCATATCTGGTACTGATTTTGTTCCGGGGGTTATCAGCTCTACCCACCCACCTTTCAGCTTAAGCATTGCTGAGCTACAGGGCTTCCACATGTTTCCACTAGCCTCTCTTGTCAGGAAACACTCTCCACAGTTGGTGGGGTTATAAATCAGCTCCTTGCCTGGGTGTGGGTAAACTGGGCTCTAGGTCTGACAAAATTTCTTGTTTAAGAATCTGAATTGAGGAGATCTGCATCCTGTGAATACTTTGTCAGAGAGTGCCTCCAACTTGGTTCTGCAGGTGAGCGAAACTGTTGGTTGGAATTACTACTTGGGCACAGCAGGTGTGAATGCAGTCTGCTGAGATCCATGTGCTGGTTTTTGCAAGCCCATCTCCCCTTCATTGCAGTCAGATTTCCAGTGGTTGATCCCCACAGAGTCCCCTGCAATCCCCATGGGATTTTGTAGTGCAGTGGCTTCCACAAAGCAACCCACAATGCTGAGGTCTGCTTGTCTTCCCTGGGTTCTCTTTCCCACTAGAGAAGTTGGAGACTCAGGGGAGACCTCTCCTCATGGTGCTGCATTGGCCTAGGGGAGGGGCAATGTGTTCAAATTATAGCTGTTTCTCTTACCCTTCTAATTCAGTCTGTCTGGGTCTCTGAGGTGCAGGAACATGCTTTAGCCTCACCCTCATGGTCTAGGATTCTCTCAGTGGTACCTTATTTTTGAATAGTTGTTAGTTCTTCTTGTGAAGGGTGTCAGGAACCCTACCTATTTTGCCAACTTGGTCAGAAGTTGTACAACAAACATAATTCTTCTTTCATAGCAGATGTTACCTGATGATCAGGGGATGAGCAAGCTAAATAGTTTGGTTAACAGCATTAAACTCTTTAACCGGTACTCTGTTGCAGGAAGTCAAACACTCCACTAACAAATTCTCAAGTATTTAAAAAAAAATTTCATGTTTATTTGTTTTTTGAGTGGGGGAGGGGCAGAGAGAGAGAGGGAGACACAGAATCTGAAGCAGGGTCCAGGATCTAAGCTGTCAGCACAGACCCCGACACAGGGCTTGAACTCACAGACTACGAGATCATGACCTGAGCTGAAGTCAGATGCTTAACTGACTGAGCCACCCAGGTGCCCCTCAAGTATTGATTAACTTATATTTTTATAAAGGTATAATATTTTTAAATTTTTATTTATTTAAAATTTTTTTTAATGTTTATTTATTTTTGAGACAGAGAGAGACAGAGCATGGATGGGGGAGGGTCAGAGAGAGAGACACAGAATCTGAAGCAGGATCCAGGCCCTGAGCTGTCAGCACAGAGCCGGACGCGGGGCTTGAACTCACAGACCATGAGATCATGACCTGAGCCTAAGTCAGACGCTTAACCGACTGAGCCACCCAGGCGCCCCTAAAGGTATATTGTAAGTCTCAATTTTCTATAACTATATGTTAATGAAAGGACAGGTCTATAGAGTCAATCAGCTACTTGGACTATTTTCTTAACTTCAAACTGATTTTTCAATTTATAGTTTCTGTTCTCCCCAAACCCATTTAACATACTGAAGTTAAATTCAGATTCTGAAAAACAATCAATTTCATCATGTTACTCCACAGTTTATGCCTTCATTAGCTCTCTTTGGCCTAAAGGATAATATTCCAACTCCTGTACCCTAGCATACAAGACAGTCCACAGAATGATTGCCTCATTTCCTGTAATTTTTTATCATGACTTGCATATTCTCAGTACCATTATGTTGGTCACACTTATTTCTCAACATGCATTTCTTCTTCCATTTTCTCCACTTAAGGAAACTTTCCTTATGTTAACATTGGGATTTGGTGCCTGTGGGTATGTGTCTGTTTTTTTGATTAATTACTTTGCCACATTATCTATTGATTTTCTGTTAGGGAATATAAAAACTTGCTTTTATTATAGTTTTGTTATGATTATTGGCAAAAATAATATTGTCTTTATACTATGCTTATACAAATGCTACTCACAATTGAGTGGTACAGTGTACCATTGTTATGCTTTCTTTCCCTGGAGGTAAAAATAATCTCCTATTTATTCATTTGCACAGTTTTCTTTGTACCCATAACTAATTTTTCTCATACCTTTCAGGAGCTTCATAGTATAATTTTCTGAAGTCCACTTCCAATCCTCAATCAGTTTCAATTTATTTTTCCTTCTGAAACAAACCCTCAGTTCTCCAGTCTAGGTGGATTGTTCCCCATGCCTGAAAAAGTTTCACCTTAAACCTCTTTTTTGCTGTCTTTAATTCTCTCTGCTATTCTAGGTAGGGCCCTGGTCACCAAGAATCTATGTAATTTGTTTTTATTTGCTTCTTTAGCATGAAGGTTGAGGGCAAACAAAATTTCTTGTATGAATATTCAAAATTTCTTGTATGAACATTTCCTGTATGAATACATTGAATATTCTTGGTTGCTAAATTCTGAGAAAGGAAGATTTTACTGCAGCATATTTAGTATATTTCAAAAATTGCAAACACAACCTTTACTTAACAAAAAGACATTACACATGAGTTTTACACATTTCATTACACAAGGAATTTGGAACTTATAATTTTTCAGAGTTTTTAGATGAAGGAGGTAACTTCTGTTTTCTAGAACACTTTGTCCTCATATTGAATAATTTGCCATGTGGTAAAGATGAGATAGATCTTGTATTTACTTTAATGACGAGTGGCTAAAAGAAGCAATCATAAAATCCAATGAACAAAGGTAAGATTATTGTGGGACAGTTTCCTCTCCAGATCACTTAAACAGATTAATAAAAAGAATATTTACTACCTACAGTTGTATCACCTTAGCCATGGATGGGCTGACTTTAACTTTTTATGATAGTATAAAATTCATTTTTCACCTTTAAATCCCCTTAAGTTGTCCCGATTGTACAATGAAATAGCTGAGGGATGAAATGTGTTCAGAATCAGTATTTGTGCATGTTTTATGTATTATATGAGGAAAGAGGAAATAAGTGAGGTTCTTCAAAATGGTTTAAGAGCCTGACTATTATTTGTCACTTTTTGTCCGTTTTGAACAGCAGACCTCTGTGCTTTTGGAGGGGGAAAAAAAAAGTGTGAAAAACACATGTGTTTCTGTTTCTAAATCAATCAGTGTTATTTTATCTTTAGTGTGACATTGCTCCGGATATTTTTATCCTATAAGGAAATCTGTAAAACAAACTTTGTAGAAGCAATTGCTATTTTTTTCTGTCTCATGGTCTGCTGCAAATCAATAGCATTTTGTAATATTTTCCCCTCCCTTTCCTCCCACCCTGCCTTCCGTCATCCACCCCCCCCCACACCCTTTCTTTTTATTTAACTAATATTTTAGAGGTTCTACTATGTGCCAGGGGATAGTATATATGTTAGGTATATAATGGAGAACAAGAAATGTCATTGACTCCGGGATTTCTATATTCAATTAGAAGCAAGGTGGAAGATTAGAGTGGTCAAGGTTCCTAGAGGTCTACCAATTTCCTCTAAAGCAAAAATACTAGTGTCCATCATCTGAACACCTCAAAAATTTATTGGTCTGAAAATATTCATCTGAAAATTGAGAAAATTTTTGCTATTCCCTTGACTTAGATGACATTAAGATGCCTTCATTTTCCTGTGGACTCCAAGGGATAACAAGCCTTCTGATTTTCTGCCTTCTGTGCTTTTGGATGGATCATCTCACACTCATATTTATATAGTCGCTTTCATCTTTCCTTAAACTAGCATTTCTTCCAGAGTTTTCAGTTACACTACTTTTGCCACTCCTTGCCATCACTAAGACTTAAAAGTCCTTGCAGTTTTACTGGAATCATCTTTGATTCTCCATTCCCCTTTCACAGTTTATTTTCATTCATTCACCAAATACTTATTATTCTTTCATTTGTCTGTTCTTTATCTCATAACATCTATAATATCTCTATAATAGCTTTTTAGCTGTTATGTCTCTGCCTCCAGTTAGAGATTCTTCTGCCACTAAATGGTGGCACAATTCCTCCTGCCTAAAGAAATTATCCACATCTACTCATGGTTAATTTCATGATCTAATAATTCAGTTGAATTTCTCAGTTTTTTTAAAAAGTTTGTTTATTTTTGAGAGACAGAGAGAGATGGAGTGAGATCGGAGAAGGGCCAGAGAGACAGGGAGACACAGAATCCAAAGCAGGCTCCAGGCACTGAGCTGTCAGCACAGAGCCTTACTCGGGGCTTGTACTCACAAACTGTGAGATCATGACCTGAGCTGAAGTTGGACTCTCAACCAACTGAGCCACCCAGGTGCCCCTCTCAGTTTTGACTTCAAAACAGACCCAGGAATTTTGTCTTTTTTTTATTTTTAATTTTTTTAATAAATATTTTTAATGTTTATTTATTTTAGAGAGGGTGTGGGGGGAAACACAGAGCTCAAAGCGGGCTCCAGGCTCTGAGCTGTCAGCATAGAGCCCAGTGCAGGGCTTGAACTCATGAACTGTGAAATTATGACCTGAGCTGAAGTCAGACACTTAACTGACTGAGCCACCCAGGCACCCCAGGAATTTTTTCTCTTAATATTTGTCGACTCAAATATTGACATATATTCACTTAGCTTTCCAGGAAGCAAACTCTGGCCACATGCCCAAGATCAGTCTAATCTCCCAACTTTCTTATTCTCTGACATACCTAAGAATTTCAGTGTGGCTCCTGGTTTCTTGCCTTATCATTAACTATTAACTCTAGTACAAGTATCATTAACTATTAACTCTAGTACAAGCTGCATTCTTACAGGCAGACATGCTTTTTGATTCTATAGACTATAGACTCAAAGGGCTTGCAATGATGGTAGGTTAGGGAGTAATACTGAGTGGCTCAGACCTTGAACAATTTGCAGATTTTCAGAAATAAATGTGAGTGTTATAGTGGTGGCTGATAGTCAAACAGCAGTCTTCTGCTAGGCATAGTGTAGAAGGAAGGCACTCATGGATGTGACCTGACATTTACAATACCTGCCCAATGGAGAAAAACAATTTATTCATGAATTTATTTACTTATCCATCATACTATGTGTTAAACAGTGTTGTAGAGGCTTGAGTTATAAGATAAATCAGGTGTTGTCCCTTTAAAGCATCCTAATATCTAGGAGAAGAAAGGAGAGACATATACATACATAATTAAAATATATACTTCATAAGATTATTTCAGGGAGTAAATGAATAGATGTATTTAAATGGCTTAAAAGAAGTGCCTTGCAAATAAAACACACTATGTAAATGTTTGCTTTTAATTTTACAATAAGCTTTAATTATGTTCAAGTGCTAGGGGACTATAGAGTTTCCTTTGCATGTAACGTTTGTTCATTCACTGACTCTCATGAGGTTCCAACTAGGACTTTACACTACTGATTCCATGTTTATTCATTCAAAAATACTAATTTAGCATCTTTTATAAGCTAAGACTGTGCTAGACACAAGGGGAGAAAGAAAAATAAGACAAGATCCTCGGGTTCAAGCTGCTTACATTTCTATTTGTCTAGCGTTTGAGTAATGGAAACAATTGAATAATTGGGCTCTATACTCCTTGATTTTTCTGCCAATGATAAATAAATGTGGGCATTTGGATTTTGTTCAAAATAAAGAAAAATGCAGTCACATTACTACGGAATGTCTTGAGCCTGTAAGCATTTGTTTAAGTATTCTGTAATACCTACATTTACAGGATTGTGGCAGGATGAACCATGTTTCAAATGTAACACTAAGCTCCAAAAGAGCCAGATCATCATAAAGGATATATTTTCAATTATCACAGGCTTTATTGTTAAGTATATTTTTCTAAATCCTTGGAAAATTGGTGACCCATAAATAACTAATTTTAATTAGGTAGAATAGCCTAACTTAATTCATAAGATGTAGAGGAAAAAGCATGAAATCTGAAATCAGAAGATAAAGGGTCAATCCTAGTTTTATCACTTTCTAGCCATGTGGCCTTCAGTGAATCATTTATCCCTTTCATTTGTGAAGTAATGTAAGTAAATACCTTACAAGGTTGATGAGAGGATTATAAGAAATATTGTATTCAATAACTCATACTAAAATAGTTGGAACATAGTAAATATTGAATATGTATAGGTGTATTTAGCCAGGTTGTATGGATATATGTATATATGACCTTTTTAATTTGTATTACTTCACCTGACTCCACAGAGAATTTGAGAGTACTATTTTCTTTGATATATCACAAACTTTTTTGCACATTTTTCTTAATGTTGGCTACCAGTGGGGGCTATATTTACTTTGTCCTTTATTAAGTTACAGAAAAGGCCATGTTCACATGCATTCAGTAGATACACAATAAATTCATAAAGAGCATGAATTCTTGGATACAGTGAGGTGTCCAGCATACAGGGAAATTCCAGTGGTTTCTAAATAAGTCATCTGGGCTGGTTATTAATATGCTTCAGCTTCTTGGAGGTCAGTCATCTATTACAATAATGGCCACGGGGTATTCCTTCATCTCTATTTTATGCAAGCTTACTGAATACCCTTGCAACAGCGAATTGTCATATGACATGCTCTAGGAAAGATTTGATATCAATTTGTCAAGCATGATTTAGGAATAATGAAATCCATTTCACTGAGATAAGGTGGTAGGGATGGTAAGCAATAGATGAGATGTTACGCTAGAAGTTCCTTCTAACTCCACTTATTCCTTGACTTACTAAACAAGGACATTTCCTCTGTGAATTATATTGAAGGCTAGCTCTTCCCTTAGCAGCTCTAGGACTCCCATCAAAATAATTTGATGATGAAAATGAAGCTGGCCTAATTGAATTCAGTATGAACTCAGAGTCGTCACCTTAGGGTGGGTTTATCCCTTATTGCTTAATAGTCTGCTCAGCACTTTGGCCTTGTGGCAAAGCCAGAGCTGTTATCATTGTGGGCTTTAAGCTTAGAAAGACGTGTTTCTCTTTAATACAGAGAATGGGAAGCTGGGACTGTGCCTGGAATTGAGATAAATGTAGGCACTCACTTTGACTACTTAGGAGCTTTTAAAGTCTGACACCTCATTAGCAAGTAAAAATCAACTCAGCAGGTCTCAATAAAGCTGATTTCAAAACTAAAAGTCAATTTTTGGCTTTTCCTTCAAAGGTTCATGTTTTTTATTTAAAGAACTAAACCAGACACTCACCCTATTCTTTTTAGGAAGTAGTTTTAATGAATATCAGTAGGTTTCCTAAGTCTCTGGAATAGAATATACTTAAATTGATTTTTTAAAATTGGATTGGAAACTCTAAGGACAGAATTCCCTGACTCACCCTGCTGTGAAATACTATGCTCACCTCCCCATTGTTGGATCCTCCTTCATTTAACCAATGATGTTTTAAGAGCTAAGATTCAGCGTTCCATTTCATTTCACCGGGTCTCTGAAAGACAATCTAATGTTAAAATTGTCCCATTATCTAGACTGGTTTAATTTGTGCCTTAAAATGACTTTGGAAATAAGTTTTGATTAAAAAGTTACACCAGTGATGCATTTTCAGTATCACAAAGCAAAACCTATTTGAAGAAGTTATTCCTGCATGCCAGATTGAGCAGAAGCCTTAATTCCCCTCAGTAACTGTGTAGGCAGAAAAGAAATTAGGAGCCTGGTGAATAAATAGGAAGCCATAAAAATCACAGATATCTTTGCTATCTGTCTTGTTTTTCCATTGAATGGATTGTGCAGTCAAAAATTACAACCACAATCAAATGTAAAGTATTTTAAGAATGAATACACACATCTTTTTTTCTGAAATAACTATTAACAACCAAGAGCATATGCTTCAGTGAATACTTTTAGTTGAATCATAAACTACATTTCCAACAACTGACTTTTTGAAGCCAGTTGAGACAACTACACAGAGGATGTTAAAGGAAATCAAACTCTCACAGAGCCCATCTGTTTCTTCCCAGTGAGTCTCCAGCTACTGCTTTTCTCCAGTTACTATAAGCTGTGCATTTGCTGCCTTGTAAAGAGATGCCCTGTTCTCATCTTCCAAATGTGAGAATTATTCCTCTAAAAATTAAGGAGAAAATTAAAAGCTTTCTTTGCTCTTTTGAAACCGAGTGGAAGGAATGTATTTCATTATGGAGAAGTTGCTGAAGATATTGAATTTTGCAAAAACTTAATTATTTGCTTATATTACTGGATGTTTGCTATTGGCAATGATGAATGTGTCCCATGTTAAGAGGTTTAGGGAGATGAGGCACCAACAGCCGCCAATGGCCTCAGAGTAATGAAAAATCTGAAAAAGGGGGTGGAGTTTGTGTTGGATAATAGGGTTAGATGGTGGGAAATAAGGAGAATCTGCAGTATATCAGTCTAGTATTAAAAATTAAAGCAGAGTCAAGAGGCAGCTGCAACAAGGTGTCAATTCAATGCAGCAGAGCCAAGGTCAAGAATTCTAGAATAATTCTAGGTCAAGAGTTCTAGAAGGAAGCCAGATTAAAATCTGTCAGGGAGGTAGAAAATTACTTGTTCACTCTACATCCATTCACTTGTGCTGTTATGATGAAGCATCTTCTGGAGACCCAAGGCTCTGCCTCTTCAAGATGAGTGGACTTTTTAACATATTGGAGGCCTAGCATTCTTAAAAATATTTAAAGAATTTAAGGTCTACTTTCTTGTTAGTGCGGGGAGGCAGTTAAACTAAGTCAGCATGGGAACTAGAAAAAACACCAGATTTTAATTTTAGTGCAAATATTTATGACATTTCATATATAGGAGACAAATTATCCTTATGGTAATTACAATTATGTGAAATGGTTACAAGTTGGGAATTGCCTATAAGCCTTCCCCTAACATTTGCATGGGTAAATGTACAGATAGAAACTGTTTCTCTGACCTGTGACTCCTTTACCCTCTTCCTGCTTCTCTTCAAACCCTAGTTCTGCTTCACACGTGGATGTCTGAGCTTTATTCACAACTCTTCCTTCTGCCAACAGAGGCCCCTGGCCTTCTCCCTATGCCTAGAGGTGCACACACCAACAGTGTGGTCTATGCGTGAGAGCGTGGAGCTGCAGAAGGAACTGTACAGGCCCTGGAAGTGGGTTTGTGGGGATTTGGGCAAGTAGGTTTAAGGTTCAGAATACCTGGAGTATTGTTTAGAATGGAAGAGAATGGGGTTGTGGGCATTGGAAGGGTGAGAATGTGGGGAAAAGTCAGGGGGAAGGTCTCCAGGTGGGAATATTCACTTGGCCCCACAGATTTCTTGTACCATAGGGAGTGAATGACTATACAAAGGTCAGAGGGAAGCTTTCTGAAACCTGGGGCCTAGAGCAAAGTGACCACTGTCTGGTCCTATGGGTGGAACTCCCTCCTTATAAATTTCTCATTGTTACCAGATTAGCAAAGGAAATATTTCACCGTGTGGCCTCCTCTCCAGTGTCATCTTAATACCCATCTTAATCTCTAGTGCCCTTAAAACTTTTGGTTTCTCATCAAAACATATTGCCTTTCACTCTTTGTATCATTTCCTATGTTTTTCCCTCTCTGGGAAGAACTTTTCACACCTGAAAAGCTCCTAATAATTCTTGAAAACTTGGCTCACATGTCACAAATTCTATGAAAGCTTTTCTGGCTTCCTCAGAAAGTTAATTGCCTCCTCTCTTTGGTGTTATAGTCCTATGCTTGTATTGTCATTATAGCACATATATTGTATTTTAATTATTTACTTTCTCTTTTTCCCTCTATTTTCTGTCTCCTTGAGTCTTTAATATCCAGGAAAGTACCTGGCATATAATATGTACACTATAACATTTGGTGAATTGATTAGTTCATTAGAATGACACTTCTATCTCAATAGGAAGTATACTTAAGATTTCCTGCTTAAGGCATGTCTTCCTTCAATTTTTTTTTAAGTTTACTTATTTATTTTGAGAGACAGAGAGAGAGATCAAGCAGGGGAGGGGCAGAGAGAGAAGGAGAGACAAGAATTCCAAGCAGGTTCCACACTGTCAGAGCGTGGAGCTCTACATGGCCTTGAACTCACAAACTGTGAGATCATGACCTGAGACGAAATCAAGAGACAGACACTTAACCAATGGAGCCACCAAGCACCCCTCTTGGCTCAATTTTTATCTCCCCTCCCCATGGACATCTTGTTTCCTAATTTCTATACCTCTCCAAAACTCACCTTGATATCTATTTTCTGCCTTATTCCTGCATTCATTTTATGTTCTCAGTCAAATTTTTGACTTGCTGTTTTATACAACTTTGCTATTTGTGTTCTCATGAGAAATGAGAGATAGCATTAAATTGATAGGCCAGCAAATGGATGAAATGTAATGGCCAACCTAATGAATATATTATAACAAGCAAGTAACATAGTGAAGAAGTATTTTAGAAAGATTGATTTGACTGGTTGGTCTTGACATTAGTTTATATAGGAAAGGGATCCACAGGGTTGCTTTTGGTGATGAAGAGGAGTTTCCTCCCAGAACCAAAGAATTTCAGATCTGATGGGGCTTTAAAAATCATCCCATCCTATCCTCTTATTGAATAGCTGAGAAAACTAAAGCACTAAGATGACAATAGTATATAGTGATTCAGCCACATTTAAGACTTAGGCCAATTGAATCCTTACTAGTTATCTTTCAGTTTTTCAATGCTATCTAGATCCAACTGTATATGTACTATACCTAATATAATACATTGATTTGAATACTTTTCTTTTTTTGACTAAGCTTAAAGCTACCTGCACAGTTCAGTCATTTATGATTTTTATAAATATTAATATTAATGGTGAGACTGATGACAAACATTGCGGTAAGCCCTGAAGATATAAAGACAAATAAATTTCTTGCCCTAAGGAGACTAACAGCCTGGTAGGGGAGATAATCACACAATAGCAGGAGGGATGGTGCTTAACTCAGCTTGGAAGATAGACAATAAGGCATATTTTCATAAGAATATGGTATCAGATTTGGGTCTTAAATGATGCTTACACTTTTGGCACTAAAGAGAATGAACAAAGTAAGATAGCTGACAGGGCATAGGTTTAAATCCTTGCTTTGAGCAATTGACTTAAGTTATCTGAGTCTCAGTTTCATTATGTGTTAAATGACAATAATAATGCTTACTGCACAGGGTTCTTATAAGGATTAAATGGTATAAAGCAGGTGAAATCCTCTTCTGGATGCTTTTCCTTTTCAAAGAAAGGTATTCTCTGATCCAAGACACTATGAATTCAATGGTCAGGTAGATGTTGGGGCCTAAGGCTATCCTCAGTCACTCTGATCTCCCTTTTAAGTTCTGGTCCATATAAGAAAGAGGAAATAGACATGGAACAATTTAAAATATCAATTTTACTACTGGTAAACCTGCACTGGAAAGTTCTGCTGCAGAACAGCTGGAAAACTATAAATTCTCTTCAGATTAAGAATCTGAAAAGCAACATATTTAAATTTTAATGGAAATCATCTAAAGATAATATGATGAAATGAAAACAATCAGTCAGGACAGCTAGTGATGTATATACATATTTTGGAATGAATTGGCCACTTGGTAGCTGTGGTAGTTTGCAGTACTGGAAGCAATATTTTCTTTTCTTTCCACAGTGTGCCCTTCTTTGAGGGAGTTTTATACATCTCTGTCCTACTAAACTTAGAAGTGAGCACATGGCTGATATTGACAATGAAATGAGGGAAGAAGTGGCATAGAATCTTTAGAAGCCAGTGTGAGATTTGCCATATTTCTCTTCTCTCTGTCATCATGACAAGCAATATTCCAGATAGAGGCTGCTCCATAAACTTGGGTCCTAGAATGAAGATGATGTATGGCAAAGCAGTGGCTGGCCCTGATATGTACATGTGTTATAAATCATTAAGATTATTGGATTGTTATTGGGTAGCAAAACATAGCCTGGCCTCACTGATTAATAGTTGTTAAATCATACCATGTAAGCAATTATTATATATCCTAATAGGTCAAGTTTCTATGTTAAGTCTATATTTATCCAGATTTTGTGGGTTTGAAGGGAGCACCATATAAAGTTGTTCAATTCATTGTTTGTAAGATTTTGTACATTGGGATTGTACATGGTTACTCCCCATCCATCAAAACAATAAACCATTATGTGAATGAACATCTAATTTTTTTCTACTTCATCTAGTTTTTAAAGTTATTTTTCATAGTTTCCTATATTTGAATTTTCTGTCCTTATGTGCAACATGTAAATTTTTGATATTTATGCTATAGATTAGTTTTTGCCTTTGACTTATTACCGATCAAAGGCAAGGATAACATCTACTATGTGCTGTGCCCTTGCCTTTGTTACACCAAAGTATCTGCTAGAAAATGAAAAATGCAGTCAAATGAACTTTAGTATCCAGTGATTTTTAGGAAAAAGTTCTGATTTTGGTAGTTTGAATATAATTGTCCTACTAATAGTACATCACAGCTGTTTAATATAAATTGGTACAATTAATAAATAATGACAACATAGAACAGCTCTTATAACTAGATTAGATTAGAGGAAAGAATAGAGATAGGATTGGCCTTATCATCTTAAACATAAAGCAAATTTTTGCATTACTTCTGTAGTTTATAATATTGCCAGACACAGAACCTGTCTGTTAGTAAGTCCATCCTGTAACCAATAGCAGCAATTGAACATCAGTTGTTCAAGATGCTGTGAGTAAATGCAAATGAAGTAGGAAAGCCATATTTTCTTGGTGAAATTAAATCTGAGATAAGATCATTTACATGGAAGCAGTGTGATCATCTGCAAATAGCATAAATATGGCAAACTACATATAGGAAGTTGCCCGGAGGATTCAGAATTAATGGTAGGTAGTATTAAATGGGAAAAGGATTAGTATGATATTACAAAATAAATGAAAAATGATTTAAGCTGGCCTCTGCATTGTCACTATATTCAAATTATAGCTGAAGGACTGTGTTACTATAATTAGGGAAAATCCCAATGGAAATTAGCAAACTCAGTTTAATGTAAATGTTTTTTAATGACTATAGAGATCTTGTAAGTGATACTCTCATTAATGATCCTGCCGTGTAGACTAACACTTCTTGTTACACTCAACAAGATCAAAGTTCTGCAAGAGTTGTTTCATTTAAATTTTAGTCTGTGAGGAATCAGAAGGCAGACAATTCATGACAACCCTCCCCGATGTAGGCATAAGTGCCATTAGCTACTATACTTATAAATCATTCTCAAATAAGAGCATTCTTTTATCTTGCAAAGTTTGCACAAGCTGTGCAAAATTTGAAGCTGAGCTATTTGGTGGACCTTTCTGTGATAATGGAAATATCCTCTATTTTCACTGTCCATCACATTAGCCATGAACCACATGTTGTCATTGAGCCAAATATGGCTATTGACATGTAGTTAGTGCAATTGAACAATGATATTTAAATTAAATTAAATTCTAATTAAGTAGAATTAATTTAAAATAGCCACATGTGGTTCCAGTATATGGTATTGGACCCTGTAGTGCAGAGATATCTCTTGTAAAAGTTTTAGGCTAACATAATTTCCCAGTCATCCTGTGCCATCTTTCCAAATCAGTTCTGCCCAAAGCACATAGATTTAAAAGAAAACCAGACCTTATTTGTTTAAGTAAAAATACCACCAGCTATGTATTCAAGTATATCCCATGTCCCAGACCTGGTTAAATGATTTCCATAGGTTCTGACATTTATTTTTTTTATTATTATTTTTTTCAATAAATGAAATTTATTGTCAAATTGGTTTCCATACAACACCCAGTGCTCATCCCAAAAGGTGCCCTCCTCAATACCCATCACCCACCCTCCCCTCCCTCCCACCCCCCATCAACCCTCAGTTTGTTCTCAGTTTTTAAGAGTCTCTTATGCTTTGGCTCACTCCCACTCTAACCTCTTTTTTTTTCCTACCCCTCCCCCATGGGTTTCTGTTAAGTTTCTCAGGATGCACATAAGAGTGAAACCATATGGTATCTGTCTTTCTCTGTATGGCTTATTTCACTTAGCATCACACTCTCCAGTTCCATCCACGTTGCTACAAAAGGCCATATTTCATTCTTTCTCATTACCATGTAGTACTCCATTGTGTATATAAACCACAATTTCTTTATCCATTCATCAGTTGATTGACATTTAGGCTCTTTCCATAATTTGGCTATTGTTGAGAGTGCTGCTATAAACATTGGGGTACAAGCGCCCCTATGCATCAGTACTCCTGTATCCCTTGGGTAAATTCTTAGCAGTGCTATTGCTGGGTCATAGAGTAGGTCTATTTCTAATTTTCTGAGGAACCTCCACACTGTTTTCCAGAGTGGCTGCACCAATTTGCATTCCCACCAACAGTGCGAGAGGGTTCCCGTTTCTCCACATCCTCGCCAGCATCTATAGTCTCCTGATTTGTTCATTTTGGCAACTCTGAATGGCGTGAGGTGATATCTGAATGTGGTTTTGATTTGTATTTCCCTGATGAGGAGCGACGTTGAGCATCTTTTCATGTGCCTGTTGGCCATCCGGATGTCTTCTTTAGAGAAGTGTCTATTGATGTTTTCTGCCCATTTCTTCACTGGGTTATTTGTTTTTCGGGTGTGGAGTTTGGTGAGCTCTTTATAGATTTTGGATACTAGCCCTTTGTCTGATATGTCATTTGCAAATATCTTTTCCCATTCCGTATTCGGAATACTCCGGTATTCGGCGCATACACATTTATAATTGTTAGCTCTTCCTGATGGATAGACCCTGTAATGAGTATATAGTGCCCTTCTTCATCTCTTGTTACAGCCTTTAATTTAAAGTCTAGTTTGTCTGATATAAGAATGGCTACTCCAGCTTTCTTTTGGCTTCCAGTAGCATGATAAATAGTTCTCCATCCCCTTGCTCTCAATCTGAAGGTGTCCTCAGGCCTAAAATGAGTCTCTTGTAGACAGGAAATAGATGGGTCTTGTTTTTTTATCCATTCTGATACCCTATGTCGTTTGGTTGGCGCATTTAGCCCATTTACAAGCAGTGTTATTATAGAAAGATACGGGTTTAGAGTCATTGTGATGTCTGTATGTTTTATGCTTGTAGCGATGTCTCTGGTACTTTGTCTCACAGGATTCCCCTTACGATCTCTTGTAGGGCTCGTTTAGTGGTGACGAATTCCTTCAGTTTTTGTTTGTTTGGGAAGACCTTTATCTCTCCTTCTATTCTAAATGACAGACTTGCTGGATAAAGGATTCTTGGCTGCATATTTTTCTGTTCATCCCATTGAATATCTCCTGCCAATCCTTTCTGGCCTGCCAAGTTTCAGAAGACAGATCAGTCATGAGTCTTATAGGTCTCCCTTTATATGTTAGGGCACGTTTATCCCTTGCTGCTTTCAGAATTTTCTCTTTATCCTTGTATTTTGCCAGTTTCACTATGATATGTCGTGCAGAAGATCGATTCAAGTTACGTCTGAAGGGAGTTCTCTGTGTCTCTTGGATTTCAATGCCTTTTTCCTTCCCCAGTGCAGGGAAGTTCTCAGCTATTATTTCTTCAAGTACTCCTTCAGCACCTTTCCCTCTCTCTTCCTCCTCTGGAATACCAATAATGCATATATTATTTCTTTTTAGTGCATCACTTAGTTCTCTAATTTTCCCATAATACTCCTGGATTTTTTTATCTCTCTTTTTCTCAGCTTTCTCTTTTTCCATAATTTTATCTTCTAGTTCACCTATTCTCTCCTCTGCCTCTTCAATCTGAGCCGTGGTCGTTTCCATTTTATTTTGCAGCTCGTTTATAGCGTTTTTCAGCTCCTCCTGACTATTCCTTATTCCCTTGATCTCTTTAGCAAGAGATTCTCTGCTGTCCTCTACCCTGTTTTCAAGCCCAGCGATTAATTTTATGACTATTATTCTAAATTAACTTTCTGTTATATTATTTAAATCTTTTTTGATCAGTTCATTGTTATTTCCTGGAGATTCTTTTGAGGGGAATTCTTCCTTCTGGTCATTTTGGATAGTCCCTGGAGTGGTGCGGACCTGCAGGGCACTTCCCCTGTGCTGTAGTGTATAACTGGAGTTGGTGGGCAGGGCCGCAGTCAGACCTGATGTCTGCCCCCAGCCCACCGCTGGGGCCACAGTCAGACTGGTGTTTGCCTTCTCTTCCCCTCTCCTAGGGGCGGGATTCACTGTGGGGTAGCGTGGCCCATCTGGGCTACTTGCATACTGCCAGGCTTGTGGTGCTGGGGATCTGGCCTATTAGCTGAGGTGGGTAGGCAAGGCGCAAGGGGGCAGGAGGGGCTGGCTTAGCTCGCTTCTCCTTAGGTGATCCACTTCAGGAGGGGCCCTGTGGCAGTGGGAGGGAGTCAGACCCGCTGCCATAGGGGTGGCTCCGCAGAAGCACAGAGTTGGGTGTTTGCGCGGAGGAAGCAAGTTCCCTGGCAGGAACTGGTTCCCTTTGGGATTTTGGCTGGGTGATGGGCAAGGGAGATGGCGCTGGTGAGCGCCTTTGTTCCCCGCCAAACTGAGCTCTGTCATCCCAGGGCTCAGCAACTCTCCCTCCCTTTGTCCTCCAGTCTTCCCGCTTTCCTAGCAGAGCTGCTAACTTATGACCTCCCAGATGCTAAATCCTGCTTGCTGTCGGAACACACTTTGTCTGGCCCCTCCACTTTTGCAAGCCAGACTCAGGGGCTCTGCTTGGCAGGCAGGCCACCCCTCCTGCTCCCTCCCGCCATTCCTTGTAGTGTGCACCGCCTTGCCGCCCTTCCTACCCTCCTCTGTGGGCCTCTCATCTGCGCTTGGCTCCAGAGATTCTGTTCTGCTAGTCTTCTGGAGGTTTTCTGGGTTATCTAGGCAGGTGTAGGTGGAATCTAAGTGATCAGCAGGACACGCAGTGAGCCCAGCGTCCTCCTACACTGCCATCTTCCCTAGCATCTTTCGGGTTCTGACATTTAATTCTTGAAATATCCTTATGATCTTCATTTATCTAGATATCACCATCAAAGGCCTTAGAATCCTATTCCTTCTCTATCATGGCTCTTACTTTGGCATAAGAGATTTGACTGGGAATCCAAATTTCTCTGAACCTCTTCTCTTTATGTCCTAAGACTGATTATGTTTGCCCTCTGGCTGCAAGAAATTAACATCTTTTTAAATTCTGCCTTCAGACACTTATATTTTGCTTTAAATTTTTGATTAATAGATTTGAGTCTGTCATTTCTTTCTTCAAGAATCGGTGGCATTTAAGAATAGCCACCAAATTTCATGGTCCTTATAATTGCTGTTTCTCCCTAAAGTCTCAAATCCAAAAGACAGTACTAGCTAATGTTTCCCTTTTGTCTCTCTCCTGTTGCAGTCTACAAAAGATGAAGGTCTTAGAAGTTGCACCTTTACAACATGCCATGAACTATAAATACAACTCCTACCATAACTGATAGGTCCTTATTGCCATCCTGTCAGTGAACAAACCATTCCAGAATCTCAGCCATAAGGTCTGCTTCTTGAACCACTTCAAATACCAGCTATGTTGGATAAAATACCTTGAAGTAGAACTTAAGATGAAGATCACTGTTCAAGTGATTCATTGGAGGAGGAGGAAAGTGAGCAAAATAGGACTAGGCAGGAGGAAAACTAAGCAAAATAGCAGTCTTAGCTGGAGACTGGCTTCACTCTTATTCCTCAGGAAAGCTCTGGCACATCTATTGTACCATAGAGATTGTAACAGAGTTTGTCCCACTTTTAGTGAAGAAGGCTGGCCTTTCATATTCTCTTGCTTTCCCTTTGTTCCCAGCAATAAGTGAGGTCTGCACTGGGGAGCAGGTGGGAGATTCCTTCTCTGTTGAAAATATTGGCTTTGAGGTGTTTTTAGCCAACACTCACAGCAGTAGGGGGTAGGGGTTGAGATGTGTGTATGAATACCAAATAGTGGAAGTGTTACGAAAAAGACACCAATAGCAACCACTACAGTAAGAATGGCAGAAACACAAATGCTTTCTTGGTAGAGCTGAAGGCTTAACCAGGGGCTGAGAACTAAATGCTGCCTGCCCAGCATTATTCTTTACACCTCATCACTTGGCAATGTTCTTTCAGTCATTCATTCCAGAGATGATTAGGGAGACTGATTATGTTGTGGAATTAACCTGTGCCCTGGGAATAGAGTAACGATTAATTTTACAGATTGTGAGCAATAGACTTGTAAGGAGATAATTACAGGAAAATGCGAATAGGTGTTATCAATGTGATGTGAATCTGTGCAAGTAGGAAAGAGAGAAACTAGGAATGGGGAATTTAAAAAGTTCATGAAGAAGTTGAAATGTGAACTCGAAATTGAGAGATGATGAGGAGTTTCTCAGGCAACTTTCCTTAGTTACACAGCAATCAAGTCCGTCAATGCTAATATATAAACAATTGGTTTTTTATTCTAGTGGGATTTAGGGGAATGCTTGGATTCAGATTTTACAAAGGCTATTAAGATATGATCCAATGACCTGTTCCAGTGATCTGTATTTAACCCTCTGATTCTATAATGTAGTATGTTTCTCTATTGACTTGAACAGAGATTATTCAGCTTCTATTTGCTTAGCCTTAGTATTCAAAGACAACCTTAAGTGAACCAAAGGCCATTTACACAAGAAATTCATGGATATAACTTATACAGGTGGGTAATGCCTCAGCTTTCCATCAAAAAAGGTAATTTGAACAATAGACATTTATTTTCTCATAAATCTGATTCCATGGACTTAGCTGAGAGTAGAAAAATTCCAGTGTGATGGATTCTTTCCTAGGAATTTGAGGTGGAGATTTGTCATAGGCAAAGAAAAACTATTATCAATCCATTAAAAAATCAATTATGAGATTGAATATAAAATAGCTTCTATAGTAGTATGCTTTGCAAGTTCCCTCTGTAATTAGCTATTTATCATTCTCAAAGACATCTATTTTCCATTTTCACTAACAGGGTGACTGATTGGATTTGTTCATTAAATGGGCAAAGTCAAAGTCCATCTTTTGAAAACATTGTTAGAGTTAATTGGGGAGTACATTAAAGCCTGAATCTGGTAACTCAACTTTAAAAATAAACATTGTCCATAGAATGTTCTTCTTTGAAGAGAAAACAGATTACAGCCTCAGCTAATGTATCACTATGAGAAAACATCTTGGGAGTACCAGCTGTCTAATAGGGCATGAAATATTTGTACTTTGAACCAACAACTATATGTGCTGCCTCCCTCAGTTCTTAAGTTTTTAATATGTGGAAATGGAGATTATGCCTTTTACCATTTTACCTTATGACCACCCTTTAAAATTTTCTTTTCCCTTTCAGACTCTTTGGGTGCGGCCATCCTTTCTGAATCTTTTTTGCTGGGTCTTCCTCATCTTCCTAATATCTGAATTTGAAGTGCCTGAAGGTTACTAAATCTTTTGTTCTCTTTCTATTGTAGCTATTCTCAATTCCAAGGTACTCTCATTTAGTCTTATAGTTTTTAATATTTCCTAAGTGTTGATAATCTTCAAATACATGTTTTTAGTCTTGATGTCTGGACCTCTCTTGAGCACTAGACTTTATATCCAAAAGTCCCTTTGGGATTCCTACTTGAATATTTAATAGTCATTTGAAATTTAGCAAGTCTAAAATTGAACTCCTAATTCTTTACCTCTCTAGACAATTGACCTCCGCAGTCTTTATCTAGTTAATGGCATACCCTTCACATAATTCCTCAGGATTAAAATCTGGAATCCTTGATTCCTCTCTTTTCCTCATACTTTTTATAGAATTCATGAGCATTCCTAGTTCTATCATATATTTTAAAAATATTTCATTTTTAAATAATCTCTATACCCAACATGGGGCTCAAGCTCATGACCCTGAGATCAAGAGTCACATGCTTTTCCAGCTGAGCCAGCCAGGAGCCCCATTCCTGGTTCTGCCTTGAAAATATATCTGGCATGTAACTTCTTTTCACACTTCTAGTCTGTGTCCTCATTACTTCTCACTTATGCTACATTAGTAGCCCTTTCTATGCTTCTACATTTGCCTCCACCCTATACAGTTTATTTTTATAGAACAACCACAGTAATCCCTTAAAAGCATAATTCTATTTCATTTCCTATTTTCATTCCTGTTTATAGTAGGATGTTAAAAGAAGTGTTTGAGTTAATAGCCATCAGATAGCAAAGGGAGTTGTAAGACAGAGAATCTTCAGATATTTCAAAAATAGCAGTTACATTACTATAATATATATTACTCACATCAAGTGGTGAAATTTGAGACAAGAAGAAGACTCATGAAGAGGATTTTTGAAGAGGCATGCTCTGAAGAACCTGGCTATGAGTGCCCCACCTCCAATTATCTAATAAGGGTACTTCACTGAGACCATTCAGAGATAGCTACAGACTGAATGAAACTGTAAACTTGTGTTTTGTTTTTGTTTTTGTTTGTTTTGTTTTGCTTTGTTTTTTAACTCCCAGCTGAGAAACTGAAAGGGCTAGAGTTAGGCAGTCAAGTTGCTGATGCTGGAGTTAAAGCTCACTGCTTTGGGTTTGGTCTATGCATGCAGAATTCAATGCAGCAAAGGTTTTGTGTGTGTTTAACATATACCAGATGTAAGCCATGTAGGAGAGAGAACTGTCCTTAAGCTATTTTAAATCCTTCCCAATAACATCACAATGACTAATGATGAAATTGAGGGGGAAATAACTACCAAGAGGAAAATACACCTCTCACAACATAGAAATTGCAGTCAAATTTACCTACTGTGTTCTCTGAATCCATGGAAGTATCAATGATATAAGAATGAGTTTTAAACCTGTTAAGCTAAGACAGCAGAAAGTCATTTTATATTAGTGCTAGTTCAGTAAGAAGTTTTCTTGTTCTAATTTATCTTTCCCAAACGCACCTCTTTGAACATGGTAGGGTCAGAAGCTTAGGTTATAAAAAATGGGAAAAGAGAGGGAGTTAAAGCTTAGGTCAGAAGAAAAGAGGACATAAACTGTGATAACGTTCATGCACCACAATTTCTCATTTACCAAAGGGCCCAACCAAGAGTGAAGAAGAATTTTAACTTTATTATTATTATTGTTATTATTATTATTATTATACTGGCATTATATATATGATACAAGACATATATATATTTGATACAAGATGTGAGATCTATATTATATATATATATATATATATATATATATATATATATATGATTGAGATATGTGTGTGTGTGTGTATATATATATATATATATATATATATATATATATGTGGTTGTACTGGCCATTCTAGGTCTTATTTAAAAATGTTTATCTTTAAGAAAGAGAAAGACAGAGCATGACAGGGAAGGGCAGAGAGAGAGGGAGATACAGAAACCAAAGCAGGCTCCAGGCTCAGAGCTGTCAGTACAGAGTTTGACATGGGGCTTGAACTCACAAACCGTGAGATCATGACGTGAGCCAAAGTTGGACGCTCAACCGAATGAGCCACCCAGGCTCCTGTCTAGGTCTTTTGCCTTACCCTATGAACTTCAGAATCAGTTTGTCAATATCCATGACATAATTCACTAGAATTTTGGTTAAGAGTGTATTGAATGTGTAAATCAAGTAGGAATGAATTGATATCCTGACAATATTGAGTCTTCTTGTCATAACTCTCCATTTATTTAGTTCTTTGACTTTATTCATCAGGATTTTGTAGTTTTCCTTATATAAATCTTGTACATATTTGTTAGATTTATACCTAAGTATTTCATTTTTGGGGGGTGCTAATGCAAATGGTATGTGTTTTAAATTTCAAATTCCACTCGTTTATTGCTGGTATATAGAAAAGTGATTAACCTTGTATATTAACCTTGTATCCTGAAAACTTGCCCTAATAGCTTATTAGTTCCAAGGGTTTTTAGGTTGTTGTTGGTTATTTCAAAATCTCTACATAGACAATCATGTCATGTATGAATACAGACAATTTAATTTTTCTTTCTTAATATGGTGAGAGGAAACACCCTTGCCTTGTTCTCAATCTTAGGGGTAAGCTTCAATTGTCTCCCCATTAAGTATGATGTTAACTGTAGATTTTTTTGTAGATATTCTTTATCATGTTGAGGAAGTTAGTCTATTCTTATTTCACTGAGAGTTTTTATAATGAGTAGGTATTGGATTTTGTCAAATGTAGATATTTCTGTATCTATTGATTTGATCATATGATTTTTCTTTTCCAGCTTGTTAATATGATGAATTACATTATTTGATTATTGAATGTTGAGGATAAATCCCACTTGTCATGGTGTATAATTTCTTTTATATATTATTGCATTTCATTTGCTAATATTTTGTTCAAGATTTTTGCATCTGTGTTCACGAGTGATACTGATCTCTAGTTTTCTTGTAATATTTTTGTGATTTTGAATTAAAGTAATGCCGGCCTCATAGAATGAATTTGGAAGTATTTCCTTAGCTTCTATACTCTGGAAGAGATTATAAATACTTGTTAAAATTTCTTCCTTAAATGTTTAGTAGAATTCACCAGTGAACCATCTGGGCCTGATGCTTTCTGTTTTAGGATGCTATTAATTATTGACTCGATATTTTTAATAGAAATAGGCCTATGCAGATTGTCTATTTCTTCTAGTATGCCTTTCAGAAAATTATATTTTTTGAAGAATTGATTCATTTCATCAAGGTTAACAAATTTGTGGGTACAGAGTTGTTCATAGTATTTCTTTATTATAATTTTAATGCTTATAAGACCTATAGCAATGATACCTCTTATATTTCAGGCATTAATAATTGTATCCTTTTTCTTTTCCTAGTTATCCTGAGTAGAGGCTTATTGATTTTATTGATATTTTCCAAAACCCAGCTTGTTGCTTTTTGATTTTTTCTATTGATTTCCTGTTGTCAATTTTATTGACTTCTGCTGTATTTCTTCTTATTCATTTTCTTTTACTTATTTTGGATTTACTTTGCTTTTCTCTTTCTTCTAAGGTGAAAGCTTAGATTATTGATTTTATATCCCTATTATTTTCTAACATATGCATTCAATGCTATAAATTTATCTCTAAGCACTGCTTTTACTGCATCCCTCAAATTTTAATAGGTTGTATTTTCATTTAGTTAAAATATTTTTAAAATTTATCTTGAGATTTTTCTTTGATGCATATCATATATATGTGTATTATTTAATATCCATGTATTTTGGAGTTTTTCAGTTATCCTTGCTATTTTTTTTTCTAGTTTAATTACATTGTAGGATGAAAGAAAGGCATTGTATGATTCCTATTCTTTTACATTTGTTCAGGTGTGTGTTATGTCCCAGAATGTGGTCCATCTTGGTGAATGTTCCATGTGATCTTGAGAAGACTGTATATTCTGCTGTTGCTGGATCATCATCTATTCTCTAGATGTCAATTACATCTAGTTGATGGATGATGCTGTTGAGTTCACCTATGTCCTCACTGATTTATCTGCCTGCTTGGTCTGCCCATTACTGATAAATGGGTGTTGAAGTCTCTATGATAGTGGATTCATCTGTTTCTCCTTACAATTGTATTTGTTTTTTGCCTCATGTAGTTTAGTGTGTTGTTGAGTGCACTTCTATTATTTTTAAAGTTTTCTTCTTCCTTTTATTTTTTTCTTTCTTCCTTCCTTCCTTTCTTTTTCCTTCTGCGATATTTTAAAGTAAATCCCTGCAATCATATGATTTCATCTTTTTCTAGAAAAATTATCTAAAATATTAATTAGCAAAATTAGGATATCATATGTCCATATCCCATTTGTCCATATCCCATTTCCCCTGGTTACTTAACAAATATAATTTATCATATGTCCGTATCCCATATGTCCATATCCCATTTCCCCTGGTTACTTAACAAATATAATTTGTTATAAATGTTTATTTAAATCAGAATTTGAACAAGGTCTTGGTAATTTGTTAAACTTCTGAAGTATCATTTAAAGAGGAAGCCCCATTTTTTCCCTTTTTTTTTTTAAAATGATATTGATCTAGGAAATAAACTGGATCATTATCCTGAAGAGTGTTCCACATTTTGGATTTGGCCAATTACTTCTTCATGGTCTCATATAATAGAGTTTCTATTTCTTATGATTTCTGCAACTGATAGATATAGAATTTGATTTAATTAAGGATTCAAGATTTTTTTTTTTCTGATGAAGAATGCTACATAGGGGCATTATATATTTCATATCATGTCACATCAGGTGGTCAACAACATATGATTGTCTCACTTTAATGATGCTAAAATTAATTAGTAGATTCAGGTGGTGATTATCCAATGTCAAGATTCCTCATTAATCATTCTTGTAATGGCTTGTTTTAGCATCTAATGATAAATGTTGTTCAAGTCAATGTTTCATTAAGTGTAGCAAAAAAGTGAGTTTCCAAATCTTATTTATTCTCCATATTTCCCTAGGAATATTTTCAAGGTAGATCTCCTGTCCATTTGTCATGACACGATTTGTCTTTATAACTTCCTTGCTTTCTGGGACTAGATGATGCAGGCTTATATTGTGTAACTCTTGCCCCAGGCCTCAAATCAACTATTTCTTTAGGGAGCCATGGTTCCCTTTATTGAATAACAGGGACTGTCTCAGACCAGATTCCCTAGTAAATAGAATTTGATGCGGTCTCAGGGCAGCATGAGTAAAGGAAATAGAAAGTGAGTCAGGAAAGAATGCAAAGCAAGGTAAAATGATGTATACTTGGCTTATTGCTTTATTCTAAGCTTTGATGGAGCCACATCCTTGCCAAATATGTCTGCATGACCATGCAAGATGTCTCCTGATAGACTATATGAAGAAATTATTTTTTTGGTGACATCCATAGTAGAGAAAAGAGAGAAGTAAGTTAATCTATTTGGCTCCATCTATCTCTTATTTCCCATTGGTCAAATTTTACCCCCTGGGAATTAACTTTTTGTACTTCTGTTCTGCATCAACCAATACTTTTAAGACTTGGTCAGGAAGCCAGATCCTATGCCTTCAACTGTGACATTTGATCTGCATACGAAAGTTGTGACAGGCACGAGAGCCCTAGTATGCCTGGTTGGCCTTGGCTTTGAGAGTTGTAGCAAAGCATACTACTCAGTGTTCCAGATCAATGTGTTGATTGGTTCCATGCACTGGAAAGACTAAAGACAGTTAGTAAGTTGGGTGGCAGATGAGGTGGAGCAAGCATCCCAGGGTCTAGAAGACAGGTGAGGCCAAGGGAGTCAGGAGAGGTACATAAAATATGTGTGATATAGAAATATGTCAATTTTAAAAATTGAGATTTATTTCTTCAATTTGAAAAGATCCATCTTTTAGCAAAAATATATTACTCTTAGAAATTAAAACATAAGTTGTATGAGTTGGGATACTGCTAGAGAGCATGCACCATGCCATCAATTACATTAGCTGGAACTCAGTTATTTGTTCATACCAAAGTTAAAGAGAGGCTGGGGAATGTGGTTTAGCTGTAATCCTAGGGAGAAGAGGAAACAAGTTTGGTGAGCCAGTTTCTGCCACATAGGTAATGTTTAGCACTGGAATATTTCTAAAATATTTTGTTGATGTTCTCTTAAGTAGTTACTGGTTACTTAACTACTGTTAGAAGCTAGTTTGTAATATGCCACAAAGATAATTGATGAAGGGATCCAGATTTTTGGGCAGATGTAGAATTTTTCTGACAGCTGTCATGGATTTAATTCAAAATTAGGAAAAAAATGAAGCAAGAAAGATAGGAAACCGATCATCTTGAAATATTTGTGTTTTGCTACAGCTGAATCACATATTGATAAAACTTGGGTTACTAACTTCTCTTAGTCTACTCTGACATTCAGGTCAAGAAGATATTGCTAACTTTCTATAATGTTAGCAATGGCAATGTAAGCCATGATTAATTTGCTTATTAAAACTGAAGTTTAATTTTATTTGGTGGGAGTCACCAGCTGTTTGATGAATTTTATTTTTATCTATTTACTGTAATTCAATGTAAAATTTATTCTTGCCTACTGATAAATAACTAACAATATATATTTCACAAAGATATTACTCAGTATTATTACTTTTACATAAATATTGGAAAATGAAGTAGAGGGCACCTGGGTGGCTCAGTTGGTTGAGCGACCGACTTCGGCTCAGGTCATGATCTCAGGGTTTGTGAGTTCCAGCCCCGCATGGGGCTCTGTGCTGACAGCCTGGAGCCTGCTTTGGATTCTGTGTCTCCCTCTCTCTCTCTCTGCCCCTCCCCCATTCATGCTCTGTCTCTCTCTCAGAAATAAGTAAACGTAAAAAAAATTAAAAGAAAATGAAGTAGAATACATCAATGTGTTATGTTATAAAATTTTTTCTGGGAACAAAAGTGTGTTTTTTTTTATCGGGCACTTGGGTGGCGCAGTCACAGTCGGTTAAGCATCTGACCTCTCCCCTCTGGTCATGATCTCACAGCTCTTGGGTTTGAGCCCTGCACCTGGCTCTGTGCTGACAGCTCGGAGCCTGGAGCCTGCTTCAGATTCTGTGTTTCCCTCTCTCTCTGCCCTCCCCCCCCACTCACTCGCGTGCTCTCTCTCTAAAAAATAAAATGAAGCATTAAAAAAATTTAAGTTTTTTTTATTAAAAGCACAGAAAATTAAAATAGGTTTTATTTGGTGTAAGCTTCTCTTTTCATTAAAAGTTACTTTAAGAGAAAATGATCTGATATTTCATTATAAGTGGTAAAGATTAAGACACATGTATGTAGTCCCTGTTAAAGTGTTTTAGTTATATTTCACAGGTAGCTATCCTGCCAAAGAATCTGAAACAGACCTTTTAAAGTTTTTCTTATGCAAAATATTAAACTTACACAAATGTTCAGAATAGTATAATAAGTGTCTACTAACATATCACTCAACTTCAAAAATAACTGTTCCATTCTTGCTTCATATATTCTCCTCAAATTTTATTTTAATTGAATATTTAAAAGCGTATTCAAGATATTGAATATTTTAAGGCAAATTCCAGATATCATATTATTTTTACTTGTACTTCTGTTTGGATCTCTGATAAAGACTTTTTTTAAAAAATAACTATTAGTAATACTATGGTTTCCTCTTCTCATCCTAATACTCAGTTCACATTCAAATTTTCCACATGGTCTCCAAGCTGTCATTTTACTGTTTATATGTTTGAATCAGGATCTCAACAAGGTCCACACATTGTATTCTGCTGATATTTCTTCTCAGTCTATTTTAATGCTTTAACAGTCCCTTTCCCTACTTTTAATCCATATGCCATTTATTTGGGAAGAATTGAGTCTTTTGTTCTTGTAGAATATACCACATTCAGCATTTAGATAATTTCTTCCCGTGGTATTAATTTAGGTTCTTTTATTCCCTAGTATTTCCTGCTAACCAGCAGTTAGGCTTAGAGATTTATTTATTTATTTATTTATTTATTTATTTATTTATTTAAATTCCAGTTAATTAAAATACTGTGTAATATTAATTTCAGGCCTACAGTTTTGATAAATTCAGGTTCATGTTAAAAATTTTATAGCAAGAATATTAAAGAAGTAGTGCTGTGTACCTCCTATTCTATCATATTAATATCTCCGTGTTGCCTTTTCAGTGATGTTAAAATAGTGGGTTCAGATGATGGCAACCTGATATTTCTATTGCATTGTTCTTCATCAGCATTTTCACTAATGATTTTAACATTTACCAGAATCATTGCCTGAGTAAATTTTTAATTCTATCATTCCTTTTGTATTTATTATCTGTGATTCTTTTAAAAAGTAGAGCTATTCTTTATCAACTACTTGATTTTCCTGGCACCCAGCTCTTACAGAAAAGGCAGAATACTCAATTCTTGACCTTTTTATATTTTCATAACATTATCAGAAAAATGAATCTTGCATCTAGCAAAGATAACCACTAATTTGTGTCTTTATTAGTATGAAATCATTGATTTGTAGATATTACATCTGTTTCTATACATTGTTGTCATTGGTCATTTTGAGCTTAAACTATCCCATCTTTGCTAGTGGGAGGTGTTTAAGTCTCCACTTAAATGATAACCTTTATAGGCACAGTAAGAAGTCCAAGGTTCATTTCATACATTTCCTACTTGAGACTTTAAAGCAGCCATTTACCTAAGAAAGTTCCTTTTAATGATTAATGGACTTTGGAGAACATAATTTATGTTTTATTTATTTATATTTGTATTATTTTTCTATTAAGGCTATTGCTCTTCTAGGATTTTGCAGAACAAAGCTAGAAATAAGTTATGTTTAAGAAGGTTAAATAAAATATGAATTCATACTAATATTTCTATATTGAAGTTTACAGGTTGTATTTAACTTTAAAACTTACTCTTTTAATATTTTAACATGTATATTCACATATGGGCTAAATTGAAAAATAATTATACTAGTTATGCTACTCACAAGGAGACCAATGAATGTAGTTTAAGATTTCTTTCTGGGGTGTATGTGTGTATGTGTTGTCCTTGATATATATGTTCCATTAGGAATATATTGTCAAAATACTTGAAGTACTTGTCCATGCGATTATAATTTCTCTATAAGGAGAATCTTTAACATATCAGCCATTTGGTTGACCAATGGTTGATCAACCATTATTTTCTATTTATTATTATTTTTTGGAAGTTACTTTGTTTTTTTCCTTTAATTTTTAAATTAATGTAAAACATTTATGTAGTTCCAAAGTCAAAACTATAAAATAAGTACATAAAAAAGAGCTTGCTTCCATATTTTTTCCTATATTCCATTCCCTCCCTGTTTAATAGACAATAATTTTTTAGTCTGTAGTTTACTCTTCCATTATTTCTTTTAGACAGTATTAGTAAATAAGTGTATTTTCCTACTTCTTACATGAAAGGAAGCATGTATTCATTGTTCTGCACCTTATTTATTCTTTTTTTTTGCAGATTCATATTTAATTATGTTCTTTCAACATAATACTTAATTTTATTTTTTTTAAATTTACATTGAAATTAGTTAGCATATAGTGCAACAATGATTTCAGGAGTAGATTTTTTAGTGCCCCTTACTCATTAGTCTATCCTCCCTCCCACACCCCCTCCAGTAACTCTCAGTTTGTTCCCCATATTCTGACTCTTTTATGCTTTTTTTCCCTCCCTGTTTTTATATTATTTTTGTTTCCCTTCCCTTATGTTCATCTTTTTTGTCTCTTAAAGTCCTCATATGAGTGAAGTCATATGATATTTGTCTTTCTCTGACTGACTAATTTCACTTAGCATAATACCCTCAAGTTCCATCTACATAGTTGCAAATGGCAAGATTTCATTCTTGGTGATTGCTGAGCAATACTCCATTGTATATATACCTACCACATCTTATTTTTTTTAAGTTTATTTATTTTTGACAGAGATAGAGTATGAGCATGAGCTGGGAGGGCGAGAGAGACAGGGAAACACAGAATGTGAAGCAAGCTCCAGGCTCCCAGCTGTCAGCACAGAGCCCAAAGCGGGGCTCAAACTCACGAACTGTGAGATCATGGCCTTGGCCGAAGTTGGTCGCTCAACCAACTGAGCCATCCAGGTGCCCCTACATACCACATCTTCTTTATTCATTCATTCCTCGATGGACATTTGTGCTCTTTCCATACTTTGGCTATTGTTGATAGTGCTGCTATAAACATTGGGGTGCATGTGTCCCTTTGAAACAGCACACCTGTATCCCTTGGATAAATACTTAGTAGTTCAATTGCTGGGTCGTAGGGTCGTTCTATTTGTAATTTTTTGAGAAAACTCCATACTGTTTTCCAGAGTGGCTGCACCAGTTTACATCCCCACCAGTAGTGTAAAACAGATCCTCTTTCTCCACATCTTTGCCAACATCTGTTGTTGCTTGAGTTGTTAATGTTCGCCATTCTGAGAGGTGTGAGGTGGTATCTCATTGTGGTTTTGATTTATATTTCCCTGATGATGAGTGATGTTGACCATTTTTTCATGTGTCAGTTGGCCATCTGGATGTCTTCTTTGGAGAAGTGTTTATTCATGTCTTTTGCCCATTTCTTCACTGGATTTTTTTTTGGGTGTTGAGTTTGATAAGTTCTTTATGGATTTGGATACTAACCCTTTATCTGATATGTCATTTGCAAATATCTTCTCCCATTCTGTCGGTTGCCTTTTAGTTTTGCTGATTGTTTCCTTCGCTGTGTAGAAGCTTTTTATTTTGATGAGGTCCCAGTAGTTCATTTTTGCTTTTGTTTCCCTTGCCTCCGGAGACATGTTGAGTAAAAAGTTGCTGCAGCCAAGATTAAAGATGTTTTTGCCTGCTTTGTCCTCAAGGATTTTGATGGCTTCCTGTCTTACATTTAGGTCTTTAATCCTTTTTAAGTTTATTTTTGTGCATGGTGTAAGAAAGTGGTCCATGTTCATTCTGCATGTTGCTGTCCAGTTTTCCCAGCACCACTTGCTGAAGAGACTGTCTTTATTCCATTGGATATTCTTTCTTGCTTTGTAAAAGATTAGTTGGCCATATGTTTGTGGGTCCATTTATGGGGTCTCTATTCTGTTCCATTGGTCTGAGTGTCTGTTCTTGTGCCAGTACCATACTGTTGATGATTACAGCTTTGTAGTATAGTTTGAAGTCCAGGATTATGATGCCTCCTGCTTTGGTTTTCTTTTTCAAGATTGCTTTGGCTATTCGGAGTTTTTTCTGGTTCCAAGGTCTTTTCTGGTTCCATACAAATTTTAGAATTATTTGTTCTAGCTCTGTGAAGAATGCTGGTGTTATTTTGATAGGGATTGCATTGAATATGTAGATTGCTTTGGGTAGTATCGACATTTAACAATATTTGTTCTTGCTATCCAGGAGCATGGAATCTTTTTTCATTTTTTTGTGTCTTCTTCAATTTCTTTCATAAGCTTTCTATAGTTTTTAGTGTATAGATTTTTCAACTCTTTGGTTAGATTTATTCCTAGGTATTTTATGGTTTTTGGTGCAACTGTAAATGGAATCGATTCCTTGATTTGTCTTTCTGTTGCTTCATTGTTGGTGTATAAGAATGCAATCGATTTCTGTGCATTGATTTTATATCCTGCAACTTTGCTGAATTCATGAATCAGTTCTAGCAGTTTTTTTTTGTGGAATCTTTTGGATTTTCCACGTAGAGTATCATGTCATCTGTGAAGAGTGAAAGTCTGACCTCCTCTTGGCCGATTTGGATGCCTTTTATTTCGTTATGTTGTTTGATTGCAGAGGTAAAAACTTCCAATACTATGTTGAATAACAGTGTTGAGAGTGGACATCCCTGTCTTGTTCCTGACCTTAGGGAGAAACCTCTCAGTTTTTTCCCATTGAAGATGATATTAGCATTAGGTTTTTCATATATGCCTTTTATGATTTTGAGGTATGATCCTTCTATATCTACTTTCTTAAGTGTTTTTATCAAGAAAGGAAGCTGTATTTTGTCAAATGCTTTCTCTGCATCTATTGAGAGGATCATATGGTTCTTGTCCTTTCTTTTATTGATGTGATGAATTACATTAATTGTTTTGTGGATATTGAACTAGCCCTGCATCCCAGGTATAAATCCCACTTGGTCGTAGAGAAAAACATTTTTAATGTATTGTTGGAGCCAGTTAGGTAAAAGCTTGTTGAGGATTTTTGCATCCATATTCATCAGGGAAATTGGTCTATAGTTCTTCTTTTCAGTGGGGTCTCTGTCTGGTTTTGGTACCAAGGTAATGCTGGCTTCATAGAATGAGTTTGGAAGTTTTCCTTCCATTTCTATTTTTTTGGAACAGATTCTAGAGAATAGGTGTTAACTCTTCCTTAAATGTTTGGTAGAATTCCCCTGGAAAGCCATCTGGCCCTGGACTCTAGTTTTTCGGGAGATTTTTGATTACTAATTCGATTTCCTTACGGATTATGGGTCTGTTCAAATTTTCTATTTCTTCCTGTTTCAGTTTTGGTAGTGTATATGTTTCTAGAAATTTGTCCATTTCTTCCAGATTGCCCATTTTATTGGCATATAATTTCTCCTAATATTCTCTTATTATTGTTTTTATTTCTGCTGTGTTGGTTGTGATCTCTCCTCTTTCATTCTTGATTTTATTTATTTGGGTCCTTTCCTTTTTCTTTTTGATCAAACTGGCTAGTGGTTTATAAATTTTGTTAATTCTTTCAAAGAACCAGCTTCTGGTTTCATTGATCTATTCTACCATTTTTTTTTTAATTTCGATAGCATTGATTTCTGCTCTAATCTTTATTATTTCCTGTCTTCTGCTGTTTTTGGGTTTTATTTGCTATTCTTTTTCCAGTTCTTTAAGGTGTAATGTTAGGTTGTGTATCTGAGATCTTTCTTCCTTGTTTAGGAAGGCCTGGATTACTATATATTTTCCTCTTAAGACCGCCTTTGCTGCATCCCAGAGGTTTTCAGTTGTGGTGTGCCTTGTTTATTCTTATTCCCTCAACATTACATATTTTTGCTAGTCTATCTTAGGGATAGATACCTAGACATGTGATTGCTAGGTCAAAGGGTAAATTCATGCAAAATGGTACTACTTACTGCCAAATTCCCTTCAGTAGGGGTGTATCATTTTGTGTTTGAGAAGATTTTGAAAATAAAGTTCCCTAGTCTCTGACCTACTGAATCAGAATCCTGAAATCTGGGTTCCCAGGTGACTTAGATGATCACCTAGGTGTAGGAAGCCTGTTCTACAGGAAAATTTTAAGGGCAACATTAAAGTAAACCCAATTAATTGCTCACTTGATATGTACCTGTGCTATGCACTGGTGGGAGAAATCCTAAGATAAATATAAGATAGTCTCTTTTGGAGGATCCATAGCCTAGGGAGTGGAAGAGAAACAAACATTCATAAACAAATCACTGTAAAATCATGTGATTGCTTGTATAATAAAAATGTATACATGGTGCTAAGGGAACACAAAAGATGAATAAATGTATCTATGCAAATTGTACCTAGGATAGATTGTTACAGACTGTTCCAAATAAAAGCATAATTATGCACTTAACAAACTTCTTTCAAAACTCATTTGGTAAAGTCTCCTTTCTTGAGAAGAAATAAATCATGAGTCTAATTCTAAATGTATTCCATTTGTTAATTTTTCTTTGGTTTATTCTTTGACGTGGCTTCCACTTTTTGAATAGGAACTACCATGGACATCTATGCATATTTTTGAACCTAAAATTGTAACATAAAGTACTAAGAAAGTACTAACATTGTGATATTTTCAGCATAAAAACACTACCATAATCATGATCATACTGTGGTCTGAATGAAATAAATAATGCCATTCATGTATCTCACAGGAGAGAAGATAAAAGTCAATAAAAAGAGAATTATTTATTAAAAAGATCTAGTGTTACAAGAACAGTACACAGAACTATTATCTGACTGTGCCTTCCACATGATATATACCATTATATATAGTATATATACAGATTGTATACAATATATTTAACGGTTTGACATGGAGTCCACAGTACCTTATTTTGGGTATGCAAAACATTCACTTTCATGAAATTTTTATTTATGAAGTGTTTTTTCCTTCATAGTTCAACTGTCATTATACAAAAATACAGTCTCTTTAGTGACTTAAGACTGTGCGGTTATTATCCCATCCAAGAAAAAGCTCACTCAGTACTGCAGCTGAAAAATAATGTACCTTGATAAGGAATGCTGTTCTGTTTTCTACAAAGTAACAAGTATGTAATACAGAAAAACATAACATAAACATTTAAAACCTGTGTTTTTTATAGTTTATGATGCAAAATACATATTCTTTCCAGGTTGAGTAAAAACATCCCTTATCTCAAATTCCTGTAAGAATACATCAGACATTCTACTTGTAAATATTCTATCAGACGTGTACCATCCATCAGCTAGTTGAAAACATTGGTTAATTTTAATTTGCCACAAACTGACATATTTTACTGGACTTCATTTTGTAAGAGTTTCAGTAATAACTTAATTCTTAAAGTCCTTCATTAAATCTAGTATAAAACATCACAGAAAATAAAGAAAATTATTTGATTAATCAATATGGAATAGAAATTATTGCCCATTCTCTTTAATTCTTGCTGCATCTTTTTTTTCAGATGCAAAATTTGTTCCTGCAAGCTACACTATATTCATGAGAGTTATATCTTTATATTTTTACTTGCTAAACAGTTTGCATTCCTCTATTTGCAAAGTCCAGCCTGTCCCACTCCAAAGGGGTACTGAAAGAAGGCCACTTGGTTGTTATAATTCACAGGCTTTAATATTCACCATCTGTAGTCATTTACTATAGTAATCAGTTAACTAAAATAGTCTTGTAAATCACTTCTTGTTTGTTTAGGGGTGTCTTGGATATAATTCCCCCCCCCCCCAGAGAGAATGAGTAAGCAACTTAAATAGTTGTGCTATGGCTCTGAACCCAATCTTTTAGGATGTTCAAAACAACAATTCCAATATATCCTGATTCTGTAAAGATTAACCTTTAGAGCCAGCAGTGTGAGCTTATTAATGCTTCATTTTGCTTGCTGTTAAGGATGGTACAAACAGAATTAACAGGCTTAGATTTTATAAAAGAAAAGAAACTACTTTTCTTTTATATTAACATCATCTGCAAAACTAGTTTCTTCAAGCTCTTTTTTTGGCATTTGACTTTGCAATAACTATCCCTTCAGGCATCTTCTTGGGTATTAGGTGAACTGTGGCATATTCTTATATCAGTTGGAATTTCTATATGATTATCATCAAGTAGAAAACTTTCACTACAATTTCAAACTCTCTAGGGTCACTTCCATTCAAGGTAACTCCCCAAAATTGCAAATGGGGGTGATTTCCCAAGTAGTGTATGGCTAGTTAGACTAGCTGAGCCCTTATACTGAGGCCATATTTCCACAGCTTAATTCAAAGATCAATTTATTCAAGATGTTCTTTTTAGTTTAGTAGTTGCTAATATTTTATAAGTGGTATTGGATGCATGGAAGTATATTAAAAATAAAAATTTATTTGTTATGCTTGAACCATTTTAATCCACAGACTATCTGTATGCATAATTATTTGCACAACAAATTTTGATTGTCCTTAAAATTGTTGACAATTAGAAGAAAGACCTGGACCTAATTCAACATCTGTTTTGGCAATAGGTAGGGAAATGGGAAAGCTGTGTCCTGTATTCATTTTTTTTTCAAGTTAGCACCTTTGGCAGCATATTAGTGTCTGCCGTTTTTAGTGACCATATTTGTGTGTGTGACTTTAATCTTTTTGTAACTAAAATAAACACTATATTTGCAGCTGGATAACATAGTAATTAATGAAAAACAATAGCACTTAAATTCATTTGGAATCACTTTCTATTTACCTTGCGCTAATGTAAATGGCTTATTCCCTACCCTAATAATTTGCCCTAGGGATGCATATAGAATAGCATATTGACAAATTTTGCTATTTTTCTATGCAGTAACTAATAATTTTTTGAGAAAATTTTTGTGTACTTATCCTATAATGGATCACACAACTGAGTTATTTTTTTTCATTCATCTACCAGTTTGTCAATTGGGGTAGTTAGCCAAAGGAAAAATGATAGTTGCAGAGTCTTCAGCAAACTTTTCATTCTCAGTTTTGTATTTGTGTTTGAAACAGATCTGCTAGAGACCACTTAATTAACAAATGGATGGCACACATTCAGGGTCATCAGATATAAAATCAAATTCCAACATATTAAAAAAGTAAAGAATACATTTGACAGAAATTACTTTTACTTACAAAAAAAATTCATTACATACAATCTGCATATTTTTATTGGACCAAGAACTGTCCTCTCCATTTACAAAATCAAAGAGAAACCTGATGGATAAGTCATATTCCCCCCCAACCTCTTGTAAGTGCACCATGTGCAGTCCCAAAATTTTAAAGCTCATCTCAGGGTCCTGGGTCTCCACTTACACTACACTCTATTCACCGCTATTTTCACGCTAAAGCAAAGCAAAGCAAATTAAGCTGCAGTTTTCACCAAGAGGTTGAGGGAATCATCAATGCCAAGAGTAATGTTACCGATGATGAAGATGGAGAAAGTGTGTGGAGGGTCGATTGAGCACTAGTGATTTTCCCACCTGTGAAAATAGAGAAGCATTAAATGGAGCAAATTATTTTGGTTTTGCTTGAGCTAGGAAAGAATTGTTTTTAGGTATGCAATACTAATGAGTGCAACATGGGTTTGTTTCTAATGAGGGTGTGCTTATAAAATAAAGATTTCCCAAAAATTACATGGAAGGTAGAACTATATATGGAATACTGTGATAAAAGGCTATGTCAAATCAAAAAAAATCTAATCAGGAAATTTAGTGTAATTTTCACCAATGATGTACTGATGGGAAACATCCCAAATTCCAGGTATGAATTATAAAACAATTTCTACAGTACATTGTTCAGAAAAGGGAACAAGAATAATTAGCAAAAGTTTGTGTCAATAAGAATTCCTAATTCAATTACTTCAGTCAATTTTTGAATTTAGTAATAAAATTATTTAATTTATTATACTCATAGCTTATTCATTTATTTAACTGTTTAAGTTGACCAGGCTTAAATTTTAGATTTTCATGCCTAACTTGGCAAAGGAGAGCCATCTTTCGTCACTCTTCCCTACATCCAGTAGAAATTCTTCCATCTTGAGACCAAATTATTGTATGCAGTTAATGAATTAGGGGGGTTGGCTGTTAGATTAAACTTACTGATTTGAATTGATTAGTTTGAAGTAGTTTAGGTAATGCCACATAACTAAGCTCCACATAAACTAAATGTTACCCTTAGATTTAACTTTACTAATGGTTCCTCAAGCCAGAAGTCTGAAGTATCATCATCATGATTGATATTTAATGAATGCTTGCTATATGCAATGTGTTGTACTGAGCTCTTTACACATATTATCTTGTTCGATCCTCATGACATACCTATGCAGTAAGTATTGTTTTTATCCCCCTGTTGCAGCTGAGGGAACTGGAGCTTAGATAATAGAACTTGCTTGAAGTCACTGAGCTGGGATTAGTGGAAACAGATGTTCTTATGTATTGTCTCTCTTAAAATAATGACTGGCCTTGACCTTGATTGAGACCTTAATGATAGATTAATAATAAAATAAATGTACCATTCAATTTTTGGAATCATCCTTCTGTCAAGTTATCTTCTCTGGCCAGAGTTGAGTGTTAATGGGATCTGGTTATAATTTTTGTTATGGAAATAGTATCTAATTTTCCCCAGATGTTTACTTAAGAGCTGAAGAATCATTTGTTTGGTAACACACACACACACACACACACACACACAAACACACAGCAGCAGCAGCAGCAGCAGCAGCAGCAAATCTTTACTTTGAAAATTTTTACAGCTAAGGTGCTAATGAAACTATTAATCAACATATTAGAGAATGTTACATGTAGTTCAACTTGTACAAAAGAGGTTATTAGGAAGTGCATGGCTACATGTGAGCTATAAGAAAGGCATAAGGAGAAAGCTTCACTGGAGTGGTATGCATTCTTAATAATAAAAGCTGTGAAAATAGTTTTTTCTATTTTTTTTGAGAGTGACTGAGTCCTTGTCAAATCCACTAACATGATACTTTTACAAAAACATCTCACTTTCAGAATGCTAAGTGGAGACTATAGCTCAAATTTCACATAGAATCCACAAAGAAAAAAAACATTATTTTAGTATAGCAAATCAAAACAAAATACAAACAACTACACTGAATTATGTCTTAGTCCCAACTGCAAAATCAATAGCTTTTTCACTTGAGCAAGTCCTTGAACTTCTTGGAGCTTTTGGTTTTTGGAAAATGATAAGAAAGAAACCAATTGTTGCTTATGGGTCTGTGATAGATAATATTATGTTTTCACTTCATTAAAACTCAGAAAACGTGTTACACTAGCCATATCGTTTTAACTAAAACATAAAAGTTGACAATTTGTTTTTCATGGAATAGAAGTTACAGTGCAATGGGAGAATCAAGGTCTTTAATAAGTACTCTCAAACTTGGGGCTGATATTGTCCAGATGACACTTTACACTTTGTCTTCGAGTTGAAAGGAATCTTGGGGATTTGGAGAATAATAAAATACTTAGAAGTTTGTTAAAAGGATAAGATAATATATAGAAAACACCTAGCATAATGCCAAGAATATGATCAAGGGTCAGTAAATGCTCATTGTATTGTTGTTTTTAGAAATTTGAGACTTATGAAGCAAATAAAGAAGAGAGTTGTAATCTTTTTCATTTTGTGGAAATAATCTGTCAAGGTGCTCTTGAAAATTTATACTCACATATGAACAGTTCAATTGTGAACCAATCAGTGTGGAGACATTATTACCTTTCTTCCTCTTGAAACTATACTTTATAAATGAATCATAAAGTGTATTAAGTTTTTGTGGGGCCACAATATATTTAAATTCTTAGGCCTTTTCACCTGAATTTCTGAAAAGTGTCAGATTTCCTATATTTTGTGCTTTTTATTTTTAACATTTCATTTTGAAATAATTTTAGATGTGTCAAAAAGCTATAAAAATAGAACAAAGAATTCATCCAGATTCCTTAAATGTTTGTTTCATCATTGTTGCTTTATTATTTTCTCTATAAATATATACATTTTCCTGAGCCATTTGAAAGTAAGTTGCAGACATGATGTACCTTTCACCCTAAATACTTTAATGCATAGTTCCTAAAAATAAGACATTTTCTTATATAGCCACAGTAGAATTTTTTAAAAGAGGAAATTAATATATATATAATGTAATCTATAGACATTATTCAAATTTTATCAATTGTCCCAATAATATCCTTTATCTCATCTTGTATTTTTAAAATGTTTATTTATTTATTTTGAGAGAAAGAGCGAGAAAGGGAGACAGAGAGAGAGCTGGGGAGGGACAGGGGAAGAGAGAGAGGGAGTGAGAGAATCCCAGGCAGGCTGCACAATCAGCACGAGGCCCAACACAGGGCTGGATCTCACAACGTGTGAGATCATAATCTGAGCCGAAATCAAGAGTTGGACATTAAACCAACTGAGGCACCCAGGTGCCCCTCATCTTGTATTTTTATGTAAGAGTTTACTTATCACATATTATGTCAATGTTTTTTTTTTTTCCTCAAAGTTTCATTCTAATTATTTTCTTCCCTGTATTTGCCTTCTACCTCATTTATTTTTATTTTTTTTCTACCTCATTTTTTGGCATCAAAAAAATTCATATATAATGCCTTTGTCTTAATCCAAATTGATAAATATGTTGAATACAATGAAGCCACATACAGAGTCCTATAGGATATCACTGGATACCTCCCTTTGGGCTGACAATTCTGCTTGAGAATGATAATAAATAATGTTCATGATTTCCCATTAATTAAATGCACATTACATATTTTTATTCAAGGACTTAATGAAAATTGTCTAATATTTTCTTAATGAGAGATTTGCATACTTTATTAAATCTTTTGTTTCCTTTTTTGACTACATCAATGAAATGGTTATTCATTACCAAATTTGTAAAGTTTTTGTCCTATAATTCCTTTGCTGATGTGATAATGATGGTAGTGGTAAAGAGGTAAAGATATGTGGCCTTGGAGACAACCATACCTGGGTCCAAATCCTGGTTCTTCCACTTAGATCTTAGGCAAGTTACTTAAAATTTCTCTGTAAAATATGAATAATGCCATCTACTTCATATAATTGTTACTAAGACTGAATAAGATGATGTATTTAAAGGACTTATGATCGTGCCTAACACATAATAAAGGCTCAGTAAAAGCTGGAAATTATTAATATTGTTAATAATAACAATGAGTCACAAATAAATTCTGGAAATCTAGTGTACAGTTAATAATACTGTAGTACATACTTGAAAGTTGCTAAGGGAGTAAAGTTTAAATGTTCTCACTACAAAAAGAAATGGCAGTTATATGAGGCGATGAAGGTGTTAGATAATGCTATGGTGGTAATAAATTTGCAATGTATAAGTGTATCAAATCAACAAGTTGTATACCTTAAACCTACAAAATTTTATGTATGAGTTATATCTCAGTAAAGCTGACAAAGCAATACAAAAATAATACACAATAGAATTTACAATTTATTTTGAAATCAATAAACATGATCAAAGTTTAATTTTAAGAAGAATTTCCTTTAAACTTTCCTGTACCTCATTCTCCATTATCTAATGATAAAGGTGACCAAGATAATAGAAAAATGAGTATGTTAAAATAGTGCAATGGCAGTTTAAAAGCAATATTGCAGGGGCACCTAGGTGGCTCAGTCAGTTAAGTCCCAGGTCATGATCTCACGGTTCGTGAGTTAAAGCCCTGTGTTGTGCTCTGTGCTGATCTGCGCTGACAGCTCGGAGCCTAGACCCTGCTTCAGATTCTGTCTCTCCCCTCTCTCTGCCCCTCCTCTGCTCATGCTCATGCTCATACTCTGTCTTTGTCTCTGTCTCTCTCTCAAAAATAAATAAACATTTAAAAAAATATTGCAAAGCTGAAATAGCCAGCAAGGTGCTGCTTGAGACCATGATAGGCAAGGAAATTTCACAAATGAGCACATTCTAATGAAAAGATCAACCCCTTTCTAGATTTGTAGAAATTCTGCACTTATGGACATACTGCCATGGTTTGTATTAATTGGAGGATGGTATGGAAATCAGAGTGAGAAATGAGACCCTTCATGTGAACCATGCAATTCATCATATTAATTTTGGTGAGGCTTACACTATTTGTTGGTAGTCATCAAATTAAGCCTATTATGTCAATCAAAACATACCTGAATAGGATGGCACCCTGATTTGGGAACTAGCCGTTCCATCCCCTCCTTCACTGTATGCTCGAACTTCAATAATATAGACTCCAGCATCAGGGAGTGGTACTACTGCTTGAGGTTTCTGTGTTTCAATAACTTGACTGTTGCTGTGCCCCTCTTGCCTGTAAAAAACCTGGAAATAATAACAGAGGTTTAAACATTTGCTATTCAGTTGAGGATTCCAAATGTTTATTGACTGACTACTGTATGTCACATTTTGAGCAGAGGGAGCTTACATCTTTGACAGATATGTAAGCAAATGAAATGCATGTGCTATGTGCAGCACTGGAAGTGTAAAAAGATGCTATGAAAATATAGAAGAGAGAATTTAATTCTGTCTGTGGGTTAGGAAACACGTTTTAGAGGAGGAGATGCCTGAACTAAGTATGTGAAGATAAATAGAGTTTACCAGTTGGAGAAAAGGATGAGAATTCTAGGAAAAGATAAGAGAAGATTAAAAAATACACCCAAGCAGTACAAAACCATAGCATTAGGTATGGAATAAACAGAAGATACATGGAGATGGTGATATTGAGACTAGGGCAGTAGGTAGTGAGGGGGCATATCACTAAAAATCTTTTACTCTTGGTTATTGAAATGGATAGTATCCCGAGTGAGTACTCACAGCTGTCCTCTTCAATTGAAAGGACTAAAGTGATAATTTCTTAAACGCATCAATAATAAATCCTTAACAATGTAAGAAATGGCTGGAAGTTAACATTTTAGTGTTTTTACTTTTATTTTTGTTGTTTGCCTTTCTGTGAACTGGCATTTGGAAACTTTGGCCAGTAGAGGGAAGGCTTTTTCAACACCTGTCCGTGGTACTAGAATAGAACATGTATTCATGGAAGTTTCAGAATTACAAATTAGGACATAGAATTATCCCATGTTTACATATTAGAAAGCAAAGAACACAGGAGTTATGCAATTTATACAAGATCAGGTGGCTAGTTAGGGAAAATATTGCATTGGAAGGTTAGTGTTCTGATGATCAGTTAAGAGCTGTTTCAGAGCTATATTATATTGTATCTACTTACAGATCCCAATTCAAAACAATCTCCCACAAACAAAACAAAGCAAAACAAAACAAAACAAAACAAAACAAAACAAAACACAATCTCCATATTCCTGTCTGGGCAAATTTGGGCAAGTTACTAATCTTTCTAAACCTCGAGTGACTCTAGCATATAATAAAGATAATAATTTTTCTTTCATGGCTTTGTTAGGAGAATGAAATGGGAGAATGCATATAAAATGCCCATCATAGGACCTGGTGCATGGTAAGCTTAATAAGAGAAAGCTACTTCTGTTGCCATTATTGTTCTTTGTCAGTGGTCAGTATTTCAATTGCATCATAAAAGATGGACTGTCTTAGGAAGTTAGACAAAAAATTTATACTTTTTTTCCTTCTAAAAATATGTTTTACACTTGAACCAATGTACATAGAGGGGAATAAACTTTAGCAGAACAATATTGATATATATTGAAGTCTGCCTGCATCTGATTCTCCCCTTTGCATTCTGGTAATATATGGTCCCTCAATTTCATTTTCTTTATCTTTCACAGATTTAAGTTTACTTCAGGGTTTTAGGAGAGAAGTAACTTCTCTTGAAAAGTATATAACCTGTGCAATAATTGTATGTACTGAAATACTTATAGGGAAGGAAGTCATAGCCTTAGCGTAGCTTCAGAATGATAGGAGTATCATCAAATATTTATTGGGCATATCATGTGGGCCAGGAACAGTGCTATGTATTGGAGATTCATAAGAGAACAAGACCACATCGTTCCTGCTCTCATGGCACTTACATGCAGATATCAATGCAATGAAGTGTGATATATACTGCAATAGGAACTGTGTTTAGTGAGATAGCAATGCACAGCATGGGTACTTGGTCAAGACTTGAGGAATCAGAAACATTTCTCAGAGCATGCCCATAGCAGGTTCTTTCGGCTTAAAAAATTATAATTGTGTCAGAATTTAGGTTTCTCATTTTGACTGTAGCAGTGTAATGAATTAGAATTCTAATCATCCACATGAGGTAATTAGAAAGCAAATTTATGGCAATGAGAAAGTATGTAAATTGGTGGGGATTGGCAGGGGAGTGACTGTTTTAGAGGACATTCTTGTTATGGTTCAATAAATTACAATTCTTATGACAAAGAAAAATGCAGCTAGTAATGCATATCTAATGCTTCTGTAAAATCCAGAGTTGAAAAAAAAATTTGTGGATCAGTTGAGATTTAGAAACAAAAGGTAAACGCAGGTAAAATGTCAGTTAATGGTAGCAAAAGGAGTTTGAAATTAAATGTGGCTTTTACCAATACATCCAGGGAGATGTGATGCTATGAGCCAGTAAGTGGGTATACTAAGTGAAAAGATACATTAAATTAATGGTTAGTCTTAGATACTTTAGAGAATCTTGGCTCATTTTAAAATCCTGATTTAGAAAAGATGAATTAGAATGAGGAATGTGTGAGTTAGCTAAGGAGTTAAGTCAAGGCTAAGTCAAGACATGTCAGAAATAGTTATTGACAATAAGGAGGCCAGAGAATACTTTGCGAATCTGGACATTTACAGAATGGCAGTTACCATGGCAGCTATCTTTAGGCATAAAGGAAAGTGTATTTTCAAGACTATTCTCAAATTCTCCTTAACAGCTGGGAGGAGTGAGTTATTCAAAGAGGTAATTCTAAACAAAAAAAAAAAATTAAAGCTGTACTGCTATTCTGAAAGGCATGATCTGGAAATGGCTAGTCCATATGTCTGATGCTAACAGAATAATGTCATGAGTATGCTTAAAGATATAACAATAAATTTTGCTGGTTTTACTATAAGTGCCCCCTGAGAAGGATGGATCCAATTAAAAGGAAGGCCTATTCAGCAGCTGAGCATCTTGGGAATAGTCAATGGGGACAGCTGCTCTTCATAATAGAGGGCAAGGAATCTGAAGCTCTAGTGGAAAGAGGAGGGTGGGGACAAGTCAGCAAAATGGTAGAAGCAAGATGAAAAAAGTTGGGAAGCACAAGTCCCAGTAAGAAGCCACTGACTGGAGTATAGCCAGATGCACTTTTAAGAACAGGACTTCCTATGGACAATTTTCAGATCCTTGCATCTAAGGTGTGCTTTTCACTCTGCACTGCTCCCGCCAACATTTATATCAAGTCTGCTTTGTACATGCATATATTTAATAATATATGTCATTTCTGTTTTCATTTTAAAAATATTTTATAATGAAACATTTCAAGCATAATTACATGTAACATAATTAATTACATAAATACATGAATTATATATGAGTCTTTTTAAATTTTGGGGTATCACAAGAAAGAGCCTGTGTCCATACATAGGGTGAATATAACATGAAGGAACAACTGCAAGATACCGGAAATTAGTGAGACTAGAATGATCATAGACATTAAGTCCCCTGAGAAGCTGGATAAATATAGAGGTTGGCTTCCTGGATAAATATAGAGGTGGGCTTCAGAATTCTGTAGGGTGTGGAATAAAATATCAATCCAAGTGTACATATATCTCAGGAGTCTGGAAGGCCCTGCTATCTAAGTTAGATAAATAGATATAAACTTCTGTTTATATTGATGGATCACATAATAACATGTAAACTTTGAGCCTGATTTTCTGTTACTCTCTTTGGCTCTGTAAATAGGCAGAAAGTAGAGGTGATGGGGGGAGATGTACAGAAAAGTAGTTGTATATCTAGGAAAGGATATTTTGTAGATGTAGACTAGAAAAATAAGACCTTATTTTTTTTTGGATGTAGCCTGAGGTCCTTGTCCTGAATTCCTTCTGAACTGCTTGCATTATTTTCTGAGTATATGAAAGTTTCTTTTGCTGGGGAAGGTAATATTTGCACAAGTGAAAGTATAGCTCCTCGGGATTTGATAATTATTTTCCCTTTCACTTGAACTTAAATCTATGTGAGAAGAATAAAGTGGAGATAAGATGGTTGTTTTACTTTATAATCTTGGTAAGCTTCTTTCAGAATATAAAGAAAAAGTTCCTCCATGCTCAAGATTATTAAGGAGAATTATGGCTGAATATGCTTTACACCACAGCTTTGTTATTGGTATTGGTGTTTCTTTAGGAATGCCAGTAACAGATATGCCCAAATTAGTAAGGACTCTACATATAGACCTCACACTAGAGGAATTACAAAAATGAAATTTTCTTCTTTGAAAAGAATTTATTTGGGAAAAATACATTAAATTAGAAAAAAAATATTTGAAAATTTTGCTCCATTTTATTATTATTAAATAATTATTATTAAATAATATATATAATATATAATTATTAAATAATATATTAATAATATAGGTTACTATTTATGAATTTGAAAATGTAAAGACAAGAAAATAAAATAATAATAACTGACCTGAAGAAGTCCTAAATACACAAATAAATGCCCAAATTTGATTCAACTTTTCAAATGGAGAGTTATTTTATATGAGTGACATTATTTTGTAGCCATATCTGGAATTGCCCAATTTTCTTCTGGTTCTTCAAGCTTGTATTTCTCTTAGTTTTAAATGAAAAACTGTGATGTCTTGAAACTATTACTGTCAAATCTGGGCTTGTTAAACAAAATCTCAGGAAGTTCAGGATCTCTTGGATGATCTCAAAAATGCAGTAAGAAATTTCACAGCTAGGTAATACTTCATATTTATCTGAATGGATTTAATTCTAATGTGTCACCTCTGACACAATCATATGGGTTGATTCTATCCTTCTTCCACTACATTCTTGGTCAAGTTCCCAATAAGATTTATGATGAGGAGACCTCCTTTTTCTTAACACCTTGCACAAAATGTCTCATATAATTTTCTGTTAATGTATTAGCCTCATATATATATTGACACTTCAATTCTGAAGTTAAGTAAACAAGCCAGATACATGCTTCTTAGAAAATGGATTAGTCAAATTCCACTATTTTAACTTATTATTATTTTATTATGCTATCTTTGTGGTTTGTTTTCAAAGAATGAGTTAAATCTTGTATATAGTATCCTAACTATAAGTAAAAAAAAAATTGAGTATATTATTTATGGGTCAAGTCTGGAGAACAAATCTATTTTTCTCCATTTTTATCATCTTTCAATAATTTTCAAAATCCATAAAACTTTGAGCTAAAGACCTTTATGAATTCATCTACTTTACACTGGACTTAATACAAAAGGTAGAATATGTAATCTTTGCATTTTAAATCTAAGCATTGACTCCAAGTTGTCACAGGCTGAAACTTACGTATGTAGATAACGATGTACATTTCTAGTGATGTCTTTTGCTTATAAAAGTAAAGTAACTTAGCAAAGATAAGGAGCAAAAATAAATTTACTTCTCTTTTTGATATTGGAATTAATGGTGGAAGCTTTCTCTTACCCTGTTTAGCAGGAAGTCCTCTACCTCAAATTACCTTCTGGATAGGGAAGTAGTGTGCTGACTTGTCCCTACTTTAGTTAGTCTTTGTGACTGCCATACACTAATTAGGTGGCCCACTATTGTACTGGCATTCTTGGTCCAGAGGTTAGGTCATTCTTGGTTTGGCAGTAATTTGTGGGGATGTAGTAGGAATCAAAGAGATCATTTTCCTCTGAGTTTCATGCTCAGCCTTGGCCATTCCACACTTGTGTGAACCTCCCTGCAGGGGCACAGCTCTTTAGCTGCAGTGCAGATCTTGTCTGGGCTAGAGAAGTTTTCCTCAGAGTCATACTCAGAAAAGGGGGCTACAAGCTTGTGTTCTCTGGGTTACATCGTTTAGTTTAAATTTGCAGCTATTCTTTTTTGTTAATGTTTTATTTATTTATTTATTTATTTATTTATTTATTTATTTATTTATAAAGAGAGTGCAAGCAGGAGAGGAGCAGAGAGAGAGAGGGAGACACAGACTCTGAAGAAGGCCCCAGGATCTGAGGTGTCAGCACAGAGCCCTATGCGGGCTCGAACCCAGAAACTGTGAGATCACCACCTGAACTGAAGTCCTATGCTTACAGACTAAGCCACCCAGGTGTGCCCACTGTTTCTCTTTGTTTAATGTTTATTTATTTTTGAGAGGTGGAGAGAGAGAGGGAGAGAGAGAGAGAGAGGCAGAGAGAGAGGGAGACAGAGGATCCGAAGAGCATCTATGCTGAAGTAGAGATTCTGATGCAGGCCTTGAACTCATGAACCATGAGATCATGACCTGAGCCGAAGTCAGACCCTAAACTGACTGAGCCACCCAGGAGTCCCTGTGCCTGCATCAGGAGGAGATTTCAGCCAGAGCTACCTGCTCTGTGAAAACTGGACTTTCCCAGGAGAATCCAGGCTCTGCATTAAGTTGCAGTCATCAGCCTAAACTGTTCTTTCCCTCATGGGGCCCTTAGTGACATTTCTGCCAATAAGTCTCTCATTGGGGATTATCCTGTCGGTCAGAAATTCTAAAAATGTTTAGTTGCAAAAGAACAGGCTTTGAGGTTTCACTCCATTTGTTATCAACAGACTCCTCTCTTAGGGAGCAGCTGTTTCTTCTCAAGGACATAAGAAAGTATAACTATTTCAAGGAAATAAAAGAAAGAAAAATCCTCTGTCAATGTGTACCTACTTGTCATTAACTTACACACCTAAGATGGAACAAGCTAGTGATTCTTCCCCCAACAAGAAGGTATTCTAGGGTGACTTGTACTGTCTTCCTGTAGACAGAACTGGCAAGCATTTTTCAAAGATCAGTTCCTTTTGTTAAAATTTCACCTAACCGGATATTCTCCTCCAAAAATTAGAATAAATAGTAGCTATTTTTAAGTAAGCACATTCTATATGCTAACAGCTATGTACTATTTTACATAAATTATCTTATTTAACCCTTAAAACAATCCTGTGTGCTATATATTATTTTATTTTTATTTTGCGATTTTGAAGTTAAGAAAATGAGACCCAGAGAGATCAAGCAACTTGCTCAGAGTAACACAAAAGTAACAAAAGTCTGTCTGACTCAGAAGCTAGTGTTATTTTCCCACTATACCTAACAAATGCAAGTCCATGCTGGAAAAACACACATCTGATATACACTCATAAGTAATTGCATACTATACTTCTAGCTGGATTAAAAAAATAGCTCACCTGCCCTCCCCCAAAAGATCAAATTCAATATCTCTGAGAATGAGAATAGATTTCAGTGTGTGTGGTTGAGTAATGAAAGTGTCTGCAATCCACATTAATTACAGTCTGTAAGAAATAATATAATGTGTATCTTAAAATATGTTAATGGGAATTACTTACCTTAAAAAATATATTCCATTTATAACTTCTTCAGTTGTTAGTTTCAGAGTTTTAGCACTTTATATATAAAATACTGTGTTACCCTTTCTGATGATTGAAAAGCCACATTAATGATGATTTTCAGTCTAAATATTATCATTAAAATGCTTAAAGTTTATTATGTAAATAATACTCAACTAATGATTCTATATGGAGTTTAAGACAATCATCGAATCTGATGAAAAAAGAATTTTAAATTCAGCCAATTCAATACATAGACCACATATATATTTTAAAATTAGAGAAAAAGTTGTTTTTCTTTTTTTTTTCAAAGTTGTTTTTCAAAAACGAACTAAATGTTTTTATATTCCCAGCCCTCTTGCTGGTACATTGCAGGATGACTGTATGTGAAATGTTGTGTCTATTTTGGAGCTTGCTGCCTCTCCACGGACTCTTTCTTAACCCAGAGTGCTGGCCTTAGCATTTCTTCTTTTTTCTGCTAATAGAGTCTTTCCACTCAAATTAAGTCATCCAGTCTTTGTTATCTGCCAGAAAAGTTTGTCTACTGGGAAAGAATTCCAGGACTCTGCCCAAGTGTTGCTGGCCCTCACATGTGCTTCATGGAGCCATCTTCATCCTGTGTTCAAATTGTTGCTGCTTTTCCTACTTCTTCCCTTCCTATATCTTTTCAGTTGAAACTGATTTTGACTGCCTTGGCTTTCCCATTGGAGGGAGACTTTTTCCTACGTTATAGGTAGAAAATTATTGGCAAAAAAACAGGTATGCTAATGGGTCTTTTTATGCCTTATTAACTGTACATCCTCATAATAACAGTTTTTGAGCTGAATAACTATACCAGAGAGTGAAGAAGCACACTGACCTTGTAGCCCATGACTTCAGATTCGTTGGCTAATGGTCTGACAGGTTCCCAGCCAAGAGAAAGTTGAGAACCTTGCTGTTCCCACCTGAGATTGCTAGGTGCTTGACTAGGGGCTGCAAAATAAAAAGTGAAAGTGAACTGATAAGGAGTCTTAAATACATTTCTTCACTTAAATCTTTGTATTTCAGTCTTTTCTTGTGTTTAGTAGTTGGCTGACACCATAGGCTTCTTTCCAGCTGGAGTCAGATAAGGTAGGTTTTTGCTCCAGGAGTGTCATTTTAATGGCTACTCTACTGAGCTTTTGAACCAGAATCCTTTTATCTTCTTTCTGTGTCAAAATTGCTTGGCCTTGTTTCACAGGAAGATAACCTTTATCTACTGTGAATACAAAATGTTTTGAGCTAGATTTGGAATTCAGATCTAAGCATTGAAGCAAGACTAAGAATCAAAACTCCCCTTTAGCTCTCCTTATTATGTATCTCACATGGCTTTCAGAAATGCTAACAGATATATCCCCTTTTGTCTGAAACAAACAAAAAGCCCAGGTCACTTACGGGATTTCTTGGTGGTTGCACTCACTTCACTGCTAGGTGGCCCATATCCAGCACCATTATAAGCCCTCACTCTGAAGTGATATAAAGTATTTCCTTCTAATCCTGTTAGAATGACAGATGACTCATTTCCTCTAGTTTTGACTGTTTCTGCTGCATCTTCTTGTTCCATGTCTTTCCGATAACCAACCTGTCAACAAATTATTACAGGACAGATTAACTTTGAAGTTTCTCCTATGATTGTGATTGTTTGATTTTTTCTTTTTTGATGTTTTCTTAAAACATTAACAGGTGTTACTAATGAGGCAAAAATCAGTCTTAGTCATTGCCTGATCTGTGTCTGTGTGCATCTTAGCAGTACTCAACAGAGCCACAAAAGGTGCTATCTTCTAGCTTGGTAGCATGAATTGCTTGGAAAGAGCCAAAAACACATCCTGACATTAAGGAAAAATTATTCAAAGAAACTGAAGAAGTGCTTTTCTCTCATAAGTTATCAGAAACTTTTACCTTTCAAAGCCATGGGGCTTTGAATGAATTATTTGAGAAATCTACATGAACAGTATTTCCTCCTAGGCCCCACATAAAGATGAGTCATACAAGCTGTATTTTTTTTTATTTTTTTTTAACGTTTTATTTTATTTTTGAGACAGAGAGAGAGCATGAATGAGGGAGGGTCAGAGAGAGAGGGAGACACAGAATCTGAAACAGGCCCCGGGCTCTGATCTGTCAGCACAGAGCCCGACGCGGGGCTCGAACTCACAGACTGTGAGATCATGACCCGAGCTGAAGTCGGACGCTCAACCGACGGAGCCACCCAGATGCCCCTAAGCTGTATGGGTTTAATAACACTCATGGTACTTGGGAGTGTTCTAAATGTAGAGAAGTCACATTGCTAGGATCTGGGAGGGAGGCAGAAATGACTTTTCCTGATTATAAGTTTGTGGTGGCTGCTTTTGTACCAAACTCAATTTCTTTGTGACTTTAATTGTCTTGTCTTTATATACCTAAAGCTTAACGCTGTTTCAGACCTTAGAGCATAACCATGTAGAAGTAGATAAAAGGGTAGCTTTTATTTCTCTACTTACTATGGTAAAAGTAATAGAACAGTAGTGCTTTTTTCCCCTATTCATTACTGTGGTGAAAGAAGTGGATCACTGCACCCATTTCGTGCTTCTTGAAGTGCTTTGTCTACTGTAGAGGCTAGAAAGCCAAACACCATCTTTTCCAGATGTTCTTTCAGCTAAGGGTGCTGCCATACATTGTGGGCAGCAAGGGGTTTATTATTTGAAATATTCTGGAGCATGCCAAAGACTACCATTTCCAGCTGTAGCCATAGGAAGTCATTATAGGCTCTCATTTCCTCTCTGAGGAAAAAACATTTGAGTCACCATATCAAATTAAAAGATCTTTACCAGCCTAGGTGCTGGCTGAAGGCAAAGGGAATAAGAAATGGGTAGAGGAAGAAGGAAGTTATAAATTGTAACTGCAATTTTATTAAATGAAGACTATAATAGCCATACTTTCTTCCATGTACTGTTTTATATGTACATATTAAATGACTTGGGCCCCTTATTTCTTGTGATATTTTATATAGTGTTGTACATAGGTAACTTTCTAATATAGTTCATTAGAGGAAGAATAAACTTTCACCCTGACACGGACAGATTTGAATTTCTTGTTTGGGGAAAGGGTACATATATTTTCATTTGTAAAAGCTATATTTGTTGGGGCACCTGGGTGGCTCAGTCGGTTGTGTCTGAGTTCAGCTCAAGTCATGATCTCACAGTTCGTGGGTTTGAACCACACATGGGCCACTGTGCTGACAGTACAGAGCCTGTATTGGAGTCTCTCTCTCCCTCTCTCTCTGCCCCTCCCCAGCTTGTACTCTCTCTCTAAAAAATAAATAAATAAACGTTTAAAATTTTTAAAAAGCTACATTTGTACCATATCAGTTTGGAATATGGTTGTTGCTTATTGTTACTTTTGAAGGTTGTTGAATGTGGAAAATGATGTGTATGTATGTTGAGTTACCAAAGGGATATGGTACATTAGTGTTCAACATCCATTTCCTCTAGTTCCAGGTGTCTTCCTGTACTGAAGAGGATGGAGAGCTAAAAAATATTATTTTTAAGACTCCTTTGTAGTTAGGATTCAATGTGTTTTAGCTTCAGCCAGTCAGATGAATATGCCTGGCATTTGAAAATAAAAGTGAGATGGAGATTGAACTTCTGCTTCTTCTTTTCTGCTGGTAAGCACATTAAGGGAGTCATTACTTTTCCTCCACTCCTTGCCCCTCCAGGCAGCATTAATAAGTGACTCATTGTCTAACCATCAGCTTTGTTAGTCAAGAAGTAGGGCGCAGGATGTTTATTTCGTTGGTACAAATCATAGTTGGCATGGTGGGATTCTGGAACCGGCAACAGTAGCAGAGCTCTCCAGATCACAGCCCCTTCCTGAATGTGGCACCATCCTGATTATAGAGGCTTCCTTAACCATGGTAGTGGAGTGTGCTTCTGGGGCTGGTGGCTTAAAAGACATCTTCCTTTGTGTTGATTCTGTAGTTTGACTTTAAGAGTCATTCTTGGTCTTTCAAGTCACCCTGGAGTCTATTAATTTAACTTGATAAGTTAGTAAAGCATTTAATAACTATAATAAGGTCCTCTTAAACTATTTAGAGTAGTTTAGTTCTTTGGGACTAAAACTGTCTGATACATATACACAGATCTTGTATATCTATGTATATATCTATCTCTCTCTTTTTTTTAAAGCCTAAAAAGATAATTGCATTCTTATTTCTCATCCCTGTCTCTTCACAGATTTGAACTGACTGAACTTCAAATATCTGTTTGATTAAAGCTATTTGATTAAAGCTGGACTCCTCTAAAATCCTATCTTTTATATGATGATGGACTCATTATTCCCAATTCTGAGAACTAGCTTATCTTGCTTGGTGCTTGAGAATATTTTAACTGAATAAATCTAAGTTATTTTCAAACTGCAAAATTGGCTGAGATGTTGGATGAGCAGACACATATCTTTCCTTTCCAGTGGTATATCTGATTCTTGCTTTTCTATTTTAACTTACTTTAATTGGTTAGATTATTTTAAATTGATTAAGTATACGTACTTGAGGGAGATGAGTATGGTCAAATTTGACAAATTTTGATACAGATTTGATACAGATTTCAATTATAAATTTTGGACTTCTAAATATTGAATGTTTAATGTTCCGATTAATCACCCTAAAATAAAGCATCCTAAGTGACAGATAAAATGTTTCTTAAGTAACTGAATGTGAAAAAAACAGAAATTCTTCTTGCATCAGCTAAAACTTAGAGTGTATTCTGAAGTATGCATCAAGTAAAACATGTTCTTGCTGAAAAAAAAATAACTTTAACTGAGGGTACTTGTTTAAAACAAAGAATATCAGAGGAGGAGGTAGATGAAATAAGTGAAGGGATTAAGAGTACACTTATTGTGAGGATAGGAGGGAAGATGGCGGCATAGGAGGACGCTGGGCTCACCACGCATCCTGCTGAACACTTAGATTCCACCTACACCTGCCTAAATAACCCAGAAAACCGCCAGAGGATTAGCAGAACAGAGTCTCCGGAGCCAAGCGCAGACGAGAGGCCCACGGAAGAGGGTAGGAAGGGCGGCAAGGAGGTGCGCGCTCCACGGACTGGCGGGAGGGAGCCGGGGCAGAGGGGAGGCTCACCGGCCAAGCAGAGCCCCCGAGTCTGGCTGGCAAAAGCGGAGTGGCCTGATGGACTGTGTTCCGACAGCAAGCGCGACTTAGCGTCTGGGAGGTCAGAAGTTAACAGCTCTGCTCAGAAAGCGGGAAGGCTGGAGGACAAAGGGAGGGAGAGCTGCTGAGCCCCCGGAGACAGAGCTCAGTTTGGTGGGACACAAAGGCACTCACCAGCGCCATCTCCCTGCCCATCCCCCAGCCAAAATCCCAAAGGGAACCAGTTCCTGCCAGGGAACTTCTTTGCTCCACGCAAATACCCAACTCTGTGCTTCTGCAGAGCCAAACCTCCGGGAGTGGATCTGACTCCCTCCCGCTGCCACAGGGCCCCTCCTGAAGTGGATCACCTAAGGAGAAGCGAGCTGAGCCTACCCCTCCTGCCCCCGTGCACCTTGCCTACCCACCCCAGCTAATACGCCAGATCCCCAGCACCACAAGCCTGGCAGTGTGCAAGTAGCCCAGACAGGCCATGCCACCCCACAAGGAATCCCGCCCCTAGGAGAAGGGAAGAGAAGGCACACACCAGTCTGACTGTGGCCCCAGCGGTGGGCTGGGGGCAGACATCAGGTCAGACTGTGGCCCCGCCCACCAACTCCAGTTATACACCACAGCACAGGAGAAGTGCCCTGCAGGTCCTCACCACTCCAGGGACTATCCAAAATGACCAAACGGAAGAATTCCCCTCAGAAGAATCTCTAGGAAATAACAACAGCTAATGAACTGATCAAAAAGGATTTAAATTATATAACAGAAAGTGAATTTAGAATAATAGTCATCAAATTAATCACTGGGCTTGAAAACAGGGTAGAGGACAGCAGAGAATCTCTTGCTACAGAGATCAAGGGACTAAGGAACAGTCATGAGGAGCTGAAAAGCGCTTTAAACGACATGCAAAACAAAATGGAAACGATGACAGCTCCAATTGAAGAGGCAGAGGAGAGAATAGGTGAACTAGAAGATAAAATTATGGAAAAAGAGGAAGGTGAGAGAAAGAGAGAGAAAAAAATCCAGGAGTATGAGGGGAAAATTAGAGAACTAAGTGATACGCTAAAAGAAATAATATACGCATAATTGGTATCCCAGAGGAGGAAGAGAGAGGGAAAGGTGCTGAAGGTGTACTTGAAGAAATAATAGCTGAGAACTTCCCTGAACTGGGGAAGGAAAAAGGCATTGAAATCCAAGAGGCACAGAGAACTGCCTTCAGACGTAACTTGAATCGATCGTCTGCAGGACATATCATAGTGAAACTGGCAAAATACAAGGATAAAGAGAAAATTCTGAAAGCAGCAAGGGATAAACGTGCCCTCGACATATAAAGGGAGACCTATAAGACTCTTGACTGATCTCTCTTTTGAAACTTGGCAGGCCAGAAAGGATTGGCACGATATCTTCAGTGTGCTAAACAGAAAAAATATGCAGCCGAGAATCCTTTATCCAGCAAGTCTGTCATTTAGAATAGGAGAGATAGAGGTCTTCCCAAACAAACAAAAACTGAAGGAATTTGTCACCACTAAACCAGCCCTACAAGAGATCCTAAGGGGGATCCTGTGAGACAAAGTACCAGAGACATCACTACAAGCATAAAACATACAGACATCACAATGACTCTAAACCCATAACTTTCTATAATAACACTGAATGTAAATGGATTAAATGCACCAACCAAAAGACATAGGGTATCAGAATGGATAAAAAAACAAGACCCATCTATTTGCTGTCTACAAGAGACTCATTTTAGATCTGAGGACACCTTTAGATTGAGAGTCAGGGGATGGAGAACTATTTATCATGCTACTGGAAGACAAAAGAAAGCTGGAGTAGCCATACTTATATCAGACAAACTAGACTTTAAATTAAAAGCTGTAACAAGAGATGAAGAAGGGCATTATATAATAATTACAGGGTCTATCCACCAGGAAGAGCTAAAATTATAAATGTCTATGTGCCGAATACCGGAGCCCCCAAATATATAAAACAATTATTCATAAACATAAGCAACCTTATTGATAAGAATGTGGTAATTACAGGGGACTTTAACACCCCACTTACAGAAATGGATAGATCATCTAGACACACGGTCAACAAAGAAACAAGGGCCCTGATGATACCTTGGATCAGATGGACTTGACAGATATATTTAGAACTCTGCATCCCAAAGCAACAGAATATACTTTCTTCTCAAGTTCACATGGAACATTCTCCAAGATAGATCATATACTGGGTCACAAAACAGCCCCTCATAAATTTACAAGAATTGAAATTATACCATGCATACTTTCAGACCACAATGCTATGAAGCTTGAAATCAACCACAGGAAAAAGTCTGGAAAGCCTCCAAAAGCATGGAGGTTAAAGAACACCCTACTAATGAATGAGTGGGTCAACCAGGCAATTAGAGAAGAAATTAAAAAATATATGGAAACAAATGAAAATGAAAATACAACAATCCAAACGCTTTGGGATGCAGCGAAGGCAGTCCTGAGAGGAAAATACATTGCAATCCAGGCCTATCTCAAGAAACAAGAAAATTCCCAAGTACAAAATCTAACAGCACACCTAAAGGAAATAGAAGCAGAACAGCAAAGACAGCCTAAAACCAGCAGAAGAAGAGAAATCATAAAGATCAGAGCAGAAATAAACAGTATAGAATCTAAAAAAACTGTAGAGCAGATCAACGAAACCAAGAGTTGGTTTTTTGAAAAAATAAACAAAATTGACAAACCTCTAGCCAGGCTTCTCAAAAAGAAAAGGGAGATGACCCAAATAGATAAAATCATGAATGAAAATGGAATTATCACAACCAATCCCTCAGAGATACAAACAATTATCAGGGAATACTATGAAAAATTATATGCCAACAAATTGGACAACCTGGAAGAAATGGACAAATTCCTAAACACCCACACTCTTCCAAAACTCAATCAGGAGGAAATAGAAAGCTTGAACAGACCCAAACCAGCGAAGAAATTGCATCGGTTATCAAAAATCTCCCAACAAATAAGAGTCCAGGACCAGATGGCTTCCCAGGGGAGTTCTACCAGATGTTTAAAGCAGAGATAATACCTATCCTTCTCAAGCTATTCCAAGAAATAGAAAGGGAAGGAAAACTTCCAGACTTATTCTATGAAGCCAGTATTACTTTGATTCCTAAACCTGACAGAGACCCAGTAAAAAAAGAGAACTACAGGCCAATATCCCTGATGAATATGGATGCAAAAATTCTCAATAAGATACTAGCAAATCGAATTCAACAGCATATAAAAAGAATTATTCACCATGATCAAGTGGGATTCATTCCTGGGATGCAGGGCTGGTTCAACATTCGCAAATCAATCAACGTGATACATCACATTAACAAAAAAAAAAAGAGAAGAACCATATGATCCTGTCAATCGATGCAGAAAAGGCCTTTGACAAAATCCAGCACGCTTTCTTAATAAAAACCCTTGAGAAAGTCGGGATAGAAGGAACATACTTAAAGATCATAAAGGCCATTTATGAAAAGCCCACAGCTAACATCATCCTCAACGGGGAAAAACTGAGAGCTTTTTCCCTGAGATCAGGAACATGACAGGGATGCCCACTCTCACCGCTGTTGTTTAACATAGTGATGGAAGTTCTAGCATCAGCAATCAGACAACAAAAGGAAATCAAAGGCATCAAAATTGGCAAAGATGAAGTCAAGCTTTCGCTTTTTGCAGATGACATGATATTATACATGGAAAATCCGATAGACTCCACCAAAAGTCTGCTAGAACTGATACATGAATTCAGCAAAGTTGCAGGATACAAAATCAATGTACAGAAATCAGTTGCCTTCTTATACACTAACAATGAAGCAACAGAAAGACAAATAAAGAAACTGATCCCATTCACAATTGCATCAAGAAGCATAAAATACCTAGGAATAAATCTAACCAAAGATGTAAAAGATCTGTATGCTGAAAACTATAGAAAGCTTATGAAGGTAATTGAAGAAGATAGAAAGAAATGGAAAGACATTCCCTGCTCATGGATTGGAAGAATAAATATTGTCAAAATGTCAATACTACCCAAAGCTATCTACACATTCAATGCAATCCCAATCAAAATTGCACCAGCATTCTTCTTGAAACTAGAACAAGCAACCCTAAAATTCATATGGAAACACAAAAGGCCCCGAATAACCAAAGTAATTTTGAAGAAGAAGACCAAAGCAGGAGGCATCACAATCCCAGACTTTAGCCTCTACTACAAAGCTGTCATCATCAAGACAGCATGGTATTGACACAAAAACAGACACATAGACCAATGGAATAGAATAGAAACCCCAGAACTAAACCCACAAATGTATGGCCAACTCATCTTTGACAAAGCAGGAAAGAACATCCAATGGGAAAAAGACAGTCTCTTTAACAAATGGCGCTGGGAGAACTGGACAGGAACATGCAGAAGGTTGAAACTAGACCACTTTCTCACACCATTCACAAAAATAAACTCAAAATGGATAAAGGACCTAAATGTGAGACAGGAAACCATCAAAACCTTAGAGGAGAAAGCAGGAAAAGACCTCTCTGACCTCAGCCGTAGCAATCTCTTACTCGACACATCCCCAAAAGCAAGGGAATTAAAGAAAAAGTGAATTACTGGGACCTTATGAACATAAAAAGCTTCTGTACAGCAAAGGAAACAACCAACAAAACTAAAAGGCAACCAACGGAATGGGAAAAGATATTTGCAAATGACATATCGGACAAAGGGCTAGTATCCAAAATCTATAAAGAGCTCACCAAACTCCACACCCGAAAAACAAATAACCCAGTGAAGAAATGGGCAGAAAACATGAATAGACACTTCTCTAAAGAAGACATCCGGATGGCCAACAGGCACATGAAAAGATGTTCAACGTCGCTCCTTATCAGGGAAATACAAATCAAAACCACACTCAGATATCACCTCATGCCAGTCAGAGTGGCCAAAATGAACAAATCAGGAGACTATAGATGCTGGAGAGGATGTGGAGAAACGGGAACCCTCTTGCACTGTTGGTGGGAATGCAAATTGGTGCAGCTGCTCTGGAAAGCAGTGTGGAGGTTCCTCAGAAAATTAAAAATAGACCTACCCTATGACCCAGCAATAGCACTGCTAGGAATTTACCCAAGGGATACAGGAGTACTGATTCATAGGGGCACTTGTACCCCAATGTTTATAGCAGCACTCTCAACAATAGCCAAATTATGGAAAGAGCCTAAATGTCCATCAACTGATGAATGGATAAAGAAATTGTGGTTTATATACACAATGGAATACTACGTGGCAATGAGAAAGAATGAAATATGGCCCTTTGTAGCAATGTGGATGGAACTGGAGAGTGTGATGCTAAGTGAAATAAGCCTTACAGAGAAAGACAGATACCATATGGTTTCACTCTTATGTGGATCCTGAGAAACTTAACAGAAACCCATGGGGGAGGGGAAGGAAAAAAAAAAAGAGGTTAGAGTGGGAGAGAGCCAAAGCATAAGAGACTGTTAAAAACTGAGAACAAACTGAGGGTTCATGGGGGGTGGGAACGAGGGGAGGGTGGGTGATGGATATTGAGGAGGGCACCTTTTGGGATGAGCACTGGGTGTTGTATGGAAACCAATTTGACAATAAATTTCATATATTAAAAAAAAAAGAGTACACTTATTGTGATGAGCACTGAGTAATGATGTATGAAACTGTTGAATCACTGTATTGTACACCTGAAACTAACATAACACTGTATGTTAACTATACTAGATTTAAAATAAAAAGCTTAATATAAAAGCACTAAAAAAATAAAACCTATAGAGAAACCTAAAAAAAAAAAGCATACATTCTCTTTCTATCATGTTTACAAAACAGGAATAGGAGGAGTTGTTACTTTCACAGTGAAATGATAATTATTTTCCTTTATTTATTTTTTTGATGGGAAAAAGGGCAAAACAAAACCAAAAAATATTTGGAGTTTACCATTATGCTTCTCTCATGATTCTTAAGTTAGAGTCGAGGTAATGTAGTATTCACAAGTCACACACACCTTCTAAAGTTCAAATTTCTTTATTTGATTTCTTTCTCCATGATTCAATTTCCACCCTGATGATAGATTTCATCAACCCATAAACTTTGAACTCCAAATGAGATCATTTGAAACATTAGGTTAAAAGATTTAAAAAAGATATAAATATCACAAACCAGAAGTAAAGATAACTGACTATTTTGCCAACTTCAGATAATTGTCTTTTGTGTGTGTCTGTGTATCTCTTCCTATATTTTCATTACATATATTGAATATAGTTATATGTCTATAACTGTATGTCCTACTTTTGTTTTCTAACATTATAGCTACATATACATATACATATTTTCTCACTTTTTCAAAGTAATATTCTATCATATGTCTGTGTAAAAATATTATTTTTTAAAAATGGTTATTTATTTATTTTTCAGAGAGAGACAGAGAGAGAGAGTCTGTGAGCAGGGGAGGGACAGATTGAGAGGGAGAGAGAATCCTAGGCAGGCTCCATGCTGTCAGCACAGAGCCTGATGAGGGGCTCAAACTCACAAACAATGAGATCATGACCTGAGCTGAGATCAAGAGTCAGACACTTAACTGACTAAGCCACCCAGGTGCCCCTGTGTACCAAATATTTAACCATTGTCCTATTGTGGAACATTTGGGTAGTTTCCAACTGATGCTCTTTTAATCAAAGTATTGCCATGAATGTCTTCATCTGTATTGCTTTCTGCATACTGGATTAATTCCCCAGAATAGAATCCCACATAGGAGATTATGGGGTGTAAAGATATGAAAAATGTTGTGTTTTTTGATACATAAAATGTCACACTCATTTTCAAATAGTTTGTACAAATTTTCATTTCAAAAAAAAGTACATGAGTCTAAGAGATATACCATATTATTGTAAGCTCTAGGTAGATCATGGGATTGGGGCCAGAAGGCCTATATTTGAAACTTACTTTTTTTTATCTGTAAGCTGGATATAATGGAACAAATTACTTAACCACTGAATCTCTATATCCTTGTTTATAAAACAGGCAAAATACTACTTACCTCAGTTTTATGAATCAGTTTTAGATAGTTCCCTTGTTATCACTCAACTACTTGAAATATTTTTTCTTGATGTTTTAATATTTATGATTTTTATTATTTGTAAGTCTACTGGTATCCTGTTTTTGAAATCCTTCATATTGTTTTGATTTTCTGATTTTGTCTGCCAAAAAATTTACTTAAAATTATAATAACATATGATATTATCAGTGATAAATAATTATTATTATCTGAGTCAGCCAATGCCTGTAAAAGTGTACATTTGAGCCTAAATTTTCAGGATAGCTCTTCTTAGTAAATATCCATTTTTCCCCAAAGTTGGCTCTCCAGGATAATTACAATTTTAACTATGCAGATAGTATATTTGATTTTTTTGATGTGATAGTTCTAAGATATTCATGTCACACACAATCCAGTTCTCTTACATAAAGTTGCAAGGCCTAAAATCCATGATTTTTGCCATTTGTAGTGTACAGTTACTGAGTGAATTGTGATTATATACAAAATCAGTGAAGAAGTCTCCCTAATATTTTATCTTATCCTGATTTTTGCTAGCTTGTTAGATTTAAAAAAAATACTTTTTTTTTCTTAGTTCCAGTACTTATTTCTACATCATTAATTGCACCCGATGATCACTGTTAATTCAATATTGTACTCCTTGAATGTAATAAACATAGCTCTATTTTGTGTTGTTACTTAATGTTGCAAAGAGTAATTGATTTTTGCACCTTTGAAAGTAACTTATTCTTTCTTCTAGGGAGTGTAGTTTTTTTGATTATGCATATTGAAATGTAAGTATTTTGCTAGGACTTGAATTTTTAAAGATTATCAATTCTTCATTAAAATTTTTTTGAATATGTATTATTTATCAAGAACTGTCTGTCGGCAACTGGGATAATGGTGAGTCAAAAAAGACTTTGAGATTGGAAAAGGACTAGTGTAGATACAGGAGAGTGGTTGGAAGGCATTACCAGAGTCTGGGTAAGAAATAAGTGTATCCTGAACAAGGGTTATAGTGGTGGATGTGGAGACACATATGGAATCAAGCAATATTTAGAAGATGAAATCAGCAGACTTTGGTGATAGTTATGGGCATGCCAAAGAATGAGTCGTTAAGACTAATATTTCCTGAAACTCTGTGGAATATATTTTAGTTACTTCGATTTTGGACTATTTATTTATTTTTTATTTTTATTTTTATTTTCTTAGTTGTTGTTATTGCTTTTGCTCTATATATTCAGTCCTCTTAGCAGATATCTACTGCTTATGGACCAAATTTCTTTTGTCTTTCATGTCTGCCATCTTTTCTCTCACCTTAAAATTTCCTTATTCATTTACTTTGTATTCTGGGATAACTTCTCAAGTTTGTATTCTGAAGCACTGGTTTAAATATTTACTAGTATTACATTTGCATTTTATTGCTTCTAATGAATATTTTATTTTAGTTACTTTGGTTTTTATTTTATTGCCTTCTCTTCATATTCTGGATCACTCTTTAAATACATAAGAAATATTCTTTTCTCATCATTATCTAGACTCGTTTAAAATTTTTCTTCTGATTTACAAGAAAATCTCTTATAGGGGAAGGAATTCATGCTGAACCTTATAATTTCTTTCTTTCTTTCAAAGAGTTTTCTTCTGCTTAATCATACCTGAATCTTACCTAACAGATATTTAATGGTATTCTAAAAAGGAATTAAAGTTTATTTGAAAGGGGAGACATCCATCTCTAAACTGTATAACCCAGACCAGTGGTAGATGCTAGATTATCAGTGTTAGTACAAGCTTCTACTCCTGTTCTCCAAGCAACACAAAGAAATCTACTGAGGCCTGATCTGGGAGACAAAGCTTCATGTGTGTGACTTTAGTTTGTTTCACTGAAGAAAAAGATAAAGGGGAAGGGGCCCAGAGGCGATTTCATTCCTTGCTTGAACGTAGAAAATGGGATTTTGAGGCTGGGTCATTGCATAAAGATGAAAGGAAAGAAAAACCTAGAAAATGCTACTAATATTTTTGTTTCATACCCCGCATTGCAATTGCAATAAAGATTGTCTTTTTTTCTTATGGTTTCAGGGTTACTTTAAGAGAAATCAAGAAAAGCTAGTTTTATATGCCTCAATTTAATTCACTGCCATTCCTAAATTCAAAAGTTGTAACTAATGTAAACTGAGAGTGAGAAGGCAGACATTTCATTTCTAGGCTGCTTTCTCTAGTAATTCCTCACCTTCAGAGAAACTTTGAAACACTATGATCTTTTCCCTAATAATGCTTAAATTGCCTTTTACATTCCTCTTTTCTTATGTAACTCCTAATTTTAGCCATGTCCTTACTGAGAGCTTTAAATCTTATATATGAGGAACACACTTCCCATGGAAGATGAATTTGTTTCAGTCAGGAACGTCTCTGCTTGCCTCAATTTAGTTGATCTCCAGCTTCCTAATCTCCTGAGTTTAGCACTAGGGATAGTTATTAAATTGGCTATTCACAATCAATACTCTGAGATACGCTGGCAGTCGGTATTATTAGATTGCATACATAGTAGTTGCTTTGTGCCTAGCAGTAATTTTACTATAAAGGATGCAATTCAATGAATCAAATAATATAAATAAACAATGCTTAGTTAAACTTTTGAATATTTATGAGGCAGTTCAACAGTGATTAGAGGATATGAGGTGAGGAGGTTTAAATGCAGCAAGAACATAACAAAGAATATAATTTACTGAATAAATTTGTATTTATTTTTCCTAGAAACTGTTATTACTATCTAGAAATATACTAAAGAAGATTGGTTATAAATATAATTGAATTTGTTCTTAATGCATGTAGTTTAGTGCAGGTGTTTTACAAATGTTTGTTCTCTTCCCTTCTTTACTCAAATGTTGTAAAATGCAGCATGTTGAATAATGAAAATTCTGGGAATATTTTATTATAACTAATGTGCATAAATATGTTTTGTGAGATGAGCTGTGAACATCATAGCCTCTTAATGCATACCAATTAAATGAAAAGACAAAAGTTTTGATATGAAAGTTAATATCTTTAGGTAAAAGAATATAAATCTTTAAAAAATATATTATGTATTTAACCATACTATACGGTTTCCTCTATATAAGGTACTAGGAATGCAGAGTTTGGAGATGTATAGTTTTAATGTATGTATTAGAAAAGACAAAAAGCCAAAATACCCAAATAAACTAGAAAGATGGGTATGATAGAGATAGGAGCGGTATTCAATGTACTGAAAAAAAGTGCAAATAAAGAAAAAGGAAAAAAAAACAAAGTTAATTCTTTGAAAAGACAAAAAAAATTGTAAGCCTCTTTTGATCAGAGAAAGGGTGAGAGGGAGAGAGTAGAAAGAGGAGAGGATATACAAATTAGTGATAGACCCTAATACCACAGATCTTAGAGAGATATTAAAGACAATGATGGAAATAAATGGTGGCTCAGAAAAGTGGTCATGCAAATCCTGCCCTAGATGAGAACTGAAAAAAATTGGCAATCATCCAAAAGAACACAGAAGCCAGAGGAGAGTTTATTCTTGAAACCTGAAAGTGCAACAGGTAAGTTACAGCTGTTTTGTTTGAAAATATGACTCTGGTGCCAGAATATGACTGCCCCCTTACCAGCTGGGGAAACAAAGGATGGAGTTGGATGCAGAAGGAACAACTGGAAATCTAACAGAGAAATTCAAGAAATAAGAGAACTGCAAAAACAGTAAGACTGAAAATCCCAGAGTAAACTCTGTTCAAGTTCTTGGCTATGCTTGCTCAGAGAGAATAACTGTAAGTCTGGGTAAAAATGTAGTCAGCAACCAAAAAAAATCTACCCAACCTTAAAGCAGCTGTATTGGGTGAGATTTTTGAGTTTGCTGCTGTTTAAACTGAGTGCATTCTTCAACATGCATGTCCTTAGAAAGCAGAAATGTGGCATTTTAAAAGTTTATTTATTTATTTATTGACAGAGAGAGAGAGAGAGAGAGAGAGAAGAGAGAGAGTGCACAAGTGGGGGAGGGGAAGAGAGAGAGAGAGGGAGAGAGAGAATCACAAGCAGGTTCCATGATGTCAGTGTGGAGCCCTATGCAAGTCTCAAACCCATAAACCATGAGATCATGACCTGAGCTGAAATCAAGAACTTGATGCTTAACTGACTGAGCCACCCAGGCCCCACAGAAAAGTAGGAATTTTTAAATGCATACATTTAGAGATTTATTATAAAATATGTTGAGGGAAATGATGTAATTTCTGAGATTTGCCTCAAAATAATTAGAAGAATTGATTAAATGGTGTAACATATAAAACGTCATTCATTAGTTCATATTGGTTGAAGGTGCATGTTGAGTATGTAGAAATTTACTATGCTTCTCTGTATATTTCACATAATTTTCATATTACAAAGCTAAAGAAAATAAATATAAATAAAAATAAAGATCACCATTACAATAGAATCAAAACAATAAAATAGTGATAAATCTAAGAAAAGATGTGTAAGATCTATATTGATAAAGATCAAAGAAAACCTAAAAAAAAACCCAAGGGGAGTATACAATAATCATGGACTAGGAGACGTAATATTGCAAGTGGATAATTCTTCCAAAATTGTCTTTATAGACAGCTCTATTCACAATAGACCCAAACTGGAAACAGCCCTAATATCCATCAATGATTGAATGACAAATAAATTGTGGGATACTCAATCAATGTAGTTTGAGAGAAAGTCTGTAACAATATGAATGAATCTTACCAATATAATGTTAAGTAAAAAATACAAGATATAAAAATCTCCCTATAATTTCAAAAACAATGAAAACCAATCAGAAATGAAGATGTTGGTTTTTAAGAGAGTATGAATAAGGATAGTGACAGTAGTGGGGCACCTGGGTGCCTCAGTCAGTTAAGCTTTGACTCTTGATTTTGGCTCAGGTCATAATCTCATGGTTCCTGAGTCGAGCCCTACATCAGACTCTGCACTGACACTGTAGAGCCTGCTTCGGATGCTCCCTCTCCCTCTGTCTCTGCCTCCCCACCTTGTGCTCTCAAAAAAAAAAAAAAAACAAAAAAACAAAAAAACAAAAAAACTATAGTAAACAACAAGGTGGGTCTCTAGCTCTTAGTAATGTTTTGTTTCATGACCTGGACTGTAGTTACACAGGTATGCTTACTTAGTGGTAATTTATTGAATTATACATTATAATTTGTGCTCTTTCCTATATGCAGATTTAAAAATATTGCTATTTTGTAAATAAAGTGTCAGTCATTTAGTAAATAGTGGTCAATTAGTAATAGACATTTTTATAATGCTTAGTATGTCCTTTTTAAAGCTTCCTTTTGTGTGTGTTTATGTTCAAGTACTTTATAACATTTGTCAATTTCTTAGTATAGTAACCAAGACCATGGCTGTATCTATCTGTTCAACACTCATTTAGTACCTCTAGACCACAATACATAGGTGTTAAGATATAAACCCATTGCTCAAAAGGAGCAATTAGCAATTTGGTAATTATCAAATGGGTCATCTAAGAGAATTCCAACAAAAATGGTCCAAGTATTTGTAAAATTAAATGGGTTGATGTCTACATTTGTGGTTTCACCGTTTGTATGGATGTTCTGTGTGTACAAATGTATGCTATATTACATAAAGTGAGACTGTGGATGGACATATGGTAAACTGAGGATGGCTGGATTTAGGACTGAGAAAACTCCTGCTTAGAGGTGGTACAGTAAATTCACATTTGTGTAGAAGAGTGAAAAATGGGAAATAAACTATGATAAAGGATGTCATCAATATCCTTTTGGTCCTTTATGTGTATAAAACAATACATTCAGGTAAATATTCTTACATTCTCAAAAATAAAATGTTTTATGTAAAAATTTTAGTAAAAAATTGTGAGAAGTGGTTTGGATTAGAGAATTTTTTTCATGAAGCGATGTATCTAGAAGGAAATTAAACAGAAACACAGTAAACTGAGTTATTAATTGCTCTATAAGAACTCTATAGTTGCCTTTCAATAGGACAGCAGAAGGAACAAGTTCAGTACCTGAAATGTTCCTTTTTCAATTTCCTTCAATCTGCTGATTTTTGAAAAATATAGTTTTAGTTAACCTCCCCATCTATGAAAATAACCTAAGAAAGAAATCTAATGATAGCAACATGGAACTTATTTGATTTAAATCAAGTCTGCAGAATTTCAGAAAAAAAAAAAGTAGAATTGGCATCTTTTTTTTTTCTTTTTGCTGTTTAGTTATAATATTCTTATTTTTATATAGTCAAAATGAAAAGCCAAACAGAATCTGTATAATAGCAGCTACCCACACACCATATAGAAAATAAAATAGCCTTTGTTTTAGCCTTTGGTGATTGGCTATATTTTGGTTTCTTGTCCCCTTTAATGTGTATCTGAAACTCCATTTTTCACCACACACACACATTCTTTCCCACCTCCTGCTATACAAAGTAAAGGCAATCTGCCTGGCAGGAGTTATTGTAAGACAGGAGTAGGCCTATCTGTTTTTATCTTATGCTCTGATGATTAGAAAGTCAGATCATAAAATATAGAACAGGGGCGCCTGGGTGGCGCAGTCGGTTAAGCGTCCGACTTCAGCCAGGTCACGATCTCGCGGTCCGTGAGTTCGAGCCCCGCGTCAGGCTCTGGGCTGATGGCTCGGAGCCTGGAGCCTGTTTCCGATTCTGTGTCTCCCTCTCTCTCTGCCCCTCCCCCGTTCATGCTCTGTCTCTCTCTGTCCCAAAAATAAAATTAAAAAAAAAAAAAAAAAAAAAGATTTAAAAAAATAAAATAAAATAAAATATAGAACAACAATCTCATCCCTTCTCCTCTTAAGAAATCCCCCCACGACTTATTTTATACAGCAAACCTCAACTGGTGTCTTTTCAGTGCCATCTATAACTGAAAATGGCTTTAGTGACATGTTTAGAATGAACTTCTTAGTTACATATCCTCTGAAAGGTCTAAGATAAATGCATACAAGTGTTGAACATAGTCCAGGAAAAGGAGTTGTCAGGGGTGCCTTTTAATGAGAATTGTAAAATGGGACAAGTTGTTTTGTGTTTTGTTTCTCTTAAAAGTAAGCATCAAAAAGTTTGGAACTGAAACTGGAACACTGTGCACCCCTTGCTAAAAAATACATTATTGCTTATTATTAAATGATTCTAGCCATTAACAAGATACAAAAAAATACAGTTAATAATACTGTTATAAAAGGGATACAAAAAAATACAAGTACCATAAATTTGGTAATCATGGGGGATTTTGTTTCACAGGCAGACTATACAACATAATACTTTTTAAAAATTATGTCCAAAAAATTATTCTTATTTTATTCAGTAAAAATTTTATTTGTATTTATGATTTTATTCAAGAAAATTGAGCACATTGTAGGGATAGATGCATGCCAACACAAGCAGAAACTGATACCCATATAGGGAACTGGAATGGGTTTATTCTCACTAATGTTTCTTAAGGGAATCAGGATGCTAAGGAATCCCTAGATAATTATGGGCATGGTAATTGTATTGTTCTGGTGTCTTTCTTTCTTTCTTTTATTTACTTAAATTTCCCACAAACATCCTTTAATTTTAGATTATGAGATTTTTGAGAGCAGGCACTAGATCTTATTAATTTTTGCATTTCCACTGCCTGGCACAGTGCCTGATACTAAATAAATCCTTGAGTGAAGGAATGAAAAAAAAATGAATCATCCAACATTCCATTATCACACATTTTTCCTTCATCTTGCCTGATCTGGAAAAATCAAAGAAAACATGATAAAATTTGGCCTTAACTTTCTTTAGTCCCCCTTCTTGCCAGACTGGCTTCTGCTCTGATTTTGTATGCACATAAAAATCCTAGTTTTCTCAGAAAAGCTTGAGAGGCTCTACTTTAGGATTCAGGCATTACCATTCACAAGACACTGAATGCTGGTGGATTCATAAATTCAAAACTGAACCTAATAATTTACTTGCATAATCCAATGACAGGGATGACAATCCAGATGGGATAGTCATGGTTATTCATGAGTCAAAGTTGCCCGATAAATATAGTCCAGTTTCAATTGTCAACTATGCTGCATGTCATAAAGTAGAATTTCACATATCTCAATGTCAGTGCTTTCTAAAGTTAATCTATGCAGCCATGAAATCTGAAGCAACTTCCATGTAGGTAACCAAAATTCCCAATTGGTGATTCTAAGAGAACATCAAAAAAATTGTTCAAAATATATGTAAAATACAATTAGATGGATCAGTGTCTACATTTGTGATTTCATATTCATTTTTATTTCTTTAGATTGTCTGTCATTTTTTGTGAAGTAGTGCTAGACTTGTAGAAGGCAGTCTTAAAAACTTATTGAAAAAACAAGACCATCTTTTTTCTTTTGATAACAGAGTCCTAATCTTGTCTAATTGTGACATTTACAAATGTCCATGGTTGAGCCTACTTAGAAATGAAAAGAGATAATATTACTAAAATGTCCTGAGTCCCCTACCATTGAAGTCTTTTTCTGGTGGGCTAAGGGATGTCATCATTCTGACCCTATTTTTATGCTTAGGTATTCTTACGATTTCAATTGGCATGACCATTTTACTAGATAAAACAATTAGTAAATTAATAATACAAATTAGTTTGAATTTAATTAAGTGGTTAATGTATTTGTAAGTGTTAAGTTCATTGCAGATGAACATAGTTTAAGTAAAAATGCCTGGTTCATTATTTTTTAAAAACAATTAAGATGTAGTAGAGGCTTCCTTGTAAAAGGCAAAAATGACAAATGTGAGTTGATTATTAAAAGATGGTATCAGGGGAAGCATCCTATTGAGATTCTTGCAGCTGCTTTATAGGCCTGGCTATATCAGAGAAAAGAATGTCAAGATAAAGTCATCAAGAATTAACAGATAAATTCAGGACATTTCATCCTAAAGCAGCAGAATACACATTCTTCTTGAGTGCACATGGAGCATTCTCCAGAATAGATCATGTATTGAGTAACAAAGATCATACCTTGCATATTTTCAGCTCACAAAGCTATGAAACTTGAAATCAACCATGAGAAAAATTTTGTGAAAACCATGAATGTTTGGAGAAAGGATGAGGACCACATGATACTCTTAATAGATGCAGAAAAAGCATTTGACAAATACAGCACCCTTTATTTATACAAATTCTCAAGAAAGTAGGGATAAAAGAAGCATACCTTAAGATCAGAAATGCAATATACAAAATAGATATCAAGGAATCAATCCCATTTACAATTGCACTAAAAACCATATAATACTTATGAATAAACCTAACCAAAGAGGTGAAAAATCTATACATTGAAAATTATAGAAAGCTTAGAAACTAAAGAAGACACACAAAAAAGTGGAAAAACATTCCATGCTCGTGGATTGGAAGAACAAATATTGGTAAAATATGGATACTACCCAAACAATCTACTATTCAATGCAATCCCTATCAAAATAACACCAACATTCTTCACCAAGCTAGAACAAACAATTCTAAAATTTGTATGGAACCAGAAAAGACCCTGAATAGCCAACACAATCCTTAAAAAGAAAACCAAAACTGGAGGCATCATAATTCCAAACTTCAAGCTGTGTTACAAAGCTGTAGCCATCAAGACACTATAGCACTAGCACAAAACAGACACTCAGATCAATGAAACAGAATAGAGAACCCAGAATTGGACCCATAAACATATAGCCAACCAATATTTGACAAAGCAGTAAAGAATATCCAGTGGAAAAAAGATAGTCTCTTCAAGAAATGGGGTTGGGAAAACTGGACAGCAACATGCAGAAGAATGGACCTGGACCATTTTCTTACACCCCACACAAAAATAAACACCAAGTGAATGAAAGACCCAAATGTAAGACAGGAAGCCATCAAAACCCTAGAGGAGAAAACAGGCAACAACTTCTTTGACCTCAGCCACAGCAATTTCTTGCTTGACACATCTCCAAAGGCAAGGGAATTAAAAGCAAAAATGAACTATTGGGACCTCATCAAGATAAACATAGTCTGCACTGCAAAGGAAACAATCAACAAAACTAAAAGGCAACAGACAGAATGGGAAAAGATATTTGCAAATGACATATCAGATAAAGGGCTAGTATCCAAAATCTATAAAGAATTTACCAAACTCAACATCAAAAAACCAAATAATCCAGTGAAGAAATGGGTAGAAGACAGGAATAGACACTTTTCCAAAGAAGATATCCAGATGGCCAAAAGACACGTGAAAGATGTTCAACATCACTCATCATCAGGGAAATATAAATCAAAACCACAATGAGATACCACCTCACACTTCTCAGAATGGCTAAAATTAACAACTAGGAAATAACAGATGTTGGCAAGGATGTGGAGACAGAGGAAACTTTTTGTATTGTTGGTGGGAATACAAACTAGTGTAGCCACTCTGAAAAATAGTATGGAGGTTCCTCAAAAAAATTAAAAATAGAACTACCCTATGACACAGCAATCACACTACTAGATATTTATATAAAGGATTCAAAAATGCAGATTTGAAGGGGCACATGCATCCCAATGTTTATAGTAGCATTATTCACAATAGCCTAAGTATGGAAAGAGCCCAAATGTCCCTCAACTGATGAATGGATAATAAAGATGATGTTATGTATGTATGTATGTATGTATGTATATGTATATGTGTGTGTGTGTGTGTGTGTGTGTGTGTGTGTATACACATATAAAATGGAATATTACTTGGTGATCAAAAAGAATGAATTTTGCCATTTACAACAATGTAGATGGAACTAGAATGTATTAGGCTAAACCAAATAAGTCAGAGAAAGATAAATATCATATGATTTCACTCATGTGGAATTTAAGGAACAATACAGATGAACATAGGGAAAGGGAAGCAAAAATAAGATAAAAACAGAGAGGGCAATAAGCCATAAGATTCTCTTATATACAGAGAACAAACTGAGGGTTGCTGGCAGGGTGTTGGGTGGGGGGAAGGGCTAAAGGGGCAAGGGGCATTAAGGAGGACATTTGTTGGGATGAGCACTGGGTTTTATATGTAAATGATGAATCACTAAATTCTATTTCTGAAATCATTATTACACTTATGTTAACTAACTTGGATTTAAATTAAAAAAAGAAAAGAAAAAGATCAAGTCATCAAGCAAAAGGAGCTACCTGGAATTTAGGTCAAGAGGTCAGGTTGCGATTAGGAAAAAAAAGCCAAAAAACAAAAACAAAAGAAACAGAATCTTCCTTACTAGAGTGTTAGCTTCATAGGGCAGGGACACTGTCTATTTTACTTATTGTTTTATCCCATGCATTTCACCAAAACATAGTAGACAGTCAATAAATATTAGGTGAATAAATAAATGAGATTCAGATGAAACATACAGGCAGTTTAGGGACTACAAGATCCAAATTTGACTGCCAATCCAGGTCACAGAGCCAGGCTGCAAGTCAATTGAGGAACAGGGAGAGAAAGCACAATGAAAGGGATCTGGGTCAGGGAAATCAAATAAGGAGGATATAAGAGCCTTAAGGACTTTATACTTCGCTAGGTGAAGTCTATCTTTAAATGACCCTTGCTCAAGGATAGCATCCCATGATTAGTAGAAGAGAAAATACAAAGGTTTCAGAGTCCTGTAAGCCACCCACAAGTTTAAGTTTGATTATTCGTTAAGGAAAATGCACTGAGATGTTGTCGTTAGTATGTACTCTAGAGATACAGTTCATCAATATTAAAATTGTAGGTAAGAATGTACTTGACAAAAGCCACATTTTAGAAGGACATAAATCTGTGTATGTGACTTCAGAAATGATTTCTTATTTCTCACTTACTCCCCTGTTATTGCTGGTATATCAGAGGAAACTTCCCATATAAAAGCCTTATCTTCGCTTCTTTTAATTGCTTTTGTCTGAGGTGCAAATAGTTTTCTGCAGTAATTAATTAGATTCACTTATTATAATCTTTGAGTAGTGCAAAAACATATTCAGGTCTGACCCTTAACCATTTTTGATACAAACATTGGAGAGTTGTGATTCTCATGTATATCAAAACATCTTGGTATCCTGGTAAGACTTAGATGGTTCTACAGCAAATAAAGATGTTGCTGGATTAAGAACTCTGAATTGTTTTTTTTTTTTTTAAATCAGCTCTTTCAGTTTCTTTGAAACCTGTCACACCTCTCCTAAAATGATCTCTCCTTGCCCAATCTCCTTACTGATTTTCCTCTTCAGTTAAACTTATTTATTTATTTATTTATTTATTTATTTATTTGTTTGTTTATTTATTTATCATTTACATTATTGAAGTATAATTGACATACAATGTTATATTAGGTTTAGGTGTACAATATATTGATTCAACAGCTCTATACATTTTTCAGTTCTCTCCATGGTAGGTAGTCACCATTGTCACAATACAATGTTATTACAATATTTTTTGCTATATTCCCTATGCTGTACTTTTCATGGCTGTGACTTATTCATTTTATAACTGGAAGTTTGTACTTCTTAATTCCCTTTATCTATTTCACCCATCTCCCTAACCACTTCTCCTCTGTCAGTCACCAGTTTGTTCTCTGTATTTAAGATTCTGCTTTATTGTTTCTTTGTTAGTTTGCTCTGTTTTTCCACATATAAGTGAAATCATATGGTGTGTATATATATATATGTATGTATATATATATATATATATATATATATACATATATATATATGTATGCATTCATTTATTGATAGATACTTGAGTTGCTGTAATATCCTAACTATTGTAAATAATACTGCAGTAATCATAGCATTGCGTGTATAGTTTTGAAAGTGTTTTTGTTTTTCCAGGGTAAATACCTGGGAATAACTAGTGGAATTATTGGATCATACAGTATTTGTTTTTAATTTTTTGAGAAACATCCATACTATTTTCCACAGTGATTGCACATGAGAGTATACATTCCATCAACAGTGCACAAGGATTCTCTTTTTTCCACATCCTCAACAACACTTGTTATTTTTAAAATTTTTTTTAAATGTATTTTTGAGACAGAGAAAGACAGAGCATGAGCAGGGGAGGGCCAGAGAAGGAGACACAGAAACTGAAGCAGGCTCCAGGCTCTGAGCTGTCAGCACAGAACCCAATGTGGGGCTTGAACTCACAAGCAGTGAGATCATGACCTGAGCTGAAGTTGGACGCTTAACTGACTGAGCCACCCAGGTGCCCCTAAACCTTGTTATTTCTTGTCTATACTAGCCCTCTGACTGGTGTGAGGTAATAGCTCACTGTGGTTTTGATTTGCATTTTCCTGATGATGAGTGATATTTAGCATCTTATCATGTGGCTGTTGGTCATCTGGATGACATCTTTGGAATTGTCTATTCATGTTCTCTGCTCATTTTTAAATGAAATTGTGTGTGTGTGTGTGTGTGTGTGTGTGTGTGCGTGTGCGTGTGTGTGTGCGTGTGCGTGTTGAATAAATTCTTTATATATTTTGGACATTAACCCTTTATTAGGGATGTCATTTGCAAATGATATAGATTCTCCCATTCATTAGATTTTATTGTTATTTTGTTGATGGTTTTCTTTGCTGTGTAGAAGGTTTTTATTTTCGTTTATTACTAACAGTTTTTGTGTTTTTTTTTCTTTTTTGCTTTTGTTTCCCTTTCCTGAGGAGACATACCTGTAAATATATGGCTAAGTGTGATGTCTAAGAGATTACCACCTATGTTTTCTTTTAGCAGTTTTATGGTTTCAGGTCTCATTTGTAGGTCTTTAATCCATTTTGAGTTTATTTTTGTGTATGGTTAAGAGAGTGATGCAGTTTCATTCTTTTATATGTAACTGTCCAGTTTTCTGTATTCCCCCCATTGCATATTCTTGTATCCTTTGTTGTAGATATAGTAACCATATATGCGTGGGCTTATTTATGGGTTCTCTATCCTGTGTGATTGATCTATGAATCTATTTTTGTGCCAGTACCATACTGTTTTGATTACTATAATCTTGTAGTATATCTTGAAATGTGGGAATGTGGTACCTCCAGCTTTGTACTTTTTTTTCTGAAGATTGCTTTAGCTTTGAGATCTTTTGTGGTTCCATGTAATTTTTAAGATTATTTGTCCTAGTTCTGTAAAAAATGTTGTTGATATTTTGATGGGGATTGCATGGAATCTGAAGATTGCTCTGAGTAGTGCAGACATTTTAATGACACCAATTCTTCCAATCCATGAACATGGTGTAACCTTCCATTTGTTTGTGTTGTCTTCAATTTCTTTCATCAATGTTTTATAGTTTTCAGAGTATGGGTCTTTCACCTCCTTGGTTAAGTTTATTCCTAGGTAGTTTATTATTTTGGTGCAATTATGATATTGTTTCCTTCATTTCTCTTTCTGCTATTACTTTATTTTTAGTGTATAGAAGTGCAACAGATTTCTATACATTAATTTTGTGTCTTGCAAGTTTACTGAATTTATTTATTACTTCTTTTTTAATGTTTATTTATTTTTGAGAGAGAGAGAGAGAATGGGGAAGGGACAGAGAGAGGGAGACACAGAACTCAAAGGAGGCTCCAGGCTGTGAGCTGTCAGCACAGAATCCAATGCAGGGCTTCAACTCACGAACTGCAAGATCTTGACCTAAGCTGAAGTCAGATGCTTAACCACTCCACCCAGGTACCTCTGACTTTATTTATTACTTCTAATTTTTTTTGGCAGCTTTTGAGCTTTCTCAAATGATATGTGTATCATGTCATTGCAAATAGTGACAGTTTTAATTCTTTCTTACCAATTTGAGTGACTTTTACTTTTTGTTGCCTGATTACAGTGGCTAGGACCTCTAATACTATGTTGAATAAAAGTGATGAGAGTGGACATCTTTGTCTTCCTCCTGATCTTAGAGGAAAAGCTTTCAGTTTTTCACCATTGAGTATAATGTTAGCTGTGGGTTTGTTATATATAGCCTTTAGTATGCTGAGGTATGTTCCCTCTAAGCCTACTTTGTTGAGTCTTTTTTATCATGAATGGATGTTGTGTTTTATCAATGCTTTTTCTGCATATGTTGAGTTGATCATGTTTTTTAATCTTCCTTTCGATAATGTGATCTATTACACTGATTGATTTGCTTATATCAAACCACCCTTATAACCCTGAAATAAATCCCACTTGATAATGATGAAAGATTTTTTTTAAATGTATTTTTTATTTTGCTTTGCTAATATTTTGTTGGGAATTTTTCATTTTTGTTCATCAGACTTATTGGCCTGTGAGTTTTAAAAAAGAAGCAAAAACGAATTACTGGGACCTTATGAAGATAAAAAGCTTCTGCACAGCAAAGGAAACAACCAACAAAACTAAAAGGCAACCAACGGAATGGGAAAAGATATTTGCAAATGACATATCGGACAAAGGGATAGTATCCAAAATCTATACAGAGCTCACCAAACTCCACACCCGAAAAACAAATAACCCAGTGAAGAAATGGGCAGAAAACATGAATAGACACTTCTCTAAAGAAGACATCCAGATGGCCAACAGGCACATGAAAAGATGTTCAATGTCGCTCCTTATCAGGGAAATACAAATCAAAACCACATTCAGATATCACCTCACGACAGTCAGAGTGGCCAAAATGAACAAATAAGGAGACTAAAGATGCTGGAGAGGATGTGGAGAAACGGGAACCCTCTTGCACTGTTGGTGGGAATGCAAATTGGTGCAGCCACTCTGGAAAGCAGTGTGGAGGTTCCTCAGAAAATTAAAAATAGACCTACCCTATGACCCAGCAATAGCACTGCTAGGAATTTACCCAAGGAATACAGGAGTACTGATGCATAGGGGCACTTGTACCCCAATGTTTATAGCAGCACTCTCAACAATAGCCAAATTATGGAAAGAGCCTAAATGTCCATCAACTGATGAATGGGTAAAGAAATTGTGGTTTATATACACAATGGAATACTACGTGGCAATGAGAAAGAATGAAATATGGCCTTTTGTAGCAACGTGGATGGAACTGGAGAGTGTGATGCTAAGTGAAATAAGCCATACAGAGAAAGACAGATACCATATGGTTTCACTCTTATGTGCATCCTGAGAAACTTAACAGAAACCCATGGGGGAGGGGAAGGAAAAAAAAAAAGAGGTTAGAGTGGGAGAGAGCCAAAGCATAAGAGACTGTTAAAAACTGAGAACAAACTGAGGGTTGATGGGGGGTGGGAGGGAGGGGAGGGTGGGTGATGGGTATTGAGGAGGGCACCTTTTGGGATGAGCACTGGGTGTTGTATGGAAACCAATTTGACAATAAATTTCATATATTGAAAAAAAAAAGGAATTTTTTGTAGTGTCTTTGTCTGCTTTTGGTATCAGGGAAGTGTTGACAGAATGGAATGCATCTGGAAGTTTTCCTTCCTCTTCTAGTTTCTGTAATAGTTTGAGAGTAGAGGTATTAACTCTTCTTTAAATGTGTAGAATTCACCTATGGAGCCATCTGGCCCTGGACTTTTGTTGGGAGAATTTGATTATTATTCAGTTTCATTACTATTAATCAGTCTGTTCAAATTTTTTCTTCCTATTTCATTTTATTTCATTTTATTATTTTATTTTATTTTATTTAAATCCAAGTTAATTAACATATAGTATGTTAATGGTTTCAGGAGTAGAATTTAGTGATTCATGACTTACATATAACACCCAGTTGTTCATCCCAACAAGTGACCTCCTTAAGGCCCATCACCCATTTAGCCCATGCCCCCACCCAACACTCCTCCAGCAACCTTCATTTTGTTCTCTGTATAGAAGTCACTTATACTTTGTCTCCCTCTCTGTTTCTCTATTATTTTTGCTTCACTTTCCCTATGTTCATCTGTTTTGTTTCTTAAATTCCACATATGAATGAAATCATATGATATTCATCTTTCTCTGACTGGCTTATTTGACTTACCACAACACATTCTGGTTTCATCCACATTGTTGCAAATGCCAAGATTCCATTCTTATACATTTATCAGTCAATGGACATTTGGGCTTTTTCCATAATTTGGCTATTGTTGATAGCACTGCTATAAACATTGGGCTGCATGTGCCCCTTCGAATCAGCATTTTTTTATCCTTTGGGTAAATACCTTTTAGTGTAATTACTGGGTCATAGGGTAGTTCTATTTTTATTTTTATTTTATTTTTAATTTTATTTAAATCCAAGTTAGTTAACATATAGTATAATAAAGGTTTCTTTACTACTACTCCTTAGTACCCATAGCCTAATTAGCCCATTCCCCTACCCACATCCCCTCCCGCAAACCTTAGTTTGCTTCCTGTATTTAAGAATCTCTTTGGTTGCTTCCCTCTCTGTTTTTGTTGTTGTTATTGTTTGTTTTGTTTTATTTTTTTAAATATTGATTTATTTTTGAAAGAGAGAGAGACAGAGCATGAGCAGAGGAGGGAGAGAGAGAGGGAGACACCGAATCTGAAGCAGGCTCCAGGATCTGAGCTGTCAGCCTAGAGACTGATGTGAAGTGGGACTCCAACACACAAACCTTGAGATCATGACCTAAGCCGAAGTTGGACACCTAACTGACTGAGCCACCCAGGTGCCCCCCTCCCCTGTTTTTACCTATTTCTTACTGATTTAAGTTTGGAAGATTGTATGTCTCTAAGAATTTATCTGTTTCTTCTATTTTCTCCATTTGGTTGGTATATTTCGTCCAATTTGTTGCCATATAATTTTTCATAATATTCTCTTATAATTCTTTGTATTCCTGTGGTACTGGTTGTTATTTACCCTTTTTTATTTATGATTTTACTTATTTGAGCATCTCTGTTTTTTCCATGTTGACTTTGACTACTGGTTTATCAATTTTTTTGTCTTTTCAAATATCTAGCTTTTGGTTTCATTGATATTTTCTATTGTTTTTAAATATCTATTTCATTTATTTCCACTCTAATCTTTTTTAACTAATGTTGGGCTTTGTTCTTTCTTTTTCTAGCCCCATTAGGTGTAAAGTTAGGCTGTTTATTTGAGATTTTTCTTCTTTCTTGACATAAATGTGTATTGCTATAAACCTTCCTCTTCGAACTGCTTTTTCTATGTCTCAAAGATTTCGGACTGTTGTGTTTTCACTGTTATTTGTCTTAATATATTTAAAATTTTCCTCTTTCATTTCTTTATGACCCATTTGTTTAGTAGCATATTGTTTAGCTTCATGCATTTGTGTTTTTCCTTTTTTTTTCATTTTGTTCTTGTGATTGATTTCTAGTTTCATACTCTTGTGGTCAGAAAAGATATGTGATATGATTTTATTCTCCTTTAATGTACTGATACTTATTTTGTGGCCTAACATGTGATTTATTCTAAAGATTATTCCATGTGCACTTGAAAAGAATGTGTATTCTGTTGTTGGGGATTGCATGTTCTGTATATATCTGTTATGTGTATATAACTTTGGGGATGGAATGTTCTGTATATATCTGTTATGTGTATATAGGTCTATATGGTCTTAGTAATTGTTCAAAGCCACAGTTTCCTTGATGATTTTCTGCCTGGATGATCTATTCATTGATTTCCATATTTCCATGAGGTATTAACGTCCCCTTCTATGATTGTATTATTGTCTATTTCTCCCTTTATGTTTATTAATATGAGCTATATGTATTTAGGTACTCTTATGTTGGATGCATAAATATTTATAATTGTTATATCCTTTTGTTGGATTGAACCCTTTATCATTTTGTAATGTCCATCTTTGTCTGTTGCTACAGTCTTTGTTTTAAAGTCTATTTTTTTGATAGAAGTTTTGCTACCCCATCTTTCTTTTTGCTCTTATTTACATAGTAAATGTTTTTTCATGTCTTAACTTTCTTTTTTTTTTTTAATTTTTTTTTTAACATTTATTTATTTTTGAGACAGAGAGAGACAGAGAATGAACAGGGAGGGGCAGAGAGAGAGGGAGACACAGAATCTGAAATAGGCTCCAGGCTCTGAGCTGTCAGCACAGAGCCCGACGCGGGGCTCGAACTCACGGACCGTGAGATCATGACCTGAACCGAAGTCGGATGCTTAACCAACCAAGCCACCCAGGCGCCCCATCATGTCTTAACTTTCAATCTGTACATTTCTTTAGGTCTGAAGTGAATGTCTTTTAGGCAGCATATACATGATCTTATTGTTTTATCTCTTAAGTCACTCTGTGTCTTTTGATTGAAGCATTTAGTCTATTCACATTTAAAGTAATTATTGACAGGCATGTACTTACTGGAATTTTGTTAATCATTTTCTGCTTGTTTTTGCAGTTATTTCTCCTTCTCTTGCTCTCTTCCCCTGTGGTTTGGTGGCTTTAATTAGTGTTGTGCTTAGACTCCTTTAACTTCATTTTCTGTGTATCTATTACAGGTTTTTTATTTGTGCTTGCCATTGAGTTATAACATAACATCTTATGTGTACAGAAGTTTATATTAAGTTGATAGTCACTTAAGTACAAACTGATTCTAAAAGCACTAAATTTTTACTTCCTTCTCCATGTTTTATATATATGATGTCATATTTGACATATATTTATCTTGTACATTACTTACTAATTTTTGTGGATATAATTTATTTTATTACCTTTGTGTTTTAACCTCCATACTGGCTTTATAAGTGATTAGTCTACTATCTTTACTATATGTTTGCTTTTACGGGTAAAATTTTCTTTCATAAAAGATTTGCTTTTACCTTTCATAATTTTCTTACTTCTAGTTATGGATTTTTCTTTTAACTTAAAAAATTCCCTTTAACGCTTCTTATACGGCTGATTTAGTGGTCATGAATTCTAACTTTTGTTTGTCTGGAAAACTGTTTATTTCTTCTCTGCTGACTGATAATCTTGCTGGCTAGATTATTCTTGATTGTAGGTTTTTTGTTTTTTTTTTCCCTTTCAGAATTTTGAATGTATTGCAGCACTCCCTTCTGGCCTGAAGTTTCTGCTGAAACATCAGCTGATAGCCTTAAGAGGTTTCACTTGTATGTAACTGCTTTCTTTTCCCTTGCAGCTTTAAAAATTCTATCATTATTATAATTATTGTTATTAATTATTATTTTGCCATTTTAATTATTATATATTTTTTTGTGGATCTCCTTGAGTTCTTCTTTTTCAGAGCTCTGTGTGGTTCCTATGACTGGATTCCTTCTTGCTTTCCTCAGATTACAGACATTTTCAGCTATTATGTCTTCAAATAAGTTTTCTTCCCCCTTCTCTCTCTTCTCCTTCTGGTAACTCTATAATGCGAATGTTATGTTTGATGATGTTGCAGAGTTCCCTTAACCTATTCTCATTTTTTATGATTCTTTTTTTTTTTTTTTTTCTGTTCAGCTTGGGTACTTTCCATTACTCTGTCTTTCAGATTACTGATTCATTCTTCTGCATGCTCTAATCTACTCTTGATTCCCAGTGTATTCTTCATTTCAGTTATTGAATTCTTCAGCTCTGACTGGTTCTTTTTCACATTTTCTATATGTTGAAGTTCTCACTGATATCCTTCACTGTTTTCTGAAGTCCAGTGAGTATCCTTATGACCATTACTTTGAATTCTTTATTAGGCATATTGCTTATCTTCATTTCATTTAGCTATTTTACTATGATTTCATTGTGTTTTTTAATTTGAGACATATTCTTTTTTCTACCCATTTTCTCTAACTCTCTGTGTTTGTTTTTATGTATTAGATAAACTGCATGTCTTGGTCTTAAAAGTTGTGGCTTGTGTTGAAGAAGTCCTCCAGTGTCGTATTACAAAATACAATGCAATACCACATGGTCACCAGAATCATATGTTTCAGGGGTTTCTTCTGTGCAAACTGCTGTGGCTGAGATGCAATTGCTTGCAGCCCAGCCAGCTGCAATGATGTGTTTTGTCTGCTGTGGGCACACTGGGCAGAGTTTGCTCCACAATCTGTTGAGATGCTTGGATACAGCTGCTGCAGGTTCTTGGTGAGTGGGGTCATCAGTCTACCTAGATATCTGTAATTAGTCTCTTTGCAAAGTTGTAAGTGCACCAAAGGGCAGAGTTTACACCTTGCATAGCCAGCTGTCTTGCTGTAGGAACATCTGGCATGCTGGGCTTTGTGGGGTCATCCTCCCACTCCAGGGCAGGAGTCACTTTGGAGTGGTATCTTCCAGAGTAGGAGCTGCTTTGGAAGGATACCTTTCAAGGTGGGTAGTGTGGGTGGGGTTGGTCCACCGGGGATTCTTGGAAGGGAGAGGACATATGATGCTAACAAGATAAATGGAAAATGTTAGCACTGGCTCTTGCAAGTGTCTGGCTATCTAGATTGGGGGAGGAGAAAATCATTCAACAGCACTTTTGTTACCAGAGAAATCTCCTGTAGATCCCTGATCCTTCTGCACATATTCTAAGATTAGTCAATAAATCTCCTTCACATATACCCCAGGTGCTTTTCAAACTGCTGCTTCTGTGCTGTGTCTGGGTATGAGTTATATAGTATATTGGCTTGTTAAGAGTGGGGACTTTGTTTCCTATCATTCTCCAGCTGTTCAGCCATTAAGGCCACTGATTTTTAAAGCTCAAGTTGTTAAGTCTCACTGGTTTTCAAAGCTGAATGATATGGGAGCTCATATTCTCAGTGCGGATCTCTAATGCTGGGAATGCTTGGTGTGGAGACTGACCCTCTTGCTTCTCCATTCTTGTGATGTCTCTCTTGTTTGTGGTTAGTTGCATTGGGGCTTTGGTTCACAACTGTGTCTTCACCACTCCTATCCCTTTCAGATGTGGTCTTTAAGATTGGCTGAGGAAGGTCTGTTTTGCCAGTCTTTAGGGCATTTTCAGAGTTAGTTGTACAAATGTAGCTGTTACCCTGGTGTGTCCATGGGGTGAGGTGAGCTTGGGATCCTCCTACTCTGCCATCTTCCTTCTTTCCCAGCTAAACTAAATGTGGAGTGTGCCAGGACACAGCTTAGCCCCTTCTCACTCCCTCTCTTAACATTTTCTTTCCTCTCCTCTGGAACTTTTTTTCCCTTTAGGTGGTTTCATCTAGTAGCATGCCTTTAAATACTTCCTCTATGATTGCCGCTTTATTATTTATTTATTATTTTTTAAATTTAAATCCAAGTTAGTTAATGTATAGTGTAATAATTATTTCAGGGATATAATTTGGTGACTCATAACTTACATAGAACACCCAGTGCTCATTCCAACAAGTGTCCTTAATGTCCCATGCCCCTTTAGCCCTTCAACCTACCCAACACCCCACCAGCAACCTTAAGTTTGTTCTCTGTATTTAAGAGTGTCTTATGGTTTGTCTCCCTCTCTGTTCTTGCTTCCCTTTCCCTATGTTCATCTGTTTTATATCTTAAATTCCACATATGAGTGAAATCATATATTTGTGTTTCTCTGACTGACTGATTTCACTTAGCAAAATGTACCCTAGTTCCATCCACGTTGTTGCAAATGACAGGATTTCATTCTCTTTGATACCAAAATAATATTCCATTGTATATATACACCATATCTTCTTTAGCCATTCATTTATGACTGCCACTTTAATGTCTTCACCCTGATCTCTTAGACTCCAAATTCATATATCCAATTTCCTATCTGATTTATCCTCCTAAATTTCTAATAAGCATGTTAAATTTAATTTAGCCAAGACAGAACTCTTAATTTTTCCACCTTCAAATCTCTTCTTTGTCTCCTTGTCCAGTTTCTCCTTTTTTTTTTTTTTGTAAATGGCACCACCATTCACTCATTTGACCAAACTAGTGATGTAGAAATAATTTTAATTCCTGCCATATCTGATCAGCAAATCTTGTCAGTCTAGTGTCTGAAATACATTTACTTCCCTCTTACACCACTGCTATGACCTTAGTCTAAGTCATCACCATTTCTTACTTTGATTATTGTGGTAGCCTTCTAGCTTCTACTCCTGATCTTTCTTTTCTCCTCCTTTCATTCTTCGTGTAAGAATATCCAAAGTGATGTTAAAAAAATGTAGATCAGACATTGTCATTCCTCTCTGTAAATTGCCACAGTGCTTTTTCATTGCATTTGAAGGATAATACAAACTCCATAATCCAGATATCTCTACATAATCTTGTATCTGCCTCACTAATTTGCTACTTTTAATTCTATTCACACCATTGTTTCATTAAGGCACAGTTGCTTCACTTCCTACTCTTCCTTAATGGAACTAGGTGTGCTCTACCTTTAAACTTCTATATGTATTGTTATCTAAGTTTATTTTACTTGTTTATTTATTTTTATCTCCCATTAGGATTCAACATTAATAAGAGCAGAATCTTTTCAATCTTATTCACACATTTCAATTCAGGAAAAATAACAGAGGTTAGCTGAAAACAGTTTTTGCATTTTCAAAATGGCACATAGTGTCTTTTTAGTAACTAACTTTTTCAAACACTTCAGGTAAAGGTGCAATTATGGCTAGAAAATGATTTGTGGAACTGATAGGATAGGTATATAAAATTTGAAACAAATCCCATGAGTGTGGTGACAGAAAAATACTTTATTGTCACCATGCTCAGAAGTCTACCACTAATAAATTCATCTAAGATTGTAGTTGGGATAGAATAGAGGAGGGAGTAGTAGTGAGATAAAATATTAAACTTTAGGAGGTTACTATATTTTAGTAATATTTAGTCAGTGAGATCCCTTAGTAAAAAAAAGAACAAAGTTGAGGAGATGAGAGGGTCAAGTTCTAGGGTGGATAAGGTAAAGGACAGAGGTAGAGCTCTCCTTAAAGGGGTAAAGAATGTAGATAAGAGAGGGCGACAGAGATTCTGATAAGACTTATTTATATCACATTTATTTTTAAAGCCACATGCATTATTCAGTTATGAGATAGTATAAATTGAAAACAGTCTTTGCTGACTGTATTTTACTTAAAAGAAACGTAATGCCATATTTGGCCACTGAATTATACAAAGTTTTCATTTTCTGATTATAAAAGGAAGTATACTTTTACTTTTACAAATAGTATATTATTATTATTATTATTATTATTGATTTTATTTGGTAACAAGGTAATTTTTTCCTTAATTTTTATTATTTTCTTTCTTCTACTGGTTTGGGGTTTTGTTTGCTCTTTTTCTAGCTCTTTTGTGTGTGAAGTTAGGTTGAGAAAATTCTTGTTTTGTGAGGCAGGCTTATATTGTGTAAACTTCCTTCTTAGAACAATTTTTGCTTCATCCCAAAGAGTTTGGACCATTGTGTGTGTTTCTTTTCATTTGTATCCATGTATTTTTTGATTTCCTCTTGATTTCTTGGTGACTTATTCATTGTTTAGTAGCAGCCTCCATATATTTATGTTCTTTCTAGATTTTTTCTTGTGATTGATTTCTACTTTAATACCACTATGGTCAGAAAAGGTCCGTGATATGATTTCAATATTTTTGAATTTATTGAAATTTCTTTTATGACTTGTTCTAGAAACTTCTTTTTTTTTGTAATCTGTTCTAGAAAATGTTTCATGTGTACTTGAAAATGTGCAATTTGCTCTTTTGGGATGGAATGTTCTGAATATATTTTTTAGATCCAACTGGTCCAATATGTCATTAAAAGCCACTGTTTTCTTACTGATTTACTGTCTGGATGATCTATCTATTGACGTTCATGGGGTGTTAAGTCCCCTACTACTATTGTATTACTGTCCACATCTTCCTTCATGTCTGTTAATATTTGCTTTATGTATTTAGGTGCTTTGTGTTGGGTACATAAATATTTACAAATGTTATATCCTCTTGTTGGATTGTTGTCTTTATCTATATGTAACGCCCTTTTCTTTCTTTCTTTCTTTCTTTCTTTCTTTCTTTCTTTCTTTCTTCTTTCTTTCTTTTTAGTTGATATTTTTAGAGAGAGAGAGAGAGAGAGAGGAGCAAGGGAGGGGCAGAGAGAGAGGGAGGGAGAGAAACCCAAGCAGGCTCCACACCACCAGTGCAAAGCCTGATGAGGGGCTCAAATGCAGGAATTGCGAGATCATGACCTGAGCCGAAATCAAGAGTCAGGAGCTCAACTGACTGAACAACCCAGGCACCCTGTTTCTTGTTTTAAAGTCTATTTTGTCTGATTGAAGTATTGCTACTCCATGTTTCTTTTTGCTCCCCTTTGCACTGTATATATTTTTTCAGCCCTTTACTTTCAATCTGCATGTGTCTTTATGTCTGAAGTGAGTCTGCATGTATCTTAGGTCTGAAGTGAGTTTCTTCTGGGCAGCATATATATGGTTCTTATTTTTTTTCAATCATTTGGATTGGAGCATTTAGTCCATTCACATTTAAAATAATTGTTGAGACGGTCGCCTGGGTGGCTCAGTCGGTTGAGTGTCTGACTTCCACTCAGGTCATAATCTCACAGTTCATGTATTTGAGACATGCTTCAGGATCTGTGCTGACAGTTCAGCCTTCCCAGCTCATGCTGTCTCTGACACTCTATCAAAAATAAATAAACATTAAAATTTTTTAAAAAATAATTATTGAGAGGGATGTACGTATTGGTGTTTTATTAACTGCTTTGGTGGTTTTTTCATTTCTTTCTGTTCCTTTCTTCTCTTGTGGTTTGATGGTTTTCTGTAGTGTTATGCTTGGATTTCTTTCTCTTTACTTTTTGTGTTTATTGTAGGTTTCTTTATTGGACGAAATGCCATATTTTTAAACATAATTTATAAGGAACTATAAAGTGATATAAAGATTACTGTGCCTATGGATTTTGTTTCTAAGTATAAAAATAGTTGTCAGAATTTGTGTTAACTTATTTGAATCTAAAAATGCAGTCATTGTGATGATTATTGCAGAATTTGGTTTATTCCCATTAACATTCTGTTCTTAAGTATATTCCAGTTTTTTGGATAACTTTCCATTTTAAATGAAATAGATTTAGCAAAAATGTGCTCTGACACTCTTGAATGTTACTCATGGGTGGTCTTGTTTTGATCTCCAGTCAAGCCTTGATCACGGCATTCCATAAAAGTCCTCTCACCAAGGTCACTAGGATCTCTACAATGCAATATCCATTTTGCAATTTCAGGCTTCATCTTTCTGAATTTCTCAGCAGCATTTTTTCTCAGAGAAATTCTTTTCTTGGCTTCTGAATTCCTTCACTGTCTCCCTTAGTTTCTTTGGTCAGACTCCCTTTCTTTCTTGAGGTTCAAATGGTCAGGCATCATAGGGTTCAATTCTGAAACACCTTTTTAATCAACATTCAGTGATTCAGTGAGCATATATATATATAAAACCATTTATATATTGATGATTCCTTGGCGTTATAGCTCCATTTCTACCCTTTCTCTTAATATAAGACTTACTTGACAACACTTTTTGGATATAAGAAGGCTCATAAAAGTAAACACATTTAAACCAGAATCCATAACTTTTTGCACTAACACCCACTCTTCTTTCTGAGTACCTCATCTATGTGAATTATATTTTATTCACCGAGTTTCTTCGGTCAAAAAACTCTGGAATTATCTTTGATTCCTTTTATGTTTTAATTGACACCCCATTCATTTCCAAATCCCATCACGTATCCATATAAAATGTATTTTAAAAAGTCCATTTCTCATTGATTACATTGTGACTGCTCTAGTGAAAAGCAACTTCTTTATTACCTAGATTGGAACAATTGCCTTTATTATCCCTGATGTCTTGTCTAGAGTCTATTCTTCACACTCTAGACTAAGGGAGGCTTTTAAATATAAGTCAGATACTGACTTGACTCTTTCTGTTCAAAATCTTTTAATGCCTTCTCCTCATAGGATAAAATCCAGATTCCTTTCTATGGTTAACAACACTCTACATAACCTGGTCTTTGTCTTGGTGCTCTCTCCACCATTTTGCAACCCAACCCTCTCTGTTGTTCACTGCTATCTCACTCAAATCACTCCCTTCCTGTTCTTTGAACAAGGCCAGCATGCTACTTACTACTTTAGAGACTTTGATTTTGCTGTTCTCTCTGTCTCTTTCTCTCTCATTCAGTCATGTGTCAACTCAAATGTCACAATACCAGAAAGGGTGACTTTTCAAATCTTTATAAATAGCATAGTCTTTGAGTCTCTACCTTCGTATCCAATTTTATTTTTCTACACAGTATTTATCATAATTGTGTGGCATATCAAATTATGCCACACATTTATTTGCTAATTTGTTTATTGCTTGCCTCCCTTACTTCAATATTAAGCTTCATGAAGGCAGAGAATTCATTTTGCTCATTGTTTTATCCCTAGAATCTAGTTCTGGTAGGTACTTAGTAAGTCTTCAATAAAGATTTATTGAGTTAATGGATGAATGATTTATATTTAGAAAGAGAATAATTATTCACAGATATAAATCTTATGTGATATTTGTAGGACCTCCAAAAGAGCTATTATTATAAGTGAGTTGCAGTGAGAACATGACTGTCATGCAGGAAAAAAAAATGAAAGTGGCTGGCTGTGTGAGAGGAGCACCACTTGGAGATGTGAGAGCATGGATCCCTCACTTTTCTGTTCACCAGGATACTTTGTGGCCTTCTAAAAGTACGCACATCAAATGTTTTGATTCAGAGGTTTAGGTTAGTCTGTACTTATGTAGTTGTTTTAGGCTGGACTCCCTAGAAGCAGAGGTCGAGACATAGATACAAGTGTATGTGATTTATTTTGATAGTGCTTTCAGGTAAATCTGTAAAGAAGGAAGGATAGAAGGATAAGGAAGGAGAGGGAGTTGAGCAAGAGTGTGGCCTCAGGTAATCCAGCCTTGTCCTGATGCACACAGCAAAGACACTGCACCATAAAATACACCATAAAGTTGTTTTTTTCTTCAGTCAAGGGACCAGTGTCAGCCAATCATTGGCTTTGGGTTGCCTAATTTTGGGAAGGGGATTTTTAAGGGAAAGCAGCATTCCTGACTGAAGGCAATTCTCCAAAGGTGGAAATTGAGCAAACAAAACCCACAGAAGCTGGGAGATGTGTAATGGCCCCTGAAGTGTAACAAGGCAGGCTACCCCAATGTCTTCTACGGTGGTATTAAAAGTATAGATATTCATTCATTCAACAAATATTTATTGTAGCTCTCATGGTCCAAGAACTACCAGATGCTGAGATTCTTTGGTAAATAGATATGGTCTTTGCAGCATGGGTAGGGAGACAAGGAGATATTAGTCAAATAAACATGCAATCATGATATGGCACATAGTGAATTATTACTTCAAATAGTAAATCAAAGCAATATTACAGAAACAAATCCATGATATTGCATAGATAATGGTTTCTCATAACTGGTCCTTGCTGTAACTCTTAAGAAAAATTGTGTGAATTTTTTTTATCATAGTAATCACTATCTAATGCTTGCAGTATATTAATCAAATATCTCTCAGGCATTATTTCAAACCTCAGATAGAATTAAAAAAATGTGTTTTCAGTCTGAAATCATGTCGGAGTACAAGTCTTATACTTGATAATTATTTAAGTTTAAAGGATGCTGGATGCTAACTATTTTTCTGATTTTAGAAATTATCCCCCCCTGACAAACCAATACAAGAAGTAGAGATCTTGTTTTTGAAGAATACTCAAGTTCATAGACTGCCTACAATCCTCTGGTTCATGTGGAGGCTAAAATTTCATTGAAGTCATTGAAATGTTATGAAATGTTCACCATTAAAAGGTCTGCATAATTGTGTTTGAAAATAGAAAAAAACTAAGGGCAAAAAGTCATTTGAATGAATATGTATACCACGAAGTCCAAGCAAATTTTGAGAAGTCAGTATAGGAGGTAAGATCTGCCAAGACAGTATAATAGGAAAACTTGTTTTATACATTAATTTATTGGAAGAAAATACACAAAAACATTTTTATCCACAAAAACATTTTTAACTACCAAAAAATCAGATATCAGTAAATATCCATCTGTAACTCCTGATTTTTATATAATGGTTTATTCTCATCTCTTTAAAAAATTCTTTACATGATACTATGGAAAATATTGTGCTAAAAAATAAGCCAGCTAATGAACAACATGTCAGTAAAATTGCATATTTCTTACTTTCTTTGCAACAGAACAAAATTTCAAAAGAATATAATTCTGTTGAAGTGTCACCAAACTATTTCTTTTGGAGATTGCAGTGGCAGCAAAAATAACAAGGCTTATTTTCAATAATTCTGTTCATACCTCAAATCCCTGTGGTCTTCCTAGACTTTCTTTAATATGTTTCCATGCAACAAGAATCTCTGACACAGACACACTTGTAGCCTTGACATCTGTGGGAGCAGCACTGGGTTCTGTACAAAGGAAAATGGAAATAATAAACTCTGATGGTAACAAGTTATGTCTATCAAAGCATTGCACCTGAATCTGTCCGGTGTTACTTCCTTCTACCTTTTTTTGAAATGAAGTGTTGTGGTAGTTGTGAAAAACAAAAGATAAAAAGATGGTCTTTTTGGATTTTTCTACTTGGGTCAAGTCTTATGTCTTTACCAAGACAAATGACAAATCTAGCAAGGCAAACAAAGAAGATCTTTATCCTTGGATTGACCACGACATTCCTGGAGAAGTTAAATTGTCTGACTTAAATTGTCTGCCAGTCTAGCACAATGATTAAAAGCATGGACTAGAGAATCAGGTGTGGCTATTTTGTTGCTGCTGTTGTTTTCTGCCTTCAAAAGAATTATTTACCTTGAGGAAAGTTGCCTTTTTTTTTTTTATGCCCCAGTTCCCTCATCTGTAATATGGACATAATAAGAGTACTTATCTCAGAGGTTTTTAAGGTTAGTTTTAGGTGGAATAATACATACAAAATATTTAGCACAATGCTTGGCCCTTAAAACATTCACTCACAAAATATCACTTGTTATTATTTTACTTTACTTTTTTTTACCCCTGTAGGCACAAATAGAGTCAAAATTTCATGTTTTGTTGTTGTTGTTGTTGTTGTTCCAACCACAGAACTACATTTCCATGATTGTATATATAATATGATATGAATCATGATATTCAAAAGGCATGCGTTGACTTTTAAGATAGGTATGGACTGAAAAAGAAAGACCCTGAAGGTCTCAGTCCTACTGCTCAAAAGTATGTTTTCATCCATTCCTATGCTTAGTGACCTTTCTCACTATTTTTTTCCCAAATACACCGTGTCTGATTGGCATCCATCAAGAGGTACACTTTACTTGAGGTTGCACTGTATGTGAGTAACAAAATATTTTCAGCTTTGACATTGCTGAATCATAAATACTATGTCACAAACACACGTTAAATGAAATGGCAGAATAAAGGCCATATATTAGTTCAAACAGTTCTGTACAAAGGTGATTTAAAGAACCCTTGCTGTATAAAAATTTTAGAGACTTAAACACTAAAAATGTAACTGGTAAGAGTTTAATCTATTGAAGTTTCTTTTCTCTTTCTCCCCCCGACCTTTTCCTTTTAGAATCGGGGAACCAAATATGACAAAATTCTAAATAAGATATTTAAAAATCATTATTAGAGATATTAAAGGAATTATAACTATTTTACTGAGATCTTTCTTGTTTTGATGAAAGGTAGTCACACATCTATCTGGAGAAACTTTTTCTCCAGAAAATGAAGATTTTCCAGAAATGAAGATTTTTTTCATTATTATTTAATAGGGGTCAAAATTCTTGATTTTACAAGTAAACAAAAGGAAATGCTGATGTTCTTATGGTGTGTGCAACCCAATCTCCAGATTTAAGGTACCATGTGTTTGACAGACAGCCACCCTTTGGGTATCGCTTGTTACTAGCAAGCAGTTTTGCTTCTCTTTTAAATGAATGTATTGCAGAGATTTGTGTGTCACAGGCCTTCTTTCAGCTTTTTTATTATTGAAGCAATTATATCTTTGTCAGAAAAGTTTGCACAGAGATAAATAATTTCAGAAGAACAAAATATGTGGTTGGGTGGAAGCCTTTCTACCTCTATCTCCAGAGAAAAAAATAATTTCTCTCTCAGCTTTCTGTAGTACTGCACAAGCTTAAGAACTTCTCAAATGGAGATAAGAAAGTTTTAAAAAGTAAAGTTTAAAAAACAAGAAAAATATCAAGAACCTATTTCTCAAACAAGCACCCCAATTTCTATTTAAAAGCTCTGAGGACTTTAACTCAGAATCAGACCCAAGCTGACATTTCATAGATGCATTCTTGGGGGCTAAATATCATAGCTACATCTAATTGAATGAAGGTAAATGAGTCAAACAAAAACTGAAGAGTCATTTTTTATTTGGAAACAAATTAAAATAGTAAATAGTATCAGAAGTAAACCTATGCCGACCTAAATTTGAAATTTAAGCATGTAAAAAAACTGACCTCAATCAGTTTATTTCCAGCAGTTTCAGTAGTATTGTCACAGCTGGGTGAACATTTTCACATGGATTGAAAGGTTTTTCTGTAAGCAAGAGTAACTATCACAGAATGTGGTTTGGATAGGAACTAACTGTTCTATTTGGGTATCCCATTGTAACTGAACAATGGAAAGTACCTAGAAAGAATTTTAGACAGTCACTTGGATCAAAAGTCATAAATGGATGGTCAATGAGTCTTTAGTCATATTCTGTATGTCCCAATAATATATTAATTTATTTCAACATTTCATATAAAAATAAGAATTTCTAGCTTATTTTGGAAAAAAAAAAGTGGCAACACTAAGCCTGAATTCATGGATGTTGATAGATGAGAGAATTAGCAGTTTGTCCCATTAGTCAGGGCATAGTCTTTTCAGGTTGCCCAGAGTCCCTACCACTACCTATTATCTCACACTGGGACTACTTCACTGATTTATATCTCTTACCTGATCTCTATAGGCTTTTGAGTTATGGACATATGTATTAGATCCATGTTCTCATTTTGCAGATGAAAATGTGACCTATACACAGGTTGATTTATCCAAACTCTGCTTCTAGCTCTGAAACAACTCCAGCTAGAACTCAGGTCTCAAGTAATCTTTTCTGTGTTGCTTTTAAATTGGCACCAGGCAGCAATAGGCTCATTCTGTATTTCTTAGAGTCAGTTCCGAGGCACAGAAGAGATTTTAGAGGAAACACAGATAGTTCATTTTCTTGCTGTTCAATTACTTCCAAATAACTGACAGAAGAACAGATGGAATAACAAACAACAACAATAGCAAATAGATGAGGGGAACAACCAAAGATAATAATAATTGCCATTTATTGAGGATTTCGTAGTCTTACTCAAAATTCCTTACATGAACTAATTGATCCTTTCAGCAACCTTTCTATAACTATCATTATTTTTGAAGATACAAAATTGAGGGCCAGAGAGGTAAGCAACTTGCCCAAGGTCACACAGCTGTTAGAATGTAGAGAGGATTTGAGCAAGGCAATCCTAACTACCATGCTGTTCTGCTTCTGTGAACGTATCTGTGTTTACACACCTAATGCTTTTCCCTGTGCTATCGCTCTCTTTTCTCCTTGCTCCACCACACCTACTAACTTTTCTCAATATTGATGTTGGGATCTCCACTTGGGCTCTCTACTTTAAGTCTTGCCAGAAGGCACCTAAATCCCTGTCATATTTTGTTTAACTCCACTACAGGCTTATGATCGGCTCCTTTTATTTCCGTTTCATAGAGCTTTTGATAAAGTTGAACGCCAGCTGCACTGCTTGTCATAGATCCTGTGCATTTCTAAAACTCTCCTGATCTGTAAATAATAGGAAGTTTCCTGCCACTCTCACTACTATTAGACTCAGGTAATTCAGTGACTTATTTCAGAGACTGTACTAGTTATGTCTAATAGATTCAGAAACGTAAAAAGATTTTTTTCTTTCACTTATGGTGATATTAATTAGGCCATGGCTAACTCACTCCAGTCTTGGGATATAAAGTGAACAAGCTGACTGAGAGATTTCAATTTCTGTCAGATTAAACATTGTGAACAGCATTACCATGTTCATGAATTTAGATAATACATATTTATTAAGTGACTTAACAGCTGGAGTTCTCTAACTAATATGGGGGATGTGTTTGTAATATTGATTATACATCTGACTTCCCAGGAGGGGTGAGCAACAGCATTAATCAAAGGAGAGTTTAATAAACTCCTTGGGAGAAGGGTTATGGTTTCATTATTTAAAAATTCAGTGAAGACAGCTGTAGTTGAACTTTTACAGGCAATAATCCAAATGGATCATCTGGCAAAGACATGAAATTATTCCTTGTATTTTACAAATAATATGCCAATTTATTAATTTTCAAGTTCACATAAATCCTACTGAGTTCAGTTTCAGCAAGGAACTGATCTGGAGGATAACACCTCATGAATGTTGGGTTTTAATTTGAGCTGTGGTAGCTCCACTTGCAATAAGATAATTGCATATCATTTTCTGCAAATGAGAAGAGGATCTTTGGTTTTAATAAAAATAAAAGCAGCACACTTTTTACATACAAGGCAAAAGCCAAATAAACTAGAAAAGGCTAAAATATATCACAAATAAACAAATATTTTATACTATAATTAATCTATAATGAATTTCCCTCTATTAGATGTAATTGAATGCTCAGGTTCTTTTCCTTTCAAAAGTATAATAACAAGGACTAAGTGGAAGATGAATGTAAGTTCGACTAATAAGTATTTCTAGATATATGGAAGTGAAAGCCAGTTGGATTTCTCCTATGGAGAAAAATCACTCTTTTTCATTTCTACCATGCATTATAAACCCCATATGTTGCAACTTTGCTTTTATTTAAAAAAAATAGAATTGTTTCCAGAATGAGGGTATTGTAGAGGGTTATAGTATACCGTAGAGATTTGAAGTCAAATCAAGATTACAATGCACATAATTCTTGCTTGGTTTAAATGGTATAGATAATTGGTACATGTGCAAGGTGCAAGACATGGGAGTCTTAAAAGGGAAATATCTCTCCTTCCAGGGTTATCTAGAGTCATTTAGGGTTACTTCTGTTATAAAATTTTAAAAGGTTTCAAAGTCTCAAGAAGTTTAGCAGAAGAACTATTTGGAGCTTTTTCGGCAGTATTCTAGGGCCACAGTCCACGTCAGAGTCGCAAGAGTAAAGGTCATTTCACAAGTGATTTATCAAGTTTCAATACTTACAAATGATGAGTTCTTTTACTAAATGATCACATTCAAAATTTTCCCTATAATAATGTAATTTTCACTCTCATTCCAATTTACTGTCTTGAGAGGAAAAAGATGGAAGGTATGAGGAATTCATATAACCACTTATAGAAGTGTGCTCTGGTTGTGAATATCATCCATCATCGATGGACCACAGGAAAATGGGTTGGGACCAGTATTGTAAGGTTTGTCTTGAGGTCCTTGCTTCTTCCAAACAACGTGAATGCTGGTAGCTACATTTGACATAGCATCTGGCATATGTGTTCTTCCTGACTTGCTGTCAGCTGTGAAAAGCTGTCTTCTCTATGGTACTCCAGGAATGTAGCTATTTATCTTGATATGAAGAGGAAGAACTATGCTGATGAACAAAGATAGAATGTCAGTCCTACTCCTTGTTCTTTACTTTATCTAAGAATATGGAGGGCTTTTAAGGTGATCAGGAAGTGAACTAGGTTAATGGAAGAACAGAGACAGAATCTGTCTTTTGGAGAACTACAGTCTCAGATCAGTTGGACTTTGGGCAAGAGTATCATGACAAAGGCACATTTTGCATGATATATGTTGAGGATGAAACTTACCATTAATAAACAGTCCACATTTTGAATATTAAAAAAAAAAAGGCACACTTTGAATCTTTATGAATATCTGCAGATGTAGAGAAGGGGAACCTGCGCTGGAATGAGTACAATATATTATTTTACCAGTTCATTACAGTCCTTGACTCTTTTAAAAAATAGTTTAATATTCAAAATATTCACTTCTTTTAAAGTAATTTCCCTATTCTAGGAAAATTAGAATTTAGAGTATTTAAAAATACAGAATAAATTGACAAGCTTTCTGATTCAGATTTGTAATGGCTTCTAGAGATGTTCTAATTCCGGATTCATTTTTAAAGTGGAGGAGGATTGGGGCACCTGGGTGGCTCAGTTGGTTAGGCATCCAACTTTGGCTCAGGTCATGATCTTGTGGCTTGTGGGTTTGAGCCCCGTGTCAGGCTCTGTGCTGACAGCTCGCTCAGAGCCTGGAGCTTGCTCTGGATTCTGTCTCCCTTTCTCTCTGCCTCTCCCCTGCTCACACTCTGTCTCTGTCTCTCTCAAAAATAAATAAACATTAAAGTAGAGGAGGATAAGTCTCAGAGAGGTGGATAGACTGCAATATTTTACAGTTAGTGTGAGCAGGTTAACCCTGAGTCTCCAATTCCAGGAAAATGCTCTTCCTTTCCATTGTCCTGCCTTTCCTAGTTGACACAATTTAATGATGCTAACACTTTACTCACTTACATATAAAGTTCTAAATTAGTAAATATGATTAGTGAGTAAATGCCAAATATATGTTTTAATTTTGTTATCAGAACAAAGGCTGACTACCTAGATTTAAATTTCCTGGTATCATTCATATTTCAGTCTACCAAAATAAATGAAATGTTACTATGAAATCTATTATAACAGCAACCTCAGTGCCTTTGAAAGAAGATATGCATATTTCCTAACTAGCTTGAAAGGGTAATCTCCAAAGGCAAGCTATTTCAAGTTTAAGGAAACACAGTATAAACAACCCATGGTGGTTACTATAATTTAATTTCAAAGCAAAGGTTGAAGAAGAGTGTACAAATCTTGATTTCTTAAAGTCAGCACTGGTGTTACTACACAAAGCATGTTCACAAACCTCTCCAATTTATCTCATGTGACCTGTGAGGTTATGTGCTTCATAATTAGGTGGAAGAAATTTTAAAGCAATAAGAAAATGCATTTCTTGAATAAAACATGTACTTCAAAATAGAGTTTTACAGTAACAAATAATGCAAAACATCATTATATATGATGAATAACAAAATATTATTATTATAGAAATCCATGATGACACAGTATAGGATAGTGGTTAAAAGCATGAACTTTGGAGTCAGATAGATATGGGTTCAAATCTCAGCTCTGTCACTTACTGTAGTTACTTACAATACTCTCACCTACTGAAGTGAATTTGAGAGTGTTACTTTACCTGAGCCTCAGCTTCCTGAAAAGTAGATTGAAGCTTGAGATTCCTACCTCATATTTGGTTGTAAGAGTTAAATTAAGTAATATAAGTACTATGGTAAATCATCTGTATCTGGAACACATATGAAACTTGAGATGCTAAGGCATGAGTATCTCATTGGAAGACCTATGATTCCTTGTTATTATTTGATTCTTCACCTTCCTGGTTATTGTTATACTAGGATAAGCTTTTTGTTTCTGCTTCAGAATTTGACTCTATATTTAAAAAAAAAAAAAAAAAAAAACTCAGGGCAGCCTGTATTGAAAACTACATGTTACATAAATCAGACACTATCCTTGTGCTTTAATATTCAAATGACTGTATTTATCACCCCATCCCCTGTCTTGTAGCTCATAGTACAAAAAGATAATTCTTTTGAGCTATTTAAATAAGTTACAGGAATGGGTACAAAGAAAGTAAAATGGTCAGTTTATATTGATAATGTTTGTTAGAAGGTGAAAGAGTGCTAGTTTTGGTGGAACATTTTTTCAATCATTTGTCACGTTTAGGGAATGTGAGGCATTGTTTTTGCTAGTAAGGCATATTGAAATTTGGCACTTGAATAGAAGAAAAAACTAAGAGAAAACTCACCTAAGGGGGTTAGATCTATCATTCTTTCTTTTTCAGTAAAGTGCATTTTTGTATTAAAACTTAACCCTGGATTTTGAGGTAGGAAGGTGAGTTCACACCTGAGCACCACCACCTATTGACTGTAACCATAAGTATGTCACGGTTTTACAGTTTACTCATTTGTAAAATGGGTATCCTGCTTAATTAGTCCTGCCTACATAGTAGTTTTATCTTGAGAATTAAATGTGTTTATGTATATGAAAACAACATGTTAGAGAAACATCAAGGATTTAATGATTAGACAGACTTGGGTTTAATTCTCAATTACAAAGTATGTAACCTCTAGCAAGTTCCTTAACTTTTCAACATCAATTTCTTTCTCTACAATAGGGATAATAATGTCTGTTAGACAAGATTATCATCAGGATTTCATCATATCATGTGAAGAATTTCCAATGAAGTCCTTGTCTGGTACTTCTTTATCAGTATGATATTTTGTTTATGAGGTTAATAATAAATATTTATTGGTCATGTAAATGAAGTATTTATTTAAATTTAGTTCACATACATTTAAATTTAGTGGGTTAAAATATAAAATTATCTAGATAAAAAAACCAAAGGTGACTGGTTAAATGTCCATCCAGAGAACAGAATACGCTATAGGCATTATTAATATCATTATTATCATGGAAAAATATTTCCCATATATTGTTAGGTAGTGAAGGACATAAAGCAACACATATAGACTGCTCAATTTTTCAAATAAAAATTACTTGGAAAATTTTTGAAAAAAATACATTTAAAAAGTGTAATGAAACTATGGGTAAGTTTTATTTTCTCTTTTTGTGTGACTGTACTTTCTAATATACGTACAAAAATGTTTCATGCATATAACATGCATTAATAAAATGTTGCATGTAAATTATAAGAATAAAGAAACTGACCTCCTTCAGCTGAACAGATAACCACAATCTGACTGAAAGGTCCATCTCCTTTATTGTTATAAACTCCAACCTTCACTTCAAAGGGAGTAAGAGGAGGAACACTTTCATCCCGATAAATGAATTTTGAAGCTTCAGAGGATGTCACCATTTTTTCCTTCCAGCCACGTGTTCCATTGGGCCTGAAAGCTACAATATAGCCAAAGCCTTCCCCATTCTGAAACTCTTCAGATACTGGCTAAAGAAGAAAAGTTCAGTTAATTATCAGTAAAATAATTGACTCAAAAAGCCATTTCTACCAAACTTCATTTTTTTTTTTTCAAATTATGGATAACCAGAGAAAAGAAGACTTTCAAATCTCTAATGATCCCCTGGAAGCCAATATATAGCACAATCACTTGACAGTCTTTGGAAACTTAAAAGGGGTTAAAAGCAAAAGATAAAAACTTAACTAATATCAGTTGATATTTAAGAGGAGTATCAAGGATACTGAAAACTCTTGAAGTGAAACAAATTTAAACCAGTTTGTCATGTATATGAAATTAACGTTCCATACTAGAATGCAACATGTTGGGGAAAATTGTCATATGGTCTGGTGGTCTGAAAAATCTGGTTGTTGGTAATGCTCTGCAGAGCCCATTGCACAGAAAAGATAGGAGATGTTAACATAAGAAGTTTTTTTTTTAATTCTTAATGTTTATTTATTTTTGAGAGACAGAGAGAGACAGAGTGTGAGCAGGGCAGGGGCAGAGAGCGAGGGAGACGCAGAATCCAAAGCAGGCTCCAGGCCCTGAGCTGTTGGCACAGAGCCCAATGTGGGGCTCGAACTCACAAGCAGTGAGATCATGACCTGAGCCGAAGTCGGACGCTTAACTGACTGAGCCACCCAGGCGCCCCTGTAAGAAGTTTTTGTTTTTTTTTTTTTATAGTGTTTTCTTTTTCGTTTGTTTTTGGGCTTATTAATGTGAAGACATTACAAAATAGTATTTGTTCAAATAACTCTTACTATATGCTTACATATAAAACGGACATAAACTGTACACTATAGAAAGGAGTAATTGTGATTGACTAGTTAGTCAAAGGAGCAGTTACTACACTGCCTACCTAATGCTTGATACATAGTAGATACCCAATAAATACTTGACAACATTTTTTTCTTTTGAGTTTTGATTTAAGGGAAAAGTGTATAGAGTAAAGGAAAAGAGACAAAGCCTATTATATCAAAATACTGAATGTTTATATCTCCCCAAAATTCATATGATGAAATCCTAATCCCCAATGCAATGGTATTAAGAGGTAGGGGCTTTTGGTAGGTTATCAAGTTATGAGGGCAGAGACATATGTAGGGGAATAGTGCTTTATAAAGGAAACTCCAGAGAGTTCTTTAGCTCCTCTGTTATGTGAGGGTAAAGTGAGAAAGTGGCCATCTATTAACCAGACAGCAGGCTCTCACTAGACTGAAATCTGTTGGTGACTTGATCCTAAATTTCCAGGCTCCAGAACTGTGAGAAATAAATTTCTGGCATGTATAAGTCACCCCCAGTCTTTGGTATGCTTCTTTTCGCAGCTGGGTCTGAGACACAAAGCTGATAAGGATGAGAATTCTACTTAAAGAGATTTGATCTCAGTGAAGTTCAGGTATTGGGAAGTTAATTCCTGTGCAGAAATCTAAAATAAGAAATAAATTTTTACTGAGGAAGAAGGGGATGGACAGGATAACAGGACAGAGGATATGCTCATGGAGATTACTTTGTGGGAAATGTTTTTCTGTACATTTTATCATTGCTTTTAGAGACTATCAGGTATTTGTCCAGTTTGTTCCAGTAGACATTTCCATTTACTTTACATTTTCATATTCTAAAGAACAGTTCTGTGACCTATATAGTTATGTTTGATAATGAGGTAATCTAGCATCAATAAAAGGATAGTAGCTTCACAGGAAATAAATGTATCTCTCACACCCCCTCTTCCCTGCTTCCTTTATAGAAGAAAATTCAGAGATCATATAGTGAGGGAGACAAGAGAACAAAATCAAAGTCCTAATTTCACTACTTATCAGGAAAAGTAGTGTGCCTCAGTTTCATAATTTTTAAAATGAAGAAAAATTATTATCCTTATTAATAGGGTTATTATCCTTACTAGCCAAGGCACTGTTCCACAAATTCAGTGGCAGTCATTTTCTTCTTCCCCAATGGTTTTAGTAAGTGTACTATTTGTGAAATAGTTAAATGTCAAACTAAGCCAAACAAACATCTGAAGTAGTTTATGGAAGGATGTGTTTTAATTATCCAAACTTTATTCTGAGATAGCTATATTACAGGAAGACATACTTCTTTAGTTTTGGAGAAAAGTCAACTGGGGCTGGATATGAAATGAGACAGGTTCACGTTGGCAATATTCATCTGAGAAATATATGATCAAAGTGTTTCTTAACCTCATTCAAACCAAAATTCTTCAGTTTCTCTGTACCAAGTACAGAACATATATGTAGCCTTGTTTTCTAAGGAATCAACAAGTTTTGATATCTGAGTACAGACTTTCTTACCTCCCAGGCTATGACTAACTCATGCCTTCTTCCACTTCTTCCACTTACATTGGTGGGTGCTGTCTTTGGAACTGTGGATTAAAAATAGGCCAGAGTGAGGACAATAAATAGATGTTTAATTTGAGAGTTCTTGTAAGAATATATTTTGACACTACTCATGTTCTGAAAAATCCCAAAACAAACAATTAAAATTTGAAGTTAGAATGGTCATATTCCATATTAATTAAAACAAAATGTCTGTGACAGATACCCTGATTTCAAATCTATGTGGGAGAGTTTTATATATATTTTTCATGGCCATACAGTGCATTACCAAACTAATCCTATTGTAAACGTTCTGTGGTAGTAAGATTGAGATCGTAATTAACACTATAGTTAAGGACATCTACTAATGGTTAAATTTCATTCTAAAAATTCTCTCCTTTCTAATGATGTGACTCTCCTGTGGTCTCAGGGCTTGAAGAGCTCCTAGAAAGTAAACAGGTTGTCTTATTACTGCTTTACCAGAACCCACAGGAAGCTCCAATTTAAGGAAATGTGGCAACAGTTCCATAGACTGAGAACCTATTTAAATAAATAAACATTAAAAAAAACTATCAAGAGTGAATCTCTCTGTAAATTGTATAACTACCCGATGAAATTTTTTCAAATGAATAACTATTAAAAGAATAAATGTCTCAAAGGAATAAATTTCTCCTTCACTGCACCAAACCACAAAACCTGCAGTTGAAAGGGAACATTTTCAAATGAAGAACTGTTAAATGAAAAAAACTATTAAAAGAAATCGTTTTGTAAGCTATGAGCCCGCATTAAAAATTTTACACTTCAGCATTGCCTTTATATCCTTGCATATAGTTTTTAAATGATATCGATAAACTCATAAACAATAAATTCACTCTCATATATTACCTACTTGGATGAAAGGTTATTAATTACTGGTAGATATTCATACAGCATTTTATGTACAGGAAAAACTGATGCAGAATTTATATTCCACTAGAAAGGAAAAAAAAGGAGGTGGGAGAGAATAGTCTGTGAATATATAATTGGCTCCACTGAATAAAGACTTTTATTCACCAGGGTTTAAATTTCAGTATCTTTGGGCACTTTTCTCCATGAACATGAGTCCTCATCTTGCTCATGCACAAGTAGAAGGATATATACAGCAGCAGTTACCAATCTTTCTTTCACAGTGACATATATATTAAAAATATTCATATGTGGAGTTCACTGTCATGAATTCCCTGAGAATTAAATGGAATTGGATACCCCTTTGTCTCTCATTCAAGAAATCACAAAATATTCAACTGAGAAAAAATGATGGTATCAAAGCAATAACTGTGATATGTACTAATTTATATAAAGAGCAAGCAAATCATTTATTAATTTGAGTTTTTATTAGTAGTCATAGTTATTGCTAAATATAGCAACCTATGACATATCTGTTTTGACACCAGGTCCCCAAGACACTGTTATATAGTCCTAGTTCTAAATTTATCTTCTAGTCCATGGCATAGGGTAAGGCACACAGGAGTGGAGCTGGGTTAACTGTATGCATAAAAGAACAGGGATCTAAGGTTCCAAATATCCCCTCAGTGGCTAATCTCAGAGTTATGAATGTTGTGATCATCAATGCAAGTCAAATAAATAGATAAGCAAATTATTTTGTTGACACAATGTTACTATGGCTTCTCATAGTACCATTTGTAAAAAATGAATGAACACACACACACACACACACTTCATATTCATTTTTGACAACAAACAGTTAAATAATATTATGAGTATTATCTACCAGAGATATTTACTTTGTCTATTACATTGGAATCACTAAAGTTATGCCCTAAACTTAGGATTTTGAATCCTCTTCCTTGAGGATACTTTCCCTATAATCATGGATTTTGTGGAAATAATAGGCACTGAATATTCTTTTCCATTTTATTCAGCTATCAAACATCACCCAAAAGGAGGATGTTTGTAACCTTTAGCTTAGAGCTGGAGAGTAGTCTGTAGGTTCTCCAGTAAACATCTCTTGAAAGTCATTTAAAAGATACGAGTAGAATAAAACACAAGTGACTATTCTATCCTTTCTTCTGAAGCCTTGGTAATATTGTTCCACAGTCCATTAATGCTTTTATTTTTTAGAAAATACATTTATATTTTTCAAATATTTTAACTTTGTAATTAAAAAAAGAAAAACAAACTAATAAAATATTTGGTGAAAATTTCTACTTTGAGGAAATGGGAAAGCAATATAACACCTTCTATGATGTGACTTGTTTTTCTGTGGGTAATTTCATCATCAAATTACCCATAAATGATCCATATTGGAAAATTTCTTTTATTATTTGAAATCAATCTTTGAAGTTTTCCTATTACTGCTAAATTCTTTTCAAGAGAAGATAGCCCATATCAATTTAATATAAAGAGTAAGATCCTGCTCTTTCTCATTTGATCTCCAATTTTAACGTATAATAAATGACACAAAGAAGGTATTATGGTTCACTGTGTTAATAATATGTGTCTAGGGGCACCTGGGTGGCTCAGTCAGTGAAGCATCTGACTTCAGCTCAGGTCATGATCTTGTGGTTCTTGGGTTTGAGTCCCATGTTGGGCTCTGTGCTGACAGCTCAGAGCCTGGAGCCTGCTTCAGATTCTGTGTCTCCTCCTCTCTCTGCCCCTCCCTTGCTCATGCACTCTCTCTCTCTCTCAAAAATAAACATTAAAAAATTTTAATGGTATATGTCTATAAAATCAACTGTTCTTAATTTAAAAATCTCACTAGCTATAATAGTAACTACTCATAGAAAAGTTAAGTCTTCAAACACATAGCAACATCCTAAGTGTCCATCCTAAGATGAATAGATAAATAGAATACACATGCTTGAATATTATTTTGCCAGAAATGAAGGCATTATGCCAAGTGAAATAAGCCAGACAGGGAAATACTGTATGATCTCACTTATGTGTGGAATCTAAAAAAAATGGGGTTGCTAGAAACAGAATAGATTTGATGGTTGCCAAAGGTGGAGAATGGTGGGTGGGAAAAATGGGTGAAGGTGGTCAAGAGGTAAAAATTTCCAGTTATAAAATAAAATGTTCTGGGCATGTAATATATGGGATGGTGACTATAATTAACAATATTGTGTACTTCAAAGTTGCTGAAAGATCTTAAAAATCCTTATTACAAGGAAAAAAATTGTAACTATGTGAGGTGATGGATGCTAAATAAACTTACTCATTATGTTGTAACTTTAAACTAATACAGTGTTATATGCCAATTATATCTCAATAAAACCAAAAAAGAAAACACACAAAAAAGAAATATTAAGGCTTTAATAGCTAGGCATCAGACATTGTATTTTGTTGTCAAGATCCCAGTGTTTTCATTGGGTACTCTAATTCTAATGGTTTAAATTTCCTAATTGTATACAGATGATCAGTGGAACCTATGCTCATTCATTTCCTTTTGAAGTTGGTGAGACACAGTCATCACTTCAGTCAACACTTTGGAGTCCATTTATTTTAATTATATCCTTTTATTTACAAAAAAACATATTCATGGTATGTAGAGATTTGACTCAATCTTTCAGAGCCCTTGTGGTATCAAGTTCCATAATTCTTGTTAGAAGTATAAAATTAATATCTAATAAATGCTTTCACTGAGTGGAGAGAAATATGTATTTGTTGAAAAATTAAATACATTTTCAATATGGTTAACAAAAACCTGGTTTAGAATTAAGCAGCTAGATGCTTTTATCCCTTGTTTTGCTACTGATAAATGTCATGAGCTTATTGGATTAGAGAATCAAGTTTACATGCATGGTTAATGGGTTCAACTCTAATTCTTCTGTTTTTATCTGAGCAATGCTGTTCCATAAATGGATAATGTAATTAATACTTTTCTCACAAGCTGAAAATGCTTTGCTGTTTTAGTGCCTTATTTGGCATGTTGAAATATAGACTATTGTCACTTTTCAACTTATACATTAGAATATTGTTATAAACACTCAAAGAGACCAAAATATAGTACTTTAATTTAAGCATGCATGACTTTAGGCATGAATCTCCAAGAACTCTTTATAAGTGTAATACTTTGAAAAAGTCAGTAGTTTGTAAAAGTCAATCATGCTAATATCATGCTTTAATTCACGTTAAACTAAACAAAAGAAGATAATATAAAATCATTTACCAATCTTCTTTTTTCCTGAAAACTTTCTAATATTTATTACAGTAGATGTTTACATAGCCTATTAAATGATACAGCTCTATTAGAGATCTGGGAGAGGCTATATAATTTAAGAGCTTAATGGTAATCCAGCAACTGATTTGAAAACCAAGATACAGAAGAATAGAAAGAAGGAAGGGACATTGTTTATAAGATAATGGTGGGAGTCAAGAGGGAAATTAAAAAAAAAAAAATACCTACCTGAATTGAAGTATGTAGCACACAAATATTTCAGTTAACTCAAAATCATTTAAGTTTACTTGATAAAAAGAGTTAAATTTAAATAGTTTCTAAAACCAAAAAGTACTAGTGGTGTATCCTAAAGAGTTCAAATAATGCTTTTACTCCTATCACTAGGATAGATAAGGTGTGTGCACAAATTGAAATACATTTTTGTGGGAATGAGAAAGATCTGGGTGTGGATCTCAAGCTTAGCATTCTAGTTGATTAGTTGAAAATATTTCTTAACTTTTTGTCCTTCAGCTGCTTCACAGAGATAATAATAGTACCTACACTTTAAGGTTTTTTTCATAATTATTTACCATAGTACCTGGAACTATATTTATAAATACTATGTAATGTTATTATCTACTTAGATTTCAAAAAGAGAAAATGGTGAAGTGTTCTATGATAAACAGTAAAAGTTTAGCATTGAGTCTATACATATATAATCTCAAAAGAAATTATTCTTTTGGAAATCTGGATAATATTGTTTTGATAGTACCATGGGAATGATGCTTTCAAATTTGTTTGAACTTGGAAATGTAGGCAAGATGCTATTTTTTATTTACAAAAGAGGATATTTTAGAAAATGTAAGATTTCTCTGATTTATGAACCTTCTCATAAATGGCAATAGTCAAAAGCACAGTAGGTTAATATATACAATAAATGATGTTTACCTCAACTCATATTCTCTTAGCTTTATTTATATGGCTCCCCAAGGAAGTAGAAGCAGAGGATGGGTAAAATAATCTTTAAAAGAGATTTGTTGATGTATGTGGTAGAAAGAGGATATTGAAAATGCAAGAGGAAGAAGGAAATGGGGGGGGGGAAGATAACTTGAAATCACTATCTTTGGTGAAGGGTTAGAATTCCAGCTTTACTTCTTAAGTGGTGACCTTGTACAAGTTTTTAAAACTTTCTACTTCTGTTTTCTCATCTGTAAAATGGGGATAAACACTTCTTGCTTTAGAGGGTTGATATGACAATGAAATGATATAATAAAGGACATGTACTTAGCATAGAGCTTGAACATGGTTCATGATTTATGACTGGTATATAGTATTATGGGGACTAGGAAGATATGAAAAGTCATACTTGAGTGTCTCATATTTACTCCTGGGTTGATAACCTTTCATCACTCTTTTATCTTTCATGTTCAAGTCTTCTACAACTCTTCCATCATTTTGCTATTAATCAGAAAAGCACATGCCCCAGGGCATGTGGGTGGCTCAGTAGATTAAATATCTGACTCTTGATTTTAGATCAGGTCATGATCTGATGGTTTGTGAGATTGAGCCCTGCATAGGGTTCTGTGCTGATGGTGCAGAGCCTGCTTGGGATTCTTTCTCCTCTCTCTGCCCCTCCTCTGTCTCTCTCTCTCTCTCTCTCTCTCTCTCTCTCAAAATAAATAAACATTTAAAAAAAAGCGCATGCCTAAAAATTAGCCATATTTCTTTTATAAAGGCTTTTGCTAAAATTACTTACTATCTCTGCTTGCAAAGTGCCTCTGAAAATGGAGACCTATTTCTTGAATATATTTTGTAGAAAAAACTTGCCTAGGCCAAAGTAGCTTCATTAGTTAAAAATACTGTCTGCTTCATTTAATAGTATTTTCTTTTAGACTTTCTTAATTACTTCAACTAAATGCTTAATTTTTTAATAAATCTTTTTTTAGAAACATATACTAGAGAGACATTTGTGAACCCTACGACGTTTTGTCTTTTCTCTGCACACATCAATGCCTGACAACAGTAGATTTTCTAATTGTCTCTTATAAGTAATTCTGTCCAAGTCCCATTTGGTCTGGTCTTCAAAGCCCCATTAAATGCCATTTACAAGGCCAATACACATAACCCTAGAGAAAACCAATACAAAAATATTAATTTTATTGTGTTTATTCCATAATTTGTGAACTCAATGAAATTTCCTAAGTAATTATCATGAACAAGAACTGTGAAGGTATAAATAGGAACAAAGCAAGATCCTTTCAGAAGTAGGAAGGTAATGGACATTGAAAGAACTTTTAATAGGAAATTAAATGAGTCTTCTGGACTTGGGATGAGTCAAATGTAACCTCAATTGTTAAAGTGAGATTGGCCATAGAAAATCACAGAATTGCTAAGAATCAGAGAAACGAAATTTTATGATCTTTTTCTGTTACCCTCCAGCATATATATATATATATATATATATATATATATATATATATGATTTTAGCACAAGGAAGGTTTTGGAAAAAATATTGTCAGTTTAGTAGAAAAATGTGTTGTGGCATCTCCTTACATCCTTAGCTGTCAATAGAAGGGAAATGGGAATGTTGTTTCCCTCTCAAGCTAAGTGAGAAGAGGAGGAAATCACTGCTACAGAGTACAGATGCTTACATCTCACATCCTGGCTGAATGCTGTCAAGCTTCAGACTTTTGCAATATGGCCCAGTCTGATGCTATTTCACCAGAGTGGAGACCAAAATAGCTCTTTAGAACATCAAGTTTGGCAGCTCAGGAATGTGATTACAGGGGGCCAAGTGGACACTATGGAAGGTAAGTTTGATTAGGCTGGCTGGGATCACTCCCAAGTAAACTTCCTGCTAGAGGATAGGATAGTCTCCAAAGAACTCAGTGCATCTTATAAGAGAAAGAAGCAGCATGTGGACAAATGCTGTTACACATTGCACTCAACACCCATTTGAGTACTACACCCATGTGAAAACTACCTAAGTAGTTTTCCTCCTTCTTCTTATCTTGCCTATAAAGTGACTGGAGCAGCAGCTGGAAGGTGAGGGAAGAAGTGGAAAGAAAGAAAAGACAAATGAGCTCTTGGTTCAAGCCTATTCTGGGAAAGAACAAGAGAAAGCATGGACTGGATGTGAGATTAAAGTTTTTATTTAAATTAAAATGGAAGTTTTTAATACCTGAAAGTGATACTTCCATAATATCTAAAAGTGCCTTGGATGTATATAGTTGGGGCTGAAGTCAGAGATTAGAGGAAGCATAATGGAGAAAATAAAATTATTTTATGTTAAAATTACACAGAGTTCAGTCTGTTAGTAAACCAATTACATAACTATGATGCAGTGCAGAAAATCCTAAGACTAGGAAAGATTTTCATCTGATTGTCTACTTGACACTCAGATTTATCTGGCCAAGCATTTACCTATTAAATGTAGAAAAAATATTTTGCTTTCTGTGGCCAGAAATATGTGTGTGTCCTTTTCCATTTCAGAGCCAAGAAAGAATGGCAGGTCAGAATACAATGTGCTAAGCAACTGGAAAACTATATGAATGTGAAACAAATTTTTTAAGCAAGTTCTTTAATTTGACACTTCTCTTTTTCTGCTCCTTTTGTCTATGCTATAAGAAACAAAGAAAATGGCCATATACTGGTACAATTTCACAATCCACTTATAGACTGGTATCTGGCTAGATAACAAATGCAGCATGGGAAGCTAGACAGGGGTAGAGATGGAGATTTAGAGGAGAGGCATCATGTGTACTGTGCACCACATTCTGAAAGGCTCCCTTGATTCCTAAGCCATCAGGTGGGCTGAGTGGCCAGACTTGATGGTGCAGTCTGTGGCAGAGACTTCTCAATAGGAGGGCATCTTGGAGGAGCCAGATATAAGCTAAGAAAGTGGATGATACTTATTGTATCAATAGACATACATTTAACCTGAAAATATTTCCTAAATGTGAAAAAAGTGACTAATGCATAATTACTATTGTTAAAACTTCCATTGAACAAAGTAATAACTCATTTACATTGATGATGATGATGATGATGATGATGATGATGATAAGTGGCTAATATTAAGCATTTACCATGTGCCAGGCACTATGTTAAGCTCTTTACATGCATTATATTATTTAATATAAAGAGCCAATGGAGTAGGTTGTGATTGTCTCCATTTTATAAGTGGGAAAATTGAGCCTTGAGCAATTTATATATCTTATCTATTTCACTGCTAATAAACAGCAGATAACATTAATACAGATCTGCCTAATTCTAAAACTCAAATTTTTAATTACAGGTTGAAGATAGAATCTTCTTTTCTTTCTTTCCTTCTTTCTTTCCTTCTTTCTTTCTTTCTTTCTTTCTTTCTTTCTTTCTTTCTCAATCTCTGTTATTTCATCATAAATTTGTTTTTGATGTTTATTTATTTTTGAGAAAGAGAGAGAGAGACAGAGTGCAAGTGGGGAGGGACAGAGAGAGAAAGAGACACAGAATCCAGAGTAAGCTCCTGGCTCTGAGCCGTCAACACAGAGCCCGAGTAGGGCTTGAACTCAGGAACCATGAGATCATGACCTGAGCTGAAGTCAGACACCCAGGTGCTCTTCTGTTATTTCATTATTTGAAATAAAGAACTGCAGATATTGAGATTTATACAAAGAGCTTTGCTAATAATAAACATTTTATACTACAGAGAAAACCAAACCTTTCTAAATAATAGATTACATAGTTAACTCTATCTTATGTCCTTTTCATTTATATTCAACAATTAGTGTTATAAATGCATAAATTATGGAATATTAAAGTTCAATTAAATAAGAAAATTGCTGTTGTATTCATTTTTACATATTTTTCCATTTCTACTGTAGTGTATGTTTTACATTCACTTCCTAAAATGTGATTTTTTTTCTCTTGTGTTCTCTTTTTAAATGATAGAGAAAGCATTTCCTTTACCCAACCCAAAATAATACATGAGTTTGATGATAGTAACACATTTCCAAAATAAAACAGAATTATATCTATCTGCCTATCTATCTATAATCTATTTATCTATCATCTATTTATCTATCTACTTACCTATCATCTATCTACATATATCATCTACAAAAACTTGTATGAAAATTATACTATAAATAAATAAATACAAATGTGCATTAAAGTAAAAAACATATGTATATTACTATTTTGATATTCTAATAATAAGCCAGATTGACCCAATTTATCTTATATTTATTGACTGTTAAGAGTATTTTGATGAGTCTAAAATTCAAAATATATCTTAGAGGAAACTGCAAAGAAAAAAAAATTTTTTTTTGGTGTGTGGGAAAGAAACAATCCCAAGGTAAACATGCTTTAGTAAACCTGCATTGGGATTTAGAATATTAAAGTAACTAGGATACTTTTAAAGGAACATAAAACTTTCAACTCAATATCTTGAATGTGAGACCTTTCTCTTTCTCAAGACCTTCTCTTTCTCAAGTAGCTCTGTTGATTTTCAGAGATTACTTGGTCCGTTAGAACAGGATCATCTTTTAAAATGCAGAGCATGTACTTAAAAGAGGCAGAGTATGTCAGTTGAGAGGGCATCTCAGGATATTTGTGTCCCTTTTAATCTGTGCTGCCTGATAAAACAGACACAAAACTCAACACTTGGTTCAGCATCATTAGTAGTTTTAGCCCTGTGTGGTACCAAAGTACAAGAAGCATTAAGTAGACTGTACAAGCCTTCCTCAACTAACTTTCAAAGGGGTGCATTGCATGCAGTTTTCATGCTATTTCTTTTCTCTTCCATGAGATTTTAACAGACTAAATAAAGTATGCCATGTATATAGAACTAATGATAAAATGGAAAGGCTTGAGTTATATGATTGAGGTAGCTGCAGGAAGAGATGAGGGTCAGGTCTTTCAGAATGTATCATCTGAATGCAATTTAGCTTGAAAAATAAAAGTGCTTTTGCTGAAGTGTTTTTAAATTGTACAAGGAGATTTATACTATAAAAGTCTAAAAGGATTATTCATCTGAAACAGATTATTTATTTTCAAAATGAATATTTATAGAGAACCTCTGAATTAGGCAGTAATCTTTGCCTTTGTTTAAACACAATTAACAATATGCAAAATAAGGCAGTTTTTTTAGAAAATATGTGAGCATAAGTACTAATATTGGCAGTCATTTCAATATCTACATAGTGACTGCATAAAATGAGAAATGAGTAACCTGTTATACTCTTAATTAGTGAACACCTGTACACAATGAAAGCATGGCTGATTTATGAATGCATGAAAATCTAACCAGGCAATTGATGTTCAATTTAAAATTCAAACTATTGAAAAAATAGCAGAAAAAAAAAACAACTTGTACTAGGCAAATCACAAAAGCAGAAAAGTTGGATTTTCTGTGAATGAATCTTTTCCAATATATTTAGGCTACTTTATCTTTTATTTTCTTGATTGCTTAATTTTTATATAGAAATAATTTGAATAACTTTTGTATAGCTATTCCTACTTAGTGCAATAAATTAACCATTTGGTATTTTTGTCTTTTTTTCATGTGAAGAAAATAGGGGCATGTGAAGGAAATAGAAGGAATATTTCCTTTAATCTGTCAACAAAAACATACAGAGTACCAGTGCCAAAATATTGTCTTAGGTGCTGAAGATATAACACTAAAACATTATACAAAAATCCTCATCCTCAGTGCACTGACATTCTAATGATTGAGATTAATATATTATCAGAGTGTAAAAATATTAAAATTATTTGTTTTTTTCCTCCTTGTATCTGAAATTTACCCCTTTTTCTGTTTTCGGAATGGTCTCATCAGCATTATTCACATCTGTGTTTGCCTAAGCTAGTGCCCTACTAGACATTTTTTAGTAGACAATTTTATAGGACATAAGAGATAAGTCCTTAAAAGAGATAAGTCCTTGGGGCGCCTGGGTGGCGCAGTCAGTTAGGCATCCGACTTCAGCCAGGTCACGATCTCGCGGTCCGTGGGTTCGAGCCCCACGTCGGGCTCTGGGCTGATGGCTCGGAGCCTGGAGCCTGTTTCCGATTCTGTGTCTCACTCTTTCTCTGCCCCTCCCCCGTTCATGCTCTGTCTCTCTCTGTCCCAAAAATAAATAAAAAACGTTGAAAAAAAATTAAAAAAAAAAAGAGATAAGTCCTTATTGATAAGTCAATAAAACTTCGTTCAAAGTAATAAAAACTTTATGAAAGTTTTTTTCTTTATTTTTTTTCTTTTTCCAGATTTTGGGCTAGATATTTAAATTTTGTTTTTTTAATATTTTTAATTGTTTTAAAGTTTATTTTTGAGAGAGAGCATGCCCGCCCAAGTTGGAGAGGGGCAGAGAAAGAGGAAGAGAATCCTAAGCAGGCTCCATTCTGTCAGCACAGAGCCCTATGCGGGGCTCAAACCCTGTAAGCCATGAGATCATGACTTGAGCTGAAATGGAGAGTTGGATGCTTAATCAGCTGAGCCACCCAGGTGTCCCTAAAATTTGTTTTTAAATAAAATTGCTAATTCCTCTATGTGACCATTAAAAACATTTTAGAGATAATTCATTCCAAAAGACCAGAAGAATGCTGTGTTTTCTGTCAGGAAGGAGATGGATATTTATTGTACACATAGGTGTCAAGGGGGCAGCAAGTCAACTTAAGATGATGTTTGCCTTTGCAGAGTATAATTTATGACATGTAGGTGGTGAAGGGCAATATAGAGTTCTAAGAAAGTACACTGAAATTAAAGTTTACTGTTAACTACTGGAGAAAAAGAGGTGGGCATATCTATTCTGAATTTTATGGATTTGCTATATCAAATGAGTACATAATTAGAAAAAGAAATTAACTGCTTCAATTTCATGGTAACTTGAAGATGAGTGCTAGGGTTGGGAGGAAATTGAAGCATCTAGATGCATTTGCAGAAACAAGAAGAAAAAGATCTGAAAACAAATAAAATGAAATAATTATTTTAAAGGAAATAATTTTATGATGTCTAGGTAAATGAATCCAGAAAAAAAATTATACTAAAGCAAGCAATCATGGTTGATTCAACTTGCTTTCAAAGTGATTAGCACATGCTAAATTGAATTCTGATTCTCCAAAATTCTTACCTGCTTCATTTGTACGGATCATTCGAGATGGAGTGCTTGGATCTCCAGTCCCAATTGGATTGGTAGCCACCACTCTAAATTCATATTCCACCCAGGGGTTAAGGTCCACTGCCATGGCTGACTCCATGTCACCTGTTATGATTTCTGGGACTATGGAGAGGAAAGAGATTTCATGGCATTAGGAGGACTCAGAAACAGTTACAAATGGCGATCAAGGATATCACAGGTATAACAGAATCAGTAAACTGATGCATAATTCCTTATTACACAAGGTCATGGTGTCATCTCTGGTCTCATTAGTAAAATGAAAATCAATCTTTAGGAAGTAAGCACTTGTCCATATCAAAGATTGTTGTAGTTAATTAGAATTCTTTCATTTCATGTTTATACATAAATGCTGTAACATAACTTGCCATTATCTACACTAAAAATCATTTTGTCAACCTCTCAGCCTCAAATAAGAGGCTTACTAGTGCTATAATTTAAGCAAATAGTTCTTAAATTTCTAGGGAAATTTCTTGAGCAGTTTGCGTCTCTCAGTTCTGGCAAGCATGCTTAACCACTTGGCAGTTCAAAGCTGCAAACCCCTCTAATTTAAAAACAGGTTTGTGGAATCTAAGCAGAAGCTCTGCACTCTTCTTGGAATGATTTTTGTGCTAAAGTTTGATTTTATTGAAACACAAAATTGTCAATACAATTATCATGGAGTAAAATACTTTTTACTTAGTATATATGCTATATTTGGGACTGCTTTTCTTGTTCATTCAGCTCTGCTGTCTAGGAAATATTTCGGGAAGAACATTTGTCACAGGTGTGGAAATAGGGAAATAGGAGAACCTTCCTTAGGATATGCAAAGATCCTCTGGATTTATGTCAATACTGGATTTCTGTGTAAGCGTGTTAAGATGGGGGAGGCTCTTGATTTGATGACTGTTCAATTTTACTATGACAATATGGAATTTGGATTTTACATGAAAATATCTTTTGAAATGTGTCAAGAGAATGTTAACAAATAATCAGTTCTGTGAAAGGTGAATGATCAGAGCATTGGCAGTGTGGGCTGCCTGACAAACTTTATATTACTGCAAAGCTGAATTTTTTTGAGGCAGTGAAATGAAGACCTGGAGAAAAGTCTGCCTGACTGCACTGGCAGCTGAGCAACATCCTTGGAGTCTAAGACATAGGGGAAAAAAGGCCACTGCTCAGTTCATAGCTTGGTGAAATGCTGCCTGCCAAATATAACATGGGAAGATTTCTCCAGACACTTAGCCCTCCCTATCTCCTAGCCTACACTGTATCATCAATACTTGCTTTGATCCATCAAAGACTTACCTCACTGTTTCATTTACTTCTGTTTACGTCAGTCACCTCAAGCAACTCTAGACATCTAAGTCATCCCTCATCCTTTTTATTCTAATCCCCATAGAATTCTGCGCATATCCTTTTCTGCCCTAGTTCCCCTCCTTCTCTACTCTGTCAAATCTGTTTAGTGTGACCTCTGGAATTCATAATCCTTTATTAGCAAAATCTCCTGTATATAATTTTCCTTCCTGAACATCCTTCCAACTTTTACTTTAATATAATCCTGAATCCCCAGTAAGGAAACTTTATGCCTCTGAAGGGATGGCTCTCTTAAGATATAGTAGACAAGAGTAACCAGTCCATCTTGGTTGTGTACACCCTCTCCTTTGTCTCCAATGGATTTTTTCCATTAGCATATAAGCATGAAGGTATTTTCCCCACCAAAACCCTGCAAAAACAAAACAAAATTCTCTCAAAACTTCCTCTCCTTCTAGCTTTCATCCAGTTTCTACTTCTTGAGAGCTGTTTGTGCTATTATTTGCTGTCTCTAATTATTTTCCTTTTTACTCACTCTAAACATAAAGATGGGAAGAAGAGATCCTACCTTTAAGCTCTTACCTCCAGCTTTCTCCCATAACCACTCCTGTCAAGATTGCCAATGGTCGTTATTACTAACCCTATTGTCAGGTCTCTGTTCCTCATCTTTCTTGACCTAACATCATTCTTTGACACATTCTTTTTTCTTTGAAATACTTTTTAAAACATAACTTCTGTTTTTTCTGACATGATTAGTCACCATTGCTGATTTCTTTTCATCTTTTAGATTTACCCAGTTCTACTAACTCCTTGGTGATCTTATCTAGTTTTATGGTTTTAAATACCTTCTGTGTGCTATGACGCCAATTATTTTCATCCATGAGCCTCTTCCCTAGACTCCAAACTCATTTGTCCAATGGCCTAATGGACATTTCTATTTGGATAGGGTTCTCAACCTTAAATTCCACCTCCTATTTCTGAAGTATTCCCTATTCAGTGAATGAAAATTGTATTCTTATGGGTGTTGTAGCCAAGATCTTGGAGTTATCCTGGATTCCTTTCTTTTCTCCTTGTCTCACTTTAACCCATAGGCAAATTATAAAATTGCTGATATCAAAATATGATTTCTTCACTTCCTTTTGCAACAAAACTTCTTAAAAGTTTTGTCTATGTTTTCTTTCATTCTTTCTTTTTTTAATGAATTAACATACAATGATATATTAGATTCAGGTGTACAATATAATGATTCAAAAATTCTATGCATTACTCAGTGCTCATCAAGAGAAATGTGCTGTTGATTCCCTTTATCTTTTTACCCTTTCCCCTACCTACTTCCTTTCTGACAACCACCAGTTTGTTCTCAGTATTTAAGAGTCTCTGTTTTTTTTGTTGTTTGTTTGTTTGTTTGTACCTTCTTTCCGTTTGTTTTGTTTCTTAAATTCCACATATAAGTGAAATCATATGGTATTTGTCTTTCTCTGACTGACTTCACTTAGCATTATACTCTCTAGGTCCATCCATATTGTTGCAAATAACAAGATCTCATTCTTTTTATGGCTTTTTAACATTCCATTATATACATGTAGCATATCTTCTTTATCCATTCATCTATCAACAGACGCTTGGGTTGCTTCCAATCTTGACAATTATAAAAAAGTGCTACAATAAATATAAGGGTGGGTATATCTTTTTAAATTACTGTTTCCTTTTTCTTTGGGTAAATACCCAATAGTGGAATGACTCATTCATATGGTAATTCTATTTTTAATTTTTTGAGGAACCTCCAAACTGTTTTCCATAGTGGCTGCACCAATTTGCATTCCTATCAACAGTGCCCAAAGCTTCATTTTCTCTACATTGTTGCCAACATTTATTATTTTTTATCTTGTTGATTCTAGCCATTTTGACTAGTGTATATCTCACTGTGGTTTTAATTTGTATTTCCCTGATGATTAGTGATATTGAGCATCTTTGCATGTGTCTTTTGGCCATCTGTATGCCTTCTTTGCAAAAATGTATATTCAGGCCCTCTGCTCATTTTTAAATCAGATTATTATTATTATTTTTTTTTGGTGTTGCATTTATATATATTGGATATTTACTCCTTATCAGATATATTATTTGCAAATATATTCCCCCATTCAGTAAGTTGCCTTTTTGTTTTATTAATGTTTAATTCACTGTGTAGAAGCTTTTTATTTTGGTGTAATCCTAATAGTTTAATTTTGCTATTATTTCCCTTTCCATAGGAGACATATCTAGAAAAATGTTGCTATGGCTGATATAAAAGGAATTACTGCCTATGCTTTCTTTTAGGAATTTAATGGTTTCAGGTCTTACACTTAGGTCTTTAAACTACTTTGAGTTTATTCTTGTGTATGGTGTAAGAATGTGGTCCAGTTTTAATTCTGTTGCATGTAGCTGTCCAGTTTTCCCAACACCATTTACTGAAGAGGGTATCTTTTCCCTATTGTGTATTCTTGTCTCCTTTGTTGTAGATTAATTGACTATATATGCATGGGTTTATTTTGGGGGTCCTTATACTGTTCTATTGATCTATGTGTCTACTTCTGTGCTAGTACCATACTGTTTTGATTACTACAGCTTTGTAGTATATCTTGAAATCTGGGAATGTGATACCTGCAGCTTTGTTCTTTCTTTTTCTTTTTTTCTTTTTTTTTTTTTTATATTGCTTTGGTTATTCAGGGTCTTTTATTGTTCCATACAAATTTTAGTATTTCTGTGAAAAAATGCTATTGGCATTTTAATAGGGATTACTTGAAGTCTGTAGATTGCTTTGGATACAATGGACATTTAAACAATATTGGTTCTTCCAATCTATCAACATGGAATATCTTTTCATTTGTTTGTGTCATCTTTAATTTCTTTCATCAGTGTTATAGTTTTCAAAGTACCAGTCTTCACTTCCTTGGATAACTTTAGACTAGGTATTTCATTATTTTTGGTGCGACTATAAGTGGAATTGTTATTTTTAAATTTTTCTTTCCTCTACTTCATTACTATTATATAGAAATGCAACAGATTTCTGTATATTAATTTTGTGTCCTCTGACTATACTGAATTAATTTATCAGTTCTAGTAGTTTTTTGTGGAGTCTTTAGGGTAGTATCTATATAGTATCACGTCATCTGCAAATAGTGGGCTTTACTTCTTTCCTACCAATTTGGTGGCCTTTTATTAATTTTTCTTGTCTGATTTCTGTGGCTAGGAATTCCAGTGCTATTTTAAATAAAAGTAGTGAAAGAGAACATCCTTGTCTTTGGTTCTGATCTTAGAGGAAAGGCTCTCAATTTTCACCATTGAGCTATGGGGTTTTCATGCATGGCCTTTATTATGTTGTCAGATATGTCCCTTCAATACTTACTTTGTTAAGTTTTTTTTATCATGAATGGATGTAGTTCTTTGTCAAATGCTTTTTCTGCACCTATTGAGATGATCATAGGATTTTTATCCTTTGTCTTGTTAATGTGGTATATCACACTGCTTGATGTGCAAATACTGAAACACGGTGCATCCCACTTATTGTGGCAAATGACCTCCTATTTTGAACCCATTTTTGTGAGACTTTAGTCTTTATTATTTTACTAAAATTACTATTGTCAAGGTAACCAATGACCTCCACGTTGCTAAGATCAGTGATAAATTCTCAATCTTCATCACACTTCACGTGTCAGCAGCATTTGACGCAGTTGATTACTTCCTTTTCCTTAGTGAATTTTATTCTTTTGTCTTCCAGGATATCACATTGTCTTGGTTTTCCTTTTAACTAAATGGTTAGTTTTCTTTTGTATCCTTAGTCTTTTTCCTCTTTTCTACAACTTCTTACTATTGAAATGCTCCAGGGCTCAATTTTCCTACTTTTTTCTTCTTTATTTTGTGTTCATATACTTTACATGACATGCAATCTTATGGTTATAAATGAAATTTATATGCCAATAACTTTCCAGTTTATATCTTTATTCTAAACCTCTCTCTTAAAGTGAATCCTCATATATCCAATTGCCTATGCTTAGGGGCTCTATATCCACACATACAGGGGCCCTATAAACCACAGTGAATCCCTGTATTCACTGGGGGTTAAGGCTTCAACATATAAACTTTGGAGGAGTCACAATTCAATCCACATCAGGCAGGTTTCAATTTTAAATAAAATGATCAGGATAAGTCTCATTGAGAAGACACAGTTGAGTGAAGTTTTAAAGGAAATGTGGATTTAGTTATGCCGATATCTAGGGGAGAAGCATGTCAGGTAAAAGGCACAACTAGTGTAAAGGTATTAGAAGCATTATATGTAAGAACATTAGAATATTGGTGAGTCAGGAGCAAAGTGAGCTCTGGGAAAAATGGTAAAGATGAATGGAGAATGATAGAAGACGATAGGACCAAGTCAAATAGGAGTTGGGTTTTCATTCTGAAAGAAATGGATAGACACTGGAAGACTGATATTCTAAGTCTTATCTTTTAATACATTAGTTCAGACTATGTTGAGAATAGGAAGGGGGCACCTGGGTGGCTCAGTTGGTTAAGTGTCTGACTTCAGCTTAGGTCATGATCTCATGGTTCAATGGTTCGTGGGTTTGAGCCCCACATCGGGCTCTGTGCTGACAGCTCAGAGGCTTGAGCCTGTTTTGGATTCTGTGTCCCCCCCCCCCCCTCTCTGCCCTTCTCCTGCTCACACTTTGTCTCTGTCTCTCAAAAATAAATAAATATTGAAAAAAATTTAAAGAGCCTTTAAAAAAATAGGAAGTAATTATACTTAAATGAGGTAACAAGGATGGGGCTCTTATCTGGTAGAATTAGTGTCCTTATAAGAAGAGATTCCAGAGCACTCACTTCTTTTTTTCTCTTCCATGTGAGGACACAGTGAGAAGGCTGCAGCTGCAAGCCAGGAGGAGAGTTCTCACCAAGAATTAAATCAAATTGGCCGGCACCTAGATCTTAGAATTCCCAGGCTTTAGAAATGTGAGAAGAAAAAGTTCTGTTATTTAAACCACCAAGTTTATGGTCTTTTGTTATGGTAGCCTCAGCAGACAAATACACTGCCATAGTGTATTTGCCATAATACTTCTGATCCTCCTTACAATATTTCTTTAATTTTTTTGTTCACTAACTTCTTTGTGTTGTTTCGTTTTTATTTTTTATTTAAATTTTAGTTAGTTAACATATAGTGCAATATTGGTTTCAGGAGTTGAATTCAGTGATTTATCACTTACATGCAACAACCAGTGTCATCACAAGTGCCCTCCTTAGTACCTATCACCTCTCTAGTCCATCCCCCACCCACCTCCCTCCATCAACCATCAATTTCTTCTCTATCAAGAGTCTCTTGTGCTTTGTTTCCTTCTCTTCTTTTCATCACCACTTTCCATATATTCATCAGTTTTGTTTCTTAAATTCCACATATAAGTAAAATCATCTGGTATTTGTTTTTCTCTGACTTATTTTGCTTAGCATAATACACTTTAGCTCTATCCACATTGTTGTAAATGGCAAGATTTCATTCTTTTTGTTGGCTGAATAATCATCCATTGTATATATACCATATCTTCTTTATTCATTTATCAGTCAATGGATATTTGGGCCCTTGCCATAGTTAGGTTATTGTTGATAATGCTGCCATAAACATTGGGGGTGAATGTACCCCTTCATATATGTATTTTTGTATCCTTTGGGTAAATACCTAATAGTGCAGTTGCTGGATCCTTGGGTGGTTCTAATTTTAGTGTTTTGAGGAACCTCCATACTATTCTCCATAGTGGTTGCACCAGTTAGTATTCCCACCAGCAGCACAAGAGAGTTCCCCTTTCTCCACATCCTCACCAACAACTGTTGTTTCTTATGTTGTTCATGTAAGCCATTCTGACAGGTGTCAGGTGGTACTTCATCATGCATTTCATTTGTATTTCCCTGATGATGAGTGATGTTGAGCATCTTTCCATGTGTCTTTTAGCTATATGGATGTCTTCTTTGGAAAATGGTCTATTCATGTCTTCTGCCCCTTTCTTAACTGGGTTGTTTTTGGGTGATGAGATTGACAAGTTCTTTATAGATTTTGAATACTAAACCTTTATCAGATATGTTGTTTACAAATATCTTCTCCCATTCTGTAGGTTGACTTTTAGTTTTATTGATGGTTTCCTTGGCTGCACAGAACCTTTTTATCTTGATAAAGTGCCAATAGTTCATGTTAGCTTTTGTTTCCCTTGCCTTTGGTGATGTGACTGGTGAAGTTGCTGTGGCCTAGGTCAAAGAGGTTTCTGCCTGTGTTCTTCTCTTGGATTTTGATGGTTTCCTGTCTCACATTTAGGTCTTCAATCACTTTGTATTTTTGTGTGTGGTGTAAGAAGGTGGTCCAGTTTCATTCTTATGCATGTCGCTGTCCAGTGTTCCCAACATCATTTGTTGAAGGGACTGTCTTTTGTCCATTGGATATTCTTTCCTGCCTTGTTGAAGATCATTTCACCATACAGTTGTGGGTCCATTTCTGGGTTTTCTATTCCGTTCCATGGTTCCATGTGTCTGCTTTTGTGCCAATACCATACTGTCTTGATGACTATAGATTTGTACTTGTTTATTATGTTCCCTCTTTATTGTTTGTCCTCACCCATGAGAACACAATATCTGCAAGGATATAGCCTAGAATACTACCTGGAAGGTGTTTGACAAATTGAATGAATGAAAGAGGAGTTCAAATTGTCAAGTGTGATAAAATACATTTAATTTCAGTTTTAATCTTGATGTAATTATTTCAGGCTTTACATTAAAAAAGAAAACGAATATAAACTATAAAAATCCTTCTTCCCAAAGGTACATATATTTATATTTTCTTAGAAATAACTATAGGTTTTATTTTTTTTCAATATATGAAATTTATTGTCAAAATGGTTTCCATACAACACCCAGTACTCATCCCAAAAGGTGCCCTCCTCAATACCCATCACCCACCCACCCCTCCCTCCCACACCCCATCAACCCTCAGTTTGTTCTCAGTTTTTAAGAGTCTCTTATGCTTTGGCTCTCTCCCACTCTAACCTCTTTTTTTTTCTTCCCCTCCCCCATGGATTTCTGTTAAGTTTCTCAGGATGCACATAAGAGTGAAACCATATGGTATCTGTCTTTCTCTGTATGGCTTATTTCACTTAGCATCACACTCTCCAGTTCCATCCACGTTGCTACAAAGGGCCATATTTCATTCTTTCTCATTACCCTGTAGTACTCCATTGTGTATATAAACCACAATTTCTTTATCCATTCATCAGTTGATGGACATTTAGGCTCTTTCCATAATTTGGCTATAGTTGAGAGTGCTGCTATAAACATTGGGGTACAAGTGCCCCTATGCATCAGTACTCCTGTATCCCTTGGGTAAATTCCTAGCAGTGCTACTGCTGGGGAATAGGGTAGGTCTATTTTTAATTTTCTGAGGAACCTCCACACTGCTTTCCAGAGCGGCTGCACCAATTTGCATTCCCACCAACAGTGCAAGAGGGTTCCCGTTTCTCCACATCCTCTCCAGCATCTATAGTCTCCTGATTTGTTCATTATGGCCACTCTGACTGGCATGAGGTGATATCTGAGTGTGGTTTTGATTTGTATTTCCCTGATGAGGAGCGACGTTGAGCATCTTTTCATGTGCCTGTTGGCTATCCGGATGTCTTCTTTAGAGAAGTGTCTATTCATGTTTCTGCCCATTTCTTCACTGGGTTATTTGTTTTTCGGGTGTGGAGTTTGGTGAGCTCTGTATAGATTTTGGATACTATCCCTTTGTCTGATATGTCATTTGCAAATATCTTTTCCCATTCCGTTGGTTGCCTTTTAGTTGTGTTGGTTGTTTCTTTTGCTGTGCAGAAGCTTTTTATCTTCATAAGGTCCCAGTAATTCACTTTTGCTTTTAATTCCCTTGCCTTTGGGGATGTGTCGAGTAAGAGATTGCTACGGCTGAGGTCAGAGAGGTCTTTTCCTGGATTCTCCTCTAGGGTTTTGATGGTTTCCTGTCTCACATTCAGGTCCTTTATCCATTTTGAGTTTATTTTTGTGAATGGTGTGAGAAAGTGGTCTAGTTTCAACCTTCTGCATGTTGCTGTCCAGTTCTCCCAGCACCATTTGTTAAAGAGACTGTCTTTTTCCCATTGGATGTTCTTTCCTGCTTTGTCAAAGATGAGTTGGCCATACGTTTGTGGGTTTAGTTCTGGGGTTTCTATTCTATTCTATTGGTCTATGTGTCTGTTTTTGTGCCAATACCATGCTGTCTTGATGATGACAGCTTTGTAGTAGAGGCTAAAGTCTGGGATTGTGATGCCTCCTGCTTTGGTCTTCTTCTTCAAAATTACTTTGGCTATTCGGGGCCTTTTGTGTTTCCATATGAATTTTAGGGTTGCTTGTTCTAGTTTCAAGAAGAATGCTGGTGCAATTTTGATTGGGATTGCATTGAATGTGTAGATAGCTTTAGGTAGTATTGACATTTTGACAATATTTATTCTTCCATTCCATGAGCACGGAATGTCTTTCCATTTCTTTCTATCTTCTTCAATTACCTTCATAAGCTTTCTATAGTTTTTAGCATACAGATCTTTTACATCTTTGGTTAGATTTATTCTTAGGTATTTTATGCTTCTTAATGCAATTGTGAATGGGATCAGTTTCTTTATTTGTCTTTCTGTTGCTTCATTGTTAGTGTATAAGAATGCAACTGATTTCTGTACATTGATTTTGTATCCTGCAACTTTGCTGAATTCATGTATCAGTTCTAGCAGACTTTTGGTGGAGTCTATTGGATTTTCCATGTATAGTACCATGTCATCTGCAAAAAGCAAAAGCTTGACTTCATCTTTGCCAATTTTGATGCCTTTGATTTCTTTTTGTTGTCTGATTGTTGATGCTAGCACTTCCAACACTATGTTAAACAACAGCGGTGAGAGTGGGCATCCCTGTCGTGTTCCTGATCTCAGGGAAAAAGCTCTCAGTTTTTCCCCGTTGAGGATGATGTTAGTGTGGGCTTTTCATAAATTGCTTTTATGATCTTTAAGTATGTTCCTTCTATCCTGACTTTCTCAAGGGTTTTTATTAAGAAAGGGTGCTGAATTTTATCAAAGGCCTTTTCTGCATCGATTGACAGGATCATATGGTTCTTTTCTTTTATTAATGTAATGTATCACGTTGATTGATTTGCGAATGTTGAACCAGCCCTGCATCTCAGGAATGAATCCCACTTGATCATGGTGAATAATTCTTTTTATATGCCATTGAATTCGATTTGCTAGTATCTTATTGAGAAATTTTGCATCCATATTCATCAGGGATATTGGCCTATAGTTCTCTTTTTTTACTGGGTTTCTGTCTGGTTTGGGAATCAAAGTAATACTGGCTTCATAGAATGAGTCTGGAAGTTTTCCTTCCCTTTCTATTTTTTGGACTAGCTTGAGAAGGATCGGTATTATCTCTGCCAAACATCTGGTAGAACTCCCCTGGGAAGTCATGTGGTCCTGGATTCTTATTTGTTGGGAGATTTTTGATAACCGATTCAATTTCTTCGCTGGTTATGGGTCTGTTCAAGCTGTCTATTTCCTCCTGATTGAGTTTTGGAAGAGTGTGGGTGTTTAGGAACTTGTCCATTTCTTCCAGGTTGTCCAATTTATTGGCATATAATTTTTCATAGTATTCCCTGATAATTGTTTGTATCTCTGAGGGATTGGTTGTGATAATTCTATTTTCATTCATGATTTTATCTATTTGGGTCATCTCCCTTTTCTTTTTGAGAAGCCTGGCTAGAGGTTTGTCAATTTTGTTTATTTTTTCAAGAAACCAACTCTTGGTTTCGTTGATCTGCTCTACAGTTTTTTTAGATTTTATACTGTTTATTTCTGCTCTGATCTTTATGATTTCTCTTCTTCTGCTGGGTTTAGGCTGCCTTTGCTGTTCTGCTTCTATTTCCTTTAGGTGTGCTGTTAGATTTTGTATTTGGGATTTTTCTTGTTTCTTGAGATAGGCCTGGATTGCAATGTATTTTCCCCTCAGGACTGCCTTCGCTGCATCCCAAAGCGTTTGGATTGTTGTATTTTCATTTTCGTTTGTTTCCATATATTTTTTAATTTCTTCTCTAATTGCCTGGTTGACCCACTCATTTGTTAGTAGGGTGTTCTTTAACCTCCATGCTTTTGGAGGTTTTCCAGACTTTTTCCTGTGGTTGATTTCAAGCTTCATAGCATTGTGGTCTGAAAGTATGCATGATATAATTTCAATTCTTGTATACTTATGAAGGGCTGTTTTGTGACCCAGTATATGATCTATGTTGGAGAATGTTCCATGTGCACTCGAGAAGAAAGTATATTCTGTTGCTTTGGGATGCAGAGTTCTAAATATATCTGTCAAGTCCATCTGATCCAATGTATCCCTCAGGGCCCTTGTTTCTTTATTGACCGTGTGTCTAGATGATCTATCCATTTCTGTAAGTGGAGTGTTAAAGTCCCCTGCTATTACCACATTCTTATCAATAAGGTTGCTTATGTTTGTGAGTAATTGTTTTATATATTTTGGGGCTCCCGTATTTGGCGCATAGACATTTTTAACTGTTAGCTCTTCCTGATAGATAGACCCTGTAATGAGTATATAATGCCCTTCTTCATCTCTGGTTACATCCTTTAATTTAAAGTCTAGTTTGTCTGATATAAGTATGGCTACTTCAGCTTTCTTTTGGCTTCCAGTAGCATGATAAATAGTTTTCCATCCCCTCACTCTCAATCTGAAGGTGTCCTCAGGTCTAAAATGAGTCTCTTGTAGACAGCAAATAGATGGGTCTTGTTTTTTTATCCATTCTGATACCCTATGTCTTTTGGTTGGCACATTTAGTCCATTTACATTCAGTGTTATTATAGAAAGATACGGGTTTAGAGTCTTTGTGATGTCTGTATGTTTTATGCTTGTAGTGATGTCTCTGGTACTTTTTCTCACACGATTCCCCTTAGGATCTCTTGTAGGGCTGGTTTAGTGGTGACGAATTCCTTCAGTTTTTGTTTGTTTGGGAAGACCTTTATCTCTCCTTCTGTTCTAAATGACAGACTTGCTGGATAAAGGATTCTCAGCTGCATATTTTTTCTGTTCATCACATTGAAGATCTCCTGCCATGCCTTTCTGGCCTGCCAAGTTTCAAAAGAGAGATCAGTCACGAGTCTTATAGGTCTCCCTTTATATGTTAGGGCATGTTTTTCCTTTGCTGCTTTCAGAATTTTCTCTTTATCCTTGTATTTTGCCAGTTTCACTATGATATGTCGTGCAGAAGATCGATTCAAGTTACATCTGAAAGGAATTCTCTGTGTCTCTTGGATTTCAATGCCTTTTTCCTTCCCCAGTTCAGGGAAGTTCTCAGCTATTATTTCTTCAAGTACACCTTCAGCACCTTTCCCTCTCTCTTCCTCCTCTGGGATAGTAATTATGCGTATATTGTTTCTTTTTAGTGTATCACTTAGCTTTCTAATTTTCCCCTCATATTCCTGGATTTTTAAATCTCTCTTTTTCTCAGCTTCCTCTTTTTCCATAATTTTATCTTCTAGTTCACCTATTCTCTCCTCCCACTCTTCAATCCGAGCCGTGGTCGTTTCCATTTTATTTTGCAGCTCGTTTATAGCATTTTTCAGCTCCTCGTGACTGTTCCTTAGTCCCTTGATCTCTGTAGCAAGAGATTCTCTGCTGTCCTCTATACTGTTTTCAAGCCCAGCGATTAATTTTATGACTATTATTCTAAATTCACTTTCTGTTATATAATTTAAATCCTTTTTGATCAGTTCATTAGCTGTTGTTATTTCCTGGAGATTCTTCTGAGGGGAATTCTTCCGTTTGGTCATTTTGGATAGTCCCTGGAATGGTGAGGACCTGCAGCGCACTTCCCCTGTGCTGTGGTGTATAACTGGAGTTGGTGGGTGGGGCCGCAGTCAGCCCTGATATCTGCCCCCAGCCCACCACTGGGGCCACAGTCAGACTGGTGTGTGCCTTCTCTTCCCCTCTTCTAGTGGGATTCACTGTGGGGTGGCGTGGCCCATCTGGGCTACTTGCACACTGCCAGGCTTGTGGTGCTGGGGATCTGGCATATTAGCTGGGGTGGGTAGGCAAGGTGCACGGGGGCAGGAGGGGCAGGCTTAGCTTGCTTCTCCTTAGGTGATCCACTTCAGGAGGGGCCCTATGGCAGCTGGAGGGAGTCAGACCCGCTGCTGGAGGGGTGGCTCCCCAGAAGCACAGCATTGGGTGTTTGCGCAGAGCAAGCAAGTTCCCTGGCATGAACCGGTTCCCTTTGGGATTTTGGCTGGGGGATGGGCGAGGGAGATGGTGCTGGCTAGCGCCTTTGTTCCCTGCCAAACTGAGCTCTGTCCTCCCGGGGCTCAGCAACTCTCCCTCCCTTTGTCCTCCAGCCTTACCGCTTTCTGAGCAGGTTAACTTATGACCTCCCAGATGCTAACTTCAGCTTGCTGTCGGAACACACTCTGTCTGGCCCGTCCGCTTTTGCAAGCCAGAGTCAGGGGCTCTGCTTGGCCGGCGGGTCACCCCTCCGGCCCGGCTCCCTCCCGCCAGTCTGTGGAGCGTGCACCGCCTCGCTGCCCTTCCTATCCTCTTTCGTGGGCCTCTCTTCTGTGCTTGGCTCTGGAGACTCTGTTCTGCTAATCCTCTGGTGGTTTTCTGGGTTATTTAGGCAGGTGTACTTGGAATCTAAGTGATCAGCAGGAAGCGCAGTGAGCCCAGTGTCCTCCTATGCTGCCATCTTCTAACTATAGGTTTTAAAGTCTCTCCCTCACCCTATATTCTAAATCTAATCCCTCTTTAAAAATTAAATAAAAATATTTATAAATTCCAATTTTTTGCTACTTGTAAGTAGTATATACTGAAGATATTAATATTTTTGATGAAATAACATTTTATGAAATAAATTAAAAACAAACTTTTATAAAATTAGGATTTTTTTTCAAGTGCAATATTGTGGAGATAAAAGATAGTGGTGAATGTATGCTAAAATAAATATTTTTAAAACCTTGAAGGTACTTGTTATAAAGATTTTTTTTTTCTGGAAGTATGGGAACAAGATATTTTCAAAGAGAATATCTGCTTCAGTGAGAATATAGTGATTAAAAATGATTAAAAAGTGACTAAAAATAGTGAAGAACCCCATATTGATTCAGGGAGAGAAGCTTGTTAAAATGACTTTGTTTGTAAAAGAATTGCATCCTAGAATTTAATTACATAATTTAATAAGGTAAATAAGTCTGTCTTGTTGACAAATTTACTCAACCAATCAATCAGTGGAAAATATATGCAGAAAGAATAGTTAAGAAACATGTGTGAATTAAGTAAACAATGACCAATACATTCTATGATTATAGGTGATTTTGTTATTCCTAAAAGGACACAATAAAATAGTAAACTGGGTAATACTATTCAATAACATAAAGAAAAAATCAGGTTTCCACATCAAAAACCATTTATTTTAACAGAAAAGGGGTCTGCAAGTGAAATTGTCTATATCCTATGGCTATTTTCATACTTCCTTCAAAATGAATGAATTGGTCACATTCACAGTCACATTTGAGTCTGATTGTTGAACAGGCAATATTAATAAGTAAATTTTAAGTATCATTAGTTAGAATGTCCATATGCATGCAACTCATCACTTGTCAAAAATAAGTAATTCACTATTTTGTGTATAAAGAATCTTAGGTAATTTTTAAATTCTCACTTATTAACTGCATTAACTTTATCAGAGAATTTCAAATGCCAGCTCCATTTCTTCTTTCTAATAGATATTTCTGCATTAGAGTTTATCTGTACTGAAGTTGATTTAGATGAAAAGCAACTATCAAAACAAAAGGTCCACTGGCCTTTTGGGTCCACTGGGAACTAATGTGATTCCAAAGGGACTTCTTTCCTTATTATAGGCATGAAAAAAAGTTGTGTTCAGATTTATCTGGGGACTAAAACCATTTAAAATTGTACTTTAGAGCAGGTAAAAGTTGAGTAATCCTCCTGGGCATGCTTGCCTTGAGGATGGCATGGAGAAATGGAGAAATGAGTGACCTCATTAGATAAGGAGTCATCTTGCTAGAATCTTATTACTTATCTATTACTCTAAATAATTACTCTAGAAAATAATCTATTAGACTCTATTACTTAGAGTCTTATCAAGAGCAAATAAAATTGATCATTTATAGAAATATATATCTGAGAGATATGTATTTCCTTATAATTATTGTACAAACATAAATTTCTTAATGAGTACTTGCTGAACTGAATTTTAAAAGAACTCTCAACTTAAAAATGTTCCAGTGCTCAAGTTAAATTAGAAATATTACAATGCAACTTTATAGGAGAGACTTTTCAAACAAGTAACCCCCCAAAATAACATTTAGTCCAAATGCCTAAGCCCTACACACACATGCACATGCAACACACACACACACACACACACACACACACACACACAATCTCTCTTTCATTTTCCCTTTGCCAAAAAATTCTACATTTTATATATGTATCTATATACACACATACATACACTTTTATTCTTTCTATCTATCAAACAACAAAAATAAAAGCAGGTGAATCAAGATGTGAGAAATCAAGATACGAGTGACTAGGAAACTGGTTGTAATAGGAGGAAGATTAGATGTCCTGGATTGCCATGTCATGTGTTAAGGTAAGAAGGACAAAAACATGGGCATGGAATGAACAAGAAAACATTTGTATGTATTGCAATGTGCTCATAAGGAAAATGTCCCATGAAGTATGGGCAGTGTGGCAAGAGTGGGCATGTAGCATAGCTACAGGCAGGAAAATGCGCATGGTGAGTGCACAACACCATATCTAAGGTGAATCCATTTCCTGGCTGCAAAGCAAAAAGTTTGTGCTGTCACACAAATGAAAACATAAAGCACTGTGGCAGAGGTTATAAGTTTTCTTGAATAAACCTGTTCATGTGGCTTGACTTTGTGATTTTTCCAGAATTATCTGTTGAACCTAGAGATTCCCCAAATTTTTGTTTGTGTATTTATTTATTTATTTATTTATTTAGAGAGAGACATAGACAGCGTGAGCTGGGGAGCAGCAGAGAGAGAGAAAGAGAGAGAGGGAGAGAGAGAGAGAGGGAGAATCCCAAGCAGACTCATTGTCAGCACAGAGCCCAATGCGGGGCTCAAACTCACAAAACCATGAGAACGTGACTTGAGCTGAACCGAGAGATGCTTAACTGACTGATCCACCCAGGAACCCCAAGTCCCACAGTTTCTTGAATCTATAGAGCTATCACAGGGTTGACATGGAGCCAGAAATGAAGCTAATACCCATCATTATATATGTTACAAATTAATCTGTATATACGTATAGTACATTATAATGATAAATTCTATAAGTTAATGTAGGAAACTAATATTTAAAAAAAGCTAATAGTATTTTGCATACAGATGAGTATACTTCCTCTCTCCCAAATTGTAAATTTTTATACAAAAATAAATTTCTGTTTAAACTTAATTTATTTAAGCAGCAAAATGGACCACTCTACTTCTGTAACATTCTGGTTAACTGAGTTTCATGTTTACTGCGCTCAGAAATTTTACTTTTATATTTTACTTCTAAACAGAGTAAATTTTATATTTATATATAAAATAAAACAAAATCACAAATCCTTACTCAGGATGGGCAACTACTTCTGAAGATTGTATTTTATATATATTATATACTTTTAAATACTAATATGCTATATAAGTTTCTAATAACTATCAAGTGATTATAATTTCACATATGCCTGCAGACTGCCACATTTGGGGAGATAGGAGTGTGGCTACAACATTAAAAGCAAACTATCAGGGAAGAAAATGACTTTAAAAATAGGGCAATTATTACACAAGCATGTTTAAAGTAAAGATTAAAATGCCACATTATTTTAAATAATGTAATTTTATATTAGATTTTCCTTTTGGAAACGAAACACATATAAAATAAAAGGAAATAAAACAGGTGTGTGACTATAAATAGGTAGCACAAGGAACTAGAATAATGGAAAAATTCTATATGTGATTGTCTTGGTGGTGTGAGTCTATAAAATAATATCTCATAAAATTTTATGGGACTGCACACCAAAAATTTGTATATAAAAACTGGTGAAATATAAATAGTCTGTAGCTCAGTTAATAACATTGTACCAATGTTAATTTTCTGATTTGAGAATTGTACCATTGTTGTGTAAAATGTTATAACTAGGGAGAGCTGAGGAATGGGTCCATAGGAAATCTTTGTACTATTTCTACAATATCCATTTGAATCTAAAGTTATTTCAATAAACAAACAAATATAAATGATATGGTTTCTTCTTGGAAATTGGAAAAGAAAGCAAGTTAGCTTTATAAAAGGAGGTAAACAATGGTTAGTATTGTAATAAATAACAGTTGCCAGAATCCAAAATGATCCTACTGAGATTGCTAGCTTATGACATAAGAAGCTACTCAGGTTGCCTCTGATGTTGTTTTAGAGATTCTTACTTGTTTTTACTGTTTGCCAGCCCAGCGAAAATGGGCTGCGAGCCTGCAGGTTGTAGGAGGAGATTGGACTGTGGTTATCAGATGCAGGACTCCAGGAGAGTGTGGCTGTGTTTTCCGTGATGTCTTCAACAATCACTATCCCTGGTGGGCCTGGGGGACCTATAGACAAAAGGGAATGGATACATTTAAGTACAAGCCATGAAGAGGAGCTGTTGGAAAATGTATTTCCAATAAAGATCCAATCAAACTATTTAACCATCCTGATGAAATACATATTTAGTAATGAAAATTGACAGTAAAGAGAAAAGAGATGCAGTTTCCATGATTTCTACGATAACTGAATTATAGATTTGACTTTTTCCCCTAACATTTTGTGCTTGGAAGAAACTACCCATTAGCATTATATTGTACAGGAAAAGAAACAAAAAGAGAAACACACACAAGAATATGAATGTCAATATCAACTATGACTGTTGAAATATATCACAGTTTACAGAGGCAACAATAGAGTGAAAGGCAATCAGAAACCTTTGTTCTGAAAGGTATCAGAAACAAAAATGATCCCATTAATACTAAAACTCTATAGGTTTATTGGTCTAATTTTACATTCTGGAAACCTGCAGTGTACACATACTGTGATGTAACTCTCAGGTAGCTTAAACTTTAACAAGGGAGATATAAAAAGCTCTGAAATAATGATAGTTTAGGCCAGAGAAGGGTATACCCTAGAAGTTAGGCATGGAAAATTTTTGTGAGAGGTTAAAAAGGAAGGTGTGATCTGGTGGTGGTGGTGATGATGATGATGATGATGACGATGATTTTGAGCGAGGGTGGGAAAGTGGTGAATTAGAGAAGATTATTTTCCTTATCATCATGAAAAATTGGCGTAGAATAGTGATAATCTATGTGCACATAGACTCTACCTTCAAGAAACAACTGTGATATTATAGAAGAAATATACCTTTGTACTATCACTTCTAAAATAGTGTTATCTAATAACATTTAAAGATCTGTAGAGTGTTTATAAACACTCTATTTTATTGGTTTATTTTAGTGGCTGAAAAGCATGCTACGTTTTTTATTAATATTTTTCTATTCCCTCATATGGACAATTCAGGCTGTAAGGATATTTTATTTTCAATGAAAAAAAAATAAAAACCTCTCTTAAGTATTTTAAGTTATTTTCTGAATTAGTCCTACAGTACCATTCTGGCTTCACTTGATTCCCTAGTCCACCTTGATGTCATTGTCATTCACACCAGGCATCTTTGATGACAAACCAAATTTATAAATTCTTAAATCTGAATGGGATCTCTTAACTACTTTCTTTGGCTCTGGTCCTGGATTTCTAGTCTAACTTTGCTGAATCAGATTTGGTGATTACAACATCTGATCAGGAGGGCCTGACCTAGTCTGTAAGGAGCTAAGAAATAGTGGAGGGATGGAGAAATGGAGGCAGTTAGTAAAGACCTCTGGGTAGAGAATTTTGAGGAAGGAACAAGGAGATGGAAAAAGAATTTTAAAAACCTCATGAAACAAATGACATTTTCAGGAAACAAGAAGTGAAAATTTTTATCAATTGATTCCATTCAGATTTAGGAATTTATAAATTTGGTTTTGTTCATCATCGAAGATGCCAATGGTGTGAATAGCCATGGTGTCAAGGTTGGCTAGGGAGTCAAGTAAAGCCAGAAAGGTGCTGATAGACTAGAATAAAAGAAAGGAATCAAGGAAATCACATTATTATGATGGAAAGATATAAGAATTGGAATTTGTTAAGAGAATATTCCAGTAGGATACTTTTACTTTTGAATGAGAATTTGTGTTTATCTGAAGGGGAGTGGGGAATATGGTTATTAAGGCTGACAAGGTCAGCCTTATGTAAGAAGGGCTTATGGAAGAATATGTTTGATGTGTCATCCGTATGACTGTGCAAAGCATTAAAACAGTGGCTAAAGATGAGATGAGGTAAATAAATGAGGTCCAGGTGCTGAAGAAGATGTGTAACAAGTTGTTAGTCTGGTGACACGAATATAGAAGAGCAACTATAATGATGATAACATAATAATGATAAGAATATTAACAGTAATAATATTACTAATAGCTACCATATCCACATGTCACTGTATTAAGGCCCTGTACTAAGTATTTTTCAAACATTAACTTGTTCATTTATTTCTATGTCACTGTGAGATTAGCATTATTCTTATTTCATAGAGGTTATAATGAAATCTCAGACATTGGTTAGTCAATAAATAAATAAGTTTCTTAGTCAATAAATCTTATTATATGTTACGTGTTATGGTAGGCAGTGTGTATCAGAAGATCCATTCTTATGAGGAGAAGTTTTTTCTCAAGTCATTCTGTTAGTGAATGGCACAGCTAAGATATGAATTTGGATCTGATTTTAATGCCTTATTTGTTCAAATAAGCAAGGAGTACACAGATCCTTTCTCCTTTCACTGTTAATATAGAAAGTAGTTTTAACTGAAGGAAGGGAAGACAGAGAAAAAGTGTATGTTAAGGAAAAGCACATTTAAATTATGTGGTAGATATATAGATGGAATTTGAAGAAAGCATTTAGGACTTTGTGGCAGTCTGTGTATAAGACGGACACCATCACTTCTTTTTCCTGTACATGCAGGCCATTCCCTCTTTGAAAGGTGGAGCCTATTCTTTCACCTTCCTCAATCTGGGCTGGCTTGTCAGTATCTGACCCAAAAGACAATGGTAGAAGTAACACTACATGAGTTTTGAGGAGGCCTTTATGAGTATTAATGCTCTAGAAAATGTTTAAGTTAGTTTTCTTAAAGAAAGGTATATTTCTTTTAACAATAGGTAATATTTATTCTAAATAATTTTAAAAAATTCAGCTAGAACAAAAAGGAATTTACAACATAATTAATAAATACCCAAGTATTTTTCTCTATGTGTGGCTATTTTCCCAATATAGGCCTTAGCAAAATAATCAGTGAAAGTGAATAAGATTCATGTATTCAGGACACTCACTGTGTGCAATTATTTATAATACAAACCATTGTAAAGAAGTAATTGTCCAATAATCATGTAATATTTAAATCATTAAATTTTATGATAAAATATTAGGTAGCCATTAAACTGCCTAATATTTAAGATTATTTACTGATGTGGGAAATGTTCACATTATAATAAGTGAAAAAAATAGAATACAAAATTATATGTAACTCTAAGTGTATAGTTACTTCCCAAATACATAATGAAAAGACTGGAAAGAAATGCATTAAAGTATGTATGGTGTTTATTGCTTGGGAATGAGGATGTAGATGATTTAAATTTTATTCTTTACTTGTTTGGATTTTCTGATTCTGCACAACAAGCAAGTAAAATTATTTTTTAAAGTCATTATTTTAATTTCTTTTTACATTTATTTATTTTTTGAGAGACATAGAGCACAAGTTGGGGAGGGGCAGAGAGAGAAGGAGACACAGAATCCGAAGCAGGCTCCAAGCTGTCAGCATAGAGCCTGACGTGGGGCTTGCACTCACAAACTGTGAGATCGTGACCTGAGCCGAAGTCAGACGCTTAACTGACTGAGCCACCCAGGCACCCCAAAGTCATTACTTTAAAGAAAGCTTCCAATGTTGTATGTATGTTCTATTGTAAGTATATATTATTTAACCAAACATTTATCTGACATTGTGCATAAAGCATTGTGCTGAGTGGTGAGAGATGAGTGGGGCAAATGCCTTATAGGAGGACAAGATAGGGTTTCAGCTCTAGATACGTTAAAATTCTGTGGCAGAGACAGATCTTTTACAAAAAACAAATGCCAGATAATGATAATGTTATGTTCAAGTGTCTGGGGAGTATATTTTACATCTCATTATAGCAGATCTTAAGTTGGCTATAATTATTTTTCTATAATTTCCACTGGACTAAATATTCAACATAGTACTTGTCATTTATTAGGCCCCCAATAAATATTTTTACAATGAGAGATGAAAGATAGAAAAAGAAGGTAAGAAAGGACAGAGGAGTTGTGTTCTGAATTTGGAATATTGTGTAATAATTAATAAGTAAAAGAATGTTTTAAAATTAAGTCATTACCATATAAGACAAAGATTCAATATAATATAGTAACTTCTTTTTTTGTTAAATTAAAATATACTTAGCAGTTTTTTTTTCAGTTGAATAAAATGGTAATAAAAATGAGATAATAGCTCCATGAAAGCAAATAAGCATTTTTGAATAATTCAATAAATTACTAAAGCCTATTAAAGCCTGTGGACAGATAATTTTTATAAATCCATATAAATTTAAATATTTTTATAAATATATTACTGTAAAAATATTCTGAAAAATTAGTGATGTGATTTACCTTTTATGACAGGTTAAATATAATTTTCAACCATAATACAAATGAAAATAAGATTTATGGTTATTATATTAGTACTGGCTTATTAATGCTTCATCTACAGAAAAATATACATTTTTAGACATTATATACTGAATGCTGTAATCAGCTTCCTGTCTATATTGAGGAGTGAATTACATTAAAATTATATTAATTAATTATATTATATTAATTATATAATTATATTATATATTATTATATTATATATTATATATATTATTATAATATATATATTAATTATATTAATTAATTATATTAATACAATCAATACCTTTGTTTTTAAGGCCTGTTAATAATGGTGATATTTTTGCTCTTTTTTGACATTTTTGTTAGAGAGTAAATTTTCTCTTCAAAGGCTTTTACTGCTAATCTGCTTTATACATCTTTGAAAATAGATTAATAAGAAATAAATATCTCACAGATGACAAATGTGTGATAGCAACTAGTGTCTGAATGTTATACAAATGCCTCTCATTTAACAGAAGTCAATATTAACTTTTTACTTAGCTGTAATAATTCAGTATATGATTGGCAGGAATCTGGAAATTCCCCCTCATCCCCCAACAATGCCATTATATAGGGTCACTAAAATAAATATTTTATTTGAAAATAGATAATTTAGAAAAATGGACAGAGTCTCTTCATTTTTTCTTAGTGAGGACTGCTGAGCAAATGACAAAACACAAAGTCCCCTGGCAGAAGCCATGTTCTCATGAATTTAATTTATCCTCAATCAAAGTCTCCCTAGGACTGTTGTTAGGTTGCTATCAGATCAACTCATTTTGTTGGCCTAATATTCAGTTAGACAGTTTTCTTCTCTTGAGAAGACAGTGACTTTTAAAGCTGAAAAACAAATAAAACATACCTCTTTGTAACCTCTAAAGCTGTTATCGTTATGCTGGGAACAAGGATCTAAGACTTCATGTGGTAGTTAAGTAATAGTATACAGCCTTGGAATTTTTAAATTAACTTCAGTGATCTCATTCAACTCTTATTTTTCAGATGAGGAAGGAGTACTTGAAACAGGAAAACTCCTCAAGAAAAAAAAAAAAGGACACAAAGAGTCTTCCTGCTTTGGGGAAAAAGGTAGGAACATGGTTCAGCTTTACTTTCAACAACCAGAGGACTGGTATTTCCTGTTCAAAGTAAATTATAACAAAATAATGTGGTAATAAGTAGGAAATGACTTCTTGTGAAGTCATTACCCATTCTCCTTGCAGACAACAACTGGTGGATCCAGGCTGAGTTCTTGTCATGTGATTGTCCAACCTCTTTTGAGGAAAAATTCTTAAAAAAATATCCCCTAACTGCCACTGACTCCCCATGTCAATCATTTTTTCCTGACCCTTTCTTACATAGATAGCATTACTTTCTCTGCCTGAATCTGACACCTACTGATTCAACAAATACCCTATTGTTACATGCTATATTTTACATTTTATGCAGACTCACATTGTTTTTACTTTATTTGATTTGGGGGACTTTCATGTCATTTTTTTTTCACACAGAGTTTTTAAGTGAAAAATTAAACTTGCTGGGATTTAAAACATTAAACAGATCTTTGGCTTATATTGTTTAAAACTATAATAAAAAATTGATAGCAAATATGCCATGGTATACTAAATCAGTTCTATTTCTAATCCCATAAATATTGCTTGGGGACAAACACCTTTTCTAAACACATGCAGGACTATGCTGCAGCAAAAGACAGTCATTCATGGCAACAAAGTCCTGAACATGATTTTCTAACTGAGTGAAGAGGAGATTCAGCTATTGTCTGAAAGATTAGATTAATGCAGAGAAATAAGCTCAATAACTCAAGACACAAAGAATATTTTTAATGTTTATCATGTAGTTTAATTACATGAAATGAACCAACCAGCACAAAGGACCATTTTGCATAGACCCAACTTAAAAGCCCATATATAAGTAACAGCAAGACATTTCATTAAAAATAGTAGTTTAATCCTCTCAAAATGGATTTAGAGGGATCATACTTTAATATAACAAAGCCATATATGAAAGCCTACACCTAACACCATATTCAATGGTAAAAAACTGTGAGCTTTAAGTTATGCTATAGCTCTAAATCAGGAATAAGACAAGATGTCCACTTTCACCACTTGTCCTATGCACAGCAATCAGAAAACAAAAAGAAATAAGAGGCATCCATATCAGTGAGAAAGAGGTTAAATTGTCACTATTTGTAGATGACATAATACTATTCATGGAAAACACTGAAGACTCTACCAAAAAACTAAAAGAAGTAATAAATGAATTGTATTAATAACTAGTAAAGTTGCAAGATAAATAATTATACCCAGATATTGGTTGAATTTCTATACATTAATAATGAAGTAGCAGAAAGAGAAATTAAGAAAACAATTCCATTCACATTGCACCCAAAAGAATACCTAGGAATAAAGTTAATCAAGGAGATGAATAACATACACTCTGAAAACTGTAAAACATTGATGACAGAAAGTGAGGACAACAAAAGCAAATGAAGATACACCATGCTCATGAATTGAAAGAATATTGTTAAAATTTCCATACTATTCAAAGCAATCTACATATTCAATGTAATCTCTATCAAAATACCAGTAACATTTTTTCACAGAACTAGAACAAATAATACTAAAATTTGTATAAAATAGTAAAAGACCCCAAATAGCAAAAGCAATCATGAGAAAGAAGAACACAGCTGGAGATATCACATTCTTAGATTTTGACTTACTACAAAGCTGTAATAATCAAAACAGTATGGTATTGGCACAAAAACAGATACATAGTTCAGTGGAACAGAATAGGGAGTCCAGAAACAAACTCATGCTTATGTGGTCAATTAAAATATGACAAAAGAGGTAAGAATATGCAATGAAAACAAAAGACAGTTTTTTCAATAAATGACATTTGGAAAACTAGACAGCTATATGCAAAGTAATGAAACTGGTGCTTCCTTTGGCAGCATATATATTAAAACTTGAATGATACATAGAAGATTAGTATGGTTCCTGTGAAAGTCATTCATACAAATTTGTGTTTTATTTAAAAAAAAAAGAATGAAACTGCACAATTTTCTTACACTGTATACAAAAATAAACTCAAAATGAATTAAAGGCCTCAGAGTAAGACCTGAAACCATAAAACTCCCAGAAGAGAACATAGAAAGTAATTTCTTTGACATAAACTATAAAAACATGTTTCTAGCAATGTATGCTAAGGCAAAGAAAATGAAAGCAGACACCAAAATGAAAAACTTTTACACAATAAAGGAAATCATCAACAAAACGAAAAGTCAACCTAATGAATGGGAGAAGATATTCACTAATGATATATTCAGTTATGAGTTAATATCCAAAATATATAAAGAACTTACACTGTTCAACACCAAAAAAAATAATAATCTAACTAAAAATGGGCAGAGAGACTTATAGACATTTTTCCAAAGAAGACATACAAATGGCCAACATACTCATGGAAAGATGCCCAACATCACTAATCATCAGGGAAATGCAAATAAAAGTGCAAATCACCTTACACCTATAAGAATGGCTAATATCAAAAAGATAAGAAACAAGTGTTGGTGAGGATGTGGTGAAAAAGGAACCCTTGTGCACTGTTGGTGGAAATGCAAATTGGTGGAGCCACTGTGGAAAAAAATTATGGAGGTTCCTCAAAAAATTAAAAATAGAAATACCATATGAATCAGTAATTCTACTACTGAGTATTTACCCAAAGAAAATGATAACACTAATTCAAAATGGTATATGTACCCTTATGTTTATTGCAGCATTATTTATAACAGCCAAGATATGGTAGCGACCTAAGTGTTAATAGACGAATGGATAAAGAATATGTGATACACACACGCACACACACACACACACACACAGAAGAATGAGAGGAATATTACTTACTCATAAAAAAGGATGAGATGGAGATCTTACCATTTGCTACAGTATGGATGGGCATAGAGGGTATTGCACTAAGTGAAATAAACCAGACAAGGGAAGTCAAATAACATATGATTTCACTTATATGTGGAATACAAAATCCAAAACAAATAAAAAATAAAAATAGACCTATAGATACAAAGAACTGAAAGTTTCTAGAAAAGAGGATGTGGGGGAATAGGCAAAATGGGTGAAAGGATGTAGGAGATACAAGCTTCCTGTTATGGGATAAATAAGTCATGAGAATAAAAAGTGTAGTGTAAGGAATATAGTCAATGGTGTAATAGCATTATGTGATAACAGATGTAGCCGTACTTGTGGTGACCACAGCATAACCTATTAACATATTGAATCACTATATTGTACACTTATAACTAATATAACATTGTGTTTCAACTATACTCAAAAAAATAATAAAAAGTAAAAGGTAAGTTAAAAAAGTAATAGTCGATAACGTGAATAGATTTTCTGTAGCACATCACATACTCATGCCTATTAATAGCTAGTTGCTGAATTTTTCATCTTTATACTAGGTATAAAGACTTATGCCATGACCTATTTAGGAAGTATGATTTCATTGATAATATATTTATTTTTATACAAGAAAATGTATCCTGATGTATCCTTGTTATACTTGATGGACAACATCCAACTTTGAATAGTATTGCATCTTTCCTTCTTTCTCCTGGGATACTTCCTTAGCACCATTATGTTCTTCATTACATCTAGAGGGTGTTCTTAGATTTCTTTAATTATTTACTAACTTAAGTGACCCTTTCATCCTGTTCTCAATTCTATGAAAATAACCAACTCTATTTTTACCAGTGGCAGATAAAGATGGAAACAAGTGCTAAAGAGTTCTAATTATTTTTTTCAAAAACAATTTAGTTTTCAATTATTAAAGCTCACCTTTTTTTCTTTTCTTCTTTCTTTCTTCCTTCTCTTCTTTCTTTCTTTCTTTCTTTCCTTTTCTTTCTTTCTTTCTTTCTTTCTTTCTTTCTTTCTTTCTTTCTTTCTCCTTTCTTTCTTTTGGTACCTATCTATCTCCTGTCTATCTATCTATCTATCTATCTATCTATCTATCTTCTATATATCATTATCATTATTATTATTATTATCTGTCATTTATACAATGGCATGAAGTTTTTGTCCCTCCTCACTTTGACCATTTAATACCTGTTTAGTCTTCAAATTTCAAAATCTCTGCTCAAGTTTTACTTTCTTTACTCAATAACTACTAAATTTCAATTTTTGTGGCCTAAAGCCTCAGAATTGTATTTTGTACAAAATTCCTAGGAAATTTTATGCACCTTATATTTCAAGGAAAATTAAAGAAAAAAGATTTCATAAATAGTCTGAAGAATCTTATCCCAGCTCTGGATCTTTATGTAAGAGCTGTGTATAAGTTTCTGAAACTTGGGCAAATTTTTGAACCTCATTAAGCTTCAATTCCCTAACATTTTATAAAGGGAAATATAATATCAATCTTATTATTACTGTGAGGATTACATAGGGTAATGTACATAAAAAGGACTTTGTAAATAGCTAGACTAGCACTGGTTGGGCCTCTCAGTAGCTTGGTAACTTTGACAATGTCATATGATTTCACTATGCTTCATGTTTTACCAATAAAACCAGAACCTATGTACCACATTTGGTTCTATCAAAAGGAAAGATAGAAAATGAAAATAATTTGAAAAAGAAAAAAAATACCATTATTGGCAGATTCAACACACAATATCTTCTGGGGAGCTTTTAATGTAAAATGAAAAAAAAAATAATGCAGAAACAATGACTCAATGTCCACCTATCAAGTTTAAGGCACTGTGTTATGTACTTTCCAATCTTTACAGCAAATCATGTATTAACACGTCCTTTCCACAAACGAGAAAACAGAGACTCAGAAAGTTCAAGCGACTCATTCAAGGTCACATGACCCCAGTGATGGACCTGTGGTTCATTTCTGATTCTTAATTTCATATGTATCAGAGATTCAACTCCATTCTGTTTATTTTTTTTTAAATTTTTAACGTTTTTTATTATTTATTTTTGAAACAGGGAGAGACAGAGCATGAACAGGGGAGGGTCAGAGAGAGGGAGACACAGAATCTGAAACAGGCTCCAGGTTCTGAGCTGTCAACACAGAGCTCGATGCGGGGCTGGAACTCGCGGACCCGAGATCATGACCCGAGCTGAAGTCGTCCGCTTAACCGACTGAGCCACCCAGGCGCCCCTCCATTCTGTTTATTACATAAGACTACTTCACATAATTCAGCACAGACACATAAAATGTAAATTTCATAGCATTAAAATGATTATTGGCAGGGACAAATTTTTTATGGCTTGAAAATGGATTTAAAGGCAGAAATGTATGATAGAAATGAAGTAGACTTTGTGGTTGACTCCCTAATATTTACTCTACTTGCACCAATGTGGTATAGGGAATTGACTACAAGTCTATAGGTGGCCCTGGTTAGTCTATCCATTTTGGGCTATCCATTAAGGGCGATCTCACCTGCCCCTGTGGTGATCTATTAAGGAAGCTAGGAAAAAGTCAATCATATCATGGCAATCCTCTTACGTGGTGTGTTGGTTCATGGTCTAGACTGTCAAAACCAGATGAAGAGATGGACACTTGTAGAGATATGCTAGTTCTTTTGCTTGTTGTATGGCAATAAGAAAGCACTAAATCTCTATTATTCTTGGCAGCCAGCCTATGACTACCATGAGCTTTAAGGTGAGGCCAGCATTGTAGACAACAGTGGAGAGATGGAATCAACCTGAGTCTTACTTGAAACAATGGATAAATCAATTTAAAAATCTGATTTAGCTTCCTGTCATGAGAGCCAATAAATTTCCTTCCTGTTTCAGCGAATTTGACTTAGTTTTCATATTACTTGTAACTGGAAGCATCAAAGGCAAAAGATAACTGAAATATTTTTAAAAATTTAAAATAAATCCTTTTTAAAAAAAGAAATGTTGATTGAAATATTAAAAACTAAATGCAAATAACAAAGAAAAATTCATTAGTTAGATTCTAATTACATAGAGTATATAGGAAGAAACTAAATAGGAATGATAAAGAAAAGGCTTATGTGTCCACTAAGATTTTACATCCATGAGGCAAGTTTTTATACAGTCAGTTGATACATTAGCCAGCTGACAGCCCAGCACCTTATTATGTTGCCTTATTTGGAACTGTAGGGGCCCTAACCTGTGTCCCTGAAGCTCTGTCATGTATATTTTGATCTACTACTTGGGACATGAAACCTCTAACAGTAGCTTTAATCCACGGCAGTATGTACATCCCTAGATTTATTGAATCTTCCCCTGAATTTCTCATGAACTCCACTTAACTTGTATGGTCACCAGTTATACGTAGTTCAATTCATACCTGAAATCTACCTGCCTGATAGGTGAGTGTAACTTCCTTGATACTTATCATGCCAACCTTCAAACTCAGTCATCTCTGTTTCTGGTTATGAAAAAACATAACACGTAAACAATTTATTTGAACAATGGTGACTCAGATTTCCCCTTTATTCCCCATTATTCTTCTAATTTATCCATGCATGAAATTCTGGAATAATGTTTCATTTTTTACTCTTCCCCTATAATATCTAATGTGTTAGTCCACCTCCCATTTAAAAACAATTACTGGCTGTCCACTATCTACATAACAAAGTTCAAACTCATTGTCCTGGTCTTCAAGGTATTCCATCAACCTACTTTTCTCCGTTTTTATAGCCTTCTGCTACTCTGATCGAACTTAAGCAGCTTTCCCTCTCTTCAAAAGACTGTATTTTGCAGTCTTTTAGTATATCTATTTATCCCCTTCTACTACCAAAACACAATAATAATAAAGTGACCTGTCCCATCTTAAGTACTAGCCCAGAGGAAGTCATCTTGAAGTCTTCACTGGAAAAAACATCCTTTCAGCTTCAGTATCTAAAGAACTGTCTGTAACCTAGAGATGCAAAGTACATTCCTGAGTCATTTTAGTTGAAAAATGATAAGGGCTATATGAGAAGGAGGTCTCGTGGTATATAGTCAGCCTTCATCATTCAAATCTGTCATATTAAGCTTTTTGTTTTTATCTTTACATGGTAACATCTCCAACCCACTCTTTTTTTTCTTTTTCCTCTTTTTAAGGGGGTGTAGCAATGAGAAACACAGAAGATAGTTAATTATAGGCTTAATTAAAAATTTAATTAAAATTATAGGTTTAATTAAAATTAGGTTTTTCAACTTTGCTCTAAAATTCCCTGATTTTTAATACTTTGTTGAACTTTATTGTCATAGGAATACATTGGTTAATATTGTACATCTTTAATAAGCCCCAACTCTCTATCAAAAAGTGATCATTCCATTACCCTACAGGTAAATTCCATTACCCTACAGGTAAATTTTGAAATCACTTCAATAATTTCATTGCATTGTGTGTTTACCTATCTGGCTGTTTGCTTCTATTTGGCCAGCTGTTCTATCAGTTTCCCAATTGACTTGTTTTTTGTTTGTTTGTTTGTTTGTTTGTTGTTTTCATCTCCAGTGTTAATCTTTCACAAACCAAAATTTATTTTACATTTTTAAAAGTATTTCAGTTATCTTTTGCCTTTGATGCTTCCAGTTACAAGTAATATGAAAACTAAGTCAAATTCGCTGAAACAGGAAGGAAATTTATTGGCTTTCATGAAGGAAGCTAAATCAGATTTTTAAATTGATTTATCCATTGTTTCAAGTTTTAAATTTTTAAAAATATTTCAATATTTTAATATTTCAATCAACATTTCTTAAATTTTTAAAAAAGGATTTATTTTAAATTTTTAAAAATATTTTATTTATTTTTGAGAGAGAGAGAGAGACAGAGTGTGAGCAGGGGAGCAGCAGAGAGAGAGGGAGACACAGAATCTGAAGCAAGATCCAGACTCTGAGCTATCAGCACAGAGCTGGACGTGGGGCTCAAACTTGTGAATTGTGAGATCTTGACTTGGGCTGAAGTCAGACGCTTAACTGACTGAGTCACCAAGGCGCATTTCAATCAACATTTCTTGTAAAAATGAGTGTATGTGTGTCTGCTGCAAAAAATAGGATGTATTCATGAAAAAAATTCCAAGGTACTTATAAAGATGGTAATGCCAAGCTTCAAAGAACTGTTTTGTGATTGCAGCTGTAAGAAACTTCTGAAAACCTTTTCCTACCACATCATTCCCACATAGTTTTACCTCCTATTTCACTGGGTCTCTCTGCTTTATATGACATGGAATATATTTAATATTAAGTGCTTATGATTATTGTGTTTTCAGTTACTACTCCTTACCCTGCCCAGTCTTCCCTATTTATCTGATTATTAAAAATGTAGTTACTAGAGCACCCGGGTGGCTCAGTTGGTTAAGTGTTGGACTCTTGATTTGGGCTCTGATCATGATCTCATGGTTCATGATTCGAGTCCCACATAGGGCTCTGTGCTGACAGTGCAGAGCCTGCTTGGGATTCTTTCCCTCTCTCTCTCTGACTCTCCCCCCCGACCGAACCATCTCAAAATAAATAAATTAATTTAAAAAATGTAATTACTCACTTTGGGAAAGATAATTAGATATTCATTCATTCATTCATTCATTCATACATTTAAGAATTTGCTTAACAATATTGAAGAAATATCTACTGTATGCCATACCCTAGGGGTAAGGATTACTTTCTAGAGAGGAGAAGAAGAACAAATGAATGAGATAGTTTCAGATAATAATAAATGCAAAGAAGAAAATAAAGGGTGAAAATCAGGTGGAAGAGACATGAGAAACATTAGATGAGACACTGAAAAATAAATAAGAAGGAGCCAGCTAACCACATATATATTATGAGCAAGTTTTCTAGGCAAAGTATATCAATGACAAAATTCCTAAGTGTTGATGAGTTTGGCACATTTGTGGAACAGAAAGGATTCTGGTGTGGCTGAATCAAAGTGAAGAAAGAATACAGAAGAGGGTGAAAATGTTGGAAAGTGGGCGCCAGACAACAGAGGGTTTTGAGGGTAATGAGTTCGATAACACATGAGAAAGTCAAAGGAAAGAAGCCATTGAAATCATAGACCAAGCCCTCAGTGGCTGTAGGAAAATTTTGGGGACAATCTATTTAATTATTAAAAATATTAATGATCAATTTTAATGCTAAAATTGCAAAACCTTTGCAGTAACATTCTGGGAGCAAATGTAAGTAAATTGCAATGATTCAGTAAATCACTTTTCCAATGTTGTTTTATTGTATTGTTGCTCAGTTGAAGTTGCCAGGGTAGTTTCAATGACAGTGGTAGTCTCTAAAGATGTTTTGCCCACCAGTTTCTGGCAATCTTATTGAGGGTATGATGATTCTTCTACTTATGTTGTAAGTAAAACAAAACACAACACAACAAAACGACACTATCCCTTCCCTACACCAGTCTTATAAAGTTGGAATTTCATGACATTTATCCTAGTAAGTATAACTTGTGAACATGTGGTTGTTATTGGAACTCTGACTCCTTTGCATTAGATGGAGCTGTGTGACTGGTTCAGACCAGTGAGTTATGAGCTAAAATGACTGTTGCCATTTTTGGCTGAAGCATTTAATTACCAATGTGAGACTCTCCTCATCACTACGGTCAAGATGTTTAAAGAATTCTATGCTTATTTTCAGAAAAGTATAAACACTTTTCAGTCAATTATCACAAAATTCAGATGAAAGGTAAATTAGGCAACAATTGCAGGTAGTTCAGTAGGCATAAATAATGTAGTTTTACATGAGTTGAAGTTGGGCACACTGTGTATATTCCAATAGAAAAATAATACTGTCCATCCATCGAAGGTGATCTTTCTGAAATGGAAAATAGACATTTGAGGATCTATTGTACAAATTGCAAGAACAAATAAAAATAATCAACTTGTTTACTACAAAACCTTAAGCAACCCATGCTATTCTGAAGTTAATTTATTAAGTTAATATTACATAAATCCTAAGAAAAAAATAAATTAAAGAAAACCTATAGGAAAAAATATATGTGGTGCTAAAATATGCAAGGTGCCATGTTTCTGCAAAGCTTTCTATAAATCCAATATTGAGTTTATTGTGTATGAGTCATTACAACTCTGCAATGCAAATTAAGATCAGGAAAATAACACATGGACTTTTAAATTTTTTTCACTTTCACTATTCATTTATGAATAATTTATAGATACCTTTGTGGCTTGTGTTCCCAATTATACCATGAAGTGAATTTAGAATTATTATTTCCAAAGACACACTAGGGAACATATTTATAAACCCATTCTTTTTAAGACGGGTGCATCTTTGACAGTACTATGACTAAACAGTAAGTTAAAAACTTTCCTTAATATGTTTTTTTTTCTTTCTGAAGTATCCATTTATACTTACTGTCGTTTATTTAGATTTTCTTTCATGATTTTCCTTGATACCAACAACATGTTCTACAAGATATCTGTTAAGATAAGGGACATGTTTCACAGCCATGGAAATGAGCAAAAGTTGACAAACATGTATCTAGGGTCATTAATTTCATACTTTAACTAACTGAACAAATCAGTAGCCCATTAAGGACTTGAAAAAAAAAAGTATTACTCCTAAGTGCTTAACTTACTGGCAATGGCTGAGAAAAAATGGAGAAAGAACTGTGTTAGGGTTATCTCAATGGTTGTTGTTTTATACTCTGAGGATTTTTCGCTATACAATTATAAGAAGACATATACCACTATGCAATGTAACATTAAGAGCTTGGCACAGACTGAAAGATGACTGCTGTCAAATGGTGACAGTGAATTTGGTATAATCCTGATGCCACCATCTACCTCATTTGGAGAAATGGAGACAGTGGGCTCTTGCAGAACACTTAAATAGAGCAGTCCTGAACGTTGGATAACTTGTAACAGATGTTCCATATAATGGATGAATTACAGGGAGAGTGTCTGTAATACACTCTATCTCATCCAGTGGGGTATGATTGATGCTGCTTATTAGCCTGACTTAACATTCTGTGAGCTGAGGTTGTGAGACAAATATATGAGCTTTGATTTACAGATACATACAGATCAGGTGATAAAATGTCTTTGAAACAGTGATTAGGTATTTCAAATGAAGTTTACTAATAACAGTTCTATTTCTTGAGTTGCCACAAAATAAACAATTATATGAACCAATAACCTCCTGAACAAAGCACATAATTCAAAGAGACTTGTTTTATGTTATAGTTTTCTGTGATTAATGAACACTTGAATTAGCCAAATCAGAATGCTGACAAATGAGAAAGCTAATGCTTTGGCATAGATGATTACCTTATGTGTTTTAAAAAATATTTGTGTCTTTTGAAATTTTGTACTTTTACCTAGGATATTTTAAAATCTAAGACATAATTTCCAGGGAACCTAAAATCATTTATACTATTTGGTTTCAATTTTTAAAAATTTAAGTATTTATTTTACAAGTGCAGTACTTCCAAATCCTTTAGTGCCCTTGGTGGCTTATAACAGCTTTCTAACCTTTATTGTAATTTTTGCATTGTTTCATTGTCAATTAAACTGAAGGTATGGCAAAGTCTTATATAAACATTCATAGATGAATATATGTTTTAAAAATATTGAATACTATGACTTAAATCAATTTTATAGTATGTATTTTGTGTGATATCAAGTTAGTAGCTATTAGATATGCAGATATTGATGATCGTTACTTATATATAAAAAAAGTACCTTAGAACTATCCATCATAGGCTCATCTACACACTTTTTCTAAAATGAAGTATAATTTGTGCATTTAACTTTTTAACTTCTTTTTTAAACTCTGTCTTATCATCTTGGTTTCTCTGTATCTGAAGCCCTTCAGCATTTATTTCACATTTGGAAAATTCCTTTGTACACTAAGATAAATATTGCATTTTGCTCAAAGATGGAAGCCATCACAATGGAATCTTTAATACATGTAAATATGTGTTAATATGAACTCATATTTCACGCTTCAGGAAAGTGATACAAGCTGTCATTGCTTCAGTTTACTGAATATACTGAGATGGTCCTGATGGTGTTTCGCAGTTTATCCTAATGACAATAAACCAGCAGAGAGCAAAATTATGACAAACCTATAAACATGCTGATTTGACCCTGAAGAAGGAGAAACAGTCAAAATGCTCCCAATCACCTTTAGCATGTATTATAAAATTTTAATTGAACAAAATGGGCAAAACAATCAGAATATTACTGGATATTTTAGTCAATGGATAATCAAATAGGATTAACTGTTGGAGAAATGTATACCATTTTTCTGCCCATATATACCATGAAGAACAATGATTCATTTCCTTAAAGATTAGAGAAATAAAAATTCTTTCTCTAGTTTAGAATATCAACAATAATATCTACCATTTACAGAGAATCATTCTACCATTTGAGATCTCATTTCAGTCTCCTATTAAATCTTCAGATTAGATATTATATGCCTATTTTACAAATGAAGAATCCAAAAGAGGTAAAATGACTTGCTTATGGTTATCCAGCTAGTGTCAGAGTGAGATTGAGAGCTGGGGCTGGGTTATTTTTAAAATGCTACAGTGTAGTGGCTGTGCAAACTAGTTACACAGCCATTTTAAACAATTTGAATCATTTTTAAATCAGGCTATTGAGATTCAACTAACATTTACTGAGCACCAGCTATAAACTAGGTCTAGTGTTAAGTGCGTGGGTTGTCCAAAGATACTGCTTTTCCAAATGAAGCACAAACACAGAAGACCTTTCCTTGCTACTTTTTATACACCTTAAAGTTATGCAATTTTATTTTCTCATTGCCATAAATAACCTTGCAGCTGTCACTTTTGTATCTCAGCTTCTGAATGCCTGCCCACTTTGAATCTTCTAGTGGTTATTTTCTATCTTAATGAACTGTTTCTATAAAGCCAGGAAGTATCTTTCCCCCTTTCCTCCTCAGTTTTCAGGTACCTCAGCAATGATCCAGAAGTTTCTGAATGTAAGACCTACTGATACTCAATCAACAACATAGAGTAGAGGCCCATGTGCTCATGACTGCCAATATTTAGACATAAAATGTCAAATTAGATTTTCCTAATACATACTAAAAAATAAAGTTAGACACACTCTAGTTTAAAAAAATAAAAACAAGAGGGAGAGATATTTATATGAAATATTTTTTACCAAGAATGATTCACTGATTCTTTTCTTTTCTTTCTTGGCATTAACAGACATCATCTGCTGTTCAGTTTCTCCCCTACTCTTTCACCTCAGTTCCTCTAACTCATTAGAGAGCTAATTGCCTTTGTAATTCCAAATTAAGGAGTACTTAGTGAAACGGAGACATTACCTTTGCCAGGTGTTTGGGAGAACAAAATCTAATCTTCAGTAAAAATCAGCAAAAGTTTCTTCCAATCAGTGCTGGTCCTCTCTCTGTTCAATATTCATGGATTTTTGTGTTGTTCAATGAAGAATCATTCAGAGACTTGGCTACATGTCATGTTACACAAAATCATGAAAATAATTAAGAATTGAGTATTTTGGAACATAGGTTGAAATAAAACAAGATTTTAGGATAGAGACTAAAGTTAACTTACCAATTTTCCATTGTTTTCGGAGGTGTGAGCAGTCATTGGGCTGATCTTCCACAGATGTTTTGTTTGGAATTTAGATGCTTGGTTACCACATACAGGTTATGAAAGAAGGGCCATGTAGTATTTATATGCTGTGTGAAACTGTGTATTGTAGGCTTTATGGGAAAACAAATTACTACCCAATACTGAAAAGACATGCTAAAACAATCTATGTAACAGTCACAGAAAACAAATGCATTGAGGAAATTAAAAAGATCACATGTTACAAAGGATCGCTGGTTGGTTTAGGTTGTGTCTATAAAAACTATGAAAAGGGAGTAAGTAGATGATTTTTCCAAACAATTAAAACAAATGAACACAGGTATAAGTACTCCGGTATTTTGCCCAAGTAATAATATCGGTGAGTTTAAGACAACCTTTTGAACATTAAACACCGTTTTTCATTTTGTGTTGTTTTGTTTTCATGACTTTTGACATAATTTACCCGTAAGTAGGTAAGAAATAATGAATATCAAAGGTTTGTTTTTTTTTTTAATTTAAAAAAAAAATTTTTTTTTTAACGTTTATTTATTTTTGAGACAGAGAGAGACAGAGCATGAACGGGGGAGGGTCACAGAGAGAAGGAGACACAGAATCTGAAACAGGCTCCAGGCTCTGAGCTGTCAGCACAGAGCCCGACGCGGGGCTCAAACCCACGAACCGTGAGATCATGACCTGAGCCGAAGTCGGACACTTAACCGACTGAGCCACCAGGAGCCCCGTGAATATCGAAGGTTTGAAAGATCAGCAGTAACAATTGAAATGAAAGTCAGGTGCTTTTTAAAGCAGTTGGAAGTTTTATCTTTCCTTCATAATTGTGGCGATCATAAGAAAGTTTAAAATGAGAGAATGAGAAGAGATCATGCAAACAGAGGTCTGTTTCTTTATTATTGCTTAGTAATCCTGGTGACGTTTTGTCCAGAAGTGATTCTTTTCTACCAAAACCTAGAGTGTCTGGGTAGGAAGTCCCACAAGATGTCCTCAGAAAATAGTCATTAGAATTTGATATCTTATATGATTGGCAAGGCATGGGGGTCAGATAAATTTCAGATTTGTCTGGTGGTCATTTAGACGAAAATATAAGACAGAAAGTGGTGATGAATAATGTTAAGCTTCCTGGTCATGTGGTCCAAGATTAGAAACTTAAGAGGATTACAGAGTGTGAGACCTATTCTTAAAGGCAGATGTGAGTGAAAAACTGCTTATTTTCAAGATAAGCTACACTATCTTCTATCTCTTTCTTGGCTTAACAAATGTCTTTCATCCAGTTTATGTATAAAATGTTCTGACTCCAACACAGAGATTGTCACTCCATTCCCTTCTTATAGGACTCTTTTTTTCCCTCTCCTTCTTTATTCCTTCCTTTTCTCTCTCTTTCTTTTCTGTTTCTTCCTCCCTGCTCTCCCCTTTCTTTCTCTTTCTTTCCTCATTCCTTCCACAAATATTTATTACTATTTGTCGGGAACTATAATGTGTCAGGAACTAAGTAGGTCCAGGGGATACAATAATGAATAAAACGAAAATGATCTGGCAAGTGATGATGGAGGGCAGTATAGTAATTTAAATTGCTTACTTTGAAATTAGTCTGCCTATTCACTATTCCACAAATCCTAAATCTCGTGAGCCTTAGTTTCCTTATCTGCAAGTTGGAAGTAAAAATAGTATTCCTCTCATTGTTTTTATATGATACGCTCAATAGATAAAGTGAAATAATTCATATGGGCCTTTAGCACAGTGCCTGGCATATAGGAACTAAATAAATGTTAGTTGTTTTATTATTAATGAAGCTTATGATCAGAGAGTAAAATGTGCTGCTCATACATCTGTATTTATTTGCAAGATAAGCTACACTATCTTCTGTCTCTTTCTTGGATTAACAAATGTCCTTCATCCAGCTCATGTATAAAATGGTACATTGTAAAAAGATATCTTCGTTATATTACATTGTAAAAAGATATCTTCCTCTATGTCATGGACACAAGCTGTTCATGGCTAGCAGGTTCTTAGCATAGCACTTGCCACATATTATATGCTTTCTAAATGTCTGATGAATCAGTGTTGCATGAGTGAATGAAAGGTGAGCAAGGTTAAAGTTAAGCAACCTGCCCAAAGTTACATGACCAGTAAAAGCTTGTGAGGATGTGAAATGGTCTGTCTGACTTCAAAGTCCATGCTTTCCTTTTATGTATTATTGCTTACCTCTCTGCTCCTACTGTAATTTGGTTATTACACCCATCATGCCACAGGATTTGCACTTGCCAAGGTTATCATTACCTTCAAATTGCTCAATCTAATGGTAAATATTGGTTCTTATCTTACTTGCATTTGACACCGTTGCCTATTTTGTCCTTCCTGAAATTCTCTTTTCTCTTTGTCCCTAGGACTTGATTTCCTTGGGATTTTTCCCAGTAGCTTGTTTTTTCCAGCAGCCACTTCTCAGTCTTTGTAGATTCTTCCTCCTCTTCAACATTAGTGTTTCCTGAGTTTCTATCTTGAGCCTTTATCTTTTCATTCTTTACATACTATCTCTGTACTTTCATTTCCATCTGATTGTGCTTAAATCTACATATTAACTTCAATGTTTCTCTCCTAGCTCCATCGCCACAAATCTATTTGCTTACAGAATATTTCTCTCTGGAGAGCCTTATCTTAAATGCTGTCCCTTTACTCCCAATCCACTTCTCTCCTTACCTTCCAGACTACATGAAAAGCATGATCATTCATTAGGGAGGTTACATAATTTATCATCAAAACCAGGAAAATTTTGAAAGTGAAGGGGCTTCAATAATAACTACTCTGTCACTCCTAGTTTAATTCGGAACTGTCTTAGTCTTGCCAGAATGTATGGTCTCCCTGCCATTGACCGCTAAATTAAGCCTCACAACTGGCATTAATTTTTTACTCTTCCTTCTCATTTTTCACAGACAGTGAGCCACCAAGTTCTATTGATTCTGTGTCCTATTTTTTTCAATATGTACACTCTTTTTAATCTCCATTATTATTGCCTTTTTTCAGACCTTTTTTTATTTCTTGTGAAGATTATTGCTATAGCTTCCTACTTGGTCTATTAGCAGCCACTGGTCTACTCTCCTCGAAAACACCCTCTGCAGTTTTCAGAATTATCTTCTTACAGTGTATATATACTCACATCCCTTTCCTGATTTGGTCTTTTGATGGATATCCATAACTTTAAGCATAAAGGTTAAGCTCTCTCTCATGGCATTAGAAGGCACTTATACCCAATCCCATCTCATCACTTCTCCCTCTTGCATACTAGAATTGTCGTGGCATACAGTAGGTATTCACTAAATAATGAACAAAATCAGAACTTAACACATAGTCCACACACCAAGAACTTACCTCAACAAGTTTACACAAATGTGAAGTGATAGTAAATGCCATTTTTATATCAAGATGGATATGTAAGAAAAATAGCTTAAGTCTGTGGGACAAAATACATAGTGAAATCTGATCACCTTATAGTTTGTGACTCAAAAATATATAAGATATAAAATCCAGCTGATTAGAATTTTTCTCAAAATGGAGGAGTGAAGTTGGAGTACTGTTTCAAAATAGCAAAATGTTCCTATCAAGAAACCTGTGAAAGTCAAAGTCATTTGACTGAAATATCAGTGTCAAAGAAAATGTGCCTTCTAGCAGTTCTCAATGTTTGTTGAGTGAACAAAACACAAACTTAGTCTCCATCAATTGGTTGTCTGTACATGATAACAATTTTTTGTTTGTTTTTAATTTGCAGGTACACACACACACACACACACACACGCACACACATTGCTTTAATCATTTCCATCAGTCAAGTCAATTATCAACCATCACTTCAGTGAACCAAACTAAATGTGCTGCAGAGAATCCAACACATGATTGACCAACAAATGTTAATGTCAAACTACTTACTGTAGATAAAGTCTAAGCTAGGGAAGCAAGCCATTGGTATAAATTATTTACATAATCTTATCCAGTACTATTGATAGCAGTGATCTAAAATTTCCACAATGGTGTAGGATGTTTCAATAAGACACTGAATGAATGAGATTAGAGTTTCTTCAAGAGGAAGGATATTTATCTACCCATTTTAAAGATTATTAATGTTTAAAAAATGTAATTATATTAACTGAATAATCTCCATTCTGCTCTAAAACATAAATTATTTGCAAATTTATTTGCCATTACTATTAATTAAAATTAAAATTACACTGAAAACATTTGTCATTGTCCTGTGATCCCCAAATGTTGGCCAACCCAACTTTGTTTTTATGACTACTTGGTCTTTTTCTTTGCACTAGATTTGTTATTTATTTATTTATTTATTTATTTATTTATTTATTTACTAGAGACTCTTTTGAGTCCAAAACATTGCTTCACCATATGAAAGCTTGTGCAATCTGGAAGTATAAGGTCAGTGTATAATGATGGGAAAGAAAAACTATGCAATCTCTATTTTCCAAAAGAAACTTGTGTTAAATAATTGTACATTTTAAAGTTTGAAACTTTCAGAAGTGGCCAGATGCTAAAGATAAGCACTTATATCAGTTTGGAATCTGTATGGTTCACAAGGGTAGTTCTATAAGAAATGTAAAGATAGAGCCCATTAACACATTAATACTGCTTTATTCTCAGATCAGATTCTCAAATTAGAAATATGTTCAAGGTTTTCACTTAGTTTCTCTTTCACAAGTGTTTCTCTTGAACACTTTCACAAGTGTTTCTCTTGAACACTTATGTTCAAGAGAATTCACTGAATTTCTCTTTGTATTGGGAAAGTTATAGTACTTGTATCCTTCCAAGGGCAAAAGACAAAAAATTCTCCAACTTTTCTCTCTAGTTAGTGAGAATCACTGAAAATTATAGTTTGGAGAAAATTTGTAGAGTATTTAATCAAAGGTTCCAAACTGGTTTCCATCAGGTAGTAATTGACATCTTTAGGTTATCTTCTGTTATTTGAAAACAAAACAAAAGAAAACAAAATTGGTAACACTTCACAAGCAGCTAAAATGTAATGTCTCCGTTATTGGCTACATTTAAATAAACTAGTTTGGTAATACCAGCTACTGCATGATGATAAGAGTTTTTGGTGGGAAATAAAATAGAAATATGAATTAATGATTAACACAATAAACAAAATCTTTCAAAATGGGGTAGAATAATTAAAAAGATATTTCATGCAAAAAGCTGATAAAACCTCTGAAAAGGCTCTAATAGGCTAATTTTACAGACGAAAATACTAAAATTTAGACAATTTTGTTGTAATTGTAAAAAAATAAGATATTTTAATAGCCTTTGCTAAACTCCTTTCCTTCATAAATAGTAATACATAATTTAATAGCTATAGAAGGTTGGCTTCATGGCTGTGTAACCTGAACAATCACTCAGGTCCTTACTTTAGAAGGTCTCCATATGTGGATTAATGTTCTGCTGTCATAGTCTTGAAATTTTTACAAAGTTTTGACCCAAGGGCTCTGCATTTTTAGTTTGCACTGGGTTGCAGAGATTATGTATATGCCTACACTGTCACTTAGTATTTCATAATTTCCTCTAAAAGACTGAAAGTTATCCGGAGAGCTTTACTTTTTTAGTGTTTCACATGCATTTCTAAAGATGCCTCTCACACTAGCAGACTAGTGGCCATAGAGCCACACAAAGGGCTGAGACCTTGGTGTCTTCATCTTTCCATTCCAAATGCCTAGCTCAGTGCTTGATACAGAGAAGGTGCTGAATGAATGGATGAGGTAAATGAATAGCAAATTATCAACAGATACCTGTTGATTCATTTAATAGACAAAACAGTCAGACTTTTAATAGTTTTAGATTCTTAGTGACTAGGTGATTGGGAGAGGTTAAAGGTAACATATTCAAGGAAAAATCTTTCTTGAAAAGAATAAACGAAATTGAATTGATGGAAAGTGTAAAGGAAATAAAATTGAAAGACAGGTTTATCCCCAAGTTGAACAAGTGGTAGGTGGGAGGAAGGGTGAGTGGTTATAAACAGTGGGATATCTTTAAACAAATTACATCCTCAGGTTGACTGTTTCTTCTCAGATTCAATTTAATACACATGAGATTCATCCTGTAAATTGTAACCCAGGAAATGAAAATTGTGTCCATGTTTGGAGAAAGGAGTGCATATGGTTATGCATTCAGGAAGAACCAAAAGATTATTGATTCTTCTTTGACTGTCCCAAGAGTTCTTGACCTGCTGTTTTGTATTAATAAACAGAGTATTATGAGTATAAAATTTGCATGAAGAAGTGAATTTTTAAACTCTTTTTTCTGCCTCTGGGCAGAATAAACAGAACTCAATGCTCTGGTCCCCAGTCACTGCAGCTTAGTTAAACACATTTTATTCTTTGAACCATGATAGTTTCCTACAATTATATTGGCTTTGGGAAACATATTTCTAACATTCATTTTTGTAAAATAAGGTAACAAAAAGCTAACGCTCCTTTTTCTGGAAACTTTCATATTGTGTTCAATCATCTCTCATATTTGTGGAGAGTATTGGTTCCTTACAAATTGTGTATCTCATTTAGTGTTATCTCCGAATGATCAATTTCCTTTGCCCTGGATCATAGTACAGTTCTATCTATCTGTAAAGAGGTTCCCTATAGCATTGTCTAGCCTTACTTTCTGTTTTGTTGCTATATCACACTTGAATAAGTGACTTAAATTGTGCACAGATGTCCAGGTGTGGCTTTAACATCCTTTTGTATTTCAGCAAAATAATTTATTTTAACATATTCATTACTTCTATTATCGTTCTGCAAATTATTCATGGTGGTGCTATAATGCTGGTTCACTGAATATTAAGTATGTGAGAACAAGTGATTTTATGCTTCAGAAGATTATTTATGGGAAAATTCAATTTTTGGAGGATGATAAAATAGTGGAAAAGAAGAGAATAATAGAATGACATTCACAAACAAAATGAAGCAACAGTGGAAACAAGCATTTGGGGGAAATGTAGCTTTAAAGTAGAGAATGGGAAGAGAAGCAGGAGGCATTACTAGTCAGGAACACTCAGATTCTAAACAGGCAATATGAAGTTTTAGGGCTACACCCCTGAGCTCCAATTTGATATGCTTATGGGGCCAGAAGAAGAATTTCAGGATTTGGTAACATGCACAAAATAATTTCATAGACTATCTCTGATGGGACAGGAGATGATAAAAAGTAGCTTCCATCAGTCTTGGGGAACATAGATTTTTCATCCCCTGAATCTCCACTGAAATAGAATTACAGGGTTATGGAACTATATCCCTTGCCACCCAAGAATGTTCCTCATGCTCAACAATGAACAAAGTGAACTGCTGAGACAATCCAATGATGGTATTCTATAGGAAGATGTATGATGGAATTGTCTTTACTGTTCCCATTTTTATGTGACACATACTTGAATAAGTGTATTTTAAGGATTCTACTGCTGGAATTAGAGCCATCATTAGAAAAACTCCATTTAGAATGCTCAATTTTGGCCCTGTGGCCTGTACTATTAGAATTCTCTAAGTTTATAAACCAATGAATGGGAATAGGAGAAAGAATAGCAAGGTAAAACTATTTTAAGTTTTATTTCACTAGCCAGCATGAAAACAGCAATAGTCAAACATCCAAGCTGCTTCAATTACCAGGAACTGTTAACAAAAATACTAAAAATAAAAAAAAGAAGAACAAAAATCCCATTAAGTTTTTAAATCCATGACCAACCAGGCAGAAAAGGCAAGGTATTTTTAGTAATTTTAGAAAAGTAATGCAAATATATAATAGAAAATTGGTGACTTGATCAAACTTACTTTAAATGAAAGCTTGAGCTGAATGTTACGTGAATATTCAGACAATAGAAACCTGTCTGAAATTTCTTTTGGACATAATTCCAAAATTTATGCATTTTATCTTCTCCTAGGCATAAAGCCAAAGGCTAAAAGAGCAGAACACAAAAAAGCTGAACCTGAATTATGTTCTAAACCCTGTTGAGTTTAATTTTACTTACAAAGCAGAATGTTGGTTTGCCACTTAAATTTGCCCCTCACAACCCTGTAAAAATACCTAGTTTCTTGTTATCAGCCTCCAAATTGTGTTATTCATTTGGAAAGCTCCAGTTTTAAGAGCATCATTCTAAATTACTAGGCAAGTGCTACACAATAAATATACATAATCTAAAACAGACCACAGCAAGAGAAGAAAGTGATTTTCCATAAATTTGACCTCAGTATGGTGTTTGCAATTCCATGAGCCTTATAACTTCAAAATGCACAAAGGAAAAAATTTAGCTAAATGGAATATCATGAGAGGATGAGCACTTTAAAAGGTTGATGTTTTATAAAAGGGTAATACAGATACACATTCTTCAAATAAGTTTGGAGAAAAGTTCAAATAGCCTTTTGAACAGAAACACACCGCAAAATGAACAAACTCACTCAGATACTCACTTATTTCAAAACAACATTTTACTTGGACCAATGATGGATGCACTACCAAAAATCAATAAACCTGTAATAATTTATACAACTAAAATAAAGATATGTTGAAGCTTACTATATGCCTTATGTTTCCTATTCAAGATTTTTATAATATTAATGAATTCTTAAAAATTATGAATGGAAAACAGTCCAAGTGGATAAAAGGCAAGTTGATCTAAAATATGTTTTTGCTATGGATTGTGAATTTTTACTTTCAGAGATCATGCAAAGTGTCTTAGCATGCAATACTCTCATCACTCAAAATGTAATTGTTTAATATCAAAAAAGGAGAGGCACTAGGTACGATTCTGGCAAAGTTCTATATCTTATCTTGAATTTAGTTTATGGTGAATTCACATTTGTTTTATTGAGTTATACACCAGTACACAAATAATTTGTGGAATTTTCTGTAGGTATATTGTATTGCAAGCTAAAAGAAAAGAAAGAAAAAAAGAAGAGGAAGGAAGGAAGGGAAGGAGGCAGGGAGGGAAGAGAAAGAAGAAAGAAGAAAGAAAGAAAGAAAGAAAGAAAGAAAGAAAGAAAGAAAGAAAGAAAAAGAAAGAAAGAAAGAAAGAAAGAAAGAAAGAAAGAAAGAAGAAAAGGAATATGCATGCTAGGAGCTGTATTTCCCATACTGGAGAATAATGTGCTAAAGGAAATTGGTGCTGTAGTCATTTATTTAATTCAATTCAAATAAGATGTAACTTTATAGGGCTGCAGAATTTGGTAGCCTGGTTCATAGGTGGAAACCACTTAACTGTCATTTCTGCACATTCTGTTTGACATTTTCAGACTTAAAAAACCCTGTCACTGAAAACTTACAAATGCCACCATATTAGGCATGCACTTTTCCTGTTTTTGGGAAGCAGAATTTAGAAGTTAGTGGAGGAAAAAAAGTGCCTAGGGCTTCCACTAACTCTGCATTTGAAAACCACATCTATACACACACAAATTTTATCCCTGTAGTCCCAATATCTGTGGCTCAACTGTTTAAAATTTCTGTTTTACATTAAGTTTGTGACACACTAAGTGAACATTTATTACTAAAGGTGTTTTAGACCCTGAAGTTGAATCTACAGGTTTTGTCTGTTATTAAGAAGCAGTTTTCCATGTAATCTTTTCAAAGGCAAAAGGTTAAACAAAAATAACATATATTGTAAAATTGAAAGTAAAATGCACAGTACTGATGTGCTCAAAGTCCATGCATTTAAATTCCTTTGTATGATAATTTATGGTGATCATGTCTTCAGACTGCACTATTAGCATACTCACCCCTAACAAGAAGTTCTGCCTCATCTGACACACTGTCTGCTGTGGTCTGTACCCTGCAGCCATATCTCCCAGCATGCATCAGAAGGATGTTCCTGATCATTAAATCTGCAGAGGATGCTTGCTGAAAGAGGGATGAAGTGCCAGTTTAAAATGTTGCAAATCTGCCTACTTCAAGGTGGTTTAAGGAGAACTTTGCACATTCAGTCAAAGGGCCCATTTTTGTCCTTACAATTTATATGACAACAATACAGAAACCAAACATACCCTATTTTAAGGAACACATGGAAGTTGTTTTCAACAATTTCTAATATAGAGTTTGAACATTTATATTGCATATAATGTTTTAGCAGCTACAATATTTAAGAAATATTTAAATATGCACAAACATTAATATATTTAAAAGGATAGGAAAAATAATCAGTGAGCCAAAATTATTGCTTTGATATTTAGAGACAGGTCTATATTGTGGCAAGACATTAGTTTTGAAAGGAATAGAAACTTGTGAAAATTAATTATGAGAAGATAGCAGTCAAAAGATTATGCTGTGTGGCTTTATTGAATGGCTGCTTTTGTGAGTTCACTGTAGGCAACAGAAAGAAAGGGTTTAGGTTACAGATTGCTGATCCCAAAGCCATGCATCTTTACTTAACAAAGATTTATTCCTCCCAAACCACCACCATCAGGGAGTACAGTCAGCCTGAATCTCTGTTACGTAGTTACAAAACACAAAGGATGTTCAAAACACTTGATTCTTGTTGGGAGCAAGATGATTAGAACATAGTTGAAGAATAACTGCAGTTAAGGAGATCAATAAGTTCCAGGGAGAATATCTTTTAGATGTATCAGTTCATGGGAACTATGATGACCCTACACATTAGAACGACAGGTACAAACCTTTCATTACTTAATCTTGGCTTTCATTCACTCTATCAGGAAAGATAGATTTCTTTTTTGTGTGAACATGCAAAGATATGGAATTCACAACTCATAAGTATTTTTTTTTTGGATAACAACATAGCAAAACTCCAATACCCTCTTCAGTTTTCATGTTGCTATAAAAAACAATTGACTGGAATGAGAGTAGAAGCACATAGCTTGAAATGACATTTTTTTAAAAAAACTCAACACTTCTCTTCAATAGTAGTTGAGCATAGGAAAGAATGTTAAATGCAAGCCACAGAGAAGCACTTCAGATTAGAAATCTTTAATTTTTTTCTGGAATAGGCAAATTACCTGAAAAAAATGGTGCATTTGTCTTTAGAGGGGAGTATCCCACTGATTATTTGAGTTCATTTTATTTTTTTAATCTTATTTTGTTATCTCATTTTATAAATTGGTCTGTATCTTCTTTTGATACAGACTAATGGGTTACATAAAAATCATAAAAGTGAGAAGAATTTCTAGAAATTCTTTGGATTCTTTTCATTATCCATAGCAATCATTGAAAGTGTGTGAAGTCATTGGAAGTTTTTACCTCTCAAATTATGTGTCTTTATTTAAGTGAAATGCTTAACTGTATACTATGTTTTAAACCATTTCTTTCTGGTATTTCATTTCTGTTTTTTTTTTTTCTATTCGTCTTATTATAGGAAGTTTTAAGGGTATTGAAAGTTTCTCTCATGAAATAAATGTTAAGACATAGTCGGTTTTAGTCATTAATAAAGGAAAGCTTCATGGTGAGAATGCATTAAAATATCATAATAATTATTTCAAGGAATGCGACATTTGTCCAGTGAATGTCCTACACTCCTAATTTCCTTAGGATAAATTGATACTCTTAAATTTCATTTTCTCATCTCTATTGGAATAAGCACTTACTCTTTTCAAATCTGAAAAGGAAATTTATACTTTAAATCTCTTTGGTTTAATATAGGTAAACAAAAGCAAATTGTAGACATTATAAGCCATAATTCAGCTTAAAATCAATATAATTTAATATTGTATAAATAAACTGATATTTTTATGACTTATGTGGCATGGGTACATTTTAGGTGTGAAAATTTCTTTTTCCCCCTGGATTTTGAAGTTTTCTTTATAGGGTACTGAAATCAATCGGGAATCAATATACACACTATAAATCCAGAATAAGCCCTATGTCTAATGGAAAAGCCAAGGAGAGGCCCTGAAAATCAGAGAGGACTTTATTATTTCCATAAATAATAGTTCTGAAAGACTGTGCTTGGTGTTTTTTGCTTTGTTGTTTTTTATTTGTTTGTTTATTTTTCAATATCACAAACTGATTGGTGGTAGTTTAATGGCAGAAAAAGTAATGATTTTACATCAGTTTTCAAACTCACATTATTGAAAAATTATTGTGTAAAATAACATTCTTGTGATTAAATAATTTATTGTCTTAATATCTGGAACTTTATCTTCTCAAATCACTGATTTCTTTTTGCCCTGGATGAAAGTCCCAAACCTTTGTCCTTTCTGTTGAATTATAGTAAAAGAAAAGCTTAATGGGATTAAGAAGAGTCTTCATTGAAAATCACATAAATGTCTAAGGAATTCAGGAGGATGAAGTATAGATTATCTTTGCTATGCTGTCTTTTACTTGATATCCACAATTAATAGTATGCAATGCTTTATTAACTGTCTGAGGCTCCATCACCATCTATCAGGAATAAAAAGTCTACACCCTATTGCATTTATGTCAATGTCAAGACTGAGGAGTTGAAATTGTCTCATTTTGGACTCATCCCTTCTCTTTTGGATTATATCTGTGTTGTATTTTTACAATTCTAAACAGGGAAGATTAAAAGTGAAATGAATGGATTGTGAACAGTAAACCTAAATTACCCTTTCAGTAGATTTACTGATCTTTCAAGAGAAGTAATGAGAAGAATTCATGTGGGAGCCCATTATACTCAATCTCAGCCCACGTATGTAGTTCCTGACAGAGAACCTCCACAATTTAGTGCACTTCTAATGAAATGGTTACTTACAGCAGATGCTTGCTTTCTTAAGCTTAAACCTCATTTTCACTTTTTCTCTCTCAGGAGTTACTCTGTCTTCTCTTGTTTTCTTTGACACTTGCTTTACATCTTGTCTTTCATGCTTTTTTTTTTTTTTTTTGGCTTTATGAAGAAATTGTGTTACATGTTACTTCAAATGAACTTCCCCACAACCTGTACATAGCACAAGCATTGTGCACCTAGCATAGTGATTGCCACATAGTGGGAGCTCAACAAGTATTTGCTGAATGTATGAATAAATGAAGCCTCTTTAAGAAAGAGGCTGGTACACTTATGGGTGAGCATAGCCTAATGCATAGACTTGTGGAATTACTATATTGTACACATGAAAATAATGTAACATTTTATGTCAACTATACTTTGATATAAATGAATAAAGAGGTTGTATTTTCATTTTCTGTAAGGGCAGCAACATGGCTAATTCATTTACATTTCTTGTTCACAGAGTCTCACTAGAGCAGTTGCTAGATTATTATAATTTTTACTTATGACTTTGAAATAATATAGAAAATGTCATCCTTCCACTCAAGTCCAGATCTTTATTGGATTTCACTTTGACTAAATGTCCTGCTCATCCAACATAAGAATATTAGTTAAGACTTCTTAAAAATGGAAACTCATATAACTTTGCTGTTCAAAGTGTTGGCTCTTATTGCCTTGAAGATAAAGTCCAGTCTCCTCATTTGAACACAGAAGACTCTTCAAAACATGATGCCACCTCCTATGACAGCAACTTGCGCTTCTACAGCCTTACCTTCATATTTCCACATCCATGGGAATACTTCCCATAATTCTGCCTATTGTTCTGTTGCAGATGCTCTTTCTCCTTTCTTTGCCTGAGAAGATACGTCTGGTTATAGCTCAAATGCCTACTCCTTGGTAAAGTCTTTCTGGACACTGTCTAGGCTTCCTTAATTCTTCCACTGTTTAGTTATGCTTCAATAGCATTTTACTCATGCTCCCAACATCTACTATGGGCAGTCCCAGAGCTGAGCTAGGTGGTGATGTAGCCAACAATCACTGGGTGAGCTAATGAATGCATGAACATTTTGCTTCCTTCCTTCTCTGTGCCTGACATACCTCCTCCATCCCCTTTTTTTATCTTTCAAAGAAATTAGTAAGATAAGTAAGAAAAGACTGGAGAAAGACATAAAGATAGTGGAAAAATATGTAAGGAGTAATATACAGATTTTGGAAAGACTGAGTTGTGTGAATCCCTGCTCTACCGTTTATTAAATTTTTAACTTGGGAAAACTACCCTGTCATGAAGAACTTCTCTCACAGCTGCAATATGATAATGCAGGGATAGCCCATAGCAATGTGTCTGGCACATAGTAAGTGTTTGATAAATGTTATCTGTTTTAACAGGGCACTGTAATTGCATTCTTAGCCAAGACGAATCTTTCTTTAATTGGTATTCACTCCTTCAACAAATGTCTATCAAAGTTTTGCATAGCTGTAGTAAGTTTTCTGATAAGTACTTAGCTTTATTATATATATATATATATATATCCCTCTTTCTCTCTTATAAGGAAACTGCTGCACTCAGAATAAGAAGACCTGAATTCTTGCCTTAGTTTAGCAACTTCCTTAGCCCTGCAACTCTGGAAAAGTCACTTTATTGGGATAATAATAACTGCACTGTCTCTCTCATGAGGGAAATCAAGTGAAACAAAGTACACACATGAACTATTGGGAAATGCTTCAAAAGCGTAAAATACTTTTAAAACATTTTTTTCCCAGCAGTATTTAGCAGAATGCTGTGCACATAGTAAGCATTCTGAGAATGTTTAGGGAATGAATCATCTAAACAACAAGTAACTTGAATTGAGTGTTTTTGAAAATAGTGGACTCAGAAACCTGCTGGAGATGGCAGTTTCTGTGCCGTTATTTAGGGTTCATTCAAATTTTCCCAAGGGGCTCACATAGGGTATTTCCAGCTTCCGCAGCCCTTGCCAGACACACAAACCATTCCCCTCTCCAAAGCAAAAGTAACATAGCATATAAATTCTGTGAGATGCAATAAAAAAATCTTTTCTAACTTAAAAAAAACTGGGTATCAGTTATGAGACATAGATTATTAGATATGATTGATGTTATTGACATAAAATCTTGAATACTGGAAAGATTTTCCTTGTTCGGTATTTTTTTTTTCAGAGGATGATTTAAAACATCCTACCATGAAAAGGAAAGTGTATATATATATATATATATATATATATATATATATATATACATTAGTTTTATTTTTATAACTATTTTTTCTTAAACCTTTATATAATAGGTTTTATATTCATGATGGCATAGGTTTTAATATATTTTTTAAAAAGATGACATTAATGTGCATGCCTAAATAATTGGCATATTATCTGAAATAGAAAAATTAATTGCTGCCAGTGAAATAATACTGGCCAAAAAACTACTTGACAAAAACATTTATGGCTATAATGGTGAAATACTAAATGGATCTGACTATGCATTGAAAACTAAAAATAGGTAAAAATGGCTTTTACATCCCATTACTAGGACTTTGGTATTCAATATTCAACACATATACTAATAATGTATTTTTAAGTAAGAAGAAAAATGCAGAAACAGTTTTACTTAGTGACATAGGTTAAGAGGAAGGAGTTGATAACTCTGATGAACTCAGAATACCCAGATATCCAAGCTGGATTATTTAGTATTATAAGCACAAAGTCAGGAATTCATGGGAACAGTCCACTGTCTTGGTTAAAATGAAGATTAGACATTATTAAGCAGCTCAGAGCAAGAATATGCAAGACAAGTTACAATTAAATTTTAGTGTAATAAATTTAAAAATAAAAATGTTAAATCATACTCATTTCCTAGATTACAAACTTGAATATATGAAGAATACTGAATGAATGACAAAATGCCATGTGTGGCATATTAATGTTCCTTCTTTCCCAGGTAGACGTATAGGACTAGGGAATGTGACATTTAACATGTCAGTGGATGCCAGATGTTTGTTCCCAAATGTCTCTTATCTGAAAGTATATGCATTGACTCTCTGTTTTCTAGTGGCACGGTAAATGGGCATTCCTTTATTTAAGATTAACATAAATGACCAAGGCAAAATGGGTCTACTTACTATAGATTGTGTGTGTAACCCCCCTCCCTCACATATTGAAATCTAAACGCTAATGTGATGGTATTTGGAGGTGAGGTGTTTGGGAGGTAGAGTACAAATTGGAGTAGTGCCTTTACAAAAGAGACCCCAGAGAGTTCTCTTACCCCTTCTAATATGTGAAGATACAGTGAGAAGATGGCCATCTGTCACTAGACACTGAATCTGCCAGGGCCTTGATCTGGGCCTTCCCATACTCCAGAACTGTGAAAAATAAATTTCTGTTGTGTATAAGCCACGCACACTATGATATTCTGTTATAGCAGCCTTGATGGACTGAGACAAGCTCTAAGTGCTTACAGTGTCTTTTCTATACTATTCCAGTGTCTCTAAGTTAAAGGAGACATGAAATAGATGAGGTCACACAAATTATCAGCTTATTCATTCTTGAAGTTACTCTTAGCTCCTTTCTAACTGTTGCTAAAGTTTATTTTACATACCTGCTAATAATATCTGATGTATTCACCTTTTATTATTAATGAAATGATCGCTAATTAATTCAATACTTATTTCTATGGGCTATAAGAAGTTTTGGGTATACATATATAGACTCTGCACGTGATTGTCTAGTTTAATGCAGCTTTAATGGAAAAAAAAAAAACATGAGAGGAGTGTGTGGAGTAGCTTTTCTCTTTCTGTGTGCTTCATATAGTTTTAACAATCATTCCATGAGCATTGACTTCTAAATTTAGATTTTAAATAGTAGCTTTCAAACCAGCTCTTTATATCCTCCATGCTATCCCCTATCTTTCTCTCACCCTTACCCATCTGACATGCCATTGCTAGATTTGTCTTTCCCCAAAACTGATTTTATTTTCAATCGCAAAATCTTCACTGTCTATCTTGACTTATGGCCTACAAGGTGGTCCAACTTCTTAATCAGTATTTAAGGCTGGACTCAGCCTACTTTGTCTCTCACCATAACAGAAAATGTACTCTCTGCACCTTCCCTCAAGTGGTTCCTCAGTGACCCGCCAAAATCTCCAAATGCTGTCTCACATATTAAGGACTTTTTCTTATTTAAAAAAACAAAACAAAACAAAACTTAACTGACTACTATGACTATAATTTGTGGGTCACAGTGTAAAATGAAAATACAGATCCCCTTGTCCAAAAATTATTAAGAATTTCAAAATGATGACAGCGGAGCACTACACCAAGCACAAGGCCTTTCTCAGTGTACCCAACTCTCCAAGCCACACTGATATTGTCTGTGATCTACTGGAACACATATGCACATTATAAGCAATGGTGCTCTTTGGAATAAATACCACAGGAATTGGCATCTTTTCCTAAACTGTATAATACCTATCTTTCTCTGCCTTAATGTCTGTGTCTTTTCTTAAAAGCCCCACTGTGGGGCTTAAACTCATGACCCTGAGAACAAGAGTCACATCCCCTACCCACTGAGCCAGCCAGGCACCCTTGTATCTTCTTTTATATTCTTGATTTGTACTTTTACTCAGTGTAAAAAATAGAAATAGAATAGATTGCATCTTCTTACATTTGTGTTAAAAATACAGTGATCTAGAAAGATGTTACTAATCAAGACAAGAAAATGTTTTCCTTTAGAGTGAATTATACTATTGTCTAGTAATGGAATGATCTTACTATCTTTTACCAAGCTTATGCTTCTTAAATTACTTCTCACTGGTGTTACATACAGAACTATGTATCCTGAACTAGTCAGGAAAAATTTTGTTCATCCATGCATTAACATGGCTTTGAATACAGCTAGTAATGGCATGACCACTAGGAAAGCTCCAGAATAATAAAACTTTACAGTAGATACATATTTTATTTTATGAGAACTCATGGCACATGCACAGTTATAAAATTATTCATTCATTCACTTATCAATCATTTGTTAGATTAACTATTTTGTCTAAACAGGAAATTACAAATACTTGGCACCTTTGAAGTTATGCCCTTTTCCTTTACTCATAGAAAATATACCTGAGATTTGACCCAACCTATGCATTCTGCTCAACACAGCTTCAGTTGACTGGAATTTGTACAAGAGACGAAATCTGTCATGTCTGAGCTGCACATGCTATAAGATAAGAGAAAAAGTATGCCTTGGAGAAATGCACAATGCAATGTGTGAGGTAGACAAATAGCTATAATACAATGTTATATGTTAAAGAATTTAGTAGTATAAAAAATCATTGCATAAAATACCTATTTTAGTGTGAGAAGATAATTACCAAATCGTCTTATTTAACTAGTTCCTATAGCAGTCGAGAAAATTGAGGATTAAGAGGTGTAGGTGTCTTATTCAAGGGCAAGCTAAGTGTGGAGATAGAAGATCCTTGGGTACAAGAATCTCCGTCAAGAGATCTTTCCATTCTACTACTCTGTGTATGAAACTAATCCTTATTATTCTGTTTAAAACTGTAGGTAATTTGATTCGCTAGTACTAATTAAAACAAAATTTGGCAAATGTATAAAAATAAAATGGTTTCATTGTGTAGTTACAACCATGAAATTAGAAATTGCTTTTATTAGAAATTACTTTTCTAAATAAGCCACAGAATTATTCTGACAGCTTATGCTTTTCATCAACCATATCTAGACATGAAATGCTACATCTTGCTTTAAAATGCTAGAATCACCTTTTTTTATTTTTTATTTTTTTAAGTTTATTTATTTTTGACAGAGAGAGAGAGAGAGAGAGAGAGTGAGCATGATTGGGGGTGGGGCAAAGAGAGGGAGACACAGAATTTGAAACAGGCTCCAGGCTCTGAGTTGTCAGCACAGAGCCCGATGCAGGGCTCGAACTCACGGAACACGAGATCATGACCTGAGCCAAAGTCAGATGCTCAACCGACCCAGCCACCCAGGTGCCCCTAGAATCACCTTTCTGATAATACACATGACCCATCACCCTCATTTGTTCATGGTATTATCCACCTTTTCTGACTGTTAATTCATTCAGCATCAAGAGAATCTTATATATATGACCCTTAGCTAACTTTTTTTAAATGAAGCCATTGGCAGTTTGTAATGGCATATCTTTAGTTAAAGGAGAACTGGCCAAACTTGACTTCTTAACCTAAGCATGTAATCTAGATGGATCAACATTTTACTGATACATCAACATTTCTGTTCTCTTTTTCTTAGTCTTGGAATATTTTCAATTTATCTTTTAAGATTAACAATATTTTGTTATACCATAATATACAGGTTTCCAGAATAAGTTGCATTTTATTCTGCTATTGATTTACACTGCAGCAAAGTCAATATCTACATGCAAGTCTGGCTATGGGAAGAGTGCTCAGGCAGTTATCTGTGGAATTTCTATTTCTTCCCTGAAATCAGCAAAGTCCAGGAATCCAGAATATAATAGCTCTCATCTCACTCATTAGTTAGGACCAGTGTTGATCTGGTATTATTATAAGGTCCTAAAATGTTGGGAATAAGTAAGCCACTCTGTGTTTCATTGATTTTCACACAGAACTTTAGGAATGATTCTGGAATTAGGCCACTTCTTTGCATGTCTTTGTTTTACTTGGGTCACTTAGAATTAAGCAATTTACCACTGTGGTTCTCTGGCATGATGGAGGAGGACAGGGAGGCTAATGCTGAGTCTAGAAGACTAAATGAGAAGAGATCTACCTGCTATAATCTACTTCTTCAGTTTGTCTCCTTTCAGTGTCATTGGTTAATGACCCATTTGTTTATGATCATAACTATTACTCCTTCTGGGGGACTGATTCTTCCCCTGCTTTTTAATCCCCAACCTCTCCCTACAGTACAATATCTGCCAATAATTGGAATGGAGTATTAACGTTCCATATGAATTAAATTTAATATGTTGAGATTCTCTTCACTTCTACCTTAGTTATCCCTTCTCTCTTTCAGCAAGACATTGCACTATGAGGTATTTAAAATTTATGCCAAGAGCCAATGGTGAAACATACTCTATTTTATTATGGCTAACCATAACACTATACTGTAGCAAGTCTCTCATAATCTTTTTTATACTACATATGTTTCTATGCTTTATGATAACACTGCTTGCATATAATGCTGCTCAAAGAACTTATTAGGTCTAGGACTTTGCCTCTTGTTTACTGTGGTAGATTAAAGATGCTCACATAGACTTTTCTACTTGTTCTCTTGAGAATCAAGGTCTAATTTCCTACTCCCTGAATCTAGAGTTACATCAATGACTTTTTGATTAGCAGAATATTGCAGAAATTATGTCTTGGAAATTCTGTGGCTATATCATAAGACTTTCAGCTTCTTCCTAGGCCCCCTGGAACATTTTTTTCTGGGAGAAGCCAGCTGTTTAAAAAGTCAGACTCTCCTGATGCTGTAATTCTGTAAAAAGGCCAAGCTATTTATGTGGAGAGACTTCATGGAGAGACAGAAGTACAGATATTCTAAGTTTTAACCATTCTAGCCCAACCACCAGACTTGCAAGCAAAGGAACTATCTTGGGCATTCTAACCCTGGAAGAAATACAACAAAGAACTTGGAATCTTTCTAACATCCAGATTTGAGACTTATGGCACATAGTAACTACTAAGCCATGCAGGCTATCTTCAGCCACTTGGCTACCCCAGCTGAAGGCTCAGCTATTGTGGAACAGATTCAAGCCATCCTTGGGTTTTAGGCCACCCATCCTTGCTGTTCGTTGTCTGATATCCTCACACACAAAACTGTGAGCAGTGAAAAAGCAGTTGTCATTTTATAACACTAAGCTTAGGTGTGCCTTGTCGTACAGCAGTGAATAACCATAAAATAATTTGGTACCTGGAGGTGGGTGCTGCTGTAACCCAAGCTTAAACATGTGGCATTGGCTTTGGGGTTGTTATACAGAAGCTGAAAAGGCAATGAAGACACTATAAATGAAAGCTGGAAGGATCACAAGGAGACTATTGATAAAGGCTTTATAGGGTTGAGAAACAGTGAGGAAATATTTATTGCATACTGAAGAAAAGATGATCCTTCATATGCAGTGTTGGAAAGTTTGGTAGCACTGTCACCTGAGATATTGTGAACAACACATTATTCACAGTGAACAAACTGAATTTGCTTAAGATTTTTTTAGGAAGAAAATTAAAAGTACCAACAGGTTTCTTTTAGCTGTGTATAATAAGGTGTGAATACAGAAAAACGAGCTGAAAAGAGAGAAGCACTCATTTCTGTAGCAGCATACACAGAAAATCCGAAGGAGCCAGGACTATAGATTCAAAAACAAAACTACTTCTCACTCCACCCTCATCAGGTGGGAAAGGACTAGCAAAGTAAGAAATGGGCTTGGCAAACATCAATCCAGGCTGCTATCAGATAAAGTCTGTCCCTGGGTAAAGATCTCAAGTATGTGTGTATAAGACAGACACCGTGTTTATACCAGAATATTTTCCAGTGACCAGACCTTCAGTCCAAGACATAGAAGAACGAAAGAAACTTACTGAAGGATGGGAAAACATTGAGGAGATTGTAATTGGAGGCTGGAACAAAAGTGCCTGAGTTATGAACAAGCAGAAGAATTAGCAAACCCCTAGCCTATGTTAATGTGGGAGATACAAAGGGTTCAATGAAATTATGGATCTGATTAAGGGTATTTATAGGGAAAATGAGTATTGAAAGTATTGATTGGCTTCTTTTAGTTGTTTGTGATAGTGTATGAGAGAAGTGACTTGAGTTAAAAAAAAATAAGATCTTCATTCTTAGAGAGAAGTTAGAGGAAATATTTTCAACCTAGAACTTGCTGGGTTGAAAAATAAACTTATTTCTCACTTCATCTTCTTGAGCTGTAAATGAACTTATAACAAGAAAAGGCCTTTGTATCTATTGGATAAATATCACCTAAAGAAATGTTTAGCTATATTTTGATCTTATGAGTATCAACCATAATTGGAATTCATTCTTATAAATAAAGATGACAAATAAAGTGATATTCAGTTTACTAATATACCTAGTGTCTGGCACATAGAAGCCTCTTCACATATATGAAAAAATATGGTTTTCTATGGAATTTGTGGGTTTACAGACATTTTGAAAGAAAACAATGAGCAAGAATAGTGGAAAACTTTTATACCTAACCTTTTTGCAAAAACATAATATTCCAAATGGAATAATTAATTTTATATAAGAATTTCTAAAGATGAATTTGCCAATTTAATATCTAGCTGTTTCAAGTTTTCCTTCACAATTCAAGTTTTTCAGGTATTCACATTAAATTGTTTTTAATGTTTACTCATTTTTGAGAAACAGAGAGAGACAAAGTGTGAGCAGGAGAGGGGCAGAGAGAGAGACACACACAGAATCTGAAGCAGGCTCCAGGCTCTGAGCTGTCAGCACAGCCCAATGCAGAGCCTGAACCCATGGACTGTGAGACCGTGACCTGAGCTGAAGTTGGACGCTTACCTGACTGAGCTACCCAGGAGCCCCAAGGTATTCACATTTTATTTGCAATATTATTACATATTTTAGCAAGTACAATCTTCAACAAGTTCAACACATATTATTTCAACTATGAGCTTCATGAACAAATACTATTCTTTTCCTAGCCTAATTTGATAGTTACTAATGTTTAGGAACAAGTTTCTGAATGAAAAAGTACTTCACTGTGAAAGAAGTCAGTTTGGGTCACAGCATCCAGTTAAGTGCTGTCTTTCACAGACATGAAGATTCTCATCGACATCAAAAATAGAATCTAAGGAATTCAAACACATCAATATCAGAAAAGACTATTCAAACTATTGCTTATATTTTGAGCCACAATAGCAATCTTCCAGTGAATATTAACCAGAAGAATAGTTCCCTTAAAAGAAAAGGTCAAATTGAAAAAAATGTGTCAATCAAAAGCCAACTATGAAAAGTTCAAGGTCAAGACTCTCAGTCAAATTCAGCTGACATTTTGAAAGCTAGTCAAGACATTTTATCACAGAAAACTCATTTTTAATAACAAGGCTTTGCAATTTTATCAATGAGAAATCACCAGTTATTTAACATATAAAAATCAGAGTTTATCAAAATCTTTTAAAAATCATCAATATTCTACCACTTCTAACTCTTCCTTAACTATGGAATACAACTTCTGATATTTCAAAGAATATTTACAAGACTCTTCAAGGCTGCACATCTTTGGATTGACAGCAACACTCTTCCTTAACTATGGAATACAACTTCTGATATTTCAAAGAATATTTACAAGACTCTTCAAGGCTGCACATCTTTGGATTGACAGCAACACCAATAATCATATATGCATATATATTTTTTTCTAAGATTTCCTATTAGTAGGGCTTGAGTTTTCCATTGTGTATGGAATGCGTGTGTGTGTGTGTGTGTGTGTGTGTGTGTGTGTGTGCCTGTATGCTGGTTTTACAAAATAAGGCATGCTGATCTCTTACCCAGATAAAAGTACACTGCTCCATTTTCTAAGATTATTGTTGCTTTTAGAGGAAATCTTTATTTAGCTTTAGAAGACATTTTTATCATTTATCATGGTATTATATACATGAATACATTCTTAGCCATAGGGAAGAATTCAGATTTGAGATTACTTTTCCAGTTTGGAAATCCTTTTGCATTAAGAATTTTCCAATTCTAAGGACATCATGAGAGTTTGAAACATCTTCTATTAATTGAATAGGTATGCAATATTTAATAAAGGAAAATGTGATTTTGGAGCTATCAATGTTCCTTCCTGAAAAAATGGTTAGTGCTAATTAAAATTTTTTCAAACGATATCACTGATATTGGATACCATTTCGGGAGAGTGTTTTGGATTTTATTCTTCAAATATAACCTTCAAAAATCATAGAACTTTAAAATTAGAACATTAGGAGTCACCAACTAACATTTTCACTTTGAAGATGAGGACTCAGAGAGGTGACATGACTCATCCAAAGTAATACAGCTAAGTGGGGACAAATCTGGGCCCACATCAAAAACTCTTGACACCCTCTCTCAACCTTATCTTGTAATCTTTTGCTATACAATAATGTCACTCAGTAACATGATTTGATGTTCTATCATTTCTGGGAAAATACTGGCAGCATCTATTTAAAATAAAAATAATTTTGTTCTTTTTCTCTGCAATCCATTCCTGTATACTCATGCCATAGAAAGGAAATTGTTACTACTCATAGATACAGATGTATAGAGAAGTTTTTGGTAACATTCTTCATAAATCTCTCAAAACAGAAAACAAAGTTAATATTTATTAATAGGGAAATGGCTAAATAAATTGAGGTATAGTCATACCATGGACTCTTATGCATGTATCAAAAAGAATGAATTAGAGATATATCAGGTAACATGAAGAATTTTCAACATTTTTAAATAAGAGTAATCAGATGCAGAAAAAGTATTTAAAATGTTTCATTTTTTTTAAAAAAATCATAATTTTCCTGTACATATATAATTTGTCTAGGATTACATTAGTGCAGAGGAAAATATAAAGGGACATATATTAGAATATTGACAAGCTTAACTAGGTATGGTAAATGCTGTTATGGGAGGAGAAAAGTAGAGGGGAATTATGCATGTATAATAAAAGTCGTATGTATGATATGATCTCACTGGTGTAACACATGTGTCTATGTATACTTGAAGAGGTGCATGAAAACATGATTACAGAAATTAATGGTGCTTAAGTTAGTATGATACCAAGGAATATTTATTCTTTTTTTTCTAGTTTTCAATATGTTCAAATAATCTATATGTATATATGTATACACACATATGTACATGTATAAATCTATCTTCATTTTGGTGAAAAAATGAAAAATAGACTTTGATGTAGAGCTGAAAGATATGGTTACCATATAGAAGCACCAGCTAAGTGCTTTTCAATGACTGCAGAGTACTATAAACTAATCAGCTTGTGTGGCTAAAATGATCCAGACCTAGCAAGCAGCAATTTCTACACTATGTCCAAGTGAAGAGTACCTTTCTGTTTATAACTGTAGGTGGTCATTTAGAACTTAGTCTCTTTTTTTATGATTCTGCTTCTTTGACTTATTATCTTTTTGAGGCATCTGTTAACAAAGAGTCTTCAAATTTTCTTTTGCTAAATGTCAGAGTGGTCTAGCACTATGGTTGTACATTAACAGTCTATAGCTGAGTGATACTGGTCTTCGTGTGATATATTACTCTATATATTCTATTAAAGTCTCTTTGTAAAGGTAATATTTTAGTTAATCTTGGGGAAACTGCTTCAGTGTTGTCTTGCTATTATCTGCTCTCCATGCTTCTCAGTCCAGCACAATTGCATAAATGCTGGCAACTGCATTCAAACCTCAAACCTATGTTATTTTACTTTTAACATTAAGAACTATTAGTGGGTAACATTGATGTCAGAGTAAGTGTAAAACTTACAATGCTATATGAGACCCCAATGAATGGTTAAGAACTTCTAAACACATGGAAGATGACATTTTATAACTGCTCTTCAGATCTTCAGATTTGACTAGAGTTTGATGTCACTAGGGTGTTCCTAGTTGGTAGACTTAATCTTTATTGTTGGCTTGGTCAAGTACATTGCACTATGTGTAAGCCACTTAGAAACACTCAGTAGTATGTCTTTAAATTTATCTTGGCTGCACATGGGATTTTTAAGCAGACCTAATGCAACCTATTTTTGAATTACCTTTTGGTATATTAAGCTGTCCAGTTGAGTTGATTTTTTAAGTCCTTTATTTAAGTCCCATATTGAGATTATAATCATGAGTACATAAGAAATTCTTGAAGAATTTCCGAAAGGACTTTGATGGTATTCATGGTATTCTTACATATTACCAGCTAAAAAAACTTAATGGAGAGTTAATATTCTGCCGTTATGTTTATGATGGAATCTTTACCTTTGAGTACAAGAATTTCAACAAAACTGCATAATGTGCACTGTACTCATTATAAACTTTGTCAAGTTTTGCATGTCTTAATATACCTTAGTCATCTTTTTTATCTTCTAATATATTTTGGAAGCTCTTAACATATTTTGAATTATCAAGTCTAATATTCACTTGAGGAACACATTCACATCCTACATCTATATTCCTTTATTGTACCTTAAAGCCACAATTATAAGTACAATAATAGTAATCTATATCAGTATATTTCATATGAAACAGAATTATTGAATGTAGAACCTGAAAATGATATGAAGTTGAACTAATTAATTTTTCATCTTTACTATTTTCCTTAAGTGACTCTACTGTTATCACAGCCTTATAGGATAAACTGTTTATTTAATTCTAGATTGTGAACAGTTTTATAAATATTTCCATTCTCTTCAAGAGTTTCAGCTGTAGCAAAATCAGTGGTAACAAAAATTTATACCAACCATTCTTTAATGAGAAACAACTGGAAATGCTGGCTAAAACAGTCTATGAATTTATTTTGGGTATGGAATATTCAGTATGTTCCTTTTTTAGATATATCCACAATCTTTTTCAGCATTCATTAATAAATATACCTGCCTTTGTTCTTGTCAAGATAGAACTAAAACACACAAATCACTAGAACCAATTTTTGGAAGAGACATTTAACATGGATTATTTTAGGATAGATAAGGTAGCTAATATTACAATTATCTTCAGAATATGCTATTTTCCTGAAATAACAATTAATTCATCTTTTAATTAAACAAGTAAGATTTCTCTGTTAATTACTTTTTTCTAACTGTTGCCAAATTTCTATTAAAAGGCAAAGTGTTAAAATCCCTAATATTTTAAAAAAGAAAACACAAGTCATATAAAATGGAAAAATGACTTTGCATAACCAGATCAAGCACTTTGACTTACTTAACTCAATAAAAAAAGACCAAATCAGACAGTGACTACATAGACAGTTAACCTAGTTTGTGTTGGTAGTGACAGCATATGTTGTTTTAGTGTTGTGCAAATGACTATTTTTCCCTTATATAACACCACATGTGTAATTTAGTTTTTAGGTTAGTCTTAAAAATGATACCATAGTTGAAGGTAAGGATCATTTAGCACTGATAATTGACTGTGTGGTAGACTGGTGCAGTGATGGTCCCAAAGTTTTTTTTTTATGTCTTCCTGGAGTACACCCGTGGGTAACCCCCACCCACACTCACTGCACTTCACAAAGTGACTTGCAATAGTCAATGAGATACTAGCAAACATGGAACAAACAGATGCTTGTAATGTACATGTGCACTGGAGATTGCTATTTTGAAACCTGTAACAATCACGTGGCATAACCTGGGCTGGCCCGCTATAGAGTGAGAAACCACTTAAAGTGGGGACGCCTGGGTGGCTCAGTCGGTTGGGCGTCCGACTTCAGCTCAGATCATAATATCACAGTTCACGAGTTCGAGCCCCATGTCCGGCTCTGTGCTGACAGCTCAGAGCCCAGAGCTTGCTTCGGATTCTGTGTCTACCTCTCTCTCTGCTCCTTCCCTGCTCACACTTTGTCTCTCTCTCAAAAATAAATAAACATTAAAAAACAATTAAAAAAAAAAAAAACAGAGACCTACCATCCTAGGTGCCTCCCTGCCCCTCTCCCCGCCAAATAGCTCTTAGTTGACCTGGTAGTTGACTGCAGATGCATATATAAGCCCAAGTGAGAACAGCAGAAAAGACAGCTCAAAGGCCCATCTCAAATTACTGACCCATAGAGTTGGGTCATAAATTTTGTGAAATTCTTTTTGCAACAAAAGCTAAGAAAAAAGAAACTGGAACCATAATTGAATGAGACTTTTGTTAATCCTGGGAAGAGGGTTCCAAGTTGAAGAAACGTTAAAAAAAAAAAAAGAAAATGTGGCCGGAGGATAGATGGTGGTAGATTACAAAAACGTCCGCAATACCTTGCAGTTCTTCCCAGCAGAAACTTGTTTCTCTACCCTTTGAATCTGGTATGGCCTTAAAATAGAATGTGACAGAAGTGGCATTGAACAAGTTCTGAGCCTAGGCCTATGGGACCACGATGTTTCTGCTCTTGGACCTTGGAATTGTGAGACCTCCATGTGAACAAGTCTGGGCTAGACTGTTGGACAGTAAGAAACATGTGGCTCATTTGCCCCTGTATCCTTAGCCTATACCCAGCCTGTTAAGCCAGCCCTTAACATTAGTGCTTCAAAGTTGACTGGCAGCTGACTACAGAGGCATGAATGAGTCTTGCTGAGACCATGATCTCCAGCTGAACTCAGCCCAAATTGCCAACTCATAAAATCATGAGCTAAATAAATGATGGTTTGAAGGCACTTAGTTTTTGAGTGATTTATTTTGCAGCAAAAACTAACTAATACAAACTATGTTCATTTAATGTTCATCTCTATATATTTAGGATAACTACTCCTTAATTACTTTTCTATAGTTGAATAACTAGGAAAAAAAGTAGATATACAAAAAGAATTCATTGGTATTTAAACTGTGAAATATTCTCTCTCTCTCTCTCTCTCTCTATATATATATATATATATATATGTAATCAACATCTTTATCAACATCTAAAATATAAAAATAAACACACCAATGGATTATTTCAGTCAGAATTTTGGTATGTGACTAAATGTGGCTGGAAACAGCAATCTGGGCAACATCTCCCCTACTCCCCCGCAAAAACAAGGTAACTAAGAAAAAGTGATCTTTAATGTCTTTTACCTGATTATTCTTAAAGACAAATAGAAACATCTTATTGAAATGCTTGCATCTCTAACATTAGCTAAAGTTGTTTAAACATTGAAGACATTCTAGTAGCCTGTTCAGAATCATTACCTATGTGATGGGCACTGTGAGCAAAGCATGTCAGAGGTCTCTTACTTCAGGAAAGCCAGTCTTTCAGTATTCGTTACTACTTAAATGATGGATTATGGCAATTAGACTGCAGATTTCAGGAATGCGTGTGCAAAATACCATGTATTTAATAAGTACTTTAAAACAAATTTGTCAGTATGCTTATTTATTTGTGGGGCTATCACCAGTTAAAAAGGATAAAATATAATATTTTATAGTTTCAAGTAGGCTTCTTCATATGAAATCTTTCAACTTTTTAGTACAACATAATATCTTCACAGTTTATGCATTCTAAATTATTTTAGCTAATTTTGCTTCAAGATAGTTAATCCTTTTGGTTTTGCAGACGTGTAAATTATATAATGAGAAAAAATTTAATTTTAGGATAATTTAAAAATTATCAGTTGGATTATTACCTTACCTTATACTAGTTGATTGAATAACCTTTGGTAATGAACTTAGTAATAAATTAAATTGAATATTAATTCTAAGAACAAGTCTTTCCGCCAATGACATACTTGGTTAATAAGTCAAAATTTTCCTCCAGAGTTTACCTCTCTCAACAGTATAATATCTCAATACTATAACACTTATCACATTAAATAGTTATTTAAAAATCTATCTAGATTAGGAGTTCTAGAAGAGAGAAATCACACGCTACTCAACCATATATTCCCTGCCCTCATATAGTACTATACATATTACAGGTAACCACTAAAGTTTTGTAAAGTAAAAAAAAAAAAAAAAAAAAAAAAAGGCTAAAATCTTTCCTGATATTGATATATTCCTTTATTTATTTATTTATTATTTTTGGTATGGTAATTTAACAAATGAGCAGGGAAATGAGAAAGTCACTATATATAAGAGCATAAAATTCTATTTGTTTATATGATAACTCATTTAACAAATATTTTATTTAGCAAATAATCTGCCAGGCATGATATCAAGTACTCAAAATGGTTAGCAAGGTAGATATGATTCCTATCTTCAAAAATATATAATTTACTAAAGCAATAAATATGGATGGAAGCAGAAATTCTGATTTTAGCCTGTTTCCTTAACTGTGTTGTATTCTTATAATTGCCTCTAGAATAACAAGCAGACTTCTTAAAAAATCACATAGTACTTCTCAGGGAATTAGCTCATGACCCTGAATATTGAATCTTAACACTGCAATAATTAATTTCTTTTTTATATACTCCATAGACAGCTTCAAGCAAGGTGTAAATTTATGTAAAACATATACTTATGCTAAGAAACATATAATTTAATTTGGAAAAATCTGGCAGCTTTACTTTTACCAGGAATATGTAACTTGCTTTAACTGGAACCAAGAATAATCATAACTATTTGCTTAACTTTCCAAGGTTATATGGGCAGCTTTCTTTAAAATGGAACTTCTGTAGTAATATTAGATGTAATTTGCTTAAACTGTAAGACCATTGTTTGTTATTGGGATTTGGTACACAAAACCTTAGTATTTTTCATATTTTTTTCATGCTCTGTCCCTACCCGGAATGTCTTCTCCCCCTTCTTCTTCCTGCTTTGCCTGCAATACATATGTTATTCTCCTGTAAGAATAGTCTCAGGTGTTATTTGATTCAGAAAGTATGCTTTGCTTCCACACATTAGATGATGTGCAACTTGGACTGAGTTTCCTAAACACAGTTCTTCCATTGCTCTTGCCACATACCAGTTTATATGTCTGTTCCTCTGTTAAGACCCAATGCTCCTCAAAGGCAACACTCTATCTCAGTTTATTCATATACCTCCCATAGAATGTTTGTTATTGATTACTACAGAATCTTCAGTTTCTGGACAGGTATCTAGTATATAGGTGCTCAATAAGTCTTTATGGAACTGATATAAATTCTGAATTCATCTGCTGTTCATTGATAAAATACTCTATAGAGCCATTAATTATTTGGTAAACATAAAAGTATTGTGCTTTCCAAATTCTCTAAATTGATCTTTTCCATTTCTTTTATGTGAGGGATATCAGATGAAGAAAGGAAGTGAATAATAATAGCCCAATAGTTATCTCCAAAAATTTATCTTCCTCCTTTTACAACAGAAAAAACATCTTTGAGAGGCTACTTACTGAGTTATTAATTCTAGACTCTTAAAGTGCACTTTTGTATTATAACATGATAAAAATAGTCCATGTAAGAAACTAGAGGATTTTGAAAAGCTAAAAGCTAAACACATCATAACACTTAGGCATGCTTTAGACTTTAATACAAAACAGATGTAGAAAGAGAAATTTCAAAATAAAAGTAGAATTTCAAAGATGTCTTGAAAATAATGGCCTCTCAAAAACCAAGTCTTTGAAAATCACTTTAAGAAATAATATAGGACTCAGTCTAAAACACAATACTTACATATCAATAGTGTTTCAAAATGTAAACTGAACCATGTTTGCTTATAAAATCCTAAACCTTATGTGGTATTAGAGAATAAGGACAGTCTTTTATTTACTAAGGCTTTTAAAAACAACAACAAAAAAATAATTGTCTTTTATATATTATTCCTACAAGCTGTAAATTCTAATATCAAGGGCCTTATTTTACTATGAATTTCATCATTCTGCAGGTTAAATTATATCTCCTGGATACATAGATACACATAAGGTACTTTTTAAAAAATAACACCAACAGGGCACCTGGGTGGCTCAGTGGTTAAGCATCTGATTTCAGATCAGGTCATGATTTCACAGTCAATGGGTTCAAGCCCCACGTTGGGCTCTGTGGTAACAGCTCAGAGCCTGGAGGCTGTTTTAGATTCTGTGCCTCTCTCTGCTCCTCCCATGCTCATGCTCTGTCTCTCTCTCTGTCTCTCAATAATAAGTAAACACTAAAAAAAATTAAAAATAACAAGAAAAAAACCCTATAAAACATATCTACATTGCTTAAACATGGTAACTAGAATCCATTGACTATTTCTCTTTTATTACCAACTCCTGTGGTTATTATTTCCAAAGAAAATGATTACTTTTAGCACAATATCAAGAATATTTAAATTTTCATATGAAGCAAAATGAATAAAACTATTGGTTACTGATATTCTTTCTAACTTCAATAGAAGTTAGAAATTTTTCTTGGTTAACAATAATAAAAAGGCTATTCAGATAGTATAGTTAACATATGTTTCTAAATGGTCTACACTAAATGGCTGTTTTAGTTCATCTACTCCTATCTTCACTGATTCCTTTAGCAACTCTACAAATATTTATTTAGTCTTTAATGTACTCCAGGTACTGTGTTAAGTTCAGAAAATAAACATATAATTAACTTCTGGAAATGTAGAGGCTAGAAGGGAAAGAATCAAGTACTAATTTACAGTAGATTTTGATACTTGCTTTGGTGGAAGGATGGGAAAGGTATAATGGATGCACTGGGAGAATGTGTATGAGGAAAAGGGAAGAATCTGAAACCCTACCAGCTATCCGACTTGAAAACCGGGTTTTGGTAGTTGAAAACTCACATGAAACCAACAGTCCTGTAAGTAATATAGTAGGAAGACAGAATTTTAAATGTCTCAAATGTGGAAACAATATTTTCTTCAGAAGAATGTTGCAACTCTTGTACTCTACATTCATCGTCTCATCTTCAGCTGTAAAAGCAATGTAACATAATTTATCTCATATTCATTTTGAAAGAATCTTCAAAAGACTAAAAAGTGAAGTTGATAAAAATGGGTTGATACATTATACACTGATACAATTACAACAGCCAGAAGAGTGAGCTTTAATAAATAGGAAAACACACCCACAGAACATCTGAAAAGGCAAGTATGGGAGGATATTTTAAGATGTTTTTCAATCCATCATCAGTAATTTTTGTGAGAGGATTTTTTAACACAATTTGGTGATTTGATATTACAGAATATTTTAGTTTAATTTTTTGATAGTGTTCAAATAAGTCAGGTAAAAATAGGCTGAGTTGTCTAGCTAGAGAGGTAGAACTACAGAAAAGAAACACAGTCTCTCTCTCTGTCTTCAATTTTCAAAATGCTACTGTGAAGAATTATGGGTAGTTTTCATTCTTCATGTCTTTGTTTCAAAAACATCAAACTATATTTGGAATAGCATTCATGGCAATGAAGTTTTAAGCTCAAAGAAGCTTAAATGATAATGGTGGCTGTGTTATAAATGTGCTTGTGTTGCCTAGAATCTCAGCAATGATGTCCCCTCCATGCCTCTTCCTTCCTGGGGCTCAGTTTCTTTATTTACGTGTAACTTGTCTGACACAATGTTATTGTGGGAATCAAATGAAATAATTCATATAAAAGAGGAAGGGTAAAAGTTCTCTTTATGATGTAAAATTCTATTTATATATTTTAGCCTAGATCTTAATCAGATAATGAATCTGTTTCAATTTTATTCTGAAATGATTAACTAAATATTAAAGAGTCCGATTTATACCTTTGCCTTTAAAAAATATACATAACATATTTTTGGTAAAGTTACAGGAGATAGTTCATGATAGTAAAGTTTGCAAATATTGGGAAAAAGAACGTGCATAGTATAAATGTAACCACATAATCATAGTATAAACTTTATAGAAGGTGAGTAATTTTAGATGAATATATGAAAATCTTACCAGCAATGAGAATAATTGACCCACAAATTTTAAATTGAATGAAGGATATTTACTATAATTTCACATTAAACTTATTGAGAAAGTAGGAAATTTAAAACATCATCTCCCTTTTACCACAAATAAAAACAAAACCAATTATTATATCATAGGGTATTTGTGAGAGTTAAATGAAATAGCATTTGAAAAGTTTAGCATGTTGCCAGGTACCTAGTGGGCATTCAGTGGATGAGAGCAATTATGATTATTTTTATTATTACTCATCTCTGTTTCCAGTGCTTTCTAAGTGATGGCATTTGCCATTACGGCTCTCAGGTCAGAATTTCAGAGAAACAGTCTCTGAGACGGAGACTCCATTAAGGAATGCCTTTGGGATCAATATTTGTGAAAAATGAAGAAAGTAGAATTGAGCAGAGGACGTTGTTTAAATGCATTCACAACAAAGTTTTCAGCTTATCCTTTATAACCATCCCTAAGCATTCATCATCCTTACCTTTGGTCATGGACTGAAAAGCTGGGGCATAACTTGGGCCAGACAACTCTTTTTGGCTGAGGGCAATTCCCAGAGAGGGACTTTGGTGAAGCGAGCAGCCACCAATACTTTCAGTGGCTTGGGAAAAGAGTACCTCAATTTTTAAAGGCAATCTGGGCAATACACCATGGTGTCTACTACAGTGGCCTACGGTAGCCTCAGTTAAAATGGACACAATTAGTTATCCTTCCTAATTCAATTCATTTGAATAGGCCCACAAATCAATTTGAATAATGAAAGGGAGAGGAATACAAGAAAACAAGAAAACGGGAATTTTTAAAAAAAAAATTATTGAGATTTGAATAGCATCCTCTTAAGAAACAAATAAAATCAAATACTGTACAAAATTGGAGTATTGAGAAAAGATGAGTATTAGGATTTAATAGTAATTTAGGTACTCATTTCAGTAACTTGACTTGAATATTTGACACACCTGGAAAACTACAATTTTATAACTTAAAGATACTTTTATCTACTAATTTATTTTAAGCTATTTAGTACATATATATTTATAAAAAATATTTGCTGTCTTATAAAAATAAATCTTTATTAGATTGGAACAGGGAAGGAGTTCCAGAGTCAAGGTCCATTTGATAATTCATCAGTGTGCAGTTGCAGGACAACTGACAGAAATTTAAAGTAATAACAGATAAGCACAATCGAAATTCTCAACTGAAACTCAAAGTATTTGGAGTGTTATTTGGTGTGAAAATTTATATTATAAAATTGTTATGTGTATTAAAAAGACTAGTAAGTCTAAGTAAGTAACTCATTATTGAAAATGACTTAGAATTAGGTAAGAATGTATTTTCATGAAGTCACTGAAATAATCAGATAGACTTAATAGTCAAAGTTAAAAACAATGACATGATTTTGCAAACACATACTGGGGTCTACCAATAGTCACATTTCTAAAGAAACAGACACTTTATTCCAGATTAAACTCACCCTTTGGTTGGATTAAAAACAACCAACCCAAGGACAATGTAGTATTATAGAAATCCAGCCTGAGTTAATACAGGGAAAAATAATTTTGGAGAAAAACAACTTTCAAAACGAAAAAAATTATGGAGTCCTCAACATGTAAGCACTTCTTAATCTCTGGAGGTAGTGAGCTAATAGCGTATTTAATTTCTGGAGTTTACAATCCAGGAAAGCAAATTCTATTAAGAGGTAAATAGTGTTTTATATTTCTCATTCTCCCCCTTTCCTAATGCAATAACTGGAAATATCCTAATTGGTTCTGATGAAAATCTCTAGAAAGTATGTATTTTTATCCCCTCAGAGATCACAGAACACAGGCTATGTTGATCAGATTTTTCCTGCCATAGCCTACACTAAAATTGACTTTCTCTATCAAGAAGCTTTATTTTTCTTTTTTCTCTCTTTCAGAAAAACAATAACAAAAAAGTAAACTTAACAGTTCTTCACTAAAAAACACAGAAGAGGGGCGCCTGGGTGGCTCGGTCGGTTAAGCGTCCGACTTCGACTCAGGTCATGATCTCACGGTCCGTGAGTTCGAGCCCCCGCGTCGGGCTCTGTGCTGACGGCTCAGAGCCTGGAGCCTGTTTCAGATTCTGTGTCTCCCTCTCTCTCTGCCCTTCCCCTGTTCATGCTCTGTCTCTCTCTGTCTCAAAAATAAATAAACGTTAAAAAAATAAAAAAAAACACTGAAGAGAAACTAGTGACTTTCATATCACCCATACGCTATATAAATGTATTATAAAGATAAAATAACTACCAACAATGGACCTTTAAATGAGCAAAAAAATCTCTGTATCTTCACCATATTACCACACCCAGAAAGTTTGTTTTGATGGACTATATTTAAATGAACAAAGTGAGTCCTGTGATTTGAATGAGTAACGTTGTCTTTTTATATGTGATAATGTTGGAAGCATTACCTGATTTTGCTACATTTGACCAACTATGAAGAGGCTCACTTCAAATTTTGCTTTGTGGGACCCCCTGCTAATCAGAGTAAATGGAGGTGGATAATCAACATGGTATTACTACTCAGCTGTGATCCTGGTGGTATTATGGCCCACAGATTATGTAGGTAACATCCCCAGGATTTAAGGAAGACTCTCCCAATAATTGACTGTCTTAGATGTCACAGAGGCAGTCACCTTTTATTCAGTTCCAAATTTTGCTCAAGTGAATATCCAATTTTGTGTCAAAGTAAAAAAGCAAGTACATAAACTATCCTGTTGTAAGAAAAGGTTTTAACAGAATTTTATGCAGTATTTAACTATATTAAAATCTCTGAAATAATGCAATAGTTGGCTAAGTCGAGAAAATGGTTTACATCAAATTATTAGTTTTTTTAAGTAGACATTGTCTTTTTTGTTTTTTAATGTTTATTCATTTTTGAGAGAAAGCACACATGAGTGGGGGAGGGGCAGAAGGGAGGAGGACAGGAGATCCAAAGTGGGCTCTGAGCCCACTTTGGTGGGCTCTGAGCCCACCAGAGTGACTGCTGTCACTCTGACAGCAGTGAGCCTGATGTGGTGCTCCAAGTCAGGAACCCTGAGATTGTGACCTGAGCTGAAGTCAGATGCTCAACTGACTGAGACACCCAGGTGTCCCTCAAATTATTTTTTTATTCAGCAAAGATTGACTGAGTGGCTATTCTGTGGACATCCATAGTGCAGCGTAATAAAAAATAAAACAGCGTATTAGCTTCTGTTTTTAGGGACCCCACAGTTTAGCTTATTTCATGAATATATAAAATGTTATAGAATAACAGATTTTAATGGCATATTTTGTTCCTGTTCATAGGACTGCATGAAACATATACACATACCAAAAAAGATGGGCATTCTTTTTTGCTATGGAAGCTACTACTACTTTGAAGATAGTGGGTGGAGGAATTTTTCTTTAAGCAGGGAGAATGGCTGTGGTAACTTTTCCAAGAATAGTCTGAAAATTCTAGGGCCTTTTAGGGTAATTTCTCTCTTTCTTAAGAGACCAAGTTTGACTGGTGATTATTCTGTCCTATTAAAATTACAAATTGACTTCTTTTCTTAAGTTAGATGAAAGACCTGGAAAGTGGTGGTAAAACAAATATGTGCAAGTCAAAAGTTTATAGCACAGAACAGAAAGTTGGTGAGTTACCAGGATGCTGGGATTTACAGCAAGACCTAGATCTAGGAGGCAAGTAATCAAGTGATGAGGAAAGACAAGCCCTTTGTCAGGGAGGGAGAAGTTAGGGCTCAGAGTTTAGGAGGCCTTATTACTTGAAAGTACAAATATTACTAGTGAGTATAATGAACCAAAGAGAATGTGTTCCTTTGATAGAGCTACTGATCCTCTGCCTTTTCACACACTTTCTGGTTAGTTATGAAATGCCTCCAAGACCTGCTAATGTGATGAAGAAGATGTAGTAGATGCTTTAGAGGTCCTCAGAACTTTATGCCTTAGTAAACCCTGACAATGTGTCCAATGATTTCATTCATTTTTACAACATTAGCATTGTTCCACTGGGAAAGAGAATGGTGCCAGTTAAGCACTTACTGTCTTCCATTCTGAGACTTTTACAATCCTTAGGAAATAGATGTTAATTCCCAAGGAGATAAGCTAGGAACAAAAGTAACTATAATATGAAGACTGGCATAGGCTAGAACATTTCAACTAATGTCAAATCCTTATGATACTAAAGAATTTGTATTCTAGCCCCTTTTATCTACCTAATACGCCACAAAAATTATAGATATGAAACAGGTATGTTCCTTTATGATTCCTATGCTTGGTATACAGATTATCACAATTTCTCCTATTTTCCAACACTCTGACATTGAGGTCTGATTCGTAATGGAATGGACTAGTTCATAGGAGTGAGTTCCTCACCACTAAAATGGTTCCAGCAGACACTAATATACTGATGGAGTATCAGCCTAGGACAAACCCTGTAATTTCCAAGATCTCTCACAGCCCTGAGATACCATATCTTTTCTCATTTTAGGTTGCCTTTCTCTTTCTTCTTTTCCTATCCTAATGAGGTCTAGGTCAGGTAGCACCTTCTCCCCAAATAATATTACTTCATATAATTGTTATGATGAGTTGTATATATAGCTTATATATATGTGTGTGTGTATATATATATATCTATGATATATATATATATATCTTATATATATAGGTTATATATATGTATATAGCTTATATATATGTATATGTGCATGTGTATACACACACACACAGCCAATGATATTTGGCTGTAATAAAAAATAGTAATTGTTTTTTATAGCCATCTTTTTTCTTGAATTGCTTAATATTCTATGTTATCTTTTATTTCTTAAAGACTGGAACCAAATCATCTTTTTACTTTTATTTCCCACAGTTTATAGAGAAGGGATGAACACATATGGTCAATGAATATGGAAAATGTACGCTTTACAAAGAAGAAAGAATAAATAATGCAGTTTAAAAATCACTCTGTATTTAGTCTTATAACCCCGATTTAGTATCCATGTGCCCTGGAAAAGTCTTATGCTTTAGTTTCCTCATTAAAAAATGATGTCAAATATCTCTACTATGCCTTCCTGGGTATATTGTTACAACCAGAGAATTCAGTAAATATGAAGGACCATTCAAATAGTGCACTTTTATTTGGTTATTGCCCATTTAGTTACAATTTAGCATGTTTGAAGAATTCATAATGGAAAGGGCAATTCTTCTTTAGTGGACTATCCTGATTACAAATGTTTAAGTTTTTTCTCTTCCAAAAAACAGAGCAAATTTCAGGCTTCCAGTATATTCAGTGTAACTGTTCTTTAACATTATAAAGATTAAAACTAGCTTATATCTCTAACGAATAATTAGGACTTTCAAGTCTCTGAAAAAACAATGGATCACCACAGTTCTCCATTAAGATTGTAACTTTGGGGGCTACCTGGCCATGCTCAGGTACTGTCCAGACATCTTGAGAGTATTAGGAGGTTCTTGCAGACCTCTGACCAACATAAACAATTGTGTTGAAACACAATTGTAAATACCTTATTTGATAAGAGGATGGTTATTTAAGGCCAAACTTGTAATGGTCAACTCCTAATTGCTTAATCAGTCTAGAGTGAATATAAAATCCACAATAGCTTCAATTCCTGCTCCCCACAGCTGTCTGAATTGTCTCCCCCAAAAAAACAAATCTTAATCACATGACTCCCTGCTACCTTCCAAATACAACCCCAATTCCATGGCTTGAAAGTCAGGGCCTTTTACACTGGTCTCTGCTGCTTTTCTTTAAATGTATTCAAAAACTATTCACTTATTGTGTACTATGTGCCCTCACTCTGTTGTTAGGTCTAGTGGTTCCTCACTGTTCCTGAAACATGTTCTAAACTCTTCTGTCCCTTCTGTCTTTGCTTTATCAGCTCGCTCTGTCTGAGATATAGTTTTCTCTCCTAGCCTTCTGGCAAAATCCTACCTTTCCAGCTCAGGTTCAGAAACCATTTCCTCCTGACAGCCATATGCACAAAGTTCTCTGGTGATAGCACTGTTATAGCAGATAGATCACTAGCTCATCCTGCGGTCTCTCCCTTAAACTGTGCTCTCTTATGGATGGAGGGCTGTGTATTTTACTTTCATCCACAGCACTTAACTTGTAATGATGAACTGAAATTAATATCTTAAGGATAGCCTCACTAACTTGTCACATTTAGTTAATTCATATCATTGCCAAAAAAAGTGATTTGGGTGAATGGGATCAAATATTTATTTGGATTGTTTCGACCCTTTTAACAGTGGCATTGGTAATTAGGATTCACTTCAAATCAGTCAAAATCCTGGATTTGTAAAACCTGGCATAAGTAAAAGGGGCAAGGGAAATAGAAGCATTTTCAATACAGATGTTTTAATTTAAATTTCAAAGCAATAGTTATTATTTTTTTTAACAAGATGTGATTTTATGTTTTTTTCATTCTCTTGTAATGCAGTCTGAAAGCTATTTTATTTAAAACAAAACCATGTATATAACATTATATATAGATGTATGATAGCTACACTTAAAATTTTGTTTACAGTTTTATCTAAGAAACAATGGCTGTGTGTAAAAGACACCAGTACAATTAGTTGAAAAGTAAAGAACTCCATTAAGCTATATTTTGCCATCTATGAGATGCTAAATATCAACACCATTGGTATTTTTTCTCCCAGAGATTTGGTTGATTCACTTGATGCTATGCAGTGTTAATGTGCTCAAAAAGTATACCCCTCTTCCTTTTCTGATTTACCCCTATTCAATTGCCCACTGGTAGGTTAGGTCTAGGGCAGTTAATTCAGTCAAAGGCATACTCTGTTCCTGGTTAAGCAGTCCCTGAATCTGTTTGGCTTTCTTACTCTGCTGTGCTAGCCTCGGTCCCCATGGTCCTTCAATGGCTTTCCCTTAAAACTCAGAGCAGTTCATAAATCATCTTCTCTTCTGAGTCCTATCCTGTCCTTATTATCACCAGAGTCTTCAGTTGTCCTCTTAAACAGGAAGTAGCCCACAAGTCCAGAGGCATCCCAAATTTCCCTTATTTATAAAACTTTCATTTCTCCTCTTAAAATATATTATTTGGGGGATAGCATTTTTTTTTTCTCTGCCTTATCAATGTCATAAAATGGAATTTTCTCCAGTATGTATCCTTGAAGCCAGCCAGGACTCAACCAGAGTTGGAGGTAATTAAGAGGAAGGGGATAGATAATTTCTTTATGGTAGTTTTAGAGCTTCCAAATATTTTTAAGTACATATGTATTTCTATTAATTATTCTAAATATACTAAAAATGATGAGTGCTAAATTACCTTAAAACTAAATATTATTCTCACTTCTCAGTATGATAATGTGCTTTCTTTTCTTTTATTCTATAGCTTCTTATTACTGTCTACAATCCAGAGCCTAAGTTTAACATGGCCTTTATCATATGGATTTGCATGGAGTAAGGAGTCAATTTTTTATGTCTTAAAGGCAAGAACAGCATATATACAAAGAGGGATACAGCAGGTATTGTCAACTTCCAACTTTATAAAAAAGATTAAAGGTATTTATTGCTACAAATGAATGATATCAAACTAAAGTGGTAATGTTTAAGAGACAAAAATAAGAATTCTTATTATATAAGAATAATTTTACCAGGACCATTAATTTCTCTCGATATTTTAAACAAAAAGGGGTCCTGTTTACATGAAGAAAACCCAATATTCATTTTAGGCATATTTTTACTTTATGTATCTGATCACTCAGAGTGAATTTTTACAGATAATCTTAAGAAGATATATTTTTGTTAGTATATTTTTGTTTTGAAATGTGATATTTTTGTATTACATTTTTCTGGTTCTGTTTTATTTGTTCACAATCTTGAAGGAACTGTTAACCCCAGGTAAAGGAAAAAGGAAAGTCACAAATTAGGGAAAATGAGTTTAATTCAACATGATCTAAATGATTTGCATATAACATAACCATTAATAATTAAAATTAATTTATTTGATTAGATGTGAATGATGTTGTTATTAATTATTTCTTATATATATTATCTCTCCCATTAATTTCAAAGTAAATCAGGATGAAAAGAAACATTTGGAAGGAAATGTTTAATTTTGGTTACATTGGCAAATGTAAAAAGACAGTTCATATTTATTCTTCTACTAATATTAAATTCTAAAGTGAGAAGGGACATTAGAAATTTTCTGGTTTAATCCACTCACTTCATTTGTCTATGAGATTATTGCCCAGGAAAGCTAAGTGGCTAGCTTTTTGTTACAAAGCTGATTAAGAATTGACCTGGGACTGGATCCAGAAAATTTCTGACTTTGGATCTGGACTTTTTTTTTTCTTCCCCACTGTATCATATTACTTGTAAAATAAAATTCAATATAAACAGAGCTTTATATATATATATATTTGGTCTTACCACAGCTGTGGTTTTCTAGTGTTTCCCAAACTGTTTACAGAAGAATAAATGGATATTAACAAGTATGAGGAAACATTTACATTTTTTTTAATGTTTATTTATTTTTGAGAGAGAGACACACAGAGTGTGAGTGGAGGAGGGGCAGAGAGAGAGGGAGACACAGAATCTGAAGCAGGCTCCAGGGTCTGAGCTGGCAGCATAGAGCACAATGTAGGGCTAGAACTCACGAACTGTAAGATCATGACCTGAGCCAAAGTTGGATGCTTAACCAACTGAGCCACCGAAGTGCCCCGAGGAAATACTTTAAGTTGGATTTTCAGGCATAAATTACATTTGGATTCACCTCTTCAGCCAAAACAAAAGGGATATTTTAGGCAAAATCTCTCTCTGTTACCCTACTTCCATCATCTTTCTCTCCTTTCATCATTATTTCATTCTTTTATCTTAAACAAGAACTTGGGGGAAGAAGGTCTTTTTTCACTTCTCTGTTGAGAACACTGATGTTCTATAGCATTTGGCTCAAAAGATTCCCTCTTCAGTTAGTTGATTGCCACAAAATTGTGTAATATAGGACAAGATATTACAAGGGAATGACTTGGTAGACAAAAAATGAATATGCCTTGTCTAAGGCTGACATGTATTTATGACTATTGGTTGATGTTTAAGGTCTGCTTAAGCTCATGTTTAATTCCCTTGAGGAGTTAAAGAATCTTCAAAATTACTATTTCTTGAGGAGTAGGATAGGCAGACTTATTTCATTTATTTATTGTATCATATTTACTGTTTAAAGTGCTTTAAATAACACTAGTATGTAGCAATATAACTTCTAAGAAGTAATGTGTAAATGTTGACAAAATTAATCAAGTAAATAAAAGTGAGAAATAAATCAGATTTGCATGATGAAGTATTTCCAATTACTTACTGAGCTTTACAAAATTACTTTCAATTTGACATAACATATAATAATGAAAGAAAGTAATAGTTTGAATCAAATATATTTTTCCCTATTTTTCCTTAGCATTTCATAAATAATAAAGTTTTACACTTGAGTGTAAATTTTAAAAATTATAGTACTCGACAAATAGAAGTGTATTAACTTACGGCCCTGATGCTTTCAAAATGTCCACCTTCTTTCTCAAAATCAATAGGCTGTCCTTTTAGTGTCCAGTAGAAAGTGACATCCAAACTAGCATCATGAATTGCTTTGCAATTAAGGACAATGCTTTCTCCCACTGTTAACTCTGTTCTTTTAGGAGTAAGTTCTATTCTTGTAGGTTCTATAGAAACAAAAATGCATTAATTAACATAATCAACACATAGTATTTCCCTGTATTTTATATTTTAAATAATAGAGAAAAACTTAAGCAAAGAATCTATACAGTGCGGTTGCTCTGGATACACATCTTTAAATAAAGTATTATTAATTGAAATATTACCTTTTTTTGTATGCTAGGGCATTTTAGTATGCTTTTGTAGAAGACTGATGGTTTAAAAGTTGCTATTCCTATTAAGAAGTAAGCATGGATGAAAAAGACAAGAAAATACATAACTATAAGTAGCATTTGGCATTCCAGAAGAAGGAAAATTAGAAAAAAAGAAGTTGTAACCTCCTGGTCTACCTTCAAGGATCATCAAGTATAAATAAAAGGATTTTTTTTTACAATAAAATATGTTCCATATCTAAGGAGGAAGAAGTCAGGTGAGTTCACTTCTTTAAAAGTTATAGAAGTCACCTCCTCTCAAATTACTATTTTAACACAGATAAAAATATAATACTACAACTATGCCAACTTATATTTGCTTTATACACTACAAAACCCTTTTATGAATAGAAAATGCACTTCTCTAACTGATTATAAAATAATTTTGATAAATTGTGGATGGTTTAATTTAGATCCAGAAAGAAAAGCAAATTATTGAATGGAAAATTTTTTGAGAAAAAATGTGTGTTTAATTACTAAAGGATTCAATTAAAAATTTAAAAATAGATACATTTTTACTGTGTTTAAAATAAGTTTGAACCAATAAAGGCTAATACTGCTATTCATCTAAGGGTTATTTAAGCTAGTAATCAAATAATTGAAATATGATTTTTTAAAATGAAGTAGGAAGGTGATGGAGATAGGATTTTGATTTAGTCTTTTTTCCTAGATTCCTGGTTGTAGATACCTCAAGAAGACTGACACAAATGATTAAAAATTAGGCTAATTTTCCTATTTTAGCTCTATTGTTGGCAATAGCATAGTCTGATGAAACATCATTCTTAACCACGGATAAGATCCTTTAATATGCAACATCCTTTTAAGCAGTCAGAGAGAAAATGAATATAAATATTAACATCCTAAAAGTCAGATATTCCGTGTGGCTTTCTAAATTCTGACTTCATCAGAGAAGACAGATCATCACAGCATATTATAGTTTAAACGTTGTGAGAATTGGAATGTTCTGGGTAACTAAATATTCCATTTAACTTTTGGTTTACAGAAAACTTTTTTGATATTATTTACAAAAAAGTCTGTGAATCCAGCATTGCTTCATTATGATAAACATTATATAGCACAATGAGACACAGATTAGCAGACTGAATTAGATTCCCATAATGTATGCTGTAAATGAAAACATCATTTAAATCATGTTCCTTCCTTCTGTTAATGTTTGCCTCTTTTCTAAAATATCAGAGTGCTGGCTATTTTAATGACACTTTTATTTCTAAAGAAAAAGAAAGCATTTCTACTTTTTTTTAGCCAAAGTGTGATTCACTATATAATACATGCCCACATGGAAAAAATCAAGGATATAGTGCAGTTGTGAAAAATATTTCTTTGCCAATTGATGAGATTTTTCTGCCTAACATATGAGATATTCTTAGTAGTAAACAATGATATGTAGTCTCAAAAAAATGTTCTAGGCCAAAATCTAGTTCACTTTAGAACTAGAAAACTAACAGAAACATTTAAGTGACAATATTTATAACACTAAAAAATGACAGTATATAAAGAATTCCATTGATGCAAGCACCAAAGAGCAGCTCAGGTAACCATTTAACTGATGCACACTCAAACACCACACATTCCTGTCCTCTGTCTGCTATCCTTTCTGCCCCAGATCCCACGGTGACAAAGGAATATTACTGATTGATGTTAAAATTAATCTTGATAGAGGAAAAATATTTTTATACTGTTGGAATACTTTTAAATTTTGAGACATCAAGTAAAACTTCAGAAATATTTCTTTATCCTCTCACATATTTTGTTCAAAGCAAAATATTTAAGTTTCTACCAACAATGTGTTCCTTTCTTTATGGTCTCCTAAATAATGGAAGGGACAATTTGGCTGTGTTAGTTCTATGTTTGTAGTGTATCTTATCAATAGAAGCATGCACACACATAGGCGCAAACACAATTTACATGCATATTGTAGTTATTTGCTTTCTGACAAAGCTGTGAAACTATGCTTGTAACACAGTTAGCCACATTTTCTTACCTTTTACAGATACTGAAGCTATGGTTTCAGCAGAACCAAAGACATTTTCCCCTTGGCAAACGTACTTTCCCTCATCTGATTTAGAAGCATTTAGGATCCGTAGGCTTCCGTCTGGAAGAATAGCTATTCTGAAAATTATTAAAAAAGGTTTTTGCCTCTTTTACTGCAAATCAGCTAAGTAGTAAAAAACTCTGATGACGTCTGAAACCACCTCCAAGGTAATAATAAATAAGATAAAGGGATCACTGTGAAAATATGTGATAGTAGAAATGTTTTACCCTTCAAGAAATTATGCAATAAACCCACTTAATATCCTCTTATATTTAAAAGGGTCAGAGAGTTAAAGGTTATTTTTTGACACTTTTTGACAGTTAATTTTAAAACTTATGGGAAAAGGTGACCCTGAAATTGGTTATTAAAACTTATAATATCACCCAGCGATATTTTAATATGAAGCTTGAGTATTTTACTTCAAACCCAGAGTGACCTCAAAAATCAAATATAGAAAGAAACAGCATAAAAACATATGGGAGGACAAGTGCAGAACATAAAATTAATTGTATACAGCCAAGAGATGATTTATGGTGGTTTCTCTACAGTGCCACCAGTGCGGTAAGGGTATGAAAATGAGACCTGATACCTGGGCTGCTCACATTGCACTTTTTAAATATAAAAACATGATACCTGAGTTTGCATTTGGGCTTTTTCGAGACCTTTGCTAAAAGTGGACCTTGAGACTTATATGAAGGTGAAAAATTAAAGCATTATTAAAAAAAATTTTTAGAAGTTCAGTGAAAGGTTGACATTTGGGATTATCATATTATCCTGTGTATTCATCCTCCCAGAAATATATGGATTTCAAAATTAATTAGTACTTTTGTCCTTTTCTCCCTTTTTTGCTCCTGAAATATAACCCATTACATCACCAATGCATCAACCTCCTCAAGCAACCTGAAGTAAAATAGAAGCTGTCAGTGTCATTTTATTTGTTATGCCACTAGAGTTTGGATTGACTTTTAGGAGAGGAAGTAACAAGCTTTTGATAAGAACTAGTGGCCCTGGTGAACTTAAAATCCTAAAATTAGGTCTTTTAGGTTCTGAAAAGAATAATGTATTCCATGTTAATATAATATTAAACTATTTAAGAAACAAGAATATGTTTAGTCTACTTCCTTCATGTTATTTTAAGGTACGTATTCAATCTTGCCAATTACCCAGAACTGAGTTATTAAAAGCATTGAACTTTGTAACAATTGGATTAGATTCTAGGTTGCTGACTATTGCTTATGAATTTAAAACTACATACTATCATCAATAAAGATACTAGCTTAAAAACATCATATTATTTTCAATATACATCAAACCTGCCTTATAATGTATAAGGAAGACAAATTTAGAAACAAGCCAAACTTGGAATAGAGACTTTGATTTTGTAATATATGTCTAGGAGAGATAACTAACTTGAGGCATTTGGAAAACACAGTGCCCTTAAAAGTTATATAAACCCATTCAAGATGGTCAATACAAAATTCTATTCATTATTTAAATAGTGCTCGTTTTCTATAAAAATGAAATATATTTATTCCATTTAAATTCCAAAGATAAACATACTATAAAAAGATAAACTTGAAAGTAAAACATACTTTATCCAAATAGGCATTATCTTATGAGAATTACAAAGTTTAATGAAATTTAGTTAAATTACTATAATCTATTCAGATCACTAATATCTTTAATATATCTGGATTTTACTGCTTCTAATCTAGCAGGTGGGAAGTTTGGCTTAAAATCCACTTCCTTTAAAGAAATAAATATATCTTAGACACTGGCAGTATTTCAGCTCTTGATTTAAGATAAGTCCTTTCTCACTGACAGGAGGCAATACGTTATACTCTCCTTTTAAAGATAGTTTATGAACACCCCTGTACTTTAGGCCACTTGGGGGTTGAAGAATTTTGAATATCATGATTTTTTTTATCTGTCAAGTGGCAATGTCATTTAACCAAAAGCCTTCAAATGACAAATCTTTATCAGATGAGCTCATATGCATTTTTTTAATGTAAAAAGAAAAACTAAATGAGACTGTGAATGTGATTTACATAATAATATCTGGCTATTTCACACATAATTACTTAGATAACTGAATATTTAATTAATGTTTTCTAGCAATTTCCAGCCTCTTTATCTATCTTCTCTCCTCTTCTATTACTATGTAACTCCTACATTTGAAATTTTCAAATTTGGGGATTCATTCTGCTGAGAAGTCCACAAATTGGACCAGGGTAGTAAGGGAGTAGTGAAGTAAAGGTCTGTTGGGGGTAAGGAGAGATTTTACAAATGCAAACCAGCATTCTAGCATTGGGTGCCAAGTTATGCTTACTATATTCTTATCTCTAAACTTTTCCATGAGTTTTTGCCTAGCCCTGGAGATGTCTTGATTCACATCTTGCACTAAATTACTGGATCTCTGCCTTGTTAATCTGCCTAATACCACAGTCTATCTAGGATAACATCATGCTTACCCTTATCTTGCAAGGATTTAGTGCTAACTTTTTTTTTTAATAAGCTTATTTATTTATTTTGAGTGAAAGAGAGAGAGAGGGAGAAGGAATTCCAAACAGGCTCCGCACGGACAACCCACATCATGGGGGTTGAACCCACGAACTGTGAGATCATGACCTAAGCTGAAATCAGGAGTTGGACACTAAACCGACTGAGCCACCCAGGCACCCCTATAGCTAACTTCTTGGTGCGATCTTGATTTCCAAATTTCAGGGCCATTTTCTGGACCTTCCACTTCCATTTTTGGCTTACCTGTCAGATACCTCACAAGTTAGCTTAGGTTTTTCCAGTTAGACTGCCAGCCTAGAGATACTACCTACTTACCAACTGTCACTTTAGAGATCACGCTTTGACTTCCAGATTAGCTTTCTTTTGGTACCATATCATAGTGGATATAATATTACAAAATCATTAATCATTACTTAAGATTATATGCTTTCAAGTCAGAGATGGTTGAGTTTAAGTCACTGCCATTGACTGTTATGTGTGTGATTTCAAGCAGTTAATCTCTTTATATGTAAAATTTTATAAATATATATAACTAATTCTTCAAAAGTATTAACTAGATAATATATATAAATTATTATACTTTAGTAGTGTTGATAGCCATTAATTTAAAATGTATTAAAATATAAGTAAAGTTTGTGACAAATTTTAAAATGGAAAAAAAACCAGAAAGTTATAAATCTCAAGTATTTTAGGGTGAATCAGTAAGTCTTTTCTGAGGGAGTGATATTTGAGATGAGAACTGAAGGATCAGAGGAAGTTAACCAGGAGTTAAGAGTGGGGAAAGGAGAGGGGATAGCATTTGCAAAGGCCTTGAGGTGGGAAGGACCACAAAACCTTAAAGAATCAAAAGGCCAATTATGATGACAGCATATAAAAGGGGCAGGAGTGGCCCAAAGTGAAACTGTAGAGGCAGATGGGAACAAGATCATGTAGGACCTAGTATAGTATGGGAAACATTTGTTCTTTATTTTAAGGGCAAAGGGAAGCTACCATTAAAAAAAAAAAAAAACTATATTGAGGTATGATAGTTATATAACAGGTTCACAGGTTTAAAGCACATACTTTGAAAAGTCCTCACAAATGGATGCAGACACAAAACTATTACCACAGTCAAGAGAGTCAACGCATACATCACCCCCAAAGTATTTCTGTGTTCCTTTGTGTTCTCTACTTATAATCTCTTCTTATCACACCCTTATCCCTTGGCAATTACTGATCTGCTTTCTGTCCCCATAGTAAGTTTTAACTTTAACATAACTTCATATACATGAAATCATAACATTATATATCCTTTCTGTTTAGTTTATTTCATTCAGCATAGCTGGGATTCATCTGTATTGTTGCAATGATAAATAATCCAATCCATTTTGTTGCTGAATAGTATTCCATTGGGTGTATATACCACTACTTGTTTATCCATTCACCTTTTGGTGGATGCTTGAGCTATTTTCAGCTTGGATCTACTACAAATAGAGCTGCTATCAACATTTGTGTAAAGAGTATTTTATGGATATTTGCTTATATTTCTTTTGGATAGGTACTTAGGACTAATTACTGGATCGTTTGATTTATGTTCATGCTTAATGTTTAACTTTTTAAAGGAGATGTTGTACCATTTCCAAGCAGTTACACCACACTTTAAATTCCTCACGGCATCATCTGAGAATTCTTGTAACACTTGAGATGGTCAGTCTTCCTAATTTTAGATATTATAATAATTACGTAGTAGAATCTTACGGGAGTTTTAAGTCGCATTTCTTTAATGACTAATGATGTTGAGCATCTTTCAAGTGCTGGTTACCCATCTATACATCTTCTTTGGTGAAGTAATGAAATATTTTAGCATTGTCTTCTTATGAAATTGTCTTCTTATTCAGGTTTGACAGTTTTTTTAATATTCTATATATAACTCCTTTTTCAGGAAGGATAATGGCAAATATTTGCTGTCAGTTTACGGCATGTTTTAACATTTTTCCAACAGCAGAAGTTCTTAAGGTTGATGAAGTACAACATATCAATTTTATTTTATGCTTTGTGTTTTTGTGGTTGTACTAGAAAATCTTTGCCTAACCTAAGGTCACAAAAAGTTCTTTGTTTGTTTGTTGTTTTGGTTTCAGGAGTAGAATTTAGTGATTCATCACGTACACGTAACACCCAGTGCTCAACACAAGTGTCCTCCTTAATGTCCATCACCCATTTAGCCCATCCCCCACCCACCTCCCTTCATTAACACTCAGTTTGTTCTCTATGATTAAGAGTCTCATATCGTTTGCTTCCCTCTCTCATTTATTTCCTCTTCCCATATATTCATCTCTTTTGTTTCTTAAATCCCACATTAGTGAAATCATAAGGTATTTGTGTTTCTCTAACTTATTTCACTTAGTGTTAATACACTCTAGCTCCATCCATGATGTTTCAAATGGAAAGAGTTCATTCTTTTGGTTTGATCTCTGAGTAATATCCAATTCTCTCTCTCTCTCTCTCTATCTATCTATCTATCCATCTATCTATCATCTATCATCTATCTATTTATCTGTCATCTGTCTATCCATCTATCATCTATCTATCTATCTATCTATCTATCTATCTATCTATCAATCATCTATACAACGTCTTCTTTATCCATTAGTCAGTCAATGAACACTTGGGGTCTTTCTATAATTTGTCTATTGTTGATAATGCTGCTATAAACATCAGGGTACAGGTGCCACTTTGGATCTTTGTTTTTGTATTCTTTGTGTATATACCCAGTAGTGCGATTACTAGATTGTAGTACAATTCTATCTAAAACTTTTTGAGGGACCTCCATACTGTTTTCCAGAGTGGCTGCACCAGTTTGTATTCCCACCAACAGTGCACCAGTGTTCCTTTTTCTCCACATCCTTGCCAATACCTGTTGTTTCTTAAATTTTTGATTGTAGTCGTTCTGACAGGTGTGAGGTGATATCTCATTGTAGCTTTGATTTGCATATCCCTGATAATGAGTGATGTTGAGCATCTTTTCATGTGTCTGTTAGCCATCTGGCTGTGTTCTTTGGAAAAAATGTCTATTCAAGCCTTCTGCCCAATTTTAATTGGATTATTTGTTTTTGGGGTGTTGAGTTGTAACAGTTCTTTATAGATGTTTGGATACTACCCTCTAATGGATATGTCATTTGCAAATATCTTTTCCCATTTCATGGGTTACCTTTTAGTTTTGCGACTGCTTCCTTCCCTATGCATGAGCTTTTTATTTTGATATAGTCCTAACAGTGTATTTTTGCTGCTATTTTCCTTGCCTTAGGACACACTTCTAGAAAAACATTGCTAAGGCCAATGTCAGGGACCTATCTGATTGTGTTCTCTTCTAAGATTTTTATGGGTTCAGGTTTCACACTTAGGTCTTTAATGCATTTTGAGTTTATTTTTTTTGTGTAGGGTGAAAGAAAGTGGCCCAGTTTCATTCTTTTGCATGAAGCTATCCAGTTTTACCAACACCATTTGTTGAAGAGACTGTCTTTTCCCAATGGGTATTTTTTCCTGCTTTGTTGAAGACTAATTGACCATATAAATGTGGGTTTATTTCTGGGTTTTCTATTCTGTTCCATTCATCTATGTGTCCATCTTTTGTGCCAGTATCATACTGTTTTGATCACTACAAATTTGTAATATAATTTGAAGTCTGGAATTATGATACCATCAGATTTTCTTTTCTTTTTCAAGATTGCTTTGGCAATTTGGGGTCTTTTGTGGTTCCATATACATTTTAGGATATTTTGTTCTAGTGCTATGAAAAATGCTGTTGATATTTTTGTAAGGATTGAATTAGATATGTAGATTACTTTGGGTAATACAGGCATTTTAACAATATTTGTTCTTCCAGTCCATGAGCATGGAATGTCTTTCCATGTCTTTGTGTTGTCCTCAATTTCTTTCATCAGTGGTTTATATTTTTCAGAGTTGAGGTCTTTCACATTTTTGGGTTTTTTTTTTTTTCTAGGTATCTCATTATTTTTGGTGCATTTGTAAATGGGATTGCTTTCTTGATTTCTCTTTCTGCTCTTTCATTGTTAGTATATAGAAATGCAACAGATCTCTACACATTGATTTTGTATCCTGTAACTTTACTGAATTTATTCATTAGTTCTAGGAGTTTTTAGGTGGATTATTTAGGGTTTTGTATATTTTGTATCATGTCATCTGTAAATAGTATAAGTTTTATTTCTTCCTTACCAATTTGGGTGCATTTTATTTTATTTTGTTGTCTGATTGCTGTGGCTAGGACTTTCAACACTATGTTGAAAAAAGTGTTAAGAGTGGACATCCTTGTCTTACACATAACCTTAGGGGGAAAGCTCTGTTTTTCCCCATTAAGGATGATGTTCTCTGGGGATTTTTCATATATGGCTTTCTTATGTTGAGTTATGTTCTTTCTATACCTACTCTATTGAGGGGCTTTTATTATAAATGGATGTTTTACCTTGTCAAATGCTTTTTTTTTGAATCTAGTGAAATGATCATATGGTTTTTATTCTTTCTCTTATTGATGTATCATGTTGATTGATTTACAAATATTGAACCACCCTTGCATACTGGCATACACCCAATCCCACTTGATCATTGTGAATGATTTTTTAAATGTTTTATTAGATTCTGTTTGCTAGTCTTCTGTTGAGGACTTTTGCATCTATGGTCATCAAAGGTATTGGCTTGTAGTTCTCTTTATTCGTGATGTCTTTTTCTGGCCTTGTGATCTGGGTAATACTGACCTCATAGAATAAGTCTGGAAGTTTCCTTTCCTATTTTCTTTTTTGGAATAGTTTGAGAAGAATAGGTAGTAACTCTTCTTTAAATGTTTGGTAAAATTTACCCATAAAGCCGTCTGCTCTTGGACTTTTGTTTATTGTGAGTTTTGTTTGTTTGTTTTTTTAGAAAAAGAAAAAGTGGGGCAAGGGAAGAGGGAGGGGGAGAGATAGAATCTTAAACTGGCTCAACGCCCGTATGGACCTGATACAGGACTCAATCTCACAACCATGAGATCATGACATGAACTGAAAGAGTCAGATGCTTAACAGACTGAGCTGTCAAGGAACTTCAAGTTTTTTGTTTACTGATTCAATCTCCTCCTTCCTAGTATTCAATCTGTTTAAATTCTCTACTTTCTGCTTCAGTTTTGGTAAATTATATGTTGCCAGGAATTTACCATTTCTTCTAGATTGTCCAATTTGTTGGCATATAGTTTTTCATATCCTCTTACAATGTTTGTATTTCTGTGGTGTTTGTTATTTCTCCTCTTTCATTTGTAATTTTTTGGGTCCTTTCTCTTCATTTTTTTTTTTACAATATTGGTTAGATGATTATAAATTTTATTTATCTTTTCAAAGAACCAGCTCTTGACTTTACTTGCTCTACTGTTTGTTTGTTTCCATAGCATTTATTTCTGTTCTAATCTTTATTATTCCCTTACTTCTCTTGGCTTTTGGTGATGTTTGCAGTTCTTTTTCTAGTTCCTTTAGGTGTAAGGTTATCTTGTTTATTTGAGATCTTTCTCGTTTCTTGAGATTGGCTTGTACTGCTATAAACTTCCCTCTTAGAATCATTTTGCTGCATCCCAAAGGTTTTGGAATATTGTGTTTTCATTTTCATTTATTTCCATGTACTTTTTGTTTCTTTGATTTCTTGTTTAGTAGGATGTTCTTCAACCTCCTTGTATTTATAATCTTTCTAGTTTTTTTTCTTGTGGTTGGTCTCTAGTTTCATAGCATTGTGATCCAAAAAGTTACATGGTATGACTTCACTCTTTTTCAATTTGTTGAGACTTGTTTTGTGGCCTAATATGTGACTTAATATTTATTCTGGAGAATATTCCATGTGCCCCTGAAAAGAATGTGTACTCTGCTCTTTTAAGATAGACTGTCCTAAATATATCTTAAATCCACCTTGTCCAATGTGCCTTTCAAAGTCATTGTTTCTGTGTTGATTTTTTGGTTGGATGATCTGTCCACTGATATAAGTGGGGTGTTAAAATCCCCTACTATTATTGCATTACTATCAATTTGTTAGTAACTGTTTTATGTATTTTAGTGCTTTCATTAGGTGCATAAGTATTTATAATTGTTCTATCTTGTTGAATTGTCCCGTTTATTACTATCATATACTGTCCTTTGTCTCTTGTTACAGTCTTTGTTTTAAAGTCCACTTTGTCTGATATAAGTATTGTTACTCTGGTTTGCTTTTCACATCCACTTGCATAATAGATGTTTCTTCACTCCTTCACTTTCAATCTGTAGGTGTGCCTTTAGGTCCAAAATGAGTCTTCTCTAAGTAGCATATAGATGGGCCTTGTTTTTTCATCCATGTTTTTTGATTGGAGCGTTTAGTCCATTTGCATTAAAAATAATTATTGATTGATATGTATTTATTGTGATTTTATTACCTGTTTTGTGGTTGTTTTTGTAGTTTTTCTCTGATCCTTTCTTCTATTCTTCTTTGTCATGGTTTGCTGGTTTTCTTTAATGATATATTTGGATTTCTTTCTCTATTCTTTGCATATCTATTTGTGGTTTTTGATTTGTGGTTGCCATTATGTTTGGATATAACATCTTCTGCATACAGCAGTCTATACTAGGTTGATGGTCTCTTCAGTTTAAGCCCATTCTTTATTCCTCTCTTCCCCACATTTTAGGTACATGGTCTCATATTTTACATCCTTTTATTTTGTGAGTTCCTTTGATTGTTTATTTTTTTACAGAAATATTAATTTTTTAACTTCTCTTGAGTTTCCTAGTTCCATATTGTTGGTTTTTCTTTTGTACTGAGTCCTCTTTAATATTTCTTGCTCTTCAAGGAACATGGTCAAAAACTCCTTTAGATTTTGTTTGTCTAGGAAACTTTTTATACCTCCTTTGTTTTGAAGTATAGTCTTGTTGTATAGAATATTCTTGGCTGCAGATTTTTCTCATTCAGCACTTTGAATATATCATGGCATTCCTTTCTGGGTTGCAAAATTTCTGCTGAAAAATCCACTGATAGCCTTATGGGGTTTTCTTTGTATGGTATTTTCTTCTTTTGTCTTTCTGCTTTTAATTTTTTTCTTTATCATTATATTTTTGTTTTTCTTTCACTTTTTTTTTTCATTTTGCTATTTTAATTACAATAGGTCTTGGTGTGGATCTGCTTTTGTTGATTTTGTTGGGGGTTCTCTGTGCCTCCTAGATATGGATATCTTATCTGTTCAGCTTGATTGCCTTCCATAACTAACCTTCAGGTCACTGATACATTTTTCTTCTTCCTGAATCCTACTGTTCATCCCATCTATTGTATTTTTAATTTCATTTATTAGGTTCTTCATCTGGGTCTTACTTATATCCTCCACTCTTTTCTCAAGTCCAATTAGTATCTTTATGATTATTACCTTAAATTCTCTGTCAGGCATACTATTTATTTCTGTTTTGCTTAGATCTCATGCTATGATTTTGTCATGTTCTTTCATTTGGGACAAATTCCTCTGTTTACTCAATTCATCCATCTTTCTCTGCCTTTGTGTGTTAATGTGAGCTATGTTCTCTGCCTTCATTTATTTATTTTTTTTCTCTGTTTACCGTTCCTTTTTTTTAAAAATTAATTTATTTTTTAAATTTACATCCAAGTTAGTTAGCAACCAAGTTACTACAACAATGATTTCAGGAGTAGATTCCTTAATGCCCCTTACACATTTATCCCATCCCCCCTCCTACAACCTTCTGGTCTCCATATTTAAGAGTCTCTAATGTTTTGTCCCCCTCCCTGTTTTTATATTATTTTTGTTTTCCTTCCTTTAAGTTCATCTGTTTTAGCTTAAAGTCCTCATATAAGTGAAGTCATATGATATTTATCTTTCTCTGACTGACTAATTTCACTTAACATGATACCCTCCAGTTCCATCCATGTAGTTGCAAATGGCAAGATTTCATTCTTTTTGATTGACAAGTAATACTCCATTGTGTGTGTGTGTATATATATATATATATATATATATATATATATATATATACCACATTTTCTTTATCCATTCATCCCTTGATGGACATTTGGCGTCTTTCCATACTTTGACTATTGTTGATAGTGCTGCTATAAACATTGGAGTGCATGTGCCCCTTCGAAATAGCATACCTGTATCCCTTGTATAAATACCTAGTAGTGCAATTGCTGGGTCATAGGGTAGTTCTATTTTTAATTTTTTGATGAACCTCCATACTGTTTTCCAGAGTGGCTGCACCAGCTTGCATCCCCACTAGCAGTGCAAAAGAGGTCCTCTTTCTCTGCATCCTTGCCAACATCTGTTGTTCCCTGAGTTGTTAATGTTAGCCATTCTGACAGGTATAAGGTGGTATCTCATTGTGGTTTTGATTTGTATTTCCCTGATAATGAATGATGTGGAGCATTTTTTCATGTGTCAGTTGGCCATCTGGATGTCTGCTTTGGAGAAGTGTCTATTCATGTCTTTTGCCCATTTCTTCACTGCATTATTTATTTTTTGCGTGTTGAGTTTGATAAATTCTTTATAGATTTTGAATACTAATCCTTTATTTGATATGTCACTTACAAATATCTTCTCCCATACTGTCGGTTGCCTTTTAGTTTTGCCAATTGTTTCCTTCACTGTGCAGAAGATGTTATTTTGATGAGGTCCCAATAGTTCATCTTTGTTTTTGTTTCCCTTGCCTCTAGAGACGCATTGAGTAAGAAGTTGCTGTGGCCAAGATCAAAGAGGTTTTTGCCTGCTTTCTCCTCAAGGATTTTGATGGCTTCCTGTCTTATGTTTAGGTCTTTCATCCATTTTGAGGGTTTTTTTTTGTGTGTGTGTATGGTGTAAGAAAGTGGTCCAGGTTCATTTTCCTGCATATCGTTGTCCAGTTTTCCAAGCACCACTTGCTGAAGAGACTGTCTTTATTCCATTGGATATTCTTTCCTGTTTTGTCATAGATCAGTTGGCCATATGTTTCTGGGTCCATTTGGGGGTTCTCTATTCTGTTCCATTGATCTGAGTGTCTGTTTTTGTGCCAGTACCATACTGTCTTGATGATTACAGCTTTGTAATGCAGCTTGAAGTCTGGGATCGTGATGCTTCCTGCTTTGGTTTTCTTTTTCAAGATTGCTTTGTCTATTTGGGGTCTTTTCTGGTTCCATATCAATTTTAGGGTTGGTTGTTCTAGCTCTGTAAAGAATGCTGGTGTTATTTTGATAGGGATTGCAATCAACATGTAAATTCCTTTGGGTAGTATTGACATTTTAACAATATTGTTCTTCCTACCCAGGAACATGGACTTTTTTTTTTTTCCTTTTCTTGTGTGTGTCTTCTTCAATTTATTTCATAAGATTTCTATGGTTTTCAGTGTATAGATTTTTCGCCTCTTTGGTTAGGTTTATTCCTAGGTATTTTATGGTTTTTGGTGCAATTGTAAATGGGATCAATTCCTTGATTTCTCTTTCTGTTGCTTCATTATTGGTGTATAGGAATGCAACTGATTTCTGTGCACTGACTTTATATCCTGCAACTTTGCTAAACTCATGGATCAGTTCTAGAAGTTTTTTGGTGGAATCTTTTGGGTTTTCCATATAGAGTATCATATCATCTGTGAACAGTGAAAGTTCAACCTCCTCCTGGATGATTTGGATGCCTTTTATTTCTTTGTGTTGTTTGCTTGCTGAGGCTAAGATTTCCAATACTATGCTGAATAACAGTGGCAAGAGTGGACATCCCTGTCTTGTCCCTGACCTTAGGGAGAAAGCTCTCAGTTTTCCCCATTGAGGATGATATTAGCATTAGGTCGTTCATATATGGCTTTTATGATCTCGAGGTATGATCTTTCTATCCCTACTTTCTTGAGGGTTTTTATCAAGAAAGGATGATGTATTTTGTCAAATGCTTTCTCTGCATCTATTGAGAGGATCATGTGGTTCTTGTTCTTTCTTTTATTGATGTGATGTATCACATTGATTGTTTTACAGATATTGAACCAGCCCTGTATCCCAGGTATAAATCCCACTTTGTCATGGTGAATAATTTTGTACTGTATTGTTGGATCCAGTTGGATAATATCTTGTTGAGGATTTTTGCATCCATGTTCATCAGGGAAATTGGTCTGCAGTTCTCCTTTTTAGTGGGGTCTTTGTCTGTTTTTGGAATCGAGGTAATGTTGGCTTCATAGAAAGAGTTTGGAAGTTTTCCTTCCATTTCTATTTTTTTGGAACACCTTCAAGAGAATAGGTGTTACCTCTTCTTTAAATGTTTGGTAGAATTCCCCTGGAAAGCCATCTGGCCCTGGACTCTTGTTTTTGGGAAATTTTTGATTATTAATTCGATTTCTTTACTGGTTATGCATGTGTTCAAATTTTCTAATTCTTTCTGTTTCAATTGCGGTTGTTTATATGTTTCTTGGAATTTGTCCATTTCTTCCAGATTGTCTATTTTATTGGCGTATAATTGCTCATAATATTCTCTTATTATTTTTTGAATTTCTGCTGTGTTGGTTGTGATCTCTCCTCTTTCATTCTTGACTTTATTTATTTGGGTCATTTCCTTTTTGTTTTTGATCAAACTGGCTAGTGGTTTATCCATTTTATTAATTCTTTCAAAGAACCAGCTTCTGGTTTTATTTATCTGTTCTACTGTATTTTTGGTTTAGATAGCATTTATTTCTGCTCTAATCTTTATTATTTCCTGTCTTCTGCTGGTTTTGGGTTTTATTTACTGTTCTTTTTCCAGCTTCTTAAGGTGTAAGGGTAGGTTGTGTACCTGAGAACATTCTTCCTTCTTTAGGAAGGCCTGGATTGCTATATACTTCCCTCTTATGACTGCCTTTGCTTTGTCCCAGAGGTTTTGTTCTCTGCCTTTAAAGTGATGACTTTATGAGGAAGAGGTTCTGCAGTGCCCTACAGTGCAGAGTTCCCTGTTCACCAGAACCTGGCACTTTAGGGGAGCCTCTTATGTGTGCTGCCTGCATCCTGCTATTGTGTCTTTCAGTAGGGGTGTGCTTGCTCTCTGTGCTCTTAGTGAGACTTGTGCACACTGGCTGTGAAAAAGCATGATCATAGGAAGGCTTGGGTACAGGGCAGTTGTGTTAGCAACTTTTGCACTGAGTCACTAGTCCTAAGCCAGATTCTCTGAATCATCGTGGCAGCCATAAGATTAGCATGAACTAGTGGTAGCAGCCAAGGAGTAAGGTGCATGTTTGAGGTGGGGGCAATGGGAGCCCAGCAACTGGGTGTGACATACCACATCTGTACATGTAGAGGCTGGGCCCAGAGTGCAGAGGCAGCTTAGCATAGCACATGGCACACTGTGTTAGTAAAATATGTGCTAAACTTCTAGTCCCATCATGATCCCCCAAAATATATCTGCAGTTGGGGGTACAGCATGCAGCAGGATCAGTGGCATCTCTGTGCCCAGTGGCTGGATACGACATACTGTGTCTGTGTGTGAGGTGCATGCGTGGGGTACTTAAGGCATCAGCAAAATTTTCACTGAGCCACTGGTCCTGGGCTAGATCCCCTGAAGCTCAGTGGCCACTAGGCACATGACACCAGGAAGGAATAGCTGGGTGGGTACATGTGGTGTTAACAAAATTTACATTGAGCCCAGGAATGTGGCCAGCAGGCTTAGAATGGGTGAATCTCAAGAGAACTTGTGGGTGGGGTGTACTGCTAGCTGGTTAGGTAACAAGTGCCTATGCAATGCTGCCTCCCTTAGGTAGCTTTGTGTTTATGCTGGGGTGTGGTGTAGGAAAATGGTAACTGCCAGCTCTTTTATTTCCAGAGACATCCCCCAACATGCTCTGTAATCACTGTAAACAGAACTTCCTCCCTTTGTGCAAGCTGCCACTTCTATGTTGCCTCTTCTTGGGCAGTTGTCTCCTTAGGTGCAGGGACCCTGCTATCATTCCCCCTTTCAGCTTGCTCAGTGCTGAGCCAGCTGACTTTTAATACTCCAGGTTCCAAGTCCCGCTGGTTATACAACTCACAGATTTCAGCCCCTTTGGTTTTCAAGACCAGATGTTATGGGGATTTTGTTTTCCCTGTGTGGGCTCCCTGGTGCTTTCCCCTCTCCATACCCCGAGCTCTCTCCCTCTTGTGGGCATCTCTTAACCACTATTTCTGATCTTCCAAACCTATCAGATATGACTATTTTCTCTACATTTAGTTGTGGAGTTTGTTCTGCCTGTCTTCAGATTGCTTTCCAGTTTATTGACTCATATGTGAGTAATAATCATTGTAAACGTGGGAAGGGGTGAGCTTAGGGTCTTCCTACTCCACCACTTGCATATCCCTCCAGTGGTATGAATCTAACTTAGTATTTATTTATTGTATTTTGTTTTTGTTTTTTCCTCAGGATGTCCAGTTGCCATAGCACTATTTTTGAAAAGGCTAACCTTTCAAAATTCTGTTTACTTTGTCAAAAATAAGTTGAGCATTTTTGTGTGGGTCTATTTTTGGTTGCCCTATTTTGCTCTATTGATCTATATGTCTATCTCTCAGCCAATATCAAATTGTCTCATTTACCATAACTATATAATAATCTGTAATATTAGGAAAAGTAATAATTGTCACTTTATTCTTCTTTGTTAAGATAGTTTTGCTAAGAATTTTGCATCTATTTTCATAAGAGATATTGGTTTGTAATTTTGTTTGTGTTTAATTTTTTTGGTCTGGTTTTGTTTTCAGAGTAATGGTGATTTCATAGAATGAATTGGGAAACATTCCCTCCCCTTTAAATTTCTGAAAGAGTGTGTGTGAAATTAATATTATTTACTTCTTAAATGTTAGAATTCTGCAATAAAGACTTTGTGGGAAGGTTTTGAACTATAAATTTAATTTTTAAAAATATATAAGGCATTCAGATTATTTACTTCTTGAATCATCTCAGAAAAGATTATTAAGCTGGGTAAGGATTTGTAAAAAACAAGTCTCCTTTATTATTTGTGCAAATTTGCTTTTCTTTTTTCGCTTATAATTTTTCAGTTATTCCTAGTCATAATAAAGTATTTAGTCCAATATGGTTAGAATCTAGTCACAGGTTCTAGTATAACATCAACTCTCTTCGATATATTCAGGAAAATTCAGGTCTTATTTTTATCAGATACTATAAAATTCAATAGTTCATTGAAAGATGCTACATTTCTTCTCACAGATATTTTTCTTATTTTCTTCTCGTAGTTCTATTTCTATCTGCTAGAACTGCAGGAAATTTCCAATATTTGGCTATTTTTATCCTACAAAAATGGCAATATAACTTGATTCAACCTAATGGTTATATTTTTGTGCACTTGTACTCTTGAAGTACTGCTGAAGGAAGAAAGTTCTGCTTCTGTTAGGAGTGAAGTTGCACATCTGTCTTCATTATCTCTGCTTTTTTCCTCAACTGGCCAAATATCTGATGCTCATTATTCAATTGCTCTGCACTTAGTACGTGGCTCTTTCAAGAAGTAGCAAATTACATTGGATCTTCTGGATGCCATCCATTGAGAGGCAGCTGGAGTATTCTTCAACATGTCATGTTTCTTTGGGGATCCAGGCTGAAATGGTTTCCCAGTTACCAAGATAGAAAAAATTGGAATATGACAAACTACACAAAGACTTATACGGTTATTACATGGAGGTGGCACACAACACTTCTACTGATATTTCATTGGCCAAAGCAAAACACCTGGCCTCAAATGCCTCAAAATAACACGGAAGTATAATCCTACCATGTGTCTAGAAGAAGAACTACCAATATCTTATCAATAGAATTAATGACTACTGTATTTCTTCTGTTATGCAGAACATGGCAGACAATGTAAAATAAATTTTAAGACACAATCTCTGTCCATAATGTGTGAACAATTTAATTATTCACAAGGACTACAGAGAGATAAATTTATGTGCCTGGCTATAATTCTTGTGTAGTTCAGAAGAGAAGATAAGCAATAAAGCCAACTGGAAGAGTTGTTACAAGGGGACAAAATTTATATGGATCTTAAAAAATGGATATGTAGAAGGAAATAGAAAAATGTTTTTAGAAAAAAATGAACAAAATAGTAAAGGAGGAAAAAATAAGAAAAGGGCATGATATGTTTATAAATAGAGATGAGATTAAATAAACCAGAGCAGCAGTTCTGCTTTTAGGAAAAATTACTAATAAGGTTTGGAGAAGCATCGTGGCAACAGTACTCCTGGTAGCCACTAATCAGTAATAAAAAGAAGTGCCACTGTCCTGTGGGCTGAGTGTTTTGCTGCAGTACATTATCATGGGGTTCATGATCCAGAGAACAGGTGGGATCATGGAAGCTGACATAAATACTAGTACCCTTTGTTTTTGGCTCTACTAAGTTACTCTGAACAGAACACTCTCTCATGAGAACTCCTACAGATTGTTTCACACTGATCATAGGATGGGAATATGTCTGTAAATGAGGTCAAAGGTGAGCACTCAGGCCAGGAAGAGAACAGATATACAGAGGCTTTTCTCATCTTAGAGAAAACTCACAGCCTTAGTTAGAGGTGATATGGATTGAACATGAAGGTCATCAAAATACCACAGTCCCCAAAGAGGATGGATATACAAAATTTAGCACTGAATGAACTTAAAATCTACTTACCTTGGTTCCCTGCTTTGGTAAGTGAAATAGCCATCTTCATAATAAGAAAGACAATTATACATACAATTATGCTTAAAGGAGATAAGAGCTAAATGGAAACACACTTTTCTGAAGAAAGTGATATCTAAACTGAGACCAGGAAGAGTAGTAGGAGTTAGTCCAGTGAATGGCTGGAAGGTGAGGAAAGAGTGAAATACCTTAGTTAGATTCATCAACTGCTTATTGAATATCTTTTGTATTCCAAGCACTGGGGAAGTCATATGGAATATGATGATGGATAAGTTCCAGCTCTTACCCTTAGGAACCACAGGGAATAGAAGCATGAGACAAGTAAGCAGAAAATTGACATTCAGTGTAATAAACTCTGGAAAGGAGTAAGTACAGGGAACTATTTGGAGTACAAAGGAGGGAGAGCTTGCCAGCCTGGGAGTTGTGATCATGATTAGGGAAGGCATACCAGAAGAGGTGACATCTCATTGGAGGGTTGAAGATTAGGAAGTCATACCTTGCTTTGGGAGGGTCTTAGGCACAATGACCTATTAATTAGCCTATTGATTTTTTTCCATAATTTATTTCACTTCTTTTATTCAAATTGCACGTTACCTCTAGATTTAACTTCCTAAATCACAGATTTAATAACTCTTTTGCTTAAATGTTTTATGGCTCCCCATGGCCTACAAAATAATGTACTTAACTCCTTAGTAGACCAGTCCAAAGTCTTCACCAAATGTCCATAACTTCTATCATCCCTTAATCTTTTACCCTGTGCTCTGCAGGCCTCCAAATTGTCTTTTTTTTTTTTTTTTTTTAATTTTTTTTTCAACATTTTAAATTTATTTTTGGGACAGAGAGAGACAGAGAATGAACGGGGGAGGGGCAGAGAGAGAGGGAGACACAGAATCGGAAACAGGCTCCAGGCTCCGAGCCATCAGCCCAGAGCCTGACGCGGGGCTCGAACTCACGGACCGCGAGATCGTGACATGGCTGAAGTCGGACGCTTAACCGACTGCGCCACCCAGGTGCCCCCCTCCAAATTGTCTTCTAATGCATCCTCAATATACATATTTTATTTATAATTACATACACCATCATACACACACACACAAACACACACACACACACACAGTACTATACTAATATATTAAGTACGTTGTGAACATGGAATAATTAGAAATTATAATTGTAAGTAAAAGCAAATATGTTATGCCAGTTTTCTCCTTTCCTTCTTCATGTCCCCTAATGGATGTCTTACACATCTCAGAAATTTTCAAACCTGTATTTGGAGACTACTGCTCTGGTCATATGAGATCACACACTATTCAATGGTCAGACTCTTACCTATTTATCACTGCTCAAGTGTATATTTTACCTGGACTCCTCCTTAATTCTCTTTAATTAGAATTATTCCTTCTTTTATTTTTGTTTCCTTGGAACCTCACTAGAGCATCTGTCATATTTTACCTTAGTACCCAACAGCTGGGGTGTTTTATCCATTGAGCACAGTCTCAGCATCTTTAAGGGGATGCTTTATGATTTGAGACATGAAAAAAAGTTATTGGCTCTAATAATCAGAAATAACTACAGAATTGAAAATAATGCAAAGGAATATTGTAATAATTAGTCAGCTTCAACTTACCTCTTCCATTGTTATACAAAAAAGTTACTAATAAGTTACAATATAATACACATTTTACTATTATATTAACACTTTCAATGAAAGTTATAAAATTATTTCAAAATATGGCAAAAAGTACATTTTATATGGGATGTAGATACATTTTATTTTTCTAGATAAAATCTAGGATGAGATCTTTAAAAAATAAAAGTGGGCGCCTGGTTAGCTGAGTTGGTTGGGCGTCTTGACTCTTTCTCAGCTCAGGTCATGATTTCACATGATTGGTGAAGATTTGAGTCCTGCATTAAATTCTGCTCTGACAGCGTGGAGCCTGCTTGAGATTCTCTCCCTCTCTCTCTGCCCCTCACCTGCTCATGAGCTCTCTCTAAATAAATAAATAAACTTAAAAAAAAAGAAAAAAAATAAGGGAGTTTAGCACCTCTGAAAGTCTTGAAAAGATTCTAATGATAAACATCACTGACCACTTTTTATGTGTCAAGCATCACACCAGTCTTCATGCTATTTAATAAAATATTTCTAAGCACTGTGTGAGCTGAGTATTGTTAGTCTCATTTACTGATGAGAAAACTGTGGTCCATCAACGTTTATTATTTTACTCAAGACTAACAGCAATTGGTACAACCCTGATTTCAGTCATGCTTTTTGATTTGTTATTTGTTTTCCTGCCAGTATCTTCCTGACTGATTTGTAACCTCCTTCACTTATTTTCTTCATTAACCCCATAATAGCTTGTACTCAATAAATGGGGACTGGATTGAACTAAATATACCCTAACCAATTTAATTTGTAGATGAAGAATTTGAGCACAAAGCAGTTCAAATCACTTTAAAAAAATGAAATTAAAAAAATGAAATTTCATATAGTTTGTTTTGATAACATTTATTAAGCCCCAACAATATGCCAGAGCCTATACAAAGCTCTCTTAATACATTACTTTATTTTAACCCTTATAAAGATCCCAAGATATTGTTATACTCATTTGATAAAGGAAAAAGAAGAGAATGAGGCAGAAAGGACTGACATAACTAGCAGGATTTTAGACTAGGCCCTGCTGGATTCCAAAATTCATAGTGCACTTTTAGCTACCAGACATTAACCCAATGTAAACATCAAAAGAAAGCTTTGTGTAAAACCACACACTTAGGGGAAGCTCTGACTTAAAATAAAAGCTGATAGAAGAGTAAATTCAAGGGTAACAAGAGAAGACACACGTTTTCTATAGATGAGAGAAAAGAAAGAAACTAATACTCCTTAACTCGATCAGTAATTTTTAAAAAGATAAGAACAATATTCACTCAGGGAAGGCTGGTCTGTTACCATGCTCTTTTCTTTAGATGCAATTTAGCTGAAAGGAAGACCCAGAAGGACATGTATGACAGCTTTTAGAAAGTGAGAGAGAAAGCTTCAATGAAGGAGTTATTTTAATTAATGCCCCTATGCCTGGCTCTGAGCAATTCTACAGGCAACCTAAAGAAATTCCAGAACGTTCTGTGTTGAGCCACTGAAAATTTCAGGACCTTCCGGCTCTGAAGCATGGGTGAGAAGGAGACCATCTTTTTCTTAGAGCTGGACATCAGAAGGTGCTTGCCATGAAAACAAAACAAAACAACCCAAGCACAAGTTTGTATTGTCTTCTTTCTGAAGGACATTTCTACAAGGATTTGTCATGGACACATCCAACTTAACATATTCAGAACTACACTCAATCTTTTTCCTCAAATTGGCTTCTCACTCCAATGTTCCCTCTTTTACATGAATTTGTTTGAAAACTCTGAGTGTTCAAGTACCTATTTTTGTGGAGACAGTGTATAACTTCCTTCAGATTTTCATAGACGTCTGTGAGGAAAATAAGGTTAAGAGCCACCATAAAATTCTTTGTTTTATAGATGAGGTAGCTGTGCCCAGAGAAGAAAAGTCTAGAGTAATTCTTTTTCTTAAGCTAATGACATAATTCAGACTACTAACTCAGAAGTCATCATATACTCTTCTTTTTCTCTCATAAAAAAGTGGTCAAGTCAGATCTATTGCAGATATCTCTTAGACCTTTTTCCTTGGTTTTTTTTTTTTTTTTTTTTTTTGGCTTATTGGAAACTCTAAATGCAATGGGTAACAAACACGAAGTGACTTTACTTTTTTAAATCATTGCCTCTAAAAAAAAAAATAATAAAAATAAATAAATAAATCAATCATTGCCTGTAACTATGTTCTGTCAAATCAATTTTTCTATTTCCTTTAGACATCCAAGATTGTCTCATAGCTTTTAGATAATTTTCTATTTTTATAAAGATAAAATTTATCTCTAATTTCCTGTTCTTTTTCTCCCTACCTCACCATTGACAAGTGATTTGACCAAGGACCCTGCAGCTACAAGGAGAGTGGAGAATTGTTTCTCTTCACATTTTTCTCCTCCTTCTTCCCAGTTCTCTCTCTCCTCTGTGTGTTAGAGTAAGGAGGAGAGATCTGGAAAGGAACCCAGTGTCTCTTACTTATCCAACTTATCCAACTTTATCCCCTGCCAGTCTCCGTCCTCTGCTTCCTCTCCCCACTCCTCCATCCATTACCCGGCTCAGTGCAATATTCTTATCCCCAGTGGGATCCCTTGCCATGGGACTATTACTGCAAATCTTTGGTCCCTACCTCAAGATGGGTGCCTTTTCTCTGGTTGGTTCTTGCCTTTCCACACCCCAGTCTCATTTTTATGGCTGAATTGATTTCAAAACACAATGAAACTGCAAACCTTGTATGTCTTTATTCTCACTGGGGGTTCTGTGTGCTCAGTCCTCACGGTCTGGTGTGTGACAATATAGAGCATAATGTCTCTGGCACAGGATGCTATCTTGTTCAAGCCCAGGGCTGTGAGTGCCTCTGTAACTGTGCAGCCACTGCTGGCCCCAAACAACACTGGTATGCAATCCTATGCCTCACATCCTTGCTGCCCCTCTCTCTTTTTACATTGAAGAGATCACTCTAATAAATTGGACAGTGAGCAAAACTAAGCTAAACTAGGCTAAACTAAGCTAAACTAAACTAAACTAAAACAAAACTACTTACTGTCCCTTACTGGGATATAGCTGCTAATCTGGGTAAAGCTATTGTCCACTGAGCCATTGTTGAAGCAGAATTCCAGAAGACTGGCTTTTGTGAGCACATCAAATTAGTCTTTGGTGCTTCCTGACTGCAGATTTTCCCACTGTAACCTCCCTTTTAGGTACCGGTTTTTCCAACTTTCTGGAAGCTCCCACCTCTGGCACTTTTTTACAGATTCCAGAAAGCTTATGCTTTCCAACCTTCTCCAAAATCCAACCAATCCATGAGAACCCTGTATGCTCTTGCCTTTCTAAATGGTGGGAGCATAGTATATCTTTCCTGCCACTCTCTTTTCTGCCTTTCATCTCTCTTGAGTTATCTTTTCCCCCAGAGCCAGGAAATAAAAAGCAAGTCTGTTTAAGAAAATGTTCAATGAAGAAACAAGATACCGGTTTTATAATTTCTCTAAGTGAGTCCTTTGAGTCTTTTTGTCACTTGAATTTGGAGGAGGGATGGGTAAGAAAAGCCTACTGCCCACTTGGACAAAGGTTGCAAAGAATGTTTCTCTCTGTTTAATATTCTCTTTTTTTTTAAGTTTATTTATTTTGAGAGAGACAGAAGGCACGAGTCGGGGAGAGGCAGAGAGATGGAGACAGAGAATCCCAAGCAGGCTCTGCACTGTCAGCACAGAGCTTGATGTGGGGCTTGAACTAACGAACCATGAGATTATGACCTGAGCTAAAGTCAGACGCTTAACCAACTGAGCCACTGAGGCACCCCCTAATATTCTTATATACACAGAGGTGAGGAGCAAAGAGTGGTGTGGGTGGGGAAGATGACATTATGCTAAGGAGATACTTGTATAAGCAGAACCGGTTTAGCTATCTAGGTCCTGGAGGAACTATCTGGTTGCCAAATTTATAGGAGTCTCTTCAGAATACTAGGTGCCTAATGTAACTTTGTTCTGGCTTTGGGCCCAGGCTTAACATGTCATTACCACTTTCTCTCACTATCACAACCTTTGAGCTTCTCATCAGAATTCATCTATATTATTGCAATTCTGCTACCTCTGCTCACTATCAGGCCACTTCCTACATAGTGATCCCACTGCCTTCAGTGTGCCATACAATAATGTTACCAACCGACTTAATGCCCTTTCATGTCTCCACACTGCATTCAGGATAAAATGCATACTCTGTAGCATGACAAATGATATCTTTCATAATCTTAATCTCTCTCTGCCTTTCTAATCTCATCTCAGACTCCTAGCTGCTTTCTCATATCTACACCCATCCTAACTTCCATGAGTGAGCTACTTGCCATTCTTTGAAGAGTTTATGTTTAGGTCTTTTCAAATAGTTTTCTTCCATCTGCATAAGACTTTTATTGTTTCCCAGTCTCCCATCTGTCTGGTAAATTACTTAATATTCTATAACTTTTTGTTGTTGTTATTGTTCAGATCCCATTGGTATGATATTCTCTGATCCTCAGTTACTATTTTCCTACCCATAACTCATGATTTCCCTTCCTCTTATACTTCTGATATATTTCTCAGTATCCCAGATCTCAGAATATTATGTTATAAATGTTTTCTTGAGGAAAAAACTAAGCATCATAACACAATAAATCAACAAATGGTAAAATAGTGCTCAAGTTCCTCATCAGAATATCTGATTAATCACTACATTTTATAGTCAATTAACTTATCAAGCCACATTTTTTTTCCTTGAAGGTCCATGAAAACAGGTCTGGTTATTTAACCACAGTAGAGAGGCAAAGAATAACACTGTAAAGGAGAGTGGAAGGAATTTTGAGTTAATTTCATTTGATAGTATTGAAATTCCTGTCTTTATTTTTACTGTAAAAATACGTTTCATTATTTTCATGGGTTCAAGGTATATTTCACAGTGTTATCATGCATCTATTAGCATGAATGTGTCAGTTTTTCCTTATTAACAATACAAAACTACTAAAAATTTAATGGATGTTCTTCCCTCAACCATACTTTGAAAAGCACTATTTATTAGCCAGGTATAAACTTGTATATATTTATAACATTTTCTTTCTATTTTATATTAAAAGTTATTTCTTCCTTATAGGCTCTTGAACAGTTTGGTAAAAACCTGTGTAAACTCAATGCAAAGAGAGAGAAATTAAAACCAAATACAATAAAACTAGGTAAATGCTTTTGGAGTGACTGTGCACTGATTCTAAACTTTTCCAGTGAGATGTTTCTAAAACTGAAAAATGCTGTGGAAACAGATACAGCCTCAAACAGATAATTTTTTGAGTAAAAAACATAGTTGAGGTGGCATTGAATAATTTACCCTGTGTCTCTTCACAGTGTTCTGAACTGAATAATCTGTCATTTCACATTAACTTGGACATGAAACCTGTCAGTATTTCTTAATTCAGACTTAAAAGGAAAAGGGCAGGTATTTATAAAGACCTGAAATACTTATTGCTTCTTGAATTTATGTGAGTTTTTGCTTTTCTTTTCAATCTACTGCCTGTATAAATATCTAAATTTCATGGGAGCTAGGGATAAATTATTGCTCTTCTAAAACCTCTAAGGTCACAGAGATAGTATCCAGGGCAAAATTATGAATTTTTGATATTCCCACCTGGGATAGTTTTTAGTCCATTTTAAATTATCCTGACCTAATTAGTAAGCTTGACTGTGGCTAAGCTCTTTAATATTAAAAGAATGCACTTTATTATTTTTTTGTATTAATTCTCTCTTAGAGAGCAGATTTTCTACTATTTACCTCAAGTTACTTGCTGAGCTGAGTCAAATCAACATCAGTTAATTGATTTTTGTGTATGGCAGTGCAGGGTAAGCTAAAGTGCATTGGGCAGTCAGTACAAATGCTTTTGATCTCACCTGTTAATTGAACTTTATTTTAATTCTATGCCTCCTTTCCCTCATCTCTAAAATGAAGTCTAGACTAGATTTTCAAGATACTTTTTACTTATTTACCCAAACTCCAAGGTTTTTTTTCTCAGTCTCAAGCTACATTCCATGTGTTTTGTTTTGTTTTGTTTTGTTTCCATCTTACAGTGAACCCAGAGAATCTGTCTGTATTTCTTTTTCTGGAAGCTGCCTTGAAGTTTCTATCTCATCAAGAGCTGCCTCAAAACAAGACAGGTTCCCAGTTTCCAACTTCTAATTTACACCTAGCCATAGACATGCAGGGCACTGTCGTCTTCAGGGGATAACATACAGTAATATAAAACATTGCTTGGCACCCTCTAGATACTCACTAATCTGTGTTTCACCTATTTGAAACAGTCTGGTTAATAACAAGTCTCAAGAGCTAATTTGGGTGGTGGGTAATAACTCTAAATATTGGAGGAACTTTAGGTCAGTACTGACTAGAAAATGTAAAGAAATCAAGCATATAGTAAATTTTCAATTGAGTTCATTTGAGTTTGGGGCATAAATCATGCCACAAGTTAGAGAAATGTGAAGCTACTGTCACAGTAATTCAATCAGAAAAAGTATGTTACTCAACCATCTTAATTTTTCCAGTGTAAGTACAATATAACTACATCATTTGTGCATTTGGTTTCTTTTCATCAAAATGTATATGTTGCAAAAAAATTACATACCTTTTTTTTGTTGTTGTTGTTTTGATTTTTTATTTTAGACAAATGTTCTGCCACTTGAGGCCTCAGTGACTTTGGCTAAGCAATTTAATCTTTCTGAGTAATCCATTTTAAAATAAAAATGATAATAGTTATCTGGTAGTAGTAAGAATTAAAAGTGTATAAAATGTCTTTCACTGTGTTGAGGCTAATAGAAAGCATTCAGTTGGTATGTTTTATTTAACATTAAAAATAATAACAGCTACCACTTGTGGTGTGCTTACCATGGGCTAGGCACTATACCATGTTCTCTTACCTAGGAAAGCTGGGGAAATCCTTTTTTTTTTTTTTTTTTTTCAGTGACATTAAGCTAAGATCTAAGTGATGAGACGAAGACAGCCATCAGAATCTGGGAGAGAATATTCTTGTCAGAGTGAATACGAGGCTCAAAGGCCAAACACTAGAATGAGTTAGGACCTAGCGACAGAGAGGACAGTGTGAATGGAGTGTATGGGGTGACTGTAAGTATGGTAGATATTTATATTATTGGAAACAGTTAAGTAGATTAGTTAAGCAGTTTAAATCCAACTACTATGGGGAAAAAAGGAAAAATTTATTTTTTTTCTTCAGTGAGAATAATCTGAGTTGTGCAAACAGATCTAATTACTTAAATGATATTCATTTTACCTGGGAGACAAATTGGGACCATTCATATCTTTAAAAGTAATAATGTTTATATAGTATCATAAAATTAGCTGAAAGTGTAAATCATTTTTTTAAAAATTTCATAATCTTGGTCAGGTGTTTTAGTTGAAGGATGACCGTTTAAAAGCACATTATTACCTTTGGCATCTTTAATTTTTTTTTTTTAAATTACTACTATTATTTTTTAATGTTTATTTTTGAGAGAAAGTGTCAGAGCATGAGCGCTGGAAGGGGCAGAGTGAGAGAGACACACACAATCTGAAGCAGGCTCCAGGCTCTGAGCTGTCGGCACAGAGCCAGATACAGGGCTCGAACTCACAAACTACAAAATCATGACCTGAGCTGTAGTCAGATGATTACCCAACTGAGCCACCCAGGCGTGCCACCTTTGGCATTTTTAAACAAGGCAATTTAGTTTTTCTTGCTATTTTTAGGACACTTTTGACACCTCTTGGACTCAGAGAAACCTCAACTGCTACTTCAATTTCATCGCCTTGTACTAACAAACGCCTTTTATTCACTTAAATATTTGTTGACTACTTACCATATGTCAGCCATTGTTTCATGCTTTGTTCTACATAAAGGAATAATTTTTTTTTTTTCAGATACAAAATTCTCAATGGTCTTTCTGTTCTTTGTTTTTTTTTTTAATTTTTTTTTTTAACGTTTATTTATTTTTGAGACAGAGAGAGACAGAGCATGAACGGGGGAGGGGCAGAGAGAGAGGGAGACACAGAATCGGAAGCATGCTCCAGGCTCTGAGCCATCAGCCCAGAGCCCAACGCGGGGCTCGAACTCACGGACCGTGAGATCGTGACCTGAGCTGAAGTCGGACGCTTAACCGACTGAGCCACCCAGGCGCCCGGTCTTTTTGTTCTTTGAACGCAAAAATGCAGCACACTAATGCTAGCCACAAGGCTTTGGGTCTGGAATACTCCCTCACTCCACTGTTGTTTGGTTAGTCACCTGATATTGGTCCTTCAGTTCACTCAACACTTTGGTGACACTTAATCTGAGCCAGTCCCCATGTTAGATACATAACAGATACAGTGATGAATGTAAATAGACTTGGAATTGCCGTCATGGAGCTTATACCATAATGGGAAAGGAAACCTCAAATAAATATCACACTAATTAATAATAACAAATTGGGTTAAGGAATTTACTTTCCTTTCTAAAGGACAGAAATCAATCCTGATATCGATCCTTCAGTTCTCAGTTTAAATGTCACCTCCTCTGAGAAGTTTTCCCTGACTACTGCTAGCCCTTGTCTAGGTCTGTTTCTTTTGTTATACACATGCACAGAATTAGATTTCTGTCCTTTGGAAAGGAAAGTAAATTCCTTAATCCAATTTGTTATTATTAATTAGTGTGATATTTATTTGAGGTTTCCTTTCCCACTATGGTGTAAGCTCCATGAGGGCAATTCCAAGTCTATTTACATTCATCACTGTATCTGTTATGTAACTAACATGGGGACTGGCTCAGATTAAGTGTCACCAAAGTGTTGAGTGAATAAATGCATGGCTGAGTGAATTTTCTTAAGAAAATATGTTGCCTTGCTTGAAAAGTATTGTATCAGTCACTTCAAATTTTTTGCTGCTACTATTAAAATTAAGTTTAAACAATACTGGAAACTTAAAGGCTTGTGTTTAAATAATATCTATATCTTACAGATGTGTAGGGTATGTCTTAATCACACTCTGAGATCGCAATAAAAGAAGATTAATTACATTATCAATGTAATATTTTCTCTTGATTCATTTGATGAATACCTTGGTAGTCTGTTTTGACTGGAATTTAGAGGCAGGCGTTGGAAATTGGGGCAGGCAATGCCACTTTAAAAAGGTTGAAAATGACATGAATTTACCCTGCAGTACAATTAAGATCTCTTCTATGAAACATGAAATAGGAAGACAAGCTAGGAATTAAGACATTTGGGATCTAAGTCATCTTCAGCCTCAATGGTTATGTGCCATTATGTAAGCCATTTCACTTAGAGGCAATTTCGTTCACCTATAAAATCCAGGAATTAGTCTCAGTGGTTTCTAAGGTTTCTTTCAGTTCTGAGCATCATATATAATTTACAACTAAGGAAACCCATTCAGGAAACCCAGGGAGAAAGATTTTTGTTTTAATTTAGTTATCTGACCAAATACGGAATCTATTAGAATTTTAAAGATACTATCAGACAAGTGTACACAAATTTAGATCATTCACATAAAGTTATAACTACTCCCTTTTACTGCTTGTTCTGTATTAGATTTGGCGACAAACTCAACTAAAAGGAAGGACAAAGCTATTTTTCACTAATTCTAAAACATCCTTATATTTTGGCTTAAATGAGTATTTGGGAGGGCTTGGGTTAATTAAACAAGTGTTCTTGGTATATTATTAAGGGTCAATAAGTAGTAGCCTAAGTTAGAACCAAGCCCAGATATAGTCAGGATAAACAATACTTTGAGCAATGTGAAATGAAGAGCATATTTCCATACTATCCTGGAGCACAGAGTGCCTTTTAGAGGAATATGCATCTTTAAAATTTAGGACTGGTAATTAGATGTTTACTTGGAAAATTTTCATATGCCTGGGGCAGCAATCATCTAATAAATAATGTTATTATAAGATTTGTAATAATGTCTGGTCAGATGAAGCTTGATTCTTTAATCGGTTTCATAGTCTTCAGCAGTGCTGCTGGAATATGAAGTCTCAGTGATACCTTATTTTTTAAAAACATTACTTTTTTGTTACTCCAAAAACTATTTAAAAATTTCTTCCTTTTCCTGTATAATATACCATTTTGTAGTAGAGGAATTAACAAAATCAGAAATGCCACTTCTGATTTGCTAGGACTGATAAAATAGACTTGAATAACCAAGCAGCTACTAACAGTCATTTAGCAGATAAATTCGACAAAGATTTAAGAGTTAGTGATTGCCACAGTAATGAGTAAAGGAGATACTATTGCTGTTATGAGGCAGTGTAATGTGATACAGACTTTCAAGGGAAGGCCCAGGAGCTAGATAAATCTGGGTTCAAGTCATTCCCTAGTTACTTCCTACTCTGTGAAGCAGACAAGTGCCTTAACTTCTCTGAGCCTCTGTTTTGTGGATGTACTAGTCTCATGTATCTTAAAGAATTGTGGTGGGATGCACAGTTAGCGCTGTGTCTAACACCTGATAAACATTCAATAAATGTTGGTTATCATTCATAAAAGATTATAGAATTATAAAATTGCATTCCACCCTATGCTCACAGCAAGAGTTACTTTTATTGCTTATCTGATAGAAGATCACTGAACTCTAACTTTTAACTTAGCTTTGACAGAGAATTCACTATTCTGAAAGTAATCCATTTAACTGCTGAAAAGCTTTGTTGGAACTTTTTAAAAAAGCCTAAATTGAACTTCCAATTAGGTAATAATGTTTTCATATATCTATTTCTTTATAGTACACAAAGCACTTATGATACATTATCTCATTTGATACAACAACCTTTGAGGGAAGTATGGGTCATTCATCCATTTATTCATTTCCTAAATATTTATTTAGTACCTCCTATGTGCCAGGTGTCTATCTAGATGCCAGGGTGTTATGGCTTCATAACAGATGTGGGGGCCAAATCATATGAAGCTGATACCCACTTTAATGAAGTAGAGGCAGAACTGGCACCAAAACCTTTAGACTCTTATTTCAGTATGCTTCTATCAAATTATTTTTAAAATTAATTATTTATTTCTGATAGATGATAATTTGTCTTAGATTTCCTTCAGAATATCTCTCATAATGTCCCTTCTTTACATTAATAAACTTTATTTTTTAGAGAAGTTTTAGGTTCACAGAAAAAGGGAGTGGAAAGTACAGCGAGTTCTCAAATACACCCTGTCTCCACAAACACATCACCTTCTCCACTGTCAAAATCCCCCACCACAGTGGTACATTTGTTACCTCCATTGACGCTTCCAAAGTCCAAAGTGTACATTAGGATTCACTCTGGGTGTTATACATAGTTTTGACCAAGGTATTATTACATGTATCCACCACTGTAGTAGGTACAGGTTAGTTTCACTGCCATAAAAATCTTCTGTGCTCTGCATATTCATCCCTCCCTGTCCCCTAAATTCTAACAACCACTTTTTTATTTTACTATCTTTGTAATTTTGCCTCTTCCAGAATGTCATATAGTTGGAATCACACAGTATATAGTTTTTTTCATTTGGCTCTCATTGCCTCCTTAAATTTCTGCTATGCCTGATGCCATCAACCTAGTCTTGACCCTTATCATATGTTCTTTACCTCCAATTCATCTCCTTACAGTTCTGCTTTTATTAGACTACTCCTTGGCTGAAAACCACCAGCTAGAAATCTAGATTGCTTGTGGATTGCTTGAAAATTCATAAAATAAGCTGTACATTTATACAGCATTTTGTGGTTTTATGACTTAATTTCATGTATGCTATCTCACTTAATTCTTAAAAATGTGGTAGATTAAAGAATTACATAATCCCTTTAAAAATTAGTTGGAAAAATTAAGCAACTTCTGCAAGCAAGTAACTAGATAATTCAGAACCCATCAGAATCTTCTGGCTAAGTTCTATGCTCTTGCCACTATTACCTGTTAGTTTTCTGATGGATTTCTACAAAAATCACATTGATTTTAATTACTTAATTATCCAATATTTATTTTTATCAACAGTATTATCATTTCCTTCCAAGTCTTTTAATGATTCAGATAAATATTTAGTGCTTATGTTATAATATATAATATAATAAACTATAGAAAATAAGAATAGGGAAATTGATATTTTTGTCATTTATTTGGAACCTCCCTCTAATTTCTCATTTATACTATTCTTTCTATGTTTTCTGTACTTCATCTAGTTATAAGTAAAGTATGGATTTTTCCACTTAATTTGATATTTATTCTTGAGCCCATGGAGGGTGCTAAGGGGATTAGAATATAGAATAAAGAAGATATAGCTATCACTTTTAATAAGACTATTTTAACTTAGAGCAAATAACAGCAAATAATTAATACAGCAAAATAACAATATTAAAAGCAAAGGTAGAGTCAAATAATGGAGAAATACAGAATCACATTAAAAATATACATTATCAGTTAGATACTTTGTCCTATCTTAATGATTCTGTTGTTATCAGAAGTGGACTTTTGGCTTTGATCGTGTATGTCATTAATGACAAGTGTTGGACATAGGGAACTCACAACTTAATTTCTCAAGCTCATGATTTCAACTGAATAAGGATATAAGGATCTATGCATATTCACAGCATTGAGCAAGCAATCTACAAGGGTAGGTTAACAGAAAGATGGTAGTTTTAGCCCTAGAGGATCTTCCAAATTTAACCTTGTTGTTAGGACTGTGGCCTTAACTGAGACAACATTTTGACTTTGGGTGACTTATGCAATTTCTTTAAATCTCTGTTGTTTTATCGGTAAAAAGAATAACAAGTTTCCTTTTATTTTGGGTAATAAGTGACATAAAGCATATGAAATGTTAGTTGCAGTGTCTGGTACATAATAATAAATAGCAATTATTATGGCTGTTTTCACTTAGAAAAGTTTCTTTGGGAAATTGGAAGGTCCTAGGGAGGCAAACTATTCCAAGAAGAGAAGACTAAATCAGGGAAAGTGAAATAATCACTGAGCTGGAGAGGAAATAGTTTGGTTAGAGGGTACATAAATTATACTGTGTAAAGAAAACCAGGAGAAATAAGAAGTGTGGGGTAAGCAGTAGGCTAAGAGATTGATTTCAGGATCTCTGGTATTCTAAAGCAATAATGCAGGAATTATTCAGGATCTCTGGTATTCTAAAGCAATAATGCAGGAATAATGCATTTAATGCATAATAATGCAGTTAACTGTATATGTTAACTTTAGGGCAATAGTTGCTAGATAAACATTGGTAGTATTGATGTCCAGGGGAATTTTTTTCCCCAAAAAATATTTTCACATCTACCTACATCTTTAACTATCCAGATCACGTAATCGTCAATATATTGCTTTGTTACATAAAGCATTCATTTAAACTGCTAACATTGCGGTAAGTGCACCAGGCTGAATGACTCAATGTAAAGAATATAAACAATTTCAAGTATGTAAACAATATAAACAATTACAAATGTAATAAAATAGGTAATTTTATAATGATACTTGGTTTGTATCCCAGTTTCTTATTTTTATTAGCTGTTGTGTCTCAATCTTACGATTCTTTTTAAGTTTTTTGTTTGTTTTTTTAAAGAGAGAGAGAGCATGCATAGGAGCAGCAGAGAGAAAAGGAGAGAGAGTCCCAAGCGGGTTCTGCACTGTCAGTGTATGGAGCCCCGTGTGGGGTTCAAACCCACGAACGCATGAGATCATGACCTGAGCGAAATCACGAGTCCGATGCTTAACCGACTGAGCCACCAGGTGCCCCTCAATCTTCAGATTTTTAAAATTAAGGTCGCCTGGGTGGCTGAGTCAGTTAAGCATCTGACATCAGCTTAGGTCACGATCTCACGGTTTGTGCGTTCAAGCCCAGAGTCAGGCTCTGTGCTGACGCCTGGAGCCTGAGGCCTCTTCAGATTCTGTGCCTCCCTCTCTCTCTGTCCCTCCGCCACTCATGCTCGGTCTGTCTTCTCTCAAAAATAAATAAACATTAAAAAGAAAGATTCTTTAAATTAATTTTAACAAAGGATCTATCTAGTTAAACTCTAAGTGTGATATATATTTTTCGTTTTGTTTCAACTTGCCAAAATATCCAAACTTATTATCGAAATTTTGGAAGAAAATTTTTGCAAAATGCTGTACACATAGTGTTGTTTTAAAAGATACCTCACTAGCATATTTCTAGAGCAGTTGGAGGCATGAAGGCAGTAATCAACTAGTGTCTTATTAACACTCTCTTGGCTGTTTTAAATGAGAATAAAACCTCATTTAGCATTCTAGAAAGAAAGTACAATCTATCTTTCTCTTATGAAAGGTGAAATATTGTATAGTAACTAGAGAAAAAAGGCAGTTTCCAAGAAGCATGCATTATTTTCAAAGATCTTACTACTATTAATACTAAGGGTGAAAAGGGAAACAATAAATGGAATAGCATGTTTGAACCATTCAGTTCTCTTGTTTCTGTCACATTTCTGATGTTTCTGATTGTGATTATCCAACTTAAGGGGTGATGATAAGCCTGAATTTCTCTTCTCTCTCTGTCTCTCTCTCTCCTGTCTCCTCTCAGTGAAAGTACACTTCTACTGGAAGTCTTAAACAATTATCTTTCTTCATGTCTTAGGAATATGCATGTTGTGATAAAATGAATGAATCGCAGAGTACTTAAAAAACACTGCCTGTAGTAATAGTGCCCCCCCCAGAAACTGCTATCACTCCAGATTATGTCTACATGAGAGGTCTTTTGAACCCAAGATATACCACAAATACTTAGTAAATTCAGTGGAATAAGCAATAACTGGTATGTTCTATTCTATTAATCTGTTTTTTCCCCCTACTGGAAACTGCAAAAACTCCCATTTTTTTTTAAACCTATTACGCTTAGTGGGGTGGGGGAACCTATTACTTTTGTCACACAGATTCCTTCTGCAATAAAAAAACAAAAATTTTTAAAGAAAAAAAAATAAATGGCAAAGGTGTAAAAAAAAATATTCATATGGGCAGTCTACAACCTAGGCGATTTAGCAGTAATATGATGCTTTTGGTGGAAAGTATATATCTTTTTTAAGATTAAGTAAAAAATTTAGTTATATTATGTCAAAGAGAAATTGTGCATAAACCATTTGTATATACTTTAAAGAAAAATTATGATGTTAGTGCTAATGTAGCCATTATGTTGGTCAGGAGTGAGAGTATTGCCAGAATTTCCAAAACTACTTTATGGCCCACCATGGTCACAGCCTTATGCACTATTCTGACTTTGATGATGGATCATTCTCTAGCTTTCCTTTTAATTTTAACTTCTAGATATGAATTTCTCAACAATATGGCTTAGTTTTGTCTTTTTTTTTTTAAACTTCATTTATTTATTTTGAGACAGAGAGTGTGTGTAGGGGAGGGGTAGAGAGAGAGAGAGAGACAGAGACAGAGACAGAGAGAGAGAATTCTAAGCAGGCTCAGTACTGTCATCACGGAGCCTGATGTGGGGCTCAAGCTTATGAACCATGAGATCATGACTTGAGCCAAAATGGAGAGTCAGACGCCTAATCAACTGAGCCAACCAGGTGCCCCATAGTTTTGCCCATTTTGAACTTTATAGAATCACATTATATGTTTTTGTGCCTTGCTCTTTTCATTCAAACTTGTTTATGTGATTCACCTATAGTGTAGGATGTAGCTGTACTTCATTAATGTATATTATTGAGTAGCATTCCCTTATGTCAATATACTATAATTTATCATTTTATTGGTGATGGATATTTGGGTTATTTTCAGCTTTTGCTATTACCAGCAGTGCTGCTATAAACACTATTGTATGCATCTCTTGATGCACATGTGTAAGAGATCAGCTAGGTATATAATAGAAGTAGAAGAGTGAAATTCTTGGGTATGCACATCTTTGCTACATAATGCCAAATTGCTTTTAGACTGGTTGTGAAAATATACAATTTTTCCAGTACGCATAAGATCCCCTTTTCTCCATTATATCTTGGTATTGTCAGATTATTAATTTTTGCCCCAATTTGAAGGATTTGTAAGGATACCATATGTTTTTTTTAATTTCACTTCCCTGATAATAATTGAGTTGAACACTTTTTCCCATTGCAGTGCCTCTATTGTGAAAACTCTATTCAAGACTTTTGCAATCTTTTTACTGGATTTATTTATTTATTTATTTATTTATTTATTTATTTATTGTTGTTTGTTTTGTCTTGTTTGATCATAAATCTGAATACTAGATCTTATTTAAATATTTTTTTAAGTCTATTTATTTTTTTAGTAATTTCTTCACCCAAAGTGGGGCTTGACCTCAGAACCCTGAGATCAAGAGTCACATGCTCGTCTGACTGAGCCAGTCAGGCACCCCTTAATCTTATTTTAGTTATGTGATTGAAATATCTTGTCCCACTCCTGGGTTTCTCTTGACACTGCCTTTAAGGTGTATTTTGATAGAATTTGATAATTTTATCTTTAATTTAAAAAATTTTTTTTTTATTTTATAATTTTTAAAATTTAAATTCAAGTTAGTTAACATCCAGTGTAATATTAGTTTCAGGAGTAGAACCCAGGGTTTTATCACTTACATATAACACCCAGTGCTCATCCCCACAGGGCCACTCCTTAATGCCCATCAGCCATTTAGTCCATCTGGCCACCCATCTTCCCTCCAGCAACCCTCAGTTTGTTCTCTGTATTTAAGAGTATTTTATAGTTTCCCACCCTCTGTGTTTTTATCTTATTTTTTCCTTCCCTTCCCCTATGTTCATCTGTTGTGTTTCTTAAATTCCATATATGAGTGAAATCATATGATATTGTCCTTCTTTAACCGACTTATTTCGCTTAGTATAACACACTAGTTCATCCACATTGTTTCAAATGGCAAGATTTCGTTTTTTTTTAAACAATTTATTCATTTTTGACAGACAGAGACAGAGTGTGAGTGGGGGAGGGGCAGAGAGAGAGACACACACACACAATCCAAAGCAGGCTCCAGGCTCTGAGTTGTCAGCACAGAGCCCTACTTGGGGCTCATACTCACAAACTGTGAGATCATGACCTGAGCCAAAGTCAGATGCTTAATCAACTGAGCCACCCAGGTGCCCCAAGATTTCATTCTTTTTGATCCCCAAGTAATATTCCCTTATGTGTACATATATACACCACATTGTCTTTATGCATTATTTTTTTAATCAACCTTTTCAAATGCTTTATTTTATTTTTATCTTATTTTTAAAGAAGTCCTTCCCTATTTCAAAGTCATGAAGATACTCTCTTATATTATCTTTTATTTTATTTTTAAATTTCTTTAAGTTTTTACTTAAATTCCAGTTAGTTAACATACAGTGTAGTTTTAGTTTCAGATGTACAATATAGTGATTCAATACTTCCATAAAACACCCGGTGTTCATTCCAAGTACACTCCTTAATCTCCATCACCTATTTAAACCATTCCCCACCCCTCCACCACCATCATCTCTCTGGTAACCATCAGATTGTTCTCTATAGTTAAGAGTCTGTTTCTTGGTTTGCCTCCTATATTATCTTTTAATATTTTATGTATTTAGGGCTTCAATCCACCTGAATATATATTTTTTCAGTATGTTGTGAAGTTTGTATAAATTATTTTTCCCCATGGTTTTTAAATTTTCCCCTGATCTTCAATGTCACCTCTGCCCTAAGTTTCCATAAATATGTGCATCTTATTTCAGTCTCTCTATTCTGTTCCATTTGTCTATAAGCTAATTTATGTCAGGATTTCATTATCTAAATTCTATAAACTTATAAGACTGTGTTATATTGACATCATAAGACAAATTCTCCACCTGTTTTATTTTCTTTATGTGAATCTTTGCAATTCTTGACTTTTTATGCTTTTCATATAATTTTTAGAAATTGCTTGTCAATTCCACAAAGGCAAAAGTCTTTGACCAATATTAAAACATGGTTGCAATATTGATTGAGATTGTTATCTTTATAAAATTGAGTTGTTCAGTTTGTGAACATGGTATATTTCACAATTGGAATTTCTTTAATGCCTCTGAAAAAAGATTATTTTCTTTCAAGAAAATCTTGCCCATTTTGGTTAGATTTAGTCCTAAATTTATTCTGGATAATTAAAACATTTTATTTGATATGGTACCTCTTTAAAACATTTTTTTTACAACTATTTGTTTTTATTATTATACAGAACTACAATCATGCTAAACTCCCTTATTTCTAGTAATTATATACTCTTTTGATTTTCAATATTTGAATTACTTAATACAAAAATGAGTTTTATATTTTCCCCTTATTCAGTCTTGATACTTTATTATACACTAGCAATTTAACATTAAGAGGATTTTATTGTTTTTTTATCTTGCTTCAACTAATATACATATTAAGAAACATGTGATAGCATTTATTAAACAAGCATACTAAAAATGCTGTGCTCAGGGGTGCCTGGGTAGCTCAGTTGGTTGTGACCAACTTTGGCTCAGGTCATGATCTCATGGTTTTTGAGTCCGAACTCTGCATCAGGCTCTGTGCTGACAGCTCAGAGCCTGGAGCCTGCTTCAGATTCTGTGTCTTCCTCTCTCTCTCTCTCTCTCTCTCTCTGCCCCTTCCCCATTCATGCTCTGTTTCTGTCTCTCAAAACTGAAAAAACATTTTAAAAAAAAATTAAAACTTCTATGTTCAAATATAATCAAATTATTAAGTAGTATTTAATTCAGTGGTAGATGAACATTTTCCTGACAAATGTTTGCCTGGTAGAAAACATGTGCCTGACAGATTTGAAACCTACATGCACTAGAAGGAACACTTTATTGATTGTTATTCTTTTCCATATTTGAACAAAAGTTAGAATAAAATATAATTTACATGTTGTTATCAAATTATTGGTTAGCTTCTTTAAAATATTTAAATATTTTGATGCTAGAAAATATAGTCACCACTGATACCAGATAAAATATGTTGGCATAGTTTTTCCTCAGTAAAGAATTTTTACACTTACAAAATTGCACGTTCATTTTTCAGGTGGATGTATTTATTGACCAAAGAAGAAAGGCTAGAATTCATGCCATTTGATCAGTAAAGTCATGTTGCTTTTACAATTATCTATAGAGTTCACAAATCTTTATCATTTCTTTTAGATAATGAATATAATGTGAATCAAAACAAATAAACATGATAACAAATAAATAAATAACAAATAAACAAATCAAAACAAATAAATATGATTGTATTTGTATAACTGTATCTGTCATACAGTTTGTCCAATTTGGGGGTAAGATAATAAAGAGCAGCATTCCTCCTATTTAACTAAGTTAATAACATTTTGAAAATTTTAAATGTATACATTATCATCAAAGATGATACATAACTTTTGTTTAAAATGAATACTTTGTTTTAATGCTTATTTACTTTTGGGAGAAGGAAAGCATGAGTTGGGGAAGGGCAGAGACAGAGGGGACAATGGATCTCAAATGGGCTCAGTGCTGACAGCAGTGAGCCCCATGTGAGGCTCAAACTCACAAACCATGAGAGTATGACCTGAGCCAAAGTTGGATGCTCAACCTCTGAGCCACCTGGGTGCCCCCAAAATGAATACTTTTTAAAGTACTTGTTATCCAAGAAATCAACATTATTATTATCCAGGAAGTCATAAGTAATATTTAAGTTAGTCTGCAATTCTGACTGATTTTTAACTGATTGTGCAGATTTGGTGTCTAATGATGTTAATGCTGCAATATTGTGACAACAGAAACTGGCAAGATCCTAAATATCATGTAAATGATTTTGCTGATTAGAGCTTGATTATTTGAAATTCTAGTTGGATTCTAATTTTAGAATGCTTTTCAGTTACTATGATCCCTAATTGTTTCTCATAAATCAGATGGAATGGAAAATTACATTTTTATTTCTTATTTTTATGCTTATTTTTATGAGAACCTTTTGTGACTGATGTGTTAAAATTAATACACTATAGATAAAAACAATCTATAATGTCTTAACATGATAGCAATCTTGTTCTTTGGGAAGGACATGGACATGCAAAGGAGGTAATAAATCCTTAGTCCCTGACTTTTGACAAATTGCTAATCTTTCTGAATTTTAGTTTCCTCACCTGTAAAATAGGAATGTTATAACCTACTTTAAAGGATGTTATATTATACACGATGTTACTCATACAGAGTAGTCATTCAGAAATAGCCATTGATTAATAAGAAGAACAAATGTACATTTAAAACCGTACAAAAACTTCTGACAGTTATTTGTAGTACTGAAGACATTCTGACACACTTAAGGGAAGGGACCAAAAATGGAGTTTTCACTGAAGAAAAATCACAGGGAATGACGAGTCAATTCTTTTCAGCCAATAGATTAATAGATTATTATTGATTATACACTAAGTACCTTTCATCAGTGCTCCATCAGCCTAATTAGACCACCCTGCTTTCAGGATGACACTGAGATTAGGTTCACTTTTTCTGTGCCTAGGGATAAGTGTTTTTTATTTGGGGTGTGTGTGTGTGTGTGTGTGTGTGTGTGTGTATTTGTTGTTTGTTTTGTTTTTGGCAGTAAATAAATTCAAAATTGCTTGTAACAAGTTGTCAGGAGACCTGAATTCCAGGTCTGTCTGCCAGTAATCAGTCTTCCAGCTTTAAGCAGATCACTATAAGGCATCAGTATCTCTGCTTCTAATAATGCTACCTTGTTAATTTCACAGACTACAATGAGCCTTGTTGCAAGAGCATCACCTAAAAATACAGCATCAGCTGAAAAGAAACCTTTGGGGTTAAGGAGGAGAAGGAGACAAATGAGATGCTATAGATGTCACAACAATTCAGGCAGGCAGCCAAGTCACAGCTTAGGGCAGAGGGTGGTAGAAGCCTGATTGGTGATTTCACTTAGAGGGTCAGGGCTAAAGATCACACATTCCCTCAAGGAAAAAAATAATGGCTAAAGAAGATGTGGTTTGAAGTTTCTAAGAGTTTCAGAAAAATCAGCAGACAGAATCAAGAGAGAATTCTGACTGAAAGATATTATTAAATAGAGCTGAGGTCAGAGGACTGGCTTTAACCACCTGCCAAGAGCTTTTCACGTAGGAATAAAGACATATTATATCCAGGAAGCTAAGACTCCCAAACATTATAAATGTGCAGAAGATATTTCAAAATATTTCAGGTATACAAAAAATTTAAGTAACACTCAATCTTTTATGGAAAAAAATGTACTCATTTGGTTTGAGTTGATGAAAAACATTTCTCTCCAAATTGCTCAGATTGTTTAATAAAATCTGGAAAACAGGCATAGCCAGAACAGATCTAAAGACCTCATATGAGAATAAAAGTGAAGAAACTAAGTTGGTGACATATACTCAAATTAATGTATAGAAACCACTGAGAATTGCATAAAATATTTGTACCAGGTAGCTTGCCTCATCAGGAGGAAATCAAGATAAGCAGCATTCCCACAAAGGGATTCTCATTAGATGGCTTGCATTTCGGGATCAGAAATCTCCACTACAATATTCATCTAGGATCTTTGGCTTCCCCCAAATCTCAATTTCAAGCAAACAACCCTAGGGGCACCATTTATCCTTTCAGCTCAGTCCCTCTAAAATTGCTACTCTTTCAACTGCATAGATGTCTATAATATGTTGATCCTACCACCTTTTTACTATCCCTCACCTTTATTTCCTCACATTCCTCATCTTCAATTTAGATAGATATATTATCAATCATTACAATCACTTCTTATGAACACAGCCTTGTCCTCTCTTTCTTTTTATTATGCCCCATACACAAATCCCTTTTCTGGTTAAATCCAGTCAACCATGAATCTTTGCCATTGTCCACCAAATTGAACATAATTGGAGTAAATAAAACACATAAACCTGACAACTGGTATCACCTTAAATTCATAATGGCCCATATTAAGTGGGTCTTCAGAGCTATCTGGTCGCTTCTTTCCTAAATTATATTTCAAAACTTTCCCCTCAAAATTCCCAAACATTATTCTATAGCCCTACCTGATGAAATCACTTCCTATTTCATATTAGCCCCCCTTCCTTCTGGATCCTGAGGTCTGACTTCTTTTCTGTTACTGTGTCTGCACTGCACCTGCTCTGGACCAAGAGCACAGATTCTATTCCCTTCAACGCACCCCTCCTCACCAAGTCAAGGATGTTACTCTGGCAACATTCCTCTCCTGCATTATCAGTTTCCTCCTCTCTACTGGCTCTTCCTTATCAGTCTATAAACATATTGATATTTCTCCTATTAAAAAAAGAAGAAGAAGAAACACCTTTCAATTCACTTGTTCTTTGTGTAACTGTCCTATTTTTCTGCCTGTCTTTGTAGCAAAACTCCTCAAATTAGTGTTCTATACTTTCCATCTCCTATTTCTTTCCTCTCTTTCTCTTAAACTCCTTAAAGTGTGTCTTTCCTCCAAATATGCCACTAAAACTGCTACTGGGAAGGTCACTAATGAATTCTAAGTTATTAAATCTTTCCTCATCCTACTTGCTGTGCACAGTGGGCACAGTGATTACTCCCTGTTCTTTGACACACATCCTTTACTTTGCTTCCAGGGCATGACATATTCTCAGTATTCTTCCTATTTCTTTGTCTACCTGGTCTCATCCCCTTTATTGGTTTCTCCTCATCTCCCTGAACTCTAAATGTTGGAATTTCATAGGACTTAGTTCTTGGCTACCTCTTTTCTATTTACATTCTCCTTGCATGATTTTGTCTAGGATTATTGCTCTAAAGACAGTCTACTTGCAAATAAATTCCAGATTTGTTTGTTCAGACTGGTCCTTTTCTCTGAAGTTTAATCTCATATGTTCATCTGTCTACCGTACCTCTCCACTGACATGTCTAATGGATGTCTCACATTTGACCTGATTCTTTCTGAAGCCTGTTTCCCCTGCTGCGTTGCTCATTTCAGTAAAATGTTAGTACCGTTCTTCTATTTCCTGACTTACAGTGGACATGAACTGCTTTCTTCTCTTTTATCCCATATTAAAATCCATGAGCAAATCCTACTGACTGACTGTACATTTAAAATACATGTTGAATTTGATTACTTCTCTTTACCTCTGCTGCCATACCATAAAACCAAATCCCCATATTTTTTTTTGAATTACCACAATAGTGTCCTGCTTGGTCTTCCTGCTTGTGCCTTCAGAACCTTCTCAGCAATACTTTCCTTGTCCAATGTATCTAAATGCACAATCCTTGCTATTCAGGCTTTTTTTATCCCATCTCTATTTTATTTTTCCCTAGCACTTATTATAATAAAAAATGCTCCATATTTTATTTTGTGTTGCTGATTATCTGCCTCCCTCAACTCTTTCATACACAGACTAGAATGCAAAGTCAGTGAGGATAAGGATTTTTGGTCTCTCATTCATTGCTATTTTCCTAAGTCAGTACCTGGAACATAGTATGTACAATTTATGAACTTCACATACACTGTTGAATGAGAATAATGTACATTTATATATACAAGTACAATTACATGCAACTATATTCATTATAAAATGCATGTCTAAGTAAACTCAGACTGCTATATCAAATTATCATAGAGTAGGTGGCTTAAACAACAGACATTAATTTTCATAGTTTCAGAAGCTGGAAATCCAGGATGAAAGTGCTTGATTTGATTCCTAGAGAGGGCATTTTTCCTGGCTTGCAGATAATCTGTCTTCTCACTATGGACCCACATGGTGAGGAGAGACAGTTTTTCTCCTTTTTCTTTCTCTTTTTATAAGGACACTAATCCCATCATGGTGGCCCCTTCCTCATTATCTTATCTAAACCTGATTACCTCCTAGAAGTCCCACCTCCAAATACCACCAGATTTCAGGTTAGGCCTTCCATATGTAGATTTTTCAGACTTCACAAAAATTCAGTCCATAACAATACAATTATGTTAATATGTCTGTTTTTTTCTTTCACAGGTTAGGTGAAAAGCCTTAGCAAGTGCAGCCAGGTAATTACATTCTGTTTTGTTAACTGTTATGCTTGTGTTCATCATATTTTACTGATTTTCTCAGTATTCCATGGATATGGAGACTGATCATAAAATTTATAATCCAAATTTGGACAGTATTAAGAGAGAAGAAAAGTACAAAAAATCATTAAAATTAGATTTTTTTGAAATATTTATAGATTGTCAGTCATTGATATTTTTTATATTGGTGGACCTATAAAATAGTTCTATTTGAAAGACATTTTCAAAAATAAAATTCTTTCAAAAATGCAACAAAGCATATGGCCATATACATTAAGGCAGAACCTAAATTAATCAATCTTAGTATTTATTGTATGGAATTTAAAGGTAATATAAGCAAAAAGAACATACAATGGGCAAAAGCCAATCCCTTCAATAAATGATGTTGAGAAAACTGGACAACTAAATGCAAAAGAATAAAATTGGACCACATTCTTACACTGTACACAAAAGTAAACTCAAAACGGATTAAAAGTTTAAATGTAAAACCGAAAACCATATAATTCCTAGAAGAAAACATAGGCAGTAAACCTTTAGACATCATCTGAGCAATATATTTTTGGATCTGTCTGCTCAGACAAGAACAAATGAAAACAAAAACAAAAACAAAAAACCAAACATGTGCAACCATATCAAAGTAAAAGGCTTTTGTACATCAAAGGAACCCATCAACAAAACAAAAAGAAAACCTACTGAATGGGAGAAGATATTTGTAAATGATATAGCTTATAAGGGGTTTATTTCCAAAATATATAAAAAATTCACACAAGTTGATACCAAAAAAACAAGCAACCCAATTAAAAATGGGCAGACGACCTAAATAAACATTTCTCCAGAGACATACAAATGGCCAACAGGTACATGAAAAGATGCTCAACATCACGAATCATTAGGGAAATGCAAATCAAAACCACAATGAGTCTCTTCAGTCAATAGTTCTGGGAAAACTGGACAGCTATGTGCAAAAGAATATAACTGGACCATGCTCTTAACCATACACAAAAATAAACTCAAAATGAATTAAAGACCTGAATATGAGACATGAAACCACAAAACTGCTAAAACAAAATGTAAGTAGTGAAACAAAGCAAAATTAAACTATTGGGACTATCCCAAAACAAAAAGCTTTTGCATAGTGAAAGAAACCACCAATAAAGCAAAAAAGGCAATGCGAATGGAGGAAATTATTTGCAAATTGTATGTTTGATAAGGAGTAAACATCCAAAATATATAAATAACTAATACGACTCATCACCAGAAAAAAAAAAAAATCTGATTAAAAATGGCCTGAGGATCTGAATAGACATTTTTCCAAAGAACTTATACAGGTGGCCAACAGACACATGAAAAAGATGCTCAAAATGACTGATCATCAGGGAGATACAAATTAAAGCTACAATGAGATATTACCTCACACCTGCCAGAATGACTAAGCTCAACAACACAATAAACAACAGGTGTTGGCAAGGATTTGGAGAATCTTGCACTGTTGGTGGGAATGCAAACTGATGCAGCCACTCTGGAAAAGAGTACGGAGGTTCCGGAAAAAAAAAAAAAAAAAAAAAAACAACTATCCTATGATCCAGCAGTTGCACTGCTACTTAAAGAAACAAAAATACTAATTCAAAGGGATACATGCACCTAATATTTATTAGCAGCATTATCTACAATACCCAAATTATGGAAACAGCCTGATTGTCCAACAACTGATGAATGGATAAAGATGTAGTGTATACATACTGGCATACTACTTAGCCATCAAAAGGAATAATATCTTGCCATTTGCAATGACATGGATGAAGCTAGAGAATATTATTCTAAGTGAAGTAAGTCAGTCAGAGAAAGACAAAGAATGTATGATCTCATTCATACATGCAATTTAAGAAAAGCAAAGAGCAAAATGGAAAAAAAAAGAAGCAAACAAAGAAATAGACTTTCTCTTTTAAAAAGAGAAACAGACTCTTAAATTTTTTTTAAACACTTATTCACTTTTGACAGAGTGTGAGTGGGGGGGGGGGGGGGCAGAGAGAGGGAGACAGAATCCAAAGCAGGCTCCAGGCTCTATCAGCACAGAGCCCGACGCAGGACTCAAGCCCACCAACTGTGAGATCATGACCTGAGCTGAAGTCAGACACTCAACCAACTGAGCCACTCAGGCTCCCCAAGAAGTGGACTCTTAACTATAGAGAAGAAACTGATGATTACCAGAGGGTAGGTAGGGGGGAAGATGGGTGAAATAGGTGATGGGGATTAAGGAGGGCACTTCTGATGAGCATTGGGTGTTGTATGGAAGCACTGAATCACTATATTGTACACCTGAAACTAGTATTACATTGTATATTAACTGGAATTTAAAATAAAAAATGAAGATGGTGAACACCTAACACCCCTCCCCCTGAATCACCTCCCTTCACAGGCTGAGTGTCTCCAGGATGTGTTGGGTTAGTATCTTTGAAAGGCTTACCCTTAAGCATGATTATAAGTCCCCAGAGCCCAGCAGCCTTTTAGGGCCCCCTCTCGCATACCCCTAGCATCAGGGCTTTTGCCTAAACCTCTCCCTGTAGCTACTAGGCAGCTTTTTAACCACTCTGGAGCCCTCCCAAGTGGTGGACCCAAATGGAAACAGTAAAGAAATCATGAGAATATGGATACAGTATTGTTAACAGAAATGCCAGAGCTTATGAATGAGTTAAAAAGTTACTAGAATTGGCACTTTCCAGAAGAGAGAGAGGAAGGTTTCAAAAAATTATAATTTGGAAAGGCTGTATTTATAGGAAATTGATTTTTTAATGTTATTTTTGAGAGAGAGACAGAGCGTGAGTGGGAGAGGGGCAGACAGAGAGGGAGACACAGAATCTGAAGCAGGGTCCAGGCTGTCAGCTGTCAGCACAGAGCCCTATGCGGGGCTCGAACTCAGGAGCTGTGAGATCGTGGCCTGAGATAAAGTCAGACACTTAATTTACTGAGCCACCCAGGCACCCTTATAGTAAACTGATTTTTAAACATTTAATGGAACATTTCTAGGATAGCAAACACATACCACCTTCAATCCAGGTTTAAACAATTGAGAAATATGCATTAGGAGCCAAATGAGGACCCAAGTATCAGCAATCAGCTTTATTTCTAGAAGGCCTGATTGATTGTAATCATGGCAAGCCTTCCTACTACTACCACAAATGGAAATTAACACTCCATGGAGAATGGAAGATCTTTACAAATTCAGGGTGAGATTTGGTGCACAAATTCTATTACTCATTTTCATTTTTGGTTCAGGTATAGAGTATGAAGGTCAAGAATAAAGTGAAAGGGGGCAAAGGATGCTAGTAACATAACATAACATAACATAACATAACATAACATAACATAACATAACACCCTAACATAGCATCATAACATAACAAAAATTTTTTCCCAAAAAATAAAATGCTCTTTAGCAGAACTGGATTAGAGGATATGATGGTGGTGTAAGTACAAAGCAGTCCTTCCAATAAACTGACAAAATTCTAGACTGATACATTGATTCAGGTTTAGCATATAAGTGTAGGATATAGCTCTCAAACTCATTAAACCTAAGGGTGCAGAACTGAGGCAAGCTACCATGAGATATAAGTCACATATGACCAGAGACCCAATGCATGTCTGACTCTCATTAACAATCAGATAAGCCACTCCTCATCTCTTGAAGAGGGTATAGTAAAAGATCAGACGTGCTCACCCCTTTCTCTCATTAGTGTGAAGGCATTAAAGGCAAAAGGAATCCTCTAAGGTGGATGCTTAGATGTGGAACTGCCTAGAGAGAGCTCCAGCAGTTAATTTTGGGATGGGTTGGCAAAAGATGAAGATGAAAAGTGGGCCAGATCAGAGACCATCTTACTTGTCATTTATTCTATAGGTAGGGGGGGATGGGGAGACTTTATTTTTAATTAAAATATTGTATTGAATAAATTTAATGTGAAACATTGTGTAAATTTAAGGTGTACGGAATGTTACTTTAAAGATATATTGTAATATGATTGCCAATGTAACAATATTTATCACATTACATAATTATAGTACAATGTTATGTCTATATTCATTATACTGTGTATGTTGAACCATATATTTGTGTATTTGAACCATCTTTGCATCCCACAGATAAATCACACTTGGCCATGGTGTATAATCCTTTTAACGTGTTCTTGAATTTGATTTGTTAATACTTTGTTGAGAATTTTTGCATCTAGATTCAACAGGTATATCGATCTAAGTTTTCTTGCAATATACTTATCTGGTTTTGGTATCAAAGTAATGCTGGTCTTGTAGAATGCATTTGGAAGTATTATCTCTTCCTCAGTATTTTGGAAGTTAAGGAGGATTGGTGTTAATTCTACTTTACAAGTTTGGTAGAATTCTCCAGTGATAGCTACCTGGTCCTGGAGCTTTCTGTGTTGGGAAGCTGTTCGGGTTTTGTTTTTGTTTTGTTTCATTTTTGTTTTCACTTTTTATTTTTAGTTTTTTAATGTTTATTTTATTTTATTTTTTATATGAAATTTACTTCAAATTGGTTTCCATACAACACCCAGTGCTCATCCCAACAGGTGCCCTCCTCAGTGCCCATCACCCACTTTCCCCTCCCTTCCACCTCCCATCAACCCTCAGTTTATTCTCAGTTTTTAAGAGTCTCTAATGGTTTGCCTTCTTCCCTTTCTGTAACTTTTTTTTTTTCCTTCCCCTTACCCATGGTCTTCTGTTAAGTTTCTCAGGATCCACATGAGTGAAAATATATGGTACCTGTCTTTCTCTGTGTGATTTATTTCACTTAGCATAACATTCTCCAGTTCCATCCATGTTGCTACAAAAGGCTATATTTCGTTCTTTTTCATTGCCAACTAGTATTCCATTGTGTATATAAACCACAATTTCTTTATCCATTCATCAGTTGATGGACATTTATGTTCTTTCCATAATTTGGCTATTGTTGACAGTGCTGCTATAAACATTGGGGTACAAGTGCCCCTATGCATCAGCACTTCTGTATTCCTTGGGTAAATTCCTACCAATGCTATTGCTGGGTCATAGGGTAGATTTATTTTTAATATTTTGAGGAACCTCCACATTGTTTTCCTAATTTGGAAAATTAGGTTGTTTATTTGAGATCCTTCTACTCTCTTAATATATATGTTTATTAATATAAACTTTCCTCTTGGAACGCTTTTAAAGCATTCTACAATATTAATATGCTTTGTTTTTATTTTCATTTGTTTCAAGATAGTTTTTTATTTCTCTTTCATATCTTCTCTGAACCAATGGTTGTTTAGAAATGTGTTTAGTTTCTACATATTTTTATATGTTCTCACTTTGTTCTTTTGTTGATTTCTAGTTTATACCATATTAGTAAGGAAAGGTAGTTGGTATGATTTTAATCTTAAATTTGTTAAGATTTGTTTTGTGGCCTAATATATGATCTATCCTGAAGAATATTCCACGTGCACTTGAGAAGAATGTATACTCTGCTGCTGTTGGATGGGATGTTCTGTATATGTCTATTAAATCCATTTGTTTTAAAATGTGATGGTTCCTTGTTGATTTTCTCACCGGATGATCTAGCCATTGCTGACAGTAGGTTGTTAAAGTCCCATACAGTTATTGTATTATTGTCTCCTTATCCCTTAAGATCTGTTATTAATTACTTGATATATTTCAGTGCTTGGGTGCTGGAAGCATATATATTTATGCCTGTCATGTATTCTTGGTGTATTGACCCCTTTATCATTATATAATGATATATTTTCATCTCTTAGTACCTTTTTTGGCTTCAAATCTATTTTGTCTGATACAAGTATGGCTATGCCCATCTTCAATTCATTTCCATTTGCTTGGACTACCATCTCCCATTCTTTCACTTTGAGCCCATGTATGTCTTTAGAGTTGAAATGAATTTTCTGTAGACAGCATTTAGTTGTTTTTTTTTTAATCTGTCTAGCTATTCTGTGCCTTTTAATTAGTGAGTTCAATCCATTTCTATATAAGTTGATTATTGATGTGTAAGGATCTGCTATTGCCATTTTATCTTTTGTGTCTGGTTATTTTTTTGTCCATTGTTTATTTTCCTTTCTGTTTCTGTCTACCTTTGTAAGTTGGTAATTTTCCACAGTGAGTTGTTCAATCTTCCCTTTTTTGTTTTGTTTTGTTTTGTTTCATACCTCTGCTCTAGATTTTTGCTTGACAGTTGCCATGAGGTTTACATAAAACATCTCACAGAGAAAACAGTTTGTTGATAGCAGTTTATCTTTATTTGCTATAAAGATTCCATCATTTTACTGTTTCCCTTTTGTATTTTTTAGTGCCACAAATTATCGCTTTTTATGCTGTGATGTTGTTACCAAGTTGTGGTAGCTGTAGTTGTTTGTAATACTCTTTTACTTCAACCTTTATGCTATAGTTAAGAGTTTAATGAACTATTCTAAGAAAGAGTTACCATATTCCAATTCTGCTGATTATTTATCACATGTGCTGCAGCTGAAGGCATCTGAAGAGAGAGACCTTAGTGACTAGGGGGAGGGGAGAAAAGGGAAGTAAGCAAAGAGAACTGCAGGAAAATGTCTTCTGCTATCTACTCCAGGAGATGAGGAGACAGTCCATAGTCTTTTGAGACCAACTCAACTTGAGGATTGTACTCTTAAGCCATGGGCCAAGTAGGCCCTCGCTTACCACCTTTACTCTCCACCTCCTCTGCCAGAAAGGGTGTGCTAGCTCACTGTCAACAGGACTCTGCCTTCTCTGCCATCACTGTTCTGCTGCTACCTATTCCACTGCCACTATGTTTGCTTTACCCCCTCTGTTCCTATACACCCACTTGCTGATGCACACATGGGTGTCTTGGTACGCTATGCAGAAGCACCTTTTTTACCACCATGAGTTCTCATTAGTTGTAAATCAAAGGGGAAAGAAAAAAGGAATGCCTCATGCCACCATCATGCTGATGTCACTCTGAGAAGACTTATAAGACATGATTGCATTTACATTTTAAATATAGTGGTATTCTAACAAAGATATCATTTAAGAGGTTACTGAAATAGCCCAGGCAAAAGATAAGGAAAATCTAGATTATAGGCAATGGTGACAATGGAGACTATATCTTATATTTAATTTGGCACATGAGTGTAGTGTAGTACCTCATATGGAGATGACATTTGATGAATTTTTATTAATATGTTTTCATATATTATCCATCACATGTATAACTTAACTTGATTAATCATTTATATCCCTTTATATTAGCTTAAAGGAAAAATATATTAGGAAAAAGTGAATTTATCTTGCATGTAAAATGGCTAGATAGTTTTTCTAACTATATCACAGTATTTTCAACATTAAATATTATCTGCTTGCTGAGAATAGTAATTACACATTCTTTACATGTTTATTTTGAACTGCAAAATTTGTTACAGACTGACATACATCTTATTTCATTTGTCACTAACAAGTTGAAATCCGAGAGTAAAGAACATATCTTCAAATGTTGAGAGAATGTTTTATAAGAGAAGTTAGCAGACTGTTTCTATAATTATAGTTTCAGCCTTCCTCACAATAAAATAATAGATAAATCATAAGTACTATTTGAAGTTTTGTGTGTGTGTGTGTGTGTGCATATTCCTACTCAAAAAATTTAGCAATAATGGATATTCATTACAATATATATAAAAAGTAAACTGTACATAGAAGAAAAAGATTTTTTATAATTTTTATTCCAGGTATAATGACTCTATGTTTTGGGCTATTTTTTCCAATATTTAATAAAAGATATTTATATGAGAAAAATTCTAATAGTCACCCTTAAACAAGCCTCAAACTCAATACCTTTAAGCATTATTCATAGCTATTTCTTTCACAAGGAACCCCAAATCCTTTATGTGGGCTATAAAATGTCTGATTTTTTTCTATATGCACAGCTATATTTACCATGTTTACAAAAAGCTATAGGATTTTTTTTGTAATTTTTACTTAAAGATTGGTTTTTATGCTGCTGATGCTAGAATATCTCATGTAGTAAAATACAGCTCTTCTACTTCATAGTGTCTGATTCTGGTACTGGCCAATAGTTTAGTAAACAATCATGCCTGTTAGAGAACGGCTATTAATGGAGTAATTTGGGTACAATCACAGAATTGTTTTATATACTGAAAGCCCTGAAAGCCTCTCATGGTTTGTGATCAGGCTACACTCAGTCCTGTTGTCTCTTGAGTGCATCTTCTGAGAGAACCAAACCCTGTTTGCTTAAAACGGCGGGTTCTTCAGACCTAAATCCCAAGAGTGCCTGGAATTTCAGACCATTTGGCCAAAAGCAAGTCAATAAGCTTTCCTGTCTCCGTTTTATCAGTAAGATGATAGTAATGGCTCAGAGAATTGAAAGAAAAACAATGATGGCAAAGCATTTTGCAAATACAAGTTCTTAATTGACTGGTCATTAAGGAAACCTATTAGGCAATGATGACTCCCCTGAGGCTCCTGTCAAGTCATGCTTTCCATCTAAATACAAACCGTCACACATGTTGCTTACCAGGCACACAAACATCTCCCACTATAAGAGTCACTCTTCAGAAGTTTACATCTATCAGCACTTGCTGAGCCAAGAGATTAGTGGTCAATGAACAAATGGGCCAGAGGTTTGAAAATACCATTCCAATGCATGCCAAAAACATGACTGTCTTCAATGAGAACATATGTGATTGATGATTGATGACAGAAACTAGCCTCACATTGTCCTGAATGGTAACAATGACAATAGCTAATATGTCATGTTATTTAAGTGCTTTATAGGCATAATTTCATTTACTCTTCACAAGAACTCTATGTAGTAAGTACTAATATCCCCATTTTGGCATATATAAAAAAATGAGATACAAAAATCACGATCATACAGCTAGTTAGTTAGGTCAAAAGACTCACTGAATGTTAACAAAATTGTACTTTAAAATGATGCCTCAAGTGGGAGGATGTCCAATTCATTATGTGATATTGACAGTATCATCCTGACACCCAAACTTGACAAAAAGAGCATGAACGAAGACGGTATGGACCACCATTAGTTAGTCAGATAAATGATAGATAGACAGATAGGTAGATAGATATAGATACATATATACATAGATACAGACAGAGGTTACTAGCAAACTGAGTTCTGTAGAATAAAGTTTTTTAACATCATATCCAAGTAGAGTGCTTCATTACAAAATTCAAAAGTGATAACTTTATAGTTCTTCTACACATCAGTAGACTAAACAAAAAAAAATATATATATCACCTAGATCAGCATTTCTCAGTTGTATTTTGTGAATTACATCTGGATTGTTAGTAAGGATTCCAAGAAAGGAGTTTCTGGGATTAAAAAAGCATTAGAAATTCATGCTATACATCCTTTTTGAGAGTCATAGAGCAAATACATATATTAAATGTTCTAAGAAGTTCTGATATAAAAAGTTGGTTTAATGGTGTAACCCAGTGTTTTTAAACTTGCTTAACCAGAAAATTCATTTTTATAAGAACATATAGTAATATTCTGATGAATGGGTTTATGAAACACTGATCTATGCAGATGCTAAAATGTATTTAATAAAATTCTGTATTTATTCATGACTGAACATGAATTGGCCACTTAGAAATATGTTGTTTTTAAACTTGAATAGAAATTATTTATAGAGAATCCTTAGAGAAGATGACACATGGAAATGCCAGCTTTCTTAACAAGATAACACCAGAAATGTAAGTATGGAAATGAGAATGAGCTTGATAATAAAAGCCTTTGGACTATTTACAGGTTGAGTTCATGCCTTGCTGAGGAAAAAAAAATCCAGAATCATATCATTTGATTTTTTCTGACTTTTTCTGACTGATTTTTCCCTTGCTAGCACCATTCTGGCTTCAGTGAATCCCTACCCCCTGAAAACTCTGACTCACAAATGGGCAAGCATGGCTTCCCCTAATTTTTTTTTTTTTGCCCCATTAGGAAAAGGCTCACATTAAATATATGTACATATTTGAAAGACAAAAGGGACATACATTAAAAGAATGGGTGCCAGATCTCTGACAATCTGGTATAGAAGAATACAGCTTGAACTTTGGGGTTAATTGACATCACCCTCTTCTTCTCTTTGAATTGGAGAGGGCTTATTCCAGGAACTGGTCCAGCTGCACATTGTCATTCTGTCCAAGCATGACTGCAGACCTGCACAGATGGAGTATTTAATTTCTGATCCAAGAGAAAATGAGACCTATTCTCTTTTCTTGCATAACAAGATTTTATCCTGTGAGTTCCATTTTTCTGTTTAGTTCACATTTTTCAGTGGCTAAAGTTGGCTAGAAGGAAGACCCAGTCTTCTAGTCAGGGACTAGTGTTCAGAATTTTCAAGCTTCAACCAGCTCTAATAATCATAAAACTCTTCAAATATTTTTTAAATTTATTTATTTTAGAGAGAGATTGAGAGAGAGAGAGAGAGAGAGAGAGAGAGAGAGAGAGAGAGAGAGAATCCCAAGCAGGCTCTGGACTGTCAGAGTAGAGCCAGACTTGGGGTTTGAACTCACGAACTGTGAGTTCATAACCTGAGCCAAAATCAAGAGTGGGGTGCTTAACCGACTGAGTCACCCATGCACCCTACAGAATACTCTTTGAAGAGTTTAACACTTAGAAAATGAGGAGGAGAAGGGTGCTGTTTTCTTACAAATGTTGTCAAGGAAACATATCTCAGTGTTAGACCCGGTTTCAAATATAACTAGGGAAAACATAGAACTAAGGTAGAATTGTTCACACATAACATTGTAGTATACAAATATAAAAATTTCCGTATTACCAGGAGTAATACATATAATGTATAAACAATTATTTAAATAATACTGCCAGGTTGCCAATTTTATACTATTTTATTCACTTACCTAATGAGTTTAGGGGCTTCTGGGTGGCTCAGTTGGTTAAGCATCTGACTCTTGGTTTCTGTTCAGGTTGTGACCTCACAGTTTGTGAACTCAAGCCCCACTTTGAGCTCTGTGCTGACAGTGCAGAGCCTGCTTGGAATTCTCGCTGTCTCATTTTCTCTCTTCCCCTCTTGATCTCTCTCTCTCTCCCCACCCCCAAAATAAATAAATAAACTTAAAAAAAAGTTGATTTAGAGGATACTTTGTGCCAAGCGCTTTGACAAGCATGGGGATACAAAATTGATAGATATTGCTTGTTCTCAAGGTGTTTCACTCTGAGGTGACAGTTACACAATTAGGACAAAATGATTTAAGGGCTAGATAGATGTAAATAGTTATTCTATCCTTGAGACAGTGCTAAATTCAACTCCCTCAGCAAACTACTATTCACAGGCATCAAAAGAATGTCCCTTCCTATACTCACAATGGGACTGTCCCTCTGCTGGACATGAAATGGAAGTTCAGAAGGAGCCCCAAATCTCAGGGTGTTCCTGAAAAGGCATCCCACCCCTTCCTACCCTGAAAGTAAGCAACCTTCCCTGCCTTGGAACCCTCAGGATAAAATTAATCTCATATTGCCCTCTTTCATGTTTCTTTCAGTCACTACACTAATCCCAAGACTCCCAGGCCCTCACTTATTCCATAAACTCTAATCCCCATATGGTTATTTATCTTGCTCTTTCTGACCCCCAGTTCCACCCTTCTCCAATTTCTAAAATCTGTACATGTGCCTTATGGAAATGCAGCCAATCATCAGCACTGTCTTCGCTCTCAATTTATTTTCCCCATTCTGCTCCACTGGAAACCTGATTCTCCCTTCCTGACATTATTTTCCTTGCAGCTCTCTGATGTGGAGGTTATGTCCCCTACATCAATACTCATGTCATAGGGACAATGGATGTGGAACGGGGGACTTCCTGGTTTCTCACTGTCCTTCCAGAATATCTCATTTTCTGCTCACTGAAACAGTCAGCTTTGACTATTGTTGCCAGACCATATCTGCATTGATCCCTTATTTTAGAATTATATAGAACTTCAGCTCAGTCACTTTCATATCTTGAAAATTTTAGTTTATAAATTTAGTTCATCTTATTTTCTAACAGTACTCCTGTCTTGATTCTTAGTAGTTTTAATGCCCATGAAGATAACTACTCTACATCTCTGGCACTTTCTGTTTCTTCCTTCCTCTGCATCAGTGATCTTGTCCTCCAACTCATCCCACTAGGCATATATTAGACCTTGTCATTACTAAAACATTGAAACCCTTTCATAATCTCAACTACAAACAAATATCTTACTCTTGAACCTCAACCCCACCCTTCCAGTTTACCTTCCTCTGCACTCTGATTCTAACAACACTTCAATCTCATCAGGACCAACAATTCATGAATCTTAGAGTGTTCAGGCTACTATAACAAAATACCATAGATTGGTATGGTATTGCTCAAGCAATTCTCTCCTCTCTCTGTGTAACTATCAGTTTTTTTTTTCCTTCCCTATGAAAAACTTCTTGGGAAAAAATCTATTATTTGCTTTCTCTAAAAATTCTGCCTCATTTCTTCTTGAAAACAGTCTAATTATACTTGTGCCCCGACACTTCCTGTAACTATTTTTGTCAGGTTACCTGTCAAGGTTACCATTGAGTTACATGTTACTAAAATTTTATGGTCAGGTCTCTGTCCTCATTTTACTTGACCAACCAGCATCATTGACACAAGGGACCACTTTAAAGTACTTTTTTCTTTTCTTGACTTCCTTTCCTTCTCCTCCTCCTCCTCCTCCTCCTCCTCCTTCCTCTTCTTTTTTTCCCTCCTACTTAAGTATCTGGGTCAAATCAGTTTTCTGATTCTTTATTTCAAAGACCTCCAAATTTTTAAGTGTGTTCTTCTACAAACTATTTCTCACCAACATTTACTCCTTAATGATCTAATCTGGTCTCATGACTTTGATTTCAATTTATGTATTTTAGTCTCTGTAGCCTTAGAGTTCATCCCTGTTCCCATCTCCTATATCAAGAATCTATGTACATTATTATTTGTATGGGGTTCTCACTTAAATTTCAGGCCTTCCACTTTTGCTACAATTTTTCCCATTTGTTAAGAGCCGATTCCATTCTTCTTTTCCAATTCTTTTTTTTTTTTTTTTTTAATGCTCATTTTATTTTTGAGAGAGAGAGAGAGAGAGAGCACAGGGAGGGACAGAGAGAGAAGAAGACAGAAGATCTGAGGCAGGCTCTTCACTGAGAAGAGAGAGCCTGATGTGGTACTCAAACCCACTAACTGTGAGACCATGACCTGAGCCAAAGTAAGTCGCTCAACCAACTGAGCCACCCAGGGGCCTCAATATTCTCTTCCAATTCTTTAGGTCAACATCCTTACAGTCATCCTATACTTCTTTCTTTCACACTCCAATTCAGATCAATCAGAAAATCCTGTCATTTCTATGTTTAAAACATGTCCAGAATCATACTACTTCTCCCTAACTACAGCCAAACACTTTGTTCCAAACCTGGCTTTTCCTTGTCTAAATTTATATAATAGCATCCTAGGCTGTCTTCCTGCTGCTACCATCACACTCTACAGCTCATTCTTTACTCAGTAGTCATAACAATCCTTTAGAAAATAAGTTTGATCGTGCTCTTCTCCTCCACCTCTCCAAGGGCTCCTACTATCAGTCATAGTGACATTCAAAGTACTTTGATGACCTCTAAGACCCTACATATTCTGTTCTCTTACTATCTCTATAATCATAATTCCTATCATATTTCCCTTCACTCACTCAACATTAGCAGTATTAATCTCTTTGCTGTTTCTCCAATATGCAGGCCTTTTCTGTTCACAGTATCTGAATTAGAAACCCTTACCCTTACTTTCTGGCACTCTTTATCCCACTCATCCTGCTTTATTCTTGCTTCATTGTACTTAACATAATGTGACAAATTACATATTTAAATTTTTTTTTGTCCAGATTCCTCCAATAAAATATAAAATATTTGATGCAGGGATTTTTCTTTGTTTACTGCTGAGTCCCCACCACTGAGGAACAGGTTGGTACTTCATAAATATATACTGAATAAATGTATAATAACTCAAAATGTTTATTATCATATCATTCTTTTTCATTAGTGTCAGATGTATATATCCAATTGCCAAAGGATTTTTACAGCTGGATATTCCAAAAGGACCCATAAATCAAATCCCTTCCTAGCCTGCTCATTTTCTTATCTCTCTTATTGTATATTCTCTTTCCTATTTCTATCTTAGTTAATGGCACCCCAAACCAATCTGAACTTAGATGACTCTCTCTTCCTCAATCTCACTTTACATTATCCAGTTTATCAATCAAGTTCTGTTAATTCTCCTTCTTCAATATCCTTCAAGTCAGTCTTTATTTATCAAGTTCACTACTGGTGTCAATGCTTAGGGACCCATTATTTTATATGTAAATATTTATAATACATTTTTTTTTATTTTTGAGAGAGAGAGAGAGAACTCATATACATGCAGGAGGGAGCAGAGGAGCAGAGACAGAGGGAGACAGAGGATTTGAAGCAAACTGTGCTGACAGCAGAGAGTCCAATGCGGGACTCAAACCCCGAGATCATGACCTTAGCTGAAGTCAGATGCTTAACCAACTGAGCAATCCAGGAGCCTTTTAACTGATATCTCTGACTTCTTCCCAGCTCTATCAAATCCATCCTTCAAATTGTATTTATTACAAATACAGGCACTGCTTTGTTCTTTTTACTCCCAAGTACTTTACATACTTTTGTTAAAGTACTTCTCAGTGTATTTCAATTCTTTCCTGATTGTATTTTCCCATCAACTTGATAATGCACTGTAATTTACCAGTGGAACTGAAGCTCATAGTGATGAAATGGCTTGCCTAAATTCCCAGTAAGGAATTAGATTTCAGGTTTGTGATTTCTACTTCAGGACATTTCATATATATATTTATATATATATATATATATATATATATATATATATATATATATTTTATGACTAAAATTTTAATTAAGTAGCATTAAATGGATAAGTTGACATAGCTATTTAACAAGAAAAAAATCCTCCTCTTTTAATATAATCATCTGGATATTTTACATTACAATGATTTATTATGTAAGGATTTTATTTTTTCTTTTCTTTAAAAAATTTTCTAACATTTATTTATTATTGAGAGACAGAGAGTGAGCAGGGGAGAGGCAGAGGGACACCACAACCGGAAGCAGACTCTTAGCTTTGAGCTGTCAGCACAGAGCCCCATGCGGGGCTCGAACTCACGAACCGAGAAATCATGACCTGAGCTGCAGTCGACGCTTAACCGACTGAGCCACCCAGGAGCCCCTAATTTTTCTTTTCCATGAGTGTGCTAGTATTTAGAATACTACTTGACACATAGTGCTCAATAAATATATTTTTAAATGAATGAATGAGTAACTGAATAGTTTCTGAAACGTTTCCAGTGTGAAATAAAATTCACATTTAAACTCTGTGAACTTACTGGTTCACACTAAGAGCTTCCCATATAGGCAAAGCAGACTGAATATTCAAATGGAGATTTAATTTTTATTTTATATAACTTCTCTGTTATACAAATATATTGAGATAGTGTTTTATATATAAAAGCAAAATGGAGAATAAGTAAAATCTTTAGTAAAATATAAATTTCTTCCACTCCAAATCTTTTATGTACCATACATTTCTAAGTCATAGAAAAAATATATACATTTATATATGTATTACATATATATGCATACATACATATTTACATATATTTAAGTAATTGTATATATTTTAGTAAAAAATGATAATTTAATCAAAATGTTTGGTCCCATTTATAATTTCTTCACTTTTCCCTGCAGGTATAGACATGGAGGGACATCACCATAGGCTCTTCTTGGTGTGCAATCTAAATAAGAATGGGGGGGATATATTGTTTTTCTTTTATCTCAATTGCTTGGTTTCTTGTGTGTTGCCCTATTTTCTTTCAAGTTTGAAAAACTAGGCACATGTTTATTTTCATGATATTTATAACTGAAAGTTGTCCATATAAATTCCTCCTGGTGTAAAAAATACATATTTTGTTTTTTTAAATAAACAATCATATGTTATCTTTGTTTAGAAGGATCTACCCATGACTTTCCAGATTGTAAAAAGTAATAATTTCTATGCTATTTTTGATACAATTTATCATTAGTTGGATTAATGATAACCACAAAAATAACTGTAAAAAATTAAAAGATGGCTGCACATCTAAAATAGTTATTTTTCCTTCAGAATTGAAGATATAAGCCTCAATAGTAGTAGAGCATTGAGTTTAGATTTTTAAAAGTAAATTAGGAGAAAAGCAAAAGAAGTGTTGTAAATCAAACTTTTGGCAGGCTCTAAGCCCAAATACAGATGAATATGTGACTTTTTTTTTGAAAAGATGGGGAAATGCCACTGTCATAAGGAGTGATATATGAAGAAATTTTATTTCCATTTATATTGAATAGAAGAATTTGAAATGGCGTGTCTTGAATACCATATTCAAGAGCAAGTTACCTCAAATTCTCAAGGTCATTATTATCATGATGCTTGTTATTTTGTACCTTTACTTTGACAATCCTAGGCTTAATCTCATCTTTATTGAGCTATGGATGATTTAGCTACATCTGTTTTCCTAATTCAACAAAACACTATTCTAAAGTTAAAAGAATACTGAGTGATCTACAGGTTGAGAGTATTGCTTTTATATACCCTGAACTGAAATTTTAGATAATGGTGACAAATAATGTCACATATTAGTATTCAATAAATTATGAGCAGGGATGAGGACTGAGCTAACTCAGGGAACAGGAGAGATATATCTAACAAAGTGGATGGTGAAGCATTATTTAGAACAAACCTCTAAGTTATGATTGAAACTAAATAGAAACCAGAAATCATAAACTCAAATGAGATGAAGACATTAGGAAATAATACCAGCAACTGCAAGTATGACAATAGCCATATTTATTTCTAACCAATGTTATAAAGCAGTAGGAGGGGTAATATTCATAGGTAATTTTATTTTTTCTTTAAGATATGTGCTGGGCAAGTAGTTGATGTTTAATAAGTATGTTACTGGTTTAATAAAAATATTAGCAATAAAAGGGCATTATAAAAATGATCAAGACTAGTTCTTATAGCTTTTTGGTAATAAGTATATATTTTTTTAATCTGGGATATGTAAACACAATTTTATTTTATTTCTTATGTCCAACATAACACAAGAAATTATGTTTATCATGAGAACATAAATATTCCTCATTACAACTTGGAGCATATTGTCTCTTTATGTCTTTAGTATCCCTAGAGAAAATATAGTAATTAATTTTTATAATAAATGTAAAAAATCAGTTAATTGACAATTAATTAAACTGATATATATTGAGACTTTTCCACTTGCCAGATACTGTATAAGTGCTAACTATGAAGAGATAAGCAGATTAAATGAGAAACAGAAACAAATAATTACAATATCTTCATATTTGAAATGGTGTGTAAGATAATACAATACTCTTGAAACACAGTGCAGGGGGGCAACTTTTTTTGCTTGTGTTGGGTAAGCAGACTTAAGGCCATGGGGAAGCCTTTCTGGGGAATGATCATTTAAGCTGGATCTTGAAAGTTAAGTCAAAGTTAGGCAAATCACCAGGTGTTAGTAAGGGCATTTCAGACTGATAGATGATCAGAATGTGCAGTTTTGCTGCACACACATTTTCTGAGTAGCTTCAATGTGCTAGATATCAGTTGTGTGTTAAGGATACAAAAATGAATAATATATAACCCTTGACTTGAAGATTCCTTCTAGTCCAGTGAAGTCAATTGGCTGATAAACAGATACTTTTAATAAAAGAACAAAACTACAATTTATCATTTATTAGACGTTAGCCATATACCAGGCATAGGCACTTTATATTCATTATCTCCTTTAAATCTGCACCATGCACTTCATAATTTGTGAAACTGAGGCTTGAAAAGTTAATGTTCTCAAGGACAAATAGCCAGTAAGATGTGGAGGCTGAATTTTATCAGGCAATACCACCATTTAAGGGAACACAGAAGAAAAAGAGCTTTTCTAAACAGATTATGGAGGGTTTATAGTCTGACCCTCCAAGGTAATATTTTACTTATTTTGGTAAAAACTGAGTTTACAGGGAAAAGTCATGCTCAGTAAGTTCATTTTTATATGTAATTGAATTGCTGGAAGCAGTTATGAGCCCTTTTTTTCTCTATCAACTGTGAAAAGACATTTTCTTTATCTTTCTTGTTGATATTTTTAAGGAGTTTAAAAATATCTATTACCTGCATCTTTCACAGTTTTTATTTCATTTTTCTATTTAGCTTTTCTGATTTCTATCCTCACAATCCTTTGTTATTTTCTGACATTTCACCTACTGAACCAACTCTTGCTTTTGGTGGTATCCCCATCTATAAATCCATCTTTGGTATCATTAAAAAATAATCAAAATCAAATGACATTATAAATTGAATTTGAGGGTGAACCATCTTTGAAATTAGATACAAAAGTGTATTGTTCAATTTTTAACTCCAGTTACCAGCAAATACCTGATTACATGCCCTTCATAACTTTCCAATGGAACTAATACCAGTAACACAGGGCCAAATCATCTCTCCTCTCCCAGATTACATGGTAAAGGAGGTCAAGCTCATTGCTTCTCAGAACAAAGAATAGCTTAATAAATATGTACTGAGTGAATGAGTAAAGGAGAGGAATTATGATAACATTTATAACTTTACATGGTTCTTGGTGAATTACATCAGGGTCTAATTATCTATTCTGGGTCCAACAGGCCCTTATGAGTACATTCCCTATGCAAAAGTATGATTAGATTTTCTTTGTAGCTGTCTGTATTGCTACAGAAAAACAGGAAATCTGGAATTGGAAACTTTTCATTGGCATTATGTGAGCAGAATCTCTATGAAAAACTATATTTTTAAGAGAAGAAAAAATAAATATATGAGGCTAAATCTGACAGCAAATCAAAGCGAATCCCATTAGCCAGCTGGAACTCCTAAATGGAATAGTTAATCCTTTGATTCTGGCAATTCTTTCCATATATGTTGGTGACAGTACATTTTGAGCAGGGAATATCTGCAGGTAGACAACCTATGTGAAGGGGTGACAGGGGTTGAACTGTCCATCAACTGCATATGTAAGTTGCTAGTCATCATTAAGGTTATTGCCAATGAATGAAAATAAACCTCAGTATGTATAATTTCTTTTAAGTCTATGTGGCCATCTTTGAGAAAATCACTGAAGGGTTTCCAAATATCTTCCATTTATGTTGCTCATTTTGTAATATAATTATAATTAATAGCAAAATACACTTCCATTATTTTATAAAGTTGATTAAGTAACTTACGGCACACAATTAAAGTCTATAATAACCCTACTGACAAGTTAATGCTAAGAAAAAGAAAATATCAGTTGGTTCTGTATTTGCAGAGCATAAATCAAAAACACTAATTTTGCTCCATATTCAAAGAAAAAAATTGGAGTGTTCATAAATATTAGATTTATCAAGGCAAGTGGGTTGCTTTCAAGGATAACACTTTCTTTTAAATATGGTCCAGTTTTAGAAACTGAAGTTTTGGTGCATTAATAATATTGCATCACTTGATTTCATTTGTAAAAAGTGCATATGATACATTTGGGAATTTTATTGCTTATTCAAAATTTAAGCATAATGTTTCATGGTATTCTCAGAAGATATATAAGATTCATCCGAATTACTAAAATGTCTTCACTGGCAAGTTAACTATAGGAATGTGCATAATGGACCAATCCATGAAATCTCTATGTAAAATTAAATTATGAATGTCAAAAAATCTTAAAAACTCTAAAGCTTTGGAGAAAACAGTAAATAAGCAAGAGCAGCTCATTCTATTTCCTCAATTGTTAGTATAATTACTACTCCTATTGTCCCCAATATTAACGCAAGCCCCATCACTATCAGCACCTACAACATGCTGTGCCTTTAATATGTGTCAGACAGGCTCTTTATGAGGTGTGTTACATCCGTTACTACTTTTATTTAATTCTCACAATAATTCTATTAGATGGTTATCTTAGTCCATTCGGGTTGCTATAACAAAATACCAGAGCCTAGTGGCTTATAAACAGTGGAAATTTATTGCTTATAGTTCTGGAGGCTGGAAGTCCAATATCAAGGTACCAGCATGATCAGGTGAGGGCTATCTTCCATGTTCAGACTGCTGACTTTTTGTATCTTTACATGGCAGAAGGGGAAAGTTGGCCTTTTATAAGCGCACTAATCACATGCACGAGGGTTCCACTTTCATTACCTGATCACTTCCTGAAGGATTCACCTCCTAATACCATCATCTGGGGAATTACGTTTTCAAAATATGAATTTTGGGGAGACACAAACATTCAGGCCATAGCAGTGGGTGTTACTTTTAAAGGTAAGGAAACATGTACAGAAGGTAGGTAAATAGTTCTTGGTTACAGAGTTTTTAGAAAGCTGTGTACGTATGGATTGTGGCCCTTAGAGTGCTCTTAGTCTAATTTAGAGTGAAGTTATCCAGTGATGTCAACCAGGCTCAACTAGAACATGGAGGGAGGCCAAATTTACTATGCATGGTTTGGCTTTTCCTTTCTTCAATAGCCTCAGATACTCAGTGTTATTCCCGCCTCAAGGTGTCCTATCAGAAATAAATCTGAGCTATTATTATCATCTCTCTAAACTCACTGCCTGTGTACATGCTAGTCCCTCTGCTTGGATTCCCCCCACCTTCTCTCTAGTTGCTGTTCCAGGCTGAATTAAATTCTCCTTCTAAGATCACCAGAACACTCTGTATGTACTTCCATTATGACATTTATCACTATTGTGTTGAAGTAATCTCTGTCTATGTCTCCCTTTCCCCAGCCTCACTCATATGGAGTATAAAGCAGGAATGTAAATTTTAGATTTTTAGACCTCCATTGCAGAGGACACTGTTATGGCATGTTTGCTTCTTGAAACATTCTCATTCATTGACTTTTTTTTTCTTATCCCCTATTTCACCTGCTTCCCTTATAGTTTGGTCTATATAGTTAACAGTCTGTTTCTTGGCTTCTCTCTCTTTTTTTTATTTTCCTTTGCTCATTTGTTTTGTTTCTTAAATTCTACATATAAGTAAAATCATACGGTATTTGTCTTTCCCTGACTGGGATGAATATCTCTCGATGGACACTGGGCTGCTTCCGTAATTTGGCTATTGTAAATAATGCAGCAATAAACATAAGGGTGCACGTATCCCTTTGAAGTAGTGTTTTTGTATTCTTTGGGTATATACCCAGCAGTGCGATTACTAGATTGTAATGTAGTTCTATTTAAAAATTTTTGAGGAAGCTCCATATGGTTTTCCAGAGTGGCTGCACCAATTTGCATTCCCACCAACAGTGCACCGGGGTTCCTTTTTCTCCACACCCTAGCCAACACCTGTTTTTTCTTGTGTTTTTTGATCATAGCTATTCTGAAAGGTGTTAGGTGATATCTCATTGTAGTTTTGATTTGCATTTACTTGGTGATGAATGACGTTGAGCATCTTTTCATGTGTCTGTTGGCCAACTGTATGTCTTCTTTGGAGAAAGGTCTATCCATGTCTTCTGCCCATTTTTTAATTGTATTATTTGTTTTTTGGGGCGTTGAGTTGCATAAAGCACTTATACAACTAACTTTTTATCATTTATGCCATTTGCAAATATCATTTATCCCATTCCATCGGTTGCCTTAAGTTTTATTGATTGTTTTCTTCCCTGTGAAAGAGTTTTTTTTTTTTTTTTTTTTTATTTTAATGTAGTCTCAATAGTGTACTTTTGCTTTTATTTCCCTTTCCTCAGGAGACGTATCTAGAAAAGTGTTGCTACAGTCGATGCCAGAGAAATTACTACCTATGTTCTCTTCCAGGATTTTTATGGTTTTAGGTCTCACATTTAGATCTTTAATCCATTTTGAGCTTTGGTGTATGGTGAAAGAAAGTGGTCCACTTTTTCTGGTGGTTGTTTTCTAATTTCATAGCATTGTAATTAGGAAAGATGACTGGTGTGACTTCATTTTTTAAAAATTTGTTTATACTTGTTTTGTGGCCTAACATATGATCTATTTTGGAGAATGTTCCATGTGCACTTGAAAAGAATGTATATTCTCCTGTTTTAGGATGGAATGTTCCGAATATGTCTGTTAAATCCATATGGTACAGTGTATCATTCAAAGCAGTTGTTTCCTTGCTGATTTTTCTGTTTGGATGATCTGTCCATTGATGTAAACGGGGTGTTACAGCCATCTACTATTATTGTATTGTTATCAGTTCCTTTGTGTTTGTTATTAACTATTTTATGTAGTTGGGTACTCCTATGTTGGTTTTATAAATATTTATAGTCGTTATATCCTCTTGTTGGATTGTCCCCTTTATTATTACATAGTGTCCTTATTTGTCTCTTGTTACAGTCTTTGTTTTAAAGTATTTTGTTTGATATAAGTATTGGTATCCTGGCTTTCCTTTGACATCCATTTGCATGATAGATGTTTCTCCACCCCCTCACTTTCAATCTGTTGTTTTTAGGTCCCAAATGAGTCCCCTACAGACAGCATATAGGTGGGCCTTATTTTTATATCCACTCTGTCACCCTATGTCTTTTGATTGGAGCATTTAGTGCATTTACATTCAGAGTAATTATTGGTTGATATGTATTTACTTCCATTTCTGTTACTTGTTTTGTGGTCATTTCTATAGATTTTCTCTGATTGTTTATTCTTTTGCTTTCTTTCATGATTTGTTGGCTTTTTTCACTTGGGTTCTTTTCTCTTTATCTCTGTATATCTATTACTGGCTTTTAATTTGTAGTTACCATTAGATTTGTATATAACTGCATATAGCAGTCTGTATTAAGTTGATAGTCACTTAAGTTTAAATCCATTCTTTACTACTTTCCTCCCCACATTTTAAGTATATGGTGTCATATTTTACATTCTTTTATTTTAGGAGTCCTATGACTAATTTTTATAGAAATATTAATTTTTACTGCTTTCATGTTTTTTTTACTTTTCATACTCTCATGTATGGTCTTTCTCTTTCACTTGAAGAATTACCTTTAATATTTCTTGTAGGGTTAGTTTAGTGTTCATGAACTCCTTTGTTTGTCTAAGAAATTCTTTCTCTCTCCTTTTATTCTGAATGATAGCTTGCTGGATAGAATATTCTTGGCTGCACATTTTTTTCTTTCAGCACTTTGAATATATCATACTACTCCCTTTTATCCTACAACGTTTCTGCTGAAAAATCTCCTGATAGCTGTATGGGGTTTCCCATTGAATATAACTTTCTTCTTTTCTATGTCTGCTTTTAATTTTTTTTTCTTTATTGCTACTTTTTGACATTTTAATTTCTATGTGTCTTGGTGAGGACCTCCTTGGGTTGAATTTTTTTGGGGGGATCTATGTACCACCTGGATCTGGACATCTTTTTCTTCCCCCCAGTTTAGGAAAGTTTTCAGCTATTATTTCTTCAAATAATTTTTCTGCCCTCTTTCTCTCTCTTCTGAGATCCCAATAATGTGAATGCTATTATGCTTGATAGAGTCACTCAGTTCCCTAAGACTATTCTCAATTTGCACAATTTTCTTTCCTCTCTTTGTTCAGCTTTTTATTTCCATTACTCATTCTTCCTGCTGTTGATTTGTTCCTCTGTTTCATCTAGTCTGCTATATATTTCATCAAGTGTATTTTAATTTCATTTTTGTGTTCTTGATCTCTGATTGGTTGTTTTTTATCTCTGTGTTAAGGGTCTCACTGATATCCTCCGTTCTTTTCTAAAGTCCAATAAGTATCTTTATGACCATTATTTTAAATTCTCTACTAGGCATATTACTTATATTAATTTCACTTTGCCTGTTGGTGTGATTTGGTCCTGTTCTTTCATCTGAGAGATATTTCTCTGTCTTCTCATTTTGTCTGACTTTCTGTGTCTGTTTCTGTGTGTTAGAAAGTCAGCTACTTCTCTTGTTCTTAACAATAGTAGCTTTATGTGAAGAAAAGTTACTGTAGTGTCCTTCAGTACAGTGTTCCTTGTTCCCCAGGGCCTGGAGCTTCAGGGAGTGTCTCATACATGTGTTGCACATGCACTGATCTTAAATCTTGGCTTCTTTTTCTTTCAGGTCAGTTGCCTGAATAAACTCTCTTTGCCTATTATGGACATTGTTAGGTCCCTAACAGAGTGGTACACATTTTAACAAGGTGCAATGTGGTTTACTTGCAAAACAATACTTGCCCCTGCTACCAAGGGATTTGAAGTCCTGCAAAATGCACAGGTCAGGAGATATGGTTTTGACAGGGTTTGTGCTGGTCATCTAGGGGAGGGAACCTACAGTCTGAGAACTAAGGTAAGAGTGACTGGGAAGGGTGGATCTGCTGATTGTGAAGGGTTGGGAGACTTGGTACAAGTAAATTAAGTAGCAAGTATCAGTGCTGCACTGGTTCCCGCAAGTGGCTGTTTTTTATGCAGGGGGCAGGGGAAGGAAATGTCACCTGCCAGTTGCTTTGTTCCTAGAGAGGTCTCTCTGTGATCCCTGTCTTTCTAGGGGATACTCTGATATGAGCAAATCACTCTCTCCCTCATATCTGGCCTGGTGTTTTTCACACTGCTGGTACTATGCTGTATCTGCAATGGCTGTTTGTTGTGTTGTCTCTGTAAGGGCAGGGACTCTGCTTCTTAACATCCTCCATACTCTTGCAGAACTAAACCTGCCAATTTTTAAAATTCCACATTTTAAGTCCTGCTGGCTGTAAGAACTCATGAAATTCAGCACCGTTTGCTTTCAAAACCAAATGTTATGGGCATTCATCCTCCCTGTTCACGGGCTCCCCAGTGTTAAAGTCTGGTTTTTGCCCTTCTCTGCACCAACGTCTCACTCCCCACCATGGAAGGCCACATTCCTTTGTGCTTCCAGACTGCATTGTAGCCCTTCTTGTCTTCTTTGATGTGACTTCTTCTCTATATTTAGTTGTGAAGTTTGTTCTGCCAGTCTTCTGGTCATTTTCTAGGTTATTTACTCTTATATTAGTGTTATTTAGTTGTATCAGTGGATGAGACAAACTTAGGGTCCTTCTACTCCACCATTTTCCCAGACAACTTCATTGGCTTTTTGTTTTTTAACATGTCTTCTGTTCTCTCCAATTTCTTTGATCATTATTTTCTGTTTCTTTTTTTGAGTTTATGGGTTTATTCCCTTCTCATCTATAATTTCTTGAGACATTCTCTTCTACCTGCTTTGCTTCAACTGCTGTCTAATGCCAGAGTCCAGCCCCATCTTTTTGTCTTGGTTGCCCACTGACATTTATATAACTCACAGATATCTTATCCTTAACTTGTCCAAACTTAGCCATTGATCTTCCTCCTCACCTCCTCCCAGAGTCATTCTTTCTCCTATGTTCACATCTCAGCAAAGGCCACACTCTTTACCTAATTGCTCAATCTGTCACACTCCTTGTCAAATCTATAATAAGCCATGCTGTGTTAACCTCCAAAGCAAACCACAAATTTTTCTTTTATTCTTTCTCTACCACAGGCACTCTAGTCCACACCATTATCTTTAGTCTCCTGAAGTATTAACATAGCTTTTTAATTAGTGGTTCTGTATCCACACTTGCTTCTTTGCAACTCATCCCACACAGCCTGGGTGAAATTCCTGAACTCTACATAAGATCAGGTGACTACTGTGCTTAATTCCCTCACTATTGTCCTTAGGATAAAATAAAAGTTATTTAACATAATACCTTTGAATTTGAGTGTGCTCCCTGTTAAGTTGTCCTGTCTCAGTTAGAAGGAAAAGGAGGAGGAGGAGGAGAAGGGGATGGGAAAGGGAAGGGGAAAGAGAAGAGGGGGAGGAGGGAATTAGGAGGAAGAGGTGGAGGAGGAAGAAAGGTCATTTACTTATTCCATTTATGTATATCTTTTATCTTTTACCCTGGTCAGAACCAATGGAATTACATCTGTGAAAACTAGAATATATTTTTAATTCATGATTACCATTCTAGATTCTTATTTTGGTAAGTTTTACTAATCAGTTGTACTAATATTAAATATATAATATATTAATTATATATACATATATATATACATATATATGTATATATATATATAATACATATAATATATTAATTATATATATACATATATAATATATATACATATATATTTAATTATATATATACATATATAATATATATACATATATATTTAAATTTCAGGGAGTAATTTAAGATTCTCTCTTTACATACTAATTGAAGGTGTCATATATAATTATGTAAAAAGGGTATGGATTTTAATTGTGATTTTTTTTCAGTAATATGATAATCTTCTGTGATTTGCAGCTTCATGGTATTTAACTGTTTATTTTGGGGGAAGTCTTTTTCACTGATAAATTTAAATGCTTATGGAGGGATCAAAAGAAATTCTGTAGCTCCCAAGAAAATCAGAAAATATTCATGTTCAAACAGCTATATATTTATGTCACTCTTTGGAAGACCTGATGAAAATGGGCCTTAGTAGCATTTCTAAGCAACTGCAATTTTTCTTCTCAATCTTCAAAGGAATTTTGATTTGATGAATGCCTGTGTGTAAGTATAAAAATGGAAGCATAGAAAAATGGTCACAGAATGACAAATGACTCTCATGTGTTGGGATTTTTAATGGTTCTTTGGCCAGGATTAAGAAAAATTTACATTAGAAATACATCTTGCAAGTTTTTGTCAAATTTTTAGCTGTGAACAGAAAAGAGGCCATCCCACAGCAGTTTAGCCACTTTATAATCACATGACTCTCCATTAACATATTTTGTATCTCCATCAGTCCACCTACCTATCCATCCATATATACATTTTTTTAGTTATTTGCTTATTCACAGATGTTTTCTGAGAACCTATTCTGTACCAGGTACTGTGGATATTACTAAGGAAAAAGGAAACATATTCCTTTGCCTCAGATTCCCTAGTGCTCATAGTCTACTGGAGAAAATGTAAGTCTTAAATTGTTCCACAAATATTAATTCAAATTGTAGCAAGTGGTACAATGGGTCGTTAGACATTCTTATTGAAGTGAAAAATGAGACCATTATCCAATCTGGATGTAAATTCAGAGAATTTTTCCTTGGGCAAGTATTATCTTACCTTAGATCTGGTAGCCAAAAGGAGTTGGCTGGGTAAACTAGGGTGGGCTAGGAGTGACAGTGGAAAGAAAGTGTTCCAGAAAGAGGGGAAAGCACATAAAATATCTCTCTGAGGCAGGAAGGAACATATGCCATTGCAGTTTCTTTGCTTTTTGAAGCTTCTAGAGGCTACCCATATTCCTTGGCTTCAGGCCCCCTTCCTCTTTTTTGAATGCTAGCAAAGTTTTATCTCTCTGCACCTTCCTCCTGAAGTCATACCATTCTCTAATTCCTATTCTGCCTCTGTGTTCCACTTTTAAGGACACGTGATTATACTGAGCTCCACAGAGATAATCTAAGGAAATATTTCTTAATGTAAGGTTAGCTAAATAGCAGGCATCTTCCCATCTGCAGATGTTTGTCATGTAAGGTAATATACCCACAGATTCCCGGGATTAGGACCCAGTTATCTCGAGGGCACTATTTTCCTGTTTACCACAATAATGAAAAAATCTATAGGTATAATAATAAACTGGGCTTAATACTGATTGATTAGATGTGGTGAAAGATAAGAATAGAAGTATAAAGACTGACTTTAAACATATGGCAAATATGGTGCTTTTGTTTACTAAGATAGCAAGAAAGTAAGAGTCAGTTTAGGAATTAAGTTGAGACTGTGGGTTTAGGTTTGGGTTTGTTAAAGTGAGACAACCAGCCACATTGAGATGTTGAACAAGCAGTTGGATACATGGGTATAGATCTCAGAGTACATGTTTAGGCTGGAGATACAAATTTTGATGGTATCCATGGCTGATCCATGGATGTTAATTGATGCAATAGAGATCACGAGCAGAGAGGACATACAAGAAGAAAGCCTAGGACTGAGTGTGGCCATTATTTCTATCCTAATAAAGTCTGTGAACCATTAAGATTCATCTAGCTTACCACTTTCTTGACTCCAGGTAGAAATTCAGGTAACATATTTTAGAAAAATAAATTATACATATTGATCTTAACAAATTCCAGGGAGTTTTTCCAGGGAGTGAAACTCCTGCCACATCTAACACAGATCTGTCCTGCTATACAATCATATGACTAACCATTCATGTAATGATGGCAACGTTATCTTTCCAGCAAAACAACATAGCAAAGCATGATGAAAACTAGGGGACTGCCAAGCAGAAAATTATGCCTGCTTTCAAGGAAGGGCTGTAAGCATTTCCCTTCTTACTCTCTATTTTATCTTGTCTTCAAGTCTCAGCAGTGGCAACACTGAACTGGCTGTTTAACAGAGCAGTGCTGTCTGAGGCCAGCAGCATTAGTAACCATCTAGAAATCTGTTAGAAATGCAAGTTCTTGGATTCCACCCCAGATCTACAGAATCAGAAACTCTGGGGATGGAGCCTAGAAATCTGTATTTTAACAAGCCTTCCAGGTGATTGCTGTGCACACTGAAGTTCGATAACCACTGGTTTATAAGAGCTAATTTATTAGCATGTGAAGAATCTTAATTTATAAACTGTAGTGTTCAAGAGAGAAGCTTATTAGAATAGTACCATTTCTTAACCCTGACACATCTCTCATCTGGGTCCCATAAACACGGTTTCTGTACATAATCCATCTTGTTTTGATCACATTCTCACCTTTATTACTATTTGTTTTAGGGCTATTGGAAAGTGAGGATTACAGGTCCTAGTAATACAAGTACTATTGTTGCATTCCGACTATAAACCACAGTACAGTAAACTGTACTAATGAACTCAAATTAACTCCTTTTCATCCCAGGCTTCAGAGCCAGCAGTCTTTCTGAACTCATTCTTATCAGATATTTCTCTAAAGTTTTTCTGGCTCTCTATCCTTCCCTCTCAACTTTATTTCTTTTATACTTTTTAATTTCATGCTGTTTAGTTTTCTCTGTTTTATGACTTCTCTGCCAGGTTCTATAATAATTTTCTTGACACATATTTACAAGCCTTTGCCCTTGTATTTAGTTTATGTAACATGGCTCTTAGCTATAGAAAAAAATGGATATTTTCAATATAATATAAAAGAAGGATGTTAATTCTACCTTCACCAATTTTTAGACGTCCAAGTTTCAAGAGAATGGGCTACATAGTCAGAAAATCTGGGCTTAAGTCCTACCTCTATCATTTACTTCATGTATGATCTTAAACATGCTCTTTTAACAGTTTTGAGCATTAGGTCTTCCATATTCAATATGGGGACAGTTATAGCACTGATTTCAGGGGTTTCCTGAGGGTATTAAACAAGATATTGCATATAAAGTACTCAGCATAGTACCTGTTGCATGATAACACTCAATAAATATTGACTATTATTATAAAGAGGGGAATGGACTTTTGGTTTATGTCTTAGTCCATTTGGTCCACTATAATGAAATACCACAGACTATGTGGCTTGTAAACCATAGAAATTTATTTCTCACAGTTCTGGTGACTGGAAGCCCAATATCAGGATGCCAACCTTTTCAGATGAAAGCCCTCTTCTGGACTGCAGAATTCTCAGTGTCCTCATATGGCAGAAAGAAGGTTTGAGATCCCTCTGGGGACTCTTACAAGGACACTAATGAAGGTTCTGCCCTCATGACCTAATCACTTCCCAGAGGTCCCAGCTCTTAATACTATTACCTTGGGCATTACATTATCAAAATATGAATTTTGGAGAAACACAAACATTCAGATCACAGCAGTATATATGCCTTCTATGCTATGTCCTAAAGTCATTATTCTTTATTATTTAATAACTCTTCACTGCTGATTCAAATTAAGCTGGTGATGACATAGTAATTTCAAGACCTAATTTTTTTTGTCATATATCATCATAGCAAATAATTTAAATACCACCTTAATGTTAGTGAGTGCTAGTAAATATTGATTAACTCAGTTTTACTTAGAGATATTTTTCTAATCATATACAATCCAATGAACCTCTTTAATTGCATGTCAGTCACTCATTTTTTATTAACTTTGAGTATTGATATTCTTAAAGATGGACACCTTTCTCTATCTTAACATCTTTCCTGTCCCTCAAAGCATCTTGAGTCACATAATTTATTTTGATTTTCCATTCTGGGTTAGAGTTCAAAAACTATCTCCATTTGCCTTAAGAATTTGACTGAATAATAGTAAAACAAAACTTTTAGAAAAGAATTTTTAAATTAGCAATGATGGTTAATTTCAACATTTAAATGAACTATTGGCACTTTAATCAGTTAAATGGCATCCAAGGTGTTTGACATTAAGGTGTTTTACATTATGTTAAATTTGTTATTAGCATCACAATTCACTATATTCATATTTATTCCACCTAGGAGGTTAAGATGTATTATTTATGAATTTGATTCTTATTTCTGCATGAAATATTAGGGCTAGATATATACAGATGTAAAGAGAAGTGCTGATTTTCATCTAACAGTAATAGAAAAACCTAGTGGCAAAACATTTCATGTTTAAAGGGTAGAAATTATGTTGGACTGATTTATTTATACTATTCCACAAACTCTAAAGCGTAGAAGTTATTTCTGTCAAACTTCTGAAATATGAGACAAAGATGAGAACATTCTCAGGGGAAAAAACAACCTAGGGCAAGAATTGGACATTTTACTTTTAGTTTTCAATGATGCTAGATGCTAAATTAAGGGATGGATCTTGTAAAAAAGATATTCATGAATACAACAGTAAATCCTTGGCTTCCAGGGGTGTATTAACTGGTTGTGTATTGAGTAACAAGCGGACATTAGCTTTAAAAATAGTGACCAAGTAGAGAAAAATATGTACTTTTCAGTTAGTGTATATTGACAATGTTTACATAAAAACTCATATATTGCATGTACTTCTTCTATATTGTATGTAGTACTATACATAATGCAACATGGGGTATCTCCCTTCTTTTGACTCTCAAATTTGCTTGATGAAGTAGCACCCTATATCTTTGCAACAGTCCTTTCACACAGACAACTCAGCACTAGGAAGGTGGACAAATATGTAAAGATGGGAAGGGAAAGCAAAAAAAAAAAAAAAAAAAAAAAACAACAACACAAGCTGTGACTACATCTCTGCCTAACTCATTCTTTGTCTAACATTAGGGTTGGGTGTGGTGGGAAAAAGAGCTACTGAAGCAACAGTAGTCTCCTTTAAGCAAATATAGTATTTCATCATAGGATGTTCAGGATAGGTGGGGTGGGAGGAGATATTCCATTTCAGAAATATTAAAATGAAAAGAAAGTGGGTATAAGAATCAAAAACATGTAGGAATATACTTCTGGTAAGCTGTTTATGTGATATTTTTTGGTCCTTAAACTATTTCCTTGGAATCAAGTTTATGTTTCTGAGAAAAATGCACTTTATTTCTCTCCCATTCCATACCCAAACCAATAGCAAATCAGTCAAGTGTACAAAACCTATAAAATAAACTTTTGTTTGTACATTTCAAGTGTTCTTAAGTTCATATTTTCTCTTCTCCCAATATCTATGGTTTATAATCATAGGTATGAAAGTATTGAAAAGCCAGATTGATCCCTGGATTAAATGGGTTATGATTCTCCTATGGTATCATGTGTCTTCCAGTTCCCCTCTTCTCTTGACTATACTAATGTGACCTGAACTCCTTTGGATTGATTAAAATCCTCTGAAACATGAAGCTGGAGGAAGAAAAGAGTCACAATTTAAGTTGACTATTGACACTTTGATCAGTTTAAATGGAATCAAATGAACTAACTGATATCTTATACTTATCATGGTGGTATAAATTTGATCAACTTCCCTGCAGAGCAACTTGTCAATACATATAAAAATCCTCAATCACATACATATTGTTTGATGTAGAAGTTCTGATTCTAGAAATAACTGAACGCACAAGGCCAAGTTGTATGCTTAAGTATTTCCATCTTAAAATGGCCTAATTAGTGAAAAAATAAAAAATAACGCACATTTGTTAAAGAGAACTGCTTAAATAAGTAATGGTACAGACATGAAAGGAGACATTATACAGTCATTAAAATTTTGCTGTGGTTACATAAATTAATATGGAAAATGACCCTTAGTAAAATGTTAAGTGTAAAGCATTCAAAACTGAAATAGAGTATGCTCCATTTGTAAATATATCAACATTCATATCTTTAAATAAAAGTGCTTTAATTTCGTAAAAAAAAAAAGTGTCAAAGTATTACTTAACACTCATATGCAGAATTCTTTCAAAATTATCCTTGTCTAATTCATGGCAGTTTAATGATAGCTATACTCATGATAATCTTTAGGCATAAACACTTTAAAGGTACAGAGGGATTTTATTTAAACTGACCCAGAGATAAAATTTGGAAATAAATCAGTATCTTCTTTGATCTCTTCTCAAGTGTCTTTAAGTGATTTGTCTAGATTCATGGCTTTCTTTTCCTTTCCATTTTGTAAAATTAGTTCTCATGCCAAGAACTTTACTCTTAAATATTTTTACACATATTTTTCTGAAATTTTTTGTTATAGGGGAGTCTGGGTGTCTCACTCAGCTCTTGATTTCAGCTCAGGTCATGATCTCAGGGTTGTGGGATCAAGCCCCATGTTGGGCTCCGGGCTGAGCATGGAGCCTACTTAAGATTCTCTCTCTCCCTCTGCCCCTCCACATGCATTTTCTCTCTCTAAAATTACAAAAAAAGGCGGGGTGCACCTGGGTGGCTCAGTCTGTTAAGCATCCAACTTCAGCTCAGGTCATGATCTCACTGTTCATGAGTTCAAGCCCTGCATCAGGCTCTGTGTTGAGAGCCCAGAGCCTGGACCTGCTTGGGATTCTAGGTCTCCCTCACTCTCTGCCCCTCCCCCACTCATACTCTGTCTCTCTCTCTCAAAAATAAACATAACATTTTAAAATGTTTTTAAACATAAAATAAAAAAAAAAATTTAAAATGGTTTATTCCGCCTCAGAATCAGGATGAAGTTGTTCTCTTATTTTATTCGCTCCAAAATTGCTTTTTAAAAATTTTTTTTAGGAAATGCAAAAGTGAAAAATACTCTAAAAAATGAATCCTTAAGGAAGAAGTTTTGAATAACCAATCCCAGACAGCTTTCTAAGAACTGTTTTGTTGTCTGGTTACTAGTGAAGAGAAGTTGTACTTTTCCAGTAGTAATTTACATGTAAATGGCAATCACCAAATAGCAATAATAGCATAACAATAATCTTGCAGCTGTTTGCATATTATTTGCTTCTAAGGAACCCCCAAGGAGAAATGTAAATGAATAACCATGGACAAATGGATCTATGTTTTTGCTGTAATAATATGTGTTTCTAATTTAACCTGTTTTCAGCTGAAAATAGCGTAATACTCTGTTTATGCTATTGGACAGTTCCAAACCAAGCCAAATAACAGTTTAGAATTATCTCTTTGGAGAATATTCTTGTGCCTCTTGTTTTTCATAAAAGATTACCCTGTTACTTGGTGAGTGAAATTCAGAGAATGTATCAGATTTTTTTTTAACAGTCTTTTAAAAAGGAAACTAGAAGCTCACATTCTGCTATGGTTAATGTTGAACATTTCTATGGTCTATGAAATAGAAATTTAAAATGTTAGCCACAGGTTTTCAACTTCTTCCTAGACAAATAACGTAATTGGAAAAAATATAAACAGTACATGTGGATAATGTTTTTTAGTTACTAAAAGCTATTTCCATGTCCATTTTACAATTAAAATAGAAATTCTTAGCAATTATATATAAGAAATATTTAAAGACAAGTAGGACATTCTTGAATAGAGAAACACATTCTACCCACTAAAATGATGTATTGTATTCCAAAGCCTTTGATTATGGTCAATTCTGTCAACCTATGAATGTTCAGGTAATTTTGCAAACTATAAAATATGACACTAATATAAAATCAGTGTCCAAATGAAAAAGATGTATTAGTTAAAATTCAAAGCAATTACAAATCCCCATTAACTCTGCACAGCTGAAGAGAATAGATAAGTCTAAAATGCTGCCTGGTTTCAAATCAATTCCCTGTTATTGAATAGCTTGTACCGGTAATTTATTATTGACTCAAAGAGTCATTTGCATTTTATATCAATAGCATTTCCATATGTCCATCACGAAATAATAACAGATAGGCATGGTTAAAAGATATTATAGTCTAAATAAGCAGTGCTGTCTTTATATCTGCTTTTATAGCCTTTCCCATCTTTGTTTTGTACTGATCACAAGAAATTCAGAATCATAGTGAATGAAGGTCAGCAACCTTCCTTCTGCTATAAATAACAGTCTAGTCCAATGATGGTGAGGGAATCTCCTGCAATCCCCCAAAAGCATATGTTCAGAGATATCAATACATAAGTAAATTTAAAGCAGTTATTTTGAACAACACATGGCACATGATATCCTCAAAATAATACAAAATTTAAAGGTAGTTGCCATATTATTTTATATCATAGCATTGACACATTAGATATCTTCAATGTAGACAAACCTCTATAAAGTATTCCTATGCCCATTATAAGGATAGAAAAAAACAACCCTGAGGTTCAACTAGTTAGGAAAATTTTTCCAGTTCATATTGAATGCATAATCGGATTTTGTTACAGAGATTCAAGTCAATATCACAGAGAGTATCACTGGGAACACTCCACCCCTTGAACTCAGGATTGACTCTCTGAACTCAGAATACTTTCAGAAGTTTCTGCCTAGCTGTCAATTTCATCTTTAAGAAACGAACTAACAAATAGCTGCAACAGAAAAAGAAACACTTAAGGATGAAGCCTGTGTAGACTAATCAGAAAGTGTCTGACAGTTACCTTAGCTTTAATATGATCTTAAAATGCCCTTCTGAATATTCATCACAAGCCCAAATAAAAGGAGGCTGCTTACCACTGTTCCTGGAGCCCTGGCTTAGATATTATTTGCTATAATCTCCTTATTTGTATCAATAAACATGACTTGTGAGGTAACTCCACCTGGTGTGGTCTCCATCTATAACTCACCAAGGAGAGAATCCACTTTGGTCCAGTAACAAGAGTCAGGTTCTCAAATGTAGTCTAATGAAACCCACAGCCTGAGATATATATTAATGATTGAAAAGAGAGGCACTCTATTCAATCAACTCTTTCATTCCCTTCTCCAACTGAATAATATTCACTTTTTGAATAACAAATCATTATTTTGCTAAGTAAAGTGTAGATGAAATATAACAGTATGTTGAAATAGAATACTATTTTTAACAAAAATGTCCTGCAAAAGTTAGTGAACTGCTTTTTCAATGATAATTTTAGACTGAGAACTCATGAATCCTATTATCTCAACTTTAGTAATCATAGTGGCAGCTATTAGACCTGGCACAAAGATCTTTTTAGATGATAGAGATTTTACTAGAATGAGATATTGGGGGAAAGAGATTAATATTTGCTTAGTATATGTTATGTGCTAGATGTTTTAGCCATATTATTTCATGTAATCCTGTCAAAAACATTGTTTTGAGATAGTGTTAGATTAGAAAACTTCATAGGTTTTGTATTTCAGTATTTTTCTTCTCACAAAAGAACTCTATGATGTAAATAAGACAGTATATTCATAACACTTGACAGTTGGGAAGAACATTATTTACCTCTTCATTTTGCACAACAAGCAGTGGACATTTGAGAAAGTGATTTATTTGAGGTAAAAAAGCAAGTTGGGGCTCATGCTGGATCAGGACCCACTAGAACCCAGGTCCTGAATGCTCACCCCCAAAATTCTTAGGCAATGATGCATGGTAATTCTTTTTTTAAATATAATTTATTGCCAAATTGGCTTCCATACAACACCCAGTGCTCATCCCAACAACTGCCCTCCTTAATGTCCATCACCCACTATACACTCTCCCCCACCCCCATGATCAACCCTCAGTTTGTTCTCTGTATTTAACAGTCTCTTATGGTTTGCCTCTCTCCCTCTCTGTTTGTAACTTTTTTTTCCCATTCCCTTCCCTCATGGTCTTCTGTTAAGATACTCAAGATCCACCCATGAGTGAAAGCATATGGTTTTCTTTCTCTGACTGACTTATTTCACTTAGCATAATACCCTCCAGTTCCATCCATGTTGCTGCAAATGGCATTATTGCATTCTTTCTCATTGTCAAGTAATATTCCATTGCATATATATACACCACAACATCTTTATCCATTCATCAGTTGATGGACATTTAGGCTCTTTCCATAATTTGGCTATTGTTGAAAGTGCTGCCATAGGGGTGCCTGGGTGGCTCAGTCTGTTAAGCGTCTGACTTCGGCTCAGGTCATGATCTCGTATTTTGTGAGCTCGACCCCAAGTCGGGCTCTGTGCTGACAGCTCAGAGCATGAGCCTGCTTCAGATTCTGTGTATTCCTCTCTCTCTGTCCTTCCCCCACTCACACTCTGTCTCTCTCTCTCTCCTTCAAAAATAAATAAACATTAAAAAATTAAAAAAAAAGAAAGTGCTGCTATAAACATTGGGGTACATGTGCCCTATGCATCATCACTCCTGTATCCCTTGGGTAAATTCCTAGCGGTGCTATTCCTGGGTCATAGGGGAGTTCTATTTTTAATTTTTTGTGGAAACCCCACACTGTTTTCCAGAGTGGCTGCACCAGTTTGCATTCCCACCAACAGTTCACGAGGTTTCTCTTCTCTCCACATCCTCACCAGCATCAATAGTCTCCTGATTTCTTCACTTTAGCCACTCTGACTGGTGTGAGGTGGTATCTCAGTGTGGTTTTGATTTCTATTTCTCTGATGATGAGTGACATTGAGCATCACTTCAGGTATCTGTTGGCCATCTGGATGTCTTCTTTGGAAAAGTGTCTATTCATGTCTTCTGCCCATTTTTTCACTGGATTATTTATCAGGTTTGGGTTTGGTGAGTTCTTTATAGATTTAGATGCTAGCCCTTTATGTGATATGTCATTTGCAAATATATTTTCCCATTCTGTCAGTTGCCCTTTAGTTTTGTTGATTGTTTCCTTTGCAGTGCAGGAGCTTTTTATCTTGATGAGGTCCCAATGGTTCATTTTTGCTTTTAATTCCCTTGCCTTTGGAGATGTGTCGAGTAAGAAATTGCTGCTGCTGAGGTCAAAGAAGTTGTTTCCTGCTTTCTCTTCTAGGGTTTTGATGGTTTCCTGTCTCACATTCAGGTTTTTGCATCCATTTTGAGTTTATTTTTGTGTTTGCTGTAAGAAAGTGGCCTAGTTTCATTCTTCTGCATGTTGCTGTCCAGTTCTTCCAGCACCACTTGTTAAAAAGACTGTCTTTTTTTCCATTGGCTACTCTTTCCTGCTTTGTCGAAGATTAGTTGGCCATACATTTGTGGGTCCAGTTATGGGTTCTCTATTCTATTCCATTGGTCTATATGTCTTTTTTTGTGCCAATACCATACTGTCTTAATGATTACAGCTTTGTAGTAGAAGCTAAAGTCTAGTATTGTGATGCCTCCCACTTTGGTTTTCTTCTTCAATATTACTTTGGCTATTTGAGGTCTCTTGTGGTTCCATACAAATTTTAGGATTGTTTGTGTTAGTTTTGAGAAGAATGCTAGTACAATTTTGATTGGGATTGCATTGAATGTGTAGATTGCTTTGGGTAGTATTGACATTTTAACAATATTTATCCTTCCAATCCATGAGCATGGAATGGTTTCCATTTCTTTGTGTCTTCTTCAATTTCCTTCATAAGCTTTCTATAGTTTTCAGCATACAGATCTTTTACATCTTTGGTTAGGTTTATTCCTAGGTATTTTATGCTTCTTGGTGCAATTGTGAATGGGATCAGTTTCTTTATTTCTCTTTCTGTTGCTTCATTATTGGTGCATAAAAACGCAACAGATTTCTGTACATTGATTTTGTACCCTGCGACTTTGCTGAATTCATGTATCAGTTCTAGCAGATTTTTGTGGAGTCTAACGGGTTTTCCATGTAAAGTATCATGCCGTCTGTGAAAAGTGAAAATTTGACTTCATCTTTGCCAGTTTTGATGCCTTTTATTTCATTTTGTTGTCTGCTGATGCTAGGACTTCCAACACTATGTTAAACAACAGTGGTGAGAGGGGACATCCCTGTCGGGTTCCTGATCTCAGGGGAAAGCATTCAGTTTTTCCCCATGGAGGATGATATTAGCTGTGGGCTTTTCATATATGGCTTTTATGATGTTTAAGTGTGTTCCTTCTATCCCAACTTTCTTGAGGGTTTTTATTAAGAAAGGATGCTGTAATTTGTCAAATGCTTTTTCTGCATCTATTGATGGGACCATATGGTTCTTATTCTTTCTTTTATTAATGTGATGTATCACATTGGCTGATTTGAGAATATTGAACCAGTCCTGCAACCCAGAAATGAATCTGACTTGATTATGCTGAATAGTTCTTTTTATATGCTGTTGAATTTTACTTGCTAGTATCTTGTTGAAAATTTTTGCATCCATATTCATCAGGGATATTGACCTGTAGTTCTCTCTCTCACTTTTTTTTTTCCCTGGGTCTTTGTCAGGTTTGGGAATCAAAGTAATGCTGGCTTCATAGAATGAATCTTGAAGTTTTCCTTTCCTTTCTATTTTTTGAAACAGCTTGAGAAGAATAAGTATTAACTCTGCTTTAAATGTCTGGTAGAATTCCCCAGGGAAGCCATCTGGTCCAGGACTCTTATTTGTTGGGGGATTCTTGATAACTGATTCAATTTCTTTGCTAGTTATGGGTTGATTCAAATTTTCTATTTCTTCATGTTTGAGTTTTGGTAGTGTGTTAGTGTTTAGGAATTTGGCCATTTCTTCCAGGTGGTCCAGTTTGTTGGCATATAATTTTTAATAGTATTCCCTGAAAGTTGCTTGTATATCTGAGGGATTGGTTGTAATGAATCCATTTTCATTTGTTATTTTATCTATTTGGGTCCTCTCTCTTTTCTTTTTGTGAAACCTGCTAGAGATTTATCCATTTTTTTTTTCAAAAAAAAAAAAAAAACAACAACAACTCTTAGTTTCATTAATCTGTTCTACTGTTTTTGGTTTTTTGGGTTTTTTGATGCTATATTGTTTATTTTTGTTCTGATGTTTAATATTTTTCTTCTGCTGCTGGGTTTGGGGTGTGTTTGCTCTTCTACTTCTAGTTTCTTCAGGTGTGCTGTTAGGTTTTGTATTTGGGATTTTTCTTGTTTCTCAAGATAGGCTTGGATTGCAGTGTATTTTCCTCTTAGGACTGCCTTTGTTGCATCCCAAAGCATTTGGATTGCTGTGTTTTCATTTTCATTTGTTTCCATATATCTTTTAATTTCTCTTCTAATTGCCTGGTTGACCCATTCCTTCTTTAGTAGGGTGTTCTTTAACCTCCATGCTTTTGGAGGTTTTCCAGACTTTTTCCTATGGTTGATTTCAAGTTTCATAGCATTGTGATCTGAAAGTGTGCATGGTATGATATCAATTCTTTTATATTTATTGAGGGTTGTTTTGTGACTTAGTATATGACCTATCTTGGAGAATGTTCCATGCTCACTAGAGTTGGGAGTATATTCTGCTGCTTTAGGAATGCAGAGTTCTAAATATATCTGTCAAGTCCATCTGGTCCAATGTATCATTCAGGACCATTGTTTCAATACTGATTCTCTGTCTAGATGATCTATCCAATGTTGTAAGTGGAGTATTAAATTCCCTTGCAATTACCACATTCTTACCAATAAGATTGCCTATGTTTGCAATTGTTTTATATATTTGGGTGCTCTCAAATTCGGTGGATAGATATTTATAATTGTTAGCTCTTCCTGATGGATAGACCCTTTTATAATGTCCTTCTTCATCTCTTGTTATAGTCTTTAATTTGAAGTCCTGTTAGTCTGATATAAGTATGGCTACTCCAGCTTTCTTTTGACTTCCAGTGGCATGATAGATAGTTCTCCATCCCCTTATTTTCAATCTGAAGATGTCCTCAGGTCTAAAATGAGTCTCTTGTAGACAGCAAATAGGTGAGTCTTGTTTTTTATCCATTCTGATACACTATGTCTTTTGATTGGAGCTTTTAGTCCATTTACATTCAGTATTATTATTGAAAGATATGGGTTTAGAATCATTGTGTTATCTGTAGGTTTCATGGGTGTAGTGATGTCTCTCATAATTTGTGGTCCTGGCAATATTTCACCTACAGAATCCTCGTTAGGATCTCTTGTAGAGCTGGTTTAGTGGTAATGAATTCCTCCAGTTTTTGTTTGTTTGGGAAAACCTTTATCTCTCCTTCTATTCTGAATGACAGGCTTGCTGGATAAAGGATTCTTGGCTGCATATTTTTCCTGTTTATCACATTGAAAATTTTCTGCTATTCCTTGTTGGCCTGCCAAATTTCAGTAGATAGATCTGATACTACTCTTATGTGTCTACCTTTGTATGTTGAGGCCCATTTATCCGTTGCTGCTTTAAGAATTCTCTCTTTATCCTTGTATTTTGCCAGTTTCATATGATATGTTGTGCAGAAGATGGTTTCAAGTTATGTCCAAAGGGAGCTCTCTGTGCCTCTTGGATTTTAATGTCTGCTTCTTTCCCCAGATTGGGGAAGTTCTCAGCTATGATTTGTTCAGGTACACCTTCAGCCCCTTTTTCTCTCTTTTCTTCTGGAAATCCTATGATACTGATATTATTCCATTGATTGAATTATTTAGTTCTCTTATTTTTTTCTTGTGATCCAGGATTGTTTTTATCTCTCTTTTGCTCAGCTTCCTTTTCCCATATTTTGTCTCTAATTCACCTATTCTCCCCTCTGCCTCTTCATTCCGCACTGTCACTGCCTCTAGTTTATTTAACATTTTTTTTAATTCATCATGACAATTTTTTAGTTCCTTGATCTCTGCAGCAATGCATTCTTTGCTGTCTTCTATGCTCTTTTCAACCCCAGCGATGAATCTTATGTCTATTATTCTAAATTCTTGCTCAGTTATATTGCTTATGTCTGTTTTGATCCATTCTTTAACTGTCACTTCTTCCTGGAAGTTCTTTTGAAGAGAATTCTACCATTTTATCATTTTGACTAGTTTTCTGTCTCTTATGAGTTTTAAAAGCTTGTTACGTGCTTTGCACCTGCAAGCACTGCTATATCAAAGGGGCATCATACACTAAGGCCTGGTCCTTCAGGAATTATTTTTTGGAGTGTATTACTTGCTCACTTTGGTTGTTGTGACTTTGGTTATTTTATTTCTCTACTCTTAGTGATGTTTTGGACCGTCCACAAAGTGTGCTTTGATTTGTTCCTTGAAGTAGCCTTATGGCCCGTCAGGTTGTCCTGGTGTCTCCCTGGTGGACTCAGTCTCTTTCCTCCCAGACTTTTGGTATTCAAAGTCCTTTGGCTTCAAGCCCTCATCGTTTGAGAAATGTGGGAAGTATGGATCCCCCTACTTCTCTGCCATGTTGGTCCCCTTGGTGTATAGTAATTTTAATAGGTATGTTCTTGAATAAAATCTAAGAAAAAATAAGACAGAATTTCCTCTGCTAAGAGAAAACAAGCATTTGCTTATCTCAGCATGCTCTTACTTTTTTCCCACTGAATACAAGCTCAGCCAATGAAATAGTATTGTAATTATGTGACTTTGATGGACAAATTTACTGGCTAGAAAAATGTCAAGGAAACAGAATTTCCTCACCTGCCATCTGTGATGTGTTTTTAAGGCAGGCAATTCAATTTGTTCAGTTATCCCCAAAGAGCTTCTTGGAATTTGTGATCCATTTGCTTTGCTATGCTTTCTCTTTAAAGTTACCTTAAATCTTATATTTCGCTTTCTATCAGCCATTCATACTTGCCAGAAGAAATGTGCAAAATCTACAACTAAAATAATTTAGGACTTTCTCTCAAAGATGAGATTTGTCAATAATAATAACAAACATAAGCATATTACACAAAAATATACAAAAATAAATATATATACAAAAAAGTATATTATTTTACTATTATAAGGAGGAAAGTAAACTTATAATAGGCAATTATACTTTCTACTTGGCTGCCAGAGGCTATTTTTGTTCATGCCCAGGAAAAAAAGTTTATTCTTTCTCTTCACAGGTAACCAAGTTCATATATACACACACACACACACACACACACACACACACACACATATATATGTATATATAATACATATATATGTGTATATATATATATTTAAATTAACTTTGACATTTAAACTAGTAACCAGTGATACCTGAATATATTATGTATGTTTGCACTCATCCAAGTCTAATTTATAACCATTAAATTTATTTTTTATTTGATAGAAAAATCTCCCACATTTCATGGGGTGTTTTAAAAGTTGTAATTACATATCATAAATATAGGGGTGACTTCTTTTTGTTTAAATGGTTCATTGATAACTTTAGTGTCTCTTCCAGCAAGGTAAAATTTAAAATGTTCTTTCTCTTTTATATAAAACTGTTGTTGGATGAATGAATTATGAATGAATTCTGCTGACGCATCATTCAGAGGGACTAATGCTCTTACATTCTTTCCTTTGCTTGCTGTACTGATAGATTCCATATGTGACTTTTTTAGATCAGAACAATACATGTCTGGAGTCCAAGTTTGGGCCAGATGCCAGGAAGTTTTACTGTTATACTGGCTGAGGGACTGTCTCAGGGCACTGGCAGAATAGAAGATCAGGCAGAGGTTGTTCTTTTTTCAAAAGTGGTAATGGCTTCAGACAGGTCTATCCAACACATTCTCTCCTCCATCTCTCTTGCGGCCATTGGCCTGAATTTTTCATATGAATGGCTCAAGATAGTATGTGAATGTAGAATGTAGAACCAGAGTTTTCTCCATGCAAACCTCACTGGTGCACATAGGAATAGATTTCTTGCTTCTGTGCTTTGAAACGAGAAAAAAAACCTTCATAATATCATTTTAAACAAATCCAGTTTTCCATTTAAACAATAGTTTTAAATCATGTATAAAGAAAGAGAACAATCTCTCATGTCACCAAAGTTATATTATTTAAAAAATCATATTATAACATTAAAATATAGGTCTTTTACCAAAGCTTTATTGGTATAAAGGTGACATTTTACAGTTTCTTGGCATATTGGGGGAAAGAAACAAGACAGATCATTCTACTTCTTTGGCCCCAATGTTTCTGTTTTTGTTGTTGTTGTTGTTGTTAAATCTTTAGGACATCACCTTTTGTTAGATCTGCCATAACAGTCCAGAAATAACATGTCTCAAAACATATTTCTCAACTTCTCCCAACACAGTGCTCTCTCCAGGCTTCTGATTTCTTGTTATTCAATCACAAATCACATTATATATGTGTATACTATACATATAATAAGATATATATTTCAGATGTTCTTGCACATATAGTGGTCAATAAATGTTTTATGTCACTGATTGTGATATGAAATGTGAATATGAATAATATTTTGCTCCTTAATTATCCCTAATAGTTGACTGGAGTAAAATGACAGGACAGCTTATAACTGGTGCATAGGAAATGTACAGCAGTAACCAAATCCATTTTGTTAATAAACTGACCTGAACTTCAACTTGGGATTTTAGGATGAAAGCAGGTTGTGTCACATTAATCAGAGCTTTCGTTCTTACTCTAAATCTATAGCAGTCTACAATATTCATTTAGTCTTTGAGATTTGACTGCTGGAGATGAGGAGATTCTAGAGGAACTGACTGGTGGTAGATGTTGAATCATCAGTGCCATCCAATAACAGAGGCATAATATCCATGGAGCTTCCCCAGACAGTAAGATTGGAGGGTGGGTGACTGGGAGTTCTTGGAAAGTGGTAAGGAAAAATGGGTGGTGGTCATTTATCTTTATTTGTAAAATCATGATAACATTAACATCTACTTCATACAGCAGTTGTGAAGATTAAGTAATATAATTTATAAAGCACTAAGCATAGTGCCTGATACACAAAGCAAATATTTATTATCTTTTTTGCTGAATGAATGAGTTAGATGATATACAAACTTAGTCTTGAAAGATGAGAGAGAATTTGCTAAATGGGGGAAGAGGTAGAATTCTCTAAATAGTTGAGACAGAAAATTTTTCAAGGACTGATATGTAAATTCTGAGAAGAAGGAGGGAACAGCTGTAACAGGGGGCTGGAAAGTAAGGTTAGTCTCAAGTATGAAGAACTTTTTACACATCACAGTAAAGAGTTATAAAAAATGGGCAGCAAGGAACCCACTGAGGGTACTCTGTTAATGTGATAGTTTATCAAATAAAAATTCTATTAAAAAAGATAAAATAAAATTTAACATGTGACATGATTTTTAGAAGATCAAGTTATTTAAGATGGAGGCTAAGGAAAATATTTAAAAACTTACCCTGCCACAAACTGTTTTGACTATAAACAGACACTTTGACATAAAACAGACACTTTGGAAGGTGATCCAAATACAGATAAATTAAACAGATGGATATCAGCAAATGTGTATCAGTGCCAGATCAATTACAGCTTGCAGGTCTAGTATTACTATGAATTGTCCAATCCTTTCTGTGAGTTTCCCACAACAATAAACTTAATCAAGAAAATAATTTTATATGAATATTATGTTCCAAATTTTGAAGTTGTCTCACAAATATAACAATATCTGTTTTTGATCTGACATCATGAACCACACCTAGTAGTTTCATTTAAATTGTTAAAATATAAAACCTTGGGCACCTACCCAAAGATAAAACACTTTTACCTATCCTTCAACATTTAGTGGGAATATAGGGTAGATACTCACATGGATGGCAGTTTCAAACAGATCAAGAATACAGATCCAAGGTAGACTGAAAGGTACATATTATATCTCAATTGGCTCTACTTGAAAATTTGGGAGGTAGGCAAAGATTTCAGAAGTCTAGTAAGGTGACATTAATTAGTTGATAACATAATACTATGCACAATACTATTTTTTTGGCAAAAAAATTAAAAAAATCCTCCAAATTTTACATACATGAAGACTCTTGAACTTGGGTAGAAACAAAATTGAGGGAACCAATATAATTTTTATTTGAAGTAAAAGTAAAAGTAATTTGAAACATTTATAACGTCATGTTTGCAAAAAAATGTATTAAGGACTGTGGGAGTCTGTTTCTTGACAAGAACATGGCCTCTCCTTTTTAAAAAGAAATGGGGAAAATTATGCTCACAGTTTAAATTCCATACCCAAAACAACTGCAGGAGGCAAAATAAATTTAGTATTGTTACTTGCAATATAATAATTCTCCAATGGCAAAACCTCCTTCAATTGTGCCCCTCATACCCTTTACTAAACTTTAGGGAGTTCTGAGGCTCTGAATGTGAAGATTTTGGTGCTGGTACTTTTCAAACTTTTATTTGTGACCTTCAAGACCCATCCCTAGTTTCAGGTTGCACTGTTGACATGGTTATCACTAGAAATATATAAATTAATTAAAACAAATAAAACTAAAAATTCAGTTCTTCTGTAACAGTAGCTACATTCTAAGGGCTTAACAGTAGCCACGGTATTGTAGAAAAGATCTCTCTAATCACAGAAAGATCTTTTGGATAACACTGGAGAGAGGATGAAATTTGACTGCAAGAATAAAAGACTCAAATCAGAATAAATAAGGAATATAGTTCTCTATGTTATTCTATAATGGCTAACGTGGAAGTAATAAAAAAAATCTGTTCCAATGTTGTTTTGATTGTCTTCTTTTTGAGATAGATACATCACTTGATCCTTGCAGTGCACTTAATTTTTCAAAGTATCATTAAGTGGAGGTGTTAGTAAATTACCCATCATAAGGGCACTCTTCCCCCTCCAATTGTATTATTTTGTATTCAGCTTAAAATTATGTCATAACTATAAAGTTAAAAATTTCAATCTTCTTATCTTTAAAATTAATTGTGCCATTTGATCAATCTCAAAATGAGTTAAATGGTTTCAAATAAAGAAAGATGTGTTCCACTTATTTTCCATCTTATGTTTTTATTACCCTGATCATGAGGAATAGAAAATATAATTGCCAAAGTTTCATAACACTATACAAAGAAGTTAATTTCAGCAGGTATCTGATCATTTCTCTAAGCAGATTTCAAAAATTTTCCATTTTAACACTGGACTAATTTAGAAGAAACTAAATTGCACAATGCAGTGCAAGCATCACAATGCAGTGATGCTTGCTGCATTTGTGTCTAGTAATATGAATTATAAATTTATGTTTTAAGCTAGAATTTCTCTACTATTCATGAATATATATCTCTATTATTCATTGCATCAGTGTAGTTATCATGGGTCATATGTACCAGGTTACAATAACAAGTGAATGCTAAATCTCAATATCTAAAAACCACAAAGGGCCTTTTCCCACTTACTCCTGAACATGTTGATTGAAGAATAGCTGGAGGCTCTGGTATTCACTGTCTTCAAACTCATTACTTAGGCTGTAAGAGTTGCTTCTCATGGTCTTGGTAGCAAAGGGTATGAGAACATGGGAAAGCTGTCTCTGGTTATTAAAATTCCCCCAAGAAGTGACACTGACACCTTAAGCCCACATTTCATTGGCCAAAGCAAGTCACATGGCTATACCTAATTTCAAAACAGCTGGGAGGTATAGTCCCACCATGTGCTGAGGATAGAGTCAGAATATTTATGAACATCCAGAATGACTACTGCAAAAGGGAAATGCAGCATTTGGGGAAGTATTTGTCCATACAACTTTGTATAAAAATGAGAGAAAGAATAAGGTAAGAAAATAAATTCATAAACGAAAGATACTGCAAGAAAGAAACAGATAATATCATTGCAGGAGGTTAACAAATATGATTGTCTTTTCTGTCAGTGAGATGATGAATAATAGAAGGTTGGGTCTCTTAAACTAGCTTTACCTATTAACCAAATTTCTCATTCTGAAGGCTATATCAGGGACATATATCTCTATGCTATGCCTCTGGATCACAAAGATAACCTGGTTGTCTGATACATGTCTTTCATCCTATCTGTCCTGCCTTTTTCAAATGTTGCCTCATCAGTCTGTTTCATTCAATCTCTCTGACCTTGTAATTTTGTCACTTTCTAAAGAGAATTGCTAACTGGAAAATTTAACTGAAACTGAAAATGGCACCAGTTTTTAAACAGAATCTGCAAGGTCCAACAAAAGTCAGGAAAATGGTAAAAGATTGGTCTAACCTTTCGCCTTTCCACATCTCAGATATATGACCTTGGGTGTCATTTATAACCAGTGTTGATACTGAAAGGTCTTACATTTAAATCTAATGTATTTCTCTCTCTCTCCCTTGGTACACCTATGTAAGCATGTTCTGTTCCAAAGAAATTTAGGGTTACAAATTTACTTTGGCATTACATTTTTCACATTGACACTTTGGGAAGAGTTATATTCTAGTGAAGGATATGGCTTGAAATTCCCCCTTTTAATTCAATACTTATTGGGCTACAGCACTTTGAGGAGCATATGCACTGATTCTGAAAGATAATAAAATAGCATTGCTGATGCTACCACTAACTAAGCATTTTTAGTTAAAACATCCCAGGCTAAAGCCACATCAATCCCACCTTTCACTATCACCATGGTAAATGGTTCTCCTGACCCTGTGTCTTTGATCAGATTCTGAAGATGCAATCCGGGCAATCAAATTTGTCATTGGGCATTTAGTTAAATACAGAAACCTTCAAGGTACTATTTATAAACAAATATAAGTCATTATTCCTGTAGAAAATGACAGTCTCTATTATGGATTATAAATGAGATTAAGGGTACTTTATTGTACATTACATGATTTGTAAATACATTGCTCTTTTTTTTTCTTTCTCTAATGCATTTTTTAATATCTAATGAGAAAACTCATATCTAAACTTACATTTTCATTATAAACTAGAATGCATTTTTTTTTAATTCAGAAAATAGCTTAAGCATGTCTCAGGAAAAAAAGCAATTCTATACTTTTGGAAAATATCAATTTGGATAGAATTCCTTATAATTGCACTTAAAATGTTATACTTATCTTCAGAGGTGTTCATATTCAAGTAATGCTCCTTAGTAAACTGACCACCACAATATGATTTACTTAAATGCCAAAATTTCAGCATTATTTCATTTTTTATTATTTATTTTTGAGAGAGAGAAAGAAAGAGAGAGAGAGAGAGAGCAAGCAGGGGAGGGGCAGAGAGAGGAGGACACAGAATCTGAAGCAGGCTCCAGGCTCTGAACTGTCAGCACAGAGCCCACGTGGGGTTTGAACTCACAAACCATGAGATCACGACCTTAGCCAAAGTCAGACGCTTAACTGACTGAGCCACCAAGGCACCCCAGCATTATTTCTTTTATTTGTAGGATTTATAGAGAAAATTCTGTTGTGTTCTAGCTTTCTATTTAGACAGCCAAAATATGTAAATGAATGAGCTGATTCCAAAGCTGAAGTCAAATACAAGATGAATTCCTTATATCTCACCTTGAAGATGAATAAAGCAGATCTTTATATTTTTCCTTATACCTTGGATTGGTAAGTTGTGCCCTTGTTATACTTTTGTTGTTCATTCTGAATGTTCATTCAATCAGGAAAATCTATCTGATGTATAAATTGACATATAGCCCATCTGTTTCTCACTATTTACAAAGTATTACTGAGGTAAGTTTAGTTAGTAATTTTTATTTTATTATTAGAAAAAAAAATAATAAATATGATAAGGGACAGTTCTAGTGCATAATGGAAGAGCTGTTGCTTGAGTGGGTTCTAGGAATGTGTACCTCAGGAATGCTCCAAATATCATCATATAGTGATCTGTTCTCTTTGGATATCTTTAAAAGGCAAGTAGTCTTATTATTATGTGTGATTTAACTTTATTGGATTTTCTTTAGTGATGACAGAAGACCATAGTGGCATGAAAGTACTGGATGCTGAAGACAAGAATTTGCTCAATGGTGTTGGAATATCATTACAAAAGAGGAAGAAGTCTTCCTCCATAATAATTTTGCATTTATTCCAGAGCCAGATATGACTATGAAAATTTATTTAAAAAACCCATAGAACTAATAAGCTGCCAAATGACTCTGATCCTCCACATGGCAATGGATTATCAGATTAAAAAATTATTGCACTTTGGGGCACCTGGGTAGCTCAGTTGATTGAGAATCCAACTCTTGATTTCTGCTCAGGTCATGATCTCATGGTTTGTGGGTTAAAGCCCCACATCGAGATCTGCACTGACAGTGCACAGCCTGTTTGGGATTCTCTCTCTCCCTGTCTCTGCCCCTCCCCTTCTCTCTCTCTATCTCTCAAAAGATAAATAAACTAATAAAATGTTAAAAATTATTGATCTTTAATATGTGTTGGACACAATGGTGAGAAAATGTACATTGCACTCATAGCATTTATGTTTTAGTAGTGGAGTCATTCATATTTCATATAAGGTAATACAAATATTTATCAAAATGTTAATAAATGCTACAAAAGAAAAATACAAGGTATGATGAAAATATGTAATAGTGGGGTCAAGGAGAGTATTTATGAGAGTATATATAGAGCTCAAGGAGAAAAAGTCTCAAAGTTTAATTTTTGTACCCTGGCTCCTTGTTTTTTCATGGAATCTTGATATAACTAAGAGAAATACTGCATATGTAAATAGTTGAAAGAATATGTGGATTTACTAGTTCATTGGAACTTTGTGATAGAACTATATGTCTCTCTCATTTGGTCCTTTCTTTTCATTCTTCCTTCTACTTTGCCCATCACACATCTGATACTGCATCAGCTTCCTACCTCTGGTCTCTTTCCACTCCTTTTTATTCCACACAGGGCTACCCAGTGATGTCTTCATAAACCAAATGTGTATTGTATTTTATGTATTATTTTGCTGCATAGCACCATTCCCATTGATTTCTATCCAACCTCAATAATATTTGTTAGACAATGCTGAAAATCTATGATATCTCCCTATTCTCTGTGAGATCAAATGCTATCCTCAGCCTTGTCTTCAGGGGTTCCCCTCTGTGATCTCCACCTCTTTTTCTAACCTTTCTATTCCTTTATTCTTAATACAAAACTTCCATTGCAGTCAAACAAATCTGCTCAGAATGCCCTTTACTAAATTTATCTAGGTTTTTTTTTTTTTTTACAAGGAAATGTCTCTCTACTATTCTTTATTTAAATAAATCCTACTCAGCTTTCCAGCTGTTTCACCTAAAACAAACTGTATTTTCTATAGACTATGTAACATGACTTTTTTTGAATAATTTGATATTAAAAGTACATATATACACACATACACACATGTAAATATATGCATATGTACAAAATCTTATATGTTAAATATACCTAATATTTTTATATATTTATATAAATAAATAAATAAATAAATATATATATATATATATATATATAAATAGAGATTATTAGGTCATTGAACATAAAGATTTTCTTTTACTTTTATAAACTGTATGGTTGTATACATAAATTTTTGATAACAACTTGTTAATTGATGAATTTGTGGTAATAGAGAAAAAAACTGTATGATGATAGAATCAGACTTTAACCTATGTGTATAATAGTGTTTTCTGGCTTTTAGTTTTAGTTAGCTTTCAGTTCAGTTCTAAAAATTTGTAGTCAGTGTGGTTTTCAAACATTTGATCCTATTGTACTTTGGCCTGATTTTAGTAACCACTGAGATATTTGCAACATCTGGAACAAGCTCTTTATTCTATAATACAGTGCACTCTGGGATTTGTTCGAATTGTCATAATTAGTACATTTTAATATTGTTTATACAATAATTTTTTTTCATTAAGTCTACTGACCTCATGCTAAGAAAGAAATTATTTTTAATAAATAAGAATTTATTTATTAGTTGTCATAAACTCTTGTATTTTCCATGAGGGGCCTTTATTTTTCTCAAAATCTGCAGGATATCTGGCATGAAGGAAATGAAACTTTAATTTACAGACATGTGAGTAAGCAATGCAGGAGTGAGGGAAAAGTCGTCTTGGGGATAATTTTATTAGTCTATTATTTGTCCACTTTATTGTGAGCTATGTTCAGAAAAGAGTGAATCCAAATTCACTAAATCTACTTTCCAAATCTACCAATTCTGGGTGAATTTATTTTTTGCAACTTTAGACCTAGGCATAAATGAATATGACAGTAGTTACTATATCTTCAAACTGCCAAAATAATAAAATTGCTTTTAGAGTTGACTGAGTTCCAGAGGTGGTCAGAGAGCCCCCTTGGAAGTAATGCTACGCAGACTATTTTAGGTGATTCTGACAACAGTAGGAAGTTTGATTTTATGTTGTCTGGGTGGGACACTATTTTATATAAATACCATAACATCCTTATGTGCTCTTTATTAGAGAGAGAAGGCCATTATTACCTCTTCTAGTCCCTGGAAACAGATGATTTAAGGTAATATCATAGGCAAATAGGCAAAGTCTTATTCTCAAATCTGGAGGCTCTTATCATCTCCCAAACAAATGCATTTTATTTTTACATTTTCAAGGTCGTGACAGACCCTTTCTTTACTGTGTTATATGATGATTTTACCCATATAATGTGCTACAAATTTACTTTATAAAGGGTTTCTAGCATGTGTCATTGTTCCAGTATTGAAGAGTTTCCTTCATCTCTTTTTCTTTTTCTTTTTTTCTTTTAACCTTTTCTCCCTATTATTCCCCTCCAAGATGTCCCAATCGTAAAGAAAGGGACTCTTTGGTAAGACTTTAGAAAGCGACAAAATTTTGCATTGCATAGTCTAGCAATCTCTTTCGCAAACACCCTTTTTAGCTGGACATCCATTATATGGCGTTTCTAGTTAAGAATACATTTTATACAATGCTGTGTCATTTGGTGGCTATTATTTTCTTATTTACTGGTAGTTAGGTGTCACTAAAGGCCTGTGAGCAGATGTGACATCTGCCATTCCAGGTGTGGCCTCTTCAAACTTCCCATATCATTTCCTTTTCCTTTTCCTTTTCCTTTTCCTCTTTCTTTCTTTCTTTCTTTCTTTCTTTCTTTCTGTAGCTTGAGGCAAAGAAAGACAGCAGTGGCACAGCTTACAACCTAGAGTCCCTGAGTCACCATTTGCAAGGGAACTACCTTCTTATCAGCAACACTGGCTTGAGTTTTATATGAGCTGAAATCATGGTGAACCTTGTGATTTGAGAGCTAACCTCTTATGCAGGTAGTGTTCCATTAAATAATACTTTTTTAGTATACTCAAGGATCAAAAGTTCTACTATAAAAAGTGGGCAATGCTGTGAGAGAAAGAATTGTTTGACATATTTTCCCTTTGAAGAATTTGCATGTTTTAAAGATTTACCTTTACGCATAAGGATTTGCTGTTGTGTGAATCCTTGGGCATTTCCTGGAAACATGAAGTTCTGGCTGTGAGGAATTTTGTTCTGAATCAGAACCAGCTAAGGGGCTAAGAGGTCTGCTGGATGAGTACACTGGAGTGGAGGAAAAAGAAGGAAGCCCCAAAAGTAGAGGTAACAAAAGCAAAAATAAGTCGGGTTACTAAAAAAGCAAAGGAAATAATCAACAAAATAAAAAGGTAACAAAATAAATGGGAGAAAATATTTGCAAATCATGTGTCTGATAAGGAGTTAATATCCAAAATATATAAAGAACTCACACAACTCAATAAAAAAAAAAAAAAAAAAAAAAAAAAAAAAAAAGAAATCTGATTAAAAAATAGGCAGAAGATCTGAATAGACAAAATAGACAAGATAGATCCAAAGAAGACATACAGATGGCCAACAGGCACATGAAAAGATACTCAACATCACTACTTATCAGGGAAATGCAAGTCAAAACTATAATTGGATATCACTTCATATCTGTCAGAATGGCTTTTATCCAAAAGACAAGGAATGACAAGTGTTGGCAAGGATGTGAAGAAAAGGGAATCCCTTGTGTGCTCTGTTGGTGGGAATGTAAATTAGAATATGGAAAACAGTATGGAGATTTCTTAAAAACTTAAAATAGAACTACCATATGGTCCAGCAATTCCACTTCTGGGTATTTATCTGAAGAAAACACACACACACACACACACACACACACACACACACACACTGGAATATTATTCAGCTATAAAAAAAAAGAATGAAATCTTGCTATTTGTTACATGGATGGGTCTTGAGGGCATTATACTAAGTGAAATAAATCAGAGAAAGCCAAATACTGTATAATCTCACTTATATGTGGAATCTAAGAAACAACAACAAACTAAGGTCATAGAGGGAACAGACTGGGCATTGCCAGAGGCTGGGCAGTGGGATAGGTAAAGTGGGTTAACAGTCTCAAAAAGTACAGACTTCTAGTTATAAGATTAGTCATAGGTATTTAATGTGCAGTGTGGTGACTAATAATAGTTATAACTAATAATACTGTATTATTGCATATTTTAAAGTTGCTAAGAGAGTAGATGTTAAAGGTTCTTATTACAAGAAAAAGATTTTTGTAATTATGTGTGGTGATGGATTAGACTTATTGTGGTGATCATTTTGTAATATATACAAATATTGAATAGGGCTGACACTAATATGTTATATGTCAACCTCAGTAAAAATGTAAAAAAAAAAAAAAAAAAGAAAAAGAAGAAGGGAGGAAGCCAGGTGAAAATAAGCTCCTGGACACCCATCAAAGGCAGCTTCAGAACAACAGGCACTTCAATAGGAAAAGTATTAAGGTTGCAGTCATTTCATAGTATGACATTTTTCTTTCTGGTAAACATTTGTACATGTGAATGCTCCAGACTTTGTATGCATATTTGAGGGGTGTATATGCCAACATGACACTTGAGCTCTGTTGCTATGTGGTATACACGTTGTTCCAGAAGACAGACATCCAAAAGATTCTTTAATTTGCTGTAAATGTCACAGAGGTCAACATTTGCCTCTTTCTTGCAAAAAAAGCACTATGTCTGTGGTCACACAGGTGCAATATATTATATTCTCTGCTTACAGTTACAGTTCATGTATCTCTCCTAGAAGCATCCGCTAAAACCTGGGTATTCTAATGCCTGGAATGTTCTTCATGGCAGGGATGTGATAGAAGTAGTAGGAGTTTGAAGTCAAGTAACTCCAGAGTTCCAATTCTATCTCCCTCTCTTAGCATCAGAGTAACCCTGACAGAGTTTATGAAACTCTTCTCACTTAAGTAACTCTTTTAGAGATATTAACTCCTGGTTAGTGTTAGTTTCCTCAATTGCAAAATAAGTGTTATAAAACCCGCCTTTCTCATTGTGAAGATATCTGCCTAAATTAGTGCGAGATACAAAGAAGTGCTACAATAAGGCTAATTCTTCATTGTCCTGCCTTTGTTCCTGGAGTTTTGCAACATGCATCCTTCTTTATTTCTTACTGCCTATGTCAGGTAGCTCTCTTCCAAGTCCATGTGAAATATAACATGAATATTCTAGGTTAAAGTATGGTGGAAAACATTCACATATGGCAAAAACAAAAAAACAAAAAATGGAGGGATCAAACTATTTGGATAGATATTACCAGTTGCCCATTCTTCTCAAAGGAAAATGCCTGAGGCCATTCTCTATTTAATCCATCCAGTCATCTCATCGTCTAGTCAATGTATCTAGAGGCAACTGAATCTTCACCTAAGGATCACTTGTGTGAATACTTGGCTATCATTTTCTTCATATGTACATTAAATTATATATATATATATATATATATATATATATATATATATATATACAGCTTTTTATTTGGCTTCTTTCATATAACCTTATATTATGAAGAAATTTCCATGAGGCCAGGCAAGTAATGTAAAAAACAAATAGAACAAGGCATAATTGTGTTTGAGACAACAGGGAGTGGCAAAGTTTTTCACAGAGTGGGATTTCATGACCTATTGAAAGAAAAAGCCATGACTTAGACCTGCCAATTATGGCCATCCTGGATCTTACAGCTGTTCAACAGAAACTGGAAATCTTGAATTTTAGGTATAAATTTTCTGATTTTGCAGTGTCATTTAAATTTTTTGTTCTAAAATCAATATGGAGAGTAAACAAAATATGCCTGGGAGTCATATATATCCTTTACATTACCTGTTAACAGTCTCTGCTTTAAATATACTTCAAAAACATGTTCAATGGCTGAATAATCGCATTAGGTTTATTCATCATCTCCCTATTCTTGTAAATCTAGTTTTTCCATTTTTTTCTACAATAAATAATGCTTCTATAAACATTCTTGAAATAAATATTGGTGTGTGTTTTCAGGGATAAATTCATAGAAGTAAAAATATTGGGACACATATTTCCAATTCCAACAATGTTTTAATGATGTAATTTCCCTCTAGTAAAATTAGGGGCCCTTCTCAATGTCATTTTCACCAGCAACTAAGCACTAATATTTCAAAAACTCTTTGCTAACTTGATAAGTGTAAATCGATATTTACTTTTGCCTGAATAATAATTGTTTTTGGGTGTATACATGATTTTTAATTTCTTTTCTTTTGAATTACCTGTTCATAAGCTGTACTTGCTTTGCTTCTAAATATTGGTGATTTCTTTTTCAATGTGTATTAACTTTTACATATTTAGGGTATATATTTTTCAGAGTTTTACTTTAGGCATCAAAATAAAGTCTAAACTCCTTCACATGATATTCAGGTACCCCCAAGTTAGGTTCCTGCCATCTATTAAGTTGCAGAACTCCTCACCCCAAACTTGCCCCATCACATCCTTTTCCAGCCTTCTTTAAGCTTCTTTGCCTTGGAAACTTCTGTTTCAGTTTCTGGATGAAATGCAATATCTCCCTTGTCTATCTGGTGAATTACCACTCAAATAAGGCTATATAACGCTCTGAGAAGTGCACAGGTTTTTCAGGCAACCTAGCATCAGATTTGAGTTTAGCCACCAACTAGTCTTACCACTTAGTTCTAGTTATGCAACCTTATCTAAGTTTTCATATCTGTAAATTAGGAAAAACCATTCCTAATTTTCCTCAATGGGATCAAGATTAAATAAGATGGTATATGCAAAGTGTCTAGTGCAGTACTTGGTTTCTAAAGATTACTCAACAAAAGATATTACATGTGACTATTTGTCCTGGAACTTCCTGCTTTTATATCTGACTATACTATGATGCCTGAGAATTACTTGCTTGAAGTTTATTTTATTTATTTTTGAGAGGGGGAGAGTGAGACCAGGGGAGGGGAAGAGAGATGGAGAGAAAGAGAATCCCAAGCAGACTCTGTGCTGAGCCCGACATGAGACTTGGATCTTATGATCATGACCTGAGCCAAAATCAAGTCAATGCTTAAACAACTGAGCCACCCAGCTGCCCCAGAATTACTTGTTTAAAAGATAACATTTTCTACCTTGTTTTTTGGAGTTTTGTGTTTGTCTTGTTTTAAAGTAATGTATGAAAAGCAGATACTTTAACAATTTCCAGTTCTATTTGACAAAATAAAATATGTGAGTTGGAAAATAATTTCAAAGTTCTACTTACTTCATAATTTCAATCCTATATACTCCTGTATGACTAGTCAAAGATCTCTGTAACTTCTTGCACATATGTTGGAAAAAATCATCATTAGCCTATGAAAGTTGCTAAGTGTGAGTCAACAATTCCTCATAGATTCCTTTCTAGTAGAAAGTTCCCCCAAACTGAAAAAGGTGGTCTAATAATAGCTTCCATGTCTGTTGTAGCATCTGAAAGCACTTCTAGGTAGAATGTAAATAATTAGGATAGACTCTACTCTTCAATACCTCACTGACTGGATCAAAGTAAGATTGTTAGGCTTATGGCTCTGTTTCCAAAGGTGAGTGAGTTCACAGATGGAACATGCAGCACCAAGTATGGAGTAGTGTTATGAAAATTACCATTACAAGGTTGTCAGAGCAAAATTAGTACATGATGCACTCCAAGACACGGATTGTTCAGAATTTACTTATGCATGAAATCAGAATTAGGCAAAATGCTGGAATCAGGAGGAAAGCTGGCAAGGACTCATTTGCAACTACCGAAGTGTCAATAAAAATATGACTGTTTTTTTAACAGAATGTTCTCTTAAGTTGAAATCAGGTCTGAAGGGCAAAAAGAATGTGCCCATGCTAATTACTGTTTACTTATTGATTTTAAGCATTTATGAACATTAAAAAATATTTTACACTATAAACAAAATACAGATCAAAATATTGTACAGTGTATATGCTAAATATGAGTTGAAGGCATCTGACTTAGTGACTATATCCTCTAATTCATTTAATCAGGAGTTAGAGCTGGAAGCCCAAATGCATTCTTTTAGAGGCAAGAGGACAGACATTTAGGAAGGTGAAGCAAATTAATTGTCCAGGATGTTGTAGGGGGGATTCATGTATTGGATGAGAGTAAAATGACTTTTAACCTTAAAGATTCTATTCTATGTTTTGTCCAAAATTCACACAACTAGAGACAGAATCCATGTCTCTTAATTAATCACACTATATCTGGTGTCAATGTTAGGATTGCTGGTATTACAGAAGGGAGAAATATCATATACTATGATCACAGATTGCTAACACTAACTAAAAATCTTTCTTTTCCAAGTGCCTGGGTGGCTCAGTTGGTTAAGCCTCTGACTTCACCTCAGGTCATTATCTTTCAGTCTGTGAGATGGAGCCCCACATGAGGCTCTGTGCTGACAGCTCAGATCCTGGAGCCTGCTTTTCAGATTTTGTATCTCCCTCTCTCTCTCTGTCCCTCCCCCACTCGTGTTCTGTCTATCAATCTCTAAAAAATAAACAAACAGTAAAATAAATAAATAAATATAAATAAATAATAAATATCTTTCTTCTCCTGAGTACATTTTTCTTCCCTAAAATAAATAAAATATATAATAACAATACACATTTTAGTAGTGTCTTTTACTAAAATTATCCTTTTAAATATTTCCTATCAATGATTAGATTCTTGATACATTTTAAATATTATTTTCTTCAGTTTTTAACCTCTTTACTGCATTTGTAACTGTTTTATCTCTTTTCTTCTTGAAACTCTTTTTTTTGACCTCTGAAAAACTATATTTTCAGGACCTGATCCCACCTTTCTTATTCCATAGCCTGTGCTTTCTTTCTGTTTCTTCATCTTCCCTTCTTCCCCCAAATGCAGGCTTTCATCCAAACTCTGCTCTACACTGTGTTTCATTATGTATAGGCCAACTATGTTCATGTTTCTGCCTTTTACCAAAGATTCTGTTTTGAATCACTAGTTGGTGACTGATATTTCAAGATGAAGCTCTTGCTCTTAACCTATCTCTAGCATTTCCCAAATTACTTATCATATTTTCCATCGAAACAGTAATTCCTTCCAATTGTGATTTCTTTGTAAAGAGGAGAACCCATCCATTTAATTCACTCACTTTTTCATTATTATTATTAGTATATAGCAGGCTGTCAGTGAGCAGCACTCACTGTACTTGGTCCTAGTTATAAAAAGAGAGAGAGAGAGAGAGAGAGAGAGAGAGAGAGAGAGAGAGAGAGAGAGAAAGAGAGGGAGAGAGAGAGAGAGAGAGATACAGTGATGGCTCTTTTAGCAGCTTGGAGAAGGCAACAAGAATCTGGATCTTGAAGGATAAGTAGGAATTTCTTAGGAGAAATAGGTAACTATACGGTAGAGGAAGCCACATGAGAAAAGACAGTGAAATCCAAAGGGATGTAATAAATTCAATGAACATAAGAAATTCTGAGTCTTTAGAGCATAGATGACATGACTCAGTGGTAAAAGGTAAGCCTAGAAAAAGTGGATTTTTCCTTATTCAGAAATATAAATTCACTTTAATCTCATATGCTTTTTTGGACATGGGCCTTCTTCCTCATTCTCATTGCCAGGATGCCATGTTTAACAGTAAAAGATCCCAAGCTGTTTCTCTGTCCACTAATATTTTACACATGATATTTTGCATGTTCCTCTTCTACTCACCTATATTATTATAATAAGCTTATATCTCTCAGCTTTGCTTAATTAGGTCCTTTCAATCCTACCTGTCCTGGGCCTATATACTACTCATGTGAAAGTCCACACTATTGCAGGAACATTCTGTGTTATTTCCATTTCATTCATTATATTATTTTATTTTCCTTATCTGAAAAATATTATCCTTTTCCTCTGTTACACTACATCATATTTCTCATTCCAAGAAGGGCTAAAGTCTCACATCCTACATGACATCTTTTTGATGAATTGTAGATGTCTTATCAGTATTGATATAAGCAATGTGGGAAATCCATTTTACTCATAATCTAGACTAACCTCCTCTAGGGAAGTTGTATAAATTTAAGTTACAAATTTATTTAAAAAAATTTTTTTTAACGTTTATTTATTTTTGAGACAGAGAGAGACAGAGTATGAACGGGGGAGGGTCAGAGAGAGGGAGACACAGAATCTGAAACAGGTTCCAGGCTCTGAGCTGTCAGCACAGAGCCCGACGCGGGGCTCGAACTCACTGACCGTGAGATCATGACCTGAGCTGAAGTCGGCCGCTTAACCGACTGAGCCACCCAGGCACCCCTTAAGTTACAAATTTAGGTAAAACAAATTAAAGAGACCAGCAAACTAATAGCTGGACACTTCCTCTTCTCACTTGCCAAGTCTTATAATTACACATGCCTGTCAAGTTCTGGAGAAGACATGGGTTGGTCTAAACATGCAAAAGCTATTCCACAAGCCAAGAAGAGGTCTGAAATATTCTTTTCCTTTATATAATTTTCTTCTAAGAAACTCTTTTTGGCTTAACTTATTAATATGATTAACTAATAATAAAATAAACAAAGATTATTTGTGTATTTACCATGAGCCAGGTATGGCAAAAGCAAATAGTCTACAGATCTGGCCTCAAAGAATTTATAGAATAGTGGAGGAAAAGATGCATATTTTTTTTTAATTTTTATTTAGAAAAAAATTTTTATGTTGTTTATTTTTGAGAGAGAGAAAGAGACAGAGCACAAGTAGGGGAGGGGCAGAGAAAGAGGGAGACAGAGAGTTGGAAGCAGGCTCCAGGCTATGAGCTGTCAGCACAGAGCCCAACACGGGGCTTGAGCCCATGAACCGTCAGATCATGACCCGAGCAGAAGTTCGACACTTAACCAACTGAGTCACCCAGTCACCCTGGAAAAGATGCATAATTAAGCATTTGCTGATAATGTAAAAAAGATAGGGCAATGACAGAAGTGTGTAGAATGCCAACAGAAAAGGGAGGAACTTGGTCAAGGAAAGCTTTCCAGAGGGATGAGTTCCAAGAAGAGTCCTATTATTTACTCAGTATTGACACTGTGGAGTCTCTAAGCCAGAATAGGTATTGCCAAGTACAAACACAAAAACACCAAGCCTTCAAAAAAAAGCACTTCAGATCCCCATGTAGAGTTTATATTGTATTGGATTAGAAACAATATTAATGAAACTAATTTCCTACTTTTGGAACCCACAGACAATTAAACATGAGTAAGTTAAGAAGGGAAGCTATGTTACATGAGGCAAGAGTTATACTGAGATAAAAGATATAAATGTATAACATACATAGCCGGAGCTGAAAAAAACCAAAAAAGGCCTTTTAAGTAACAAAAGAGAAAGTCCTCACAATGCAATAGCCCCCCAAGAAGTAGTTTGTTCCTTTATTTATTCAACAAAATGTGACAACAAGAGGCATTACTAAGTGCTTACTGGATGTGGAAGATTAGGTTAAATAAAGGAGATAAAAAGTGAAAAACACAATGGAGTAATCAGTTAACATATTAGAAACAGTGTGATAAGTACTATGAACAAAATATGGGCTGAATATCCTGGGAACACAAGAGGAGGTAGTGATTAATTCCGCAGGTGGGGAGACATCACAGAGAAGGTAATTGGGTACTAATGATTTTAGCAGAGAGAAAAAATAAAAGTGAAGGGTATTCTAGACAGAGAGGAAGAATAAGTACAAACCAGAAAGAATAGACATTCAGAAACTTTAAAGTACAGGGAATATTTAAAGAATGGAAACATAGGCTTCTGTAGTTATCATCTTGTGATGTGATGTGCTTTGTAAGATGCTTTATACCCCTTTGGAAAAAAAGCAGGATATAAACCAACTAACTAAATAAACCAATTAATTAAATATAAGCAAGTATGCTAGTGGAGGATGTAGTTGGGAGGATAGGCTGATCTTACATTGATCAAGTGTTAAGACCAATTTTAGTGTACTGAAAAGAATATAGGACTAGGAGTTAGGAAATCCTAGTCCTTCTCTAGGGTATCCATTCATCCTAGCTTGCCTGGGATATGGAATTTTCAGTTACTTTTGGGGGGGTTGTTTTCAGTTCTATAACTGGCATGGTACTGGGTAAAATAGGATGATTGGCCACCTTAATTCTGCCATCAACTTGTCATAGTCACTTGACTTCTCTAGGCCTCACTTTTTTTATTTGTTTAGCTATAATCAAAGTAAATTAAAATAAATTTTCTGTAGAAACTCTTCTAAGTCTATGATAAATTATTTACAAAACTGGCTGCAAATATTCCTCTCTTTTTATCAATTCCTTTTTTTAATGTGACTCTGTACTTCCTCCCACTTACCTATTTCCCACTCTGAATCTGGGCTAGTTCCATGACTTGCTTTTTGACCACCAAAAACCAGCAGAAATGATGCTGAGCTTGTTCTGAGGCTAGACTTTAAGAAAACTTGTAAGATTTCTGTTCATTCTCTTAGAATGCTGCCTACCACCAGGTGAACAAGTTTAGATAATCTGCTAGAAAATGACAGAATATGTGGGCAAGAGATAAGTCAGCCCAGTTGTCCTGAACAGATGAGACAGATGTGATGAGAGAAGTATAAAAACTACAATCAAGGGGCACCTGGGTGGCTCAGTCGGTTAAGTGGCCGACTACGGCTCAGGTCATGATCTCGCGGTCCGTGAGTTCGAGCCCCACGTCGAGCTCTGTGCTGACCGCTCAGATCCTGGAGCCTGTTTCAGATTCTGTGTCTCCCTCTCTCTCTGACCCTCCCCCATTCATGCTCTGTCTCTCTCTGTCTCAAAAATAAATAAACGTTAAAAAAAATTTTAAAAAAATTAAAAAAAAAACTACAATCAAGAAAACTTCTGATCCAATATACAGCTGATTATAGAAAAATAACTACCCTGTTGACCCCCAAAACTGCTGAGTGATAATAAATGGTTATCATTTGAAACAACTGCATTTAAAAGTAATTAGTTAAACAACAATAGAGACAACAATAGAGAATTTCTAAATCCAAGGTAAAGGAGGTGCCAAGGTACACTATTCTTATCTGAAATGGATGATATTCCAGCAAGGAGACCTGTAGGGATAAGGGTTGGGACGAACATTTCTCACTTAATAGAGTAAATGTAAAACATGAAGAAACAGACAAACACAACACAACATAAATTGCAGTTGAGGATATGGCAATCCTAATCAGAAGTGGGCTCCCTCATCTGAAAATATCATATCCTTGGTATTGTAATATTTATTCATGTTTTGTAAGTATACTGAAAGTCAGGGGTAATGATAGAAATTTATATCTATGTAATACAAGTAATCATTACTCCTGATGTCATCTTTGAATATATTAAAAGATGAATAATATTGTACTCACTTCTTAGTCTGATGACATAAAATCTCTTTGCTTATAATAACCATAATTCATGCTGAGACGTCCCTGGGTAATTGGATACAAGCTTTACAATCCTGAATAAGTCTGACTATACTTAAATAAATATTAATGGAAATGGACCAGAACAAAAAATATTCGGCCCAGTTTTAGAAGATGACTTTTAGCTCATAGAGCTAAACTATCAGACAGTTGATAGTAATTATGACAATGGGATAAATGGAAGATTTTTTTAATACTCTCCAATTAAATTTCTTTTACAGTGCTCTACTCTGTTCTTTGATAGTCACTCACAATTTTAATTGACCTGGTATTGAAGGAAGATACATGGGGAAAATTAAGAGTGTAATTTTGCCTCCAATACAGAATGTACATTCTGTCTCATTACATGAAAAAGGAGTAGCTATTTTAATAACATCTTGTGACAACACATGGATCTCTCAGTTCCTAAAATTTTTAAGTAACACTGCATTTATTATTGTTAGAAAAGTTTTTATCTCAAGATTTCTAAATAATTTCCAAATGAATGTTAAATCTACACATCTTTCATTCCCTATACTCTTCCTTTTGATCTCAGTAGTACCAAAATTTGATTTATTTCATCACATTATTCATTGTCTGTCATGCAAGCTTTTTATTATTTCTTCTCTTTTCAGTCAATTGCCAGGAATAACTTATTTTATTCTGTGTTTTTTTTTTCCTCATTTTTACTAACATTCCTCCACATAGGCATAATGACATTCTGCATCCAGAAAACCTCTTCTTTTTAACTCTGACATCCTTTATTCTCATGGAAAATAAACCTGATTCTCATTATACAAGGGCATAAGGCATTCTGGGAAAGACACTTGGTTGACATTTAGGAGAGGCAGGTTCATGAATTTGTAAAAATCATTTTACTTCTCTGAATCTTATTTTTATTACCTGTAAAATGAGGAAGTTGGACTGACTGATGTCTAAGATTCCTTCCACCTTGAAAAACTCTGCTTCCTCAGTATTATGGAAGGCACTGAGGAGATAACAATACATTAAAACTATATAGGTATTTCCTGCCCGCGAGTGTCTTAGGGAAAAGTGAATTTCCACAATACCTAAATGGTGAAGGGAAAATAATCTACCAAGTTGTTTTTTTTTCCAGTTAAAGTTTGTTGACCCCCATTTCTTTAAAGAATGCAACATGGTATTGAAAAATGAATGAGGGGAAAAGCAAAACCTTGGGGGAAGCTGGGTTTCTGGGGGAAAACCTGGGTACTGGGAAAACAGCATTGTGGACATATTGTTCTTCCCTAGGCACTGTGTTTAGCGGTTTGAAGAAGCTTTTCCTATCAACTGTGCAGTTTATTATTTGCCTTCAAAATAAGCAGAGAACTTAAATCTCTCTTTCTCAAATAAAAAAAAAGAGGGGGGTGCTTCGGTGGCTCAGTTGGTTAAGCATCCAATTCTTCATTTCAGCTCAGGTCATGATGTCATAGTTGTGGGATGGAGCCCTACGTCGGGCTCTGTGCTGACAGCATAGAGCCTGCTTGGGATTCTCTCTCTTTCTTTTGCTCTCTCTCTCCCTTCTCTCAAATAAAAAATAAATAAATAAAACATAAGCAGAGAACTTAAATTTACTTTCTCTCTTCTCTTACCATGTGGTTACATGCTAAGTGATGGGGACTTATGGCCCTGACTGACCAGTAAAAGTTACTGATCAAAAATGATGTTCTGGGCAGATTAATTTTACATGGTAAGTTATGTAGTTTATACTTTAGTATAGGTGAACTGGGAAGCTAGATTTAAGTTAAAGGTTTAGATAGTTCAAGAGTGCTGTTGTTGTCAGGATTTATAGGTTTTGGTGAGGAATGAGGTCAAGGAGAACAACCTGCCAAGAGGACTATTATTTTAAGTCTATGGATGAAAGAAGAATGGTGGCAATAGCAACAGAGCTCCAGATGGAGGGAGATCAGATTTCAAAGGGTGATACGTGGGAAATGTCTATTTATTAGGCAATAGCAAAAGCTGCATGTGCAAAAGCTCATAAATTTTTAAATTAAAAAAAATTATTTCAATTTGGTTGTCACCAAAACACTAACCCAAGCACAGAACGCTTCTAAGTGTAATGGTCTATGCAGTTGCACAAGTGGAATGCCCATGAAACCAGCCTGTTTAACCACTTCAAACATCATCTTGCCCTGTAATTTTCAAATAGAGCTTCTTAGTTAAGATGAGCTTTTTTTTTTTAAAGAGAAAGACAAATTTGAAATTAACTATTCAGAATGAACCCATGCACATTACAGATGTATGTTCATATGTAGTATAAACATCAACTGAGATGTGCATGATGTTGCCTTTAGTCATGCAATTCTACACAGCAGGAAACTAAATGTGGGCATGCACTAGATGGTTCCAAAAACATTATGAATTCTTAATAAATAAAGAACAATTTTAATTCTAAGTTTTTGTCGGAGACTCAGTGTAAACTAAGGCAGTTTGTAATTTAGAAAGAAACATTTAATAGTATATATCATTCTCTATACTGGAATCTTCCTTTTTATTTTATACCCTCTTAGTCTATTAGTTCTTTGTGGAATATCTTCATCTAATTAGCAAAGTGGAGAAATCATGTTACAGTACAAAATTGGTAAATACAGTATTGCTAAAATATTGAGATCATTCAAATGAAAGTGTTTTATATTTGCTTACTTTCACTATTTTCAAGCATATTTGCCCAAAGAGATTTAAAAAATATATTGGCTTCCAAATAAGTCTTGACTTACACTAGTGTTTCTATTTATGCAAGGTGAGCAATAAATTTTCATAAAAAGTGTGTTGTCAAACATGAAGCCAAGTGATGCTTTTTGTTGCCATTCTTCTTTTCTTCCTCCTTCCCTCCTTCCCTCCCCCCCCCCTTACTTCTTTCCTTCTTCTCTCTCTCTTTTTTCTGTCGCTGTCTCTGTCCCTGCCTCTGTCTTTCTTTGGTGTATGTCATGCGGGAAGCTGGAAGTGAGAGATAACACTTAGAAAACAGATGTGCTGAAACTGGGGACACTGAATCACCTTTTCCTCTTCCCAGCACAGCACTGGTCTTTACTCCAGTGGTTAGAAGAATAACTTTATGATTTAAACATTTCACAGAACTAAATTTAAGGATTTATTTATTTATTTATATTGAGAAAGAGGGAGAGAGAGTGCAAGTGGGGGAGGGACAGAAAGGAAGAGAGAGGATCCCATGCAGGCTCCGAACTGACAGTACATAGCCTGACATGGAGCTCAAACTCAGGAACCATCAGATCATGACCTGAGCTGATCAAGAAGACACTCTCAATGTTGGACTCCTAACTGACTGAGCCACCCAGGAGCTCCAGAACTAAATTTAAGTTTTAGAGTGTTTACAAATAGATTCTTCAAAAATCAAAGGTAGTGAAAGCTATGAGATTTGAAAATGCCTTTTAAGTTAAATAATTACTTATGCAGTGGATGTGGGAGGGGCAGATAGATTGGATTAAGTTCAACATGATTCAGAGTGGAGTGTGAATAATGATCCTGTTGGGATCAGGAGGAGAGGCAAGGAGACACACAAAGAGATGCACAAATGGAGAAAGGAGAAAGTTTCTAGTCAAGGTGGGAGCACACTAAAGTTAGATGTAAGGACCAGAGCTGATAAAGTTTCTGGATCTGTCTGATCTAGGATAACTGACAAACTCAGTCTCTTTCTGGTTCCTAACCTGCATTTTCCTTTTTTTCCCTCTTTCCCTGAGAGATGCATGCCTCTTGAGGGGAAATGTTAATCCTGAACAACTGTTTCTTAAACCTGCCTGCTCTCAAGAATCATCTGTGTACTAATAACAATTTTATATTGTGGGGATCTGTTCCAGTTCTGCTGCATTAGAATTTCCAGGGGAAGTGTTCTGTTTTTCTATATTCTTAATAAGAGCCATGTACAGTCACCACTTTAGGAGAAATTATTGAGTAATGGTCATGAGATCATGATTGTGCCCCAAACTCAAGTTATGGTTACACAGCCTGCAGAAAGAACTACAAAATCCAGACTTGCTTTATTATTTTTATGTTCATAAAAGGCATCAATTAAAGAGAGGAGTGCATTTAAAAACTTGCATCTTTCAGAAGTAATCAACAAGTACAAGCTATAGGCTGGAGTGTACCTCAGGGAAGATAGGGCTGCTAGTTGCTAAATCAGGTCTGTGAGGTCTGAACTAGAGGAAGAAAAGGGCCATTCCTTTGCCCTATGAATCATCACAGGCTTTGGATAAACCCTGCAGGGCTACAAAATATGTAAGACTAATCAGGGACTCAATGATGTTCATTGTGCAAGAAGGAGGAAATGCTGCATATCAATGCTGAAGAGGCCTGTATACATTATAATTACATTGTACGTTATATACATTATATAAATGACCCCTACAATGAGGCAGGAGGATAGGAATTACCTTTTTTCATTCAAACATAACTGTGTACCCCAAGAACTCTGCATGCTGGAAGAAACCAGGGTGAGTGGGGGTCCTGAGAAAACCAGAAATAATGCCACTTCCAACCTATATGTTAAAAAGCACATCTTGTTTTAATTCATTTTAAATATCAGGGCCTCTAACCAAGAGAAAGGAAGTTGGAAATCACTGCATTGAGTTAAAATGTTATGCACAGGTGCTTGTGTACATACCGACCCCCCTGTTCTCTCCTCCCAGAACACCCATACATGCAAAGAGGACAATCACATAAAATTTTAAGTCTGAATCTCAGTATGAGGGAAGAACACAGTCCTACTGCACACACATTATTTATACAGATAGAATAGCACTAATGTGGTGTGCCACCCTCTAAATTTTTAAAACAATTTTATAATAGTGTTTAAAACCAGACAGGGACAATTTGGAGAGCAAAGCTATATCAAAGGGTTTAGTTAAAATGATTTACTTGTGGGTTTTAAACAGCATTAAGTGGTTTGTGAAAAGTGTTCTGATTTGTGCTTAATATGGATGGTGCTTAAAAGTCTGGGCACCGGAAAGGTACACCCCTAGAGACACATTCACTAGGAAAATGCAGGCCTTAAATACAGCTGGGTATTTGCTTCCAAGACTGCTTTTCTAAGTATTAGCATTTAAACCACCCACAGAGGCTTTGCAGATGCTTCACTGGGTAAATGAGGTAGAGATGAGGAAGCTCACACCTCACAGCTGCTACTTTTAATTTAGTGACTGACCTGCAAACTGGGTTGACCAGAGAGTCAGAGTTTAAAGTAGCATGAAAGAAGCTATCTTGGAACTCCAACTTCAGTTGGTTAATTTTCTTAAATAAACAAAGGGAATTGACCCTTCCTCTTCTTATTACTTTCCATTCAATTCGATGCTATTTTAATTAATTAATTAATTAATTAATTAATTAATTAATTTTAATATGAAATTTATTGTCAAATTGCTTTCCATACAATACCCAGTGCTCATCCCAACAGGTGTCCTCCACAATACCCATCACCCACCCTCCCTTCCCTCCCACCCCCCATCAACCATCATTTTGTTCTCAGTTTTTAAGAGTAGATGCTATTTTAATTATATAAGAGAGAAGACTCAGATCTTTATGAGAATAATACAAGAGTAGTCATAATATGATCACTTCCCTTATTATAACATTTTCCTTCAAAGAGTGTCAGAGTGCTATATGATGCTTTCTCCTCTAATCCTGATAATATCCTTTAAAAATTAGTTTGAACAATTATCATCTTCACTCACATTTGGGAGACTGAGTCATTGGGACATAAAAGGCAAATGAGCTGCAGAGGATTTGGGCACAGGTGTTGTACCAATAAATTCATTTGTAAGTATTTATTAGTTTCTACAACATGTAGAGCACCATTCTAGGCTCTGGAGTTACTGAATAAAAGACAAGCAAGGTCCCTGACTCACAGCAATTATATTCTAGGGAAAGAAACAAATAATGAATGAGCAAACAAATAAGAACATATCCAAATGTGATAAGAACATAAGATGAAGTGATGTGAGAAGGAAAATTGGGGTGGGTGTTCTATTACTAGAAAGTCAAGAATGCCTCTAAGAAGGCAACATTTGACCCAAGACCTAGATATTTAGAAGATAATACTGCAGCAATAGTGTTTCAAGCTGAGGAAATAAGAGGTAGATTGCCCTGAGACAGGGATGCATCTATTCTGTACACACAATAGGAAGTAGGATGGTGGGGCTGGACCTTCAGGACTAGGATTAATGAAATGAGATGAGTAATGAGATGACGAAAAATGAAGAAGCAGCAGCTCATATAGGATCTCATGTGTCATGGTATGAAGTTTTAATTTTATTCTAAATAAAGGAGGGACCCAATGGAAAGTTTCAAAAAGTAAACTGGCATGATTCAAGTTCTATTTTAAATGAAAATTCTGGTTTTCATTTAAATTCTGTCTAGATAGAGAATGTTATATGGGTACAAGACTAGACAAAAAGAGACCAGTTTGGAGGCTATTAGAGAGGATAAGCTAGAGAACATAGTGTGGATTATGTGGATAGCTAGAGAGATAAAACCACTTTGAACATTTCAATGGATTTTGCCTCTGTGGTATAAAATGACTAATAATTAGGGAAGTGCACAGAATATAAGTAAATAATAGATGATTAAGGACAAAATGAATAAGTCCAATTTTACCTCTTTTAAAAAGTGAAATGTAAAATTTGAAATGTAAAAAGGCAAGGATTCACCCTCTCTCAGCAGTTGAGGATGATACTTGGCCTCCTTTAACATAGTAACTATTGCTGTCTTTAATGATATTGCTAGTAAGGCAGATGGTTGATATTTACTGAGCCTTTCCCATGTGCTAGACACTACATAAGACAATATGCAAAAACTTAATGTCTCACAAAAATCCTCTGAGTTAGTTATCACTGGTCTCACCTTACGGTTTAGGAAATTGAAGCTCAGAAAGATAGGCAAGCTTTGTACAGGAGACGCAGTATTTCTTTATTACATGTTTAAGAACATAAACTATGGCTGGATTTCTAAAATGTAAAAACTGCCACCACCCTTTATTACATGCTGTAAAATTATTTCACAGGTCCCTAGTTTGAATTCTTTCTTTCTTTCTTTCTTTCTTTCTTTCTTTCTTTCTTTCTTTCTTTCCTTTTTTTTTCTTTTTTTTGTAAAATGACAATGACTCAAAAACCAACCTTGTGGGAGTGAATGAGCTAATATGTGTAATTCAGTCATTCCTTGTCTGTTGTAAACCTGTAAAAAATGTTATTGATTATTGTTATTATTATTGCTCAAATCATACAACTAGTAAACAGTGATGTTAACTTCTATTTAGTTTTTCAATTTCAATAATGATATCAACAAATAATAAATATAAAAAAATGGGGTCCTACTTATTATATAAAGGGTTACTGTCCAAAATCTATAAAGAACTTTTCAAACTCAACACCAAAAAAACAAATAATCCAGGGAAAAAATGGCCAAAAGACATGAATAGACACTTTTCCAAAGAAGACATCCAGATGGCTAACAGACACGTGAAAAAATGCTCAACATCACTCATCATCAGGGAAATACAAATCAAAATCACAATGAGATACCATCTCACACAAGTCAGAATGGCTAACATTAACAACTCAGGCAACAACAGATGTTTTCGAGGATATGGAGAAAGAAGATCTCTTTTGCACTGCTGGTGGAAAGGCAAACTGGTGCAGCCACTCTGGAAAACAATATATAGGTTCCTCAAAAAATTAAAAATAGAACTACCCTATGACCCAGAAATTGCACTACTAGGTATTTATCCAAGGGATATAGGTGTGTTGTTTCAAAATGGTATATGCATTCCAATGTTTATAGCAGCGTTATTGATAATGGCCAAAGTCTGGAAAGAGCCCAAATGTCCATTGATGGATGTATGGATAAAGAAGATGTGATATATCTATCTATATCTATATCTATATAGATATCTATATCATCTATGTCGATACAGGTATAGATATAGATATAGATAGAGATAGAGATATAGATATATGTTTATCAAAAAGAATGAAATTTTTCCATTTGCATCTACATGGATAGAACTAGAGGATATTATACTATGTGAAATAAGTCAGAGAAAGACAAATATCATATGACTTCACTTATACAAGGAATTTAAGATACAAGACAGATGAACATAGGTAAGGGAAGCAAAAATAATATAAAAACAAGAAAGGGGACAAAACATAAGAATACAGAGAACAAACTGAGGGGTGCTGCATGGGCTGTGGGTAGGAGATGGGCCATTTACCATTTCGGGTAAGGGGCATTAAGGAAGCTACTTTTTGGGATAAACACTGGGTGTTTTACATAGGGGATGAATCACTGGAATCTACTTTTGAAATCATTATTGCACTATATGCTAACTAACATGTATGTAAATTAAAATTTAATTAATTAATTAATTAATATAATTAAAAAATAATTGGGGCCCAACCAATCATTTTACAAATAAACAAGCAATTCCTTTCTATTTTATTTATTTAGCAATAACTATAATGAAATGAGAAGCCCCAAATTTCTTAAATATTATTTCAACTTTCTTCATGTTCTTTGTTTAGTCAGTTTTAAAGTATGTCAACCAGTATCTTATAATAGATGTTAAAAAAGAAAACCCTCAAAATATGCATATATAAAACGATGTATTCCAACAGAAAAAACAGAAATTGTACATATAAAAATAGAAACATATAAAACATATAACATAAAAACAGAAACATATAAAATTGTACATATAAAAACAGAAAACAAAATTATAGATAAAGCACAAATATTCTACATATTTTTCTAGAAAAATACCATAATCAAATTTATAGGCAAACATTTTCACACTGTCTGCCCTTATTCCATTTCTACTCACTTGTATGCACAGGCACACACACATCCCACAGTATGCTGAAAATACCTTTAAAATAAATAACATCTATAAAGTACTGTAGGGGCCAAGGGCAGTTCACCCCAAAATGTGCCACTTTAGCATATTAATTGTTTTAAATAAAAGTTACTGGAGAAACAGCTGGTGTAAGGACCTTCAGATTCTCCTCTGTCCCCCTGAAAACAGGAAATAAATTTCCCGTATGAATAACACATCCTTATATTAAGAAGTAAAAAGATATCAGAGGTGTCTGGGTGGCTCAGTAAGTTAAGGGTCTGACTTCAGCTTAGGTCATGATCCCACAGTTCTTGAGTTCCAGCCCTGTGTCAGGCTCTGCCTTGACAGCTCACAGCATGGAGCCTACTTCAGGTTCTTTGTCGGAGAGTCTCCCTGACTCTCCCCCTCCTCCCTCTCAAAAATAAACATTAAAAAAAAAGAAGTAAAAAGACATCCTGTCACCAGAGATAAGAACTTTAAAACTGAGAAAGCTGTAGAAACAAACCTTGTTATTTTTTTTCTAGTCTACTACTTTAGCCTAAATTCCACTTAGAATTCCTTACTAATTAAAACTCTGGAACATCTCTTTCCTGTATCCTGTCAATTCCTCACAAATTTCTTCTCTGTCTAAAATGTATAAAAATTGCCTGCCTTGGTCATTTCTTTAGGTCTCAATTTCATTAGTGGCCCTCTGTATGCACATAATAAAACTTTGTGTTTTTTTTTTCTTCTCATTAACCTGTCTTATGTAAATTTAACTTAGTCCAGATGGAAGAGCTCAAAGGGTAAAGTAAGAATTTTTCTTTCTCTACATTACTAAGTAATACACCTTTGTACACAATGGATGTTTATTGGTATTATTACTCATTATTATTATTAGTTCTCTCAATCCAATGACACTGCCTGGGTGCAATGATGGAGAATGCAAAAAATCCCAAATGCAAGCCATTTGTCTCTGTAATTGTTTTGTATGGAATTTAAGGAAGGTTGCTCTTCTGGCATCAGAAAAGGGGAAATAGATAAATAACTTTTAGAATATAGGCCTTGTGTGAAATATAATTTAGGAAAAGTTATTCATTATTTATTCAAATAAATTCAGCTATATAATTTAACTAAATATAGTTTTTAAATTGGTAAGACAGGAAGCCATCAAAATCCTCGAGGAGAAAGCAGGAAAAAACCTCTTTGATCTTGCCCACAGCAATTTGTTACTCAACACATCTCCGGACGCAAGGGAAACAAAAACAAAAATGAACTACTGGGACCTCATCCAAATAAAAAGCTTCAACACAGGCATAGGGAAGGACAATCAACAAAACTAAAAGGCAATCAACAGAATGGGAGAAGATATTTGCAAATGACATATCAGATAAAGGGTTAGTATCCAAAATCTACAAAGAACTTCTCAAATTCAACACCCAAAAACAAATAATCCAGTGAAGAAATGGGCAAAAGACATGAATAGACACTTCTCCAAAGAAGACATCCAGATGGCCAACCGACACATGAAAAAATGCTCCACATCACTCATCATCAGGAAAATACAAATCAAAACCACAATTAGATATAACCTTACACCTGTCAGAATGGCTAACATTAACAACTCAGGCAACAACAGATGTTGGCGAGGATGCGGAGAAAGAGGATCTCTTTTGCATTGTTGGTGGGAATGTAAGCTGGTGCAGCCACTCTGGAAAACAGTATGGAGGTTTCTCAAAAAACTAAAACTAGAACTACCCTATGACTCAGCAATTGCACTACTAGGCATTTATCCACGGGATACAGGTGTGCTGTTTCGAAGGGACACATGCACCCCCATGTTTATAGCAGCACTATCAACAATAGCCAAGTATGGAAAGAGCCCAAATGTCCATCGAGGGATGAATGGATAAAGAAAATGTGGTATATATACATACAGTGGAGTATTACTTGGCAATCAAAAGAATGAAATCTTGCCATTTGCAACTACGCGGATGGAACTGGAGGGTATTATGCTAAGTGAAATTAGTCAGTCAGAGAAAGACAAAAATCATATGACTTCACTCATATAAGGACTTTAAGAGACAAAACAGATGGACATAAGGGAAGGGAAACAAAAATAATATAAAAACAGGGAGGGGGACAAAACAAAAGAGACTCATAAATATGGAGAACAAACTGAGGGTTGCTGGAGGGGTTGTGGGAGGAGGGATGGGCTAAATGGATAAGGGGCATTAAGGAATCTACTGAAATCATTGCTTCACTATATACTAACTAATTTGGATGTAAATTTTTAAAAATAAAAGATAAAGTTAAATCAAAATCAAAATCAAAATAATAAAAAAAAACATTACTAATCCCAAAAGCATGCTATTTGTCCCTCCTAAAATAATTCCAAGGCCTCCTGTTCAGAAGTAATTCCTTGATGCCATTGTCAATTTCTCACTCTTTGTTTTGGTGTATAGAAATGCAAATTTATTTCTGTTTTGTTTTGTATTTAAAAATTTATTTAAGCTCTCTAAATAATTCAAATAGTTTTTCTATAGATTATTTTGGAATTTCTATGCATACAGTTAGATATTTTACCAAAAATAAAAGTTTTGCTTTTACTTCTCAATTTTCTTGTCTTTCTGTGCTGGCAAGGAATGCTATAGCAGAACTCTTATCTATTTTTCACTCTCAAAGGGAATAATGCTTCTAATATTTTGCTATTCTAAGTTTGTCTATCTAACCATCTATTGATCTATCATCATCTATTTAAAGATACCTTTAGAGGTTTAAGAAGTTTCTTTTATCCCCCCATAGGCACTAAGAGATTTTTTTAAAAACATAAACAAATGTATTTGATCAAATGTTTTTCTATTCTTTTTTTTTTAATTTTTCTTTAACATTTATTAATTTTTTGAGAGACAGAGAGAGACAAAGCATGAGTGGGGGAGGAGCAGAGAGAGAGGGAGACACAGAATCCAAAGCAAGCTCCAGGTTCTGAGCTGACAGCACAGAGCCCGACAGGGTGCTCAAAGTCACAAACCATGAGATCATGACCTGAGCTGAAGTTCGAAGCTTAACCCACTGACCCACCCAAGCGCCCCAAATGTTTTTCTGTTCTATTGAGATAACTTAATCATTTTTCTTGTTTAATCATTAATGTGGTAAATTATATTACCATGTTTGGTTTTCCCATGTTAAACCAACTTGGTTTGCTATGTGAAGATCAACTTGGTTACACAGTATCTTTTTTAAAATTCTGCTGTTTTCTATTTGCAAATGTTTTGTTTAGAACTTTTATATCTATACTCATGAGAGTGCTTGGTTTGTATTCTTACTTCACAAACTCCCCTTGTTAGATTTAGTTAGTAAGATTACTTTGTCTCTTTTCTACGCTATGAAATAGTTGTGTAAGATTGGAATCATTTATTCTTGGGTAGAACTTTCCAGTAAAAACATCTAGGACTGTACGTTGAGTGTGTGTATGTAAATGTTTTTAACTATTCATATAATAGTAGACTATTTGTATTTTCCAATTCTTTCAGTTAGTTTAAGTTAGTTTTATTTATTCATTTTATGTAAGCATTCAACTTGGTTGACATTCAATTATTCCTCACATTGTTTTATTACCTCTTCAATTTGTCTGCAGAATCTGTGCTTATGTTTCCATTTTTTCCTCTTATTTTTTTATATCTGCTTTCATGTTCTAGATCACTAGAGATGTAGGACTCTTTTTGTAGTCTTTTAAAGGACCAATATTTGGATTTGTCCATTTCCAATTGTGCTTGATATTTGTTTGTAATTTAATTAATTTTTGCTTTTATTATTACCATCTTTACTCTCTGTTAAGTTTAGTTTCATGTTCCTTTCCTAACTTCTTAAGATAGATGCTTAGGTCTTTAATTTCAGGTTTCACTTTCCTTTTTTTTTTTTTTTTTTTTAAAGTTCATTTATTTTGAGAGAGAGAGAGACAGTGCATGTGCAGGGGAGAGATAGAGAGAGGAAAGAGGGAATCCCAAACAGGCTCTTTACATTCTCAGCATGGAGCCTGGAGATGTAGAGCTCAACCCCATGAGATCATGACCTGAGCCGAAATCAAGAGTCGGTTGCTTAACTGACTGAGTCACCCAGGGACACCTCTACTTTGCTAACGTAAGTACTTTGAGCCGTAAATTTTCCTTTAAGTTCTGGAATACAAGGGAGATATGTTAAATTATTCTATGATATTGGATTCACATATTTTTTCTTCTAAAACTATTAATTTTTATTTTGTATATTTTGAGGAAATATTATATGTACAGATCAAATTTTTTATGTTTGTTTGATCACCTTAAGTTTGTATTATATAGTGACCATCTTTATGCTTCTTTTATGGTCTGTTTTTCTAGGTGCTCAACATCAGGGAAATACAAATCAAAACCACAATGATATACCACCTCATACCTGTCAGACTGGCTAAAATTAACAGCACAAGAAACAACAGGTATTGGAAAATATATATATATATATATACACATATACATATACATATATATATATGTATATGTATATATATAGTTTATTTATTTATTCTGAGAGAGAAAGAGAGAGAGAGAGAGCACATGTATGAGTATGAAACAGATGGAGAGAGAGGGAGAGAGAGAATCCCAAGCTGACACTGCAGACCCTGATAAGAGACTCAATATCACAAACCATGAGATCATGACCTGAGCTGAAATCAAGAGTCAGACGCTTAACCAACTGAGCCGCCTAGGCACCCCATAGTTCTGAAACTGATACTGTTAAACACGTTTTTTGTTGTGCTTGTACTTAAATGATAAATCTTTAGCTTCCAACTTTCCTATTTTCTTATGCTTTAAACATATCTCTTATAAGCAGTTGATTGCTAGATTTTTATTTTAGTTCAATATTTATACTAATATCTTAATGATTAGGATACCTTTACTAAATTATTTCATGGTTTCTGTTTATCCCTCACTTTCTGTATATATATATATATATATATATATATATATATATATGTATAATACATATGTATATATATCATATTATTGTTTTCATATCTTTGTCTTTTTTCCCCTGAAGCTTTGAGGTTAAAAGTATTATTGTTTTATGTGACAACTTTTGTTTACTTTTACCTACATATTGATACCTTCATTACTTTTCATTCTTTGTTGTACCTCAACCACCTGGGTTCACTTCCTGTTTGGGACTACCTTAACTAAAGCCTTGCATTGGACTTTTCAGGCCACCTAGGTAGTATAAATTAGGGTTACTGGCCCTTAATTACAACACCTAAGTGGAAGACTTGCCCTTTCCTTTCATAACTAAGACACAAAATCGATCATTTTTTTAATGGTTTTCTCAGTGGATTGATTTATATAAAGTTCAGTTTTATGCTGCAGTGGTACCAATTTGTGGGCCTAGTCTTACCAGGAGCTTGCCCTAAGCTTTGTCTTTTTCCTCCTCAGCCTACCACCAACTTGTGAAAACCAATGCTCAATGTCAGCAAATGCCTTGGAAGTGAAAATCAGATTCCACGCATGGCTTCATCACTAAAATAAGCTCAGATCTTGGCTTTAACATTTCTTCCTAACTTTCTTGCTAGCTCAATGATAAAATCAAGAAATTTAAATCATATTTATTTATATATTTTATATTTCAGTCATCATTTAATTTAAAAAGATTGGTTTAGTTTTGTTACATAAAACTTATATATAGATTTTAAAATTATGTAATAAAAGTAGGATGTCCAAGAATAGATGTAATTGAGTCTTTCAAAGACTACTTTTTGGCTACTAAATTAAGTATAAATTCAAACTGTCTTTCTAATTCTCAATAATTTGTCCTCAGCTATTCAACCTTTCCAGCTTATTTCCATTTCTATAAAAAGTGTACCAGGGCCATATAATAGTACTTACTTTTCACAAAAGTGTCCTGGATTCATGACTGCTTTTGCAAATTCTGAATGGTCTTTCTAAAATACAATCCACCTCTACATGTCAAAATCCTAATCAAGGACTGACCCTTTCAATGTTTATTATTTTTACTTTTGACAGAGAGAAGGAGACAGAGCATGAGCGGGGCAGGGGCAGAGAGAGAGAGGGGGACACAGAATCTGAAGCAGGCTCTAGGCTCTGAGCTGTCAGCACAGAGCCCAACACAGGACTCAGACTCACAGACCGTGAGATCATGACCTGAGCCGAATTCGGAGGCTCAACCTACTGAGCCACTCAGGCACCCCAAGGACTAACCATTTCAAATGACAGTTCATCCCAGTTTTCTCTCACCTTCCATCAAGATTTTATGTTCTCTTTTCTTAACTGTTGAAGTTTATTTATTTATTTAGTTATTTATTTATTATTTTTTTATAGTGGAATATTATTATTTTTTTTATAGTAGAATTGGTTTTGAATCCAAAGAGAATTCGGCTCTCTTTCTGATTTTCTAATTTCTTTGTGACTCATTTACTTTATTTAAAACAGAAATGTTTATATCTTCCTTACAATATTACCTTATTGTGAGGATTGAAATAAAGTAATGCAGACATAAAAGAGCCAGTTCTCAATAAAGGGTAGTTATTTTATTGTTATTTTACCTAATAATAATAGGTACCTAAATAATACTTACATAAGGTATATTAAGTATCCTGTGTTAATAAATCTATGCATTATTACCATAAATATCTTGTGTTATAGTTATCTATGCATTAGTTTTATTGTCTATTAGGCATATGCCTCCTTTGAGAATGGGAGTATCTGTTACTTATCTTGGTATGACTGGCATAATGTCTTACATTTAATATTTAATAATTTTTGTTTTCACTAAATGAATTTAATAGAAAAGTACTAGATATTATAGTATTAGGGAAAGGAGAAGTGGAGCTACCATTTACAATTAGAAAAAGAGAGAAACAAAAATAAATTGGTACCCTGAAACCTCCTGATACAACTAAAAACATAGAACTCATCCTATATTTTTATATCTGTCATCTATCATCTATTTATCTATCTATCTATCATCTATCTATCTATCATCTATATATTCATAAATAATTCTGTTACCCAAACAAAATAAGCATGCTAATGATAAAATTTGTTTAGGTTATTTTTTTTTAATTTTAGAAGTTTATTTATTTATTTTGAAGGGGAGAGAGAGACTGGCAGGGAGGAGAGAGGAGGGAGGGAGAGAGAGAGAGAGAGAGAGAGAGAATCCCACACAGGCTCCACACTGTCAGTGCAGAGCCCCATGCAGGGCTATATCTCAAGAACCATGAGGTCATGACCTGAGCCTAAATCAAGAGTTGGATACTTAACTGACTGAGCCACCCAGCAGCCCTGAGATTATTTTTATGAAAATGATCTGCAGGTTGTTTTTCACTGTCATCAAGGTTATTAGGTCTATGCCTTAATTTTGTAACCAGCCCTCTAATTCCCATCATTAATCAACCATAGTTAAATTAGACTGTGATTTATGCAAAAACTGAAAAGAAGTGACTATGTAACTCTCAAAGGAAGCTAAAAATCTCCATTATAAAATACTTTTTTCTAAACATTCTCAGAATCTTCTCTCTTCACTATTTTATATTCAATGAAGAGTCACTTGGGGAGATAATAGGATCAGTCACCAACTTGTACATAGATGCTTGAATTCCCATGTATTTTAGATGTTGTTTGTATTAAGGACAAATTAAGCTGAAAGTTGTAGTCTGGGGGGCTTTTGGATAAGAAAAGTCTTTAAACAATTAATGGATTGTTCAAGTTGTGCCTATGTGGAAAGCATAACCAGGCACCTTGTGCAGCAATTTATAGTAACTGGGGTAAATGAACCATAGTCAGAAGTAAAATTTATGAACTGTTTGTTAAATTGGTAATTAGCTAGAGATGCAATGCTACAAACTGGAGGTGTTCATAGCACAACAGAGCCAGGATTATCTTGTAGTTTACAGTTTAAATTAACTGACTTCTTTAGTGTTATCTCCCTTGTGAGTTATGGTCTGTCTTGTTATGTATAACATTCTTTTTTTTTTTTTTTCAAGTGGAAACAAGAAAAACTGGTGGTAAGATCAGGAAAAAAAGGTGAAGGCTTTTGAAAAGAAATCTTTATAGATTTTCTGGAATCTTAAACTTGGGATATATGAGCAACAAATAATTGAAGACATTTTACATGCACGTCTTCTGTGTTCAAATGGATATCGTCAATTTGAAGATTTGAGATCAAATGTTATATTATCTAAACATACTGTTAAGAGTAGAATGTTTGAAAATGTGAGAATCCCTTTGTTTTTCCACTTGCATTCAACTATTTGGCATGGTGTGAGCACACTGTTACTCAGTAAGTTTGAATTATTTGTGCTTATTCATTGTCTGATGTAGATCAAGTTTAGAAACACTGAATACCTCTCAAAACAATGGAGATCTACAAGGGGAAAAGTTTAAAAGCACAGCCAAGAAACATCCTATAATGCAATCTTTAGAATTATTTTGTCAATAACATTTGATCAATTGATTAATGTGTAATTGATAAAAAAGGACAATAAATATTTCTTATAATTAGATGGCCAATCAACATCAATGTAGTCTAACTTACCACAAAGTAAGATGTAGAAAGAGAAAAGTAAAAGTAAGATGAAATTTTGGCCACTGTGTCTGAGTTTTTCAGTTTGCATCTTTTATTGGAAGTAAAATTAGATTTAAATTAAGTTCTTTATTTGGAAGGTTTTCTGGACTTTTGTGAGGGGTGTGTGTGTGTGTGTATGTGTGCACTCGTGTGTGTGTGTGTGTGTGTGTGTGTGTGTGTGTGAAAATAGCTGATAAAGCTGATCATACAGCTTTTTAGTACAAACTGGGGAGCTAAATCCTTACCACATAAAAGGAATTCTATCACTATTCTTTATGTAGATTGAAATGCAGCATCACTGCTAAACAATTTGATTGCTATAATCATCATAGAATCATTGACTAGCAGCAAGCTTGGCTTTAAAGCTCAGCTTTGTGATGGGCGACTTTAAACAAGTCACAATCTCTTTGAGTTTATAACTGAAAACTTATATGTCAAAGATGGAAATATCTAAATAACAGGGTTGTGAACTGGCACATATTGAAACTAAATTAAATGTTAGAAGTTGGCATATCATTTATCTAACTTCCCACTAACTCAGCTTCTTAGCAATTATATCAGTTTGAGCATTTTCAATAATGAGAAAGTATAAGACAGTTTTTTCCTTTGAGTTAGGATTTCAAATGTCATCGAGATTGACCAACAAGCTATAAGGAAAGGAGGAGAGAGAGAGAAAGGGACATTTGAGTACAGGTTATCAGGTGAGAAAATGAAGAACCTGTTTGAGGGAATTGTGAGCATCCATGCAGTTTGAAGTTAGAATACTTAGGGTTTTTTGGGAGGAGGGCAGAAATGAGTAGAGACAGACACATGGAGAGAGAAAGACAGCTGAACAGTTAATAAGGCAGGTATAGACTCTGAACTCCATGTTGGTAGTACCCTGTGTGTTTCATTCATAACTCTGTTCCTGGCACCAAGCACTGACATATATAGGCACTTAAAATATTAGATAGAACCATATGAAATTTTTGTTATTCACTCATTTCTAACAGATAAAAAAATGGCAATTTCATATAGTTCAACCTTATATTTGTCAGATGGATTAGTGAATAAATGTGGAAATAAAATGGAGAATTTCAAATGTACTCATGAATTATGGTTGTATTCAATAGAAGATTCAGATCAGTAGCTTCAGCAAGAGGATGACACACTCAAAGCTGTGCTTTGGAAAGATTCCTCGGGCTATAGGGTGAAGCATGGCTTATATGGGGAGAGAAAATGGACACAAATGAAAAGTATAATTTAGGATGTTTGCTACTTGAGACATTTTAAGGGCCTAAACTTGGGCATTGTCAAAAAGAAAAGGAAAGAAAGGGAAACCCAGGGTACAATGGTTAACCATATGCTTCATTTCATTTGAAAATCTAATTTTCCACTGAGTGAAGGTATGTTCAATTGGCCTGTTGATTGAAATGATGGTAGAATAAGAGAGGGGCCTATTCTTATAGAATTACAACTGAATCTCTAGGGTAAATTACATAAATTCTTCTATAATACACCTCTAAAAGATTAGGCCAAGAAGCTTGAATTGTTTTCAATACCAAGTATTTTTTCTCTCTGAAGATGGAAAAAAAAATGTAGCAGGAGGATTAGTGTTTTTTATCTTTTCGTATGTTCTTATCAAATCTAAACTATTTGAATTATGTGATTAGAAATATATTATCTTAAGAAATTTCCTCCTACAACACTACAAATTTGTGGTGTTTACCTTAACTTTACTTACTGATTATAAGCACAGTGCATAAAAATCATATACAATTTCTTTGTGTATACAATTCTATATGAATAATTATAGACAATAATTACATATAACTTGTAAAATACAGAAAAGCACAAAATTAGATTTATACATAATCCATCTCTTAGAGATAACTTGTGAATAGTGTATACTATATTGATAGTCTCTGTGTTTTATACTTTTGTGTTCCCATGTTTACAGGCTTGGTTTTATCTGTTGGAAATGTTCTTAGTTTTCCTTGTCTCCCTTTGGTATTTCTGTCAGTGTCCCAGAGTCTTTTCCTCAGACATTAATCTTGACACCAGTCAGTTGAACAAACCCATGTCAAATTGTTCCGAGGTTAGTAGGGCTCTAATGCAACTCATTCAGACTGAGGCAAAATATTGCTTCCCACCTCTCACATCTTATGTAGAGGTAATGTGACTCCTGGAAAATTTGAAACAGTGCATAGCCCCTCTGGCCAGAAGTAGTACATAGAATTATATGATTGCCAGTATCCATGGATTTCAATATTCTTCATTTATATTCAATATTTTTTTTCATTTATATCACTAATTATTGACATCATTGCTTATTTATGAATCACTTAAATCCTAGCATTTATGTCTTCTCTCATCCTATTTATTTATGAATCATTTAAATCCTAGCATTTATGTCTTCTCTCATCCTATTGCTGGATTCATAATCTCCAAATTTATTTTGAATTATTGTGGATAGAATAGGGATAGTAATAGTTTGCCACCTTAAAGAGTGGCTTCCATGTAATAGAGGTTTTCAAGTCAAACATTGTAGTGAGGCTCAGTTACTGAATTTGGTAGATATGGAAATAAAGCAGAAGTTAGTGAAAGACTCCCTCTACCAGCTCTTACATTGATTTTGCTGAGTTTCAGAGGTCCAGGCTTGAACAAGCTATTGATCATTTCTTAATTGGGTCAATTTTTATTTGAAAGGGTGATTCTTCTTAGGAGCCAAGAATTTGTTGATCTATATTCATAATTTCCAATGCTGCTATGACTGCATTTTCCCCCTTTTGTGTTTCTACTGGCATTTTAAAAGGAAGGTGGTGAAAGTAAATTAGGCAGAGCCTTCTGCCATTAGTTTTCATGGAAACCAGGAAGTCAGCTTCCTAACCTCATCACAATGAATGTGAAGCCATTTTCTTCTCATCCCCTTAAACTTGGTGGAACTTTGGAATAGCGAGTAAGAATCCCCAAGTGATAACATATCGTATATTGTAAGCTGTTCATAGGTATTAAATCTTATGAAGACAGTTATCAACCTTCTCTTCCTTTAGATAAATAATGTCATTTTGATCATTTTATTCCTTTGAAGCATAGATTTTAATCTACAAAGGAAGTGAACTGATATACTCTTGGTATATGAAAGCTCATTTTTTCTCATTATATAATTTCTTAGACACTGAAAAAAAAACTAAGATACCTAGGGTCTACATTGTTTTATGTTCTTAATATGTAAAAGACATTGTCACAGAGGAAACAACAAAACAGCTTGTTCATTAACAAACACAGCATGTAGGTGCAAACAAAGGGACAGAAACAAGACTCTAATTATCCCCATGAATTCTTCTTCTTCCTTTGAAAAAGAAGACCCTATTTTCCCCTCAGTAACAATGTCCTTTAGGGCCTGCACTACAAACATATTTTTCCATATGTCTATGAGTCAATATGTAAGCCTGATAATTTTTGCCTAATAAACACAACATGAATTCCCACTAGAAGCCAACTAATGGGTACTTCAAGTGCAATTTTCTGTGTGTGTTAAATGAATAAGTTGAAAACTTCACTGTTCTGAAGCTCCTTTGGTGAGCAGGGGAATATTACAAGGGATTTTGGACAGTACCATAAAAGATAAATTACACTATAATCCTGTCCCTTCATAGGATAAGTTTTATTTTTTTGGATGCAGGATTTCTTTAGCACCCATTTGGATTATAGTCCATATTTCTAACACTGGTATCCCCCTCTGCCTAGAAATGAAAATTTGTACTTTAACCATTTTAATATTTCAATAATTGTAAATAATTTTTAAACATGAATGGCACATTCCATGGGGTTTAATAATAATTTATATATGTGCACATGGAAAGGAAACAAAACAGAACAATAAGAACAACAACAAAAACTGTGTCTTAACCAAAAACTAAGTATTTTTCATTTTAGCCAAGATTGTCTTTGTCCACAAAAAGTACAGGAAATTGAACATGTAATAATGAAGGCTTAATATTTGTGCACTGCTGGAGTGCTTCTGGGTGATTATATTTTAACAAAAGTTAATGGCTAAGTAATGGAAATAATGAGCTGAAGTGAAAATCCAATATGAGTTTGATGAGCAGAACATTTTGAATGAAAATATACTAGAGGAGAAAATCTCCATGGAACATTTCATGTCTTAGTACTCCAGGAGCTTATTAGTTTAGTATGAAAATGGACATGATTGATTAAGAAATCTAAATGAATGTGTGCTAGTGATCTTTAAAAGTGATGGGGCAAATGTGAAGTTTCCTTAAAAGAAAAAAAAAAGAGAAAGAGTAAAAAATCCTTTAAAAGCCTCTGTTGCCATTAACTCTCCACATACATTCATCTGTTTGCACATGGCCTATATAATACTGATTACAGAAGTAAATATTCAGTCTGCTATCAGAAACTATCCAAGAGCTATTGAACTAGGAGTAGGTAAGGTTGATGAGAATGGCCATGCCATAAATGAGAAGTGAAGATTTCAGGCTCTGATGGACAAAGAATATCACTTTAGAGGCACAGATTTAATGAACAGCATATTTATCACATGGAGACTCCTTTAATCCGAGATAATAACTTAAATCTCTAGAATTCATTCTAGAACTACTGGAGAAAGAAAAAGGGAGTGGTAAAACTTTCCAGAACTATTAATAACAAAAATATATGTCAGTATTCAAAGGTTCAAAGGCTCAACTGATTCCACCATCATCACCACCACCACTAACCATCAGCAGCAAACAGCATCATCATCACAAATAACATTCATTGAGCGTTTATTAAATGCTATACACCAGCCAGTGTATTTTACAAAATTTCATTCAATTCTCACAATCCAATGTGGTTAGTGTTTTGAATTCTAGTCTTATAAGCAAAAAATAAATAAATTAATTAAGTAAGTAACTTGTTGAAAGCTCATAGTTTTCCTGATAAGCCAGGAAATGAAGTCTTGATTTATACACTGGATTATATACTATTACTCACAATGTTGAAGTGCTTCATAAATTATAAGTGCTATAGCAGTCATCATCATTGTCAATAATAATGTGACTTACTATTTAAGCAGCAATTCATACTGAGCATTCTGTGATATAAACAAGAAATAACTACAAACCACTCACAAATTCTAATATTACTTATTTTAAAATATACTTTAGGTGCATAATTTAGGACCAAGTGAATGAAATATTTTGAAATATATTTTGATAACAACTTGTTTGTTAATCAAAATTCTTCTAAAAGTCATATTATGCTCTAGTTATTACCTACAGGACTGTAAATTTTAGGATAATGATTTATATACTTCCTTAGCAGAACAGATAAATACAAGAAAAGAAAAAAAAAAAAGACAAAGAAGATCCCCTTCCAAAACAAACCAAACAAAATCTGAAAGATTCAATCAAAATTTGACAGAAAAAGAAAAGTCAGTATGTCATTTGACATTCTGTTGATAAAACAAATGATTAATTGTTAACTTCAGTTGTTACAACATTGCATTTACAATTTAGAGTTAAATTGCTATTGACCCAAGCTTTCAATTCTTTTTTTTTTTTTTGAGGTTCTGACTAGTTTTCAGATAATTAAATGATATTTTTCTGCAATTAACATCTTTCATTACATTTTTATGCTATTGCTATGGACATAATTTTATGCATTTTATGCATTTAAAATGTTTTATTTTTCATATTTACATGTTTCTTTTATAATATATATTATTTTAACTCCTTTCTTCCAATATAATACTAATCTCTATATGTCCATATAGGAAATTGCCATTTGCTGTTTCAATCTTTAATTTGAAGTGATCCAAAATAACTGTGAAAATTGTGAATGAAGGACAAGACTAATTCATTTAACATTTCTTATTAGAAGAATAACCTACAGTTATTGGGGGTTGGGTGATTGGGGAACCTATTTGATGTAGATCACATGAATGGTGAATATACTTGTATTCCAAGGAAATAAAACATGATTTGAATTTGTAACCCTAATGTGAAATATGCAAGACACAAAGATTTCAAACCCTTAACAGTTTTCTAACACCTCCACTTAAATTTTTATTTACAACTCTTATCAGTTGGTGTGCTTTATAACAGAGAAGTGACCTAAAATTTCTATAAGAAAATAAGGTGTCATATGAAACTGAAATTCTATTTAAGAATGTATAATATATACATTGGAAATTTTAATTTTCAAGTTTCTATTCATATGTTTGGCATGCATTTTTTTCAAATATCTACATATGTCTTCTTACATTACTTTATGGAATTCTTTCTATTATTATTTAAGTCTTAGCCTTTTATTTTAATACTTGATGCTTAATATTTTTAAATTTCTATTTAGATTGTATTTTTAATGAAACCTGGAACTACAAAATAAGGTAACATACTGTACATTAGTAACGACAATATTTTGCAAGTGTGCCTGTCAATTTTAAGTGTAAAAATGCCTCTGTAGTCATTAAATTAAATCAGTTTATAAACATAAACATCTAGATCAGGGTTTACAAACATAAACATACAGATCAGAGTAGCAAAGGCTGATTAAATGTAGCCCAGTCTTGCTTTTACTTGAATAAATAAAAACACAAATATTTCACATTTTAGCCTCCTTCCTGAATAGCACTTTGACCAGAGTATTTGACATCTGGAAAATTGAGTGATCTGAGTTTGAAGCCAGTGTATATGTCTCACTAACCTGAAGGGATAGCAGTGAGGAGAAAAGGAATCAAGAAAACTGGAAAATTCACAAACTGTTTTTCAACTTCTGGAAAAAAAAAGTTTAGTATGTTTATATTTGTTGTAACAGAAAATTCATTAATCCTGTTCCTTTCTCAATACATTTGCTTTAACAAAAGAGATGCTATCTAATTTTTTAAACTCATCAGTGATGTCTATGTATATTTGCTGAGGAAAATTCTCTGGTGGTGAACTGAAATAAATAGGATAAGACTCACATGCCACCCATGAACAACACAAATAATGCATTTCAAATGTAGTGGTTTGTACCAATATGGCAAATACATTTTGATGATATAAAAATCCTTGATGCATTAAAAAAATGATAAACTTTTTGATCTAATTCTACAAAAATATTTTCTTCTGCTTTAATAAGGGTTGTGCCAGGTTTTGTTTTTGTTTGTTTAAATTTCTATGAGCAACAATACAAAAAATTCAATTCAATCATATGCATTTCAACCATATATACACATATTTATGATTTTGTACCTCCCACCCTGCCTGAATAACAAAGATACATTCTCTTTCAAAACAAGATGATCAGTATAACCCATTTTAATTATAGATGATCACCCTTTTCAGGCATCATACATCATCCTTGAGCCTGAACTGAACCAATTGGTCTGTAATTACTTCATCTGAGACAGGCAATTTAAATCAGTGATTCTCAGATTAGAAGGGGAAAGAAAAATTTCTATAGTAAATTTTCAAATATTTCAAAATATTCCAAAATTACCTAAAGAATTATTCAAATGGACCCCTAATACTGACATCAATTAATTTTTCTATATGATTACTTAGATCCAGACAGATATAAAACAAAGCATGATCTGCTTATCCTTATCGATAAAATAACACTTTAAAACAACCTATGCAACCTTATTTCAACATATTAGAGGATATTATTTTCTCAAAGCTGAATCATCATTTACAACACAAATATGGTAATAATTAATAGAGTATGGGCTTTTGAACTTGGCAAACACACTCTTGTGATGGTTTGATTCTCTCATCATTTTTTTCCCATTTGTACTACTGTGATGTCCTTTGGTTTTGCTTACCAAAACCAAATCTATACACATTAAATATTCATCTGAACATTTATCATTTGTCTATGGCAACTGAAGTAATTCTATATTATTTTGCCTCAACGAGATTGAAAAAAGAAGTACAAACCTAGACACAAATCTTGCCTGAAAATACTCTGCCATGAAGTGATTACCCAAAAGATTCATGTTTATATCATTTAAATATTAACATTAAAGTAAATTATTATAGATAACTTGTGAATCTCCAAATCTTCAGACCCTAAATGAAACCCAAAATAACTAGCTTAATCAAAGTGTGTGATTTATTCATAACCTGGTGAAATTCCCATCAGTACTGAAACACCATGGAGGCAAAGAAATCTGATCATATTGAAATAGAAATCTGAATTCTTTTTAATCGCTATATAGACAAACCATATTTTAATCTGTTCATTATAACTGCAAAATCTCTTTCTTGTATACTCTGTATCACCTGAAACTTCAAAAAAATGTTTGATGTTAAGAGTTTGAATTATGAAATAGACTTCTAACCTTTTATTCTCTCTAACTGCTTTGTCTCCCTTCTTCCAAGAAATGGTTGGTTTTGGAGAGCCTTGGGGTTTGCACTCTATGATGACTTCTTGGTCTTTGGTAATAATTATTGTTTTCTTCATTTGATTCAGTGCAAAAGTAGGAGCTGAAGCTATGAAAAAGAAAATGTTAATTCTACCAGAAGTAATGATAATAAATTAAACAAAATTTTGCAACTTTTCTGTGATACATTACTTTTCTTTCTTTTCTTTTTTTTTACTATTTACTTTATTATTTTTTTTTATTTTTTAAAATTTACATCCAAATTAGTTAGCATATAGTGAAACAATGATATCAGGAGTAGATTCCTTAATGCCCCTTACCCATTTAGCCCATCCCCCCTCCCACAACCCTTCCAGAAACCCTCAGTTTGTTCTCCATATTTATGAGTCACTTCTGTTTTGTCCCCCTCCCTGTTTTTATATTATTTTTATTTCCCTTCCCTTATGTTCATCTGTTTTGTCTCTTTAAGTCCTCATATGAGTGAAGTCATATGATTTTTGTCTTTCTCTGATTGACTAATTTCAGTTAGCATAATGCCTTCCAGTTCCATCCACGTAGTTGCAAACGGCAAGATTTCATTCTTTTTGATTGCCAAGTAATACTCCATTGTGTGTGTATATATATATATATATATATATATATATATATGTATATATATACTGCATCTTCTTTATCCATTCATGGGATACATTTCTAATAAAACCACAGGTTATCTACACATGCAAAAGGCACTAACTCAAAATTTAAACATACAATTATTAGCAGATAATGGTTTCATATTATGTGGGGTCCACGGACAGACTGTTTCAAAAAATGACATGCTTTAATTATGATTATCAATTTTAATTTTGAAAGACTAATATGAGCACCTTGAGCAAAAGGTGAAGGTGCTGGCAAGAAAGTCTATTTGGGGCTTCCTTTGGAAAAATAGAGGTTACATGTAGAGGAGGTAATCCTGTGTCATCCACTTCCTATCTTGGAGTTTTACTGCATATTTTACTTTAACATCATACAAAATTAACTGTAGTTGTTTTAAAATACATTTAAAAATTGAATTATTTAAATTTCAATTAAAATTTTACTTCATTGGTAGCAATTATTCAATTAGGTCTGATACTTCATTAATATTAATATTGCTTTCACTCGATTTTTGTGAAGATACTTTTGATTAGTTCCCCAAGTAATTCTGGTGGGCAGCTGTGGGTTGAGGACACTGGACTAAAAGAACACATGACATAGAGACCAACACACACACACACACACACACACACACACACTTTTGAATCTAAAAGAGAACTTGGGAGATATGTCTACAAGTCTACTGTATCTGAGGCATTTATTTTAACCAATTTAACATAATTATTTTATGTCCATTATACAGCAGTATAATGCATGGCACAAAAACATTAAAAGATATGTATATAACAAAAAAGATATGTGTTTGTAATTGAGACGAGATAAGAATTGATAGAGAAAAGGGGGAAGGAGTTAAGACAGTGGAGAAATAGGGGGACCGGGATTTTCCTCATCTCTCAAACACAGCTGTATTGAGCTCATATCACTTGGAACACCCAGGAAATCGATATGCAGAGTGGCAGAAAGACTTCCACAGTTGGACAGAGACAGCTTGGAAGGATCGAGGTGTGGGTATGTGAATTGGGGGAGATAAAACAGCATAGGCATGGAGGGGATGAAACCCTTTCTGTGGAGAGACAGAGGGAAGGTTGTGAAAGTGCAGCATTGAGTTAGCACAAGAGGAAAACCTCTCTGGACCACAGACTGGGGAAGGATAAATATGGAGAGTGTCATTTTTTTTTCTGTTTTTTTTTTTTTTTGTTGTTGTTGTTGTTGCTGTTTTTTGGGTTTTTTTTCAAACAGCTCTTCGAACTGAAACTTGGAGGTTTCAAAAGTGCGCAGCTTTCTCCAGAGTGAAGCCAGGAGACATGGTGTGCGTTCCTGGGGAGAAAGGACCTGACCCCAGAGCACATAGCGCAGTGTAGCGATCTCTGGGGTGCACTGGGATAGAGCAGTTCCCTTCCTGGAGTACTTTGGAAAGGTGGTTTATTGCCTCCACCAGGACAAAAGACCCTGCAGGTGCCAGCCATGGTCTTTTATCTGCAGGTTGGAGAGACTCCACTCTGGAACAGGGGAGAGTTGGGTCCTTTAAGACTTTGATTTTGAATCCCAGCCTAGCGCCTAGAAGGTGCAGAACTGTGGAGCAGGGAAAACTGACTGCCTGAACAGCATGGTTTGAGGTCCCTGGTATGGGGAGAAAAGCCTGGAATGCCACCATTTTTCCCCTCAGCATCAACATGGTGGGACTTCAGAGAGAAGCACAGCAGCCCCCAGTGGAGGCAGGGCAAAACCCTGCCCCTCTGTGCCTGGCAACTGCTTATTTACTGGAGCAAGACTGACTCATCCAATGCAGCCAGCCTCTCCACCAGAGCAGCACAGCCACCGTTTCCAGGCACCAACAGACAAACTGTTTTTCTCTTTTATTATTTTATTTATATTTTCCTTCCCTCTTCCTTTTTTTTTTTTTAAATCAGGCTTATAGTTTCTGATTTATTTTTGGTCAATTCTTATTCATGCATTTTCAGGCATTTTCATTCTATCCTTTTTCCATTTTTTCTCTTTCTTCTTTATTTTCATTTCTCCTCTGAAATTAGCCTCATGGTTTTTTGATTCTCTTTTTTTTCTCCCCTCTCATTTTAATTTTTTTATGAAGTCAAGGTTCCCTTTTCTTTCTTTCTTTCTTTCTTTCTTTCTTTCTTTCTTTCTTTTTTATTTTCCAGGGTTACTTCAACAAACAAATCAAAACACATCTGATTGAAAGTCCAAACATTCCACCACTACAAGTGAGGAGGAGCTCTGCAGAGGACTGACTGGTGGGATAAAGCAGCCAAACCACAACAATAGAGTGCAAACAGCATTCACCAAAAACACTTTCTGGAGTGCCAGGCCCTGGACAATGTATGACTCCTTTTTAATATAATAGTACCCTCAGGTGCAGGACACATAACAAGCTTTTAAGACACGCAAAAGATAGAAACTTAGCCAAAATGACAGTACAGAGGAATTCTCCCCAAAAGAAAGGTCAAGAAAAATCACAGCCAGAGAATTGCTCAAATCAGATATAAAAAAATGAATCTGAACAAGAATTCAGAATAACAGTCATAAGACTCATAGCTGGGCTTAAAAAAAAGCATAGAAGACACCAGAGAAACTCTTGCTGCAGAGATCAGCAGAACTTGTCAGGATGAAGCAAAAATGCTATAACTGCGATGCACAATAAACTAGATACAGTGACAGCAAGGATGGAAGAAGCAGAGGAGAGAATAGGTGAAATAGAAGATAAAATTATGGAAAAAATGAAGCTGGAAAAAAAAGAGGGAAAGGAAATTACTAGATCATAAGGGGAGAAATAGAAAATTAAGTGATTCCATGAAACAAAACAATATCTGTATCATAGGAGCCCCAGAAAAAGAAGAGCCAGAAAAAGGGGCAGAAGGTTTATTTGAACACATTATAGCTGAGAACTTCCCTAATCTGGGGAAAGAAACAGGTATCCAAGTCCAAAAGGCATAGAGATTTCCCTTCAAAATCAACAAAAACAGGACACCATGACATATCATAGTGAAACTAGCAAAATAAATAAATAAATAAATAAATAAATAAATAAATAAATAAAGAGAGAATTCTGAAAGCAGCTAGGGACAAAAGGTCTTTAACCTACAAGGGTAGACACATAAGGTTAGTAGCAGACCTCTCCACTTAAACTTGGCAGGCTAGAAAGGACTGGCAGGAAATATTCAATGTGCTGAATAGGAAAAATATGCAGCCAAGAATCCTTTATACAGCAAGGCTGTCATTCAGAATAGAAGGAGAGATAAAGACTTCCCCAAACAAACAAAAACTAAAGGAGTTTGTGATCACTAAACCAGCCCTGCAAGAGATCCTAAGGGGGACTCTGTGAATCGAAAGCAGCAAAGACTACAAAGAACAAGAAAACATCACAACAAATATAAAATCTACATATAAAAAATGTCACTAAATTAATATCTTTCAATAATCACTCTGAATGTGAATGGACTAAATGCCCCAATCAAAAGAAATAGGGTATCAGATCGTTAAAAACAAACAAACAGACAAAAAACAAAACAAAAACAAAAACAAAACAGATCCAATTACCAAGTATATGCTGCTTACAAGAGATGGATTTTAGACCTGAGGACACCTGAAGATTGAAAGTGAGGGGATGGAGAATCATCTATCATGCTAATGGACATCAAAAGAAAGCCAGAGTAGCCATACTTATATCAGAAAACTAGATTTTATTTTTTATTTTCTTACAATTTTTTAATGTTTATTTTTGATAGAGAGAGAGACAGAGCATGAGTGGGGGAGGGGGCAGAGAGAGAGGGAGACACAGATCCAAAACGGGCTCCAGGCTCTAAGCTGTCAGCACAGAGCCCGATGTAAGGCTTAAACTCATGAACCATGAGATCATGACTTGAGCTGATATCAGACGTTTAACTGACTGAGCCACCCAAGTGCCCCAAGACAAAATAGAGTTTAAAACAAAGATTGTAACAAGAGATGAAGAAGGGCATTATATCAGAATTAAGGGGTCTATCCAGCAAGAAGAACTAACATTGTAAATATTTATGCCCCCAATGTGATTCCCAAATATATAAATCGATTAATCACAAACATAAACAAAACTATTGATAATAATACCATAATTGTAGGTGACTTTAATACTTCACTTATAGCAATGGACAGATCATTTAGGCAGAAAATCAACAAGGAAACAATGGCTATGAATGACACATTGGACCAGATGAACTTAATAGATATATTTAGAACATTTCATCCTAAAACAGCAGAATACACATTCTTCTCAAGTGTACATGGGACAGTCTCCAAAATACATCACATATTGAGTCACAAAGCATCTTTCAATAGGTAAAAAAAAGATTGAGATCATCCCATGCGTATTTTCAGATCACAATGCCAGGAAACTTTAAATCAACCACAAGAAAAAATTTTGAAAGCCCCCAAATACATGGAGGTTAAAGAACATCCTACTAAATAATGAATGAGCTAACCTGGAAATTAAAGAAGAAATTAAAAATTACATGGAAGCAAAGGAAAATGAAAACATGACAGGCCAAACCCTTTGGGATGCAAGCAAAGGCAGTCCTAAGAGGAAAAGACACTGCAGTTCAGGCCTATCTCAAGAAGCAAGAAAGATCCCAAGTAAACAACCTAACCTTACACCTAAGGGAGCTAGCAAATGAACAGCAAATAAAGCCTAAAGCCAGCAGAAGAAAGGAAATAACAAAGATTAGAGCAAAAATCAATGCTATCAAAACCAAAAATACAGTAGAACAGATCAATGAAATTAGGAGCTGTTTTTTTTGAAAGAATAAATAAATTGATAAGCCCCTAGCCAGAGTTCTCAAAAAGAGAGAGGACTCAAATAGATAAAATTACGAATGAAAGAGGAAGATCACAACTAATACCACAGAAATATAAACAATTATAAAATAATACTCTGAAGAATTGTATGCACTGGAAAATCTTTAAGAAATGGACAAATTCCTAGACACACACTACCAAAACTCAAACAGGAAGAAATAGAAAATTTGAACAGACCCATAACTAGCAAAGATATTGAATCAGTTATCAAACACCTCCCAACAAATAAGAGTCCTGAACCGGATAGCGTTCTACGGGAATTCTACCAGACATTTAAGCAGAGTTAATACCTATTCTCTCAAACCGTTTCAAGAAATAGAAATGGAAGGAAAGTTTCCAAACTCATTCTATGAAGCCAGCCTTACCTTGATTCCAAAACCAGACAAAGACCCCACTAAAAAGGAGAATTACAAACCAATATCCCTGATGAGGAAGGATGTAAAAATTGTCAAGATACTAGCAAATTGAATTCAATAGTACATTAAAAGAATCACTCACTATGATCAAGTGGGATTTATTCCTGGATTGCATGCTGGTACAATATTAGCAAATCAATCAATATGATACACCACGTTAATAGAAGAAAAGTATAACAACCATATGACCATGTCAATAGATGCATTCTTTCTTGATAAAAACCCTCAAGAAAGTTGGGATAGAAGGAACATGCCTTACCATCATAAAAGCCATATGTGAAAGCCCACAGCTAATATCATCCTTAATGAGGAAAAACAGCTTTCCCCCTAAGATCAGGAACACGGCAGGGATATACACTCTCACCACTCTTCTTCAACTTAGTGTTGGAAGTCCTAGCCTCAGCAGTCAGACAACAAAATGAAATAAAAGGCATCCAAATTGGCAAAGAAGAAGTGAAACTTTAGCTCTTTTCAGATGACATGATACTCTACATGGAAAACCTGAAAGACTCCACCAAAAAAACTGCTAGAGCTGATCTATGAATTCAGCAAAGTCATAGGATATAAAATCCATGTACAAAAATCGGTTGCGTGATGCTAAGTGAAATAAGCCATACAGAGAAAGACAGATACCATATGGTTTCACTCTTATGTGGATCCTGAGAAACATAACAGAAACCCATGGGGGAGGGGAAGGAAAAAAAAAAAAAAAAAAAAAAGAGGTTAGAGTGGGAGAGAGCCAAAGCATTAGAGACTGTTAAAAACTGAGAACAAACTGAGGGTTGATGGGGGGTGGGAGGGAGGGAGGGCAGGGTGGGTGATGGGTATTGAGGAGGGCACCTTTTGGGATGAGCACTGGGTGTTGTATGGAAACCAATTTGACAGTAAATTTCATATATTAAAAAATAAAAAAAATAAAAAAAAGAAAAAAAAAAACAAAAAAAAAAACAAAAACAAAACAAAACAAAACAAAAATCGGTTGCATTCCTATACACCAATAGTGAAGCAACAGAAAGAGATATCAGGGAATTGATCCCATTTATAATTGCACTAAAAAACATAAAATACCTAGGAATAAACCTAACCAAAGAGGTAAAAGATCTGTATGCTGGAAACTATAGAAAGCTTATTAAAGAAACTGAAGAAGACACAAAGAAATGGAAAACATTCCATACTCATGAATTGGAAAAACAAATATTGTTAAAATGTCAATACTACCCAAAGCAATCTATACATTCAATGCAATCCCTATCAAAATAACACCAGCATTCTTCACAGAGCTGGAATAAACAATCCTAAAATTTATATGGAACCAGAAAAGACCCTGAATAGCCAAAATAATGTTGAAAGAAAACCAAAGCTGGAGGCATCAGAATCTCAGACTTTAAGCTGTAGCACAAAGCGATGATCATCAAGACAGTATGGTATGGGGCGCCTGGGTAGCTCAGTTGGTTGAGCGTTTGACTTCGGCTCAGGTCATGGTCTCCTGGTTTGTGGGTTCAAGACCTGCATCAGGCTGTGTGCTGACAGCTCAGAGCCTGGGGCCTGCTTCAGATTCTGTGTCTCCCTCTCTCTCTGCCCCTCCCCTGCTCGCACTCTCTCTGTCTCGCTTAAAAATAAATAAACATTAAAATATTTTTTAAAAAGACAGTACAGTAGGGGCACAAAAACAGACACATAGATAATGGAATAGAATAGAGAACCCAGAAATGGACCCACAAATATATGGGCAACTAATGTTTGACAAAACAGGGAAGAATATGTAATGTGAAAAAGACAGTCTCTTTAGCAAATGGTGCTTGGAGAACTAGACAGCAACATGCAGAAGAATGAAATTGGACCACTTTCTTACACCATACACAAAAGTAAATTCAAAATGGATGAAAAACCTAAATTGAGACAGGAAACCATCAAAATCCTAGCCTACTAGGCTAAATAATTTTGTATGCCTACTAGGAGTAGAACTTATAAGAGGTACTTTTGAAAATATGTCTAGTGAATGAGAAAAGGACACATTTGAGAATATTTCTATGTAAACAATTAAGGCTGAATTAGCTTCTCCAGAAATATTGGAGTGTAAGCTGACATGAAAGTATGTTCATATTTGATTGGTTATACTGCAGGAGATGGAAATTTGGGCTCCTGTATCTACTCTAAGTGGGTTTATCACAATGTGGAGAAATTCTAAGTGCAAACATTCATAATTCAATAAGGTGATTTATAGAATGTTACATTTAGCTGATATGTAAGTGGTAAGTTTCCAGATTCCTGGGATCTTGGGTATTTCTGTTAATATTGTGCTATGGGAATTTTAGTGCAGAGCAAGAAAGTACACTTGGGCTCCTACCCACCTTGGGAGACAGTGAATTTTGATCACTCAAGTCACTTTCTTTGTATTACAAATATCCCAGAGCAAAGTTTAGGAAACTAGAGTGCAAAAAAGTAAAATCCATTCCTGTGGCCCAAACATGTTCGATTGAGTAGCCTGTTCCACTGGATGGAATCTTTCTTGTGGTACTTAAATAGTGAGGTGCTAGTGTCCTGGTTACACTACTATCAAGGGTGTAACCCTCTGAGACAGCTGGACTTAGTCTCAGAAAGGCTTTCCCTTTCAGGTAAGGCTAATAATGGTAGATACCCCATGATTAGAGGGTGCTGCCTTTCCCTTGGAATGTTGTCTTGCCTATTGGTAAGTAAGAGCTGTGTGGGTAAATATTAGCATTGCTATGGAAGCAGGGAGAGGCTGCTAGAAATCGGCATTATGATCCCCTGCCCTCAAGATATTATTTTATGAAAATTAACATATCTCTTACATGATTTTTATATACCATAAAAAAGATTGTGTGTAAACCTATTAAAACTAAAGTTGAAAAGACCTTATAAAAAAAGTGATGGGACAAACTGTACGCAATGTAAACTTGTCCTGCAAAAGCTTAAAAACATATATCAGGAAAACATATCATTTCTTTTAAAGTAATAAACTAGATTTTTACAATTATATCATAAAACTTCAGTATGATAAGAATTAAAGCATGAAAAGAAGCAACACATTTTTCCTATTTATTTACTTAGATTGCATACCTAGAATCTTCAGCTCAGCACTCGCAAAAATGGCTCCGTATTTATTTTCGGCCAAACACTGATACATTCCAGCATCTGATTGATTCACGTTGTGGATCATCAATACTCCATTAACCATCTCAATCCTATTCTGTAATAAAATAAAAATAAGTAGGTAAAGAAAATGAATAAATCATACGGATTTTGCAGTTACTCTCTTCTAGGCTGAGGGAAAGAAGCCTCCGATGAATGCAGCTGAACATTATTTGACAAGTTAATAACACAAATTTACTGTTCATTATTTTATGATAAAATGTCTTTTGTAAATTATAACTATTTCTTGGTCAAAAAAGATATCATAACAGTATTTTACTGTAGTTATTCTTAGGAGTTTTAGTTTCAGTTTTGTTTTTATACTGAGCAGTTGCTTTTTTTTTTTTTTTTGATATACTAGATCAGCCTATAAAATATAATCAGCAGATAATGCTTTTGGTTGAACTAATTTTACATAAGAAGAAGGGGTTCACATGTGGAAAAAATTGTGACTGTAGACAAGTAAGATCAAAGTTAAAACCAGCCCAGGTCAAACGAAGAATCCTTTTGCTAGGATTAACTGTGTGTTTCACTTAAGTGTCTTAGAATCCTTTTGCTAAGATTAACTGTGTGGCTCAGTTAAGTGTCTGACTTTGGCTTAGGTCATGATATTGTGGTTTGTGGGCTGAAGCCCTGCATCGGGATCCATGCTGGCAGTGTGGAGACTGCTTAGGATTCTCTCTATCCCTCTCTCTGCCCTTCCCCTACTCACACTTTTTCTCTCTCTCCAAATAGATAAATAAACATAAAAATAAAAAAGAATCCCTTTGTTATATTAATGTGATCAGGAGTTTACCTTTTCTCACTTCCTGACAAACTAAAACAAATAAAAAAACTGCCCTGCAACTGGATTCTGTACAAAATTATTGACCAAAAAACATAAACTCATTATCAGATAAAATTTAATATAGAATTCAGAAAACTGAGCATGTGCAAATTGGGGTCAACTGAAGCCAAGAGCTCATTTCAAAAACAAATTTGAAATTTAAAATGCTGTTAAGGTATCCTGTCTACTTAATGCCAAACAAATAATTCTTTCAATTTTAGTGATCAGTGGTTTACTTATCAACAGAGATGCCAAGTAAGTTTACATAATTTTCAAAATAAACCCATTCACTTTGCAACAGTATTATCTGCCAGTGGAATTTAATTTACTGGGATGCTGAAAGAAAATATGACCAGCATAGTCTTATCTCAAGGTTTATCTGGTATCCCCAGGAAATTAGAGAGAAAGAGACAACGAATCAATGACTCAGGATTCTCACGCCCTCAGTTTTAATGGCTCTATAGTTATTTGTATTTCTGTATTCGTTTTCTGTAATTGTGTTTTGTTTTGGTCTAACTGGTTTTATAAGAGAATGCTGGAGCTGGATGGGACTGTGGGGATGATATGATCCAATCTCTTGATTTCATAAAGGAGCGAACTGAAGCCCAAAGAGGTGAATGACAGACAAGAGACCTCTTGGTAGTGGTAGGACCTGGGCATAATCTGTGTTCGGAATTTCAACCTCATATACCACCCTTCCATTTTTGGCCATAAATAGTGAACTATTCTCCCCTTGCCCTCCTTTCTGCAAAGGCCATACAAGGGAGTTGGCTAAAATTATTACCATCATTTTAAAACTAAACAGTCATTGATTTATTTTCAAATCCAGTACATGTTTCAAAAATATGCAGAGTTACTAAAAAAAAAAATTAGTTTTTTAAATCCTATTAAGTAAGATGTCACAGAACCTGTCCAAGATACAGAAAGCTAGGATTCTATAATAGTCTTGTCTCTCACCAGATACATGATCTTGGACAAGTCACTTTACTTCTGGGGCAAATTCCACCCTCTGCAAAGTGACACAACAAGCTAGATATCTAAAAGTCAGCTAGAGACAGCAATGAATCTATGATAATAATTGATATTTTCCCATGAATTTATAGGATCAAATAAAACTTTAACAACATGTTCCTCAAAAATTAATGAGGTAATTAAAAAGAAAATTTTAGGGGCGCCTGGGTGGCTCAGTTAAGCGTCTGACTTCAGCTCAGGTCATGATCTCGCGGTTCGTGAGTTTGATCCCCGCGTCAGGCTCTGTGCTGACAGCTTGGAGCCTGGAGCCTGTTTTGGATACTGTGTCTCCCTCTTTCTCTGACCCTCCCCCATTCATGCTCTGTCTCTGTCTCAAAAATAAAAATAAACGTTAAAAAATTTATTTATAAATACATTTTATTTCTCACTTCACTACATTAGGAGGCATATATAAGAAATGACTTTCAATAAGACAAAAGGAGGATAGTTTGTCATATCCTGTGTGAAATCCTGTTAAAATTACACTGGAACAGATTAACAGTTACCAACAGTACCTGAGGCAAGAGGGACACTCCATTCTTCAGCCAACGGTATGTGGGTCGGGGTTTTCCAGTAGCCTTACATTCCCATCGGAGAGGGCTCCCACTGTCCAACTGAGTGTCATTCAGTTTTTCTACCCAGTGTGGATAAGCTGTAAGAGTTTATGGATTAAAGAAGGATGACTTCATTTTTCAAACACTTTACCAAATTCAAAATTCATGTGGAAATATTACTTGCATTAATTTTTTTTATCAATTCACATAATTGTAGGTATTCAGAAGAAGCACAACATTGCATTGCACACAGAACTCTATTTCCTGTGTAAAAAGATATAGCAGTGATAATATTTTGATAATTTAAAACACTTTTGTAAGCTAGGTCAAGTATATCTTATTGTTTTACCCAACTTACAGCAAGTGGCTACAGTCTCCCCAAGGTATCAGAACTTGTTTAATAGGAAATCAAGTACTTAGAGGCATCCTTTTTTTCCAGACATTGAGGCAGCGTTAGCGCAAGGTGATATAATACAAAAAGACCATTTATTGAATAATTGCTTTGCTTTTTTATTTTTGTTTTTTCTAAAATAAATTGAATTGCATAGGAAAATAATTTGTTAATTCAAATTTCTCTTGGTGTAAAATTTTTTTATATATTTATTAACATTCTTCAAAACTTTTTAAAATCCTTTTTCAAAATTACAACAGAGAAAAACTACTTTATCAAGAAAGAGATAATGTACTTGTTTACAACCTGTAAGACACAAAATAGTGTCTTTCCTCCATTGGATAATTTTTAAAATAAAACTACTGAAAACAAGTGACTCTTTGTCCACAAAAACACTGAAAAAACTGAAACAATAGCTATAAATATTGAACAATTATTTTTCTCTAGCAAATTTTTTGGCATTAACCTATAACATATTTTACTTTGTGACAGTGAGGACTTTGATCACTGATTCATTCACTTCATACTATTTAGTCCTTTCTTGGTCTTAGAAGTTATTAAGGATATAGGAGCATCTATGTCATTTCTTTTTTAGGAGTTTATATTGTGGTAGAGGAAGTCTAACGTCAATGCTATAGGATATGGTAGCACAAGAAAGGAAAGAAGATGTACTAAAGGAAACTGCACTTGAATACTAGAATAGTGGGTCTAAAGGGACAATAGTGGGTCCAAAACCTAAGCAGTTTAAAAGGGAGGAAACAGAGTGTGAGAGAAAGAACTCTCATTTATTAATCGCTAGTCCTAGACACTGAGCTACATTATCAATTAATCCCCGTTACATTTATCCTGAAAACAAACATTTAATTTTATGAATCAGGAAACTTTGGCTCAGAGAGGTTAAAAAAAAATTTACCCAAGGTCACACAATTAATAAGGCATAGAAACCACATTCAAAGTCAGATATTTCTGACTCCAGGCAGCATACAATTATTTCATTCTACTCTGGCAGATTAAAAAATGAATTGGAAGCATTTATTGCATTCCTAGTGTGTTTTGCCTTCTCCTGATCTCTGAATGGGAATTTTGTTTTCAATAGCTCATTGGTCTTCTAGATAATGACTGTAAGGAGCCTTACTTTGGCATATTCAGAATTTGTAGGCCTTTGAACACATTCTGTGATCCAACATCAACATCCGATTCAATATCATCAGCCTAGGAGCTATCAAGGAAAAATCTTGCCATGGTGAGCTTCAAATATTAGCTTTCATGACTTTCATGCCTGTCTTTTAAAATGAGTCCCTTTTTAGTTATCTCTCATGCATACTAAAAATGCTGATAGGAATGGTAAGATACAAAAGTAACATTAAACTCTACTTTCTCATTGGGGCTTTCTGTAAACTTTACTACCCTGCTTTGCCAGTCTACTTCATACTATTCATGATCCTTGTAATCCAAGCACACAGGTTTACTGTCTCCCAAGAACACCCTGCATCTTCTTCAAATTGTTAAATCCACCTGGAATGTTCTACTTTTCTTCTTTGTCTCTTTTAATTCTAATAATAATTCAAGTTTGAGTCTAAATCATATAAGGTTTCCTTTTTTTAATTTTATTTTTAATTTTTTTTTTAAATTTACATCCAAATTAGTTAGCATATAGTGCAACAATGATATCAGGAGTAGATTCCTTAGTGCACCTTACCCATTTAGCCCACCCCCCTCCATACAACCCCTCTAGTAACCCTCAATTTGTTCTCCATATTTATGAATCTCTTCTGTTTTGTCCCCCCCGTTTTTATATTATTTTTGTTTCCCTTCACTTATGTTCATCTGTTTTGTCTCTTAAAGTCCTCATATGAGTGAAGTCATATGATTTTTGTCTTTCTCTGACTGACTAATTTCACTTAGCATAATACCCTCCAGTTCCATCCATGTAGTTGCAAATGGCAAGATTTCATTCTTTTTGATTGCCGCGTAATACTCTGTGGTTATGTATATACCATATATATATATGTATACCATATGTATACTATATATACCATATGTATGTGTGTGTGTGTATATATGTGTATATATATATATATATATATATATATGGTGTGTGTATATATATATACATATATATATACACACACCATATGTATGTGTGTGTGTATATATATATATATATATACACACACACACCATATATATATGTTATATATATATATATACACACACACACATACACCATATATATATGTTATACACACACACACACATACACACACACACACACACCATATATAACATATATGTATGGTGTGTGTGTGTGTGTGTGTGTGTGTATATATATATATATATATATATATCACATCTTGTTTATCTATTCAGCTGAACAGAATGCTTGATAGGAAAAACAAGAAAACAAAACAAAGCAAATCTTTGTCTTGGAAAAGCTTAATAATCAAATTGTAGACATTGGAAGGCATTAAAATTTGTGAGGGCACTCTCCAGAGATCTTTTAAAAATAAGGAAATCTATAATACTACACTACAATGAAAATAAAATTCTATTTCTTATTGGATATTTGGGGAAATTATTAGTTGTGGGGCACATGATACATATTTAAACTCATAGATCACATATCTTTATATAATATTTTTCTCTACACAAAGTACCTCCTGTTGAGATCTCCTTGCATATAAAACTGCTTAAAATTGTTTTAATTTCCTTCTTTCCTTCCTCTTTTCCTCCTATCCTCCTTACTTCTTTCTTCTTTTTGTTTTTTCATTGTTTCTTTTCATCTTAATTGAGAACTTTAACAAATAGGGTTCAATTTATGTTGGAAATATAAAGACTAAAAATTTCTGTGACTAGTAAATTTGTGTGACTAGTCTTTGATTAATCATCAGAAGTTAAAAGACATAGAAATAATCAAAGAAATTATTTCCCCTATAAAACTACCATATGTTATAAAAAGACATATTTAATAGAATACATATGTAGTTTTTTTCTAAGTTTCAATTGTTATTTTTTTCAATTTATTCAATTATGTTTTTTTGTAGTTTAATTTTTTTTCAATTTCATGAATATTGTTATTCGAATGTATTGGTTAAATAACACCTGTAAGTTTACCTTTATTTTTATTATTTTAGTACCATGGACTTTTTGTTGTGTTATTTGTTGCCTTATGTTTACAATATAGATCTTTTTTTAAAATTATTATTATTTTTTTTGAGAGAGAGGGAGAGAGCATTGAGGAGGGACAGAGAGAGGGAGAGGGAGAGACAGAATCCCAAGCAGACTCCACACTGTCAGTGCAGAACCTGACATGGGGCTCGATGTCACACACTGCGAGATTATGACCTGAGCTGAAATCAAGAGTCGGAGGCTTAACCAACTGAGTCACCCAAATACCCCTACAGAGTCTTAATTATAAATACCGTGTGGCTTAAATTTATGCCTACCACCTATGTTGGCACTAATTTTGTAATGATTTGACCACCACCAACAACAACAACAACAAAAGAGACTAGAAAGGTTGTCTTAAAACCTTGGCTCTCATCCATTGAGCTAAACAACTAACTGAACATGTAAACATTCCCATAATTACACTTTCACGAAGACAGTGAGAACACAGGAAAAACTATATATTTTCAGTACTCAGTGAATATTGACCATTTAGGTTAAAGTGTCAGCCTCTACTTTTTTCATTGGGTGAAGATCAGGTTACAGAACTTCCAACAAAAATCCATTCTCCTAAAAGGAGAACATTCCAAATACAAATCATGGATACAGTGAAATATTCATGCATCATGTTATTCTGTATCAACTGTCAGGAGGAAATGCTAGCCAAGATCCTTAAATTCTACAGAGTTTCAGGGGTGAGGAGAAAAGCCCTCATGTCAAAGGCAACAGATTTAAAAGTACAAATTGGGTGACCATGTAATAACCAAGACAGTCTGGAAGTGAAATAGAGCTTTTTGTTATTGTCCCAGTGCTACAGACATAAACTGGGACTATTTGGGCAAAATCAGGAGCAGCGTAGAAAAACTACCCTAAAAATGGGCTACAGTGAAAGGCCAAATTCTTCCAAGATACCTTCCCAAACTGTCAGATGTTATATACCAGAGTAGCCAGCTAGCCCAGTTTCTTTTTCTAGTCAATAATCTTAATTATTCTCTATTCAAAATGATGCATTTTTTGGGAAGGTCTGTCCTTACCTGGCTGGCCTGCATTGTACATCTAATTGTGCATGACAAGGAGAGTTTACAGTTTGTTTCTTAGTAGTACACTCTCTTACCAGAAGGTAAACCAGTAAAATTGAGTGAAATCAATTTTCTTTCTTTTTCTTGGAAATAATCATTACTACTATGAATCAAGTACCTGGAATGGAGAGAGTTACAATGGAGTAGTGCCATGTGGGAGGTTCTGTCCTGTACTGTAAATCTAATTATAACTTAGGTGTGAGCCAATTTTCACCACCCAGAAAGATTTGGAAATTTTCCCAAATTGTCTTAAGAGTAACAGTCTCTCCTTGCATTTCTTTGTGTGGTTTTGAGTGACAATGCTCTGGTTGAACACTTGTCTTTCAGTATCAGATTTTTATTTGTAGAGAGAAACTGGTATAACTTCACACTTTGGAGTATAAACCAACATAATGTATTTGAATGTTAATTATTGTTCATTGGGGTACAGAAGCAAGAATTTTTACCCCTATGGCTACACAGTTGACTTAATGATGTAGTAAGAAATTGTGAACAGTTTGCTTTGTGAGTTTCATCAAACTATAATACCCATGGCCTAAATAAACAAACCAGTGCTAGTGCTTCAATCTTACAAACTTCTAAATGGCTCTATGTTTTTCTTCAGGATGCTTCCCCCTGTTTAGCCTTTAAAGAAAGTCTTAAAGATATCCTTTGGAAAGCTTTCTCTGATTCATCCCAGTAGATGCAGTAGAATCTGCTCCCACAATCCTTTGCACATGCCTTTATCACTGCAGACAACATGCTCTGTTCTAATGTGGGGTTTGCATTTCATCTAATCTGGTGGACCACGAATTCCTTCAAAGTTCTACTGCTAGTATGTAGAGCAATAATAGGCTTTTAATAAACATTCATTGAATACATGAATGAATGAAATATTAATGGTAGAGTAATAAGGTTGGACTACTGAATTCCTAAAGGAGTTATTAGAGATCAAGAAAGAAAAACCAGTTTAAATTCAGATATTAATGTTTCAAACTGTTCTTTAAGAGTTCATTTGCAGGGCATTAAGCTTTTTAGGTGAATGGATCTTGAGATACAGTGATAGTTGTAGTTGTTTGGTGGGTTCAGCCAAATAGGCAATTTGGATAGTTTTATATTGAAAGCATTTGAATTTTCTTATATCAATGTTCTAGATTATAGTGTTCCTCTTTGTGTGTATGTGTGTGTGTGTGTGTATGTGTGTGTGTCTTCATATAGGAAATAAGAATACTATCAATTACCCATTATGTTTAATGTACATTATAAAAGCAAATATGAAAAGTAGATACAACTTATGATCCTCGGAAGTAAAGATGAAATTGTAGATATTTTTTGAAGTAGATTTTCCCAGTTCTTATACACAACCTGGTTGGTTCTTTGGCATTTTTGGATATATAAATGTTTCTATGTTGTAGAGGCTATTTATCATACAGATATATTAATATAGGCCAGGGGTCAGAAAAGTTTTTCTGTAAAGGACCAGATAGTAGATATTTTAGGCTTTGCAAATCAGCTACTTAATTCTGTCTCAACTGCCTCATTCTGCCATAGCAGTGTAAAAGCTGACATAGACAATATGTAAACAAATGGGTGTGGTTGTGTTCCAGTAAAATTTTCTTTTCTTTCTTTTAAAAATTTTTAATGTTGATTCATTTTTTTTGAGAGAGAGAGACAGAGTGTGAGTCGAGGAGGGACAGAGAGAGAGGGTGACACAGAATCTGAAGCAAGCTCCAGGCTCTAAGTTGTAAGCACAGAGCCTGATGCAGGGCTCAAACTCATGAACCATGAGATCATGACCTGGCCAAAGTCGGATGCTTAACCGACTGAGCCACCCAGGCGCCCCTAAAATTTTATTTTCAAAAAAGTGACATCTGGGGAGGATTTGGTGCATGGGCAATAGATTGAAATTCCTGACTCAGGCCAATGGCAAGAATAAATTAATAAAAGTTACAAGATTTTTAACTTATCAGAGAATGGCTTTGGTGCAAGGAAAACATCTCATTTTTAAGTATAGCCACTCTCTATTCTATACAAAGAATCTGCTATTTCCCCATTCATTTTTAATTTAAACCACTTCTGTGTATAGCATAATTTTACATGATGTTTTACCATGCAGAAATAGTATGATTATAAATTATTACTTGGTTTTTATGTACTACCTAACAAACAATATGTCATTCAAATTAATTTGCATTTTCAATTTGACCCTTGGGAATGACTGGAGCATCATGCTTTGCTGAGAACACTTACTGTATACTTGTAATTGTCCACGGAAGGAGTTTTTTCCACGTGAATTTTCAGCTCTGCACTCATATAGGCCTGCATCATCCAGCTGCACGTTGGGTATTTCCAGCACTGCCTGAGATTTCCGCAGACGTGCCTTACTAGGAATATAACCATTAACCTTCATCCATGTGATTGTTGGAACTGGGCTACAATAAAGAGCAAAAATACTGTTAATACACTTTCCATTATTAGGAACATAGATTCTATTATCTGGTAATTTAAGCACTTAATCGGCTGAGTGCAATAAAGTGTAATCACAATTAAAGACCACGTGCTGGTTGATATACTTCACTTTCCATGTGTATTGTCTGGTAAATAGTTAAATTCAAGGAAGATACTTTCCTTTCTTTCATATTACAGGAAGGCAATTCAGAGACAATATTTTATACATTTTAAAACATTATGCTTTATTTAAAAAAACATTTTAAGATTGTTTGAATGGCAAAGGTAATTTATGAAATTACAAAAGTAATGTGTGATTATTCCAATATGTTGAACAAATGACTCATGAACTAAATGAACTAAGAACTCTTTTTGCTCCAACCTCTGCAAGTATCTTCTTTTTCAGTGACAAATGCAATTTGTTTGTTATCTCCTACCTTGTCTTAATGATGCATATATATATATATATATATATATATATATATACACACATATGATTTATTTTTGTTTTGTTTAAAAAAATGTAAGTCATACACTTGATATTTACTAAAAAAATTAAAATCAAGATCAACTCCTGACTAACTCTATTTGATGGCTATATACTATTCCATTATATAAACATATCAGAATTTAATCAACCAGCCCCTATATTTAGACATTAAGTGTAGTCCCAGTTTCTCTCCTTTCCTTTTTATTTTTTCCCACTAAGAAACAATATTGCTACAAACAACTTTGCACATATATCATATACTATAGCTTTTATTTTCTACAGCAGACATTCACAAAAGTGAAATTGATGGATCAAAGGGCACCCACATTTTTCATTTTAATAAGTACTACCAGATTGTTTTTCAATAATATAGTAGCAGTTTCCATATCTATCAGTAATATATGAGGCTGTTACCCCATATCTTTGCAACCATTTTATGTGATCAATCTGTTTAATTTTTGTCAGTATTGAGAGGTAAAAAATGATGTTTTGTTGCTACTTTAATTAATATTTCTCTGAACTCAAATAAGATTGAAACTTTTTTATATTTTTATTGGCTATTTGCATCTACTTTTCTTTGAATTGTTTGCTTATGTTATTTTTCTATTTTTTCTTTCATTTTTCTATTTGCCTATTTGCATTTTTAAAATTTATTTCTTAGAGTTCTTTGTGTATTAGAGCCACTAAGACTTTGTTTCTCAGAAAAATTCTCCCTCAGGTATTATTAGTTTATGGTGGCTTCTACAATACACTTTTATATACACTTTTAGAAGAAACAAACATATGTATAGTTTCCTTCACAACCTCTAAATTTTTGTTTGTTTAAAAAATTATATGTACACCTAAGTTTATGTCCATATTTTATGCATTGTTACTGCCAGTATTTTGTGTTTTGTTTTTTTTTTTTGTTTTTATTTTGAACAGTTTGATCTTTAATCCACCTGGAATATATTCATGTTTTTGGTGTGAGATAGGGAATTATTGCAGCATCATTACAGTAAAACTCCTTTCCCCACAATATTTGGTATATTAAGTTTGTCATATAATTGGTTCTCACATACTTGAATTTGTTTCAGGCTTCTCAGTTCTGTTCCACTGATTTATTTATTACTATCTATATTTAATGCACTTTATGGTTTGGACCCAGTCTACTTCCTCAGTTTGATTTCTCACTATTTCCTTCCATATCTCATGACCCAGAAACATATCTCTGTGTGTTTCCAATTATATCTGTTAAAATCCTACTAATCCTCTGAGGCCCATCCTAAATTCCTCCTCTTCAGTAAAGTCTTTACCAAAGTCTGCAGGGATTTTTTTTTTCTGTTAAATAACAAAGTGCTTTGTGTATCTCCTATAACTCACATCTCTTATAACCTTCTACCACAGATTGTAATTGCTAATTATTAGTTTTTTACACTAATTTTTCTTATAGTGGAGATAGCAATGTTCACTAATATAAACAATGCTATGTATTTTGAACACCTTTTTGACTTGTTCCTTAGGGATAAGCGTAGTATTGAAATTTCTGGATTAGAGTTTGACAATTTTTCTTATTTATTTAGGTAGGTACATATATCCAACATCCAGGAGGAATGAACCTTGCATTTTAGAATAATCTTTACATTGGCATGGCATATCATTCTTTTAATATGTATGAGAATTAATTTGTGATTTTTTAAATGAGGATTTTTACATCTATATTCAAAGGTGAGAGTATCTTCAGCTTATTAGGTTTATTCGTTTGTGTGTGAGCTTACTTTTTAGTGGTTGGTTTGTTTACAAGCTAGTTTTGACAGATTTGGTATCATAGTGATGGACGATAGCTTAGTGAACATGCCAGAATATCCCCCTCTCTCTGATAGCTTAAATAGTAGGGAAATTATATGTTCCTTAGGATACTGATAGCATTTTCAAAAAAAGTTACCTGGGTCGGCCATCATTAGTGGAGTTAGTTTTTTTTACAATGATTGCAGTTTCTTCTAGGTTTTCTTTAATTGTGTTGGGTTCTACTTATGTCAACTTTGGCAATTCAGGTTTCCCTAGAAAATCAAGTACTCCATCCATAATTTCAACATTTTAGCAATAAGCTGTATAAATAGTGATTTAAAATTATTTAAAAATTCCTCAGTAATGAGTGGTTGCACATTGTAGTAGTAGTTAAATGTGGGATCCATTGCTAGACTTCCTGGGGATAAAAAAGCTCTGGAACTAGAAGTTATTTAACATCTTATTCCTTCAGTTGCCTCAAATGTAAAATATGGTTGAAATAATACAATCTATTTCAGAGAGTAGTTGTGTACATTAATTATTTAAAGAGCTTAGCACTGAGCAAGCGAACAAAAAAAATATTTGCAATAATATGGCAAGGATGTTTGTATTTACTTTATAATTTTAGTAGTATATGCTGTCATCCCCTGCTCCCAACTTGTTTAGCTTTGCATGTTGGTTAAGAGCATGGAATTCAGGGAATACAATTTAGGTTAAAATACAGTTTGAACACAAAGATGCTATGTGATCTTAGGAAAGTTATCTAAGTTAATAAATCTAATTTCTTCATCTGTAAAATGGAGATATTTGCTCCTTAAATGGAAATATATATATTTTTAATTTATTAATGTTTATTTATTTTTGAGAGAGACAGAGACTGAATGTGAGTGGGTTGGGGCAGAGAGAGAGGGAGACACAGAATCTGAAGAAGGCTCCAGGCTCTGAGCTGTCAGCACAGAGCCCAAAGCGGGGCTCGAACTCAGGAGCTGCAAGATCATGACCTAAGCCGAAGTCAGAAGCTCAACCGACTGAACCACCCCGGCGCCCCAAGAATGGAAATATTTTGAGGGCAATGGCATTATCACTCTTGTTCATCAATATGTTCACAGTGTTTCATAAAGTGCTAAGCACATAATTAGTATTTAATAAATTTATGAAATAATGATTCTCATATTATTTTGAGCTTTAAGTGAGCTATGTTTTTGTAAATTACTTAGCAAAATACATTTCAAATAGTGAGTACCCAATAAATATTAGATGTATTGATTTTTAAATGATTAGCTTTGTCAGAGTTTGTCTATTTTATTGGTCTTTAAAATAAGAATTTTGAGTTTTTACTTTTTTATTTTAATTCAGGAGTTTCCATTTTTTTATTTATTTATTCCTCTTTCTTGATCAGTACATTTATATTGTACTTCTAGCTTTTTGAGCTGAATGATCAATATAGTTATTATTTATGGTTAATAATAAAATCATTTAAGGCTGTCTTTTCCTCTGATATCAGACATAGCCACAAGCCATATGTTTTGATAGGTAGAGAGAGTGACTTGTACAGTTTCTGCTTTTTAGAATTTGTTGAGTCAATCTTTATAGCTAAACATAGGATGAATTATTGTGAAAGTTGCATGTCTATAAAAAGGTATATTTTATTTATAATAGAAGTTTAAAATAGCTTTTAGGTATTTTTTAACACTAAATGTGTAAACAAATAAAATAAAGTGTACACAAATAAATACATAAAGTGTAAAACACTAAAAGTATTATTTTAGTGTTTTCCAAATGTTTAAAGAAAGTTGACTTATGTCAAAATAAATCTTCTGTGAAACTTTGTAATGATAAAATAAGAAACCATGTAATTAAAAAGAAGGAGCGAATAGAGTTAAAATGTCTTAAAGTTCTTTTACTTTGGGGAAGATGGTTAAGATATGAACTCCAGACTTTAGGAATGCATGGTAAAATTAATAGGGTAACTATTAAAAACAGTATAATTTTCCAAACAAATGTAACATATAGCAAAAAGTAGGAAGCTCAACCCTTCCCAGAATCCATTCTTTTTTTCTCCTGGGTACATGTTTGCTTTTTTTTCTATGCAAATAGGTATGACCATGATACTGATTTCTGACCATGAAATGTAGTGGAATTATTCCCCAACAAGTCTCTACTCAGTCTTTCCCTGTTGACTAAGTGGATCTTAATGCCCAGGGCAATTTTGGAAGTCAATGGTTGAAATAGCAGAGATTAGGTCTTTAAATGACTGTGTGGAGGAAAGTGTCAAACTACTATTTCACCAGTGCCAATCAAAAATTCTCTTTGGATACTATGTGAATGATATATAAATATTTATCCTTGCTAAGGCCCTAATATTTGAAGATTTATTTATTATACCTACTAGCATTATTTTACTAGCATAGAAATTGGCATATAAAAATGTATAACTGTCATAACAAGACATAAAATATTTGGAACAGTCAGGATGAAAGAGACAAGGATCTGGTACTGGGGAATAAGAAAATGAAGATCCTGTTTATGTAGTGGCAAAATATCTGGTAAAACTTATACCTTTGATAGTTTAGAAAGGTCATCCATATGCTTACATAGCCTAGTCAAGGAATTGGAAAATAGAATACTAAAAGTGTGTGTGGATTGTTACCAGCTTTATTTACCAAAATATTAGATAAAAGAGATTAGGTCAGGAAAATACAGGCTGGATTGTCAGTAGAATTAATGAGAATAGAAAGACTGCAAAATGTGGGACCCTGGTCAATTAAGTAGATTAATTGCAAAAATGGCCTCTATTCTTAATCACTCTCTATATCCATATCTTTTGATTTCAGTTCAGGTCATGATCTCACAGTTCCTGGGATTGAGCCATGTGTGTGGCTCTGAGCTGACAGTGTGGAGCCTGCTTGGGAATCGTTCTCTTCCTTTCTCTCTCTGCTCCTCCTCCAGTTGAGCACATTTTCTCTCTCTCTCTCTCTTTCTCTCTCTCCCCCCCAAAATAAATACATAAACTTAAAAAATAATTGGAGTTTTGAAGAAAAAAAAGATAGTCTGTTGACAAGTACTTTGAATCTGGGCTGTCTTATGACTTGCTTTGGGTATTAAAATGTAGCTTTACAAAGATTTGTGTGCTTTTGCTCTTTCCCTTGGAAGCTTGCCTTTGCCATGAGAACCATTTAAATTAGCCTTCAGGAGAATGAAAGAGCACATGGAGTACAGCCACATTGTCTAGGCAAAGGACATTCCAGGCCTGCCAACTTCCAATGGACTCTTTAGCTGACATGTTTATAATCTAGTTCAGCTGGTATCAGCCCAGTCTGAGACAAATCTGCAGAAATACACAACCATTTCTGCTTTGTTATAAATAATAAATGGTTATTGATTTAAGCTGCCATTTTGGGTTTTTTTTATGCAGCATTGCTATGGGAATACATAATTGATGCAGTTAGAAAATCTCATTTTTTATAGATCCTAGAGAGTAGGAAATAAGAATAAAAAGACAAAGGGTAACAAGGGGCTATTAAAAATCAATCTCATGGCAAAATTAAGAGTTTTGATATTCTCAACCAAACCTGATGATATCAAGATAGTTGCCATTATATTGAGGAAAAAGAGGCTTGGGGACTTAATTATTTCCAGCGAATAACTTTAAATGGAGTTAACTAGTACATGGAATTGTGTGGAAGCAAACAGATCAGAAGCCAGTTAGATTTTGAGATAACTGCATTGCCAAAGAAACCAAGAGTCTGAGTTTAAAGCAACAACAAAACTTTGAGTATTTGAGTCTTAAAACAAATTTTAGGTTTCCAAATGTAGACCAACAGGAGTTTAAGTTACAAAATTTGAGCCCACAAGGAGGGAATGCTCCTCAACATACATTTCAATTATGGCCATGGAGTAAAACAAGGAAAATGTTAGAGAGTAGAGCCAAGATACTCTGAAGGGTAAACAAGGCAATTTCTTCCAAAGAGTGATATCAGTCTCTGATTAAGAACCCTGTCACACTCCCCCACCCCAACACACACACACATAAAGGAGAGGGGCTTTAACATGAATGATTTTGCAGAAGAATTTTATATTTGTGACAGACAAGTGGCTAGTTTGATTCTCTCATTCTCTTTTCTGAATGGAATATATTTTCTGGGGCACCGGGGTGGCTCAGTTGGTTAAGCATCCAAATCTTGGTTTCAGCTCAGGACATGACCTCATGGATTTGTTGGTTTGAGTCCTGCATCAGGCTCCATGCTGATGGTGTGGAGCCTGCTTGGAATTCTCTTTCTCCCTCTGTTTCTGCCCCTCCCAACTCACGCTGTCCCTGTCTCTCTCAATATAAATAAATAAGCTTTAAAAAGTAATGTATTTTCTCTAGATAACCAATTATTGTTCCACCATTATGTGAGGACACACAATTTATCTTTTAAGTACAGTTACAGAATCAGGATAATCCATATCTGACCCTCATAGAGATCTAGAAGACTTGAGGGGATGCAGAGACCAGATGGGATTTGGTTTATTTTTCTTGGGGAAGGGGTGAGTATATTCAATGTGTGGGGAGAATTCAAATGTTCTTCAGAAGGATAGATTGACTAAGTGTTAAAAAAACACATTTCCCTTTCTTCCTTAGTCTAGTCCCTTAGTCAGGGGAATGTGATTGAGTTCTGGCCAATGGAATGAAGAGAGATTAATGTACCAAACATCATTCAGGTACCAAACCCTCCACATGATCCTTCAAATTTCACTTTTCCCTGATCATTGGTAACTCTTGATGAAAAATATATAGGAAAATGTTTTTCTATCCTTACAGGGAAGCAGTGATTTTTTCAAAGTTTAAAACATTGCTATTCATAAAAATATTGATACATTTGACTGAATTAGTATTAACAATTTATTTTCATTAAAGGACACAACTAGGGAGAACTTATTTGCCACACAATTTCTAACAAAGACTAATAAATAGATTAAATAAAGAACTCTGACAAATCTGTAAGAAAAGTCAACTTGTAAAAATGAACAAAAGTCAAAAGAGGAAGCATATATAATCAAAATGCATTAAATCTTTTTAATAATTGGAAAAATACAAATTTAACCTCAATGAAATTCCATTTCATACCTAACAGATTAGCAAAATCTATATGTCTATATTTATACACACATGTAACAGCACTCCAATGGGTCTAAAGGGTTAACTTGCTTCAAGATAACACACTCCTTACTTGCTGACCTAAACCCTGAATCCATGGCAGATAGATCACTGGCCTTGAGGAGTAAATGTCCAAAACTTTCCTGGGCAGCAGAGATCAGCAAGTCTGTTTGAAGCTGCCTCTGCTTTCTGATTAGCCCAGCCATTTTTTTTTTTTAGCAAACTGTTTTTCTTTTTTCAGGTCATGCAAATGATTTTAATAACCTCCTTTTGTGTATCTGTAGAGTTACTTTCCATTACAGACAGAACAGAGTACTCCTCCACATCATGAAATAAGAACCAGCCCCCCGCCCTTGCACAACTCCAAGGCACTGAGATAAAATTTGTTACCTGACATCAACAAGTCTGTATGCAATCAAGAAATGTTGCAGACCACTGCACTCCCTTTACTGACTAGCTACCCTAAACCCCTTTGAAAACCTCAGGCATCCACCTTCTCCCCAGGTAGCCTGCCTCCTGAGTAAAGATCAAATTCCTTTCTGGTCAAAACTTGTCTCTTGAATATTGGCTTTTCCAGAAACAAGCAGCTGAACTTGGGATTTAGTAACACTCACAAACACACACACACACATACACACACCACGATTTAAAATAGAATTCTTGCAAAGAGTATATTATAAGGTCTTGCTTTTTATCCAGTGTGACATTGTGTCCCTTTGGTGTATCTTAGTGAATTTACATTTCATATAATTATCTGCAAAAAGTGTAGATTTATGAGCTTGCTGTCTATCCCATCAGTTTTTTTGTTCCTTTTTTCCCTTCTTTTCCTTGTTTTCTGTTTATTATTATTATTATTATTGTAGTATTTCATTAAATTCCTCTACTGGTTTTTAGGTATAGCTGTTTTATGTGTGCATCATTGTTGTAAGGCTTGCAATATTTGCCTGACAGCATTACACTAACATGTCTCGCTTCCCATCCTTTGTGCTATACTTATCCTGCACATTATTTCTATATACTTTATAAACCCTCTGATACATTGTTATTATTTTTACTTTAGAGAAAAAGTGGAAATTAGAATATTGAGAAACTAAAAAGTAAATATATTTTATATTTGCACATATTTATATCTATATCTATCTATGTTATCTCTTTATATCTATATCTATATCTATATCTATATCTATATCTATATCTATATCTATATCATCTATATATATATCATCTCTCTGTATATCTAACATTTCTTGCTCTTCATTCCTTTGTGGGGATCCTATAATTAGATTATGATGTATTTTTCTTTGTGTTTAAATTTCTTGTGTTTCATTGAACTTTGGGAGTATGTGAAGTTATGTTTTTCAATAATGTGGTAAGTTTTGGTCACAAACTTTTTTTTTTTTTTGCTTGTCTACCCCTGTCTTCTGAAATTTTTATATACATTAGATGATTTAATTATTATCTCACAGATCTTTAGCATAATTCAGTTTTTTGCTCTCTATATACTGTATTTTGTATTTTATTTTTGTTTCATCTTCAAGTTCATTCATCTATTCTTCTACAGTGTCTAATATGCTATTAAGCCTATCAAATGCAATTTTCATATGAAAATAATCACTTTTGGCTTGATATTATTTTCTTAAATCTAGATTTCTATATTTTCTCAAAAAATACAAAATTACTAAATACTTTTCATGGCATCTTTTTCTTCCGTCTTTAATCTTTATATCACTTCTACATTAGTTTGTGTCTAGGGGCTTGGTAAATATAATTATAGCTGGCAGTTATTTACCTAAGAACACACTACCTCAAATAGTCATGACCAAAATTAAAATTGCCATTCTTCACTTGGCTTAAATTTTTAATGTCTTAATTTTGAGTAGTTTTCCATTGACTTTATGATTCCTGCTTGAACCATTTTAAACTATTTTATTTCCTTAACTATAATAAAATCTCAATTCTTATACTTCCCTTCATTTAATCTATCAGGGAAAGAAACCCAATATGAACAGAAACAAAACTGCATATGAAGGCAAAACTGTGGGATAGGGATGAGTACACCCAAGATAAGAAATTGCAAAGGACATGAGAAAACACTTCTGGTAGTAGATGGACAAAATTGTGCTTTGATGACATAAGAAAAAAGGAGATCTAATAAGTAAAAAATCAAGAGAACTTAACTATATGCCAGACCTGTATTAGAAATGAATATAAATAAAATATTTATTTTTGTCCTTAAGAAATCTATAACCCAATTAGAAAGAGAAAAAAATGAAATGAATGATTCAAATACAGAAGGAGACAGTGTTAAGAGAATGCAATCAAGAAGGCTACTTATGGGGCATCTGGATGGCTCAGTCCGTTAAGCATCCGACTTTGATTCAGGTCATGATTTCCTAGTTTATGAGTTAGAGCCCTGCATAAGGCTTTGCTCTGACAGCTCAGAGCCTGGAGCCTGCTTCCAATTCTGTCATTCTCTCTCTCTCTCTCTCTCTCTCTCTCTCTCTCTCTCTCTCTCTCTCAAAAATAAATAAACTTTTTTTTTTTTTAAAGAAGACTATTTATTTCAGACTGGAGGGTCTGGGAATGATACATGAGATGCACCATCAAGGATGAGGAAAATTCATCCAGGCAGCAAAAGCACATTCTTGGCGGTAAAATCCATGTACATGAACACAGAAAACTGTCAGATAGCATGACAGGCAGATTAGTGGAACTTCACATAGCTTGGTAGCCTACATTGGATGATGTGTGCAGGAAAGGACTGGCAAGTTTATTGAAAGTACACATTTTCCCTTTAAAAACAAAGATATCTTCAAATTATGAAAGTTTTAATGCTGTTTACTTCCATTTTTCTTTCTTATATCCTCAAGACGAGTATCCTAAAATGTTTGCCTCTAAGTTGTTAGAAGCTTTGGACTGTGGATATTTTGAAAAGTATTGATAGAGCTTATTTGGAAAGATTTCTGTATGCAATGGAATACATATGCTATTATAAGATGAAATAGTGATCCTGAATCTACTGGCCATGCTCACTTTTTATAGGCATTTTGGATACCCCATTATCATTTACCTTGTCCATGACAACTCAGGGTAATCAAATAATTTTTACTGTTTTCAAAAAACTTATTTGTAATCAGGAAGAATTAATTCATCTTTTGTAGGTGTTTGGGATATAAAAAATTTGAGTAGAGTAAGATTTTAATTTGATTGATATTTTTCAAAGCAAGTTTGTTTTCAATAATAACATGGATATAAGGTTGTTGCTTAAAAAGAGGACTGATTTTAGCTATACTGAAAGGATGAGTAGAAAAATCAGCTTTGATGGTAAGCCAGAACATACATTTTTCCCTATTTCAGTCTGTTGAAATTATATCTGTTCAACTCCACATTTGATTTTCATGTAGAATAAGCAATGCAACTTAAAGAAGATAAAGTAGATTTTATCTAACTAATGTTATACAGAGGACGGCATTATTCATTTGGCTCAAAAATATCTGTTAATAACAGTAAAAGATGATGTGAAGCCACATTGAAATTCTGACACAAGCTGTTTGTTAGGTACTATTGTATTGAAGTGACAGGATAAAAAGTGCCTCCAAATGTAGTTCTAGAAAGTAAGAAAAGTGTTGGATGAACTTTGGCCATTGTTGCAGTCATTAAAGGTATTTTTTAAAGATCATTTTTATACATAAGATAAGGTAATGTGTAGAATCTGTCAAGGCAGAAGGAATACTTAGCTGTAAAGATTTAATGATTTCAAAGGAAAGTACTCCCCATCTGCAAATCACCATTTATAGACAAATTGTAGGTCTGTCTAATGGAGCTTCCTATTTTCCTTGCATAAGTCACAAGTGAGACATGAATTTTACATCTGATGTGAAAATATATACAGTTATGGCTCCTTTGTGACTTGCACAAAAAAAGAAGGAAACATTGTATATCTTTGATAGAAACTGAAAGAACTAAGTTTTATAACTTTTCTCTAAGAAAGCACATAAAAAACCATCATAAAAAAAAGCTATTGAGCCAAAGGTATTTTTTTTCTTTTATGATTCCATATCCAAAAAAATAAAAATAAAAATAAATAAAAGAACAAAATCAACTATTGTTGGTGATCACTGCAAGCTACATAATATGCAAAATGTTTGAAGGCAAAAATTTTCTTTGTGAAAGTTTGGAAACTTTCCAGGAATGTGATACCTGGATGTTTTCTTGAGGCAAGAGACCCTTATCTTAGCCACCAAATAATCACACTAATTGGAATTTTTTTGAGAAGAAATTAACTGCATTTAATTTAAATATATGCTCTAGACTCTTTTTTTTTTCTGATTCATTGGTTTTTAAAAATGTTTACTTATTTTAAGAGAGAGAGAGCACAAGTGGGAGAGACACAGAGAGTGAAAGGAGGCACAGAATCTTCAGCAGGCTCCAGGCTCTGAACTGTCAGCACAGAGCCTGACTCAGGGCTTGAACTCATGAGCTGTGAGATGGTGATCTGAGCCTAAGTCAGACACTTAACCAACAGAGCCACCCAGGTGCCCCTATGCTTTCTGATTCTTGACCAATGTATTAACTCATAGCCCTCCCATTGTATTATTTCTGTTTAGGACCTTAGAGTCATAGGTCAGAAATGTTGTTCCATCATTTTTAATTATCTTAGGTGAAGGACAAAATTTAGGTAAAAATCTCAATAGTCTCTTTGAGATCAAGGACTGGCATAACCTTTATGTTTTTATCATTATTTTATAAAATTTACTAATTTTATTTTTATTTAAAAATAATAATGTTACAGTGAAAACAGTCCATTCTGAGGTCAACTTGTGTCCCAAATAGAGGCAGTTGGATGCCTTCCCTTCTAAATTCAGTTCTGCCAGGTGCTTCTTATCCTTCAAATCAGAGGAGACTCTTGAATCCATCCATACAAGGAGGACTCAGAAGAATCACATGCCAGGTTATCTTTGCCAAGGAACATGATTAGGTATGCAAATGCCTGAAGGAAGTTTCTGGAATTATGGTATATTCATTCATTCATTCTTTCATTCATTAAACAAGTATACATGATTATACCTAGTATGTGCTAGGATTTACAATAGAATTTAAGGTTATACTGGTGAACATGATAGTATGGAACTTTCATGCAAATAGGTAATGATTTAAAGACATGATTTAGAGGAGGTGCTGAGATAGGACCACCCAATCGAGTATGGTGGGAGGCAGAAAACATTTCCTTAAGCAAGTAATTAATTCATAGTTGAAGAATGAGTAGGAGTTATACAGGCAGAGAAAATAACTTCAAGGAAGAGTTAATACATGTGCTGCCTCATTGGGAGTAAGAGAGAAAATGGTGTATTTAATAAACTGGTGCTTGGTTGGAGGTAGCTGGTGACAAGGCTGAAGAGCCAGGCAAGGGAGAGTATGAAGTGCTTTAAAAACAATTTTAAAGTATTTTTCCTAGTGGTATTGAAAAATCATTGATGAGAGTGCTGCTATAAACATTGGGGTACAAGTGCCCCTATGCATCAGTACTCCTGTATCCCTTGGGTAAATTCCTAGCAGTGCTATTGCTGGGTCATGGGGTAGGTCTAAGAACCTAAATGTCCATCAACTGATGAATGGATAAAGAAATTGTGGTTTATATACACAATGGAATACTACGTGGCAATGAGAAAGAATGAAATATGGCCTTTTGTAGCAACGTGGATGGAACTGGAGAGTGTGATGCTAAGTGAAATAAGCCATACAGAGAAAGACAGATACCATATGTTTTCACTCTTATGTGGATCCTGAGAAACTTAACAGAAACCCATGGGGGAGGGGAAGGAAAAAAAAAAAAGAGGTTAGAGTGGGAGAGAGCCAAAGCATAAGAGACTGTTAAAAACTGAGAACAAACTGAGGGTTGATGGGGGGTGGGAGGGAGGGGAGGGTTGGTGATGGGTATTGAGGAGGGCACCTTCTGGGATGAGCACTGGGTGTTGTATGGAAACCAATTTGACAATAAACTTCATATATTGAAAAAAAAAATCATTGATGTGTTTTTTTAAGCAGGTGTGTAATATTCATATTTGAGTTTAGGAAAGGGCTCTACAAACTTTTTTTAAAGAGAGAGTCTCTTTTTTTAAAGAGACTAAGCATTTTAGATTTGCAGACCACATGTAAGTAGTAATTCAACTCTGCCATTATAGTGTGAAAGCAGACATAGGCAATGCACACATGAATGAGTATGACTGTGCTCTAATAAAACTGTATAAATCAATAAAAAAAAAACTAAAATAAAGGTGACCAGGGGGCACCTGGGTGGCTCAGTAGTTTAGGAACCTGACTTTTGATTTCAGCTCAGGTCATGATCTCACAGTTTGTGGGATTGAGCCCCACATAGGCTCTACACTGACAGCAGAGCCTGCTTGGATTTCTCCCTGTCTCTCTCTCTGTTCCTCTCCTACTTGTACATGCGTACGTTCTCATTCTCTCTCTCTCTCCCTCTCTCTCTCTCTCTCTCTCTCAACATAAATAAGTAAACACACAAAAAAATAAAGGTGATCAGTCTGTGGTCCATAGTTTGCCAACCCCTGGTTTAAGATCATCTGTATGCAGTAAGAAGAATGCACTGAATATAAGTACTATTGGGAGTAGGGAGAAAAACTAGGAGGCATGAAGAAATCTCTATGAAACATGACTCCGGTCTGGACAAAGGTAATGGAGTGGGAATAAGAAGTAAATATTTAAAATATTTAAGACGTAGAACTAACAGAATGTGATACTAGGTGAAATATGAAGTATTAATGAGAAAGAAAAGGTGACTAGGTTCTGGGCATGTGGCTCTTATGACTGGGTGATAGCAGGAGATAATATATATATTTTTTAAGTTTATTTATTTATTTTGAGAGAGACAGAGGCAGAGAGAGAGTGGGAGAAAAAGAATCCCAAGCAGGCTCTGCACTGTCAGCACAGATCCCGACGTAGGCCAAGGTCATGACCTGAGCCGAAATCAAGAGTTGGACCCTTAACCAGGCACCCAAGGAAAGAATATTAATCAGGGTCTTACTATACATCAGACACTGTTCTAAGCCCTTTATATATATTAACTCATTGAATTTATTTATTCATTTCTCCCTCCCCCCCTTCCTTCCTTCCTTCATATTGTGGTAAGAACAGTTAAAATGAGATCTACTCTCTTAACAAATTTTTAAGTATTCAAAACAGTACTGTTAAGTATCAGCACAATGTTGTATAGATAATCTCCTAAACTTAATTACCTTGCAAAACTGAAACTTTATGCACATTCAATAACACTTTCCCATTTTCCTTCCCCCCCCACCACCCTGGCAACCACTATTCTATCCTCTGCTTCTATGTGCTTATTTTATATGCCTTATGTAAGTAGTATCAGGCAGTATTTTTCCTTCTGTGATGCTTTTTACTTAGCATAGTGTTCTCAAGGTTAATTGATATGGTGAGATTTCTTTCTTTTTTAAGGTCAAATAATATTCTATTATATGCATATACCCCCTTTTCCTTATCCATTCACTTATTAATGTGTATTTAACAATAGCTGTACCATTTTACATTCCCACCCACAATGTATAGGGTCTCAATATCTCCACATCTTCACCAACATTAGTTGTTTTTTTTTTTTTTTTCATAATAGCCATTCTAACAGAGTAGGATCATATTTCATTGTGTTATTCATTTGTGTTTCATGATGATAAGTGATGTTAAGGATCTTTTCCTATACCTGTTGGTCATATGCATGTCTTCTTTGCAAAAATGTCTATTCAAGCCCTTTGCCCATTTTTAAATATTATTATTATTATTATTACTTTATTTGATTTTGCTATTGACTTAAAGGAATGCTTTATATATTTTGGTATTAGTCCATTATCAGATACAGGATTTGCAAATATTTTCTCCCATTCTGTAGATTGTAATTTCATTCTGTTAATTATTTTCTTTACTGTGCAAAAGCTTTTTAGATTGATGTAATCTTGCTTATCAATTTTGCTTTTATAGCTTATGCTTTTAGTGTCATATCCAAGAAATTATTGCCAGATCAATGTCATAAAGATTTTCTCCTATGTTTTCTGGTAGGAGTCTTATTGCTTCGGGTCTTAAGATTTAAGTCTTTGATTTATTTTGAGTTGATTTTGTAAATGGTTTAAGATTTTACTCTTTTGCATGTGGGTATTGTGTTTCCAGCACCATTTGTTAAAGAGACTATTCTTTTTCCATTGTGCCCTCATGGTGCTCTTGTCTAAGATCAGTTCATTAAATATGTGTGGGTTTATTTCTGGGCTCTCTATTCTGTTCCTTTGGTTTATATGTCTGTCTTTATGCTGGAACCACACCTTTAGTTACTGTAACTTTATTTTATAATTTGAAATCAGGAAGTGTGATGCCTCCAGCTTTGGTCTTCTTACCAGGATTGTTTTGGCTATTTGGAGTCCTTTGTGAATTTTAGAAAATGCTTTTTTTTTCAATTTCTATAAAAAATAGTCATTGAGATTTTGATAGAGGTTGCACTGAATTTGTAGATTATTTTGAGAAGTATGGACATTTTAAGTCTTCTAAACTACGAGACATCTTTCTATTTGTGTCTTCTTTAATTCCCTTCATAAATGTCTTATAGTTTTCAGTGTACAAGTCTTTTATCTTCTTAATTAAGTTTACCCCCAAGTATTTTCTTCTTTTTGGTGGTATTGCAAATGGGATTGTTTTGTTAATTTCTTTTTTAGATTGCTTGTTGTTATTGTATAGAAATACAACTAATTTTTGTATGTTGATTTTCTTTCCTGCAATTTTACTGAATTTCTTTATTGGTTATTACATTTGTTTTGTGTGTGTGTGTGTGTGTGTGTGTGTGTGTGTGTGTAGTTTTTAGGGATTTTAAGGATATAAAATTGTGTCATCTGTAGATAGATAGTTTTGCTTATCCTTATCTGATTTCGAAGACTTTTATTTTTCTTGCCTATTGCTCTGAGAATTCCAGTATTATGTTGAATAGAAGTGTTAAAAATTGGAGGGCCCGGGTGGCTCAAGAATAGGTGTCTGACTCTTGATTTCAGCTCAGGTCATTAGCTGATGGTTCATGAGTTCGAACCCTGTGACTGGCTCTGTGCTGACAGTGCAAAGTTGCTTGGGATTCTCTGTCTTCCATTCTCTCTCACATTCTCCCTCTCCCCCCCACCCCATCCCACTTCCCACTCTCTCAAAAGTAAAAACATAAACATTTTTAAAAATGGGCATTCTTGCTTTCTTCTTGATTTTGGAGGAAAAAACTTTCACTTTCTCATCATTGAGTATGACATTAGCTGTGGGTTTTTCACATACAGCCTTTATTTTATTAAGGTAATTCCTTTTGATTCTTAGTTTACTGAGAGTTTTTATCATGAAAAGGTGTTGAATTTTGTCAAATGCTTTTTCTGCATCCAACAAGATGTGGTTTTCATCCTCATTCTGGGGGTGCCTCTTAGTAGTTGATTTTTATGTTTGACCATACTTACATCCAGGAGATAAATCTCATTTAGGCAGGTTGTATAATTCTTTTAACATGCTGTTTAATTTGGTTTGTTAATATTTTGTTCATGATTTTTATATCTATCTTCATCAGGGATTTTGACCTGTTTTTTTCTTTTAATTTTCTTGTGTGTTTTTTCCTGGCTTAGGTATCAATCAGGGTAATGCTGTCCTAACAAGAATTTGTCAGTGTTTCCTCCTCTTCAATTTTTTAGAAGACTTTGAGAAGTATTTTCATTAATTTTTCTTTAAATGTTTGATAAAATTCACCACTGAAGTCATGTATCTGGGATTCTCTTTGTTTGGAGGTTATGGATTACTGACTTAATCCCTTGGCTAGTGATAGATCTGTTCAGATAGTCTATTTTTATTATTCAGTCTTGGTAGGTTGCATGTTTCTAGAAATTTATCCATTTCTTCTAGATTATCCAATTGTTTAACATATAATTGTTCATAGTAGTCTCTAGTTATTGCTTTATTTCTGTAGCATCAGTTTTAATGTATTCTCTTTCACTTCTGATTTTATTTATATGAATCTTTTTTCTTATTTTCTGAGTCTAGCTCTTGGCCTGCCAATTTTATTTATCTTTTCAAAAAGCCAACCATTAGTTTTGTTGATTTTTTCTATTGGTTTTCTGTTCTCTATTTTATTTATATCTACTCTAATATTTATTATTTCCTCCCTTCTGCTAATTTTGGGTTTAGTTCATACTTTTTCTAGGTTTTGAGCTCTGAAATTAGGATGGTTACTTTAGACTTTTTTTTGTTTTGTAATGTAGTATTTCTCACCATTAACTTCCTTCCTAGTAATCTTTTTTTCTGCATCTCATAAGTATTCATATATTTTATTTTGTTTTCATTTATCTGAGGACATTTTCTAATTTCTATTTTGAGTTTTGTCTTTGACCCATTGGTTGTTTTTGGTGTGCTGTTTAATTTCTACATACATGTGAAGTTTCCACTTTTTACTTCTGTTATTAATTGCTTGTTTCATTCCAATGTGGTTGGAGATGATTGATTTCAATCTTCTTAAATTTCTTAAGTATTGGTTTGTGGTCCACTGTGTGATCTATCTTGGAGAACATTCCATGTGTGCTTGATAAGAATGTATATTCTGCTGTTGTTGAGTAGAATGGTGTGTATACTTGCAGGACCAAACGTCCATCTGGTCTATCGTGCTGTTCAAGTCTGCTGTTTCCTTGTTGGTTTTCTGTCTGGATGTTCATTATTGAAAGTGGAGTATTGAAATTTCCTCTTAATATTGCATTCCTGTCTAATTCTCCTTTCAGGTCTGTCAGTGTTTGCTTTAGGTATTTAGATGGCCTGATGTTAGGTGCATATATATTTGTAATTATTATATCTTTTTAAAAATAATTATTATACATTTTATTATTTGTAATATATTTGTCTTTTTTGACAATTTTTGACATGTAGTCTATTTTGGCTGATATAAATATAACCCTAAATTTTCTTTTCGGTGCCATTGGCATGGAATATTTTTTTTCCATCTCTTCACTTTCAACCTATGTGTGTCCTTAAATCAAAAGTGGATGTCTTGTAGAAAGAATATGATTGGATTTTGTTTTTTATTCCCCCATTCAACTACTACTGTAGGCCTTTTTTGGTGTGTTTAATCATATCAAATGGAGAATGTTTTTTGTTGTTTATTTGTTTGTATTCTACTTGCTCACTTTGCAGTAAGTCAGGGGGTGGGGTCTGGCATGAACTAGCTTGCTAGTTCAAAGTACAGCTTTTGTTCTCCATGGTCCCGGAGTTACTAGCATGTGCCAGATCCCATTAGCACTCTGGGACAGGTGACACTGAAGCCAGTAGCTCAAGCAGCTGCCAGAAAGATCTGATGTTGAAGATATATTCCAGTCCTTTCTTTCCATTCTAAGAAAGAAGCTGAGATCTGGAGTTTTCCTTCCAATTGGATGATGCTATCTCCATAGAAAAGCTTATGGAAAGAACGAGTCTCATATATTCTTACTGGCTTTTCTCTTGTTCAGGATGCAACAGCCTCTCATCTAGTTTCCAGATTTCTCACACAGGGCATTGCTCTGTGTACTGTTGTTGAATCAGTATGCCTGTGGGGTGAAGGAAGGTCCAGGGCTTTCCATTATGCCATCTTTCTGCTATTACTATCCTGAATTTATTTTTGTAAAAACTCCATGAAATAGAAATTACCATTTTGTCAAATTTACACATGAAGTACAGAAAAAGAACTTTGGAGTGAATTCTCTTAAGACAGGAGGAATGTTATTATATGCAAATGCAGGTAAGGACAAATCAGTAGAGAGAAAGATATTGAAAATATTGGAAAAGTTACCAATTAAGCGAATAAGCTGAGAAAGTAGAAAGGGATAAGATGCAGAATTAAGGTGGATTTGCATCAGTGATAAGGATGCCTTTTCTGATGTTGTGCTAAAAAAAGGAAAAAGGGTGTGTAGGGCATTTGGGAGGTTTGTAGGTCTAGAGTCAAGAAGTCAAGACCATTTTGTCCAACAGTTTCAATTATCTTTCTAAAATAGCATCTGACATTGCCTGCTGAAGCAGGATATGGAGGTTTGAGGAGAGTGGTGAGTGTTGGAATTAGTCACTGTAAAGACATAGCAGGGTAGTGGCACTGAGGGCTCAAGTAAGACTAGGGACAATACATTATAGTGGAACCATTCTGTGGAGTTCCCTGCTTTCTTCAGTAATACTAAGCAGCTTGAGTAGAGGCACACAGATATATTGAGTAGAGGCACACAGATTCTTCAGTAATACTAAGCAGCTTGAGTAGAGGCGCACAGATACAGATATTAAATGAGTAGATTCAGTAAGCATTCAAAGAGTGAATATAATGAAAGAACATTGCGGCAAAAGAATTAAAGATGTAACAGAAAGTGACTGAAACAGTAAACCATGTATCTTAGTTTATATAGGGTAAAAGATAAAGACAGAGGTCCTAATAAAAAAGGAGAAATTAGAAATCATGGATAAAATAATTTTGATGTGGCTGAAGACTGAATAGAATTGCCAGTAACATGTAAAATATTTGTAAAGATGAGAAGTAATATAAAGTGTTATAATTGATTTTATTATTTCAAATGCAGTATAATTCCTTTTCCTGTTTGCATCAGAAAAGTTGAATTGTTTCCCAGCTCCTCTTCCAAATTTGATGCTTATAGTTTAGAACATTTCAGTGTTTGCTTGTCTGAGTTTATTACAATGTATTATCTTTAAGATTTTTATTTTACTGTTTTTTTTATATTTTTTCAGAAAGAGAAAATGTGTGTGTGTATGTGTGTGTGTGTGTGTGTGTGTGTGTGTGTGTTCAAGCACGAGTTGGGGAGGAGCAGAGGGAGAGGGAGATAGAGAATCTTAAGTAGGCTCCACACCCAGCACAGAGCCCAATGTGGGGCTCAGTCTCATGATTATGAGATCATCACCTGAGCTGAAATCAAGTTTTGGACTGAGCCACACAGGTGCCCCTACACAGTATCATCTTTAAAACTTTGTATATTTTGTAAAAAATAGAAATGTTGGATTAAACTTTACATGCGGAAGGGTTTGCTGTGCAGAAAGACTACAAATCTTTTGATCACTCACTCTACATTAACCTCCTATTTAATTTCATTCTGTTTTCATCTGCACAGAAAGTTTTAGTAAAGCATACATTCCTTTAAAATACTGCAAAGGAACTACTTTATTAAAACAAAAGTTATATTAAAATAAAATTTTAAGAACTGGGCGCCTAGTTCAGTTGGTTTTGCATCTGACACTTCACCAACTGAGCGACCAAGGCACCCCAGGAATTCCATTTGGGTGCAGCAATGCTGGAATAACAAACATCGTCAGACAGTCCTTTCTATTAACTCTTTAAACTTTCAATTTTGATAAATATGTAATCATAATAAATATATGTCCTTGTGATAAAATTCCCAGTAATATTTATTCCAAGTAATGCATTGCTAAGAGAAAAGCTAAAGCTACTTAATATGTTTTTTTTTCCTAATTAATTTTACAAAAGGATAAGAAACATCATGCGTTTTCTCTCTAGAACATTTCTAGTTATTATTTTTTTTTCCCTAGTTATTCTTATTTGTAACCCTGTCATTTTGAATCATTTCCTGTTTTGGCTAAGTTAAGGGATTAGATTGAAGTTGATAATAATACTTAAAGTAGGTCATGGTAAAATAAATCATAATTCCTTAATATGCTAAACTCAATCCACAAACATACAATAATTAAATGTCATTGCAGGAAAAAAATAGCATTTAGAACATTTGAATAGATAGCCTGATTTTCTGTGTCTAATGATCTTATAATAACATTCTCAGAGTGACTGCCCTCTCAGATCTTCATGGGGAAAATATCTCAAAATAAAGTTGTATCTCTTGCTCTCCTGCATCTTCCCAAGTTCTTGAAACACTGTTTCAAGTTGAATTGAGTATATGGTTAGATACATTAGCATATAAGATATTGAAGTATATAGTTCACGTGTTCATGGTTAACCTTATGAGTTCTATCAACAATAAAGGAGGAAAGGAAAATCTCCGCTTTCCTGTGAATCTTTTCATCAATAAGTTAGACATACAATAACATTTATGCTAGTAGCCACCAGAGTTTTATGTAAAGCTAGTGTCTATATGCTGCTATACAGTGGAAAGTATAATAGGTAAATGGTAACAAGATGAGGATTCTAGACCTAGCCTTGTGATTTTATGGGAAACTCTTGGCAGTTATTTAATTTATAGTTAGGCCTTAATTTGCCAAGATTGTATTTGAGAAGTGTGGCTTTTCTGGTCCTTCATTCATCTATGATTCTTGAACCATAAAATCTAGATAGCTATTATTAACTGTGCTTTTACTTTGTTCTCAACTTTTCTTTTAGTATCTCATTTAAATTTCACAGAAGCCTAAGATGTATGTTTTATTTTGTCTATTTCACGGGTAAGTAAGCTGACAGAAAGGAGGACACTTATACACAGGAATGCATGCATTCACATGTTATTGGGAATGCAAACTGCAGAGTGGTCCAAATGCAGAGTGGTGCAGACACTCTGGAAAATAGTATGGAGATTCCTCAAAAAGTTAAAAACAAAACTACCCTACAATCTAGCAATTGCACTACTAGGTATTTACCAGAAAGATACAAAAATACTGATTTGAAGGGATACATGCACCCTAATATTTATAGCAACACTATCAACAATACAACAATAGCCAAATTATGGAAAGAGCCCAAGTGTCCATCGAATGATGAATGGATAAAGAAGAAGCAGTATATATATATATATATATATATATATATATACACACACACAATGGAATAATAGCCATAAAAAATATGAAGTCTTGCTGTTTGCAACTATGTGGATGGAGCTAGAGAGTATTATGCTAAGTGAAATAAGTCAGTCAGAGAAAGACAAATACCATATGAATTCACTCATGTGGAATTTAAGAAACAAAAGAAATGAACACAAAGGGGCAAAAAGAGAGCAGCAAGCCACAAGAGAGTGTCTTAACTATAGAGAACAAACAGGGTTGCTGAATGGGGGAATGGGTTAAATGGGTGATGGGTATTAAGGAGGGCACTTGTTGCAATGAGCACTGAGTGTTATATGTAAGTCATGAATCACTAAACTTTACACCTGAAACTAATACTACACTGTATGTTAAGTAACTGGAATTTAAATAAAAGCTTGAATCTACAGAAAAAAAAAATTAAGCAATCCTCTATCTGAAAAGAATGATAACTCTGAAGTCACTATTCTTATACATGTCAAATATACACATTCATGAATGTTATCTCTTTGGATCCTAGGATATTTATAAAGAAGACATGGACAGAAGTGGACAGACAACGTGATTTACAGAATACATGGCATATTTGTAGTTATTTGTCACAGTAGATTATATGAATCTGTGGCATAATCTCTCAGATGATTAAAACGCCTGCTGGTGACATAATATGCTAATTAGAAGGCTGTGACTTTCACCTACTTTTAGGATAGTAAATTCTGTTCTTTACTACAGCTACATTCTTTACCATTAGGTGGATAGTGCTAAGTACACCAATCATGAAAATATATATTACTGATTATATGATTGGTTACAATGGTACAAATTAATTCTATTACTCCCTACCCTCACCTGTACTATGAGTTCAAAGCAAAGCACAAAACAATTAGTGAGGGTTTATACTTATTCAATTTATATTTATGTAATACAATGTTTTGAATGAATTTCTATTCAATTAAAGGGCAAAACAAGTCTTAATACTTGATTTTTTAAAATAGGAGACATATACAGATATTGAACCATGAATTAACAGAAAATATTAGTCATTATTTAGTTTTAAAAAAGAGTGAAATGGCTATGAATGTTTATCCCCAATCTTTACATGTTTAAAATTTACATTATTTATTAGAATATTTTTTAATTAAAAATACTCACAAAAGCATTGATGCACAAAGAACCAATGAATCATATAAGAGGTAGATTATTCCACAGTCTACCTCGGTTATGGAGAAACAGAGTGTCACACTTGCCTTTCAGTGTCTTTTTTATTGAGTTGTATTGATATCTGTATTCCAGTTGCATTTTTTTTAAATTTTTTTTTAATGTTTATTTATTTTTGAGACAGAGACAGACAGAGCATGAACAGGGGAGGGTCAGAGAGAGAAGGAGGCACAGAATCTGAAACAGGCTCCAGGCTCCGAGCTGTTAGCACAGAGCCCGACGCGGGGTTCGAACTCACGGACTGTGAGATCATGACCTGAGCCAAAGTCGGCTGCTTAACTGACTGAGCCACCCAGGCGTCCCTTCAGTTGCATTTGTAAAAATAATTGTATTATCTACAGATTCTAAAGTTGCTGAGGTCCTTTCTAAGCAAAGACAATTCCAGCCAATATTGTAATTAAAACAAGAATATGGTGCAAGCTATTTTCTTTGACCATTTTTTCCCTACATTCAGATCATATAGGTCTTACAGCAATAGTTATGAGGCCATTACTACTAGTGATGGAATAGTATTTATCTATTTTGTATATATATATATTTTTTCTAAATATTTGACTCTTGGTATTTACATTTTGCAAAGTTTTTGGCCTCCTGTCATTCTCTAAATTAGCATGTAAAAGTAGATGCTGAAACAATCATATAAAATATATTAAATATTATGAAAGTAAAATGTTGACTTAGTATGTAAAATCAACTCTAGGAAACAGTCTTTAAACTCATGGGGGAAAAAAAAGAAAGATTTTGACCTGAATGCATATTTGGGAATGATAAAACTGACAAAAACAATCCCAAGATTTCATATATATGGAAATATTGTAGTAGATTCAGAGTTTCTTTGGACTGTTAAGCCACATGGCAATATATATTATTAGCAGAAAGGCAGAGATTGAGTTTTCTACAATTCATCTTTAGTTAAAACTATGAAAAGCTAAATGGTATCAGGGAGAATGGAGTTTGTAGAATGCTAGCATCTTGGTTTAGGAAAAGCTTCAGAAAAGGACTGTGTCTTGGTTGGTAATTCAGAAAGAAGCAGAACATCGGATCATAGGCAATTGTGTTATAAAATAAACAATGCTTCACAAAAATTCCAGAGAGCTAGGGTGAAAGAATTAACATGTTACTGATAGGTCTTTAAATATTGAGTCTCTTAGTGAAACCTAATAGTAATTTTATGTAGTAGGTATTGTTATTTCCACTTTATAGATTTTGAAAATGAGATTCGAAGAGAGTAAGTCATCTGATATCATATAGCTGGTAAATTATTGAGTTAATATTTGAAATTAAGTATCTCAAACTACCAAACCTTTGTTCTTGTCCTGTCTCTTGGCACTGAAAATACATCTTATTCAACTTTAAAATACTTATAGGTCTCTGTGAATTTAATCTGGCAAATTTTTCTTCTTCTTCTTCTTCTTCTTCTTCTTCTTCTTCTTCTTCTTCTTCTTCTTCTTTGAGAATTGTAGGTTAAATTTGACAATTACCTTTGTTCTACCTCCCCTGCTTTAAATTCTCTCTGAGGAAACATTCTATTACTTTTCTATTGCCAGAGTTTGGCCATAATTTTTTTCTAATAAATACAAGTAAAACATACTATATTCCACATGGGGATTGCTTTATTTCTACCTTCTTGCTTTGATAAAGATGATTAAGGTAGCTTTACATTTGACTTTTCACTTACTTGTTACTAACTAAAAATGATTCAGTGGGAGACAGCTAAAAATTGACAAAATATATGGGAAAAAAGTGAATCTCAAAATATTGGATATCAGGCTGTGAAGGACAATGATCCGTGAAATATGCCAAATAAGCACACAGAGCATATAATTCACTGCCTTAATTTGCTACCTGGATAAATTTTCCAAGCAACAGGAATGGGAGGGAAGACTCAGCCTGGCTGCCTTCCTGAGCTGAGGACACAGATTTGGAAGTCTGGAGAAGCTAAGGCAGCTAGAATTCACAGTATTGAAAGAGGAGAGCTGCACTCAGAGAGAATGCTAGGAATGCACAGAAGACTTTCTTTGAGTATTCAGTTCAGTACTCATCAGCATGTGCATATGAAAAAACAACTTCAAGATGGAAAAGGATATCCTGAAAGGATTGGAAGAAGCAGTATTCAGAATCTGCCCAGGCAAGGAATAGTTCCTATTCTGACAGCCAGAGTGGAAAATTTCATAATTTAGGACTCATTTGCTAGAGTACTACAAAGTCTTGCCTCAGTAATGAGGGAAAAAATAACCCTAAATGAAATGCTGCAGAGGTCTTTTTAAAAACAGCATAAAAAAATAGACCTGAATGGATCAGACTGTTTCCAAGTTACTTAACCACATCTCAGAACAAAGGTCAAGAATATAAAAATACACAACATCCAATAATGTAAAATTCAAATATCTGGCACCAATAAAAAAAATTCTGGGTATGCAAAGAATCAAAAATTATAACTCATGTTGAGAACCAAATTAATTAACTGAAATGGCCACAAAAAGGATACCTATGATAGAATTACTAGACCAGAACGCATAAGCAGTTACTTCAATTAAGTTATATATGTTCAAGAACCTAGAGGAAATATTTAACATGTTATTTAGGGAAAAATAAAAACTATGTGTATACAAAATTTGAAATGTTCATAGAAGTCATTTTGGTAATAGATGAAACTTGGAAGCAACCAAAATGTTCATCAAGAGATGAATACATGAACACAATATGATAGAGCCATAATATGGAATACCACTCAGCAATATAAAGGAATCAACTATTGACATGCTCAACAACTTGTATGAATCTCACAATAATTGTTGTAAGTGAAAAATATCAGACAAAAAAGTGTATATTATGTGATTATGGTTAAATAGGACTTTAGAAAATGCAAACTAATTGGGGTGCCTCAGTGGCTCCATTAAGCAGCCAACTTCAGCTCAGGTCTCACGGTCTGTGAGTTCAAGCCAGGTCAGGCTCTGTGCTGACAGCTCAGAGCCTGGAACCTGCGTCTGATTCTGTGTCTCCCTCTCTCTCTGCCCCTCCCCTGCTTGCTCTCGGTCTCTCTGTCTCAAAAATAATAAACATTAAAAAAAATTTAAAAAAATGCAAACTAATATATAGCAACAGAATTGAGGTCAGATAAGTGGTTTCCTCAGGTTGGCAATGCATAGCTAAGAAGAAGGGAAATACGATAAATGTACATGCAGAAATGATCATGGGTACTAGATATGGTCACTATGTGGCTATGTGAAAGTTTCATGGATGTATATATATGTGAAAATGTATCACTTTGCATAGTTTAAACATTTTGTCACATGCCAATTAGATCTTAATCAAGCTTTAAAGAAGCAGTCTAAATTTTTTTAAACATTTATTTATTTTTTGAGAGACAGAGTATGAGCAGGGGAGGGACAGAGAGAGAGGGAGTCACAGAATCTGAAACAGGCTCCAGGCTCCAGGCTCCAAGCTGTCAGCACAGAACTCAACATGGGGCTCAAAGTCATGAACTGTGAGATCATGAGCTGAGCTGAAGTCCGACGCCTAACTGACTGAAACACCCAGGTGCCACAAGAAGCAGTCTAAAGAAATACTTGAGTAGTACATTTAATTTACCTAATTGGATTTTTGACTTCATAGATTTTATTGTCTGTACACATTTAAATCATTGAAAATGTATTAGAATATGCATTCTTAAATATGCTTCAAGTAAAAAAAAATTCTTGTTGAAAAAAATAAAGAATATGTGTTCCTTCTATTATAGTCCTTTAATTCCAAAAATGAAAACAAAATAAGAAACTAATGGGGGTAGTCATTTTATGTATAATTTCTTTAGATATAACTCTTTATGTTTTTTTCTATTTTCTGCTATTTATGACTTATAGTCAACAAAATCCAGAGACTGAAGAAATGATTAAGGCAATGGGCAGAAGGATATTTTTGGACTAGACTCCTTTGTATTTTAATCCCCAATTTTAAAAGGTGTGTATGTTGACTCTCACAGATAACATGGCTGGAAGTAACTGAGACTGTTGGTGCTAGAATAACTTTTGTTGATTTAAAAAAATAAAAATGTGCAGTCAACAATCATCTTTCTAATAGATTTTGAATGCTATAGGGGAAACATTTTTTTATTAACTCAGATTTTAACAATAATACTGCATATAAATGGAGGAAGAACATGTCATCACTCAGGTTCTGACTGACTTGATCACTATGTTAGGGTTGAACATATGCCACTTTAATCTTAATTACTCTAATTCATCATATCCAAGATACCTCCAATTGTAAGATACACCATTATTTTAAGAATTGCTAAGAAAGAAAACATTGCTGATTAACTATGACATACCATCAATTGTAATATACATCTGGATTTCATAGATTTTTTTTAAATGTGTGCTTTGGGGTGTATTATATTTATACTTTCTCTCAATAGAGTGTGGCTGAGTGTAATGGCATTACATGAAGGTGGAAATTAGAAGATATTCCTTCCCTTTGTGTCTGTGTAAGAAACACTGATATGTGCTCTTCTTTCAGAAATGTTGAAAGGGCTACATTTCTCTGTAGGGATGTATAAAACAAATGACCTGATTCATAATATGCCTTCCTTTGAGAAAATGGCCATAAATAAGACATTAATAAAGTTGTGACCAAATTGATTCAATCCCCAAAAGTAAAGAAAATAAGGGAACATAAATGACCCAAAGTACTTATCATTTGCCTTTTGTCCTATAATAGCAGCTGACACATGTCCCCACTGAGTATCATTTTTGTAGCTATTGGATATCAGCTAAAATTATTCTTCAGAATAAAAAATATTATTATAAATGCTTGACATGAAACTATTCTGCACCATATAACTACCAACAAAAACAATGACAGGAACAGAAGGTAGGTGTTGCTATATTGCATTGCAAATAAAAAAAAAAAGAAGAAAAAAACAGGACGACAGATGTTTAGTTTATGTCTTAACATTTTCTGCCTTGAGAAATCCTTTATGTGGTTTTAATACTTCATTCACTTACATACACATACATGCACACACTTAACATGTTTCATATGTACAAATAATACATTAAACCTAATTGCACCAAATGCTAAAATATACACATGATTCCACCACTGAAAATCAACCATACAGCTATGAACAATTAATGCAAAAAGTATGAAATCAATAAAGAATGAAACTTTACTTCCCTGTCATATGAAATAGAAAATACTTAGATAGAATGAAGTATCATAAAATGATTTGTCTAAGGCAACAATGCATGAGCTATAAGACAATTCAGGACCACTTTGATTATACATTGTGCATACAGATACATTTCATTTAATTGCATATTTAAAAAATACTATTAGATTCACAACATAGAAATGAAGAATATGAAATTGCAGTGTTTTAACTTCACAGTAAATTGTTTTCCAATAAATATTATTGCAGAGATAAATGAAAACTAGCTAATGCTACCTTTAAGTAAAGGCATAGGAGATGGTTTTGAGATGGTTCAATTAACAACTTTTCCCTATGACCTCACCCTCCATCTGTCTTATCTCAATGACACCCATTTCCAAGTTTTAGAAGGCCCTGAGTGGGATATTCCAAAGACCAAGATGGAATTATGTCTCTGATTCCTCATTTGTTAAGAACATTAATGTGAACGAATGAACTTTAAATGAACTTTTGTGTCTTGGTGCTGTGGGAATCAAAATATAAGGAAAAGTTTTTTTCCTATATCAAATATCAAGCAAAGACTAAAGACAGAGGTATGATGCATCCTCCAAATGCCAACAAAAATTATGAATTGAGAAGAAAAAGACATACTAGAATTGATGAGATTATGTATTCACAGAAATATTTCAGACACCACAGCATTGAATATAATTGCTGGATATGTGACTACTGAGGCTAAGGTGTTTCCCTAAAAACTTGAAAGAAGCCACCAATTTAAATATGTAATTAATAAAATAAAAATTGTGCTTTTGGAAATTGTTATATATAGTCATGAGGTTGTTTAAAATAATAGATTTTGTATTATAAAAGTTTTGTATTTTCAACTGACAAAGTATATTGGAAACATGGAGAATAATAATTATAGTAATAATAAAATTACTTTCTTCCTAACATTACCCTGACAAGTGCCATAAATACAGTAATATTTTGAGAGGAAAAGGCTAATCCATCAATTTATAGTGACTTTAGAGTTACAGTGCATGGGGGATTCCACCCTCATTGTTCTAACTTTGCTTTGAGTCCATCAGCTTTCTGATTGGTCATATTTCTACTGAGCCCATTATTTATTTCTACAGAAAACCAGTCCTGGTTATTAGCAAATTATCACAGTTTCTTTTCTGATTCATCAGAGTGACTTTGGTAGGAAAATTCAATCTTGCTAGAACTCATGTTTCAACTGCAGAAAATGTGTTTCTGAAATGTGGACATAGGAGTATACATGACTGCATGAAACTGCACCAAGGTGAAACCATCCTCTGCGTGCAGCCTAATAGGGACTCTCAACTTCTGGCTTTATAATCTATATGCCTGGGCATATGTGGTCTCAGACTTAGAATTCCTTAATATGTTATTTTATTTCTGCTTCCTTGTGAGCATATACACATAACTATTATGATGATAATGATTTAATTCAGTAAATGAATGTTCGCTTTGTCCCAACTAAGTGAGCATGAATTTAAGACACAGTGATTACACAGATGATGTTGAAAAGGAAGAAAGAGTGAAATAAAATTTAAGACTCTATGCTTTGAGTAACTACCTCAGGGGTTACCTCCAGTGTCAGTGAAAACTACTTATGTAGGCAGATGAGGTCTGGGTATGATAGCTGTATGTGAATTGGAGTTCTAGGAACCCAGTCTGGACCTACAGGCTGTGGAACAAGGGACTGAAAAACCTCAAGTGGGAAAATTAAGAGTCGAAGTTGGAATCAACAACCAAATTAAAAGTCCAAAAGAAGTATTAGGCTTAATGGGATAGGAAGTTATGTGAAAACCAGGAGTAAATCCCTGCGACCTGTAAAAACAGAAATGATAAAGTGCCCATTGCAGAGCTTGATATAAAGCAGCACTTGGAGTAATTCCCCAAACTGGTAGAACATCAGTATGGTGAATTTTTTGAAGGCTGTCTCTAATCTACTTCGTAGCAGAAATAAGAGAGCCAAATTGTCTTAATAATAATGGACTTTATGGTTTTGGCATATAGAATAGGAAGGAAGAAATGGAACTGAGGGATTTTTAAGTGGCTGAGAGATTGGGACAGAAGGTTTGAGGGAAGACAATGATGATGCTTGATGGGAGACACTTGGATAATAAAGTTAGGGACAGGGAAGTATCAAGGAAGGAATATCATATGAGCAAATCTTACATGATCATGATATTGACAGATATTGAAATGAAAAGTGCAAAATGTAAAAACATAATACTAATGTTATGCATATTACCAATGCTTGTATCTAAATTTCCAACTTAGCATCAAATCATTCTGAGTATTGCATATGAAAACATCTTAAAATTCTAAATTAATCTTTATCCACTGGACAAATTTTGATGCTGCCTTTGGTCAAACAATACCAATAAGGCAAGAAAAAACTTACACTAGATAGGCTTAGTTCATAGTACAATGAATCGGTAAGACCCTTACCACTTTTTAGAAATGTACTATGATAGCTTTAAAAAGTAAGTATTCCTATCAAACATATCAGCCAGAATATCTCAAATAAAGAGACTATAGCACTTTTGCTCTGACATACATCCACTTTAAAAGTGGTATTATGGGTATTAAAATTACTATTAGAAGAGATAATCATTGGGCACAAAATTTAAATTTCTAGAACATTCAATGGGAATTTGGGGTAATCAATTACATAAAACATATAGAAATATACACTGGAAGAATTCAAAATAAGGAAACTGAAGCAGGAGAATAAAGAATTTTCCTAAATTTACTGCTGTTTTTAATCCATTGAGCAAACATGTCAGAGATGTGGTTAGAATTGAAGGGAGATATGGAAACCATCCAGTAGGAGGTAGAGGTCAGTTTTAAGTATGCTGAGATTTTGGACAACTTTTTGGTTAAGATTTCTTTTACTTTTGCTCCACTAAATGCTCACTCAGATATCAATATTACGTATCTGGTGAGTTTTTTGGGGCATAGTTTCCAAAGGAGTTGGAAACCTTTGATGGATATATTGATTCTTTATAATCTCTTTATGAATATTAATAGCTTACCAGTTTTTCATCTCACAGTCAACATCCAGTAGAAAAGGTTATTCTATGAAAACTCCAGGAACATTCACTCAAAATAAAGCTGTTAGATGACCCTTCACTAAACCAAGTAAAAATATGTAATTTTGGGATAATCTTCTTCTTTATACCCTTGGCGGCTTGTCCTTCATACTAATATTCCCAATTCTTGATCATTGAGATACGTAAGTGCATTCAGAAAAATATTTGCTACAGTAAAGTGGTAATTACCCTCAGTGACTGAAAATCAGTATGTTAAATTGAGAACGGCATTTAGTTTTAGAGCCCGGTTCTGCCTTCTATAGCTTGCTAGCTGTGAGGCTTTGCACAAATATGTGGTTTTTCTGCTGAGGCAAATTAACTAGGTCTACGGTTTCCCTAGAAAAGCTAGAAATATGATGCCAGCTAACAGTGACTCCAAAAATGAATAATTATGCAAATTACTGGCTCTGTTTGCTTAGAAATAGTTGACATTTTTGAATGCAAAATACATAAATAACCAAAACACATAGTTGGCACTATTGAAAGATGTTGAAAATATAAAGAGCACCAAGTGAAGAAGCATAAACTATTAGCCTGGCCAGCAAGTCCACAAGTGTTGGTCTATCTCTTTCCTGTGAAGTCTCAGTTTCTCATCTACAAATTGATATTGGGCTGTATGATATTTAAGATTGTTTCAGCACATAACTCCTTTGGGTACCACCTGAAATGAGGATGCATCCTTGGTCTCAATAATAAAGAAGCAACCAATAGCTCAGAAAGGTAATTTTCTTCACTCCATAATTTACCACTGTCCTATGATAGGTAAACATTTATTAATTCCTAGACACAATGACTAACTCCCATCCCTAGATCTTCTGTCAATCTAATGATTAAGTAATTTGAATTTGGTTTGATAGACGAATACTATCAATTCTAATTTTTTTAAATTCCTATAGCCCCTAGTGACCGGCAGTTCCAAATAAGCAGTATTAATAAATTATCAATCTGTAACTAAAGAGTAGGCTCCTTCAGGAACATTTGCCAGTTGTCGACCATGGGAAGTCTCAGGGGAATATTTGTCATTCTCACAGTTACAACGGGACACAAGAGCAGACATTTGAGACAAATTGGCTAAGGACTAAGAAAAGTAAAACATAAACTATAGCAAAAATGACTTTATGAATTGATAACTGGCACTTTCGTATTTGCAATAAACATATAAAAAGAGAAAAAAATACTTAACCTTCTGGTTTCTTAATAGACATTTGATGGAGTAACAAAAGATGGTTTGTAAATGCTATCTGAAAGAGAGATAATCAGGAACTAAGAAAGGCAGGAAATTGAATGTGTTCTTCCCTCCCACCTCACTGCCAGGTTTCAGATGATCCTGGAAAGGTCATCCACATAATTATTACAGTAACTGGTTCAAGGCCTTTTAAGCACAGCTGATCTGATTGTGTGTTAATGGCTGCAAAAGCAAGATAAGAAACATGTAAAGTTAAAAAAAGAAAGAAAGAAAGAAAAGATCTCCCTGTAACACTATTAGCTTGTAGAATTGTCATAGCAGATAAACTGATGTTGCTTTGTGGCATATGGCTTTTTTATTACAGAATAACCCCAAGTTTGCCCTTGTGCATGGGGTCATTTAAGCATCAATGACCAAATTTTACTTCTTTCTTGTTGGTAGCTATGTGACATATCTAGTGATCTTTTTGGGGTCTGCAAAAGGTCACATGATGAAATGAAATCTGTCAGAAAACTGTAGCTAATGTAATATGGTCAGAATTTTCAGGGCCAAGACACATGAAAGGCATCTGGAGACTTCTGTCTGACCAAACCAAGGCAGTAACATACTTCCTGTTATGAAAGATTGGCCACATTTCTCATACCTGAATTAAATTCAATAAATAAGGCCAGCAGCAACTGCATGTAAAAATACTCTAGGGATACAAAACTTTAGCACAGTAAGGAAGACAGATATACACAACTGACCCCATAAGGCACTCTAAACGGTAAAATATGGATGGTGATACAGTTCCAATGGTAAGAGATTGGATTTCAAGTAAAGTAGGCAGGATTCAGCAGAGAAGCTGCATTTGACCTGTTTCAAAGACCAAATAGAATTGTGAGGGCAGGATATTTTAGACTGGCAGAAGTGAGTTACAAGACCACAGAAGTGGAAAAGTATGTATGGATGAGGTATAGGAAGAGGTGTGGTTGATTGAGAGGTAGAGATAAGTTTGAAAATGTAAAGTGGAACTTGTGTCAGTCCACCCTTCTTACTCTGTTTTGTGATATGAGGGCTGATGATAAAAACAAGATGGGAACCTCTGAGCTTTCAGCTTTAAGTAATTCCAGCTCTTCTTGTTTTTCCCCACAACCCTAGAGATGATAGCTGCTTTCTGCAGTTACTAATGCACCATACTTTAAAGTTCCCATTTTACTCTGTGTTGTCTTGTTAACAAGTTATATAGATGAGACTTAAAAACTGAGCACGATCAGTTGAAAATATCACCAACTTCCAATTACATTTGGAGAGGACCATTGAAATGAAGTATGAACTAGGGACCTACGGGATTTCTTACTTGCATTGTCCTTTGATCTCTTATCTCTCATTTCCTTTCAGGAGTATTGTGTTCAGTGTTTAAAGCAGACCTGATAGATACCAAAGACACCCCTTCTCCCCTAACTAATGTCTCTGAGCTGAATGCTGAGTAAGAAAAGGCAACACTCTCCATTTCTACTTCCTGCATAAGCTACTTTAAAATATTATGCAATAATGTAGTTAACAAAAGCAGCTAATTAAGCCTGCCCGGCTCTAGACTCTTAATATTCAGCATGAGTAGGTAGATGAGTGGCCAGCAAAAAAGAATGTTTATTTTAAAATTTTCATTTCCAATCCTGACCCAGACCATTTCTTTCTTTTCAGGAAAAATTCCGTCTAGATTATTGGGAGACAAATGGATATTATATTCTTCCATCAGTGTGGGTAGAGTTTCTACTGCCTCTGCTGATAATCCATTTTTCCCTGTAACAACTTTTTTTTTTTTTTTTGTCACAAACTTCTACATTAGACCCAGTCTGATTCTGCTAGTTTAGTCCCAAACTGTTGGAATTTCAAGCCCTCTCACCTCGATGAAACTGGAGAACAGTGTATGAGCAATCTCTTGATAATAGCATTCCGTATGTCTGCAACAGCCTTTTTATTTCCAAAGTAATTAATCCCCATTCTTTTTTTTTTTTCTTCACTTTTCTGTATTTCTCAGGCCTTTGCATACCTTTGTTCCCCTATGGATGCTTTTTAAGCATTTCCCATTTTTTGGGGGGGGGGGTGGGAAATTCTACCTTTGCAGAATTGACCAGTACTAAACAGAATGTGTCATAGTCACTTCACCCATATTTTCTGTACTCAGTATTGTATAATTCTATTTGTAGAAAGATTTCTACAAGTATAACTCGTTCCCATGTTGCATTCTGCTGCAGTAGCCTACAGAGAAACCATTTGATTTTTCCTAAATTCAGATTTAAATAAGATTTATTTAGAAGACAACTTGCAGCTTTTTGCTCTTGTATTGACTTTGTATTTAACTTCAAATTAGGCAGATTGGTGAACTGGTGTGATGCTATGAAATAGTGAAATTCTATAACCTAAAATATTTTTTCTTCTACTGTTTTTCTTTAAGAATAAAGAAAAATATCAGCTTATATATTTTTAAATGATCTGTGAAACTATGGCTACATTAATTTACATCTTCTAAATTATAAGAACTGAATACCTTTAGAAACAGATTATATAGAAGTAGATGTACTTACTTTTTAAGATGAATAAAAACGTAGTTTGTGAGCAATGGATCAGTATTCTGACATGTTTTCAAAGTTGTTAACAATCAAAGAAATTTCCAGTATGGCTTATGATATTCATGAATGATATCATGGGTCAGAGAAAATTCAAGAGATGGAATCTATCTTTATTGTATTTAAGTCTCAGTTTAAACTGGAACAAAACCGATGGGCAATGTAACTCTAAAGATAAAAATTGACTGTGGGAGGACACCTCAGTCAAAGTGTATACTGTTGCTTATGTAATGACAGACTGAACTGAAAATAGTCCAGCTAAGTCCAGCTAAATGTATGATGATAGAATGAGAATAAGGATGATGGAAATCCTTAGAAATTAGTACAGTACCTGGAACATAGTTATTTCTTAAAACCTCCAGACTTGTACTCAGTTCTAGGTCCTTTCAAGGTACGTTAGCCCATTTGCATTTACCAGATGAGCTATACAAGCACACTTCTTGCTTTTTGGCTCCTTTGCATTAATGAATTAATTATTTTTCCTTGAGAGAGGAGTATCTAGGAAAGTAGTGGATTTAATGAATGACATGATATAAATGGTGATTTCTGGTAGGAAGTCTGAGTTGCTCCAGTAAGGGTGGGAGAAGGTAAAAGTGGGAACAACAAAATTTTGTACTTTTGATCTCCTTGTTTGTCCTTCATGCCATTATTGCATCAAATATCACTCTCTCTGACATATGTATTTCACTATGTCCTTCACACTGGTATTTATTTATTTTCTGATTTATTTTTTAATTATTTTTTAAAAATAGACTTTACTTTTTAAGTGCAGTTTTAGGTTCACAGATAGCATAATTAAGCAGAAAGTACAGTTACAATATACTTCCTGTCCCATATACCCAACAGCCCCCCTCCCATATTATCAAACACTTCATCAAAGTGATACAAGTATTACAATTGATGAAGCTATATTGACAAATTATTATCATGAAAAGATGATAATGTAATTTAGGGTTCACTCTTGGTTTATTCTATAGGTTTTGACAAATACATAATGACGTGTCTCCAACATTATAGTATCACACAGAATAGCTTTATTACTGTAAAAGTTCTCGGTGCTTCATCTAGTCATTTCTCTTTTCCCCTAGCCCTGGAAATATTGATATTTTTACTGCATACATAGTTTTGCCTTTTCCAGAATGTAATATAGTTGGAATCATGCAATAAATAGCCTTTCTAGATTGGCTTCTTTGATAAATCTTCCTCATTTTTAACCTCATTTTATCCCTCAAAGGAAACAACCAAACTTTTCCTAAGAATCAATAGGTAAAGGAAAGATTTTGGGATCACTTTTTTAAAATAGTAAGTATAATTTGGACATGATAACATGCCTTAAAAATAAAATAAAATGAGAAGGAGAAATTGCAGGTCTAAGAGAGATACTGGTGGAGTGAGGTAAGAATAAGCAGGAAAAAGTGAGGACTAAAATATAAGTGTAAATGTAGACATAAATGAGAAAAGATGAGAGGGCAAGAAGTAGAGGTATGAATGTAGGTGGATTTGTTTGGGAGATTAGGAGTTAATCAAAAGATTTTATGCATAAAAGGCTATTTATTGTTTATTTATTATGTGTTACTAATAAAGACTTGAATTGTATTAAGTAGACAGAATCTTTCTGAGTTTATTCATTCCTGCAACAAATATTTCCTGAGTGCTGTTATGTGTCAAGCACTGTGGTAGGCACTAGGAATAAGTAAAGAATGTAGTCATGATTCCTGCTCTCATGGAGTTTAAAACTTATTCCATTTGCCTCCCTTCTCTGTCATCTTCCTCTTCCCCCAGACTTCCTCCTTTGCTTTGTGTACTGCCAACAGCTCCTCTGGGCTTGCAGGTAGGCTTCTGGTTGCCTTTAGCCATGCGAGCCACCAGAGATGGGGAGGCATGAAGAAAAAGAAATAAGGAAATGAATTTCCTGACCCTTTCCTTAGCCATGTTCTTTTAATGTATTTCTTCAGTGTCTATAGTTGCCTTGGGGGCCACAGCCCACTCCATATATCCAGCTCTTTCTGGTTTTGGTGACATTATTATCTCCTCCTCCTTTTTCATTCTGGCTTAGGGGTGGGAATGACTTCTTGGTATCACTAGTCTACAAATGCCTCAGTTTTTTTTTTTTGTTTTGTTTTTTTTTTTTGGTTACCTTAACCTTGCTCATGGATATTGAACATGTGCCTTTAGTAAACTCTTTTGAACCATATGAGTTGTATCCTGTTTCCACTTGGATTTATGCCTGATCCAGTGGGGAAATAATCAGAGAAACTGATATGTAAATAATATAAAATTGTATTAAGGGTTATGATTAATAATACCCCAAATATTTAGATAAAGAATAATGAGTGTGAGTTACATAAAGTAGTAACAGCTTTTCTCTTTAGAGGGTTATATTTAAGTTGAGGCCAAAGGATAAGTGGGAGCTAGCATGGAAAGAACAGGGAAGAGTGTTCCCTATAGAGGGAAAGCAAGTGTAAAGGCCATGAGATAGCAAAGAGCTTGGTATCCTCTATGCCAGAATTTGGTTATAATACCCCATGAGGAACATTTGGTTAAAACACTATGTGGACAGACTTAAAGGGGATATCAGCTTGAGTGGCAAGGTCCTGATCAGTATCTAGTGGTATATAATAAAGTTCTTGGGCAGGCAAAGATCCACCAGAGAATCATGTCCTTGTTAAGGTGGGAAACAGCTCAAGTGGGCTGTGGGAACTAAGCAGATGCTCCGGTATTAATTTGAAATTTCTATGATTATGTTGGGATGCAATAAGGATCTATTCCACATGATTGTGTACTCTAAAAAAATTAGCACCTGGGTGGCTCAGGTCATGATCTCAAGGTTTGTGGGTTTGAGCCACGAATCGAACTCTCTACTGTCAGCATGGAGCCCCACTTTGGATCCTCTGTTCCCTCTCCCCCCGCCCCCCTGCTGCTCATCCTCTCTCTTTTTCTTTGTCTCTCAAAATAGAAAAAAAAAACATTAAAAAAAGTGTTTTAAAATAATTAACACATGTAAAGATGTTATTTTTAGATTTTGTTTACTTTCATCAGTGGTAGGTTAATCTTTAGGTAGAGGTAAACTCTTCATACATGCTTTTTTCATAATTATGACACTTCATAAAAAGGATATCAAGTGAGCAACAGCCTTTCTTGATAGACTGTGTGTCTTTATCTTCCCTTTTGTTTACTTATGTTGGGGAAAATGGGGAGAAGGAGTAACAAAGGAGTGGAAAAGATGAAGAAAATAAAGTATTAAAATAACATAATTTGACTGTTGGATTCCACTTAGAATGAAAGGGATTTTAAGGATCAATTTACTAAACGTATTTTAAGAATTCCAAAAGCAAACACATCTAACTTATTAAATAATCCTGCCGGGGGAAATATCCCAAATTATTTTTTTTTCCTCTATAAATCCATTTCTGTAATTTGTTTTACAATATGACCTTCTTTTGTTTGTAGTTTTAATGCAAATTCTGGCATTTAGGAATTACTTAACTGCAGGAAAAAAAGAGAATTATTTAACTGCAGGATATACTAAAACCTTTGGCATTAAGTCAAAACATATTATTTTTGTATTTATCAGAATCCAGCTGATTACTCAGGACATTTTCAGGCATACTTGACACCTCAGTATGGCAAATAGTGAAAAACAATAATTTTAAGGTTGATTTAATCATGTCCATTTAACCAGTATCTTTAGGTTTGGAAAGCTTCCTCAGATATCAGCCCAAATACCCCCTAGATGAATTTTTAGTTCTTGAAATATATTTCTACTTACAAGCATATTTTGCTTACAAATGGAGTATATAACAATTTATTTTGTTTTCAGTCTATTATGATCATGCTTCTACTCAGATTTAAATAGAATTGCACATGTGTATGTTATTTCAATCAGTTTTAAATTTTAAAAAAGCATGATGTTCACTATGTTCATTCCTTAAACCTCTTCTTACTATGGATTTTTGTATATAAATTTACTATAAATATGAATTTTTCAAATTTACTAATATTTTTTCTCACCCATAAGCTAAACCTACTTTAAGCACATTTATATAGCATGTTTTATCTCCAAGTGCTTTATAGCTATGTTGTGGGAGCTAGCTCACCACAACTGAAGTTAAATGATTAGTAACTCTGATAGAGATGCATTTATGTAAATTATAATTACAGAGTCTAGAAAGGACCCTGAGGTCTTATCACCTTAAAAATACAAAACAACACTCTGTTTAAAATAAATCATAATACTCTAATCAAATATAATCAAAATCTTACTCCTGCCTCTATGCTCAATAGTCATATTATAAACATCATTGACAAGTGATTATATATATTATAGGATTTAAGCCCTGAGAAATAGAATCATTAAGTCTAGCAGTCATTATAGTGTGATATATATCATCTTTCTCATTTGGGGAATGATTGCATATTGTACATATTGACAGCTGGTGCTATCATGTTATCATTCTTTCAGAAAGTACTAATCAATTGGCTCACTGTAACTACTATCTTTATGATTTTTATACTGTTGTCTCATTATATCTTATCAGAGTCTATATCATATGCACAAAAAGCAGATAACACCTTATCTTTTTATCCATGTTTTATTTATATCATTGTTGAATGATATTTAAGAATGACATTGAAAATTTAAGACATATAGGCAAAGAGATGTAAAGCTCTTCTTTTACTTAGAGAAGTTTGCTTTATGTTAAAATAGCAAGACTATATACATTACTATTCATAGAAATCACTAGAAAGATAATTATAATTGGTTACTTCATCAATTAGCATCTTCCTGGTTTTTTTTTTTCTTTTCTTTTCTTTTTTATGAATAGCTACCAAGGAGCTTCTGGGAAAATTAAATCTAGCGAAATAAGTGATCCAAAAATAAGATATATCACACTTTAATAAATAATTGTATCTAATTATGGAAGAATGTGTACTTACTTGCCAAGTGCAAAGCATTCCATCTTAACAGTTGTTCCCTTAGCAGCTGTAACCGTGAAAGGAAAATGGACCTCAATTTTCGGCTCATATTCTCCCATCACACCTGGCAAATAGAGAGCATTCTTTAAGCATAAAATTAATGTCACAATTTCCTTCGAATTCTGGAGATGTTACATTGAAAAGCACCGTGGTTTGGTTGTTAATGTCTGTTTGATGACTGCTAAATTTTTAATGCATTGAAGTAAGAAGTACACTTGGACTCAGTCTGAAGTTGCATGTATATTCAATACCATTTCAAGTAATAATTATTAGAAATGTTAATCAACACTGCTAGTTTAGTTACTGATTATATTCCAGGGGAAATAAATATGAACATTTCCCATGATAAATGATTGTGTTTTTTTTCTAAATAAGTAAAAACTTTCTTTATCATTGTCATAAAAATGAATGCTTATTCATTAAGTCAACATATATTTACTGGAGGACAGCTATGCTAACCACTAACATATACTTATTGAATATTTATCATATGCAAGCATTTTGCTAGGCATTGTGGGGATTATTAAGATAAATCAGCCATGGGCTATGCTCTCCAGCACTCAGCAAGTGTATTCTTAGACAATGACTCAAGTATAGAAGAAGAGCAATATATATAAAATTATTGTAATTCAAGATAGGAAGTGATGAGTGCTATGAACAAGATATCCTTAAACTATTATGTACATTTGAAGCACTATATATATAAGAATAGTTAGGATTTGAATAAGTAGGGAAAAGATAGGACAGAAAGCAAATGAAACTCTAAGAATAAAGACAAAAAGGTGGGAAACTACCAGAAGTAGGAATATCAGCTTTTCTGGAACGTTTGGTATATGAAGAGAAATGATACTGGGCAAATTTGGAAATATAAATGGAGTACAAAAAGTAGAGGGCTTTGATGACCAGAGTAACACATTCAGACTTTAATCTGTAAATAATTTGGACCACTTGGGTTTTGAATAGAGGAGTGGTATTCTGCTGAGATGTATATACTGAAATTGGAGCAGAAACCAGTACATCAATAACATTATTTCAATAATGCAAGATAGAAAGAATAAAGGTCCAAACTTGAATTACAGTGGTAGAGAGAGAGAGAGAGTGAGAGAGAAGAGGCACTAGACAAAAACAACAACAACAACAACAACAACAACAACAACAACAAATAAGTGAGCTTGGCACACATTGAGGGTGGTTGCTGGAGACAAGGGTGTGGACCTCTTCAATAATGACACTAAGGCTTTCAGCTTCGGGGCTGGATGGTGATGTGAATGAAAGGAAGAACACAGCTACAGTGGAAAAGCTGATGACACTCAGTTTAGGAGTACTGAGTTTGATACCTGTAAGATATTCAGAAGAATCTGAGTAGACAACGCAATGAGGGAATGAAGCTCGGAATGAGTTCTGGACAAGTGACAGACATTTAATGTCATCATTTAGAACTGGCAGTTGAAGCTGTGAGATTGGATATGACTTTCACCTAAACAAAGACCTAGCTGAGGACTGGTGAATTCCTGTGCTAGTGCTCTCAAGCAACCGAGGAGCTAATTTCCTCCCCCAAATTTTAGGAGATCCTGTATATAAAGCAGTATAGAGGAGATAGTTATAATTTAGTACAGATGTTTCTCTGAGCAGCTTGTGTGTGTTTGGGGATGTTTGTTTTTATGGGCATGTGTGCACATCTAGGTCCATGTGCATGTATAGATAGTGCTATGTGTAATCCATCTTTGTGTATGTGTGTGAGATGAGAAAGGACAGGAGAGATGAAAACTAGAAAGAGTAAGAAAAGTGATATAAGATATAAAGGCAAAATGTACTGGATGTACAAAGACAGAAAAGGTTACCTTTGGCAAGAAAACTTTTATGTATTTATTATCTATCTATCATCTATCATCAATCATCTATCTATCAATTATTAATTTGATATGGGCCTTGAAGAAAGAATGTGGCCCACTTTAGATGGAAAGTATTCAAATTCACTGAGGACAAGAAGATAATCTTTGCTTTTTCTTTGTTAGTGTTTTGCAAAGTAATCATAGACAAATATCACTGATATTTGCACCAAAAAGATTGGCTTCTGAACATAGCTTTGCTAATGACTTAGACTGTTCCATCTCTGATAGGTCAGTGACTTGGGGGTCTCATTTTTCTAATCCATACTCTGAGAAAACAGAAGAGAATTACCATTGATGTAATGTATTACTCCAATACGCTGATTCCTTTGATTGCTTTCTAGTCCAGTGTTCACTGAACCAAGAGCCTGATTTGTATATAGCAAGTGAATTGAGCGGTTAGTCTTATTTTATCAAAATGAATGTTTAAGCACTTCTCTTTCTCAACACTATTTCCTCTTCTACCTCTTTTCTCAACTATATATGAAATATAAAATTGAAAGGTTTGAATAAGAAGCTTCAAATTACATTATCTAATTTGAGCTGCACTATAAGGTATAACTCTTTCTAATTTTACTCTTATAGTGAAGATATAAGGACAGATGAGAAAGCTCTTCACCTTTCTTGTTCTTTGACAATTGATTACATTCAGCAATTAAGTTTTGTCCTACATTTCATGGGACAATTATGTTAGAGCTGAAGTCCATGTTAGTGTATATAATTTATCTTTTTTTTTTTTTTTTTTTTTTTGATGAGAGAGTTAAGAGTCAAAGAGGTCAGGTAACTGGCTCAAGTTCCTATAGAATGCTGTTGGCAGAATGGCAAAAATAGGAATTTTCTGACCTTAGGTGTTTAACAGCTATTTGCTTGACATCACTCTATTGAGGAATTTCAGTCACAACAGTTCAGGCATAACCACATGTACTATATCAATCATTGACTGTCTGTCATGGATTAATATCCATATCCATATTTTAATTTCAAGTTTTATTATTTCAAGTCATATGTGGTGTAGCTTGTAATTTGTTTTGTTGGGTAGGGTTTGATGTTAAAGGAAAGAGAAGCAGTCCTATAAGACACTTAGTTAAATATCAAAATATTAGGTCTATCTCTTTATTCAAGGTAGTTCCTTTATTTTTATTTTATTTTATTATTTTGTTTCACTTATTTATTTATTTTTTCTCCCTGGAGACACTGGATATGTCTTCATCTCTTTCTCCATACCTTTTCTGGGATAGTAGGCTGCCCTATTAAAATTACATGCCATTAGAAGATGACCCCAAATTACCCTAATTCCTGATAAACAAAGGTCTTCCAGCTGAGACAACACTATTCTCCTTCTATGTCTTCATGGTTGTTTTGGTTTTTTTTTTGACAATTCAAATATAAATTGTATTTTTTTATTTATGATAAATCATCTTTTTTTATAACTTGATTTATTATTTTTTAAAATTTACATCCAAATTAGTTAGCATATGGTGAAACAACGATTTCAGGAGTAGATTCCTTAGTGCCCCTTACCCGTTTAGCCCATCCCTCCTCTCACAACCCCTCCCATAACCCTCAGTTTGTTCTCCATATTTATGAGTCTCTACTGTTTTGTCCCCCTCCCTCCCGGTTTTTATATTATTTTTGTTTCCCTTCCCTTATGATTATCTGTTTTGTCTCTTAAAGTCTTCATATGAGTGAAGTCATATGATTTTTGTCTTTCTCTGACTAATTTCACTTAGCATAATACCCTTCAGTTCCATCCACATGTTGCAAATGACAAGATTTCATTCTTTGTGATTGCCAAGTAATACTCCATTGTGTGTGTATATATATATGTGTGTGTGTGTGTGTGTGTGTATGTATATATATGTATATACATATATATACATATACATATATATATACGTATACGTATATACATATATACGTGTATATATATACATATATATATATGTATATATATACACACCACTTCTTTTTTATCCATTCATCCATCGATGAACATTTGGGCTCTTTCCATACTTTGGCTATAGTTGATAGCACTGCTATAAACATGGGAGTGCATGTGTCCCTTCAAAACAGCACACCTGTATCCCTTGGATAAATGCCCAATAGTGCATTTTTGCACTATTTTTAGTTTTTTGAGGAACCTCCATACTGTTTTCCAGAGTGGCTGCACCAGCTTGCATTACCATTGATTTTCTTGTTTATTCCAATTACTTGCAAAGAGTTAAGGTGCTTTTCCCTAAGTGGAATGTAATTTCAAGTACTGTTTCTTTAAGTGTTTTGCAGACTAGAGAGCCAACAACATCCAAAAAAAATGGAAAACTTACAAAAATTTCATTGTACATGTTTCAACTCTAAGCCTAGTGATAAATAATCTTTGAAGATGTTTCATTTGTAAATATCTTTTTTAACTGTCTTTAGCAATTTGAATATAAATATGTAAGTATTGTGCTGTGTAAGTGACCTGGTAAGGAAATAAAAGCCCAAATAAACAACAACAACAACAACAACAACGCAACACCAGTAAATAATAATGATAATAACAATAATGATAATGACAAATATGAGATGGAATGAAAGGAAAAGACTAAATAGTTCACATTGTGCCTATAGACTTTGTGCTATGTACTCATCTTTTTGGGACATATTGAATATCAACTTGTGATTTGTAGATAAGTGATGTAAATCCCAGCTCCAGCCCTGGCTCTATTGAAACATTGAGGCAATCACAAACCCTCTCTGGGTCAATTTTCTTCTATACAATGCGAATGTTAATATTACGAATGATTTAAAAATCTAGAAGTATGTTAGGGAATATATATTGCACATTCATATGTTCCTCTTTACTACTGTAGTCAAATAAATTAAAAGTTATAATCTTTGAAAATGTTATACAGATGCCGTGTTTTCAATTCCAAAATGGAGTCCTATCTGATAAGCAACAATTTCACAAGCCTAGATAGACAACATATTGTTTTCTCTCTTCAAAAGTACATATTTCTCTGAATCATAGTTTCTCAAGATGAATAATTGTTATGTAAATAAAGGGATTGATGAATCTCTTGGCAAAAGGAAATAAATAATTTGTGTTATCTTCAAATAAATGTACCATTATGAGTAGTATTTATCTAAGGAGATTGAAAATAACTAGAAGTGTTTATTATTAGATGTTTTTCTTGACTATTACATATATTCTGAAAATCAGAGAGACCAATAGATTTTGTTTCCCTTTCCACACACCAAGAAAAATTTGATCAAGGGGATGCTTCACACTGTAATTGGTTTCCATTGATTACTGAATTTTAAGACGTATTTTCTTCTCCTGTTCTTGACACTGTGATTTAGAGAAATATATGCATCTCTCTCCACCATAATCTGAAAACTCAACCCATGTGCATCAATAACTGGGAAAAATAATTTATAAAAGTAAAGTCTAAAGAAATCAACTGTATATTTTTTCCTGAACAAAACAATAAGCTCTCTAGCTTTAAAACAATAGTCTCGATAGAGAAAATTTGAAAAGTTTAACAAAGAGTTGAATATTCACTATGAGAAGTATGTTAAAAGCTTTCCTTTTATTAAAAAAAAGTTTTCCATTTTTAGGAAATTAAGTATGTTTGATTTTTTTTAATGTTTATTTTATTTTGAGAGAGAGAGAGCATGAGCAGGGGAGGAGGAGGAGAAGGAGAAGGAGAGAGATGGAGAGAGAGAATCCTAAGCGTTTTCATGTTCAGCCAGACATGGGGCTTCATCTCACAATGGTGAGATCATGACCTGAGCCAAAGTCAAGAGTCAGAAGTATAACCGAATAATCCACCCAGGTGCCCCAGTATGTTTGCTATTTTTATAAATTTGTATTTACAAATACAATTACAGAAACTTCACTGTAAATATATCTTCATAACCAAAAACATAAGTCCAATTTAAAACTCTCATGCATGATTTTCTTACTAAGTTTTCTTTGACTTTGTGCATTGTGTGTGTGTGTGTGTCTGTATGTGTGTCTATGTCTGTGTGTCTATCTGTCTGTGTGTGCCTTTCAAATATGAAAAAAATATTGGTACCTGCTATGATTAGCAGCTGTATTCCTATATGGTTTATTCAAATATTTATTTCTACTAGTATATTTTTCCATTAAAAAGAGAAAGTAAAATGCCGCAGATATACAGTGGACTTTCTTCACTGCATTAAGCACATTAAACACAAATTGCTATATTCACAGTCCCTTCTATAAGAAACTAAAACTAGTAATATAGAAATAATATAAAGGTAAGACAAGGCAAACCTAAGTTATGAGAAAGCAGTTTCGACACACACACTATCTGGAAGGTAAGAAGATCTATTCAAATCAGAAGGTAAGACTAAGCCAATTGGAAAGTAAAAAAACAAAAAAAAAACAAAAACAAATAAAAACTATGTATAAGAGCTGAATTGCATTATTGGGAAATATATAAAGGAAATAGCCATATAATCCTATTACTAAGATTCCTAGGACTGTTTGGATTCAGCTACTTTACAGTCTTAGTCCCCATGGAGCCAGGCCATATTGCAAACCCTAATCTTGGAATTTTTGAATCTCTCCTTTATCTTACCATGCCATGTATTTCCTGAAAACAAAAGTCTCTTATTTAAGTTCACTGGAGTGAGCTTCTATACCTTATAACTACCTAGAAAACCACATTACCTTTTAGTTCTAGATTCTTTAGCATTATTCAGAGAAATTGCTCCTTCCAGAAAAGTTTCTTACCTATAGCTGTCTATTTATTCATACAGTAATCACTGAGAGGTCATGGGACTTAAATATCCTTGGAGGAATTAGTTCTGCTAGTTCATTTGATCAGCTGCCTAGTTGCATAACTCAGGGAAAAATGTGACAAATGGGTTGTTTTAACTATTGTTAAAAGTTTATTTTTACACTTTAATCTGCACAGATTGTTTTCTCACTTCAGTCTTGTTATTGAGAATGCCAGCATTCCTGCTGTTAGCACTCAGATTTCAGATACTAAACATACCAGGCCCTGATTTACTTTGTAAACAATTCACCACATATTTTATTTTATAAAAACTCTTATGGGTTTCAAAAGCTTTATGAATAATATGGTTCAAAAGATAAATCTTTCCAGAGGGGGGGATGCCAATTATCGCAGCTTCATCATGGGGCTTTATGTGCATTAAAGATTCTAGATGTAAAGAAAGAAAAAACTTTTTGAACACCTGCTGTAAGCCTAGTGCTGTAAGTGTATGTAACTATATTGTCATTTAAATCTTACAAACACAACAAGGTAGGCATGATTATCTCCATTTTAATTAAGAGGAAACTGATTATTTGAAAGGTTAAATAACTTGTTCAACATCACTGAGCTATTAAATGACAGGTAAGAGCTACAAATCTAGGACTACATCAATTCTGAAGCCAACTCCCCCTCCTTATTCTATGTTGCTCCCCAGGAAAAGTTCCCACTGTTTGCAAAGCAGAATTCATTTAGTCATTTCCAATTTTGTAGACAACTAAATTCCACTTCAAATACAGGGTATTTTCTTACCCTCTACATCCTCCCCCTCCCCATCCAACCAGGTTAATCTCTGTTTCTTTGTCTGTCTGTATCTCTCTCTTTCCATTTCTAATTATCTTTATCTATCTATCTATCTATCTATCATCTATCTATATGTATATCAATACCCATATCATTTCTCAATATATACATATACATATATGTATATATTAGAGAAATAGTACTATAATATACATATTTTCTATATATTTGATTTCTCTATATATTCTATTTTTCTATATATTTCTATATATTCTATATATATATATATATAGTATATATTATAGAACTGTTTCTTTTTTTGTAAAACTAATTACAATTGTAACTGATTGTTCAATCTGATCGCACTGTATCCCTTTGCTCAATTTCTGTTTCTCTTGTAATCTATAAGCTTAAGCAGGACAGAGACCACATTGTTTTGTTACCTTTGTAATCTCAAACAGTACCTGATACAAAGTCAGTGCTCAAGAATACTTGATACCTTAACCAAAGAATCTATTTGTCAGGGTACCTGGGTGACTCCTTTAAGTGTCTAACTTCTGCTCGGGTCATGATCTCACGGGTTACAGCCCTGCGTTGGGCTCTGTGCTGACAGCTCAGAGCCTGGAGCCTCTTTGGATTCTGTGTAGCCCCCTCTCTCTGCCACTTTCCTGGTCAGGTTCTGTCTCTGTCTCTCTCTCAAAAATAAATAAACATTTTTAAAAAAAGAATCTTTTTTTAGATGAAGGCAGAATCATTGGTAATCACAAAATTCAGGTTTTTAAACTTTTGTAGTGGGTGGCAAAGGTGAGATGGAGTGCAAATTCAAGGGAGGCAAATAGGTTAAGAAACAGAGAGGTCAGGATGTTGAATGGATCATTGTTATAAATGTGGATGTTACCCAGACAGAGTAACATTGGTAAAGGAGGAAGACTAAACTAAGAGGATGAAACATTACTGCAATAGAGTTCATTGCAACTACTAAAGACATGCCATGATCCTTTCTCTTAATTTACTGATGTTTTCATTTCTTTGTTTTCCACTCAAAGACTTCAATATTCTAGTCCTAAATTATCTTTTCAACTTTACTTCTTACTCTTCCCCTTCATGCATCTATGCATGATTATTCTATGTAACAAAAATGCTTGTTATATTCAAAAATATACTTTACTTGTAACTGGTTATGAGCTATCCACATGCTGTGTGCTCTTATCTAAAAATACCTTAATATCATCCCATGCACACTAAAGTTTATCTATCAGTAAACTTCACTTCACATTCCATCTCAGAAGACAATGACAGCAATGGTGATGATGAAGAAGGGAAAGAGGAGGAGGAAGAAGAAAAGACAGTTGAGAGGAAGGAGAAAGAGAAAGAGAAGAAAAAAGAGAAAGAGGAAGAAGAAAAGGAGAATAAATAAAAAACGAGAGAGAAGGCAAAAAAAAGAAAACAAGAAAACATCCACCCTCCTAGTAAAACACAAACAACTTCAAAATAACCCCAGAAAGAAATTTTGTCCCATATTTCTGGATTACCGTGGTGTCTTATTTCTTTTGATACTAATTATGCTATACTATGCATTACAGTTATTTATATACAGCTATTCCAATTGTCTTACTAGTTGAAAGCCTCATGGTCAAATCTGAATTCTGCTATCTGGCCCTAGTCTGTCTTTCTGATGTCTTTGAAACGTGTCCTTCGAACTTGCAGGTTGTTATAAGCAAACTTATCTTTTTGTATAGCTGTTTTAACTCCTTACTCTAACTGCTCATCTAAAAGTAATGTGCATTTTCCTTTATAATATTCACTTGGCTTTCATTACTCAGCAGAATAGAGCTGTGACATACTGCCAATCCAGTCTTTTCTCGAAAAAGCCATTCAAGATTCCAGATCAACACTTGAATCTGTTGGTTTGTCTTTCCTACTACTAATACAAGAGCTATTGTCCTGAGCCAAGCAAGCAAATAAACAAAGAACAGCAGACAGCAAATATAACAAATATTTTATATTTAATGCTAATTCTCTGCTTCAAAGATTCTGCTTAGTGGTGATTTAAAGTAAAATCTGAACCCTCTAGCAATGCATTGAAAAACCTTACTAATTTGTACTTTTCCTCTCCAGTTAATCTTGTATTTAGTAACTCTTCTCACAAATCTTACTCTGTAGCCACACAATACTTTTCTCCATTTCTCAAAATAACCATGGCACTTTACAACCACATGCTTTTGCCTTTTTCTGTACTTCATGTAACCTCTCCCTCTATTTAATAAACTAACATTCAGTTTTTAAAATCATTCCCCAATTTCATCTCCCCATCTTTAGAAGAATTAATTTCACTCTACTGTTTTCACAGTGCACAGTTCAAAACATTATTTTAGTGCATATCTCATTGCATTTTAATGATGTTTACTTCTTTATATTCCTCACTGCATTATGGTTTCTAGCAATGAGGAAATGGAGTTTGTTCTTTTGTATCTGCAGTGCCAATGTATAAATTGATGAACTTCTATCTGGCTACATGTCATTCTTTGGATGAGCCTGGGTTCCTTGGTTCATAGTTTCTCCCATTGAATTCTTGATTTCATTTTCCTACTAAAATTTTGATTCACTATCTTGGAATTGTTCTTACAAACATTTCTTTGTTCCTCATTTAAAGCTTGAAAGTGTTTCAGGAGCAAACCAAGGAATTTCCTCATAATCTTTCTAGGATTTCATGTTCATGTCTTTTCTGATTTCTTTCCATAAATATAATGTAATTTAAATCTTTGACCTTAATCTCTGGTTTATTTGGTCCCTGATTCTGCTATCTTTTCCATCCAATCTATTCTGTAAACAACTCCAGCTTAATCTTCATAAAATAATATTACCATCATTTATTTTCCTCTCTTAAAAAATTAGCGATTTCCCATTGTCTTATTGATAAAATTTAAACTCCTCATTTTGTCATGTAAAGCCTTCAAAATCTGCTCCAAACCTAATTTATCAACCTTAGTTTTCACTTGAGTAGAATAAGCCCACTGCTCTGGTTAGACTGTCTCCAAAATGGCACTTATTTATTCCTGTGTTATATTTAAATTATAAACCTATATATCCATTAAAATACTCTCCATTAAGAAAGATGGATTAAGTTTCTTTCATCAGGATTACCTTCCACAACCACAGTACTCAAAATGATGGCTCCATTCCCTAGATTCTAATAGCATTTACTACTTACATTTATCATCTCTACTTAGTCATGTTTTATTTAGTGTTTAATGTTTACATGTCCTGTTTCTCTAATGAGATAGATAATTAATTTGTGGCTAGAGCCATGCCTTAAACTTATTTTTGACTTATTAAACTCAGATCATTGTAGTTTCATACACATAGATAGTCTTAGTTTACTATAAGCCAAGTAATAAGGGATAGTTATTGAGCATGAATTATACATATAGCATAGAAAATTCAAATTCATTTAAAAATTTTTCATTACTCAGGACTGGGAAAACATCATAATCCAGAATTTGCTCCGAATCCTTATAGGTAATTTCAGATTTTAATATCATTTGGGGAGAAAAATTAAATTTACCAGTTTTATTCTGTATAGATATATAAATGAAAGATACAATATTTAAAAAATGATTAACCCATTAATATATTATGATACTGTTTTTTTCTTGGTCATTAAAAAAATTATCTTAGGTTTTAATACTGATGAGATGGAGATTCTGAAGCCTGTTAATGATGGATAGATTAAACCACAATGCATTTGAGTTTTCATGTCTTTCACAAAAGAATATGTCTTGGCAATACAGATCAACTTATTAATGTAGTTTCCTTATTATTAAGTTTAATAAGTTTCCTTATTATTTTTCTTTGTTGAACATATTATCCAGTATTAAGCCAAAATAAAGGACAAAAAGAATTTAACCACAAAATAATTATAATTATTGAATATAACTATTCACATTAAAAAGCAACAACAACTAGGAACTGGTATTTAATAGACTGCAAAGGGTACACTTTTGTTTTTTTGTTTTTTTGAAAAAAGAAGGGAGTGAACCAGAAAAAGAATTTGTAATGGACAGGGTGTCTTCCTTTGCAAATTTTCCTACTTCCACTTGGGTGTGGGTAAATGCTTCTTAAAAAGAACCAGAAGCAGGGCTTCTCACTTTCAGTGAGTAAGTGCTCACTGAAAACATGCTAGTTATACACATGTTGGATTTCTAACACTGAAAAGTCTTTGGAAATCTGTTTGTTTGTTTTGTTTTTGTTTTATTTTTTGTTGATTTTTTACAATTTATTTTATTTTTCATCATGATGAGGGTACTCTTTAATCCCTATCACCTATTTCACCCATCCCTCCACCCACCTCCCCTCTGGTAACCATTGGGTCTCTATCATTAAGAGTCTGTTTTTTGGTTTCTTTCTCTCTCTCTTTTTCCCTTTGCTCATTTGTTTTGTTTCTTAAATTCCACATCGAGTGACATCATATTGTATTTGTCTTTTTCTGACTGACTTATTTTTCTTAGCATTATACTCTCTAGCTCTATCCATGTTGCTGCAAATGGCAAGATTTCATTCTTTTTTTTATGACTGAATAATATTCCCCCTCTCTTTTTCTCTCTGTATGTCATAAATTCTTTATCCATTCATTTATTGATGGACATGTAAAAAAAATAAATTACACATCAACTTATTCCAGCTCAAAAAATTTGTTCCCAGGTTTAAATTGGTTTAGTGAAATAATGGCTTGGGGAAGTAAGCAATTTAATGATGGATGCAGATATGATCTGTAAGGTCTTTTTTCTTAGTTTTAATAGGATTTGTTTATATTGTTAGTCATTCAATTTGTGAATAGTTTTTGTAGGTTATAACCCACTCCCCCTGTTATTTTTATCATCTTTTTTTTACAAGATTTCTAAAGTTGTAGAGATAAATTAAAATATAAAATTACAATTATATAGGAATTTACCCAAAGGATACAGGAGTGCTGATTCATAGGGACACATATACCCCAGTGTTTATAGCAGTGCTAACAACAGTAGCCAAATTATGAAAAAAAACCCAATTGTCCATCAACTGATGATTGGGTAAAAAAGATGTGGTTTATATATACAATGGAATACTACCTGGCAATAAGAAAGAATGAAATCTTGCCATTTGCAATAACATGGATGGAATTGGAGAGTGTTATGTTAAGTGAAATAAGTCATTCAGAAAAAGACAGATATCATATATTTTCACTCATATGTGGAATTTGAGAAACTTAACAGAAGACAATGGGGGAAGGGATGGGGAAAAAATGGTTTCATCAGAGAGGGAGGCAAACCATAAGAGACTCTTAAATACAAACTGAGGGTTGATGGGGGAGAGGGGAGGGAAAAATGGGTTATGGGCATTGAGGAGAGCACTTGTTGGGATAAGCACTGGGTGTTTTATGTAAGCGATGAATCATGGGAATCTACTTCTGAAACTAAGAGCGCACTGTATACACTCTATGTTAGCTAACTGGATAATTAATTATATTTAGAGGAAAAAAATAAAAAAATAATGAAATTACAATTGGAGAACTACTGTGACATTTCAGGTCATGCACTAATCACTGTTGGAAGTGTAAATTTAATATAATAATGAAAATTATATTCAGTCCTTCTTTGGAGTTTACCATGTACCAGGTACCTCTCCAAGTCCCTTAGATACGTCAACTGTAATTCTTAGAACACTTAGAATTGGTCTAGTAATTTCCTCATTTTACCTCTGAGAAAACTAAATTAGAAAGGTTAAAACTTGTCCAAAGTCATGGTTATTAAACACTACAGGCAGAATTTAAATCAGGAAGTCTGATTCCAGAGTCCATGATGTTCTCCACAATTTTATATAATGAATGAATTGTATTCCATGTGTTCTGTACTAAATCAGTGCCAAAGACACTTTGAAGCCAAAGACATTTTTCCATAAAAAATTGTAAGTATGGTTTGGTTGTTATTTAACTTACAAAATGCTGCCTAGTTCGTAATAAGTGATCTAGAATACCAACACAGCTCTTTGGATTTCAGGGTCTTAGAAGCAAGGATTCTTATGGTTAAGAGAGTGGGGAAAATAAATCACCTCTCCTCTCTACATATGCTTTCTTCATGGATGCAGAGACAGACTCAGACAAAAACTTGAAAGAAAGTTGCTTATTTTTCCATATTCTGTTTTTTATTTACTTTTCTTTCCTTTTTCCTTTGCGTATGTTTTTCCATCTGTCTATAATGCCAGCCCAGAACTGGGGCAATTTACAAACTTTTTTCTTCCTCAACACTGCACTCAAATGTCAACTCCGCTCTGCAGTTTCCTGATGGCCCTGTGGAGTTGGTCCCTGCTCTCTTTGCACATCTGACATACGATACCTCTTTATTTTACTGTTCACACATTGTGGTGTTACTTAACAAAATTATCACCTTGTCTATCTTCCCTATTAAATGATGTGTTCTTTGAGGATCAAAGGGTATATTATTTATCTTGAAAACCAAGAACCAAAAAAAACGTGAAATATGGCATATTCTTTATATGCATCATTAATCTTTTTTATGCATAATTATTCTAATCTTTACAATATGAAGGCGGATATAATCCCTGTTACATGAATTAAGAAACCAAGGTTTGAAAGAGTGGATCATGTAATTAAAATGAGGCAGTACTGGGATTACAAAATAATTAAGTCTGCCTCAAAAGATCTCTGCCAGACTCTCTCTGTCTCTGTCTCTGTCTCTCTCTCTCTCTCTGTGTGTGTGTGTGTGTGTGTGTATAGTTTAAATGATACTAAATTCCTTTTTATTATTTTTCATAGTCTTATCCAACTCTCTTCCCTTATAACCCCTTTTTTCTGGGAAATTGTGTCAGTAAGACGTTAAAGTAAAAAGATATAATTTAACTCATATATGCTCTAAAGTAAAAATGACTGGGGCACCTGAGTGGCTCAGATCAGTTAAGAATCCGACTCTTGATTTCTGCTCCAGTCATGATCCCACCATTTGTGAAGTCAAACCCCACATCAGGCTCTACGCTCACAGCATGAAGCCTGCTTGGGATTCTCTCTGCTTCCCTCTCCCGCCTCTCTTTTTCAAAATAAATTTAAAAAAATTAAAATTTTTAAAAATTAAAGATTACTGATCTCTAATTCTCTTTGTGGAAATTTATTTTTTAAAGCACAATGCTTATTCACCTAAATGACTATTTAATTGGTGAAATTTTAGCTTGAGTTGTTTAAGTATAATGCCACAGAGGGGGAATAGGTTGTAGATAGTGGGTCTATTGCATTTAGCCATATCTGCCTGAGAGTCCATTTCTGAGATTAGAGCCTCTAAGTTTTTCTCATTGTTTCTTTTTAAAATTTGTTCTCTGCTTTCATTCATATCTGAATTTCAAATTCTCTAAAAGCTGCTTGAGGATACATCTTTTGTTTAAATAAAGTTAAAGTCAGAAGGGCCTGTGGCAGTGACCAACTATTATTGGTCCTATAGTGACCAATAGGACAGCTATTTATACATAAGAATAGTTTCTAATTTGGCTATATGTAAGATATGTACTACATGTATTTCATTATCTGGATGTCAGGATGACAGCAAAAAATTTCTTTATATTACTTTTAATTAATTTATTAAACCAATGAGTGATAGAAATATTCTGTAAGATTCTGAATTTGATATAGTCTTCATTTTATTTTCTTCATAATTATTTTCTTTTAGTACTCTGACATTTTAAAAGAAAGCCTACATTTAAGGGAAAAAAAAGTGTGCTGTAATATCAAATAAACCTACTAATTATTAAGGAAATTAGGCTATGTATTCTCTTGACAGATATTTTGTCAGATAATTAACACACTATATAACAGGCAACCTTACATTCTCCATAGATGAATTGTGTCATTCCCCAAAATCAGCATAACCCCAATTTTACTTATATGGGTTACTCGTTACACTCTAATTTAATACATTTGATGGATTCGCTTTCTTGATGAATTGAGAAAAAAAATCCTCACAATGTCTATTCCAATGAAACTGAGAAGAAGCAAATATGGTTCTATTATAGACATGCTACTCATACGGAGGATCATCTCTAAGTATACCCTTTAAATTTGAAATAGGTAATATTAAAGTAATTCAAACCCTTGATTTGGCAATGATGTCATAAGTGAGGCCTAATGATACAATGGAAAACACACTTACTATGAGTTAGAGGTCTAGTTCCACATGTCCTACCAACTCTGAGCTTGAGTGAGGTCCTTAATGGGCTGGCAACTGAACAATGAAGTATAACATTTAGCAATGTACTTTTTAGAGTCATACAAACATAGGTAAGAGGACCTGTTAACCTGTCCAAATGGCAGATTCTTTAACTATAAAAGAAAGATAGGCTCAAAATGCTGTTTTGTTGTGAAGAACGAACAAGAGAATGTATGAAAAGTTTTCAGCACAGGTGCCTGATGCATAGGAAAAACATCAAGCATTATGAAGCCTTCCACTAATGTAGCTGCTATCTTCCTTACACAGCACTGAAATATATGGGTTATAAAATAGTAAGATGAATCATTGAGTTTTAAGTTATGGTGAGTTTTGAATAATGGTGAAATCATACTTATAAATGTAAATGGTCTCCCAGTATGTCTACTTTGAAGAACACATTTATTTGAACATATTAGTTTCAGTACGTTTATTTAAAAAATAAGAATTTATTTTTCTGAAAAATTTGCAAAATAGCTCATTGGGATGAACTGTGAAAGAAACACTTCTAAATATTACAAATTGTTTTCCAGAAGCAGTTTTAGAACCCTCAATATCCTGGATGTGAATTTCAGCACTGAATAACAAAAGTGATCACAAAATAAAAATATAATTCAACAAAGAAGGGTATCAATAAAGACATATATTCAATATCCTTGCAGGATAAGAGAACCATTAAAATATCTACCATAACATTATTCAATTTTAGACAAACTAAACTAAGACAAAATGTTAAAATTGGTTCAGGAGAAAAAAATGGAAAGAAATTATTTAAAATGATTTGTAAGGAAACTTAAGTTTATTTTTATAAACCTTATTGGATACTCAGAAAAAAATCAGGTGGATCATATTAAGAATAGCAGTGCAAGGCAAGATGAAAACAGACAGCACAGGGAAATGGGCATCTTATTAATAATAGAAAGATTGCCTAAATAAAGTGAAAAGACCTATGGCACCCATGGCAGCTCAATTATGAGGACATTCTTCAAGAAACAGTTTATTAATCTAAATTTCAATAATTATCTTAAAGGTGGTCTAAAACTATGAATTAAATACGTTTAAAAATATTCCAGAGGCAATCAACCAATTGCAGAAATACTTTGATTGCTTTATGATCACTTTAAAGTCACAGTTGCTAATTGAGATAGAATAAAATGTCAGACATTCCCTAACCTGATTGAACATAAAAATTCCTAGTGATGTAGTAAAAAAAAAAAAAAAATCTCTAATGTCCACTTCTGGCTTACTAAATCAGAGCAGCTAAGGGAAGGACCCAGGAATCTGAATTTTTAACAGGATTCTCCCAACATGATTCTGTATATTCTTTCAGCCAGCTTTCATTTGGAAATCCTATCTGGTATAAAAAAGAACTTAAATATGAAGAGGTATGTAATATTAAAAAAAAAAAAAAAAAAACCTCAGCATATGTTTTAGTGTAGTGGGCAGTGGTTCCCAATTGTATGCAATATGAAATATGTGAGAAGTGCTATGGAAAATGAAGATTCCTGGGATTTACAGGGTGAGGACAACTTGCACACAGATATCAAATTACCCTTTCCTTCCAATCCTCTCTGAAGGACAACTGGAATAGAACGACTTCACTAGTGGGGTCCAAGTGGAACATTTGGAGACCAGGTTATCCTGAGAACTTCCAGGGAAAGAATAAGTCTAGGACTTTATTCTTTTTGGAAGTTTCCTGAAGGGTCAGCCTTTAGAGGCTAGAAAAACATTCTTTTTTTTTTTTTTTTTTTTTTTAATTTTTTTTTTCAACGTTTTTTATTTATTTTTGGGACAGAGAGAGACAGAGCACGAACGGGGGAGGGGCAGAGAGAGAGGGAGACACAGAATCGGAAACAGGCTCCAGGCTCCGAGCCATCAGCCCAGAGCCATCAGCCCAGAGCGTGACGCGGGGCTCGAACTCACGGACCGCGAGATCGTGACCTGGCTGAAGTCGGACGCTTAACCGACTGCGCCACCCAGGCGCCCCTAGAAAAACATTCTTAAAGACACTGCACCATCTCTTAGCTGATGTAGTTTGGATAGGGCTGCTGACTCATTGGACTCACCAGACTCTTCCAGTTCAGGGAGAAAGATCATGTGGACTTAACTCTTGCTAGTACTTTCAGTTGGAAGACAGCTAGCTAATGGGGTCATCTGGGGAGGGAGGAGAGAAGAAACATTCCTTGTGTCTCAACAAAGAAGTGTTTATTAGTAATTTGTTCACCATACATTTCTGGCATTGAAAATACTGATCTGTAGTACCACTTCAGAAATTCTGATTGGATGGATGTTAGGTATGCCCAAATTTCCATTATTTACAAGAATCCAAGATGATTTTCATGCTAGGTTTTGAGGATCACACTACTAAATGCTGGCTTATTAGATGCAATTTTATAGACTTCCAAAAAGTTTTGAGAAATTTTATTAAATGTTATTTCATTATTATTAATTGAAATCTACTTATCATAATTTATATTAGTTTCAACTTTACAACATAGTGATTCAACAATTCTATGCTTTACACAATGATCACCACAATAAATGTAGATACTATCTGTAGCCAAATTTATTAAAATATTATTGACTATATTTCTTATACTGTACTTTTCATTCTTGTGACTTATTATATAATCATAAGTTTGTACCTCTTAATCCCTTAACCTGTTATGCTTCTCCTCCCTGTGGCAACTATCAGTTTGTTCTCTGTATTTATGAGTCTGTTTCTGTTTGTTTGTTTGTTTGTTTGTATATCTATTCATCTATTGATGAACACGTAGGTTGCTTCCATATCTTGGCTATTTAAAATTATGCTGAATTAAATAATGTGGAGAAGTAATGTTTTGTCATGGCTAGTGAAGTACCTTAGGTATTGGAAACAATATCTTGGTGAAATGGAAAAGACCTCAGGAGTTGAACTGGAACTGGAATTTGTTAACCATTGTGTAAAATATGTTATTATAGAAAGGATCTTAATATGGGGATAATAAAGTGTCTAAACTTTCAGGTAACAAGGATAGCATGGATACTTGTCTCAAAGGGTTATTGTGAAGATTAAATGCATTACTACATACAAATCAATTAGAAAAGTTAAATACCAAGCTGGCAAATACAATTTCCATGAAGATATCATAAGGTTGTGTGGGTGGGTATTATGAAAGTGGCAGATGATTTTCAATACAGACGAACATAAGGACGTGATTTTAGAATAAAGCCAAACTATCCTTATTATATGGCAGATTCTATTCCTGTTTATTGTAACTAACTAGCTGTAAGGATCTTTGACAATTCATTCAAATACTTGCAGACAGAATGAGGAGTCAGAAAGGCTTCTCAAGAAGAGAGAGCAAGAACAAAAGGATTGAGTCAGAAAATTCTGGTGTAAGATTTAAATAAAGAATAATTGAAGGCAAGTGATAAAATATAAACTTTTCCCCTGCTACTCTCTCCCCACACAAAACTTCATTAAAATGTCTGAAGAGTTTGAATTTGCACAGTAAACAATAACAGCAGCAACAAGCACTACAGTCGTGGAACCAGGAAAGTAGTTCCTATCTTCAATGACCCACACACTAGTGAAATACAGTGGAGATTTTGTCATAAATACTGTGTTAATAATTAACTTTTACTAAAGCTTACTACATAACAGGCACTTTTCTAATCACTTTATTCATATTAATGCATGAGTCCTAACAATAATCCCATGAGACAAGTATCCATGCTATTCCCGTGTTCAGATGAATAAACTGAAGTTCAGACAGATTAAATATCTTTTCCAAGGATAATATAGGTGGTAAATCAAACCCAACTTTGTGACCAATTTACTTGAACAAAATAAATCAAAATGGATTCTAGTTTAAATCTCTGAAATGATGCTACTCTTATGAACTTGCTTCCTGTAAGTTTTTTTGATAGATGATAAAGGAGATGGTATAACAGCTAGTTTACTGGCATTGCACCTGCAGCTTTTCTTTTCTTCTGTAGTACAGACCATGCCAATGCTTTTGAATGTGAGTTTTGGATAAAGATACTATTCACCTTATATAAATTGTAGTAAAGGTGGTTCAAAGCCACTGATCTATGCAAGAGGTAAAGAGTATTATAATTAGAAATTGTAAGAAAGAGATGAATGAGAATAACATCACAGATGTAGAATTCACAGGGCTTGCCAAACCTATGGAACTTATTCATGTGGTCATGAGATTTGGAGGATTCTCACTTACGCAGATACAATTATATTAGATATTTAGAATAAAGATGATTTTACTAACAACACAGCTGGAGAAGTTAGTTTTCAGGAAGATTCTAAATTGGAAGCAGAGAAATTGAAGTGCTCATTAAAAAAAAAAAAAAAATTAAAAATGCAGGTGGGCCTCAGGAGTAGAATCCTGTAAGAATATCTGTATTTATAAGATTAACCATCCTTAAATCATTTATAAAACAATGCCAAGTGTAAACAAGGCAGACAAATGGGTGAATGGACACAGGTAGAGAGCTAAATAGAATGATTGATTTAGGGAGTGGACTGAGAAGAGACAGTTAAAGTTGCAGATGAAACTCTTTGGGAGAGTCTACTGCCAGGTAAGTCTAGAAAAGAAAATATTTTCAGATTTAAACAGAAACAATGAACAGGTCAAGAATGGTGAAGGCTGAAAAATACTGATACATTTGACTAACAGATAACCAGTTTTGAGAATACATGTTGAGTGGTGTGGTAAGACTAAATGCCAGATTTCAAGTTATTAAATAAAGGAAGATAGTGTAGCAATGGAGATAGTGTAGTATGACAATAGAAAAGGAAGTCAGATTAACATAACTGAACATACATCTTCCACCCTTACAAAAAATAACTCAAAGTTCATGCTCCTTTCTCATATAAAGAATGATATATTCAGTGTTACAATGCTAGTTATCAAAAGTTTACATCTTTTGGGATCTTATACAAATTACAAATTATCTAAATTACAATAACATGTTTCCATGTAGGAAACAAGTAAATAGCCTAGGTTAGATACATATTGAATAATTTTATCTTATTATTTGTAAGGATTTATTAAATATTTCTTCAAAATTTCTAAAAATATTGACAGTTAATGAAAAGATGAAAATTGTTTTTCTTGGTAAAAATTATTATTTCTAGGGGAGGAATTAAGATGGTGGATAAGTAGGGGGACCATGGGTCTTCCTTATCCTTAAACACTGCTGTATTCAAGTCAGATTACTTGGAACAACCAGGAAATTGGTATGTGGAGTTGCAAAAGGAGCTCCACAGTTGGAAGGAGACAGTTTGGCAATTGCGAGGTGCATGGATGTAAACTGGGGGAGAGAAAAAAGGTGGTGCCATGGAGGGGAGGGAACCCTTTTCTTGGAATGACAAAAGGGAAAGAAAGAGAGTGGTGTTGAGATAGTGTGGCATCAAGTTAGCACAAGAAGAAAACCTCTCTGGACCCTGGACTGGGGAGTGAGAATACTGAGTGTCCCATTTATTTTCTTCAAACAGCTTTTGGAGCTCAAACTCTGAGGTTTTGAAAGGGCCTGAATTTCTCTAGAATGGAGCTGGGGCATGCGTTCCTGGGGAGGAAGGAGCTGGCCTCAGAGTGTATAGCATGGTGTAGTAATCTCAGGGCACACTGGGAGAGAGCAATCCCCTTAATGGAGTACTTTTGGAAGAAGGTTTATTGACTCCCCAGAGGGAAAAGGACCCTGCAGGTGACAGCCAAAGGTTTTTTATCAGCAGTGTGGAGAGATGTTACTCCAGAATAGGAGAGTGGATCCAAGGCATGCTGGGTTCTTTAGGACTTTGGGGTTTGAATCCCAGCCATGCACCCAAGAAAAAACACAGAAGAGTTGTGGCTCAGGGCAAATCGACTGCCCTTGCTATTCTGTGAGGGCTGCCTGAAGAGAGGGGGTTAAGATCCCCTGTCCAGAGACAAGAGATTGGGATGGAGCCATTTTTCCTCCCAATACAAAGTGGGACTTCAGAGAGCAACACAGCAGCCCCTAGTGGAAGTGGAACCAAACCCTGCCCTTCCATGCCTGGCAGCTCCTTATTTACTGGGGCAAGACTGGCTCTGAGCCAATGCAGCCAGCCTCACTTTCAGACCAGCACAGACCACTTTACCCCTAACCCCCAGCACTAACAACTCTTTTTCCATTTTTTTCTGACTTCTGTCTCTCTCTCTCTCTCTCTCTCTCTCTCTCTCTTTCCTTTTGGGATCGGCTCATAGTGAATCAGGCTTTTTTATTCTTTTCTTTTTCCTTCTTTTCTCTTTTCTTCTGCATTTTTTTCCTTTCTTCTTTGGAATCAGCCTTATAGCTTTTGATTCTCTGTTTTTCTTGTGTTTGTGTTCCCTTTCCTTTTCCCTTTTTATGGAATCAGCCTCCCCTCCCCCCTTTTTGTTCCAGGGTTACCTCAACAAACAAATAAAAACATACCTGGTTAAAGTTCTAAACACGTCATGACTGCAAACGAGAAGGAACTCTGAAAAGGACTGACCAGTGAGAAAGAGCAGCCAAATTCCACCAATAGAGTGCACATATCATACACCAGAAACACTTCCTACAGTGCCAGAATATGGACAGTGTATGAACCCTTTTTAATATAGTAGTAATCCCAGCTTGCAGAAACATAAGTTTTTTAAACATCCAAAAGATAGAAGCTTAGCCAAAATGGCAGGATGGAGGAATTTTCCAAAATATGAAAGGTCAAGAAGGAATCATAGCCATGGACTTGCTTAAAATGGATATAAGCAATATATCTGTACAAGAATTTAGAACAACAGTCATAAGACTACTAAGTAGGCTTTAGAAGACACCAGAAAAACCCCATGCTGCAGAGATCAAAGACCTACAATGAGTTATGATGAAGTAAAAAATGTTGTACCTGAGATGCAAAAATAAACTGGATATAGTAACAACAAGGACTGATGAAGCAGAGAATGAATGGGTGAAATAGAAGATAAAATGATGGGAAATAATGAAGTGATAAAAAAGAGGGAAAGGAAATTACTAGAGCATGACTTAGAGAACTAAGAGATTTCATGAAACAAAACAATATCTTTATCATAGAATCCCAGGAGAAGAAGAGTGAGACAAAGGAACAGAAGGTTTATTTGCACAAATTATAGCTGAGAACTTCCCTAATCTGGGGAAGAAAACAGGCATCCAAGTACAAGAGGCAGAGAACTCCCTTCAAAATCAACAGAAACAGGTCAACACCATGACATATCATACTGAAACTGGCAAAATACAAAAATAAACAGAGAATTCTAAAGCATCTAGGGATAAAAGACCCTTAACCTACAAGGATAGACACATCGGGTTAGTAGCAAACCTGTCCACTGAAACTTGGTAGGCCAGAAGGGAGTGGTAGGAAATATTCAATGTGTTGGCTCAGAAAAATATGCAGCCAAGAATCTTTTATCCAGCAAGACTGTCCTTCAGAATAGAAGGAGAGATAAAGATTTTCCTTAAAAAACAAAACTAAGGAATTTATGGCCATGAAAAAAGCTTTGTGAAAAATTTTAAGGGGGGCACTCCGAAGAAAAAAAAAAGAGGAGACCAAAGCCACAAAGACTACAAAGGACCAGAGAATATCATGAGAAACACCAACTCCACAGGCAACATAATGGCACTAAATTCATATCTTTCAATAATCATTCTGAATGCACATGGACTAAATGCTTCAATCAAAAGACATAAGGTATCAGAATGGAAAACAAAAAACAAAAAACAAAACAAAACAAAAAACATAAGATTCATCTATATGTTGCTTATAAGAGACTCATTTTACACCTAAGGTCACCTGTGGATTGAAAGTGAGGAGATAAAGAACCATCTATCATACTAATAGAGGTCAAAAGAAAGGTGGAGTAGCCATACTTAGATCAGACAAACTAGATTTTTAAACAAAGACTGTAACAAGAGATGAAGAAGGACATTTTAATCATAATGAATAGGTCTATCCATCAAGAATATCTAACAATTATAACTATTTATGCCCCCAACTTGATACTCCCATATATATAAATCAACTAATCAGAAACATAAACAAACTCATTGATAACAATACCATAATAATAGGAGACTTGAATACCCAGCTACAACAATGGACAGATCATCTAAGCAGAAAATCAATAAGGAAACAATGGCTTTGAATGACACACTGGACCAATAGACTTAACAGATATATTCAGAACATTTCATCCTAAAGCAGCAGAATACACATTCTTCTTGAGTGTACATGGATAATCTCCAGAATAAATCACAAACTGGGTCACAAATCAGCCCTCAACAGGTGCAAAAAGATTGAGATCTTCTATGCACATTTTCAGATCACAACGCTATGAAACTTGAAATCAACCACAAGAAAAAATGTGGAAAGCCCTCAAATACATGGAGGTTAAAGAACATTGTACTAAATAATAAATGGTTTAAAAGGAAATTAAAGAAGAAATTTAAAAAAAATCATGGAAGCCAATGAAAATGAAAACACACCAGGCCAAATCCTTTGGGATGCAACAAAGGCAGTCCTAAGAGGAAAGTACATTGCAATTCAGGCCTATCTCTAGAAGCAAGAAAGCTCCCCAATATACAACCTAAACTTATACCTAAAGGAGGTAGAAAAGGAGCAGCAAAGAAAAAGAAGGGAAATAATAAAGGTTAAAGCAGAAATAAATAATATAGAAACAAACAAACAAATAAACAATCCCCCCAAGCCCCACTAGAACAGATCAATGAAACTAAAAGCTGTTTTTTGAAAGAATGAACAAAATTGATAAACCCCTAGCCAGACTTCTGAAAAAGAAAAGAGAGAAGTCCTAAATATATAAAGTCACAAATGAAAGAGGAGAGATTCCAACCAACACCACAGAAATACAAACAATTATAAGAGAATACTGTGAAAAATTATTTGCTAACAAACTGGACAATCTGGAAGAAATGGAGAAATTCCTAGACACTCACATAATACTAAAACTCAAACAAGAAGAAATAAAAAAAAAATTAACAGGCCTATAACCAGCAAATAAATTGAATCAGTTATCAAAAATCTCTTGCAGAATAAGAATCCTGGGCCAGATGGCTTCCCAAGGGAATTCTACCAGACATTTAAAGCAGAGTTAATAACTATTCTTCTCAAACTGCACCAAAAATTAGAAATGTAAGGAAAGCCTCCAAACTCATTCTATGAAGGCAGCAATCTTGATTCCTAAACCAAATACCCCACTAAAAAGTAGAATTATAGTCAAATATCCCTGATAAAACTGGATGCAAAAATTCTCAACAAGATAGTAGCAAATCAAATTCAATAGAACATTACAAGATCAACTAGAATTTATTCCTGGGCTGCAGGGCTGGTTCCATATTCACAAATCAATCAATAAGATACACCACATCAATAGAAGAAAGGATAAGAACCATATGATCCTGTCAATAGATGCAAAAAAAAGGCATTTGACAAAATATAGCCTCTTTCTTAATAAAAACCCTCAAGAAAGTCAGGATAGAAGGAACATAAAGACTCCTGGGTGGCTCAGTCAGTTAAACGTCCAACTTCGGCTCAGCTCATGATCTCACGGTTAGTGAGTTTGAGCCCCGCATCAGGCTCTGTGCTGACAGCTCAGAGCCTGGAGCCTGTTCGGATTCTCCATCTCTCCCTGCTCCTCCCCTGTTCACTCCTGCTCTCTCTCTCTCTCTCTCTGTCTCTCTCTCTCTCTCTCAAAAAAGTAAGTAAACAGTAAAAAATTTAAAAAAGAAGGAACATATCTTAACATCATAAAAGCCATATATGAAAGGCCTACAGCTAATATTATCCTCAATGGGGAAAAATTGATCTTTCTCCTGAGATCAGGAACAAGGCAAGCATGTTCACTCTTACCCCTGTTGTTCAACATAGTACTGGAAGTCCTAGCTTCAAAATTCAGAGAACAAAAAGAAATAAAAGGCATCCAAATAGGCAAAGAAGAACTCAAACTTTCACTCTTCACAGATGACACGATACTCTGCATGGAAAATCCTAAAGACTCCACCAAAAACTGCTAGAACTAGTATGTGAATTTAGCAAATTTGCAGGATATAAAATCAAAGTACAGAAATTGGTTGCATTTCTATATACCAACAATGAAGCACAGATAGAGAAATCAAGGAATCAATCCCATTTACAATTGCACCAGAAACCATAAAATACCTGGGAATAAACCTAACCAAAGAGGTAAAAGATCTGCATGCTGAACAGTATAGAAAGCTTATGAAAGAAATTAAAGAAGACACAAAGAAATGAAAAAAAAAAAAAAACATTCCATGCTTGTGGATTGAAAGAACAAATATTGTTAAAATGGCTATAGTACCCAAAGCAATCTACACATTCAAGCAATCTCTTTCAAAATAGCACAAGCATTCTTCACAGAGCTAGAACAAAAAAATCCTAAAATTTGTATGGAACTAGAAAAGACCACAAATAGCCAAAACAGTCTTGAAAAAGGAAAGCAAAGCTGGAGGCATCATAAATTCAGACTTCAAACTATGTTACAAAGATGTAGTCATCAAAACGGTATGGTACTGGCACAAAAACAGACACATAGATGAATGGAACAGAATAGACAACGCAGAAATGGACTCAAATATATATGGCCAACTAATCTTTGACAAAGAAGGAGAGTATCCAATGGAAAAAAGACAGTCTCTTCAGCAAATGGTGTTGGGAACATTGGACAACAACATACAGAAGAATGAACGTAGACCACTTTCTTACATCATACACAAAAAACAATTCAAAATGGATGAAAGACCTAAAGTGAGACAGGAAACCATTAAAATCCTAGAGGAGAAAACCAGGCAGCGACCTCTTTGATCTCAGCCACAGCAACTTCTTCCTAGATAGATCTTCAGAGGCAAGAGAAACAAAAGCAAAAATGTACTATTGGGACCCCAGCAAGATAAAAAAATCTTCTGCACAGCAAACAAAAATAAAAGACAACTGATGGAATGGGAGAAGATATTTGCAAATGACGTATCAGATAAAGAGTTAGTATCCAAAATCTATAAAGAACTTATCAAACTCAACACCCAAAAAACGAATAATCCAGTGAAGAAATGGGCAAAAGACATGAATAGACACTTCTCCATAGAAGACATCCAGATGGCCAACCGACACATGAAAAAATGCTCCACATTACTCATCAGGGAAATACAAAGCAAAACCACAGTGAGATACCACCTTATACCTGTCAGAATGGCTAACATTAACAACTCAGGCAACAACAGATGTTGGCGAGGATACGGAGAAAGAGGATCTCTTTTGCATTGTTGGTGGGAATGCAAGCTGGTGCAGACACTCTGGAAAACAGTATGGAGGTTTCTAAAAAAACTAAAACTAGAACTGCCCTATGACCCAGCAATTGTCCTACTAGGCATTTATTCAAGGGATACAGGTGTGCTGTTTTGAAGGGACACATGCACCCCCATGTTTATAGCAGCACTATCAACAATAGCCAAAGTATGGAAAAAGCCCAGATGTCTGTCAACTGCTGAATGAATAAAGATGAATTAATAAAGATTATATATATATGTATATATATATATATACATATATATATATATACATATATATATAAAATCTTGCCATTTGCAACAACACGGACGGAACTAGAAAGTATTATTCTAAGCAAAACAAGTCAGTCAAAGAAAGACAAATATCATATGATTTCACTCCTTTGTGGAATTTAAGAACACAAACATAACATAGGGGAAGGGAAGGAAAAATAAGATAAAAACATGTAGGGAGGTAAACCATTAGAGACTCTTAAATACAGAGAACCTGAGTGTTGCTGGAGGAGAGGTGGGTGGGTGGATGAGATAAACGGGTGACAGGCATTGAGGAGGGACTTGTTGGGATGAGAACTGGGTGATGCATATAATTTATTAATCACTTGGTTCTACTCCTGAAACCATTACTACACTGTATGTAAACTCACTTGAATTTAAATAAATAAATTTAAAAAAATTCTTATCTTTAGATAAAATTTCAAATTGTTTTTATAAGTCTGTTTGAGGAGAAATTGAATTGTATGGAATGACTGATTATCAAGGACATCTAAGGAAACCAAATATTCATTTTATTCAGAAATCATCCAATAATTTCTCTTTTTTTGTCCTGAGATATTTATTTATTCATGTATTTATGCATTTATTTATGTATTTATGCATTGATTTATTTTTTATTGTTTCAGGTTTTTAATTAAATTGTAGTTAGTTAATATATAATGTAATATTGTTTTCAAAGGTAGAATTTAGTGATTCATCACTTACATATAACACCCAGTGCTCATCACAGCAAGCACCCTCATTAATATCATTACCCATTTAGCCTATCCATCACCCACCTCCCATTCATCAACCCTCAGTTTGATCTTTATAATTAAGACACTCTTATGGTTTGCCTCCTTCTTCTTTTTTCCCCTTCCCCTATCTATGTTCATCTGTTTTGTTTCTTAAATTCCACATATGGGTGAAATCATATAGTATTTGTCATTTGCTGACTGTCTTGTTTTGCTTAACATAATACACTGTAACTCCATCCACATTGTTGTAAATTACCCAGTGACTTCTTGATGTCTTTGTTTCATTTGTTTCATATCAAGATGATAAGCTTTCCAGAGAGACACAGAAAAATAAATAAAAGATTAATAAAAACCAAATAAATTTCTATATTCCTGCAGAATTCAGCTTCCTTTATGTAGATAAATATATTTGAGTAGGAGTATTCTTGTACAAAGCTTTCAAGTTCCCTAGGAACTGTCTGTAAATTGAAAATTTGAACAAAAAGTTCAAACTACCAAGAAGTGAAGAGATGAACACAACAAACTTTTGCAAACAGGAATAAGCCAGCTCAAACACACTGCTTCAATAATCACAAATATTGCCCAAGACAAGTAATAATATTTTTGTCCAGATTTCTGTTTGGTCTTTGCATTAGTTTTTGATGGTCATTGTAACAAAATACCACCACCTTGGTAGTTTAGAACAATACACATTTATTCTCTTAAATTCTGGAGGTAAGAACTTTAAAACCTGAAGATTAAAGTTTCATTTGGCTTAAATCAAGTCTCTCTAGAAGGCAGGGCTACCTTCCCTCTGGAGGCTCTAGAGATAATCCATTTCCTTCTCATTTCCAGCTTCTAGCGCTACATTCCTTGCATTCCCTAGTTCCTGGCCTTTCCTCCATCTTCAAAGCACATCACTCTAAACTTTGCTTCAGTCATCACATTGCCTTTTCCTCTTCTGTATTCAAATAAATCTCTCTGCCTTCCTCTTATGAGGGCACCAGGTGACTACATTTAGGGCTGATACTAATCATCCAGAATAATCAAGGTTCATCAAGATTAATGTCTCCATATCAAGATCCTTAATTTAGTCACATCTGCAAAGTCCCTTTACCATACAAAATAACATTTAAAGTTTCTAAGAATTAGAACTGGGAGGTTATTATTCCACCTACCGCAATCTTCAAGGGCATGCCATTTTTTATATCTTTACATTGCTCATGGGATCTGTATTATTTAGTAATAAATTAATAAAGCTATGTATAATTTCCTTGTTGGCACAGTTCTTGTCTTAAAATAAACCTGTTATCCACACATAAATTCTCAGCTTATGACTTTGCCTGTAGCTCATTAAAGAAAATAATGGGTGAAGGAATGGGTAAAATAGGTAAAGATTGAGTACACTTATTTTGATGAGCACTGAGAAATTCATAGAAATGTTGAATCATTACATTATAATCTGAAACTAATATAACACTGTATGCTAATTATACTTTAATAAAAAAAATGCCATCAGATTTCCCGCCACCAAATAGTAGGTTATCTGCATCTACAATCCTTTTACTTTTCTTTTCACTGTAACAACTGATGAAATCTCTAACAAAAGCCAATCTTTCTGCATTCATTCTAAATCTATTCCCACTCTTTTTCTCAAGTTAGTTCTTCAATTATTCTTGTTTCTATTGTACTTTCCAACTCCAAGAATGGGAAAAGGACTAGGGACCAGTTGGTTTATTCTTTCTTTCCCTCTTTCCTTCTTTCCTCCCTCCCTCCTTCCCTCCCTCTCTTTTCTTTCTTTCTTTCTTTCTTTCTTTCTTTCTTTCTTTCTTTCTTTCTTCTGTCTTCCTTAAATGAATCTTTTTCTTTCTTTCTCTTTCTTTCTTTCTTTCTTTCTTAAATCAATTCTTTCTTTCTTTCTTTCTTTCTTTCTTTCTTTCTTTCTTTCTTTCTATTTCTCCTTATAAATTATCCTCTCTGTACCACTATGGAGCCATTATAGCCCTAAGGAAAGGGACTGAAAGAATTTTGCCTTAGGAAAGATGGGTATAAGAGAAGAGAATAGGAGAAGATCCCATCTGGACTGGAAGAGGAATGAGTAGTCTGGTCCTGTACATAGTGGACTGTGGGGAGTTGCTTTGTTATATCTTCTTGAAGAATTAAACCTATTATCAGAAAGTGGTGATTCTCTCTATCCCTAAGAAATACATTTGATATCTTGTATGATATAGTTGAACAAGTTCAATTTTTTTTGGTTACTATTTGGTTACTATTTGGTTAATATTTGGTTAATATTATATATATATATATATATATATATATATATATATATATATATTCTATCTTTTCACTTTAAGCCTTATAAAGTTTTTAGAACAGTGCCTTACATGTAGCAATTAAATGTAAATAGTAAATATTGATTACATAAAAATAAAGTTAGCTAAAACTATCTTCAAAATTGGGCTGGGAACATAGAAGAGAGAAGAAATAAAAGTATGAAAAATTGCCATAATTAAGACAGAGATAGTAAGACTCTGATGGGAGACTAAAGGGAAGAGTGCTGTGGGAAAGAGGCAGGAGAGTTTTGAGGGAGAGATGTGGCAGCTGTAGGAATGAAAACTTGGCAAAAGATAAATGTGGTTATAGAGGAGTGTTCAATAAATTTGTGTTATATGGAATGCCAGAACCATTAATTACCCTATAAACCATTAGTAAAAATTGATATTACTCATAAATGCTTTTGAAACTAGATGTTTGTTTTGCTTTTAATGAAGTGATATGTGAGATTGGCCTCATGGGGCACTCAGTGAGAACAGGCAGATCCTAGGATACAAGTTACATTCAGCATTTAGGGTAATATCATCCTCTCTCATAACTATACAAGATGGTTATTGTATTTGTTTTGCCCTCCATTATAGCCTTAGTATCTCACAAATTATCTAACACATAGTAGGCATAGGATACACATTTGTGAATGTGTGAGGGTGATTTCATACAGTGTCAGCCAAGGAAATCTGATAATGTTACTCATGCACTTGAGAGCTTCTAAAACTTCATCATCTATGTTTTAGATACATACATTTCTATGTGTATGCCAGTTCAAATGATCTTGGCCAGATTTGTAACTTCCTGAACTGCCACTGCAAACAACTGTGTGCAGGAACAAGTTTCACACACTTGCAACTTAAGGGCAACCTGCAAGTGCAGAATTAACTGCCTGTAGTGCCACCCTTAGGGACTGGGAGGTGGAAGGTCACTGATACCTCCACAAAGGAGACTGTTCTGAGTGCATTTCATAAGGTTCTGTTCATGCAGGATCATGCTCCAGCTGCCTGTAAAAGTGGTCATGTCTATAATTCAACCTCCTTTACACTGTTTCACTCCTCAACTACACTCCATCCCTCACTTCTGCTCTCTGGGATAAATTACAATTAACTACTACTTATAAGCAAATTTTGTTTCAAGGTGTGCTTTAGGAAAACCCAAGCTAAGGCAGTAAATTCTACAGTACATTTTATAAAGTAAAATTTTACTTGTACTTGAAAGGAAATAGTGTGCCTATATATATATATATATATATATATATATATATATATATATAAAACTTCTATTATTTTTAGAAAGGTCTACTTTTTTTTCACAGAAGTATAAAAACACAGTGTTCTTGAAATAATTTTCATAGCTAACTGTACAGTCACAGCAGATTAAACATAATTTTTATATTCAAACCCCTGCAGAGGTGTTTGCCAAGTTTGCAGATATATCCATTACAATGCCTGTCTCTGCATTGAGAGGTTTGTAAAACCCAGCAGGAATTACAGGTGACCGTGCTGCAATAAATGGATTCATCCACAATTGGATTCTATTTTTATTTTCAGACTAACTGTTGAATATATGCCACCTACTTGGGAAAACATTCAGGGATATGTCTTTATTATGAATATACTTTTCAATTATTTTCTTTTTGAAGAGATATCAAATAGTGATATGAAAGTTTTGAATTAAAAATGATTCCAGTCTAATCTATGCCTTTCTTGGAGTAATGTTAAAAGTTTCCTGTTTTTCACACATTATCCTGGTATGAATTCTATGGCCATTCAGTTAGCTCACTATTTTTTAATAGAAATTGTTAACTTAGGTTGCATATAAATGTTAAGTCTGGGAAGCTTAGAAGTTAGTATGGATTGACTGTAGAATTGGTTCCCTTCTGAAGTAGGGGTGAGACATGATCAGGTGAGGTGTGTTGATAGACAGCTCTGCTTTGATATGAGGAAAAGAAACTGGTTTTCAGGCTGCACACACCCAAATGCCAGAATGAGAAGGTCTTATATTGTGTGTCACCATAACATTAAGTACTTCAGTCTTCCATGAAAAATTCGTTTATATTGTTAAGAGATATGTCCTTTGCCCTTTTTGCATATAGGTACAGGGAAAGAGTAGGATTCTGATATTTCACTGACACCGTTGTTCAACATATATACCTCCAACCCCACTTTGTCCAGTCTTATGCCCCCCTCCTCAACTGATTTCAAAACTTTTTAAGCTTCCACTAGGCACATGGTCCTCAGCGCCTTCTTTAAATCCTTTCAAATTTATTCTAGGTTTTAGTTTTCTCCATCTGTTAAGTCTTTTAATTCACATCCTCCCTTATTCTTCAGAAATATATCACAATGTCTCCTTTGTTAATCAAATATTCCTCTCCTTCATCATTCTTATTGATGATGTGGATTTCTTCTCATAGGGTCTCAGGAAGGGAACAGGCAACAAATACATGAACCTAATCCACCATTTTGAGCTCTATGCTCACATCTTCTTGTTCAATACTCATTTCCATAGACTTTCTTTATATGTCACTTCTACTTTTCCTATTACTTCTCTGACTTTTCATTATCTTTTGTGGGATTTTTATTCTTTACTCTTTCAATGCAATTTGGATTATACAAGGCTTGTTCCTAAGCTCACAACTCTTCATTTCACACTCTTTCCATGGACTTTCTTAATCATAGAAATGTTTTCATTTACCATGTGCATTGTGATGACTCATGTTCATATTTCAACAATATTATTAAAACTATTAATTATATTTTAGAAAAATTTTAAGAAAAGTCACACTCAAAGTGTATCAAACTCTTATTAATGCTACCAGCCTGCTTTCCTGTAATATTCAATTCAAAGTTTCACTTATTAAAAACACATCTCGTGCAGCATACACATCTAAAAATAGCTCAAAACCTATAAAAACATGATATTAAATGATAATTGTATAGTAATAATTTATAAATGTCTGTTGATTTTCAGCTTTCACAGTTTATGGGAAAGTTTAGAATACTTGTAAAAGTGTAATGATAAAGGTGGCAGATAAAAGGACATAAGTGTAATGTAGACAGGGTGAAAGAAAAACTAGAGATGAAAATATCTTCATGTTGTGTAATAAGAAGTCAACAATTATTTTCAAGAGTTAAGAGAACAGTAAAGATTTAAGCACCTTATTAAAGTTAATGGTAAAACTGTTAATGGTAAGCAATGAAAAACTGTTATATAAATACAAGAGGAGGATAGAAGTATATATACTCATATGTATGAAGGAGTCAACAATTATTGTCTAAACTTGATTAAATAAGGAACAGATATTTTCTAGCATTATAGGAGAACCTCATGAAAGAAAAAAGAATTAAAAAAAGTTGGCTCTAGGAAGTGGGGCTTGATGGGAGGGAGATGTATTTTTTTTCTCCATCTGCACTTATAAACCATTACATTCATTTGATATTTTTTATTAAAAAAATAAACAGTAGGCAAATAACTACCAAGGAAAAAATAACTTTAGATAATTTACAGAAAGAAGAAATGTGAATCTTCTAACTTCTCTTGTAAAATCTTAAATAACTCTGTCATCAAATAATATAACTGAACTTCAGGAAATGTTTTCCACCTGTTTCTTTTTAACTTAAATATGAACCTTAATATAACAGTTTGATTTATTTATTTTTATTTGCTTTAATAACTTTTTTGTATGGTACTGCTCAAATAATGATTTTTTAAAATACAGATATTCATAAAAGAATAAAAAGTAGTCAACAATGTCAACTGCATCAGTAAATTCAGGTACTATGAAATATATATATATATATATATATATATATATATACACACACACACACATATTTGCATATGCATATATATTTGTATACAAATTTGTATACATATATATGTATATATATATCTGTATATGTGTATATATATATATATATATATATATATATATATAATTTTAGTAGACACAGTACTGGTAATATATATTAAAAAAACAGTGTAATGTTCTGTAAAGGCCAAAGGAAACAGTTTATGAATGGAAAGACTGGTGCTGATAGGAAAAGGGACAATATAGTAATTCTATTGAAATAAGATGGAGGAGATACAGTATGGATAGAGATGTAGTTAGATTTAATTTTATTAGTAGGAAGATAAATTTGAAGTGAAGTGTTCTTGGTCGGGCAGTCTTAGTAGGATTGAGAGGAAGTGCTGAAGGCCCATTTGAAGTTGGTGATCGTGAATCAACGGTGGGTGAAATTCTCTAGCAGCTCTCAGATTCTCAAAGCAGTCACAGATTAAGGGCATAGCTGAATTCATTAGGAGTTGGGATTTTGCCACACAATCACAATAGAAGACAGAGGGGCAAGGGAGTTTGAATAGCAACAAAAATTATTTTAATTATTCTTGAAGTGTTTGACCATGGAAGGTAGAAAGTAAAGTTAAGTGATACACCTGGGCCATGAAATAATAAAAGACAAACAAGTGACTGTTGAACATGGGTATTGAACTTATTTATTTATATATTTATTTATTTAAAAATGTTTATTTATTTTTGAGAGAGAGAGAGAGACAGAGTGTGAGCAGGGGAGGTTCAGGGAGGGAGGGAGACACAGAATCCCAAGCAGGCTCCAGGATCCAAGCTGTCACCACAGAGCCGGTCATGGGGCTCAAACTCAAGAGCTGTGAGATCATGACCTGAGCCAAAGTCAGATGCTTAAACGACTGAGACACAAAGGCGCCCCTTGGTACTGAAATTTTAAGTACTAGTGAAACTGGATTTGTACATGTACTACTCTTGCTCATATGGTCGGTGTAATGTTTAGGACAGTTACGTGAAAATAAGACAGCCACTGTCAATCTCAGCCACTATCAAAGTGTACATTACTATTACATAAATGGATAGTGTTAATGGAACTAGTTATTGACTAGGCAGCAAATTTTTACAATTTTCAGGCAAAGATGTTTTAAATTATTAAGTAATTAAGGAGAAAATGCTCAGAAATTTTATGGAAATGGTATATAGAGAATCATCTCAATTCTAAACTTTTAAGTAAATACTTTTAAAAATCATATCTATTTCCTTTTTGCTTTTCACCCCCTAGACATTCTCCTATAATCTTGAAGTTGACATACTATATTCACAAACATGGCTTTAACTGTAGTGAGGGAATACACAATGACGACTTTTAAATATTTTTCTAGCCTTCTTTTATGTGTATTAGACATATATATCTAAATTCCTACTGCATATTTCCACATGGATTTCCCAAGATTTCAACTCTTCATATTAAAACCTGAATTACTCACATTTATCAACACTGCGATCTATTCCTTCATCTGTGTTATCTCTTCTTATGAAGTGAATCATCACACATTCAATGAACTGTGCCTAAATTTCCTCCTACTCTAGACCTTGGCATTTAATTAATTATTAAATCTTAGTAATTTCCCTCTTTAACATCCTGCATATTTTCTTCTCTTCAATGACATTACCACTGTTTTCATTCTGTCCCTTGTCACCTCTCAGCTGGTGAATTTCAATAGTCTGAATTGGTTTCCCAATTTCTCTTCTTTTTTCCAAGCTACTTCTCCATGCCATTATCTAGCTGTGTGAATTTGGCAAGTCCCTTTATGTCTCTAATATTGGCTTCTTCATCTCTAGACTGGATATTGTATTTGTTCTCTCTACCAAATAAGATGTGTGTGTGTCACACACACACATATGTTATATTATATATAATATATAATAATTATATATTATTATATTATGTATTATATGTATATTATATACATACATATAGTGAAGTCTAAATATATAAAATGAGAAACTAAGCAGTAAGATATACACACACACATATATATACATATATATACATACGTATAATGAAGTCTAAATATATAAAATGAGAAACTAAGCAGTAAGCAAAAATCTTGTGATGAAACTCTGGACATACACTGCACCGGCATATATTCTAAAACTAAGCATATAAAAAAGTAATGTTGAAATAGATTTTTTAAGCTTGGCAATCAATCAGGATTCTCAAGCTCACTTCTTAATAATGCCTTCATGGATTTTTTATTGCGTGACAGAGCAAGCCACATATCATATATCAACTGTAATATAGTATTTGACTTCTTTAATGCAATGCTTAACTGTAAATGTCTGTAACTACAAATGAGGCATTTAAATTTGAAGATACTTTAGATAGATGGCAATACCTATAATTAGAAAATCATAATTTTGCCTGAATTGCACTTAAAAGCTAAAGTTCCACCTGCTTCCATTATTGGGAAAGTAATAATAACAATTATAACTATACCATGAAGTATTAAAAGATGAACATTCAATTTGAAGTTAGCTAAAATAAGAAAGTAATGAAAAATGAACTTATAAAATGTTTGCAATTCATACAAATATGTTATATAGAGGCATTAAAGAGCAAAGAAAATAACTAGTCTTTATTACAGTTGATCTTTTAAGATGCTCCTTTTTTTTTTTGTCATTAGGATAGCATTATGGTTAATATCTCTCATCCAAAGATCATCACTTTCCTATGCCAAAATTTTTATCCTAAGGTCTGCATAATCACAGACTAAAACTGTAGAGTTTCTAAATTTGGTAATTAAAAGATTTTTGCATTAGGCTTAAATGTTTAGAAAAACAATAATACATCTTTATTTTTCACATTTGAGGTGGCTGAACCATTTTAATCCAGGCTATGCAACTTACCATCATTACGTAGAGTGAGTGGTGTTGGAGGACTAAGTACTCGAGCATTTGTCACTGTGTTTTTCACCAGACAAATATAGCTGCCAACATCTGATGTTTGGACTTTAGATATATAGAGGTTGCCTGTCTCCTGGGAAATGAACCGCCGGCTGTCTTCCGCCACAAAGGAAGGGAACTCATTAAATACCCAGCTATAGATGATCTCTGAAAATACACAAAATTCAATTGTTGAAAGACACAGATTATTTTAATAGCAGTTAAAGCTCAAACAACAAATCCTTTACTAAGTGTTAGGTATATTGCAAGGCCATACATATTGGATCCACATATCTATATAATTTAGCATTTTAGGCTAAAAGACTGTTATTCTTAATGACTACAAGAAGATCAAAAATATTTCTTAAGGATGCTTAGCCTATATTCATTCATCGATTCATTCATCCATTCAATTCCAATGTGTACTGTATTCATATTAGATAATTGGCACTGTGATAGCACTGAAATTAAAAAGATGAGAAAGACAGTTCCCCATTCTAAAAGATCAAACTAATGGGAGATTTATCCAAACCTATAAATCAATATGGAATAAAGAAATAGAGATATTTACTCTGTTTTAAAGAAGGCATGGGAACAGGATACTTAAGCAATCATATTGGTCAGTAAAAACTTCCGGAGATAAGAGACACTAAGCTACAATATTTACTCACTTAATTAACAAATATTGGCTAAAAGGACTTTGACAAAATTCAGCACGCTTTCTTAATAAAAACCCTTCAGAAAGTCGGGATAGAAGGAACATACTTAAAGATCATAAAAGCCATTTATGAAAAGCCCACAGCTAACATCATCCTCAATGGGGAAAAACTGAGAGCTTTTTCCCTGAGATCAGGAACATGACAGGGATGCCCACTCTCACCACTGTTGTTTAACATAGTGTTGGAAGTTCTATAATCAGCAATCAGAAAACAAAAGGAAATCAAAGGCATCAAAATTGGCAAAGATGAAGTCAAGCTTTCGCTTTTTGCAGATGACATGATATTATACATGGAAAATCCGATAGACTCCACCAAAAGTCTGCTAGAACTGATACATGAATTCAGCAAAGTTGCAGGATACAAAATCAATGTACAGAAATCAGTTGCATTCTTATACACTAACAATGAAGCAACAGAAAGACAAATAAAGAAACCGATCCCATTCACAATTGCACCAAGAAGCATAAAATACCTAGGAATAAATCTAACCAAAGATGTAAAAGATCTGTATGCTGAAAACTATAGAAAGCTTATGAAGGTAATTGAATAAGATATAAAGAAATGGAAAAACATTCTGTGCTCATGGATTGGAAGAATAAATATTGTCAAAATGTCAATAGTACCCAAAGCTATCTACACATTCAATGCAATCCCAATCAAAATTGCACCAGCATTCTTCTCAAAGCTAGAACAAGCAATCCTAAAATTCATATGGAACCACAAAAGGCCCTGAATAGCCAAAGTAATTTTGAAGAAGAAGACCAAAGCAGGAGGCATCACAATCCCAGACTTTAGCCTCTACTACAAAGCTGTCATCATCAAGACAGCATGGTATTGGCACAAAAACAGACACATAGACCAATGGAATAGAATAGAAACCCCAGAACTAGACCCACAAACGTATGGCCAACTCATCTTTGACAAAGCAGGAAAGAACATCCAATGGAAAAAAGACAGTCTCTTTAACAAATGGTGCTGGGAGAACTGGACAGCAACATGCAGAAGGTTGAAACTAGACCACTTTCTCACACCATTCACAAAAATAAACTCAAAGTAGATAAAGGACCTGAATGTGAGACAGGAAACCATCAAAACTCTAGAGGAGAAAGCAGGAAAAGACCTCTCTGACCTCAGCCGTAGCAATCTCTTACTCGACACAACCCCAAAGGCAAGGGAATAAAATGCAAAAATGAATTACTGGGACCTTATGAAGATAAAAAGCTTCTGCACAGCAAAGGAAATAACCAACAAAACTAACAGGCAACCAACGGAATGGGAAAAGATATTTGCAAATGACATATCAGACAAAGGGCTAGTATCCAAAATCTATAAAGAGCTCACCAAACTCCACACCCGAAAACAAATAACCCAGTGAAGAAATGGGCAGAAATCATCAATAGACACTTCTCTAAAGAAGACATCTGGATGGCCAACAGGCACATGAAAAGATGTTCAACGTCGCTCCTTATCAGGGAAATACAAATCAAAACCACACTCAGATATCACCTCACGCCAGTCAGAGTGGCCAAAATGAACAAATCAGGAGACTATAGATGCTGGAGAGGATGTGGAAAAACGGGAACCCTCTTGCACTGTTGGTGGGAATGCAAATTGGTGCAGCCGCTCTGGAAAGCAGTGTGGAGGTTCCTCAGAAAATTAAAAATAGACCTACCCTATGACCCAGCAATAGCACTGCTAGGAATTTATCCAAGGGATACAGGAGTACTGATGCATAGGGGCACTTGTACCCCAATGTTTATAGCAGCACTCTCAACAATAGCCAAATTATGGAAAGAGCCTAAATGTCCATCAACTGATGAATGGTTAAAGAAATTGTGGTTTATATACACAATGGAACACTACGTGGCAATGAGAAAGAATGAAATATGGCCTTTTGTAGCAACGTGGATGGAACTGGAGAGTGTGATGCTAAGTGAAATAAGCCATACAGAGAAAGACAGATACCATATGGTTTCACTCTTACGTGGATCCTGAGAAACTTAACAGAAACCCATGAGGGAGGGGAAGGAAAAAAAAAAGAGTTTAGAGTGGGAGAGAGCCAAAGCATAAGAGACTGTTAAAAACTGAGAACAAACTGAGGGTTGATGGGGGTGGGAGGGAGGGGAGGGTGGGTGATGCGTATTGAGGAGGGCACCTTTTGGGATGAGCACTGGGTGTTGTATGGAAACCAATTTGACAATAAATTTCATATATTGAAAAAAAAACAAATATTGGCTTATGGTCAAAATAGAAACCAGGTATTGTTGTGTTTGTTTGTTTGTTTATTTGTTTGTTTGTGAGAAGGAGAGAGCATGAATAGGGGAAAGGGGCAGAGGGAGAGAGAGAGAGAGAGAGAGAGAGAGAGAGAGAGAGACAGAGACAGAGACAGAGAAAGAGAGAGAATCTTAAGCAGGTTTCATGCTCAGTGTAGAGCCTGACGTCGGGCTTGATCCCATGACCCTAGGATCATGACTGAGGTGAAATCAATAGTCAAACACTCAACCAACTGAGCTATCCAAATGCCCCCAGATATTGTACTAAGAAGGAAAGAAGTTTGTGTTCTCCGTCTGGAGTTTTCATTATAGTGGGAAGAAACCAAGAATACACAAACAAATAAACATCAAGTGGTGATAAGTGCTGTGAAGAAAACTAAAGTACATTAAAAGAGAGAGTTATAAGGGTGAGAAGGACATGTGAAGAAGTTATATTTAAAGGCTTTCACTTACAATTGGATAGAGAAGACACAGTGTGAGGACAAAGCAGGAACCAGGAGGAGGGGAAGCAGGAGGAATAACGTCCACTAGCTTAAGAAGCTATTTTCAACATAGCCAAGAAAGATATAAATGATTTGCACTAGAATGGTAGTGGCAGGGAGGCTATTGTTTCTTGTAAAAATTTGGTAGTAGAGCTGACAGGAATTGCTGATGGATTCATTATGAAATGTGAGACAAAGAGGGACCAATGATTTAAGTTTTGGGCCTGAGTCACTGAGCAACTAGAAGAATGTATTTGCTTTTACTAAAATGGACAGACTTTTACTAAATGGGCAGTTCTTTAGAGATGTGGGTGGAATAAAACCAGGAGTTTAGTTTTGGCAGATTGAATTTGACATAATATCTGGTATCAAATTAAAGAATTGATAAGGCAGTCATACATTTGAATAAAGAGACCAAGAGAGGAATTTGTGTTTGTGTTATAAATTTGGAGTATTAAAAGGTTAGTTTGACTTGGCCAGGTGAAGAGTGTATGGTGTGTTGAGTGTATTCCAGTCAGAGAAGACAAATGAGAAAATTCATTCACACAAGGAATTGGATAGTATGAATGGACCCCCACAAACAGTTTTGTGTTATTAGACTCATAATTTTGAGGAAGGGAGTGGTAAGAGGAAAGGTTGGGGAGATTAGTGGTAAATCCAAATTACTAAACACAGATTAACATGGTGTGTGTCTGTTATATTAAGAAACTTGTGCTCAATCTTACATGTAATGTGGTACCGCTGGATGTTTTTCAAGAAAGGGTTGACATAGACACATATATTAGTAGGTTATTCTGGTGATTCTGCAAAAGTTGGATTTAATTAAAAGGAAGGTTGCAGCAGAGAACAATAGGACAATATTGCATACTGAAAGTGAAGGCTGAAGAAATCTGAATCAGAACCATGATCATAACAATGAGAAGAAAGATGTTTATCCAAGAAATATTGCAGAGGGAAGGCAAAGAGAGAGAAAAATAGTCAGGAATACTCTCAAGTTCCACTTGAGTGATTGGGAAGAGCATAGTACAAGAAATTCAATGGAAATACATTAAGTCAAACTAGTTTGAGGAGAAAGATAATTGGTTCATTTTCAGGACATTTTGAGTTGGAAGTCTGTGAGGAAAATCTGGTCAAGGAGTTCTAGCAGTTGGCAAATAGGTGTTTGAAACACAGGAAAGGAAATCTGAGGTGAAGGTTAAATTTGGGAGTTGTCAGTATATTGGTATTATTGAATCCAAGAAGGGATGAGATTAATCAGGAAGAGTAGATATGGTGAGAAGATACTCTGGGAAGCACAAACATCTAAATAAATGTAAGAAGGGGCGCCTGGGTGGCTCAGTCAGTTGAGCGTCTGACTTGATTTCAGCTCAGGTCATGATCTCATGGTTTGTGAGTTTGAGCCCCACATCAGGCTCTGCTCTGATAGTGAGGAGCCTACTTGGGATTCTCTCTCTCCCCCTCTCTCTCTTTGCCCTTCCCCTGCTCATATTCTCTCTCTTTATCTCTCAAAATAAATAAACAAACTTAAAAAATGAATTAACTAAATAATGGTACAAAAGTGTTCAAAGGGTAAAAGGCAGAAACTGTTGGAAAGACTCAAAGGGAAAAACATGCAGTGTTATAGGTGCCAATGGCTTAACCAATTCCACAAGATTAGATAATGTCAAATAAGGAAAAAATCCCAATAAAGAAAAAATTTACTAAAGACTGGCTTTGGGGTATTACTGAATAGCAACTTCAATAGCATTAAAATCTCGATAAGCATTTGAACTATCTATGTTATGATTGAAAGAGCAAATTCCAAGGCCCCCTTTCTCCTACCTACCTACCATGAGTAGTTAAAAATAAATTCATCAGTCTGGCCTTATATACTTTCCAATGGGGAACCTGGCATTTATTCAGCCTTTCTGGATACTCAAGCAGAGACTTGAAGATTATCCATTCATATTGAGAGTCAGTGTAACTAATTTTGAAACTTTATATGTTGATGATTAACTTTTATTACTCTCCTAATTTATTACTATTATTTAATTTTTATCTTAATGGAACCAATATAATATTTACAGTAAAGTAAGTCATTAATTTTCATGAATATGTGTTTAAGAAAGGTGGTGTCATCATAGACTAACTTTTGAGAGGGATAAGAAACATTTTCATAGTCATCATCTTAGGCAGAGGTATTCTATACAATCAGTTAATAAACATTAAAAATAGTATTTCTTCGGTCGTCAAATTTTCCCCTTCCCCCATGTGTTTTCTTCACTTAGTTAAATTTATTAGGACTTTCAGAGGCAGTGTAGCCAAGTCCTGACTCAGCTATTTATAATTTGTTTAAATTAAGCAAATATTCAGCTAACTCTTTGAGATTCAGTTTTGTCATCTAAAATGAGAATAATGTTGTCTGTTTCACAGATTTGCAAATAAGATAATTTAACCAAGCACTTACCAAGCAATAAGTATTTATAATATGTGAAAATTAACATTTCTGATATCCTCTCCCCCCATTATTAGGTTAGGAGCTTTTTTTAATGTGTTTCACTTAAATATAAGGAAAAGATCAAAGAGGATCTAAAATAACACTGAAAGAATTAAATATTTTTAATTTATTTTAGTTTATTTTAATTTAATTTAAAATAAATATTTCAATTTATTTTAGTTTAAATATTAGTCTGTTTTTCACAGAAAAACTTCAATTATGATTGAATGTTAATTCTAAGATTTAGCAAATATTTATTATTTCTAAGTCATATAATACAGTTGTAAAAGATGCTTTAAAAATCTGAAAAGTTATATCACATTAACTTATAATTACAGTACACATATACAATATAAAAACTTTAAAATATTTTATCAAATGTTTTACAACACAAACTGTTTTTTAGAGTTGAAGTTACCCATTTGGCTGTCTTTAGTCCACTTGATATTTTTTTAAGAATTTATTAATGGCATCCATGTGACTTTACTCAAAGAAAACCCAGAGTATAATTAAAGTACTTCATTCTATTCTTGCATTACTCAACTAGATTCTAAATTCAAGGACTTCTCACATTTAACAGTATGAGTTCTTCTAATTGTTATAGTAAGAATTTCATTTGTTCACATATCACTCACATACATTTTAATATTTTTGCAATCTGTTTTAAATTATATTTTACTGGAGTTATCTCAACTTTTGGCTTGTATTACTTGAAATTTGGGGAAAAAGAAAGCAGTGAACAATTAAAGACTACCAGTCATTGAAATACTATTTCTTATAGTGTTATTGAGTCAATATTTTGTAAAATATTTTCACAATAGGAAAAAAGTATATAAAACTGACATTTTCTCAAATTTTACAAGTAAATGAGTACTTGGGGATTAAAAATGTTTATTTAGTTCTTAAAATAAGTTTACGGTTTTGCATAACAAAGCATTTCACAATGCCAAGAAGGATAAAAAGTAGAAATGGTATACAATAGAAAAGCTGACAACCTGAATTTGGATTGAATTTCCTCACTGTGCCAAAAGTGGAAATATTGAACTAGGTTAAATCTTTTAAGATGACTACTTACTTCCTCCTATAAGGATTTTCATTTTCTATTAGCATTTTTAAAATATCCTTATCAAATTTTTCTTTGTTATCATAAAAAAACAAGCATTAATTATATTTTTATTAAATATCAGGGCCTGAGGTTTATAAAATTCAGTAAGATAGTAAAAGAGTTGGCTTTGATGTCATAGTCTAGTTTCACACACCACTTTGTTTCATGTAAATTGTGTTTGGCCTTTAAAAAATTAATAAAAGTTGATTTGTTAAGTATTAAGATTTTAATGCTGTTCATTTCAGAAGCATATTGAGACTAGTTGGTCAATTGTGTTTTCCCATTTGTAAAAAGGTTCTCTTTAATAGCATGTTTAACTAAGACAAGAATGTTTTAGAAGTTCTTCATATAATTCTTTAGTGAGTACTATTTTAACAAACAAGACTACCTTTTGACATATCCTCTGCACCCTAGGTTATGAGAGTCTCCCTTAAGGATGCTTCTTTATTAGATTCATCCAAGGGCCACATTTTGGATATACTTTCTTGAGATCATCTTTATGTTAATTTTCACTAGTTCATTTTTGATACTATCTGGTAGTATACATTTGGCCTACAAGCACATGTGTTGTGAAAGCTTGAAAGTTCGGGTTCTCATGGGAGACTTTTGTCTTTCTTCCTAAGTCAGTGAGAGGCATTCTAGTTCACTGAGGGCGAAGCCAATTACAGGCCTGGCTTGGTGGAGACATTGCTATTCTAACATCCCCTCTCAGGCAGACCCAAATACTTGTGTTTTGTCTCAACATAAGCATTTATCTTCGAGCTCCTAGACTCTAGAGTCTATTTCCATAACACAAATAATCTTATGAGGCTTCCCAGATCTCCTCAGGATTAACACTATTCCTAGATTTTAGTTAGGATTTCAGCCCTGTATTTTTGTTATTTGTTTCTGACACCTGGGGATTTCCATTTCTTCTTGTGATATTAACTTTAGATTGAAATTTTCTTTATTATACTCATAATTTTTTAAAATTTTGGTAACAGGAAAGTTTCTAGGTGGGTTTTGTCTATTGTCCTAATTGAAGGTCCAGGTTTCATGGCTTTATGCCTTGCAGACTTTCAACACAATTGCCGTAACTGATTCAGTGTCACAAAACAGACTATCTTGTCTTTATGCCCTTGGAAAATAAGATGATTACTTAAATGATATATTTCCACGTCTTCAGAGTATGAAAACATGAGTACGCATGAGGAACAATGTTCATTTTTCATAACTGCAGTGCCATTAATGAAACAAGTTTGAGAAAGGGAATGAAATTACATACTAGACTCTGAAGTCTTTGAAAACAATTTCAATGAGTAATCATATATGATTCATTTCAATATCCTTTAATATAACTACCATTTTTCTTCCTAACAATGTATGTACACCTTAGAAGCTCTGGGTCAAAGTATTGGAGAGAACACAATGGATATAGTATCTGAGTTGTTCGCTGACCCAATTAAATAATGTCACTCTCCTAGAAGCCAACTTTCTTTATCTTTGTCAGCCATAAAAAGGAAAACCTTAAAACCAGAAGCTTCTCTATTTTTATGATATGCTCAATTTTATGGTTTGAGGTAACTTTTTCAAAATGATGGATACTATTTACCAAAATCCTTGATCTTACCCTACCTATTGTAGCTATTCCTGTAATAAGTGATTTAATGTTATATCTGTCAAAGAACTATAATTATAATTTGTTCTTTATTACAAAAGTATAATTTTTTGTCTGCTTCTTAAATTGTTTGTTTTGTACTTATAGTTTGATAATTTTTGCATTATTTTTTACTGAATGTTGCTTGGTAAAGTATCTGGCATATGCATTTTAATTGCCTTGTAATTATTTGTTTGAACAATTCCATCATCCATTATGACACTTCTCCCTCCTTTTTCTTCTTTTGATGAATAAATTGATGTGAGGATACTTGAATAGCAGAACTTGTAAACTACCGGCAGAAACAGTACAGCTTTAAAAATTGGAACTACAATTATTTTATTTATATAGAAAGCTTGCAGCATTTTGGGTTTTGGAATTAATAACATCATGAAGGAAATTATAGAGAACTGTCCTATCAATCATCCATTACTACTAAGCATAAAGAGATGCAACCTGAAATTAGTAGGAAATATCTTTTTATATTGCTGATTTATACCTTCATTGTGATAACAAGTGCCATATCAATTACTCTTGGCAGGGCAGAGACAAAATCTACTTTTTTCATCACTATATTCTCAGAATCTAACAGGATCCTGACATGTTTCTGCTCAAAAATATTTGATGTATAAATGGTCAGGATAATATATATATATACTTATAAAAAAACTTATAAAATACATATGTATATATATATATGTATGTATTTTTATAAGTCTCTACATTTTATTTTATTCTTATTTTATTTATTTTTTAAATGTAATTTACTGACAAATTGGTTTCCGTACAACCCAGTGCTCATCCCAACAAGTGCCCTCCTCAATGCCCATCACCGATTTTCCCTCCCCCCTCAACCCTCTGTTTGTTTTTAGTATCCAAGAGTCTCTTACAGTTTGCCTCCCTCTCTCTCTGTAACTTTTTTTTTCTTCCCCTCCTCCATGGTCTTCTGTTAAGATTCTCAAGATCCACCTATGAGTGAAAGCATATGGTTTTCTTTCTCTGACTGACTTATTTCACTTAGCATAATACCTTCCAGTTCCATCCACGTTGCTGCAAATGGCATGATTTCATTCTTGCTCATTGCCAACTAGTATTCCATTGTATATATAAACCACATCTTCTTTATCCCTTAGTCAGCTGATGGACATTTAGGCTCTTTCCATAATTTGGCTATTGTTGAAAGTGCTGCTATAAACATTGGGTTATATGTGTCCTATGCATCAGCACTCCTGTATCTTTTGGGTAAATTCCTAGCAGTGCTATTGCTAGGTCATCGGGTAGTTCTATTTTTAATTTTTTGTGGAACCTCCACACTATTTTCCAGAACAGCTGCAGCAGTTTGCATTCCCACCAACAGTACAAGAGGGTTCCTGTTTCACCACATCCACACTAGCATCTGTAGTCTCCTGATTTCTTCATTTTAGCCACTCTGGTGTGAGGTAGTATCTCAGTGTAGCTTTGATTTCTGTTGCCTTGATGATGAGTGACGTTGAGCATCGTTTCATGTGTCTGTTGGCCATCTGGATGTCTTCCTTGGAAAAGTGTCTATTCATGTCTTCTGCCCATTTCTTCACTGGATTATTTGTTTTTTGGGTGTGGAGTTTGGTGAATTCTTTATAGGTTTTGGATGCTAGCCCTTTATCTGATATGTCAGTTGCGAATATATTTTCCTATTCTGTTGGTTGCCTTTTAGTTTTGTTGATTGTATCCTTTTCAGTGCAGAATCTTTTTATCTTGATGAAGTCCCAATAGTTCATTTTTGCTTTCAAACCCCTTGCCTTTAGAGTGTGTCAAGTAAGAAATTGCTGCGGCTGAGTTCAAAGAGGTTTTTCTCTGCTTTCTCCTCTAGGGTTTTGATGGTTTCCTGTCTTACATTAGGGTCCTTTATCCATTTTGAGTTTATTTTGTGTATGGTATAAGAAAGTGGTCTAGTTTCATTTTTCTGCATGTTGTTGTTCAGTTCTCCCAGCAGCATTGTTAAAGAAACTGTCATTTTTCCATTGGCTACTCTTTCCTGCTTTGTCAAAGATTAGTTGGCCATACATTTGTGGGTCAATTCAGGGGTCTCTAGTCTCTTCCATTAGTCTATGTGTCTGTTTTTGTGATCATATCATACTGTCTTGATGATTACAGATTTGTATTAGAGGCTAAAGTCTGGGATTGTGATGCCTCCCACTTTAGTTTTCTTCCTCAATATGACTTTGGCTATTTGGGGACTTTGTGGTTCCAAACTAATGTTAAGATTGTTTGTTGTATCTTTGAGAAGAATACTGGTGCAGTTTTGACTGGGATTGCATTGAATGTGTAGATAGCTTTGGGTAGTATTGACATTTTAACAATATTTATTCTTCCAATCCATGAGCACAGAATGTTTTTCCATTTCTTTGTATCTTCTTCAATTTCCTTCATAAGCTGTCTCTAGTTTTCATCATACAGATCTTTACATCTTTGGTTAGGTTTATTCCTAGGTATTTTATGGTTCTTGGTGCAATTGTGTTTGGGATCAGTTTCTTTATTTCTCTTTCTGTTGCTTCATTATTGGTGTATAAAAATGCAACAGATTTCTGTACATTGATTTTGTATCCTGCAACTTTGCTGAATTCATGTATCAGTTCTAGCAGACTTTTGGTGGAGTCTTTCAGGTTTTCCATGTAGAGTATCATGTTGTCTGCGAAAAGTGAAAGTTTGGCTTCATCTCTGCTAATTTTGATTCTTTGATTTCATTTTATTGTCTGATTGCTGATGCTAGGACTTCCAACACTATGTTAAACAACAGTGATGAGAGTGGACATCCCTGTCGTGCTCCTGATCTCAGGGAGAAAGCTCTCAGTTTTTCCCCATGAAGGATGATACTAGTTGTGGCCTTTTCATATATGGCTTTTATGATGTTTAAGTGTATTCCATCTATCCTGACTTTCTTGAGGGATTTTATTAAGAAAAGATGCTGAGGGGCGCCTGGGAGGCTCAGTTGGTTGGGCGTCCGACTTCGGCTCAGGTCATGATCTCACGGTCCGTGAGTTCGAGCCCCGCGTCAGGCTCTGTGCTGACAGCTCAGAGCCTGGAGCCTGTTTCAGATTCTGTGTCTCCCTCTCTCTCTGACCTTCCCCCATTCATGCTCTGTCTCTCTCTGTCTCAAAAATGAATAAATGTTAAAAAATGTTTAAAAAAGAAAAAGAAAAGATGCTGTATTTTGTCAAATTATTTTTCTGCATCAATTGAGAGGATCATCATCTTTTCTTTATTAATGTGATGTATCACATTGGTTGTTTTGCAAATACTGAACCAGCCCTGCAGCCCATGAATGAATCCCACTCGATCGTGGTGAATAATTCTTTTTATATGCTGTTGAATTCGATTTGCTAGTATCTTATTGAGAATTTTTGCATCCATATTCATCAGGGATATTGGTCTGTAGTTTTCTTTTTTGGTGGGTCTCTGTCTGGTTTGGGAATCAAAGTAATGCTGTCTTTATGGAATGAGTCCATAAGTTTTCCTTCCCTTTCTATTTTTTGGAACAGCTTGAGAAGGATAAGTATTAACTCTGCTTTAAGTGTCTGGTAGAATTTCCAAGGGAAGCCATCTGGTCCAGGACTCTTATTTGTTGGGAGGTTTTTGATAACTGATACAATTTCTTTAGTAGTTAAGGTCTGTTCAAATTTTCTGTTTCTTCCGGTTTGAGTTTTGGTAGTGTGTGGGTATTTAGGAATTTATCCATTTTCTCCAGGTGGTCCAGTTTGTTGGCATATAATTTTTCATAGTATTCCCTGATAATTGCTTGTATTTCTGAGGGATTGGTTGTAATGAATCCATTTTCATTTGTGATTTTATCTAATTTGGTCCACTCTCTTTTCTATTTAAGAAACCTGGCAAGAGGTTTACCAATTTTTTTTGTTTTTTCAAAAAACCAACTCTTGCTTCCATTGATCTGTTCTACTGTTTTGTTTTGTTTTTTTTGTTTTTGTTTTTTGGATTATATATTGTTTATTTCTGCTCTGATCCTCATTATTTCTCTTCTTCTGCTTGTTTTGGGGTATGTTCGTTTTTCTGCTTCTAGTTCCTTTAGTTGTGCTGTTAGATTTTGTATTTGGGATTTTTCTTGATTCTTCAGATAGGCTTGGATTGCAATGTATTTTCCTTGTAGGACTGCCTTTGCTGCATCCCAAAAGGTTTGGATTATTGTGTTTTCATTTTCATTTGTCTCCATATATCTTTTAATTTCTTCTTTAGTTGCCTGGTTAACCCATTCATTCTTTAGTAGGGTGTTCTTTAACCTCCATGCTTTTGGAGGTTTTCCAGACTTTTTCCTGTGGTTGATTTCAAGTTTCATAGCATTGTGATCTGAAAGTGTGCATGGTATGATCTTAATTCATTAATATTTACTGAGGGCTGTTTTCAGTCAGTATATAGGTCAGTATATGACCTATCTTGGAGAATGTTCCATGTTCACTCGAGTCGGGAGTATATTCTGCTGCTTTAGAATGAAGAGTTCTAAATATATCTGTCAAGTCCACCTGGTCCAATGTATCTTTCAGGACCATTGTTTCATTACTGATTCTCTGTCTAGATGATCTATCCAATGTTGTAAGTGGAGTATTAAAGTCCCTTGCAATTACACATTCTTACCAAGAAGATTGTTTGTGTGTGATTAATTCTTTTATACATTTGAATGCTCTCAAATTTGGTGGATAGATACTTATAATTGTTAGCTCTTCCTGATGGATAGACCCTTTAATTATTATATAATTCCCTTCTTCATTTAATTATTATATAATTAATTCTTTACTTATAATAATTCTTATTTAATTATTATATAATTCCCTTCTCTTGTTATAGCCTTTAATTTGAAGTCCTGGTAGTCTGATATAGGTATGGCTACTCCAGCTTTCTTTTGACTTCCAGTAGCATGATAGACAGTTCTCCATCCCCTCATTCTTCGATCTGAAGATTTCCTCAGGTCTAAAATGAGTCCTTGTAGACAGAAAATAGGTGGGTCTTTTTTTATCCATTCTGATACCCTATGTCTTTTGATTGGAGCTTTTAGTCCATTTACATTCAGTGTTATTATTGAAAGATATGGGTTTAGAGTCATTGCGTTATGTGTAGGTTTCATGGGTATAGCGATGTCTCTCATAATTTGTGGTCCTTGCAACATTTCACTCACAGAATCCCCCTTAGGATCTCTTGTAGGGCTGGTTTAGTGGTGATGAATTCCTTCAGTTTTTGTTTGTTTGGGAAAACCTTTATCTCTCCTATTCTGAATGACAGGCTTGCTGGATAAAGGATTCTTGGCTGCATATTTTTCCTGTTCATCACATTGAGGATTTCTTGCCATTCTTTTCTGGCCTGCCCAGTTTCAGTAGATAGGTCTGTTACTACCCTTATGTGTCTACCTTTGTGTGTTAAGGCCCTTTTATCCCTTGCTGCTTTCAGAATTCTCTCTTTATCCTTGTATTCTGCCAGTTTTCCTATGATATGTCGTGCAGAAGATTGATTCAACTTATGTCTGAAGGGAGTTCTCTGTGCCTTTGGATTTTAATGCCTGTTTCCTTCCCAAGATTGGGGAATTTCTCAGCTATGATTTGTTCAAGTCTACCTTCAGCCTCTCTCTCTCTCTCTCTCTCTCTCTCTCTCTCTCTCTCTCTCTCTCTCCTTCTGGAATTCCTATTTAATGGATATTGTTCCATTTAATTGAACCACTCAGTTCTCTAATTCTCCCCTTGTAATCCTGGATTTTTTTATCTGTCTTTTTCTCAGCTTATTCTTTTTCCATAATTTTTTCTTCTAATTCACCTATTCTCCCCTCTGCCTCTTCATTCCATGCTGTGGTTGCCTCCATTTTATTTTGCACCTCATTTATAACGTTCTTTAATTCATCATGACTATTTTTTAGTCCCTTGATCTCTGTAGCAATAGATTCTCTGCTGTTCTCTATGCTTTTTTCAAGACCTGCAATTAATTTTATGATTATTATTCTAAATTTTTGTTCAGTTATATTGCTTAAATCTGTTTTGATTAACTCTTTAGCTGTCTCTTCTTCCTGGAATTTCTTTTGATGAGAATTGTTTCATTTCATCATTTTGCTAGTTTTCTGTCCCTTATGAGTTTTAAAAGCTTGTCATGTGCTCTGAACCTGTGAACAGTGCTATATTAAAAGGGGGTCATACACTGTCCAGGGCCTGGTCGTTCAGGAGGTGTTTTTTGGAGAGTGTTACTTTCTCTCTCTTGTTGTGACTTTGTGTATTTATTTCTCTACTTGTAGTGATTTTGGACCCTCCACCAATTGTGCTTTGATTTGTTCCTTGAAGTAGCCCTATGGTCTCTTAAGTTGTCCCATTTTCTTCCTGGTAGATTCAGTCTCTATTTCTCCTAGACTCTTGGGGTTCAAAGTCCTTTAGCTTCAGCCCTTCTTTGTTTGGGAGATGTGGGAAGTATGGATCCCCCTAATTCTCTGTCATGGTGGCCCAACTGAAGCATGGGACTGCTGATCTCAGGGTCATGATTTTAAGCCCCATGTTGGGTGTAGAGATTACAGGGTGCCCTGCCAGCTCCAGGTGGTCTCGCCACCTAACCCTTTACACTTCAAGTCGCTACATTTTAAATGTGGGGTTTTTTTTCACATTTTAAATTTCACTTGAAACTTTCTAAGATCTACATAGACTCATTTAGCCTTCAGAATATAAAAGTCAAAGATGGTGTTTGAAGCAGGGCTAAATTCAGCCACTGAGAAATAACGTAGGCAGTTTTAACAATCTGGAATGTATCGTCAGTGAACAAAAGAGAAAGGGTCATGTTTACAAAGTTACTATGAAGTGTTTTCATGATTTCTTCTACTCGAAAAATTGGATGAAGGTTGAAGGTGCATTAAATTTTGAGGTGGCCCCAACTTCTGTCAGGTTAAAGTGTCCACAATGGTCAGTCATTTCGTGAACATGTTCACTGACTTTGTTCAAGAAGCTGACTTGGCAGCTGAAGTCATTAAATATATCATATGTAAAAATTATTTTGGCTGCTAGATATAGGATGAGGACTGAGATCAGATAACTGGAAGTGTCAACAGTAATGATACATTATTATATTATTATATGCAAAACATTACTCAGGGTATTATGGGGATATAAAGTGGGACTGGGAAAGGAACTAACTTCAGACTTTACTATGAGTCACAAAGTTTACACATTTTTTCAATCCCACAACCCGACCCCCACCCCCAGATTAGAAGGTAGCATCATAAGTGAATAAGACCCATGGACTTTGGAATCACAAAGATCAGAGTTTCAGACATGCCACTGTGATCTACTGACTCTGCACCTTTGGGCAAGCTATTTAACTTTACTAAAGTATTAGTCTTTTCATCTGTAAAATGGAAGAAATTGTAGGTTAAATGAGATATTACATGTAAGGTTATTTCTACAGAACTAAATGTAGTCAGTTATTATTATCATTATAATCATCTTCATAATCAAAGGTCTGGAGCTCAAACAGTTTAAGGAACCAGTAGAAAATTACAGCTTACTAAGTGTCAGAAGAAAAATTCAAATTTGTCTGACTCACTCTAAGCCTATATATTATCATTATATCATATTGCTTAAAAATTTATTACATTTTAATCTTTATGAACTTCAGTTTTAGCATCCATAAAATGGGATAGTAATGTTTATATTATATATTGTGCTGTGGATTATGTAAACCACTTAAATGAGAGTGTTCAACATGCAGGAACTATTCAGTAAGAAAAGCTGTTAGGTCAAGATAAATGACCTTGTGTAATGTGATACAAGGCAGATTCACCTTGAACTTTGTACAGTTGAATTTAATTTCTATAAGTATCAAGAGTTGCATCTATAAAACATAGCCAGAGGCAAAGATCCTGAGAATAACAGAATAAAGGTATCAAACTGACACTTGGTTAGTGCGTAGGGGATCAGATATTTTTAAGGATGTTATCAAGAATAGAAGAGAGAATATTTGTCATGTTTAAAAAATGAAATTATTTCATTATAAAGTTAGGCTATATTTTTACTTTAAATTCAGTTATCTTGGTTGAACAAACAAAAGTACTAATTCCCCTTTTTACAAGTTGTGAGACATGTATTTTATTAGTTTGTTATCTAGAGTCAGAAACACCAGAATTCTGTTCAAAATTATAATATGTGACCAATAAAATTTTATATGCATATTTGCCTTTAGCAAAATAAAAGATAAAGTATATTTATAATAGAAAGAGTAGTAAACTGGCATTCTCTTGTGATCCACAACTCAAATGAATCTGAGTAAGTGAATTACAAGTCATAGAGTTCAAGTGATGACACCACCTGGGTGACAGGAGCTATTTCTACTTTCTCTGTGGAATGCTTCACGCAACAGAGGACTTTTTGTTTTTAAATCCCAAGACTCCTGTGTCTAGATATAAAGGTCATGGCTAACTCATTTCAAAAAACAGCCTATTTTATTGCTTTGCTAAGGGATTTTTAAATTATTTTTATTGAGTTGTAAACTCCATCAGGTCAGGGACCAGCATTTACTCACCAGTGTATTATAGTCAGTGGCAAAAGTTCAATTTAGATTTGGAGCTTTTCATTAAAAAGCATTCACTTTAGATTTCCCACAATTCATTGTTAAAGCCCAGAAATCCTAGCTCTGAACAACAGAGTATATGTCCTTTAGAATCTTGCTCAGGAAGAAGACCTTGATGTGCTTATCAAAACTGTAAAGAGTTTACCTTAAAGAAAAGACATGCATGAAGAATTATCAGAAGACTGTGAGCCATTAGGCATAACCAAGGTAATTTAAGTTTGTCTTCATTAAATCAGAACATTAGACCACTTAATAATAATAATAACAACCACCACCACAATAATAGTGAAGGTCAGTTTTGTAGAAACAGAATCTGAGGAGATTCTTTGAATGTGATTTATTGATGGAGTGTTCCCAGGAGAATTAAGAAATGTAGGAAATAAGAACCAGTAGGGGGTGGGGAGGGGAAGAAGAAGAAGAAGAAGAAGAAGAAGAAGAAGAAGAAGAATGCGGGGGGAGAAGGAGGAGGAGGAAGAGGAGGAGGAGGGAGAAGGTAAGCAAAGATGTGGTTCCTACCAGAGATTAGTTTAGGACTAATCCTACTATCTCATTTGTGACTCTGGAAGACAAATTTCACTGCAGATTTGGTGAGTGTGGCAATGGAAAGCAAAGAGATTCAGCATTTTGTTCCCTCCTCCCCTGCATCAGTTGGGTATTAGCTGCTAGCTGTGGTAGGTCAGGTGCCATAAATGTGGGGAGCACAATTCCCTTAATAAGGGAAATTCTCTGGAGAAGAGGCAGCTGCCAGATGGTTACATTAACCAAATAGAGGAGATCTGAGTGTGGCACCAATAGCATCTATTAAGCTTGTATAGATAGCATTTAGCATGTACCACATAGTGTGCTCTATCTATATTAATTTATTGAATCCTTACAACAGGGATCAAAACTTGACCAAGAAGTCTTTATATTTATATTTAAGATATTTATCTTATCTTTACTGAGCATAAATCTTTATTTGAAAAATAAAAACCTCATAGGGATTTCAAATATTTATTAGGTTGAGTTATGTATGATATGGGGTCTAATTTTGCCAGCTAAAACTTCCATGTTTCAAATAATAACTAATCAGAGCAAAGTTTAAATTCCACTTACCAGACAATAGCAGATTTCTGGATGTTCCTAATAACCATTGGGTGACAACCTAAACTCTCACAGAGCCACACAAGTCTTAACTATGTGAAATGTAAGGATTTATCTTGCTGGCATAGAAATATTACTGCAAAATAGCAGCAGAGTATACCTAAAATGTAGATGCCCATAGGGATAAAAGCAATATTATTGCATGATTACAAATATTGATACTTATTCCTGATCTCCCCTGACATTAGAATTTACAGAATTTTCAAAATATTTAAACCCTTCCAAAGTCCCATACATTATAATTTTTAAATTAGTCAGTATTTTCTAGAATTAACAGGAGTCCACAAGATGGCAGTCTTCAATGAGTAGATAATATTAATCTTGGGTAATATTCCAAAGGGAAAGGAATAGAAACCTTGGTCAAAAAATAAATTTTCTCAATTTTTGTGTTCTTTAGTAAAATATTAGCTTTTATCCAGAAGGTGTTTGTCATTTGTATATAAGTACATAACTAAAATAATTAAGTTTTAATTTAGTTCTATGTATTGAAAGCAAATGAAAATTCATAAGGTAAGTATTCGAAACACTTTATATCTTTTACTGATGGTGATTTTTTTTTTTACATTTATTTATTTTTGAGAGACAGAGAGAGACAGAACGCGAGCTGGAGAAGGGCAGAGAGAGAAGGAGACAGAATCCGAAGCAGGCTCCAGGCTCTGAGCAAGCTGTCAGCACAGAGCATGACAAGGGGCTCAAACTCAAGAAAAGTGAGATCATGACCTGAGCCGAAGTCGGAGGCTCAACTGAGTGAGCCCTCCAGGTGCCCCGTGATGATGAATTTTTAAAAGATATCTGTACTTATTTTAATTTTATGCGATACAAATTTTATGGTGCAAATTTGAATATTTATTGCAGGATAAATATTAACAGAAACAAATATGAGTTTTATGAGTTATTCCCTTCTAGTGGGTGAATCACAGAGGACAAAAGCCTCCAGAGTTGTGATTTGCCTAAATTTTGCATGTTAAATGTAGAACTTTAGTTGCTTTTGGTTTACATTCATCATATGGTTACAATAGACAATCTTCAGGTCAGATAAACTATTATAACATTATTCTCTCCCTCTCAACTTCTTGTTACATTCAATGTAATTTCACATAGATGTTCTTTGTGCTTATATGGCTTAACTAATGCTCATTACTCCTTCATTCAAATCTTTAATGAAGATAATTTGTCACATTCTCATGCACCATATAGAAATAGTGGGTATTGTCTACTTATCAAAAGGCACTGAAATGGTTTATTTTCTGCTCTGGGGGTTTGTCCCTATGGCTCACCTGTTTCAGAAAAAAATCCTAATCATAAAATACATCTCTGCTGACATATAGTCACCGTAATAAATCTTCAAACTTCTGTTTGTACAAATTCACATACCATGAAACTTTTGGCTCGACATTTTTTAGTTGATTTATTTGAAAAGACAGAAATGTTGGTATAATTTATATTAATAATATAAATGGACCGAGAACTATTTGAAATTTATACTCTTTCTAATTCTACAAGGGATTTTTCTTTAAAAATCAAATGGTTTTGATTTTCATAATTATGCTTATATTTATTTATATTTATAATTATCTTAGCCTTCATGTAGTTAATCTCTTCAAATTATCAAAAATCTAATTGTGAACTAGATGTTATGATAGAGTCCAGTATTGAATAATAGGGGGTTGTGAACAATTAATACATTTTAAAAAGAGAAAATGCCCTTTACACACTAATGTCATTAAAATAATGAATTGAGATCATTATCTTGAGCCTAATATTCATGTTAGATACAAATGTTAGATATTTAGAGATATATGGCAGATATATATTGTAGACATAAAATATCTGAATGGGAAAACACGTTGGTTATCCTGATTTAATTACTTTTCCATATTTATCTTTTTTTGTTTTTCTCATTTGCCCAGAGGTCATCCAATTTTCTACATTAGCTTTGGTTTGGTCAGTGCCCTATTGTCTCTATTTTTAACAATTCTAATTCCTGAATAGAGAAGGGATCTACTTCTTAAAAGAAACCCAACTGGTTCAGACTTCTTTGTTTAATGTTGGTTACTTAGATATTTTCAAGAAATGTGGGCTCTATGGTATATTTTTCCTTCTAAAACCTTTGTTTCTAGTTTATTGGTTAACTAATAATTCTGGTGATTGACTCAGTGATATTTTCCAAAATTATAAGACTAGTAGGAATTATAATAGCTGAAATAAATCTAAAAAAGCTTAAAAATAGACAGCAATCTAAGATATTTTAAAAATATAGTTTTAGAAATAGGAAAACTATATGTCTTTAAGGATTGCTGCAAATTCCAAGAATATGAGCCAGCTGTTTGGTGGAAACCACTGAGTTAAGAGGTTACTGCTAAGGGTAAAGATAAAAGATTTTGATTTATAGGGATCACCTGAAGAAATGTGGCTGAACACAAATTGTTTAAATGGAACTCAAGGGGCGCCTGGGTGGCACAGTCAGTTAAGCGTCCGACTTCAGCCAGGTCACGATCTCGCGGTCCGTGAGTTCGAGCCCCGCGTCACGCTCTGGGCTGATGGCTCGGAGCCTGGAGCCTGTTTCCGATTCTGTGTCTCCCTCTCTCTCTGTCCCTCCCCCGTTCATGCTCTGTCTCTCTCTGTCCCAAAAATAAATAAAAAACGTTGAAAAAAAAATTAAAAAAATAAATAAATGGAACTCAAGAAATATCCTAAATAAAATACTAGCAGACTGAATCTAACAATACATTGAAATAATAATTCACCACCATCAAATGGGATAATTGGATTGCAAGGGTGATTTGATATTTGCAAAACAATGTGATGCATCACATTAATCAAAGAAAGGGTAAAAACCATATGATCCTCTCAATAGATGCAGAAAAAGCATTGGACAAAGTATAATATCCATTCATGATAAAAACCTTCAACAAAGTAGGTTTAGAGGGAAAATGACTCAACACAATAAAGGTCCTATATGAAAAACCCACAGCTAATATCATCCTCAATGGGGAAAAGCTGAGAGCTTTTCCCTAAAGTCAGAAAAAAGAGAGGAATGTCCACTATCACCACTGTTATTTAGTATGGTACTGGAAGTCCTAGCCCCAGCAATCAGACAACAAAAATAAATAAAAGGCACCCAAATTAGCAAGGAACTTTCAGTATTTGCAGATGACAGAATACTCTATATAGAAAATCTGAAAGACTCCAATAAAAAAAAAAACTGCTAGAACTAATACATGAATTCAATAAAGTCACAGGATACAAAATCAAAGTACAGAAATCTGTTTCATTTCTATACACCAATAATGAAGACGTAGAAAGAGAAATCAAGGAATCATTCCCAGTTACAATTGACCCAAAACCCATTAGATACCTAGGAATAAACCTAACCAAAGAAGTGAAAGAACTGTACTATGAAAACTAAAATACTGATGAAAGAAATTGAAAAAGGACACAAAGAAATGAGGAAATATTCCATGTTCATGGACTGGAAGAACAAATATTGTTAAAATGTCTATGCTTTCCAAAGCAATCTACACCTTTAATGCAATCCCTATCAAAATATCACCAGCATTTTCACATAGCTAAAAAAACCAATTCTATAATTTGTATGGAACCACAAAAAAACCAGAATAGTCAAAGCAATCTTGAAAAAGAAAAGCAAACCTGGAGGCATCACAATTCCAGACTTCAAGTTATATTACCAAGTTGTAGTGATCAAGACAATCAAGACAGTATGGTATTAGCACAAAAATAGACACATAGACCAATAGAACAGAATAGAAAACCCAGAAATGAACCCACAAGTTTCAATTAATCTTTGACATAGCAAGAAAGAATATCCACTGGGAAAAAGACAATCTCTTCAACAAATAGTGTTGGGAAAACTGGATAGCAGCATGCAAAAGAAAGAAACTGAGCCACTTTCTTATACCATACACAAAAATAAATTCAAAATGATATAAGACCTAAATGTAAGACCTGAAACCATAAAAATCCTAGAAGAGAACACAGGCTGTAATTTCTCTGGCATTTTCTGTAGCAACATTTTTCTAGATCTGTCTCCAAAGGCAAGGGAAACAAAAGGAAAAATAAACTATTGAGACTTCATCAAAATAAACCTTTGTACACCAAAGGAAACAATTAACAAAACTGTAAGGCAACCTTTGGAATGGGAGAACATATTTGCAATGAAATATCTGAAAAAGGGTTAATTATCCAAAATATATAAAGAACTTATAAACGTTAACACCCAAAACCAAATAATGCACTTAAAAAATGGGCAGAAGACATGAATAGACATTTTTCCAAAGAACACATACAGATGACCAACAGGCACATGAAAACGTTCTCAACATCCCTGATTATCAAGGAAATACAAAGCAAAACTACAATGAAATATCGCCTCATACCTGTCAGAATGGCCAAAATAAAAACAAACAGACAAAACAAAACAAAACAAAACAGGTGCTGGTAAGGATTTGGAAAAAGGGGAATCCTACTGCACTGTTGGTGGGAATGCAAACTGGTGGAGCCACTGTGGAAAGCAGTATGGAGCTTACTCAAGAAATTAAAGCTAGAACTACCCTAAAATCTAGCAATTTACTACTAGGTATTTACCCAAAAGAAAATACTGATTTTAAGGGACACATGCACCCCAATGTTTACAGCAGCATTGTCTACATTAGCCAAATTATGGAAACATCCCATGTGTCCATCAATTAATGAACAGATAAAGAAGTGAAGAAGTGGTGTAATACATACATACAATGGACTATTACTCAGCCATAAAAATAATGAAATCTTGCCATCTGCAACTACATGGATGGAGCTACAGTATTATACAAAGAGAAAAAAGTCAGTCAGAGAACGACAAATACCACATTATTTCACTCATATGTGGAATTTATGAAACAAAACAAATGAGCAAAGGAAAAAAAAAAGAGGGAGGCAAACCAAGAAACAGATTTTAAAAAAAAAAAATTTTTTTAACGTTTATTTATTTTTCAGACAGAGAGAGACACAGCGCGAACGGGGGAGGGGCAGAGAGAGAGGGAAACACAGAATTGGAAGCAGGTTCCAGGCTCTGAGCCATCAGCCCAGAGCCCGACGTGGGGCTCGAACCCGCGGACCGCGAGATCGTGACCTGAGCTGAAGTCGGACGCTTAACCAACTGAGCCACCCAGGCGCCCCAAGAAACAGATTTTTAAGGACAGAGAACGAATGATGGTTACCAGAGAGGGTTTACAGATGGGTAAAATAAATGAAGAGGATTAAGGAATGCCCTTGTGATGAGCACCGGGTGTTGTTATGGAAGTGTTGGATCATTACACTGTACACCTGAAATTAATTTTGCACTGTATGTTAACTTACTGTAATTTAAATAAAAAATTAAAAAAATAAAGAGCCGGATACATCATATTAGAGAATGGGCAGAGAAGGAAGATAGATTTTTTAAAATTCTAGTACTCATCCCTTATTTTTAGGGGAAGGAAAAGTTTAAATAGCAGTGTTATCACCAAACATATCACAATAGAATGAAATGAGATGTGTTATTAAATACCCAGCTTCCTATTTCATTAGGGACCTCTGTGCAAGAACTCAGCCACATGGGACTCAATTCAGCGAGCACATGTTTAGGTAATGTGGCACCACAGAAAATTCATGGACTTTATACCAATGTAAAAATGTACTTGAATGTTTTCACCATTACCTAGCTTTTCTAATTACCTGACTTCTTCAGTTCTGTTTATTCATCTATAAAATAATTAAAACACCTAACTTAGAAAATTCTGGGAGAAATTTTATAAAAAGTGTTAAAATAATTTTAGGAATATAGAAAGTGTTCATAAATGGTTATTATATAAAATGCTAGCACAGCTATACACATAAATATATACATGTATCTATCTATATAGATATATCTATATCTATCTATCTATCTATCTATCTATATATATATACAATTTTATGTTTATCTTCTTTGCAGAATAAACCAGCAGTCACTCTAAAAATCTCATAAAACATTTCATCTTACTTAAAAATACATTTATGCATAAAAGTGGGACTTAACTTTGCATGCCAGTAATACACCCATATTCTATTCTTGTTCCAATATATCATGCAACATATCAATTATGTGGAGTTAAACTATGTGTATATTTTTTACTCTATGTAGTTCTGCAATATTCCCATCTCACATCAAACTGGAGTTTAGAAGTAATTTTACTCTATTTATGTCATATGCCTATCAATTGATCTTAAATGACTCTCTTTTATGAGACTTTTTCATGAAATTTCAAATCTATTAGTCTGTTCAACTCTTTTTCCTCAATCCATCTTTCTTAACCATCCAATATTATCTCCAAATCTTCACAATCATCAATGCTTCATCTTAGATAGGGTGATTCATAAATCAATATATCCCTTATAATATTATTTCCCTAGACTAGAATTTATTCTCAGTTTCATTCTGCCCAGTTACGTGACTAGACACAGCCAAGTGCAGGTGTCATGCTCTTGAACAAGACTTCAGGAGTCATTTTAATTTACAATTACCTCTCCTCTGAAATTCTATAGATACATAGCACTAAATTTTGTCCTAATTTACTTGGAATAGTGAAATTTGCACCTTTTTTCTCAGCAGATTATTAATTGTACCCCCACTTTACTCTCAGAAATGTTCCAGTTAGGGGCGCCTGGGTGGCTCAGTCGGTTAAGCATCCAACTTCAGCTCGGGTCATGATCTCACTGTTCGTGAGTTTGAGCCCCGCGTCAGGCTCTGTGCGGATAGCTAGGAGCCTGGAGCCTGCTTTGGATTCTGTGTCTCCCTCTCTCTCTCTGACCCTCCCAGCTTGCACTGCTTCTCCTTCTTTCAAAAATAAATAAACATTAAAAAAATTAAAAACAAAATTTAAAAGAAATGTTCCAGTTTGGTTATTAAATAAATTATATGGTCTTCCTACTCTCCATCATCCACACAACACATTCCTCCTGTATCAGTATTAACTATGTTCTCTCATTGTTTTCTCTTCTATGTGTAAATATCATCTTCCCTACCAGACTATATATTCATCTAGAGCAGGGGTTGTGTTATATGCTTACTGTACAAATATGGCATCCATTTAAGAAGTAAAATTATTTAATTAATTTATATTTAGAATCTTTAAGAAGTATGTCATGTTTACATTAAAGGTAGTTGGGGATATACTGAATTACCCCAAAGAATTACCACTTATAGTTGCTCTAGTCATCTAAAATAGTTTCCAACTCACGAGAGTGCCCAGCAAAGAGTTGATAAATCTCTTTTTTATGATAAATGCAATGTTCTATTATTTCATAATTAGTGAAATAAGATATTTTCTTATATATCTTAAACCTTTGGTAATAGAGTTTTATAATTCTATAATTTATGGCCCTCCATGAATTTGCCCCTGCTATCCCTTCAACCTTAACACCATCTTTCCTTTCTTCAATCCATCCCAGCCACACTGTCCTTGATGTCAATTTTCAACTTAAGACATGAGCATTATGTCCATGAGTTCTAGCCCCGCGTTGGGCTCTGTGCTGACAGCTTGGAACCTGGAGCCTGCTTTGGATTCTGTATCTCCCTTTCTCTACCCCTTGCCTGATCTCTCTCTCTTTCTCTCTCTCTCTCTCTCAAAAATAAACATTAAAAAATAAATCAAAAAATAATTCAAGTGATTTATGAAGAAGTTTTTTCAGAAGGCTTGGGAGTATATGCATTTTATTATAGGTAGGTGATAGATAGAAAATGTTGTGATAAGGAAATGAAACTTGAGCAAATACGAATATTCCAGCCACTTGGCTGGATTTTATAAAGATAATTTATATAAGTAATAATATAAATAGTTGTTTATACAAATGTTGGAAATGGGAGAGGCAATGAATGAAACACAAATTTTAAATGATGAATTAGGAGAACCTGTAAACACAGTTCTATTTCTTTTGTTTATTTTACTGGAGACCACCAATTCAAAGTTTGTGGTGAAGGCTTATTAATAAAAAACATGCCATCCTTGGTTTATTTTGTATTATTATTAGTTCCTCTGCTGTCAGACCACGATTTTGGGGATCTTGCCTCTTTATACAGTTTTTGTCTTATTACTTTTAACTTAGCCAGAGCTTTTATTTTAATTACAAAGAAATACTGTTAAAATGAATGCTTAATCTACCCAGGGAAAAGAACACATACTTTCCAGTGGTGGAGCTTTACTATAGAATGGCAACAACACATTGATTTTATTAACTCTCTAATGAAGTCCTGAAATAGGATTACCACAATTTTAAAACACAGTATGATAGCTGTGCTTTATGAGTGGGCAAGCCCTCTCCTATACTGGTATTTCCACCAATGATTGCATCAGGGAAAAAAATGAAAAGGCATATGTGGAAGGTAACCAAGGAGATCTTAATAGTGTTGACATTGTTGTAATACTGTGCCCAAATAAATACTTTATGCTTAGATAGTGTAGTCGTATCTTTATGAGAATACTAGGGTGCTGGCCTATATGGGGCCATTCCAATTTTAATAACTTTGGAATACCATACTCTTCTTTGCTCATCTCCTATAAATCTATTTTCCAACTTTACTTGCATCAAATAATAGTTCTTTAATTTATTCAGAACTGTATGTATGTCTGAGAGTACTCTCCAGTAATACTAATTAATATTTTGAGGATCTATAAGCTAAACTGTAAATATTGTATAAACTTATTGTTTATATAAAATTTATCTTAATGCAGTAAGCTTCCTATGATCTAGATCCAGATTTATGAATTTCAGCGCTATTGACATTTAAGGCCAGATAATTGTTGTGAAAGACAGTACTGTACATTGTAGGATGTTTACCAGTATCCCTGGCCTCTATTCTCTACCCTCTAGATGCCAGTAGCATCTTATCACCCCCTGCCTGCCTCCATACCAGCCATAACAATCAAAAATATCTTTAGACATTATCAAATGCCTCCTGGGAGTGGAAATCACCCCTGTTTGAAAACCACTGATCTAGATTAATTAAGAAGTGATATATCCCGGTTAACCAACTATTTGAGATATCTGGTAATTACTGTATTTCTTTTTATTACATTTCATAAATAATTAGATATATAGATGATAGTAGATAGATAATAGATGAAAGCTAGCTGATTTAATTTGTTTTCATTTTTTTCTTATAGATTTTTTTTCAATATATGAAATTTATTGTCAAATTGGTTTCCATACAACACCCAGTGCTCATCCAAAAAGGTGCCCTCCTCAATACCCATTACCCACCCTCCCCTCTCTCCCACCCCCCATAAACCCTCAGTTTTTTCTCAGTTTTTAAGAGTCTCTTATGCTTTGGCTCTCTCCCACTCTAGCCTCTTTTTTTTTCTTCCCTTCACCCATGGGTTTGTTAAGTTTCTCAGGATCCATATAACAGTGAAACCATATGGTAACTGTCTTTCTCTGTATGGCTTATTTCACTTAGCATCACACTATCCAGTTCCATCCACGTTGCCATATGCCAAAAAAGGGCCATATTTCATTCTTTCTCATTGCCACGTAGTACTCCATTGTGTATATAAACTACAATTTCTTTATCCATTCATCAGTTGATGGACATTTAGGTTCTTTCCATAATTTGGCTATTGTTGAGAGTGCTGCTATAAACATTGGGGTACAAGTGCCCCTATGCATCAGTACTCCTGTGTCCCTTGGGTAAATTCCTAGCAGTGCTACTGCTGGGTCATAGGGTAGGTCTATTTTTATTTTTTTGAGGAACCTCCACACTGTTTTCCAGAGTGGCTGCACCAGTTTGCATTCCCACCAACAGTGCAAGAGGGTTCCCGTTTCTCCACATCCTCGCCAGCATCTATAGTCTCCTGATTTGTTCATTTTGGCCACTCTGACTGGCGTGAGGTGATATCTGAGTGTGGTTTTGATTTGTATTTCCCTGATGAGGAGCGACGTTGAGCATCTTTTCATGTGCCTGTTGGCCATCCGGATGTCTTCTTTAGAGAAGTGCCTATTCATGTTTTCTGCCCATTTCTTCACTGGGTTATTTGTTTTTCGGGTGTGGAGTTTGGTGAGCTCTTTATAGATTTTGGATACTATCCCTTTGTCCGATATGTCATTTGCAAATATCTTTTCCCATTCCGTTGGTTGCCTTTTAGTTTTGTTGGTTGTTTCCTTTGCTGTGCAGAAGCTTTTTATCTTCATAAGGTCCCAGTAGTTCACTTTTGCTTTTAATTCCCTTGCCTTTGGGGTTGTGTCAAGTAGGAAATTGCTACGGCTGAGGTCAGAGAGGTCTTTTCCTGCTTTCTCCTCTAGGGTTTTGATGGTTTCCTGTCTCACATTCAGGTCCTTTATCCACTTTGAGTTTATTTTTGTGAGTGGTGTCAGAAAGTGGTCTAGTTTCAATCTTCTGCATGTTGCTGTCCAGCATGTCCAGACATGCTGTCCATGTCTTCTTCTTTAAAATTACTTTGGCTATTCGGGGCCTTTTGTGGTTCCATATGAATTTTAGGATTGTTTGTTCTAGTTTCGAGAAGAATGCTGGTGCAATTTTGGTTGGGATTGCATTGAATGTGTAGATAGCTTTGGGTAGTATTGACATTTTGACAATATTTATTCTTCCAATCCATGAGCACAGAATGTTTTTCCATTTCTTTATATCTTCTTCAATTTCCTTCATAAGCTTTCTATAGTTTTCAGCATACAGATCTTTTACATCTTTGGTTAGATTTATCCCTAGGTATTTTACGGTTCTTGGTGCAATTGTGAATGGGATCAGTTTCTTTATTTGTCTTTCTGTTGCTTCATTGTTAGTGTATAAGAATGCAACTGATTTCTGTACATTGATTTTGTATCCTGCAACTTTGCTGAATTCATGTATCAGTTCTAGCAGACTTTTGGTGGAGTGTTACGGATTTTCCATGTATAATATCATGTCATCTGCAAAAAGTGAAAGTTTGACTTCATCTTTGCCAATTCAGTTTTCATTTTAAGGGCGGAGTACTCTACCGCCTTCATGATTTTTGTTGTACAACATACATATAGAGAATAGGTATTCAGTAAGGTTTGCTGAATTGAATTAGAATTAGGACCAATCATACTCCTAGTACAGAACTATAAGGAACATTATTTACTTTTTATTTAATGGATCAAACACATCTTAATATTTTGATAATGTTTCAGGCCATTTTTCAAATTAACTGTCAAAATAAAAAATGTGTCAAATACTGAGTTGACTATATTTTGGAACAATGACACAACATTGACACTATCTGAATATCACTTTTCTCTTCATATAAAAGTGTATAACGGTACAGAAGAAATTTCAGTTACATGAATTTTACAGTTGTTTGATTCTGCATAATTAATTTACCTTGCTAGCATGCAGACCTACCTGTAAGTTATATGTGAAATCTGAAACAATATATTTAATTCACTTCTTTTATTCATTCATTAGGGTATTCTCTTTCCCCACACATACATTTTTAAAATAATGAAATATGTATTTCCAGAACTTATTTAATTGTGTTAAAATGAAGTCCACATAAATTAACTCAACAAAATGCAAATATATGGTAGACAAAGGAGGAGAAAACAATTTTAGTAAATATTAATGTACATGGGGGGGTGCCTGGGTGGCTAAATTGGTTAAGCATCTGACTTTGGCTCAGGTTTTGATCTCACTGTGGGTTCAAGCCCTGCATCAGGCTCTGTGCTGACAGCTTAGAGCCTGGAGCCTGCTTCAAATTCTATGTCTCCTTCTCTCTCTGCTCTTCCCCCACTCCTTCTCTCTCTCTCTCTCTCTCTCTCTCTCTCTCAAAAATAAACATTAAAATTAAAAAAAATATTAAGGTACATGGCATCTGAGCTAAATAGAAAATAAAGGAATTGGTTTTGTATATTGTTAGAGAAATTTCCATATTATTAAATCACTGTTTTAAGGCATTTATTAGAATGACTTACAAGATTCTACAGACGTTAGTTTTTCAGACTATAGAGTTACTGTAGAAACACTGGATGGTTGGTGAATTAATTCACAGAAGATAGTCTACTCTGGGCAAAGCTACACAGACATTAGTGTTTACCAAAAGTAATAAATTCTAAGAACTCACAATCTACAATGAGTCAAATCATGTATATACTAATTCAGATACAAGGCAGATAATTTCTTTCAGCTAGAATTCTAGCTTTTAATTTTTTAAAACTTGCTTTTATAACTTATTCTCTATGGAACCTTAGACATGTTCCTCAGTCTTTGTTGCCCTGTTTGAAAATGGATATATGCTTTCCTTCACATTATTTTGTAAATATTAAATAGAAGTGACTTAAGTGACGTACATGCTTGATGCTTGATGCCTAAAACCATTCACTAAACGAAGTTATGTTATTAATTTGGAATATCTTTTCACTAAAGAAGATTTCTGAGACAGGACCAATGTATATATGAGTATATAAATTCCAAAGTTATCCCAATTGAAATGGCATTGAGCTAGTAATGTATTTTCTCCCATCCGACTTGACTTAAAGTAATTTGGGGACTAGTAGCTTCTTTCACTTCCCATCATATATCTTGATTCCCAAAGGAAATGCAAAATCTGATTGTTCCAAAGAATGAAATTTTCTCTTATGTCTCACATAGTGCTTTGGTACTTTTAAATATATTAAGCACTCACTATGTGCTAGGTATTTTGATAACCCTTCTCTATTATTTTTAATACTATTTGTGTTTATTTCACTTTTATATAATTAAAACTAAGGATTGATAAAATCAGGCAGATGTTTTTCTGTACAAGACAGAGGAAAAGGACACAAATATAATTGCAACCAGAAGCTCAGGGAATAGTTAAAACTGTGAATACTTCCCTGATAAAGGGCGTCACTTGGCCTACATAACTGCAGATTCGGAAACTCTTAGGTAGTAGCTCAGAAATTGTGTTAGCACAAATCACACTGCCTCCTCCATAAAAGTTCTCAAAATCTGAGTCCTTTATTTCTTTTGTTGGATCTCATTCTTACAAAAAAGAGACAGTATTTATTTTAAAAGCTTTAGAATTCACTTGCATGATACAAATATTACCCTAAAACAGAAGGCAGGGTGCTACATCTTTAACAATAGGGTTTTGGAGATTTTCACTCTTTATTAAACACAAGGAAAAACATAAAATATAATGATGTGCATTTTCAATGCAGGCTAACCCCTTCTACAGTTTTCTGCTGCCTGGTTCAATTTCTAGATTAAAGATTTTCTGTTAGTTGAACTTCAGACTGAAGTGTTGCAACATTTAGGAGTATCAATTTCCATTGGAAAAACAGTGCTGCTATTGAGTATTTTCCTATCTTACTGACCTGGTTAGCAAGCTTCAGGCTGCAGCTGCACAAAGGCTCAAAAAAGAGCTCATGTCCTAAGGGAAAAACAAAGTTCTCAAATACATTAAAAAAAAAAATAGCCCATAGTTTTCCCTTATCTTTTCCCCTTCTGTCTTTCTCTTATGTCCGATATAGAACCACTGAAATGGCACCCAGAATGATCCTTGTTGACATAACCTGGACCGCAGCCCGGGAACACACATCCCTGAAGCACAGTCCTGTCACTGCCAGCCATTCTTGCCTGCATCGGTACTGTGTTAATTGGGAGAGGTCAGCCAGTTCTCTCTCTCCAGACTTTCATTCTCCCTGAGGGGAAGAACGGTTCCAATGAATGATCCGCCATGTCTAAGGGCACCATTTTCGATGCTTGTTAGCTTAATGTCTCTTTGCAATATGTAAGAACAGCATAAGAGCATTTATATCACTAACCTCCAGACCGGCTTTGTAGAGCAAGCTTGGGTCTGCAGCTCTTAGCAGCTGACTTGTCTTCTCCCCCATCAAACATGGGCATATTCTAATTAGAGTCACACAGATTATATTCTTATGGATTTAAAGGAATTCTGCTTAACAAGATATTAAAAAATGGAAAAGTCTATCTTAAATATACAAATAAACTTTGAAAGATCACAGAACAACTGAAGAATCTTTTCCTTTTTTTCTCAATGTTTTCACCTGCAAAATAAAATAATATGAAAAATTATTTTATATGTATCGTATTAGTTTGACTAATCTATGCATAAGCTTAGTCCTGTGCCTCTCATGTGAGAATTCTATAAATGTTTTCTATTGTTAAAAAAATGTTTTCTATTGTTTGTTAATGAAAGAATACGTTTCTATAACATTTCTCTGCTTTGCCTGTGCTGTGTTTAAGGAGAAGCCCACATTTAAGACAATGGACTTCCATTCCAGCCAAGGCTGTTTTATTTATTCATACAGTGAGACAAAGATGACAGTGGTGCTTTAGGTTTAACTTTCTTTCACTTTCTTAGTCACATCTGGCTGCTTGATCCCCAGAGACTATTATCCTCCACATGACTTGACCCTCACTAGGATGCCAACAGATCAGCAGGCTAGAGAGAGATAAGACTATGATATTTGATATTGTTTGGGCATTTTAATAAGGCTCACATATAACCCTTTATGGGAGAGTCTGGATTTCTTCTCATCTAGTCCAAAAATGCTACTTGCAGCTAAACACTTAACAGCAGGCAGTGTCTTTTTGAAGAAAGGAAAAGAACAAGGTGAAGCCATTCAGAGGATTAATTAGATAATACTGGCCTAGTTCCTATTATTCTCTGAAGCAATTAAAAAAAAAAAAAAGCAAACTAGTTTTAGAAGTTTACTACCCTGAAACACCTGAAGGAAAACTCATTGGATATTTGCTTAGGCAACATGCTAATTGCATTTTTAGTGAATCAGCCAATGGGCAGACAGATGTTTATTTCTGTATTCCCTGCTCTTTATCATCCTTGGTAAATATTTTTTCCCCACTCTGCAAATATCTTCCGCAGGAGGTAAAAATAATGACCATGCCTTCTGAACATGTAAGAGAGGCTGGAGCTGTGAAGTTGGAGCCCTGTACTTTGCAAAGTATCTTTCTTAAAATAGGTTTGATAGAAGAATATGAATCTTTATTCTTGATGGAAACACAAAACCTAGAGAAGGGCAGTCAAAATGCATGTGAGGGAAAGGAAGCGAATGTCCTTTCCAAAAGTAAAAAAGAACTTGATTCCAGTAAGGCAGGATGAAAGAGAAGCCAGGGAATACACCTCTTCTTCCAGCTCCATACACAACCTCCTCCACAGAGGACTCTTAAGGTCCAGTAATCTGGAGTTCAGAGGTTTGGCAAAGGATAATACCAAACAGCACAAGTGGACTAAGAACAGAGCTTCACAACTAGTGACAGATGACTAGATGAGGCTAACTTACATTGTTGTACTCTTTTTAGACAGCATTTTGACAATACTTATCAAGGCCATGACTGCTGACTCTTTCACAAAGAAATTCCACCTCTAGGAATTTAGTAAAAATTTTTACTAAAAACTTTTTAGTAAAAAGAAATAATTTAGAATATGCACTACTAATTTATAGAATATACTAATTTTTAGAATATAATTTAGAATATACAATACCAATATAAGTAATATACACTACTAATATATCTACTAAGATTCATTGCAAAACTATTTATAGCAATAAGTCCTTTAAATATTCAAATATCAAACATCAGGGTCAAGGTTAAATAAATCATATTATTTTTCAGGAATGCTATGTAGTCATTAAAATAACATTGATGATTAAATAACTTTGATATGCAATGATTCCAATATTTTTCTTATTGAAAAAATATAATCTCTAATGCCTTAAGGCATGTATTATATATAATGAATTAATTTCTCTTCTATTCATTTAGAATTGTATTACCTATGTATCATTATTGAAAGAACTGAGAAAAAAAGGCTTAGTTTGCTTATAGAATTCTGATTGAAAAATGCTAGTTTCAGCATACTATTTTCAGGTCATATTTTTATAGAATCCAAAGAATATCAGGCTGTTACTGATATATTAATCTCATTATCTTGTAAATATAAAGATATATTATATCTTGTAAATATAAAGATACAGATACAGATGTCAGCATACATATATGTAAAGATAAATATGGGTTGTGGATGTACTTTTTCCTTTCTGGATATTATTACTTTTGCAACATAAATATTTGCATTTTTCAGAATATATATAATATATTTCTTCATAGATTATTATCCATTTTGTTTGAACAATTTTTTATATAATAACTATTTCTACTGTCTTTTAAAGGATTGGAAGTAGGGATTAAAGTAGCAATAATATGTTTATATATATGTGGGACAAATTATAACAACTATATCTTGATGGTTTATATCATGTTTCTCTAATGTAAATTGGAATTTTTACCAACTGTAGTAAAAAGCTGAAACGTTTGCCAGTTGATATGTTTAGTTGGTTAAAATTTCAAATGATTTTGTACAGAGACTGCATTGATTAGCAAAACTCTCTGGGTTAAGACAAAGATTTGTCAAATAAAATAAGAGAGTTCCAGTTTAAGATGGTGATGTAGGAAGACTCTGAAATCACCTCCTCCACAGAACACATCACATTGCATCTCTTCATGGAGCAGTTCCTCCTAAAGAAGGACTGAGGGCTGACTGAATAGCTAGTAAAGAATCAAAGATAGAGACAATGATAGTAGCAAAGGGAACTCCCACCCCCAGTGCTGCAAACCAGAAGGATAGTACTGAGGAACTGAGAAACAGATCCCTCTGTCTTTGAGCATAAGGAAAACAGAAAAAAAAAAAAAAAAGTTTAAAATAACAACTAGCACACTAAAGAGACAACACCAGAACTCTGCCAAATGGTGGAGGAACTGCAGGAAAGCTCTCCGGGTCAGAGAGACTGGAGAACAGCACGATCTATGTTCCCACCCCACCCTGGAAACATGGACCAGAGCAAAGTCCAGACACCACGCAAGGCAGGTCTGGTCTTCTTGGTGTGCTTGCAGCTTCTGGAAACCCAGGGTCCACAGGCCCACACCAGCCATGGTTGCACTAGGACACAGGGAAAAGCTATGGCTTACAAGGGCTGGAGAACTGTGGAACGCTTTTCTTGCCCTCCACCTCAAGGGCCTAGACTGCAGCAGAGCCTGGCTGTCATGGGGCAGGTTCAGATTCCATAACAAATGGGTACATTCCTCACACAGAGCTTGCAATCTTGGCAAGCTCAGGGTCCTGAAGCCTATAGCAGCCCTGATTACACTGAGGCACAGATAAAAAGCTGTGATTTAAGGCCAAGGAATTGCAGAAATGCTCCCTCCCCCACCATCTTAAAAGTCCAGATTGGAGGAGTGTCTGGCAACCATAAGAGGCAGGTTTGGATGCCATAATTGGAGGATCTGAATGACATTACCGGTGGTCCCAATGCCATAACTGGGTCTGGTCACACACAGCTTGGGACCTCAGAAAGCCCAGTGTCCACAAGCCCATACCAGCCACCCTGTGGTACTGGGGCTCAGAAAACCAGCTAGTATCTTATTTTTTTTCTTATTAATTTTTTAAATTTACTGTTTTATTTTATTTTCCTTTATTTTATTTTATTTTATTTTATTTTACTATTTATTTATTTAGAAGATAAAGCACGAGTGGGGAAGGAAGAGAGAGAGAGAAAATCTTAAGCAGACTCCATGTCCAGCACAGAGCCTGATGTGGGGCTCGATCATACCACTGTGAAATCATGACCTGAGCAGAAATCAAGAGTTGGACATTCTTAACTCACTGAGCCATCCAGGCACACCATTATTATTTTTATTTTTTAAAATTGTTTTGTTTTGTTTTTATTTTATTTCTTTCCTTTTTGAGTTTGTTCTTTGCTTTCTTATTCTCTTTTTTTTCCTTTTCTTCTCTTTCCTCTTTTCTTCTTTTAATTTATTATTTTATTTTTCTTTTACTATTATTTATCTTTTTTTTATTCTGTGTGTAAAAAGCCATAGTTTAAAAGAATTACTAGCATATATAGCCACTACTCCAACTAACCAGCAAAAGTCACCAAGCACACACAGTCTGCATAGAGGTCACCATACATAAGACCATTCCAACTGTAGGAGAAGTAGCCATTTTGCCTAACAAACACAGAGATTTGAGTAAAATAGGGAGACAGAGGAATATGTTCTGAAAGAAAGAACAAGAAAAAAAAACACACTGAAAGAATTAAATGAAACAGAGACAAACGATATGCCTGAAAAATAATTATTTTTTTAAAAACTATTTATTTATTTATTTATTATTTATTTACTTACTTACTTATTTTGAGAGAGAGAGCAGGGGAGGGGCAGAGAGAGAGGATGAATAGGGGGAATTCCAGAGAGAAAGGGAGAAAAAGAATCCCAAGCAGATCTGTGCTGTCAGCACAGAACCAGAACGCAGGGATCTAATCTCATACACCATGAGAACATGACCTAAGTTGAAATCAAGAGTCAAATGTTTAACAGGCTGAGCCACACAGGCTCCCCCCACTCCCAATAAATAATGTTAAGTAATGATCACAAAAATACTCACCGGGATGGAGTAAATAATGGAAGACCTGAGCAAGACCTTCAATAAAGACATAGGGAGTATTAAAAAGAACCAATGAGAGCTGAAGAATAAAATACTGAAACAAAAAACACACTAGAGGGAATCAACAGTAATTAGATGTGGAAGAATGTATCAGTGATCTGGAAGACAGGATAATGGAAAGCAGACAAACTGAACAGCATAAAGAAAAAGAATTTTTTTTTAAAAAATGAGGATAGATTAAGAGATCTTTTGGACAACATCAATTGAACAAACTATTGCATTATAGGGGTCCCAGAAGAAAACGGGAGAGAAGGTATAGAAAATGTATTTGAAGAAACCATAACTGAAAACTTCCCTAAACTAGTGAGGGAAACAGACATCCAAATCCAAGAGTAGAGAGTTCCAAACAAAATGAATACAAGGTGGTCCACATCACAGCAGGTAATAATTAAAATGTCAAAGGTTTAAGGTAAGGTGGGAGGGACACTTGGGTGACTCAGTTAAATATCCAATTCTTGATTTTTGGCTCAGGTCCTGATCTCACAGTTCATGGGATCGAGTTCTGCGTCAGACTCCATGCTGACAGCACCAGTACAGAGCCTGCTTAGAATTCTCTCACTTCCATTCACTCTGCCCCTCCCCACTTCCTAAATCAATAAATAAACTTAAAAAAATGTAAAGAGAGAATCCTAAAAGCAGAAAGAAAGAAACAAAAAGCTACCTACAAGGGAAAAGTTATAAGACCACTAGCTGATTTTTCAGCAGATACTTTGCAAGCCAGAAGGGAGTGGTGTGATATTCAAAGTGCTGAAAGTAAACAAAACAAACAAACAAAAAAACAAGAATATTCTAGTTGACAGGGTTATCATTCATAATGAAGGAAAGAGACAGATTTTCTCAAACAATAGATAAAGGGGTTTATCACCACTAAACCAGGCTTACAGGAAATGTTAAAAGGACTTCTTTAAGGAAAAAGAAATGACCATAATTAGATATAAAAATATGAATAAAAATGTAAAATATGACAACATATACATAAAACGTGCAGAAGGGAGTAAAAAGAGAAGAAAAGGGAAAAAAAGAGAAACTTTCTTTTCTTTTCTCTTTTTTCTTTTTTTTTTTTTAGAATGTATTTGAACTTAAATGACCATCAAATTAATATGGTCTGCTATTTACTTAGAATGTTATATATTAACCTCATGGCAACCACAAACTCAAAACCTATAATAAATACACAAAAAATAAAGAGAAAGAAAGCCAAACAAAACACTATAGATATTCATAAATCACAAAGAAAGAGAGCAAGGGAAGAAGAAAAGAACAAAAAAGAACTGCAAAAAATTAAAAGTGACAATAAGCACTTGCCTATCAATAATTACTTTAAAGGTAAATGGCCCAGTGCTCCAATCAAAACATACAGAGTGGTAGATTGGATAAAAAAAATCAAGAGCCTTCTCTATGCTGCCGATGAGAGATTCACCTGTGACCTAAAATACAGACTGAAAGTGAAAGGATAGCAAAATAGTCAGTGTTCAAATGGAAATTAAAGAAAAAAATGCTGGTGTAGGAAAACTTAGACAAAATAGACTTTAAAGCAGACTGTAAAAAGAGACAAAGTAGGGCATTAGGTAATGATAAAGGAATCAATACAACAAGAGGATATAACTATAAATATCTACACACCCAACACTGGAGCAACTAAAGATATAAAGCAAATATTAACAGACATAAAGACAGAAATTGATGGTACTACAATAAATAGTAGGGGAGTTCGGCATGCCATTTACATCAATGTATACATGATCCAGACAGAAAATCAATAAGGAAACAAGGTCTTTGGATGATACATTGGACATAGCAGGTATATACAGAACATCCCAGCCAAAAACAACAGAATACAAATTCTTTTCAAATATACATGGAACATTCTCCAGAATAGATCACATATTAGGCCACAAAACAAACCTCAGTAAATATAAGATTTAAATCATACCATGAACATTTTCCAACCACAATGGTATAAAATTAGAAATAAATCACAAGAAAACAATCAGAAAAAAGCACAAACGTGGTGACTAAACACTACAATACTAACCATTCAATGGGTTAATGAAGTAATCAAAGAAGCAATTAAAAAATACATGGAGACAAATCAAAATGAAAATACAATGGTCCAAAATCTCTGGGACACAGCAAAAGCAGTTGTAAGAGGGATGTATGTAGCAATACAGGCCTACTTCAATAAACAATAAAAACCAAAAATAAACAATCTAACCTTACACTTAACAGAACTAGAAAAAGAAGTAACAAAGCCCAATGTGATTAGAAGAAAGGAAATAATAAAGATCAGAACAGAAATAAATTACTAGAGACTAAACAAATAACAGGAAAAAAGTCAATGAAACCAAGAGCTAGTTCTTTGAAAAGATAAACAAAATTGACAAACCATTAGCCAGACTCATCAAGAAAAAAGAGAAAGGACCTAAATAAGTAAAATTGGAAATGAGAAAGGAGAATTAATAACTGATACCACAGATATACAAGGATTACAAGATAATACTGGAAAAAATATGTCAACAAACTGGACAACCTAAAAGAAATGGATAAATTCCATAGAAACATGCAATCTTCCAAACTGAACCAAAGATGAATAGAAAATCTGAATAGACTGATTACAAATAATGAAACTGAATCAGTAATCAAAAACCAACAAAAAATAAATGTCCAGGAATGATGGATTCACATGTGAATTCTACCAGAAATTTAAAGTAGTGTTAATAAATATTCTCCTCAAACTAATCCAAAAATAGAAAAGGAAAGCTTTAAAATGCATTTTGAGGGCAGCATTACTGTGATACCAAAACCAGACAAAAACACCACAAAAAAGAAAACTACAGCCAACATCCCTGATGAACTTAGATACAAAAATCAACAAAATATTGGCAAACCACATACAGCAATACATTACAAAGATCATTTACTATGATCAGGTGGGATTTATTCCTGGGATGCAAGGATGATACCATATTCACAAATCAATCAATGCCATATACCACATCAACACAACAAGGAATAAAAATCATATGATTATTTCAATAGATGCAGGAAAAGCATTTGACAAGGTTTACCATATTCATGACAAAAAAATTCAACAAAATGGGGCTAAAGGAAACATACCTCAACATAATATAGGCCATCTATGAAAAACCCATAGTTAACCTCTTCCTCAATGGTGAAAATTTGAGAGCTTTCCCTTTAAGGTCAGGAACAAGAGAAGGATGTCCACTCTCACCGCTTTTATTCAACATTTATTCAAAGTCCTAGTTACAGTAATCAGACAATAAAAATAATTAAAGACATCCATATTTGTTTGTAAAGAAGAGGTTAAACTGTCACTATTCGTAAACAACATGATACTGTAGATAGAAAATACTAAAGATTCCACCAAAAAATTGAGAGAGTAAGCAAATTCATTAAAGTGGCGGGATACAAAATTAATATTCATAAATTGGTAGCGTTTCTATATGCTAACAACAAAGTTGCAGAAAGAGAAATTAAAAAAAAAACACTATTTACAACTGCATCAAGAAGAATAAAATACCTAGGAATAAATCCAACTAAAGGAGTGAAAGATCTGTACTCTGTAAACTATAAGACACTGATGAAAGAAACTGAAGATGACACAAACAAATGGAGGATATTCCATGCTTATGGATTGGAAGAATTAATATTGTTAAAATATCCATACTACCTAAAACAATCCACAGATTCAATGCAATCCCTGTCGAAATAACATTTTCCACAAAACTGGAACAAGTAGAGTACTCAAATTTGTATGGAACCACAGAAGATCCCCCAAAAGCCAAAGAAATATTGAGAAAGAACAAAGCTGGAGGTATCATAGTTCCTGATTTCAAGGTATGCTACAAAGGTGTAGTAATCAAAACAGTATGATGCCGGCACAAAAACAGACACAGAGGTTAATAGTAGAGGAAAGAGACTCCAGAAATAGACACACATATTGGACAGCTACATGTAAATGAACAAAACTGTATGGCTTTTTAATATCCTATACAAAAATAAACTCAAAAAGGATTAAGGACTAAATGTGAGACCTGAAACTACAAAAATCCTAGAAGAGAGCACAGGCACTAATTTCTTTGACATTAGCCATAGAAACATTCTTCTAAATGTGTCTCTTAAGGCAAGGCAAGGAAAAGCAAAAATAAATAGTTCGGACTAAATCAAAATAAAAAGCTTCTGTACGGTAAAGGAAATAACCAACAAAGCAAAAAGACAATGTACTGAATTGGAGAAGATAGTTTCAAATGATATATCCAATAAGGGGTTAATATCCACAATATATAAAAAACTCATACAACTGAACATTGAAACAAAACAAAAACAAAAAAAACAAGCTGATAAAAAAATGAGCAGAGGACATGAATAAACATTTCTCCAAAGAATGCATACAGATGGCCAACAGACACATGAAAAGAGGCTCAACATCACTTATTATCAGTGAAATGCAAATCAAAACCACACTAAGATATCTTCTCACACCTATCAGAATGATTAAAATACAAAACATAGGAAACAACAAGTGTTAGCGAGGATGTGGAGAAAAAGGAAGCCTTGTGTACTATTGGTAGGAATGTAAATTGGTACAACCACTGTGGAAAACAGTATGGAAATTCCTCACAAATTAAAAATATAAATATCATATGTTCCAATAATTCCGCTACTGGGTATTTACCCAGGGAAAATGAAAACATTAATTTAAAAAAAAAAATAAATGCTCCTCTACATTAATTGCACCATTATTTACAAGAGTCAAGTCATGGAAGCAACCTAAGTATCCATCAATAGATGAATGGTTAAGGAAAATGTAGTATATATACACAATGCAGTATTAAACAGCCATAAAAATGATGAGATCATGCCATTTGAGACAACATAGATGCACCTGGAAGGTATTATGCTAAGTGAAATAAATCAAACTGAGAAAGAAAACTACCATATGATTCCACTCATAAATGGAACCCCCTCCAAAAAAAAAGAATAAACAAAAAGCAGAATTAGAACTATGAACACAAACTAATGGTTGCCAGATTGGAGGAGGGTGGGGCAAAATGGGTGAAGGGGAGAGGGAGATACAGGCCTTCCATATGGAAGGAGTAAGTCACAGGAATAAAAAAGGAGGATGTAAGGAATAGTCAATGATAATGTAATAGCTATGTAATGGGACAGATAGTAGCTATATTTGTGGTGAACACAGCATAATGAATTAACTTGTCAAATCACTCACTTTGACACCTGAAACTAATGTAATACACAGTGCCACTGTTATTGGTATGATCATTTAAGTGGCATTAACATTAATCAGCCTCCACTTTTTCCCAAGTAGAAATGGAAGGAATCTTAATCATGAAAAGAAGAAAATATAAATATGTGTGCTATAAAGACTACGTATGTACAGAAAAGAAAAATGTACATGGCATTACAAAAGGAAGCAAACAATAGATATTAGCATTAAATAAAATGATATTTTTTTCAAGCATAAAATGATAGCAACATAACAAGAGTAGGAACAAGAATTTCACAGAGCTGCACAAATATAAATACTGAAATCAATTTATGTTCATGAAGAAAATGTATATTATGTATATACTTGCAATATAAAATTAAAAATCACACAAAACATGTATTATTAACTCAAAGAGTTATATTCTAATATTCACAGAAAATTTATTCATAATAATCTAAATTTTAAAACAGCCCATAATCAACTGGTGAATGGATAAATAAACCATGGTACTTTATGATAATGGGATATCCAACAATCAAAATGAACTACTGATTCAGTAACATGGATGAATCTTAAAAACACTATGTTCAATGAAAGAAGCCACGCTCAAGAGATGACATGCTATATGATTTTCTTTAAAATAATGTTTGGAGAACACAAAATTTAAGAATAGACAGCAGATCAATGACTGTCAGGGGTGAGAGTTGGAGGAGGAAATTGACTGTAAAGAAACATCAGGGAACTTCTTATGAAGATGGAAATATTCTGTCAAAATTATGAATGTGGTTACATAACTTCATTCTTTACCCTTTTTTAATGTTTGTTTGTTTGTTTAGAGAAAGAGGGAGAGAGAGAGCATGATCATGAGGGAGGAGGAACAGAAAGAGAGAGAAAAAGAAAGAGAATCCCAAGCAGAGACTTGTGGTGTCAGCACTGAGCCTGAAGACCTGGGGCTTGATCCCACAACTGTGACGTCATGACCTGAGCTGAAATCAAGAGTCAGATGCTCAACTGACTGAGCCACCCAGGTGCTACTCCATTCTGTATTCTTAAAGCTCATTGAATTGTACACAAAATTGTTGATGTTCGTTATATGTTAATTAACTTTATTAATGTATACATTAATATAGCTAATTAAAGTAATCTATATTTAGTAAGTGATATAAAATAAAGAGAAAAAGTATTAATGACTCAAATTTTCCAATTAAGAGCATTAGTCAAAATTCCTAAATGATGATAACATTGTCTATTTATTTGTATTTTTCTACAGTAAGATTTATGTTAAATATGATTAAGTAACAACATCACTACATTTCTTGAAAATAAAATAATAAAGAATGATAATTTACCTTCTGAAAAATGCAGAGATGAGGTATTGAAGATGGGTGTTTTTAACTAGCCTTATAAACTGGTTTAAGGTTAGTTAGCTGTATCTATTGAGCACCTGATACATTCAAGACCATGTTTGCAGACATATAAAAGATACAAAGAGGCAAAGACTGCCTCAGCTGTCCATATAAAGTAAGAAAGATGTCAGAAATGACTTTCATGCAGTGGAGTATGTGATAGGAATCAGACAAGAGAGGAAAATTTGTAGGCACTTAAGAATACTGATAAGGTATAGGCAAGAAAATAATGAATCTTTTCTTAGTTGATTATAAAAAGATAAAGTAAAGGAAGTATCATCACAATCACTAAGTTATGGAATATTTACAATGCAGTAGGCACTATGTTAAGCACCATACATATGTTATCTCATTGAAACTTTTCAACTACCACATATAGGTGCAAATTTGAAAATAAGGAATTATGATAAAAGCAGACTATATTATTTCCCCAAGGTCACTCTGCTGGTAAGTGACAGAGTCAAATCCTCCAATACATTCCCTGTTTGGATTAAGCTTAAGCTATTTTGAGTTAGGTTTGTAACATGTGCAACCGAGAAGTGCTAATAATGTATATGATGATGATGATGATGAAGATGATGATGATGTTATTATGTATTTTCATTCCCTGCCCCCATACCAGCATAGATATTGTAAAAAGAAGGAAGGGTCACAAAGAATTAGGGGAAAAGTGATGTTATCTTTAAAAAAAAACGCCTGGGAAGATAATTTTGGTTTTCTGCATGCTTCTTTATGGACCATGAGCTAGAAATAGATTTTATATATTTAATTTTTTTTTCAACGTTTTTTTATTTATTTTTGGGACAGAGAGAGACAGAGCATGAACGGGGGAGGGGCAGAGAGAGAGGGAGACACAGAATCGGAAACAGGCTCCAGGCTCCGAGCCATCAGCCCAGAGCCTGACGCGGGGCTCGAACTCACGGACCATGAGATCGTGACCTGGCTGAAGTCGGACGCTTAACCGACTGCGCCACCCAGGCGCCCCAATAGATTTTATATATTTAAATAGCTGAGAAAAATGGAAGAGATTAATGAAAAGAATATGGATTTCAAATGCTATAATTATATGCCACAAATAACGCTTTATTACAGCATGGGTAGACTCATACATTTTTGTCCTATCTGTGGCTACTTTTATGCTACAGAAGCAGAGTTGAGTAGCTGTGACAGAGATCATATGGAACATAAAGTAAAAAAAAAATATTTACTAGTTGGCTATTAATACAAAAAGGCTGCTAACCCCTGACTGAGAGGAATTCAACTTTGAAAAGTTGTGCTTAGTTGAGTGAGCTAAATGTAGTATGAACAAAGAATAGTAAGATTTCCCAGAGAAGAAAGCAAAGAACTGGACTTTGTCATTGTTGCTTAACTATTATTTTCTCTGCTAAAGAGACTTCATCTAAAGCCGACACCTGCTTTTGTTTTCCTTGGCTTTTCTTTTTTGAATCAATGTGATAGTTGCCTGTTTCTCTCAAAGATCTATTATATTGTTTAATTACCTGAGAAGAAGTTTGGGGAAAATAATACTAATATATTATTTTGTTTTAAAATATTCTATAATTTCAAGGCTCTTATTCTACCATTTTTCAAGGGTAGAAACTGAGGCTAGGGTAAATTGTATTCCTTCCCTTCTGAACCAACTTTCTAGCAATTAGTATAATGGGGATTCACATCCAGCTATCTGACTCCATTATGTGTTTCTTTTTACCATCTTCCTTTATTGTGTCAGAGTCAATGAGAAGGTAAAATTTCTTTGGTACATCACAGAATGTGAGAAAAAGTGGGGGGGGGGAGTATTGGGATGCATGGGTGTCTCCTTCAGTTGGGCATCCACCTCTTGATTTTGGCTCAGGTTATGATCTCATGGTTCTTGAGTTTGACCCCTGCTCTGCGCTGACAGGAGGACCCTGTTTGGGATTCTCTCTCGCGCTCTCTGTCGGTCCCTCCGCTACTCGTACTCTCTCTATCTCTACCTCAAAATGAATTTAAAGTATTTAAAAAAATTAAAAAAAGGAGCATTAAATTTTTCAAAAAATGTAAGGCCTTAAATTTGTAAACTCATCAACTTAATCTAACGTGGCTGTATTTTGTCACACTAATTTCACTGACTGTTCTACTGCCTTGTCCAAACTAAAGGAGTAAGCAGCTTGCTCTCCTGAACCACTGTTTCTCACATCTTCTGTGTAGAGTATCTCATAGAGAGGGAAAAAATAGACTATGTTAACAAATTGGGAATATGTGGTCAAATCCAATTAAATAACCAAACATAATTAAATAAACTCGAGTTTCGCATGTAGAAATCCCAAACAAATATAGGGAACAAGTTCAGGGTTATTTCAGTTTCTAAATCTTTTCTGCTGTGCCTAAATATTCTGCAACAAACTCAGGTTGAAGTGTTTGCTTTCTGATATTTGGCTTTTTGTGTATAAATTTTGTCAGATACAGTTAAAAACCAAATACTCTAAATTTGAATTTTCCTTTCCAGTGACATCTAGAGGACATATTGAAACAAAGAACAGTTCATGCAAGAAAAGAATAAAGGCATATACTTTAAAACAGATTTGTGAAAATTTTAAGGGAAAGTCAATTTGTACCTGTTGATAAGCACCAAGTTCAGAAACTAATTAAACCTTTTGTAAGAAATACTTCACCAGATAACGTACTTTGGGTTGAAACAGTCTTTTTGTGTGTAATTTAAGGGTATAAAAATTGTATTATTACTTTAATACTCACATAGGAAAACATGAATAATAAAAAAATAAAAAATTCTCATTTCTCTATCATTTTATTCAATGTACTTGAATATTCACCTGTTCTGTCTGCCTTTTAAATTACTGTTGAGATAGAGACATGGTAAAAATATTAAAATGTTTACATACACATAATTTACTTTCATGTATTATTTATATACTTGATTTTGGCAGTACAGAATATTTAACTCAGCTAACAATTTGGCCAAGTCAATAAAAGTAATTGATGAAATTACTAATTCATTTGAATTAATGTAATAAACATGTTAACCAGTGGCTTCTGTAGACAGAAAATGAATTTTCAATAAAATATCACAATGATGTTGTGGAAAGACCATATGATATAGTCAAAAGGACATTGGGCTTAGAGTTACACAGGCCCGAATCTCTGGCATTTTATTTATTAGATGTAAAACTTTGGACAAGTTACTTCTGAGCACAAAATCCCCATTTGTATAATGAAGGTAACAATAATAAACTTACAAAGCAGGGATAAAGATTAAATAAGACACTACATGTAAAATATAAAAAATTGGTTTTCATTCCTAATATTTATCCTAATGAGATAGCTGACCCTCTTCAGAATTTAATAATAGAGTTCCCTGAGTCCTAATAATTTAACTCAAGTCTACTTGATTACAAGATTTTTTTAGGAAAGAAAAATCATAGTCCCATGACAATAAAGACAGATTGGTTACTTTTAAAATTAATCACAACATTTTAGGTACTTAATCTATCTTTTTCCATCTTGCTAATCTCTTTTTGGTCAGTTATTTATAACACATTAGAATACAACACTAATATATTGCAAAGTGAAACTGCACATTTTGCAAAATTGTGGCTGTCACGAAGTTAATAAAGATACGTTTGAAAAGTGTCTCCTTTCATTAGACCTTATTTACTAATCAATGAAGATAAGATGAAGTACCAGAAACTGCAAGAATATGGACTCCACATGTTTCAATATAATAGTGACTGGAAATAATTGAGAAGTCTTGAGAAAATTGTTGAACTTATCAAATATTTTTGAGCCAATTACTTTTTAAGAATTACTTGTTATGAGGGGTGTTAGGGTGGTGCAGTTGATTGAGCATCTGACTTTGGCTCAGGTCACAATCTCATGGCTTGTGGGTTCAAGCCCCACTTAGGGCTGTGTGTTGACAGCTCAGAGCATGGAACCTGCTTCACATTTTGTGCCTCCCTTACTGTCCCTCCCCCACTCATACGCTGTCTCTCTCTGTCTCAAAATAAGTAAACATAAAAAAAAAAAAACCAAAAAAAAAAAACAGACTTACTTGTGATCTTGGCACAAAGTTAAATATGAAGCATGGAGTGACAATCTATTTTACTATTTTATAGAAAAAAGAATGCCAAAAACACTTGAGGTTTTTTTTCCTAATAGTTATGGTTGTTACAGAATTTTAAAATTATGAGACAGATTTTATAATGTAATATGTAATTTTTTTAATAAAAAAAGTATCAACCAAAATATTTCATTTTCACTTTTGTAAAATTTCTGTTCCCATTTTATATAGATGTGCCCTAAGGAGATAATTTCTGGTACCAGCAATTCTAGGATAAAGAGGCTCTCTGAAGATAGCAATGATACCTAGTGTCCTTTTACTTTATTGTCAGGATTCATTTTTCCTTTCAGTGATCTCTTTCACTTCTCAGACCTTCAGATTCACATTTCCAAGTGCCCCTCCTCGTCTTACAATTGCCTTTTGTCAGTTTTATGTCAACTAATCCGTGCCAAATGGTAATTAATGTTAGCAGATAATGATTTAAGGTGTCACTTCTCTCATAGAAATTGTGTTTTAAAGAGGATTCTTTAAGACAGATTTTCAAGACAAAAATGAATTTAATGCTCACTATCTTCCAAGCATTGGGCTAATTGCATTACATAAACTATTTCTTAATTCTTGCTACAATTCTTTGAGGCAATTTTTATTATTCCTTCTTTATAGCTAATATAAGGCTTCATTTAACAAATAAAGTCAATAGAAAGTTTCAGAGCTAGGATGGGAATCCCTGGCTATCTGAGTCCAAATCCCAGGTGAAATATTATGGTTAGTATACTCTTTGAAAGCAGACTATCTCGTATTTCTTCATCACACTGTTTGGGGGGGCATGTATTTATGTTCTCTAAATTTGCTGAGGCGCCTGGGTAGCTCAGTCAGTTGAGTGTCTGATTCTTGATTTCAGCCTAGGTCATGATTTCACAGTTCATGAGTTCGAGTCCCATGTTGGGCTCTGTACACATAGTGCAGAACCTGCTTGGGATTCTAGCTCTCTCTCTCTCTCTCTCTCTCTCTCTCTCTCTTGCTCTCTCTCTCTCTCAATAAGTAAATAAACATTATTTTTCTTATTTGTTTAATTGTACAATATCAGTTTCCTCCATGGGTTTGAGGCTGGTGAACCTACCTGTTTTAAAGTGAAGTAAAGTGAAGTAAAGTGAAGTGTTTACAGTGAAGTAAAAATGTATTCAATCTAGAGAAAACAAACTCTTTTTTTTTTCTTTAATAGAAAACATTTCAGCTAAAATGTTACAGCTCAGACAGGAGAACTGAAGGGCTCCTTAGCTCTATCATAACCAATACTTCATAGGGAAGGAGTCTCAGGCCTTTGGGGCATTAAAGTGTTCCTAGGGTTTAGCATCTGGATCAGGACCAGGGCCCTTAATCCTCCAGTGTCAACTGCTGTTTGAGTATATTTTTAAATTGAATAAATTATGTTACAACAAGATTAAAATTAGAAAGTATTAAAGGGACCACCAAGTGCATTATGCTCCTGTGTTTGGTGTATGCTCAGACATAGGCTTTTCTATAGCTCATTTTATGATGGCTGAAAACACATAGTATGAAGAAAGAAAATAATTTTTTGTCTATAAATCTTCTCATAATGCCTTAATCCACTTTCCTTGGTGCTTCTTTGGTAATCAATTATTATGGTTTTATTATCCTTTTCTCTGAGACCAGTTCAGCACTAGCATTCCTCATGAGTGACATGTGATCAAAAGAGTAATGGTAGAGGGACTGGTTGGCATGGAGAGCATGTTTGAGAGAGTTGGACCTGTGTCCATGATTTGGAATTTCAAGAAAGCTGATATATCAAAGACTGGGGACTTATTCTGTCTGGGACTCAATCCCACATAATTTAATAAGATCATCAAGGAAAAATGGTACTAGACTAGTAGAATTGAGAATAAGTTAGGGGTCTAGATACTAATTAGGAAAAATGATAAAAGGTTTTTGAAATATGTTTCTTATGATTTATCCTTGGCTACAAGTAGCTTTATGTACTCTGGTTTTTCTCCTATTGAATTCAAAGACTGTTGGGACAGTGCTTGCAACCTTTATTTATTTATTTTTTATTCCTTGTCTCAAGACCTGTTAGAATTCTCTGCAAATAACAGAAATGCCAAATAAAGATTCTGGCTATCTTCTCTTAAGGATAAATTCCTCTTTTTAACAACCACAGAGCCCCTGGTTTTCTGGGCATCTAGAAGATAGATACATTAAACTTTGGTTCTTCTAAGATCTTGTATGTTTAAGAACCACAGTAATACAATCTTTAAATAGTCAATGAATCATTTGACTCATTTGATTCATTGTAATTTTGAAATGAGTAGAAGGGAAAAATATAATTAATCCCTCCCTTTAAAGAAGGTAGTGGACATGAAAAAAGGACAAAAAAAAAAAAAAACCCAGAAAAAGCATAGTAAGTAGTACAAACTTAGATGATACAAACAAATATAAATAGACTAAACTCATTAGTTAAAATATAGTAGGTACTCAATAAACATTTGTTGAATGAAAAAAATACTAAAATTTTTATATAATACAATAAGCATTTTTGAGAGGCTTATAATTCCATTTTTAAAAAAAGTTTTGCTTCTATTCATACTATGAATGTTTTAGTATAGCTTTAACCAAAATGTAAATTATATGGTAACAACGTATTAAAGATTGAAATCCTTGTTCCATCATTTACTAAGTACTTAAGTGTTTCACTTAATCTATCTGAAGCTTAGATATAGGAGTAATGACAATAATCTCTAACTCTCAGATACTTTGCAAGGGTTACCTGTTACAGTGAATGTGAAAATATGATTATTATATTGTAGAGTGGTATTTTTAACTATAGCCTAATACTTCATATAAGAATTTTAAGTCCCACTTCAGTGCAAGATGCTGAGATAATGTTAATGCACATAATATTAACAAAACATATTTAAAGTAAAGTAGTACTTACTGCATTCTTTATTTAAAAATATTCATGATGATAATCTCTAAATCATAAAATAAGTCTATGTATGGTTATAGGTTTTATCAGGCTTATTTCATTTTAACAGATCTTTACTTTACAATACAAGCCTGAGTTTCAAAATTACTAAACTTACAGAGGTTTTTTTTTTTTATTCTTTTTTTTTAAATTTTTTTTAACGTTTATTTATTTTTGAGACAGAGAGAGACAGAGCATGAACGGGGGAGGGTCAGAGAGAGAGGGAGACACAGAATCTGAAGCAGGCCCCGGGCTCTGAGCTGTCAGCATAGAGTCTGATGTGGGGCTTGAACTCACAGACTGTGAGATCATGACCTGAGCCGAAGTTGGACACTTAACCGGCTGAGCCACCCCGGCGCCCCTTGGTTGTTTTTTTTAGCAACCAAAATACTTTTCAGCAGGTGTGGTTAACAATCCAGAAAAAAAATTATATTTATTTTCTCATAGATGAATAACTACGTCAGTATCCAATCAAGATGTTTTCATTCACAGATGTTACTGACAGGAGTTAATATTGTTCTCTTGGGAAGTAAACAGATATTTTGCAAAAAAAAATCAATCCTAGCTTTTACTTTACATCACACAAAAAATGGGCATTGTACATCTGTTTAAGGTAATGAGAACATGTGTCTTTGGGCTTATTCTGAATACTATTTAATCTTCTGTGATACGTAACTTTTTATAATTTTATGTAGCACTACTGCATTATAGTAGCTGCTATACTTTGAAATAGTAATATTTGAATTAGGTCACCCAAATATCTGTAATAAATATGGGTTGTAATAAACTAACAGCATGATGCTGATAGAAACTGTCTAAAGCACTATAAAACTCAACTGTTAGAATAAGCAAACTTATTTAGTTATTTAACATGAATTTAATGAATGTCTGCTGCTAGGTGTGCTAAATTTTGTACCCTAAAGAACATATAATCTTGTAGGAGTAGAGAAAAATATCAGTAAACTTTTACCTCCAGCATTTTACTTAACATAACAACATTATGATAAAATTGTTGGGAAGTAAGATGGTGAAGTAGTAGGAAGGCTTGCCTAGGTTTGCCTCAAAAACAACAATAAATATCAAATAATTCTGAATACCCAAGAAATCAATCTGAAGACTGATGGAACAAAATGTGCAACTAGTGGGAGAGAAGAGGCCACATAAAGGAAATTAGAAAGTGTGAAGGTGAGAATTGAGGAAGGAAAGGAGAAAAAGATGACAGATGCCGCAGAGGGGAGGGAGTCCTGATACAGAGAAAGAAGAAAGAGAGAGAGGGGAAAACAAGGGGAATCACAAAAGGAAAACACTTTCCCTAAGACATAGACTGGGAAAATGAGAGGGTCTGATTCTTGTGAGATTTTATAAGGAGCTGAGCTAAAAGACTAGAATTTTAGAGGTCGGTATCATGGCTGGTATGGAGCACAGTAGGTGTTATAGTGCTCCTGTAGAAGGAGGAAAAATAGCCCAGTAGTTGACGGTGAGATCTGAGGATCCCCGGCACTCACTGGGAGAGATGGTCCCCCCTTCTTGGAATGGATCTGGGTGAGGTGGCATTGCCTCTCTGGGGACAAAAGAGCTAATGGGTGCCACTACTATCCCTTTCCCCTTAACAAAGGTGCAGATATGGCTTCTGGAGGAGGCTAACCTGGACATTGGCTCTTTGTTGCACTTTACTCTCAAATCCATTCCCTTGTGCTTTGGTGCAACAGCCCTTGTGGAACAAACCAGCATTAGTCCCAGCATGGAGAGACCCTCCCCAGCATAGGTCCCCACGAGGCCAGATTCCTGCAAGTTTGTAGTTTTGAAACTTAGCTAACCTCCCTGGAAGAGAACACAGGTGTACTGCATTGCCAGGTGGCCAGATGGCCTAGACACAGTCAGGGTGAGGGAGGGATCTGAGAGAAGCCCGGGAAACATGAGGGAGAGATTGTTACTCTGGAAAGGCTTCCCAGACAGCTATGGGTTTGAACTCCCCTATCCAGGATGGGAGATAGGGCTGGCGCTATTTCTCTTCCCCACCCCTGGCATAAGCTGGCGCTATTTCTCTTCCCCACCCCTGGCATAAGCTGACTTATGTGAGCATAAGCTCACTTCAGTGAGCAGAACAGCACCAATAGTGGTGATCTAAACCGCTTACACAAAGCTCCACCTACTGCACTCAGCAGGTGCTGCTTTTCTAGGGCAAGTGTGATGAGAACCAGGGTAGTAGACACCTCCTCTAGAAGACCAACACAAGTTCCCTCCACACACATATCTACTGACCATAGAATGCTGCAAAGCTTCAGCTATCTAGGAAATAGTGTCAAGTTTCTTTCAGCAAGCAGATCAGAGCACACCTAGATAAAACTCACCACCCTCTGAACAAGGCCAAACTCTCACCAATTCAGGCAAGGAGAAACTCTGCAGTGGACTGACCTGAGGGAAAGAGCAGCAAAACACAGCAGCAGAGAGCACAAAGCATACACCGGAGACACTTCCTGAAGGACCAGACCCTGGAAAGTATATGGCCTCTTCTTCATAAAGCCATTACATTAAGGAACATGAAAAATAATAGGCTTTTCTAACACACAGAAGACAGACCTAGACAAAATTCCAAGATGAAGAAATTCATACCAAAAGAAAGAACAAGGAAAGGTCACAGCTAGGAATCTAATCCACATATAATTGCTTGAGGGATAATTTAAAGCAACAATCATAAGGATACTAACTGGGTTTGAGAAAAGAATAGAAGATATGAGGGAATCCCTTAATGCAGAGATAAAAAAAAATCTAACAACTAGTTAGGCCAAAATAAAAAAAAATGCTATAACCAAGATGTGAAACTGACTGGACATATTACCCACAAGTATGGAAGAATCGGAGGAAGGAAAAAGTGATGTAGAAATTAAAATAATGGAAAATAATAAAGCTGAACAAAAGAGAGAACGAAGAATTATGGAACACGAGAATAGACTTAGGGAACTCAGTGACTCTAGCAAACATAATAACTCTCAGAGAAAAGGGGGAAGAAAGTTTATTTGAAGAAATTATAGTTGAAAACTTATCTAATATGGAGAAAGAAAGAGACACCAAAGTCCAGGAAGCACAGAAAACTCCCATCAAAATCAACAAAAGCAGGCCAACACCAAGACAGAGCATAGTTAAATTTGCAAAATATAGAGATAAAGAAAAAAGTCTAAAAGCAGCAAGAGAAAAGAAGTCCTTAACTTACAAGGGAAGACAAAAAAAGGCTAGCAGACAATCTCTCTATAGAAATTTGACAGCCGCCAGAAGGGAGTGGCATGATATATTCAGCATGAGAATGGGAAAAATATGTAGCCAAGAATACTTTATCCAGCAAGGCTATCTTTCAGAAAACAAGGAGACATAAAGAGTTTCCCAGAAAAACAAAAACTAAAGGAGTTCATGACCACTAAACCAACCCTGCAATAAATATTAAGGAGACTCTTTGAATGGGAGAGAAAACCCAAAGTGATTAAAAACTAGAAAGGAACAGACAAAATCTCCAGAAAAAAACTACTTAAAAAGTAACACAATGACTCTAAATTCATATTTATCAATAATCACTCTGTATAACTTTGCATCCATATTCATCAAAGACATTGGCCTATAATTCTGTATTTTTAGTGGGGTCTTTGGTTTTGTAATCAAGCTAATGCTGGCCTCATAGAATGAGTTTGGAAGTTTTCTTTCTATTTCTAGTTTTTGGAACAGTTTGAGAAGAACAGGCATTCACTCCTCGTTAAATGTTTGGTAGAATTCTCCTGGAAAGCCATCTGGCCCTGGACTTCTGTTTGTTGGAAGAGTTTGGATTACTGATTCAATTTCTTTGCTAGTTATGGGTCTGTTCAATTTTTCTATTTCTTTCCTATTTCTTCCAAATCCAACAGTACATTAATATAATCATTCACCACCATCCACACTATATGGGATATATTCCTGGGTTCAATATTTGCAAATCAATGTGATACACCACATTAATCAAAGAAAGGATGAGAACCATATGATCCTTTCAATAGATGCAGAAAGAGCATTTGACAAAGTACAGCATCCATTCTTAATAAAACAGTCAACAAAGTAGGATTAGAGGAAACATATCTCAACATCATAAAGGTCACATATGAAAAACCCACAGCTAATATAACCCTTAATGGTGAAAAACTGAGCTTTTCCTTTAAGATCAAGAAAAAAGACAAGGATATACACTTTCATCATTGTTATTTAACATAGTACTGGAAGTCCTAGCCTCAGCAATCAGACAACAAAAAGAAATGAAAGGCATCCAAAGCAGCAAGGAAGAAGTAATTTCATTATTTACACATGACATAATACTCTATGTAGAAAACCCAAGGATTCACCCAAAATATTGACAGAACTGATACATGAATTCAGTAGTCGCAGGATAGAAAATCAAAACACAGAAATCTATTATATTTCTATACACCAATAATAAATCAGGAGAAAGAGAAATCAAGTAATTGATCCAAGTTATAACTGCACCAAAACCCATAAAATACCTAGGAATAAACTTAAGCAAAGCAGTAAAATATCTGTACTCTGAACTCTAGAACACTGATGAAAGAAACTGAAGAGGATGCAAAGAAATGGAAAAACATCCAATGGTCATGAACTGGAAGAATTAATATTGTTAAAATGTTTAAACTATCCAAAGCAATCTATACATTTATGCAATCCCTATCAAAATACCATCAGCATTTTTCACAGACCTAGAACAAACAATCCTATAATTTGTATGGGACCACAAAAGACCCAGAATTGACAAAGCAATCTTGAAAAAGAAAAGTAAATCTGAATGCATCATAATTCCTGACTTCAAGGTATATTCGAAAGCTTCAGTGGTATGGTCAGGATGGTATGATATTGGTACAAAAATAAACACAGAGATCAATAGGATAGAAAAGAAAACCCAGAAATGGACCCGCAACTATATGGTCAACTAATCTTTGACAAAGCAAGAAAGAATATCCAATGGGAAAAAGACAGTCTCTTCAACAAATGATGTTGGGAAAACTGAACAGCAACACGCAAAATAATGAAAGTAGACCACTTTTCTACATCATACACAAAAATAAATTCAAAATAAAATTCCTACACATACACATTTAGGATGAAAGACCTAAAAGTGAGACAGGAAACCATCAAAATTCTAGAGAACACAGGCAGCAACCTCTTTGACATGGGATGTAGCAACTTCTTACTACATACATCTCCTGAGGCAAAAGAAACAAAAGCAAAAATGAACTATTGGGACTTATCAAGATAAAAATCTTCTTCACAGTGAAGGAAACAATCAACAAAGCTAAAAGACAACCTTCAGAATGGGAAAAATATTTGCAAATGACAAAAATGATAAAGTGTTATTATCCAAAATCTATAAAGAACTTATCAAACTCAACACCCAGAAAACAAATAATCCAGTTAAAAAATGGAGAGAAAACTGGAACAGACATTTTTCCAAAGAAGACATTCAGAAGGCTAAAAGACACATGGAGAGATGTTCAACATCACTCGTCACCATCAGAGAAATACAAATCAAAACTACAATGAGATCTCACCTCACACCTGTAAGAATGGCTAAAATTACCAACATAGAAAATAACAGGTGTTGGCAAGGATGTAGAGAAAGGGGAACACCTCTTACACTGTTGGTGGGAATAAAAACTGAGGCAGCCACTATGGTAAACAGTATGGAGGCTCCTCAAACTGAGCCAGCCATGTACCCCCATTCTAATATTTCTTATGACATATATACAATAGTAACCATCTGGTGTTACTCTTACTGATCTCAATCAGATATCACATTTTTATTTATTTACTCAATTATTAATGATGAAGGGAACAAAGGCAAGAAAAATGGGGTTTAAATTGAATTCCCATTCAGCCTGCAGCCCATTGATAGATGTCAGAGACCTGCAGCATGTAACACTTACCAAAAAGTTTATGGCTGCCTTAATGACTTAAAGTTTACACTTCCTTAAAAACTAAAAACAAGCTTATCTTGACAATAGCTAAATCTTCAGGGTCCTGTGAGACCCTGCTTTCAGCATCCAGAAATTCCTTGGAGACTTAAGTTATCTATATCTCCACTCCCTCCACAAACCTGAGAGAATATAATCAGTCACTCCTCACAACCCCAGTGTAGGCAGAGACATAGCCACAACAATCAACAATTAGAATGGCAATTAAATAATCTTGTCATAGGAGAGCAGTCTTCTGTCCGGTGGTATTTAGAGTATATGATTTTTAATTACTCAGCTGATACTCTGATACATTTCAAAAAAGTCATGCATATTTCACCTGGAATGTTTCCTAGTCAATACACTGTCTAAAAGAATGAGCATATAGTAAAAAAAGAGCATCAGCAATACAGAATGGGATCCTACTGTACCTGGTGAATGAGGCGGAGGAGAGCACATCAGAACAACCCCCTGGCCTTCCCTCACAGAGACTGCACTTCTTGTCCGGCCACTAAAATTTCCCAGATCTGTCAACATAACACAGGATTTAGATGCAAGGCTAAAAAAGTGGGGGAAAAACTTAAAGAATTACTACTTTTATAAGTTGTACCTACTTTTCTCTCATTATCCAGACAAGGTTTATTTTTATTTGTTAAGCTGTGATAGGAAGGCCTTAAAAATAAATACATACCATCCAATTTAAATACCACAATTTTCAGATTATATGCAACTGTACACTCTTTATTTCTATTGAGGGTGCATACAAGGTGCCAGTGTAGGAAGAAAATAAACAATACATTTATAACCCATTAAATAGTCCTTTTATTTCTTTATAATATTTCCTACATATTGATTTTTCTACTGTTAATAGAACCCATTCATGCATACTGAGAAAAGAAATAGAAGTGGTTAGGGGGACCTGGTGTCCAACCTGCTGCCTCATTATGTAATGCTAGGAATGGCATGTAAAACCAAGCATGAATTTTCCAAAGTAGAGAGACTTGTGTGCTCTAGCAGAGTATAACGAAGATATAAAGTATTCTTTATCTATAAGTATGAGGGAAAAAGCCATGCTATTTTCATTTTATAGAAGCCTGGAATGGCTTGTGCAAATTAATTATACTCATCCATTTTGATTACTCTGCAAATATTGTAGTTATCAAAATACTCCACTGTAAGTATGAAAGATTATAGCATTGATTGGGGTTCAACTGTCTTTCCTTAAATTATATTGCATTTGCACAAATTGGAAATACTTTCTTAAAAACAAAATGACCTAAAAAAGAATGATATATATTATTTGTATTTCTATTATTGTTTATTAATCTATTCATAGCTCAGTATATATGGCCCTTTCCTCTTCTTGATCAATGATGTGATTTTTAGAATAGTTTCCTAGAAACTGTAGGAGTTAAATATTTTAATAAATAAACATTGCTCCAGAATTATCAGTCTATGAAATATATTCCCATGGTGAAGAATGCTTCTTGAAAATGTTCTCCTTTTCTTTCCTTTATTCACCAATTGTAAGAGAGATTTTTTTTGAAACTTCCCATTACTTCATATTAAAACAGTATGTTACATAGTAATCCAATGTAGACTCTCAAATTTAATGTTTGTTAATCTGACAGAAGATGAGACTGAGCAGTAAACAAAATATACTGAAATTATATGAAGGAGATAAATCACTAACTTTAATATCCTAAGAGGGATTCTATACCTTACTTTTTTGAGATATGTACAATAATTTACTGATTTAGTGAATGTACAATCAAATCTTCTTTTTTTTTATTTTTTTAACGTTTATTTATTTTTGAGACAGAGAGAGACAGAGCATGAACGGGGGAGGGGCAGAAAGAGAGGGAGACACAGAATCTGAAGCAGGCTCCAGGCTCTGAGCCATCAGGCCAGAGCCAGACGCGGGGCTCGAACTCACGGGCGACGAGATCGTGACCTGAGCTGAAGTCGGACGCTTAACCGACTGAGCCACCCAGGTGCCCCTCAAATCTTCTTAAATACATTCCAAATTACAAAGAACTAACAAACAGTGAAGGCCTAACGGCAAAAAAATACAGAAGTATTCGTTATTGATGAAAGTGTTAGCATTTTACACATAATTCTATGTTTCATTATAAATAGTTAAGCATTTCACAAACTGTATAGATAAAAAAGAAAGAGTTTCTAATTCTACTTTCTTTGGTGGTGGTTTAAGAACATACACAATAACTTCTGGTAAAGATAAGTTTACTCATTTTCAAATATGTGTGACTCAGGGCTTTAAATTCATATGTATTGATTCTTACGGATAGAAGCTGTCTTTTTCCCAATAAATAATCTTAATATGAAAACAAGCATGTCAAGGTTTCTAATTTGACTCCCTTTGACTCTACTACTGGACACAGCACAGGAACCACACTGTGAGGCAGTGGTTGCATTAAGGCTGTGATATCTCTTTAGGGATTATATGGCTTTACTTTCCTTTTTTCATCCTCACTGAATTTATAAACTCTGAAAGGCTATTTGGATATTAATATATTAAAATTGAATTTCTGAAATGATTTCTGAAACATATATGTAACTTCCAATACATTTACTACATGTTTTGTTATGTTTATTATGGCATTTCAAATTAACCTATTATAGTTAAAAGAATATTTTAATAGAAAACAATCATAAGTATATAATGTTAGCAGATAGAAAGGTCTAAGAGGGATCTCTCCTGAAATACTTCATAAAGATAACACTGGTTGGTATAGTGGGTTGAGTAAATTTGGAAACAGGAAGGTTTTTCACCCCCGGAAATAAATACACACACACACACACACACCCACACACACACACGCAAACACACACGCACATTTCAAAAACCAGTGCCTAGAAAAGTGAATTAGTTTAAAGAGTTGGAGAGAGAAAGTTGCAAGAAATTGGCAAGAAGGAAAGTGCATAATGGGTTCTGGACACTGATCTTATGATCATATGTTAAATACAGTAGATTGGTTAGTTATTAGGGAGAAATGAGGAAAAAGGGTCAAGGCACCAGGATAAATCTTATACAGTTAGGAATAAAGTGTTGAGGTTTATCTGTCTCCTGGGCTTTAATTTCCTAGTCTTAAATCTGTTCTGAGTAAGTGACAATGTTTGGTGTATGGGAGTTGTGTGTTTGGAAGAAGGAATGGGAATCCAGTATTTATTTAAATTGCAGTTGGTCCTGCAGGTGGTGCTAGTAAGTTTTAGACTGTCAATGTTCCAGGCATTCTCAATTAATTCTCTAACCTTAAAGGTGTGGTGAAACCAGTTAATTTATTATGAGTTATAAACTTCATAAAATTAAGTTTAAATTTTACAAAAACTAAACTATTAAAACAAGTAAAACATTTTAGATGTGAGACACTTGAGTTTTATTAATCACTAACATTTGGGTATTAGATTCTTATGTAAGATTGAAGAACTAAGATAGGTGTTCTTTCTGAGGGGTATCACAGCTTTAACTTCTGTGATTTCTATAGAAATGACTTACAGATTTTCTAATACTTGCTGCATCACCTGCAAAATTGTTGCATATTGAAGTCTTCTTTTATCACTTTTATTTTTTGTTGTTACTGTTGTTTCTGTTATCATGAGGATTACTCAGATCACTGTCAAATTTCTGTGTCTCATATAAATATCCTGTAATATAAATTGGTTGTAGCTCATTCAGAAACTACCTTTAACATTCTAAAACAATAAAAAAGAGGAAATGAAGATAGATGAATAATAATCACACTAGCTACTAGCATACACACTCTATGCTAGGCATTTTGGAGATTAAATATTAATTTCTCCATTTTAAAGATTACTAAACATATGTGAAGAGCAAATAGCAACTTGACAATGATTGCACGGCTAATAAGTAGTGAGTTGGCAAATCAAAATCAACGTGGTTGTTTAAAATAATGTATTAGCACAAAACCAATTCAATATTTAGAAGTTAGACTAAGTTGATTTCAGAACTTTAAAAATAATCTTCATAAGGGTCTCTGATGAAAAATCATTTTCTGACAGATGATAGACCTATAGATGAAAATATTGGTGAAGAATGGAAAAATAATTCTTACATTTATTTTGAGCAAGAATTGAGTTAGCATTTCTCGTACATAGTCATTTGCCTGCAGGTAAAATATTTCCTAAGACACTCTACAAAAAATATGATTATTAAAAATAGTTTCTAAAATAAAAAATTGATTTTTGACTGGTACCTTGACTGAAAGCCATAGGAACTTGAAGCTTTGTGGTGTTCTTACTGGCAAATGTGAGCTCATAAACCTATGATCAATTTGTAAGCACAGAGGGCAAAGGCTTATTATCCCCACTGATTGATGAGGGGACATTGGCATTCACTAAGGTTAAATAACAGAAATAAAACTCATAGCCAGTATTTGAACCATTAAGATGACAAATTCATTTCTGGAATTAGCATGTTTCCATGTTAATAGGAGTTATTACAATACTCTTAATTTAAAATGTTTTAATAGATGTGGTTATTTCTTTAAATACTTACCTATTACACCACCTGAAGTAATCTACAATTCTTTAAAATAATTGTTATAAGTCCATGAATGTAACATCATATCACCTTCAAAAGTGTTAATTATTTAATAATGCTTTTGAAAATATCAGTTGGGTTAATTAGAGGTATCTCAAAAAATATACTCCTATTTATTACATGAAGATAAGAATTGAGATGCAGCTAGAGGTATGGTGAGGTAAATCTACAAGAGATCATGAAAGCTACAATGAAACTTTCTTCATTCTCATTTTTCCTTCTTATATATAACAGCTCTGATGAATAATCTCTTGCTGTGGCTTGCCATTTTCACTTGGCATATTATCAGATATTAATCATCCAGCCAAAGGTTTCACTAATTAAGAGGAAACCAAAGTACACCAGAGTATGTTAGCCTTGAAAGAGACAATTTTAACTACATTACAAGTAAAACAGTAAATTGTAATTGCTTTTATAAAAAGATCAATTATCCAGAGTGTTATAAAAATGTTTTTGATCTTAAGGTCTTTCCTTTGATATCTTGATGTATGTTACAAAAAGTTACTTTGATGGTGAATAATACGTACAGTGAAATAATCTCAAAAGATAAAGTTATATATAAATTTGTTTGACTAATGTGATGATAGTCTATAATGCTAGCACAGGTTCTATACATGTGACATAACTTTCTACACTCTGGGTGAGCAATTATATAAATAATTCTTTTTTTCCACTTAAATAATGTTTCTTTTTTTACTTAAAAAATTAATTCCAGTATAATTAACATATTGTGTTATGTTAGTTTTAGGTGTACAATATAGTGATTCAGCAATTCTACACATTACTCAGGGCTCATCATGGTAAGTGTGCTCTTAATCTCTTTCACCTATTTCACCCAACTCCCCTTTTCCCCTCTGGTAGCCATCAGTTTGTTCTCTATCGTTAAGATATAAAAAAACTATTATTTTCTTACTTCTAAGTTCAAATTTGGTTTTTCAATCTCAGATCAGTCTTAATTCATTAAAAGTCTCAGGAAATTATAAGACTGAGCATCAAAACATAAATCATCATCATCATCAAAATATTAGTAAATAGAAAATGTACATAGATTTTGAGTATTATAGACCCATAGAGATAGGGGAAAGGTGTCATTTAGTAAAACCAGCAAGTCATTTAGTATTCCTAAAATTCATATATCTTTTGATTGTCTCTCAAGATTTGGGCCTAACTATTCTCTTCAGCTATTTTATATTATATAAGGTTAATACTTCCTTGCCTACAACCATGACTCCTTACTCCTCTCTCCCTCTTATTTATTACTCTAGCACAACTTCAACCTAAGTTAAATTAAACTCTTTACCTATTGTGCTCTTGGCAAGGGAATGTGAATGGAGAAGAGCATCAATGATCATGACTCGTTTTGCTCTAGATTCATCCATCCTACCCAAAGTAGGACCATTGTGCTACCTAAACCCAGTACACTTATGGAGTCCATTCTCTCCATCCTCTATCCAATACTTTCACATCTCTCTTTTAAAACAACCTCCTGCCCTTTCCCCCACTTCTTCCTCCTACTTCCTGGAAAAAAACAGAAGTAATAAAAAAATTTTTGATAGGGGTGTCTGGGTGGCTCAGTCAGTTAAGCATCTGACTTCAGTTCAGGTCATCATTTCACAGTTCATGGGTTCGAGCCCCACGTCAGGCTCTGTGCTGACAGCTCAGAGCCTGGAGACTGCTTCAGATTCTGTGTCTTCCTCTCTCTCTTCCCCTCCCTGCTCTGTCTCTCTCACTCTCAAAAATAAATAAACATTAAACAATTTTTTTTTAAATCACTGATATACATTCCTCCTATGGTGGTCACTGCAATGTGTGTCCAGGATCCCCTTCAGTGAAGGTCTTGTCCCAACTGTTGGGGTCCTATTGACAGCCTTTAGCTCTTAGCACCATTATGGACTGCTTTTGATACAGAGAATCCACTCAACCAAGTTTATTATACCCGTTCCTTGGGTAGCACACAGACAACAACTGCTCAGTGAGTAAATATAATGACCTGATTACCTTAGCACAACTCCAGACAATCCTGAAAAGTCATTCTAGCTTTAAATATCCTCCTTGGCATCATCTGGGATTACTGGTAAACCTAAATCACAGTGCCAGTTATTCTCCTTCTCACACCTGCTCCTTCCTCCTCCCTTCCAGTGGGTGAATTAAAAGGTCACTTCTTAATAACCATCATCCACACTAAACTCCACTCATGGAGGCTGTTTCCCAGGGAAGTCAACCTGTAACATCACCACAATAGTTGTCAACTTGTCTATATCTGCACTGTTTCTGATTATCTTATCATAAATGAACTGTCTTTGATCTAATCAGAGACCAACCTCTCCCTTCTGCATTATCAATAATGTTCAAAATATTGGTATTTCTCCAAAGTTTAAAAGAAAATAGGAAGAAAAAAATATCCCTTTGACCTGATTTCCTTCCAAGTACCAACTCATTTCTCTCCACCCATAAAACAAACAAATAAATCAACAACCACTGCAGACAACTCCAATTCTCTCAAAAACTTTTCAAATCTGGCTGTCTTCCTAACACTGACCAAATTCTACCATGAAGGAAACCAATGATCTTCATGTTGTTAAATTTATTGACCAATTCCTCATCTACTTGACCTACAATAAGCATTTAATGGAGTCATTTACACTTTTCTTCTGAAAAAAATTTTTTTGCTTGAATTTCTGCTCCTTCACTGTGCCCTCCTCTGTGTGAATGCCACTTTCATTAGCCACTATTACTGTGCCCTAATGAAGGCTGCTTTCATTTGCTTATTCTTCCTCATATTTCCAATGTCTAAATATTCCAGGGCCTCAATTTAGTCCTTGGACCCTTTCATTTATCAATCCACACCTTTCCTATGTTTATCTTATATTTAACCTCTTATAGTAAAAAAAAACATGTATACACCAAAGAATTAGAAAATGTATTCCTTCTTTTTTTTTTTAATTTTTTTTTAACATTTATTTATTTTTGAGACAGAGAGAGACAGAGCATGAACGGGGGAGGGGCAGAGAGAGAGGGAGACACAGAATCGGAAGCAGGCTCCAGGCTCTGAGCCATCAGCCCAGAGCCCGACGCGGGGCTCGAACTCACGGTCGGTGAGATCCTGACCTGAGCTGAAGTTGGACGCTCAACTGACTGAGCCACCCAGGCGCCCCATAGAAAATGTATTCCTTCTTGGGTACCTCCCTTGAATACTAATACACACATACACACACACACACGCACACACACACACACACACACACACACACACACACAGAGTTTGGTTGACATTTCTATTCAGGTATCTAATAGCCATTGAAACAGAACATATCCTAATGGAACTCCCATTCCCACCTGCTAACCTACCACTGCCATAATATTTCCCATAAGAGTAAATTTTTATTCCATTTTCCCAGATAAGATAAAATGCAAAAATCATCTGTATTTCCAATATGTCTCTCACATCCCACATACAATTCATGAGCAAATCCTATTGATACTATTTCATAATATATACAGAATCCAACAACATCTAACCTTCTTTATAGCTTTCATAGGCATCTCTCACCTTGATTGATGTGATATCACCCAACTGTTTTCCCTGAACTTCCTTTACTCTCTTTGTCCATTTTTAGCACAGCAGCAAAAATTGGTTATTTTTTTTTAATTTAAGTTTATTTTTTTATTTTGAGAAAAAGAGAGAGGGAGAGTGAGGAAGGGGCAGAGAGGGAGAGAGAGAATCCCAAGCAGGCTCTGTACTTTCAGCATGGAACCTGATGCAGGGCTTATACTCAGTTCATGACTTGAGCTGAAACGAGTTGGATGCTTAACCTACTGAGCCATCCAGGTACCCCCTTATTTTAAAATGAAGGTAGGCCACCTGACCTAAATGGCTTTCCATGTTACTCAGAGGAAAAGTCAAACCACTTATGAAGGCCTGCAGGCTTAGACCAGCTTGATTTTGTTGCTTCCTTGATTCCATCTCCTACTATATTCATCTTCCTTCCTTCCATAGTAGCACACTGGCTTTCTTGCTTTTAATCAAACAAAATATGTCAAGTGTTTTCCTGCCTCAGGGCCTTTGTATTTGCTGCTTCCTCCAACTAGAATATCTCCTACCTCCATTCCCCAGATATAATTTTGTCTGTCACCCAAACTTCCTTTAGGTCTTTATTTCAGTGTCACCTTCATGGAGAGATCTTCCCTGGGCATCTTACCAAAAAGTGCAACCTCATTATCCCATATATATTCCTTATCTCCCTTCCCTAATTAATTTGTCTCTTTGGTACTTATTCTCCAACAAACTATTATTTATTTCTCTTGTCTGTTGTGCCTTCACACGTAGAATTTAAAGTCTATGACACAGGGATTTTTGTTTGCAATGTTCATTGTAATATTCCCAGACCCTTTCCCTAGCTGTTCTCTATGTCTAGGATACTCTCCCTCCTGGGTATTTGCACAAGTCTCCCCAACTTTGTGCAGGTCTCTGCTGGAATGTCACCTTTGCAGAGAGGACCCCCTTGAGCAATACATTCTTTCTTCCCATTTTCCCACATTCTGTTCTTTTTATTCTGATTCCTTTTCTATCGTTAACACTTATGATCAGCAGACACATTATATAATGGGATTTAAAAAGTACTGTCTTTCCCAACCCATTAGAATATAATCTTTAAATAAACACTTTGTTTTATTACTGCTTAAAATAATGCCTAATGCATTATTCTTGTTGAGTACTTAGTCAATAAAGCAATTGCATATGTATCTTTAGCATATAGTTATATTTGATGAATTTTAGTTTTAAAATATCCAAATGTTGAGATATTTTCCAAATATTATGTTATTATATCTTTTCAAAACTATAATCCTATGAGATCCAAAATTCCCATTAAATATTGAGCCTGACAGATAACACCAAAACATGTATGCATTATAATGCTATTTCTATAGCAGAATGTTCACTCAAGATTAATTATTTTAATAGTAAAAAGGTCCTATGTATACCATTTCAATCTTTAACTGAGATGGAAGGTGAATGGTAGAAATTATTTTTTAAAAAGAATTTCTTTTTTTTTGGTCATGTAATAATTCCAAAAATATTAAATTTTCTAGATGCAAGTAATCATAATCTTTTTTATGGCATCTGAAGATATTCCCAGCCAAACCTCTTATGCACAACAGTCTACACAACCACACTGAAAATTATTCCTACTAAATAAAGATGACGCTTAAAAAAATGTTCTCAAGAGTAAATATTTGATTAATTTGTCTGCAAATATTTTAAGAGAAATATTATACATCCATGGCTTTATTTTATAAAGAAAATTTTTAATGTTTATTTATTTATTTTGAGAAAAAGAGAGAGACTGCGAGAGGGGAGGGGCAGACAGAGGGGTGGAGAGAGTACCAAGGAGGCTCCATGCTGTCAGTGCAAACCCCATGTAAGGCTCGATCCCATGAACCATGAGATCATGACCTGAGCTGAAATCAAGAGCCAGACACTTGGGGCACCTGGGTGGCTCAGTCGGTTAAGCGGCGACTTCGGCTCAGGTCACGATCTCACAGTCTGTGAGTTTGAGCCCCACGTCAGGCTCTGTGCTGACTGCTCAGAGCCTGGAGCCTGTTTCAGATTCTGTGTCTCCTCTCTCTGACCCTCCCCCGTTCATGCTCTGTCTCTCTCTGTCTCAAAAATAAATAAACGTTAAAAAAAAAAAAGAGTCAGACACTTAACTAACTGAGCCACCCAGGTGCCCCTCCATGGCTTTTTTTTAATATAAACTATTTAAGTTAATAACTTACCAGGGGGCCTTAAAACTATAGTTAAAAATATTGCTATAACTAGAGAACCTTAACATTATATTTAAAAATATTGCTATTAAAAATAAAGGCTTTGATGGCAAAAGACCTATGTTCAAATTCTAGCATCACTATTTATTAATGGTAACCTTAGGAAAATTATTTTATTTCCATATGCTTTCTACTCAAAATGAAGTAATTATTACACGTCTTAGAGGACTACTGCAAAAAATTTCCTAACAAATGAAAATATCTTACCCACACAACTGGCCAACAGTAAGCACTTGATAAATATCATTTCCCTCTAAAATTTCAGAAAGATGTATCTTATCAACTTCTAATTATAAATCTAAATAATTTTATTTTTTTTCCAAATACTTTGAGCTTATAGATTTATGTGTCCTCAACTTATAATATTTGGGGAATTTCTACAGAGTTATTCAAATTAACAGGAGATATAACACTTATAAAGTAAAGAGGCAGTTCACTAGAATCATTACAAGCACAGTGGTGAACTTATCACTTTTTGCATTAAATAAAAATTAAAAATTAATTTTTAACCTATTTATGGTTTAACCTTTTAAAAATGTAGTAACACATAGAATCCATGACTACATTGCCCTTCTTCCAAATTTATTCTTCTCTTTCCCCCTCCAATTTTTATTTAATTCCAGTTAGTTAACATACTAGTTTCCCGTGTGAAATTTAGTGATTCATCGGTTACATACAACACCTGGTGCTCATCACAAGTGCCTTCCTTAATTCCCACCACCTATTTAACCCATCCCCCCACCTACTTCCCCTCTGATAACCACCCGTTTTTTTCTCTATAGTTAAGAATCTGTTTCTTGGTTTTCCTCCTAGTTTGTTTTGTTTCTTAAATTCCACATACAAGTGAAATCATAAATATTTGTCTTTCTCTGACTTATTATTTCATTTTGCATAATACTTTTTTTTGAAGTTTATTTATTTATTTTTAAGAGCATGAGTGGGGGAGAGGCAGAGAGAACAAGAGAGAGAGAATCTCAAGCAAGAGCCTGATACAGCACTCGATTGCACAGACCATGAAATCATGACATGAGATAAAATTAAGAGTCAGAGCCTTATCTGACTGAACCACCCAGGTTCCCCCCTTTTGTGAAGTTTATTTATTTTGAGAGAGAGAGGGAGAGTGTGTACATGAGAGGGTGGAGGGGCAGAGAGTGAGGGAAAAAGAGAGTTCAAAAGCATAATACTCTAGCTTCATTCATGTCATTGCAAACAGCAAGACTTTGTTTTTTGTATGGCTAAGTAATATTCCATTGTGTGTGTGTGTGTGTGTGTGTGTGTGTGTGTGTGTGTGTGTGTGTGTATCTTACATCTTTATCCATTTGTCAGTTGATGGACATTTGGGCTCTTTTCATAATTTATCTATTGTTGATAAAACTTCCATACTCATCAGGGTAAATGTATCCTTGTGAATTAGTATTTTTGTATCATTGGGCAAATACCTCATAGTGTAATTGCTAGAATATAGGGTAGTTTTTTTTTTAACTTTTTAAGGAACCTGCATTCTGTTTTCCACAGTGACTGCACCAGTTTGTATTCTCACCAACAGTGTAAGAGGGTTCTTTCTCCACACCCATGTCAACACCTGTTCTCTCCTGTATTGTTACATTTAGCCATTCCAAAAGTTGTGAGTTGGTATCTCATGGTTTTGATTTGTATTTCCCTGATGATGAGTAATGTTGAGCATCTTTTCATGTGTTTGTTAATCTTCTGTATGTCTTCTTTGGAAACATGTCTATTCATGTCTTCTCTCTATTTGCAAACTGGATTATTTGAGTTTTGGGTCGTTGAATTTGATAAGTGCTTTATATATTTTGGATGCTAACCCTTTATCATACATGCCATTTGCAAAAATCTTCTCCCATACTGAAGGTTGCTTTTAGGTTTGTTGATTGTTTCCTTTGCTGTGTAGAAGCTTTTTATTTTGATGAAGTCCCTGTACTTTATTTCTGCTTTTGTTTCCCTAGCCTCAGGAGACATATCTAGTAAGAAGTTGCTATGACTGATGTCAAAGAGGTTATTGCCTGTGTCTTCAATCCATTTTGAATTTATTTTTGTGTATGATGTAAAAAAGTGGTCCAATTTCATTTTTTTACATGTTGCCCTCCAGTCTTCCCAACACAATTTGTTGAAGACACTGTCTTTTTTTCCATTGAATATTCTTTCCTTCTTTGTCGAAGATTAATTGGCCATAGAGTTGTGGGTTTATTTCTGGGGTTTCTATTCTGTTCTGTTGATCTATGCCTGTTTTTGTGCCAGTACTATACTGTCTTGATCACTCTAGCTTTGTAATATAACTTGTAGTCCAGAATTATGATGTTTCCAGTTTTGCTGTTCTTTTTCAAGATTGCTTTGGCTATTTGGCATCTTTTGTGATTCCACACAAATTATAGGATTATTTGTTCTAGCTCTGTAAAAAATGTTGTTGGTATTTTGATAGGGATTACATTAAATGTGCAGATTGGTTTGGATAGTATGGACATTTTAGCAATATTTTTCTATCAATCCATAAGCATGAAATGTCTTTCTATTTCTCTATGTCATCTTCAATTTCTTTCATCAGTTTTCAGACTACAGATTTTTTACCTCTTTGATTAGGTTTATTCCTAGGTATCATGTTTTTTGGTGCAATTGTGAGTGTGATCAATTCCTTGATTTCTCTTTTTGGTGCTTCATTATTGGCATATAGAAATGCAACAGATTTTGTATCCTGTGATTTTACTGAATTCGTGTATCAGTTCTAGCAATTTTTTGGTGGAGTCTTTTGAGTTTTTGATATAGAATATCATGTCATCTGTAAATAGTGAAAGGTTGACTTTTTCCTTGCCAATGTGAATGCCTTTTATTTCTTTTTGTTTTCTGATTGCTGAGGCTAGAAGTTCGAATACCATGTTAAATAACAGTGGAGAGAGTGTACATCTCTATCTTTTTCCTGACTGTAGAGGAAAAGCTCTGTTTTTCCCCATTGAAGATGATATTAGCTGTGGGATTTTCACCTGTGGCCTTTATTCTGTTGAGGTACAATCCCTCTAACCCTACTTGGTTGAGGGGTTGTATCATGAATGGATGTTGTACTTTGTCAAATGCTTTTTCTGCATGTATTGAAAGGATCGTATGGTTTTTACCCTTTCTTTTATTAATATAGTGTATCACATTGATTGATTTGTAAATATTTAACTGCCTTGCAGCCCAGGAATAAATCCCACTTGATCGTGGTGACTGATTCTTTTAATGTACTGTAGGGTTTGATTCGCAAATATTTTATTGAGAACTTATGCATCCATGTTCATCAGGGATATCGGCCTGTAGTTCTATTTTCCAGTGGAGTCTTTGTCTGGTTTTGGTATAATGGTAATGCTGGCCCAATTAATTTGGATTTTTTTTTTCCATTTCAATTTATTGGAATAGTTTGAGAATAGGTATTAACTCTTCTTTAAATATTTGGTAGAATTCCCCTGTGAAGCCATCTGGCCCTGGATTTTTGCTTGTTAGGATATTTTTCTATTTCTCTGCTGTTTATCAATCTGTTCAAATTTTCTATTTCTTCCTGTTTCAGTTTTGACAGTTTATATCTTTCTAAGATTTATCCATTTCTTCCAGTTAGTCTAATTTTTTGACATATAGTTTTTCATAATATTGTCATAATTGTATTTCTGTGGTGTTGCTTGTTATTTCTCCTTTTTCTGTTGTGATTTTATTCAGTTAGATCCTTTCTCTTTTCTTCTTGGTTAAGTCTGGCTAGGCTTTTATCAATTTTATAATTTTTTTTGAAAGAACCAGCTTCTAGTTTCATCAATCTGTTTTATTGATTTTTTAGCTTCTATATCATTTATTTCTTCTCCTTTTTATTATTTCCCTCCTGCTGTTTTTAGGTTTTGTTTGCTTTTCTTTTTTTTTATTTTTTAAAATTTTTAATGTTTATTTATTTTTGAGAGAGACAGACAGAGCATGAGTGGGAAAGGGGCAGAGAGAGAGGGAGACACAGAATCTGAAGTAGGCTCCAGGCTCTGAGCTGGCAGCACAGAGCCTGACATGGGCTCAAACTCACAAACTGCAAGATCATGACCTGAGCTGAAGTCAGACACTTTTCATAGAGTTGTGATCAGAAAATATGCCTGGAATGATCGCATTCTTTTTGTACTTGTTGAAGCCTGATTTGTAACCTAACATGTGATCTATTTGGAAACTATCCCATGTGCACTTGAAAACTATGTGTTTTCTCCCTTTTTAGAATGGAATATTCTGAATGTATCTGTTAAGGCCATCTGGTCCTGTGTGTCATTCAAAGCCATTGTTTCCTTGCTGATTTTCTGCTTAGATGATCTGTCCAGTGAGGCAAGTGTAGTGTTAAAGTCCCCTACTATTATTGTATTATTATCAATGAGTTCGTTTATGCTTGTTATTAATTGCTTTATATATTTGGGTGCTTCCGTTTTGGGTGTGTGAATATTTATAATTGTTAGATGTTTGTGCTGGATGGTCCCCTTTATTATGATATAGTACCCTTTTTCATCTCTTCTTGCTGTTTTTGATTAAAATCAGTTTGTCTGACATAAGTACTACTACTCCTCCAGTTTTCTTGTAACTCTCATTTGCATGATAAATGTTTGCCCATCCCATCCCTTTCAATCTGCAGGTGCCTTAAGGTCTAAAATGAGTCTCTTGTAGGGATGCCTGGGTGGCTCGTTGGTTAAGCATCAAACTTTGGCTTAGGTAATGATCTCATGGTTCATGGGTTTGAGCCCCATGTTGGGCTTTGAACTGACAGCTCAGACCTGGAGTCTGCTTCAGGTTCTGTGTCTCCCTCTCTCTCTGCCCGTCCCCCACTTGTTCTCTCTCTCTCTCCCTCTCTCTCTCTCTCTTTCAAAAATAAGTAAACATTAAAACATTTTTAAAAGTAATAAAGTGAGTTTCTTCTAGGCCTCATATAGAAGGGTATTTTTTCTTTTATCCATTCTGATATCCTATGTCTTTTGATTATAGCATTTAGTCTATTTACAATCAGAGTAATTATTGCTATACATGCATTTAGTGCCTATTATTACTTGTATTCTTATTATTTCTGGAGATTTTCTATGTTCCTTTCTAGTCCTTGTCATTTTTAGTCTTTCCTTTATACTCAAAGAGTCCCCTTAATATTTCTTGGAAGGCTGGTTTAAAAACTTTTTTTAGTTTTCCTTTGTCTGGGAAACTCTTTACCTCTCCTTCTATTCTGAGTGATCACCATGCTGGATAGAGTATTCTTGGCTGCATATTTTTCCCATTCAGCGTGTTGGGTATATTGTGCCACTCCCTCTGGCCTGCCAAGTTTCTGTTGAGAGATCTGTAGCTAGTTGTAAAGGTTTCCTTTATAAGTTAGGGACTTCTTTTGTCTTCCTGCTTGGAAGCTTTTTTCTGCATTTCTCTATTTTGCAAATTTAATTACAATGTGTCTTAGTGTTGGCCTGCTTTTGTTGATTTTGATGGGAATTCTCTGTGCCTCCTGGACTTGGGTGTCTATTTCTGTCCCCAGATTAGGGAAATTTTCAGCTATGACTTCTTCAAATAAACTTTCTTCTCCTTCTCTCTCTCTTTTTTTTTTTTTTTTTTTTTTTGAGATTCCTATGATATGAATGTTATTATGTTTGATGGAGTTACTAAGTTCCCTAAGTTAGGGAACTTTGTCTCTTTTGTCCAGCTCCATTATTTTCCATTATTTTTAGCTTGTATATCACTTACTCATTTCTCTGTCTCTTCCATTTTTATGGTCATTACATCCAGTCTGTTTTGAATCACAGTTATTGCATTTTTAATTTCTGATTGTTTTTTGACTCTTTTATCTCTGTAGTAAGGGCCTCCCTGAAGTCTTCCATTCTTTTCTCAGGCCCAGCAAGTATCCTTACGATTATTGCTTTAAATTCTCCACTTCAGGCATATCACTTATATCTATTTTGATTAGATCTCTGACATGACTTTATCTTATTTCATTTGGGATGAATTCTTCCCTGTGGGCATTTTGTCTAAGTCTCTGTCTTCTTCTTTGTATTAGAAAAGCCTGTTACGCTTCCTAGTCCTGAGAGTAATGGCTTTATGAAGAAGAGGTCATATACTGTCCAAGGCCTGCTGCTTCAAAGAATGTCTCCGGTTGTGCTGCATGTACTATGCCGCTGTGTTTTGGCTGCTCTATCCTTCAGCCTAGTGGTCTGCAGAGGCTCTCCTTGCCAGCAGTGGGCAGTGTTTGGACCTTGGCCAGAGTGTTGGTGAGTTTTAACTAGCTGTGCTCTGGTCTACTTGTTAAGTGAGACCTGATGCTACTTCCACTATAATTGAAGACCTGTAGAACTCTCTGGTCAGGAGATATAGTGTGGGTGGGGGTTTCTGTTTGGTCTTCTGGGTAAGGGTCCCATTGTACTAGGATTGAGGCACACTGACCTGAGAAAGGCAGTACTAGCAGAAGGCATGGGGGGCAGGATTTGGTGTAAGCATGTTGGGCAGCCAGTGTTGATGCTGTGTTGTTTACTGAAGGTGATTCTGTGTTTATACTGAGGGCCAGGGGAGGGAAATCATACCAGCTAGCTCCTTTGTCTCTGGACACGGGTCTCTGTGCTTGCTGCTCCCAGGGAAGCACTACTAGAAGAGTGAATAATCTCCCCGTGGGTATTGCAAGCATTTTTTCAGATCGCCAATTTTAGGATGTCTCTACATTGTTTGCCTGCCTTCTCACCTGGAGCAGTGCAGAGTACTCCATGCTCTATCCCATCCAAACCTGCTGAGTTTTTGAACTCCAAACTTTAGGGATGTATTTTTCAGGGGGTCCTGTGCTGGTCTTCTGGAGGAGGTTTCTCATTATATTGGGACTAAGGGAGGTTTGATAGAGAAGGACAGTCAGGCCAGAGCACAGGGGTGTGGGATTTGGAGTAGGCAAGCTAGGCAGCCAGTGTTGGGGTGAGCCGCCCTCAGCAGTCGGCTCTGAGTTTATGCTGGGGCAGGGGAGGGGAATGGCAGCACAGTGGTGAATTTAGACAAGCTAATTCACCCCTCACATCTCAGCTTATTCATTGGTAAAATGACGATTTAAAAAATCTTTACCATAAAGTATCTGTAAGACTTAAATATAATATATATAGAAGTTAGTACAACATATGGCACAACAAAATAAATGGAAGCAATTATCATCATTACTATTAATGTTATAAAAATGCTGTTATGAGAATCATGAGACATTAATTCTAATCTTAACTCTTTTACCAGTTAGCTCTGTATTCATAGCAAAATTTAATCTTCCTGGTTTGTTTCTTCATCTATAAATTAGGGATTTTGATTGCTCAAGAAAAATAAGCTCACATGCCTGTGGAGTTGCAAGTATAACGTGGTAAGTATAATGGTGGTAACTGACATAGACTGAAGAGAGTATGCCTCACACAAAGGCATTTATGTGTTTTAATAAACACTGTGCAGGTCAAAGGAAATGATTGTAGCCAGATTTAGCCTGAAAGAGAGTAGTTTTTCAAGCTTAACTAGATGATCTCTAAAATGCTAAACATTCTATGATTTTAACTCACTACCTAGGATTCTAACTTCAAGCTCTCATTCAGAAACTATTTTTAATATGTAATTATATAATGCCTATTATTTAGAACTTATTCCAATCTGTAAACATAATTATACAATTAATAAATGTAATAAAGACATATATGAAATATTCCTAATCAATACCCATTACTAAACTGGATAAAAAAAGAGACAGATTTTATGATTTTATTTATATTTTGATGATTGGCTTGAAAAACTAAAATAAGAAATCATTTTTATTGGCAGAAAATGTATTTAAAAGGCTACATTTTTTGTACCTTTATGGTGATTGATCTAAGGAAAAGGAACATAGGGAAAAAGTTGCTGGAATGAATAATCACTGATTATAATTGAGAAAATGTGTCAATTATACATTAGGAGACTTCCTGCTCAAGTCACAGTGAATTATATTTTAAAGCCTTTTATATAGTATCTGGAACATAATAGACAATATGTGTTTTAAAATATACTGTATTTTTAATGTATATATATATATATATATAGCTTCAATCTTTGTAGTATAGGAGATAAGAATAAGTGAGATTATTCCATGGTTACACTTTTTGAGAAATAACAGACCACTGGACAATGGTTTCCCTCATAATGTAGAAAAGACTAGAATGCAGTAACACTTCCAAGCCACTAGATGGTCTTTGTGGTTTGAAGAACTGCATCAGAATTTAAGCTTCATAGAAATGTCTGCTCTTCTACATTATGTGAACTCACGGTGGCTCTAATTTTAAACATTTAATTTATTTCTATTGGTATCTGGAATTCATGGAACACTACCGTGTTTCTACAGAGAAACTTCCCTCTGATGCATATCTTCTACCCCTCTAAGGCAATTTTTAGCTCCACTAGCTTCTACTTCGAATGGCTCCTCTGGACTGTACAATTATTTATTTTCCATATATATAATGAAAAAATATAATTAGCTGGCAAGTAGATTTTTTTAAAACTGTTTAATGTTTATTTATTATTGAGAGATAGACACAGAGTATGAGCAGGGGAGGGGTAGAGAGGGGGGGAGACACAGAATCCGAAGTAGGCTCCAGGCTCTGAGCTGTCAGCACAGAGCCCATCGCGAGGCTCTAACTCACAAACTGCGAGATCATGACCTGAGCCGAAGTTGGTCACCCAACCGACCGAGCCACCCAGGCGCCCAGGCAAGTAGATTTTTATAGAAATTTATTTGACTCTGACTATAAAATTATACTTTTTAATCTTAGCACTAAATAGTAGCAAAATAATGGGTTTTCCCTTCCCCAATTCAACAGAGTTCCAGATTGAATGAGAATGTCTGTATTGGTTTCTTTTGATTTTTACCTGGGTTATATCAGTACTTTTGATAATTAGATGATATGTATGTTTGAGTGTTTTGCTCTTCCAAATTTGTTTTCAACTGCTATGTGTTTTGCAGAGCACTTAGAACAGTTTTGGCCCCTTGATCAAATGCTTAAAGATGTAAATTGTTTACCTTCTTGTTTCCCTTAGCTCATTTGCTGGTGTATAGTTAAATTAAATACCACAGATTTGCATTTTTTTTCCTGTACAAGCTATAACCTCAACAGTTCTATCTGAATAATTTATACCCTGTTTAATTTAAAAATCTAAGGAGGTTGCTTTATTTCATAACTCAGCTGATCAGTGATCAATTTTCAATCTCTCATAGATCTTAGTTAAAAATCCTCATGTGTTGCCTTAGAGTAAATCTCTCCCCTCTGCCCTTGTAGCAGTTTTTCCTTTTCTAACATTAATTATCTCAGCAAATTTGAACCTGTGATCTTCATTTAGGCTGAACTAATATATAAAGTGGTCTTTGGGTAATACTCAAATTTTAGGGAAGATTCAGCTTATTATATACAGCGACTCACTTTTTGTACAGTTTGTCAATGGTGAAAAAAACAAGCCACAAGTTATCCCAGGTCAGAAACCAGGTTATTGGCAGTATATCCCTCTGTTTAGTTAGTCTAGTGCCTGGTATTGGTTAAGTGAATGAATAAGTAATGCACTTAAGAAGGCAGTTGTTGCAGAGAAGTTGTTGACCTCTGTAAACCTCAAATACTGTTCTCTCTTTTTATGATTTTTCCCCATGAAACTAGACAAAAGTTTTTTAGAAGGCAGAATATACATTTAAATCAGTATTAAAAACACAATACTTGTGTGGAAATTTCCATCAAGTACATGAAGAAATACTTCAAAAAATAAAATCGGTTGTCACATTAAGAATAAGTTCAGCATACTAGTAGTCTTGCAATATTTGTTTCTATTTTGTAGTTGCTTTAGCTCTTTTTCATTGAAATATAAGAAAAAATTTCCCAGAGGCTTCACAGGGTTGATTCATAGGGTGTTTTTGCCAATGGTACTTTTTTTTTTTTTTTTTTTTTTTTTTGTAAATTTGCTATGGTATATGCATTGCCCACATTGTTGAGTGCATTCCACATAGTCTAGTTTAAGGCAAGGCAGACATTTTCTGTGAAGGGTCAGACAGTAAATATTTGAGGTCTTACAGGACAAAAAGCAACAATTAAAGACATTTTATAGGTACTGTCACACAATTTTTATGTCACAAAGTATTATCTTTTGAATTTTTCATCTATTTTAAAATGTAAAAATAAATCCTTAGTTTGTGGGTTATAAATTAATACAGATTCAGCATGTGAGCTATATTTTGCTGACCCCTGATTTACCCCACTGGAATTAGGAGGAATAGAAAGGCTTAATGTATAATATTTAACTACTAGAGAGCTAATGACTTTTTTATCCAGTCTATTCAAGTCATTATAGAGGAATAAGATATTTGCAAAATACAAGAGCTTAACCTCTAGAATTAGAAAGGCATGAGTTTGAATTCTGTCTCTTCCATTTATTGCCATGTAATCTTGAACATGCTTTTTTAAGTCCCATTTTTCTTACCTGTATAATAGAAATAAAATACTTCAAAATTACTATCGGGAGACAATGCTTGCAGTTTATCCATCAGTAGGCCTTACAGTGAATCCTCTATAAGTATTAGCTATTATTATTTAATGTAAAGAGGTAGCATATTCATCCTTATATCCAGAATCTAACACCATGTTTACTAAATATGTTTACTAAAGAGCAGTTATTTTTATTCATTATTTTTATTCATTTTGATTGATTGATTGATTGATTCATTCATTCATACATTCCTTTTCCTTCATTATACACTACTCATTGCATGGCTATGTGCAAGGCACCATGTTAGGTACTTAATAAACACTGTTGAATGAATAAACTTTAACTGGTAAGCAGAGTTCAGATTTAGGGAAAAGTAAGTCGTTTTATGTTCTTGATTAGAGAAGATATGACCAATAATAGTTCAGAGAAATATTGTGGTTATCTTAGCAGCTCATAGTTCAGATGGCATCTCAAACCAAATATTAAAGAAAGAGCCCAAATGTTCATTGACTGACGAATGGATACACACACATAATAGAATACTACTCAGCAAAGAAAAAGAATGGAATCTTGCCATTTGTAACTACATGGATGGAACTGGAGGGTTTTATGCTAAATGAAATTAGCCAGTCAAAGAAAGACAGAAATCATATGATTTCACTCATATGTGAAATATGAGAAATTCAACACATGAACATAGGATAAGGGAAGGAAAAATCAGATAATAACAGAGCAGGAGATAAGCCACAATAGACTTAAATACGGAGAACAAACTGAGAGTTGCTAAAAGAGGTGGGTGAGAGGGGGAATGGGTTAAATGGGTACAGGCATTAAGGAAGGCACTTTTTGGGATGAGCACTGGGTAAGAGTATATAAAAGATAAATCACTGGGTTCTACTCCTGAAGCCAAGACTATAATGTATGTTAAATAACATGAATATAAATAGAAAGTAAAAAAAAAAATACAGAGAAGGGAAGCAAGATACTGATGGTGGTGGTGGTGGCGGCAGTGGTGATGATGATGATGATGATGATGATAGATAATATTTATTGAACACCCACTACCTGTCAACCACTATACTAAGGGCTTTGTGTATATTTTCATCATTTAGTTCTTACAAAATATCTTTTTTTTTTTTCAACGTTTTTTTTTTTTTTTTTTAATTTTTTTTTTATTTTTATTTTTGGGACAGAGAGAGACAGAGCATGAACGGGGGAGGGGCAGAGAGAGAGAGGGAGACACAGAATCTGAAACAGGCTCCAGGCTCCGAGCCATCAGCCCAGAGCCTGACGCGGGGCTCGAACTCACGGACCGCGAGATCGTGACCTGGCTGAAGTCGGACGCTTAACCGACTGCGCCACCCAGGCGCCCCACAAAATATCTTTTTTATTTGGTACTCATTACTGAAAAATTTTATTTATTTTTTAATGAGGAATTGAGGCCCACAGAATTTATATACTATTACCCAATATTATATAGTAGTAAGCAATAGAAATGGAATTCCAAGTGCACCATCTGTGTCCAGAGCCCATGTTCTTAATCACTACAGAGACATTTTCACCAAAAAGATACTGACATAAAATTTAGGTGAATGAGTGAAGCTAGCAGGAGAACAGAGTGATAAAAAACAAAGCAATAACAACAACAAAAACAAAACAAAACAAAACAGAACAAAAAAACACAGAGTAATAAGATATAAAGGAAAATCCCTGAAGATTGATTTGTTTGTTTCATTATTAATTGATTCTTAGTTACCTTGATAAACTTTAATTGAATACCTTCTATGTTTAAGCTGTACAAGCTTGCTGAGAATGTAAGACCAATAACACACGGACTCTGCTATAAGAGGCTCACTTATTCTTTCACTTTTTTCAACAAATATAAATTAAATTCCTGCTAATTCCAGGCACTTATAGGCATTGTAGATATAGCAATGAAAATACTGAATTTGCCTTACAAATAACAAACGTTGGGTTCATTTTGTTTTGTTTTATTTGGTTTATAGAAAATATTCCTAGGAATTATACATTCTTTGCATGCTATCATTTCATTTTTTAAAACAGTTTCTGCCTAGATACTATTTTAAATCTTGTCAGTTTTTATCTTAATCATTCTGAATTTTCTACACATAAAAACATAGCATTCCCAAATACTGTTTATTTTTGTCACTTTTAATCAATCTTATATTTCACTTGTTTTGCTAAATTGGTTATAATTTCAAGATTAACATTAAGATACACTATGAGATATTGAGAATTTTATCATTTTCTCTTCTTTGAAGGGAATACCTCAGATGTTTCTCAAATATGATAATATTTGTTTTAAAATTAAATAGAAAAAATAAAACTAAGAGTTTCACCAATAATTTATATTTCAATCAACTGTTTTTAAAATTACATACAGAATTTAGGTTTAATCCATTAAACTTTCAATATCTGATAATAAAATCAAACTTTAATGTATTTATTTCTGTGCTATGTTAAGTAAATTTCCTAATACTAAATAATTTTTATATTCCTAAAAATATAAAAAACCAAAAGATAAATGACAAAATTGTTCACTTCTGCTCTCTTTTGCCAATTTCCTGTTGATATTACAATAGTGCTTGCTTTGTTTATTTTATCATTAATGCATAAAGAAAGGTTCACAAATTTTACATATACATTATCGACAATATCTTTTATCAATATAAAATTACTCATAAAATTCACTCATATTTTCTTTGCCTGCAGAACTATTTCTCACCAACCTATCCATACACACTCACAAATCAGCAAGCACACCCACATATGCTGCTATATGTGAATTGAAGTTTTAATTTTTTAGGTGTTAGCTTAAACACCAGTTCTTTAGCCATGGCTCCACACAAAGCCTCTCTCCCAATATTATATGCATACACACTGATTACTCTTTCCTTTATCTTAACTGCACATAATTTTGTGTAATTATTTGCTAAATACTTGGGTTCTTCAAGAAGTTTCACAAGGACAAGTACCAAGTCTATGCAATTTAGTGCTATATCCCCAGCATCAAAATGAATACCTAGCACATACTGAGAACCCAATGAATGAATGTTTATCCTTTATATTGTACTTGGTCTAACATTACTATTAACCATCTCTACTGTATTTTTTTGTTACAACATATTTTGCCTATTCTTTTATATATAATCTGTTCATGTGTGTGCACATGTGTGTGCATAGAACTGGAAATTTAAACTTCATATATATAGAAAACTTTTAACAATCTGATATTCTTTGAATTCAAACTGGGTAATTTAGTAAATTTACATTTATTGTCACCTATGATATATCTGATTTTATTTTGTCATGTTAGCTTTAATATTGGTTCCTTTTTTCTGTTATTTTTTATAAGGAATAATTTGTGTTAACTTTGGTATAGCATAATATATTCATATACATATAAAGTTGTATCTGTCAGGCTGGATCACTTATCTATCATCTATGTTCTTTTAAAAATCTCATGTTTTTTTCAAAAAGAAAAAATAATTATATTTTTGTTAATAAAGAAGAGTCTGACAATTTTTTTTAATGTTTCTCTATTCAAAAGGAGGGCCTTAGAAAGCTTTTCAATTATTTCTACCCATTTCCTTTTCTTGACATTAATATAATTTGGTTTAGAGTCAAAACTATTTTTATGAAGTTATTGTGTGTGGTTTATGTTAAGTATCTCTGCTTTAAACATTTTTAACGTTCTTCCCTGAAGTAATTTTATGATAAAATTGCTTTTAGTGAAATATGTAGCTCCTCAGAGCAAAACTTCAACATTTTTTAGTTCTAAGTTGTGATTTGGGGTGCCTGGGTGCCTCAGTCGGTTAATCATCTGACTTCAGCTCAGGTCATGATCTCGTGGTTCACAAGTTCAAGACCTACGTCTGGCTCAGGGTTGACAGCTCAAAGCCTGGAGTCTGCTTCGGATTCTGTGTCTCCCTCTTTCTCTGCCCACTCACAGTCTCTCTCTCTCTCTCTCTCTCTCTCTCAAAAATAAACAATTTTTTTTTTAAAGTTGTGATTCTTCTTTTGATCCTCAAATTTATCTGATATTTCTTCCTAGAACTTTTCACAACTGAGGTATCTTGTTGTTACATTCAGATATGTATATCAACCTCTATGATTTATATATATATTTTTGTTATGCTTTCCTTAAAAAGTAGAACATTGTGGGGCACCTGTATAGCTAAATTGGTTAAGCATCCAACTTTGGCTCAGGTCATTGTCTCACAGTCCATTAGTTCAAGCCCTGTGTCAGGTTCTGTGTGAATAGCTCAGAGCCTGGAGCCTGCTTCACATTCTGTGTCTCCCTCTCTCTCTCTGCCCCTCCCCAGCTCATACTCTGTCTCTGTCTGTCAAATATAAAATAAAAGTATTAAAAAAAAATAGAACATTGCTCATTATTATTTAGCACTTAGCATACAGAAAGGAAGACTGCAGTCGACTGGATAGTTTTAAATTTTTTTCAATGAAATAGTTACAAATAATTTCATCATTGTCATTAAAATTGCCATGATATGTCAGATTATATATCTTTATTCATTATTTTTCACAGAATATTGTGAACCCAGTATGATCTACAAATTTACCTCCTTTTTTCAACTTAAAAAATTCATCTCATTTTGTCTGTGTTAATTCCTTCATTTTTTGTTTTGATTTCTCTTTTGGTTCTTAGGTTAGGTTTTTTTTTTTTTTATCAGTTATTTTCTCTCTCATTTTTATTTCCTTGTCCTTCTCTTCAGTTTGCACCTTTATGTAATTCTACCTGTTTACTCCTCATTATTTCCCTCTTTTCCATAAATGGCACATTTTGGCAATCTATTGTGATTCTGAAAGTTTATTTTATTAGACAAAAAATGTCTTACTTTAAAATATATATATATTTATTTATTTTTGGGAGGGCTCAAGTGGGGGAGGGGGACAGAGGGGACAGAGGATCTGAAGCAGGCTCTGTGTTAACAGGCTGACAGTAGAGAGCCCAAGCCCGATGCAGGGCACGAACTCAGGAACCTCAAGATGATGACTTGAGCTGAAGTTGGATGTTCAGCCGAGCCACCCAGGCACCCCTGTTTCTTACTTTTTATACTAATTGTCTTTATTTCCACTTAAGACTATTCAGGTTGACTTTATCTTCCCTTTGTTTAATAGTGTTTTTCAATAAAATTTATGTTGTTCATGTGTTCAATTCTCTGTTCTTTCTTCTTTTTTTTTCTGTTCTATCTTGAAGACAGATCTCCACACTTGATATTTGCCAGCAGATAAGGTAAATTAATTTTTCATTTCACTTATTATGCAGACAAATTTTCTTTCTTAGATTACTTACTATAGGGCATGTCAATGTTTACAAAGCTTTTCCCAGTTCCCAGATCTAGCAGATATTCATTTAGGGTAGCTCTGTTAGACTTAGTTGAGCTTGCTTATCTTGACTGCCTACTTCTGCCACTAAACTGATTGGGAGCAGCAAAAGTGACAATTCTTAATATCCAATGTTTTCAGACTTGTTTGTATTTTTATGTCCTACCATAACCACTTGATGCATTAGGATTGTATAATTTAGAAGCAATGCACTTCCTCTAGGCCTACTTCTGTTTTTGTTTTTATTTTTTTTTTTGTTTTTTTACTTTATAGATTTACAGAAAGTGCTATCTACAAATTATTGCAAACTCTTGGTTACGTAGAGAAAAATACACTGATGATTTTGGACAACAGTATTCACATAGTAATCTTATGTCTTGGGAAAAGGATAATATATCTTCCTCTCTTTTTACAATAAGCAGAACTACTCTGCTTTATAAGGCAAAATTTAGGTGTTCCTAAGTCTAGCAACATGTTGCTTATATTTCATATGATTTACTCCACACTTTGACATGAGGTTTTCAGATTACTATGACATTAGAGTTATAAGCTACCACTTGTGATTTTCTGCATAATCATTGATATTTTACTAGTAAGGTGAGAAAGACTTTTCAAAGAATGGTTAGCAGTCATTTCCAACTTGTGTGTGTGTTTATAAGTGTACACTTTTCAAGAATTATTGATCCAACTGCTGTGAATTCATATTTTTCTTGCTGCCAGTACCTGTCATAATACACTGGAATTCTCTTTTTCCCCCTCAGTTATAGTTACATTTTTTGCAGGTGAAAAAACAGACAAAAACTGTGAAGAAAACAGCCCTATAAAATATGAAACTTCTTAATCTTTCTTTAGGTTTTGGATAACCAAATCTATTCATAACACATTCGTGACTCTGTCACCTTTATAGGCTTCTAGATTAAATGGAGATTAACAATCTTGAAATTAAACTCTGAGATTTTGATTATTGATGTTGTTGAATCTAAAATCTTGTTTCTTTGAAAATGAGGGTAAAAAAAGATCACCTTCCTTGTAAATACTGGAGAGTTTACTGAAGAAGGAAGCATCTGTTTGAAATGTGAAATAGCCACCATGAGGACTAAAACTGGACTTTGGGAAAACCTACCTAATATGGTAAAAATGGAGTGCAACAGTCACTATAGCAACAGCAGCAGGAACAGGTAATTTTGTTTGAATCTTGCTTAATAATAGAATGCAGCCAGTTGGCATTAAAGATACCAGCAGCATCCTCCTGGAAACACACACACACACCACACAACAACAACCACAACAACAACAAAAGACCCTGGCAAAGCAATGGCAACCACTGCACAAACACTAGGAAAAAAGAACAGTAGTTCTATCTCTTTTGATCCCTAGCCTAAAATGTTTTAACTGTGTAAAGCCAGACATAGTTTTCTAAAAATGTAGTATCTGTTCTAGGTAAGTAAATTAAAAAATCTTTATATATACATATATTTATATGCACACACACAAATATGTATCTGAGAGACATGTAAAAACAATGGGATTTGGATAGTTTAATGTGAAGGAATGAACAAAGTGGTGTTGATTTTATTATCAGAACATATAGTATCACATTGTCATTTTAGTGGAGACAAGTCATCAGATGCAAACAAATTATGAACCCGAAAGAATCTGGTGTGCTAGTCCATGTCTCATTGTGTCCTTACTGTAGCACACTGCTGATGACACTGGAGCTGATGCCTGTGAGAGACTTAACTATTATTGTATTATCTGTCTGTGTCTACACCTTGTCTAGCATATAGTGGGTGCTCAATAAATGTTTGTTGAATAAAGCAATATATTGTTGTGATGCTATTAATAAGCAAAGAAAATATTAGTGTTGCTATGTTTTCTTAACTCAAGTTTCTATCAGAGGAAAAATAACAAATTTTGGCATCTTTCTTGATGTAGTCCAAATTGTCCAGTTTTTATTTGCACATTCACCTAAGTGTTAGGTTGCAATATTGTAGTAATTCCATAGTAATGCCAAGTAAGGGTGACTTGTGTTTCTCCTAAGGATGTCTTGATATGTAGTTAGGACAGAAAAATGGCACCTTAATATTCCTTGTTTATATTAGAGGTACCACCATGAAAAAATGGTACTTTCAGGACTTTAAATATTCAAGATTTATTACATGGAAGAGTTACTACAATGAAAATGCTGTGAGGTGTTTAACTTTCAACCTCTAATGCTGAGCCCAATCCTCAACCTCAAGTGGTAAAATTTAAACCTCAAGCCCAAATTTTAACTGAAATGGTGAATTTCACCACTAACTGCCAGCTGGAAAGACTAGTCCTCCTCTGAACAATAGCACTTAATGCCCATGCCATGTATTTAGCACATATATTGCTTTCTAAATTAAACTTTTTTTTTTAATTTTAGAATAATTTGAGATTTACAGAAAAGCTGAGAAGCCTGCAAAGAAAGTTCCCATATATTTCAAATTGTTTCCTCAGTTATTAATATCATACATAGGTATGCTATGCTTTTCACCCTTACTGAACTAATATTTATACATTGTTATTAACTAAAGTCCATACTTTTGTTAGATCTTCTTAGTTTTTACTTCATGTCCTTTTTCTGTTCCAAGATTCCATCCGAGATATCCAAGCTCCTCTTGGCTCCAAGAATTTCTCAGACTTCCCTTGTTTTTTTTTTTTAATTTTTTTTTAATGTTTATTTATTTTTGACACAGAGAGAGACAGGGTATGAACGGGGGAGGGTCAGAGACAGAGGGGGACACAGAATCTGAAGCAGGCTCCAGGCTCTGAGCTGTCAGCACAGAGCCTGACGCGGGGCTTGAGCTCACAGACCATGAGATCATGACCTGAGCCAAAGTCAGACACTTAACCGACTGAGCCACCCAGGCGCCCCAAGACTTCCCTTGTTTTTTGATGGGCTTGACAATTTTGAGGAGTACTGGTCAGATATTTTAAGAATGTCCCTCAATTGGAATTTGTCTGGTGTTTTTCTCACTATTAGACTGGGGTTATGGGTTTTGAGGAGGAGACCACAGACTAAATTGCCATTTGATCACAGCATATCAAGTATACATGTTATCACCACGACTTATCACTGTTGTTTCCTTTGATTTCCTGGATGAGGTTTGTTAGGGTTTTCCTCAGCAGACTTACCCCTTTTACCTCCTCTTTCCATACTGTACTCTTTGGAAGGAAGGCACTAGGAGCAGCTGACACTTAAGCAGTAGGTAGCTATGTTTAGTTGCAAAGTTTTTTTTTTTTAAACTCTTGTTCATGACAGGACATTTTTCTGAGCACTCAATTCTAGGTTGACAGCTATTTTTTTCTGTCGAACTTGGAGGATTTTATCCTTTTGTCTTCTGGTTTTTATTGTTGCTGTTGAAGAGTTGTCATTCTTTTATAAGTGTTTTGTCTTTACTTTCTATTTTTTCCTTATTATTTATATTCATTTTTTTCAGAAATGACTATCGTAGTGGCACCTGGATGGCTCAGTCGGTTGAGCATCTGACTTTGGCTCGGGTCATTATCTCCTACTTCATGAGTTCAAGCCCCATGTCAGGCTCTCAGCTGTCAGCACAGAGCCCACTTCAGATCCTCTGTCCCTATGTCTTTCTGTTCCACCCTGCTTTCACTCTCTCAAAAATAAATAAAATGTTAAAAAAAAAAGAAAAAGAAATGACTGTTGTATACTTTAAACAATTTACTTAATATATTTAATTTAAAAGATTTTTTTTTTCTAAGTTCTGGTCAATTTGGATAGTGTCTTGATTATTTTTTTATTTTTTATTATATTATAATATTCTTTAAGCATTTAATAAGTAGTTATTTCATATTCTGTACCTGAAAGTTATTTTATTTTAAATGTTAGGGGTAAAATTTGATATTTTTCCAAATTGATTTTTTACTTTTAACATTTTCCTCTATATTGAATCAGGATGCTCTCCTCTAGAGAGAATTTCCATCTGCTTCTGCTTAAAGCTAGGAGGTGCTCCTATCTTGAGGCCATTTCAGTCTCCTCAAAGTTTTGTTTTTTTTTTTTTAACACAAGGTATCAAAGCAGAGTCACTTGAATTGTAAATCTTACCCAATACCAACGTTGACGAATGATTCAAAAGATACAAGTAATGTCTTATAGAGAGTTAGTATTTCTTCCTGGAAAAACCTGAATGCCTCAGACACAGTTTCCTATTCATATTATCTTTTTATTATTTTTTTCCCTGCAATAAGACACGTTTGGTTTCTGATTTACAGATGGTGACTCTGAAAAGTGTGTGGAAACACTGATCTTAAGGAAAGCTGAAAATTTTGTATTTAATTAATATCCCAACTGATTAGAGACCTTTTTGTTTTTTGTTTTGTTTTTTTGATAGGGACTCTCCATAATCTTTCTGGTAGTAAACACCATAAGCATGTTTATATGGAAGCTGGATCTGGGTCAGTCATTCCTTTAGGTTCTTGTACAGGAACAAATGTTACAGGTTTCTGTTTCTCAAAGTTGTTTTCAGATTTGCTCATAAAGTCTTGTTGCTGGGCCAAAACTGAGGTCTGAACCTATTATTGACGGCAGAATTTACCTTCAAACAAGATCTCCTTTATCAGGTGCTTACTGTTCACAGTTCTTATTTTTAACAAAGCGCTTCTTCCTTCTTTTTTTAGGGGGGTGAGTGGCTTAGGGGCAGTGTGTTTTTAGAGCTGTGTCCAACTTCACACAACATGAACATTAATTATATTTTTTTGAGCTTTATATTTTGAGAGAGACAGAGACAGAGAGAATCCCAAGCAGGCTCTGCCCTGAAGGCACAGACCCCAATGCAGGGTTCGATCCCACAAATCATGAGATCATGACCTAAGCTGAAATCCAGGGTCAGATGCATAACTAACTGAGCCAGATAGGTGCCCCAACATTAACTGTATTTTATGAAGAGTACAGTGTCTTTTAATTGGAGAGCTTCTCAGGAGTGTCTAGAGAACTTATTGATGAACATTCATATCTAAAATATGTTATGACCATTAACAGTGTGATCTGTGTATGAGGTCACTTTGCAGTTAATATTATCTTCAGCAGTGGACATTATTAGCATTTTGTTTAGGGGCTTCACAGCCTATCAACATTGCTAATGAAGCTAAGCCATCCCTGAAGCCTGTTTCTCAGATGGTATGCTCATCTACACTTTCAGTTCTAAACTATCTGGGCCTATATGTCAGGGTTTTCTTGTTCCCCATTCAGACAGTGAGGTTATAAACTCAGTGCTTGATTACCAGTAATGGCTAAGACTGTGATCTTCTGTGATGAACAAGATGAGATAGGAGGAACTTACTGGGGAACTGTGGAATGTTATCAGACAATGCTGTGTATCTCTCAGATAGTGGTCTGCTGAATGCACACTCTGCACAACGTGGCCAGAGGGGGATCTGCCTTTGCTACAAATCACAGTAATGACAGAAAACCTAGCACTAGCAGCTTCCACACCATTTAAAAAAAAAAAAGTCATTGCCTCAGGGCAAACTTAGTTTATACACAGCACTTACCAGGTAAGCTTTCCTCTTGATTTTCCTTTAAAAATAATGACAGTGTAATCAGTATACTCTACCTGAGGAATCAAGCGTTTTTTGTTTTTTTTTTTTTTTTTTAAACAGCACTTAAACTTCTTTTGACATAATATACATTAGTGGCATGAAAGCACTGGCCTGTAATTCCTAATAATAGATTCAAACAATGAATTAAAAAAAAAAAAAGTATAGCTAATGTAGATTCAAAGTGCCTTGTGCCTTTCCTTGGGAAATGCACCAGAGCTCCCTCATGTAAAAGACAAGAACACATACAAATCATTTCATAAAAACCTAGAATCATCCTCCTTTCAGGCTATAATTTTTAAAAATTTGGGGCAGGAATTTGGTGTAATTATTATAACTTAACTGTTGGAACACAAAAACAGTTTCATGTACTGTGGTTCCTATTTTATTGCATCTGTACTGTATAGATCAAATACATTTTCTAGCAGCTTTTGTTTCTAGACTGCCTTCAGTAAAAAGGAGATCTCACTTATCATACTTACAACAATTCCAAGAACATGGCCATATTCACGCTGCTGCACAATCTGTCAGAAATTCAGCTAAGTCACAGATGTACGCTAAATAATTACTGCAAGTTTTAATTAAAACTAGCTTGCAACTCTTAAAGTCAATTAATATCTTCATACTTGGCCTTAATTTTCTTACTGAGTAGCTTCTAATGAAGCATGACAATTTTAGGTGTCCTTTATGTTTTGTTTCAAAGCATGACACTTTTCTCTTTTAATATTAAAAACAGTCATGAAATTTCCCTGTACTCCTTCATAAATAGATGGTTGAATTGGTAGATATAATTTTTTACAATCTTTGAAATAACAGTTTCCATACTTAAACAGAAGTGACAATTTTATTATTCCTAATATTGTGTAATAATGTCCTTGGAATTCTCGACTGAGAGGGTGATTTAAACAAATTATTATTTGTCAAAACTAGAAAACAATATTTTACAAAGGTCAAAGCCAATTCATAATATTATATAAGATGTTGTTGTTTATAGTATTTTTATAAGCCCTCAATTTCAAGTATTTTTGTAAAATTGAGCAAACAGCTCAAATATTCTCTTCAGACATGCTTTTGGCATAAAGTAAGGATTCCATTAACTCTGACTTTGAACCTTATTTAAAGTGATATTATGTCAGTTATGGTATCAGTCTTGTGTTTTTTGTTTGTTTTTGTTTGCTTGTTTTATTGGCTATGAGGGAAAAGAATATGAATGCAGAAAAATATGCAGCCAAGAATCTATTATCCAGCAAGCCTGTCATTCAGAATAGAGGGAGAGATAAAGGTTTTCCCAAACAAACAAAAACTGAAGGATTTCATCACCACTAAACCAGCCCTACAAGAGATCCTAAGGGGGACTGTGTGAGTGAAATGTTGCAAGGACCACAAAGGACCAGAGACATTGTTACAAGCATGAAACCTACAGATAACACAATGACTCTAAACCCATATCTTTCAATAATAACACTGAATATAAATGGACTAAAAGCTCCAATCAAAAGGCATAGGGTTTCAGAATGGATAAAAAATAAGACCCATCTATTTGCTGTCTACAAGAGACTCATTTTAGACCTGAAGACACCTTCAGATTGAAAGTGAAGGGATGGAGAACTATCCATCATGCTACTGGAAGTCAAAAGAAAGCTGGAATAGCCATACTTATATCAGACAAACTAGATTTTAAACTAAAGGCTGTAACAAGAGAACAAGAAGGGCATTGTATAATAATTAGAGTCTATCCACCAAGAAAAGCTAACAATTATAAATGTCTATGCACCAAATTTGAGAGCACCCAAATATATAAAACAATTAATGACACACAAACAATCTTATTGGTAAGAATGTGGTAATTTCAAGGGACTTTAATACTCCACTTATAGCAATGGACAGATCATCTAGACAGAAAATCAATAAAGAAACAATGGAACTGAATGACACACTGGACCAGATGGACTTCACAGATATATTTAGAACTTTTCTTCCTAAAGCAGCAGAATATACTCCCGTCTCAAGTGAACATGGAACATTCTCCAAGATAGGTCATATACTGAGTCAAAAAACAGCCCTCAATAAATACTAAAGAATTGAGATCATACCATGCACACTTTCAGATCACAATGCTATGAAACTTGAAATCAATCACAAGAAAAAGTGGAAAACCTCCAAAAGCATAGAGGTTAAAGAATATCTTACTAAAGAATGAATGGGTCAACCAGGCAACTAGAGAAGAAATTACAAGATATATGGAAACAAATGAAAATGAAAATACAATGGGGCACCTGGGTGGCTCAGTCGGTTAAGGGGCAATTTCGGCTCAGGTCAAGATCTCACAGTTCATGAGCTTACAGCTGCGCTGACAGCTCAGAGCCTGGACCCTGCTTCGGATTCTGTGTCTCCCTCTCTCTCTCTGCCCTTCCCCTGTCTGTGCTCTCTCTCTCTCTCTCTCAAAAATATATATTAATTTTTTTTAAAAAAAAGAAATAAAATGAAAATACAACAATCCAAACCCTTTGGGATACAGCAAAGGCAGTCCTGAGAGGAAAATACATTGTAATCCAGGCCTATCTCAAGAAACAAGAAAAATTTGAAAAACAAAATCTAACAGCACACCTAAAGGAAGTAGAAGCAGAACAACAAAGAAATCCCCAACCCAGCAGAAGAGAAATAATGATCAGAGCAGAAATAAACAATACAGAATTCAAAAAAACAGTAGAACAGATCAATGAAATGAAGAGTTATTTTCTTGAAAAAATAAAATTGATAAATTCTTAGCCAGATTTCTCAAAAAGAAAAGAGAGAGGACCCAATTAGATAAGAAATCACGAATGGAGATGGATTTATCACAACCAATCCCTCAAAATGCAAACAATTATCAGAGAATACTATGAAATATTATATGCCAACAAACTAGACAACCTGGAAGAAATGGACAAATTCCTAAACACCCACACACTACTGAAACTCAGATGGGAAGAAATGGAAAATTTGAATAGACATATAACTAGTGAACAAATTGAATCAGTTATCAAAAGTCTGCCGACAAAGAAGAGCCCTGTCCATCCAGGGATAGATGGATTCCCTGGGGAATTCTACCACACATTTAAAGGAGAGTTAATACCTATCCTTCTCAAGCTGTTCCAAAAAAATATAAACAGGAAGAAAACTCCCAGGTTCCTTCTATGAAGCCAGCATTACCTTGATTCCCAAACCAGAGACCTCACTAAAAAGGAGAATTACAGGTCAATATCCCTGATGAACATGGATGAAAAAATTCTCAACAAATGCTAGCAAATCAAATTCAACAGCATATAAAAGGAATTATTCACCACAAACAAGTGGGGGTTGGTTCAATATTTTCAAATCAATCAATGTGATACATTTCATTAATAAAAGAAAGGGTAAGAACCATATGCTCCTGTCAATAGTTGCAAAAAAAGCATTTGACAAAATAAAGCATTATTTCTTAATAAAAATCATCAAGAAAGGATATAAAGAACATGCTTAAACATCATAAAAGCCATATATGAAAAGCCCACAGCTAATATTATCCTCCATGGGGAAACACTGAGAGCTTTCCCCTGAGATCAGGAACATGACAGGGATGTTCACTCTCACCACTGTTGTTTACCAGAGTGTTGGAATTTCTAGTCTCAGCGATCCTACAACAAAATGAAATAAAAGGCATCAAAATTGGCAAAGAGGAAGTCAAACTTTCACTTTTTAGATGATATGATACTCTACATGGAAAACCCGAGAGACTCCACCAAAAGACTTCTAGAACTGATACATGAATTCAGCAAAGTCTCAGGGTACAAAGTCAATGTACAGAAAATGATTGCATTTTTATACACTAATAATGAAGCAAAAGAAAGAGAAATAAAGAAACTGATCCCATTCACAATTGCACTAAGAATCATAAAATACCTAGGAATAAACCTAACCAAAGATGTAAAGGATCTGCATGCTGAAAACTATAGAAAGCTTATGTAGGAAATCGAAGAAGACACAAAGAAATGGAAAAACATTCCATGCTCATGGATTGGAAGAATAAATATTGTTAAAATGTCAATAGTAGCCAAAGCAGTCTATACATTCAATGCAATCTCAATCAAAATTGCACCAGCATTCTTCTCAAAGCTAGAAAATACAATCCTAAAATTTGTCTGGAACCACAAAAGACCTCAAATAGCCAGAGTAATATTGAAGAAGAAAACCAAAGTAGGAGGCATCACAATCCCATACTTTAGCCTCTACTACAGAGCTGAAATCCTCAAGGCAGTATGGTATTGGCACAAAAACAGACACATAGACCAATGGTTAGAATAGAGAACCCAGAATTGGACCCACAAATGTATGGCCAACTATTCTTGACAGAGCAGGAAAGAATATCCAATGGAAAAAAAAAAAAAAGACAGTCTCTTTAGTAAATCATGCTGGGAGAACTGGACAGCAACATGCAGAAGAATGAAACTAGACCACTTTCTCACACCATACACAAAAATAAACTCCAAATGGATGAAAGACCTAAATGTGAGACAGGACACCATCTAAACCCTAGAGGAGAAAGCAGAGGAAAAAACTCTTTGACCTCAGCCGTGGCAATTTCTTGCTCGACACATCTACAAAGGCAAGGGAACTAAAAGCAAAAATGGACTTTTTGGACCTCATCAAGATAAAAAGCTTCTGCACAGCAAAGAAAACAAGCAACAAAACTAAAAGGCAACTGACGGAATGGGAGAAAATATTTGCAAATAAAAAATCAGATAAGGGGCTAGCATCCAAAATCTATACAGAACTTACCAAACTCTACACCCCAAAATCAAATAATCCAGTGAAGAAATGGGCAGAAGATATGAATAGACACTTTTCCAAAGAAGACATCTAGATGGCCAACAGACACATGAAAAGATGCTCAACATCACTCATTATCAGTGAAATACAAATCAAAACCACACTGAGATACCACTTCACACCGGTCAGAGTGGCTAAAATGAACAACTCAGGAAACTACAGATGCTGGAGAAGATGTGAAGAAATGGGAACCCTATTGCACTGTTGGTGGAAATGCAAAATGGTGCAGCCACTCTGGAAAACAATGTGGAGTTTTCTTAAAAAATTAAAAATAGAACTACCCTATGACCCAACAATAGCACTACTAGGAATTTACCCTAGGGATTCAGGAGTGCTAATGCATAAGGCCACATGAACCCCAGTGTTTATAGCAGCACTTTCAACAATAGTCAAATTATGGAAAGAACCTAAATGTCCATCCACTGATGAATGGATAAAGATGATGTGGTTTATATATACAATGGAATATTACTTGGCAATGAGCAAGAATGAAATCTGGCTATTTGCAGCAACATGGATGGAACTGAAAGCTATTTTGCTGAGTGAAATAAGCCAGGCAGAGAAGGACAGATACCATGTTTTCGCTCATAATCGGATCTTGAGAAACCTAACAGAAGACCATGGGAGAAAGGAAGGGGAAAAGAAAATAGTTACAAACAGAGAGGGAGGGAGGCAAACCACAAAAGACTCTTAAATACAGAGAACAAACTGAGGGTGATCAAAGGGGTGGGAAGAGAGAAAATGGGCATTGAGGAGGGCACTTGTTGGGATGAGCATTGGATTTTGTATGTAAGCCAATTTGACAATAAATCATATTTTAAAAAAAGAAAAGAATATGAATGCAGTGGAAGAGAGTGATTCTTCTTAGTATTTAAATTTAATTTTCTCATTCCATGACTATTATTGTCTAAACAACTGTTAGCTACATACATCTCTGTAAATATTTCTAACTTAGAGGAAAGAGCCAATAGAACAATGACAATATTAATGTCTTATCCATTTATGTTTTAAGTTAACAGTTTCCCACAATTAAAAATATTTTCAGTGACTTCACTGATCATATCTGAGATATTAATAAACACTTTCTATGCATATGTGGGAAAATGTAATATATAACCAAGTATAATTTACTTCTTCAACTGTGCATGAACTTAATTTAAAAACTGAAAAGAAGGGGAGAACTGGCTGGCCATTAGGGAACCTGCATCATACTGAGAGAAGTTCTCACATGCTGTGATTAGTTTTAGTTTTTATCTTTAAGGAAGTCAAATACTTAAGCAAATAAATATTGCTTCTCCTGAAAGCAAGTGTACCAGTGGTTGCTGCTCATCTGCAGCACTGTGGTGTCCATAAGATCACAGACTTCTGCTAGATGTACTAAGTATCGAATCTTAGTTCCAACAATTAACTAGATCTTAGGCCAGTTTCTTACCCGCTTTCATCCATATAATTCACTCTAACATGTAATTTTACCACTTCATGTAAAGTTGTCACGAACATCACATGGAATAATTTGTTCATAGTATTTAACATATGTCTAGCACATAAATAAAGTCAGTAAATGGTTCCCAGTAGTATTTTTAAAATTTAGGACACAGAGCCACAAGTTAAAAAAAATAAAAGTAAAAAATAGTTTCTGCCACGTCTGTGTGTGGAAATAGTGCTGATAGAAGTTTCTTAAGTCTGCAGCATCTAAGTCTCTAGATGGTGTCAGGTTTCATCTATGTTTATCTGCCCTGTCCAGTTTCAAAATTCCCAACAGCTCCTAAAAGCTATCAGTGTGTACTATGTGGTCTGATGACATATTTCATCAGTGCCTAGGAAAACTGAATTTTATAATGACAGGGCAGAAGAGCTTTAGCACAAGTTTTTGTTTTTTGTTTGTGGTGTTTTTTTTTTCCTTATGAAGAAAAGGCCATTTACTAAGGGCCCTGCTCTTTCCTACTGCTTTATCAGAAATCATCATCACCAGCATTTTCTGGAAGTCTTTTCTTAAATAATCACAAAAATGTTGGTTCAAGGCAGAAATGTGTTTATTTAAGAGTGTTCTTTTTTTTAAATCATTTTCTTTGTCCTTTTAAATGCCTACTGCCCCTTATTATATACAAGTCATCACTATATTGCATTGTTGTTCAGAATTTGAAAAATACCAAGTTGTATAGTAATAATTCACCCTGCTTCGGGTTATTTTCCCTCATGCCATTAGTAGCTTTCACTAAATGAAAGAAAATCAGCTCATCTATCTTTTGTAACAAAACACATTGGAAAGGTAGTGAAAAAGAAAAAGAAGAAATTAGACAAGAATAGGAGCCAGGAGATTTAACCGTAGTGTCAGAGGCCTCACCAGTGAGCTCTGTCATCTTAGAAAAGACTTAATTACATAGATCTAAGTTTGTCTACCTCTAAAATAGGGGGTTGGAACAAATCACCTCAAAGTTCCTTTCCACTCTAAATGCGATTACATTTGGGTGCAGTATATAATGTATGTCATTTATTTAACAGAAAATAACTGATGTGGAACTTGTGAAATTTCTTAATAAGCAATGATTAAGGTAGTCTACATTGGAGTAGACTGCTCAGTATGAAGTTCATTACCATGTAGTGTCACAGAATGCTACCTTTCAAAGTAATAAAATTGAAGAGAATTTTGTGAATAGTCTAGAAACTCTTGATGGAAAATGATGAACTAAATTCATTTTACTGACACAGAAAAGACAAACATTATTTATAAAGTCAATAAGCAATATGAACAGATTTAATAGTCCCGAGATGAACTTAATAAATAGGTGGACTGGGGTACCTGGGTGGCTCAGTCAGTTAAGCATCCGTTTTCATCTCAGGTCATGATCTCGTGGTCCGTGAGTTAGAGCCCCGCGTCAGGCTATGTGCTGACAGCTCAGGGCCTGGAGCCTGCTTCTGATTCTATGTCTCCCTCTCTCTCTGCTCCCTCCCCACTCATGCTCTGTCTCTGTCTCTCTCTCTAAAAAATGAATAAATGTTAAAATAATAAAAAATAAATAAATAGGTGGACTGAAAATCCAAAATGCAAGGGCAGATACTGTACTGTATAAAGCTGCACAGAGTTGTACACTAGTATGGCATGTAATTTTAAGCAATTAAGCAAGACTCAGTTATGGGAAAAATGCCCTAGCTATACATGGATAAAATAACACTGTCCCCATTAAAAAATATTAAATATCATTAAAAGATAAACATAAAAATTAACTCATTATGAATGGTTGATTATAAATGCACATATAAAATTACCTTGTGTCTAGATTTTTTTTTAATGCTGCAAAATCCACAGAAAACAATTTACTTGTCATTTAGAAACAGATAACTTGGTTTTGGTAAGATCAAAAGGCACAATAAATGAGCAGAACTAGTTTCCACTTGGGCATAATACTGTTGATCCAGTGGACTTGAATTCACAAACAAAATTTCCAGTGACTTTGAATCACTAGATTTTATTCCCAGTGTGGTCTGCATCAGAAGTTAAATTAGAGACAGATATGTCCACTGGCAAAATGGCCTATTTAAACTATTGCACATCCTTTTGGGTTTTGTGAAACTTGAGCATTTTCTCTTCTAATGGATTTCAGACTCAATGAGAATAAAGTTCTTTTTGTATTATATTAAAAGGAAAACGTTTTTCAGGTTAACTTCCAAAGGGTATTAAAAATCCATATTAATGAAAATATGGGAAGAATTTTATTCCATGAACCTTTCAACTCTATTTAAAAACATCTGTAATACCATGGCATCTAATTATCACTCCTACAGGTTTCCCCACCTCCTAGGAGTTCAAAGCAATTTACATAGTTATCTTACTTTGACAGAGAAAATCATTTAGCAAGATAAAAGAAACTGAGGCATATAAAAGGTAAGAAGTTTGGTCACTAGTATACAATTTGTGATGAAATAATGACATTTATTACTTGGTGGAAGAATAAGGTGATGAGATTCAGTCATATTCTTCCACTTAAATTCTGTGTGATCTTGGAAAATTACTAATGTCTCTGAGCCTCATCAATTCTGTATAAAACTAAATCATCTTCCCTGTGCAGAACTGCAAGTTTCAGGAGCACTGAAATATATAATTCAGAGTTTACTAAGTTATAAAATGCTGTTTATAAAATATTTCATTTTTAACTTTTAACTACAGTCTTTCAAGGAGGAACAATTAGTCATCTAATTAGTCACTTGCTCAAGAAGGTTGAATGTCTCAGGTTTATTATAACAGTACAATTTAAAAAGTTCATGTATCCAGACCATTTCCTCATTACACTCCTTAATGCAACTGGAACCCCAGCCTTAAGTACAGTGTGGTGGGATCTTGAGGATGAAGCTGAATAAGGATCAAGTGTTGCCTGGAACAAAGGAGAGAACCACAGTCTATGAACTAAGCATAATCGCTGAAGAGGACCAGGAGTCAGGATTAGACCAAATCAATCATCAGATGTCAGACGCAGGTATAAAGGCATAATTAGGTGATAGAGCAAGAAGTTAGGAATTGAGGGTATCAATAAGAGGTCAGGAAAGCCTGCAAGACAAGCCAATGCAGTGGGATTCCAAACGGAGACCCTAAACAATTTAAAGCAGGAGATTTTTTTTAACGGATATTGGCTGCATGGCATAGGGATAGCTCAGCTCAGTTAAAGGTACAAGGTAGGCTAGACAATAAGAACTGTGCATATTAAAACCAGAGAAGGATGTCAAAACTTCCTAGCTGCCTTTCAGTGAGGGACAACATGGAGTCTTCCCCTCTTCATAATTTTGTGAGGGTGTTACATTACTAATGCTCAACCTGGAGGAATGGAAACAAACATTAATTGAAATCAAATAAAAATATGTGAAACTTGGTGATTTATTTTTTTGAGGTGAAAAATCACTTTGCAAATATTGTATATTTCTGTGTAGAAATATGCAAACACCAAGGTCTTTGTACAATGGTGCTTGTTAAACATATAACTAAAATAATATGTTTAACATTTATTTAATACATGAGGAGGCTGCTTCATTCATTCAATCATTCATTCAACAGGTGTGTACTGTGTGTTTACTATATGTTAAGTATGTACTCAGGAAAGATAGGTCTGAGTTCACAACCTTTAGTGAGACAAATTGGAATGGGTTATTACACTTGTTGAGTATTAGATATAGTGTTTTGAAATGTAAAAAAAAAAAAAATAATGTGAGAGATAAGAGAAACACAGGGTACCTGGGTGGCTCAGTCAGTTGAGCATCTGACTTCAGCTCAGGTCATGATCTTCTGGTCCATGGGTTCGAGACCTGCATCAGGCTCTGTGCTGACAGCTCAGAGCATGGACCCTGCTTACACACACATTGGCCATTTTTTTTTATTTTTTTAATTAAAAAAATTTAATTCCTAATTGCTATGACAAAGTGTGTGAGTTTTCAATTACTCAGAAATAATTAAATAGAAGAAAATTGATAGTTTGCTACTTTTCTTCACCCAAATCTAGAAAGCCCTCTGATAATCAACTTTCAGCATATGACTAAATCTAGATTCAAACAAATCTATTAGGCAAACCAAAATCAAACCAGTATGTGGAAAGAAAAATTATTCTGTTATTATTTTTGAGTGCCCATAGTATTGTTATTCTGAGCTTCATATGCATAATATGAGATAAAGTAAATGAATAATTAAGAAATATTCTAATTATATCATCCCTGGTAGTAAGAACCAGGATTCTAAATGTGGAGATGGCAGATTCAGGTGTTTTTCTGAAAAAGGGTAAATAAAAACCACTATAATCCTGAATTCAGATAATTAAGTATTGGTATGACCTACTTGTGAGATATTTTATTCTTATGAATACTGTACCAATAAGCAGTTCTAGTAACCTGTGTTGTTGATAATATCATTTCCCAATAAAAAAAAAATCAGAAGTTTTAGGAGAAATGATCAATCTAAATCTGACTTGTCACACTAGATGGTCATCAATAGGATAATTCTGATAGATACCAGGAACCAACTTGAAGGGGCTTCTACTAGCTAAAATAGGAAAATTTGAGTTTCAAGAAAAATAATAATGGCAATTAGCTGAATTTATCAATATGATTAAATTCATGATTTCTTGTGTTATCAAAAAATTGTTTATCTTCGAAGAATGAAAGAGAAACAACTTGTTAACTTAGAAACTGGTAAATAAAGTCAAAGAATCAAGCATTTATCCTCCTTTCTCTATATGAATTCTACCCAGGTAACCTAATAGCAGATAAGGAGGAAGTGTTCCAAATAACAAATGAAATATAAATGACAGATTTAGAATATTCTCATTTTGCAAACCCAGTATATTAATGGATGTAGACATTGTCCGTCAATAGCTACTAACATCACCAAAAGAAGGACTAACAAACATTGTCTACCTTCAGAGGAAAGAGTATACTACCATCTTCAAAAGGGCCACACTTAAGTCTGGTCAAGCCTATGGATCCAGCTGCCAATTTGTGAAAAATACAGAAGATTCAGCACCATTTTGAACTCTACAATGAATGTACTATCAGAAATTTCTAATCTATACTAAAGTCTACAGGTGAAATGACCTAGATTTTTCAACAGATGAGTTATAAAGAAAGGAAAAGGATGAAGGGGGAATTAAAAAGTCGTATTTTTAAAAGACTTTCAAAAGCAAGCTATAGGGATGATCAAATGGGTGATAAAAATGAATTAACTCAAGGGATTAAATATTTAAATTATCAGTAATGGCTATTTATGTGTAGAGAGAGGTTTGAGGTTATGATGAGGCACAGTTTCTGGAATCACTGACAAGGTTCTAGTTCTTATTCTGGGTGAGATATTTACAGTTACAGAGATATTTACTTTATAATAGCTCATTGTTATAAAGTTTTTAGGTGTTTTGGGGCCTGTATTATAGAGTATATGTTTAAACATAAAACAAAACATCAAATTGACATGGCCTATTATCAAAATATGCTATTAAGCTTGGCTACATTGTTCATTAGTATATCATTTGTTACATGTAATTAGTCTCATTTTTTAGGATTTTTATGAAAGTATTTAATCTCAAATATGCAGTAATTTTTAAACGGGGAGAGTGTTAAGGGCCATATGATAGACATAACAGTAGAGATAAATCTTTAAGTCGAATGTTTTGAGAAACTGGCCCATGTTAGTACATAAAATCTACTGATAATAATGTACAGATTCAATCTTTAGAGAACTGAAGGGCAGGACTTTGTTTTGTTTTGTTTTGTTTTCTTCTGTAAGGTATCTTCAAATGTGATATATTTTATTTATACTTGTTTAGCAAACTCAACTGTCCTTAGGGCATGAAGCTAGAAATTGCCTTTCAAATAGGTGCTTAACATTTTAATATTACATTTCATAGCTGTTTGTTTTATGTATTTTTATTAAATACTGTGCCTTCAGAATCAGAATAGAAATTTATAAGTCAAACACATACTCTAGTAATTTTATTGGAAATAAAAAAATAATTCAGATGGATGAACTTCTTTACCAAACGTATTTGAATTAAAGCCAAGAAGCAAAAGCTAAATTTCGAGTTATGTTTTCAATCCATAGTGTATTTGGATATCAGAAGTTTTATTGGTAAACACTAAAATCACTTGCTAAAAGATGAGAGGAGACTTTGGAGATAACAAAATACTTTGGTGCATTTGAAAACATAACTTTTGTCACTGTGCAGATGATGGGCTAATGAGAAATAAAAGAAGATAGTACTTACGAGCGTGTCCTTTACAATTTGTTTTAAATTGCCCTATTGTGCGTAATCATAGTTTCAACTTTATTTGTCTCTAAATACTATGATTCATTCTTTAGTTACGTGAATTACATATTAATTTATTTAATAATATTAACCTACCATCTTTTGTAGTGACATTATATTTATATTTAAATATATAAAGAATAATAATACTTATACATCATGGCCAAATCAGAAATATATCTGTTATTATGTAAGCCAAACAAACTAATAATAAGAACCAGTGGAAGTAAATATCAAATATTTAAACATAAACCTCTTGATGAGAAAAACAACTCCACTTCAATTGGATTTTGTTCTGACTTTGATGTTGTTGTTTTTACATTTGTGGACAAAAGCCATTGCTGGAAAAAAAGGCCGGGGGGAGGCAATGAATCCACAAAATTCTTTGTCATATTTCCTTTTCCTTCAACTTTATATATATGTCCTTTTTTTGTTTTGTTTTGTTTTATAAACCATAAATGTATGTAAAGTGTGTTTCTCAATGCCTGACATTAAGCATGTGCTGGGTAATTGTAGCTGTAACAGAAACATCTCTCCATTTGTTATCATCAGGATCTGAGTTCCAGCTCTTAACACCAGGATGATAGTCAATTTTAAAAAAAGAAATTCTTTTTTACTAAATTAATAGCCAGAAATTAAGACCAGTAATTATATATAATTTAAGCAATCTAGATCTGGGGTGGCTAATATTAAAATATTCTGAATACTCATTATATTAACCAGAGTCCATACTTTAATCAATGTCATTAAGGAATTGTAGAGTTCTGATATTTAAAATCCAATACTAGTTAAAATTTAGTAAGCTGACAATGTTCTATAAAACTGAAAACTATTCTCCTTTGTACTCATATCTTCTTCAAGAACTTGATTCTGTTAACTAGAGTTTACAGAGTATATTTGCTTAGTTCTGTTCTCAAGGGTTCAGTATTAATGGCATATAATTGTTAAATCCTTTGATAGTTTCTTAAACTCAATAATTTTAAGATTGCTTTGACCCTATTATTAGTAAATTTCTAGTTGTAAAGAAATTAAATATTACTCTCTGTTCCCATGTTTTAAAGGCAATCCAGACTGGTTCTAACTACAATTAGTTAGGCCTAAAAGAAGGAATGCATTTGGCCATGAAGAACGTACAGAATTATTGCAAATATATTCACTTCCAATTTCTATGTTCTTACTGTGACACTTTAAAGTTTGAGAGCAGATAAAAACTTGTCAAATACAATACGGTTATTGAATTTCTTCTAAGGGTATATGCAGTTAACACATAAGTCACTCCTCTTTCCATACTAATAAGGAGGGTAAATACAAGGAACGTTTCAGTGGATTTATTGCCTTTCATTTTACCCCCCAAAGGCAGCTCTCAATTTGTCTGTAATTATGAAGAAAATCTGGAGGAAAAATACCATCTGAAATGTAAATTCAATTTTCTAGCCCAAGGATCTATATTTAAATTCTTCATGGTAGAATGTTTACTTCTGACTAAACTTAGTGATGGAAATTACTAGTTTGGTTTGCTTACACAGTAATAATAAATATATTTCTGATTTTGCCATTGTGCACAAGTGTTATTCTTTTACGTTTAGTCATATTTTATCACGTCTCATTAAGATTTAAAACATACAAATTACAGTAATAGTACCCAAACTCTAACAGAAGAGTTTCTGATCTGCTATACAGATTTCATGATTGTTGTCAAATACATATTTAAGACTCTGGCTGGAGGTGAGGGGTAACGAATGGAAGGGTGGGGTGACATTGTAGTTTGGAAATCATTGTTTTTACCCTGGACACGATTACCTCTTATGGTTGAATTATAAACTTGGAGGTTAAATTATTATACTTTTTGCTGTCGGTTGAAAAAAACATACCACTTCTCTACTTCTTGCTACATTTGTGCAATCAAATTTATTTAGAGAGCAATTAAACTTTTTCCTCCTTCCAAATATAGGCACAGCATACATCCCCAATCACAAAGCCATTTATTATACTATTCCCAGTTCCACCGGCAAAATCACGTACTAGTGTGTCTACCACTGAGAGTGGTGCCTTCCAATTAGGTGGCATGGCAGGGGGCAAAGATAAATCTGCATTTCCACTTCCAGAGAGTGTCCTGAAGCTAACAGTGCTGCTCAATACCGTGCAGTAACTAGGAGGCTGAAATTGCTTGAAACTTTCTGGAAAATATTAATTGTGACATTTTAAAATAGATCCCTAAGGGAGTAGTTACTCTTTTCTAATCATCTTTGCCATATAGATCCAGATTTAATACCTGGAATGCAGAAGCAAACTGAATAGAGATAAAGTCTATGAAAATCAGCCTGTCATAGTATATACTACATTCTGCACTATCCAGATCACTTGATTGCATATTACCAATTCCTCACATTTTGCCTTGTCAGAAAGTTGCAGCTGGTGATCCTGTTTCCTGGTGTGTAGTTTGAAGAAATGAGTGGATTTTAGCCATGTATTTATAATGAATGTTGTTCTAAGGAAGGGAATAAGATAGAAAATTTAGCAAATGGAAAGGAGATTTAGGAAGTAGTTGAAGAGGTCATTTTAATGCTTGCTAGAGTTCTTATTTAAAGAATTAAACTTTGGGGTGACTGGGTGGCTCAGTTGGTTAAGTGTCCAACTTTGGCTCAGGTCATGATCTCATGGTTTGTGGGTTTGAGCCCCGCACTGGGCTCTGTGCTGACAGCTCAGATCCTGGAGCCTGCTTTGGATTCTATGTCTCTCTTTCTCTCTGCCCCTCACCTTTTCTCTCTTTCTGTCTCTGTCTTTCTCTCTCTTTCAAAAATAAATAAACATTAGAACATTTTTAAAGATTTGAAGTTTAATATTATGCCAATTTCATAAGAAAGAAATAAAACTCAGGATATTATTTCATGTAACATATGTTAAATATTTTAAATTTTATTTGTATTTATCTATAATACAACATCTATAGAAGTAAAAGGCAAAGTCTTTACAGTAAGTTCTGGATTGAAATAATCAGTGGATTTTGGCAAATCGCCATTTCTCAGAGTCTATTTCTTCTCAATAACATGTATGAAACTATGCCTTACTGAATTGACAGGTCCAGATATGAAAATATTTGTAAAAATATTTTATGAACACTTTACGTCCTACACCCAGAAAAGTATGGAGAAAATTAACCTCTTAAATTTCCCTAAAACTTGTTTTGTTTTTTTTTTTGAGGTAAAAGAAGTTTTCAAAATACTAATTTTGAGATGTCATATAGGTCAATGGAACAAGTGGTGGTCAATAAGAGAATATTGTAGGTCAATTATTGGTCACTGGACCCACTCTCTGAAAGTCCAATGTCATCTGATGTTGAAATCACTGCAATTGCCTGTTTGTGTGTTTTAATCTATTTTTTTTTCCAATCGTCCTTCATTTTGCTCAGACTGGTGTCCCTAAAAGAGAATTTCATCAATTCTCCAGCTTATTTAAAAACTGTAGGTTTTTAAAACTCCAGCTTATTTAAAAACTGTAGGTCGCTCTTGTTAATCCATTTAAGCACAGACTCAAGAGATTACAGACCAGCCAAAATCTGCCTCATTTTTCCTCTCAATATTTACCTACCCAACTCCTCAGTACAAACCTTATGGGCCCCACTACAGTTCATCTTCCCCACTTCACATTATGCAGCTTGCCATCTACTGTGATAGACAGTTTGTCTCCATCCCTTTTATGTCTCCTTATTGTTTTGCTGCAAACTACATAGTAACTGCACTTTTCAGTGCTGTGCACTAACTTGGAATCATCTTGTTCTAAATCCTGTTCAATCTATGAATATTCCACAAACTGGAGCATAGACTTTGAAATCAGAGACCTGACTTTAAATTCCATTTCCATACTTATTAGCTAGGAGAACCTGGGCAAGTTTAAGCCTGTTTATCAAAATAGGATTAGGGCTTCTTACCTTTAAAAGTTGTTTTGAAAATGTAGACAATTATAAAAAAAACACTGAGCACACTGCCTGGTACATAATAAATTTTCAATAAATGTTGATTTTAGATATGATTATAATTGTTATAATTACATATTTTCTTACATGATTCTTTTGTTTTAGGTACATTTATTGTGTGTTATCTCTTATATACCATGTCTGGTACATCTTGAGTGGTTTTCTCCTTCTCTGTATGATGAGCGAATAACATTCTCCCAAAATTGTCCATGTCTGAATCTTGGAATTTGTGAATATATTAGGTAACAGGAAAAAGGGGAATTACAGTTGTTCCTGTAATCAAGGCTGCTAATCAGCTGATCTTAACATAAGCAGATTCTCCTGGATTATTCAGGAGTAACCAAAAGGGTTCTTAAAAATAGAGAGTCAGAAAAAGAGAATCAGATGTGATGATGGAAGCAGTCAGAGTGATATTATGCTGTGGCTTTGAAGATGGAGAAAAGGGGTCATAAAGCAAGAAATTTAGGTGGCTTCTAGAGACAGGGTAGGGGGGAGGGTAACGGATTGGTCCTTAGGACTTCTGGAAAGGAATGCAGACCCGCTCAACCTTGGTTTTACCTCAATGAGACCCATGTTGAACTATCCTGCAGGACTGTAAGATAATAAAGGTGCACTGCTTAAGCCACTACATTTGTGGTCATTTGTCACAGCAGCAAAAGACAACTTTTAGACCAGTCTTTTGCAATAACAACCAGCATGGTACTGGCATATAAAAGGTACTCAATAAATGCATGTGTATTTAAAACACCACATTTATGCTGATTCCTTGTCATGCTGAGAGAGAGAGAGAAAGAGAGAGAGAGAGAGTATGTGTGTTTTAAGGGTGGGAAAGATAAGAGAACAGTCTCTTTTTATAGTTCTTGAATCTAGAAAACAGTGATCCTGACTACAAGAAGTAATATGTTTATTGCACTTTTTTTAAAAAAGAATAAGTTGGAAACACACAAGCTTTAGAATCAGCTAGATCAGTGTTGGAATCCTAGGTTTATTTCTAAGTATCTGTATGCCCTTTGGGATTGGAGCCTTATACAATATATTCCATGTCGCATTTACCTCATGTAGGTTCTAGTCACCAAAATTATATAAGTCCCCAAATATCTACACAATTCCCAGTGGCCTATAAATCTCCGTTCCCCAGGGAACCATATTTCTTTCTACAGATGATACAGGAAGTCATAATACGGATTGATAAATACTGTAGTACCATTTGCCTTTAGGGGAAAAGACATGACCACAGGGGAGAGGAGCCAAAGGAGCTGAACTATAACCTGGCCTTAATACCCATAGGCTGAACCCAGCAGGATCCAGCTCCCTGTGAGATTTCCTCAACAAATGGCCACTGCAGTAAATTAATAGCCCTGACTCTAATTCACATAACAGTAGAAACTTACTCAACTCATTTTAGCCCTAGTTCCCAAATCTCAGTTCTGATAATGGTGTCCAGTGGCTAGAAGGCACAAAATGCATGCATTAGCACCAAGTATCCAAGAAACTTAACTCCACCAGGGATGGTAGGCATCCTGAGTTTGGGAAAGATTTTAAAGAAACCATGAGTAAGAACTTCAACTTCTTTGGGCCTCAGTTTTCTCAGCAGCAAACTATAATAAAAATGGTTTTCCTGCAAATTCATACTGAGAATTAAAATTGTTTCAAGTACCTAATACTGTACTAAGCATAATGTAGGTAATTATTAAAAGATAAGCTTTTATTTTAAATGGAGCAAATACTAATAATGCAAGAGAAGGAACCAGTACTTCTGTACTCATAAAATGTGCCAAGGAAATTGTTCAGCTGCGTCATTCCCTCAGTTTTTAAGTGCATGAAGAAAGGAGAGTTTATTCGTTTTCTATACTCAGAAGTGCACTTCCAGAGCAAGACCACTCCTGACAAGCCACTTGAAAACCACCCAAATAGTGTGTGAGATCACATTGTTTCTTATTACAAATTACATCATCAGAACATTCCAGAAGCTAGAGTACCTAGCTTGACACATCTCTGGAGGCTGTGAAATTACTGAACTGTGGCAGTATAATATAAAAACCAGTAGCATTCTCAAGAAGGACCATTGCATTTTAAAATATATAGAATTAGGAAAAGCAATACTACCACCATGGTGTGATGCAGGGAAAGAAAAAAAAAAATCATGAATCCATATGGCTATTGTCTTAAATCATCAAAAAGTAATTAAAATAAGTGAAACCAAAGCAGCCTACAACTACATATAAGCCCAGATTTAATGAGTTGTGGAAAATGTAATAAACTAAACAAATCACACATTACTATTAATTAATGGGCTGTAAAAGACTTCCAGGTGGCTTAGGCAAATAATTCTTATTTTATATTTTGGAAAGAAGGTTTTTGGTAATTATGAGATAAGTATAATTTATCTTAGCTGTTTTTATCTAAAAACTGTGATATTTCTGCTTTATTATAAATGATTATTTAGATTACTTTAAATACATGTTTTCCCAATTCCTTATATGAAATTATATACATAAATTATTTCTCAATTATTTTATATCAGATTATATTCATCTTGATATAGAAATATTAAATTTATAAACTTATAAGTCATAAATATTTTCTCCATAAATATTCTGCTTAGATGAATTAATTTGATTGGAGGATATATTATTATAATTTTCATAATACGTATATCCCATAAATACAGAGAAATGTTATTTGAATTCTTTTTCTGGTATCTGGCACTCTTTTGTTAATCTAATACACATTTGTTATGTCCCAGTGAGAACTCTTTATTCTTAAGGATTCAAAGATTTTAAACTGAACTTTAAGGCACTAATATTTTTATAATGAAGACATATAGTAATTAGGTTATATGAAAACTGGAACAATATAGCAATGTATAATATGCTACTGAAGCATAGAGGGGAGGAGGATACACAGAGGGTATTAAAAAATGAAGGTGGCATTTGCAGCACACCTCACAGAAATAAAAGTTCTCAAGACAGAGATGGAAGACACTTACTACAATAGCTGGCATAAAATAGGTGTTTTGTTAATGTTGTTATATAGATCAAGGCAGAGGCAACTAATTCCTCTTTCTATAATTGATATTCATTTATTAACTTAAAACATGTTTATTATATGAAATGATTATATCGTATTTACATTTAAAGGTTCACAAATATTTGAAGTGTTTATGTCTGTTAGTGGAGGCAAACAATAATTGTGGTCTATGACTCTGTTTAAAGAGAAGATTGTACTTTTTCATATGTTTATATGTGAATCATTGTATTATAATAGAAAATAATCTATTGTCTTTTATCACTAGTGTGATGATATATTAGCAGATCCAGTTCCTGAAAACTTTGTGATAAAAGTTTCATTATGATATACATTAAAAGAAAATAAATTTTGAAATTAATTAGGGAGTTCAGGGCAGGTGTCTTTGAAAAAATTGACTTTGTGGCTGAGACGTGATGAAGACAAATAGGGAGACTTGGGAAGATACAGGGAATGAGAATTCCCATCAACAAGGCTCTTAACAAGACCTTGTGGGGCAGGTGGCTTTGTACATCAAGGAAAGAATATATAGGGCTGATGTATAGTACCAGATGGGACCCAAAAGTAATAATATCATTCAAGAAGTGTGCACAGAATGAGGTCAGAAGAGGGCTAAAATGGACTATTAGGTACCAAAACATGTAGGAAGATAGCAGAGAATCACAGGCCAGAAGAGAAGACAAAAAAAGCAGGAATAATAACAGATACTATCCTGTGATAGTATCTACTTGATTGTAAGTGTTCAATAAATAGTAGAAGTATAGATTTCTTTGGTAAAAGAAACAACTATATGTAAATAACTATAGTCCTGAATATTAATAATATTAATATTAAAATTAAAATAAAGCAATCTTTAAATTGCCCTAAATTTTCCTACTGGGAGACTGTATTTGAGTCCAGAGTTTTGGACTTTAAGTTACATAAACAAGAGTTTAAAAAATTTCTCATTGCAGGGGCACCTGGGTGTCTCTGTCAGTTAAGTGACCAACTTTTGATTTTGGCTTAGGTCATGATCATGAAGTTCGTGAGTTCAAGCCCCGCACTGGGCTCTGCACTGGCAGTGTGGAGCCTGCTTGGGATTCTCTCTCTCTTTCTTACTCTCTTTCTCTTTATGCCCCTCCCCTGCTTGAATTCTCTCTCTCTTTCCACCTCTCAAAATAAATAAACTTTAAAAATATTTGTCATTATAGAGAGGTCTCAGGATTCTGGAGAAAATCAAGAAAAAATTTAATGGAAAACAGGGCATGCAGTTTATAACAAGGGAGAAGTGGGATGTCAATAGCTATAGAAATAAGAAGGTACTACAGGTCCGTATATCTGTATGAGGAAGAGAGAAGAGGGGATATTGCAAATTAACTGCAGTAAAAAAATAAATGTGCATCAAAAGTGGGAGATGGTAGGGGCTCCTGGGTGGCTCAGTCGGTTAAGTGTCCAACTTCAGCTCAGGTCATGATCTCACAGTTTGTGAGTTCAAGCCCCGCATCGGGCTCTGTGCTGACAGCTCAGAGCCTGGAGCCTGCTTCAGATTCTGCGTCTCCCTCTCTCTCTCTGCCCCTCCCATGCTCGCACTCTGTCTCTCTCTCTCTCTCTCTCTCTCTCTCTCTCTCTCTCTCTCAAAAATAAATAAACTTTAGAAAAATTTTTTAAAAAGTGGAAAATGATATCTGGAAAGGTTGGTTGAGTCCAGATGTGGAATTTCTTAATTTGTGTTAATACTCAGTGGAGCATGATAGCTTTTAAGCAGAGGGAGGTCTTGATAAGAACTAACATATCAGAAAACAAAGGGTGATGATCAAACCATTCACAAAGCTATCACAATAGTCCAGATAGAAGGTACATTAAGGACTTCAACTGGGGCTGTTGCACTTTGGTAAGGAAAGGATGGACATGTGAAAATTATTGGGAAATTGGTTGGATATGGAGAGTATTAAAAGATAATGAAGACAGGCAAACAGTGATGTTCCCAAGTTTTCTAGTCTGATATCATTGACACAACTTATAAAAGAGAAGTTCAGAAGCCTGGCAAATTATTATGTCAAGAATATGAATTGAAATTGTGGTGCTGAAGGAGATTTTCAACAGGTAGAATGGCAGTAGCTATTAGAAATAGAGTCAGAAACAAAGAAATGGATCTAGGAGATATGAATTTATACTCCATAAAGCTAATAGTTGAAAACTGAGACAGTGTTTGAGGTAGTTTATAGAAGGGGGAGAGAGAGAGAGAGAGAGAATGAGAGAAAGAGGGAGTTGCCCAAAACTTGGGAATATCTATACAGAGTAAAAACAGGATTACAAACAGAAACAAAGAAAACATATTTTTATATGTTGTGGAGTACTGGGGAGGAAAGACATTAAAGAATGTGCTGCATAAAAGTAACTTCTCTCAAGCTGTTGAGCCTCATATGTGAACTACTAATCTAGGAATGAAGTACTTTTAAGATATTTGAGCATCATATCAAAGAAAATGTTGATTTAGGGACTGTAGGTCATATCCTCAGGCAATGGGTAAATCAAATCAAAGTCAATATTTCTACTGCAGCTCTCTGCAAAGGCACAATATTGGATGGTTAGAGATTCTTATAAGCTTCAAATGGGATGAAGGTTAATATTTTGTAAATTTTGCCATTTACATGTGAGTATAATTCAAGGAAGGACTTATATTCTATATAATGTTGACACTGAGCATTGTATGACTTATATTCTATATAATGCTGACACTGAGCATTGTATGCTCAGGAGACCTCAATATTGTTAAAAATTAATTGAGTGTACAATGGGGAGAAAGATGGAGCTAGAACACCCATGAATTTTACTGTTGAAGGGCAAAAAGCATTTTAAATTATTGTTTTCAATAGAATATAATGTTTACGATGTGTGGCTTTCTTAACTTGTTATTTAAATTCCACTGTCCATCTACTGCCTAACTTTCAAAGAAACAAATGTTGTGTTTTGTTTTTCCAATTTCTTACATTATGCTTGATATGCTGTATGCTAACTTCTACCTTATTCTTCTAATGGAAGTACTGTCTTTATATTCAACACTGCTGTCTTTATTGACAAATACAGTTTCCTTACCCTTATTACCTATAAATAAAGTGAATGCATTTGAAGTGGTTGGCAAATCTTGTACTGGAAAATCTATCCTCCATTGTTTTCCATGATATACTACTCAGTTTCTTTACCTTCTACTCTGTAACTGCTCTCATTGATTTAGTTCTTCTAAATAAAGGAAAAATGTCTGTGTTTTCCTCTCTCTCTCATTGTGTTAGGCTCCACTTTGATGGATAAAAAAGCAACTGATCTATTTTCTACTTTACCCTTCACTTGAGAGAAGTCATAAATAGGATAGATATATTATCTCAAACACATCAAAGGGTCCCAAGCTATGCTAACTCTCAATTTCCTTTCTTATGCTAATGTGAATTTCTAATTTTTATTAGAATTAATATTTTATAATAAAGGAGCACAAGTTTATAGCCTAGATTAAGTATTCAGTCTTTTTAGCATAAGCAAAGACATTTCTTAACCAAACACACATGATACACACACACACACACCTGCACATCAACCTTTAGAATTTATCATCATTAAGGTAAATTGAATCATCTGGTTATATGCCTTTATTATGCAATTGAGAAAAGCCAGCTCATTTATTAAATGAGGTTTTAGGAGGTGGAAATTTCTCTAACAAGCTATTATATTTGTGAAAAAGTGGAAAGTCTGGTGAGCTGCTTTTCTCTAAGATCCTTTTAAAGCTAATCATTTTAATCATCTGTCTGGCCTTGTGGTTTTCCTATTATTGTCATTTACTAGTGACTACCAACTTGAAAAGTTATATATGATTTATAATCAATAATTATTTTCTAAAATAAATAATGAAATATATTTTAAATCCATTTTAAAAGAAAGAGATAATTATGAAAGTTAAATTTTAATACAGAATTGTGTTAAATGTAAATGACGGGGTTTTTTGTTCTTTTTTTCCACTCTGTATAAGGTTATAAATTTTAGGAATGAAATAGTCCTACGTAATCTATGAATAAAGAAAAGCAATTCTATTTTATAGTTTTATAGGAAGATGATATTTTGTCTCCATGGTAGAGGCCAGTGGGGTGGGGTTGGAATCTGTTATAAGTAAAGATAAAGGATATCATTTTGTGGTTGAAGAGTTTTAATGGACCCTAGGTAAGGACAAGCATTTCTAGTTCAGAAAGACAATGTAAAATATATGTATTAAAATATTTTATTTTTCCTTAGCTAGTAATACATAAATGTGTTTAATAAGATCTAAGAAAATCTTATATTCAAAATGATGCAGAGGTGCCAGAGTTGTAAAAGTAAACAAGATTATGTTGACAGTTAATTTTTATGTTTTATATATAAATACTCATTTAGCCTCATCCATATTTATTATGCCATCCAGATTCTGTTAGGAAAAAAATGAACCCAATGGAATTAGATTAATATCCACAAATTTTATATTACTAGTATTTCCAAAATATAAAAACTCAAATAGTAAAATTTGGACCACAGTTAGAGCTTGTTTCCATTAATTTTGAAAGTAGAAAAATACTCATAACTACTAGCTTTTCAACTGATTATGGTTTATGTCCACAACAGTAACCGTAGCTATAAATTTAGGTGCTACAAAAGAGTTTGAACCAAAGTAGGCTAAATGGGCTCTGCCACCACTATGCTGCCCCTGCTGCCGTTGCCCGACATCATTGTCTACTTCCCTGTTTAAGGGCACTGTGAGGCCATTCCCATGCTGCTGGCTGACCAGGGGTAGAGCTGTTAGGAGGAGGTGGTTACCAAGAAGATCTGGCTGCAGGGCTCACTCAAGGACTCCTATCTCTATTAGCAGCTTCCCAGGTTCCAGGATGGAGACCTTACCTGCCATTCTGCCACATCTGGGCCTCTCCCTTGGCCTTTATGGGAAGGACCAGCGGGAGGTGGCCCTGGTGGATGTGGTGAATGATGGCATGGAGGATCTTCATTGCAAATACCTCATCCTCATCTATATCAACAAGGAGACATGTAAGAAGGAGGATGTGAAGGTACTGTTGTCTGAGAACCAGGCCTTCATCCTGGGCAACCAGATCTCCTTTGCTTGTTGCTGCTTCATCAGGTCCTGGCCCCTGCTGCCTGCTGCCTGGGTTCCTTACACCTGCTCTCAGCCTAGTGGTTTGCCTTGTTGCCTGTCCAAGCTCAAGGACTTCCTAGCTTCTTCCCCCACACAGAACCAGCCTATGAATGAATCTGGAAGCAGTGAGAGCTACCGGGAACTCTGGCAGGAGGCGGGGGCTGCCTATCTTTCTTTCCCAAGGACCAGTACAATTTCCAAGAGAGGAAAAAGAAAAACAGATAGACCAACCAGACATCCTTAATTTCCAAGGTTAGCCATTCTTTTTTTTAATTAAAAAAAAAAAAATATATATATATATATATATATATATATATTTATTTTGAGAGAGAGAACAGAAGAGAGACAGAGAAAGGGGGAAAGAGGGAATCCCGATCCCGAGCAGGCTCCTCACTGTTAGCACAGAGCCCAACATAGGGCTTGATCTCACCAGCCCTGAGATCATGACTTAAGCCAAAATCAAGAGTCTGATGCTTAACTGGCTGAGTCACCCAGGCACCCCATAAGGTTAGGCTTATTATAAAGTGAGTACAACTGCAACAGACTGAATGGAGCTTATTTTGGATAATAAAGACATTACTGAGACAACCATTAGCTGTGTATCTCCTTAATGGAGTTTGACCCGGTATTGATAGTCAGTCAAATTGTCTGAATTCTATTCATTTTACCTCTTTTCTAATTAGGGCTATTTTGAGTTTCACCTGCATATTAATAAAAACCAATAAGAAGTTCTCAACATAATATGAAATTATGCATCATTAGATTTATTGCAAAAAGTAGCATTAGAGTGAAGCAGTTAGCATGTGTGCTCTCTGTGTAGCGCTGTATTGGCATAACCATTCTGAATAGATAAGCCCCCTGAGATAAAACAGACCAAAAAGTAGTCTGTGTGACTATACTGAAGTATAAGTAAAAAGCAAGAATGATAAGAATGTAAGAACATCATATATTTTACATAGGTTAAATTCAAGTCTTTAATCAGCTGTGCAGCCACAAGTAGAATATAAGACCCTTATCACTGCAAGTTTCTGATCTCAGAGTGTCTATGAGACCATTCAGCCACCTTCAGGATTGTTTGGGTGGTTTAATGGGATATCATATGAAGAAACTCAGCAAAAATATTATTAAGAAATCTGGATCTAGAATTAGAATAAGACCTGAATTTCACTTTCACATTTTGTTAACTATGTCTGTTGGACAAGTGAGCTCCCTCCCTCAGACAGTTTCCTAAATTTCAATATGTTTAAGTGTGGATAATGATAAGTTATGGCATTTTTTTCTTTGTAATTGAATATAAAATTATATTCAAAAAGTTTACTCCAGTTTCTGGCACATAATAATCACTTAATAAATCTTAGCATTTATTGTTAGCATTTTCATTATATACTGTTAATGTTTATATCATTAAATATAAATACTATATAAGTATCTAACAGTTAAAATAAATTGATTGTACAAATTGATATACTTTCATTACAGTGTTTATTTTATGAACAAAGATAGCCTTGCTTTTCTTAATCTCATAGTGAGTGAATCAACTAAGATAAAAAATATTGAAAATATTTTAAGAAAAAAACTGGGAAAATTCTCTAAAATACAAAATAACATGAATATTCTTACTGACAATTTACAGACATACTTTTGGTTATATTCTCATGACAGATGTGATCCTTTCAAAATATTGTCTAATTTCCTGTTAACTATTTATGGAAGACAATTCTCTAAATTCATCTACCTATTAAGAATTGAGGGTTAAACCTTTTTATTTCTTTTCAAGATTTTAAAAATATTAATTATATTGAATATTAAGCAATAAATTGTATTAAATATTATTTCTGGATCTTTTGACATGAATTATGGAAGTGGCACTGGGTAGACACTCTAATGTTGACAACTAAAATAAAATAACATTTATATATACATTCTTAAAGAAGTTGAGAGCAAATTTTGTTTCTTAGTTTGACAAATTCTATCACTATGTCCTGACTCTTAAGTTTACAACCCAATTAAGCTACGAAATGAATAGGAATAGGATATGAAATGAATATTCATTGCTAATGGGATCAATAGAGAGATGTTGCTACAATTCTAGAATCACTTTTAAAAAGTAAACTTAGAGAGCTTTCTTTTGTCTGCAGTCAAGGACACATCTAAAATTTCTTTTATAGAGATGCTGGGGTGACTAAGTCCGTTAAGTGTCTGACTGGATTTCAGCTCAGGTCATGACCTCATGTTTCCTGAGTTCAAGCCTTGCATCGGGCTCTGTGCTGACAGTGCAAAGTCTGCTTGAGATTTTCTGTTTCCCTCTGTCTCTGCCCCTCCCCTGCTCATGTTCTCTCTCTTTCTCTCTCTCTCTCTCAAAAATAAATAAGCATTTCAAAAACTAAAAATACTTTTATAAAAATGTTACTTTTTAATATTTTCTTGGAATATCTTAGTTTGCCTTAGGCATCTATTACAATATGGAAGATATTACCAATAGTATACAAAATAATATGTAAAGATATAACTAAATTTAAACTGGATATTAACACCTGTTATGACATCAATATTAATTATATCCACAAATACCATTATAGGTATTAATGTCCATTTACTAATAATATAACTGTTGGGTTTATGGAGCTTTATAATTTATAAAATATTTCTGAAAAAATTGTATTACTTATTTTGATTTGCTGTTATGCTTATTAGAGAGGACTGTGTATACACCTCTTAAGGAATCATTTTTCTCATAGGTGTCAGAAGGGAGTTCTTTTTGAGGGTAGTGGCCACTGTGGTACTGGAGGATATTCATTTATTCCCTTACTCATTCTGCAAGTATTCACTGAGTGTTGGCTATGACCGTGCATGTTAGAGGTTGGGTATTAAACTAAAGTAAATTAATAGATAAATGATACATAAAATATGTCTTCAGTGAATTCACAATCTTGTAGAGTCAGTGGTATGCTTAAGTTCAGAATGGCTCTTGGGAACCAAGGTAATTTTCATAAATACTTGTACTTCAATATAACAAGAAACAAATATAATAAAGACCATGTGAGATTATATGTATATATATATATGTAATATTTTATATTATACTCTCTATATATATACATATACATATATATATATCTATATCTAATCTATATCTATATCTGTATCTATATATCTATCTATATCATCTGTATGTATACACATACATATAGAGAGAGACACAGAGACAGAAAGAAGGTTGGGGGGGGAGGTTAGTTGTTAAATGGTAGCTCAGCAGGCAAATAGACTGTCATATATACAGATATAAATAAGAATGAAATGATCTTTTTTTTAAATTTTTTTTTCAACGTTTTTTATTTATTTTTGGGACAGAGAGAGACAGAGCATGAACGGGGGAGGGGCAGAGAGAGAGGGAGACACAGAATCGGAAACAGGCTCCAGGCTCCGAGCCATCAGCCCAGAGCCTGACGCGGGGCTCGAACTCACGGACCGCGAGATCGTGACCTGGCTGAAGTCGGACGCTTAACCGACTGCGCCACCCAGGCGCCCCAAGAATGAAATGATCTTAAGACAGTGTATAGTTCACTATAGCTTGAGTAACAGAAAACTGGAAAAACAGACAGAATGTAAATAATAAATAGCTTTGAGACCATTTGTAGGAGTTTATACTTTATTCTAGAATGCATTAGAAGACTTTAAATGTTTTAGGGACCAGCGGATAATATTAGTATTCCTTGGGTAGAGGAAAAGAGGAAAAGATAAATAGTAACCTTTTATCTATATACATCTGTGTCCATACAGTCAAGCTTAATCACGTAATGCCCCAGTAAACTCCATACTTGCCACTTAAGTCCTATCAAGTGGATAGAACGTAACCTTGGCACAGAGAAGTTATTCTGGTCCCAATTTAGTTTAAACTTAGAGTATAAGCACCATAAATTAGATAGAGTATCTCATCTAATTTATAAACTAGATTAAATGGACAATGTCTGAGGATATCCCAAACAAAGCTATGAAAGATGATAAGCATTTTAATCTGAACCTTCTACTCAGACTCATGCAACACCATTTACAGTGTGAACAAGTCTCCATTGCGCTAAATTGAAGAGGACTTTTATTAAAAAGCTCCTGTTTCAGATACACACGAAGACTTATTAGGATTTATAATTAGGATTTATAAAAGGATTTAGAAAACCAATGTGCACTCACAGAATTTGCCTTAAGTACTAAATTTGATTGAAAACAAAACAAACAAAAAGCAACAACAAAAATAGAAACAAAAAGAAAAAAAATGCTGCAGAAAGCTCACATAGAAACTGGGGCCATGACTTCACAGGTGCTGAGGCCCTTCTCAGCTATACACAGCTAATTAGTTGGTAGTGATTAGGAGTTATTCTCTCAGTTCCTCTTTTTCATTCTTTGGAGAAAAATATCAGCCAAACTAATCATCATGTGATTCTTCCACTAGGTGTTATAAAATTATGAGAAGAGTAAAGTGGTTTCTAATTCTCTTGAGATAATAGTTGTATGTTTTGGGGGAAAAATCAAGATTTTTGAGGATATTGAATGAGAATTCATGTTGAAAGGATCAGAAAAATATTTCTCGAAATTGTGTATTTCTCAGTCTGGTTTTAAGATCCTTTAGTTAATTTAAGTTTGTTAGTCAAAGAGTGAGAGTCTAAACCCTGAATTTTGTTCTACTTAACATAGTATTTACAGCACTTAGTATCTTCTATATGGCAGAATATTTCCCTGGAAGGAGATTAAAATCTAGAGAATACCTATACCTTACTTGGAAAGGAGAAATTCATTTCAGTAATTAGACCCTATTTTGTATTTTCAGAATCTTCTACACAGACTCCCTTTTTTCTACCACCAAATACTACCATGTTACGCTGTCATGCCATGTCAGGTAAAACTGTTAAACATTCTCATTTATATTATGTCCAAAACCAAAATCCACATAATATTTTACACTTAAATACTTGGATTCTGATCTTTGTCTCTATAATCACTGAAACTGGTTTTTAAAGGTCTCAAAATCCAAAATTTTTTGAGTATTATTTATAGCATTTGACAATGGACGACAGTTGTCACCTTAAAACTGAATGTCATTAAAAAAACCTGAATGTCATTTATACTTCAGTCCGTTTTATTGGCTTTTTTCCTCTGCCTCTTGGCTTATTCCATTCTTGTCTCCTTCACTAACTCCTTTCTTTCTACCTTTCACTATCTTTCTACCAGAGAAATGTATATACTCCTGAAGGTTAGGTCCTTAGCCGTCTTCTTTCCAGTTCAATTTCTCTTGATGAAACATCCTTAAGATTTCAATGAGTCTGTCATTGTGTTTTGTGGCCAGTTCCTCACTGCCTTTCCTGAGCACCAACCAATATTTTAAAATATTATGTATTTTCTTCTTAAAGTTGAAATAAAATCACCTCATATTCTCATTGTCACTTTATTATGTAACAGTATTATAGATTTTTTCAGTTGAATTAATCAAATCCCAGAATCTTGGTATCATTCTAACTTTCCCATATCTTTTACATTTCTACCCCCATCCATTTAATCATTTGCAAGTTCTCATTTGTTTCAGAGTCTCTTATAGATATCTATTCTATTATATTCAATACATAAGGGATTCAAGTCACTTTTGCCTTGATTACTGAAATGACCTCCTAACTTGACCTTCACGATAGAACTTTCTTGGATACATTTCCCTAGAGCAGTTAGTTGTCTGATCATCTCTGCCTGCTCTGTGAGTGTGTAGAGTGAATTACAAATTTCTCTGCATTTATGATAAACCATCAGAAATGTATGCAGGGACGTCATGGTCAGAGTTGTATTTTACATAGATCATTTTAGAGATTTTAGTGGAGCTGGGGTAGGATGAAGAGAGATGTTAAGGAGTAGAAAATATAGGCAGGCAATTTTTCTAGTAGTTCTGAAGGAGAGAATGAGTATATACACTAAGGAAATATATATGGAATAGGGAGATTTGTACTGATTTTGTTAGCATTAAAGTCTATGAGAATATGCATTGTTCATTTTGGCCCCCTAATATCTAGAATAATGCCCAAGAGAGAGAAGATATTGAGCAAATATTCCATGAATAAAATAACTACAGATGCTGAGCAAAACAAAACAAAAAATTCAATGCATGATGAAGTATGGTATAGGGTAGAAAAGGCAGATTGTAAGTATAGAGTTCAAAGTTAGATTTGAGTTGGAGCTGCTATTTTATTACTAGCCATGTAACTTTGGTAAAACAAGCTTGGATAGCAAGGGTCAGAAGATTTGTACATTCCTGATCTGAGTCTTTGTGGGTTACTTTACATGACGTGAATGAAGAACTGCCTTTCTGCATTTTTAAAAACAAGAAGAAGAGCAGGAAGACCAAAGGTCAAGTCAGGCAAGTGGTTCATTTTGCTAGAGGGCATTTATCACATATGGACAGAATTATTCATGAGTTCCATTAATAATTAAAATATATGTTTGAATGAACTTTAATAAATAAAATACTTACAAAAACATTATGTCATAGAATTAAGGATTTGAGGACAATCTGCCACAGATTTCAACTTTGATTCATTCATTATAACTTCCATTTAAAGCACAAAATTACATATGTTAATTAATTTTTTTCTGTGATCTCAAAGAATCCAAAGGAGTCACACACTCACAATTATTATATCTATTATGATCAGAATAATTTTCCTTTAAAAGGAAGATTTAAACCATATTCTTCGAGTAAAGACTTTATAAAAGAAAAACATAATTGTTTTGTTTATAGAAAACAAAATTACAAAGTACATCAACTTATTTTGTAATAAAATTAGATAATTTTACAACTAATAAAATTATCCATGTCAATGTGATTCATTCAAATTGATATTCAAATGATTTAATGAAGTTATTATGGACAAAATCTCATGGACTAATGAAATAAAGCTTTGAATATACTGTGGAGTTAGCAATTATTCAAATAATTTCATTAGCTATAAATGCTAGTTAAATGTGGTTTTAAAATATAAGGTCAATTTTACCTTAAGTGAAAAAGTTATGAAAAGCTAGAGAAGTAATTTTTGAGTTTTATATAAAAATGAAAGGTTAAATTAAAGGGCTTAAATACAAAGTCTATAAAAATCATATAATCTCTCAAAGAATTAAGGAGGTTATTTTAATCAACTGCTTCAAGGAAAACTAATGGAATATTCTGCGTCTAAACCATCTAAATGCCCTGGAAAGCAATATGTTCGAATTTAGATGTGAACTATCAATTTACCAGGGATGGCATATAAAGATATTTTGAAGCAAGAGACAGCATGAGGAGATTTTATTCTTGATTCATTTTATGTTTGACTTACTAGTATGAATTATTTCTAAAAATCCAAATTTTGGAGAGATTGCTATGAGCTTTAGATATCTGAAGGATGTTTTAGAAGTGTGTGGTGTCACATTATCAATTCCAAAGTCTCATCAGCATGGTAATAAGCTAATAGAGTGACAAAGTTTTATATGGTGTATTCTTGCATGTCACTGAAGAGAAATCACTATACTAGGTGAGGAAATTATCCTCATGATGAACATCAGCTACAGGAATAAAGTACACTCTGTCAAAAATAGTCATTATCAATGTTATTGATAACCAGTAACAATCAGTACTAGTGATAGTTATCCAACTTTGTGTTGATTTATGTCTTTCTGAAGTTAAAAACAGTTCACAGGCATGACTTTACATCATTAATTTTTACTATGCCCTTATGAGGTATATATTTATTAATGCCAAAGTATATTTTTAACATGAGTGAAGCTGAACCACATTTATAAATATTCATTTAGGAAGAACTTAAAATAAAAAGTCTTCATGGATAGACATTTATACATGTAAGGGATGAGTTAAAAGGGGAAATGAGCAAGACTACAGCAGTTTCTCAAATCCATTAGCTCCTCAAATCAAAATTAAAAAAAAAAAAACTATAAGTGAATGAATTGAATAGCTTCATTATTACACTGTAGTTACACTTAAATAATTGGTTCGGTTTTATGTCAGGCTAATTACACTTGCTACTGAACTGATATAGGGACGTTGTTAAGATCTCTCTATAAGCCTCAAACAAGAAATTTCCATAAGAATTAAATGTCAAGAAAGTATTTTCTCCTCTTAAGGAACTTGGGGGAAATTAGAATCCTTTAAATGTCTGTATTTTTTCCGTTTGCTCTGACTGCTGGGAGTCCCAAGGAAATATTTACGTCTTGACCACAAGATTTTGAGACATTATGGCCTACACTGTCTTGACCTCTTATTATGAAATGTATTTTTTCCTGTTGCTGTATTTATTTACTTATATATTTACCTTTTATGGTACATAATTTTATGAAGCAAGTCAATCAAATCACATTTGGAATGAGATTGAGGTAAAATATATTGGAAAATTAAAAAAATATTATGTAAATATACCTCTGCTATTTCATATTTGTTAATATGTTGGGTGACAAGTGAAGAGGAACAAAACTTTAAAAGAAGATTATTTTACACTTAATTTTTCGACATATTGCTACATCACCAGGTAAAAGTGCCAATGCTTACTTCCTTATTCCCATTCCCTTCAAAAGCCAGGATCTATAATGATATTATCAGCTACTGATAATAGCCATAGTCATCTTTTTGCTGTCTCAAATTCATTTAGAAAACTTAGCTTTCCAGGTTCTAACCTTAGATTATCCAATACATAAAGATAATTATGAGGAAAAATTTATTAAAAGAGAAAATATGAAAAGAAGTAAAATAATTATATACCAAAATTAGTATACATCCCCAACTTTCAGATCTACAAAGAGAGACGCAGATACTTAAACTTTTAAACTTGCATAAAAATTAAGCAAGTGGCTCACTGACTACAATTTGAACAATGAGAAGAAATGCAGAATGATTACATACTTATTTCTGTTGCTAATATTTATTTTTGTTATATCATATAAGTATTGATAAAGTGATTATAAAATCGTGGTTGATGAAGCAAACATACAAAGAATTTTGAGAAACTACAATATAAATATATTTTGAGAGAGGAGTTGAAAATCAAATTGATTATGTCAAAGTGAATATAATACATATTTATATTAGAATAGGGAAGGATTGAATACTATTAGAGTTAAATAAGAGGTATCATTTGCCTTAAAAAAGATGTTCATTTTAAGTCTCTTTTACTAAACTGATTTAATAATAATGTCATCCTACTCACTACCAGAACTTATTTGGAACAGTTTTATATACACCTCTAACATCTAGATTTTAGTCTCCTGTAGTATTACGCATGTGGTAAATGAAAAGTAGCTGAATTTATGATTGACTTGGGAGGTGGGCAGGTGATCAAAATATCATTAGTGGAAAGCTAGACTATTTTAAAATATATTTTTGGTTAACAGAGGACAAAAAAGCTAGGATTAGGTGAGTCTCAATAACCAAATTGTGACAATTTGTATATGTATATAAATAAATTGGATTTGCAAAATCTCATGTAATTCTAATAATACTCAAAATCAGAAAGCTTAATATGATGTGTTTGTGTCTAATATGCATATATAATTTCCAATAAAAAGAGAAAGTGACTCTAATAAGATATGTTTAAGGTTATTATCTTTATTGAATATGGGATTGTTAGCATATGGATACTTGTTTCTTCAATTAAATACATATCCATCTATAAAATATAGATTAGTCTGGTTTCTATTAATATAATTAAGGGAAATTCACTTGGTATTTATTTAACACTGTCCAATAAGTCTTAGAATCACAACATTTTAAACAATTATGTCATATTCCAAAAGGCAAAGCCCATGTGAAAGCTATAAAGTGTTATTGATATAACAAAAATAATGTTCAAATTATACAGGAGGTCAAGTCTGTTAAATACGTCTCAGATTTGAATGGAGTAACCAAAATTTGACTGATAACTCAGAAACAAACTCTAGAGTGGGTAATATGATCCTCATTAGAAAGGAGAATTTTAGATCACAATAGCACTACATAGTGTAGAAAATATATCTGATGAAATTACTGGATTATATATGATGAAATTGATGTATAAATGGTAAAAATATTTATATAACAAAAATATTACAAACTGAGTAAAGCACAAAAATATGTCTTAAGAGTAAGTACAGGACAGAGTTTACTCATAAGTATTAATAAAAATTTTTATAATCAATTTGATAATTTATAAATTTTGCCTAATTTTATGACATTTAACATGTTTAATGTTTAATGTTTAACATGTTTAATCGACATCCAAGTAGACTTGGAATATTTAATTTGATTAAATAGGTTTTGATAATTATCTAAACTTACTAAATATATTAGTTTTAAAATATTAGTTATATATTTAAAATTTTATATAGTGGCTGATAGATATAAAGGATTAATGATTTCAGCTTTAAATGTGTGAAGAGTAATAAACATTCTCTACCCACAAAAAACCTTCAAACATTAAGCATCTATCAACAATAAGTAGTACATTATCTATCTATGTATAAGGCTAAACAGAAAATCATGATGTAAAGGAAAGGTGCGACCAAGTTGTTAAACTTACTTCACCTTGGTATCCTTTCACTTAGTTTCAGAAACTGCTTTTTACTTTCCAAGTTCCTACATCATTTTACCCCTAATCACAAAACTACCTTGACTCCTAGAATCCCATAACACCCAAGCTCATATCCAAATATACTGCGAAGCAAGTTGATGGAGTCTTCATTCTCCTCTCTACCACCTATATTTGCATTTTTCCCCAAAGATCTTCTGGAATGAAGATAGAGCTAAACTAAAGAACATTTTAAATATATATATATATATATATATATATATATATATATATATATATATATGGCACATTATATGTATATATGGGCTTCAGAACACAGTTGAGTCTGGTGGGATGGGAATGAGGAAAGGCAAAGTCATAAGATACCACTAATGAATGCATATGTATATTAATCCATATGTTTAATTTAGGAAGAAAGTAAATATTGCTCTAAACCAAGTTTGGGACAGCTGGATGCTGAATAAGTAAGATAGATACATTGGACTTTCCTTGCCTGGTCATTGAACTGTAAATGCTGGTACCAATGTGATCACTGTGGGCTGTGGTATCTGACAGCTGTGACTGGTCTTTGCAGAAATTCTAAGATGATGCAGTCATATAGACACATAGTATCTTACAGTATATAGATTTCTGCTCTGAGGCATACAGAAAACTTTGCATATATTTTGCCAGCACTGGTGATTTGGGGTACAAACAATTGGTATACAAGCTATTATGAATTGTTGTACTTGTGTCAGATAGCAGACCAAAGAGACAAGTATAAGCCACTTAGTATTTGTTCATCAAGTTCTCTGGATTTGCTATATCTGTCTTGGAAGGACTACTCCATTTAGAGAGGAGCAATTAAGAGGGATATTTATTTTGTTTATTAGGTTATTCTTTTGATGTGCATGCTGAAAAGTATTACATTCTGTGTTACACCACACAATATTTTCTAAATTAAAAGGAGTATATTTAGACTACTATCTTGGTATATTTGGTGTATATAAAGTGCCTGTATGAATTCCTTAGCCAAATTTATTTTAAAGATAATATTTAGATTTTTCTAGGACCTAGCTCAATGTTCTCCAAATTATATCCATTATCATTCCTTTATTCTCTTCTTTCTCCTTCATACTCTGTAATAGGATGTCTGGATTCTGGGCTAATTAGAAAAAAATACGTGAGGGAGATTATAGAAAGAAAATCAATTATTCCATTCTTCAGGGTGTAATTTTAAATTAAAATATCATTGTGTGATGAATTACAGAGCCAATATAAGTTACATATAAATTATTAACACAAATATTCCTACCCACCTATTTTTTAGATACTGCAATCCTCAAGAATTTATATTCAAGTAGGATTACTTACTAAAAAACGGTACTAAGTTTGTTTGTTTGTTTTGTGTTTTTACTCAGTAGCTTATCTTTAATTTGGTACAAGCTTTCATCATAAATTAAATAACTTCATGACTTTTAAGAATGCATACAGTTAATTAGATAAATATCTATTTTAGAAAATGTCTATATTCTAGTATATATGTAGGATTATAAGTATGTCGTACTTTTTCCTAATTAAAAATTTGGGACATCTGACAGGGAAGTTGTAGTTGGAATTGGAAAAATTAGCATTTCAGAGGCATTTCTTTAGCTTCTTGACTACAAGCAGAATTTTTAGAATATGTGATCATATAAACAAAAGAATCTACAGAAAATAGTTACTGTAATAAACTATAGAAGAATAAAAGCAGGTAACTAGATATTTTAGAAGGCAGAGGAAAGAATTAAAAATCTATTTTTAAGTAGATTTCAAAAAATAATTGAATTCAAAACTTCCTGTGCTTTCATGAATAGCATTTTTAACCTCCCAGACTAGTGTGTTGGGTTTATTTGAAGAGGACAAACATTTCGGGAAGTTTCAAAAGAAACACATTGGGGGCACCTGGGTGGATCAGCCAATTAAGTGTCTGACTTCTGCTCATGTCATTATCTTCCAGTTCGTGGGTTCAAGCACCCCCTGCGGGATCAATGCTGACAGCTCAGACCCTAGATCCTGCTTTGGATTCTGTGTCTCCCTCTCTTTCTGCCTCTCCCCCACTCTCTCTCTCTCTCTCTCAAAAATAAATAAATCTTTAAAAAATTAAAAAAAGAAACACATTGTTTGTATAGCTTGACCAAGGTTTTACCACATTTTAAAATCTGAGGTCTAAATTAAGCTTTTGCCTAACTAAACTTTAAAATTACATGTATATACACTATATACAGGTACATGAAAAAAAGCAAATACTTTACTCACAGGCAAATTGAAGTATGACTTCTCTACTAAGAATACTTCCAAATGTGTTGGCTGCTAAACACTGATAATGACCAGAATCTTTTGCTTCACTTGGATTGCTGATAATGAAGGTCCCATCTATCAAACTGTAGCGATAGTCACTTTCCAAATCTATTTCTGTTCCATTTCGAAGCCACCTTAGGAAAAATCAGAAGAAATATATGTAAAAATTACTTGAGATATTATAATACTCCCTGAGAGTGTCAGAATCTCACTGGCAGGAATTCTTAAGACTTTAAAAAATGATTAATAGTGAATTTCTACCTGTAATTGGGAACTGGGTTGCCACGGGCTTCACAATTCAGTGCTACTTTCTTTTCATCAGAATCAGTCGGGAAAATTATATCATCTGGTTCTTGTACAAACACTGGCCCATAGTCCACACTTTCTGTAAGGGCCAAAAGGACACACTTTAAAATTTCTCAAAATATCAAGATTCTTTTTCCATTATTTTAGTATTTAAATTTTTTCTCTTTCCTTGTATTCAAGAGACATATTACCAAAAGAAAGTTATAACTAGCAAACTACATTATTTTAGCGAATTAGAGACCTAGTTATAACTAGCAAATTACATTATTTTAATGAATTAAAGACCTGACTAGAATTTCTTAGTTGACTAAGATTTCTTTTAAAATATGACATATATGATAAAAAACAAACATATCAAATATTGGTGCTGTACATTTTAAAATATGTATCTTTGTATTCATCTAAAGCAGAGCCAAAGAAAATAATACTAAATAAAAAGTTTTTTAAAACCCAAAACTTTGTAAACTCCTAGAATGTTAAACATGTATATATATAATACATAAAAAGTCATGAATTAATATTGTGTAACTACTTAGGTTCTACAGATATGAAAACATTTGTCCTCACGTATTGTCCATACATTCATTTCTTCATCCATTCAATCAAGCAATATTTACTCCTAATAATGCTGGGCTATAAAGAATAAATTATGTAATACAAGTAAATATATTCTCATAAAATAAATGAGACATGCCCTAAAAAAGTAAAATAACAATTAAAATATCAAAATTGGGGGCTTCTGGGAAGATGGCAGTGTAGGAGGATGCTGAGCTCACCGCAGCCTGCGGATCAGTTAGATTCCACCCACACCTGCATAAATAACCCCAGAAAATCACCAGAAGACTAGCAGCACGGATTCTCCGGAGCCAAGCGTAGACAAGAGGCCCACGGAAGAGGGTAGGAAGGGCGGAGAGGCCAGTGCCCGCTACTCGGACTGGCGGGAGGGAACCTGGGCAGAGGGGCAGCCCGCCAGCAAAGCAGAGCCCCCAAGTCTGGCTTGCAAAAATGGAGGGGCCAGACGGAGTGTGTTCTGACAGCAAGCGGTATTTAACATCTGGAAAGTTATAAATTAACAGCTCTGCTCGGAGAACAGGAGGACTGGAGGACAACAGGAGGGAGAGTTGTTGAGCCCGGGATGACAAAGCTCAGCTTGGCGGGTAACAAAGGTGCTCGCCAGAGCCATCTCCCTGGCCCATCCCCCAGCCAAAATCCCAAAGGGAACCAGATAATGCTAGGGAACTTGCTTGCACCGCACAAACACCCAATGCTGTGCTTCTGCCAATCCATCCCTCCGGCGGATTTGACTCCCTCCCGGTGCCTGAAGCGGATCTCTGAAGGAAAAGCGAGCTGAGCCTGCCCCTCCCGCCCCCTTGCACCTTGCCTATCCACCCCAGCTAATACGCCAGATCCCCGGCACCACAAGCCTGGCAGTGTGTAAGTAGCCCAGATGGGCCACTCCACCCCACAGTGAATCCCGCCCCTAGGAGAGAGGAAGAGAAGGCACACACCAGTCTGACTGTGGCCCCAGTGGTGGGCTGGGGCAGACATCAGGTCTGAGTGCGGCCCCACCCGCCAACGCAAGTTATTCAAGATAGCACAGGGGAAGTGCCCCGCAGTCCCGCACCACTCCAGGGACTATCCAAAATGACCAAACAGAAGAATTTCCCTCAAAAAAAGTCCAGGAAATAACGACAGCTAATGAACTGATCAAAAACTATTTAAAACATATAACAGAAAGTGAATTTAGAATAATAGTCATAAAATTAATCGCTAGGCTTGAAAACAGTATAAAGGACAGCACAGAATCTATTGCTACAGAGATCAAGGGACTAAGGAACAGTCAGGAGGAGCTGAAAAATGCTATAAACAAGCTGCAAAATGAAATGGAAACAACCACAGCTCAGATTGAAGAGGCAGAGGAGAGAATAGGTGCACTAGAAGATAAAATTATGGAAAAAGAGGAAGCTGAGAAAAAGAGAGATAAAAAAAATCCAAGAGTATGAGGGGAAAATTAAAGAACTAAGTGATGCACTAAACAGAAATAATCTACGCATAATTGGTATTCCAGAAGAGGAAGAGAGAGGGAAAGGTGCTGAAGGTGTACTTGAAGAAATCATAGCTGAGAACTTCCCTGATCTGGGGAAGGAAAAAGGCATTGAAATCCAAGAGGCACAGAGAACTCCCTTCAGATGTAACTTGAATGGATCTTCTGCATGACATATCTAGTGAAACCGGCAAAATACAAGGATAAAGAGAAAATTCTGAAAGCAGCTAAGGATAAACGTGCTCTAACATAAAGGAAGCCCTGTAAGACTTGTGGCCGATCTCTCTACTGAAACTTGGCAGGCCAGAAAGGCATGGCAGGAGATCTTCAATGTGATGAACAGAAAAAATATGCAGCCGAGAATCCTTTATCCAGCAAGTCTGTCATTTAGAATAGGTGAGACAAAGGTCTTCCCAAACAAACAAAAACTGAAGGAATTCGTCACCACTAAACCAGCCCTACAAGAGATCCTAAGGGGAATCCTGTGAGACAAAGTACCAGAGACATCGCTACAAGCATGAAACCTACGGACATCACAATGACTCTAAACCCATATGTTTCTATAATAACACTGAATGTAAATGGACTAAATGCGCCAACCAAAAGACATAGGGTATCAGAATGGATAAAAAAACAAGACCCATCTATTTGCTGTCTACCAGAGACTCATTTTAGACCTGAGGACACCTTCAGATTGAGAGGGAGGGGATGGAGAACTATTTATCATGCCACTGGAAGTCAAAAGAAAGCTGGAGTAGCCATATTTATATCAGACAAACTAGACTTTAAATTAAAGTCTGTAACAAGAGATGAAGAAGGGCATTATATAATAATCACAGGGTCTATCCATCAGGAAAAGCTAACAATTATAAATGTCTATGCGCCGAATACAGGAGCCCCCAAATATATAAAACAATTACTCACAAACATAAGCAACCTTATTGATAAGAATGTAGAATAATTCTGCTGGAGAAATGATGAGTAAATGTGCTGGGGTAGTATTAGTCTTAGTAGCTTGTACTAGTGTAAGAACTCACAGAATTATATGTAAAGTTAGGATCTTTGGCATCTTGAATTATGAATTAAAAAGAAGTAAAATTTTGTCCTTTATTTTTATTAATTGTGAATTTGATTCCATAGTGACCTGAGATCAAGGTTCTCAACTTTGCACAAACATATTTTGGGATATTCTTTGTTGTGTAGAATGTCCTGTGTATTGTGAAATACTTATAATCATGGCTGGTCCCTACCCACTAGATTCTAGCAGCACCCCTACACAATGTGTAATAATCAAAAAATATCTACAGATATTGTCAAATGTCCTCTTGGGTCAAAATTGTTCTCATTTAAAACCACTGCCTTTGAAAAATGAAGAGAGAATGAGGTCCCTGGATAGCTCAGTCAGTTAAGCCTCCAACATTGACTCAGGTCATGATCTCACAGTTCTTGAGTTCCAGCCCTGTGTAGGGCTGTGTTGGAGCCTGGAGCCTGCTTCAGATCTGTGTCTCCCTCTCTGCCCCTCCCCTGCTCACACTGTCTTTCTCTCAAAAGTAAATAAACATTAAAAAATTTAAAAAAGAAAGAAAACTGAATAAGGAAGATTTTTGAAAAGATGTATTTCTAATGTCTGTACTAAGCATTTGGAAGTTCACATTCTTTGTGGAAAACCACAAGAAAATATCAGGAAAGAAATAACAAGAATCATGTCCCAGGAAACTCAAGCTTAAAAAAATTATTTCTGAAAAATATATACACCTCCATATTTAGAGTAAATTTGTTTGTTTTCTTTAAACATGTAGTCATTCTTTTTGGGCAAAGAAAAGCAAAAGTGTTCATGGCACTCTAAACATTCATCCAATAATAACTGAGCACTCACAATGGGCAGGCACTGACAAGTATTTTCTTTGAGTCCTAGATAACCTAGCTGAGGTTCTTTTTTTGAAGTTACAAATAATAAAATATGACATGAAAAAAACTGAAATTTGTTTCTCTATACCAAATGACATTGCTATCACTTAAAACTTTACTCAAAAAAATTTAATACAAATAACTACAAAAAATTACTGTCAAAATATTCTATTGTTGCATTATAATATATTTATAAAAATTTGGAAAAGCCCATGAAACCTTGTCAAACTCTCAGTTACAGTTAATCTGTATGATGAAGTTATGAAAATATAATCCCTTCCAGTGTTTACACATTATAAATATGATCATTTAAGTCAACATTATAAATAATCATGATGCATAAAATTAACATTTAATAGGGACACCTCTGGATCAGTCAGTTAAGCCTCCCAACTCTTGATTTCAGCTCAGGTCATTATCTCACAGTTCATGAGTTCAAGCTCCACATAGGACTCTGCACTGACAGTGTGGAGCCTGCTTGAGGTTCTCTCTCTCTCCCTCTTTCTCTGTCCCTCCCCCGTTCATGCTTTGTCTCTCTCTGTCTCAAAAATAAATAAACGTTAAAAAAATTAAAAAAAAAATAACATTTAATAAATATATTTTATACTTTTATATATTTCAAAACTCTTTAACTTTTGAGTTAGACATACTTAGGTTCAAATTATAGTACTATCATTTTCTAGCCTTGAACCAACTACTTTTATCCTTGTTACTCCGTTTATTTATTGTGGATGATAATGTCTCCTGATAATCTGAGGATTGACTGACATCAGCATTTATAAATACTTAATGGATCACAAGTACTCAATAAATTATAATTAATAATAACAACAACTAACATTTACTTTTAATATAATTACTACACGCCAGGCATTATACTGAAGAATTTATATCTATTATATCATGAAACACTCACAACAACCATGTGACTAAAATTAATCCTCCCTTTTTATGGATGACAAAACGGGCTGAAATTAGTGAACTAAATGTATGTAGTCAATATATGGCAAACCTGGGATACAAATCCAGAATCTAGAATCTGATTACCACTACTCTTACTCTTACTATTATTATTTTGTTATAACATTTATAAAGCACTTTAATATATATTATTTAATTATCTGAGCTGAGAGAATTCGAAGATAAAAACTCTGAAGTTCTGAGAGGAAACTTCTGCAAAATTAGTGGCAAAGTAAACAGTTGATTTTAACTAAGGATCTGTGGCTCTAAATCTTATATTCTGAAAATTGTCAGAACAGGACAAGAGAAATAAAGGTTGTCAGGCTGGGGAAAAGCAGAGGGGTAAGATTTGCTAAATTACACATTGAAAAAATAAAAGACTGGTCTGACCAACATATATTCTGTTGTGACTGCTCATCTTCTGTCAGCTATCTCTTTGTTGTTCATTGTCACTTCCAAAAACATTTTAGCAAGCAATTGGCTGCCCTCTTCTTTCTTTCTCTCTCTTATATTTCTCCTAGAAATAAAGTTCATTGTAAGGGGTTGAAGAACATGTGTCTATGTAGAGCTTCCCAGTCCCCAGGAAAGGGTAATCAATGATGATTCTATCTCTAAAGAGATTCATTTTTAAGATTTCATACCAAGAATGTATGATTATAGGTAAACTCAGATTATTTGATTCATTCTCCTGAAGTAGTACTTCTATGTGTGTCTATGTGTCTATGCAGAGCTTCCCACTCCCCAGCAAAGGGTAATCAATGATGATTCTATCTCTAAAGAGATTCATTTTTAAGATTTCATACCAAGAATGTATGATTATAGGTAAACTCAGATTATTTGATTCATTCTCCTGAAGTAGTACACTACATCTATTGGTGGAGACAATTAATTGCTGTAAGCAATGCCTTTACATTTTGCAGCTTTTAGCTTAACTTGTAGAGGTGAACTTCAAAACATATATGACAATCATCACAAAGTTATTGATAACCTATACATCAAAATCTTTGTTTAACAAAGTAGGAATTTTGAGATAGTTGTGTAACAGACAGATGCCATCACACACAATCTAAATCTCATAGGAGTAATGTTTTGAGGGATTTTTTTCTTAACATCAACTTTTTAGTGAACAGACTACAAGATAGGTATAGTTGGATAAACTTATATTGCTAGTGGTTATTCTCTATAAAATATCAGTTTCATACCTGCAAAAAGTCCTTCCTCAGAAGATAATTGTTTCATTTTAAAACTAATCTGTTGATTCTCTGCTACAAAGAAGGATGAAATTAACATGCCTTCTTTCACTTCCTGCTAGTTTACTCCCTAATTTTTTTTTTTTTTTTTTTTTTTTTTTTTTTGCTTTATGGTTAAGAATATCTGTTTGTTGGGATGCGTGGGTGGCTCAGTTGGTTAAGCATCTAACTTGATTTTGGCTCAGGTCATGATCTCAGGGTTTGTGAGATCAAGCCAGGTGCTGTTAGTGCAGAGAATCCTTTCTCAAAATAAATAATAAATAAGCATTAAAATATATATATCTGTTTGTTGTCTTCACAATTGAAAGACAACCTGGCTCAAAAATTATGTGTTCATTATTTTTTTAATTTTTTTAACATTTATTCATTTTTGAAAGGCAGAGACAGAACGCAAATGGGGGAGAGGCAGAGAGAGAGGGAGACACAGGAACAGAAGCAGGCTCCAGGCTCTGAGCTATCAGCACAGAGCCAGACGCGGGGATCGAACTCACCCACCGCGAGATCATGACCTGAGCTGAAGTCCGGCCACTTAACCGACTGAGCCACCCAGACACCCCTATGTGTTCATTATTAATTTCATTAATGACTGGAGATATTTTTCCACGTTCTGACCACATTTAACGTTACCAAGGTAAAGTCAGAGTCCAGCCTGACTTTTCTCACTCCTAAATGACTGGATTTTCTACCTGGATGTCCATAGGTCTCTTTCCTCATTCTGATTTTTTAAGAATTTTTAGGAATATGTCTTGGTATTAATCATTTTGTATAACTGGTAGGTTCAAGACATTCTTTTTCAGGAAGATTTCTTCTTTATTTGCTCAATTCTCCTCATACCAATTAGGGATATATTTTAAGTCTTTTTTATCATCTGTGTAACAACTTTTATATCCTTATTCTTTTCTCATTTGTTTAACTTTTTGAAATATTATAGCTATATCCCTATCTTTTCAGTTGCTTCCATATTACCACTAATGAGATTTTCAATTCTGTAATGGTTTTATTTTGCTTTCCATTTGTTTCCTGAGCTCTAAAACTTACTTCTTAATGTATTATATCATCATATTTAGTTTGATTTCACATTTTTGTTCTTTAAAGTGTTTTCAGCCCTGTGATTGTCATTCACTCTCTCTAGGGGAAGATACTTGTTCAAGGTTATGGGTGGGGCCCACATTTGATGAACTGGAATCTGGATTTAGCCAGCTGCGAACAAGAAACTGAGGCTTACTAACAACCATATGAGTCAACTTTTAAGTAGATATTCCATGAGTCAAGCCTTCAAATGAGAATGCAACTACAATAACATCTTGATTAAAATCTCAAGAGGGACCTTTAAACAAAACTATCCAGCTAAGCCAATTCCAGATTCCAGACCCACAGTTTCTGTGAGGAAATGAAAGGGTCTTTTAAGTTTCTCAGTTTTGAGATATATTTTACATATAAATACTTAATTAATAAACTATTTTTTGTCTTCCTCTATTACTTATGAGAAAATGAATTAAAGAAAAATAGTAACAATGAGAACTTTGAACTTTCCAGGAAAAATAAAGGATAAAAGTGTCATTTACAAATAATGGTACTTGTGAAAATAAAAATGCTTAATTTAGGGCTTCCTGGGTGGCTCAGTCAGTTGAACACCCAACTGACTCCTGATTTTAGCTCAGGTCATGATTCTAGGGTCATGAGATTGAGCGCCACTTCGGGCGCTGACAACACGGAGCCTGCTTGAATTCTCTCTCTCTCCCTCTATCCCTCTCCCCTACTCATGTTCTCTCTCTCTCTCTCTCTAAAATATATTTTAAAAATGCTTAATTTAAGTTTCATTGGAATGCTGTCCTATAGCCATACACTTAGAGAATTAGAATAATTCTCCATTCATTTTAAGCATTCTTTCTAAAAATTTCTGGGATATGTATCCAGTCTTAGCTTGATCACTTGTAGTAATACATAAAGTCTTCACAAATTACTGTTTTATTGTTGGAGTTATCTTAAAATAAAGTTCATATTGAAATAAAAAGGAAATTTGTGTCCCAGATGAAGACAGCTTTTTACTCATCTCTGCTCTAGAATACATATAGTTTACTCAAGGTTTCCTATAATTGAATTGATTAGTACCTTAATAATTCCTTTCTTAGTTTACAGAAATTTCCTATAAGATTAGAATATGAAGGTTTCATTAAGGATATTTATGTTTTGCTGATAGAATAGTATGGATAATAAGAAATTAATTTAACCAAAATGTTTTTTTTTTAATTTTCCACTTTAATTTATTAAAACAAAGCTGTTTTCTACATAATCAAAAGAACTGGTTTTGAACCATTTTAACCACAATTGATTAATAAATGAAGAAGTATACTTTAAGAGCCCTTTTATACATCAGCTTCCATGAAACCTTTTTGCCATTATTAGTACAAAGTTATATTTCATAAGGTTTTGTTTATTCGTATGAGGCAGGGACCACTTAATTGCTTACTAATCACATTTCCTTTTCCTAGGAACACTGGAAACTTTTTTAGCCTTTCTTATGATTGGATTGGAGCCATGTAATTTCCTTCTGGACCAAAAAGATGTATGTGAAATCCAGTACTAGTCACAAAAAGTCATGCACAATTCTCCATCCCCTCTTTATCAACTAGCTGAAGGTAAAATAGCAGTAGATGCCAGTGAGGACCTAATAGAGATCAAAGGTATTAGATGGGACAAATCTAATGATACCCAAACTCTCCACATGGAAAGGCATTCATTGAAAAACTAAATCGAATGTGATCTGAATGAGAAATAAATATGTATTAAGAAGTTGTTATAACATTCAGAATTTACTTGATTAATATTACATTTATTTTTTTAAGTTTATTTATTTATCTTTGAGAGAGACTACGAGCAGAGGAGGGACAGAGAAAGAGGGAGACACAGAATCTGAAGCTGTCAGTGCAGAGCCCTATGTGGGGCACAAACCCATGAATGGTGAGATCATGACCTGAGCTGAAGTCAGACGCTTAACCGACTGAGCCACCCAGGTGCTCCATAATTAATATTATATTTAAATCAAAATAATTTTCAAGCTTTTAAAGAGGATATAGCTTGATTAGTAAGCCATGTTCACTGAAATACATATAATCATTAGATTATAGGGCCTGGCTTCTATTCCTCTTCCCTAGTTCAAACCTCTTGATTACTACCTAGTTAAGTATAATCCCAGACCTAAGGCTTAAGACAGGAGCTATTCAACCACTCAACCTTAAATATAACTTTATCAGTTATAGTGCTCCAATTTTTATAACTGCTTTCTAATTAATCCTTCAGGTCTGGTACTTTTTCATATACCCAAGTTCTGAAAATAGATTTTCATCCTATGTCTTTATTTATAAATCCTATTTTGTTAATCCTTCTAGAAAGTCTAATGCTATTATGTAGTAGATATTTTTACTTAATGGATGCTGTTTCTTATTTTGTATTTTCACACGAGGTTGACTTACAGTATATTGTCATATGACCAAGAGTCTGACTCCATTTTTCTATCTTTGACCACTAAAGGCTTTCAAGCCCCATCAGTAACTTTTCCCCTTCTTCTTCATCTCAGGAAAAGCTGATAAGCCAGGCTAAATATCTGAAAAACATCCCTTCCTTGACTCAGGTGGGGAAATTTACAGTCTACAAACCCTGACCCACATTGGAATTTTCACCAGTCCCCACTCCCCAGCCACAATAAAACCCAAAGCAACTCATTTGTTCCTTTGCTCAAGCCATTTTCAGACCAACCTATTATGTTCTTATCAGCAAGCCTCATGACATGAATAATAAATCTTTTCATGCCCTTCTGGCATATGTGTAGCATCATCAATCTGTACCTGAACCAATTTTAGGTTGTGGAGTTATTGATCTTACTCTCTGCAAGGAAACCACATAACAAGTTAGGGCTCAGTCATCTGCATAGAGAACAGAATTTTCTCTAAGGAAAACATTCCTTCAAAGGGATTTTCACCCATGGAAGCAATAGGTCTCCAAACCTTTAACTAAAATATAGAAGGTAGACATGTGAGAAAGGCACTGTTGAATTCCCCTGAGAGAGGTTTTTCTTAGCTTTATGTCAGGAAAACAAGATATGTTGTTGTTTGGTCACAATGACCCCAGCCATGGAGATAAGCCAGGTCTAGGTTTGGAGGCAATCATATAGCATGGCATAAATTACAGATGTTTAAATTACATTTGTAAATCATGAAATCATATAAATAAATATAAATATAAATATAAAATTTCTTTTTCTCCTTTTCCCTTTTGTTATCTATAAGCCTTAGTGACAATCCCACCCACCCAGGTCTCAGCAAGCTCCCAAAACAATATGGAATTGACGGACATGTGCTTCATCTCCATGTTTAGGCAAGTAGCTCTCAAATTATTTTAATAACAAATATTTTATTATTCACCCTTTATAATTCTTAAATTAACAGATACCTTCGTACATATATCTTTCTGATTAATGAAAGGACAAATCAAAGGGAAGTAATTTTTTTTTTAATTTTTTTTTTTAACGTTTATTTATTTTTGGGACAGAGAGAGACAGAGCATGAACGGGGGAGGGGCAGAGAGAGAGGGAGACACAGAACTGGAAGCAGGCTCCAGGCTCCGAGCCATCAGCCCAGAGCCCCACGCTGGGCCCGAACTCACGGACCGCGAGATCGTGACCTGAGCTGAAGTCGGACGCTCAACCGACTGAGCCACCCAGGCGCCCCTCAAAGGGAAGTAATTTAACATAGAATAGTATTAATTTGATATGTAAATTCTCAGGAACAATTATAATAAAAGATATAAGAAACTAATCAAAAGTTTGTTTCTGTTCATAAAATCCCCACAATTACAAACTGATCCAAGTATGGTATTGGTGGCTCAAATATTCTGAGTGGCATTATCATTAGGTGGTGTGATTTTTGAAATGGTCAACAACTCCTGGAAAAACTCTTAACAAAATTAAATATAATCTTCATGTAATTTATATGATTTTGCATTGGCATGCCCATTATATTTCAAAAATATTTTGTATGTAATATAATACAAAGCTGGGGTCTTGTCATAGAAAATTCTAAAGAGAATTTTAATCATTTCTCATGTGAATGCCTGGAAGGACATTTAAGATCCCTGTGCATTATAATTATAGGTTATTTAACATTCCTGGTCTCCACTCTCTAACTTGAAGTGGTGTCATTGAATTACTGAGACAACCCAAACTACCCCACTTCTTCCTACATCTGGGAAGTAGTCACCTCTTCTTAGAATCATTAGACAGGAGAAAATAAACATGAAACCACGGATGCCTAAAATTAGCATGGTATTGGCCTTAATCTTCCATGACAGATGTCTGAGTAGGAAGATAAAGCTCTACCGTGAAATGATGAGTCTGTTACCCATTTGCCTTCCTCCCAGTGGAGTTTCTTAAAACACTGGCATGTTATTTGTTTATGGACACAATTGTTTCCCTTGTAGAGCCCTGTCCTAGGATCAAGCTGGTATCCCATCCTAACTCCTTGTGAAATTTCTGTCACTTATAGATAGGCCACCCACATACTAACGTTTTTCCTGCCAAGATGGTTTAAGGGTCACCTCATCTGAAAGTGCTACAGCTAGTTTCCCTAGGGAAGCCATGCTTCTTGGTGTTGGGTCATTTTGTTTCCAGTTGTTTCCTGGATCATGACCAGACACTTAAACTTGTTTTTTATACTGTAATCCTCTCTTAAACAATTGTTCTATGTCTATTTTTTTTCAAAGATTAGGTCCAATGTCAGACCCCAACACTTTCTATCTGCTGATAGCTCTAATTTATGGCTTTGTCTAGTTTATTCATGTAATGTGACGTAAGTATCTCAGTAATATCATCTAGAAGAAATATCAGCCTATAATGTCAAACACAATTACAAAAAAATGCACTTTTAATATCATAATATATTTTATATGATATTCCCCAGAAATTTTAAATTGTTTTATTAGAAATTACACTTTATGATGACATTCATAATTACAAATGTGAGAAAAAATTTTCACACCATGTGAGCTTCTAAAATGAATTCTTGAAAAAATATCCAAAACTTCCTTTAAGTTTCTTTTCAACTTAAAATTGTTTCTTTATAAAAGTTAAACAAGTGTAAACTGTCTTTATAAAACTTTCAAGGATTCCTAAGAATTGAAGAGCATTATTTATTAAAAAGCATTGTGATGAATGTTTCATGGGTAAGTGACATTATGCTGTGCACATAATATAAATTGAGAGTCTAATAGATTTTTTTGTCATTTTCTAATGTAGCTATAAAAGGAAGGTCAGATGATTCAGAGATGCTATCACTTATGAGAATGTTCAAAGTGTACCAACTCCATACAACCTTCAGAAGATGCCAAACTACTATGCTACCATGTCAACAGAAGGAGGACATTGCTTTTGCCTCTTCAATTGTAATGCAGAATACAAAGTTTAGGTAAACAATATTCAGTCAAATGTTCTATCATGGTATATAAATTCACCCTTAATTCAGATTTAAATTTCCTCGAGTAGATACCTCTTTATTCAGCAATATTTGTTAAGCTCCTAGTAAGCTAGCACTACTCCAAGTGACGAAAGCAGATAAAGAATAGTATATGAGATGCTTTTTGCACAAATGACATACAGTTAAATTGGAGAGAATAGTATACTAATGTAAAACAATAATAGCAACTCTAAAAATTAACAATAAAATAAAGAATAAAGTCACAAAGTTTCAATGAATGGTCATAAAATTGTAAGGCGTTTATTAGGATATATTTGTTTTTAAAGCAAGAGAAACTGGAGTGATCTGATTTTTTACATAGGAGTATATCACCCAAGTGAAATACCATTTCCCCTCCTAGAGGGAATTCTTATTCTTATAAAAGATCATCTAAATTTTGTATTTGAACCTCCAAAACAATTTATCAGCAAAGGTTGTTTTGAAGAAACAACAGAAAATTGTTAACACAGAGATTGCTTTGAGTTATGATGCCATTGCACATGTGCCAAATCAAATATGGAAATAAGCCATGTCAACAATGAAATTCAGCCCAAGGTACTGAGGATATGAGGCAACAAATTTGGTAAGGTGTGGGAATCTTCCACATGTCAGCAGCTACTGGTTGAAACTCCAAAGGCTGGGTAGACTCAGAGTGTTATGTAAATTACAAGTTGTGTTTATCATTGAGGAAATGTAAAAAATGCATAATTATATGCTTAATCATAGTAAAAATATAATCTGCTTCAATTGATTGTAACTTTTCCATCTGATATAGCACTTGTAGTCTCTGAAGCTCAGGAATGGACTTCCCTAGTAAAAATCTGAGCTTTCGTGTCAGCATTACTCCTAATCCAGACCTGCCTCTGTTCAAGGAAGATAAAATATTTATTATTTATTTATTTATTTATTTATTTATTTATTTTTAAATGTTTATTTTTGACACCGATTTTAAGCTAACCATCTTGTCACAAATAAAAGAATGAAATGCTCTCTACACTTGTTTACTCCTACTAACACCACCACCACAACAAAAAGAAATGAGGTCGAAGACCAGTTTGTTGGCTATTCATTTATAAACGGAGAAGGTAACGTTAGCAGTAGTTAACAATCCTTGCCCACATCACAAAATCCAAAATTAATGCATATTCTGCAGGTGTTTGAGGTGCTGACTCATAAGGGCTTTCAATTAACCTATATTACCATGAGAATTTCCAATTTAAAACTTAGTCAACTTTTTAAATCAATTAAGTGACACTCACATTCAAACAACTACTTTAGAGTAATTATTAACATCTTCGTGTCTTTTAAAACTAGATAATGCCTCTTCTTGGGTGGAACATTTGCAGTGATAAAATTTGAAGTGGTTATAATTATTACCCAAAATAATAATATCAAATTGAAAGCAAAATACTTTCTGAGGACTTCTCTGCTTGACTCCAGTGAGCAACATTCTCCCTTCAAACTACTGCTCCATTTCTCTTTTTTGCTTCATGATTTTAGCTCAAATATTTTTCTTCATTAACTCTCTCTACTTCCTGACTGAATCAAGTATTTAGTGACTGACTATTCTGTTCTTCTTGAAGTCTTCCTTCTTTTGCACTGGCTTTCTCCTGCTGCTGGAAGTTGACTACTACATTGTGAGCTACCCTGTGGAAAGTTTCACTGAGAATGGCTTCTGGCCAACAGTCCATGAATAATTAAAGCCCTCAGTCCAACAGTTATCAGGAGCTGAATCCTACCAACAACATATAAGTGAGCTTACAAGTGGATCCATACCCATTTGAGTGTAGGCATGAAATAGCAGTCCCGGTTTGTGAAAGACAGAGGATCCATTTGAACCACATCAGTGAGTTCCTGATTCACAGAAACTGTGAGATAATAAACAATAACCTTTGTTCATTCTGTTAGTATCCTCACCATACTTCTACATTTTCTACAGAGGATTCTTCTTACAATATCATAATTTTAGGGTTGTCTTCCTAACATCCATTTTAATTTTCTGTGTTATCTTGTGATCATCTCAACAGGTTGGTATTCTTCTCTAGGCAAGCTAATCCCTATAGCCCATCAAACTTTGTTTATCCAGATCCTGATTATGCATTCTCCTTCAGAATGGAAGTTAGATAGAAGCCAGAGTCTTTTGTAACTAAATTTTGGAAGTCATATTCCATTACTTTTTCCACAATCTATTCTGCAGTAACGGGCTACTAGCTTTGGCCCACCACTGAAGAGAAAGAATTACACTGTAAATATCAGGAGATGGGAATCATTGTGAGTCAGTTTAGATTTTACCTACCATATGTTTAATTATATTAGTTTCAGATTTTTTTATTTTAAGAAATAAAGTATCACACACTTGAGGTCATCTACCTTCTCAATTCTGGTATCATTTCTCTGCTCTCATTCTCCCTTCATCCTTAGAGGTAAGTGTTATAGTCAACTTGATCCCTCAAGTTCATGTTTTTAAAATTGTACCGCATATATACCCATATATGATATCCATTGTTTTCATTTTTAAGTTCTTACATATATATATATTATATGTAGTACCCTGTAACTTTGCTTTTCACTAAACATTGTATTTTGAGATATATCCATTTTGTTTGTCAAATTATATACATATATATAGTTTATTTATATATATTTATACACTATATTTACTTATATATATTTATTCACCTTAACCATTTTTCAATAAATGAAAAATTACAATTTATGTATCCATTTCCTTTCTGATGAATATGGGTTGTCTCCAATGTTTTGTTATTAAACATATACTGCAATGAATATACTTTTATGTTTCTTTGTGTATGTGTGAGAGAGTTCTCCAGGTTTTATATACAAAAGTAGAATTTCTTTCCCAAATTTCTTTGCAAATGAGATTTTTACATTTTTCAGAAAAATCTTAGCTCTATCTTGGGGTACTTCTGGGCTTACCTCTGAGCAGGAGTGGTATGACTTTCTATTCAGGCTCTATTAGTTTTCTCATTTTTCACAAAAGCACGTCAACCCCAGCTTTATTCTCTATTAAGGCTAAAGGCAATTACCTGACAAAAGCCATATGTCAGGGTCTTATCAGAGAGAACAAACTCAAAGTCACATCTAGCCAAGATCTATCAAATTCTAGGATGAGAAAACAATAGTTATGGAAGATTGCTTGGAAAACACTCAGACTCTCCATTCTTTCTGATTCTCTAAATATGAATTAAACTACAGCACCAAAGGACTTAAATTATATGGCACTAGTCCACAGCCTGGAGACTTGCTAATGAAAACATGGTCTACCAAGTAGCATCATCAACATCACATTGGAGCTTTTTATAAATGCAGATTATCTGGCCTTACTCCTGGTCTACTGAGAGTATCTATTTTAACAAGGTTCCCAAGTGCTTGTATGCATATTAAAGACAAGAAGTACAATTTTAGATAATTATTTCTCATTTTGTGGTTGATTTTTGGGCTAAGTATACCTTTATTAAATCTGATAAAGATTCTTATGTACACAATAAAAATAATGTTCAGATCACTGGCTACTATATCAAATAAGAAACTCTTAATGAGGACCCTCCAAAAAAATTTGTCTGGTCTTAGTGTCAGATATAACGGTGCTTCTACTGAATGACTATTTCACTGTATTCTTTGGAACACTGGAAAATATGTAACTGGCCAGAGTTTATTTTTCCTTGACTGCTAATTACCCAAAATAGGGACTAGCCTATAGCAGGTATGTAGGCGCTTACAGTAGACACTTTGAATTAGTATCAAGCCTGGCTCTATTTTAGCTCCTATTTTTGTTGTTTCATCATTTTCATGTGTTTTAACCCATATTTACTACCTGTATTGTATTTATCATTGTAAGCTATATTAATTTACTCTTGGAACAAGAGAACAAAGGAGTAGAACACTAGTTGGTACCAAATTATACCAAAAACAAGAGACTCCTGTAGTTCTGACTACTGAATAGATTCTACTTTGTTGTTGTCTCATGAAATAATGATGCCTCAGGAACACAAATCCAAAACATCTCTGCCTAATGACTGTGATACTGGAATTAATATAGTGGGAAGTTTTTTAAGACTTTATTATTTTAATTATTTTCTTAGTAATCTCTACACCTAAAGTGCGTCTTAAACTCTTGACCCCAAGATCAATAGTCACATGTTCTTCTGACTGAACCAACCAGGCACCTTAACACTTATTTTTTTAAAAGCAATTTCAGATTTACAAAAATATGAAGAGGAAGGTCCATAAAACCTCACCCCTGAACATGCAGATCTTCCCCTATTAGTGACATCACTTGCCAGAATGGTACCACTTCTTTTTTTTTAACCAAAGATAAACATAAATTGACATATCATGATCACTCAAAATCTATCATTTACATTAGGGTCCACTCTTGTATATTATGGGGGTTTAGACAAATGTTTAATGATTTATATACATCATTATGAGAGTCTGAGTATTTTCATGGCCCTAAAAATCCTTTGTCTATGCCTACTCATCTCTTCTCCAAACACCATCACTGGCAACCACTAATCTTTTTGCTCACTCCATCTTTTTTTTTTTTTCTCAGAATGTTATATAGTTGGAATCATATAATATATGACTTTTCAGATTGGATTCTTTCACTTGGTAATACACATTTAAAGTTTATCCATGTCTTTTCATGGCTTAATCACTCATTTCTTTTCAGTGCTGAGTAATATCCCATTGTTTGGATGTATCACACTTTATTTATCCTTTCGCCTTCTGAAGGACATTTTGGTTGTGTCCAAGATTTGGCATTTGTGAATAAGTCTGCTCTAAATATACATGTGCAAGTTTTTATGTAGACATAAATTTTCAGTTCCTTTAGATAAATACCAAGAAGTGCAATTGTTAGATCTTATGGGAAGAATATGTTTAGTTTTGTAAGAAACCATCAAACTGTCTTCCAAGTGGCTGTATAATTTTGCATTCCCACCAGCAATTGATGAACATTCCTATTCCTCCACATTATCATGAGCATTTTGCATTTTCAATGTTCTGGATTGTGGCCATTCTAATAGGTAAGTATGTGCTGGTATCTTCTGGTTGTTTCAATTTTCATTTCCCTGATAACAAGTGATGTGGTCCATCTTTTCATATGATTATTTGCCATTTGTGTTATCTTCTTTGGTGAAGTGTCTGTTAAGGTCTTTGGCCCATTTTAAAAATTAGGTTGTTTGTTGTCTTATGTTGAGTTTTAAGGGTTCTTTGTATATTTTTGTTAACAGTCATTTTTCAAATATGTCTTTTGCAAATATTTTCCCCCAGTCTGTGGCTTCTCTTCTAATTCTTTTGATACTGTCATTCACAGAGCATATTATGGGAATTTTAAAATTATACCAGAAATAAGTAATTTGAAAAATAAAACATGATCAAGGAGCTAACATTATACTTAAATAAAATTTAATGCCAACTCTATGAGATGATGCTCACACGGCAACAACTGGTATGAACAGTGTTTATACCAGTTTTCCTGGTATAAACATGTTTTCCTGTGCTTGGCACCACAACCTAATATGATATTTCTAGAATATTTCCAATAATTTAGTTCTTGCAAAATGTTTCTTTGCATGTTTAGCCCTTCATCAATCATAACTGAACTGTAGTCCAAAGTGTATTGGACTTAAAATCAGGATATATGTAAATGAAAATTGCCTATTTATGGGGTACCTTGGTGGCTCAGTCGGTTGAGTATCTAACTTTGGCTCAGGTCATGATCTCACGGTTCGTGGGTTTGAGCCCTGCATCAGGGCTGTGCTGATAGCTCAGAGCCTGGATCCTACTTTGGATTCTGTGTCTTCCTTTCTTTCTGCTCCTCCCCCGCTAACACTCTTTCTCTCTCAAATATAAACATTTTTTTTAATGTCTACTTATTAGCAATTTGATTTTATCAAAGATACTTATCTGTTCTGATTTTCCACTTACATAGAAGAGTAATAATATCCACTTCAAATATTTATTGAGGGGATTATTGACATAAGCCATACAAAACAGTCTGGCACAGAGCCTGCTAATACTTGGTTTTTAGTGTTTATCTCTGACTGCTAATTCCTTGTATTATTTTGTTGATATATTTAAAAACAATGGAGTTAGAGAATATCTAGCAAATGTTGTTCAAACATAATGTTAATAGCTACTCAGAAGTCCTTACTTTAACTGATGTATTAATGTTGGAAATTTGCATCATTTATTTTCCACTCAGAAATAATGCTAAATATACTCTTTCTCCAGGATCTGGCACCCATTCCTTTGAAATGTAATTATCAAGATAGAGAAGGATAAGAGATTCACTTTAATAAGCACCAATTAATGAACTCACACGGTGAAAGGAGAGCAGAATATGCCACCTGAAAGTATGCCATTTTGGCATATTGATTATTTTGAATTAAAGTTTAAGAAACAGCTGCGGCAAGAAGGACACTCCAGCCCTCCTTCATCGTCCTGAAGGCAGGAAACCAACCTGCCATGTAAAATGGTAGGAGAGTACAAGGCATCTTTACCACCAGAAATAGGTAATATAGGGCCAAGAAGACTATATAAACAAATTTTGTTACTTGTTCACTAATATATTACCTCAAGTCAAAACCTCTTTATCCTGCTAATTCTTCACAAATTTATTGATTCTTTGTCTAAAAGGTATAATAGTTGTCTGCTTTTAATTTTGAAATTAGTTTTTTTCCCTGTTAATATCTTTTATGTCAAATTAATTATTAGGCCAGCCAAAGACTCTACAAGGAAAGAAAAATTTTTCCACACATACATTTTCTAATCACATTGGCCAACCTCTCCATTAACATCCTCCACTTTTCCAGATCTTAAACACTCTGCCACTTTCTGTTTTAGGAGTATTGACTTTTCACCTCTCTCCCCTATTATAATAGTCTTGACCCCAATGACAATAGTCTTGAAAAAAGTGTTCCTTGCATGTTTAACTCCAAAAGGTGCAGTTTTCTTTGATACTTACCATCTTGTTTGAAGGCATCTGAGGAATGATAAAGATTGATGGGGGAATAATAATGTTGAGCTGTCCCTCGCCAGCTTGGTGAAGAAACACTCAGTGTTCCTAATGAAGGATTGTTATATCGTGGTCTAGTCTTTGAACCAAAGAGAGAGGAAGATGAACTCTTTTTAATTCTTAGCAAAGCAGCATATGAAGTAGGGAAATTAGGAAGAGCTCCAGAATATTCTGTAAAAGAAAAACAATAGTAAAAAGTGAATTATGAGGAGAGTTTTATTTTTTTCTTGTGATTTTTTTTTTTTCTAAAGACATTGTGAACAACTTCCTTTGGAGCTGCAACCAAATGCAAACTACAGAGAGTGATAATAAAATAAAATAGAATGTTACTTTTATATTTTAAAGTATTTTCTGGAAATTTCTTCTAGTTACAGTTATTCTGCTAGTAAAGTCAGTTCCCTCACTTACTTGCCAAGAATCAAAGAGTATCTGGATCAATTACCTGATTTTCCCTACAAAGATGACCTCTTGGCATTGGACTCCAGCTGCTTCTTCATTGTTCTTGTGTTCTTTGCCTTATTCATCATTTTTAAGGCATATCTAATCAACTGTGTTTGGAACTGCTATAAATACATCAACAACAGGAACATGCCAGAGATTGCTGTGTACCCTGCCTTCGAAGCACCTCCACAGTATGTTTTGCCAACCTATGAAATGGCAGTGAAGATGCCTGAGAAAGAGCCACTGCCTCCTTACATACCTGCCTGAAGAAGTTCTGCCTTTGTCAATAAACCCTATACCAGCTTTTTGTCTTGTTTATTTTACAGAATGCTGCAATACAGGGGTCTTCAAACTTGTTTGATATAAAATACACTTTCTTTTGTTTAAAGCATTTATTTTCAAACACTAACAAGCTTTTTTTGACATCTATTCAAAGTCGTTTTTTTTTTATCGTTATGACTGTTACATTTTAATAGTGTTTTTGAAGACAATCTAGGTTAAGCAAGAGCAAAGTGCCATTGTTTGCCTTGAATCGGGGGAGGGATGGTGGTGTTCTTTACACATTTTCTTGTGTAACTTTGCACTTTCTTTATATAATAGTTTGCATTTTGGTTATTTGCTGCCCTGGATACTTTCAGGAAGAATGACTAAAATATTCAGGGTGAGTAAGTTGGGTATAAGATCTGAAGTTTTAGCTATGAAAACAGGAAAAATCTATACCATTTTAACTTGACTGTGGAAGATGATGGTTGCACGTTTCTAATTTGTATG